>NC_140301.1:27362992-29919209 GCF_964211825.1 Aythya ferina
AAAGCCCATGTAACATTACCAACCAGCAAGTATCTTTAAAGTAGAAAGCGAGGGTCAGCTGGTGCTCACAATGCTCTTCAGAACAGTGAACAAAGTTTGGCTACAAGCTGTAGCAAATTCCCTTGAGAGTAACCAGGGCTCATGGAGTATGCTTCAAGTCAAGTTTTCAAACAGCAGCAGTATTTCAGAAAAGAAGAGCACTTTGTTGACTTTTAAGGTTGAGACTTCATGAACCCACTACATCACACGGTATTGTAATTCCTTTTCCTATACTCAATTATCTTTTAATTACAAGCAAGTGAAAACTAAACAGGTAAAACAGGTCATAGATAAATCCCTGATTTTTTTTTTTTCAAGCCCTATCAAATGTTTTATCATTGAGCAATTGTATATTGGGTCCTTCAGAAGCACCAACATATGCCCTGTAGAGTTGGACTGCTTCTGAACAATCTGGAGAATCTGGTAAGGCAGAGGCAACCAGCAGTTCGCCTTTCACATTTCAGGGCCAGGGGGCTTATCTTCAGATGTCCTTTTTTCTCCCATTCCGCTCAATACTTTCTGCAGCTGTACCAGATTATAATCTAGACCATGGAAACAAGTATGTGAATGCCACAGCCATCACAGGAAAAGCTAAATTACAAAATCCCAAAATGGCCGAGTTAGAAAGGACCTCACCTATCAATACACGTTGCTAAGATTCCCTCTAAGCCTTCTCTTCTTTAAGCTAAACATGCCCAGTTCTGTCAGCCTTTCCTTATAAGAGAAATGCTCCAGTCCCCTCATCACCTTCAAACCTATCCCCTCTCTTTCCTTCCCATGGAAACCAGGAGAGCAACAAATGGCTTTGCCAGCACCCTGAGCTCACCAGCAGTCTCTGATTACCCTCATCAGCCCAACATGGGGCCTCCACCCACACACCGTCCACCTGTTGGCCCAGGAGCTACATTTAAGCAGCTGAGGCTCAGCCCCTATTTGAATGGGTTTTGCCCATGTGATGCTTGGGGTTTTGCTGCCCTTTTGCCTTTGGTGCTGTGGATTTTCTGGCTGGTGACTGGGCTCTGGCTGTCCCTGGTTTGTGTGGCTCTTCTTGCTCAGGTACTGTGTGACTGTGCTTTGTGTTTGTGGGGTATTATTGCTTTGTTGTTCCCTTTGGTCTGGTCCTGGTGGGCTGAGCCTCAGCCTCACATTGGGGTAGACTTGAGGGGCTGTGGTGAAGTAGAAATGCTGTTTACAAGAAAAAACTGCAAGGTCTTAAAAGGGGGGGGCTAGGCCAAAGAAGGGCAGGAGGCTGAATTGGAGAGGATGGAGGGGCTCACTTAGTGCTATTTAGTTGTTGTAAAAGTAAAACCACTTCATGTAGAGATGCTATGAGCCTATTACAACAACAAAATATTTATGTTATGTATTGTATTGCGTGCCTTGCCTCAGTGGCTTGTTTTAGACGCTGCACTATGAAGGCAGGTCTTGTTCAATTTAGTTCAGAGTAGTGTAAATGTTAGTTTAATCAACCTACTTCATTCTGTTTTGGAGACAAGTGTCCATAACTGGCTTATCAAATCTGCATGCATTGCATAAACCATGACCCCAAGTCTGTGGCACTTAAAGATGTTTAGATGAACGGGGGTGGCCTGTGGCTCTGCAATTTAAAAAAGTTTGATTTTTATTTTTGATGAACTTGCAATAATCTTGTTGTGACTTATGTAATGATTTGTGTAACATGTACTGCTGAGTGTCATTGATTCCTCTGAAAAACCTGTAACTTCTACCGGAACTCGGTATATTTTCCATGAAGGGATTGTGTTTTCAATTAAAGACTTCAGAAGAAGCCTACCATGGCAGTCTATAACTTTGTCACTGCCTTGTCTATTAGATGTAGAGATCTCTTATCCTAACCACAAACTTTCGTGTTTTCATTTTCTTGTCCTGTTTGTGGTAGCAACAGCATAATGTTGGGTAGTCTCCTAAGTATGCCATGGTTACTTCTGGCCTCCTTTGGGCTGTACTGTGCAACCTAGAGTGTTCAGGGTCAGATCTCCAAAATGGGGCTTTATTATTCTAGTAATGTGTCCTGCCTTCTTGGGTTGAAGACTTACTGTGTACTATTTAGCTGTATTAAATGTTGACTGCAAAATGATGCTACTTACTGGCAGGTTCAGAAACTGGAATTTCCTGCCCCTATTCTGTTATGTCACAACCTTGTCTGTAATCTTTCATAACAATGATCTTATCTTTTCCTATGAACTCCATAACTCGGAGATAAGTGATCTCTTAACCTTGAATGTGACTAGTAATTTAAACCTACACTTTAGTAAGCCTTACTTTGTCACTGAAATGCAGGTGGTTTTTTTTTTTTTTTTTTTTTTGCATTAAGCAGTTGATTTTCTAAATAATACCCGACTAGTTACTGGTTAAACACAAGTATTACACTTAAATTTTTTATTCTATTGTTACAATCCTTTATCTACCACTACCACTGCTTCCCTAACCTGCTTCAGTCAAAATGATTTGTGCTGGATAAACATGTTTAACATTGAATCACTCCAGTTGAACTAGGCTAGGAAAAAAAAACCACAATTATGGCTTTGGTGGATCAGAAGGATGGTGGTGGTTTCTTGCAACCTGTGAAATGAAGCTGGAAAGAGTTAAAGGCAGGCTGAGGTAACTCCAGCTGCACCCAGAGTAAGTTGTAACTGCAGCTGAGTGTCTCCGACTTCTGGTTTAGATTTGACTTCATTTCAGCAAGTGTACGCTGGATCAGGTGATGTGAGCACTCTACCAGTACCAAAGCCACTAAGAGGCACAGAGCTGGCCCAAACATGGTGTGACCTCACCATGGTCAGTCATACACTGACAGATAGGTCAGCACTTAGGAACAGGGGGGGCATTAATGACTGACTTAGCATTTCTGTGACATTAAGAAATCCTTTTTCTACCCCCAAAATTGTTTAAGCATAGAATCCCCTTGAGGACTTCAGCACCTAGGCTGCTTGTATGTCTGTGCTTTGTCTGACTCTAGAGAAGCTTTCTGCTCAAATAAGAAAATTCCAGCTTTACATTTCTATGGGATTGATCAGTTTCTTTTTAGAGTCTCCAGTACAGTGTTAAATAAAACACAAGTTCTATTGCACTTAATATCCAAGCTAAGGAATACTTTGTGTTTGTTGTCATGTTTAAAGATGTAGGTCTGGGATGGGATTCGCTTGAGCTGTATTGAGAAACATCAGAAAGCTTAGTACAAAACTGTTTATCAGAAGTTCTTATGTTCTAGAATTTCTTTAGTTTCTGAATACTGAAAGATACTAATAGTATTTCTCTTTTGTGGTTAAATGTCTTAATGGTTTCATTAGTGAGAATGTAATTTCCTCAGAGGAGTATGTCAAAAGTTGACACATTGAAAATATAGACAATGATTGTGGAATAGTTCTTTACTAATTTGTGCTCAGAAATGGATAACTAAAGAGGGTTTGCCTTATGTTGGTTTCTGTGATAAAGATGGCACTTCACTGTGGAGCTCTTTTGTCTCCAGGATCATCTTCTCACTAAGATCTGAGAACACTGCATAGAAAGTGAAATCTCTGCAGGAATTTAATTCTAGAAACTTTGCACACTTTATTCTGGGCATCCCTGTATGTAGGGTGGCTTTCCTCAGTCCAGTTTTGTTTCATACAAACTAGCTTGTTTCACTTCTTTTTAACCTTAACATTCAAGTGTAGCCTGGGGAAGGTAGTGTCCTTTCCAGGCTTGTTCCTTCCTGGTCTTAGTCTCCTGTTGTCCCTGCAATTTTGTAAGATCTGAAGCAAGGCTCTACCAGTTCTGTATCCACTTCAGTGATGTATATCAGCTGTTGAATGATGAACAACATAGCAGACAGCTTCATTTTCCTTCCTTGCTATGTTTATTGCAAGGTAACATCCCAAAGTGACAAATCATTGCCCCTCCCTTTGGGGAGAAGTGAATGGGATAGAGCCCTGAAACACCAGAGCAAGACTGAGGCTGAAATATTCCAGATTGGAAGCTTCTCTCATGATACTAGAAGGAATAAGGTATTCTGTGACTCCTGGATTGTACCTTGGACTTTCATGAATGCTAGAACACTAACACAAGGTGCTGAACAGACACTTCTATTGATGACATTGATTTGGGGTGTAAATGTGAGATCTGTAGGACAGCAATCAGTCTATTTTGGCTGTCTACCAAGCATCCTTGGCATCATTAAAGATTAATAAGAAACCAAATGTTTCTCTAGTGAAAGGCAGGAATTTGAGTGTCCAGTGCCAGAAGCAAAGAGGGTTCATTGGCAGAGTAATCATGTAGTTCACTTTGTGCAGGGATGTGTTTTACTTCAGTTGTTGCTTGTGGATAGAGCCTTCCCTCTTTCAGGGGATCTGCATGGTTTTTAAAACATGCTCTCACATTAAACTCCTACTCTGAAACTGAGAAAAAATCACTGCAATCAGACAACACAAAGTAGTACAGGGTTGTATTATTGGCACAGGACGCAGTAAGAGTTCTGCTGAAGCTTTCATGGCTGTGATCTCACCAGCTGTGGAAGTTCCTGTCCTCTTGGCTCTTGTGGTGGTGTGCTCTCACCCCAAGCCCTGCTCAGGCAGGAACCACCACTGGCATTGTGCTGAAGCGATAACCACCAGTGCCAGTTACAATAAATGTCTGGTGGCAAACACAGTAACTAGGGGCTGGTTGAGCTATGTACTCACCTGACTACGCTGACCCATGTTGGACTTGAGCCCAACTTGGATGAAACTGACACTGTGTGGTATTAAATGATGAAGCCAATCATCCTGCCCCAAAACAGTGGGTGGCCCAAGAGCTCTGGGCTTTTTGTGCAGCAGTGGGCTGTGTGGCAGGATCTCCCCTTCAGCAGGGATGCCTCAAGGTTACCCCTGCTGCAGAGATCCTTTGCTTCTCATGAGAGGTGGGTAGTGATTAATAGCTTGCTAACTTTGTAAGCTTTGCTAAGGTTATATCATTTTTTTGTGCATTTCTCATCAATGCTTAGCTAAGTAATCTAAAGGACTTTGTGCACAAAATCCTTTAGACAAATCACTGACCAAGTCTGGGACTAGGAGTGGATTCAGCTGCAACTGGACTCCTTATCCCTCTGGTTCAAGGACTTCAGACAGCAAGGGGGTCTACTCTGAACCTCATCTCCTCAGTCTTTAGGCATAAACCATTGACCAAGTCTGGGACTATATTTGGATCCAGCTCCACTTCTGCTCCTCTCTGAGAAGGAGTTTAATACCAGGGGGTCCATTCTGAACCTTGTGACCTCAATGGTTGGGTCTGCTGACAGTTTGTTTGACCCTATCCTCTATGTGGTAGATATTCAAGTGTATTTATTGTGAATCTTAAGTTGCTGTCTTACAATTAAGCTTTGTTAAATTACTATGTAGAGCAATAAAATACATTGCTGCTTTCCTCTTATGAGTGAAGTGCGTACCGCTTCTATCAGTGACAAGTTTGCTTAATTTAAAGCTCAGCTGATAGGCAAAGGCTTTAAAATTAAATATTTCTAAACAAATTTTGCAAGACTGGTTTGTTATGCTAGCCTTTACCAGTAGTTACTGCAGCATTCAGCATCAGGGCAGAGCAAGTACTATCCATAGCAAGCCTTGAGGTGCAGAGCTGCAGTTCAGCAAGAGGGTCACAAATAGGTTGGGGATCAAAAGAAAGAGGAATTCAGTTGCAGGGCAAGCCCACCTGTGTGTGGAGAGTTCAGATATTCTCAGTAGCCATCTCCCAAGAAAAATCCTACATGTCACACGGTGACCTGGTTCGTTGGCAGGTAAGTAGAAGGATGCCTGTGAAACTGGCTGCTCGAGGGCCCCAGATGAGTTACTGCTGTGCAAGCGTAGAGCTTGGGGAGACAGGGAGGTTGTTGTTTGGTGAGACTTGACAAACATCGGTTTTGCCTTCAGGCTGGCAGCCTTTGTACTGCCTTCCTGTCAGCGTGGATATCTTGGCATCAGGCTGGAAAGGGGGCAAAATGGACAGACTTGTGAGAGGTTATCAGAGGTGCAGTTTAAATCAGGTAGTTCTGAAAATATCTATAGATAAACTACACTGGCAAGGTTATCTTCTGCCCTTGAAACAATAGCTGAGGTTATGTAACTGCATTTGAATATTTACTAATCTGTGAAACATCTCTGCCTGGTGATGGCATTTCTATAGAAATGGAAGTGCTACTGGAATTTCCTTAAACAGCTTTTCTTCAGCTGTGTCTAATGATATTTAATTTATTTCCAACTAAAATTTTCTGTTGTTGCTAACAGCAGTTCACCTCAGGAGAGAGCATTACTGTAAACAGTGCTCCAGGCAGCAAGTAACATTTAAAGCAATCCAGCTCAAACTAGGGCTCTGTGACCTCCTATGTAAAACACCAGCAGCTGTCAGCACCCTGTTTACTCCAGCACTTTTGCTGCTGCTTCTGGCTGAGCTGCTGCTATGGTTTGTACTTAAAATAATCGGAACAGGCATTAGGGAATAACTGTTTCAGTATAAGCCCAGAGCTATTGCAAGCCTAGATTCACACCAAGAGTCACTTCAGAATGTCCAAGTGGAGTAAATTTCCACTCAGACAAGCTCTTAGCATGGGGAGGGAGCTTGAGCAAATGCTTCCTGGTATATGTAGGCAGTCTCTGCAGCATCCTTGTTGCTTGGAGTCAATTTGCTTGGGAAGATTTCTTAAAGAAGGATGAACACTGACAACCTACCACTGAGGAGAACAGAAGCTGAAATAACAGGAGCTCCTGCGTATTTCCTGACTGTACACTTGTGTGTATTGCTTGGACTGCAGCAGGACAGGAAGGTCTGGCTAGCTCTGAAGCAGGCCATGCATGTGGCTCAGATGGTAGAGGAATAAGCACAAGACAGGGCTGAAGGAGTAGGCCCAGTCAGGATCACAGAAGAGATGCAGGCAGTTCTTGCAAATGAGGTGCCCCAGAAGCTGGTAAATGGAGGGAAGAGAGGACGCAGTGCTCTGCTGCCACAGACCTGTGCTTGGGGGTAGACCTTAAGGAACTGACTACTTCATTAGCAGACTTGTGTCTGTATTAACCTGGTCTATTAAAACCCATGAAGAATAATACTCAAATAGCTTTCCCAGTTTTTATTCTGTTTTAAATGGTCCCTGTAAATCTCACAACCACTTGGGTTCTTTGGCACTAAAAAAATCACCGGGTGTGATAAAACATTGATGTATGTTAAAAGCTGGTAGGTGATGGGAAGTGGCTATAAACACTGAGTGTTTCAGGTGTTTCTTCAGTGGAAGAACTTGAAGGAAGCTTCTTATAGGAAGATTGATTTGGGAAGAAATAGAGCATTGTCAGTGTCTGCTACGGCTGGACTGTGCCAAGGGGCAATGGAGTTCGGCTTCTTAACAGATGCAAAAGTCTGGCTATAAAAGTAGCTTAGTTCACACTGAATCAAGTGGTGGGGTGGTGAGGGAACAAGTACTGGCTTAAAGCTGTGCAGCCAGAAATAGGACCTGCAGATTTATGGAAGAGGAGTGGGTGCTGATTTGTTTAAGAGTCTTGCAACAAAGTAAGAAAGATTAGTAGGCAAGTCTAGCTCAGGGGCCATTCAGGAGCAAGCAAAAGCTGTTGGGTCTTCAGCATTCAGCTTTATTGCAGGCTTTCCCTGACTAAAACTAATCCATCTTGAGATGGCCTGATGTGATTGTCCAAGTCTTATTCAACAACTGGGAAATGTGTCCCCAGGGCAGCTGTCCCCTGAAAATGGAAGAGCTGTGTGGCAGGCATGTAAATAGGTGACCTGAGCTCCAGGAATGTCAGCAAGGGGAAAAATACAGAAACAAGGAAAGGGGGCGTCTTCATTAGAGGATTCAGAGGATTCTTCATTAGAGGATGTAATGGCATCCATTACAGAGGACTGTAAGACTCCCCTTACATCTTGTTTTCAAGATTGGAAAAATTGACTGTTCTCTGCTCCGTTTTCAGTGTCTCTTCAGCACATTTGTGCCTGTGCTACAGCAGGCCACATCCTCTCTTCCTTGCTTAGAGAAGTGTGGATGAATCATGACACTGTTAGTATTTGTTAACCCTCTGGACATGTCTGTGTTTAACTGATTGTACTTGGTGCAAGCCCCTTGCATCCAGCTGTATGGCATCTTCTCCCTCAAATTCCCAGCAGTAACTGCTGTCAGATGTACAGGCACACAGATGTACACCACCAGATTTCTCTTAATACCAGGTTATCCCAGAAGTTAGCCATCACTTTGGCATGCTCAGTGCGTTCCCTCAAATTTGTTTAATTCTGTTTTTTTCCTGACCTGTTCACTTCTCTATATGCCCTATTCTTTCTCTCTTGAGAGGCGATGGCACAATATGACCATTGTGTGGTTCTCTATGAAGTGTTTGGGAACCCTAGTGGTGCTGGTGCAAGAGGTGTGCCTGGTACTGGGTGAGAGCAGTGGTTCAGCTGTGCTTCAGACAAACCCTGCTCCCTCAGACTCAACAGATAATAGTTTCCAAACCATAAGTAGGGTCTCCATCAGTTTTCCAACTGGCAAGCACTTGAAATCACAACTCAAGCTGTTTCTGTGCCAATAAACAGGAGTTTATACTGCAACCTCAAGCCCATAAGCCTTGAATTCAACTGCAGATCAGGCTGACAGTCCAGCCGTGGGACTTCTAACTCCGTACTTGGTGAGAAGCCATTTGCCCCTTTGGAAGGTTTCACTGTCCCCCAGATGCAGTTTTCTTTAATGGCACTTGCAATTCTTGTAGCAAAACAGATGGCCTTTATCAGGCTGTGCTGTGTTTCTTGGCTTGGAAATGTACACTGTAAACAACTTAAGGGGAGTTTCTTATTGCTAAAGCAGGTTATCCTTTGGCTGTAAGTTCAGTTCTTGAACTAACTCATCAACTAGAATATAATTCTATATCTCTCTGCAGTAAGCAAAATAAATTTCTCTCACTTGAAACCCCAGCTAATCCACCTGTACTGCTGCTCCCTTCCATGATTAGTTTTTAAAATATCTGTTGCAAAGCACATTAATTCATGCTGCCTGAGCTAGTCAGCCAGAGAAGCAACTGTAATTTGAGACTAGGAAGGCTTGCTGAAATAGGCTGCAAATGTCAGGTAGAAAGCTGTGCCCTGGAGCACCGTCTGTTCTGCTTTTTCTTGACTTCATCTGCGTGCAGTGCCCTTCAGGGCTCCTCAGTTACCCTGCTGTGAGTCCCAGCCAGGAGAACATACATATATATATGGATGTGCTTGTTTGATTATACACACGTTGGTCTCCAAAATTTGATGGAGTTTTTTGAAAAGCCTGTCTTGGATCTTGCTGTGTTTAATCATTCTTGCTTACATTGACAGGTGGTTTCACAGGAATACCTTCAGATCTTGCATTGCTTCTGGGCATGCTTGCTGACTTCTGACTCTTCTGTTCTCAGAATTAAAAGAAACAGTTTATTCAGAGTGGAAACTATTTTGGTTTTCTCTTTTGACTGATGCATCAGAATTTTATTACTTCTGTTACCCAACTCGCTTCCCCCAATTTAATAACCAACAGTTTCCTAATCCATGTAAACTACCTGCTTGTCCTTTACATTCTTACTGGTTGAAATGGATTTTACTGGGATCCTTTGGCAGCTGTTTGGCTTTTTGGTCATGGCACAGTCTTGCATTGCAGGGAGTTCTGTTTTTTTTTTTTTGTAGTTCATCTACTTCTGTAATTCCACAGTGCAGGCAGTACTTAGGCTTGCCTAAGCACAGATGTTCATGAGATCTTCAGTCTTACTGTGTTAGTCCCATGTAGGTTTCCAACACTTGCTCTTGGTTTTGTTCTGTCTGATCCTCCATCAGAGTAGAAGTTCAGTGTAGTTTGGACTTTCAGAACGGAAACAATTGTCTAAATCTGATTCCCAGAACATCTAGGCACCTGGGCTTCAGGTAGTTTTCTTTCTTAATATTTCTTAGTATTTCAGTAATGGAAAGGCAAATAGCTTTTGACAGCTCCCCTTCCTATGTCCTGTGCTTTATACAGCTGAAAAAATGAAGAGAAAATGGTGAGGATAAAGGGAGAGCAGCAATCATTGCTGTGGGAGGTGAATCAAGGATTTGCTGCAGGGGAACAGACCTATGCCAGGAATAAGTCCATGTGCTTCAGTGATGGCTGGAGTTATTTTCAGCAGAGCTGTTTCTCACATTAATTCTCCTTCACTGTTTAGCCATCAGGGGGTAGCAGTCTGTCAGAGTCTGCATTCTCCTGGGTTTTTATGGAAACAGCAAATGCCATCATTGGTTTTCCACTGGGGGTGAATGAAGTGTTGAGTAAACAGAATGTTCCCACCTAAGGCAAGTTTTGTTGTGCTGAGAGGTAACCACCCCTCCCTTGCTGCCTGCCATCAGTTCGGTGTATTAAATAGCAAATGGGAAGCAATGTGTGCAGCACCTCTCCTCTTGGAGAATCCCAAAGCTTTACAGGGGTTCTTTCCCCTACTATTAAAATGCAACCATCGAAAGCCCCCTGCAACATAAATAGTACTGGACAGGAAGTAGAACACAAAAATGAAGTCCAAGCAGAGTTGGCAGATACTTATTTGTTTATTAAAAAAATCTTTGCAGTGGGTGAAACCTTATAGCCTCGGACAAATTTTCTGAATTACCCAACAAATCTGTCCCATCCACATGCTTCAAAACTGCTTTGAAGAAATCTATAGCTCAATCATAAATTCATATTTCAGAGTCTGATTTATTTAGCTTGCTGAATCTTTTTCCTATTTTGTCTTTTGATTTCTGTTGAGAAACAGCACGAACCCTAGCATCTATGTAGTAGATAGCATGCTGTTCATTTGAAATAGATAGCTATCATGCTTGCTGTGTAAAGACTAAAAAAGCACTAGTGTTAGCCCTAAATATACTGCAATATGGGTAGATACACACAGCAATGCTAGTGAAAACAGTGGCTTGCTATTACTGGTAGCCGAGAAAGGAAAAGCAAAGCTGAGAGCCAAAATATTGGAGTACAGAGGAGATGTAATTAGGCCCTAATTCTTGGCTTAAACAGATTAAAAAAAAAAAAAAATCAGTTACCTGGATAAGTCTATTCGGGCAATGTTTCGTTTGCTAATGTTTGGATAGTTCATAGCTTAGTAAAATTTAGTGTTAGGATCTGCAGAGGTAAAGATGGGAACTACAAATTGCAGATGAGTTATCCCTAGTAAGATAAAAGGACAAAAATACATGAGAGCAAGGAAGAGCCCTAAGATGTTAGATTAAGTCAACAGTGCAAGAAAATGGAAAGGAAACAGTGCTTCATATTCAGCTAGATAAGTAATATCTTGTCAAGGATTAAAACCCTAATTTGAGTTGAAACCCTAATTTCTTCTGTTTCCTGTTGGTCTACAGGCTCCCTGTCTGTAGCTGAATGAGAGCTAATAGCAACAGACAGCAGTGAAAGCTGCCCGTGGCGCTTTAGGAGAATGAAATGGTTGTTCCAAGATGTGTTGTGAACAGGATACTGGGACTTGGAATGCATGTATATATGGATACCTGAGGTGAGTGACAGTTCATTCAAACAGTTTTTCACATCATGCCCCATAGGTAATTCATAAAAGAATTCTTGGTCCTTCTCCAGAACCACTGCAAAAATCAGCCTTGTTTCTCCTTGCTGGCATTTTTCTATTTACAAATGCGCAGGGCAGGCACATCAGCAAGGACATTCAGTCTGAATCTCATAGCTGAGGAGTGTTGCTTAGATGAAGTCTGTCTGCCTCACTGGGAGGTAGCAAGGTTGGGAGTTAGGCTTTCCTCAGGCTTATATATTCAGCAGAGCTTTCAGGCTTGCCCTGAGAAGATGTCAGGGTGACACAGTGAAGCTGAGCAGTATCTGGTGCACTTTAGGTTCATTATGGATCTGGTGTTCTTAGGTAACTGCAGTCTTTGTAGAGAAGGCAGGGAAAAGTGTTCTACTCAAAGCTCTTCCACAATCCCAGTCCATTGTTAGTTGTATGCTTAGGCTGAGGACTATTAATGCTAATATTAGCCTTGTGACTTTTTACATCTAAAATAAGACTCTAGGCTCTGTGCAGAGCACAGAAAATTCGGGATGGCTGAATTACAGCTTATCGAGCCTTTCTGTATGCAATGAATAGTTATTTGGTCTTGCTTGTGCTGTCTTTAGGACTAGCTATGTGCCACTGAAAGGATTTTAAACACTCTAACTTCTGGCTACCCCAGAACTGGCTATTGAAGTACTCTGTGCTGTGCTCCTCCATGCCAGCCAAGTCAAACCCTGCTGTGAGCCTGAAGAATGTGAGATTTTATCAAAAATAACACCTGCAGTAGTAGAGATAAAGCAGAGTAAGAGCTGAATATTCTGGGAACTGAAAGGGATCCCACAATGCTCAAACATCTTTCTGCTACTTGGCAGACACTAAAACTCTTCTCTTCCAACTGGAAAAAAGCACCACTAACCTGCTGACTACCAACAAAAGATACCACTTCAGGGACCCTGGCAGTCAACTGCATCTCTGCTCTGGGAATCTGGCTCAGCTTCTTCCATGTCCAATGCTGTGACACTGAAACTTAAAGTACTGCTGCCATCTGCAGGGGCTCAACTTGATGTTATTTTCATGCTTTATTGCTGAGCTTGTCAGAAACAAAATGTTCTCCAGGAACTTTCTCATGTTAGGTTTCATAATGCTTGCTTTCTTGGTGGGTGCCACTCATTCTCAGGCCCTGAAGGGTTTTGAACTCCAAAACTTCAAACATGTTTCAGAGGGAATACTTCTGTCTGTGCTTAGAATAACATGTGGCAATGTATTGCTTTCCCACTTTAAAGATTTGCCCTTCCTGTAAGCTTGTACTGTAAGAAATGCACTGCTGTGAGCCCAAAATGAGACCTTTGCAAATCCGATCAAACATCAAATTTATCTGAACTTCTCCACGGCGGAAGTGTGACTGCCTGGTAACATGGAACCGTGCTGCTCTGCAGCTTGGTAGTCTTGTAGTTAAAAGTCCGGGAATGCATACGTGTGTGTGTTAGAGAGGACATTAGATACAAATGAAATGAGGTACAGGGAGGGGAAAAATATTATCTGAGATGGACAACAATAAAATAGTGCTTTGCAGGTGTTCCTAGGCTGCATAAACTAATCCCTGCTTGACAGAGCAGTTGATACTGGAGGTGCATGGAACTAGGTGCAACCTGTACCACCTACACCAAAAGCAGTGGGAAATGTTGGCATGAGCTGACTGTGTTAAGGTAACTGAATGGGGAGGAGAACAGCACTGAGTGTTTGGTGTTGGAGCTGCCTGTAAATTATTGTTAGAACTGGGTGTAAACCCTTAAGATGCTAGAATGAAATGTCCTGTACCTACTGGACCTGCAGGCTTGCAGCACAACTCGGGACTGTAAAATGCAATCTGGAGTGAAAGATGCTAGGTGAGGAGTCATGAAGTCCTTCAGACCCTAGGATTACAGACCTCAGCACAACTTGCTTGTCAGTTCTGAGGTGTGTTTGTAAAAGAAATGAGAATCTGATTAGGCTGTATTTGGGGGAGTATTAGTTTCAGGCTTGACCCTATTATGTCTGAAGTCCAAGAACAAAATAAGTGATGGAGAGTCTACACTTTGCAGCAATTAAGAACGCTTTTAGCTTTGTATCTCTTATTATGCCGTAAATGTACTGGCTGCTGAATTTTCTTGTCTTGAACAATGAGTGCAGGAAAATGAACTGCTGACTCCATCTAGACTTCTCCTTGGCATCTAACAGATTGTTTTGCTTCTCACTTGAAGACCTCAGTTTCAGGTCACTTTCTGCCTAGTCTTGATATTTTTGATGGGATTCTATCTACTCTCCATTCTATACAAGCTCACTTGCACATAGGAAATGAAGTGTTTAGGATAGGCAATTAAGATTTCCTCACGTGAACTGGAGGCAGGATTGGAGAGGAGTTCTCAGCCCCAAACATGGGAGGCAAAACAAAGTTATGAAATGAAACTGATGCTTGTAAAATTGGAGCACTTAGTTTTAAGTTCAATCTTTAGAAACTCAAGCAAGGCAATTTCCGTTTTTCCAGTTTTCTTTGATATAATCAGATTTTATAATGTTGAACCTGTTAAATCCTAACAAACCTCAAAGTTCTGGAGTTTGGAGTTCAGTCACTTAGGGTCTCTGACTTAAGCCCAACAATGTTTGTGTACCTTCATCTGAAAAGGGACAGAAGTCCACTGTGAAAATGTTACCTGAGTCCAAAGGCAGGCTGGCCTGTTCTATCTATCAGTTACAGATAAACAAAACATTACTGGAAAACAACATTACTGGAACAAATGCAAATGTTTGCTTCTTTAGATACTTGACTATTGCAGTTGCACTCAGAAGTCTGAAAAGACTGGATGTGTGGGATATTTGTCTTCATCCTACGGTCACCCGTGCACTGAAGTGCTGCATGAAGACAGATGGGGTTAATTCCCAGATGGGAATAAAAACCACTACTGAAGTACAGCTGAAATGTGGCTTCGATTTGTCAGCTGAGATACTGCTGTAACTACTGCTCAGTACTAGCTCAGGACAAATGACGACAAAACCATCCTCAGTCAAATGAAACTTACAGGGAAAGGAGAAACACTGCAAGCTGCCTTATCTATTATGTAAAATGAAGGGGAATTAGTGATTTTTAGTCTGGAAGCCAGTTTGGCCTGAAGATACATTGTTTCCTACTTGCAGAAGGCAGTGCCCTGACTTTTCTCTCTGAGAGAATAGCTCTTACCTGAGCAACCAAAGCAGTACTCCAAGGTTTTGCTAATACAGTAGTACTTATCTATATTGGTGCTGCTACAGAAGGAGAGATTTTTCTCAAAGGGAAAATGTTTCCTTATCTCTCATCAGCTGGAAAAATCAGGGCTTTATATCTGAGTTCTGGAAGTTGGGAGCAAGCTCCCCCATGCACACATTCTACCTTCCTTCCCCAGTCCCGTGACACCAAGTACACTTTTACATCAAATCTAAGGCAAAGGTGTAAGAAACAGGATGGGGAAGTTGAAGAAAAATTGGTACCAGAAAGATATGAGGGGAACTGTGGAGTTTGCAGTGCTGCTATGTGCACATTGCTTTGAGTCACTGCCTTCTCTTGCTAGGACATATCATCCCCAAAGATCTTGTTACCCTTCCCAGAACAACGCTACGGTTCTCTTTTCCAGCCACTGGATGCTTCCTCAGTTACAGCAGGTGGGAAACTCAGAGCAGCTTGGTGTTTGGCTCAGCAGTTGCTGGGTTCTCTGAAATGGGAGAACAGCACAGTCAGCTGTTTGTTACTTGTTCCCCACTACTGGGGCTGGCACAGAAGCTCACCAGACCCCCTAAACACAAAGCTAGAACCATCTGCTTGTATACACAGGTACAAGCATGTAAAAACTTCCATAACGCTCTCGTGGGAGGATTCCCAGGTCAGGCTTGTTGCTACAGTGGGCTTGTATCTGGGTCAGCCCCTCTTCCCCCAAGTCTGCTGGGCGCAGTGCTGCAGCAGAGCTGTCACCAGCTTGGCAAGTGCAGCTGGTCCAAGGCAGCAGGCAAATGTCCCTGCTGTGTCACCACAGGGTCCCTTTAATCCTTGGCAGCCCAACATGTGTTTGCTTGCTCACTGATGAGCGGCTCTGAAGTCCACGTTTAAGTGGAGTTGTGAGAAGCTGAAAGCCCTTGCTGCTTCAGCTGTTCCTTTGGCAGAGCATTTTCAGCAGTTTGCCACCTTTGACAGTGTCTGTAACACATGCTGCTCTCCTGGCACTATGAAGACCAGTCTTAAAATGCATTGTAAATACAGGCTCTGACTCCCAGCTTCACCCTCTTCCTAGAGCTGGACCACAGAAAACTAGATTAAATAATGAAATTCACTTCGGCTCTGGATAAAACATGCATTTGTATGCAAAATGAATTGTGAAACTAATTTATGCCTGCCTAACTTTTCTCTGCAGGCCCTTCTGCTCTGGAGAGGATGCAGTTACAGCAGAGTGAGCACTGTCTGGGACAGCGTCTGCATTTTAGGGAAACAGAAAGCAAATGGTGATGGGTATAGGAAGCTGAAGACAGATGAGACAACCCTGTGGTGTAGGCAGCTGAACAGATTTAATCACTGCTATAGAGTTATGTTGGGTACTGCAGGACACCATAAGGAATGTGGTATAAAGCTCTCTGAGCAGATTTAATCAGTGGTAGTTCTCATCTCTTGCAGCTGAGATCCATCTGGGTTTGCCAGCCCATGCTGGAGAGCAGGTGGTGTGTGTGTGAGTGGTGCTGGGTGGGTGCTTGCCCACCCTGGATCTGGGCTGGTTCTGCCTGGGGTCAGCTGCAGTATTCCCAAATTCATGGCGTTTGCTCATCAGTGGCCCAGATAGCCTGTCTGTTGTTAAATGAACACATTCCTAGTCCAGGAATGTTGGCCAACTTGAATGTCTCTTCCTATAGGTATTCCTGTATCTGTGTCCAGTTCATCAGTCTCCTCATTCTTCTCTGCTGCAATCCCCCTCTACCTGAGCTGTTAGTTTATAAGGAAGTAGGAAATAGTAAAGAGCTATCTGTTCACCTGTCATCCACACTTGACACCATTTTCAACTCCAGGCTTAGGTGTGTCTCCCTGCAGCTCTGTAGAATTGGTGCAAGGCTTTCATTAGGTCCTTAAAAAGAAGACCCCGTTCCTTCTACAAGTCAGCAGGCAGAACATCCAAAAGTTAAGGGTTCTGTTTAAATAGTACTATTAAAGCTTTGTATTCTAATTATCAGGAACTAATGCAACTCGGGTCAGAATCCAAATGTTTGGGGACCTCAGTGCTATTTTTGAGCCTTCAGACTGTTTAGTAATCCTTTCTTCTAAAAATAAAATGTCATATTTTTACTATCCATGTAGTTAGCACCAGCTGTCCAACAGAAAATAAATCTCTTTCCAGTCTTTAGGGCTTTAAAGAACAGTCTATTTCAGGCAGAAATAGTTCATGTTAGGCAGACATCCCAACATTTCTGTTGAAATACCACAGTTGTTCATAAAGAACATTGGAGCAGTGTTCTTTACAACGTTATTTTCGGATGCAAATGATGATGTCTGCAGCTGAACAGTGGTTCCAGCTTTGAATTAATTTACCACTTTCCAGTCAACTAAAACACTCCTGCTTTCCAGTAAACCCAAATGTTTATGCAAGTCCTAGGTCTAGTTTAATGAGTTTGGGAAGGTTCCCAGTACATGGATGCTAATGCTTTGATGCTTGTTAATGACAATTCGTATGTAAGCCAATTCCATCTTCCTGCAGCCACATCCACAGGAAAAGCAACGTGAACAGCTCGCTATTAACTTATGTTGCCTCTGTTTAAGCAGGATGGGACTCAGATCTCCCACTTACAGCCCTGTGCCCAAGTTTGTGTGGGTATGGCGCCCATTGCTGCTTAGAAGTGTGCCCATCCCTGTGTGCATGCTCACAAATCCTTGCCCCTCCAGGAGCAGCAAGAGGAGGTCTCGTGGATCCTTGTCCTTCGTAGGCAGGCAGCAGCCCCTCTCCTCTGGGAGGCAGAGGCTGAGCTGTGCCCAGGTACTGCCATGCTCCTGGGTGGGGGGAAGGATCTGGCACCCTGGCAGATAGCTGGGAGCAGGCTGCCACCCCTGGACAAAATCACCTGCTCCTGCTGCTTCCCTAATAACAGCAAAGGAGAGAGGAGGGACCAGGAGCTGGGTCAGATGTCCTGCTCACTGTGCATGGGTCTAGGCTGAGCACCCTCAGCAGGGCAGAACAGCTTTTGTGGTCGAACATCTGAGTACACCAGAACAGCTTAATTAACTTCCATGGTGACTTGTGAAGATAATTCTACATTTTTTGTTTCCTGGTTTCTGTTAGAATGTTTGTTAGAATCGAAGCTGCTAGAGCTGTGCTAGGACAGCAGATGTTTGCAGAGGGAAAGGCTCCGCTTTTAGGCTTCTCCCTTGTGAGATGAATATGGGCTATCAATATCATTTCCATTGCAGCAGCTGAGATGGAGCAAGCAATCAGTAAGCAAAATACAGCAGGGTACAGCTGGGAAATTATTTCAGTATTGCTAGATTTGAGGGAACAAAGGTCCTTAGCCATTACAAAGAAATGAGGTGCATACTATTAAGTCAGGCTAGTGCTTTTCTTGTTTGTCTTTTAGTACATCTTTATTCTGTGTGGAGAAGTGCATGGGCGTGCTTTGGGGAGATGTGTGCCTGAGAGTGAACCACTGCTTCCCACTCAGATGTGTTCAGGAACCTGCTGCTTGAAATTGGTGTTTTCCCCAGCTGTGGTAAGGATCCTGCCTCAGACCCATAGCTCCCTTGTTGGCTCCCCAGCACCTGGCTTGGGGCAGCTGTGCTCCCTGTGCTGGTCCTGCTCAGCCTACGGGAGCTGCCCTGTTCGTCAGAGCAGCCTCCGCTGCTGTCTCACCTCACCTCCTCTGCTTCAGTGTCTGCCTCAGCCAGGCACAACTGCAGGGTGAGTGGTGCTGCCTGGTGGCACAGCCAGCTGCCCGCTAACACAACCCGTCATTGCAGCCACCTGCCTTGTGGAACCATGCTCTGCTCTCAAGGATGAGCTTCCTCAGCTAAATGGGCTCTGAGCTGCCAGCCTCTTCCCCTTGCCCTGTGTGCTCCCAGGCCACCTATCTGTTGTTCCCCCACCTCTGGGCCCGTGGTTCCTGAACCTCCAAGTCCCTTCTGACCTCGGAACACCTTTGTAGCACCGCACGTGGTCCTAATAGTGCTGCAGCGTTACTCAGCTATTTCTTCAGGTTTTTGAAGGACTTGCCCAAGTGAAGTATGAAACTGCACTACAAAACAGCAAAATGTGTGCACTGCCCTTCCTGAGCCCCACTGGACACTGCAGACAGGCGCTGCCTGCGCAGCCCTGTGTGTCCCTCTTGCCGTGCTGTAGTGGCAGAGGCTGTGCTGGCTGACCAGCTGGTGCCCGCAGGCAGCAGCTCTCCCCAGCTCCCCAGGAGCATCCTGCTGCTTGTGTGCAGTCCCCTGCCTGCCCCAGCCCTACACATACACCTACACAGAGCCACCGAGCTGCCATCCCTGGGCAGGCAGCTGTGTGAGGGTGATGTGAGCAGCTCCTCTGCTGGATGTGCGCTGCCACGGGCCTGGGGGCGAGAGCAGAGATGCAGGGCGCTAGCTGCAGTGTCGACAACCCGAGCAGACCTCTGCATTTTGCCTTCGTTGCCAGTAGCTGCTGGTCTGTTCTCCCCTTCAGTGAGCTTGCACAGTTCCTGTGAACCATGTGCGGATCAGGCCAAGCGTCAATAACTGCCCAGCCTGCTGTTTAAATAGAGTAACAAGCGGTAAACCAGCCTGAAATAGCTTTTATGTACTTTAATAAAAGTGACAGGAGTTCATGCTGTAAGCCATGGGGGCATATGCTGTCTGAGCTAAACTGTGTAAAATACTGATGTTGGTTTAGGGTTTCTGTGCTACCCCAGTCCCAAAAAGAAAAGATACTGCTCTCTGCCAGTTGGACTGCGGTTCTGTAAATAAAAATAAGAGTAGGGCAGAGCTACAAAGTACAGAGGCGGAAAATGAATCTTTCTTATTCCCACTTTATTTCTATTCACCTCCTTGGCTTTTTTCTTTTGCTTTCTGCTGTGGTGTTTGCTACTTGTGGATCTTGCACTGCTTTTCATCTTCAGCTCAATTGCTGTTCTTAACTTAAACCATAATCTGCTCAGTCGATACATTTTAGAAAAATGGTGCAGAGCTTAGACCAGAATAGACTGAACCAAAAGAGAGAGAGCGGTAAGGTTAGGAGGTTAGCATTGCCTCTTTGCTTTCTACTTGTTTTGTTTCTGTAAAAGTAAGTTGTTGAGTGCTTCTGTTCCTGTGCGGCAGATGACACTTTCCAGTTCCAACAGCGCAAGTTGACAAGACGCGCTCATTTGGCTGCCAGCTCCCTTCCTTCTGATCTTGGCTTGTCTCACCCAGAATGTCTGGCATATCTTCTCATCCCCTCCAGCAGTGTGAGGGTTGGTTGCTCCAACTGCACCCCCGAACTGCCCCGCAATGTCAGGTGTTGGGGTGGGGATGCCTCGGGACAAAATCGAACCAGGAAGCTGCTGGGGTTCTCCTCCTGGTCTTGGAGGGTTTTGTACGTGGAGAATCAAAGGGGCAGGGAAATGATGATACTCATCAAATGATGACGGAATTCCAACTAAGCTCTTTTACAACAAAGAAGGAAAATCCCTCAAACATTGAAAACTACTAAATTTTTGTATTTGTCCTAAGAATTGTCCTAAGAAGCTAGGAATGGCATTCAAAACTGAGTTTGAGGCAGCACTGGAGGTTAAGTGGGAGGGATGTTGTATGAAGTGCCTATAAAAAGAGGTATATGAATTCAACACAACTGAGTTTTGTATGCGTTGACCACTAGGTTCGTGTGTAGTAGCAGAGGAATTGGCTTCTGCATGGCAGTTCTTGGATGCTCCATAGAATCCCTGCAGCATTCAGGCAAAAATCGCTGTGATAAGATGCCAGGGTGTGGAGAAACATCTGAGGAAAGGCTGCGTGTGAAAGACTGCAGGGTCACTGACTGGCTCAGTGAAAGTCTTAACACGCAGAAACATTGGTGAAAATTTCCACCGTGCTATTCTGTAGCTACTGAACAAAATGAGCTACTCAGAATACCTCTTGAAAGAGCTCTGGATGTCTTCACACAAACCTTCTGTCATGGGAGCGTAACTCACTGTTGCCTTCTGCAGTCCCTCCTCTGAGTGCCGAGTGATGTTGGTGCATGTGGCAGCTTTGTGGTTAGTTCTCTGATTCCCTCACTGAGTGCATTCTGGCAAGGGGATGTGATGTTTGGCCTTAAAAACAAAGGGTTGTGTTTCTCCTTGTATATATTTTTCCTCATGCTTCTGGCTGCCAAGTTGTCTATGGTGTGAAAGCATTCAGAGGTTAGGCTCCTCTAATGTGGCCTGAAGATGAGTTTGTGGACTGTCAGTCAGATCCTTGGCTAAGAGAAAAGCAAATTACTTTCTGGAAGAGTAATGCAGCTAGTGGGAAGCAACAACTCAGTTTTGTCCAAGCTGAATTGGAGTTAGCTGCTCTTTCTCCCAGGACAGATCCTGCTCTGACATCGTGGCATCCTTGCAGCGAGTTTGGCTCTGCCTGTGGAATAGTGCAGGAGGATGTCAGCAGAGAGCTGGCAGAGGCAGCTGTGGCAGGAGCGTACCCATCTGGTACAGATAAACACATCGTAGGGAAAAGTTGCTGCTGCAGTTGCGAAATAAATAGTAAGAAAACCAAAGGAGTGAAATCACACATTTGTGTGGGCAAAAATAAATAACTAAAAGCTTGGCAAGATGTCCTGATCTTGTGCAGATGTAGGAGATGCAGGCTGATTCATAGATGGATTTTTCATCAAAATGGTACAATTCTCCTATATGACAAGAAATGGCAGTGAATGTCAGCTGAGAATGCCAGCAGATGAAGATGATTTTGTTGAGGAATTCAAAATATTTAGTGACTTTACAACAGTGCTGATAATATTTATTCTCTGATGCTTTTGCTGACAAAATTTCAGGTGTGAAGTAGTCAATAACTCCAGATTGCATTACGCAGGGATAAGACTTGTTCTCGGTTCCTAAGCGCTCTTGTGTATCCTGAGATACTTCAAGCTTCAAATCATGAGCTCTGTCTCCCTCCCAGTTGTGCTTTCATGGAAGCCTTATGTTCAAAATGCAAACACCAGATTCTTCCACTCCTTCAGTACCCCGTGCTCCCAAATTCCTTCCTCTGCATTCTCTCTGTTTCTCTAGTGACTGGAGAGCAGCTCCAAGACATTGCTGGCTTCTGATTATTTCTGATCAACCACGTCTTAAGCTCTTCCCTGATACCTGAGTACCAGCATCCTTGCTTCCTATCTGTAATCCCTAGAAACAGATCTGTTTTGTTAACAGGTTACCAGCAATCTGCAGATTCAATTAAAGTTTATTAAGGACATTGAGCATGATCAACCGCATTAAAATGCTCCTGTAACTATTGTCTTTCCCTTGATTATTTCAAAGCACTTCATTGTGTAACCTTCATAGCACCTCATAATGAAAGAAATGTAGTGTTTACAATTAAGCAGGCACACAGGTACTGGCAAGCTAGAACCAAAATTATCAGATGCAAATGCTTAAATATGACAACTTGAAGCTCTATTTTAGTAAGTGTTAAGTATATGTCTGTCACCAGCTTTAAAGAAACCAGATGATCTACAGGTTTGAGGAATAAAACGTGCTTTTATATGGTTAAATAGAATAAGTAACTGCCTAAATACAGATTGTATTCTGTAATCACAAAGCATGTAAAAGAAATCTTACATCTCAGGGCCCTACGTCAAAGGATCCTGGAGGATTTAATAAATGCATTTTAGTGCAATGAAGCTGTTTCTGGGGTGTACTGTGGCAACTACCTTGCAGCCCACAGGAACTTTACACAATAATATAAAGGGCAAGGTGAGGAAGGCTTTATTGAACTGAAGCTGCAGGGAGAATCTAGGTCAGAAGAATGCAATTACTTGAGCTTACTGAGCAATGGAAAAAATTCCACTAATACTCACTTGAGCTCAAAAGCAATCAAGGTTTACTTTCACTTACAAAAGTGAATTTAAGCAAAAGCTTATGTAGTAGCAAAATATATGTTGAATTGGATTGTTCACACATTATACTTCAAATGTGGCATGTATTTGCAAGATGCAAAAGCCACTCAATGCAGAAACTGTATCACTCAAATGACTAACCAACACTGAATTAATGTAAAAGTTAGGTAATAAATATTCACAACAAACTGTTCACAAGATATTCACATAGTGAAAACATTTTTCCAAATAAATTCACAAATACATACAGTAAATTACTGTGCAAATTTTCTGAGCACTCTGTGAGCAGAAGGAAGGAAAGTGCGCTGATTACAGTACCTATCAGAGATGGGTTTTTATTTGGTGATCCAATTCTTGCAGGTGTCATGGGATTAAGTACGATAACCAGCATCTCATTCATGTAAATGATTTAAACTGAAATATCAGATCTAAAATCATTGTAAAATATAAGTGCATCTCATTTTATATAGTTGACCAGTATCCAGTAATATTTAGAGATGCTGCTGTCTTAAGTACTATTCTAGCAAGAGAACTGCATATCCTATGAGGAGGAGGCTCGTTCCCTGTTTTGAAATTTGTTTGAATGCTATTACCACAATTGAAGTAGGTTTCACAAAATAGCTGAGACAAGATCCTTTACTGTGTGAAATCTAATAGCAGCCCACTCTGAAGTAGGCTGGTAGCAACAGAAGCAGGTAGAGGCTTCACATATAACCAAACCACAGAATCCTTTTGGACTTGCAAAGTGAATAATTTGGTAAACATATTGTAATAGAGTACAAAATAAAAAGATTGTGGAGCAGTACAGGAGAATTTAAACTCCATCCTGTGTAATTAACATTTTATAAATTTATCCCCAACAAAGAACAACAGAGTGGTGAATTTCCCAAGGATATTTAGCATATCTTTTATTCACACACATCTGACACCCACAGATACTGAAAAATAATGTTACTAGCAGTTGCCCATCAGCTGACATCTGCATGTTTAAGGAAAAAAAAGGAAAGAATGCCAGACTTACGATAAATATGCTGTGTTTTAAAAGTAATGAAAAAACACCTTTTCTATATGTTGTCTTCTGGAATGTTTTCTATATGGCATCTTCTGGAATGAAGTCAAAGAGGAGTCAACATCTTGTTTTCTCAAATGTGGTTAGTGTCACATCTGTCAAAATATCTTGCCACTTGCTTTTCTGTTAAAAACAGATTAAATTTAGTGGCTACTTGTCTATTTTTATAAAATGTGGATGATTTTTTCTGCTGGTGGATGCTAAAATAGCTTTCAACAAGGTAGAGCTATTTTTTTTTCTCTTGGTAAACCAAAAAGAACCTTTAAACATTCTGAGAGAGTCATTTTAGATCAGAGGGGGTATTACACAGCTCTGTGATAGGTTGTAGTCCAAGCTTCCTAGTTAGAGATAGTTAAACTGAAAGTTAGGATTTCTACCGCCATTTTCAGACAGCTTTATAAATGTGCAGCTTTGCAAGATTTTGTATCCCATTGTACCTCTCAGACAATAGGAGCAACAACCAGTTGAGCAATTTTGATGAGGCCTTCCTCTTAGGTCACAAGGGATGGTTTAAAAATCTTAAATCTGACAATAAGTTTGAATTCTGACTTGAAATGGTCTATATTATGAGACTTGGGGTCTCATAAAACTTTACTTGGTAATTTAAAGAGGCAGCCCCTTTTGTACCTGTTATGTATTACAGTCCTGAATCTGTAGTCAAAAAAGCACAGAATTTGGTCAAGTCTCCCAGTTACCCTGTTCTTAATGGTTTTACTCTAAATCTTTGTCTCTTTTTACCTTAAGTGATCATTTACAACTGCTCTGAAAAATATCTAGCCTACTAGGAGACGTAGTTAGTAACATTCATACACAGATCTACAACCACCAGTGGAGTCATCAGAAAAATAAACACAAACTGCCCTGTGTGCATCTCCTTTCAGTTTCCGATGTATATAGACCATGAACAGGACAACATAAATCATTGAAACCCTATCACACAACAGCAGAATATAATAATCCAAGTTGCAGTGTAATGCAGGTCACATGAAATAGCTACAAGTTAAAGAGAGCAGAAGAGACTAAGCTCTAGAAGACAGCTATATAATAGAAGCTGACAGGTTACATGAACATGAATATGAAGGCGAGGACTAGAAAGAAAAGAAAAAGCTTTTGTCACCAACTGGCTTGATGTAGCAGGGCCAAAAGAAATAAGGCTGCTAGGAGTACAAAAGTTCAATGAGCAGGAGGCAGTAAAAGCACGGTGACAAATCCCCCATTAACAGCAGTAACACAAGTGGAAGATTGGCTTGAAAATCACTGTGCCTAAAGGACTCTTTCAAGGGTGAAGTTTGTATTAGTAACTTCTGAATCCAGCACACAAAAGATTTTCGGGAAGGATACAATAAAGACAGACCAATGCCACAGTTTACATGAAGCAAGCAGTGAGAGCTGTAGGTTGCAAGAATGGTTTTGGAATGGAAGCTACAGAGCCAGCTGTGCTTGCAAGTACTTGCCTGTTTGGCTTTATGAAGTTTTGCAGGAGCTCAATGCTAGAGCTGTGCTGGCTCTGCAGGCCTGCTAGGTTTCAGTGAAGTCTGAAGGTGCAGGGGCACCTGACATACAGGGGCATCCCACTGGAGTAGGAAATGCTGTGGGGTTTGCATCTCTCTGATCCCGTCCCTTCCTCTGCCCAAGCTGCTGATTCCAGTAGGTTGTGTCAGGAGTTTTCCCTCACCATGTGTGTCCATGCCAGATACAATTATTGACCCCATAGCCAGCGTTTGGTGTCAGCAGCACCGTGTCTCTTCAGAAGAATTTGGAAGAACACCCAGAGCTGCCACTCCCTGGCTCTGGGCTGCTCGGAAACTGTTCCCACAGCTTCACTGCAAAACCTTTCACCTCATGCTATCTTTACTATCTTTCTGCTTCTCAGTACTACCTCAAGTGTCTCAGCCATTTCTCTGAAAATTTCAAGCCATGGTGCCAGTTCTTTCTCAGCCTGGATGGGTGTGACAGTCTGATGTTGTGGCCCAGTTGCTCACAAAAAACAAACAGACATTGAAGGCTTCTCTATGCCATCTGCCTATGTAAGGCATGCTCTCAAATAGGAAAGAAAACTATGTGCTAATGTTATTTCTTAAAGAAGAAAATTCTGTAATTCCATGATTTAAGTCCCTCAGGTTAACAGAGAAACAAGGGACTCAAAGTGGGAAAGCAGGTGAAAAGGAAGAAGATAATAGCCATGCTGAATATAGACCACGAGAGAACAATGCTTTTAAGAAAACGAGGAAGTAAGAGTTATAATGAGAAAAAGAAAAAAAAAAGGAAAGAAAAAAAAAAGAAAAACAAAATAACAAAAACACAAGGAAACGCTTTTAGAAACCATGTTAGAGAAAAGATGTTTCAGGCAGCATTTGACAAATCCCACAGTCATTCATCATGAAATGACAAAAAGAGAAAAACAAAATGCAGCACACTTAAAAATATTATTGTTTCAAGGAATGCACGAGCAGTGAGTGATGCCATGCTAGGAAAGCAAGTTGAAGTATTAAAAGGAAATAGCTCTCCTCCATGTCCCAAAACTGTCATGCAGGAGTATTCTGTCTCTTCAGCTACACATCTTTATACTTGTAAATAGTTGTAAATAGTTATTAAATAGATACTTAAAATTAAATACATACACCTATGATTCCAAGCAGCACTGTAAATTACATCAAAGCATTTCTTTTCCCTTCAGATGACATTTTAAAACTAGTAAAGGATAAAAGCCAAAGTAAAAAGGACCTATCCTGCTGATGTACCTAGCAGCAGAGAGAACAGTTTACCCATAAGCACAAAGTCCAGTAACGAGTGTAACAGAAATAAGGGGAAAAACAGGAAACAGAGATAACAAAGATACTCAAGCCTCATTCAAAAATGTTAGCTGTATGCAAACCTTTTCCAAATACATAAGCAGATTTAGAGAGCCTGCCTGCACTGAAGGAGCCAGCTGTAAGGGTTTTCACACTGGCCGTGCTTATTAAGTGCAGCCTGTGCTACCTTCTTACTAAACTGCTTCCTAACTCTTTCCTGGGTGTTCTGCGTGTACATTTGAGCAAGGTGGTCTGTCCACTTCAGTGAGACACAATCAGAAAACAAACAATTCAGCTCTTGAGCAACTTATGAAATATCAAGAAACGCAAACCAGATGATTTCTCTGTTCTTCAGTATTCAGTGCACATTCTTCCCTCCTTCTTCAGCAGTCCCTGGCATTTTAGCTACCCAGATGCTGCTGCATTTAATCAATGATTCAGTACACAGCCCATGAGATGTGCCACAACACTTCAACAAGGAACTTGTATCTCTCCACGGGGACAGAGGATCTGAGTTGGTGTCAGTCTCTTCTTGTCAGTTATAATTAACCATACACCCATTTACATACATAAATATTTATACACAAAGAGGAAACTTCCTAGTGCTTTATCAGATCTCTCTTTATCATAGTGGATTCTCATGACAGCAAAACACAATTTAGTTTTGTTAAAAACTCAGAGAGAATTTTGAAACTCATAAATACGGAAATTGTGGCCCAGATTTCGAGAGGCTGAGAACCTGCAGCTTCTGGGGACACCCAAAAATTGTAGATGCACAGTGTCTCTTCCATTTTAAAGCACCTGGCCACAGTCTTAATGCAGAGACAGGGTAAAGAACAACAGATTGTACTGAACTTTTACAACATTTTGTGGTTTTTTTTTTCAGACTAAAAAAAAAAAAAAAAGGATGAATGTCTTCAATGAGACAATGAGAGTGGCAAGGCAGAAAACTTATAATGAATTATAATGGATCTTTGGGAGCTTAAATGTACAGCCCAGGCTTACTGCACATCTTGTGCTGGGGTGGCACCAGTTCCAGACAAACTGCCTAAATAGCTTATCTTGCACCAAGTCACTGGATAAACCAGGTCATACCTAACATAATGTAACACGTGTTTTAGAGACCTTCCTTTCCCTGCTAACCACATAGATGGCATGTGAATTTTGGGGGAAAAAGAAAAAAAAATAGTTTAGAATTTGCATTGAGCTTAGTTTAGTCAATAAAAGACTTTTTTTTTTTTTTTTTTTTTTAGAAAGTAGGGAAGTAACTTCCATCTGATAAGTTTTGGGGCTTCAGTTCAATGACTTGTTAACATCTACCTAATTAATAGAAAAATAATGGCAATGTAAAAAGGGCCACCAAGATTAAACAGGGTTATAGCATTTATTGCCCACTTTTTCTAGCAGTCTTTATTGATTTTACATTACAAAGTTTTAGTAGCAGGGGGCTGCAGAGTGGCCTCTGCAAGCAGCTGCCCCATGCCAGATTGGAGCCAGCTCCAGCTGCTCCAAAAGGGACCCACTGCTGGCCAGAGCTGAGCCAGGTATGGGAGTGATGCTGGTTGGGCCTCTGGGAGAGCAGACTGAAGAAAGGGAAGAAAAAAATGCTGTTAACTGCAGCTGGAGGAATGAGAAAATGTGAGAGGAACAGCCCTGCAGACCCCAAGGTCAGTGCGGCAGGAGGTGCTCCAGGCAGGCAGCAGCAGTTCCCCTGGGGGCTGTGGAGAGGCCCCTGGTGGAGCAGGTGGATGTGGCCTGGAGGAGGCTGCGGCCCATGGAGAGCCCCCACAGGAGCAGGCCCTGGGCCGGAGCTGCAGCCTGTGGAGCAGTTTGCTCCTGGGGGATGGATCCCATGGAGCTGTGTGGGAGCAGTGCTTGAAGAGCTGCTGCCTGTGGGCAGCCCCCTCAGGACAGCATCCCGTGGGAGGGACCCCACATGGAGCAGGGGTAGGGAGTGACCGTGAAGGAGCGGCAGAGACGAAGTGCTGTAGACTGACTGCAGCCCCCATCCCCTGTTCCCCTGCGCTGCTTGGGGAGAGGAGGTAGAAGATGGTGTGTATTGGGAAAGGTGTTTTTAGTTTGCTTTTAGTTTTCACTGCTCTAGTCTATTAGTAATCGGAATAAATTATTAATTTCCCTATGCTGAGTCTGTTTTGCCTGTGATGGCAATTGGCGAGTGATGTCCCTGTCCTTATCTCAACCTTTGGGTCCTTTTAATCATATTTTCTCCCCCTTTCCTTTGAGGATAGGGAGTGAGAGAGCAGTTGTGGTGGGGTTCAGCTGCCCATCAGAGTGAAACTACCACACAGTCTCAGAAGAAGCATTTAAGGACTGGACAGGCTAATTTTTGACTTACAGTCACCTTGTATAGTATCCCTCGGGCTGTGACTACCCAGTCATCATAACCAGGCAAAAATCCACTCCCTTGCTAAAAAGGAGGGATTCCTCCTGTCAGGTCTTCTCATCACCTAGACATGGCATTTGTGTAGTTTCGTGCTTAGCCACATCATTTTACCAGATTTGACAAAAAGCAGTGTGTGATGGTGCTGGCTTACAGTGTCTCACTCTCCCCGCTGCCCCTTTTACCAGACCACTTGTGCCAGTACAAGCTCTTTGTCTGGTGAAATGTTTCAGGCAACTGTTTTGTTCAGCTTCAACTCTGCTTGAAAGTGACGAGCACCATCTTTGACACTTGCATAGCTCACGTGTTCCTGCCTGAGTAAGTAAGGTCTGGAGGGGAGGAATCAGTCAATGCTCCAGGTACGACCATCTAGGTCATTTGTGCTTGTTTTCCAAAGCCTGAATCCAGTAAATGGAAAGGAAGGTTTTTAAGAACAGAAATGAAGAACTTAAAAGTGGGCTGTTGTGGTGAGTAGTAGCCCCTCACTTGAAGAAAACCAGGACAACACCAGTTCTAGGAGAAAGGCTAAACAAGTAGAAAGAAACATGTCTGTTAAACTAAAGCTCTTGTTCAACTTTCTCGTTTGTTTTACCTTGGTTCCCAAAGTTGGACTTCTAATGACTAAATAAGTTTGTGTAGTCAGAAGTGTATCTGTTGTTTTTTTTTTTTTTTTTTTTTTCCCCAGCAATCTCATTGTTCTGTATCTTCAGAAATTAGACTATCACAACCACCACAGTACTATAACTAAAACAAACAAACAAACAAACAAAAAAAAACCACCACAAAAACAAACACCTTTTTTTGTCTTGTTTTGTCATCCAGAAGTCACAACACTGATGATGAGCTGGGATTGCTAGTCCCGTTCCTGGCAGCACACTATGTCAAGTGCTGAGTGCAGGGAGCTTCCAGAGGGCCCTACACTGGGACGTTTAAGAAACTGACATCCTCCAGGGCATCTCCTCACAAGGGACACAAGAGGTGACTCAGGTAATAAAATATGTACTTTAAGAGAGAGTGGGGACGTTAGGTGGGGGGAAAGCAATTGAGCAAAGCAACTTCTAACAATTACATCATCTGTATTGTTAATGTATCACGTGTGATCTCTGTGGAAAGCTGGCAGTAGATCACCTATTTAACACAATGTATGTTTAGCAAATGTCTTCTATAACATTAAACAGTCAGAAATAGATTTATAAGAAGGGATTAGGTATATAAATTAGAGAAATCCTCTGGTAAGGGATAATTTAATATTAGAAGGGAAAGAAAATGCAATCACAGCTAACAGCAGAGCAAGAAACGTCAGATTCCAGGGAAAGGAGTTTGAAGGGAAGCAGAAAAAAAAGATTTACTTGGAAGAAAGTTATAGATAGGAGCACAAGAAATGAATTAAGGAAGTGAAATATGAAGATAACATTAATCAAATTTGCTTTAAAGGGCAAAATATTTCTGTCAGTTCAGAGGAATCACTACTTTCTGGCACAACTTTTCCATATGGATATTTATCCTTGTGTACTTTGTGATTGGAATGTAAAGAAAGGAAATGGTTTTCCTAGTGATCTCTTACCTGTACTGCTGCCCATGCTGTCCCGCCACCTCTTCTTGTTCTTTAGGACTGTAGGTACTATAGAAATGGAAGGTATTGGTAGCACCAGTAATATAGAGAAATCAGAGACTGTAAAGGTTGGGGACTCAGAGACACTACTAGTGTTTTTTTTAGAAACCATTTTAAATTATCATCCTGACCCTCTACCAAGTTACTTTTATCACAGGGTGTTTTCTTCAGAGAAGTGGACGACTAACATGAGACCTCAGCCACTGCACTTTTGTAGAAGAGGCCTTGATCTGCAATTTTTGTTATGTGGGTAGTTACCTGCAAGCATAAAATACATGCCAGTCTCTGAAGCTTAAGTGTAGTCAGACTTCTGCAGAAAAAAATAATGCAGACACCACGTTAAAAATTTTGTTCTTCTATTTGCAAGCTAAATGGGCTGGCAATTTCAGAAAAAAATAGCCCAAACCACACAGCTTTACATGAAATGGTCAGCTGATGAATGTTATTTTTACAGAAAGTTCTTTTAAAAATCCTGTTCTAGGGTTTTCAAGTAATTTTGTTAAGTGACATATAATTAGTTCCAGTTCAATGAATTGATTGTTTTGGATTCAACTGTTAATTGCAGTTAGTATTGCAGAAGCAAAATGCAGTTCATCTCTTTGTGAAGTGCAACAGCCATCTCTCTCACATGTGAAATAAACAGAAAAGCTGGTTTTTTTCAGCTGGATAGTCAACATTAAATTTAGGAGATAAAATGTATTGAAGAAGAATTCAAAGACAGATCAAAAACAGAAATCAAGGCATCTATGACAGATGGACGTAATCACCTAAGCTGAAAATTACAACATGCAACTGCCCAGTGCTGCAGCAGCCCAGGTGCCTTCTTTATATTTTGATCATTCCTCCAGCATCCATAGGTCTGCTTTTTGGCACGCCCAGAACTGCTCCCACTCCAATAACCACTCATCTAGTTCTCAACTTAACCTGTTACAGTTGAAAAACCAGGCAAAGCATCACTTATGTCCCCAAGGAGTCTTTTGCAGGGAGTCTATATTATGCCTACAGTATACATCATATGCATTCAGAGGATTGGCCCGTTGTACCTTCATTCAAAGCAGTAATGAAGTGCTCACATTTTATATAATTAGTGACTAAAACACTCACTGAAGAAGTAGGAGTTTTATTCCCTCCTCAGCTGGAGAGTATTTAGGTAACCAGCTCCCACTTTCCAGGACAAGGCCCTGACAGTCCTGGCTATCCCCCCGTTTCTGCAGCAAAGAGGATGGTAAAAAGCAGTGCAGATGGGAGTGAGCACTGAGCCCAGTGGTGTGGCAGAGGGAAACGCTTCTGGTGTATGTTCACCCCCTACTGCATTTTAGAAGTAGACGGTGATGTCTGCTATGTTAATGTAAAGAATACTTGAGAGCTTGCCTGAATTCTGGATAAAGCAACACGTAAATAAATTCTCCTTCTTTCTCAAGAGCTGTTTCTTTCAGATCACCGAGCTTTTTCCTGCAGAGCCAGAGCCTGGTCCCTGGGGCATGCAGCTCGCTGTGCAAGCTGGCACAGGGGGTACCCCGCGCTGCTCGCAGGTTCCTGCTTTCTGGCTGCAGAGCTGCAGAATGAAACAGCACTGGAGGCTCTACTTCTTTGTACAGCAAACAATTCTCCATGCCCGAGACTTGTTACAAATTCCTCTTGTAAAGATGAAGAAAGCACTGGATTGATAGCCTAATCTGTTTCTGTCTGTAAACTACAGGCACAATGACCTGTGCCGCATCACTTAAAGAAGTTTTTCTTATCTGACAAGCATGGTTTAATCACTGCTAAAAAGCATCCATACAGTTTTGTCTAACATGGTTAATAAGGGGCTTTCTTAACAAAGAAAAATCCATCAAAATCCTTGAAGGAATCCATGGCAGATGAATTCTTGTATACATCTTCTTCCTTAAATGTGCCAAATGGATGCCTACATCTGTAAAACCGTGTATGCTAAAAACAGGCAGAGCACAAGGAAGGCAAGGGATAACTTATAAAATTACTTCTTGTGTGTTACTGCTGCAACTGTAGAAACAGATCCTCTATGCTGTGATTGTCTTCATCCTTAAAATGCTAAGTGCAGCTTTAAGAAACAATGAGTTTATTTTGCTTTCAACCTCACTTTAAATTATGCTGGCAGCCTCTGAGCACCAGTCTTACCATGTCTCCTAGATTTCTCTTCCTGGGAACCATCACCTTGACTGTTCATGTACACACAACCCAAGACTGCCATGTACTCAGGTCAGCTAGTGCTGCAGGGAGAATTCTCCTCAGACATCCTCAGATAACTGTGCCAACACCAGTAAGATCCATTCTTACTGCATGTCTCAGCTTACTTCTTCCTGGGGCTCTAATCCCAGCACTGAGATTTACATCACTGTAGGGGGGAGCACAGTTAAAGGTCTGTTCAAAGACCACTTTCTGGTCTACTGTGAGCCCAAGGTGAGGAACTCAGCCCCTTCCTCAGAATCACATCCTGCCATTCCACTGCTCTGACTGATGGTATTGGCTCTGCCATTTGTTTCTTTAGGTTTTGTAACACAGTTTCGCCTGCTGGCTGCAAGAGTTGCTCTGGTAAGCCCTGACAACAACCTCTATTCATAGAAATGCATGTGGCAGGTCACCTTACAGAAAGTGTGCACTCTAAAGCACAGATACTGTAGATTATACATTATAGCAGTTAAAGTGCTCCTGTGTTGCTGCCTGGGATCGGAGAATTTGGCCACAAAAGTGGCATTGTGGATGGTCCTATAGAACTGTGCAGAGGTAACCTCTCAGCCTGATTCCAGTAGTACTAGTCTGAATATTTCAAAATTGAGAAATCAAGATCTCAAGAATAGTTTGGCTTAGACACCTTGGAGAGAAAATGAAGCTGTTTTTGACTTTTGTTTTCAAAATGTCATTTCACCTTTTCTTTTTTTTTTTTTCCAGCCAAGAAAGCTGGAAGTAAAACTGAGATTCTGTTTTCAGGAGCTGGGAATCTAATCAAATATCAAATATCACAATATTTGTGATGAAACAAACATAGCTGACATCTCTGCTGCTCTACAGCCTTCACTAAAACTGAATAGCATCTATTTATATGATTTGCTATGTTGAGATCAGTCGGATTATTCATGAAAGTTTTCCTGATTCTATACAGCGTATGCATATCAGACACACTTTCCCTGAGACCAAGCATATTTATATCTATTTGCAAAGTTCTGTTGAATTGTTTATTATGCAGAAAACTTTCTTGCCTAAAAAGTCTCTAGATCTTATGTATAATATATTTGACAATGCATTTAGTGAACAATTTTTGTGAGAAATGGCTGAGATCTCAGACAAAGAACGGCTAATTGCTGCTGTTTGCATTTCATGTACACATGTAACTTGTGGGTATTTATAGTACCTGTTTGCCTCAAGATTATCTTCATCGTGCTTGTGACTCTACTTTACTTTAAGGGTGATTGGCACAGATTGCCCAGAGAGGTCTCCATCCTTGGAGATACTCAAAACCTGACCAGATACACCCCTAAGCAACCCGCCTTAGCTGGCCTTGTTTTGGGCAGGGAATTTAGACTAGATAATCTCCAGAGATCTCTTCCAAGCTCAGCCATCAAGTGGTTCTAAGACAGAGAAGGGTGGAGTACAGATTTCTAGTTCCCTGAGGTGAGCATACTGGTGTAGGAAGGCAGGTGGTGACTGTTCTGCTCAAAGGTGTAAAGAATCTCGTTTTAGGAAGGGAAAGTAAAGAGGCCAAGCACTTGCAAGGATACTCCATTTATAGAGTCTGTGGAGTCAAAAGGGAGTTAAGAGTTTGGAAGTCATAACAGAAGTAAATTAGAAGGCCCATAACAAAGTTAAGGAGAGCACTTACAAGAGAAGTGGATTAAAAAAAAAAGGGTCACAGGAATGGTATGTCTGGGAGGACACAGCAACAGTGCAGTTTCACATTACAGTGATAATTTACTCAGTGCTAAGTTTAAAAATAACACCACTGTCACAAGGTTTAATTAGAGGTAAAGTTTCACATTATGCTGTCAGTAAAGGGGCCAAGCCTATCCTTCCTCCCTTCCCAACACCCTTTTCTTTCTCTCTGCCCACTCCTTTCCCAATGACTGCAGACATTAATTAGATCAACTCATTGATACAACAGAATATTGAACCACCAAAAAGAAAAATGTTATTACTCCATTAGCTCAGATCAGTGATCTGGATGCTCCCTGTGGATATGCAATTGCTAGAGCTGAGGGGATGTGAGAGGTGAAAGAAGCAGGAACATCCACTTTGGCCATACGGTTGATTAGAAGCAAGTGAAATTTATTAGACATGAAAAAGAAAATGTTGTTTGAAATACTCTTGACTGTGAGTGAGTTATTGGTGTTATCAGGCAGCTTAGCTGCAGTACGGTCACACACCCTATGGCAGTATGCTCCCCACTGTGCAACAGAATCACTGACGTATCTACCAAGACTTGGAGCTTTCTTAAAAGCACTCCATAGTGAAAGGCTCAAAAGTATGTCAAAACTGTTGCAAATTTCAACCTGTCGTTACAAAAATCCACTCCGCAATGAATAATACTGTTGTATGAATTTAACACAAGTTGATGGCAAAACGCCATCAGTATCTCCAACACTTAATGATGGCTGAAACCCAAGATACCACACAGCATTTGCCCTCACCAGAACCCGCTCTGGCAGGTAAAGCAACAGCTTTTAAAACTTTACTTTCATTCTAGTATTAATTACACTTTTTATCAATATATGAAATGGATTTTAGAGGATCCCTTATCTGAGCCTCTCTAGAGGCTCATCTTATTTGATGATACAGCAAGGAAATAACATTTTTTATTCTGCTTGACAGACTACCTTCCTTATTCCTAGCACTATGACAGCAACAGGAATAAATAAATAAATTCAGTTTCCTTCTACAAAACTAAGCTGAAAATCCTTCAGAGGTCTCACCTACTAAACTGATGTTTTTCTATGCTTAGCAGCTTCCTACGTTACACTTGAGGCTGACCACTGGAGACGGAAAAGCAGTTCCAGACGTATGAAGATATTCTCCTGAAACACATACACAGCAGATGAACGGCAAGCAATCTCTTCCAAAACCAGGTACCAGAAAGAATTACACTCAGGTCATATTTAAGAAAAGTGTATTTTCAAATAGTCAGGTGGGACTGTAAGTAAAACAAATACATACTACCTGGCTATATTTAAACACTGTATTCAAAGCAATAGGTTAACAAGCTTTATTTAGTGGTGGAAGGAACAAAATTCCAATGCATCTGCAGAAAGTTTCCCAGTTAGAGGTCTTTTCTAACATAAACGATTCTATGGTTCTATTCTATGAAAACTCTCTACTCAACCAACCTACAAAGAGCAATTAATACATCTCAGAAAAAGACCTGGAGAAAATTCTGTGCTAAAAGTAGCTAGAGAATATCTGTTCAACTAAAATGGGCAAACAACATTGTGTAAACAGCTGAAACAAATGATAGAATCACAGAATCATGTCATGGACATCATAAAATCAGAATGGTTACCCTGTTTCCTGCTGTAAAATATTATGCGATTTTGGGCAACTCACAGTTTCAAAATATGTCAACTGATACTGGGAGCTGCAAAGCCAAAAATGCGTTTATACATTTGATAGGCAGATGCTCAGCATCTCTTAGTGTCATTTATGTGGGTGACACATAAATGCTAACTGCATAATAAAATGCTAAAACTGCATAAAAATTAGTAACAGTGGAAATTTTGACCATGACTCCTTGTTCCTTGAGTTCAATATTTGTACAATAAGCAGCAACAGAAATTAAAACAAAACAAAACATTTTGCACACACATTTTCAGACTTGTCTACATATACACAGAGACACTGTTTTAGTTGAAGATGTGATTTGAGCCCTTACATAATATTCCATATTTCATGAAAATGTTGTCATATAAAATAGTAAGACAGTATTTTAGTTACAGTTGGGAGAAAAACATCTGGTTTCCTACTCAAGTTAATGTCACCCTTGAAGTTAACGATACATGAAATCTGAGTAGAGCAATAAAAGTAACATTGCTAAGAACAGCAATGAAATAAAAGGATACCATGCTCCCAGAACAAGTTTATTTGCCAGCTATGACAAACTTAGAAAGGTCAGTTACATGAAAAAATACTTTATAAGTAGCTGCCAAGCTTAGCCTGACAAGTTTGTTTGTGGTAAGCAAATTTAGGACCCAAAAGTTCTTGTGTCGTAAGCTGTGGACATAAAAAATGCAATGCTAGGTGAATGGGAATCTAAGGGAATTTTTTGTGATGACAACTCAGAATCTGCAGCAGTTTGGCAATTAGATAATTTTCACATTAAATAGAGCCCCTTCAAAGCTCTTTTAGAAAATAAGGACCGTGTCCAAGATGGAAATGAAATGAAGGCGCAGTCTTAACTGCTAGATTGAGTTTTGGGATTCTAATACTGTAATGAGAAGCTATCTGGAAGAAGCAGACTACAGCTACAAAGTGAGTGGTTTGACAATGCAGGGCCAAAGCTGGAAGATAGGCTGCACCTTTTGCTGTTGAGAAATAAGGAAATGCATTACTTCTGTAATACATACATATTCTAATACGTTGTTTTTACCCAAAATAGAAATTGATAATAACACTATAGTTTCTTAGATTTCAGAGAAACAATGTAGTAAACTATTTAGAAAGGTGCTTTTAGTATTAATGTGTTGCCTACCAAAAAGCTATATATTGAAAAAATTACACGTTTGAATAAGAAATCAAGTTAACAGTTAACAGCATACAAGAGCTGTATTGTCAATAACAATTTGTCATTACTTGTCTGTAGTATGTTTTACTGAGGCAAAGTTAACAGTGTAGTCAATATTATGAGTTTGATAAAAGCGTATTTGTGCTGCTAAGTTATATATTTTACGCACTGATCTCAAGTTTGTTCAAGAATATCTTAATGCCATTTATTCTAAACAGAGCTACTGGAATACTGATGGAAAAAATACCAATTATCTTGTTCTCTCACTCAAGTAATTCTGTAAAAGAGCAGCAGCCACTGAATATACATCAAATCAGTATGTTACTGTGTAGACAAACAGTCCTTTTTACAGAGTAGTTGCGAGCCCTTGCCTGACCATGCAGCACCATACAGCCTCACCAATTCAGTTAGACTGAAGAGAATGGTAGACCCCAAGGGAATGGTAAAATACAGGTGGCTACAAGTACCATATAGGGAGGTGTAACAAAAATGTATATATGCAAGGTGTTTGTTCCGGATCCTTTGACTGTGGGAAGTGTAATTGTATTCAGAGGCTACTGTGTATACAGTTCTGAGCTTCGGTAATTGTTACAGCTGGATCTAAGCAATGCTATATTTAAATTAAAATTATTACATGGATCCACCCCCCATACATTTGTAACAAGGTGCTTTCATCAACATGCTTAATTTCTTTTCTTTAATGCAAATAAGCTAAACTGCTGTCAACACTTCTCTACTAGTGTGCACTCAAGCATTCCATGAGGGTGGATTTCTTTAACTATACTGATAGATATAAAATGGAATATTTCTGAGTGTAGAGAAAGACAGACCCTGATCAGCTGTGTGTTTCTGTGCTTTGACTGAAAGATCCCTTGGCTCAAGGCAGTTGACAGCTCAATAAGTTCCTTTAGATTGTAAATGTCTCAGAAGATGCCCATCTTGCCTGGGCTGACGGTGTAAAAGCCCCATTGAAAGCAGGGGTTATCCTTTCCTATAGTGAAGCTGGGTTTGTGTATTCAGTCAAGAGAAGAAAAGATTGGTAAGATTTACAATCGAGTGTAACAATATGTGGAGTTCAATCTTTGTCAGCACAAAAGACCAACAGAGATTGATTGGGAACAGTCAGCTCTTTCAGAAATGCTTTGCACTGTGATTGTATTTCAGCAAATAAAGAATTGCATGACCTTCCCTTACAGGGTACAAGTGGTTTGATCAGTTACCTAGAAGGAACTCAGGGTGCCAAAAGAAATAACATAAAAAACAAAGTCAATAATTAAAAAATCTAAAATCAAGATAAGATTGCAGGTGGAAAAAAAACAGGAGCGTGCTAGTCACCTGTGGCATTTCTTGAAGCATAAAGCCGAGGTGGAAAACTTAAAAGCCTGTTTCAGGGACAGGTAAAACAGTGATGGCAGTTAGCATGTTTAGCAGTGTCACAGGAGTTGGGTTCTTTAATCATTGAGTTAATTTCCAAAGAGATTTTCTACTGAACTCATACACTGCACTTATCCAGACAGTATTATTCTTCACAAAAGCTACTTTAAAAATACTCAAGTAGGTAGTATTTCGAGGAAACACCCGAAGTTAGTGACACAACTTCATGCGGAAGTAGAACTCATTCTATGGTATAATGGCTCTAGTACAAATACAGATGTGCTCCCATTATTTCAAAAGCCAATCTGTACAGTTACATATATGCCCAGTAGCTGACTTACTCGATATAAAAAATACTGATAAAAAGATTTACCACAAATCTTTGTCAAGGTTGGCTTTTTAAGTCCTGAGTCTCCTATATTCTTCCTTTGCAAAAGGCTTCCGTTTTGGCAAGGAAGCAATCTGCCTACTTAGCCAGGATTTAAAAAATGAATTTGGAAATACTTAAATAACATAAAATCCTTAATTATTACATTTTTTCCCCAAGAAATCACCTCCTTTTTACAGAAAGCATATGATGATGAAGAGCAATCTGTTCTGTGGAAGTCTGAGAAAGTGCAGTCCATTAGCTAATATTTTCTGCATACTATCCAGAACAGTTCAGACACTCACTTGCTTCTACGTTATTTTTGTTCTGTCTTTAAGTGTCTTTTTTTTTTCTAATGTGCTGGGTACCACTGGGCTGGAACGCTGTATCTCTAGAAAAGCCTGTGGTTGCACATACATGCGATGGCCTCAGGACTGCCAATACAGGACTCACACAGCTGAGCCCTTTCTCATGACTTCCAGCTGCTAGACCTTTATCTCTTGTACATGCAGCACAACAGTCCTCTTTTATGCTGTGAACTCTCATGTGAGGTGTAGCTGGACAACTTGTTTTACAGCCCCAGCATGTGCTGTGCACAGGAACAGCACTTGCAGGATCAGTCCCAGCTGCGGTTTTGACATAGAGCCCCTGCTTTATCATGTGGGCTAGGATGACCTTTTCCCATCGTATGAATTGATTTGTCACCAGGGGGAAAGGAGACAGTGGGAGAAATATGTATGTGTTGGAGAGAGGTATTGGAGATAATGGTAATAGATGCATGCAGCAATAGTCTTTCCTTCCTGGAAATACACCCTTGATGAATACGTTCAGAAAGAAATTTAATTTGGGATGTCATCCTGAATACAGATTGTATTAATAACAAGGGCCCACTTTACAGTAGTTGAAAAGAAAGTGTTTGCCATCAGACGTAGCAACTGCAGTTCTCAAAGTGTTAGCAGAGCCTAGACGTAGTGGCAAAGGGCTTTGTGAATGAATGGTTGGTCACAGGCTGCATTTCTTGAGGAAGTGATTTGAAAATGCCAAATAGGAGAGGATACATAGAAATATTACAGTTAAATATGAAACAAGGATTGGAAGAAGTGTTAATTCTAATCCTTGATTTTCTAATACAACTGGCTCAAAGGAACAAGAATTTGACCAGGCGAACTATTGGTGTAGTCAGAAATACCACTTTTTTTTCCCCAAATTGGCATCCTTTCAGATGCCATTCCATGAGGTGTGGCGAGCCAACAAAACAGACAAAAGAGGCAGGTCCTGTCCCACCTTTCCAAGTTTCCACTGACCCCTGCCTTCCATTCACACTAATTACTGTGCTGTCTCTGGCACTCCTCAGACCCATCTGTGAGTTAGTTTCCTGCCAGACTGTATTAAAATCCTTCACAGCTTCCTGCCATAGCAGTGAAATACGTTGGCTGATGGAGGAGCCTGAGGAGCACAGCGCCAGAAAGGAGCAAGGATCAGGTGTGGAAAGGGTGAGGACGTGGGAGGAGTGGAGCAGGAAGGCTGAGGAGCAAAACGTCCCCCTTTTGGCTGCAGTGATGCATCTCGGCTGGAGCTGCACCTGCAATTGCGTAGCCACTCTCAGAGGTCCAGTAGTGTAGGATCTGAAATGCTGACATTTTCAAAAGACATTTTCATTTTTCTTTTCAGCATAATTCTTTTCTCTTTGGAAATTGTGTATGACTTAATAAAAGTCAATCAAATAAGATCTAAGTGAAAACCAAAGAGATATTTCATTTGAGGTTTAACTGAATGCACTGTTCTGTACAAAATATGTTTTCAGTGTTTATTTTACCCAGAAACTTTTGCATTGGTCCAATAACATTTTGAAACCTTTTCTGTTTGGCTAGAAAACAACCAAAATGCTTAGCTTCATCTATGTAATTGTCTTAATTAATGTCAATAAGATTTAATGTAAATTTACTTAAATGGTTTTAAGCATAAACTGCAGTACTGACAGGTGGAGTAAGAAAAGGGAAGAAAAGAATTCATTTGAGAGGGAGAGAGAGAGAAAGGAGGAGGAAGAAATAGAAAAAAATAATTTAGATAATGAATGTGACTGTCTAACTTAGAAGCAAGGATCTGGGCATAGTTCATTTCCAGTCCCTGTTCCAGTTTTAGGATAAAAGCTGGTTACATTTTGAACTAGAACTCTGCTCTCCCTTTCCCCAAGTGAGTTCCTTAACACTGCAAATAGTCAGTCATGCTATTATTTACTCAAAGCAAGCTGTAAACAAGAGCAACTAGAAAGCCTTAACCCCTTCAGAACAGCTGGCAGCTTGCTGCCTAGCACTCCAAGAGGTATAGATTTAAATTCAGATTTCAGGCCCATATTCGACTGGAGATCTGCAGCACTTTCAAACTTGCAAGTCCCAGCTGAATGTCCTGTCCAAGTTTCTTTTTCTGTTGAGGTGTGACCCAAGCGCAGGCCCATATGCTGCTTCTGCGGGAGCCAAGGAGACTGTGACAGGTCCTGGATCAAGAAACCATGATACCACAGCATTTGTCAGCAAGGCCCTTATAATGCAACCCAAGTAGCTCTGTTACCCTCTCTCTATAAACAAGAGCAACAGTGCCTTATCTTGCAGACATCAGGATAAATAGATTGATTGTGATATGCTTGGATACTGTGGCAATAGCAGCTAGATTAGCATTTTAAACAGGCAGTGCAGTAGGACAGATGGAAGTAAAGCCACAGGACTAAAGAGTGCCATGGAAATGAAAAGATGAAAAGAAAGGTCTGTTACCGAAAATATTTTTTTTCCTATGTGCTTTTTGGCTGGAAATTTGATTAACTGTGGAAGATGTAGGGTGGCGGTTTTTTGTTTGTTTGTTTGTTTGTTTGTTTAACCAGTCTGACTACATTAGGAGGTAAAGAAACGTCTAAGATGAAACTTAGGTAAGAAAGTGTTCAGGAGCAAGACTAAAGCTACTACAAAACGTATCCAGCAAATTTTAGCCTTGTCTAAAACTGAAAATACATAAAGCCCCAACAATACTTGGGTAACATGCATTACAATCTTCCTGCATTTAATATGACTAAAAATAATGGTTCATAAAAGTGCTGTGTTATTTGGACCATTTGGTAATCTTCTATGCGCCCAGGTGGCAAACCCCATATACTGAGCTAGAATGCAAAGATGTATAAGCAGAAACAGTAAATAAGGTAGGGATTTTATTTTTGAGGAGCAGAAAACCAAGCAAACTTACAGAAAATGAATAGAGCCAAAACCGTCTCACCCGGTCACTAAGCATGAAGCATACTATGCACTATTAGTTTTAATAACATAGTCCGTAGATAACAACTAAAGTATTTCTTCAGAAGGCATTGCTACTTGCTTTTTGCCTGAATTTAAGTTGTTGATATAGCTGCATATGCCTGAAGGCTAAGGAACTCATTCAAAACCACTAGCATGTAATCCAGAGCTCAAACACAGTATTTTTCAATGAATGTTGGAGAATTTGCCTTCAGTCTCCCTTCAGGAGGTTGTAGCTGCCCTTCTCCACATAATATCCTCCCTTCCTTAAAGGATCTGTTGTAGTATTTTTAACGCTTGTATAAAATCAAAGCAATCAACGGGATAGAGTTCCATGCAAAAGCAAGCTGTCATTTGTTCAATTTTGGCCACAACATGTAATGATCATTTGTGGCTAGTTCGTTCTGAAATATTATAATTTAACTGTGGATTCAAAATACTTACCTTCCTCTTTCTGCCTTATTTAGTTTGGAGTGTCTTGCTCATTAATCAAAACCAAGGTTTCATAATTTTTTATTTCATCTTTTATGCAGAAACAAAGGGAAACACAGATAAAGGAAAATAATGTATGGAAAGAACTGATTCAGCTCATCAGAATTCTGAATTTACTTTGCATGAGATCCAAAAAAATTTTCCATCTTTTCATACCCAAGTTCTTAATGAGGCAGTTTTGTCAAAGTGAAATTTCAAAAATAGAATGTTCCAGTACGGTATCTTTTAAATCTGTCTACTCTTTGTGTATGCTAAACTCATCAACTGCTTCTCTAAAATAGATACTGTTTTGCAGCAAATGAAGCACAGACAATTGAATGTGTCAACACCACTCATGTGGAGTCACACTAAGATTCATTTATTTTTGTTAGGCACCCATACTAGTAGTGAATCAACTGAACTGCGTTTGTAGTCACGCCACATGTATCACATACCTCTCTGAAAGACCTTGGTTCTGCTCTTAGACAGGTTGTTTGTTGGAAAGTTGCAGCCAGTAAGGACTGCAGTGGCCCAGAAGAATTGGTATGGGGGCGTGTTGGGCTTCTCATTATCCCTGCAAAAGTCATAAAAAGATTACCTTTGGCTGGCACCATTTTCAAGTTCTTGGTAGTGGAAGTCCTTGCTTAACGTGCTGTCCTTCACGAAAGTCCTACTTTGTGAGGTTAGAAGAACTGCAGCTAAATACCAAGTGTATCTTCTTTAGGGTGATACAGAGAATTAACACTCATGGTAGGACCAGCTCAAAGAATGATGGACAACCACAAAAAGTAAGCCTTTCTACAAGATTTTCAGGACTTCCACTGCTCTTGATTGATAGGTTCAAACCCTTGGTACCAAGCTGTGAGTATACTTCAGTTTGGGACCTCCCTGCTTGGCACTTCTTGAATTTTGTCTGGGAAAATCTGGACAGAAGTATGCCTAATGCAGCACGATCACATAGTGCCAACATGCCATGGACAGAGACCTACAGAATGTTCATCTCCAAAGGCTCAGAGAGAAAGAAACATTTTTTCTTCAACTGAGCTGTGAAAAAACAACATCTGAAATCGCAGATGATACAGGCTGGATAGATCTACTTTTTGCATTAAATAACTAGATACGGTTTTATTATACCCTTGGTCCTGGGCAGGATGGTGGGGAGGGAAGAACTTTGGCTTTTATAGCCTGACCAGAGTATGAGAGAGAAAAAAAAGGGCTGAATGGCAACTGGATCGGAGAGGACTTACATGGTTATCACTACCACGGAGCCGTCAAAATGATACCATATAAGCTCAGTAAACTTCAGTCTTCCAGATGCTGTTGTTTCTGAGAATATACATGAGGTTGCATCCATAACATATGGTGCCATTTCAGAAGTTGCACCACAACAGGTAGCTGAGTAGGAGGAGGCAGTGAGAGAAGGAGGCTAGAGGCAAGGATGTCTGCATGGGCCACGTTTCCTTAGGAGTTTTCCACATGCCTGTCATTGCTGCAAATGCACATATGGCAAATAGGCATGAGCTATGTTGTGATGTAGTTTGTCACCAAGTGGAAGAGTTAGCAGCTTCTCTCATTTTGTAATCTCACAGGCAGACATGGGGAGTCTCTTCTAAATAGCCAAATCTGACCTTGCAAGCCTGCATGAAGCACAAGGAGTACTGCACTTTTACCCTACGTGAACCACGCGCTTTCCCTCCCACCAGTGGTTGGGACAGTTGCTGAAGCTGGGCTCCTGCTCCTGCCGGGGGCATAAACCTGTAAAGTTCTCAGGAGGCCTCTGGCAAGGAGGGTGTTGCAAGGATGACTCACGGACATGGCAGCACGGTCTGTGAAGGCGTACAGATAGTTTGCTAGTCTTACATAGCTTAAATGCGATGCATATTCTGTCTTTTCCCCCAGATACTTGCCTAAGGGAAGGCATTGTTTGGAGAGAGCATCTCTTGTACCTTCTTCTTTTAGAGTGATGAACATTGTGCTGTATCATTGGATATAGAGAAAACATGTTTATACTACCCTTTAAAAAAATTATAGATCAATACAGGCTATTAAAGCACATCAGAAAGTAATCATGTATAATAGACTAACTTCAAGGATTGAAAAAGCTTCATATTTTACTGTCTCAAAACTTAGTTTCCCAACTCTTTGTAGACTGGCATCAATAAGCTCGAGGTAGAAGTCTGTTTCCTATTATTGAACCACTGAGCCAGCTAGTCTCTTGACCTTGCTTGGATTTGCACCAGTGGCATAGAAATAAAATGTTCTGAATTCCATTAATGATTCATTAAGCCAGTGTTTCATGACTTCAGCTGGATCTGTACCAATGGCATACAGTCGAGTAGCTGTGTCCCACTGCTGATCCAGCTAGCCAACCAAGTCAAAATAGAAAATAATAAGTGTTAAGAAATTAAATTTGAGGAGCCACTGCGAACCAAACCAAAGCATAACCAAACCAAATCCAGTGAAGCCCAAAAACATAAAACCACAACTGTCTGACAATAAAATGAGAGAAATCATTGAATCATAGAACGGGTTGGGTTCCAAACCAGTTCCAACCCCCCTGCCCTGAACAGGGATGACACTCACCAGACCAGGTTGCTCCAAGCCCCATCCAACCTGGCCTTGAACACCTCCAGGGATGGGGCATCCACAGCTTCTCTGGGCAGAAATATTGTACATCTATTCTAATTATTAAACATCTTGCTCTGATAACTTTCAGTCAGCTCGTAAGGTATCATTGCCCACAGTTTAATCAACAGAAGAAAATGGCATCATACTGGCCTCTGCTCTTGTTTCTATATGTAACAGACTGGTTTGTCTTGTACAGTCAAACCGTTTCATCCAAACAAGTCATCAAAATATGCCACCCTATAGTGTTTGTGATAAAATAATAAAGCCTGCTGTGTCAGCCAGTAGCCATGGAACAAACGTGGCTGAAAGACACAGCTTAATGAAAGGGCGGTGCTTTGGTAATGGGCAGAGACTGATCATTAACAACTGGCAGACAAAGTAATGTCAAATATTTCCAGAGAGGTTACCAAGCTGCGCTATAGTTGACCAGGGCAAAACGTGACCACCAGCTGCACATTGGCTTTGATGAGGAAAAGTTGTTTTTTTCTCTGGGCAGTCAACATGAGCCCTGCTATGACCCAGAACATGTCCCAGAACATCTGCCTACCTGTAGGAAAAAGGCTTCTTTCGCATGCAAACTCGTTTCCTTATTCAGATGAAAACTCGACTGCAGAAGGTCAGCCTGTTTACAACCTTCTCGTGAGCGATTGTGGTGTGCCATGATACTGACAGTCCGATTGACAGGGACCCTCGTACCACAGTAACGAAACCACTCGTATTGCTTTCAGCTTCTCCTTGGCTCAGCCTTGTGCCACATCTGTAAACTCAGACCATCCCATTGCCTTCATACAGCCTCCTATAGGTTTCCATACAAAAACATCCCCCGAAGCCCCACGGAAAGTACCCAAGCGCGTGTTGCCCGTGAAGTCTTGACCCTGCCCCTCTCCCTTAGTGTCCGGGAGAGCGACAAATGCACCGGCTGCACGGACTCTGCTGTTATAGTGCAGGGTGTGAGACCCCTGCAGGAAGCTGCGAAACCTCGCGCTTCTTGCTTGTGCTTCGGCTCACTTCGGACACATTGGAACAGGACGGGCGGGTTTTGCTTTGGCTGTAGCACGGGCCCGGACCCTCCTCTCCCTTCCCTCCCGTCCCCTCCCCGCCGCGCTCGGCGCTCGATTGTTGCTGCCTGGGCGCCGCTCCCTCCCCTCTCCTCCCCTCCCCTCCCTTCCCCTCCCCTTCCTCCGCCCCTGCCCCGCGCGCGCGGGGCCGGCGCTGGCCCCGCCCCTCCCGCCGCGGCCCCGCCCCGCCCCCTCTCTGCGCTCGCGCCGGTGCCGCGCGCGCGCCCCCTCCCCCCGGCGGCCGCCCGCCCGCCCGTCAGTGCGGTGGCTGCGCCGGGCAACATGGCGGCCGAGGGCATGGTCCTGACCAACCACGACCACCAGATCCGCGTCGGCGTCCTCACAGGTAGCGCCGCCGCCACCGGGGGGGGGAGCGGCCGCGGCTCCGCGCCGGGCCCGGGGGGGTTCTCCCGCCGCGCTGCCGGCGCTGCGCAGGGAGCCGAGGCCTCGGGGCGGCGCGGCCGGGCGCTGCGGGCCGGGGGCGGCGCCGCTGCCCGCGGGAGGAGGCGCCCCCTGCGCCGCGCGGGGGAGGGCCGGGGGCGGCCGGGCGAGGCGCGGGCGCTGTCCCGGAGCGCGGTGCTGAAGCGGCGGCGCTGGGCTCGGCGGGGCCCCGGCCCGGCCGGGAGGGCGGCTCGGAGCCGCCGCCTGCCGCCCCCGGCGCGCCCTGCGGCCGCTGAAGCGGCGGCGGCGCCGCCGGGCTGCGGGGGGGGCTCCGCGGGGCGGCCGGCAGCGGGCTGAGGGCTGAGGGCTGCGGGGCTCCCCCGCGCCGCTCCCACAATGCACCGGGCACGGCCCCGCTGCCCGCTCCCGCTCCCGGCCCCGCGCGGGGTCCCGCAGCGCCGCCCGGCCGCGCCTCCCGCCCGCTGCCGCTCCCCGCACGGCTGCGGCTGCCCCGCGGGGACGGCCCCGGGCCCGGCCACACCGCCTGGGGCCTCGTGTGAGGGAAAAACGAGGGGCAGGCGGCTCTAGCCCCCTTCGCCCTAACGCCACGGCTTTGAGCTGAACCTGACAAATGCTGCCAGGAATTATTCTCCTGGTGTGGTGGGGACGCTGGCTTCGAACGGTTTCACAAGGCTCTCTTTGTCTAATCCATATATATTTATAAGCGTGGAACCAAATCTTACATAAACGTGTCACTTGGATATCATGTCCTTGGCCAAACTAAATTGCTTTCCCTTCTGACACTTCCTGTAACCCCTGGAAGACAATGTTTGTGCCCTGAGGGCTTGGACTGCCTCCTTCCTGCTGCTCCCAGCTGTGGAAGGACAGCAAACTTCACAGTTCACTCTTTATTTTTTTTTGTTCCATAAAAATGAACTAATAGCTGCTTCCTGGCTGGTGGATGAAAGAGTAAGTGTAGGAATGGACAGATTTAGTATGATCACTGAGTTTTTCATTTCATCATTTAGAAGAGTGCAGGGGTCAGAAGTTAGGTAATGGACATACCGTGGCTTGTTTAGCTTTTCCAGTTATGATCATAGCCATGTGATGGGTTTGCTACCAGTATGCGTACACCTGGGTTTGTCATCGCAGGCATAGAGGTCTGCGTTCCTGTCAGACCTGCTGTACTCATAGTACAGAAGGCAGCATTGCTGCACCGCATCGTAGTGCTCAGAGGGAATTTCAGTGTACTTAGGAGTAGCCCCTTTGAATGACTTTGGAATGTATGCTTACACTTGGGGGTCTTGTTAGTCTTGCCTCTTGTTGAGATTGAGGCACATGGCTCTAGGGTGTATTGATAAAAGAAAAGGAACGTTTGTCTTGTAACTTAGAGTTGATTGCATTAAAAAATAAATCTGTAAGTTATTGTTGTAGGTGTTGCTTAGTAGACCCTTGTGTTTGTTTGTGCATTGCCAATTTCCTACTTGGAAAGAAATTACTGTTTCCTTGCTTGTGACAAATTAAGGTAGAGAAATAGAAAAAGTAGAAATAATTTGTTTATTTTTGCATAGCCAAAGCAATGTGTTTTGGCCAAACAAAATTGTGCAGAATGCAGCACCTTGCTCTTTTTGTTTGTTAATTTTACATGTCAACAGCTCTTATATCTGGGCTGTCTTTTAGTCAAGAGTCAGTGAGGAAGAGAATGGAGTTCATAATTAAGATAGGGTTCATAACTAAGATATTGGCTCAATGTGAAAGAGATGTCTCCCTGCAATCTGGAGAGGTACCTTAGTGTATACAATACCTGCTGACTTGCAGATGTCATTTGTGTTTATTTCCAAGTCCCTATACAGAAAGTTGTAGAGTTGAGCCTGTTTGCTGAGATAGGAGGGAATACTAACAACGACAGATTACAAAGCTGTGAAACTTGTTGTAAACTGGAGCATTGCGTGCTATGTGAGCAGGAAATCTCACCAATTTGTCAGTAGGAGATTGAGTTCTAATCATTTCAAGATGCTTTGCAACATGTGAAAAGAATGAAGCCATGAAAATGTCATATTCAGTGGTCAGTGGTAGCGTGTAAGGACTGGATCAGGTGGGAGATGCTGCTTGCTGAAGTTCCAAACCTTGGTTTTCTCTCTGCTACCATTGATGTGCAGTGCAGGTGCATGAACTAACAATGAACTTCAGCGTGGTGTTGTCATAAGGTTGCCCTCATGGTAAAACACATTTTAAAAGGACTCGAATGTTACCTGTCAGATTGGTAAACTTTTCTGATGGAGAGTGAGCTAGAGAGATGTGCTGATGATGGCCTAAGCTTGGGCATTTAGCACTTCAGACATCTTCCTATAAAAAAAGAAACATGGGGAAACAAGAAAAGTGGTGTAAGTAAACAGGTGAAAAAGAGGAAGAATACATTGGTTAAAAAAAAAAAAAAAGTGATGGTGAAGGTTGCACGATATGCACACTCTGTCTGCAGTCTTGTACACCAGTGCATCCTTAATAAGCTACAACTCCTCTTCTGGCAAAACTCTGGGTGCATGTTGTGAGCCTGTCATGTTTGCAAAACCTCTCATAAGGAGTTTGTTAATGAGTTACCATTGGAGTCAGGATATTTAACCTGGATCAGTAAATACAGCATTTTTCTAGCCAACTTCAGCATTACAAATTAAGAATGTGTGCAGTGCCTGGGCCTGAATCGATGTTAGGTCACCCTCCCAAGATGGTGACGTTGGTAAAAGTTACATCGCCTGTCACCTTGGTTGTCTGGGGCCTGAGCAGACCCTTGGCCACCCAGAGGGATCTAAATGGTGTTGCCTTAGCCAGGTGGAGAAGAGACTCTGTCTCTCTGGTTGCTCTTTTATTTTGTCCTTTTTCCTTTCCAACCCCATTTTCTTCTTTACCTCTCTTCTTGTTTTCTGTCCAGTAAGCATCTAGTGCTTATTGTTCCATGACAATGGCAGTGACCAGCAGATGGTTACAAGCAAATGCTCTTCTCAGAATATTACTGATTTAAAAAATGGTCAGATAAGGGGTTGGCTAATAAAACTTCCCTTAGTGTTTGTCTCATCTGCAAGAAGGAATCATCACCAGACGCAAACAGCATTTTCTGTTGCTGCTCTTCTTTTTGTGTTGTTTCTTACTCCTTTTACTAAAAAGAAAGTATCTCAGAGCCATTTACTTTTTCAGGATAGCTTTACCATCTGTACTATTGCTGAAAAGGTGGTGATATACAGCTTTTTGCCTTTATGAGACTTTTTTTTCCCTGTAATAATTAAAGTGAGTAAGGGGTTTTGGTGAAATGCAACATGATTTCTTCTTCAGATACTTATTCTTCCTTTTTTCACTAAGTAAAGATTAAAATGTTCTGAATGGCAGTTGTTGCCGTGGGCTGATGCAGCAAAGCAGGCAAAGGTTTCCAGATGCCTAAACTCTGACTTCGGTTGGCCTCTGAATGCTGCGATGTGAAAGATGACATTAGCGTCATGAAGTGTCCGAGCACGTTTAGCTGGTTGAAGTAGCACAGCACGTGCACGCTGGGTCTGAACTGTTCCTTGGAAGCAGGCATGCTTCTTGGGTAGTGGGAGCTTGGTCTGCTCGACAACACCTTCCAAACAAAGAGGTGGAGTGGATCTGAAGGTCAGTGATGGAAAAAACGATTGTAAAACTCACATTGAGAACAGTGGGCACCAGTATAGTTTAGGTATCGGTATCTGTTAGACACTGTTTTAGAAACATACACAGTTGGTCTTCCACCTAAAAGATAATTTGCCCATCTTCTACCTTGAGAAGTAGCTTCTCATGACTTTCCTGGAGGGCTCTTCCTCTTGCAAGCCCCAAGGTCTTTTCTCAGTGGTGGTGGTGGTCATGTTTTTGATGTGCATTACAACTTAGGGTGAGCTTTCCCACAGAGGTCGAGGTGGGAGCGTAAGGGCTGATGTTAAGTTTGTTGGGAGATGCTGTCAGATCGCCTTAACTGCCTAAATTGAAGTTGGTTGGGGTTTGCCTGTGATCTGCCTTCCCCTCAGTAAGTGCATCTCAGCGGACACTCATCTTCCACGCGTAGATTCAAGTCAGTGCTTTTCCTGGCAGCCTCACTTTTCTCCCCGAGGCTCAGCTGACCAAATGACTTCTGGAAGTTCAGAGGAGCAGCCGAACCTTCCAGCTCGAGCAGCCCCGATACTCCTCTTGCTGAGTGCGAGGCTCTCGTGCTGTTGACTTTATCCATAGTACCTGGGAGACCCCTCTGCCATTTGTAGCTCCAAGTCTTCACACAGGCATTTCTCCTGGGTTTTGATATGGCTGCCACGAAAACCTTTTATGTTGCTTGACAGTGGTCCATGCAAACGTCCGGTTTCCTTTTTATAATTTCACAGTGCTGAAGAGAGGAAGTAAGTCCTGAATCTAGCTTTTTTTTTTTCTGATTTTTAATGTGTTCCATGGAAAAATGTTGGTGACTGGACTCTTGCTGATAAAGCAGACTTTTACCTACCGTTTAATTTGCCTGCTACAATAGTTCTCTTTTGAACTGAAGGAAGAGAAGATGCTGAAGTTACAAATATGGAAGACAAATTATTTCCCTGTTATAAATGAATGTTTATTTAATACCTACTAATGTAAGCAACGGCCATTCATTTGGAGGTCTGTGTGTGCTTACAGAGCAGGGGTGAGAAGTCGGGTCTAAGCGGTGTTCCTTGGTTTGGCGTTCCCCTATCCCGATGCACAGTGGAAAGCCTCCCATCTTACTGCATGCTCTGTGCCTATTGTTTGTATTTGGCAGTCCAGAGCTTACCCATAACATTCACTTGCCTTGCAGTGTATTTGTCCCCTTTTTTGTAAAGTTGGAAAATTCCCTGTGTGTGTTTACCCTAAAAATCAGTGATTGCTCTCCAGTGTGGGCTCCGTGAGAGCTAACTTCGGTCTGGCATAACCTGGAGTTGGCTGGCTGGCCCCGTTAACTGATGGTCACCCGGTGTGTGATCGGCCGGCTGTGCTTTGGAATGTCTGGCGTACAAAAGCCTGATAGGCAGACCCAAATCTCTCCCCTTAGTTTTGATTTAGCTGTATCTTCTTGTTTGTTTGTTGGCTTTTCTCAAGGAAGAGCGGCGCATATTTGTTGAAAGGTACTTGTATACCATATCAGAATGTCACCAATAACTTTCCTAATGTTGCCTCAGATGACCTTTTAGAAAGAAAACGGTGTTGGAATCTGAAAATGTCTATCTTGGAATTTTACTATACTTTAAAAGCAAAAAAGTTTGTTGCAAAGTGCCCTTCTGGAGTGAAAGTTAAGATTTTCACATTGCTTACATTCAAACGGAGAAAGTTTATTTTGACAACAGGAGAAAGATTTATTTCTTTTTCCTTATTCAGACAGTTGAAACAGCTTTTACCAACAGGGTTTTACTTCTTTTTTTCTTTTTTTTTTTTCCTTTGAGCTAGTATGGTTTTTGCTGTCTGCAATTCGTGAGCCTGATTCTGTGCAACTGGAGTACATGGTAAATAAAAACGAGAGCAAATTTTAATTTTAGCTCAGAATATTTACAGGGTCTTGAAGTGTAGGTTAAATAAAACAAATAGTTTGTGTACGTTCCTACATATAGTATGTAAACCCTTATGGGTTGGATTGAAATAGTGTTATAGCGGTGCAGCCCTGCTTATGGCAGGACTCTTGTTGCAAGGCTAGCAGAATGCCTGAAAAAGCTGCTCTTGGGGAATAGGAGGGTAACAAGCATATGGGAAGTGAGAAGGAAGGACTTTGTATGTGGGGTGGATTTATCTAAAAAAAAAAAAAAAGTATTATAGCCTGTTAGTTTTTTAGCTTTTTTTAAAATCCTGCAACAATTGAGAATACTAAGTTGAAGTTTGCAGGGAGCAGTAATTGCATAAAAAGCGCTTGGGAAAAATTGGCTTAATTAGGCAGTTTTCTTAGAAAAATCTAATTCTGCAAGTAAGAGATGTGTATGCGATGTGTTTTGTTTACTTGTTTTGCTACTTGTTTGTTACTAATTTAGTGAAGCTTATTTTATGCCTAACTTAGTCGTCAAGTGGAAAAAATTAGCATAAGCCCTCCAGAATAATGTTCCTCTACGTGCATTTTGCATAATCTTGCAAATCAGGGCTCTATCCTACCATTACAGGGCGGGTGAATGACATTAATGGCATTGCAGCTCCTTTGGTAAGGAATGAGCTGCGTTGTGCTCCTAGCACTGTGAGAGTAACAGCCAAGCTTCCCCTGGCTGACTCCCATGAATGGCGGGGTGCTGCAGCGCCTGGCTGGGAGCACCAAAGCGTTCGTGGTGTGTGTGTGGGGTGCCACGATCTGAAGGAACGGACCCAGCGTTAATTTAGTTCCATATGCACGGGTGTTACCTAGACCAGTAATCGTTACGTTTTGTGTTTAATAGGACACTTCATTATGTACTTACCATACAAATCATAGTAGTAGACCAATACAACAGGGTAGTAAGTACTGCATGCATATTTAAGACTGACTGCGACTATAGAAATATGTTTCTTAAATGTACCTTTTACTTTCCCAATTAAGTTATCACTTACTATATGGTAGAGTGAAGAAGCAGAGGGCATACAAGCTTTGAATGAGAATATATTTGGGGCTTTTGAGAACTTAGTGTGTAGTTAAGAAATTCTTAGTTTTCTGTGCTGTGCTGTGTATTGTAGGGAACTTAAATTCCATGTGGAATATTTTCTCTTGACAATTTTTTCTTTTATTTATTTTGTTTGATTTCCTCTGCATTATTTTGTGACTTTTGAGATGTAAAATTGGGAAGTAGAAATCTAAGTACGTGGTGTGGCTTTTCATGGTTGTGTGGGCTTTTTTAATTATGTATTTTTATTTAATTTTAATTTTATTTGATCAGATTTTAAAGCATGTTGTGGAGGATACAAATTCATACTGAGATCTTGAAGTTGTGCAACTTGCCCCTCTCTTCAGACATTGTTGATTCTAAAAAATGCCAACTTATGGACAGGCTTTGATTGTACAGCCTCAGCTGGTAGCATCTTTAGTAAAATCATTGTGGTATCTTTGATTTTGGCTGTCCAAGCAAGCGTAATGGATAAATAACAACAGGCACTGCGCGTACACTGCTGATGGAAGGGCGAGGGCTTCTCTCGGTGACTTCTGTTCCTGCCTGTTTGGTTGCTGAGATCTGTGTCTATGTGGTGCTGGTTTTGAGGACTGAGAAAAGCACCGTGTCCTACCGAAAAAGATGGAAGCATTTACTAGGAAGCAAGCTGTTACTCAGAATCATTTTAGGGGCAGCTGTATGGGTGAAGACCAATATGTATTCTTTAGGAGTTAAAATGAATTGCTGTCAAGTATCCTGCAGGCCTGACTCAGAAAGGAAAGGTTCCTGGGACCTGTGCAGATGATGGAGTATGCACAGATTGCCATTAAAAAATAGCCCTCCCTCCCTTTGTCCCTGAGCAAACTGCCGTTCGTGCACCGGGATAGGACATTTAGAAAAGGGCTGACATCAAGGACGGAGATAAAGTGTCACAAGTCTGTAAAGCCTTCGGCCAGCAGAGAAGACCTGGAGACACCTGAGCGTGGCAATAGTTATGGATCTGGAAAACCAATACACCTCTTCTCGGCTATCACTTATCCCTTCCTGAAACAACGTTCATGGGGTTATGCCTGCAGAGCAGCTTGTAAAGAAGAAGATGCTGGGGTCAGGCAGGTACGTATCCTTTTATGTAGGTACTTGCAAGTCTGGTCTTGGGAAAGTCTGGGTGGCATTTTGTGTTTCTGGAAGAAGAAAAATTCCAGGAATTCCTATAAATATTGGGTAGGTTTCCACTGATGTGGTTCTTTCATGTGCTGTAGGGTAGTGCCGTGGCAGTGTAGGTAGCTGAGATGCCAAAGGCTTACTGTATGCTCCCTGTCACAGTCTTTGTGTCAGAGAATAACCAGGAGAAAGTGGCAGGATGCCTACAAGTAAGTACATATCTGGCGACAAAATTGCCTGTTGCTTCCAGAAAGAGCAGAAAAAAAGAAAAGAACATTAAAAGGAAAAGGTATTTCTCACTTCCTCTTTTTTTAGCTTCGTTTTCCTTTTCAGTTGTCTAAATACTCGAGGGGAGACATTAAATAAGCCTGCAGCAAGTCAAGAATCCTCAAAATCGTCTTCCTTGGAAAAATGAGCTTTAAATTAACCATACTGAGGAGCAATGTTTTGAAACATCTTTAAAAGGTAGCGCAGGGACAAAGCGTTTCTGTAGATAATACCCAGAAAACTCCAGAGATGCTGGAAAAATGCGGCAACAGATGCTGGTGCATAACCCCCTCTAGGTGGAACGTCACTACTGTCATTAAGCTCTGATTTCATACGTTAAGAAAATGTAGAGAACACATTAGAACAAGTGGTATACAAAGGCAGGTTGGGAGGGAGTACTTCCCACTGTAATGGCCAGATTTTTTCCTGCCATCATCACGATGTTCTTGAAGAACTGAGTCTCATACAGTCATTCTGGTGACGGTCCTTTGCCTTGACAGCTGGATGTAGTAGATGAGTGAGGTGTAACTCCCTAGTTACTGCTGTTAGGTGAGTCTCTATGAAACTAGTTCTAGTTAACTGCAAAATAGACTTACGGTAGGCTTTTTGGTGATGCTTTGATTGAACAGGCTGAACAATCTGTGGCAGGGGATTTTCTTTTCCTCCCAGCTTCCCATTGTGAGGGATTCCAAACCGTGGAGTAGGTGCAAACGTTTGATCCAGCATTTACTTAGCAGAATGAAGAAGACTGGAAACAGGTAAAAGTCATGGAGAATAAACTGGAAGACTTAAGAGGCTGTTTAGATTTCTGAAAGAACTTACAGCTTTTTTTACAGCTTTTTCAAGTAAATGTGGCTACAGAACAGTGCTGTATGGCAGAGTTACTTAGAGGGACGGCGAGGCACAGAACTTGATGCAGTTGGGACAGTCATGTCAGTAAGATGCATATGATTGGGGTTGGGTGTGTTTAAATAACTACAGAATCCAGTGCTGTTCTGACACCTGTCTTTTATGAGCACTCTGTTCCTAGCAGGGAGGTAAGCTGTAAAAATTTGAAGTCTGATCATGCCAGTTAAATTCCAGTGGGGTAAGAATTAAAACGATTACTAGTGTCTCCAGTGGGTGGGACCTTCTCATCTGAGGGAGAAGCAGGCTTTTTTCTTTTATGCAAAAACAAACTTAGTTCATGCTACAAGCAACAGCTGAAAAAGCAACTGCTGAAGAATCTCCTGTGATTGTTAAGCTTTGAGGATGCTCACCTGCCTGTTCCTGTTCCTTTATTCCAATGGAGATAACTAGTTTAGGCACAATGGTTTTAGTACTTTCTCTTTGGCTTAGCAGTTGATCAAAGAGAATTAGTGAAAATATCAGTTGTCGTTTCACCATTGTTTTGTCAGAAAAGGGTCCAAGTAGCCTTTTTTGAGTGCTTTGATGAACAGAACATCTTTCTGGAAAAGGCATCTGAGGCAAATTTCTGTATAGCACTAAACTGGGACACATGGATTGTCCTTAATATTAGAAAAATCTCTTAATTCCGTGATAGCATGTCTTATGTTTGGTTATTGTTACGTGTAAGATGCTGTGAAGGCTCATCAAATTGTAAGGGAGATTTTGGCTGTGAAATAGGAATCATTTTCAGAATTTCTTACCAGAATAGTTTCAGCTTCCTGGTACCCTCCCCAGTAATTCTAGCAAGTCTTCATAGTCAGATTATTCCTAGTCTCCTTTGTTCTGCACTAAATAAACAGCTGCTAAAAGCATTTAACCCATATTTTAGCCTCTAGAAGGTAAATTCAACTGTGCATAAGAAAAATATGCAAACAAAAACCAGGTTAAAATGAATGGCTAAGACCTCATTAGCATCTAGAAAGTATCTGACAACTAGGGCATATTCAAGAGCTTCCTCTATGTTTAAGATACTGTGAAAACACCTGCCTGGAGCCATTTGATGCAGTGGCAAAGTCTATATTATAATTCACTCAAAGCATAAATTTAAACCTAAACCCATAGATGCCAATGTCCCAACTAACAGCCCTTTCAGTGGAATGCAGGCAGGTACAGAAACTCCTTAAATTTGGATAATTAGATGCTCTCTCAATTCCACAACCATAAATAGAGAGCTTCTTAAAATCTTTGGTTTGGTGCTCTTCGTACGTAAGCCTTTTGGCTGTTAACTCAGCAAGACAATTTGTCTTTTGTGGTTTCAGTCCATTGAAGCAGTGTCTATGCCAGAAAGTAGAGCAGCCTGAGAGAAGCAGGTGTGGAGAGCAGCACCCTTAGTGCTGGGGACTCCACCCCCACAGTGTTCATGGCATTTTGCTGGCTCTAACCCCATGGAGTGGACCCTGACCAGTGGTTGGCGTGTGCTGGGGATGCTGGTGGAGACAGGCAAGTTTAGCTCTGCCCAGAAGGAGGCCGATGTCGGTGCTTGGATTCTTCACTGCAGCGGGAACCAAGGTGTGGTGGCCAGGGACTGTCAGTATTAAGTAAAAGTATTTCAAAATGCCCAAATGAGCCACACCACTGCAATTTGTACAGAAGCAATAGATGAAGAAATGGCAGAAAAATCATGTTTACGCTAATACTTAGTTTGAACAGGCCCCACCTGTACTTACGTGATTTATCTGTCAAAAAATGCATGCAGCAGTTTGTCAGGATGTTATCTTCCTGCCTTGCTGCATCTCAAGCTGGGATGTTCAGACTCCTCCCGGTGTAGCTTGCAGGCTTCTCTAACTGTTCACCCGCCTGGAGCCCAGCGGGGCTCTCTCCAGGTTCGCCTCCACTGTCAAATGTTTCAGGCTGTCGTTCCTTACTTGTCCCCTCCCCGTGCTTTTGCCTCTGTTCAGTCACGTGCTGTCTTGTGGCTTATCCAGCTGCTGGCTGCTGTGGGCAGCGTGCTGCTGCTTTTCTCTGTGCCTCTTTGCAGTTGTGTGCTGGTTCTGCCCTGCCAGGCGACCCAGCTGACCCGCGCAGAAGGCTGGTTTCCTGCAGCCTGAACACGGCGAGTCCACGCAGCGAGGGATTGCAGCAGTGCCCGCGTGAGGGAGCGGCTGGATTGCCCGGCACATCTAATTATGTGTTGGTTTGTGTAGTTCACCTAGGTTAATTCAGAAGATAGTCCTGACACTCCTGTTTCTTACTAAGCATTTTCTCCTTGCTTGCAAGCGTTGCTTTGCCAGGCCAGGTACCTCTCAGTGGTATTTGCTGGCTTGCCCTGACTGACAAGCAAAGACACTGCCTCCACTGAATAGCAAGCAGGAGAAAACACAGTGAAGGGAGGGAAGAGTTTGGCTGTTACAGGACATAATTTTAGCCAGGGTGTAATTGGAGATATTTTCCCACTTTGTATATAAACAACTGTTTCATTTGTGTAGTAGCAAGGTGGAAGTGAAGACTCTGCTAGACATTTGTGCTTAATGAAGAGCTAAGCACTGGGTAATTGAAATATGGTAGAGCAACTACTTCTGCAGTGCTAAACTTGGGAAAAGGCAAACTCCATTATGCATTTATAGACAAATAGGAAGGCTGGATCTCTGCTTTTATTAATATGCTACATTTTAATACTTAATTACAACATATGTTTCTTTAAATTATCTTGGCTAACATATGCCTGATAAAGAAAGCTAATTTGAAGACTGCGTATTATTTTTAAATGTATATCCATATATTTAAAATAATATATATATGACAAATTACCCATTTCTACCAGTTTTCATTTGTCTTCTGATTAAAAGACTTGTTTGCCACCATTGTATTGGTCATCTTATTTACACTTGGACTAGTTTTTCCAAGCATATCCCTATTAGAGAAATTAACTAATAGGCTGACTTGGAGGATGCCAATGTGATGTGTACTATGTGGCAGTAGGTATGCTCTTGCCTTACTTTTATTTAGTTGGATGCCTGTCTGTACACCAAGTATTGAAAAACCTGTGTGCAAGATAGTTTTCTAATTTCACTTCTGTCCTGCATTCCTTCTTCTTGCGGACCTGAGCAGAATCATTGCCTTTCTCTTCAGTGGATTGTTACCCGTGTGATGGAGGTAACAGGAACCCCCCGTCACAGGCATCAGCTGCTTGGGTAAGTCAGGCTTTGGGGTTCCCAGTACTTCAAAAGGGGGGGGGGTTGGGTGAGGTGAGGAGGAGAATAGCTCAGTTATATAATTGTGGTCAGGAAACCCTGTGCATTTAAGGCCTTATTTCACTTAAAATCAGAAGCCTGCTGCTGCCTGCATTTGTTCAATATTGTACGTTGCCATGGTCTCCATGGCTACTAGTTATCTAGTGACCATGTTTTTGGCATCCAAATGCAGTGCTTGGAGATAAAGCTCGCTAGCTAAACTCGATTTTACAAGTTGCAATATAAGTAACATCTTCAGCATTGAGATACGTTCATAATGGAGATAAAGAGGAATTAGGATTTAAAATAGCAGAAAATACTGAAATGATGTAGTCACAGGAAAAAAGCAATCCTAACACTGAAAAACACTCCTTCTAGAAGAACAGTTTAAAGATGAATACTAAAACTGGGATTTTATGGGAAGCAGGAGAAAAAGCAAGTATAGAGAAGACTGTTGATGGCAACTTTATGTAAATGCAAGACCATATCATAAAGTGTAACTTCCAGCAAAAATGTAGAGGCTGAGGTTCTACAGATGAGGCATAGAGGCTGTTGTTGGAAAGCAGACTAGCTAAAGAGGGAAAAAGATTTTTGTGCTTAATGATTATGCCTCCAGAAGTGTCTCGAAGCATTCCATTCACTACAAAGGTTTAACACATCACCTAATGAGGGCAAAATTAGAATTTTTAAAAACAACAACAAAAAAACAGAAATAAACTGAATATACCAAAAGATTGTAATTCCAATTTTAAAGAGTCATTCTTTAAAAATCCTTTCTTGAGCCTCATGTGAAGTTGACAAGTATTGAATCTTTTAATAGTTCTTTATGATAAATTTGTCTCTTGCTCTATTTTTGTAATAGTGAAATTAATCCCACCTAGAGAAGTAATCCTGTATGTGAGCTCTCTCTTACGCCAGCAAAATTGTTTTTATATATAGCGATCCAAACTGTGAAGTGATCCAGATGACAATGTTTTGCCAAGCTAGTTTTGAGTTGATTTCTGGTGGTTTGCTGTGGGTAAATGCGTGTGCACACCATGGAGTCGGGAACAAGTTGCTGGCAGTAGGAGGAAGGTGGAATTGTTTCATTTGGTAATAATGCATGAGAAAACCTGGTCTTTGGCCAAGGCACCCCATGTTCTTACAGAGTAAACTGTTGCCAGACCCTCAAAACTTGTGTTACTGCTGTAGTGCACGTTTATCAAGCTGAAGTTGGAAAAATAAGGAGTTTCAGTCTTTTTAAAAGAGTGTGTAGATAAGATCACATCTCATAGCCTCATGCACCACCTGTTGTCCACTGCAATTTTAGAGCCGGTGGCCTGAGGCTACGTGCAATGGCCCAGAAATTCAGTTGTGAACAAAGGCCCAGTTGCCTTCCATTGATGTAGTCACACTCGCAGAAGCATTTGCTGGTTGTTTTTCGGCATGCTTCTTTTTCTTGGCTACTAACTAATTAGCGTCCTGTTTTTCAAGTGGTAGTACTACTTCTGGTGATGCCTGGTTGATCTGTGAATCAGCTCCTACTTTACTAATGTCTTCCTTCAGGAGAATAATACAGTGTTTATTTTAACTACTTTTCTTCAGTAACCTCTATTACAGAACTGTTGGGTTTTAGGCGAGGTATCAGAGTTTGATTAAGGCTCATATTACAGGCGATATCAAAAGGAAAAGTTTTGGAAAAAGAAATAAAAGTACTCCCAAGATTTTCAGCAGATCCTCTTTCCCTGCCACTCTTCACCTTTTATGAAAATGCTTGAGCACGCTGCATTCCTAATGTGTGCAGGAGAAAAAAGCCTAAGTAATACATTTAGCTCTTCTTTAAAAATAATGGAAGATAAAAAGTAAGATCAACAGATTCCAGTGATGTCTTCCACATCTGACTTTTCATCTGCATTCAGTTTAAATGGTACTGGCTAAATACTGGTAATGTCTTTTCAGCCCTTCTCTGCTATTTTTATATTGGAAATACTTTTAAATACTGTGATTTTGGTTATTGTCTAAGTCTTGGGCTTTGTGATTTGACAAAGGCCTGCTTCCTCTGGGACTGACAGTAATATCTTTTGTTGCCTGCCACGTGACAATCTTTGTTTTTGAAGTGTTGTTTACATCCCCCTACTGGTTGCTGCTGCAGTCTGGTATTGGGACAGCTACTTTCAAGTTAATATTGCTGGAATGAGAGATCTTGATTTTATTTCCTAAAAGAGAAATTGAAGAGATTTGTGCGCGTTTTCTTTCTGCACACACACTTTTGTTTTTAATTGATTTATTCTATATAAATTTTAGCTTATTGAAAATAAGTTTATTAATAACGTAGGAACCCAAAATAAGCCTTCTGTGAAGGCTTCACAGGTCTACCCTGCCTTCTTTAGATGTAAATTCAGGTTGTACAGCCTCTCACGTGGGAAGGTCCTTGCTTCTCAAGACGTATTGTATCTGTTTTCTTTGGTCTCCCCAGGTGCCCTGGGGTGGCAGAGGAGTATTTCTTGTTGCTTTGGTTGAACACTTGGGGCCTGCACGTCCTCCGTTCTGTTGTGTGCAGTGTGTGTACACATCCGTCCATGCAGGCAGAAGTGCATATTTTTCAACCTGCTTCAGGATTTAGAAGAGAGACTCTGCCCTTACATAATTCAAACCCTCATTTGCTTTTTAAAATAGAGGTGCTTGGGTTTTACTAAGGAAGAGGTACAGTATCAGATGCAGCTTTCTCATCCTGGTTGAGATCAAAGAAAATAAAATTATCTGTACAGTGAGCTATGGCATAAAGTAGAAAAGCTGAAGGTACAGAGCTCCTGTGCTTGTATCTGAGCCCGTAGTACATTGTCTTCGTATTGGATTTTGCACAGCTCTACAAAATTGTCTTGATAGTTTTTCATTTGAGTTGTCTGAAGATTCTTTGTGCTCTTTTGTGTCTTTTCAGCTACCTGGGAATACGTATACTGGTGTAGCCTTGCCTAACTTGTCATTTTTATGACATCTTGTGTTAGTCTCTTTCATGACTGTAGCAAAGCCTTAGCATCAGCCTGCTGTTGTCAGCAAGAAACTCTTTAAAACTCTGTATTTGTCCTCTTTGATTTCTTGGATATCAGAACAGAAATTTCCAACCTTTTTAATAACTCTCTCACTGCTGTGCTGCCTTCTTGTCAGACACTCTCTACGGCTTCATAGTGTGCATGTTCTGTTCTGCTGCTGCTCACAGACATGACACCGAGTGGCTGTGGCTGGCAGGGACCTCTGGAGCCCGTCTGGTCCAACCCTCTGCTCAGCTGGGGCCACCTACAGCCCGTTGCTCAGGACCATGTCCAGACAGCTTTTAAGTACCTCCAAGAAAGAGACTCCACAACTTCTCTGGATAACCTGTGCCAGTGCTTGGTCACCCTCCCGGTAAAGAAGTGCTTCCTGATGTTCAGATGGATCCTCCTGTGTTCCAGTTTGTGCTCATTGCCTCCTGTCCTGGCGCTGGGCACCACTGAAAAGAGCTGGCTCCATCCTCTTTGAACCTTCCCTTCGGGTATTTATAGATGCTGGAAACATCCCCCTGAGCCTTCTCTTCTTTAGGCTGAGCAGTCCCAGCTGAAACCACTCATTGCCGGCCTCAATCTAGGCTTTGCACCACTGACTACTACCCCTTGGGCCCAGCCGTTAACCCAGTTTTTGCTTCACCTCCATGTCTTTTCCTCCAACCCATCCTTTGTGAGCTTCTCTGTGAGGATTTTATGGGTAACAGTCTAAAGCCTTTCTGGAGTCAAGGCAGACAGTATCTGCTGCTTTCCTCTAAGCTTCCAAGCCAGTTATTTCCTTGTGGTACGTGGATTTTTATTTTTATTTTTTAGGCTGGGCTATGTGTCCTCCTTCATTTTTATTTACCTATTAGTCAGCCAGACCAAGTAGTCTAGTTCACATTTGTATGGGACCTTCCACCAGACCAAAGGCACCTGTAAGAAATTTTATAGCTTGTTTCACTAATCTGCTTGTCCCTTTCTTTAGAAATACAGGCAGTATTGCAAAATAACATGGGCATCGCAAGGAAGCAATGTTCGACTTTGTGGCTTTACCATAGGTTCTGGTATGCAACCTGTAGGGTGAGAAAAGACAAACATCTACGGCCTGTTTACATTGTTCATTAATTGTTTTCCTACAATTAGTCAATGACACTAATTTTACTTCTCACATCTTAGCTTTTGTAGGAGTCTTTGGAGATTCATCTCCTTTACTTTCCATTCAGTGGAATCAGAAATGGAAATCCAGATTGCATACTTTCAAGGAGTATTCTTCATAGGGAAAAAAAAAGTATGCATTTAAATTATGTTAGCTCAATTTAAGTGAATGTAATACATCTGTAATGTTCCTCTGGGCTGTTACACAGCTATCTAATGCCTATTACTGTGCATTGATGATGCATCTTAGGATGCAGGCTAGGTTTTTAACCATGTTAAGAGAACATAATTGAAGAAAACCCTTTTACTGGGTGCCCAGATGAGATCATTTCAGTAAGGCCTTGGTTTAAAGATGTTTAAAGCTCACAGTAGTGCATGGCTTATCACTGTTAGGTGATTTATTCTATATTGAATGTAATTTCAGATATTGGATTGTGACTGATAGCGTTGCTTGCTGTGTAAATCTGTATGAAACTCTTTTTGCCTGTGTAGATCACTTTTGATTTATACATTTTGCAGATTTCTTTTATCTTTTCCTTACTGTGAGGATCTTTTCCTTACCCTTTCCTAGTCTGTGAAGTCAAGAAACAATATTAAATTAATATGGGGGGTTCTTGAATAATCTTGGATTCTTGTATTAACTTGGATTCACTCATAATTAGTTTTGGCTACTCCAGTGTGACTTTTAAAATATGGCTTACTAGTAAAACACACTTGTTGGTTATTTAATAATTATTGTAGAGAATTATTATAATGTTACATAGATCACTAGATTTCACATTCAATTTGAGCATTAAGTTAAGTGTTATGTCAGTATTTAATAAATTTCAGTTTCTGCATCCGAGGCCTACAATTATTAAAAAAAACACACCACCAACAACAAAACAACAGCAAAACAAACACAAAACACAAAACGTAGTGGTTGAGAACACTCTTAGAATGCTTACAATAATTTTATTTCACTAGAGATTTTCTGTGTGTTGAAAGGTAAGTGGTTTTTGTAGGATTTTTTTTTATGCTTGAGTATTGTATCTTACTAAGCCTTTTCACACAAGGTAACCAGGACTGCATGTCTTGAAAGCATCCCATGTACATAGCTTTGACCTCTCTCATACACTTTGGTTCCTTAGTTGTTAAACAGAAACCTTTAGTGTAGAACCTTAGCTGTTCAGCTAACAAAGCCGACAGCATCGGTTTGTTTATTCTGTACTAAGTAAAGGTCTGTATCGATTCATTGGTCGTTTCAAATTAGCTAAGTCAGAGAAGTACAGTGCTGTACATTAGAAGTATATGATGTGTGTTTTTATTATGCTTCTCTCTAAGAGAGTCAAGAAAGAAACTTGATTTTCCTCATAATCTGTCATGATCAGCAACACCAGAGTTTCACCTTTCTGGATGAGAGCTAATATGCAGCCACTAAAGGACAGACTTGCACTAAAAATATTCTAATGTCAATAATTATGTATTTCTTTAATCATTAAAGGTTTGCAAACCTCTTCATTTACTGAGGCACTGCTAATCCACTGGAAATGACATACACAGAGTGATAGACTTTCCCTATGTTCAGGAGTGGTGAGGCCACACCTGGAGTGTTGAGTCTGGTTCAGGGCTCCCCCGTACAGGAGAGATGTGGGCAGGCTGGAGGGAGTCCGACAAAGTGCCCTGAAAGTGGTGAAGGGACAGGAGCACCTCTCATGTAAGGAAAGGCTGAGAGAGCTGGGACTCTTCAACCTAGAGAAGAGAACACTCTGGGGATGCTACCAGTGTGTCTAAATGCCTGAAGGAAGGGTGCAAGGACAGTGGCGCCAGGCTCTCTCAGTGGTGCCCGGTGGCAGGACATGAGGCAATAGACACAAACTGGCACACACGTCTTAAATTTGAGGTTTTATTTCTTGCTACATCCCTCCTTGCTCCAGGCAATAAGAGTTTGAGATGAGAAGCTGAAGATGCAAAGCACTATTAGTGGGTTTAATTTATGTCGTATTCAAAAGTATATAATAAATTCTAAAACAATGAATGAATACTTCACAGTTAATTTACCATATTGGTTAACCTATGTGAGCATTACATTGCTTCAATTGTGTTTTAAGGCTGGAGTGAAGCTTTTTGGATGTATTTTGGATGGAGAGAAAAAATAATGTATGATCCACAAGGTGCAAGTTGCTAAAATAAAATGAAAAATTGCTGAAATTGAGGAACTTCAACTTCATAACGTGTGGATAGATGTTAGAGGCAAGGGAGCTGTTGAGTCACTGTTCTAGACTTGTTGATGAGGTGGTTTTATGTCCTCGTTGGGATGCTGTGGTGGGCAAAGAATATTCTGTTGATCCAGTTCTGTAAATACTTGGGGATGTCATGGTTACTCCAGGAAGTGCAGCAGTAAATGTAGGAACACCTGCAAATATTCTTTAGAACGGAAAGCTTTGCCTTCACTCTGTCTGTGGAGCAGCACTATGAGGAGCGCTCCTCCCTAGCCATACACTTATGAAATTAAAAAGCTTCATGGCTGAAGGGGTGCCCAAATCCTAAGGAGTCTTGTATTTCTGAAGAGAGATATAAATAATCAGTCAAACAAGTCTCTGTAATGCTTCATAGGCTAGATCCAAAAAGAGACGGAGATGTGGTGATGTTTCAGCATCTTAAAATTAGCAGTTTGGACCATGCAGTGGGAGGGAGGAGAGCAGGGTTCAAATCCTTGTGTTTAGAACGATTGTTGCATTTTCCTTCTGTGTTAGAAGGCGAGTGACAGAACAGAAGGAAGACTGTCTTCTTCGTAGCCTTCTTCTGGGCAGAGCAGGGACTCAGACCTCGAGGTCTGTCCCGGGGAAGTGCTCCCGCTGTTAGGCCGCAGCATGGGCCTTAGTGTCCTGGGTGCCGTACCACTTCAGTTCTCTGCTGTGCAGTCACCTAGCTTTAACAGGAGGAGTTGTCTCCATCCAGCATTTCCATCTGTTAATTACGGGTCTACAGGAGAAGTTCTGGGTTCATGGTCCCAAGCCCTCAGTGGGTGCCCGAGGTATGGCATTGCCCTGTGGTGCTGTCCCCTGGCGTCTGCCACTGCCCTCCCGCAGCATGAAGGCCCACCAGGCCCACACTTCTGCAGCGCCTCGTGGCGGTGGAGCTCCAGGCTTCCCAGTAAGTTTCCACCAGGAAATTTAAATGCACAGGGTACCTTGGATTTCTAGGGAAATCACATGGTGTTTGTTGGGTTGCTTTGTAAAGGACTCAAGGGCCTGAACCTCACTTGTATGCAAAAATGCCTTTAGTAGAGGCTGCCGTGCATTCAGAAGCCGTGCAGATGAGGAGAAAATATCAAGAATGTTTATGAAGTATTTGAATGCTGTCACAGCAGGAGTTCTTGTTTTCTTTAACCTTTAAATTAAAGTATTTAACATTCAAAAAATTCTGGAATCACCCAGGCTGGAAGCCTTACAAGTATACCCAAAGTGTGAAGTTTACTTTTCAGTTAAGTGAAATAATAACAAATAGCTTTTTGAAAGAAAAAAAAATAACCTTCAGTTTTGCTTCCCTGATCTCTCTGATATAGTCATGTTCCTTATCTTTCCATAACAAAAATGACTGGTGCAGGCTTTAAGAAGGTTGTAACAAGCAGGGAAGTAACACTGGGGGAACGGGGGGAACTCTTCTCAGCCTTCTCCCCCAGGCGCTTATTTATGTGTCACATGATTAAAAATATGAATAAATAAAATATGAATTCTGTTCTCCACACCTTAATTTTTAGCTTTATTTGATAAACAAATCCTCAGTGTAGTTCACTGCATTTTTTAATTACACTTAATATTTTAATGGTTACATTTTTTATCTTAATTTTTTTTTTGGTAGCGGCACCTTTGAGTAAAATTGAAGTTGCTCAAAATGACTGGTGTCAAGTTTTCTTCTTCTTTTTTTTTTTTTTTTTCTTGAAAAATATGCACTATGTCTTTGCTTGTTTCCTGGATTTTTAAAGAAATATGATGCTGAAAACAGTCCTGAAAAACGTAAGTAGTGCTTATACGACCTTGACCAGATCTTAGCTAGCAGGTGCCTTTAGAAGAAGACAGTACTGCATCATAATTTCCTGATGAGTTACAGCATCATGATGGCATGTGCTCCCACTCAGAATCTATTTTAAGAAATGACAGAAGCACTTTCTTATAATTAATCTTGTGCTCAAAAATACTGGATTGGAGTGAAGAAAGTATACAAAAAAGTAATGACGTTCTAAAGATCAAAGGAGACCTAATGAAAAAATAATCATTTAATCTATGTAGTTAAAGATGTAGCAGGAAAAAAAAAACAAAACAACAACAACAAACCACAGTGTGATTTCTATATTCTTTTCCAGTTTTACCATGCATGTGTCCGTTCAACAGATTGGTACAAAAGACGAAATGTGAAAGACTTCCTCAAAGAAACATGGCCCACTTCGTTAGGCAAAACTTTCAAAAACTAATTTAAATTTACTGCTGCATTGGCTGTTACAAATTGCAGCGTGTGCTTTGTGATTTTGTGAACAGCAGAGCATCTGATCTCCTTGCTAAAGGTTGTTTTTTTTATCACTGGCTTCAGTTTGCCAAGAAAATAGTTTATTTCAGGCTTGGTGATTGTAAAGGGCAAGTCTTAAGGTGAAAACTCCTCAGTATGCTGCACATCCTGACTTATTCCAGACAGCTCTGTATTTTCCCAGTGTGTAAGGCTCGTGAAGGTGTTTGTGGTTACTGCATGCAAGTAATGCTTGGTGACTTGACCTCTAGTAGGAGAGTACAGTTTTTATACATCTGCTAATTCAGATTAGCTGGTGGTATTTGAACTTGAGACATAAAACTCAGCTATGTACACTGTAAATTATTTGAATGTGGAAAACCTTTTGTTATAGCTTTATATTATAACTTTTATTTATATTATATAATATGCAATATAATATATATAGATGTAATATATAATATTATATATATAAAACTTATTTATATTATATGCACTTAGCAGAACAGCTGTGTGTACTGTAACACAGATTAGGAGTAATACAAGAAGAAGAGCCTAGTACTGAGCAAATTATTTTAGATCAGCCATCATTTTTTCTGTTGGACTGGACTATTTCTACCTTTCTGTGCTTTAATTCCAGTGTGCCATTAATGTGCCACTGTTCCTAGAAGGGCCTGTGAGAATCATCAGAATTTGGGAAAAGGAGCACAGGGAGGAATTTACGTCAGCTAGCTTACTTACTTTTACATTGACAAAGCGTAGGTAAGGAATCTGTAGGTCTCTGCAGTCTTGTCTTACAAAATTAGGACACTGTGTTTAATGAATGAGTGCAGTCAATAGGTGTGTAGGTAGAACAGCATGGTTAAGTAGTTTGCTATGATGGGTTTAAAAGGCTGTTACCCCAAAGTACCAGAGTACTGGTACTTCCAGCCTTCTTAGTCCACTTTTTCCAAATTTTCCAAAATTTCCAAGTTTTTGTCTGTGTTTCTGAATTTGCTTTGTAGTGATTGTATTGCTGTTGCTTTTTTTTTTCCTTTTTTTTTTTTTTTTTCTTGCCAATGCTGTGTATAAAAAATTAGCTACTGTTTTTTTGAAGTTATGTGTTGGTTTAGGAGGTGTAAAGCTTGAAAGTCCTGGACATTAATCACTTCAATGCTTGTTGGTTTCATTCAGTTAAAATGTCTGCTGTTGTCATTAGAATTCATCTAGTACAGTATTCCTGACCAGTTTTATTTTTAATTAAAGACATTCACAATTTGTGTAGAAAAATGTAATCAAGTTGTTTGGGACTTCCTGGTCTAATTCAGAAGTGCTAAATCAGCTGTGTTGGGGGTGCAGTGTCAGTTCCTTGCTGATATGTCAAAAATCAGTAACCAGCCTGGGTCTGTATGAGTTAATTTATCTTTATAACTATGATAAGGAGTTTCTTTTGTGAAATGTTTTGCTTTAACTTTTTGAGACATGGATACTGGGAATTCAGCCTTGATAAAGTAATTTGTCAGCATTTTCTTTTGTCTGGTGTTTCATGAACTTTCTCTCTAGAAGTAATAAAACCGTCTGAAGTTCTGTACAATGCAGTAACAGATGAAGGATCTGTTCTCTTTGAAGAGGAGAAGGATTGACAAAAAGCAAATAAATGTGCCAGGCCTGCCTGCCTGGCATGGCTGCAGTAGCGGAGCCCCCAGTGCAGGTACAAGCTGTCCCAGACGGGGTTTTCTGTGTGCGCAGTTGTGTGCAGCCTCCCGAAAAAACAGAGGGAACAAAATTCTGCTTCTGTCTGTATCTGCTCCCACATTTTTTATGGTTTGTTTGTGCTTCTTTGGGGACATGTTGTTCTGTGCTCCTTCTCCTTGCACGTGACGTAATGGCTAAATTTCCCGAATCTCAGATTCTGCTGAAACTTGTAAAAAATGAATTCTTGTGCTTAGTATGTGTTTGAACCATGAAGGAACAAAGGCTCACAATGTAAAGAGGTGTTGGTGTTTCCAATTTTATATGACTTTTTATTCTTTTGGCACTAGCCCACCGTGTGACAAAGTCCTGTGTATACATTTTACAAACTTGAAGAGAAGTTCTTATAGTACCAGATTTGGTGAGATTAAGAACTTTTACGTTAAATTGACCCAACTTAAAACATTACTGATGGCTTCTCAATAATCTTGTATGAGGACTCAGTGTTTCGTGTATTTCAGCGGTACAACTCCCTGAATTTACATTATTCATGCTTTGTACTATAAATGCTAGCTGTCTGGCCTTATGATATGAGTATCTTCAGTACCATCTAGCATCATTTTTCTGTAGTAATATCAAATGGTGATTAGTCAGTGCCGCTATATGTGCATTTCTTAACATGGAAGGGAACACTGACTTCTCACAAATCTTACTCCTCATTTGAAAAACAATCAGAGCGTGCATCCCAACTTCCCAGTTCAGTTTTCACAAACGGGATAAATTTCCTATTTTACAGCCTGCCATCTGTAAAGTGTGTCATAACACATCTTCTCGTCGGGCAGTCCTGGTGAGGTTTAATGTGCGTTTGCTGCATTTCCTATGCCTCTACATACATTAGAAAAATAAAATGAATACCCTGGGCGGGTCTTTTTTTATATTCAGTAGGAACATGAGATTTACCATAGGGTCTCAGACTGGAATCCAGATACTGTTATATCAGGTTGTAATAGACATCAAGGTTACTTACTTACTATTATTATTTTTTGTCTTTCTTGCATGTCAGTCAACTTGTTACTGAAACAAACAAGACATTTTCAGGATGTCAGATCCAGCAGTTCTGTTTTTGCCATTAACTGTGTTTCTTGATCACCTTTAAATACAAAATATTTATGCAATATTTTCTAAAGACACCTGAGGCAGTATTTACATTTTTTTTCTATAGGTTTTAACCTGAAACTATTAAGAATCCTTTGGCATGTATGTGACATAGAAATTGTATAATACATTGTTTCGGTTACATGTGGCACCACCTTAGAAGTTTTTGTTCTCATGCAACTGCACCAATATTTATGGTTGGAGTGTTACATGGAGATTTTTATGTTGCTTTCAGAGTTCTGTATAATATTTAACAATTTAACTTGTTTCAAAGGTGATGTTTTGATCAGCTGGGAAGCTGCAAATGTGCAGTAGCAAAGAAAACTGTGATGTGTCTTTGCTGGTATATGTTTAAGAAATGAAATCTTGCTGTGTGTCTATTTAGCGGCATGTCTTCCCTTCTTCAGTTTGTGCTTCCTCGGTGCTCTGATTGCAGAGAGCCTTATTGCAATCGGGAACTGTCAGCTTCCTTTAGTCATTTTTGAGCTTTTTGGAGATTTTCAATCAAATCTGATGCAGGGACAGCGGTATGGAGAATTTTAGGCACCTGTAAAACATTCTGAAATTAAACTTAAAAGATAAAAAAAAAAAAAAAAATCCCATTAAAAATGTCATTTGGTAATCAAGTGCAAGATGGCTGAAAGTGAGCAGTGAAATGTTTTTTCTCAAAAAGTAAATGTCAGGTTTGATCTATGGAGAGGTAATACAGGGCTATAGGCCACACTGTGGGATTGCAAACTGTTATTAGAAGGAAACCTGTGAGCACGTATGGAATTATCCTCTGTGTGTTCCAGCTCTGTCTCTCCATGCAGTTAGTTATTCATGAGCTTTTCTTGAAGTTCCCTAAATATGGAACTGACACTTCCCCCTCGCCCCCCAGTATGTTATACTTCATAAACGTAAAGACAAAATAGTGACTCAAGGTTTGTCAGACTTGCTTAATTTACTGTTCTTGTTTCTATGGCAAACACATAGATTTTATTTTTATAATTAACACTCTTAAAATTATTTGCCATGTCCATGGTCAAAACTGACTGGGCAGGAGCTAGCAGGTGTCAAGAGCCTGCCTATTGTGCCAGTGCTAATGCTACATCCTCTGGGTGATGTTTAGAAAAGCCTCTGTAGTCTAAAAAGCATTAAAGAGGTTTAATAAACAAGACCGGTTCTGTTTTCTACTTCATTCAAGTTATATCAGACATCAGACATCATCAAGTTATATCAGGCATCAGACGTTTATCTTGCTCTTTTTTCTTCCCTTCTGTGTCACCTTTCACATGCTCCACCTGTTATTCTCTTGCCCACCCTAGTTTGACAAACTAGGAGGGGAAACAACTTTTCCTTTGGGATCTGCTAACTACAGACCGTGCTCTCTGGAATTTTTACCATAGCGTAGTCAAGCTTAGCTTGCATAAAAGTGGAGAAAAAAGCGCAAAAGAGCATAAAAGTGAGGCCACTAGCAAAAGGGAAGCTTCAATTAGCTGACCGCTAGCTATACCGTACGGTGCAGCATGTTGCATGCAGTTTAATCTAGATCAGAAGACTCTTGCCGTGCCTTGCTCCTTCCTTTCAGCATGCAAACCTCGATTTCCATTCTGTGGACAGCAAGCTGTGAAGGTGTGCAGTGGCCCTGTGTTTCCTCCCGTCTGGAAGGGGTAGGCAGCTGTCATAAGGGGCACTTCTAAGGGCTGAGGAGTGCTCTCTGGCTTCCCTAGTTTGTAATGTAGTCTCAGGTGGCCAGAAAATAAAAGCTGCCATGTTGAAACTTCAGGACAAAAGAAGTTATTAGTAAAAAAAAAAAAGACATAATACAAAAGGTGAAAATAGATCAGAGATGCCATTGAGTCAAAAGCAAAGCTAAATAAGGCAGGCCCATAACAGCCTATTGAGAATCAGCTTGCTAAAGGCATAACGCCTAATAATAACCACAGCCCATGTATATCAGGAGCAGAAAGCCTACTGGAGCACTGCTGGGGCCAGCAGATGATCAAGGCATGAAAGGAGTGGTTGAGGAAAATAAAAGCATCACATGAAACTTGATTGTGTCCTTTGCACTAGCACCCTGCAGAGAGGTTAGGGGAGCTCTCCAAACTGAAGTGGTTGTTTTTAAATGTGGCATGAAGCTCAAACTGAAGGGGTGCAGCTTAAGTCACTAACTCTGAACTAACAGCTCGGAAAGTACTTGTTTTGTTTTGTTTTATTTGTAAAGGAAACATTTGTGTTGAGCTACAGACCAGGAAGTCAGAATTCTGTGCTGAGCACACCTCAGAAATGTAGCAGAGCCTGTTAAATTTTGTGCATAGCTGCTGGTATATTGGGGAAGAATCGAAACAGCTTTTCCTCAGGGTCAGTCTGTTCAGTCTGCTGGAAGCTATTTAATGTCTCAGGATGCCCTCAATAGGAGTGATATAATAAGCTTGCACTTTCAAAATGATTCAGAAGACTTGTAGAGAAATTAAACTGTCCTGCAATAAGAAGGAAAGTCCTTCCACTTCTTAGTAGCTGGTTAATAATTAGAAAGGTGTTGGAATAAATTGTCAGACTTCTCTGTAGAGACATTTCCCAGCAAAATCATGTAGGTATCTGCACTGCAAGCTGTCATGGTTAATGTAAGAAAGAGAATACAAAACAGCTTCTGTACTACTCACTCCTTCCCATACTGCAAGTGGTAGGAGGCATAAATGAAATTTTGAGTTAGTAGTTTTAATTATACATATCATTACAAGGGCTTCAAAGTTAACCTGTACTCTGATAAAATTTGTGCTTTTAGTCTCTGTAGTAATAGTATGTAGTAGTGATGAAGTAATTTTTTGTAAGTAGATGGGAAAAGACTACTTTGCTTTCCATTATAAGAATCAAGATAGGGTAGCGTGTGCCTTTCCTGTTTTTGTACAATTTTATTTATTTATTTATTTATTTATTTATTTATTAACACCTATACTTGCCAGGGTAGGAAAGGCAATCAATCATACAGCAGATCTGAGTCTCCTTAAAATAAGTAAATAAAGAACATCAGCAAATGGCAAATATTTAGGAGTTCTGCTAGTTCCTTTTGGAGGTCTGGAAGAGCACTTTCTTACTCTGAATACACTCAGTATTGGCTGCCACTACAGCTGAGGTTCATGGAGAGCTCTCCTTTGCTCTCAGCGGTTCTGAAAGCTCCGTCGCCCTTCTGGCAGGAGTGGTTTCTGCTTGGGGCTACTGCCTGGGGGTCAGACAGGAATTTCTTTGCAGATTAGGTGAAGCGTTGTGGACTGTTTGTGTTTCTAGTTGTGGATGTGGTTTACTTTCTAGGATGGTATGAATTGCTAGCCATGCTTTAGGCATATTTTAATAAGGCAGCAGTGACTTCCGATGAATTGAATGGTGAATGTTTTTATGCTGGTTTTTAAGCTCACTGTATAAGAATGTCCTAATAAGCACCAATTCTTCCTGTCCAGAAAGTGGAATTAATATGAATACAAAGCATCACACTGTTTATTCAGTCTTGTTAATATAAATCAATCCTTCTTCCTCATGCATCCATCTATTTGTTGTCTGTTTTTTAGTTAACAAATCCTAATCTAATTTGGGACCACCAACTGCTATTGCAACGCAAGTCATATTTGGAATCAAGAAGCAGTGTCGCTGTCCAATTTGCTTTAAAGATGCTGAAATGCTCTTGTAATTACACTAGAAGAACGTTGTTTAAATGTTTCTACGCTTAGGAGTGGAAGAGCTTTGTGAAGACCTAATTCTTGCACTTAACACCGTGTTGTGAATTTTCCCAGTAACTTCAGCTGAACAGGTTGGTGCTTTATGGAAGCGAGTATGTAAGCATGTAAGCATCTTCTTAAACACCTTCTAGCAGTGAACTGTTTTAAAATGAGGACCTTGTAAACTCTTCAGTCTTATTTATCTAGTATTAGCTAATATATATTATATAGCATCTAGTATTATCTGGTACTGATTTCTCATAGTACCCTTCTGTCTTACCCTGTGCTGCCTGTTTACGATTGCATCACTAACATCTATATCAAGTAACCTTTACAAAATAAAAGGATGCATGTGTTTTTATAACTAGAGTCATACGTATGAATATCCAGGTCAAAAATCAGGAGCAGCAAAAAGAAAGCGTGGCTGACTGCAGAACAGCTAGGGAAACTGGAGCTGGGGACTGTACTGCACAAATGAAAGGCTGGGTTTGAATATGGAGCTCTCTTCAGTAAAGTGGGGGGGGGAAGTGTAGTCAGCGTGAGGATGGTGAAGGCAAAAGGTATCATCTGTACCTCCCACATGCTCTTGTGCCGGCAGTGATGAAGGCAGAGTGGGTGCCAGAACTGGTTTGGGTGTGAAATTGTGATTAGACATTTGGCTTGGCTGGAGCTGCTGAAAGGCCTGAGCTGTAGGCTGCTGTGTGCATAGTATGGATTGATGAATTTCAGACCCATTCTAGGTTTATTTCATCTGAAATGCCTGTAAATCAAGACATTAGAGTTAACTGGAATTAGAAGAGTTCCCTTGGAAGGAACCTACAGAGATGGAGTCCAGCTGCCTGACCACTGTGGCGCTATGTGGGGCTACCCCGAAGTTGAAGCACGTTACTGAGGGCATTGTCCAAACACCTCTTGGCTGCTGACAGGCACAGGGCATCAATTCCAGGGTGTGACCACCCTCGTGGTAAGCAACAACCCGAACAATTGCCTTTGTTTTAGCTGTGTGTTTCAGAACTCTAGGGCAGACCTTGGCTCATGCGGCCCCTCTGTAGCATCATTCTTTCGTGGGAGTGTGTAGGGAGATGCAAGCCTCAACCAGAACAGGGCTGCACAGCATGTTGGCCATCTGTAAACACTGGCTTTGTGCCTTCTGCTACAGACTTTACCCTATATTTGGCAAGGAAGTAGGAGAATTCAGTTTTATTTTCATCAAGTAGTAGAAATTCCTGCCAATTTAGTAATAGATGGATAGAAGGCTTGGCGCTACAGTTGATGCCCATTCCCCTGCTTCCAATCTCGGCCTGGAGTTTTTGGCAATATGAGCTTCCCATGCTGTATATAACCATTGGTTTATTACAGTTTGGTCTCTAGGAATGGGGAGAAAAAAAAAAAGTAGGGTAGATACTATTTATTCAGTGGGCAACAGGTTTGAGTATGCTCAAAGTACACATTTTATCAAAAACAAACAACAAACCACACCCATTTTTTACTTGACCATCACTCTCCAGAATACTGTGAATTCAGATTGCTTGTTGAGGTACATTTTTCCCTTCAGAAACAGCAAATTTGGTCTGGTTCTTACCTTGTAAGAAATTGGGCCATCGTGAATTTGGCAAGGTGTGGGTAGTTGGGAAAGGAGGAGCCGATGTGGTTCAAGGAGAGCTGCAGCTTGCAGTCCTGTGCAAGGGACTGGCTGAACAAAGGGAGTTTATTTTGCTTTATAGCCCATTTTAAAGGTTTGTGTTTCATTTTGCAACTTACTTACTTTTTCCTAGTGTGGGGGTACTGCTGCTGCAGGCAGAGCGAGGTCTAGCGTATACGCAGTCAGAGAACCAACCACCTAATGCTTTCTTGACCTCAGTGTGTTCATGTCTCATGAGGTGGTTTGGCCACTGTAACTTTCTGGTGGTGCTTTTGGTGAGTCTCATTTTGGGTCTGTGTTGTACAGATGATGAAGGGTTTGGTTTAAAAATCCCAAGCCCTGTGTCCCGCTCATTTTCTGGTTAGTCCAAGAGGTGATGGATAAAGACAGTTTAGAGAGAGATGTGTGTGTGAAATGTAAACCAGCTTCTTACAATGCATGGCATGCCTGCAGTGGGTTTTAAATTTTTGAAGTGGCCAACTTTTGGGAAAACTTTATAAATATGCAGACATTTTGCAATGTCTTTGTATAAAGTATTATCGAAATAGTGTAAAGGTGAGAAGACATAAAGGTGAAATAATGTCTGTAAGAAAGAATGAACGGCTCTTACAGATCTGTTATTTCATTCCTTCAGCTTCCTTGGAGTCGCTGCAGGTAGAGCTGTGTGGGGCTTTCAGCAGCTTCCCAAGCACGGCACATCTTTATTAATCCAGGAACGCCACAGTGCTCTACTCGAGCGAGCCCTCTCGGCTGTCACCCCTCTGACCAGTGCACGCAATTCTCTCCTGTGATATCACAAATTGGTGCTGCTTCCGAAAAGCATTGGTAATAAGAGTTGATTGCTATAAATTATGGGAAGGCCTTTCAAAATGTACTGAGTACCCTTCCTGTGGTGGTAATGAAGTTATTTTCTGCGGTAACATGGCTTTGCATGTTTGAAAGTAATTTTAAGGTCAGTGGTTAAGGAAAGGTCTCGGAAAAGAGACCTGCCAGGTCTCTTTTTCCATGCTGTAACACAAAATGCTGATGCTTCTTAGGGATCGCAGACTTGGATGTCTAACAGAGCGCCATGTAAAGCCTCTTAGGGAGAGGAGAGTATCAGGAATGCTTCCTGGCTTTTCAAAAAGCTCTGCAGGCACCTGAGCTCAAGTCTTGGTAGCGTATTTACCAAGGATGACTGAGTTACTTAGTTGGGAGCATTTTAAAAGTCATTTATACAGCAGCATGCACTTGTAGAAGGGAAAATACTGCCTCCCTTAAAAAATATGAGTGGTCATTGCCTCTTTAGCTTCTGTAGAACAGTGAGCTGTCTGTCCACAGAAATTGCTTGAATGAAGCCTCTGAAGGTCCCATGTCCGATCTCGTATCGCTGTAGGACTTGAAAAGTATGTTTCAAGGAACTTCTTGAAATTTGTGTTTCTAGTTAGCCATGGGCATCGTTTTGCTTCTGCTAACTAGGAAAAATTGAAACTTGCTGCTTGGTCGAGCTGAAAAGTACCGCTAACCATTAGATTTTAAAACTTGATGTGGGAGAAAAGTCAAATGGGAAGGAAGTTTCAGCTGTAGGTGGCTCTCAGTTCTTGCCCAGAGAAACTGTGAGTTCCCCATCCCTGGAGGTGCACAAGGCCAGGCTGGATGGGGCTTTGGGCAACCTGGTCTTCTGGGAGGTGTCCTGCCCATGGCAGGGGGGTGGAACTGGGTGGCCTTTAAGGACCCTTCCAACCCAAGCCATTCAGTGATTCTGTGACAAAGGAGTGATCTGTAAATCATTTCATTGTGTTGTTGTCTGATCTAGCTCCTGGTGTTGGTATAAGGAAAACAGTATGATTCTGACGGGCAGATTAGAAAATCCATGGTCATTTCACCACACTGGAGGCTAGCCACAAACTTAACACCTGGTGATGGGAACAAGCAACGTGCTAATGCCCGTTAATGAAAGAATGTTTAGAATTTATTGACTGTTGGATCCTATTTCCAAGAAGCTTTCCTAGTCAATCTCTGCGAATAGAGTTGTGTGATCCCGAAAGCACTAGCTAGCCTCTTAGGCAGGACTGTTTATCCCAACTAAAGCAAACCCACCAAAACACAGTCAAACAGCTGGAGTACATACTATAACGCCGTCCTTGCACCCCAGTAACAGCAGGCAGCCAGGTCTTTGATTTCCGAAGCGGACCTTGTGTTCCTGCTGCTGGTGTTGCCCACTGCCTGGCCTTGCCTGAAGCACCCCCAGAACAGACGTGCTTTTGATCCGAGAGCACTCGAGAATGTCAATGGGCCCAGCCGAGGCTCTTCTGGCTGTTCTCTGCCACCTGCCAGCAATGTACAAGAAAGCCTCAGAGGCATTGATTTTTTTTTTTCAGATAGATAAAAAAGCGATCTGCCCAGCAAAAGATTGGACTGTATCCTGAAGAGCCATGGTATTTACATGGCCTGAAAATGTATTACATAAAAGCAAATTAAAATTGCTAAAAACACAGTGCTGTTTGAAAACAGTCCTAACAAAGCAAGGCCTTTGATCTCCTTTCCAACAGAGGGGTTAGGTAAATGTGGCTTTCGGTCATCTGCAGTGGTACCAGTCCTTTTTGCTTAATTAACATAAAATTTATGTTGAGTTTTACCTTCCTTGCTACACTTTACTGCGTAAATCCCACTGGTGAAAAACAGTATAGCTTTATATGTGAGAAATGTAAAGTACCTCCTGGCCGAGCTGAAGAAGTCTTTCAAGTACATATGAAAGCGAGCCGTGTATGTCCACCTCAGGGGACAGCTGGGAGAGAATCATAGCTTCTGTTTTGCTAAGTGAAAGAAAAAATGATTTGTAGGGAGGTGGTTTGCTGTGATGAAGTTCCTAAATCAGCTGTAAAATGAACTTGTCATACTGATGTCCTGGTTTCAGTTAGGACAGAGTTAATTTTCCTCCTAGTAGCTGGTAGGGTGCTATGTCCGAACTGAAACCAGGACAACTGACTAGCTAGGTGATGGCACTTGTGGAAAATATTTCTTGAGTGAATGTTCAGTGGTCAGACAAGTTCATTTCCAACTGATGGCTTTGATTTTTAATAGGGTGGAAACTAATGATTGCAGCTACAGAGACACTTATTAGAAATAATTGTAATTAAGGATTTTTTCACTGTCATACAACTTTCTTGTATTTGTTTTTGACATATTTCTACCATCTCGTTTTTTGTGTGTGTTTTCTTTCTATCACTTGCTCTGTTTTCAGTGTCCTTACATCACTGCACTTCCCAAAGCTGTCGTCTGCAGCAGGCTCCTTGAGGTCTGCCTTGCCATTTCTAATGGTGGTTGTTATATTTCTTTTTAAGTAATTGCTTTTTTCATTTATTGAAATGGTTGGCATGGACAAAAATGGACTTTTGATCTGTGTAGCATTATTTGGACTATTTCTTAAAGCAGGAGTGGAGATGGGTGGCTCTTAGATGCCAGACTCTCAAGGGAGCTGTTGAGAGTCCAGAGCAGCCTTTGCTATGCTTTCTGGCTTCTTCAGACTCTTTTTCCTGAAGTAACTGCAGGTCTTACAGATGCTGCTTTCTCTTACATAATATTCAAAGCAACTGGAAGTGGATCTTCTTATTCTGGAGGCCTTTACAAGTAAAACTTTCTATTCCAGTATCATTTTCTATGCCTGGTGTTACATCTTCACTAACATGGGCAAAAGCTCTAATTACAGATAGTAAATTAGGCTTTACAACCTGCAAACTGTTCCAGGGACATGACTAATTTTTTAATGGAAATGCTACTAGAAATCACACAACAGGGACGTGAACCAGACTAAGTGAATGTTAGGATAGAGATTAGTATTTCTGCTCTGAATTTCCAAGCATACCTGACATATCTTATTCAGAATATCTCCTGGGTCATTGAGTCATATTTTAATAATAAACCCTGCTGCTCACATCCCACAGTGGGCTAACAGGAGATTTAGAGCTCCTTAGTTTTCCCTTTAAAAAAAATAAATTTAGTTTAATTGCAAGGATTATGGACTATTGGTTGTATTTTATGTTACTTATTGCATTGAAGTATATTATTTCTTGCTTGCAATTTGATAAAGAGATTTCTCAGAAGATAAATTGGCATCGCCTGAAAGATTGAACATGGTACTATGAGAGAAGAAATTTGTTTTCCTTGTAGCACTTACTGTTCTCCCTCCCCATTACTGGAGGTTTGTTCACACACCAAGGCCACCCCCTGTCCGTGCCAGGAGTAGTTTACTGTTTGGGATTTTTTGTTGTTGTTGTTATTTTTTTGAACTCAATGACCATGTTTGGCTTATTGGTTGTTTGTAACATTGCTGCAGAAGTCGTCCTGTTGGCACAGCCAAAGGGGCAGCTGGGGCTCGGCCCTCCCCAGGAAGCCGTGCAATGGGTAGAAGCACAGTAATGGCAAGTACATGTATGTGTAAAGCAAATCGCTTACTCAGAAGCTGAAATAGCTTTGGAAGGTTTCTTGTACTCTCCTGAGAATGTTTAACAACATTATGCCTTAATTTCAAGAGATAAGACACCTTTCAGCTGGCTGTTCCACCTGTGCTACCACTTGCTCAGATAAGCCCCATTCACCCTCTGTTTGCAGCTGCAGCAGGGGTTTCCACAGGAGGGGCTTTGACAGCTCTTTGGAGGCATTTCCATCCTTTTCTCCCCATTAAGTGGTGCAGAACAGGAACTGCAGGGAGGACAGGGGGTGACTATCAGTCAGTTTTATTTCCTGCCTAGTTTATTTACTGTCATAATTTTTTTTTTCTTTCCTTGCAAAGCATCTTAATCATCCATCTCTACCTCCCTGTAATCTGGAGCTTTTTTTTTTTTTTTTAAGCAAGCAATCCATATGCTGGAATCTGCTAAAATAAGCCTTTTACGTTGTTTTTTTTCATGATGGTATATATTCCCCTTGCTGACATACATAACGTGGAGCAGGTCTTGCATAAGGAGGAGGCAGAATAATGTTTTGTCTCACTTTCTTTGCAGTTTTGAAATAGGAGAAGGGAGAGACAACCTACAACATTACCACCACCGATTTGAATTTTGTTTAGTTTTTGTATCATCTTGTCATAGCGTGACAGCAAATACAAATCAAGTTCTTAGCACACCACATAGGCATACCTTTAGGCACCTGGGTGATGCAGTGTAGGAGCTGGTAAGGCCGATGGGGTCTGCTGTGTTTCTGCAACGCTGTGTGCTTGCAACTGACTTGCCTGATAGTAATGGGAAGCGTTCCTTGCTGACAACTTAGAAAATGAGTCGTTCATGATTATTAACAATGACTGCAATATATACATACAGTTGTTTGTATTTGAAATATTGATTACTTAAAGTCACCTATTTTTTCAGTATGTTTACATGTTTTTGAGGAGTGACCTGAAAAGGTTCAGTTTCAAGTAACCAAACTCCTTAAGCTGATCATTAACCTATTCCAAATTCCCTGTTTTGTGAAGTGTTACTGAACTTCAGAGCAATCTCTGTGTTTTACTTTGTGTACATTTATAAGTAGATTTATTGTTTGTTTAAGCCACAAGTATGTCGCTTGTCAGAAGTTTGGTATGGAGACAACTCTTGCAATCGGTGCTGCTGCTAACGCCCTTACTGTGAAATGTGAAATCATGGTGGTATTGGCATCCTGTTGGGAATTAAGGAGCCCCTTTCTGGTAGGCTGAGCTGTGGTAATAAGGCGTGTTGCTGACCTGAAGACCTTGCATGGTCTCTGTAAACAATGAAATGAGGAGATGAGGATTTTATGACAGTTGAGCATTGTGTTGTGGCCTATTACAATTGCCAGGCTCTTAGAACCTGCTTCTGAGAGCCAACTAATACAAAATTGTCAAGTAGAGAGAAGGAAATGGTGTGTGCAGGAAATTATTATTTTTTTAAAAGTCTGTTCAGGTACAGGTAGTTAGAATTTGTTGCTTTTCTTGCTTAGGGTTCAGGTTTTTTTGAGCTGCTGATTTCTGCAAGAGTTCACTGAAAATGGCACTCCCTCCAAATCCTGCTGAATGGCTAAAAGGGGATGGAGTGCCGCTCCTCGTGAGACTCCGTGTGAAAGCTACAGAGATGCATCATGACATCGTATGCTGCCTGGCTTGTAATAAGCAAGTTCTGCTTTTTTGTTGTTGTTGAGAATCAGGTATTTAAAATAATGGTTTCAGGTATTTAAAATAATCAATAAATTTTCTTATCAAAATCCTCAAGCTATTTCAAAAAATAAGCACTAAGCTTGTAGAGCCGAAGCTCCTGACTGCATTTCTCTCCTGTTTGTTCTTAGTTAGACATTGTAACTGCAAGTGCAATGTTTGAAGGGTGACAGTTTGTGGGGGAATGGAGAAAAATCAGTATTTCTTTTAAGCAGGTTTTCAACAAATGAAGAAGGCTGTTTTTTTTTCCTTTTTTTTTTTTTGAATTTTTCTCTGAGAAAAAAAGTATTCTAACTGAACAGTTTTGAATATGTTGGGGTAAGTTTTAAGATGGCTGTTCAACATTAGTTTAAGATGCACTTTTTCTACTAATACTCACCCTATTCTTGAATATTCAAGACTAGGAGTTTCTTTATGACTTTCGAGTTTTTTAAAAGATTAAATAAGTCATTTGGAGTTACAAATTTAATTCTAATTTCTAATGTCACCCCCAAACACTCACTACTTATGGTGAGAGCAGAATGAGTGTTCTGAAGAGATCTGCAGAGGTACGGACAGCCTGGCGCAGGGCAGTGTGCCGGCCTGGTGGCCAGAAGAGTGCCTAAGCACAGGAGCATTTGAGTGGTAGTCCCTTCAAGTCCATTTTTTGTTTTCCAGACATCTTTCTCCACAAACAGGTATCTCAGCTTCAAAAAAAAAAAAAAACAAAAAAAACCCCTACGTTCTGTAGAATCCCAATAGATGACTTCTTGTAGGGTACCAAAGCTATAAACAGCTATTACGTGTTTTGTTGTTGTTGTTTGTTTTAAATGTGCTCTTACTTGATCATGAGATGAAATAGTCTTCAAGAACTTTGGAACAATTCAGGTCAATGCTTTCAGGTCTTATATTCATGTTAAATTGTAGTGCATAATAAACATGGGGGTTTGTGTTAGAAAAGCCTTAAAAAGAGAACAAAGATTATATAGATTGCAGAGAAGTTTTCACACTGTATGTAAAAGGCTCAGTGAAATAACATCTTTATTAGAAATCCAGTGTATTGGCATCGCAACTGTCAAATAGGAGAGGTCAGAATGAAACCAGCTCGTTCTGTTAGTGATACAAACCTACTGCCAGCTGCAAACAATTTGATGGTAAATAGGAACGTAAACTTGTCATGTTTTATCAAACTTGTGTGTTTCTGTTTCACTGCCCTGCCCCTGCTAGTCACTAATAACAAATCAGAGAAATGGGCAGAAGTGTTTGAGAGCAGGAAGGTCATTTACTTACTCAGCTCTTCACCAACTCGGGATTTTCTCTTCATGGGGGATAGGCATATAACTTGAAATGCCCAATGTCAGATATCTTCCAAAATATCTTTGGCTCATTTTGAGACTTATATATTATCTGGCTGTTGCAAAGTTTTGAATTGCTTTTCCTTTGGTTATTTTGGTTATTATCCCATTGTATACAAGAACATTTCCTTGCTGTGCTTTTGAGTTTTCTGTCTTACTGCGTATGCCTTTTGTTTTGCACTGGTTTAGAGGCAGCTGAGGTACTGGCTGTTCTATGCACTGTTTATTCATAATGCAGGTTTATTAGTTTTCTTTTCAGTAATGATGATACGTACCTTCATAGTGATTTGGATGCATAGACAGCTTATGCATCATTTTTAAGACTATCTAAAACGGATATGTTTATGCTGGTGTTGCAGAAAAACAGTTGTGGCTACCACTGGTAATCGGTTTGAATTTTATTTAAACTAGGAAATGTTTACTATGTAAAGTAAAAAATGTAGAAATAAACTTTGTATTGTTTTTTATCTTGCACAACTGTATGTACATCTTGTTATTTGTAAAGATTGCATACTTTTGAACTGATTAACAAATATTCAAATTAGTTGAAATAAGTATTTTGAATGGAAAAGACAGCAAATCATGCAGAAAATATTTAAATCCCTTCTGACACAATAGCAGGGGAAAAAAAATCTTTATTCCCAGTAAGTAGTCTTTTCTTCTGGTTGTCAAATTTGAAGCATGTTTATTACTTGAACAACTTGCTTACATGTAGGCTTGATTTGTATCATGCTACTGTACATACAAAAATGTAGTGTCTTGCATCAGACTGCTTCGTATGTCAGACTTCAGACATGCTGAATTTGCCCATAATTATTCCGTCCTGTGGTACGATCCATATTAATACCAAACCCCTAAGTGAACTTTTGATAGCAGATAGTTTCAATTGAGGCTAGCTTTTGACTTTACTACTAAGAAAATGTTAATGTAAAATACTTGTTTTTCTTAGGGCACGCCTACAAACTGCTGTGGGCATGTAAGGGCAGGTCGCTGTGGGGCAGCGAAGGAAGGCCAGGTCCAGGCCAGCACCATGCGCTGTGCTAGCACCACTGCACCTGCATTAGGCTGGCTCTGTGCCTGAAGTAAGGAGACCTTTTCAGAACAGATAATAGCTTATGTTTGAAGAAACCATACCAGAGTACTGTTGCAAGCAAGAACCAGGCCATATTAATTAGGGTTCATTGTGCATGGCACCTTCCTTCTCTCCCAGTTTTATTCATTACTTTATGGACCTGAAGTATCATGCAACTTTGGTATCGTGTTGAGTTTAAATAAAGATTTTTTTGTTCTTCCTCTCAATCAATGCAATTAATGTTTTTATTCATTAAAGGAAAAATCAAATGATTACTTTTTAAATTTTTAATTCATCCTAATTAACGTGGAAACAAAGGAGCAGAGTGCTTATGAAGCTATTTGGGAATTGGTTGTCAGCTTCACATTCTGGCATGCCGCTCACCCTTAAACAACCCCTTAATATGGAGTGACTACTTAGACTGAGAAATCAGTTCTTGTAATAGAATTCCATAGTGGATTTTTGGGTTTAGTTCATGCCCTTTTCATATTTAGGGAATTTTATGAATGTATGTGACTGTTACAAGAAGTGTTAAGTGAATGGCTTAAAGAGTGGTCAGGTAGCTGTGCCAGTACGTAACAGGAGAGCTGGGATGGCTGTGTGGAGGGCATTAAATGCCAGGTGATCTCTGTGCAGCTCCCAGAAAATGTATTGTTTCAGGGGATTTGGGGGTCTGTGTGATTTGCAATGGGACTGATTCCCCATCTTAATAATTACCACTTCAGTAGAGTTAAGTGAATGTGAAAACAGCTTTACAATATGTTTTCAGTGTGTTGTGATATTTTTTTAATACACAGTGATATTTAACGGGAAATGCTTTTTATGCACAGCAGAATGAAGTGTTAATAGTATGCTTTCTATGCAGGTATGCATTTTTCCTTTTTTCTTCCTTTTTGTTTTTAGATGTGTTGGTTTATCCTGTAAGCTCTCCATAGCAGTGCTCTCTTGTAATTACCTAGAGCTCTTACCACAAATGGGCCCCACAGAGGGCCTGTTTCCTGCTTGTGAGTGTGTTTCTACTACAGATTTATGATTTCTCTTAGCAGTAGGTTCCATGGGATGTCTGCAAGACTTGGCAATAATGGAGTTTCACTGTATGCAGAAAGTTTGCTTGGTACATTGGATATGTAGTTACTTAGAGGTTTGTGGTATTTAGTTGGTATCTCTTGCCAACTCTCATTTAAAAAGAAATAAAGACGTTGTGTTAGCAAGAATTTTTGAAATGGCTTACATAAGGAAGGCTTTTGGTTGGTACCTCGCTACCATGAATCTGCGTGTATGTCCATGAAACTGTCTTGGTATTTAATAATACTCTGACTGCGTTTTAAGACAATGTTAAAACTGTTTTATTAGTATTGCTGGTTTGCAGGCTGTGTGTATATTTAGAAAGAGTCCTCTTTAATTAGTCTTCTAGTCTGATTCACTCTGATACAAGATACCAGTGCATTTTTACCATCACAACTGTTTCCATGGAGATGAATTATGACAATAGTCAGCGAATGAAATGTGAAATTCATGGTGAATTTGGAGGGAGAATGCTCACTCTCACATCTTGTTGATTGGCATGATTAATGGAAAACTGGAATAATAAATCTTAACGGCTTTATATGAAAATCTTTGAATGATTGCTCAAGTTCTCTGCTTCTTTCAGGAGATATTTCTCCTTTCAGGCTTGCCTATGTGACTAAAACTCAACCCTCAGTACCCTGTGTAAATCCATTGGGCCTGCAGATGGCTGGGCAATGGCATTCCCTGGTGGAAGAGGAGCTGGGGGACTAGCAGGGAAATTCCAAGTTACCTTTTGATGCTTAGTAGGGATATGCTAATTCCCATTTTGACACTTGTGAAAACAAGGACAATAGGCCTCTTCTTTTTTTTTTTTTTTTTTTTCCCTGTTTATTCCAGCTACCCAGGCTATGCAAAATTTCAGGCCTTAGCTGGATGCCTAGCAATTAGCAATTTCTAATGCCTAAAGCTAGTCCATATTGTTCAAAACACTAGAATTCTTGGTTTCTAAATGTCATAATTCTTACTTCACTTACTATTTAAACTCATTTGAGCCACATCAGAACTTAATTTTGCAAGCTGGACTGTACAGCCGGGCCATTTCACCAATCTGTAGTTAAATATTTGTAGCTATTTTTAGGGGGAATCATTCTTACAAGGTTGTATTTATATCCATTTTTTCTGTGGAGGAAGAGTTTAGCAGAGGTGGAATGTAAAGCAGATAGGGAGAATTTATATTTCACAGCTACAGGAATGGCATTCCCAGGAGACCAGTTGTCAGTTTCCACAGATGATTGTCAACAGCAGACAGGCGTGATCCAGTAACACGTTCCTGGACTAGTGGTGGCATTGATCAAGTCTAAAAGTATTCTCTTAGACTGTCCACTGTATGGGTAAGTCATTGCACTCCCCAGCACTCAGGGTGGTTTCACCTCACTTGCCTGGAAGTTTAACGTGCTCTTGTAGATCTGGTGATTCAGTACCTGGTATTTTTTTTGCCACGGGATGTTGCAACTGCACACGTTTCACATGACCCGACAAATCATCAGACAAATTCATAGAAGAAAAATTGGTGAGTGCTCTTCTTCAGGGAGCTGTGAATTTCGGCTGTTTCTCACCTAATGCCCCCTTCCCTGGCTGTGAGATCCAGCTGTTCCTCGTGGTGCTGTCCCTAAGCCTGTCACTCCTCCCTCACCCCGCTGTCTGTCCCCAGCAGTTTCTCCTGCCCCCTTCAGCTTGCTTCCCCTCAGGCCCTGCCGGGAGCCGGGCGCCCTGGACAAGGTCTGTGTGTGCCCCCTGCTCAGACCATCGGAGTGCTGGTGGGGCCAGGGCCTGAGGGGCTGTGCAGTCACAGAGCAGCCTTTGCTCTCACCCTAGGCTGTTCCTAGGAAGAAACCAGGCTGTAATGGAAGCGCCGGCTGTGACCAGAGAAAACAGTTCTGCCATCAGCTGGAGTTGCAAGCGTTATGACAGGACAGGCTAAAGTAATAGAAATCACTTCAGTGTTTCCACAGAACTTCATAATTTAACATCTTACTCAGAGCAGTCAGTTGTCAGTTGTCAGTGAGTTGTCCTTCCCGATACCCTCTCTTTCGCTACTGCCTATTTTGGGTGCTGAGGGACAAGCCAAGGAAGGCAGGCTGCGCTCTTGTACACTGCAGCAGAGAGGTAAAATAGGAGGGCAGGTTGGTAAGGCTGTGGTTTCTGATGAGAAATATCATTTAGGTATGCAATTTCATCAAAGATTTTATGTCTTGAAAAATGCATAATGTAGTGTTTCTGGAAGACTGGAGACTAGGACTATTTAAATATTTGGGAAAGGTTAATGACAGCGGAAATAGGAACTGACTTATGCTTTCAATCCTAATGCAAACTGATCTTTAAGAAAAAAAAAACACTAAATCTTCTCATTGGGTTTTCTCTTCGGTTGGGTTCTCTCAGTTTTCTCTTGTGACTAGAACCACAAGCGCTACACAAGGCTAATAATTAAAAAAATATATCAGAATTTAGAAAGCAAGCCTACTGATTTGAAGTCTTCTTCAATTTGATGGGTGCGTTCCTGTGTTTGAAATGCAGCTTCTGTACGTGTGGTGTTCTGATGTGGGGTGTTCCGCTGTTCTCATAATGTACAAAGTGTGGCAGATTTTAGGCATGATTTATCTCTTACTGGGTTTTCAGTAAAGCTGGTCAGGTTTTGTTTGTTTGTTTTTATCTGTACACCAACAGATAATTATTTTATCACAAGGAGATATAATAGTTTCTTAAAAATGCACTTCTGAAATCTTAACTAGTGGCTTCATTATAGGTGCAAGTTAATGTACTGTTTTACACCAAATAAACCCCATCACGGTGCTTTTGCATTTGTTTTAATGTGCTCAAAGCAATTTTACTGAGCATGGGGAAAACACAAAGAGAAAAAGCAAATCCCTTTTGGTCATTTTTTTTGGATGTTTTTATTTCTTGAACTAGTCAAAACTGTGAAAGTTGGCAAACAGTTCAGTATTTCCTTACAAAATGTTACTGTTCTGGTATTTGCTAACAGGTGTGCTGCTTTAGTTCTGATGAAATTTAAGAGGGTGTTGACAGTAGGGATCAAAGGGAGTTGTGTTTGTTTACCAATTTTTATAAGCACCTGCAGAAAACTTCTTGTAGTGTTTCTATCGAGCTAATAAATTATTTTTCAGGTGGACAGGAGAAATGGTATTTTAGTGCTGTGAACTATGACTTCTGAACAACTTACAGGCTTCAGTGGCAGGTCAGCGACATCTCATGAAAAGAATAACAACCAAAAAATCCCACTGTTCTGCATTTTATGTCTATGGTGTTTATGCTCTGTTAATTTTGATGTCTGCTTTAAGGCTTTATTTTATTATTAGCAGCTTAAAAAAAAAAAAAAGGAATAATTGCACGCTCATTTGTTTCCATTCTCCTCATGCCTAGATGAAATTTGTTGATGGGGAAACATTATGTCTAGGTGTTTCATATTTATTAGTGAAATAGTTTGTTTTCAAGACCTTAAGCATTTCATCCAGATGACAGTGGAACTGAAGTCCTTCTGGGCTGCACTGAAATAAAAGGATAGCCTCAGAAATGTGGAACCCGGAATCCAGCAGCTTTCTGGGCTCTTTGCATACTTGCCTGCTGCAGGAGATCTGAGAATGCCAATCGCATTTTATTTATTGCAGGGAACAGTTGCACGCTAATGAGTGACTGCTGGGGTGGCTCAGAAAAAGAGCCCAAACCAGCTCTTGGCTGCTGAGATGGGAGAATTTCTGCAGTGCCTCCCAGAACCGTGTGGTACTTGTTTCAATCCAGGCAGGGCATGAAAGCTGCCAAAGTGAGAGCAACTTTCTGAAGGAAGATCAGTGTTTCATCCAGCAGGTCAGATTCCATATTTCAAAGTTTCTTTGTTTACATGCTTAAAGGAAAACTTTAGAGATGCAGAGCTCTTGCTGGGGTTTTCTTGTTCTTAGTTCAAGGAAAAAAATCAGGGAGTTATTTCTCAAATGTTTCCATAGGAGTTCAGATCCATTTTTTTTTTTTTTAATCAGATTCTTCAGGAAAAAAGAAGTGTTGAGAATTTCAAATTGTATATTCCTGTCTGTTTTTAAAGGCATTTTAATCTCAGCTAGATTCAAATTCTAGTCACCCCCCAAATTTTTTGCATAGGCTTGTAGTAGATGTTATTTAATTACTTGTTGTGTATCTCAGCTTTAGCTAGCGTTCTTTGGGTGTTTTGGTAGCTGTCTCGGTGAATACCTGCCTCTTCCAAACATACATTAGCCCAGTCTTACTTGATATTCTGTTCAGGGCCTGCAACAAAACTCAAGTGTGCATTTGTTGTGTAACTTAGTTGCTAAAAATCACAGCTGTCATAAGCGGAGGGGATCCATCTCACATCTGTGCAAGCGATTTTTGCTTTTATTTTTGGTTTATACCATATTGGAAGAGAAGTGTTAGCCATTGTAACACTGTAAACATTTTCTGTTCAGCATTTATCCTGAGAATTTTGCTAATTAGTCTTCTTGCTGGCTTTGAAGAAGAAATCTTTAAAATTTCACGGTAGGGAAAGGCATCTCTGTTGTAGCAGCAGATGCTCTGACTTGTCAGTAAAGGCGGAAGGAAGTCTTTCAGATGCATTTAGTGCCTTTTGACTGAAAAAGCAGGACTTAGAGGATGACATGAAGGAAGGAATAGTGCTGTCTGTCATTGTTTCTTATTGCAGACTTCTGTTCAAACTACAGCCTGCTATTTCCCTACATCCTGTTACATTCCTGCCTCGCCGAACACTGTTTACTTTTGGCCAGGAGCATTTGAGGTTATGGCTCTTACTGTGACTCTTGCCGTTTGGAAGTAGTAGTTACAAGTAACGTAACATTTCTTTCACACACTGCTCTTCATTGTCTGTTTGTTGAGAAATAGCATGGGTGTGATTTGTGCCCAGAACTGCCAGCACCCATCAGTCAGGTGGATAAAGCGCTTGAAATAGCTTGGGAGTGAGCAACCTCTGTCGTCATGTGCTCGGTCGAAGTGAGTTTGGGCCCTTATTGTATGAAGGAATTTGCCTAGGAGGAGAGCAGGCACTTCCACGGCAGAAGGGCGGGCAGGACCTAGTGGGTGTTGGGCACAGACGTGCCTGCAGATTTCTGGGGTGGCAAGAGGCCAGGTGTCCCCCGCTCTAAGGGTAGGACTGGGGGCAGTTGGCTTGACAAAGTAACAGAGTTGGAGCAAATCCTTGAAATGATCCAATCTGACAGACCTCACTAGTTCCTGGCGGTGGTGGGAAGCGCAACTGTTCCAGGGCAGAGCCTCCTTTAGCTGCGTTGCTCTCACCATGAGGTGAAGAATTAAGGTTTCACATAATAGCTGCTTGTCCATAAGTGCCATCTAACGAAATTTCTTTCATTAAAATTTCATACCAGCAAAGAAGCGATAATCCTTGGATATTAAGCAAACTCTGCAACACATATCATTACAGAAGTATCCTGTTAATTCACTTGCCTGTCATTGAATGAGTTGTTTTGTTTATTTTTGCTGCTTTATTTTTTCTCAGCTTAGAGAATGTGCATCAAGTACATCAAGATTTGATCAGAAGTCCCTTTGTGGTATTACAGTTGTAGAGGAAGCAATAAACTTTGGTGACAGATTGCGTGAGGAAAATTACCCTTGTACTGGTACGTTTTATACTACCTAAACTGTTTCACTCATTTACTTTTATAAAATAAAATTCACTGTGTTGGCAGAAACACAGTTTTGCTGTTATAACTACATACACGCTCGCTCCGTTTCCTAGCTCCACACGTCATTGCAAACTGCGCGACGAGCTGATGGCAACAGGAAGAGGCGCGTGCTCTCAGGCGGCTCTCAGCGCCTGGCGACTTGGAGCGTTGGAACTGTTTCCACTTCAGGGGAAAATATCTTAATGCTTAGCATTCTTTGTTAAAGAAACTTGGTGTTTCGCCATCTCTCATCCTTTCGTACTTCTTTCCCTTCCCTAGAGGATAAGTAAGGAGAGTTACGTAGTCCTAGGTTTACAAGTTACTTGGTACTTGAGGCTTTGTTATTCAATGTCTTTGTAAAACGCTTAAACCACGAAAAAAAATCCCAAATGTACTGTTCCACTTCTTCACGTAAAAGAGGAAAATGAGAGCTGAAATGTATTTAATTCCTTTAGCTTTTTTAATAATCAAAAATCAGTTAATTGTCCTGCAACTTTTTGCTAGCAAATGTTTAGGTATTGTAAATTCTGAAAAATTCTGCAAAACAGCAAGCCCCAAAGCTCTGGCCTCTTTTCTGATGAATGTCAAGCCTTTCTTGTCCCTGACCTCTCTGCATCTTTTGATCATTTTGCCTGTCATTTGCTTTTGTGATATCTTCTACTTTTCTTAGAATAATTCCAGGTGATTTCTTGATTTAGTTTACATCTTCCTCAGCTTGTATCCTTTTCTTTCCATTTATTTCAATCTCAAAAGGTCTGTTCTTAGTGGTGGGGAGGATGTTCAAATAATTGTTTGTAACAATTATGTTGACAACTTAATTAGTGATTAACTGTCTTCTTTATCTAAACTAGTAACCAAGTCTTCCTAATATCTCTTTCTGTCTCTCCCGTCATTATCTTGAACAAGTCCAATGTGTAAGAGAGAGATTAGATAGGACATGTATTTAATTCACATGTTGCTGTTGCTAAGTTGACTGTTGACCAGTTTCAGTAAAATTATTATCAAAAAATGCAGACTACTTAAGCAGGAACCTAGAGTTCACCTTCTATGTTCCTAAAAGGAAAGCAGATGTTTTCTTGCTAATTGTTACACTTCTTGTAGTATCTAGCCAAAAAAGACAACCAGACATCCCAAAATGCTATGTTGAAAACAAGCATTTCTGAAGTGTCTCGCTGTATAAGCTGAATTATCTTATCTACATACTCTTTCAAAAGCAACGTGGGGTCCCTACCTCCTTGTAATTTGTTCTGATGCTGACTTCCATGTTGTCTGTGCCACCCTCCTGATTTTTTTGCTTTTTGACTCTCAGAATTTCTCTCAAGCCCCTTTGTACATTTTATCTGCCAGTGATGCAGAGGAAGATCTCGTCACTGCCTTTACTTTTTAAAAATCCTCTTCAAAAATTGCTTGAATATCTGAAGTTCAAAATTACTGCTTTGGTTTAAATAAGAACTTCTTTGATTTTTTTTTTGAGGGGTTGATATTAAATGATTTCTCCAGTTTTCTCCCTGACTTTGTAATTCAGACAGGATATTTTTAGTTGTTTTCTCATTCCTGTAGCTTAGCTCTGCTTACTGTATAGAGATGAATATTGGGAGGACTAAGAAAAATGCTTCTGAAATACTCTAATTAATGAAAGGATTTAATTCTGGGGAACAAGCAGGCCTGTCAGGGTTTGTGTTGTGTGGAAGCGCTGTAGTGAAGGTGGGCATAGCATAACACAGGGGGCCTGACCGCAGTCTGGTGCTGCCGCTTATTCACCTGCTGGTTTCTCACCTGCATTGCTTCCTGGGGCAGTGCTGTTAGCAGAACTGAACTCATGGTTTAGAGGAGTCAAAGGAGGATGTGTTCAAGGCGAGGTGTTCTGCCTGCGCCAGGTGCTCAGATGTTTCACAGGAACCCTCCCCGCGCTGTTTTGGCTTCCCCTATCTGGTACCTTTTTTTGGCTTTTTGCTCTCGGGGGAAAATCAGTTTTTGATTTGAAATCCAGGTTTTCCCTTTTCCTGCTTTGTCCTGTAATGTTTGTCATTCCCAGGAGAAACAGCTGCATACAGTTGATGTGCTGTTCACGTAAACATTGAAAGAAATCTGCTATTTGTGCTATTTTGCTTGGGTGATTTAAAAGAGGGTCAACACTCTTAAACTACTGCTTTAAAGTAGATGAAACTTGGTGCAAAGTAGATAAATTTTGTGTAAAGCTGTGGACAGACCACTAAAAAGCTCGTTATAATCATCTAGGTGTAATAACTGGTATGTCTAATTTGCATACAATGGCAGAAAAAGGGAGCTAGCTAGATCCTAGTTACTGACAAGATAGTGTTTTCTCTTTTGTTTTTTAAATTGGCTCTTGGAATGAAGACGTCTCTCCCCAGCACTGTACCCTTTCCCAAATTCAGCAAATTCAAGTGAAGGGAAAAATCACTCTTTCAGAAAGTCTTCCTGTGTTCTTTCCCACCTCGTACGTTACGTATGTTGTGCACGATGATCTATCTACCTGTCTGAGAGAGTGGGCTATTTTGAGAAATGAAGCCTATTTTGTTCCCTTACACATAGTTTCGCTATTTTTGAAGCAAATGCCTGCTGCTTTGTCAAAACCCACGTTCTGATTTCTTCTTCCTGTTTCTAAACTGGCTCGGTTTGAAGTTGGTTTGATAGGGTGGGTGCATTTAAGATGTGCTCTGGGGAATATGAGAGTTTTTGAGTCTGTGTTTTTCATAGTTTATTTTTTTTTAAGTGTATCCCTCTTCCAACCATTCAGCATATTATTTTAATAAATAAATACTCATTCAACTTCAATAAATACCTATTGATGATTTGGTAATTAACTACCTTAGTATTAACTTCCCAGAGGGCAGAGCCTTTGTGCTAAAACAAACAGGAAAGTCTCTTGAAGTGAAAAACTACTCAGTTGAAGAAAAAATAAAATTGGGCTTAGAGAAATTAATTTTCTTGTACATGCTATTTCCAGTAGTATGGCTCTATTATAGGAACTAGTCCTTACATATATGTTTTAATTGAACCGTGTTTCTTGGTGCCAAATTTTGAAATTATATACATACATTCAACTCCCAAGATTTATCTATTTTATATGCAAAGAGTTCTGTGATTTTTTTCTTCTTTTGACTTTTTTTTTTTTTTTCTTGAGTGTGTATATGTGAGTAAGTACTTGGAATGGGGGCTAGAAGTTAAGTGTCCAGCATCTTGCCATCAGGTAGTCTCTCCCAGCATGTGCCCCTATGAATATGCAACCATTAGCACAAAATGCTTGTGATGGGAGAGCTAAAAAGCTAGTAAATAACTTCTGTCTGGCTGTCCTAGCTTGGGAAGAAAAAACCTAATTTGTGTATTTGGGTTCCTTGTGTCTGTGAACTGTGTGTGCAGTCCCAAACTAAATCCACTCTCTGGTTTCTATCTAAGTCAAGGTAGAAATACTTCCAAATGGGAAATATCTCCTGCTGTCGCTGAGAAGTTCAAGGAGGGGCTTGGTCCTGCTGGTGGGGCTGGTCTCAGCAGCCTGTGGTGTCTGGTGGGTGGGAGGCTGTCATTTCCCACATGCCATCTCCTTCCTGATCAGTTGGTGAAGGCAAGAAGAGGACTTCAACTCCACAACATCTACACGTATTTATTAGGTATTTTTAAAATAGTTAAGCAGTTACATAACCGGAAAGGAGAATGTCAACATACATAATGCATCCTTTCGGGTTGTCGCGTTGGCATCAATCTAAACTTCCTTCAGAGGCAGATTTGCGTCTGATCCTTCAGCAGAAGGTCAGCGGGAGATAAATGTGATGGAAATTCCAAACCCTGCTCCAGCACACACAACGGGAAAGGTGGATGGACACCGCTGCTCTTCAACAAGTGGTTCCCTTCAGGGTTGTGAAATGCACCCTCAAGAGCAAAGGTGTGAGATAAGGTTGTAACAGGATTAAAAACAGGCTTTTACTTGAGGAACCATTGTACCATGTAAGCACACATATGCAAGGAAAACAGAACAGCATCTTGCCGTGCAGGAATATTCGCTTCCTGTGGTACCATTGCTTTTTTTATATCTTTTGGAGCTAAAGAAACCTTTCAAGGATTTTCAGAGGAGGAATAACATGGTGGTTGTGTTCCTTTAGGTAAGGAGATTGTTTATTTATAATTTTTCTGCTCTAAAGACTTAGGTTACTCCACTTGTCGTCTCAAAGACAATATCAATTGTCAAACTTTTCAGTATCTGTTGTGTTTCAGAATAACAGTTTGCAGGTGGGAAATCTCTGAAATAATTTTTTATTTACTATTTTGCATAATAGAGCTTGGTGTTTAGTATTTTTCATAGAAATACAACAATAATTAATGTCTTCATAGCATTTTGATAATACAGAGCACGTGTCCCACTGGGAAGTGTAATTACCCTATAACCCTGTGGAGGTGTCTCAGCTGAATGAGACTATTCTCTTGCATTTTTTGGAAGACTTTGGTAACTGGTGATAGCAAGTTTCATATCTCAGACTAATCAGAACTGCTGATTAGAATTTTAAATTCTATGTGTGAACAACCTTTTATGTGGGCCTGTGAATTTGTTGGTAGTAAAGAGTTTTCAAAATATAGAAATGACTGTAGATAAAACACATTTTTATCTCTCTTATTTTTCTTTCAAGGTTGGATGTTAATATCTATTATAGTATCCATCAGAGTCTGTCAGCTTGAGACTATTCCCCCTTTGACAATCAGAAATTATTGATTTTAATTGCAATTGGTCCAAATTAAAACCCAGTGATAAATTGCGTACATTAATCCTATCTGTAGGTTTGTCTAAAGTGTGGTGATTAGTTTACATGACATACAAAGTTTTACATGAAATGCAAACATGAAACGTGTCAACCTTTGGGAAGCGTAGCATGGATGTAGCATCTTTGTGCTGAGATACAAATATTGCTGCAGTGGGCAAGAAAATTGTTTCTTTTCACTGTAGGGCAATGTTTTGCTTCTAGTCGTGTCTAGTTGGCATCAGGATATTATTAAAAGGTTCTGATGGCTGTCAGGACAGGAGGTGGTTGCAGTTAGACTTCTAAAAGATAATTATTTGTGAACTGGTCAATAACTCAGGAGTGGAGTTTTTGCTTTCTAAAAAAGCTGGTGATCAGTAACCTCAAGGGAACAAAGAGAACGAGCGTTTGAACCCAAATCAAAACAGACAATGAGAAACCTGTGTGTGTATATTGATCACCATCCCCCAGGTCCTCTTCTGAGCTAACCCAAAGCCCTTGCATTGCTGTTCCCCCGGCATGAGTGAGAGAAAACCAGAACTGCACAAAGGTGCTGGTTTCGGTGCTGATGGGTACAGCTCTCTGAGGAACAAAATACTTCAGTGGTTGCTGTTAGGAAACCTCTTAGGCTTGTAGGAAGATAATGGGGACTGTGTTTTTGTCCCCCCCCTCTCCCCCCCAAAGAGTTTGTAACAGTAGCTTTTAATTGTTCTTTTGGTATGAACACCTCTTTTAAGGCATGGGTAGGTACTTAAAAATTTGTATTCCAGGAATTGATTATTTTACTAATTGTTAAAATAAGTGTGTAGGCATTTGGGGAAAATAATAGTATGATGATAAGAGGTGTTCAGTAAACATTTTCATATATTCATTTTTTTTCCCATTTCTATTCATTCTTCTGTCTTCTGTAATGTGTGAACAGGAATTTTTGTGTTAAGGCTACCTATAGCCTTGTTCTCCGTCCTCTGCAAAACCATGAGCTGATTCCTAAAGCAGAATCCAGTTCTAACAGATCAAATGAAAATGAATATTATATGGAAGTTTTCTTCAGGACGAAATGAGAGTGACTGTTGCCGTAGAGCATCCTATAAGGAGTATCAGTAGAAGTAGTCAAAACCAGGAAGACTTCTATGGATTCGTTTCTGTTTATGAGCTAAACAGTTAATGCACAGTATATTTCCTTAATTAGGAAAAAAAAAAATGCTACAGAACTTAATATGCATGTACTTGCACTAAGTGTTACTGAATCTAGGGACTTGATTCAACCTATAATTTTGCCTTTAAAACTATGTTATATGTTGTAGAGGTTATGAACCTCAGCACATCAAAGTTGGTGAGAGCCTGAATTTGCAGTGCCTGTCTCCTGAAGCCTCAACATCATGTTCATCTGTAACGATCAAAGTTGTCCACTTCCTAGGAGGAACTTTGTTCATTGGTGCTGCAAATATGTAGCTATGGATTTCTTCATTACCTTTATCGCTTTTTGGGAGCCGTAAGCTGCCTTTATCATCCCAGGTGCCGTACCATCTCTCTGTCCCACTATATAGAGGTTATTATGTAAAAGAAAATGAGTCCTCTTGGACTCATAATATGTGAAGATGTTATGATGCACAGTGGAAGTTTATGCACTTGCTATCTGGAAAAACGTTGCAGTAAGTTTCTTCTATCAGCCAAAAATGGCAGAAGAGAGAGTTTGACAAGCACATGTTGTCTGTGAGGTAACGGCAGGCTGGCAGTGTGCTGTGGCCAAGGGAGGGGCTTGCAGATTTTAATTATTTTTATTTATTTATTTATTTGAGAAATAGTCTCTACTTCTGCTTCAGGTGTTTGTAGTGTTTATGAAGCATTCACCAATGTTTATTTTGTCCTAGAGCGTTGGAAGGAAAAAGGCCCAGGTCCAGACCCCAACCCAGACGGTTGGCACTGGTACTGAGCACAGCAGTCTAACCCTGCGGGGTCACCATTTCCCAATTCCTTACCAGGGTTCCTTTAGAAGAGATGTGCTGTGGATCAGGCATCTACTTAAGCAAATGCCAGACAAATTTGTGACAGCAATGAGATGCAGAAGAGTGAGAGTAATTGGCAGTTGGCATGACTTCTGTCAGAATTTTTTTTAAATGAGGTGTTAGGGGGGAAGTGAGGGCACCCTTCCCACATGTCAGTGAGAGAACTGCTTCATCCCAGGCCTCCAAAACTGATTGATAAAAGGAATTTAACACTGGTGACCATTAGGTAGAGTAGGCCAGGCTTTTTCTTCATACCATTTTATATATTTTCAGACAACTATTTAAACCATGGGAAATCTTTGTGGTAGTTTAAGGCAGGAGCTTTTGCAGCTAGTGTTATTTTTATATTTGTCTTTCTAACAATAGGTGATAGTGTGAGTCACTGTACGGAATGAAGGTCTCTATGCTCCCTTTCTTGGATTTTTCTTTGGACAAGAACCTTTCTGGAAAGTGTTCAGAAATACACATTATGGAACTGAAAGAGTTAATGTGAAATCTGTGACCTGTCCCAACAGAAGACATCCATTTCTTTCAAATTCAATTTGGAATACAGCTCCTCTGGCAAAAAGAGCAGCAGATACTAAAAACTAATGGGACTGTCTGTGTGTGCAGATTCTGAGGGTCGCAACAGGATTTGTTGTTCACAAATCCTGCTTACAACCTGTTTGACAAGTGTCATAAAGTTTCTATCAAATCCTGTCTGTTTCTTGCAGAGAGCAGCCTTGTTGCAGCCCAGCCAGTCCGTGTTTGTAAGAGGTTTGTAAACTTGCTGACAGGCAGATCTGCTTCATTTGGCCACGGGGAATGCAGGTGGAAGAACTGCTCATCCTGGGACACCTTGCCCTGGGAGTTCTGCGAGCCTGTAACCCTCTCAATGTTCTGTAAGGGCAGATTGGACGTAGTTGAAGTTTTTCAGAGATTTGGGATCCAAAGAAAGGGTCCTGGCTGACAGGCTGCCAATGTTCTACCTTGGCGAGGAAGTATACAACGTGGTATTGCTTGCTACCTGCAGTGCTGGCCGTTTCTTACTGGGCTTGGGAGAGCACTTCATCTATGCTTTTCCTGCGTGGCTTGTGAATCACTGACCAGTGAATAATGCTTGTAATTCAGGAGTTGTCTGGAAAAAAAAACAAAGTTTGGATTTGTTACTGGGCATGCAATAAACCAGTCCACGCAGTAGGTTGACATGCTGTGTGTTTCAGAATTGCACAAGTCTGGGTCCGGGTGGTTTCCCACAGAGCTGGCACACCTTAGGACTTTCTGTGCCGCACTTTACACAATCCCATATCACTACGTTTCCATGGTTGTACAATCCCATAGCCTCCGATCAGCTTCCTAAGTAGCCCACTGCTGACATGTTGACATGGCAAAGTCATGCTGTGCATCCTCAGAGAGGAAAGGTCCCCTGCTGGGCCAGGCTCTCCCAGCCTAGGGGTGTGATTTTGCTATTACCGTGAGGATAGTTCACGGTTAGCTCATACGAGAATACCCCTAATCTTTGGTTTTCAGCCAACTGTTCACCTTGCATTGAGTTGATTGGTGACATACTGAAGGGCATACATCAGAATGTTTCCCCTCAAGGATGTCAATACAATGGTCTTCCTGGTCAGCAGTTCCTCAATCATCCTTTAGACATCTCCAAGGCCTGGGTCAGCTTGCCCTTTCCTCAAAGCACGTATTTCTTTTCTTTCATGCAAAAGAGAGAGAACTATCAGCTGGTATCACAAGCAAAACAGAAGAGCACTCCCCAAGCTGGAGACCGCTCATTTTCTGTTGCAGCATGGCAAAAGCATGACATTAGTAAGTCCTCACGGACTGTTTCAGGGTCAGTCTTGGCATGTTCAGCGTAGATCCCAGATAAGTTTACGGGACAGTTTGTTGTAATTACTTATTATCTGTGCTGCAGCAGCACCTAGTGGTTCAAATTAAGATCAGGAACAGAACTTCCATGGCCCATGATCTCTGCTGGAAGAGCTGGTATGGAAAATAGAATGGAAAGAGTGGGACATAGGAAGCCAAGGCAGAGAGCAGTGAAATGGATAAGTCACAGCAGCAGGGCAGAGGTGGAGCCAACAAAAGAGGCCATGCAGTGTCTGACTTCCTCTTTATGTAGAGAGATGCTCTTTCCTAACTGGCTCTTGCTAACACGGTGCCTTTGGAAAAATGATTTTCTTGGATATGAACACACACATTTACCTTCGTTCTTGGTTAGAAGCCTCTGATCCTTACACTGTGGCTATGGACAAATGCCGCAGCTCAGCTGCCAGTTTATGTTATATTATGAAATTCAGAGCTTGGTGTTAGGATGCTCACTGCATCCCAAAGCATAATGCTTCTCTTAGTTGGCTGTTGCAAGACAGAGCTTCACAAGTGCACATTGTCTATTTGTTAATATTCAAACTGCATTGACTTCCCGGAAGAGGGTCTGTGAACAGGAATTACATAAAATTTTCAGGTATATGGAAGACAAGCAAGTCATCAGGAGTACTCAGCATGGATTCACCAAGGGGAAGTCACCGTTGACAACCTTGATCAACTTCTGTGGTGAAATGAATGGCAGTGGATATTGGAGATGGTCCTTCCCCTGTATTTGGCACAGGTGAAGCCACACCTGGAGTGCAGCATGTACTTCTGGACTCCCAAGTGAAGGAGAGACTTGGAGCTCCTGGAGAGAGTCTAGTGGAGGGCTGTGAAGATGAGTAAGAGGCCAGAGCATCTCTCCTGTGAGGAAAGGCTGAGAGAGCTGGGACTGTTCAGCCTAGGGAAGAGAAGGCTCCAGGGGATGTTAGCAGTGTCTCTAAATACCTGAAGGGAGGGTGCAGAGAGGACAGGACCAGGCTCCTTGTGATGTCCAGTGCCAGGAGAAGTGGCAGTGGGCCCAAACTGGGACACAAGAGGTTCTCTCTGAACGTCAGGGAGCACTTTACATGTGGGTGGCTGAGCCCTGGTGCAGGTTGCCCAGAGAGGTGCTGGAGTCTCCTCCATGGAGATCCTCAAAAGCCACCCAGACATGGTCCTGGGCACCCTGCTCTGGGAGGCCCTGCCTGAGCAGGGCTTGGACCGTGTGGGCTCCAGGGGCCCTGCCAGCCTCAGCCACTCTGCGGTTCTGTGATATAATGGGAACTTCTGCAATTGCCTTTTTATTTTTATGAGCTATTTTTCTTATTCATTCAGACAGGATGTTCTTAAAACAACATTTTAAATTCTGTGGAATCCTGAACAGCTTTCAGAGATTTTGGATCAGAGCCTTGCATCTTACTGATAGCCCAACGTGTTTTTTTTTTTTTTTTCTTCTTTTAAAATACAAATACGATGACAAAATCTTAAGAGTTTAATCATGATTCATTGGTCCTGGTGTTCAGACACTTAGAAGACAGAATAGAAAGTAGTCTAAGAAAATGGCTTTGGAGAATTGCCGATGATTAACTACCCCTTAAATCTGGAAAGTATGGGAGAATATTTGAATTGGTGTCAGGGAGGGGGGCAGGGAAGATAATAAACAAAATTATTTTTATGAGAGTGATTTAATTGCTTAGCTTTACAGACTTCAGCTTAGCCAAATTGTGTCAAACAAGAAAGGAGAAGAAAGGACAGAAATAGGGGTTCTGTACTTGCGATATAAACATGGTATTCATGCTGCTCCTGTCATTTGTCTGAAGGTCTCGTACAGTCGTTTTGCTTTATTAAAACCTTGTGTGTAAAACGTCATTCGCATGAAGAATTACAACAATTCTTGTGTAACACTCAACCTATTAAATTTGCAAAAAAAACAGTGGAGAAAAATGAGATACAAATTGAATTTGCATTTCCAGTCATCAGAACAAGGATTATATTTTAGGTCCAGCACATTCTTCTAAGGATATCATCAGTGAAGGAAGCAGAATGGTGTTTTCTGTTCAAATAAGCATTTCTGTGTGGGAGAGGTATAAGAAATTAATCTTTTGAGAATGTTGACAGAGCCCAAGTGATTTGATTAATAAAGCCCTAGTAGCATAATGAATGAAATTGCTTAGCAGCTGAGAAGTAACAGAAGTTAAACTACAACAGGAAAAACAATATATCTCTCTCACTTGTCAAACTCACTTGTTTGTCAGCTTTTTTCACACTCATTTTTTGCTCCCTGCTCTGCAACATCAGTGTGTGGCACACCTTGGAAGAATTCATCTGTTGTGTCTTCTCCTTCAGTCGTCATTCTTTTGGCTTGGCTTGTTCAGGGCTTACAGGTCAACCTTGCTGTGCTACCTATCATGAATCAAGTTTTATTTGACTTAAATTTCTTTCCCCAAACCTCTGTATACCTGCCTGTCTTCAGAATTTGAGCTCTTTGGAGCATGGATCGTTCTTGAATGTCTGGAAAATGCCAACACATTGTGGCTATTACTATTAACACAAAATAATTTCTGGCAAACAAAGATTAAGAAGAAGACTGAAATGAATAACTGCCTGGAAGACGTGAACTTTGTTGGCCAACTCTGTTAAACCGTAGGAACATCTTGTATTTTAAGGGCAGGAAGAAGCTCTTGTTTTTACTTTCCTAATATAGCTCTAATAACATTATGCTGTCTTCTGGAATGATTGCTAGAAATGAAATACATGCCTGAAATAATTTTCTACTGTTGTTTCTTGCAGAATCACTGCCATATGTAGTGAAATAGGCTTTGTGATAAGAGAGACAGAGATGTATGTGGTAATATATACCTTGCTTTTGTAGAAGTTTTTTTTTTAAATATTACACAATGGGCTATTTTTTTCTTCAAGCTCAAAATCAAAAAGATCAATTTTATTAAAGATTGGAGAAATGGATTAATTGGTACAAACACTGTTTCACTGACTGCTCAGAAAACTGAATTCGTCAAGTTCACAGTGATGTATGTGAGCTTGTGAGGAAGGGACTTGGAATGGCAAGCTGCCACTGCCATTGAAACAAAGACTTTTTTTGAGCTTCTGTTGCTCTTACATTTCTCTTCCTGTAAGGCACATTTGTGGTGCTCAAAGCTTAAGGTGTACCTGCAGCTGGGTGGTATTGCAGAACAGGAACTGAAGAAGCTCTATGTTCATTTTTTTCTGTGGTCTATTTCTGCATTCAGTCCTCACTCATTCTTTTACAGTCTTTTGATATCTATTAAAACTTTTGAGACTTGTGTATGAAAGTGCTATTTTCGTATGATTTTATCTTTTTTTCTTTAAGGCTGACTTTAAAATTCAAATGTGAATTCATCAGATGCCTGATAATGGACAGTTACCAGGATCAGGCAGATTTCTCCCTGCTGCTGAACAGGGCATGTAAGCTCAGCTGTTGCCATGGTTGGGAGTAATTCTTATCTTCAATTTAGATGTGAATTCTGCTTCTTGATTTTTCACTCAAGCCTACAGAGAATTAATCTGTATCAGTCCTTACAAACACTCTGCTAGAAACAGCATCCATTTTTAATGAGATACTACAGATACTGACGTTAAAGACAATTTGGTATTGCAAACATTGTTTCCAAGCTGGAGTATTAGAAACATGTAGGTACTTAATTGTATTTGCAATAATGCCAAAATAAATAAGTTTAGAACTTCCAGTGAGCTGTGGCCATGGTTTTGTGAATTTGATTGGTAGACTCCTTGATTTTAACCCTCACTGCCTGAATACCCTTCATCAGACGGCCGGAGATTGTCTGACATAGCTGGTAGCCTGAGAGAGGACTGTTAATAACTTTTTGGGCGTTGGAATCACCATCTGAAAGATTTCAGTTTAAATTAGAGGTGGTTATTGTTGTTTTATTTTCAAAGCCAGAACTGAAGTAGATTTAACAGTGAACTATGAGTGTACAGACTGGAGGCTAGGAGCGAGAAACTTTCCATTAGGAAATGTGGAAGATGACAGCACAGCTGAAACTGCCCATTGCACGTGCGTTTTCTCTGCGTTGTGTTCGTTTCTCTTCGTCTTGGAGATGGTGTTGTGTGGGCTAAAATATGTCTGATAAATTGCTTTCTGGGTTGATTGAATGTTGTGGGCTGAGGAGTGGGTCCAGTGGCACTGGGTCCTTTGTGAGCCCTGTTTGGCACGGGAGTAGCAGCAAGCCACTGGCAGTGAGTAGTGGAGGGCAAGGGAGGAACTGAATTCCTGAAATAAACGTGTCCATCTTTTTCAGGACAAATAGGAAGATTGCCTTTGGGTACAGTATTTCCTGTCAGTTTGGGCTGGTGTTATGCCATGCCAATAGCCCAGACTTGTTACTGCATGACAGTTTTTCTGGACAGCTATCACTGCAGTCAGGACACTTTTTTGCTAATAATTTATTCTGAATTTTGTTTTACAGTTCCACTTTACTGTAAATAGAATTAACTCCCACCTCAGAGTCAGTCAGCTGTTATTTCAGTCATGCCTTAATGAAAGTTACATGTTACTGCCATTATTTCAGGATTTGCCTGAATGCTCTGTATTTTTTCTGTCATTAGGGATTTTTAATTGATGATAATACTCCCTGGCAGTGTGGGAACAGGCTGCGTAGTCATGTAGTGGTATTGCTGTGGGTACAGGATGCGCCAAGTTCAGACAAATGACAAATTGGGAACCTCTGCCCATTCTTCCCTACCAAGGTCTAAGAAAGAAAGGTACTGTAAAACTAGAGGGGAAGTGTACCACAGAGGTGCAGCTGCTTTCTTTTCTCAAACATTGGTGAAGATGTGTCCGCGAGGCTCTTCTGGAGTACCCACCTGTAATACTGTGTTTTGTGAGCCTTCTTACAGGGGAAATAGAGCAGTTAACGTTGACTTTGGAGGGGTAGTTCACATAGATGGAGGTTTGGTGTTGCCATGTATGAATGGTAACCCATCCGTATGGGTTACAGAAACAGCTGTGATGTTACTTTAAAATGAGTTGGTGTAGAAGGGCGAGTTTTCTCCTCAAAACCAGCCTGTGGTGTTGATTTACCCACTTCTTTTCTCCTTCCTCTTCTTTATCTCCTCTTCTTACTGGAGTGTGGCTTTAGGGATTAACTTGCTGCTGCTTTTTTTCTTTTCAATTTTTTTCACCTCCTTATCAATTCAAACTACTTATTAGGCAAAATACTTTCTGGGGAGCAAAAAGTTGTTTTGGTGTCAGTGAGGCAAATTAGTCTGTTCTGGAGAGTTCAGGTATGGTTCACTTGAGTACAGTTACACCCGTAACTTTTTAGTTTATCAAGCTAAAAATTAATCGTCAAAGTAGGAATTCAGAGCAGCAATCTGTTTGGTGGTAGCAGTCATAAAAGATTTTGGCCCAACAGTTTGTTTTGAAACCAACTGTTTCAATGTTGTCTCTTCAGGAAAGGTATCAAATGGTAGCTATCAATGGTTTTGCAAGAACAAGTCCTGCTACAGCAAACCAACTTGCATGAGCTTTGAGATTTTAGTCTTGCAGGGATTAGATGTTTCTTTATAAAAGAATGAGAAAGCCTCTGTCAGCCCCTCAGTGCTAGCTTTGCCTTGGTGGTGCTCAGATGTGCTGGGAAGAGATGCAGGGAATGAAGGGCTGTCTGCCAGGTACATGTAGCACTTCAGCACGCTTACATAAAACTTCTCTGCAACTTTGGCAACTTGATCCAAAACACAAAGTACCAGGTCACTGGCTGTGGGATGCAGTTCACCCAGTTGCTTTATTTCAGAGTCTGATTCTTCGGGCCATCTGTAGGCACCTACCTTGAGGAGAGTTGTGCGGCGTTCAGTAACCATGTGCTCGTCCAGACAAGCAGTAACTGAAACCCGTGTTTGCCATCGTGTCTTTCCCAGAGTGTTTTTGAGAACTTGAGCTTTTGGGGCAGTGTTCCAATTGTTGCAAAATGACTTTGTTAAACATTTCTGGAAGATACATATTCAATCCAAACCACTACTGTGGCATGTTTGTGTTCTCCAGTATGCAACTGCTTCAGTTTCATAGCGCTGAAATGAGCGAGTTCCTTCCCTGTCTTTATCTCGAGATTTTGGAAAATAGCCAGGTCGTTATGGCACAGATCAGATTACAGAAAAACGGCAACTGCTTACAAGAGAGTGCATAAAAGGTGGTGATGTAAAAGTTGACAGACTGCTGGAGCCTGTGGCTGGAAGAGAGGTGCTGTTGAGTGAATTACACGTACAGAACTCACCGAGCACCAGAGCTTAGAAGCAGGAGGATTTCTAACAGTGAGCCCTACCCTGTTACCTGCCATTAGTGCTTTCTAGCATATCCCATTGGTAAGAAGAGTGCTCAATCCTGGCAACCAGTAAAATGCCTTCTGTGGAATTCACTGCCTTTCAGCTAAATAACAGGATTGCGTTAATACCTGAGCAATTAGGCATAAGCCCTTAGAGTTCACTTTAAAACATTTACATAATGCAGGGAAGGCAGCAAGAGGCAACCATTCTTCTCCGTCTATTTTGTGTACAAGTCTCCGTACAAAAAATCAAAGTCAGGATCTTAGGAATTGGAAGGTGCTCCATGGGCTGAGGTCAGCACGCCCGAGCTCACTGGTACAAGGATGATGTGTGCAGTCAGTAACTGATCCCTTGACATGGCCGAGCATCTACAGTAAGGATGAGATTCATCCTGCACACAGGCTTTTCTCCAGTGCTCCAGTGCTTGGCCAAGGCTGTGAAGAAGAATCTCAAATAAGAGTGCAACAAGCATGAACTTCTCTGTTTCCTGTTTCAATAGGAAAGTATTTTTCTTTCTTCCATAATGACTAGTACACTGAGAATGGCAGTCTTTAAAAAAAAAAAAAAAAAAAAAAAAAGTTAAAGCCACATAATATCTGAGGAGAAAAAAAGGAAATGTCTATTAAAAGATGAGGAATCTAAAGCATGTCATTTTATTTTTGGAAGGTGACTGGGTGTTACAGTAATCGAGATCCTCAATTTAAAAAAAAAAAAAAAAAAAAAGGATTTTTCCTTCTTTCTGTTTCAGCTTAGAATTTTAATTCACTCATCTTTCTCCTTCTGCCTAAATGATTTTTTTTTAACGATCTCAGGCTTCTCGGGGTGTCTGGCTTCACAGCATGCTGCAATCACCTTGCCTTTGGCCCTGAAGGCTGAGGAGCTCTCCAAAAATAACTGGGAAAAGCCAGAAGCTGTCTCCTCAGCTTAGCATTTCCCGTAGCTTTTCTCAAAGGCAGAATTTTGTTGTTGCAGCTCTCAGAAAGGTGGCTCTCTAGCCAGAGCTTCCCCTGGCAGCGGCTGCCGTCAGCCTCTGCCCTGCCTCTGCCCTGCCTGCTGGCAGCTGGCGGGCACAGAGGTGCGTTTTAAGGTGTGTTTTGTGGTGTTTTAAGGGCTTTGCAATTCCTTGTCCTAGTATTGGCTTCGTCCGCCCTAGCAGCAAGGAGCGCTGAGAGCGTGGTAGTTCTGAGAGCTCTGCTGAAGAGGTGAACGCGTTTTCTTTTCTTACAGCTCTGTGCTTCCAATCCAGTGAAAGGAGGCAGGCTGGCAGTCAGGAAACCTGTACAACTCCGCAAATGCATAGGCGGATAATAAGTACAAATGGTTTTCATTCTTACCAAGCATGGATGTGCCACTTGAGATAAACACATTGCTTGTTCCTATCAGACAGAGAAATGCATCCTTGTGTGAGAAAATGACTTGCTGGAGAAAGGTATCACCTTGTTACTCCAGGACTGGGAAAAAGGCACCTGATGAGTATCACTGCAATCTCCAGAGTTCCTGCTGGTCATGTTTTCACTGGTAGGCACGCCTGTGTGGTGGCAGGGTGCAGGGTCCCACTGCAGGAGAAGCCGAGCTCCCCGGGAGGCTCCGTCCCTGGGTCCCTGCCTGCCCCGGGGGAGCGAGGAGCGCTCGGCAGGTGGGCACAGCCATTTGTTAATTGTGGCAGGTTTGTTCTGAGGTTAGCAGTGGGAGCTCATTTAATTCCTTGTGTGTTGATTTAGAGCTGCATTGTATCAGTGCGGAAATGTAATCATTCAGCTTATTTAATATGTCACTACATACTTGTTTTTTTTAATGGCAAACTTCATCAAAACCAGAAGGGAAGCCCTCCTTCCTCTCCGTGGAGCCTGTGATGCTCCAGGGATTCTCAGCGCTTTCAGAAGACATCCTTCAGAGCTTTCAGAAAGTAAATAAGGTTCAGGACTGCTGCCTCACACTGTTTTGATTGCAATTTGTCTCTTTTCCAGATCACAGGGTAGTTTTATTACTTACTGGTCATAAACCAGCAATTAGGATTGGTGATTTTAGACCCGTGTGCCAGAAGCCATTTTTCATGTAGCCACCTGGAAACATTTGTCTGAATAAATGGCTTGTGTCTCCTCCGTTCGGCATTGAATTACACGGAGATTTTGACAGCAGGCATTTCCTCTTGCCTGTTTCTGCTCCTCAACAAAAAGAAGGGAAATATCTTTTTCAGGGGACATTTGCAGACGTGTGTAACATCTCCTCACCTAACTTATGATAAAAGCATGGGAGCTAACGTGGAACTTAAAGGCTGAACAGCTGGGTCCCAGGGTGCTGATCAGCAGCCCGTAGGGAGCCAGTGGTGTACCCCAGGGGCCAGCCTGGCCCTCAGGTCAGCACTGGTGAGGCTGCACTTGGCCTGACTTTTTGTTCATACCTTGTAACAGAGATACAACAATACATAGAGCGAGGAAATTACTGTTTTTGCAGGTTAAGTCATTTGGTAAATAAGAATCTATTGTGATCTATATGATCTGAAGCCTAACTCTTCAAAAGATAAAAGAGGAACTGAGATAATCCTGCTGCTGCTTTGTGGGATCCTGAAAGGGTGGCTTGCCCAATAGAGTTAAAGCTAAAGGAACTTAGTGAGAATGGGAGCTTCAAGATTATTTGCTGATAGCATGGTTTGTGGGTGACACAGTGATCTGGAACATGAAGTATTTACAACGATGAGTGTGCTAATAGGAAGTGGCATTATTTATTGCAGCATCAAAAATGTACGATTTGTGTGTGTATTTGGCACTTCTAATCTGTAAATCATTTTTTCTTTAAAACAAATAAACAAACAAGGAAAGTGTGTAGAGAACTGTTCCTTGTGTTCTAATAGTGAAAATTGTCTCTTAAAAAGATCTCTTCCTTCAACTTAAAGAAGGCCAGCCAACTTGGCACTGAAGACAAGACCTACATTGCAAATACAGCATTTGGATAAGAACTGATACAACTCGTTAAAATATTTATGTTTTTCAATTTTACAGGTACAAGCAGAGAAATTATTGATAAATTTCCTGTAATAACCAACAAAAAGCAGGAACGATTGTTTCCTTTCCCAAGCAAATGTAGATTTGAATTACTGGGATTTTTGTTTTTGTTTGAAATCCATTGAGATACCCTGAAGCTGGAGTCATGGTTGTGTCTGTCCCATCTTTGGGAAGAAGAGAAAGTCCTGCTTTTTTTTTCTTGTAAATGTGAAATGAGATTGAGATAAGGCTTTTTGCACGCTTCATTTATTTTCTTAGTTTTTATGAATTTTAAAGACCTATAATTTACAGATATGAAAGCAGACCAAAAATCTAGTATTCTTTAGAAAGGTTATATGTATTGATTTTTTTTTTTTTTTTTTTAGCTTAAGTATTACATACTTAAAAGTACGTAATACAAATGTTTGTATGGAAATGTTTTAAAGTTCGTAAGAAATATTCATGGATCCTATTTTTTTCAGTTTTCCAATTGTTTCTTGCATCATAGAAAAAGCACGTAAAATTTTGTAAAGTAGTGAGATTTTGTAAAAGCTTGTGTATGAATGCTTGTGTGTACAGAGAAGGAAAAGAAAATCAGCCCAAACTGATTTACAAGTCACTAACATAACTGGAAATATGTCAGATATTTTCAATTTTAGATTCCAAGTTTCTTGAGCTTATGAGGAGGTGTATGCATTAAAATAAGAAAACAAAGTTCTCCAGTTACATCGCCTTCCAGCAGCCCTGCTCTGACTCCCTGTATTGTTCGTGATTTCTGGGTCTGCTCTTCTGTAGCCATCTGTTCACTTCCCAAAATAGCACTGCTTGTCTCTCAGTTTAGAATTTTTCTCATTATCCTTAATACATTGTAACTTCCCTTTGAATTAAACTAATTTTAATACTGATTTTTAATATATTACGGAATAGTCAAACATTAAATAATTTAACAACAACATTGAAATTCTTAATTTCAACGTGGTTGGGGATATTGAATGTTAGAAGTAATTCTTTTTTTGTGTGTTTTTTGTTTGCTTAATTTTTTTTATATTGTTCTAAGTATGACTTTGTTTGGCACTAGACAAATAGAAAATCATAATTCCACCAGCAGACTGTAAAGCGGTTCCACACAGTCACACAGGAGGAAATTCCAGATTCAGCCCATGTTTGCAGTGGTTCGAGGCCACGCGCGTGTTTCCTGATTGACTGGCAGCTGATGGGCTGCGAGCCTTGTCTGCGTACGGGCACTAATTTGCCTCTCTGCTCTTCAACCGCTGATTTTTCCCTTACTTATTATCTTCCTGTCATTGACATCTCTAACTTTCTGTAATGACTTACAATCTTTAACATCTTTAATTTTGTAAAATTTGCTTGAGGTTGGTCATCAAATTAAAATATATATATATATATTTGAAAGGGGAAAAGAGACTTATCAGGTCATTTTGACCTCCCACCCAGAAGGGTGTTTTGCACCTTTTTGTCCATTGTCTTGCATGAGCTACGGCTGGAAACAAGTCTGTCAGCAGTCTGAGCCAGCAGGGGAGCGCTCTTGGGAACCTGCAGACTTCAGGATTGGTACAATTTCCTGTGTGCCCTTTTACTGGCAAAGCAAATAGAGGTTTTAGTGGTGAGGGAGGAGGGACAGCTTGGTTGAGAAGGTTGTAGTCCATCACCCTCTTCATGCCCATTGTCTTCCATCGTCCTTTTTGACTCCAGAAGCTCGTGCGTTGTGAATGCAGCGCTGTCTTCTCTTGGTGCTTCATCACACACGCTCCATAGATCGGCTGCTTGCTTGCTGATCTTCTGCAGAAGATTTTCAGCTTCCACAGCAGCTGTTTTGAGTTTTGCATAGCATCTGAGAATCGTGCTTTTCTCTGACTATAGCCCTAGTCTGTAGCCCTGTTCTTTGCATAAAATAGCAGAGGAGTCATACCCTTTCTGTTAAGAGCTGTATGGAGGTGATTCCTTGTGTGTGACACACAAGGGGAACAGGGCATGAGGCTGTGCTTTTCCAGCTGTCTGCTGACTTTTGGGCTGCCTTCTCTTGATGAGATTAGATTCTATTTATATAACTGCAGCATATTTATCTTAGAAGCCAACGAGTGGATGGAATAATTCCATGAGAAATTTGTTTATAGTTTCATGTTGAAATACAAGTCCATTAAAAAAATTTCAGCTCTTGCTGATTTGATGTTTGTTCTATTGTGAAATGACATTTAAGTGTGTTTTGGCTATTTAAAAAGCTTAAAAAGCTCCTAACCCCTTTCTATGGAAACAGAAATGTTATGTATTTAGCATATTAATTAATACAGCACTTGGTTAATACGTACCAAGATAAATTTGATTTTGTACCGAAGTAGACTTGCAGAGTGATTAAGCCAAACCACATTGGCTTCTTAGTGGTAAAACTTCTGATGTCTGAGAGAGAGCAGCAGATCAAGGAGACTGAAATGAACAGCTACGTGCCAGCTGCTACACAGACTGTGAAGTCACTGCTCTGTGGTTTGAAGCACAAAGCATCCAAATTTAACCCAGAACTTAAAAGGCAATTGAACAGCAGCGTCTTGCTCAGACATCAGATTTTTGGTTAGTTTGTCCTTTATTTCCCTGTTAGGTATTTTGGAAACTATAAAATAGATACAATAACACTGAAATACATCATGTATTTCATCTATCTACCTATATATCTATCTATCTAGGCATCCTGATGCTTTTTCATATGCTTTTACATTGTCTAACTGATGGGCATTTCTCTATTTTTATTTTTTATTTTTTTTGGTTTAATCTTCATTGCTAAGACAGTACAAATGCATTAATTATCAGAAGAGGAAAAATGTGAATGTTATATTGGTAGAAATTAGTTTTAATCTACAGTATGTTATTTGCCTATTTCTAAAGACCAGGCTGAAGGTTTCTTTATTTGAGAGGGAATAAATGAATTCTGAGGTGCTAACTCTAACATCTGGTGTAAACTGTGTTGTAGTCTTAATTTATAAAATCTAAACAGTCATTGGTGGCATTGATGGCCAGGGACTGTTAGCCATTCCTGTTGTTCAGGTTGCCTAATGCTTTTCTTTTATAAAATACTCTCTTCATTTTTTACTGTTTAATCTGATCTTTTCTATTCTGCATGTTTTCACTCAAGCCAAATTATTTTTTGGAAGCTTTCAGCTATAATACCACCCAGGTTTTTCTTAAATTTTGTTTCATTTCTGAGACAAAAAATAAAATACGGCTTTGCATTTAGATTAACAGAATAGGTGACCTGCATCTAGAGATTTTCTGGCACGCCACGCTTCGCAGCAGGGTCTAGAGATGTTTTAGAAACTTGCTCTTCCTGAAAAATCTCCTAGTTTTGACCATGTTTTAAGCTTTGGTGTAGCAGCACGTTTTCACCTGTTCAGTGGAGACTTGTTCACAGCTTAATCTCCAGTGGGTTTGGCTTCAGAGGGAGCGCTTCACCTGCCACGGCTGTTCCTGGGGATCAGGGTGAGTGTGTGCCATACCCCAGTGAGACCAAGCATCATCTTCCACGCTGCTGCATGGCATGGGGCTGCATAAGCAGAAGACTTGCTGTAGGGATAGAGACGTGAGAAGGGATTTCCCCTGCTTGTCCTGGCTCTTTGGGTCTGGCAGGCTGCATCCTGCTTCTGCTGCATGGATTTGCAGACAGACAGAGGAGGAGATAGATGTATGTTCTGAGTGAGGAGGGAAATAAAACTAAAAGCCAACAAGCTATTCACTTGGGTCTGGTTCTGAAAGTCCATCTAATTTCATTCAGGAGGGGTAACTGCTACAGGGGGTGATGTGGGAACTACTGGACTGGCATATGTGATACATCTCGGCCACTTCCTGAAGGCTTCTTAATGCTTTCCCAGGGTATGTGAGCAAGCTAAAGAAATCCTAATCCCCCTTCCAGTTTAAGCGGTTGCAGGTAGGCTCAGCAGAAAGCCCAAACATAATCAAAGTACAGATCCTAAGGAGACGCAGACGTCGTGGCTGTTGACACTGTTGTTTCCGTAGTGAAGGAGTCCTCACTGTGGCATGGTTAGCAGCTGACTGAGTCGTGTGATAATTCTCTTCCAGGTGGCATTTAGAGCCCTTCTGCATGGGAAGAGCAGCAGTGTTCTCGCTCAGCCTCGTGAAATGTTAGCACATTAAAGGGGGATGCCACGAAGTGCCATTTCTTCAAAACAAAGATAAAGCATTTCAGCTCCTAATGTTTTTGCAAGCTGCCGGGCTGGAATAATAACAGGGTTTATATTCTGCTGAACAGGAGGAGGTCAGGTACTCCATAAAAATGCCTCCATGCCTGACCCTGCCTGTTAGAGGTTGTTTTATAGCCAAGGCACCTGTGCTGGTGGCTGCTTCCTCTGCTCTCCTCAAGGGCTGCACGCAGAAGTGACCAGGGAGACCGAAGGGAGGCCCTCCAGCCCCATGGTTTAGGAAATGAGAAGCTTGAAATTAAATTCTCCTATGCCAGCTTCATTTCTCTCCGTAGATGCCTTTCAGATATTTAAAATGTGAAGGAGAACATGCAGTAGGCAAAATGGGGGAACAAAATGGACCTGCATAATAAAGAGTGCATATTCCAGAGAAGAGTCACCCAGTTTGTTATCAAGATCCTCAATTACTTTTCCAGTCAAAATGATGAGAGCTGGCAATACCTTGGGGGTGTGTGTGTGTCTTTCTAGGTGGGGGTGATCCAGGGAGTGTTCAGCACTGCTGTGTTCTCTGCAGCTCTGTGCAGTACTTTGTGCTGCGTTGTTTTTTTAAAAGCATTTGATGTTTCAGAAAGCAATGTTAGAGCATCCCATTTAGGGTGTTTATAGAATCTTTCAGGATGCTATTTATAGAGCCTTAATTTATGTGGTAGTTTACTCTCCACCTGTTGGTAACATCTGACAGTATTTCCGTATTTGCATTCTGTCGGCCTTCCTGCCTAGCTCGAGACACTGCAGCACTGTAAAATGCGGTGCTTGCTTCAAAACAGCAGCTCTGAAAGGAAGGCGATGCTTTGCTGGCCCTTCTGAAAGTGAGGCAGGTCTTACAAATTATTTTAATGGGACATTCACAGGAGTTTTCAGCTTGCTGATGCTGTTGCACAATGTAGCTAGAGGCTGCAAATGCTAATAGCATCTAATGTTAATAGCCTCCCTTTATCTGTTTTGGAAGCCAAGTTTGTGCATTAAAAGCACAGTAAGTAAACATGCTAAATGTGAAACAGAAGCCTGTTTGTAGAGTCATGGAATACATGTAATTGAGGTGGGAAGGGGAGCTGTGAAGGCCAACTCGTCCAGTCCCCTGCACGACAGAAGCCTGGGGAGATGGGGTTGTTCAGGGACTGCTCCAGGTCTGCGCTTCCACCAGGGATGGGGCTTCCACAACCGGGCTGGGCAGCCTGCTCCAGCAGCTGACCAAAATGAATTTTATATACAATTTATATTTAAAATTTATATTTACCTGCTTGCAGGTAGTTATTTGGTGGATATCTACAACAATTTCACATATAGGTATATATATGTAATTGTATATAAAGTAGCAATTAAAGGAGGGAAGATATTTGCATACAGAGGTCTTTCTTTTGGAAAGTCAGTATTTCAGATAAATGGAATTAGGATTTATTTATAAATGCAAGGTTTAATCCCTATTTTATCATTTCTGCAGTCAACAGTACAAAAAAATCTTTTTTCCCACTGATAAGAACTATTACTTGCTGTTTCATGAATACTTTTAGAAACACTGAATGTTGTATTTTTTGGAGGTAAAATCTCTTCCATTTCTAGTTTTCGCTAAGTTCCTCCTGCTTAAGGTTTTACATGAATAGTCTTCCCTGAGGAGAATACGAGTAAGTAGCAAGAAGTCAGCACAGTTCATTAACAATATCTGTTACCATTTCATAATTTACTGCTGCAAATGCGCAGAAGTCAGTAGTGGAAATCTGGGCAATTCAGGGAATCTGCATACCAAATCTGTGCACCACGCATAGCGGTGAGTTGTAACACAGCCTGTTGTATGTTTTTGAATTGAGTGCTGGCTTTGAGGAGAGGATTTCCAGAATGAACTAGTAAATTGTGTGATGTGTGCTGTTTCCCAACCACTCAACAGCCCATTTACAAGGGATTTTAGCAGTATTGAGGAGCTCAGGATACACTTTTCAAAAATAAATAAATAAATAAAGTTTAGCAGAGATGTGTTTCCTTCTTTCCCAGTCCTTGACCAAGCAGGGAGGAAACAGAGCACGTAGGACAACCAGGGTACCTGTACGAATACAAATTAGGCTTTCGGGAGGGCCACAAGGACACGCCACTCTTCTTGCCACTGTGTCACGCCCAGACTAGGGATCATAACCAAACCTCCACAGCCATCGGGACCAAGGCAGCAGCAGGTGCCATGTGGGTGAGCGTAGGTCAGAGCCTGTGACTCTAAGCACCCTGGCTTGCCAGCAGGCACGCACATGCTGCACGGGGAGGCAGGAGCCAAAGCGGGGCTGTGCTGCTGTGCCCATCTCATCTCCTCTCCGGGGCTGCTGCCTTGCCCGGGTATGTCGGGCAGAGCTGCTGAGGGGCAACCCCTGGCATGCTCCTTCGTGCCCTGCTCCGTGCTGCTAAGGGGGGGCTGCTGGGTTTCTGTCGAGCTGCAGGAAATTTAAACAGGAGAGGAGCGAGTGTTTCCATGGCGTGTTATTGTCCTGCAGATGCCAAGATGTCGTGCTGTGGTCCTGACAGCTGATTGATTTGATTCATTGCCCCTGTAAGGCAGGAGATTAGTGCTGACAGGCTGTATAGGCTTTAAAGACTTTTCCCATTTTATTGCTTGCTGTAGGCTGAGAGTGAAACATTGTTAAAGATTTGGAATTGGCCAAGAGAGGGAACTAATGGCTAAATGTAAGCAGTCAAATATTAGACAAGATTATCTCCAGAGAATATAATTTTCTGTTCAAGGGAAAAAAAAAAAAAAGTTGTATTTATTAACATCACACAAGACAGGGCCAGCAGTAAGAAGACAACATTTGTACATTGCAAAAATGTGTTTAGGAGTAGCAAAGACTGTGAGTCACTGAAAGGAGACAAAGCAAGTTAGGTGAATGTGCAGCATGATGACAAAAAATCATGTTGAGGTAGCAAAAACAAATGGGAGGAATAATCCTGACTGCTTATTGCATTAGTGATTCTAATTTCATTGTAAGTAATACAAAATGCAATTTTGAGCATGGCTAAAATACAGCAGCTCAGCAAGAATACAGAACAAATAGGAAGCTAGGAATTTAAAAGCATGGAGGAACATGCCCAGGAAGAAACTTGGAGTTAATGCTCTCTGGGCCCCCAGGAAGAAGAGGGTTGTGCAGTGCTGGAAGGCACTCCTGTTCCCTGTCTCATGTAACAAGCTGAAGACCTGCAATTAAAGCAAGAGAATTTTAAACTAAAGACATATTTTTTATGCAATTAATTATTTGTCTTTTAAAATCATTGTTTTAAAGTACATAAAGAAAACTATCTGGTGATAGTTGCTTTTTAAACAAGCTCTAGGACTTGCATTAATTCAGAAGTGAGTGAGTGGAAGGGAAGACTGGGCACTGAGGCCCTGGGGAGCGAGGATTACCCAAGTACCAGCAGGTCTGTTTGCATTCACCTGGGCAGCAACGCAAAGCCACGTTGTATGCCGTAATGTGAAGTGTGGCTTCTTAAATCATGTCACTGACTGTGCAAGCCTGAGCTCACAGGCCTGTAAGAAGCTGTCAGTGTTCTGGGGACAGAAGAAATGGAGAGGTCACGGGAGGGGTTTATGTAAGAAACACGCAGTGTTTGTGGATAAAACGTGTCATTCTGAAATTGAAGTCGAGTTTTTCTTGTAATGATTGTGTTTTTTAAGCTGGCACAACGATGTGCAATGTGTTAGCACAGGCATACTTGACAAAGTGCATCTAGCTGAGATTGATTATAGACTTGATTAGGGCACATTGCAACCAAGAATCCATGTAAGCTGCGTAACTGTGCCTGGATAAATGCTGTGAATTGTTTCAGATGTTGTTAAGTAAGAAAATAAACGTGTTTTGCAAATCTAAATAAAATACGAGAAAACTAAGATTAGGGATAAGAATTTTATGGTTTTTAGAGTAATGACAAAAACTCTCAGGCATCCATTAAAGAAATAAGCAAAGCTGAAAATCAAGACCTCCCTGTAAGGACTGCCATTTAAAGGAGCGGTTCTTGTCATCTCTTTACGTACAGCTGCTGCAGCCTGGGATAGGACTAATGGTGTCAGAGGAGTCCAAAAGGAGGTGTTACTCCTCAAAAGGACTTAGGTGTTTTTCTTTCTTTAGTGTGGTTGTTTGTTTGTAAGTCTTCTCTTGCCCTCTCTTCCATGTGCTGACTTCCTTTTTGTGGTTTACAGCCAAGGAAGGTGAAGCAAAAACTTCATATTGGAAGTGGTTGCTGAAAAAAACTTACTTCCAATGAAAAGTAATGGGGTCCAAAAGGAAGCATGCCATCACAAATTTAATACTCATAGCTGCAAGGAATTTACATTTTTATTGGGTGCAAACAAATAGAGGTATTGATAACATGACATCTCCAAAGATTTGAATGTCCTTGATGGCTTGAGGTTTTCCTTCTGAAATTCACCTCATTACTGCAGAGCAGATAGTGTGGTTGAGTTAAACCTCAGGCTTGTTAGACATGAAATGAATATTAGATTAAAACCCAAGACAAAATCTAAAGCCTAAGGCCACACAAATATTGTGAAATTTAAATGATAAATCATTCAAAAGAGCTGTAATCTACTAGACTAGTGGATACACAGAAAAAACGGCTCATTTAATTGCTGTTAGAAAATGTGAGAAACCTTGGCAAGGGAAGGAGGGGCTTTAGAGTTTCATAGTCGTAAGAGAAGTTTCAACATAAATTTTCCAGCATTAGCAAACTTGGTGTAGGTACCCTCATGTTGAAGAATAATTCCTGTCATCTAATCTATTCCTGAGTCTGTTGGGCACCAGCTTGTACAGTTTCCTTGCCCTCACTGTTCTTAGAGAAAGAGTATTCATGAGGTTTCACCCCCTATCTCATGGAACATTTGTTTTATTTCTTAAAATATTCTTTCCTTTTTTTTTTTTTTTTTTTTTTCCTGTGCAACACTATCCTTTATTACTTCTCCTTCTGTTTTTATTTTGCTGATGTATTTATATAAACACATCAGCTTCAACCATATCATGGTTTCATTTTGTGAACCTAATCAAGAAGGCTCTTTTCATCTCCTTTAAGATGTCCTTCTCTTCTTCATCACTGTAGTAGCCCTCCTTTAATTTTGCTTACAGGTGAAGTTACTGATTCCCTATGTTTTTCTGTAAAAAAAAAAAAAAAAAAAAAAGTTTGTATTCATTCCCTTTTTTCATGTCTAAATGTATTCCTGCTTTATGATCACCCCATTTTTCACAAGGTCATCTGAACATTTCTCTCCTTGTTTTTATGGGAGATGATCTCCTTTATGATCTCCTTTATCTTCTACTATATAGTAGTAGTTCTTTGTCAGTCTTTGTCAATCTTTGGCATTTTGTAGTACTTCATCTGAAGGGCAGGGAAAGAAGACTTGCTCTGCTCTGTGATTCAATGAAGTGTGGCTTGAAGAGCTCACTATGGAATATCCTGATGGATGTCTTCTTGAAAATATACTTTTACTTAATGTAGTTATACTTTGAAGTTCCCTGTATTTCAGTGTATCTCAAAACTATGAAAAACAAAGCAGATGACAGATGCAGTCGTCATGTGTGAATGCCAGACGTATGCAGGGAGTCCAGCTAATCCTTGCAGTCCTTCTGTATTTTAGGTTTGTGAAATGACAGCTGATAAATAGTTTGTCTGCTGTGCCAACCTTGATCTGGTCAGACAGGATACGGATGGATGTATTGTGTTGGGGTTTGCTGATGGGGCAGAGAACACTTCCGTTGGATGGATTTTGGTGAATGGGATTAACCAGGTTAATATAAGTGTGTTCTTGCTCTTGTCTGTTGAGAAGTTTTGTTTGGGAGTAAATTGTAATACATGAGTTGAAATCAGATCTAGTCTTGATATGATAGCTAGTTCTGACTGCCCGGTGAAAATGAGCATTACTACTACGTGGAAGTCACTGGGTTGCTTTTTTATTTCAAACAGGTGAGTCTCGGCAGTGTAATGTCTTTCACCCACAAGGTCCGTTTGATAGCTTAGAGAAGCAGCATTTATCTCCCTTGGTTTTCCCATCACATTTTTACGTTGCTCCGTATGATAAAGATTCCCACCAGCAGGTAGCGGGTTCTTAGGGAACCAGGCTGCATTATTTTTGCTACTCACAGACAACATATTTTCTTAGCAGTTCCAAGCATTTGCAATTTGCGTACAGACTAGCAGTTCTGTTCATTCTGTAAAAACGTCACAAAGATTTGTGTGCAGATATGCAAGTAGTAAAAGTGCTGCTCGTATAATTAATTGGCTGTCTTCAGCAATAGATCTGGTGAAGGTGCTACAAAATTTCTGTAATGTGCCATCTGTTTTATCTGTGTTTTTTGGCTGACGTGCAGTCACTCGAAAAAAAGAATGGCAGTAGCAGAGAAAGAGGGTTCAAGCAGGATATTTATCTCTGATGTTACTGATTGTGGAACAGGCGAGGTGCCTGAAAAAGCATTTGAATGGTAAGAGCATCCATCTTTACATTCATAAAGTATGCCTATAGGACAGCAGTTCTCTGTCTGCAGGAGACTAGGCTTTTAAAAAGAGATGTTCTGAGGTCTGAGAAAAAAAAAAAAGTTACCTTTTCACATCCTAAAACCTAAGCTTCTTTAGCAGTCTTTGTTGTTAGCACTCTGTTTTGAAGTCTACCATATGTGCAACTATGATAGGTAAAAGTGGGTGCTTGCTACAGTGTGTGTGATAGGGCCTCTAAAAGCAAATTATTTGAATCCCGTTCAAATAACCACCTAAATCTGAAATGAGACTTCTGAATGTTTTATTGCAAGCAAAACCAGACTAGAATACAATGCTGTGCCAGACCAGTACTGTCCATGGCACCCCAAATATATTGAATACTTAATGTATTTTCTCAGCTGCTGAATGAATTCAGCATTAAAAAAAAACACCCTAAACATATAAATGATCGTACAAAAAGAAGGGTAAGGGAGAGAGTTCTGTTACAGGAAATCTGCTAAAAAAAATCAATACTGCTACAGACAGATTGCTACAGACAGATGAAGTCCTGCTAAAAAGAACTGAGCTTATCACTAAGAGATCTTATCACTAAAAGACAGAAATGTAAGAAATTGATATGTAATACTTCAATGTATACTATTAAATATTGTAATGATCTATGTATTTTCAGAAGTAATAGTACATCTCAATTATCAATTATTATCCTTTTGAGTGAAGTATTTTCGGGATGATTTTTATCAAGGGGTAACCACAACTAGTCTAAAAACAGTTCTGGTTTGTGAAAACCAAGAGGGAAATATGGAAGATTATAATAGTTTTGAGTTTACTAGAATTGTGTCTTTTGGTATCAGGGGAAGCAAACGTTGTAATGAATTTTCTACTATAAGATAGCTGTTAATTTTTTGAAGTAACAGTTGTATTTTTTCTAAAGCACGTTGTCGTGGTTCCACTTGAGTGGGCAGCTGAGCTCCACCGCAGCCGCTCTCTCACTCCCCCTCCTCAAAGAGAAATGGGGAGAAAATATGTGAAAAGGGCTCAAAGGTTGAGATAAGGACGAGAAGATCACGCAGTAATTACTGTAGTGGGCAAAACAGACTCGGCATAGGGAGACAGTAAGATTTATTGCTTATTACTAACAAGCTAGAGAAGTGAGAAACAAAGGAAAGAAACCAAAAGCACCTTCCCCCCCCATCCACCCTTTTCCACCTCCTCCCCCCGAGCGGCGCAGGGGAACGGGGAATGGGGGTTATGGTCAGTCTACAGCACTTCTTCTCTGCCGCTCCTTCTCGGTCACTCTCGTCCCCTGTGCTGTGGGGTCCCACCCACGGGATGCAGTCCTTGATGAACTGATCCGGCGTGGGCTTCCCACAGGCAGCAGCTCTTCCAGAACTGCTCCAGATATGGGTCCGTACCACGGGGTCCATCCCTCAGGAGCAAACTGCTCCAACCTGGCTCCCCTACGGGCAGCAGCTCCTGCCAGGTCACCTGCTCCTGCGTGGGCTCCTCTCCACGGGCTACAGGTCCGGCCCAGAATCTGCTCCGGCAGGGGTCTTCCACAGGCAGCAGCCTCCGTCAGTGCAGGGCCACCTGCTCCACCGTGGTCTCCTCCACGGGCTGCAGCGTGGAACCCTGCTCCACCGTGGTACTCCATGGGCTGCAGGGGGACATCCTGCTTCACCATGGTCCTCACCACAGGCTGCATGGGACTTCTGCTCCGGTGCCTGGAGCACCTCTCCCCCTCCTTCTACACTGACCTTGGCACCTGCAAGGCTGTTTCTCACTCCCTTGACTCTCCCAGCTGCTGTGTGGCGCAGCGTTTTTTTTTCCTGTCTTAAATATGCTCTCACAGAGGTGCAAAGCAACATTGCTTATTGGCTCAGCTCTGGAAAATAGTGGGACCCTTCCCAAACATGGGGCAGCTTCTAGATCCTTCTCACAGAAACCACCCCTATGGCCCCCTGCTACCAAAACCTTGCCACGTAAACCCACTACACATGTGATATGAAAATGACCACTGACAGCTGTAGCTATGGAAGTGCTTTGCTCTAAAGAGGTCTCTTTCATTTTTTGGGAGGATGCTGTGTGGGTTAAGTTTTAAACGGCTATCTTATTTTAAAATCATTGGACATGTGGAAAAAAAAATCTGGTGAAGTTCACAACTTATATCCTGCCTCCACTTGAAGAAAATATTAGTTTACCTTCAGAGTTAACAGCTTTTTTCTACTTTGAAAACCATCAGGCTAATAATTCATTTTCCTTTAATATGGTTTCATTTAAAACTTTTAAGGAAAGAAAAGGGCAAAAATGATATGGGCATATTTAGAAGTTCACAAATGTCAAGTGGGAAGGTCTCATAACCATTGTAAACTGTTTTTTTTTTGCACATTAGAGTGTGAATGGTGATTTTAACCTTTTCATACAGGATTTTGTACACTGTGTAATTACCAGGTGAGAACTAAATTCCCGTACTGGCTTCTCATTTGCATTACTCCTCAGCATAAGGCTGGACTGTGGTCAGAAACTGAACCTCAGCAATGGAAACTAGGAGGTGAATTTAGGAGGAAAGTTGGGAGAATTGGAGCTATTGCTAAAACCTCTTCATTCCTTTTGGTACCTTTAGCAAGTCACTTTGAAGTCGAATTGTTGCATGGAAGTTTACAGACCTCTCCTTAGTGTGATGTTTTTCAGACCATATTTTTCCATGATAGGAGACAAATCAGTCTATGCCTCTAATATGCATTGTATGTGCTCCGTGCATTTTAGGGAGCTTTTTTAATTCTCATTTCTCCTTGTCTGTAAGAAGGTACGTGGGGGGGCTGTAATACAGATCAGAAGCTAAGCCACGTAGCATGTGTGTACGTGTTCAGAGGGGAACAGCTAGCAATTCTGTATCTCTACATAAAATGTGTACTCAACATTGTTTAAAATAACAACTTACCCTTCTGGGGTTTTAAAAACCCACCGCACATTAAACTTTGGAAGAAGGCAGTAAAATCCTGTTCATGCAAGTCTCCTACTGAAGTCTTTCTGATTGCACTTTAAACACAAGAAGCTGGGTATGTCCTTTGTGTGTGTCGTACAATTTGTGGCAGTGATGCAGTTTCCTTCTGCCTTTTCTTCTCCTAGACCTGAAAGTGCCATTGATCATGCCAGATCATTCTGACCTTTCTGCCATACCATCAAACACAGTTTCACTTAAAGTCCTGTTCAAAATAAAAGGCTTGCATTTCAATTCAATATTTCAGAGTATACCCACTTTTAAAAAAGATCCATTGTTGATTTACAGTTTCCCAGGCAGTGAGAAATACTTTAAGAATTCTGTTTTATTGTTTCAATCCTTTGTTTACTGTGAAAACTTGTTTTTTTCCCTGTGCTAGAGTTTGCAAGGATGTGAGGGAGTGTGACTGTGCTTGTACGCAGGTCAGTGAAGTACTCTGAAGTGTTCCTGTGAGAGCTGTTAGTCCAACGTCGTTCCACTGAATTATTTCCTTTCACTGGAAACTCTCCCATTGCTACCAATTCTAGTGATTTAGCTGGCAATTATACTCAAATGTTAGTTCTCAGGTGTTTGTGATATTTTTTTTTTTTTGGCTTTTTTTATTTTTTATTGATAAATATTAACCAAACTGTTGGAACTTCTTGATTCTTAAAAGTAGGTTTGAGATTTTTAATATTTATCTGAGGTATCAGTGTTTTCTGATTCTGGCTACAACACTAGGCTAAAAAGAGGCTTGCTTGCAAATTCGCAGCTTCTCAATGTTTTGACTACTACAAAATGAGGAGATAGAGTTGAGGCTGTTTTCAGTGTCCAGATATTTGACTTGAGCTAGTCTTTTTAGCAAATGCTGGTAATGCTTAATTTTGCTAACTAGAGGAAGGCTTTGAGGTTTTCAACTTCATTCATAAAAATGGCATTATAATATTAGGGTTGAGTTTAGACAAATAAGACAAAGCTTCTGGCAAATCTGGGCCTTCATTTTAAACATTTATTTCAAACACATCTTGTTTTATGAACTGTTTGAATTATATGCAGACAAATAACAGACAGTTTTACTGATGAAATACTTTTATATTGTTATTCTTTATTTTCCTTTTTAAGAAAAGTTTTAGAATAATTGTGATAGCATCTTCTGTTGTAGTTGTGATTACTTCCAATAGGGAGATTTGGAGGAGACAGTAGAAAAATGCATCACGTTTAGATCAAATATTTCACAGAATCACAGAATCATTTAGGGTGGAAGAGACCTCCAAGATCACCTCGTCCAGCCTCTGACCTAACACTGACCAGTCCTCCACTAAACCATATCACTAAGCTCTAAATCTGAGCGTCTTTTAAAGAAAGACCCTCCAGGGATGGTGACTCCACCACCTCCCTGGGCAGCCCATTTCAATGTCTCACAACCCTTTCGGTAAAGAAGTTTTTCCTAATATCCAACCTAAAACTCGCCTGGCACGACTTTAGCCCATTCCTCCTCATCCTGTTGCCAGGCATGTGGGAGAACAGACCAACCCCCACCTCGCTACAGCCTCCTTTAATGTACCTACTGAGAGCGATAAGGTCGCCCCTGAGCCTCCTTTTCTCCAGGCTGAACAAACCCAGCTCCCTCAGCCGCTCCTCGTAGGACTTGTTCTCCAGGCCCCTCACCAGCTTCGTCGCCCTTCTCTGGACCCGCTCAAGCACCTCGATGTCCTTCTTGTAGCGAGGGGCCCAACACTGAACACAGTACTCGAGGTGCGGCCTCACCAGAGCCGAGTACAGGGGGACAATCACTTCCCTAGCCCTGCTGGCCACACTGCTTCTGATACAAGCCAGGATGCTGTTGGCCTTTTATTTAATGCGTTAGAAATGTTTGATCTGTCAGTAATGACCAAAACATGATCAACTATTGTTGCTGTTCACGCTGTGTGGTGTTGGCATAGGAGACGTCAGTACACCACTAGTGTCAGATTTAGGACCAGTCAGTAGGCAGGGCATTCTGCTTCCTGTCTCGTTGCTGAACTTGACAAGAGACAAATACAGACTAATCCCCCTAGCTGTGGCTTTTTTTCTTCCATAAAATCTAGAGTGGAGGTTGTTTGCGAGTCTGCTGCTCCCTGACTTGCTCCTTTAGCTCAGCAGTTTGAGATTTTATATTCAAGACTCTTGGGTTCCATGAAGTAGTGGGCCTGGAAATGAAACATTTCTGAAGGCCCAGGATGTTCATGGGGAGCTTCCCTGGCAAGGTAAGTAGCTCCTGCTAGCACTACAGTTAAATTTCAGTTCAGTGTAGTGATTGTGAGTAAGTTGTCTCTGGAGGAAGAAGCCAGGAGTCCTGAACTTTGTTGGCACGAGCAGCTGCTGTAAGCCCGAGGCTGAGAGGCAATTACCTCAGTGCCTCCTCAGCGGCCTTGGGGGGGGTGTCCTGGCGGCCTTGTTAGGCTCCCTGGCTGTTAGAGCGTTGAGGTGCCAAGCAGGTAAACTTGAATGTTACCAACATTTTACAAGTATGTCTGTTATTACTGTCATGTACTGTTAGCTGTCAGGCTGTGTGAGAGGACCCTCCCCGCCCCAGCCCTTTCTTTAGGAGCCCTGTCCTCCAACAGGCCGGCAGACTTCAGGCTCCTGAGGCGCATGGGCAGTGAGGATGCAAGCTGAGGGCTGGCCGGTACGAGCACTTGTGGTTTTGTAGTGAGTTGGTGGGGCTGTCACAGTGTGCATCGTACTCTGTGCAAATAAAGAGCATATTTTGGGAACAACGTGCATTTTTTCGGTGTTGATGATGCACATGAATACTCATAGATGTAAATTGGAGAGAGTATCGCAATTAGAGAGAAGTAGGAGCACGTGTTTTTTGCAGATGATTTGAAATGCATTCCCTTTCGTCAACTGTAAGAGAGGCTGTGTTGTGTATCGGAAAGTAAGCAGTAGTGCATTTCTTCACAAGCTTCGCTTGGTCTGTCAGATTACTTTGCTAATTACAGAAAATTCATCTTTACACTGATTTTGCCATATCACAACCTCTGTGTTCATCAGAAAGTTCGAAGTAGTCAGAAATAAATATAACTCCTTTGAACTGAGGCTGATTTATTAGAGCATTTGTACCAGCACTTTCTTTCAACCTCTCAAATTGACTGTCACATTGAGAGAAATGAGCCCATGTGTGAACGGAGTACCTGTGCTAATACAGTTAGCAAAGAGAAAGGATTTGGAGTTTCAGGGGTGAATCGTATCATTTTTTTTACGTAGTGAAGAAAACAAAAACACACTAATATTCTTTTAGACTTTGTGAAATTTACTGTGTTGCAGTTTCCTTAATTGTTGCAGTAAATAAGGTTGCTTCATATGAACTTTGTAAGTTGATTATAAGCCATTTGGATAGTTTTTTGCTCTTAACTGTTTGTCTTGGCAATTGCTTATATTAAACATCTAACTCATGAACAATTGTAATCTACAATGTTAAACACATAGCAACTCACTGTCTCTGATTAGCTAAAGAATACAGAACCATGCATGATTAAGGATTCTCCTGTTATTTGTGTCAGTATCTGTGTATATTGCGCATCCAGGGTTGCTTTGGAGACTTCGTGTACATGCAGATGTAAAAGTACTAAGGATGCTAGGTTGAAGCTGCTTATTTTTATGTAATCTGTGATATATTGTTTATCACTTCCCATTCAGTTGACTTACCTTAAAATTAGGTGAAATGTTGCTGAAAATCAGACTTCCTATGTGAGTGTCAAATTACACACAACACCCAAAAAGATTATTAGTTAATCAACAGAGCCACATTTCATTCTTAAATTTCCACCTCTTTTGTTTCTCTGTTTTGTTTTGTTTTGTTTTAATTTTATTTCTATTTTTTTTAGTGAGTGACAGTTGCTTCAGGAACCTTGCCGAGGATCGTAGTGGGATAAACCTTAAAGATCTGGTCCAAGACCCTTCTTTGTGAGTATCTGGCTCTTATTGCTAAGCAAAGAAAAGCTTCTTCATGATATCATTGTGAGTAGTTTTGTCATTATATCAGTAGTATGATGTACACTTACTGCTTTGGTGATAATATGTTTGCCAAGTTGTGAGGCTTTAATACAGGCACATATTATTAAAACCATGTTTTCTATCTACTTCTGATCATGAGCTAACATCCAGTAAGCACATACAGTAAAGGGTATAAAGAGCAATCACCAGAGGAAAGAGATTGTATGTCCAAGTATTTCTGTGGAAGAACTATATGTACATTGTCACCCCTCTTTGTTGAAGTAGGAGCCACAAGGAGATTACTGGATAATTGTTATTGTCAGTTATCTTAATGTTAATTTTTTTTTTTTTTTACTTTGTACCTGATTACATACAGCTGATACTCATTCCTTTTTCCACTACTTATTTTGATTCAAGTGTATGGATGATCTACTTTTTTACCGCATGGCAAGACTAGTGCTCTTCATCTGTGTGGTATCTTCCTCTAAAACAAAATTCTATCTCATGAGCTCTGAGCCAGACTTGAATTTTAGAAAACTTTTGTTTATTCTATTCAGTTAATTTTAGTACTGGCTGAAAATGTTCTTGCTAGTGTGCCCAAGTGTACCACCTGTTGTGGAGGGAAGGGAAGGAGAGGAAAAAAATCACATCTTTTTAACAGGAATAATAGTGCATTCATTCCTCAGTGAGTCCTAACATGATGGAGCCTGTATGGCAGCAGAGCACGTTTTTTAGCAGTGTTTGGGAAGTAGTAGAAAAGAAGGCATATTTGACATCTTATTTCATTTACAGGTGATTTTTAGTAATTGAAGTGAATGCAGAATGTTTTGTCACATTGACACAGATAAACGGCATTATGCATGTATACATGCATTATTGGGAAACTTTTATGTAGTATATTTAATATATCATAATTTATGCTTCCAAAATGATAGAGGTACAGGGGACAAGTAGAATTGTTGCTTGAGATTCACAGAATGAATGAAAGAAGAATTTTTATAGAATTTACTAAATTTTAAGTGTCAAAATTGAAGGACTTCATTTTTAACCTGAATTTGTCTTTGAGGTGTTTTATTTTCCCATTGATAATTGTATGTGTTGTTTTGAGCTGCAAGTAAGCTTATATGTAGCACACAGTTTTGGTTTTGCACCTGTGGAGATTACCTTCAGAAAGTTACTTTTGTTGCATTTGGTGTAGAATGATTCTCCATGCCATTTACAGAAAGTGATGAAATCTTCCAGTTTCCTGCCCTGAACATAATTTACATGAAGATTGCAATATATTATTATAATCTTTAAAATAAAATAAATGGATTTCTGTTGCTTATGACATAGAAGTGTAAGTGACTGCAAAGTACCCCTTTTTATCACTGACTTTGAAAGATTGGATACAGTCAAAAACTTCCATTAGTTATCAAGGACTGTTATGACATTTCTATTGTGTGACAGGAAATAATGCAAGAAAAGTCGGCTTCTTTCTGCCTAATGATAGGACTATATATACTTGGTTTTGTCTTTCTAAATTGACATTCTTGCAGTTTTAGTACTGAGTGCCTATTAAGAGTTCTTGCAAGATGTTGTAATTGCGTGAATGAGTCTTCAAATACAAAGAAGTAATCCAACATTTAAGGCTGTATTATTCAGCCCAGCCTTCTGTATCTGACTTTAAGGTGTCATGGTTTCTGAATCCTTCATGGTGCACGAGAAATGCAAAAGGATAATATGGGGCTGAAGAATGACTGTCAGTCAAAGAGATGTTTTAACCTTTTCTGAAATAAAATAAAGTTTATTTTAAGACTTCAGAGTATTTGGCTAAAATTTTCACCTGCAGCGGTTAAATAACAAAATAACATTTAGTTCATCCTCTTTGACAGTTTAATATCTACAGTTTAGGATTTCTTTGGTGCTCATTCACTCTGACTGTAGATCAACTGCCTCTTTTCTTTGTAATCTGATATATCTCATACCAACATCAGATTTACATAAAAAAAAATCTGGTGCTCTCTCTGTGAAGGCCTCTGTCACTTGAAAGGTTTGGAGTACATTTGTAATGTGTGACACCAATAAAGTAGTTTAACAAAGAGAGTGCAAAAGTTTCTAGGTTCATTAGCATATAAATACTTGATTGGCGTATACATTTAACAGGAGTTCACATTAAGAGCAGATAGGCTTGCAGTCAGGGTAGAAATACAATATAATACACCTAGAGCATGGTATCAAAAAAAGTTTGTGTTTTTCTATTAGGATGGTTTGATACATCATATAAAATACATTTTTGAATAGTGTTCATCTCTTGTGAGATTTAGCTCTTTGTTACAGTTTTCCAAACTGTATTGGCATCTCCCTTGTTTGTCACTTCTAGCTCTATCACAGACAGAATTTCTCTTCTGTTATTGCAGAAAGCTGTCAAATGGATTCTTTTTCTGCAGGGCTGGAAGTGTGGCTTTACATTGAAATGAGTCTCTGCACTGATAGCATTGTAGGGTTTTTGGATTAGTGTCTGATTTATATCAAGTGTGCTTAATTATCAGGGCAGTTTTTTTTCTCCAATTGATTTCCGAGCTAGAACTGTCTGGACTTTGTAAACCTGATCTGCTTTCAATTCTGTCATCCTGGGTAATAAAGGCTCTGCTGCCCAAATTAGGAGACTGAGTCTCTCTGTCAGTGAAAATAGAAATGCTGCTTAAGAAAAAAAAAAGCAAACCTATCAAATAAACATAAAATGTGGAGTTACTGAGTCACTGTGGGAGGAGGAAGCATGCAACAACACTACACTTAAATCTCATTTTGTAGTTAATTACAGAAAAGTTGAATTTCAACAAAAAGTTGATTAGAAGCTCAACTGGAAAGCTCATTTGAGAGTTCACTGCTATTCTTTATTCATTGCATAAGCTGATGTTGCTGTATACAACAGCCAGTTTAGGAAACAAAACTTTAAGATACGGAGGTGTGTAGGAGAACAGCAAGAGAAGACGAAGTGCGGTGCGTGACATGTTATTTCATTTAGAGAACAACACCGGAAAAGATAAAGTAAAAATTGCCTACAGAATATACAAATTATTAGAGATTGTTTTTGGGGGACTGATGAGGAAGAACTAGTTCACTTTGTAGCAGATGAGACTGGATAGTTAGAAAATAATTCTAAATGTCAGGATGGTAAAGAAACTAGAATCTATTTCTGAGACTGTCAGGGAAAGCTGTGCAGATCACAGTCTCTGTATATCTGATGTTATGTATGTGTAGAGAAGGAAGGAAGGAAGGGCAATTTTCTTCCTTTCTTCTATTAAAAAGGAGTGCTTTCTGGTAGCTTAGAATCAGCACAGTTACAAAAACCAGGTAGAACTTAGTATGATTGCTGTATAGGTAAGTTCACATTGGTATGAGCATTCAACATTCTGATTTGGCTTAGATGATGCATGCACTCCAGCCCTTTCTCCCATACAAGTAACACAAAAAGATATTTAAAATTTTGTATTACAGAAGGGGAGCTTTACCTACATGAGAAGACGATAGGTGTCTTTCCATGAATGGTCCTAGACGGCAGAGCTGCAGACAGGCAGCGTAATTGTAGGAAGTAGACTGCTTGTTCTTACATGATGGAGCAGATGTTCTTCAAACTATGTTGGGTTGAGGTAAAATGCAGTGGAACAGCCTAAGATGCTAGCAAAGTCATGATCTTGTGGGGAGATCCTTGAGGCTTTGTAGCAAGGCAGAATTCCTCAAGCTGGTGCTCAAGTAAAGACAGAAAGTTGAGCAGTTCACTTTGTTCCTTGCTTAGGAGCAGGCTGAACACTGCCCTCTTTCTTCCACTCCTTCTGAGCAGTGGGGATGGAGAAGAGAAATGGGCTAGACAGCATTCAGTATGGCCTCCTGAAATTCCTCCTAGGTTCCTTACTACTAAATTTCTTCTAACTGTAAGTTACTTCAGATGCATCTCTGAGGCATGAACCATCAGATCGTTAGAGGATTAGGTTTATACCTCCACCTACTTCAAGCAGAAAATCCAGGTGTAGACTTTGCCAAGTTATAGCTCTTTTGGTCACTTTATGAGATGCTCCTTTCAGCTGTAGCCTATATGTAGACACACAGTTTATAAAATACTTGTCTGTGCAAAAAGGAGGATGCTTTTAAACTTCCTGTGCGCTTCAGTAACTGCTGCCACACATATTCACTGATATGCATTTGTTTTAGGAACATCTTAAGAGATTCTTTGAGATGAACAAGATCTAAGAGATCCTGAATAATTTCCTTCCTTCTAGGCAAACTGACATCGCATCTGAACTGTGTTTCATATCTCCTTCGGATTAGCTGACTTTAATGAAAAGATGGGATATAAGACAAAAAAGGGAAAAATAGGTAACTTCAGACAGGAGATCCGAAGTTGTTTTCATGCCTATGTACTGCAGAAACTTTTTGGTTTTTTTTTGCTTTTGTAAAAGCTGTGAGAAGCAAATGTTATTCACCCTCCATGTAACTGTATTAGAAAGACAACCAAAACGTTAATAATCCAGGAGTTAAACAGGTCTGCATAAGAAACTCCTGGATGAACACTGAATTCCATTTGTCCATGGGAGAACACAGAAATCTTACAGAAGTCTGTGTCACTGGCTTGTTGTACCTAGTTTCTCCTCACATGAAATACATCTTTTGGAACGAATTATGAGAGTATTAGAAGTTGTCACTCAATCTTAATGACTGAGAGCCAGTCCTCCGAAGATGAAGAAAGGAATTCTTGAAGAACTCTGATCATTTATCTCACTGAAGACATAAGCTGTGCTGTGGGTTGGAGACCTGATAAATACAGCGTTAAGTCTGTGGATGTAAAATTTGACAGTGTCTTCACTTGAAGAAAGCTGTCTAGCAGTTGATGATTTTTACCCGCAACTGTATGAACAAGTCCCCAAGTGTTTCCTACAATGTTTCATAAGGGACTCGCTGTTTAGGCATACTGATTATTTGAGAGAAAACCACTCTTCAGATCTTTTTTATTACACTTCAAGAAAACAATTTTCTCAATATACAAGTGTCCTTGGCAGTTTGTAGCAAAAATTGCTCGTGTTGCATGCATTTTTTCTACGGCTCTTTAGGCTTAATGGCTTATAAACCTATAGCAATGCCTAATCCATCTGAAGCAAAACCTTTGCAGTCTGTGGCAAAGCAAATGTCACAAAAATACCTACCTTTCTTAAGCACTTAGTAACTTTCAACTACTTATTTTTTACAGCTTGCCCCAAAGGAGTCTTCTCTAACCTCTTTAAAGGTCTAAGTCAGTTTTATCTACAAATAGTAGCTACGTGCACGAGAAACTTGTCTGCTCTCCTCATATGGTTTCCAAATTCTGCAAAAGAATTTTCTTCTGTTTACTGCAGCAGCGCTCTGCAGTAGCCTGCAATTCAGAATTTGCTGAGCTGATCAAGGACCTGAAGAAGTTGCTGCGGAAGCAGAGGCTGTGCAGCCCCGGTGCTGAGACTGGCCTGGGAGGTGTTGCTGCGAGGAGCGGGTTGTCGCCTCCCTGCCATGGGCTCATCCCTTCTCTGCTGGCTCTGCCCGAAGTGCTGTAGCCTAGGGCCTTTCCCTAAATGTGTTTGGGGAACTCCTGTGCTTGTGGGATCTGTGACCGGTCATCTTTTGTGTAATGAGAAGGTTTTTAATCAAATGGATTTCTCTTTAATGGAGCTGTCTGAAGAAATGTTTCTTTTCTCTGATTTGTTCTGAAACCAAGTTATAAATGGATAAGTGTTGTTTGTTGGAACAAACAGATCAGCAGCAGTTAGGGAGATGTACTGTCTTCTTCATATGCAGAAGATTTGGTACTGCTTCCACAGATTAAAAACACTAGAATGGTTCACCTTAACTAAGAAATAACTCGTGGTGGAGGTACACAGAATGAATAGCAAAAAAAAAAAAAAAAAAAAAAAGCCAAAGAGACAGCTATTCACTGTGTAGTTCAAAAATTGTGACAGGAGGAACTTCAGACAACAGGTTTAAAATGACTAAATGTCCATACTTACTCAAGGAGATCAGAACTGAATATTTCATAATTGAGGTAACATCATGTGGAAGCCTGGAGTAGAGATGATAGATAAAAAAGGGATTCGATTGATGTGCCTACTGTAGCTATTAATCATGCACGTGCAAAGCTCCTGATCTGAAGATGGCAACAGGCAGGAAGTGTGTATCAGAGGACAGGTAATGCTCCATGTTGTATTTATTCCCTAAGCATTCGTTTCTCGACACGAGAAAGAGGGTACCGAGTTGTGTTGACCTCTAGAATGAGCTGGTGTGGCAGTTCTCATATTCTTATTGCAGGTGTAGTAAATTTCCTAAGAACTGGAGCACATGTGAACTTGGAACATTTTTCTATGAGGTCAGCGAAGACTTGTCCTTGAAAGTAGAGCAGGCTTCCCTGACACGGCTCAAGTTAAATTTGGAACTCCTAGTAATGGAGACACTCCCGGCACAGGAGTTGTAATAATTTATTACAGGGAAAAAAAAAATCTCTCCTCTAACCTCGCTACTAAAAATGACTAAATGCTCTTCTGAAATGCTTTTTCTTCTGAAAATCAATTGTGAGCTGACTCCCGGACAGGAGTGTTTTTGTAGGACAGGATACATTTTGCCAAAGCTATAAATGCTTGAAGGGAGTGTCTTCATTAGAGAAAGCTTCTATGAAATTTGTGTATGTTTCTGCACTATAGATTAAGTTAGCAGGGAAACAAATCAGCTGCTGCTGAAAGACTGTAACAGAACACGGCTTCAGACGTAAAGGAAGTCTTTGCCCCACATCTCAGTAATGATTCTGTCATTGAGGTACAGAAAATTGCTGCTCAGAGATGTTTTTATGCTTATATGCAATACTACTCCTATTTAAATTCTAGATCACTTTCTGAATTAGAGTTGTCCTGCCATCATTTGTTCTTAGGGACTCTTTAAAATCACTTTATTTTTAGGACTGTATAACAGAAGCCTATACAGACGGTGGTTTAAGAAGGAAGAAGTATATTTATCACACAGTAATCCTTGTGTTGTTTTCCTGCACACTTTTCTTACCGTCCTTTAATATAATTTGAATTTTACCATGGATTCTTCACTTAGTGCCTTTCCCCTTTATCTGTGCTACCATGCAAACAACGCAAGCATAACCAGGGCATAAGTGTATTTTCTATGGATGGTGATAGCCTTGATGTTCAAACTGACACATCAAGGAATCAAAAACTACCTTAGCTCATTTTCTGCAGACAGTTATTTCAAAGAAACACACTCATACTACAACATTAAATGCTTCCTTTATAGTTTAATAATTCTTTTTAAGCTTTTTGCCTTTTCTTTAGCTGCAGCATCTCTATTTTTACCTCCAATTTCATCCCATTCACTGTATTTTAATAAAAAATCATTCTAATAGAATATTCTATTTATTTATTTATTTTTGTTATTGAATTTAGACTTGAGAATGTGTCTTATCTGTAAAGTTGTATTTTTGGTTGAAAAAGCACTGTTTCCAATAAACTTATTTTTGTTGTCATTTTCAGATAGTTGATGATATTAGGAAATTCAGGGTGCTCTTGCGTATTGTTTGACTGACCATGATTGCATTACCCATTTAAAAAATTCACATTGAGAGATCTCTTTCTCCCATCTTCATTTAGTATGTTGCTCTCGCCGTCACAAGCATTCTGTACGATTAGCATGCTCTATACCATGCTCTTGGTACCATATGTCGAAACATTCAGTAGCAAGTGTTCAACGACAAAATTGATGATGGGAGGACTATTAAATGCCAAAACACAAAACTGGAACGTCTCATTTTCTCCATTTTAACAAGCCATATTGCATTTGTTCCTGTGATTTTATTTTCTTTTTAAAAATATTTTATTTATTGGTTGGGTCTTTTTCACTACTGTGTTCCATTTTTCCAAGCCATGTGCTGAAAGATACAAATGTGCTTGAAAAGTAAAGATTATTTTTAGCAGAAACTTCTCTTTTCTGCTCACATTAAAAAACAACAACAACAACAACAAAAAAGCACCACACCACCATGTTTATCTAAGAGAGGCTGGAAAGACATTTGCTATAGGGACAGGGTAGTGAGATGGAAAGATTTTTAGCACAGTGGTTCTGAGATGGCTGCGTTGTTGCTGGCTGTGAAGCAGAGCGCAGTAGCACAAGCAGCTGCTGTGTCTGTACCATGCCTGTAGCTCTGGCTGTGCTGGTTTTGTGTGCGTATCCTTCAGGAAACTCTGTATTATGCATGCTCTACCACATCTGCAGTGCTCTGAAAATTAGATTTGAATACATTTTAATTCAACGAATCCTAGCAGTTTCATTAGAACTTCATTTTCATCTAAACCTCCATGATTTTCAGGGCAAAATCAGAGGCTTCAGAAGTGTCATCCTATTATATTTCAAGTTTCTGTTCCAGAGTACAAACCATTAAGAAAAATTCCAGGATGCATTTATGTTTTCATTAATCTTGAAACTGTCCTTTATTTTTTTAAGTTAATTGGGCAGTATCTACAGACTATTATTTGGATACAGTTGGCTTAAAAAAAAAGAAAGCATTATCTCGGGATCTTTCAGCATTGAATTCCTTCTGAAAACAAAAAAGCAAGAAAAATGCAAAGGAACACAGTTTGTATGTTTTGGTGTACCTCTTCCTGGCTAAGGAGTGAATGCTGCCTGCCACAAGCCTTAGGCAGATAGCTTTCAAGGGCCGTTCACAGTGTGGGTGGATGAAGGAAGACTCTTGACAGACTGATTCATATTTTTAACAGTAGGCTCCGCATTGTTTTTCAAAAGTTAGCAGCATCACAACTACATGTTCAAGAAATGAATTTGTGGCCAAAAGGTAAGTAAGATAATAAAAATTCATGTCCCAATAGTTGGAGTATGCATGTGTACTTCATTATTTTGCTTATACATAAGCATTTGTAGTAGATGAACTATTAAAGATTTGGAGGTTTCAAACCTATTTAAATTTTACATATTTTGCAGTTGTACAGAACATTCAGTTCTGCATTGTGTAAGAATTTTGTGAAGTGTATATTTATGAAATCAAAACTAAGAACTTCTTCCCTTTTTGCTACTTTCTTAGTCACAGTGTGAAGTGTGCCTGCTTCTGCCTGCATGGTTTAGCAGAGCATTTTGATTATATATATACGAAACACAAATACTCCTAAGTTCTTTTAAACCTAGTTGGAAGACACATAATCAGCTCAAATTCTTGCTCAGAAATCCCAGTTACAGCTGAGTGAATTCCATGCTAGGAGTTTTTGTTTGTTTGTTTGTTTGTTTGTTTTCTTCTTTTGTCTCCCTTCAGGGTACCATTTGCAGTTCCTCTTGTTCTGCCTTCTCCTACACACACCTCAAACTCCAGTCAGTCCTTGCACTCTCAAGCCTCTACTTAGCCACTTTATTCTTTGTGCTAAACAGAAGGGTTTGATTATGTTTTATGGGAAGCTTAGAAATGCTTACCATGCACAGGAGCTGGTCACAAGTTTTATTACCTTTGACTTGGTACACTTATTTTCATGGTGTAAATGAGGAAACAAACCTTGTGTGTGGAGCAGCGTATGTAGATACACAGAAGCTATTTTACAAATATTGATAGTAGGTCACATTGCTACCATGGGCTGAATGAGTATCAGGCTTCTCAGGAAGGTTTTGTCATAATTTTTGACTTCAGTCTCACCATGGCTGCATGGTTATCAGTATCCAAGCTTTCCATTAACTCCAGCTTGGATATTTCTGCATAGCTTAATACACTGACGTTTTGTAAAGGGATAGAACTAATCTGTGGCAATGCTAGCAATACTTAGAAATGCCTTTTTCTTTCTATTTCTGTAACACAGTCTCTCTTAAATATCTTCTCTTAAAATTTGTTTCAGTGGCATCTCAGCTGAAGATTGGAATTACTTTCATTCCGCCAATGAACCAGTTTTATCAGTTGTTAATATTCTTTAGATTAATTAGAACTATTTCTGTCCAAGTCCTCATTTTCTTCAGCTGTGGATAGACAGAATAATGAGAACTGCCCTCCCTTATTAGCTGAGAGTTCTTTAATTTATCAGAGGGGTGTTTATTCTTCACATTTTTTCTTTCTTTCTCTGTGTTCCTCTTCATTAGAAGTGGCATGTATACAGAGCTTTCTCAAGTCTGTTATTTTTTATTGTTACCTGGGCATATAAAGTGTTGGTTCTTTGTACGAGTTTTGTTCTTCTGCACAAGGCAGTGCACTAGCTGCAGGTTCTACCAGTTCTTACTTTCTCAGATTATTAGATACTGTAATAGCAAGCTATTGTCTCACCATATCGTCACTGTAATTACAGAATCATCTAGGTTGGAAAAGATCATCAGGTCCAACCATCAACCTGACCTACCGAGCTGCATCACTAAACCATGTCCCTTATAGCCCCTTCCACACCCCTCCTATCCAGTGGGCTTCAGAAACCCACTAGAATTGTCAGTGGAGTAGCAACAACAGCTCAGCAATCATTGAGCAAATATTATTCAAAAATACCATGAAGGGCAAATTTTGAAATGACATATTTGGGTAAGAGCTGTGGCTGTAAGTATATACACAGAGGTAGGCACCATTAGTTTCTACAATTACAGTATCCCAAAGGGATTTGTGTTTCCTGAGATGCAGATGAATTGAGTAATGGCAAAGTGCAGCCCCCTGAAAATTTCATGACAAGGAGAAGGCTGGTATACGTTTTCCAGAAGTAGTGGCCTTTCCTTCAGCAAACAGGGACTCCGTCATGGTACCTTTCTATCGTCCTTTCTATCTCCGCAAAGGCTGCTTGAGGAAATGCTGTCATGGAAAATCTTTTGACATTCTGCTACTCTGGAAGAGGACTGAATGTTCAAATAACACACTCATATATACCTGATACCTATCTGCACTATTCAGATTTTACATCTGCTTCTGGTGCTGCTACATTTTAAAAATACATGGACAAAAATACCAGCTCGAGTTACTGGTCCCTAGCCTGATAGGTTGCTTTGTTGAGTTCAGCAGCAGGTCTGCCTCTATTCTATCTTTTGAGGGTGCTCTGGTAACAATCTAGTGGGAGAAAAGAAGCCACCTCCTCCAGTATGAGGCTACAGGAGAAAAATCTCCCAATCCCTGGAGAACAGTATTGTTCTGTATGTTCCTCAGCCTTGAGAGAAGGAAGATAAAGCTTGAAAGGTTGTGTGCTGGACAGGAGGCAGAGATTGGTCTTGGAGAAATTGTTAAAAGTGAGTCATGTTGACCAGTACCTAATACTCAAGAGCCTTTCTGAACACTCAATTCATAGCTAGAGTTCGTGTTTTCAGGCAGTAGAAAGTAACACTTTCTCTGACTGGTACTATTTATTAGCTTTCAAATAGAAAGATAAGTCAAGAAATAAGATCAGATCTTGTTTTACAACTGCTATTAGTATAAAAATCTAATAGTGATGTCTGTGTGTGTTTGTTCAGTGCTGCTTGTGATGAAGAGAAATACTGAGAGATAACTTAAGTGTTTAAGGGATCAAATAGGGCTAAAAATACCAAGCGAGCCCTAGGTCCATAAGGAAGGAAAAAGTGCATAAACTCAGGGATAAATATTTTGTATTTGGCCAGAAAAATTACTGAAATGTTGAAAATGAAACTAAGCTGTGTAACTAAAAGAAAATGTAATACTTGATTTCATCCCAGTGTGTTCTTAAAACCTTTCACTGAGAAACATTGTTAAAAATGTTATGATGCACAAATGCTTTCACTGTAATTGAATTGCATATTCTGGTGAAAATCTTTCACCATTAAGTTACCAGGTAGTTCTTAACCAAGTTTTGTAAGAACTCAAACTGATATAAATGAGTCAAATTTCCTTAACAGATAATTTGTTTGTATAAAGTTCTTCATTTAAATCATTCTTGTGGAAGAGTCAGCACACTGTTCCTGATTACACTGTTACAACATGTGGCGTATTATATACGTATTATCTAAATTGTATAATTAATATAAATTATATAGTGTCGTATTAATACCTTTCTGCCAGATAATGCTAAGCAAGCATACAGGTGCTGTCTGTACTGTGAGCCGTCTGTTTGTAACATAGATGTCCTTATGCTGAGTACCAGCCAACACGGCTTTCCCTCTCAGCATGGTTTATTAGTTGTGGCTCAGTGCCACCCTCGCTGTGGTACAGAGTTGGCTGTGATCGGATGTGGGATGCTGCTATAGCTGTCTGAAAATAACAGATAGACAGACCCAAGATTTTTTTAATTCCTTCATCTGCTACTTTTAATAGTTCATTTGTTAATAAAACCCCTGAGAATCCTACCAAAAGAGGTAATGAACGTAGTAAAAATAATTAGCAAGCTTGCATTAGAATGCATCATTCAGATGGCTGTCGCTAGTAGCTGTTCAGAGTTCAGATTATTATTTTAATTTATTTTAATGAGAAGGCTGCTAGTGCTTTGTGCTTAACTTCAAAGTTATCTATTGCAAAGTTGTGTTATAGACTTCATTGCTCTCTAAAACAGATCTTTCGAATACTGTGGAAGCTTCCTGAAGTGTTTCTATAATAGAGCTCTCAGCTGGCTTTAGAAGGGGGACAGGAAGAGTCAATAAAACTCCAGTATTGTAAGAAGTGTCCCTTTGTAGAAGACGAAGATGGCGAGCTGCAGATAACTATTTCTGGGATGGAAATTCTGTAGGTACTCCCTGGCTGCAGGAAGTACTATGGGGAAAATCTTGAAGTTCACAGTGTGAAATGATTTTTGGAGCAGGTCAGCTGCAGATAAGACCACAGAAATAGGAATCATCAGATGCTTTGCTTGTATTTCTTCTTTCATTTCTTCTCCAGCAAAGAACACATGCCTGTTGCATAATGTTTGCCTGTTAACAGACCTCTTGGTTGTTGCATGTGAGACAGATATGGGCCAGAAAAAAATGAGGAGCCTGTCAGTATGTGTCAGCTTTGACATGTACAGTATGTTTGGCCTACTGTGGTTTTCACAACCTGTTCAGTCTTTGGCCATTCTGTAAAGAGTGTCAGCAAAAATCCCCAGTTAGTGCTTAACTTAAATTGCTTATGTGTGCATAGGCAAAAAGAAATTGTTTAAAGCAAAAATAAGTACCTTCCAAACAACCATGTATCACTGCCTTATCTTTCACAGAATAATTAATAGCTGCAAGATCATAATGTTATATTACCAACAGTATCTGTGTATTATTCCCACTGAGTCATTGTTTCTTCATCTTTTTATTTCCAAACACAGTTCATTTTACAAATCAAAATCGAATATAACTTATTTGCTGTCAGCGTAAACTCAACTTGAAAATTTAAAATCCACCTGCAGCCTGTACAGCTTTAGTGGTGTGTTGGGCAGAATTAGAGTCATTGTGCTCCCTGGTAAAGCTGAAATGTGAGTTAAGAGACACAACAGAAAGGTAACCATGCAATGAACATTTTTAGGTATCAGGTAATCAGCTTTGACTTTCTTTCATTTATAAAAGGCTTGTCACATTGTATTTATTCACGACTAATTATTTTGAAATTGGTACAAGTAGGTTTGTTAGAGGATACTTCTACTGAATATTTAATTTTCCTTAATTAAGATGAAAGAGGATATTCTGTTCTTCTTGGTAATGCACCTGTAATCCAAGCTTCATAGCATGAAAAGTCATGTTTTTTTAAAAAAGCCATTTACTGTAATTATTGTTGTATTTATGAAGATAACTAAATGTGTACTGGTAATTGTGTTTCTCCCGTCTGAAGAACACTGCTGAACTTGGAGAAGCGTGCATTCTTAGCAGCTTAAGGTATGGAGGCTCTGCAGCTATGAAACACATCTTGACACTTATCCGCGGTATTACTATGCATCAGTGAGCATTTAAAGTCAGGTGATATGGCTGGAGGAAATCTGAGCTAAAGCAATGACTGTTGTTGTGGAGGAATAGCACCGCTATTTGTCCTGATACTGTTTAGATGCAGATATAGCTGACAGTACAGCTTATTTTAAAACAACCTAGTAAAAATCTACCCGTTCTATTCTACATGGGATGAGGGGTGAATCTTATAAGAATCTGGAGTCTTCTGTGCGTTTGTTAGTCTACTGACTCCCTAGATCTGTCCTTCAGGTTTTCATTGGAAGCAACGGTCTGATTAGTTTAGTTTCGTTTGATTTGGTGGATATATATTGAGCCTTCTTCTCAGGATAAGCCTTATTCTTTCATTTCTTGGCTTGATGGTACCCATATACCTGAAAGTCCTTTGATCACAAATACAAATCCAAGATAAAAGCAATCTTTAACCAGAAACATACACAATAAAAGCACGTACATATATATATCCTTATTAACTAAAGTTCAAAAATTCTGCTGTGAGCTGGAATCAGGTTTCTTATTCTCCAGGGAATGCTGCAGCCAACAGGATTGTATGCTTTTTTCCGTGTAGTTTTCTTCCTTCTGCTCATCATTCAGGTCCTTTAGCTTGTGCTCCCCGCCACTACAATCTCTTCTCTGTCTGGCGTGGTTTCACCCTGATGGGCAGCTGAACTCCACCACAGCTGCTCTCTCACTACCTCTCTTCAAAGACAGAGGGAGAAAACACGATGGAAGGTTCAAGGCCTGAGCTAAGGACAGGAAGGTCACTCGCCAATTGCCATGACAGGCAAAACAGACTCAGCGGAGGAAGATTAATGTAATTTATTGTGTATTACTAACAGACTAGAGCAGTGAGAACTAAAAGCAAACTAAAAACACCTCTCCCCTCCCTCTTCTACCTCCTTCCCCTGAGCGGTGCAGCGGAATGGGCAATGGGGGCTGCGGTCAGCCCCTAACGCTTCATCTCCACCACTCCTTCATGCTCCCTCTCTGCCCCTGCTCCACGCGGGGTCCCTCCCATGGGATGCCGTCCTTCCCGAACTGAGCCTGCAGGGGCTGCCCACAGGCAGCAGCTCTTCAAGCACTGCTCCCACACAGCTCCATGGGATCCATCCCCCAGGAGCAAACTGCTCCACGGGCTGCAGCTCCGGCCCGGGGCCTGCTCCTGTGGGGGCTCTCCATGGGCCGCAGCCTCCTCCAGGCCACATCCACCTGCTCCACCAGGGGCCTCTCCACAGCCCCCAGGGGAACTGCTGCTGCCTGCCTGGAGCACCTCCTGCCGCACTGACCTTGGGGTCTGCAGGGCTGTTCCTCTCACATTTTCTCATTCCTCCAGCTGCAGTTTACAGCAGTTTTTTCTCTTTCTTCAATCTTCTCTCCCAGAGGCCCAACCAGCATCACTCCCATAACTGACTCAGCTCTGGCCAGGGGCGGGTCCCTTTTGGAGCAGCTGGAGCTGGCTCCGATCTGGCATGGGGTAGCTGCTGGGCTTTGCTTGCAGCGGCCACCCTGCTAGCTCAACACTACTAAAACCTTGCCATGTAAACCCAATCCACCATTTCAACTTCTTGTTTTGGAAATCTTTTTTTCCCAGACTACTTATTTTTTCTCCCAGACTTCCTTATTATTTTGTTTTCTTCTGCATCCCTCTTTATTTATATCCCTCCTGCCATGACTCCCCAGTAATTCTGTCATCATTCGCTATCTCTGTGCCTTTGAACCATATTTTTTTTTTCAGATTTGTAGTCATGATAGCATTTTATATATATATATCAAGGTTTAAATTTTCTCTGAAATCTTACTGTTATTAAGAAAAAAACTACAATAATAGTATTAGAGTAAGGACAGAGGAATCCTTTCAGTATTGCAGTGGCCTTGTCAGTGTGATTTCTGACTTTGTTTTCTGATTAAAGAAAATAAATTGATCTTCTCTTTCATCTTGTTTCTTCGGATGCATGAAGTGTTGTGTTATTGTTATGTAAAATAAGAATAAATCTATTATACTTACATTTATTTTGATACATTTCTGATATACTATTGGAATCATTCTTCTGCTTTTTAAAATTTCCTGTGTAAGACTTGACATTCTCCTGAACTTTTGTCTTCTCTTGTGATGTATTTCTGTCCTCTCTTATGATGTATTTAAGGTAGAATCTTTTAAGAATATTTTAGTTTCCTAAAAAGGGTTATACGGAGTACAGGATCAACAGAAGATCTTGCTTCAGTCAGGAGGCTATACAGTGAATATTCCATTTTCTATCCTGAATATATGCTGTGCCCTTTGGAGCCCCGACAGAGTGAGCATTCTGTTGCTCCTCTAATACACGTAATCTCAGTCTCGTCACTTTCAGCGTTGCAATCTTTGTACTTCCTATGTTTATAAGAAATATATACAAGAAATAAGAAAATACAGGTATTCTTGTAATAAATTTGCCTAACATTTGCTATCATTTATCCTTCTAAATGATCAGTATTCTTTAGCAATCTATCCTAAAAACCCATCCTAAAAGTTGAGGTTCAAAAGGATAATATATTTCTTTAATAAATTCATTTTCATGGCCGCTTGCTATGTTTTGCTTTTGTTCCAGTTACCATCCAGGAGTCTCAGATACTGAGTCATAGATACTATTACTTCATATGATTTTTATTGTTACAGTACCTCAGTGCCCTAATTGTAAATTAGAATGTGGCTGTAATAGTCTCTGTGTAATTACAGAGCATAGGAACAGTGCTGAAACCAAAAATTTACAATGTCAGACAAAAGAAAACAGAGGTAGACTAAGTAAGCAGGAGATCACGAGAAAACAGCAGTAGAGTAACGTTAGCATAGTAAACAATGTTCTTGGTTTGCTGGAAGCTTAATTCTTGACAGATATTTTCAATGGGCATTGTGGCAGGAAAAATATGGTAAAGGAGGAACTTGAAATAAATTAGTTTGAAGTATGTTTATGGACTAGGTTCCTCCTAGGTTTGTTGAGAAGGATAAGGGGATTAAAAAACCCAGTGGGCTGCCAGGCTTATTGTTGTGATCGGTTGTGCAGAGTCCTGCTGGCAGTCAGTAATTAGTGGCATCTCAATTGGGGTCAGTCCTGGCATCAGTACTGTTTAATACATTCTTTAGTGACCTGGATGATGGAACAGATGCCACTCTCACCAGCTTTGCGAAAGACAGCCTGGTGGAGTGGTCAACACGTTGGAGAGCAAGGCTGCTATTCAGAACGACCTGGGCAGGATGGAGAAGCGGGCTGACAGGAACCTCATGCAGATCAACAGAAGCAAATGCACAGTCTTGTGTCTGGGATTGAATAACTCTAAGCAAAAATAGAGTACAGGTCACCTAGCCAGGAAGCAGCTCTACAGAAAAGGAGCTGGGAGTCCTCATGGACAAGCTGAACATGAGTCGGTGGTGTTATGCATAGCAGTAAGGCAGCCACCAGCACCCTGGATGTGTTAGTGAGAGTGTAGCTAGCAGGTCCAGGTAACTGGGTTTGTCCAGCGTGAAGAAGAGAAGGCTCAGGTAAAGTCTTTTTCCCTGCCTGTAACTGCCTAATTGAGGACTCAGAGAAGATGGAGACAGACTCTTCTCAGAGACGCTTAGGTAATGGGGTGGTGGTCAATGGGCACAAGTTGGAACATGGGAAACTGACTAAATACAAGGAATTTTGCTTTTTCTTTTTAACCACAAAGGTGGTTAAACACTGTAGCTGTAAACCCAGAGAGGTTGTGAAATCTCTATCCTTGATGTTCAAGACAGGAATGGGCAAGTCCCTGAGTAGTTTGACCTCACTGAAGCTTCCTTGAGCAAGGGGATAGGCTATGAGATCTCCAGAGTCCCTTCCAGCCTGATTTACTCCATGATTTAAAAGTGGGCATTGATTGCAGGTGTCAGAGTCATGCTCATGAATGAGAGGAGAGCGTGGCCATGTGTTCATAACTATTTTTCATAGTTCAGAATTATTTTTTAAGTTAAAGCAGAACTGTTTCTTCAAAACTTGAAGCTAAACAGAAATTTCTAAACCAGTGTTACACATAATTACACATATTCTGGCTTCAAGTGAAGTAATTTTGTCCTGGTTTGTTTTGCTTTTTCCTCTGGGAAAAAACAAAACAAAACAAAACTGTAAGCTTCAATGCAGACAATAACCTAGTATACCTTAAATAGATACAAACTATAGTAATAGCACAACAGTAAGAAAATTTGCATTGGTAATCTCATTGAGTTTTTTGAGGGCCACGTATTTTCAGATTCATTCTGAAGGTCTAGTTTGAATTTAAAAATATGTGCACTATTGTCACTTTTTCTTTAAATACATAAATTGTATGTAAGAAAAGCACTTTCTTTTTTTTCAGATGTATCTAAAAATGGCCATAATTAAAGATAAGTCTGCAACCAAGTATAAAGTATTGCTGGATTTATGGCTTCTGATATCTTTAAACTGTTACATGTGAAGAACATTGTTGCATACTTTTTTTTTTCTTGATTTATTTCTTCTCACTTATATTGTTTCAAGGAAGAATTAATATTGTTCAGGTCACAATTGAAGCAATAGTTATGTGTGAATTGTATGGAGTTAACTAAAATCTGCAGGAACCTTAAGTTACTGATAGGTTGTAAGTTGAATTTGACATAAGTTCTGTTTGTTTATTTTCTTAGAAGTCAGATGGGAATTTTCTTCATTTCCTTCAGTAGAACCAAAATTTTGGTTTTAGTTGTATGGGCTGTTCCAGCAATTATTATTATTTTTTGGTATGTGTTTTAGAACTTAATTACTACTCCACATAAATAAACTATAAGCATGAAAGAATACATATTAAAAAGAATTTATAGATTAATTAAAACTGTACATATGTAAATACCAGATAATTATAAATTATAGCTTAATAATAAATTATATATTAATATATTTGATGTTGTTGTGGTTTTTTTGATGCATAATAATCTTTAAATATCTAAACTATTGACTTTGTGTAAACAATTAATTATGAGAAGTCATCTGACCTGTAATCACATTGATGTTTCCTTCATGTCTTTTCTTTGCAAATACTTTAGATGAATGAGAATTTCATCTGAGAGTTTCTGTAGATTGGAAAAAACTTGGATGTAGGAAGAAAATTACAGTTTCTTACAGTGATCTGAATGGATTCTAGTCATAAAGCCCGGGTGTCTCTGTATGCAAATTCATGTATTTTTTAGGATATTCATGTATTTTTTAGGTCTGTGAGGGGCATGCATATGCTCTGCTGCTGTTAGTACCTTTTTACAGGTAGAGTTGTCCTAACCGTCTTTGAATTCCCTTCTGCATTGTGGCTCTGCAAGTGCCGTGCTAAGTATTGGTATGTTTGTGTTGGTGGTGTTAGTCATTGGCGACTGGTAGTCAGGCGTATAGTCTTATGGTTGTTCTAGGGGTACAGTGGAAGCAAAATCTACATTGCTTAATGTTTTCTGATGTGACTCTACAATACCAGTTACCGTGGTATTTCAGATGCCTAGAAATACATCTAAGCTATCTGTGGTATTTGCCAGTAGTATCAGTATCAGTAGGTATTTGCCAACTGCTGGATGAGTTTCTTTCAAGGCTACTCTAGTATGTATGAAATTGATTGTTAGCTGGAAGATGACACCAGTATGAGCGTGCCGGAAGCTGGGATGTCTCTGTTCCTTTTAAAAAATTTTGAAAACCTGTGTGGAGTTGTGATTTGTAAAGACCCTGTTATGTGACAGAGACTTCCAGACTACATTTCTGCTTTGGAAGAGAGACCCTTCTGTCACTTCTGCTATCTTTATGCAAGTTGACCATGGCTTGCTGTCATGGAATATAAACGACTACACTTGAAGAAAGTTATTTATTTTACAGATATATAAATGCCATGTTTGTTTTCACTCCTCTTCACCTATATCAAGAGATTTGATCTAGAGGCATGTTGAGGTTATGGGGGACACTATGGTCACTGTCATCTGAAGAAATGTGATGGTGTGTAATGTGCTCAGTAACGTTCTACAGTCATATCTTAAAACAACCCACCAAACAAAAAAACTTCAGTCATCATGAGGTGGGTTACCCTTCTTTCTAAATACCTTACTTGTAACAGAACAGTAATAAAGAAGAAATGGCCTTCGGCAAAATAGAGACAGAGGGAATTGCTCTATCTAGCTTTAATTTTTACTTTTAAGAGAACATCACACAAAATAGATGGCAGCAGAATGTAGCCGATCATGACTTACAGGGTGACTTACAGCTGCAAGTAAAGTAAACAATTTCTTTTCACAAATGGATTATGTTTGTGCAAGCTATTTAGAAATACTTTTATTTTTAGTACTTGAAAGAAAGAAAATGCATAAATCCACACTCAAAGACCTCTAAAACTGTCAAAGGTCCGGATGTCTCATTCCTACCCCGTGTCTGAATATTGAAAGGGCCATTTTTAATGAGTTGTGACATGAATAGCGGAGTCAATAGATCAGTCGTTTTATATTGATCTCAAAACATTTTATTGGCAGTTATTATATACAAAGAAATCAGGGAATGATAACTACAGAAAAGAAAAATAAGAGCACTGAAAACCCTTATAGCTAGTAATATACAAAAAAAAAAGCACAAATAAATATTTTTCAAAAACTTCAGTTTGGAACTTACAGAAGTATTTTACAAGCAGCTGTACAGTACAGATATTGACTTCAAAGATAACTGCATGTTATCTGGAATGGCGATAACTGTGTTAGACATGGAATAAAATGTCACTTTCAGTATTGGCAATAATGCTATTTGTCTGTAGAAGGTTCCCCCTAGGTATGAGGAAGGAGGGATCGAGTTGTTCTGTTATATGACTCCATTCTCTGGCTGAACAATTGTTTTTTTCATTCCACAATCCCCAACCCATAGCATACACCACATATCTGTTGAGTCGGGACAGTAATTTAAACACAAATTAGTTCTCCCATTTAGGCCACACATGGCTATATAAATGTGGGAATATATAATATATATAATGTGTTTAGGAAAAACAAAACAAAACAAAACAAAAAAACCAACAGCAAATTCTGCCTCTGAATTTAACTGTCTAGAGAAATTCAGACAACAAAACTGCCATTAATCATATACTGGATTCTATTTGTGCTTTATATCCTCTAGAATATGGTGGAGATAAATGAGACGTTAGAGCTTTGGGAGGGTGAAATACTGTGAAGAATTATTTTGTCCTAAAGAATAACAACAGTGTTTTGTATCTCTGCATCCTGGAATTTCAGAGACTTGCAGTTTGTACTGTTTTTAGACACAGATGTTGTAGGAAAGGAGAATGAACATTCATTTCCAGTGAATTGTTTAGAATCCAGAATGCAAAAAGGAAAAAGCACTTTAAAGTGGTGGAGCTTTTCTTTTTTTTTCTCTTTCTTTTTTTTTCTTTTTTTTCTGGGCCTTCATTATTTGATTTTACACAAGTCACTGACCCTGTAATTAGCCCCGTTCACGTATGAATGCCGCTCATCTCTGTCACTCCTTCATGACACTTCAGACACTACCATTCATGTAATTTCAGAATTGTAGGATTTAAAAAATATATATTTAAAATTTATGACAGTCTTCCATATGCTCTGTGATTTACTTAATTGTGAAGTACCAAAATGATCAAGAATCCAGAATGATCAGACTATTTCCGCATATTCATATCCAGGTGTTTTTCTTCCTGAGTTTGGGTCGTCCTGCTCTTGTGTTTAGTCATTATTGGTAATTTTTTGAATTAAAAGATTTTCTGGATGCTTTCCTGCCTGATTGTAGAATGGACTGTGATTGCTCCTGTCAGCCTATCATTTGCAATTCATCAGGGGTCCCTGCGTTTTCACTATTCCATCTTCTGTTTCTACATATCTCATCCAAACTTAATCTCCTTTTGGAACAAACAGTTAATATTTACTAGTTTTGGCATAAGCATGCACACAGACTTAGTGCTATGTAGTTTTTACCTTGATTGTCTAAGAAATGGAAGGGAAAACAAACACAGAAGTTAGTGGGAAGAAAATGATGGCATCGTAGTGGGGTGTGAGAAGTGTGTATGTATGGTAAAAAAAAAAAAAAAAGATGTTTTGGTAGGTGAAGATTCTGGTAGGTGAAGATTTTCAAAATCAAATTTTTAATGGATACTGAAGGTCTGCGGGGAGGTGGTCATTGCTAGTGTATAAGAAAGCAAGCTTTACTATTTCTACTAGTTGTGGATCAACTTCTCCTCCTAGGAGGAATCTTCTTGTTCTTCCCATTGGATTCAGATGGTCTCTCTTTTACATTTGGATAGAAGCAAATAGAGCTCAACTGAAGTGATAGGAGCATCAGCAAAAATAGCTTTATCCTTCTGCATAGGTTTCTGCAAGCTGTTATGGTAATTTGCTAGTGGAATCTTTCATTTCCTTATCGAATTGCCTAAATCCCTTAATTTGCAGTGTCTTCCATGAGAGGCAGAAAGGTCACTCTCAGGCACCCAAAAAATTTGCTTTCAGCTGAGGTCCACGAGGATTTTGTGACAGGTGATTGCTAGCAATCTATATGCAAATGCTCTGTGTCTCTCCTAGGTATGTACCTGCTAGAAAAAAAATGCAAATACATGCTTTGCCTTACCCTACTGTTTCCTACAGGACAAAGTAAGATCAAACTTTATTATTGTCTTAGCCCTTACTATAAATACTTCCTACAGTGTTTTCAAAGTCCTCAGTCTACCAACTAAATCCCAGCATAAGTATGAAATATACATTTCTTTGTTTAAGTGGTGAGAATGTGACAGTTTTTGTGATAATGATTTTTGTCCGCTTCTGCATATTTTTCTCTCCGGAAATTTCAGATCTTGCTCATGTTGTTTAATGAGCTGGCTGGTCAAGCATCTGATGCCCCGGTGGGAACTTTCAAAGTCACTGAACACGTTTTTACTTAAATCTAGCTGACATTTCTGTCTGTTTGATTTAATGTATGATTTCCATAGTTAGATTACCAATCAGCTGGAGCATAGTACAATCGTTCCTCTGTGCTATAAGCACACATGCATCCAGCACAGAAGTGGGCGTTTTGCTGTTGGGCTACATGAAAAGGCCGTTTTCAGATTGTGCTGGCATTTGAGAAGACTTTAAAAGTCAGATTTACTTGGAACAAAATGTTGTACCTATAATGAAAATTCAGAGTGGAGAATTACCCTGTGCTCTTTCTCAGCCATGATGATGCAGAGCCTGTCCCTCGCTGTAATCTGGTGGTACTATGCTATTAGAAAGTATGAAATAGCGATCTTTCCTCTGAGGAGACACACATTTTAAAGATTAATTGCACACAGCTTTGTTTAGAATGGACATTTTCAGACATGGCTTCAGACATTTCTTCTACCTTTCTCCAGTATCTCTCTTCATTCTGAGAGTAAAAAGAAATAATATTGTGCCACTGAAGTGGTGGTGCATCCATCCTCTTCATCCACTTGTTTTTTTGGGTGGAGGCCAGTGCCTGCAAGCCTAAGTTTCTTGGGATGTTGCTTTCCCTGTTCCCCTTAATTTGCCTTCACATTTCTTTGTTTGGCAGTCAGTAATCTTATAAGCATGCTGAAGGGGGAACAGTCTATAGATCTGTCTTTTGGCTGGCAACAGTAATGCCCAAAACTGTCATGTAGAGGTGTACCCTGGGCGCTGAGGTAAAAAACCAGTTGTTCTTGAGAGATATGAACTGACAGCGAGCATGTCTGCAATCGTGTTATTTCTGTGAAGTTTTTGAGTTCTGTGTCCTGAAGTTAGCCTAAAAACTGGGGAAAAGAAGGAAAAGGAAACAGAAAAAGAAAGAGAAAAAGAAACAGAAAAAGAATAATAAAAAAAAAAAACCAAACAGATTTACAAGGATCTAATTATTGGATTAATGTTTTAAAAAGAATACATGTAGTGGATCTTCATCATGTAATTCCCCACACACACCTTGAGGTAAGCACAGCTGTCTTCCCAAAGCACTTTACAGGCTGCTTTGCAGAATTCATCAGTGGCATGCAGCCAGGGATGGGAGCTCTAGCCATACTTTCTCTAGCTGCCAACGTTCTCTTGTGTAGGAAGGGAGCCCAAAATAGTATGTATGCCTTCTTACTACCTCCTCTCAGTGCGTTTTAACAATTTCTGAAAGGTCAGTAGAAACTAGTAGCAATTAAAGTAGCTTTGCGTGTGCGTTAATGTGTGCTGTTGCAGGTAGTGGAAGGGAAAGTTCCTCTGACGTTAAATCCTGCTCCCTCTTTCCCTGGGATACTCCGAGGACGTGTAGCTGTTCGTGCGATCCAGGACACGGTGCTTTGCTGATGTCTCACGGGGCACCTTTAGGCTAGCCCAGCTTGGTAGGCTTCAAGTGCTGTCCCTGTCAGTTTGCTCTGGTAGGAGTAGCATTATGTATAAATGTGTGGTCATTCAGCGGCCTGTGATAAAATGACCTTGCCATTAGAATTAGCAAGGGGCAGCCTGGCTCCCAGCCACTTGGTCTGCTCACAAGGACCTTCTCCCTTAAATGTTCTGCTTGGTTTATAAATCAGTCAAAACATACTGATGGTAGGTAATAAAATAAATAAATAAATAAATAAATAAATAAATACATTTTAAAAAGAGAGTTTTGTGTTTTGCTTTCCTTTTAAGAGGAAGCAGGGTTTTACTGGAAGGTTTAGTGACAACTTGCTATCATTTAGACAGAGTGATGTATCTGAAGAAAGATTAATGGTAATTAAAGTGGCATTGGAGAACTTCAGCAAATGACAGCAGCCAAGCTGGCTGCACTGATATTTTTAGAAATTTGACTTTATTGCATTCAGTATGACTCAGTTATTAAGTTAGCAGATGAGTCAATGGCTCAGCTTCTTCTGGCAGTCACTGAATGTGGAACTGTGTATTAAGATCATGTTCATCTCTTTGGTCAGAATTCACGTTATAAAAGCCGAACAATGAGCGATATTGGTTCACAAGTGTCTCGCAGAAGCTCAAGCTGTAATTAGGCACTGATAATGTAGTGCAACATGCATACACAAAGGGGCGCAAGGGCAAACCAGTCCAAAGTCCAACTTGCAATTACATGGAAAATAACGTGGTGACAATTCTAACCTTATATCCAGAATAAGTATTTTAAAACAATGAGAAACTCAGTTTCTGTTTTAGTTAGCACATTGGAATAGACAGCAAACAGGTCATTGAAGGTTTTCATATCAAAATAACAAATAGTTTATCCTTACTAACAGTTGTGTTTTATTTTTTACTAAACTGTTATTTTGAGTTCTCTTTCAATTTACTAACAGTGTGTTTGGGCTGTGCTTCTTTGTTTCTTGCCTCCATTTGAGCACAGTTCCTCCTGGTTTTTAACTTTGCTCAACTTGGATGAAATTCAAGTTTTCCCTGTTCAGTGATATTGTGCTTTAATTTGTGAAATCCTAAAGCTTCCATCTGTTCCAATACAACCGTATTGACCTCACTTCAGTATTTCTCCTGTATTTTGCTGATTTCTCAGGTTGCTATAGAAACTCTTCTTTCAACATTCTTGTAAATCCTTTTTGTGAACTTCCTTTGAACCCAGTCTATGTATTACATGTCATCCTGAGATGCACTTTTTTTCTAAAATAGTTTCCTTAAAAAAGACAAAAAGTTTGTATTCTTTCACAAATTGTTGTGCAAGCATTGATTTGAGATTTCTTATTTCATAATGATTTTCATGGAATTTGTGTCCTATCTCTTTTTATTCTCTCCTCAAAGACTTCAACCAGTTTAACCCAATATAAGCTGTGGTTCTTTCGCTTTTAGTGTGTCAGTTCTAATTTCTACATGTAGGAATACTTTCCCTTCTTCTTCAAAGGAATTAGAGAATTGGAGTGCCTATGTTATGTATATACAGACCTGATGAGATGGATGTCCATAGAAATGTGAATGTAAATTGTGGCACCTTTCAGAAATTATTTGTTGTATATACACATAAAAAAAACTAGAACTAACTAGTATTTCAAATAATTTCACTACTGAATCATGTAGCTTGCTATAGTGACAGATTATTACAGTTTGGAAGAGAATGACTTAGAGCATTAAGTCTCTCTGGATGAAGTTTGGGACTACTTTTTCAGCCTAATGGAAGTAGCTGGCTGTATATTTAGCTTTGCTTTCGATCGGTTATGTACTTGTTCTGAGAGAAAATGCCATTTGTGTCCCAGGATGCTGGATGTTATGTTGTTCAACTGGAGAAAAACGTAATAATAAAACCAGATTGTGTGAAAGGTGAAGAGTGAATCTGTACAAAAAACGAGTCCCTGTTGAATTGAGTTCTGGCCTCCTATGATGTTCTTTGCTGCATTATATTCTGGTGTACAAAACCTACGGTAGTTAATGTGTACTCACGCTAGCTTATCCTTTGCTTCTCTGATTGCAGTGTAATTGCTTCTTGAAATACCGTGATCAAAAAAAGTTAATATAAAATGTTCTGGTAGCCTGTGAACAAAACCAATCTGCAAAGAGAGATTCCTCTCAAGAAAATGACAAAATGAATTCCAAGGGCAGATACTCTGCCTCACACTGCTGTGTAGCATTCATTCTGTATGTGCATTGTATAGCTGAAGCCTCCTGTCGAGCCTCTATTCTTTCAAGTGTCAGTGTTCAAATTGAGGATTTGCAAAATAACAAACAAAATTCCAGACAGGTTGCAGTCGATAGTGATGCCTAAGTGTAATTCAGAGAAATCTTTGAAATCTAATGTTTTCCTTAAGTCAGGTACGCTGTTTGATTTTCAATAATTTCATTTTCTGCCTAGAGCTTCCTGTTCTTTCTTAACATTCATCACAATGTTTTTTTTTTTCTCAGTATCTTTTTTATGTGTGAGTCTGGCATTGTGTAGTCCCTTACATTATGGGCTTATCTGATTGTGGGAGATTTGTACTAATGATACAGTAACACAGAACTAAACACTTTCAAATTTCAGAGTATTTACCATGAGGTTGGAATAAACTGCGATTTATGACTTTTGAGTGAATAGTATGCAGCATGTTTCACAACTGCTTCTGACTTTAACAAGTGAATTATATGGTATAATATTTTGTGCATGAAAGTGAAATTTATCAAGACATTTTGCAGAAACACCAGAAAAAAACAGAGTTCTAAATTTTATCTGTCTGTTATTGTTACAGTACTCATAGGCTGCTAAATAGGCAGCTTAAATCATTTTTTCTCATTCAGCTGTTAAGGCTGTGTTAATTGGATCCTCCCACTGTGTGTGCTGCCTTGAAACTTGTGTGAAGCTCGCCAGCAAACGTTGTAGACTAAGTCAAATATCCTTATTATGTCCTCTATAGTACCATATTTAACGAGCAATCTGCTATAGTCGATCTCTCTTCCAGTAGTTATAAATGAAGGGAAATCTAATGTTCTGAAATGAAGAAAAGATAGACTTATTTAAGAACTTTGCTTTGGCTCTGAAGCATATATGGAATTGAATATTTATGTGCCTATTATTCTTTTACAGTTTCAAGTTTGCTATTATTTATTTATGTAGTCTGGATTTCTGAGTTAAAGCTGTCATTATAGGATTGGAAATGTATTAAGATAGATGCGGAGATCTGAAGCTATAGGTGGGAGACTTTATTTAACAGTAGCATAACTTTTCATGTATCTTTCACTTTCAGAAGCATGAAAGTGTGATAACTGACATTTTCAATGATACTGCGTTTAGCTGTTTCATCAAGAAAAATGTCCTATTTGGGAATGTACAACTACTTTAAAATGTGCCAGAATTTGGATTGCAGCTTGGCAGTTTTAGAGTATCGTAAACTCTTGACACATAATTTTGCAGAATTATTTGCAGAAAATGATGCTAATTAATGGCTTAAGCAAGCCAGATGAGTTTACTACATTAATTATTATTTTCATTAAAAAAAAATAAAATCCTGACTTATTCCAAGGAAGTGCTTGTGCCAGGGGTGGCCAATAAAGAATTCCCTCTGGTGGAGTTCTGGCAGCAGAGGCTCTGTCCTTCCCTTCTGCTAGAGGATGCAAAGTTGAAGAAGTTACTTTGTGGGTACTTCAGCATGCAGGCAGGAATGGATCAGAAACAACTGAAAAAACATTGTCCTGTGGGCTTCATGCAACAGGACTGGTCATGCGCAATTCTAATGTGCACCACATCAGAGCCATACCTTGTCATGGTGTGATGAGGGAAGCCCTTGTCATGATGGTACAACCAATTTCTTGCAGCTATCCCTGGCAGTGCCATTTGAACAAAGAAGGATGCAGTGAAGAGTAAAAGCTCACATTTGTACTTGCTGTGGTGAAGAAAAAGTCTGTTTTCTCTCATGTTCTGCTGCATTGATGAGGAGCAGCTGTGGAAGTTGCAGAAGACATGGGAGAGAACCGTCACTATGCTTTGTCCCATTCATGAGCAGTTTGAGCATGGAAGTGTTTGGATCCCATCTCTACTTTGGTAACCACAGCTGGTTTTACTTAGAGCAGTGGTGAGCTTTAGAACTGACTTTTCCTGAGCAAACTATTTTCTGTCTAGAGCCTTCAAACTGTTCAGTTTTGAGAGTGACTTGCCTGTAGAAATTTGGCAGGCAGGACTTAGGGGAGATCCATAAAGTACTTTCTCTGTTAGTCTTTTCTTCCCTTTTTAGGTTGAGTAAGCACTATGTGTAATAATTTCAAGATAAAATGTAAGGAAATACATCAATGTAGAAATGCTGACAATTGTAAGGGAAACATATCTTAACGGGGATAATACAGATACACATTTGATAGCTTTCCTTGGCTTTACAATAAATAATTTCATTTGTGATTTTTGTTTCTGTAGGACCCAGAAAGCACTAGTGTTGCTGTACAGAGCCAGCAGGGAGGTCATTAATGCCATTATATTTTTAGATCTGAATTGTCACTACCAATGATGCTGCTTCATAAAATAAAATAAGCCATGTTTGAATGTCTCTGGGGAAAATATAATATTAGCCATCAAGGATGTACCACTATGTGTATAGTACATGCTGTTTATGCATCCTCAATGTATGAATGATTTTTTACTATAACCTTTTGCAGGACGCAGGCAAAAAACTGCCTTTTATCGTAGCTATTCAGCAAGTTCAATGTGGAACGAAAAAACTGTTTTTCTAGATCAGTGCTTACCATTGCACTTTTTATTACTAATCATGATCTCCAGAGACTTCAAACATGGAAGCCATTGAGTCTGTGCGGTTTGTGATACAATTTGTGTACAATTAAGAAATGTCAATATATAGAATTGGTTCTGGATGCGTTTAAGTCAATATAGCAGTTCAGTGAAACACTGAGCACAAAACTTGTCAGGCTTTAAATATTTAAACTCATCTGTACAACTTAGAAAACAAATGAGATAGTAGAATATGGTGGCTGATGGCAGTTAATGTACAGAATAACATCCTGGTGATGGTAATTCTGCTTGGTAATTCTTCCCTTTCGGTCTAGTGAAGGACATCTTGTTTCTAATGCTTATTTTAATCACATGAAGAAGAAAGGAAAGGTGTTTTGTTTTTTTTTTGTTTGTTTTGTTTTGTTTTTTCTGTTGTTTTGGGGTTTGGTGGGGTCTACCTCCTAGTTGGTAGGAGGGATTTCCGTGTTTGGGAATGACTCGTGGCATCATTAGCATGCTGTGCTTTGTGGTACTGTTTTTGAGAATATTTTCTTCTCCCAATTTCAGGTTGGGTGGGACTATATCTGCATACAAGATAGTGCCAGACGAAATAGAAGAAATCAAGGTACAGTATTACTACCTTTCAACATTGAATTTATTTGCTTGGAGAATTACAGAAATGCTGCATAAAAAAGTCTGTGTTGTTTCTTGCTTTAAGACACATAAAGAGTATATGACCTTTCTTTACTATCCTGTTTGACAAATTCTGAAGATAGGAAACAAGAATGATAATAAGTATTAATTATCTGAACTGATTACTTTTCTAAAAAAATATCTCAAGTTAAAAATTAAAAATGAAATTGAACATTTGTCCTTTCCAGGTGTTTTAAGTCCCTCTTTTAATCAATAAAATATATCTTCTGTAAGTGTTCATCCTGATATCTTTTATACATCCAAAACATTAAAAATTGTCCATTGAAATCTTAGGTTTTTTACTATTAAAAAATTTTGTTAATAATCGTTTTCTTCCAGTTTATTAATTGATTATTATGTTTACACTGCTGGAACATTTTATTGTCTACTCAATTCTAATCTAGTGTCATAGAAAGAAAAAAGAGAAGTGGTGTCAACAGTAAAATCCTTAGATCCATGTATAGGCATCTAAAAGAGAATTTTAGAAGTCCAGTTTACCTTCAGCTTATGTGGACTTCAGTAGGGTTGACGCCAAAAACTTGTGTAAATCAATGCATCTATGTTTAGATACCTGAATACAGATGCAGGACTCTTGTCAACATTGACATAAAAATAAATAAATAAATACAAATGTAGAGACCTTTTGCTTCTGAGATCAAAAGCACGTTCAGTTCTTTCATTATTATCTCTGTCTTAAAAGAGGATAGAATGAAATCTTTGATACTCAAAACCATCAACAGGTCTTTGACTTCGAGGGGTGACAACAATAAATATTGAAGCTGAACTCCAACGCAACGTGCATTTTAACAACATTTACTTTAGCTGAGTCCACTCATGCCAAGTACTTTAGCAATTCGTGTCAATTTTGTTCTTAAGTGGAGTAAAAGATTGGTGTTTTATGGGAATTTGGCCTACATCTGATAGCATGGTCTGTGTAACTGGTTCTTTATCGGCAATCCTTTGGATTGACATTTAATTATTCTTACCAATTACTTGCTGATGAGGATAACTTAATCTGTTGTGCTGTTTCACATATTTATTTTCAGCTGTGCAAAGAGATTCAAGAATAGTGTAAAATCTAGTAAATGGAAGTGGTTGCATAATCATTTGATCTAGACATGATTTTGCAGTGTATAAAATTGTGAGGACTTATTTCTCCTCAATGAACATCAAACAAGTAGATACAAGTAAATTACAATACAATGTAAGTAAATACAGTGTATCTGCATCAGAATCAATGCCATCACTATCATAATCAAGATCAAAATATATTTCCTACCTCTGAGATTCACAGATTCCTCTATTCGGAATTGCTAAGAGTAATGTGATTTATTAGGGTAGATCCAACATTTAGCCTTTAGTATTAGAAAGAAAGAAAGAAGGTTTTCAAAACTTAATGAAGTTGATTAATATTTTCATGACATTTTGAGAACTGCACCACCAAACTATAAAAACAAAAACTCACGAAAACCCTAAACCACAGACTTCCTCCTTTAATATAGCAAAATGTCAATGGGTTTGGATTTCTTAATGTTCAAGACAGAGAAATGAAACTGATATGTCTGGCTTCATTGTGCAAGCAGAATTCAGTGAACAAAGAAAAATGGAGTGCTAGGAAATAAGAAAGAATTTTATTTTTAGGAAGTTATTGTGTTAAGTGTGATCAATAGTCACCGGAATGTGCCTTTCCCCACGCCTGCTAAGGAAGCCTCTTCTGATTTTTCTGCTCTCTCTTACTCAGCTGGTGTTCAGTTTAAATGCCTGAGATCCTAGGGAGCATCAAAGGGGTTAAGAACCTTCCTCATTGATCTCTGTTATGCCAGTTTGTAAGTGTGAAGGGAGGATTGTTTTGTTCTAAGTCAGGCCTATTCAACATGACTGGAAAAGTAACCTGCTTTACTTGTTTCTGGTAACTCACTTGCTTTGTTCAGCTAATGTGTTTTTTTTAGGTTGTGACAGAAGTCAACCTCCTATCACATCTTACCTGACTGAATTTCTCAAGCTGTAATACAGCAGATGTTATTCATAGGAAATGAGGCACTGATGGTAAATGCTATGACACAATAGCAGCAAGCATAATAGACAAATCTATTATTAAATATGGAAAAATATTTTTACGTACATATGAATACCAGCTGCTGAACAGGGAGACTGAGTACCTTGCAGCAAAGACAGGGGGAGTCTTAACTTCAGAAACTTTTTCCAAGCAAACCTTTTGGTATCTTGTGTGACTTGGAGAACAGCTTGTATAATCCAGTATTTGATACCAATATTACACGATTCGAAGTAGCTTTCATCTCTGAAATATGCAACAAATGATAGAACCTCTAAGTGTCAAAGTGCTGTTTCAAAAGGATAAACCCATTTTTTGATTAATTTACTCTGACGTAGTCAAAAAGAAGTCACAGATATATCTTTAGATCTATATTAATCTCCTTAATAGCAACCATGTGCTCGGTTTCATGTGTTGTATAAGACAGTAAAAGTTAAAACAACCTGATTAAAAATAAAAAGGCCAAGGAGAAGTGAGAGTTGAAGTTTAATGAGAGTTAAAGTGATGGAGCAGGGTTTAGGGGAAACGTATCATCCAAGTTCCCTGTGCCAGTGAGTATCTGGAAACAGCTAAAGTAGGCACATAAGGTGTAGTCTTTTTCAGGGTTAGGGACAGTTTCGTATATTTCTGGAGCCTTTCTGCTGTTTTGCTGGCTGCAGAGTCTTTAGACTTTGTAGCCTTCTAGATTTTAAGTGCTTGGAATTCCCTTAATAGAGGGATATTTAGAAGAAAAAAAAAAAGGAACAAAAAAACCCTCCCAGCCAACATGGGTTCATGAGGGGTAGGTCCTGCCGAACAAATTTGATTTCCTTTTATGATAAGATCACCCATCTAGTTGATCAAGGAAAACCAGCTGATGTGATCTTTTTGGACTTCAGCAAAGCTTTTGACATGGTTTCCCATAGGATCCTACTGGACAAAATGTCCAGCCTACAGCTAAACAAAAACATCATCCAGTGGGTGAGCAGTTGGCTGATGGGCAAGGCTCAAAGGGTTGTGGTAAATGGGGCCACATCTGGCTGGCGGATGGTCACTAGTGGGGTCCCTCAAGGCTCCATCTTAGGGCCAGTTCTGTTCAATGTCTTTATAAACGGTTTGGATGTAGGACTAGAAGGTGTTTTGAGCAAATTTGCTGATGACACCAAACTTGGAGGAGTTGTAGACTTGGCTGAGGGTGGGAAGGCCTTGCAGAGAGATCTGGACAGATTGGAGAGCTGGGCGATCACCAGCCACATGAAGTTTAACAAGTGCCACATCCTGCACCTGGGATAGAGCAACCCTGGGTTTACGTACAGACTTGGCGACGAGACGCTGGAGAGCAGCCCCGCAGAGAGGGATCTGGTGGTTGTAGCTGACAGTGAGTTGAATATGAGCCAGCAGTGTGCCCTGGTAGCCAGGAAGGCCAACCGTAGCCTGGGGTGCATCAAGCACCGCATCGCTAGTCGGTCGAGGGAAGGGATTGTCCCACTCTACTCTGCGCTGGTGAGGCCTCACCTTGAGTACCGTCTGCAGTGCTGGGCTCCACAGTACAAGAAGGACATTAAACTGTTGGAGAGTGTCCAGAGCAGGGTGACAAAGATGATGAAGGGCATAGAGGGGAAGACATAGGAGGAGTGGCTGAGGGCAGTGGGCCTGTAGAACCTGGGGAAGAGGAGGCTGAGGGGAGGCCTCATCGCAGTCTACAACTTCCTCACGAGGGGGAGTGGAGAGGCAGGTGACCTATTCTCTGTAAACACCAGTGATAGGACCCGCGGGAATGGTGTTAAGCTGAGGCAGGGGAGGTTTAGGCTGGACATCAGGAAGTTCTTCACCGAGAGGGTGGTTGCACACTGGAACAGGCTCCACAGGGACGTAGTCACTGCACCGAGCCTATCTGAATTTAAGAAGCACTTGGACTGTGCACTTAGTCGCATGGCCTAAACTTTTGGGCAGACCTGTGCAGTGACAGGAGGACTTGATGATCCTTATGGGTCCCTTCCAACTCGGGATATTCTGTGATTCTATGAAAAAGGAGAGAAGGAAATAAAAGAGAAAGCAAGTGAGATTATTGGAGTGTTACATGTGGAGAGGAAATAATCTTCTTCCATGCACAATAGTTGAGAGTTATTTTACTTCAGAAGTATCCCTCTCCTATTTTAAACATGAAATATTAAGGGTTTTGATGCGGTAGAATATGCAAGAAGTATAGTGCCATTCTTATTATATCATTTATCTTGACAGGTTGCTGAAATAATTTCTAGGAGTTGAATAACCATGTTTTCTGATAGTCCTTGCAAAGTAAACTGCTTACTTGAATGGCAAAGGGGGGTACTTTGTTAGGCAGAGAGCAGTAATTACCATGACAAATAAATAAGAAGTCATTTTGACAGCATTTCCATAAATTCTTGAAAAGGTGGTAGATTAACTTCTTTTAGAGCTCAAAATAGGTTATGGGGAAAACAAGAATGCAGATGCATTGATTTTGTTAATGCATGTAATTATATCTTAGGCAGAATACTATTGTAAGCATAGACTGTCTCTCTGAGTTTGTGGAAAAGGAAAAACTCTGTAAGCCATAATATGCCTGTCAGTTGAAAAGTATCCTTAGAAGATAAAAGAAATGCATGTTTCTAAATGTATTGGTAATTTCAAAAATAACCTGTATAATGTGTGTATGTCTGTGTATATGCATATATATAAGAATTTTCTTGTCCATATTGCAATACCCAGTAAATTTTAATGTGTTTACAAGGTTTCCTTTCTGGAGTGTTCAGAATATTTTCATCATTGTATGTGAGTTTATATAAATGATTTTACCGTGTGTGTGTATGTACTGTCAGATCATATACTGGTCTATCTAGAATACTGTCTGTGCATACATGTATGTGTGCCTTTTTCATTAAGAGTGGTCAGTGTTGGGAATAATCAAAGGTGTGCATTCACATTACCAAAATTGTGTAGTGACTTGAATATTTATAGGCATATGAATTAGGAGTATTTATGTCAGAAGTGATCAGTACCTCAGTGTCTCAGCATCTGCATCAGTCAGGACTGCTGTTGCATTCCATGCTGCAACTTTACTTCCCTGGATTTTTGTCATAGGTGCTTAGTTTCCCAAAGTGAGAGAGCACTCAACGGGTAATCATACAAACACATCATTACTTGTTCCCCTTCTCAAAACTTTTCTAGAAGGTAGAAATGTCTTCCATCACAGGATCTTCAGGATCTTCTCTTCAGTCAGAGAAACTATCAGAGAAAGAAAACCAGAGTGGATGCCTACATGGATGTACTGCCTCTCATTTAATGCATTCCTGTCATTTCTCTACACCAGATGAAGCAATGGGACTTCATTTGCAGTACCTGCTGATTTTAAAATGCTGCAGGAACTGATGAAGACATTAAATTCAGGAATTACAGCATACTTCTGAGAGAGTATAACTACAGTCATGCTTTCTTTAGACTTCAGTTCATATCAAAGTTATTTGTCTTGTAAACAAGGAGCTTTTCAGACTTGCAAAAATGCATTAGCAGATTTCAGCCTTGCTCATACACTGTAGTACTATGTTGTACCTAAAGGAGAAGTCTTCCAAGCCAAATAATTAGATATACGTAGGGACTGGTGAGCATCAGGCAACACCAGTCTGGAATAAAAAAAAGAAAAAAAAACACCTTTCCCTTCAGTAGCCTTTACAAATAAGTTTTCAAAGAGGTTCAAGCTGCTGAAAGTATGCACTCCCACCAATTCCGTTACTGAGAAACATAAAGCACCTACAAGCTTTACTATCTATGTTGTGGGAAGGACAATTCTGGTTCTCAGATTTTCTGCCAGTCCTTTCCTTCTGTTACTTCTCCGATATTAATTAATAACTCATGACACGTGAGTTCTTACTGAATGGCACAATGTAAACGGACATTATCAGTTGAATGTCTAATGAGTATTAACAAGGAGTATCACCATATGCTCAAAATATGCCTGACAAGTGGAAAAAGATTTGAAGAAAATGTGTGATGGTCACATGTTCTTCCATGATTAGGACTGCCCAACATGCTGGACTCAAAGCGAGGGCTTGTCTTTTAACTCCCTTAATGTGCACGTCAGAATCTGACGCTCCACTCAACACCTTAATTATGTCAATGCAACCAATACAAAGAAAGTTTCAAAAAGAATTTGCAAGTCGTTCAACCATTAACAAAACAGACATTATTCTGCCATCTCAATTTAATGTATAAAATCCCAGATAAGCTTCCAGGTTTGGATCTTAATTCTGAATTAATTAATTAATTAATTAAAATGAATTCTTAATTAATTATGAATTTCCATAAAGAAGACAAATTGAGAACTGGGATGTGTTATGTTAGATCAATCTCATGTCTCATCATGCTTCCCTCTAATTAAAGTTCACCTGAAGTGCACAGAATTTTTTTCCTAAGCTAATTTCTAAACTCTGTGTTGGCACAGTCAATCACTGATCAGGATTCTTTTCCAAGCTACATATGACTCACAAAAAATGTAAATTGCATTGTTTAGATGACAGAAAGACCTTTGAGTTTTTGCTTGCTGTATGAATTGTTAAAAGATGTTACAGACTTTTTTTGTTTCCGTGATGGAGAGAATGAGATGAGAGGTTTGCATGTGAAATGATGTGACAAAATCTTCAAGAACATTATTATGAAACAACAAAAAAAATGCTTTCCTTTAATTGTTTGTCCATGTATCTGCATTCACACTATAAGCACATGTATAGAGAGTCACTCAGGCTGGAGATTTTGTACCCCTTGCAGTACTGATAGTGTGCTCGATCTCCCCCATGCCCTGTGTTTATACACTCTGTTCTTCTAGTTCGTGTCAACAGCTGGGTATTTACATTATATTGTATCATTACATTGTATTTTATTGCTTCTAGTAGGCTGTTTTCCTTCTCATTAGATCTTTATTGATTTAAGTTAGTTTTGTTTCTTCTAAAATTGACACCCACCCCCCTTTAATTTTGGCACAGTCTGTATAAACTGGATTCTGGCTTAGAAGCCAGACTTTGAACGCCAAACCTAGTTGTGCTCCTGGAACCGCTGTCCAGGCACACCCTTACTCCAGCAAAATATGTTTCATAAGAATGCCTTTTCTATTGTGCTTAGAAAGTTATTCCTGGACGGGCTTTTGGTCTGTTTCTTTCATCTTCTGTTGCTTAGGGACATTTGTGGCTTTCGTAGACCTCTCAACTAAGAAATTGCCTGCACAATGGCAATATAAAAGCAACCATGGCCAAAGTGTTGGTGTTGCTTTTCTCTGATTATAGGACAAAGGGTTTCAGCCCCACACTTGTGGATGTTCCTGGCATTTAATGGGATTTCTTACAGGCTCATGCAATTGCTGCCACTGCTGGTATTATGGACATATTCCGTTTTTCCTCTCTGCCTTTCTGCTTCAGTTTTGCCTCGAGAGAGGTGCACAATATAAACCAAGCAACTGCAGGGGAAGCTGAGCATCCATTCCTTTTGGCATCTAATGTTGAAGAGGCTCATCCACTATTTTTGATTTGGAAGAGATGCTAGCAGATATCTGAGGGTGTCCCAAATCCCTTTATATCTTTAGTGATTAAATTCTGATCACTATTATGACTAGAGTGTATATCAAGCACCCCTCTTCTGTTCCAGCAAGAGCTTCAAATGCATTCTTCAAATGATTTCAGATGTCTGGACAAAAAAGTATACTCACGAGCTGCCTACATGGAAATAGGAATTACCAGTCCTTATTTTTCCAGCTATCTTCATCTTATGTTTCATAGCCTCTGTGGCTTCAGAGACTGCATGGCTCCAGACATGAAGTGCTATACTGATGACATAAAATGATTTTAGCAATGCTATATACTTCCCAAAGCAAACAAAACAGTTCTGTAGATATTCTGCAAAGAGAGAAGTATCTTTAGGATGAAAAAAAGAAAGAAGAAAAAAAGCTGAAAGTTAATTTATGAGACAAACTAGTATATTGTTGATCTTTAAAGCCTTTGGTTAGCTGGAGTTTAAGCATTCTTTGTGCTGCTGCCCTTAAGAGGGAAGATCAACATGCATTAGATTTTTCATTGCTGCAGTCCTGTTAAACCTTTCTTAGAAATGAACATTAGAAATTAGAAACAAACAAGAGGTAATAATCTTGTTCACAAATCTCTTCTTGTTTTTCAGCAAGCTTGTATTAAAAATGAGGTCTCAGCTTCTCTCTGTGACCATAGTAACCAATTTTCTTTGACTTCTTCCTGTCTTTCTTTCATGCTCAGTTTTTGCTATGTACGTATTTCTACCATTCATCACCTGAAACCTGGTTAGGTCTTGGGGTACCTGCTTATTTTGTCTGCACAGCTCTTTTCATCTGATCCAGTACAGCGGGCAATGCCTTCTGTGGCTTCCTTCTCACTTGAAAGGCCAGTTTTGAAGTGGGATCACACTTAGCCTGGATGAGATGAGAAAACATGGCTCAGCTTCATTAAGCAGTAGATTGCTTTTGGCAAGTAGATAAGTAAATCAAATCTATATAAAAGCCCTAGTCGTTTTCCATGTGACCTGTTACATTAAGGTTTGTTTGGTTATATTTGCCCTGTAAGAATGTATCTTGCTGACTCCTTTTTTGAGATCTATCAAAGAAATTTAATGCTGTCCTATCGTAACTGCTCATATTGTAACTGGCTAGGGGGTTGAGTGAGTTGCAGTAAATAGATCTCTCAAAGTTCTTTCTTTTAAGATTGTCAAAAAAGATGAGTACTGGTAGTGTGTGTGTATATATATGCGTGTATGTATTTGTCAGTATATTATATGTGGACTTTTTTTTTTTGTTATTTTTTTTTAAGAAACCTTCATATTCTACAGCTATTTACAGGTAGTGTCTTAGTGAATTATGGAAGTGATTAGATGTAGAGAAATGGAGTGTAACTATAGGAATAAGGACATTGAAATACTCAGTGGTTGGGTGACAAACTGTCTGATGCAATTCAGTGGAGATAAATGTGTATGGGAGGTGTGAAAAAATCCTGAATTTGCATATAAAACAGGGGACTTTGGTTTATTGCAATCCCAGAATGAGGTGCTAAGGTGGATACTATTAGCCCAGTGTTCAGGAGCAACTGCAGAAAATGAAAGAAAAGAAAAAAAAAATAAAAAATGAATGATTAGGGAATGATTAGGAAAGGAACAGACCAGAACACAAAACCGTATCTGATATGCATGAGCCTCAGGTGTCCCACCACATACAAGGGTGTGCGAGGGTCTGATCCCCCAGTCACAGCAATGACATAGTATGGCTGAAAAAGGTTTAGAGTCAGGGTATAAGAATGATCTCATTGGCAGAACCACTTGCATATGAGGAACAGATGAAGAGAATGAAGCAGAAATGCCCACAAACAGTACAAGTGGTTGCATTTCCACAACACTCTCTCATAGTTTTACTGCAAATTTTAAATTAACTCTCATGCTTAATTTATGCAAATTGGAAGACTGACACAGCAGGCACTGTAGCCTTGACAGTATGTCTTCTATTTGTTAACAAATAGTGATTTTAAGGACAAAAAAAAGGAATTCCTACTAATAGAAAGTATTCACTTAAAACTGCTGAAGTTGAAACCTTATCTGATCATAACACAGCAGTCATCTCTTTTTCAGAAACTGGTTCAGTAGATTGCATTTTTTCTGAAAAAAAAAAAGATTTATAGCTAGTAGAGTGCAGATAATTCTGCTAAAATAGTGTAGTTTATTTTGCTATCATAGTATGTTTTCTGTGTGGATGCTTTGTTACGTTTTAATGGTTTGATTGGAATAACGCAGGTTGGAAGACATGGAAGATGACACATGCCTCCCTGTCATATGCAAGCTTCTAATCTGTATTGAGAGTGATGCTTAGTACTTGAATGCATGAGTACAACTAATTAAACTTCTCTGGTGATTATTTTTTTTGTGGTACCCTAATCCTATTAGTCATTATTTACCCCATCATATGCATAATCCACTGTCTAAAACAGGTGAGGAAAAAATTGATATTGTTTAACAGAAAACTAATAAAAAACTTCCTTCCTAGAAATTTCATAATGGAATGGTATAGAATAGACTCTACAGAATAAACAGATGTGTTGAGCCATGTGGCTGGAGGCATTTTGTTTGCTCAGATGCTTTTATTTTCAGATGCACAAGATGTATCCAGATGAGCTTTCATGCAGATGAAGCTATATTTAAGAACAGATACAAAATCGAAAGTTTTAAGTGAATTCTCTATTTTATTGAGTATGCCAGATAAGTGGCTCATCTCATCTCTGACAGTACAATAGAGGTGGAAAGTTGGCTTGACTGATCTCTTAAAAGCTTCCACAAATGGTTTTCTTCCAGCTAAACAAAATCAAAGCAAAAATTGTGGAGACAAAGTTAAAAATGGTTTCCTTAGCCATAGTCATCTCATCCCTACTGCCAAGAGCTGAACATTTATTTTGGACTATGTCTACGTTATCAGTTCCTGCAAAATGGTAAAAATGCATCTGTACAGTAAAACCTTTGGTGCTCAGAATCTTACATCCATGTCGGATGCTCTTCAGTGTGTTTTATTTTAAACTACTTCTAGTATGATTCTGTGAACATTGTGGAACAGCTGGAGTGGACTACATATGCTGCTGAAGTCCATCTTCCAAACAAGTTTTATCTGGAAGGATTCCAGTTCAGGATTTAAAGCCTGCTTTGCAATACGCACCAAAGTCAGAGTCAAAAGTACACTGCTGTTAGGAACTAGCAGGCTGTGGTAGAGATGTCCTCAGCCTCCAGGACATATTTTTGTACCACAATATATCAAGATTACAAATAGTTTGAGATTCATAATATAGTACCGTCATTACCCATGCAATACTATCTCCTGAGCTTTGTACTAGAGTACTTAGCTCAGTACCAAGCTGGTAAACTGACTCAAAAAAAATAAATTCTAGACCAGCGGTCTCCAAATTTCTTTGACTGTGCACCTCTAGCTGTAAAAAATTGTGAGCATGCATCCCCAGTATGTGAACATTTATTTATTTACAAATTATATACAGATACTTCTGAAGTTCTCATATTTTTTTCCAGTGGCTTGTCTTGCATACCCATGCAGCCCACTTTGGAGACCACTGATCTCACCTATTGAAACAATTTACTGGTTGAAGGAACATCGCAACAGTTAGTAATAGAAACCAGCCACGAGTCTTTTTAGCTGGCTTCTAGATTGCTCAGTACTAATTGCTCCATAGAGGATAGAATTCTTAAGATGCATTTTGAATTCTCCCACGCTTTAGTTTTACATAAGTCCAGTTTCAAGTCATTTTACCGCCATGGTGGTCATAAGTTTCTCAAAGTAATCCAGCATTCAAGATTTCATCTGAGGTGTTTACAGAAATGAAAAAAAAAAAAAAAAAAAGAAAAAACACACACACACAAAAACAAACAACCAAAAAAAGACAGAAGTGTTCCTTCAACACATTAATATCTATCTTAATGAAAATCCTCTTGCCAATAATTTGTTGAAAGGGTCGAGAAAAAAATTGCAGGAGGAAGGCTTTCCAATGTTTAAAATGCTATACAGCATCAGGAAGGAAGCCCAATTAGATGTATTAATTGACTGAAAGGAATAAAGTCTGCTTCTATAACACAAGCAGAAAGGAGAAAAAAGCTGTCCCAAGAGCTTCCCACTTCTCTCTCTCTCTCTTTTTTTTTTTTTTTTTTTTGTGAGATAAAAGCCTTATTTTGTTAATTAACATTGGTAACCACATTTTATCTAGTTGTCTAGTTTGTGCTAGCTGTAGTTTATGGAATTCCTTCTCTTCACAGCTTTTATATAGAGGGGCTAAGAAGCAATGCTGCAGGGTGAGAAGCCAGACAGGAGGGCAGGGTGCAGGTACTGCCTGAATGAGATGGGTCCGTCTTGGGTGCAGGTGTCAGAGGCCTGAGGAAGTAGGATCAGTTTGGACAAGTATCTAGAGAATTATGACTGCAACAAAAGCCAGTTATTTTTGCCAAGGTGGAGACAACACTGATTGCTATTTGATTGGACATTATTATCAGCATTATATATTTTGCTGCAAGGTTGCATAGTTTGCTAACAGAGTGTTTTGATATTACGCTACCTTTGATGTAATTTGAAGTGGCTAAGTCACAATATTTGCTTTTCTGGAACATCTTCAAGCTCCATGTGGAAGTATTTCCTAGCATGTGCCTATCTAGGCAAGAAACATGAGTGATTCCGAGTCAAACACTCATATGAGGTTAAAATTTGATGTTTCTCTTTTTTATTGTTCCTGACCCTGGGCTTTTGATACATTCTTTTTCTGAACACCTGTGTGATAAAATAGGTAGCATTTTGATTTTATTTCCCATGACAGCGTTCCTGTACCTTTGATTTATCAGCAGGATTTTCAGAAACAATGTGACTTAATTGTCCTTAGAGAAATGTATGAGGGAGAGAATGCCACTGAATCATCAGTTCAATAAAGGTGCAGTGGTTGCAGAGTTTTAAAGTATTTTCACATTAAGAATATGCAAGGATTTATAGGATTGGTCTGTCAGAAATGTTTGCATTCAATTTCAGATGCCTCATCACTCTGACAAACTTAGGTGGAATATTAAAACCGCAAAGGTAATGAGTATTTGCTTGTGCCATTTCTGCATAGGCTGCCATTTCTGTTTTCTTTTGGTACTTATCATCTGCTTTGTTACTGTTTTTACCCTCTGTCAAAATAGCCTTGAATTTAAAGATTGCAAATATTGTAACATTTTAACAGTTTTGCTTCCTTATTATGATGACATAGCCCACTCTACCAAATGCAAGTGTGGAAATTTGTACTGCTCAGTATTGTCACTTGGAAGGGTTCTTCTGCATTCTTCCAGTGAAGTGGTCTTATTAGATGAATATTATTTGAAATCAGTGAGGATTATTTAATATTTATCATTCTTGAAAATGAAGATATGTATTTAAGGATATCTTATGAAGATAAGAGCTTACAACCAAGATGCTTTTAAAATTCTTGTCCTTCTTTGATAAAAATAGAAAACAATTCTTTATGAATTTGGGGCAAGGAATGTGTTCTGTGCTCTAATAAAAATTTATAAGGAATAATGCTATATAGAAAAAGGCAGGGTGTAAAAATAAAGCTGAGTGTTCGGGATACTGAACCTAATGCTTTGGTTTTTCAGAGTACCTTAAGGCTGTAAAAGACAACAGACATTTGTCCTCGGGCTGTTTTGTAGGAAAGATGCTTAAGTTTAAAATCAGAGAACTGAAAAGAGCTGCTTTACATAAAAAAGCTTGCAATATCTCTAAATGTTGTGCAGAACTGTGAATGCTTCTGTAGGTGACACAACCAAAGGGACAGTTGTGTTTCAAAAATGTACTTTGGTGTAGGTAAAGCTTCTACATTCATGATATCCTCACTGAGTTGACTTCTGAGAGACCAGAAAAAGAAATGAGCAATAAATGTGCACAAATAAAGGGAAATCATCTGTCTAGCTGTGATTAGGTCTTTTTTGCAGACATAACTGGAAAGCAGTTAGGACATTCTGAATGTGCAGCCAATAGCTGATATATAAGCAAGAAGCATTAATGATAATGGCACAGTTCCCCACTTCTGCCATTTTACCTTACATAGAACATCTGAGATATGCCTCATATACTTAGGTACCCAAACACTTTTATGATGTATTTTTATATTTAAGTTTTTATGTAAGGTAATACATATTTTAGCATAATACCTGTGTGTGTACGTGTGTTTAGAATATTTTGTATCTTCATATTTTTTGCACAATGTTAGTACTCTAAACTCTTTCAAATAAATACTGGAGAAGTAGTATTTTAGCAAAGGCATAGTTTTGACAATACCAAAAAGTGACCTAGTTATGTTGCAGTTCCTCTAAAACCATGGCAATCTCATATACAAAATGAAAAATAAAGGGGAAAAACAGGGGTTTTTCTCTTTGGTGAAATAAATCGCTAACTTCAGACTAGCTTTTGTTGAAAAGATTTTTAAATTCACTCTGGCTGCTAGATTTCTACCAATGAAAACAACACAGGCCATGTTAGATCACTTATATTGCCTTCTGAGGATGGCAGAATGATAGGAAAACAAAGGAAAACAAATTCTAACCGTCCTTGTAATTATGTATTTTGAGTACGTTTGAAGCATGGAATGAAAACGTGATCAACTGTCTTCAACTTTTATCCTTTTTTATGGTCTAAAAAGCACCTGTTCTGTCATCAGCAGACACAACTTAATTCATCAAAGTTAACAAATTGGATTCCAGTTTTTCTCTTGACTGTGTGCATAATGTATTTCTCTTAAGTCACTTCAGCATTTTTGTTTCGAAATTGGGAAGAAGATGCAGTGCCTTGAACTCCCTGCCAAATAGTGTCCAGGTAGCAAGTTTATTTTACACACGGGGTAAAATAAATTACTTCTTACATCCAATAGAAAGGAAAAAAACAAACAAACAAACAAAAACAGTTTAAAATTGAAACTGCAGTATAAACAATCTTTCTACTGCCCCTTCTAGTGAAGGTTAACTTAAAATAGTTTTCCAAATTGTTGCTGGTTCTCTTATACAAACCTCTTCATGAAAATCTGATTTAAGTCTCTCCTCTGTCTTAGATTATCTACAGGGAACCAAAGGTAACATCCAAAGTACAGAGTTTGCAAAATAATTAAACATTTTGTTATCAGAAAAACACTGAGATCTATCCAAACTACAGAGATTACGGAGAAAATTTTCTCCAAGTAGGTCAGTGAGAAATTCACTATTTCCCTACAAAAACATCATTCTAATCAAAGGAGCCTAAAAGACTGAAGTCTGTTTAGTGTTAGTCTGCAATTATTTCTTTAGCAAATAGTGTTCTTTTGTCAGTACTGTGAATAGAGATGGCCAAATGGTAACTTGCTAGTTATACGACCTTCAGTTCACTATATTTAAAAGAAGTGGCAGTCTGCTTTTCAGTGAATTGCTTTTGTCATTATTATCTTTTTTGTAGAGGTTCAAAGCTGAAGTACATCAAACTCAAATTTCCCAATATCCAATGAATGAAAGGCAGGTGTCTTAGACAAAACAACAACAACAACAACAAACAACAACAACAAAACAAGTAAATAAATAATAATAATAATAATGTAAAATAAAATAAAATGCACATACATGTAGAGAGTGATATACTACTAATTCCAATTAGCTTATTTGCTGTGGCCAATGATTTTATGATACAATCTTAGAGGTATTTTTGAAATTTGGGTGTCAGACCAGAAATATATATAATTTCCTACTAAAAATAGCTGTTTCTGGAGTTAGAAGTGAAAGCTGTAACAGCAGCTAGAGACCTAATGAACTACTTAAGTATAGAATAGCTACAGTGGCTTGGAAATTGGGTTCATTTCTTAGAGTTGATCAGTACTGATGATTACACATCCAAACTAAAAGTCCTAAATGGACAAACTGGCAAATATCGTGTTTAGGTTTACAGGTATAAATGTGAAAGCTCTTGGAATACTGCTCCTTTGGAATTCTGTTTTCTGGTAGACTTGGTCTTAAATCACAAATTTATAACTCTTAACAGAAGAAAAGAGCCTTGATCTTTTTTTGATGTCTGTAGGAAACACAGATGTTGCTACGCCTGTAGAGAGAACTCTTAAAGGACAGAAAAGACCTGCTTAGTAATTGCAGAGAAGAAGCGAGAGCTTGTCCTGCTGTAGCATCAGGAAGGAGCAGTGCTGAAGGAACAAGGGAATCCCAGGTGGCCAGTTTTTGTTCTGCACGGGTGTGGGGGGGAGTGAGAGGGAGATGGGGCAGGCTTCTGTCAGGATCTCAATAAAAAGGACCAACAATAAATGGTTTAATAAAATAGCTGCTTTAATAAGACAGAATAAATGGAGCGAATAAAATCTACATCACTTCAGATGCTGGGAACCCTGCCTTCACGCAGCATTGGATAAATCCCCAGGTGGATTTCTCCACAGCACACACCTGCCTCTGGAGAGAGATTCCTTCTATTTGGTCCCTTGAGCTACATTATTATTTTCATACAAACAATCAACCGTATTCATGAAGGTGTTCTCATGAGGCCAGGCTGCTGGTGTGACCCCAGCACCCAGCAGGAGCTGCCTGTAGGCTCCACCAGTGCGAGAAGCAGGCCGAGCTGCCCTGCCCTGCCCTGCCCTGCCCTGCCCTGCCCTGCCCTGCCCGCAGGGATTTGTGTGGCGCGGCCCAAGCCCGAAGGCCTTGCTGGACAGGCAGCCCGGCCATCCGCTTGCTCACGTGGCTGCTGTGTGGATCGCTGACTCCTTGAGGTGCGACGGCCTCCTGGTCAGGAAGGGTCAGTGCAGTATTAGAAATATTATAGATAGAAAATCTTGTGGTTCTTAATTACCAGAGGGCATTGCCCAGTTCTTGCTCGCAGATACAAGTTTTGGCATGCTTTCCTTCACACACTAATTCCACCTACTCTCTGTTACTGAAAATACTGTCTGGATGACTCTTCTGACTGTGTAGGCTCTTAATCACTATCCAGCAGTAAAGTGGCAATTGTCTCTACAAGGGAAATTAGTAGTCCAGAGATAACATATACCACATGCATCATAATCCTCAAAGTAGAACGTGTGGGAGATGATACAACTCTGAAAGGGGCAGTATGATATTTTTACTTATTATTGAGATGATGCCTTTATTCTAAACCTAGCTGAACAGATGACTGCAATGTGACTGTAACATGTCCAGAAAGGGAAGTTTTGTGATTAAAAAAAAAAATTTACTTGCATAAACATTTGCAGATAAGAGACTGTATGTTAGAACAATAGTATATAATGCAGGTGGTACACAGTGGAAACAACTCATTGTTTCTTATGTTGCTTTTTTTGAAATATATAAATAGCTCAGGATTCTTTTAAAGGTTACCGTGTGTGTCTTCTTGCATCTTTAAAATAATGAACAAGCACTTCCTAGTCCAGAGGGCTTTCCATGGTCTCACAGCTCGAGAAATGACTCATGTTTTAGCAAGGAGGGCTCTGTTCCTGTGAAGCAGCAGACATTTCATATGTATAAGCTCCAGTTAACTGTCTGATTCAAGTGCAGCAGTAACAATGGGAATGCACTCGTTTGGCTAGAACCTGCTGTACCTACAACTGCACTCCCTAAACATTTGTATAACTACTGAGTCTCGCTGCTTATCCATTTGGAAAACTACTCAAAAAATAGAAGAGTATTAATGTATTCTCTCACCATTCTTTTTCAAGGGAAACAGGAGGAAAGAGGCATGACATACCATTTATGAAAGTATAATGAATAATTGCAGCATCTCTATGTTAATTTTGCTGTTTAAAAAAATTGCATTTTCTAGATAGTTATGAAGGTTTGATAAAAATTTCAGTTAAAATAAGTGAAAGCAATTTTAAAATAAGTTTGAAAAATATTTTCTGAAATACTTAGCTCAAAAAAATTACTTAGAAATATCTGTTAAGATTAGCACAATACAAGTCATTTGAGGTTTAGAATTTAAACATAAGAAAGAACATTTAAGCCAATTTAAAGTTTGGTTTGTCTTGTGCTAAGTAGTTAGACTGCATAAATCATCGATTGCTCTTGAAGCGCACCCTGTAAGGCCTTCACTTCTCTACTGCTACTCCTCAGTGCTGCAGGTTTTGCTTCTGGCACGGTTCTTGCTTTTGCAACAGGAGCATATGGTACAAATACATTTAGGGCCAGAGCACTTAATTAATTAAGCAGTAATTCATTCAAGAATAAGTGTTAAATGTACCTGTACAGATGACATTCTCAGTGCAAGAGTTTCTCATCCTGATATTAATAGTCTTTGTTTCAAAACTCAGTCACAGAACCAATATTTCTGGATAGAATCAGCATGTTTGAAATTCAGGGACTGCAAAGCATTTCTGAATATACCAAGAATTTCTCTGCAAGAGTCAAGAGACTCTATGATCAGTGCAAGCATTTGTAAAGATTGCTCTTCCTGTAGCAGAAGGCATTCCATATTTGTCTCATTCTGATTGTAATGATTAGTATTTCTTCTATGATTCTTAAATTTTAGCAAGTGAAGTTTGGAATTTCTCTAAGAGAAAAAGAGAAATGGCAAGTGATTCAGCTTGGAATCATCCTTTCCACTTCTTTTCATGTTTTGATTTGAACTTTGTTCATGTCCTAGTTAGCCTCTGTGGCCTTGTTAACACTGTGAGTTTAGATTGAGTTAGATTGCTTCCATGAAGCAATTGCTTTATGAAGCTTCTGTTTGCTCCATTTGCAGCAACTTTTCCAGATGACACAGACTTCTTACAAAGTTATCCTTGTGAGCTGGCTGAGGTGGAGGCATATTTTATATGTTTATATGTATATATGTATAATCCTTGTTATCTGACAAAGTGTTGGCTTATCATTCTGTATAGCGCAGTTTTTTTCCCCCAAGAAATTAGGACCTTAGAAACAATGGAGATCCCAGTACAAATAATTCTGCAAAGATGCTCTAGGTTGTTTGACATTCTGCATATTATTTTGCCTGAGAGATTTCCAATACCCATAAAGACATGTTTGAACAACCTTAGTATCCTGGCAGATTTTAGCTTCATTTATACCAGCTGCAGAAACAGTTGGAGGATGATTTTGGAATCTCTGTAGGGTTTTTAATGCTTTTATTACCACCTGACTCCAAGTAATTTTGTTGTTAATATGTATCATGAAAAAATGAGCATCTTTTAAAAAAAGATCCAAAAGAGAAATGGCCAGAAAGTTTCAGCTCTTAAGGAAGAAAACAAAAAAGCCATTCTTAGGTGAGTTGTTCTGCATCAATTTTCCCTTGAGTATAATAATAAGTTGAAACCTTTGATTGTAGTGGGATCAGCTAATGCTAAGACACCTCTGCAAGCTGCAGTGGAAGTAGAAGGTGGCTCATCAAATTCTATGGTAACAGCTTTCACCCAGTATCATTTGTAATAGCTGTAATCCTTTGGGCTTATAAGAGAGGTTCTGCATACACTGAATCCTGAAAAGGTCTCCCTTTGAGAGAGTGGCCTTTTTGTTCAGAAAGAAATTGTCTTTAAGATGCCCAAAGGTTCTCTCACTACATTTTAGTCTTTAGATGCTAGTACTCTAGAGTTCAGGAATAAACAATATCCTAATCAGCAAGGCAGCCTATTACTATTACTAGTGCGTTCTGTTAATCTTCTATTATTCTCTATCTCTGTAAGAAAAAAGCATGGACTTGTAGGAAAAGACTTTTTCTGTAATAATCACAGGTATTTATTTTTCATTGCCTTCACCAGCAGTCAGCCTGTTGTTTGCATTAAGAACAGTCAGTGAATCTCAATTGATTTTTATCCTTTCCCTGTCCTTTTTGAGAATCATTTGCATTATTCCTATGATTACTCCTAGTCAACAGATAATGGAGAAGTGCAGACCATCTGATCAGTTCCAGAATTACTCCAGTCTTCTTTCCTCTTTCATATACTTCTCTCTATTCCTTGTTCACATATCCCTATCACAAGAATGTATCAGAGCAGCATGTCCTTACCTTCCTCATATCTGGAGAGATAAAAAACTCTGCTTAGTTTTGGAAGAAGGGTCTTCTTACAGATGTTTTATTGTTTTCTGGAGGCTAAAACTAGCATTGATTGTTAGACCTGGAAAATCATTTACCATCTAAAAATGGTACTCCATAATTTATTCCCTATTCATCTGTGGTAGTAATTATTTTTGAGAAAAATATCTTAGTATACTCACACATAGTGACCTGACTTGTACATGAATCCTTTCTCCATCAAATCACACACAACATTTAGGGTTCTCTACAAATATTTTTTTTATTTTACATTACTTCAAAAAGATGAACACAGATGTCTTTTTGTTATGTGGTAAGGCTACTGGATGGCTCTTGGTGATTGAGTACATTTTCACACCTCACAACTCAGAGTTTCCTAAAAGAGCTGATCAGAACACATTAAAAAGTTTATGATTCAATGGCATTGGAAAACCACTGCATTATAGTCATTCCTTCTCTCATATTAAGCTCCTAAATTTTTATTTATTCTGCCTGCATCTTTGAAATGCACATCTGGTGACTGTTGCCTCGGCTGCTGCTGAAATCTTCTTATGATCTTATAGATCCTTATGGCTGCCGTTTTACATACTCTGTACCTTTATAACAGTGGAGTATATTTTCTTCAGTCATCCAAAATTCCTTCTTGAAGTGGTACCAGTGTAGCCAGGCAGTGAGTCTTCAAGTACTCATTCCCAGGTCTTATGCTTCTTTGATTGAATTTTATACTTCACTTTCTTGATTTCATAAGGGCCCTCTATTGTCTCTCTTCACAGGTCTAAGTCTTTGTTTACTTGTTGCACTGTGGGAATATCTGAAAGTTCAACTGACATCACACAGCAGTTGTTCAAATGGTTTTCTGATTATGTGTGGAATTGTGACGTGGAGTTCCCTCCATGGCCAAAACAAATTCCACTGGATCCCTGGGCAAACTCAGTGTCTGTATTGCATGGTTTTTGGACGTTTGCCATGAGGCCACCTGGAGTTCTGCCTTTGCTTCCCCCCAGCAGCATGTTAGTGTAATAGCACGCAGGGCTGTCCCAGCCTTCAGCAGAGTGCTGCTGCCGTTGTCTGTGGGAGTCCTCAGACCTTCTCCTGGGTGGTAAAAGGCAAAGGGAACTGTTCAGAGGGCGTCATTGCTGGGAATGTACATGCAGACTCAAAGAAGAAAGGTTACTGGTCAGTAACTGGCGTTCTTTGAGAGATACAGTCTGCATGTACATTAGTCTCCTACCTGCCTTTCCCCTCTTTCTGAATCTCTTTCAGGTTTGATTGTGCATTTAAGAGGAACTGAAGTGGTGGCGGATGCACTCTGCCCTAACTTTCATGCATCAAGCAGGACGAGGGGAGGAGCTAGAACGCACCTCCCAGGACACTCCAAGGCAGGCCACAAGCTCACCCACTCTTAGAATATATGTATGGACTAAATATCTCAAAGTACAGCAGCTATTGGTAGGTAAATTTTCTTTACTGTATTTTCACAGGTAAACGATAGATATTTTTAAAAAACAATTTCATTCATTGACTCTGTGGATGATATGCATGAACAACACACACTGGGGGGAAGTTACACCAGACACTGCATTACACTGAAGTATTTCCCTGTCTCTGTGAAGTTTTCCTCTCTGGTCTTTGTCCTCAGATCCAAATATTTTAGGTAGCTGAATATTATCACTCTGTTCAATTTGCCATTTCCATTGAGGGCTACAATAAAAAAGAGAAATGCATAACTCGGAATATTATCATAAAAGCAAAAGGTAAAAAAAAAATCTTGAACAATTGTATCTAGGTGTATGAAGTAACACAGAAGATTGTATTTACTGTTAGAAAATGAAACTAGAAACTAAACTGTGTTCCATAAGATTCCGTAAGATATTTTTGCAAGTAATTAATTGTTTAAAACTGAATAGTTGCACAAAAACAAACCTTCCAATTTAAATGGTTTTTTTTGTTTTTTTTTGTTTTTTTCCCACAGCTGGGTTCCTTGTGTTAATCACAGAACCCTTGTGGAGGTTTTTTAATCCCCTGCACTTACTGCCCATTAAACAGCACAAGTCAATACAGGGTATACCCTGGTTTAAATCGTTGATGTAGATTCTCCCTGTGTGCAAATATGCGCATGCAATTTCTGTGAGTGCTTTTTTCAAGTACAATTTTCTATGAAATGAAGCGAATCTATATGAGTGAAGGGCTATTATGGAAATATGATTCTCACATCTTTACTTTTGGAGTTCTCTAAGACAGATTGCCTTTGTCTGACCCTCACATTTTTACTGATTCCTTAGCATGATTCTTTTTCTTGGCAGCTCAAAGAAACTTAGTGGGTTTTCTGCAGCTTTACCATTTCTGTGTCTTTAGTAAGATTAAGATGTAGGTTACTGGGGCTTGGTTACAACCAGCAAAGATTGGTGAAACTTATGAACTCTGTATATGGATACATGTAGGGAAAATATTGTAAAGAACTCAAGTTATAGGACATTACTTACTTGTTTAATGTCAAGCTCCCTTTTTGAATACTGGGAACCAAATCAAAAGTAAACAGTCTTAATCTTAGATGAACATGAATATAAGCAAATGGGAAGAAACTGTGGAAAAAACACATTGTTCTGCACAATTAACCTGAGGTTTATGGCTCCAAAGCCAACCATTTATATCTTGTGATAATAGGTCTTTGAAGTGCTGCTTTAATAGATTTTGAAGAGATAAAATTTCGGATTGACTAATATTAGTGAGCAGTTTTGGATTACTTTAGTTGTTTTATGCTTTCTTCCCTTTTCTTTTTATTCCAATTGCTATTTTAGTTTTATTGTTACAGGAATGACCAGAGGAAGGAAAAGTAATACTGGTGAGGAGGCATTATGTTTCTCTTTTATTTAATTTTTAAGTGGTTTCAAATAGATTCTTAAGAAAGGCACTTGAGTTTTTATAACTACAGTAATACTTACCTTAGAAAATAAACATATTTTAGTGAGAGGTCTTTTACATATGACAGAAATAAGACACATTTAATTTTGGTGCTTTTGCTAGTATATTTTTATTATATAAACATGTGCATATATGCCCACATACCTATCTTGTATATATCTGCCAAATTCAGAGTGGACAGGAAAGTTGCTTCAAGGTAGAGATATGTTTGGAAAATACCTAATTCAGACTCTTCTGACAGCTGTAAGTTCCATCCCCTCCTCAAGGCATCTGAGGAAGACTGTTATGCTGGAGTTGACAGATCCTTTCCAATGAGAAGCTGTCATTTCAAGAACTCATCATCCACTCTAGGAGGATACCAGTGGTATCAACAGTAGACAGGAACAGATTTTCTTACAGAAGGAAGCAAGTAATTCTTGTGCTTTGCCACATATGTAGATTGATGCCTTGCATATGATCTAGACTGCCTTCTAGATTGTAATTCAATCTGATAAACCATGAAATAAAAGCACAATTTTTCTTATTTGTAGTATGACTAATGTCTCACTGTAGTTAGTTTAAATTAAGTATCTCTCCTTTCTGAGAGCAAAGTACAAAATAAAAGTGCAGTTTTAAGTGTCTTCTTCCGGGGTCAACATTGTGGCCTGTAGTGTCTTTACCTTTCTCCAGTGAAATAGTTAGATTTATTTTTTCATGCAGTACTGGTCATTAGATGGGCAAACACTTCAGTGGTTGCACGTCTCTTTGCTTTACTTTCCCTACCCACTTGCTTAGGTGCACTCTGCTGAGCATTGCACTTTGGTGCCGACTTTTTTTCCCCCTATTTTAGGAATAATTATCACGAATAGTAGCTTTTAGAAGATAAGAAGTACTTTTTTAAAAAAGGTTACATTACAGGCTGCATAGATATGTTGAACCTTGAATTTTTGATAGGTGCAATTTATTTCAGATGGAAAGTGCCTATAATTAAATTTCCATTTAAGAAAGTAAACCATTTATAGAGTACACTTTTATGACTTTCTTCTTTTAGTTTTGCATTTCAGAATAGTTGCATTTTTATGACTTTCTATTTAACATTAGCTTAGTATTTGGAAAGCAGCATTTAGAAAAACAACAATGTAAAGTAACTGTGATGCTGAAAACTGCAAATATATTTGAAGAATTTTCAAAAGGCTACTGCGTTCAGCAAAATCTCAAAAGACAAAAAGCCATATTTACAGACATTGAGGTATGTACTTGGTTTTCATCCAAGTCTCTGACTACAGTAATTACACTGGGAACACAGTCCTAACATTTCTGTTACTTCATGCCTGTTATTAGTGGGGGAAAGAAAGAGGAGGTGGAGGTACCAGAAAATGTGTAGTGTATTTTCCTGGTATTTTAGTATTTCATTTTCTGACATTCTTAAATCATTTTGAGAGTGATTATTTGCAAAGTTGTTGCTCCACACACAGGGGTATCTTCATGCCTCTGTGTTTTAATGAAGCTTTCAAGCAGTAAGAGAAAAGTTGTGAGCATAAGAAATAGAACCTTCACAAGAAATAAGGCAGAAAGTACAACATTGATTCCAAGAATAGGTGAATATTTCTAAGGCCTTCCCTCTATTTCAAACTGGTTGTTGAACTCAGCTCTTTATCTTTCCTACAGTTCCCTTGCTTTATGGATATTTATGGTCTATGTCCTTAGTACTTAGTACTTGAATTTTCCCTTACAAATCAGTGAAGAAGCCATGGTCAGCTGAATAGAGAAGATTGCAATGCCTTAACAAAAAATATTGATGTTCTTTTAACCCAACTTTTACCTTTTCTTTATTCTTCTGCTTTGTATTTGTGTCTTATAATGTGAATTTCGGATTAATGTGGTATACTCTCTTATGATATAATATCAGGGTTAACCTTTCATGAGTTGGAGTCTGGAGTAGATGAAGCCACATGACCAAGTAAAGGTTGTTATGAGATCCTAGTCTGCTTGCATTTTGAAACATACTCTTCCAGAATAAACAGGGTTTATTTGTAAATATTTAAGTTACATAATTTTACAAATCAGGTGGTTTTCAGTTCTATGCTAGAGAAATACAGAATTTTCCCATAGGGCCTCTGTAATCCCTATTTGTTTGTTCTGTTCACTTATCTGCAGAGATTAGAAGGTGGTGCGTGAATGGATTTATGGAGGAAAAAAAATAATTCGCTTTGCTAACCATTACCATTGTACCATCTTGGACAGTGAGATACTGAAGTTATCTCCACTGAAAGATATATGTCTGGAAGTGGTAAAGCCATTTGTTGTCTGAAATGACAGGTAATATTAGCTTACGTGTGGTGCCACGGGCAACAAGCAAAGTTTGATGAGCAGTGTTACAACTGAAACAATTCCATGATTCCAGGTTTGGGCAACACCTAAGTCCAGTGAGTAGTTCCAGGCTGGGAGAGGGAAAGAGTGATTTAAACAAGAGATCTTTGGAGCAAGGGATGGAAATAAATTGTCTGTTAGGCCTAAGGGTTTCTTGTTTATTTAAATGAAAATCAAATAGGTAGATAGAACAGGGCGCCAGATCTAATTCAAAGCTTAAGGAACAAATGGGCTGAAATTCCATTTCTTTGGAGGAGGAAAATTTAATTATGTAATGACTCTAGGACTTTGATGAAATCTGAACAGGTTAGAAATACAAAAGTGTATTTCTGAAGTTAAAAGTGTCTAGAAGAGCAAATTGTAACGACTTAATTTTCTTCCTGTCTGCCTTGTCAGGAGGAAATAATTGATAAAGCATAATTTAGAATATTAAAATACTTTTTTGGTTGGTTGGTTGATTGTGTTTTTAGGTCTGTAGTTTTGTTCTGTCTTGTTTTAATTTATTAGTAATTTTATAGTACTGTTTTCGGAGCCAGATGCTGTATTTTCTATCCATCATCATAATGCCATTGACTTGAATGGAATGACAATGATTTACATAAACTGTTGACCCAGTCTCATTTTGTCTTGAAAGTTTATCATCGATGAAACAATAAAAGAAGAGGTAGTTGCACAAAGATTATTTAATGAAATTTTCTGTTGTTGAAATGTTATATAATCATTTTATTTGTATAGCATCTGTCAAGACAAGTATAAGGTTCCTTGTCTGGAGGAATTCTCATTTGAAGAGACAGTAAATTCCAGTCTGTTCAAAGCCAACAGCAAATACTGCTCAACTGCTAGCAGCTGCAAAGTGAAAACTAGTGGCCTTTCTTCCCCAGTTGGTCAGGATGGTGTTTCCTTTTTTTAGATAGTTAAAATGTAAATGAGAATGTTTTTTGGGATAGAGTTTTGTGGGCTAGAGAGAAAGTAAATAAACCAAATTAGTCTCAGATATTTTTAAAAGACCAAGGAGGTACACGTTCTAAAATGCAATGAAACCCAAACTTTTTGCTTCATAATCAAAGTTTTTTTTTACTGAAAGTTTCTGTTTCTTCACTATAACTAGAATTTGATAAAAAAAATACATGTATGTATTATAATAATATCAATTATACGCTCAATTTCTGTGAAGAGTTAAGGTGTGTAATAATCCCTTTAGCTTCTTGTATGCTATCATGTGACATTTCTTTTTTCTCTTTTAACTAGAGTATTAGTGAGATGTAGCAAAATCAGAACAGATGAAGGATTTATTTTCTCTTTAAAACCACTTGGAGTTTGGCAGGTTTTATTTTATCTAAAGATAAATGCTTCATAAAAAAAAAAAAAATATATATATATATATATTCTTTTATGCTGACAATTTTTTCTTGATAATGGTAATTTAAAAATATATATACAATGTCATGCTCTTACTTTGCCAAACAACATTTCTACACTAAACCTCTCTCAAATGCTTTCTGAAATTTGTTGCTGTTGGAAGCCAAGATAAATATGTCTGTAGATGATATAATAGCTCAGAGGAGATGTCACCTGTTTAAAAAGAAACTTTTCTGATGCATATCTGTGTTATTGAAACAAACGATTTTAAGATTAAAAATGCTTTTTACTACTGCAATTTACTTCTTTTTATGTAAGTCAAAATAAAAGTCAGACTTAATACTTCATCTATGTGTTGGTCTGAGACATTTTGCATGTTCATTTCTCAGGCTTATTTGAAATGTTCATATAACCTGAAATTTGCAGTCAGTTAGTGTTCCTGGGAATAGTGCCATCTTCCAAAAGAGGGTAGTAAAAAGACATAAATGATTTTAATAAGGATGAGGTAACGCAAGAGGGAAGGTGGAAGGAATGAGTAAAGGAGGGAGAAGTAAAGATAGAACCTTTCATTTTGCCACTTCAAGTAATCCTTGGATTTTTACATGATGGGTCTTGCAGGCAGGCACAAGTCTATTCTACCTGCAATTTGAAAGAGACTGTAAATGAGATGTACGTGTATATGTGGTGTCTTAACTGGACATCTCATATACTGTATGTGATTTATATGACTGTATATGATTTCTCTTAACTGGAAATTACCTAGCAGTTCTAAGCCCACAGAACATATCCCTGAGCATTAATCTACATCAGTAACACTTTTTAAAGTATTATGGACAATTTTATGACCATCAGCAATATTTTAAGTTCTTTTACTCAGTAAATTGCTTGGATCTACTTTTAAGAGTCAAATAATAAGCTTCTAGTCCACAGTCACCAAAACATTTCTTTCCACCTCAATATAATAATCCAGAAACATAAATGTGCCCTAACCTTTTTTCAGAGGTGTTTTCTTTGATAGAATTAGTAAGCAATTGGTATGTTTTCTGCAGATAGTTACTTTACTGTGTAATACATGGTTATACTTTGTGTAACCCATTGCTGAATTTGGAGATCCAAACGAACATTAGGCTGCTGTGCTTGCCCACGGTAGAGTGAAGGATAAGTGATATAATCACACTGTGACTAAATATATCTTCTGCTGACGTTGAATTTTTGTCACAGTCTAAAAACTAGTTTAGAATGTCATCTAAAAAAACTGAATGCAAATCAAATTTAACATATCTCTAGTATCATGAGTTCTAGAGTACTGTAAGTCATTGAATGTACATGACAAATCTCTTAAGCTTTCTTAATCCAGTTTTGGAATCAGCATATACAGTCCTATTCAGATCTAGGAAATAAATAAAATATGATTATACTGTAAGGAGCAACTTATGGGTTGCTGTATCTGGTGTGTTATTACATCTTCTATCAGACAAGCTTACAAATATGTGATTCTTGCTTTTTTCAGACTGTTGAAAAGTAGAACAAGCACAGAAACCAGAGTTACTGTAAGAATTATCAAACATATTACCTGAATTAAATGCGTATACTTTATTAACATGTATTGAAGCATTATATTTATATCTTAGAATCAAAATAAACAGTAATATAAATGAACAGCTATGAATTTTTGATCTCCATTTTAGAACAAGAGATGAAGAACAGAATTTCAGTTTCCATTTCCAAAAATACTATGACTTGTATTATTCTGCTGTAAGTTGGTTATAAATAGTCGTTTAGAGTCTTTGTGAAAAATGCCATGAGTGATTACAGAATTCCCTTCATTTATTATATGTATATCTGTTTATTTTCAAGTCATGTCAATTCTTTAGGTGCTTTCTGAGACAACCGTGTCCCATATATTACTTGTTAGATCTGACAGCATTCATGTTCTCTTTCAGGAGACGCTGATAGATTGGTGTGACGAAAAGGAACTTAATTTGATTTTAACAACTGGAGGAACAGGGTTTGCACCACGCGATGTGACTCCAGAGGTGAGATACTCCTGGAATAAGAAAAACATGCCCTTCGGTGTAGAAATGTATGAATCTTGGGTTGGGGTGTTACTCTTTTTGAAATTTCCTCTGTAACTTTACTTTGGAGTATCTCAGAACAGGTCAGGTGATAAACAACTTGGAAGCAGAAAAAGCAATAGGGAATACAGCACAAGAGAATTAGTCTGACTTTGGGTTCTGACCAGAAACAATTTTCAGACTAAAATGTGACATAGCAAAATGGATTTCCTGTCCCAGTGGAAACAGCAGAGTCCTAACAGCATTTTGGTATAATTTCCCTTCGCACTGCAGAACAGCACTGCTAAGCAAAAACATGCATGTCTCTTTTGTTGTGTTCTGCACAAGTAAAGTGGGACGAAAGAGTTCTCTTAATTCTCCCTTGCAGGGTACTACATTGACAACTATTGCTTTATAGGTTAGAACATGGGAAGTAGATTGTAGGGGAGAAAACATTTGTGCAAAGCTGCTGGTGCTTCACTTGACACTGCACTATCAAAAAAGCTAAACAGGCAGAGATGGAGGTAACCTGCACCAGTAAACGTTGCACAGTAAATTCGGTTACAAAACACTTACCAGGAGCTAAGGTAAGGGGAAAAAAAAAAAAAGTGCAAAGGAAACTTAACCTAATAACTCAGCCTCAGGGCCATGAGTTGTAATATGAAATGATGATTGTTATTGGAGTACTTGGTATTTTTCGTTCCAAATTAGGTTAATTTGAACTTTTAAAATCACATACCTGTTTTTGGTTTGCTAATATTCAGTAGAGGACAGAATTAAGGCTGAGTGCCTGATGTGTTTATTTCTATAACTTAACGTATTTAGATTTCACTTTAGTGTTCATGTGAGTTTTCAATTACTTACGCTTTAAGAGTTGATTTAATTATAACATACCTACAATCATTTTTACCTACCAATGTGTTCTGTCAACCATGACTGCATTTTTTATTGTTTTCATTAGGAATTTTAAAATATTTTTAATCTGCTATATAACATTTGTGTAACTGAACAAAAAAAATGTAAATAAATGCTCTTGTACATTATTTCTGATCATTTTAGATTGTATACATAAGGGTCTATCTCTCAGAGAATGGGAACAATATAAGGTAACTGTAGAGTACTAGCTAGTGAAGATGAATTTACAGGTGATTCATGTTGCAAAAGCAACACAAAAGTGAAAAATGCATTGGTTTAATTGGTCTCTTACTTGCAAAGTAACATAATAATTTAGAAGGCTGTATTCCAGCACTATGCAAAAGGAAGGCAGAATTTCTGTTTCTGTTTTTCTGATTTATTAACTTAATGCAAAATCAAACCTAGGCAGTAGTGCCAGAGGAAATATTTCAGCCAGTGCCAAAAATTAGCTATAGATTCTCAAGCAGCATTTGGGCCCAGGAATTAACAAATGAGAACTTGGCACATAAATACCTCGTGCTTTCCTTATGTTGATTCATTGCTGTTACTCGAACTAATTATTTAATATAGGTGGTAATGATTTGTTTGATTAGTTTTGATGTTACAGTGACCCATTTTAAAAATTAACTGTTGTTGAAGTCTCTTTAGCCAAATAATAAAAACACGTTGGTACAAAAATAATTTTAAAAAATCACAGAAGGACAAGTGCATCCTTTATAAACATAATCAGTATGTAAGTCTTCAGTTGGTTATAACAGAACATTTTACCTTTCCAATTATTACTTTAATTAAAAAGAATTTATAAATTTATATAGGACGTTATTAAACTCAATTTTCACTCATTTAATATGCATTTAATTTACAAGACTAAAATCATGGTGAAGAGACTGAATCCCAGTTTTTGTTACAAACTGGCAATGATAAGGTTTGTTCTTCAATTCCATATAGGGTTTAGTAGATCATTCAAGCAAACATCAGAAGGGAAGAAAAGTAGTTTGCCAATATGTGTCATAAGTAAAATATTGTATGTGTTTTGGGTCAAGGAGAGAGAAAACTCAAAATGGAAAAAATTACTATGTCAACATAAAATGTTCAACAACAAACCTTCAGGAAAACTTGTTGTAGTAATGCGTTGTTGGAGGAAGTTGTTTTTAATATTTTACTTGTATGGTGTTCATACAGCATGGTCTCCTGTCATTACTGCACTGGTAATTAAATGATTTGGTCGTGACATTGTGCTATTGAAATGTCATCTTTATAACACGATTTTAAAGCTAGTATTAATTGAATCTAATTTTGGAAGACATTTGAGTGTTCTTCCTGAGAGCAGGGATAGTAGTGCATCAGGTCGTATTTCAGCTGGAATGATTCAGTCCTTAATGTTCCTGTAGTTTCAATTAGAAGACAGTTTTCTGCTTTTTCTTGAGAAGAGATATTTAGTCACTATTGTACTGTACAAGATAAAGTTGATTCCTGAAACTATTTACAGCCCAAATAGTTAAGGTTAATTTATTTTTTTATTCACTATTGATTAAATTGAAATTAAGTGGTAGTATAATGCATTTATTTATAAATATTTTTTTCAGAAATTTGTAATTCTTTAAAAAAAAAAAAAATTACTCGGTTTCCCCACTCACTTTGCATTTTGAACACTATAACTGAATCATACTAGATTATTGCAGTAGTTTCAATGATGTGTGATTTATTTTTTAAATAACAAAATAGATTGCTTGAAGGCTATCTGACTTTGATTAGCTCTCTCTGATCCCTGAATTTATTGCATACGACTAGCGAGTAGATGGGGAGAAGCTTTTAAGTTAGGTGTTGCATGATTCACGGTTTGAGAAGTGGGGGTCAGTTGAATTAAGCAGAGTGAATATCCTTCACCTTTTTGCCTATGTGACTTTGAGTGATGAAATGAATGTGAATAGATTAAAAAAAATCAGCCAGTGGATGGCTGAATTTGAAGGAAACTGTTGTAGAAGTTAAAAATGAATGCTGTAATTCTTCATCTACTATGGCAGTTCATGATAGTTCTCATTTGGACCAAAGCCAAAGTAGAGGCTAGATTTTGTAGATATAACCACGGTTTTGACCATCTTTATGTTGCCTGTAATTTGAGGGTTTTAAGTCCACACTGGGAATGTTCATACAGTCTGCTCATCACTGGATAGAGATTGAGCCATTACATATTGCCCAAGTTAAGTTATTTGGGAAAGTTTTATTTTGTATTTCCAGATGCAGATATTTTCCCCTTGGAACTACCACACTGGATTGCTAGACAGTTACCATTTTTACAGGATATTAATGAAAATATACATTAACTTTTAAAAACATATTTAAATAATGCAATAAGTTTGTATCAATCACATTTTCTCTATTGCTTGTCAGTCAATACAAGGAGGAAAGGAAAAATCTCATGTATACAGGCACTCTGTGAAGTCTTTTATCTTCCATCTTCTTGACTTTTATATTTATTCTTTTGCAAAATTATACATCCAAAAAATTAATTTTCCTACCTCTTAACAGTCTTCTGGCTGTTTTCTTATCCTACATCTCTTGTGTGGCTCCATACAAAACTAATTTTATGTACTTAGATAATAGAAAAAAGGATCAGCCTATTGTGCCTAGACTGATGCTAGAAATCCTTGAGCTGTTGCTATGTGAATTCACAAATACTTCAACCACGCTGCAGATAATTGTCAGCCCTAAAATTTTGAGACGAGACTCCAGGAGAAGAGGCATAGAAGAGCTCTGCCATTATGCAAACCCAGGCAGATGTTTTCTCATAGTCTTCCTTCTTTTCCTCTGCTCTGGAAAAATGATGAATGTGCCTTTTAGCTTTTGCTGATTATATTCCTCAATATTTATAGGCTGCTTTTAAATATATTTGGACACTTAATCATTTTCATTTGATCTCACGATATGTGCATACCTGTTTATTCTTTCATCAAAGTTCATAAGTCCATTAAAAAAAATGTCCTCACGAACTCCCTCCAACTTGTCAGCATTTTCTCTGATAAAAAGCCTGCTCAGAATGAAGAAAACATTCCAAGCCTAGTCACACAAAAGTCGTGTCTAGAGAGAAGAAAGTCTATATTCTGCAGTGTTGCAAAGTTTTTATATACTCAATTCAAAATCACAACAGCATTTTTATAATCAATACCAATTGCAAATTTTCTTTTGCCTGACTTTTCCTAATTCCCTAAGGTATCTTTCACTATTGCTGGTTCCTGAGTTTCTCCTTTGAATGTGGTGTGAAATTTTCTTTAAATATTTTAATTGATTTTCCAAATTACACATTTTAAAATTCCATTTAATTTCTACAGACTGTTTTAATGTCTATTTCTTTGCATTTCTTTGTCCCAAGTAGTGTTTACAAACTTCCTCATCTATACTGTTCGCAATTTTCATGTTTTCTTTCTGTTTGTTTACCCTTCAACTTAGTTAATGGAACAAGGTGCTTGTGACAGAGCAGGATTTGTGAAGTCATAGCCATATTCTCACAGCAACTCATATGTTCCCCTCAGTTTAATTTAAATCCATTGAGACATTTCAAATAACAATTCCCAATTAATATTTGGTAACTTAAACTAGGAAGAACATGTAGATATTTTTATCCTCCCTGCTTCAAGTAGTGCTTTTCCAGACCAACAAGATTTCTGGTAGAGTTCCTTGTGGATATGGGAGCACTTCCATTCTTTTTCCGATAGTATTCAGCTCTTCTTAGTGCCATGCCAATTATATCTTAATGTTGTCACTGGCCACAAGAAACTCTTTCTACAACCTGTCTGTCACTTCAGGCTGGCTCCATAATAAGGAGGAATGAAGTCTTCATTTCATATGTGACATCAGTCATTTTATGGTGGGAGTACTCTGAAATCATACAACCTCTAATTATCCAGGCTGTTCTTTCCGTTTCTCACCCTCAATATTCAGTACGAACTCCAATTTTAAAACCTTTTTCAGCATTTATTTTTGTAGTCTGTGTTAACACTGCAGTTTTCCATGTCTCTGAATGGAGATTTCACTCCCTGTTAAGTCTGATTTCTTTGTTAGAGCTATTGTATAACGAAGTGTGCTGTGCATGTGTGATGAGTGATCCTGTAACTTGCCATCAGACCGATCGTTCTCCATATTTCTTAGGAGATTATGTTTTCAGCCTAGCTTGCTCCTAAAGGATCTGAATTATGAAACCTTGCCAGATGCAACTAGGCAACAAATATACTTCAATGGAATAGACCACTGTGTGACAGACTTCTGAATTCTGCTATTAGAATTTTATCAGCAACTCTGTAAGGTATCGTTCCCTTTTTTTATTAGACCTCCAGACAGTTCCTAGCTTATATGATTAGGTCTTTATTCAGCCTAATTTAATTTTTCAATATAATCAGTTCAGAATTTGAAACACTCTATTGGGTGTTCCAAAAAATCCAAATACGTCTGTGTGCTCTATTCATTTAACCAATAATTCTATAGTTAGGTTTTAAATCTCAGATTTGGAAGACATTATAAAAACAGAACTGCTATACTGAATTGCAGAACACTTTTCACTAAACAACCATTACCAGTGTCTTTGAGAAGCAGCAGTATCCTGATTATTTGCAGTATGCAGCACACTGTCGGCTTACAGACGTACCTGTGTCCTGGGAAATTCCAAGCTGATTTAGCTGACTTGTGAAGTGCTGAAAAGTACACTTTCTCTTTTCTTCTGGGAAAATCTCAGGAAATTCTCAGGAAATCTTGGTAATACACCAGCACCACTGAAGAGTCTGGTTGTGCTACCATCAACTGCAGTCACTGCATGGAAACACCTGGGAGCTGCGAGGACAGCTGTAGTGAGAAATGTGGGAGGGAAGGAAGCCAGATCCCATTTCAGCTCTATTTACTCAAATAACAGAAGGTATGCGCACACACACACACACAAAAAAAAAAGGTGGAAATTTACACATACAAAGAAAAAGCATTCCTAAAGAATACTAGTTTTGATAAATAAAGAGAGCTTTATAAATTGATATTCTGGTTCTATAAATGACAGTTTTGAACGTCTCCTTGTCTGTGTATCCAGCTGAGATGCAGGATGAAAAGAGAGTATGTCTCTCAACTTGTTTCTGTCTACATTTCCAGACATAGACAAGTATGAAGATATTGAATTAAACAAGGAAAAGAAATAGAGGGGATACTTTTTTGTCTGTATACAGAATTGATGTGTCTAAATTGGAAAGCTGCATTTTTTTCTGACATTCACTTTTTTAAACATTTCAAATATCACACTGGCTATAGAAAAAGCTCAAAAAATATGATGGCTAGAAGAGATGCTTTCTGTGAGGGTTATACAACCCAGTCTGTTTAGTTTATCATAAAGAATATTGGGAAGTAACTTATTTTGTAGTGCATTCACTATATTTTCTTTGAGAAATAACAATATAATGTACCAAGGGTTCTGTTAGTCTGCTGAAGAGATGTGCAACAATAGCTGGTGATAAGAAGCTCAAACCAGAAAAGTCTAATAAGGAAATCATCATATTGGAAGATTTTTTTTGTGTGTTTGGATTTGTTTTGTGAGTTGTTTTAACAGTGAACAATTAACCATACGAAGAAGTTCCTTCCCCGAAAGAGCTGTATTCTCTGAGTTTCAATCCTGCCAAAGCAAAACCAATTGTGGAAGAGATGTCTTATAAAACACAAGTTATATGGGATTCCTTACAGAAGTAAGGGATGACATTTAATGAGTTATCCCGTGTGGAAAGTCAGGCAAGATTCTAACCTTATGTTCTATATGTATTAAATGAGAAGATAATTCAAATCAAATGGATCCCAAAATTAATGGCTACACAATTGTCTTTAACTGGTTTATTAACCTTCTGTCTAAAGCTGTCTGACCATCATAAAGATAATACCAACAGATTTCCTATCAAGCGTTCCAGGATTTTTTTGCCTATTTGAGGATCAACCTTTATTTGCTTTATTTTAGTTTTCCTTAATGATCTGAAAATAGCAAATAGAAATTCCATTTTCTGTCTTTCAGGTATGTATGAAATATTTGCAAGCACTGTTGAAAAAAAGAAAACAGTAATAAAACCGCAGTAGGTGATTACAGTGCTTCATAGAGAAACAAGACACAATAGCAAGCCAGGAAGTCTAATTTTTCTCTTTTAATTTTTACAATTGTATTTTTTATTCCAAGGTAATTTCAAAATGACAGTAGGAAGAAAGCGGGTGGACAAATGTTTCATATCCCAGTGATCCCAGATACTTTCAAAAATACATCCAAAAGAACAATACAATTATAATTTACGTTTTTTTCAAAAGGAAAGGAAAGGTTCTTCTCCTATGGGCATTGCCAATACATTTAACTGTCTGCACTGTAGTGACCACAGCTCATAGAGATGTGTTCTGTTATTTTAAATTAGCTGGCTTGGCTTCTATTAGCAGTGTAGCTGCCACAGTGTATAGGACTTGCACTCCTTCCTGTAACTGGGAGAGAAAAGGGAGAGAAAAGAATGCCTGCCATAAGCCTTCTGCATAATGAGATTTCCAATTTGGGATTTTTTTTTCCAACTTGGGAATTTCTGCCTTTTAGGCATTTCTGTTAGAATATCTCTTTGCAACAGGTAACAGGGAACTGAACAAAATTAAACGTCAGGCTAAGGCAAAATGATCTGGAAAACATTGTCAGGCTTGTAATTACGCAATTTTCACCATTAATGTGTAATTTTTTTCTGGTCATGTTTTATTGCAAGTAGTTTAGTAGCAGCTTAATATGGAGAAAATTGGCAATAATATATAAAAACATGAGGAAGTCTTCTGTGTGAAGGCATCTTAAAGAAATGATAACTAGAAGACAAATACTAGTTTGGATTTAAGATGTATCAAAAGTTAAGTTAGTTAGTCCTTTTAGCAAAAGTGCACTAGAATACCAAAATGATTCTTTATTAAAATAGTTTACCATTAAAACTAATGCTTATTGAATAGTAAAGAATTTCTCATTTGCTCCTTGTCTGCTATGCAGGAGCACTTTCAGCCACTAAAGAAGAAACTGGAAGAGTCTTGGAAAGTGGCTGGTATCATCTGTTATTCTTGGGATCATAACTGTTCCTTTGCCTGCTTCTGCAGATTCCTACCACATGGAACAACATTAGCAATGTGTTAATTGAAAGTATTCGAAGAGAAAAACACAATGTCCATATATATTGCCACACTCATGTATGGAAGTCTTATGGAAAAGAAAATAATTACTTTTTAACTGTAGTTTGGACCATTCACAGTTATTTCATCTTGTATTTCATGCATATATTCTTTTTCCCACTTGTTTTGTAGTGTGAATACCAAATAGTGAGGAGCATAATGTACAATATACTACTTAATATCGGTATTTGAACTTTCACTAGATGTAAAAAGTACATTTTTTCTTCCACGATGGTTCACTGAGATCAGTTTGTCATAGTTCATTTTCATTGAGCCTTGAAAGATCTCCCTTTGGAGAGAAGATGCTAGCAATTTCGTTCTTGATGCGGTTCAGCTAACTCTAGCTGCTGCTGGCCACAAAATCATATGATCTGATAAAACTGCTAGTATGTGCTGTAAGTATCTCGTGCTTAGGAGTATTCATATCTACTCTTGTTCAGTCATTTACGGTGTGTTACTCCTGGCTAGTTTATACTTTTACTGATCATATAACATAAATCTCAGTCTCCTCTGCCTAAATTTCCTGTCACTCTAAGCCCAAATAGTTTTTGATACAGGGAAGTTTGGATATGGAAGAGATTCCTGTTCTGTGACCACAGTTTCTAAAATTGAAATTATATTATCTTCTACTATTCCTGTGCCTTACTCAGCTGAAGGGAAAATGAATGGCTGATACCCAGAGGATCAGTATAAATAACGTTCCATCAGCTTAGCCTCTTACTACTGTACCGTATTCCTTAAAAGCTTTGTTGCTTATGAATACACAGCAATTTTGTGTGGATACTGTTTCTGTGACCTTTCTAAATCTTAATTCAGCAATGCACAGTAGAACTAATCATTCCTTTGGTGTGTCTAAGGCTCTTCAGTTTGCACGAAAGCGAAGAGTTGGCTTCTTGATGCATGTTATTGCTCGATCAAAATGGGTGTCATTTTTCAGCATTCGCATAAGAAGTTAACGTACAGGCGGATACGTACACACATAGTGTAGACCTTTAAGAGAACAGAAATAGTAAAGTTTGGTTCCTGGCTGGTTGGCTTTTAGTGATGGAAGATGAATAAAGAGACCCATGACTGAAAAGACAGATGAGTTAAATTACTGAACTTAGTTATTGCTGTTTTATCAGTTCTTGCATTCCAGACTTCATTATGTGTTTCTGAAATGGAGTAACAGCTAACATTTCTGTAACATGGTTTAGTTTGTTTAAAAGAACAACCATGTTAAATAACAGAGTGCTCTGTGCAGCAAAAGCGTTGATAAGTGTTGGACTTTTGCAACTCTTGCCACAGAAGAAGGTTATCCCACAAGACTCACAAGACTAATACTGTTCTTTAGTGCGGGTTTATCTAAGCCAAATTCAAACACGAGCCTACACTAGTGATGAGTAACAGTTAATGACTTGTGCAGTTTATCTCACAAATGGCCGTCATCGGCTAACGGGTACTCCTGTTCATCTTCACAAGATATTTTGCAGTGGATATGGGAATGAGCTCACAGGACCATCCCCTTTCCCCTCTTATACACCTTGTGCTAGAGGTAAGTGTGGTTTTGGGGAACAAGGGTGGGATGTCATGAGATAAAAGTGAATGTGGGCTTCTTAAATTTTTCGCAAACCTCAGTAAAGGCATGTGTCTGGGGATGGACAAAGATTCAGCTGAATTCTTATTTTTTGCCCAAAGAGGTTACCCAGTCCTAAACTGACATGCTTTCCTTGAACTGGGAGTCAGAAATCCCTTTTCTCTTCTGTTTTTCTGCTGCAGAAATTCCCAACATTCCCATTATGTGGGCTCCAGAGAGGGGTAAGCAACATCTTCAATCCCACCCAATCATTTCCAAACTAATTCTTTGCTAGTATTTTTTTGCTTTTTAAATCATCATCAGAAACAGTTTTTAGATACATTTTTCCCATTCATTTGATTTTCTTGTGGATTCTCATATTTTTGTTTTATAGGAAGGTCCCATGACCTCCCCAAGTGCTAGGGTCAGACTCATCTGCTGTTTCCATTTGTGTGCTATTCTGTGGATTTTCATGGTTTGCTCTGATCTAATGATATTACCAGAGGGTGAGCATCTAGATTCTTGGGACTGTTTCACTCATGGTATCTTAAGTTGTTGAAAAAGCACTGTCACCCTGCTTCCTTGTCAGTCAGTTAACAGGCTTATGTTTTATCCTTGCTGACAGTTGCGTCTGATTATCCATGGGCGTTGGTCTTCTGCTACCTTGCCTGTCTGGGGACTGCCTGGCATTCACTACTCTCTCTTATTTTCTCTATTGCTGGCTGTGTGGCGTTGTCCTCCCAAAATCTTGGCCCTTTGCCTGACTGTCTGGCATTACCTCTTGACCAGCTAATTGCTCGACAGTGACTACCTGCTGCCCTGTCCATCTGTTGACTGGCACATGTCGCCGCCTTCCTGTCCCTTGTATCCGATCACACGTCGGCATCGGCTTTCCACTGCCCCGTCTCCCACTTCCAATGCCTGACATCACCCTCCTGCTGAGTGCATCTGCTGACTTTGCGGAGTTGTTCTTCTGCTGCTTGGCACACCTGCTGTGTGGTACTGCTTTATCGACTTGCTGAATGTCTGGCATTTTCCTCCTGCCTTTTCACCTGCTTCTTGATTATAGTGTCCCCTCGCTGCTCTTTGAGTCTGCTTACTCACTGATACTTGCTCTTTTGCTGTCCTGTCTACTTGCTTTTATGCCTGGCATTTCTATCACATTGTCCTGCCCACCTGCCTAGATTTTGTTTCTAAATATGCATCAGTCTGAAAACTTAAGAAGAAATGTAAGGAATGGGGAAACAATATTGTCTGGCTCCTTCATGGTCTGATTCAGTTCAACATACCAGCCAAAAAACTGATCTCAGGACCTGCACCCAGTTTTTTGATAGATTTGCTCACACAAATCCCTGTCCCTTCTTAGGATAAAAAAAAAAAAGAGAGAGAGAGAAAAAAGAGAAAAAAAAGGCTCCCAAATCTTACTTAATCTTTACTTCATCACCTCATTTGATAGGTGTATTACTATTCAGTAATACTGTGTTAAGTATCCATTTCAGTAATAATTCAATACTAAATCAAATCACTAATATTGCCTATAGTAATCTCGCAGAATCCATGGAAGGTAGGTAAAAAAAAGGGGGAAAAGAAAAAAGAAGAAAACAACAAACAGTGTTACTGAGGCTCAGAAAGATTAAGGGCTGAATGTCGAGCTATACCAAATAAATAGTGGATCAAAGGATCTAAATAATAAATTTTGGATATTTCTTATTTAAAGCACAAGGTTGTAGCTAATCTTAAAAAAACAAACAAACAAAAAAAAACCACCACTGGATCTGTATGGGATTACCAAACTGCAATGTGTCCCAGTTGTTTCCTACTCTGCTGAGCTTTCTGTTCTGGGAGAATGTTCAGTTGCCAGCTTACAGAAACCTTTTTGTCACTTTTTCACAGATTAAGAACAAAGTCTTGTCTACATGCGTAAGGTCCACGGTGAGGGTCCATAAATCAGTGTCAGAGCTTATTGTAGGAAGCAGGATTTCCTGCTTCTTTTCTTTTAATGCCAGTCACTTGTCCTCTGCTTTCCTAGTTCTGCCAGTTTCTAGCTTATTATGTATGTGGTTTGAATTATGCTTTTGAATCCAGTACTAATTCGGAACTGGGGTAAATATTCTCTTATAATGAACCCTGTCATGTTTTCATCATAAAGTCTTCCTATTCTTAATTATAATAGCCTTTAACCTCACCTTTTAAACTCTCAATAGATTATTATATGATATACAGTATTATGTTGCTATCTTCTGAGATACCCTAAGTAGACTAACTGATGTCTGACCTTACCCTCAGGTCAGCATTCCCTGACTCAGTAGCCTCTTTTGCTTGTACCAGACTAGCTCTGGGATCTGAGAGATACTGTGAGAGCACAGCTTGCTCCCAACACCTTCTTGCCACTGTGGAGAACAGCTCCCAGTGTGGCAGGCATTGTTCAAGTAAGAGCCAACAGGAACCTTCTCCCAGCTGTCACATTGGCCTGTCGATGTCTGGTAGGCTTCTTTCTGCTGTGAGGAGCTTCAGGACACATCTGCCTTTACTCCCTTACAGTGTCCTAGGCTCTGCTGCTGTCCCTCGTCTCAACTCTCCTTTGTTTCTCCAAACAGATTTTCTTCTCAGTTTAGCAAACTCTTAAAGACAGCAGGCTCACAGTCTCTCACTTCCCACCAACTTCACACTGCTGGGGGTTCTGGTTAGAAGAACAGATCTCAGTGGCAGAACACTTTCTGGAAGCTTTAACTATGTGTGACCTTGTTTTGCTTCTTTCCTAGGCTGTTGTTTGAGAACTGGCAGCAAGTGGGGTCATTAGAAGAGAGGAGGAATATTCACCCTAGCACTGTAGGGCTGCTGGACAGTTTGTGAACTCATTTCTGATCCCAAGAACCATAAGTCATTCTCTGGTGTATCGTTTCAATTAATTCATTTTATCTAAATTAATATTACCATGAAAAAATTGCTAGTTTTTAAGTAATATTCAGGTTGTATAAATTTTAAACTAAACAAAATGCAGACAAACACCAGAAGCTGAAGGAAAATAAACACTATGCTTTTCCTTGAGTCTATGCAATTTTCTTAGTTGAAAATTATACCTACTGGAAAATTGATGCAGTGCAGTCTCAGGCAGCTTCACAGTAAAATATCCCGGTGAATCAGTTTTCCAGCTATAGTGATCAAGCTATAGTACAAATATTTTAATCATTTTTAAAAAATGTATGTTTAGTTGAAAGAATACATTATAGTTTTTATGTTATAAAAGAGTTATGATTTGGTTCAAGAAACAAAAATCTGCACACAAAGCTCTGGGAATAGCATCACATCTATCAAATCCCTGAAACAATTCTTGTTGTTGTTGTTAAAACATTTCTTGGTTTATCCTGTGCACTTTTCAACAAAAAGTTAGTTTCTAGAACACTTGTGAAGAGTTATAAGTCTTTCCAGCTTATAGCATTTCTCTTTCCAGGAAAACTAAATTTCCTGTTTTCAGGCTGTTATCTCAGTTTTGTTTTCTTTTACTGGACTTTTCCTTCCTTTCTCTCTCTGATAAAAAACGTTTCTAGTAGTCATTTCCTGAACTACTGTCTAAATCCTGCAAATTATTTTGCAGAAAAGTGTTTTTCATATACCTTCTCCTCACTTCAATAATGTATTTAAATTTCATTAAAATTTTTATAGTTTGCTTTTTTTTATTTTTCTTTGTTTTGTAAAGGTATCATCTCTGATGATAACTCGGCATTGTAGCATTTAAACAACTAATTCCTTCTGTTGTTTCTGAAGAAAACAGATTCCTGATTAATACAAGTCTTTTGCTCTCAGAAAGATAGATTTAAACATTATTATTTTGTTACTCTTGGGATTTCCAGGTGTTCTACTATCCTAATCCACTTAATCTCTGCTTTCAATTCCAGTTGAAGTTTTCCATTATTTTAAGAACAATGTGTCTGTTAGTGACTTGTATCAAATTAGAATTCAACTTCTGTTAAGTCTGTATGTTGTTTCTGAATCCAGTTTGAAAAAACTATTTGTTTAATTTTAGACACTAATGCCTCAGATGTTAAATGTAATGCTAAAGAACATACGTGCCCTTTGGTTCATGTGACATCAGTGACAAAGGCTTTTGCTGTCACAACTCATGTAACAGTTCTGCTGAAGGTATATTGAGACAGAGTAAGTTCTAGTTTCTCTCTACTTTTGCCTCTTTACTTAGGGTAAATAGCTTTCACTTGAAAAAATAAGGAAACTGGTACACAGAACAGATCTAAGAACCAATACAATACTGTTTTAGTAGGATTACTGCTGAGCATCACACTTTGTAACCTATATTTTTTTCTTTTATTCTTTTGAATAAATTTAGGAAGATTTGAATGCAGCATCCTCTGGATTCTCTTTTCTTAAAATGTTCTTTAGAAAATGGTTAGAAAATGGTGTTTACATGGTTATAATGTCTAATCAGTGTCTAATTGATTCCTTGTTAAGGTAGTATCTGTGGCTTCAACTTAATGAATTTTCTTAGGTGATTAAACTGATGTATTCACTGAAGTTATATGTGGAAGTGACCCAGTCATCTATCCCTCATTGACTGTTGCTGAACTGTGTCCAGTCAAGTTTTAGATTTTGAATTTGCTGGAACTTCTTTCACTTTACTTCAGTGTTTGATCAAGTCAGATATCATAGTTTGAAAGTTTTATGGTAGACTGCACCTGAACTTCTGCTTGATTTATTTTTTTCTATTCTGATTGTACATTGTAGCAACACTTAATAATCTTTTCCACCCTTCATGTTTGCTTTTACTAAATATTTGTAAACCTTAATTGGAGTTTTTCTTTCAATCTTTTTGCATATAGACTGTAGTATTTTTTAAATAAACTTTGTTTTGGGTGGTGTTGCAATCATGTACATCACTGAAGTGGCAGATTTTGCTGATTCTAAAGCTAAGTGAAACCTACACATTGCCCTATTTTTAGGCTAAGTTTTGGGGCTAAAGCTTCTTTTTCAAGAGTGGAAAAAATGACTGGCTTTTTGCCCGTTCTAAGAGCTGACTAGTTACTTCTCTGAAACAAATTAATGCATATTTATACAGAATTAATACATGAACAGAAAACCCTAAAACTATAGTCTCTCTTCAACTCTTCTACATAACATACAAGTTCTGCTAATTTCTGCTGTTCAGCATTGGTGGTTCCTGGGATGAGAAGGACAGAAGGATATAGAGCTCTTTTAGATTTCTTTGTCTCTGGAGAGTTTTGTTTCTTGTAGACTTACTAGTCTAGCTGGAACTTCTGGGTTTTTCTCAATTAATAGCTTGCCATGTTGTTAAGACAGCTTAATATTTTCACCAGAAATATTTAGTGTCTTTATTTCTCTTCCTTGATGTTTTCCTTACAAATGAGCTTTTTTTTTTTTTTTTTTTTTTTTTATTTAATTCAGACACTGTACTGGGCAACTGAGCTTAGGTGCATGCAGTTTCTAGGTTATTCTGAATTACCCTTTCATCATCCACATAAATTATATTGAAATACTGCTGTCTGATTGTTTTTGTCTTAGGTTAATCTTCTTAAAGCTGTGATTTTGTAGTTGCTGCTCTCTGTATGTGAGCTCATTGCTGTAGTAGTGAGCTGCTTAGCTTTTTCTGCAAGAGTCCAGATTTATCTACATTTTAAATATACAGAGGAAGAACTAATTTTTTGCCTGTGCCTAAGAATCTCTGCCTTACTGGTTGTTAAAAGCTATCACTTTTCTCAGTGATCCACTTATATGCTGCTAGTATAAAAACCAGTCTACTGAAGAAGTTTGTCCATGGCGAGTTTTATTAAAAAGAAATTGCTACACACCTGATGGTCTGCTACTTCAAGAATAGCTGAAGTTAAGTGCAAGGGCAGGGAGGCACTTTCAGAAACAATTTTGCTGTATCTATATTAATGAAAAGGAGCCTACGTTACAAGAGCTTTGTTTTAAGAGCAGTTAGGAAGTAGGAGGACAGAATTTGTATATACAAATATAGCTATGGTATGAAAGGTAATGTGCCATCTTTTAAAACTGGAAGAAACTAGTGTTTTGGATACAAACATCTTTATAGAAAAGATCCTAAGAATAGTGAAATAAGAGGAAAACATACTCAATTTTTTTACTTGTTATATTGCTATGTTTTCTTATTATCAATAGTAAACATTGTAAACTGTTGGTTAAAATCAAATTCCAAAGAAAAAAAATAATGTTCATATTTAAAATTCTTAACATTAACAGTAGGTGAGGAATTCTGTTGTTTTTCATTTCAGTGCTCTGTGCTGTAGTTGTCTAAAAAAGTACTTTTTTAAACATTAAATTGATGTGGTGATAAGAGATAGACAGCCACAGTCCATCTTTGAGAGTTCTTATGAGACAATTGAATTATGCCTTTATATCTTACTGTTCAAAATGTTGAAGTTAAATAACAGGTTATTTACTGAATGTATTCTTAAAATAACTCTATGGATTACAGAGCATTAGAACCAAAACAAGTTTGTACTAAGAGTGTCCATCTTCTCTAAGAAACTTTTTAATCTAATGCTGTCCATGAGAATCTTGGAGAGTAAAAACAACAACAAAAAAAGTGTATATAGGAAATCATTAGACAGAGTGCACAGTTGGTCACTGGTTTCCAAAATCTGTTCAGTTGTTGAGTTCCTATGAGTACATCACCCAGGTGTACCTCAATCAGCAACCGGTCAGGCTCTAGATGCATGAATTGCATCACTGGATCTATCTCACTGAAGAATTGTCCCTATAAGTTTTTAGGTTATGGCATAAGTATCTGAAAGCAGTTGTTAAAACGATGCTTTATCATTTACTTGGACAGTGAGGATACTATGTAAGAGAATCTTAAGAGAAAGTGAAGTACTTTTTGTAGTTCTTGTAATGGGTGTATTCTTGAAAATCCTCAGCAGTCCATCCTTTGTACTGTAGAAGGTGTATTTTAGGAGGGATTTTTTAGAATCTTCAACACTGATGGTTTTAGATCTAAAATTGTTTGGAAGAGATACGTGGCAGAATCTCACTGGCGTTCCATAGGCAATATTTATTCTTCAGGGAGGGTAGCAAATGATAGGAAGCAATAGACAATGTTGCTGTTGTTCTCAAAAGAAAAGAGTTTCACATCTCAATCTCGGTACCAAATGCTTTAGAGTTAAAGCACTGCAAAATGATTTATTTGGAGAAGTAAAATTGCGAGTAAAGACTCCAAATTATTGCACTGCCAACGAGACCAGGCAAGTTCTTAGGAAACAACGTTAGTTTCTGGCTGGTGGCTTCATTCTCTGTGTGCGCTGATGAGGATCTGTAAATAATAGGTTCTCTTCCTGTGGTACTAAATCAAAACTTAGCAAAAATGATGGTTTTGTTTCTGTTTTTGGTTCTAAACTTTATTGCTTAAAATACTTATTTTATATAGTTTTTTAAACTATAAAGAATCCAAGGTCAACACCGGTTTTGTATGAAATATGCTAACTGTAGCCTGACTCCTCTTTGGTATAGGTAAATAGTCTAGAAGTTAGTACACGTGTAGTACACAGGGTAAATTTTTATGAGACAGGGCTCCCTAGTTATTGTAGCGTTAGTAAAAGCTCATTATGTTGTCAGCTGCAGTAATTGTAGAATTCTTAGTGGTATTGATTAGAATTATTTCTGCTCATTTCTCTCATTTCTACTGCATGGTTCTGTAATCTGCTAAGAACAAATTTTTTTTTCACTTCTCCAGTTTTGTTCCACTTTAATTTTTAAGGAATGTTGCAGAAGTTGTGACAGATAACATAGATTCTTACATTTTATGTTTAGTTTGAAGTAACTGGGGGGAAAAATAATAGAATAATAATAAATACATAACATTTTAGCAGTGATTTTGGAATAGCAGAGTGGTGTCTCTACCTTTACCAGCATTTCTTCGTCTGTACTACTTGTATTAAACAGCTAGCAAATGATTCTTACATGAAATGGAGTTAAGGTGGGAAGCACAGACGTTTTCATATCAAAAAGAGGGCTGAAAAAAAGAAATAGCCACCTAGCCCTGCTTTGGAACCAAGTGCATGAACTTGTTTCCAACTGTCATTTTCACAAGCTAACATTTATATCCTCTCCTTCTTGTAAGTATTTTACTTTTTGGCACTGGCTTCACACACATACATTATACAATTGTAACATGCTGCATCTGATGGGCTGCATAAGTCTTCATTGAGCCTAAATGCCTTCCTCGTAGTGCAGAAAAGCATTTTGTGCTTTCTTTGCAGGGTTAACTGTTTCTAGCAATGAACATTCTGTTGGTTTCAGCACAGTGTATGAGGGTGAGTCATAAAATCAAGATCCATTTGGATGGCATATATATGTTATATATATTTACTGTCAGAGAATTTTGTTCAGCATTCAGGATTAAAAAAATATTGTTAATAACACTAAATATATATTAGACGTTATGTAAAGAAATTGCTTATTTTTTGATTGCTCAGTTGCAACGATTTCTTTGACATTTGTATTACATAAATGGGGCAGGTGAGTCATTGATCTATAAAGTTCATGTAAATCAAGTACAACCAGATACAAACCTACTGAGGTACAGATACAAGTTGAAAATACTACAATGTTGGTTTTTCTACTGTATTGATTTAACTTTTCCTTTTCTTTATTGTATATAAAAACGTGAAGCATCTTCCCCCAGATGTTTTGCAAGCTGTAAGTAAAAGTGAAGCTGAGTGTTATGAAGTAAATCTGTTGAGTAGTTTTATTTCAGCTGATGAAAACAAGGTCTCTAAGGAAAGTTACAATAAATACTACTGAGTTTGATCTTTATTATTTAATGCACACCTAGGTAATTCTTTGTTTATAGAAATAACTATCAGTGGACTCCAACAAATATATTAATGGCTCAGTCATGTATAAGTCATTGAAGTATTGTCAGAGGTACCTCTATCAGCCAGTTGCTTTTCATGTTTATATGCACAGTGGAGTTGTACTGATAAAATCATTTGCTGATATTGGCTTATAAACACGGATGTGGAATTAGCTCCAGGCTTCTGAGTCTCTTGCCGTAGGCATTAGGTACCAATAAATGGTATGATGGGTCTCAATGAAGAGAGTGAGGGAATTTGAAGGCAAGTTCTAGGCACAGGGAATCATGGATACAGAGAGAAACAGAAGACAAAGAGTCTGTATTTGATCTAATCTAACAGCAGGTATTGCTGTGACACTTTTGTTCCTCACAAAGATAATTTCTGTAGGGTCATTCTGTGAAGTCCGGGGCTTTGCTGGCAGCAGAGTCACTGTGAATATGGTGAGAAAGCAAGCAAACTTCAAATCAGCATTCCTGTGCTGCTGAACTGTTGTCAGTGGAAATGCTACTGATATGTGCAGATACACCAGATGGTATATTTAATTTTTAGTTGGCTACACTAAATCAGGGTTTCATCCACCTTTGGCTTTATATAGATTTGAGATGGGAGAGGAAAAGGAATATGTAATCATGTCACTTATGGGAGAAATATATATCAAGCTGGACATCGATAAAGGGAGAAGTTGATAGAATAATCCACCCTAGTAAGTTTAGACATGGCCTGTTTTATGTGCAGTAAATTTATAAAATCCTGTGAGAGCTCTCAGGATGTGTCGTTATGGATATGATACCTGTACCTACATTTAACATCAAAAACACTTAACACAAATATCAAAGTGGTGAATCACCAGACTCACACTGAGCTTCTTACTGTGCAGTGGATGTGACAGCAGCCTAGGTGGTTACCTAATGAGGAGGAACAACACACACACATGGGGCAGCATGGGGCTCATGCCTACCTAGCACCATCCAGTGAGCCCAAACTTAGTGATAGGTGCTTACTTAAGAATTTCATCAGAAACTCTCCACTACTCTGGGACCATATAGCAGTTGACAGGTTTTTACAGACCCACATAAGTAGCACTCATGGATGTTTTATTGTTGAGGAAATGATGGTTGTCAGGCTGCTACTTTTAAAGCATGTAGCCAGGTTTATTGCTGTGGGTGTGCATTTCGTCAAAAGCTCTGGAATGTCAGCAAACACCTACGTCTGGGATCCGCCTTGTGCAGAAGCAACTCTTCGCTGCCTTCTGGATGCAAGCCATTGTTGACTGACATGGAACTGTGACAGCTAATTTGACATCAAGAAGCCAATAATCATAGTTGTGTATGTATGAAAGGACAGCTGTTGCTTGGTGTATCTCAGTGGGCAACTCATCCATGGTCACTGAACAATATAATTACAAGTGATAGCACTTCAGTGTACTCCTGGACCTGACCAATCACTATGTGTACTTCACTTACACTGAAACACACGCACAAGATCTTGTGCATCTCATGTGTGTTTCTGAATTCCAGCTTCTCTTTGGTCATGTTAGCATATTCTTCCCTTCTTGCACCATAAATTCTGGTATTTTCAGTGTTAGTAATGACAAACTCTGCCAGTTTGTATAAGGACATTATAGGCCTACTTTCATTTGTATAGTACGGCTATATGAGGATAAGGGGATAGTCTTCTAGCAGAAGCTCTTAGAACTCCATATGGACCTTCACACATCAGTAGCAGGGCTGAGGGTACTTGAACTATCAGCCCTGGGTTTACCACCTTTTTTGCTCTGATATCAGAGGGATCTGGATAGGATGGACTGCTGGGCTGAGGTGAATGGGATGAGGTTTAACAAGGCCAAGTGCTGGGTCCTGCACTTTGGCCACAATAACTCCATGCAATGCTATAGGCTTGGGGCAGAGTGGCTAGAGGACTGTGAAGAGGAAAGAGACCTGTGGGAGTGTTGGTCGATGCTCGGCTGAACATGAGCTAGCAGTGTGCTCAGGTGGCCGAGAAGGCCAACGGCATCCTGGCCTGTATCAGGAATAGTGTAACCAGCAGGAGCAGGGAGGTGATCATCCCCCTGTACTTAGCTTTGGTGAGGCCGCATCTCGAGTGCTGTGTTCGGTTTTGGGCCCTCACTACAAGAAAGACATCAAGGCCCTGGAGCGTGTCCAGAGAGGGGTAACAAAACTGGTGAGGGGTCTGGAGCACAAGTCCTGTGAGGAGCGGCTGAGGGAACTGGGGGCGTTTAGTCCTGAGAAGAGAAGGCTCAGGGGAGACCTCACAGAATCACAGAATTTTCTAGGTTGGAAGAGACCTCAAGGTCATCGAGTCCAACCTCCAACCTAACGCTAACAGCCCTCCACTAAACCATATCCCTAAGCTCTACATCTAAATGTCTTTTAAAGACTTCCAGGGATGGTGACTCCACCACTTCCCTGGGCAGCCTGTTCCAGTGCCTCACAACCCTTTCAGTGAAGAAGTTCTTCCTAACATCTAACCTAAAACTCCCCTGGCTCAACTTAAGCCCATTCCACCTCGTCCTGTCACCAGGCACGTGGGAGAACAGGCCAACCCCCACCTCGCTACAGCCTCCCTTGAGGTACCCATAGAGAGCGATAAGGTCACCCCTGAGCCTCCTCTTCTCCAGGCTGAACAAGCCCAGCTCCCTCAGCCGCTCCTCGTAGGACTTGTTCTCCAGGCCCCTCACCAGCTTCGTCGCCCTTCTCTGCACCCGCTCAAGCACCTCGATGTCCTTCTTGTAGCGAGGGGCCCAAAACTGAACACAGTACTCGAGGTGCGGCCTCACCAGAGCCGAGTACAGGGGGACGATCACCTCCCTAGCCCTGCTGGTCACGCTGTTCCTGATACAAGCCAGGATGCTGTTGGCCTTCTTGGCCACCTGAGCACACTGCTGGCTCATATTCAGCCGACTATCCACCATCACTCCCAGGTCCTTCTCTGCCTGGCAGCTCTCCAACCATTCCTCTCCCAGCCTGTAGCTCTGCTTGGGGTTATTGCGCCCCAGGTGCAGGACCCGGCACTTGGCCTTGTTGAACTTCATGCAGTTGACCTCAGCCCATCGGTGCAGCCTATCCAGATCCTCCTGCAGAGCTTTCCTACCCTCAAGCAGATCGACACACGCACCTAACTTGGTGTCATCTGCGAACTTACTGAGGGTGCACTCGATGCCCTCGTCCAGATCACCGATGAAGATATTAAAGAGGACCGGCCCCAGCACCGAGCCCTGGGGGACGCCACTAGTGACTGGCCTCCAACTGGACTTGGCTCCATTCACCACGACTCTTTGGGCCCGGCTATCCAGCCAGTTTCTAACCCAACGAAGCGTGTGCCAGTCCAAGCCAAGAGCAGCCAGTTTCTTGAGGAGAATGCTGTGGGAGACGGTGTCAAAAGCCTTGCTGAAGTCAAGGTAGACCACATCCACAGCCTTTCCCTCATCCACCCAGCGCGTCACTCTGTCATAGAAGGAGATCAGGTTCGTCAGGCATGACCTGCCTTTCATAAAGCCATGCTGACTGGGCCTGATCGCCTGCTTCCCCTGCAAGTGCTGGGAAGAAGGACCTCATTGCACTCTACAATTTCCTGAAGGGAGGTTGTGATGAGGAGGGGGTCAGCTTCTTCTCTCTGGTAACTAATGATAGGACTTGAGAGAATGGCCACAAATTGCACCTGGGGAGATTTAGATTAGATATCAGGAAAAACTTTTTCTCTCAAAGAGTGGTCAGGCGCTGGTACGGCCTGCCCAGTGAGGTCCTGTGGAGTCCATTTTGCATGGTGTTAGTGAGAATGGTTCCTGTCAAGCCTTCCATCCATAGAAAAAACATAGAATATTATCATACAAGATACTAGGTGCATACAATAAGAAAGAATCAAGGAAAGATAGCATGATGGTAAGAATGAGTGACTAAGAAATGATGTTTATTCAGTAACTTTCCTATATATTGAGAGAAACCAACTGCTGTAACCTTTATTCGTTATTGTACTAAGACTGGTTTTCAGGCTACAAGCTGTAATCGGTCTAGCTTCATGTAAGCTCTATTTTCTCACCAGCAAAATAAGAGTAGGGAAGTAGAGAATAAACTGAAATAGCTGACTTGTGAATCAAAATTACAGGCACACACGTTATCTCCAGCAGAGGTACAGTGATAACCTTGAAGATGGTATCTTATCTGCAAGCTGAGCGAGGCAATTTTTGTTGTTAATATATACACCTCTTCTACACCTCGTTCACAGACATGACTGAAATTTCTGTTGTATATTTGACTGGTCAGTTCTCTGTAGTTCTTCATCCAGTCTTCTGAGGTTTGACTTTGTGTTTTGCAAGTTCTGCTGGAGAGGGTATACAGATATTTCCTTGTTTACGAATTTTCAAGACTTCTGCATTCGGTGTAAAGCTCAAATACACAATAATATGTTATCTGTGCTGATTCTATAGTCTGTTAAATATAACTTGTCTGCAAATCTGTTCATTAATTTGCATAAATTGCTTTACAATTTTCTATACAAAGTCATAGATTTGAACTTTTCCAACAGAAATAATATTTCCTAACAGAGGCAATCTCGGTCATATTAATTTGATCAAATGTATTATGACTTCCTCAGTCTCGTATTTGCATTTTAGTTCAAAAGATAGAACTATATTACTTCCTCCAAACTGCTGAAGGGTGTATAAAATGTCTCAGATCATTACTTACTCAGATCATTACTATTAAGAGGTCAAACTTGGCCATGTTTAATACCTAAAAGAGAAAGATAAGGAGTTTCTGAGTTTTTCAAGAAGAAGAGTCCTAAGTCTTTTAATTAGGTTGGTCTGCAGTAGGTATATCCTCCAGAAGCTGCCTGGGAGGGCTTCCACGTAATGTAATTTATATGAAAGAAAAGAAAGGCAGTGAACCAGCAGAGAACTCTGTGAAACCAATTGGCAGCGAGCCATCTGTTAAGCAACCACAGCTACGTCAGAGACATCTAAAAATATATCCACTGGATTGGGAACATAATGCCCTAACTCCAGTAAAAAGGCACTTTGAATACTATCAAAAATATGTTTTACAATAAATTGCGTTTATTCATGTACCAATGAAATATAAAAGAAACTGTCTCGTAGACATTGTTATTAAATCCTGAATAGTAGTATTTCGAAATATTTTTTTAATTGTTAGCCTCTGTTTCTCTCTGGATTAGAAGCTACATTTTATTGCTTCAGTTTCCATTTTCTCTCTCCCTGGTCCCCACATAGCCTGGCACTTGTATCATATCCTGTCTTCCTTTTTACTTTTCCTGAGGTTTCCCCTCATTTATTGTCTGTCCAAGCCAACTTGTGCAGTCTTATTTCCAGCCCACTCATCGCATTCACCTGCCCTCACTGTACTCTGTGAACTGCCAGTTCTGTGGCTCCATGCAGCATTTCTCTGCTACAGGTTTCTGAGTTTCATCTCAAACAGGGAAAAGCCATAAGGTTGATGCCAATGGTCATGAAATTTTGGCATGTCTTAAAACTGAAAAATATCAGATATAATGACTTGAAATGAAGTCATATCTATTGGTAAGTCTGTCGCACTCTGAAAATATCTGACTACTTCTATATTAGAATTCTTCAGTTTTGTCTGTCACTGTAATGTGCGTACTAGTTTTTCTGGTAATATGCTCAGTACATTTCTCCCTCTTGCACAGTCAACCAAAACCCCAGTATCCTCTAATCCTAAGTGAGTAAAGAAAACTGAGCTGTGCTATTAGGGGTTGGCTTCAATAAGCTAGGCACTTTGTTGATGATTTTTTTCATAATTGTCATTGAAGGCATCTAAAATTGCTCATAAAGCAAAGTTTGACAATCTTAACTCAGTCTTGCTCAAGTATTGGTAAAGCGTGAAGGATGTGTGTGAAGAATGCTGTGTGCGGATGCCGGTGCTGGGCATTTAGCTCCCAGGCAGGACACAGAAGAACACAGCCTTTTGGCATCTCTCTTCCACCCTTCCATCAGTCCTGGAAGAAGCATTAGAAAGCCTGCCCAGCAGCACTTCGCTGCACTGTTAGGTGAAACCACTATTTCTTACGGAGAGGCACAAAGTATCTGCACATCGCTGCAGCACCCTTAATTTCCTTCATGCCCGTAAGTATAGCCAGAGTGGGCTTCCCAGTGTGATGGTGATTCCAGCTCCTGTACATCAGACATTTTAAGTCGTGTTATTTAAGGACATCCAAAAAGTGGGCTCTCCAGTGCCTGATTTCAAGGGCAGATGTCGCTGTAAAAGATGTTTACTTAGCAGCAGCCATTTTGGCTGCATCCGCCCATAGACTACAGGAAGCATTCCCTGTCTGTAGAAGGCTGCCCGCAGGAATGAATACAAGCATGTGTATTTTGAAACAAGTATTTTTAGAAACTTATGTTGAGGGCTGCTGCTTGGACTTTCTGCCCTTTCAGATTTTGCTGTTGCTCAGTTTATACATTTTTAATACTCACATTGCCTGCTAGCAGTGACATTTTGTGAAGGTCATTTTTCTTGTGAAGTTAGAGAATGGACTAGAATTTCATTGAAGGACTCCCGGAGCTGCAGGATCATTGTTTGTGCAATTCTTTTGCATCTTCTACTACCTTTGAAGCCTGTTTAGAATTTTAACTAATGATATCTTCAAAGTGTCACTGTGCTCAAGGGCAAAAAAGAAATCTCAAAATGCACTTTATATTTAAAACAAGTTTTGAATAGCTTTGAAGCATGGCATTAGCTGAAAATAAAAGGCATTGATATATACTTACTGTGTATGCACACACAGAGACTTCCATGTTTCATCAACTTTTTCATTGTCAGCAAAGTGTCCCTACACCACTGCAGTGCATTTCTCTTCAGAATTTTTAATGTGCAATTGATAATTTGATACCTCAGCAGGTGTCTTTTGGCATTCTCTCTCAATGCAGAGGTTTAACTTTTGTCTATATAATTTCTCGTCTGCTTATTCTCTTTTCCCTTTTGTAGAAATACTGACACAAGGTTGTATATATATGCCTTTTCTGGTTCTGAGTAGAGGGTGGCAGATAGTAAAACCAACATGATATGCTGGAAATAAGAGACTGTGGTGTTAGCTACTGAATTAAAATTGTTTGGTTTTATATAAACCAAAGTTCTTGCTTCCCACAACTGAAGACATACCAGGTTTGCTTAGTGATAAAAGACTTGATGGTTTACTTGAGGTAGTTGTGTCTGATGTCTTCTGACGCTGACATATTCCTCTAAAGCATATTAAGTGTTAGTGGCAATGTTTGAGAATACAGCTGGTGGAATACCTGTACTGGTTTGGTTTGGTTTGGTTTCTGTTTTGTTTACTGCTTTCTGTGAAGTGTTCTCTCTGTATAGCTAGTCTTGGACTCCTGGATCCTTCAAGTAGGGATATCACTGCGTTAACTGTCATTTTCCTTCTCTGTGACATTGTTTTTCTATTTGTAAACTTGGAGTTTATAAAAGTACAAAGATCTGATTTGTAATTTAATCTTTCCCACAAAATTATTTGTCTGGTTTTCTATTATATTCCTTTACTGTATCAAACTGCCAAGAAAATTCAGCTTATTCAGCGTGTCTTTACATTTAAGATTTGATTTTCTACTTCGATTTTGATAGCTGTGCTATCAAAAGATAGTAGTTTGGCTGGATGTTTTACAACAGATTTCACAGTTTTGTGAGCATTGCTAACATTTCAGTTGTGCCAAATAATGTAGAATCTTGATTCAGAACATGAACCAAGGTGGTGCACTGAAAAGCAACCACTGTGAGAGAATTGGAGAGTGGTTAGGATTGTAACCTTCCTTGAAGGTGTTAGGTCCTAACTAAAGTTGGAGATTGGGAGACTAGAACTGATTGGGCATTTATGAAAATCTCTGTTAGGAAGGAAAGACAGAAGTTTTTGAAAATCCCTGGAAAATCATTTCCCAACTGATAACCTTGTCTGGGTAAAGGACTAAAAAGACAAGCATTTTCAGACTATGCTTCCAGGCTTCTAGATGCCCACTGCATAGGGACCGCTTGGCTAGAAGCCACCAGCCTGTTTGGAATCGCTGTTTTGCCGACATGATCAAAAGGGAAGGCCTCAGCCTCTGGCTGTTACCATTACCATTTTACTATTTTCCTGCCTGCCTGCTACATGGGCTTCCCTTGGCATTTTTTTTTAATGTCTTCTGCACAGACCAATTCACCCTTCTTGTGCCTGCGAAAATCTCAACTGGAAAATGTGAATGAGATTGAGGAGGAAGAGCAAACCATTACGTGCAGTCTTCTTTTTGCTTATTCCCAAACATTCCTTCCTTTCTGTTAGAAGGAGTTGTTATTTATGTGGTGTTGGTTTGTTTTTCCTACACATACAGGATCCTGACTTCTAAAATTTTCTGTAGGAGTCTTTACAATAAATGCAGCTAACAGTGCTTCTTCCTACCTCCTTGCCTTTCCTTATTTTCCACAACCAAGGGAAAATTCTTCAACATATTCCAGTGCTGAGAGTTTAGCAAGGACGTATTTTGGTTCTGAAACAAACAAAAAAGATTTTCTTACTCGAATTTCAGCTTGTTTCATACTTTTCTAGTCCTTGTTGCTTTTCACTCACTTTGCTATTTAATCTTTGATTACAGGCCACTAAAGAAGTAATAGAGCGAGAAGCCCCAGGGATGGCCCTGGCAATGCTGATGGGATCACTTAATGTAACTCCTCTGGGCATGCTCTCTAGGTAAGAATATTTCCTTCAGAATATGAAGTGAGCTATTTCCTTAGAAATATGCAAGGTAGGGGAATGACTATACCGAAATAACTGAAGATTGCCAGTGTTATCAAGACTGTAAGTCTTAACTTCAGAGAAGTGACCAAATTCCAAGAACAGTAATTGCATTCTCTCATTTTGTTCCCTTTGTAGTCTCCATTAGTCTCTATTTTCTTTGCCAGGGATATTGGTAATATCGATGCATGCTGTTAAGCAGCTGTCTTTTCACCCTAGAGCTGTGACATTTCAGTGGTGACTGAAGAACTCTTCTGTATGTTGTTCACCAACTGCTAAAATGCTTGTTTAGCAAAAAAAATGGAAAAAAAAAAAAAAAAGATTGATAAATAGATACGTATTGTTGTGTTATTGCTTTTATTCCAGTACTAGCAAAAGCTCTCTGAATAAGTGAAAAGGTATTTTTTCACATGCTTTCAGATCTAGTACATTAACTCCTAAATTTTGATATTTCCTGTTAAATAGTTCTCAACTGATACTTTCCCTGTTGGTGTTTCTTGCTTATCAGTGACACCTCTTGTCATCCTGTATTTGCTTCTGGAGTTAATTTTTAATTTTATTCCTTCAAGATCTTCAGAAATGTGCATCGCTTATCTATGATAGATCTAGTAATATCAATGCAATTCATAAGTCAGTCTGTGATTACATGTCATTTCAAGGTAACTAAAAGGCAATGGCTGTTACAGTTTTTGTTTTCTCATTGCATAATGAGGGTATAACAATAATTATGTTATAAAATTATAAATAAAGCAGGAAGTTCAAATTTGTTTGAGATTTTGTATTCAGATAGTTGGATTTTTAAAGGACATTTAGATTTGAGTTTTAGTAGTTCAACAAAGTATTTCAAAACTTCTGTATCAATTTGTGTATCTGAAAGAGCAGCATTACCAAGGTAACAGCTTCAGATTCTGTCCAAACTAGCAAGTGCTTTCATTCTTTTATTTGATGAAATTTTAACATTGTAAGTTGTATATTTTGAAATATTTTAGCTGTTCTGTTTCTGATCAAGAGAAAGATATCCATTTAGATGACACTGAATAACCAACCTTGGTTTAGGATATGGTGTGATCAGGATGTCTGAAATGCTTTCCAGAATGCTGGACAGCAACCTGATTCTTTTATAGATAGAGCAAGAAAATATTCCTTAACCTACAGCCACTTTCAGTAGTCATTGACAACCATTACAGGGCATAACATCTCTGTGTATTTATACTGAAAATGTTTTACAAATGGACTTCATGCAGTCATACTAGGTCTTAAAAATTTCCCAGTGAAAACCTTTACTTCAGGCATATATGTAATCAGCATGCAAAGGGTTAGTATTTGTATAATATTCAGAGCATAAAGTACATAAAAATTAAAATAAAATACAGCATGATGGTTTCTTGTGCAATCTTTATTCTGCAGGAATTAACGTGTCCTGGGATTAAGTTTTTTATAGAATTTCTCTGCACTTGTTCAAGATGGAAGGGGGGACATTCAGTTTTTGTTGTGGTTGTCCTCTGTGTAGTCCTGTATCATTTGGGGTACTCTTTATTCAGGATCTTCTCTGAATGCAGACTCACTTCCTCTGGGATTTTTATTATATCATTTTTTACTCTAAGACATAAATTAGTTGCAAATTGTTATATTTTCTTAGAAAATTCTGCAAATTGAGGTAGTTTTGTTATCCCCCTTTTACAATATGAACTAAGCTATATATTACAAGTAGTCAAAAACATACACTAATTTAGGGCACACACTTTGAGAAATGTAAATCTTAATTTTTCAGAGTGTTTAGCTTTAAATGTCTCTTGTCTCAAGCTTAGCTCTCATTGACTTAATTTTGAAATTAAGTTCCTATGGATAGTCCTGCATGTAATTTACTCAAAAAAAAAGCAAAAAAAAAAAAAAAAAAAAAAGAAGGCAGAACTTTACTATGCAACATTAAGCTGACACTTCTGTAAATCACCTGCAGTTTGGGAATTCATACTGAATTTTTTCACTTGAACTTGCAGTAATTTTTATAAGGTATAGTCTGTTTTTCCTGACTGTGGACCAGCTTTAGAAGGTGGTAGAAAGTGCTGGGTTATTTTGCAGATTTGATTCACAGATACTTACTGACAAATGAAGAGTCTCTGAGATTTATAACTGGAATTCTGACCCGAGTTCCGTCAGGGAGTATCTTGGAGGGTCATAGGTCTTTCAGTGTTTCCTCTTTCTCTGTGACCTTCCAACTGTTCTTGTCCTAGAGTTAATCTCTTCACATGATTTCTTATGCAAGTCAACTATCTGTGCAGTTGCAGTCTTTAAAAAGCCTCAGTACCCCTTGCCCATCAAAACTTCTTTCCAGTGAGATGTGTTGCTTTTGTTTTTATTTATTTTTTTTTTTTTCCCAAAGAGATCGTGTTCCTCTCTTCTATCTCTGCATTCGATCTGTATTTTCTTCCCACATTCATTTTTTCTGTCTTTCTCTCTCATCTTGTTTTTTCTACAGGTCCTTTACTTCTATACATACTCTTTTTTTGTCAGACTTCTCAGGATTTTCATATGATTTATGTCCAATGCACCATCAGGCTGAGGATAATGGGATCCACAGCATCTCTCTCAGTTGTTCCCCATTTTGAGGAAGATCATTAATTTATCTCTCACATTACCCACAACGTACACACCCTTGGTGTGTTTCTATGTTGTTGCCCACACACTATTTTTTGCAAGCCATGCAGTTCTTAAGTATTTTTACTTACTTTTGCATGCTGTTGTGAGAAGCCATTGGCAACCCCATTTCTGTCTTAAGCCATTAGACATCACTATAATTCCTCAGTGGATATTTCCTGTTTCCTTTATTTTGAGTCTGTCATAAAGTGTAGTTTGACTACTGCAACAAATGTAAATGAGCACATTTTTTTAACTCGAGTTCCTCATCTTTGTTTTGCGGTAGAGTTACATTCAGTGACCTGGAATTCTTTCTTAACTTAGGGTGTATAATGTGTAAGAAGCGTGTACAGGGGAACAGAGGCTTGGAGTCAGGCAATATTCAAGCTGACAGTTGAAAATAAGACTTCTCTTCAGGTTGGTTTGACTATGATACCAGAGGTTCATTTTATGGCAGAAAAATCATCTCTGTGCTCTTTAATTGTAAGCATTATGACAGCTGTCGCTAGAATCCTTGCTATCCTGCTAGAAAATGCCATGCTACCAATAAAGGATAATAATCACTAGGAGTTATTTGTAGAAGAAGAAATCCAGGGAAATTGGCTGCTCTGAGATTCTGGTAATGCTCTATATATTTTTTTTCTATTCTGTCTTCAATTATGGCTCATGGTTTTAGATAAAGAGACTGTGTCACTGTGTAACAACACAGTTTCTCTCAACATAGCTTCTGTATCTTTGTTGTTTGGTTTTATCCTTTCATTTTTTCTTAGCTTTATATCCTAGCCATGTTTTTTTCACCACTAGTTTGGTCAACAGTGGAGAAAAGCAAGATGTGCTCTGCTGTTCCTCCAGACAAAATCTGGGTCGTTTATGTATTGTTTTGTGTTTTGGAAAAAAAAAAAAAAAAAAGAAAGTAGCTAAAAGGAAGAACAGGCAAACACTAAATGATAGAAAGGATAAGAAAAACCACATTCAGCCCTTGATTGTTTAAGTTCAGCCCTGCATCAAGACCAAAGAAAATCCCTAAAGACACAAAGTAAAATAAAATCTTCATTTTTGATAGCTATTTTATTTTAATTTTTTTTTCTGGAGTTAGGACAGAGTCTTGGGAAGAAATAGATTTGAATTGCATAAGTGCAATTTTCAGTTGAGAATTACTTCCTTCCGTGCTTTTCTTATGTGGTATCTTAAAAAGAAAAAAAAAATAAAAAAAGAAAAAAGGAAAAAAAAAAAGGAAAAAAAGCATTTGAATTAATGCAGCCAGCATATTAGCATGACTTAGTGTTTTTTACCTATCAAGTGAAATAGTGTCTGATACCATAATTATGTTACAAAGGAACCCCAAGTTTGAGTAAATAGTGACTATATCAAAGAATGTATTCGGTGCAAGTAAACAATAAAATTAAGGGAGATACACAGAACTAATAAATAAATAAATAAATAAATAAAGATGGAAATCTCTCTGGTGTTTACACTATCATTTAAATGTTAGAATTTGTCAGTCTTGTCAGCTTCTCCTGAGCTGTTTCATAAGAACACAATCAGCAAATATTTTTAGATGTTAAAAATTGATTTGACAAATTCTGGTAAATAATAAAATTTATGTTAAATATTTTCTTCTTCTTTCTACAGTGGAGAAATTTCCATGCAAAAAATTCACTCTGGGTTTCTTTCTTTTCAGACCTGTGTGTGGAATCAGAGGGAAAACTCTCATAATTAATCTGCCAGGTAGCAAGAAAGGGTCACAGGTAAGAAGTGTTCTTACTGATCTGCTACTGAGGACTGATGATAAGTACCTCTCATTGTTCTGAATGGTAGAAAGTACCTACTTTAGTTTTACAGAAGTTAACTGAAATGCATATTCACTAACACACCATCTCTCTTGGTCAGGGACAACACAGTACTGATCTAATTGAAAGTACTGTGCGACCAGGACAGAATTACTTTTAGTACAAGAGAGTACTTCACTGTAGCAGGCAGTTGTAATGAATAGTTTAATGTTCTTTTACACTTCCTCCTTCTTTTCTAGTCAGCCTATTCCTGATCTATGTGTTTTCTACAGCTTCCAAGAAAGCATTCTTTTTTGCACAGAAGTAAGAAAAAGGCCTAGTGTATGGTAGAACTTGCTGGAGTAAAAAGAACATTCCCAATTTTGGTCAGCAAGAAGGGAAAAAAAGGAACATCATTTTTAAGTGTATGAGGATTTTTTAATGTTTTGGATATGTGTGTCAGACTTTACGCCCTTCACAGTTGGTTTTCTTCCTACGTTTTGTTCAGTTTGGACAGAGAAGTTAGGCTTTATTTTTTTGTTCATGCTTACTTTTTGACTGCTTGGTATTAATCGTATACATATGTATTATAATCTGAAATTCCTCCTTTGCTTTACAGATTTATGACTATTTATTGGTGCTATTCTTTTATATTGCTATTGAAAAAGCATTACTATAACAAATCAGAAAAAGTTAGAAAAACGTGCAGGTGACAAATCAGAGCAGACAACATCAACTTCATCTTATGTTTCTTTGTCTGTGTCTGAAGGATTGCCTACTCAAACTTGTGCCGGGTATATGTATATACTTTTGTTTGAAATGGGAAAGATTTTATCTTTTCCAGTGCATGCAAAGGACCTGTCACCCCTGTTTTCCTGTATTCTTAGTGTATGGAATTTTATGAACTACATACCTTAAAAGACTTCAAGGTAAAGCTAATCATTTGATAAAATTCCCTATGAACACTGGTTTCTCAGTTGTACAGCTTCTTTGCTTTTGCCCTCAGATTGTCTAATCCCAGTTTAAATGTAGTTAACAGACAGCTCATGCCAGGTGTGCCGCCCTCACATGGCATTCTGTGGCAATGGCTCTGCAACTTAACCATCAGCATCACACCACTGTCTTACATGTATGTAGTTGCACAAAGGATCCGTGATCTGTATGCATGAATCATAGAATATCCCAAGTTGGAAGGGACCCATAAGGAACATCAAGTCCAACAGTACCATCTCCTTCTCATTTAAGTGCTTTCTTCTCTTCTTCAGGGAAGAGGCTATCTCCCTTTTATCCATTAAACCTATAAGTCTTTCAGATGCTTGGTTGCCAACACTAACCAGCATCTGTGTCTTTCTGCCCTCCAAGCCACTTTTCTAGGATTACTGTCATTCAGCTTTGCTATGTTAGGATATAAGAATACTTCTTGTCACTGGGAATTGTAAAACATTTCCCTGTGCCCGAGAGGATTAAGGTACTACAGTAAGTTTGTTTTAGTGTGAAGGAGAAAAGAATGGCAAGAGTAGAAAAAAGGGTGGAAATTTATTTTGCTTTTGAAAGGAATAAAGAATTTATATCAGTAAGTTCAAGTATAGAATGAAAATTCTAGCTACTGCCATCTCAGCTATTCAATACAACTCATTCATATCTCTTGATTTTCCTGCTGCCCATTTATTCATTGCCAAACGGTTGTCTAACTGGAAATATTTATGCTTCATATTGAGCAAGGGCTTGTGTCAGTGCAAAAATCTGCTGTTTGTTGGAGATCTTTATCAAGGTGCTGGCAGTCATTGTGCTAGTCATCCTGAAGGAGAGTAACTAGAGTTAAGGGTAAATGTCCAGATACTGTATTAGGTACTTTGTGATATAGGAAATCAGGGAATGTAGGGGGACGATAAACGTACTGTCAAGATACAGCCATGGTGCCCAGCTGGAGATCAGAGGTTGGGGGTAATGTATAGACCATATCTGACACAGCAGAGCATTTGAAGTGCTTTCAGTTTATCATGCATCTGTTCCTGCATAACCCATTGCAAAAAATACAGTTAAACAACAGTTCCCCATCTGTAACCATTCTCCAACTTTTCAAAAGCTTTTCAAGGCTGTTATCGAAAAGTCAGAATTGTATCAGTCTTGATAGCAGCAATCTTTCTTCTCTAAGAGAGAATTCAGTTAAAACAAAACCTGATTCAATGCCTAAATTTCACTCAGCCCCACAACAATGAAGGTTGGCCTAATACTTTCATATGTGTCAGCATGTATGTTTATGATGCTTATTGCCAAACCATCTTCTCAAGTTTAGCAGCTCAGCTTCAGACTTGCTTTTGCTGAAGGAAATAATTCTCACTGTTGTGGTGATGATCATTTTAGTGGTCAAATAATCTTCAAATAAAATAAATATAAATAAAATCAAATAAAAATCAAATAATCTCTTATTGTGTTATTAAGGCTCAATCTTTCCAGTGGTCTTTCTGTTTGCATAGTTGGCTGATAGATCCAGAAAGACAGCCGTCTCCACATACACCCTGCTGAGCTGGATAGTGAGCTATACAGCCCGATACAGATCTGCTAAGGTAGATTCCCCTGTCAATCACGAGAATCAATCACAAGAATCACTCTCCAGGGCTCAGTATACGTCAGTGACCTTGTTGAAAAACGTCTTCACCTCTGGCATCTAACAAATGCATACCAGGTAGTTTATCAGTGTCTTCTGAACCATTCACTGCCCAGTCACAGAGGGAACACGGTACTGATGTGCTGTTTGGCAGCACAGCCCTGAAGTTGCTGTTGCTTGAGAGACTTTTGTCTAGAGAAATATAAAGGATGTTTATAGGGTCTCGCACCTGAAAGTTGAAGAGGAAATACTGTTATCTCAAGCAGACATTACAGATTTTCAGATACATTGTCTACAAGTTTCTGTTTAGGGACTCAGTAATCCTTCTTTGATTCTATGGTTCCTTAGAGTCTTTTTAGGAAATCTAATGAGATTCTATAATTGAAAAAACAAATGAACAAACAGAGAAAAACCTTAAACTGCCTTCAAAACATGTACCAAGCATGGAGGATTGTAGGGTAGGAGTATAGCTACTTGAAAGTCTTCCAGTGATTAGTCAGAAGACATATCTATGAACATAGCAATGGATCCCACATCTTAGAGAACTGGTGCACTGGTAAGTCTATACTTTTTTTTAGAAGTCTGTCCATCTTTTATTGAATTGTGAAAGAGGTGAAATAGCCTGCAATCTCTGATTCCTGTAGTGCTCAGTAGACTTCTAACATGCTAGGTAGAGAACAAAATGTCATTTTGTGTCCTGAGGCACTCAGACTGTAAAGATAGGTAAATTGTAAAAGGAGAAGGAGGAAAAGGAATGAAATACATTAATAAGTATTTTAGCAGTAGTTCAGTATATAAGTAGTTAATAAAAGAGGTAATTCTGCTGGAGGGAAAAAATGCTGTATGATTTTGTTATGTAAGCAAGATTTTTATAAACCGATGATTTATTTGTTCCTGTCATGATGATAATCTCTTCTGTCACAATTTATTTTAATATAAAATGTCTTAAAAATAGGAGGTTTCAGAAAGGATTTTTAAGATGTGTAGTATAGAAAATGGTTCTATAACAGACTGGATCACAGGAACCAAATAGGACAGGTTGTTACCAGGTATTTGTCTCATTTCTCTTTTCTTGCTTTCAAATTTCCTTTCCGTCATATTAATATAATTATGTAAGAAGCTTATATAAAGCTGTGAAGTTGCATCGCTATACATATTTCATTAATACGATACTAAATATTAATAGAAAAAGACAGCAGTGTAAATATCCATCTCAAAAATGGACACAATGCAGTATTAGTTTCCATTAAAATGGAAAGAGTTGAAGACCAGAGCAATCTGATCTGAATGTGTAAAACTCATTCCCTCTTGCTGTATAAATTTCTCTCTTTTTATGAGTGACAAGTGCAGATTTCACTTAATAAAAGGATAGGCGGGTCTCCTTAGGTCAAAACCCATACTGTAATTGAAGTAGAAGGAAGAAGGCCACTGCAGTAACCTCAGCTGAAGCTTAGGTTTGATCAGAACATCTGCATACAAACTTAGAAGGAGTCTAAGCCTTACAAAGGAAAGAAAGTATAAGGGACTGCCCAACTCAAACTATGTTACTGGAAATGACAAAGGTGGAACAAAATCAGGGAGTCAAATTTTAAATTGTCGATGCAGGTTTTAATCTTGTAAATAAGTCAAGTCATTTCTGACTAATGAACTCTCCTCTGTCTCATAAAAAAGAAAACACTCAAGAAGTCTGCACTTGTCATGTTAATATTATCATTCCTACCTATACTTCTAGTAGCTAATTAAACGAAACATTTTGGTAGGCTCTTGATTTTACATAAGGCTAGCATAGCACAACAGCGAGGAAAAAGCCTTGTCATCCAAAGCAGCCCAATTTGTCAGTGTTCTAAATTCATCATTTGTAGCTGTAGCCCTAAGTCTTTGCAGTCACCAGAGATGCTAGGAATTTCTGCTTGACTTCAGAGCAGCTCTGGGCTCAGTTGCCTGCTAGAATCGGGAGCATTCTTTGCAATGCTGCTCTGGAAGATGCAGGCGATGCCAATTGTGTGTTCTCCAGGGAACTTGTGCAGCATGTCCCACTGAACCCACATTTGTAGAATACTTCCATTTTTGTGTTGTTCTAGTCTGTTTCGTTTCATTCTAGCCTTAAAAAAGCTATTTAATGCTGTGAAAAGGGGCAAAGTATGAAATTACCAGATGCTCATTGAAATCATTGGGTCTACGGCAATTTACATAATTGTACTAACAATTGCTTAAAACAATGAGTGTTAGAAATAGCATGAGCTTTTAGAATATTTCTTGGGAACCAATTAATCAACAGTTAAGCCAACAAGGCTTTATTTCAGTGGTAGGAGTGGGGAACATACTTGCTAATGAGTAAATAATTAATGTACATTTTCATTATTTTTAGTCAGTTCACAGATTGTTGTGCTCATTTACCATTTGCTTGAGGTCTGCTTTTTCAGTGAAGTAATGATGGTTGTATACCTCAGTGTTTTAAACCATTTTAAAAAATAGTACTCTGGAGGCTCAATAGCTCTGAGCTTTGCAATTACATTAGAAGTTATATTTCTTTATTACATTTACAAATAAATTTTTAATATATATTCATTATATACAGCATATTATGCTCATCCAGCTTACTCTAGTTCTTCAGAGTGAGAAGTTGAATGTTTATAGAATTCATAAATCTGTGAAGTAGTCTGACTTTTCATTATTCTTAAAGGTGTGATTAAAAGATGGTCTCTTATGTAGAAGCTTTGAGGAAATAGAGTGTTTGTGAGTCATGTTTTTGACTTACAAAGTGGCTTATATAAATTCTAATAATCTCTGACGGATGGTTCGTTTGCATAATCATTTTTATTTATTGAAAATACTTGTTAGAATATCTGCTTACAAAATGTTTAGCATTGTTTATTTTCTGGACACTCTAAAATCTTGGATTACAATTTGACAAGTCTTCCGTATAGTTGAGACAAAAACAAAAATGAAATGCAACAGAAAGAATAATGTCAGCTTTCTCTGTCAACTTGTATGTTCCCTAACTGCACTGCCATGGCAATTAATTGCTGGGACCTTGCTATCGTTTTCCCGTAATTTAATGTATATATGCAGTCTGCAGAAATTACATGAAGAAAACTTTTTGCTTGAGGTGCCTGGGAGGAGGATGAGAGGCAAAAGTCATAAACTGAAGAAGGGGAGAATCAAAATGGATAAAAAGATAAAGGAAAAAAAATCACCTGAGGATAATTAAGCATTAGAACAGGTTGTCCAGAAAGGTTGTGGAGTCTCTGTTCTTCAATATTTTTAACAGTTGACTGAGTGCATCCTGGAGCAACCCATCTGAATTCAGTATTTTCATGGTGTCTGAAGGTTCCTTGCAACATGAATGATTCTTGATTCAATGAAATACTAGCATACTTGAGCATCAGAGGTAGCTAGAAATGTGTACTCCCATTATGGAACAAGAAGAACAGTTACACTGTGCCTGTGTTTTTGCACTCTCCAGGCATATAAAATAAAACAAAGTTTATAATTGTTTTTAAGATGATAGAGTAAGGAGAGTGTTAGATCATGTGTGATCATTTTTTTTGAGATATATAAAATTATGATGACATCAGTGTAGTTTTTCATTGTCATAGTCTACAGGATAAGTCTACAAATAAAAAATATATAACATTATATAAACATATAATTATGGAAACCATTATGAAATATTCTCTAATTGTGAAAGATTATAATAGAAATGATTTGAGGCTAATAACCCTGCAGGGATAAAGTTAATGTTTTTTTAATTCTGCATTTTTGTAGCATTCTGCAAACTGCTATGAACTCATTTCTGTATTATGTACTCATGAACATTTTAACTCATTTTCCTTAGTTTTAATCCAACATTAGCTTAATTACAGTAGCTCTGACTGTTGTACAACTTACTATATTTGCACAAAAAAATGATGAAATATGTTTCATAGTTCCCAGTTCTGGCTCTATTTTTTGGGGGGGGTTGGTTTGTGGTTTTTTTTTTTTTTTTTTTTTTTTTTTTTTTTTTCTGGTTTTGTTTTTTGTTGTTGGCTTTGTTTTCCTCTCAGAACAATTGCAATTGCCCATTTAGGGTTTTATTTATGGTCAGGTGAAAAGATGCATCTAAATCCCAAATATCCCTTGGGAGCAAATCTGGAAAATCCCTATTTACTTCTGCAGTAACTTTTCATAGTCATTTCTCTTCTTGTTGTGCATAGGAATGCTTTCAATTTATACTGCCAGCCCTACCTCACGCCATTGATCTTTTGCGGGATGCCATTGTAAAAGTAAAGGAGGTACACGATGAACTAGAAGATCTACCTTCACCGCCACCTCCTCTTTCTCCTCCTCCAACCACCAGCCCTCACAAGCAGACAGAAGACAAAGGAGTACAGTGTGAGGAAGAGGAGGAAGAGAAGAAGGATAGTGGAGTTGCATCAACAGAGGACAGTTCCTCTTCACATATAACTGCAGCAGCCATTGCAGCTAAGGTGAGTCTGGCTTGTTTCCGGAGAAGACCCTTTAGTTTCAATCTCAGGTACTTTCCACCAATATTCATTGCATGCTAAGAATATACACTGATGCCATTATGCTTAAACAGATGTATTTTAGATACATTTTGTAGAAATATAGCCCCCTAAAAACATATGAATCCTATTTCAGAAGGCGATCACAAGTTTCAGTGGAAGTTGCGTTGTTCATTAGCTTGATGATAACATGCATTTTAATGATACCATTGTGGTGTGACAGATTATTTTTAGTTTTCTTTCTTTCTTTTTTTTTTTTTTTAATTCAAACTATTCACACATGAATGTGCAAAGTTTAGCAAGTGGCAAGGAATTAAAGAATTACAGCAAGATTTTCTAAACTATATTTTCCATTTTGAAATTAGAGTGTTGTTTTTTGAAAGCATTGATAAAAAAGTACAACTAAGTAGCAGGTTAAGTAATAAGCTATCCAGTCCACTGCATTCCAATGTGCATGTCTATGTAACACATGTAAAATTCTGCCACAAATTAAATACCATGACATCTTCTTTACAGCCTCTCTGTAACTAGTAATTGTAGATCAACTTTACTCAAACCAAAATAATAAATTTGAGACTACAAAAGAAAAAAAATAGATCACTCTTGCAAATTATTCTGGTTAAAATTGTATCTGTTTTCCAAAGAAATAACAGGTAATTTGTAGCAATATGTAGATACTTACATTTTTTATACCTTCAGTTTTCAGCTAGAAAGACAATGTATTCCTGTGTTTTTGGAAAGTTTTTCTTCCAAATTAATTTGTTCTATATTTACTCCACAAGCTGTACTTTTATTTCCTCTTATGGGAATTGAAATTCTAAGTAACTCAAAATGCTAACAAACAACTTCTAAACCAAAGCAACAACATTCCAACTCCAGAAATGTGAATTCAGGTCTGATACATCTTGACATTTCTAAGACAGCTGCAGCTGGAGATCATCTCCTCATTTATAGAAAATCCTGATTACATATGTCTTTACAGGGATGAATTAAGGTAATTATCACTTTCAAGTTTCAGTTTTTATTAATGCAAATTTTAAATTTGTTAATTTCTTTTATCATAGGCAAAGACAAGTAATCTGTGCAATTTTTAAAGGCAGAAAATACCTGAGATCTAAACTGTCTGTGTTCATGTGAGCTTGGCATTTCAGAATCACACCTGTTTTCACGTCATTCCCTTTCAGTCATTTGCTTGTATAGCCTCATGTTTTCCTGTCACTGTATTCATAGCTGTTATGTGTTGTGCATTAGAAGCATCCATCCTACACCAGTTCAGCAGTTATCATGGCAAAAGGTGAACAGCCCATTCCTGGTCTCATCAGTTATTGCCATCACGCAGCAGGCAGTGCAGGAGAACCGGTAAGATGCACTTCCAAGAGGCTTTTGCACTAACAGTAGCTAAAAATACACAGCCTGCCTCCTATTCTTCTGTGTGAATAGACAGTGTTATTTATTTTATTCTAACACATACACATCAGTGCTGTCTTTTAGAGAACATGCTACGGAGAATATTCTTAAGATGCAGAGCTAAACAGGATAAATATATGCATTGTGACGGTTTGAATAATTTTGCTGCTGAGATAATCATTGCTATAAAGCCTTTGTTTCTGTTTAGTCATCAACTTTATCATCTAATATACTCAATTATCGAATGTAATTAAAATAGTCTCCTAAAACTGCTGCTTTAGAGCTATGAAATTCTGGTAACTTTTTCCCTTTGGCTTGCTTTGCTTTGCTTTTTTCTTTCAATAGCTTGTTTGTCAATATAATACAACATTGGTACTGGGTGTTCATCTCTTGATGAACATCACTTACAGTTTCTCCTTTATTCTTGTATTCCATTTAGAAGTAGAATTCTCAAAAACAGAATAAAAGACTTGAGTCAGTATACAGTGAGCTCTTGTTATAGATAACTGAATTTTAGTGAATAGTAAGCAACTACTTCAGTACGTGGTAGAAATTACTTAACATATCTCTAGCTTTTTGTTGGACTTTACCCTGACATTATAACCCAAAGGTGGTAACTCAGGCTCTAATAAAATACTATACATTATTTTCCATCTCCCAAAGATTTAGTCTAAGCTTAAATCAAGATAGAGTAATGGGCTCTAGTACCATCACGAATTCATACCATATTCATAATTGCAGGTTAGAGAAACCCGAGGAAGGCAGTTGGCCTTGAAAAGCTTGTGCTGTTGGACCAGTTCATTCCGTGCCAGCCAAGAAACTAAGTGCAGATTCTTAGGACAACATCATTAGTTTTGTTGAAAAGAGGTTGCACTTTCTTTTTCCATTAGTCAAATAGTAATTTAAACAACCAATTGAATAATGTAATCCCTCTGTATTTAAAACATGATGACCATGCCTCTTAAAAAGTCATTTAGAAAATGTGAAGACTTTAAAGATGATGCAGCTAATGATAAAGCTATATTACCCACATACATGCGTACATATGCGTACACATTTATTCCAATAGTTTCATTTTTTTCAGCTGAGGTTACTAAACTAGTATTGGCACTGCATTCTTCAGTATCACTAAAATAGTGAATTTGAGCTCTCCAAAGTGTTCTATTAAGCTACCATCCAGGCTTCTGTGCCCTTTTGCAAATTAGTCTTACACGTGTTATAATCCAAATTTGATCTTCATGCACAGAGCAGGAAGTGGCTAGTTTTTCAGAAGTTTTTTTCCTTTTTCTGTGCTTTTAAGATGTTTTTATTTTTGTATAACAATCACAATATTTAGCATATACGGCTTATTTTCTTAATACCTTGCTAGCACTGCCAATCTTTATTCAAGTACTGGGAAAAAGAGGAGAGCTCATTTCTTTTCCTTTTTCCCCTTCTGGTTAACTTGTAGTTCTCTAAGCTCAGAACACAAATATTTAGACTAATTTGAAACTATTTGTGAAAAAGGTGGTAAAAGATAAAATTTTAGAAGTAATGACTGACACATATGGTGGATATCTTTCTCTGTCCACCATTTCTCATTCCTTTCTTTCTGTCGGTATGTTACAACAGTTTTTCCATTCCAACTAGCTGTAGACAGAAACTATTTTCACCAAACTTCAGTTCTGTTGTACCCCATTTAGAATTTTGAAGCATCTACCCTCTGTTACATTTGTTTGAAAGTGGGAAAGAAATCGAAAAAAATAGGGAGACAATTATACACGCTCAGAGTGTGTAATAATAATTACCCAAAGCACAATGATACTTCTGCCCTTCCTTATTGCAGATTTTCAGGCTCCAGAAAACTCAAAAAATCTCTTAGGCTGACAAACCTCCTTAACAAGATTAACAAAAAGCTGTCTGGACTAGAGATACACATTACCTAAGTTTATTTTTAAAGAACAAATTACTAAACGTGAATAAACTGAGTAATTCCCCTTCTCACATAGTATATGTGCATAAAAATACCAGTAACATTCTGTTATCTCTGTCACTTAATGAACGGTACGTATGCATTTTATTTTTCGTATATTTATGTAGATGCACTGTACGTATTAGTACCATCTTTGAAATCAGCAGGTTATGGTGGTTTAAAGAGAATCTTAATACTGATTCTAGCTATGAAATACATTCTGCTATCCCACTGGAGAAGTGAATCTCTTAGGAGCAAAATTTGTAACCGTAAGCCAGCCTAAATATCTCTGTGAGATTTTATGTCTGTGAAAGCTTACAAGCTGAAATTTAGATAGGTTCTAGATAGGCTTTATATTGAGATTTTTTATGGCAATTGTATTTTTGGTAAAGATAGTGATTAGGGAATAATCCACATTCAAAGGAAATGCCTGTAATCATATTTTCCCTTTATCTTCAGCATCCTCTGCTGAGTGTCCTGGCTTAGGTTTTAGCTAAATTTTATTTTTTTTTCACAGCTGAAAATTGTTACTCCATGTGCAATTCATTGGAGACTGAAATTGCCTCAGTCATGGTTTATTTTCGTGTTATTTTGAAAAAATTGAAACCAGATAAAGTTTTAGGAGCAGTGATTGAAGGATATATAGGTATAAGAAAAACAAGAGCTGCATGCCTGAAGGAAATGAGACAATAGGTAATATCTCAATATTCTAGAGTGATCAGAGTAAACTCCAGGGAGAATTGGATCGTGGTATCATTTGTAAAAGCAATATTGTGTTTCTATTGAGGGATGCTAGAGCGTATAAAAGATGTAGTGGGCCAGTACCCAACTGTATCAAGATGCATGCAGCTTTTTATCAGAGGAGGATAAAGAAAAGGTTTCTTATTTGAAGAGTTAAAACTATTTCTTCTTTTATTATATCTTCTTTGGTTTATGCCTTTATCATTTTTTTCTTTTTTGCTAAAATACGGAGTTTAAAAGGAAGCATAAAAATTTGTAGGTAGTGCTGGAGCTTTGCCAATGTATAATTTAGAGATGTCAGCCCTTTTGCATATTTAACATTTTTAAGATGGAATTGCAAGAGAAAAGGAGAATAGAAGGGAGATGGTGCCTCTGAATACAAACGATATTCTCTGCCTGACCAGAATTAAATATCCTTGTTCTCGCTTTCCTCTACTTATACCACGTCTAAGATCCCATTTGCAAATCAGAATACTCCAAGTAGAGGCCAGTTAGGTACTGTTTCTGGAGAGGAAAATATCCCCAGAATAGTCTTCTAGAGTGAAGAGAAACTCTATTGGCTTCTTAATTCATAGTGGAAATTGTAATACGAGTTACTTAGCATTGAGAGATCCTCTGAAGAAATTCTTTATATACTAACAGAAATTGGCAAAAAATACTGTCAGTCTAGAAACACAGCAGTAGAGCAGAAAGCAGACAGTTGGTGGTACACTGAGAACAAAACCTGTTTCCGTACAGCTAAATTTTAAACATGAGAAAATTTAATGTATGGAGGAGGGTTTAAGTGAAATACGGTCCACTAGGTATAACTCAGTATCTCTAAGTCAAGGTTGCCAAGTTAGATGTAGTTGTTTTTTACAGATGAAAGGAAGATGAGGGAGAAAAATTACATAAAAAAGCAGTATTTAGTGATGTGTGCCCTAAGATTGGTCATTTTAACTGCACAGGAACAGTGCAACAAAGCTGCCTTAATATCCTAACATTGACTCTGAGGATTCAGCAGGTTTTAAAAGCTCGGGTTAAAGCTTGTGGCATTTGCAAGATAAATTGGGACTTAATACCTTATTTCTAATGCAGGTGTGGAATACAACATGAACATCTGCTTGACACCAGTCTGAAAAAGGATGAGGGCATGAGTATCATATTTGTAGACAGTAACATTCCATTAAATTTTACATTAGTGTAATATCAGTCTCGTGACTGAAGTAAGACAATTTGTCTGCTTTTAACTGTTGCCAAGGTCTGAACAAATTCCTGAAGTAGGTTTCAAAGATGCTATAACTTCCCCAACTGTAACAGCTTTGATATGTCAATTAATATGCAAAACTTGCAGACCATTAAGAACATCCCATTCTGTTCGTGGGAATACATATCCATTTCATTTTCCTGCTCTTTCAGTACCATCCCTGCTTTTTCTCCAAACCTCTGTAATTAGGGATGGCCCCTGTGACAAGAAATCCTGGAAGGAGGTATTTTCCAGTGGCTTCTATTTGTCCTAAAGCCTTACTAGGCAAAAATGCTCAGAAATGCCTAAATTCAGATGCAGTATCTCGATTTGAAAAAAAATAAAAATAAAATAAAATAAATGCTGGACATCCTGGCTGGAAATGATTAAAGTTGGTGGTTTGGCTTGTCACTGGAGCTTCATTTCTTCCTTTCTTTTATTATGCACTACTGCCATGTCCCCCAGACATATTTCAGGTGGTTCTTTTCAGAAATTGAACATCAGATTAAGCTAATAATTTCTTAATAAGACCTTAAAATACGTGTCTGTATATTCAGATTCAGAAATCTGAATTTGGAGCTAATTTTTTTACATGTTGTAATAGAAAATTAAATTGCAAGAACAATCTGATGTCACAAGTGCTACCTCTGAAACATAAAGAGGTTAAAATCTTGAAAACAAAATCAGAATAAAACTCTGTAGAGAGTGTTCTATAGCAGAATATCTGCTTGCTGCATTTTGTATGTAGAACTAATGTTAGAGATCAGTTCTCCTATATGAGGTATTTATAATTTGTATGTCTTATCATTTTACACAAAAGAATAAAAAAAAAATCCGAATCATGTTCAACTGACAATCTAATCCATTTTAAATCTGGTGTGATATCTGCATGACAGGGCCCACATACTGCAGTAATAAACAGCAAGAGACTTTCTAAGATTCATTGTGTTAAAGATGAGAAAAACTTCATTCTTAAATGCCGTCCCGTACCTCTTTTCTTTGGAACTAGTGATAAAACTGAACAGAAGAGACAGAAGATTTCAAAAACGTAGTGATGTATGCACTTTAATTACCAAATATAAGACCACTTTCTCATTGTTGTGAGTTGATGTGACTCCATTTAATTAAGAAGCTTAATAATACCCGCTAAAGGATCTCGCACTAAAACTCCATCCTAAAAATATCCGGCCTTCTAGTGAAAGTAAAATTAAGTGTAATATTTTGTGAAAACAAAAGATTGATTTCTTTTCCCCTTCAGAATACATTTCAAACACAGGCAATGGCTTTGGATGGTGTTTTCTAGTGTTTTTGCCTGTACTTCCTTCAGAGAGGCCTGCAGCTTTTACCAACACAAATTTTTACATGAAGAATTTCTGTACCTGAAATGAACTTAGTACATGGAATCAAGAGTATTTACACACTGCATGCCATTTCTTCAGAGGAGATCAGTCACTGCTAATAATTGGGTTTCTGTTTGCAATATTAACCCCTAGATAGAGAATGAAAAGTCTGCCTCCATTCATGTCATGGTAGAAGTGACCACTGGTCATTGTTGGGTTTGAAAGGGTTGAGTTTGAGTCTTAGGAAGAAAAAACATTCTTTTTATTATTATTTCCTTTTATATATTGTAGTATACCTGATTCAAAGTTCTTCAGGACCAATAGTGCATTCTGTGTTACTTCAGTTAACGTAGGACCTTACGTATTTGCAAGGGGTTTGTTACTGAAGTTATGAGAACATACTGTTCCCACTACCAGCACTGCTTATAGGGAAGTGTGCAAATTGAGAAATGAGGTATTCCAAAAATTTTTTTGAAAGAAGATTTTGAATAACATTTAAATAAAATATTTTTTGACCAATAATTCCATCTCTCTTTTTTTAAGATTCCAGATTCCATCATCTCTCGTGGTGTTCAGGTGCTCCCACGTGATACAGCTTCCCTCAGCACTACCCCTTCAGAATCTCCTCGTGCCCAGGCCACCTCTCGTCTCTCCACTGCATCCTGCCCAACACCAAAAGTAAGTACATTTATGCCTTGCAAACTCCATTCTCAGACATATAACTTATCAGATTAATGTATTGCCTCTGCTGAAGAAGGTTGGTTTGCATGCAAGGGATGTATCATTTTAAGTAATAGATAAATCGGAGACAGTACTTTATTCCACATGTACTCTTGTACAGTTTAGTACAATTTAGTGGGTCTACCAACATGTCATGGTTACTGAAGATGAATGTTATCTCCTGCAATATCAGTCATGAATGTAAAATTGTTAACACCTTGAATGTCTTTAATATATCCCCAGGAACGTAGATAATCCTGCCACTGAGTAACAACATTAAACAAGTAGTATTTTGTTGACAAAATGTATGTGCAAATTTTTAGCCTGAGATGGGGCAGTTCTCTGCCCCACTCTACTACTGATCAGTTTAAAACAGTTTCAAAACAACCAATGTTGCTCAAACTTAGATATTTGCTGCCTGACACTTGGAAACAAAAAACAGCCTAAATTGACTAGAAAGAAAGTTTTAATGCCAACCTTGTGGGATTATTATTCAGTTCTTACTGATTATACTATACCATTTAATCACTGAGGTGACCTCTATTACGTTCTCTTTTTATAAAACTTTTAAATAGTTTATGTCAAAGACTAAGGGAAATGACCAGTGGCAAGGCCTGTAATGTCCACCTTCAGCAGAATTCCTTTCAGCAGAAGAAAGCTCTGTCAGAATTCACTTTGTGTTCATGTCACAAAGATCTTTCTATGGCACCAGATGTAGATGTACTAATAAACTTGTAGCAGATGGCAAACAATAACATTCTTCCTCATCTAATATGTTATCCTTGAAGATTATTCTGCTTGCTAAAGTGATTGCCAGCATCTGCTAGTTCTTCCTGCTGTCTCATTCTTTTCTGTTAGTGAACAAGATTTACTGGCAACAACCCATAGAAATGTTTAAATGTTTTGCTTTAATCTATGGGATAATGTTATGCTCACCTTCTCTGTAACAGAATCAAAATTATTCTGATGGACAGCATACTGAACTTCATTATATAGTCTGCTCTCTTAAGAAGATGTTCAGTGAGTTCTACCTGCAGGTGGTTCATTCATTTTTACTAAAAAAAATGCCAATTGTCTGATGGCTAAAATTAGGGTTTATTACGTTAGAAAACTGGAGCCAAAGAGGAATACAAAACAGAGAAACTGCATTGAATTTTATGGCTCTTGACAAAACAGAAAAGTCCAAAGAAAACAAAAGGAGACAAATAACAAGCATTAAAAACAGACAGTGCTATTGCTAAGAAATAGCTTTAGGTTAAGCCTATGTGTTTTAAGGAAGGTATCGTAATGGGAAGGAGTGAATCTTACCTATTGTGAAGCAGAATGCACTCCTCTAGACTATTTTCAAAGATTCAGAGATTACAGAAGGAAATTATATGAACTTTGATATAAAGTAATAAGTCTGAAAGTCTTCTTCGGGAAATTAGTCGAGATGAGCTCTTGCCATAATTGGATCATGCTTTGGCATTTCATATTAAGCCCTATTTTTCAAGTATTACTGCAAAATCAGATTTTGTTCAAAATATATGAGACCACACCACTTCTAAAATAGAAGTTGCCATGAAACATCAAAGTTGTCTAGCTTTTCTGTGATGTCTTCCAAAAGTAGGTAGTACAATCTGCTTTAGGGAAAAAATAAGGAAAACCCAACTGTTAACAGCAGGAAAGTAAATGTGAGGGATAATCTTCTCTGTTCCTATTACTTAAAGGTTGGATTTTGCACAAACATATAAGCACCTTTGCCACTTAGAGAACTCTTTGTTCGTTTTACTTATTTTAAGAAAAGAAAACTCCAGTTACTCTTGTTATCCTTTTGTTTGGTCCTTTTCAGCACTCTCAGGTTCTCAAACATCATCTGAATTTGTCAAGAAATACGGTTCTTTTATATTCTTCAAGATTGTCAATATGTCTAAGTGTCTTCACTTACTATGTATTTCATTCTGGATCCTAGCTTTCTAATAATGCAATATGAATGCAATTTATACTGAACCTCTTGATCCACAGATTCACACAGTAATGAGACAAAAAATGAATTGCAGTGCAGCATCCAGTTGATATTCCAGGTTGTTGTATTTTTTTTTCTTTGATCTGAAAGAAAGTATTTTTTCAATATTCTCACCATCTGGTGTAGGAACTTGTTTCAGGCTCCTAAACATGTATATATGAACTCAAAAGAAAAAAGGAGAGGAAGTTTCAGCAAAAAACAATTCAGTTTATATGTATTTTGAGTGGTGGTCTGGCCATAAATCTAGTGGCACGAAATTTTTTTGTGAACTACATATTCCAGTTTATTTTGTTGTACCGTTTTCTTGTTGTATTTTTGTCCTAAATGTACATAAACCCTTACATCTCTCTTACTGAATTTGCTGAATAGCAGAAAGTTGTGTGTCCCTCTCAGAAAAAAATATCAAGCTTCTGCAATGATGGGAGCACCTATATTGAATAAATGTAAGTAGCAGGTTACTAATGCATGTCTGTATTGGAGAGAAGGTATGGGAGTACTCATTACTAATACTCTTGATTGATCTGTTACGAAAAGTCTTCACCTTTTCATAATGATAATGTTGTTTATATATACACACAGCATTTAGACATGCACAAAATACAATATTTAATTGTAGGTTTCTTTGCTGTTGATACTTTGTCTTCCATGTTTTCTGAAAATCTGTTTATAACAAAGTAGTAAATGATGAATAGTGAGTTTGAACCTGTGTATTTCAATCAGTCTTCAAAAGTTTAATCCCTGATTACAGGAGGAATCACTGTAACCTCTTGGGAGGTCAGACAAATGACAAATACATCTTTTCAAGACAAATTTCAATTGGGACAACTCTGTCTATTTATAGATACATCCCCAAAACTAAGCAGACTTGCTTTTGTTAGCTTCTGATAAATCTCTGTAGAACATCTTCTTTGTTCTGTAAATTGCATTTGAGTTTTAAGCAAAATCCACTGTGGCTCAAAGAGCATTTAAAACATATTTATAGTGTAAGGATTCAGATAGAGAGGCAATCTTAGTTTTACTCTGGGGAAAACTGCACTAACAGTTCTCCCTCTTTCATTTATTCAACCATAAAGTTGATGGTGATTGTGACATTTTTATCTTTAACACTATGGTTTTGGTCTTTTTAAAGTTGTAATGATTTTTCAGCAAGGTTAAATGAATTTGCTAAATATTCACGTGACAGACGTTTAAGATGACACAGTATGGCTTGCAAGATTTTCATGCAATTTCCAATAGCTGCTTAGATGATAAGATCTTCCTGTATTTTTGAATATTTCTGTGGGTGCCATTTTCATGAAGTTAAATGCAGTGGTCTTTTCAGATACAAAAACAAAGTACTACACAGTGTAAAATACCTACTACAACTATCAGGAAATTTTGCCTAACGGTGACTTTAGGGGCTTTTTTAAAACTTGTGGCACAAAATTTTAGACCTACAACTTCAGATAACTTAAAAGAATATATCCTGATCAAATGACCAAGTCATTGCTTCAAACTTCCAATTTTGTTTGACTCTTAGGGGTGATATTAGTATAAAAGAAAATTGCAGCTTTCAAGTTCAAGTCTTTCCTTCTCCCCTATGTAAATGACACAATCAATTTTTAATTTTTGCCATTGCTGTGTGTCAAAGTCAAATGAAGCAGATATAGAAGACCAAGGACAGGATTTAAATTATCACCAGGAGTACATTTCAGTGACAAAAGGTGTTCAAAGTATTTTACTTTGCAAGATCATCAGTCTAACTGATGTTCAGTTCTTCTGCTTCAGTGTGCAAAGTTTCTTTCAGCATTATCTTTGATCATGAAGAATCCTAAGAAACTTGTTATGGTACTTTTAAGATGAGAGTGATTGGTTTTTAATGCTTTTTTTTTTTTTTTTTTTTTTTTTTTTTTTTTTTTTTGCTGTCTTGCTACTTCATTCCTGACACATTATATTCTGCTTAAGAAAAATTATCATTTTTCTTTAGTTTAGTTTCTGGTTATCTGTCCTAGCTATTATTTAGTACTTATACTGAATGAAAACTTAATACACTTAGTGGTATTAACATACCAATTACTAATATTTGTAGTAATGAGAGAGAGCTTTTAATTCCTACATGAGTCTCTAAGCTCTGTTTGAGAACTAAAGAAAAGGAAGCAAGACTGCTTTTCAAAGTTTTCTAGATGCTAGCAGAAGTCATCTATCCACCGCTCCAAATACACCTTTGTAGCATAATACATTTAATTCTGCTAATTGATCACTTTCTTGTAGCTTTCTTCTAATAAGAATGGTTATCTTCATCATTCTTATGTTTACATTCACCTATAGACCTACTAATGTAAAAAGTATTCTATATTTGCAATTTTTGTCTATATAAATGTTTTAGTTGAAAAAAAATCCTGAAATGAAAAAAAAAAATCAGGAAAAGAATCATTAAAAAAAGGCAGGCGAGCATTATTCCTGTGAGGAAAAAAAAAATAAGTATCTCTATCATCTCTCATACTTTCTTCCACAGAAAAATGATGCTTTGAACACCTTCCATCATGAACCATAGCTTTAATATTGAACCTAGATATTGATTCAAATTTTCCCTACAGTCAAATGATCTAAAAACTAAAAGTAAATATAATTATGGTTTGTGTTCAGTCTAGTGTCATGAATTTTAATATACAACTATTATGTGAAGTAATCAGATAGAGAAGAAATAGAGTTGAGAAGATGCTTTTTTATCAGTTACTGCTTTTTCAATAGAAGAAAGGTCAGGTTGCTTACCACAAATCCTTAGTTGATGAGACAGTGTTCTGGTCATGATCTGGTAAGATGTAGTTTTATCCATAGGGTAGATATTTTGTGTAAATTGGATGAGATAAATTTGATATTTGTTATTATAATGCATACGATTTCTTCTTAAAACGATCACCAGATTGAAAACAATATGGAAAGTTTGTGAATATATTTTAACATTTGTTCACATATGCTAAATTCCCAAGAAAAGTTTTATTTTTTCTTTTTTAGTTATGAATTTGGAGTTCACGTATGCCATTGTCCTTTCTGCCTAGAAACTTGAATTTAGGAGCAAGTGCTCTGGCATAGTTATCTTGCTGTGATATGGTCAAGGAGCACAGGAAAGTGCAAAGGATTTTTTAAATTGTTAAGATGTTCTAAGTAGATGAAATCACACTGCAAGCACTGCAAGGGTTCCTACTTTTTCTTGTAAAACACCTGTTTGTAGACACACGAGCTTAATTAGATATTTAATCCTGCTAAAAATTCCAATATTTCCTTGATTATTTCCTCTCATTTTTTTTCAATATGTATTCCAGGCTTACCAAAAAAACCACAATAGTTATATAGTGAAAAGAAATACTGGGAGAATGTATAGTGGAGTAGAAATTAGCCAGGGTTGTTTACGATGAGGAATCCTGCTTACTAACACGTGTCAATCTAATGTATCCTCCAGTGTATCCTATCAGCATTTTTCAAATCCACTACTGATTAAGAGGCAAGAATAATTTCCATATAGAAATTACCCTTTTTTCCTCATTTTTAAAAGTGTGCTGTCCTAACAAAGCATATGGATGATTGAATCCTAAAAAGTTTTATTTTTATTTTATATTTTGTTTAGGAAACCTGATTGTTGTTCAATAAAAATGCAAAATGCCACAACGTCAAATGCGATACACTGTAACTAAGAAAGAAGCAGCTTGGTGTGCTTGGGATATCAAAAAAACAAATATTTCATAAATAATAAAAGCAAAGTCTACTAAAATCCTTCCTAAAAATAGAAGATTCACTTTGTAGAAAAGTTGAAAGATATATGGGGTGAGTTATTGTTTGTTAATATCAAAATAAACCCATCAACAACTTTCTGGATAGCCAGAACAAAGACTTTTGTCATCAAGTTTAACTGAACATTGAATTTCAGTAGAGGTACTTTTTTGACTTCAGCTTAGTGGTGTTTTTTTTCTTGAACATTTATTTTTCAAGTAGTAGCATATTCACCCGTATACAGAACCTGCATTAAGTCATACAGAAGCACCAAAATCCATTTGCCTTCCTTGTCTAGAAGAGCTGGTAGAGTAGCTGGGAATTGGTTTTCTACACCAATCTAGTAAATCCTGAACAATTGTTGAATTCGTGGAAATCAGCTTTCAGATCTGTTACAGAGTGATATGAAGATGCTCTAATGTGTAAAGTATTTCCTACATTTGTCTTTCTTAGTAACCAATGGCATATTTTAGCAAGCTGCAGAATACCTTTTTTTTTGTGTCTAGTGAAACCTCACATCAGAAATACACTTTAGAGTCTATTCCTGAAAATAATTATTTTTCAAATTGTAACTATTCCGTGTGTGAATCTGTCCAGAAGAGAACAATATTCCAGTACAGACATCCTAGCTTACTCATGCATTGCATGAGTTTTGAACTATGTATACTTACGCTTCATCAACTTGTCAGCTCCTCCTTGAAATGGTTTTCAGTTATCCTTGGGAGCAAGAGTTTTTGCTCATTACTTTGCTTTCTTCAAGTGCCAAGTGTTGTTGGTTGTTGTTTTTTGTTTTTTTTCAAATCCTGATAAATTCAGTTTGGCACTACTTTAAGAAAAGGAAAAGACGTGCATCCTTCTCTGTTAATTTCCTTATCCACACCTCTACAGAAATATTTGCTATCTTCATTTTAATATATCTAGGTCTTGTCTTGTCACCAATGCTTGTTGAGATCTTTCTGTGCCTGGTGACCATTTTGTCGTCTTTCTGGAGCTGATCTCTTAGATCATTACTGGCCTCTTGGAGAAATTAGTTCTTATTACCTGTGACAACTGATTTATTTTTGTTTCTTCGTGGAATATGGTTTCAAAAGTAAATCTATCTATATGCTGAATTTTCATATAGCCACTTGTTCTGCTTGTAAGATTTTGTTTTCCACTGCTTTTTCAGTACCTTAGTCCCTGCTAACTCTGTAATTTCAGCCATTTATACGCTAACCTGACTGTAATCATCAGCTTGAGTACAGGCAGGCTTGCTTCTGTTCCTTCACTTACTATTCCCATAATAAATAATCCACATCATTTACCGCTATGGATGTTTTTTGATCAAAGGATCAGAAATTTCAGAAACATTGTTGCAAGGATAGACCAACAATCCTCTTCTCATGTTTTCATTCTTTCTATCATAAATCATTTAGCAAAAGTGTAGTAAAGTTCAATGCCAGATATTATGGGGGAGGTTGGTGAAGTTGTTTTAAAACAGAAATGTTTTCAGTCGCACTTTCCTATTTACATGCTCAAAAGCACAAACATCCGTGTAGTCAAGTACTCTGTCCAGTACTGGGACATCCGTATATGTATATGTACCCACGTAGTCTGGTCAGAATTCCTTGAACTGACTGGTAGGATGTGTGGCACTCATTATCAAGTCCTCCACTACGTCTCTAGGTTTCTTCTTAGGGTGAGATCCGTTAAGTCAGTGTTGGATCTGCCTGTTAAACCATTTAGGAGTAGACAGTTAAAAGGTTATTTCTCTCTCCATCCAGTTCCACCTTTGGAATACATAGGAATTACTTCCTGTCCTGTGTTCTCTGCATCTAAACCTGTTTTTTTGTCTTGCCAATATCATCTCAATGGCTTATCTCTTTGTTTCAGTCTGTTACTTGGTTTAGACTGTCTTGTTTACCTGTTATGGTATTCCTACAATTTGCATGAAGTGGTGTTAACTACGTGAACTACTAATCCACGTGTCATCAGCACATGATTTTCTATATCTCTTCTGCTGTGCTTTCTGATGTTTCCACACCCATATGTTTCCTTTTGTCCCCTCCCCCCCTTTTTTTTTTCTACTAATCTTAATATCTGTTAGCTATTCAAGGAGTATTCTTAGCAAAAAGAATATTTGTTGAATTTACTGAAGCAAGCTACTTGCACACAAGGGTCCTGAAGTCATATCATACTTTCACAAGTATGCAGTACAAGAATAGTCTATTTCATCTGCACGTGCAACCCAAAGTGCTGCAAAAGTGGTAGTGCTCTAGCAGCAGCAGCAGGTATGTGTTTGCCAGAATCAAAATTGAATTTTAGACTAGGAAAGCTATTCCAAAGCATGCATATTGCTGTGGTTAATGTATCATCATCAGTAAAAGTTCACTGGTTCCACCATAGAAGTAGGTAGCATCTAGCTGATACAAGATGTGGGAGGGAAGCAGGAATCTGAAGCATAGACATTGTTTTTGCCATGGAGGTTGGAAGCACGAAATTGCCCACGAGTTGTAAGTTCTTTAGCAAGCATGCTAGCAATCTCTGAGGTTCAGTTTCACATATGAAAGGCTTTTCTGGAAATAGAAGTGTTAAAAGTAAATGGAACCTCCTGGTTCAATGAATCTAACTCCAATTTCAGATAGTATGTAATACTATTTAAGATTGTAATATGTAATAACCACATAAAACTGGCAAATTAAAAATAGGTTTCCTCTCTCCACTGCTGTCTCCAAGCTTGTTTTAGAACCTAAGTGACCTCTCATGGGTCAGTCTACACTCAGTTGCTTTTGTGTCACTGTTGGCCTTTAGCTTAAATACAGCCAGTCTTTTCTCAACTGTGTATTGATTCCTCTGGCAGGCTTATGAAGGGGAGGCGTAGGAACTTTCAGATTTCATTGTTATAAATGAACTAAATCAAACTCTTTCCTTTTTATTAACAATTTCCATGTGCACCCAGCAATTGTGTTTTTACTTCTATATGTTCCTATCCTACTGCTTATAAAAGCAATTGCCTTGTCAAAATTAATACACCTTTAGACTAATTCCCATTGATTACCATGCCTTTTTTCCAGTTACATGTACTATCATCTCAAATCAAAATGCAGGAAAGGTATTATTTTGCATTACCTGAATTACCTTTGATCTCTTCTCAACCTCAAATGATAATGATAATATTTCTACCTCCCCTTGTTTTGTTTGTTTTTATTTCTAAGGAATCTTTTACTCCTTATTTTAAATTCTGTTACGTCCATTCTGTACTTAGCAGTTTCTTCCCTAGACAAGATAGTTTCTTTTACTTTTATTTCTGCCAGGGTTTCTGTCTAGACCTTGTAGCCTTCTTGGCATGGCTTTTTGATTTTCTCCACAAAAGAAAACAGAGTCAAAATATTTCAAGAATTTATTTTGGCTGTCTGTGAGCGTATCTTTAGACAGAATGGTACTTTTGCAAAAGGCTAATGAAAAGTGGTCATTTATCTCTCCCTAGGCAGATAAAACCATTCTCTTGATACAGATAATACATTTTTCAAGACCAGTCCTACTTGAATTGAGGACCTGTTCACTTGGTATTTATTGCATCCCTGTTGAAAGTACTTCTCATTTGAGATCTAATCTATCTTCATGTAGTCAAGCAATTAGGCAATTTCATTGTAGTATAAAGCAGCGAAGTCTGATGTGATTACAAACACAACTATCCAAAAAGTTAGCTGTTACCTAAAACACAGATTGAGTCTGAATCCAAGGCTCATATAGACTGTTTCCTTTAGAATGTAAGTGCCAGCATCTCATGCTTTTGTGTGGAGTATGGAAGATACCTTATACAAGACATAGGAGACTTGAACCTTATCTCAGTTTTGATTTTTTTTTTTTTTTTTTGTAATGAGTCTTTTAAATAGAGGTTTTGTTTCGGGTATCCTTTTGCCAAAGGAGACAGGCTTTCTCTTTTACAAAAAAACAGTTCTCGGAGTCATGTTATGTGTGCAATTATAAGTCAGCACAGCAATCTGTCAAGTGAATATAGTAATTCATCTATTTGTCTTTCCAAGACAGAAAAGACATTGTGTTTTAGGACTTGGCCTGAGTGATTGCTATCAGAATTTGAGAACTTTCATTCATTTAGTAAATTTTCACATCATACTGATTACCAAAGGTTTTGAACTGTAGCTATTTTCAGTAAGTATTTTTCCTCAAACTGATTTTATCTTTTTAATCTCTGCATATGTGTGTATACATAGTCATTTTCCATAGCTAAGCCTAGGTACTGTACCAGAGGAAGATATGTGTTGTGTCAGTGCTGTTTTTTTCTTGCTCATTTAGTGTGGTACCACTCTATCTGTTCTAAGTGCAACTAGAGTATCGCAAATGAACAGCAGTCATGAAGCAATGAAATGAGGTAAATAACCCATTTATCCAGAAAGGTTAGAAAGCATTATTATAACTCCTAATATACCTAGTCAATTCCATTCAGTGTATATTAAATTCTCCTGTTAAATTTTAACAATCATTAAGCATCAACAAAGAATACTAGGGAATGAAACAGCAAAGATGATGGAAGAGGTAATGATTTTTTAAAATTGAAAGAGCAGTTGCCACAATCTTTGCCCAGCCTTCACATAAATAGACAGTCTAAATTTATTAATATGGTTTATGCTGTTAAATTCAACTTCTTTGTATGCTTACCCCTCTAATTATTTGTTTTCTTACAGTTTAGACTATAATCTTTTATTTTGTAATTAATATAAGACTTAGGTCAGTGCTTACACAGCTTTGTGTTACGGAATTCAGCATGTGACAAGTACATTGCCTGCATTTGAGAAAATTCTTACTTAGTTTAGTTGTGTCACTTTTAGTTTAGTAGAATATTAATCATAGGTTGTTCTCCGTGGTTTGATTTTGTATATGCAACAGGAAAAGGGAGAAGAAATTGTAGTGCTCCATGGAATTGTCCCAGTGAACATCTGTAATCTATTTTTTTTGTTTCTTGAAGACAGTGTAAGAAAATAGTATTTACTTTTTTCTAAATTTATGTATCTGTAAAATTAACAGACTGTAGCAGCATAAATTACATGTTAAAATGTGAGCTCAAAATTGTATGACCATCATCCCATTCACAGATACCTCAACGTGAGGAGTTCGAATGTGTTCAGATGATTAATAGTAATGACAATGATTCTAATGAATCCCCGTATTTATTACACTCAAAATTTATCCTTAACATCTGAAATGAATTGTTTGTATTGGGGGTTGCAGTTAGATGATCTGTAAGGTCCCTTCCAACCCAAGCCATTTTATGGTTCTGTTTTGCTCACAAATTTAGTTTAATTTTAAAAGACAAAATATGCATTACCTATTCAGAAGGAGCATTTACGAAACGTGGAATAGAATTTTATTTCTTTGATTAGGCTTCAATAATGTATTTGCTAGTTTGAAAGGAAATAACGGGGTTATTTATCTATTCCTGATAACTTTCTCGGTAGTATTGCATATTCTCTGACAATAATTTCTGTAGACATTTATTGATACTTAGATTTACTGAAACCTGCATATATTTCAGTGAAGAGCTTTTTATTTAAACTCACAGTAATGGTAACTGTAGGAAGGTATTTATAACAAAAGTCTGTGACAAATTAAGGAATCATTAAGGTGAGAATTCAAAGCACTTACATTTGGGCCATGTTTCTCTCTAATGACTACATTGGAATCTGGGCTTCCTATTGAATGCCTTAGAGTAGATTTCTGAAGGGCATCTGATAACACACAGCAACAAATTTGGCATGATTTCAAGCCAACAGCTGTTGGCAATCTCTCTTTTAAATTTGCGCCATCCATTGCAGTTTCTTTAAGCCTGTTTTTTTTTCCTTTTTTCCTTTTAAAATTACTTTTTTCAAAATGTGAGGAGTACCTTTGTGCAAGGAGCCCTAGGCATTGGCACGACACTCCTCTGCAATACTTTGTTTGCTTTTGAAGTTCACGGGGAGACGTCTTGAACAATGGTTTCATTCAGTACCATTGGTGTGAACAGAGATTTCCTTCAGCCACTAGCCACTTATGGTCATGTTCTTTTAAGCTTCTGCAAAGTGAATTGAATCCAAGATCTTCCCACTTCAGCTTTTCAAGGTATCATCTGACTTCTTGAACCACGTATTTCCTGTAGCTTTAAGAGGTGCACCCCTTCCCAGTATCCTTATAAACCCATCCACTTCTCTTTTACAGTTCAGCTCTTCAGGAGGAGTAGATATGAGGAAATATATGTGACAAGAAGCTATACGCAGGTTTTCTAAACTTAGCCCTGCCTAGCACAAAGGATGAAGTACAGGCTATTACAGATATTTGAAAACAAACCTTAAAGGCACTTGACTTTAAAGACTTTTACTCTTCTTTTTAAAGTCCCACTGGCCCATCTGTTTTCATACAGGTGGGATCTTCCCTTGTGGCACTAAATGCTAATGCAAACATCTCTCCCTTAATTTTGCTGTAAAAGTGGTCGAAGAGAGCAAATTTCTTAGCTGGTTTGCCTAATATTCTACCTGTCCCCCCATCAGGTCACTTGTGAGTGACTTCATTGATGTGACAGCTTTCACCGTGGCCACCAAGGTATCTTAGATAGAAGCTAGCTTATTGTCTAAAATGTTTAAAGGATACTGTCCTCTACTGAAATATGAACATCCCTATGTACACTGCAGCTTTTAGAATTTCAGTTCAACTTAGGGCAACAAGGCAAAAGAGCTGCACATTCCAAACTCAGTTGTCATTTTGTAAGAACTTCAGAACTTCACCACCTAGGATTTGCCATGTTTTTATTTTTTTCTTAAACACGAATTTCTTCCCTGCTTGCCCATACAGATTTCTGATGTATGCAATAAGTGCTTGTTTTTCCAAAAGCTGTACCAGGAGAACAAGGTTCAAATTCAGTTCCCATTTGTGGGGAAAGCCAGAGGATAAATGATGCTGCAGGTACTGGGGGGAACAATACATGCCAGAAGCCAATAAAAGCAAGCTCAAAGGTGGGGCTGAAATGAAAGGATTGAAAGTATTGAACTGAAGAGAAATCTGATGTGAGGGTTGAGTGGTAGAGGTCTGATATAAAGCAGGGGAGTATTTGTGGCTCTTGAGAGATGAGGCCGCAGGGCTTAGAGTGGTTTGGAGTGGTAGGGAAGTGGCCTGGAGGCAGGAGGTAGCAATAGCTCTATGAGACGAGAATGATGTGGTCAGAAAGACTTGGGAGAAAAGTAACCTTCAGTGGATAGAAAGGGTTGCGGAATTTTTGCCGTGTGACAGGAGAGTTGTGCAGTTGAAAGCTCTGGGACAAGCTGGATCTGGAATCCCTTACTTGTTTATAGAATACTAATAGCAAAAGTAGTAAAAGTACTAAAAATACTAATACTTGTTTATGCATATGAGTTTCCTCTGTAATAGAGTGAAGCATAAAGTATTTTAACTTGTTTTGAATCAGTTTGCTTGGATGAACAGTGTAGTCTCAATAGCAAGCAGCTCTGTGCAGGCTAACTAAGCCTTCAGATCTCCAGCCTCCTCTGAAATCAGCACGAGCCTTATGTGTGATTTCCGTACTGTCCCACTTGGGCCATGCATGCTTCTCCCAAGGGTAACCTTTCTGTTCTGTTACTTGTCATTTACAATCTCTTCGTGCCATCGGCAGCATAAAGTCCGTGTATTTTGTTAACTGCATAGTGAAAGTAAGGATCTAACTTTTATATGCCTAGAGGTCCAGTGTAAATGAGTGTTAGGATATTAATTCAGTGGGAATAGTGGCATAATGCTTGTATTTGTTGCAATCTGTTTTGCCCTGGCTGCACGTTTTACCTACCAACTTTTCGCGTTGATTTCTGACCATTAATTTTCACAGAAGTCAATAAATATTCCTAAAGAAATGGGCTGCCACATGTTGGTATAAAATAACCAGTGTATCACAAAGTCTCCCGTGTAAGGATGTGGTTATGTTATCTTTGCTGCTATGTGAGTTAACAGAGCATTGATCTGGTGGTGATATTCATGTACTGAACTGCAAAGCTGTGAGATTGCATTACTTTGTACCACTGATTTGTCCACCTGCAGCATGTTTATTCCCGTATCTGCACATGGGATAGCGTAATAGCAGGTAGTGTGAACTAAATGTGTGACAGTATGATAACGATGTTTGGTTGGCATCCATTAGCATTCATCTACATTATGTTTTTGTAGGTTTACCATACCCAAGAAGTGCACCAACCCTAATAAAACATTCATCTCATACTGCAGTATAATGCATAGAAGTGAATATGTTTACTGGGTGAGAATGTATATCTGCATTAAAGTAGTATTTATTCCCTTTGTTTGAAAATACTCCCCATTTATTTAGGAAGCCTCAGCTAATTGGTGTTTGCCTCAAATTGCAAAAGTGAAAATCTTTTTCATGTGTGAGTGTAAAAGATTTACATAATGCATTTTTTAACATAAAATAATGTGACTTGCTGCAATATTAAAAATATATTAATCTCCTTGTTACCATTCAAAACTACTCACTTGATGTACAGCATTTTTCTTATGAGAGAAGACAAATGTATCAGTATCAGTATTTTCTTCTCTTGGTCAGGCAAGCAAAGGCAGTAAAAAATACTGCGCATATCAGTATTTTAGGATATATTATTTGGATGTTGGCAGTCACAGTCCCACACATCAGATTGGTTGACAAGCATTATGTAATTGCATCACTAATTAAAATTACTTCTTGCCAGCTACTGAATATGGACAGCTTATTCCTTGTTTCCGTGTGTCATATTATCTCCAGTTAGTTCCATACCGTGAACTTCAATGAACATTGCTAAGGGTCAGAAAAAGAATCCTCCATAAGATTTAATCTCCTTTGGATTCACTTCCCTTCAGTGATCTGGCCAGTACATCAAGTTTTTTGTTGCTAGCCAACTGATGTGTAATTGTTGTCAGTTGGGTTATATTTCTGAGATACATGTTTCTGTTAATATGAACTGTGTGATATTTCAAGAACATTTTTCTGAAAAAGAATAATGTAATAGTATGCATAGTATAGCTTTTATGGTTTCTCTTCATCAACTGGACCACCTTCTTCTCTAGTTGAATGCACTGTATTAACTCAAGGGATATCCAGGATTCTGATAAATGATAGCCATTGGTGATGGCTCTGAAGTATCCCTGTTCCTAATATGTTATGTTCTTCCAGAGCCTATTTTATGTGAGGGCTATTTCAATATATTGTGATTCATAATTAATTTATCTTCTGTAATTTTTATGTTTTTGTCTTCTCAATACATTCATCTTTCAGATCATTTTAATGTTGTTTTTATATATCCATCTACTTCTTCACTGAATCATGCCACTTCTCTTGAAGCAACCTTGGACTGGAGAATGGTTCTCCATGTTGTTATTTTTCCATGTCCTACCTTTCTCACTTGAACAGCCCTTTGGGGGGGAGGGGGGGAGAAGAGAGAGATTTGGAGTATATTTTGAAAACATGATAAAGGAAGTGGTCCAGCAGTGACAGCAGGAGCATTGTATGCACAGTATGTATTGCTTTAGATTCCCAAAACTGATCATCCCCATCTTACCCTGATGCCCAGTGTTCTAAGATCAAACAGTAACTGGAAGGAATTAATGGCAGGTAAAACTGGAAAAACAAAAGGAAGTCTTCTTTTCTCATAGCATATACAAGCGTGTTAAAATCACTGCTTCACAGCCAAAAATCTGTTTTAAAAAGGAACATCTTAATAAATATGTATGAACAATATGTGTAGTCACATTGACAAATATGATGCAATTACACTTTATGAGTTAGGATTCAGGAGAGGATATTCACACCATTTAACTTCACAGTCCTTAAGGCAACTAGGTAAGGAGCTCAAGGGAACCTTAAGTTAGGTGCAATGACAAGGAGTTATTGCTGCAACCTAATGGGGATTTTTTTCTTGTCTAAGGAACAAGAAAACAGTTGTTGGCGCAGCTGTTGGAATATGTGGTTTAACACATATGACAAATGCAGAAATGTTTATTTGTAAACCCAGTGAAATAATCAAGTATGATAATATTCTACAAGTAATGCTAATAGTTTTCTTTACCTACCATTCGTTGCTGATCTCTGAAGTAGTGGTCAAGCAGGAGAATAGCTTTTATGTTTCTCTTATGTGTCCAGCAAACAACCTGAACTAGGTTTGGATGCCATGTGATATAATCACTTGATTTTAATTAACGTGGTTCCAACACTGCATACCTGAACCAATTAATACAGAACTTAACATCTTTTTAACCAGTGCCATAAAGAGTTTCCATTGCTAACATTGCATTTATTCAGTTTTGGTGTTAAATAAATGGATCATATCAAAAAGGCTTTGACAGGATGAACTGCATGTATTAGCCAGGATTTTGGAGAAAAGTTTGACAAGTTCAGGTTTGGGTGACTGTGGATATGAAAACACACTCGTGAAATCTCTAGGTCCTGCAGAATTCTGCTTTCTTTGTCAGACATGGTAAGCAGGAATAGCAAGAACAGGATGCATTATCAGGAAGTGGAAGGAGTTTGAGATGGACAGTGCTAAGAATTCTGTTGTTGTGGAATTCCTTCTTTAAATATACCCAACTAAAGCCAGAATCTTAGATTAGCCCATAGTTTGTTTATTTGTCCTTTATGACTATATCAACTGGTCTATATAAGTTCAATGTTGGGCTTTGTAAATTATACAAGAGTAAAAGCAGGGGTAAAGATAAACAAGTCAATTTCTTGTCAGCACTATTAGAAGATAGAGGAATAAAAATGAAATGTATATGAGACCTCTGCTTGGAAAACACGAAGCTCTTGGTGTTTGGTACTCACAATTTTCATTCATCTTCTAACAAGTCCATTGAGCATATTTGAGCACTCTTCTTTGCTCACTGTTTGGTTCTGGTTTCCCAGCTTCCTAAATTATCTTCCATAGGCTTCCTGTCTCTCATCATTCTCCTGTTATAATTCCACCTTGTTCTTCAGAGATAAGGACAGGGACACCTGTAGCTAATTCTTACCTCTTAACTCCTACTGTTATTCCTTTGTGAATAGGAAAGAGATGTATATATAATGCATGTCTTAACTGTCAGTGTATTATACCCTGCCAATCTCCCAGGACTGTTTCCTGCCAAACACCTTTCTTCCTGCATTAAATGGAATATCTTCCTTTTCCTCTTTCATATTGTTCCAAAACCCTCGGTTCTGTCAGGTAAAATTTTTACAGTAGCTACTTAGTGTCACTCCTGCCTCACCTCTTTATCTACTAATTTATCTTATGTTATGGTATAACAATAATAAATGGCAATCACAAAACCAGAGGTTACTGATGGGGATAGAAGTATATGTATTTTTGATCTAGAACACTTAGGTGCACAATCTTTCATTCTGATCTTTAGTAGCTACAAGGATTCATCTATGATGGCTTCTTGTGTGTAGCTGAGTGTCTGAAAAATGAGGAGTATATAATCCATGGCCATTTTCTGAAATACTGGTTCATCGCTTAGCTTCTAGAACTTCAGACAGGAGTTGACCAGAGATGAGGATACACCTGCATTTCTTTCCATGGTATTTGCCATGACAAAATGTTTCTTTTTTTTTTTTCCTGCTCTACCGTGCCTTCTTGGTAATACCCTGTTTAACTCCCAGAACATACGCAGTATAGTTTGTGCAATATTCATATCTTTCTATGTAACCCATGAGAAACATCCAAGTTCCATGCTGAACTATTTCAAGGTTCCCATAGAAAACATGTTACCATGCAAATTGACTGTGCTATGAATGTAAAACAAGAGTTGACCTTATTTCCTTTAAATTTATATTTTCAAGTATTTATAATTTAATTGCTTACAATGTATAGATTGTGTACGTATTTCTCTATATATTTTGAAGACAGAAAGAGTAAATAATGTGAGTTATATGCACCTGTCATATCTCCCATCTCATTTCTGACTAAGTCCTAAATCTTCAGTACAACTTGAGCAGCCACACTACCCACACTGGTAAGTAATAGAAAAAAAAAATTGTTTCCCTGAAGGACATGCAAATTGCTACCACTTGAAACTTTTCCCCAAATTTCCATGATATGTAGCATTTTTCCTTATGTCCTGGTTCCATGTTGTTATGTAAGATTAACAATATTTATTTTTTCTTACTGTATACTTCTCAGTTTTCAAAGCAAAATTGAAAACATTATATTTGGAAAAGGCTTCAAATTAGTAGCATGATTTGTTGTTTTACTTGATTATGCCTTATTGTCTGGGATTGATAATATTTCAAACAGGATATCAGGCCACGTATCTTTGCTCTAGCTCCTGTCTTTTCAAATAAGGTTCTCTTTTTCCTCTTGAGGGTGGGTGATTTTTGGAGAGGGGTTGGTTTTTTATGGAAAAAAATTGAGCAAATAGGTTACAAGTGCATATCTTTCAGCTGAATCTGTGTTCTAAAGGAGACATCTTTTTTAAGAATGACAGTTTGTTCTCAATCACTGCACTGGAGTTGCTTAGAGTTTGTTTTGGAGTCTCATCAGAATTGTAGTGCAGGTGTTTCACTTGAGAGTTCAAAACATACTATCTTAATGCAGTAAAACTAGGAAAGGAAAGCAACAACTTTCATAAATGTTTCCAGTGTAATTTATTAGTGTACATCCTATCAGAACTGAATATTTAAATCAGTAATATATTGCTTAGTTGCATTATTTTCTTGAGAATCTAGTGCAACTAAAAAAAGCAAGTTCGCTGTGTTTTGCATATGGAATTTTCTAGCTGTCCATTGGTGAGATAAAAACAAATAGTAGTGCTTTTGCTAGTGTGTCCTGGCCAGCATAAAGCATAGCTGAATTTCCATAGTTCATTCAGTCTCTGGGTTCCTTGCTGAGGTTTCTTGAAGTAAAGAGAGTTAGTGTGGTTTGAAAGGTTTACCTCAGTTGTGTGGGACTTCATTTTACATACTCTCTGAAACAACCATCAGATAATGGAAGCTTTCAATTCAGTCTTGATTAAGACTAGCAAGTGAAAGGATATCCCTGTATCCCTAAGGTCATTTTTACTGTCTTCTTCCTCTCTACTTCAAGGGACATGATGCAAGTTTAATTTATTGGTAAAAGTTTATTTACTGGATTCAGCAATTCTGAAAGGAGCTCTTGATGTAAATGAATGTTTTATTTTGTGTCCTTCTAGCAATAGTAGGCCTTTTGAGTGTCTACCTCATTTGTTTCTTCCATTCTCTACATCATCTAGGAAAAAATCTTACATATTAAAGGAAGAGTGATCAGATAAGAAATATTGGTGATAGGTTTATACATGTTGTATATTTAAAATAAAAACTTAATGTTGGTCTGGCATTAAAATTTTCTGGTTGGGCAGCATATTTTTTAACTGGGAAACTTGGTAGCAGTGGCTAAAATCTCTAGGCCTGGGTCAACAGGATATGTATTGCATTCTGCCAGGTATCAGTGGTGATACTTGTTATGCCTGATACTCCCAGTTATAGCATGTGATCATATGATTTGTAGAAGATACAGGGTGGTTTTTTCTTCAGTTAGAGTTTTAGGACTTCATTATTCTCCATATCCAAATCAGATAAGTAACATGTATTCATTCATAACTATAAGTGAATTCAGCATGCAAAATATGTGCCAGATTGGTAATATATTGAAAATCAAATGGTCAACAAAGCAAGTTTAAAATGACATGATAAAGCATCATTTATTTCAGAAATGAGAGTCTGTGTCTTTGTCCTCTAGAGGTGTCTCAGAGAGTCAAATTAATGTCTTGCATGTACTGCTAACTGATTGTGTGGAAATTTTTTTAAGTTCACTTTTTCTTTATTCTTCTGTCTTTTTTACCCATCTTCCCCCATTGTAGCAAATTAGACGGCCGGATGAAAGCAAAGGAGTTGCTAGTAGAGTTGGATCCCTCAAAGTAAATATGTTTCTAACATTTATTTTGCAAGTTTTCTTCTATAGCCTACACTTTTCCTTTTGAAGGGGGAGGTGAGGGGAGGGAGGGAAGGGGCTTTTCCATCTCTCACCATCCCATCATTTTTATTTCAGTATTCTTATTGCTGTTGGGTCACATTTTGTTTGTTTCTGTGCTACACATAGAACAACCTACAGAAGGCAGGCTGCCAGTTTGTAAGCTTTGAATGTCACCACAAATACAAGATAGTAACAACTTTCTTGATGTGCCTGTAATTTAGTGATCATGATTAAACCACTTCTCTGATCTATGTTATTTGTTGTCTCTTAACTGCCTGTTACATAGAGAAGTGACTTACTCATCTTCAGACTATTGCTTCTCATCTTAAATATAGTGCTCACACTTCTTGCATTTAATTCTGCAAAAGACCATTACAAGAAAGTTGAATATTTCATCCATATCTAGCCTTTAAATCAGAAAAAAAAAAAAAAAGGAAAAAAAAAGAAAAAGAATAAATCAAGAGGAAATGAGAGAGATTCATGTGAGACTAATAAGAATGGAGCCACTGTTTTGCTAATAATTAGTTCCCTTTTCTGCCTTTTTCTGTTTATACAGACATATTCAAATATTTAGAGCACTTAACAGGCAGATACCTAAATTAGTACCCACCCATGAATAGTGTTACACTCTAATAGATGGTTTAAAGCACAGGACATAATCTATACCGAGATGCTGGTCACATGCAGTCCAGGCCATTCTGTTAAGATTCCATTTCAACAGTTGCCTCTTTCAACCACCCAATTTTTCACTTTTTTTCCACTTTATTTCCTTTTAGCACTTTCTGAAGCGCTAACTAATTCATTTTTTTTTCTGCACTCTCCTTGCCTTTCCTGCCTTCTTGGTTTTTGATCTTCTGTTTTGTTTTTGTATGTGTGTGTATTGCCTTTGTTCCAGGACAAGCCATCCTCTCTGTTTTCTAATGCTGCTCTACAGCTGCTCTTTGTGAAAATGTTATTTCACTGAGCATAAAGAAGGGGAGGGGAAAGATTAATTATGCACCTCTTTCCAGTAATGACACCATTTAAATTGATCTCAGTGTAGGAAAAGAAGCCAGTTAATATTTGCTATATAAGTTATACCTAGCAGCATCTGTAGCATTCCTCACTGTCTGTGAGGCTTAAGCTTTTCATCTTGTGTTTTGGTAAGAGGTTTTAGTTACAGTGTAGTTGAGAAGAGCCCAGTATATAAATGAGGCACTGCTTCAGTGGTAGACATTCAGTATCACTGAATGTACTTGGGGGAAAAGAGAAGACAGCCACAGTGTCTATTTCAATTTTTTTTGAAAATTGTGTATGTAATTACTGTGGCCTGTGCATTTCAATGGGTCATCACATGCAATTCTATATGCATAATGCATATGTGTAAGATGTAGCTTACTTAAAGGCTGAGATTCACCTACTATGTTATGAACATCCATTGATGCCTAATTCAGGATTCTTATTTCTGTGTCTGACTGCCCAGGATTTAATTTCACTACCCAAAATACTAATTTAGACAAAAAAAAATCTTACATAAATATCCATACAGAGAATGGGAAATAGTATCTGAGGTTCCCAAACATGAACATTTACCCCTTTGTGATGGAAATATATTCTAGAACATTGCCTTAACAATAAACAAGCCAACAAACAATGTAGCTTATTCAGACACTGTAGAATGATCAGTCCCTTGATTTTTTTCATTTTTTTTCCTGTAGTGAAAAAAAGAGCCACACTAATTGAGTAAAAATACCTTATTTCCGGTTTCTGAGTTTACTGAGCTTGTATGTCTGTGTTGTTGAAAGCACTTTAATGTCTTGAAATGTTTTGCCAGAGGCAGTGAGAAATGTGATATGCTATGATTTATTTTAAAAAGTAAAGCGAGGGACAAAAGAAAAAAAAATAAAACAAAAACATGACAAAAGAACAGGTTGCTTTTTCAATTCATTTTCTGATGTTTACATGTAGCTCCATCGAAAGCTGGAGGAGCTCAGAGATCACCTAGAAGGCAATGTCAAAGGATGCTCTCTCCGAGTAAATGTACGATTTCACTCGGTGATCTGTTTTTTTAAAACTTCCGCTGGCTGGTAACACCAAATCTGATTGGTTTGTCCTCTCATGCCCATCTTTTTCCTTTCACTCTCTTTTTCCCTTTGTGTTTTCTTTCTTTTCTAGCTGGGATTTCATTTTTAATGTGTATGAGAAACCTGACCTAATTGACAGGATTTGTTTAAAAGAACATCCTACTACATTTTAATGAATGCTAATCAAACTGCTTGACTTTAACACCAGATAAAAAAATCCCTTTCCAAAACTGAAGTTGTATGTGTAAAATTTTCCTGAATATTAGGTTTAGCAAGAAATGAAATAGGTATCCTTAGTTTAGAGGAGAACTGTATCTTTTGCCTGTGATTGATAGCCTTAGGTGAACTGAAAACTATGGCTGATCTAAGGTAAACCAAAAGTATATGTTTATATTTGCCCCATCTTTGCCTTTAATCTTTTCGGGTCCCTACATTATCTCACAAAATAGGTTAGCATTTGGTTCAATGCAAGCTTTGCAAATTTTGTTGGTTGTTTTGTTAGCAGACTCCTCTAATAAAAAAAAAAAAAAATTTAAAAAAGTGCAGCATATGTCTTATTCATTGCATTTGTTCTTCAATGAAAAAAAAATGAACATGAAAAAAGGATCAGGATCTAGCTTATCAGTCATGATACTCCTGTAAAGTTAACCATTTTTCACAGAAATATTTTAAAAAGCTAGTCAAATGTAACATAACAATACAGGCACCAGTACCTTATGTTTAGTATTTCACCTCATAAGTTCAGATCGGCCTTTCAGCAATTAATTTGGTAAAAGTAATACTTTAAGTGACCTAATTTGATGTATAATGAAAATTAGAAAAAAGGGACGGTTATTTAGTAGATGTAAAAGTTATAGCCTTTTATCCCTTTGAACATCTATCCTGTGAAGATTCTCAGAATAAGTTCTTTAGATTCATGTTCTGTTTGTGTCTTCCATACACTATGACTGTTGTCATTATTCTCAATACTGCCATTCTGATGCATAATTCACCATGGTTATGTAGTGAAAGATAATTTTGATAATGATCTGGTAATTTTTACCCCTTTTGGATGCCTTTGCATATCCAGCTATGTATCTGACATATAGCTGATATCCACTCACTGTCATAGAAGTCCCTGAGCTAATTTGTGATCTTTCACAGTTCAAATACAAGGAAACTGAGCTGCTAATACATTGCAGCATTCTATAAAATAAATTCAGTGAAAACACTGTATCTTTTCAGTGGCAATTCTTCCAGAATTACATTTTTGGGAGAATAAACTGTGATATTTTAGGTTTGGTGACATGCTAAATTTCTTAGTGATAATCAAAACAGAGCAAATCCTTTATTTTAGACTCCTCACTCTTAAATTCATGTTGTAGTAGTAGTGAATAAACATAAAGTCAGAAAAAAATGCCATGAGACATCATACTACAAAAACAGTGGTTTAGTCTCACATCATTCCATAGAATGTCACATGGGGAAAAGTTTCAAATGAAAAGCTGTGACACTGTTAACTGTAGATATTATGAGAACTAATCGACATGAAACTGTTCTGTTCCTTTGTGCCATTTTATCTATTGTGTTTCCATACCCTACACAGTGTCATTAAGGAAGTCAGATCATGAGCTAAGAACCATTTCATATATTCTGCATATGCCCTTTAAGTTTCTTAAAACTTAAGAAACAGGACACATTGCAAGTATAATAACATAATTAAAATCTGTTGCTTTTCACTGCCACTGTGATTCAAGTTGTAATAGTGGATGTTTTAGACAAGGCAACATTTTAAAAGACAATATACAAATGCCTGATTAAATAATAGAATAAATCCTTCTTAAACAGTTGACAGTTGGAAAGAAAATAATGAGGGATCTGTTAATAATTCATCTTTAAAATGCTTTTCATTGTCTTCCATACTGTTTTTGGAAAGGGGTTTAGATGTAAGTTATTAACTCTCCTACAACGTAGCAAATGTATTGAATGGTATGGGAGGGGGAACGTATAGTATCTGATGGCCAGCACCATAAGTGAACATATAATGCTATTGCACATTTGTCTATGCTGTTAAGGTGGAACCTTTGTTTCAGAATGAATTGCAAAGACGTGTTTCCCACATTAAAGTCAAAGGCCATTAGAAATACGTAGGAAATGGAATTCTGCAGAATACCCCAGATTCCATTAAAAGATTATAAAACCTGCCAGATACTTAAAATAATATTGCACTGAAAACATGCATAAAAAATTGAGTTAATTAAGCAGTCTTGGGGGGGATTGAGTGATTATGATTCTAAAAAATTACTGTTAATATCAGCAGTAATACATAGCCGTTTACAAAAAATGTTATCCTCACCAGATGTCTTACCTTCCGTCTCTTCTTGAGATCTTCACTCATCTTCCTTGAAGCTTTTCCAGTTCTTTCCATGGCTTTAGCCTTTGAACCTCCCAGAGGCCTATTTTTGAAGTTGAACTTAAAAATTGTTTAGAAAAATTAGTCTTCTATCACATGGAATTGTTGGCATCCCTGTACATGTTCAAATTAATGCAGCAATAACAAACAAAGTGCATTAGCTACTGAGGTGATCAACAATGAAAGAGCTGACTGGTTTATATTTTAGAACTCATAACACCTGCCTAAAATTGGTACCTTACTGAAAGTATGGAGAAGTTCAGCATAGAGTCAATAGAACAGTACTGCTTCGGACTGTGTTCTGAAGGTTTTTTGTTGTTGTTGTTTTTTGTGTGGAGGCTAAGATTCATTTTAAATGCAAGTTTTAATTCTGCATAAATATATTATGGAAATCCTTTCAAATATATATATATATATAAATCTAAATACAGAAGTTCTGCACAAAGTTTAAAGTAATATATGAAGCAATTGTTGTGTGGGTCTTGACCAGAATAGTTCCAAATCAAAGGTTCTGGGTTTAGCCAAGAAAAAAGCTCTCAGAATACATAGCAGAGACCACATTCTGTCCATAGATTATGTTTAATGAAATATGAAACATTTTTTTTCACATAGAGTTGTGTCTCACAAAAACTACAGTCTCCTGCATGCAGTGTTCTATATTATTTTAAGTATCTGCCTTCTTTGATCATGATGGATTACATTTATGGGGCTTTTGTTCCTGGTCATAATACTCTGTTATTAAAGATCTGAGTCAAGGTAGTGTGGCCCTCAGACAAATGACAGATGGCTCTTGCAGCCTTTGAACAGCTGCTCAGTTGGTGTAAAATAATCCTTGCAGTGGGGAATTTCTGTGACTAGCAGAAATTTGGTCCCTCTTACTGTGAATGTTCATGGGGAATAAAAAGCCAAGCAGCTCAAATGTTAGCACATTATCTTCATCAAACATAACATGGAGGAATTGTCAGATAGTATACAAAAAAAAAAGGAGATGCCCCCTCTCTCAAACTGGACAAAAGAGTCAAAAGATCAATCAGTAGATGTCATATATGACAACAGGTTGGAAGCAGAGTAGGTGATAGATTGCAGGATCATCAAAGGAGCTTACAGAAGTATTGACATTTAATTTTAACATCAGATTACAAAATACTGAAATCAGGCAGATGCTCAAAAAAGGAGGCAAGTTAATGAGACAGCAATGGCATAGAAACAATCAGGAAATTATAAGTATGCAGCAGATTAAACAGTCTCATTGTGTGATCCCATTGAAAATAAACAGCAGTGACTGTGTGAAGAATTGTGGTATGTGAGAGTATGAACTGAAAATCCTTTCCTGAAGACAATGAGATCATTTTGAGACTAGAACCGTTGAGCATACCTTCCATTTCATCATTATGAAAAAATGACATAGGTAAATTCAGTGTCTATACATGAGTGAGTAAGAAAAACAGAAATTTGAGTGAATGAGACTGAGGGAAAACTATAGGGAGGGTGGTGTTTGAGCACAGGGAGAAATAAAATATCCAGGTATCTTAGTGAGGGGAATATTATAATGTGCTTCTATATCAATGAAACTATTAATAAGAAAATAAGAATCATTTGAAGTGATTAAATTTAATACAAATATTATTATTAATTTGGAATAAGACCGAAGTTAAATGGTAAGTTTAGGCTAGATACTAGTGAAAATACAGATAATCGGATCACAGAGTAATAGCAGTCCACTTATAGTAGATGTCCAAGAGAAGATGAAAGAGGTGCAGAAGTATCTAGCATACCTCTTGTAAGTTAGTGTGAAGAGTAGGCAAGATAAGCCAAATTCTTCCAAATTTTGTGCAGTAGAAGTCTAAACCTCCTTATCATTGCTGTTTTGATTTATTTAGTTGCTAATGCTTTAAAAACTGCTGCTGTGATGTTTCTTGCTCTTAGCACATTCTTTGTATCCTTACCCTCAAAATCGAGGCTAATGGATCTTCTTTTTCCATGCCATTGCAAAACAAAACATGGGAACAACGGCTGGACATTATTGATGAGAATCTTGCTTGGAGACTCATCCGAAAGTCTTAGGTGAATAGCAGAACCCCTGTTCTAAGCAAAAACACACCTTATCTTTCTTGCAAAGCATTCAGAGCAGTCTTTTTAAAAACGTTTCTTGCTTTAAAAGCTTTCTTGCTTTGTATTTGGTTGAAAGGGGTTCTCTTTCTCTCTCTCTCTTTTTTTTTTTTTTTTTTTTTTTTTTTTTACAAAATAGACTGTTTAAGAATAATACTTGATATCTTAAAACTGCATTTTCTGCTCTATTTTTCTGAAGTAATTTTCTCTTTGTGATCTAGTTCTGCAAACCATCTCACTATACCATGTTCTCATAAGAAAATGTCATCAGGTGAAGAAAGTACTGTGTGTATAAACATTTAACATGTGAAGTCATTCGGATTACATTAGTGATGTTACCTAGTTAGAGTAAATGACATATGTACAGAATACCAGAAAGGAACAAAAATATTTTCAGTGAGAGCATTAAACATTTTCATTGAAGGAAAAACAGCTCTATAGAAGTATGTAATGGAGACAAGCGTAAACTTTTCCTGACAGGGGTATTTTACTTTTCAATGAAGAACTATGAAATACACATTTGAGATTGAGGAATGTTCATGAGCGACTTTTTATGAGTAGCATCTTCTCTGACCATAATAGTCCTTCATAATACCTAAGTAAGTGGTTGCTAATAATATGTGGAAATTCTTGCTGGGTTCTTTACCATAAATGTATCTGAAGTGCTGTACAGATACTAATTTTGCTGAAATCTAAGGAATTTTTGCGGGGAATTCTGATACTTAATTTTCCACCCCCAGGGAAAAAAAAAAAAAGGGAGAGATTTTTAATGTACTTATAGGAACCGTGTCTTTTTAAATTTCATTTATTAGCTTGTTTTTAGTGTTTACTGCTAGTTATGATCAGATCATAAATATAACAAATGTAAAGGAAAAAAAAAAGACTACTCTTTGTAATTAAAACAGGAAATATTTTCAACCAAAAAAATACATATATTCATATTTATGCTAGAAAAACAAATGCTATGAATAATCGGAGACTCCTTTTTTAATATTTGAGTTATGTCTGATCTAGGAGTGGCTTACTGGTATGGAAAAATGTGTATTTCATATAAATAAGCAAAGTGTTTCCTAAGCAATTGGTAAAACTGTAGCGTTACCAATTAACTTGTATCTGTGCTGAAAAGTTTTGACAGTGGACAGTGTCCCTCAGGAATCACATCTGTGTACATTGCTTAGAGACATAATCTGCAGATTTCTGCTGACCTATATCTGACCATTAGTCATTTAACTTTGCAATTTATTCTGGTTTTTGGGGAACTGAGTTTGAAGAAAAACCTAAATTACCAAAGTGCTGGTTCTGAGCATCTAAAAACATAAAGATACACAGGGAAGAAAAAGGACTCTAATGTGTTTTCACATTGTACCTTTGCAAAGTTAGAATAAAACTTACGTCAAATCGAAGAAATTGGTAAAGCTTCATTCTAGAATACCTTACTGTCCTAAGTATAGATTTCTAGTCATGTTATCAATTACATAGAGGAAGGATTGATACTTTTCTTCAGATTCATCATTAGTTCTAATTACTTTATAAATGCAATACCTTTTTTTTTCTTTTAAGAAGCTTCCACCTTAAAAGGCATAAATTTGTAGTTTCTGAAATAGCTGGTTGTGGAAACTTAATGAACCCCCTGCTACTATCTCAGTGCTGGAACCACCTATACAGAAAACCTTCTGAGACCCTTACTGTGCCACCATTTCTTTTTTAACAATGTTTTCTTTTCCCCACTGCACAACCAGGCTCGGCTCCCTTCGTGCTCATCCACCTATAGTGTTTCTGAGGTATACTTTGCACGTGTTCTCTCACACAGTCGACCTGCTCTCCCATCACACTTCTTTGGTTTTATTTATTTTTTTTCTTTTTTTGCATTGCACTGTGCACAAATGGGGAAAAATCAGCTTGGGGGGCAAACTTTGCATGATCAATCTGCAACCATGTTCAGCGTGGTTTTAAAATCACTGTACCAGTCTGGGACCACCGTAATGTATAGTCCAACTAGACAACAACTCCGTAGCATACAAACATAAATTATTTAATGAAAGAATCTTTAGTTACGTGCTACATTAAAAAGGAGAATAATAAAAGACTTACAGATGTCCAGATAGCAAGATGCAGTGAAACTGGAAGGACTCTGTAAAAATGACCATCACGTTATAGTTAATTTCTTGTCTAGATATAGATTGCTTAGGGATATATGAATTTCATTATTATTTCCCAAAATCCTGGCTTGGTCCACTGTGTACCCAAAATACATATATTATTGTAAATAATTCCATATCAACTTCACTATAGTCTTCTATAGTAAACTATAGTACCAGCTTAGCAAGATTTGAAAAGAAAAATATATTTTATTGAAATTAAAATTAAAATATGTATTATTTATGACTTGCTTTTCACACCTTGTTTTCAGGGGAAAGATATTAAGATAAAGTAGAATTCACAAAGTCATAGGAAAAATCAGAATTTACGAAATATTGTCAAATTAGTGCCATGACCCACTCACTATGTGAAGTTTAGCTTTTAGCTTATAATTGATTAATGAATGAGTATCAAAAAGGTGGACTTGAGATTTTCCATAATAATGAATCAATTTTGAACACAGAGTTCATTTATTCTGTATTTTAAAAGAATCCCTCAAGGTTAACAAGATATCCTAAAAAGAAGATAGTTCACCCTATCTCATACTATTGGACAAGTTCTAAACTTGATGTTAATGTGCTATTAATGAGTGTCATACAAAACACAAACATAAGGAGCTCACCTACTCAGTTACTCTGTCCCTAAGCAGGATTAACTTTGTATAAGCAATACCTTGCTGATAGGCATCTCACTTGTTCTCTAAAACTTCACTCTCAAGCAACCATTTCTAGTACTTCTTTATCCCTATTAATAAAAAGCTTTATACTTTCAGTGTATGAACAGGCAAAAGATCTTATAAAAAGTTATTGAGAAGAAAAATGCTTATCAGATTTTCTGTCACAGACAGATAATGGCAGTCAAGCTCTACCTGCAGACAGGTTGTTTTAAAGATTATCAAGTATATGTTCTTAAAGGCACCTGATATGTATATTGCAGTTTGGGCTTCATTACTGTATTGTATGAAAGCCTTGCTGTTTTCATCATGATTATCATCGGAACACCAATATGGAATAAATAGGTAATACTATACTCACACACATACCAAGACAGTGTTTTTTTTCTAAGCTAGTGCAAAGAGCAAAAAATAAAATCTAGTGCTTACAGATGCAAGACAAATGCCCTCTTTATTTGACCAGTCATTCTTCTGAATGATCTGTATGAAATTTCAAAAGCAGCTCTGGATCAAATGGCATTTCAGCTTGATGTCACATTGTTTCCCAAGACTCCCACTACGATAGTTCTCTCCTGCAAAAATGGTCAACATTCTCTTCGAAATTATGAAGAAAATGTACCACTTTCAGAGAAATTGCACTCTTGCTTTGCCTGCAACTTCAGCCATATGTCCTTTTCACATTCTGGAGGCATCACTGAAAGAACAACAAACAAATGTTTTTCTTAGTGGCTTGTCAATCAGTATATACAGGTCTCCTTCTTGATCAGATTCCAAAAACTAACCTTCTCCAAAGCTATCAGGCTATAGTACAAGGATATTACCCGGATATTATCCCATATGGGATATGTAGTGTAGTTTATAACTTTATAAAAAGATTCTTCCTTCAGAAATACAGCTTAATGTCAAGATGTGTGTCCAACAAAGCTTACTTAACTGTTGTCACCTGCTATTATTTTATAAAAAGTAATAGGCTGCAGTAAGTTAACAACCGCCTGACTTCTAATTGATGTGTTAGAAATTCTCTTAAATTAAGATACTGTTAAATAGAGTCCTAAAAGCTGTTAGGTTTGATCAAGGATAAGAAAAGGATTGGTTTTGTATTGCATGTCTTGTCAGTGGAAAAAAAAGGACCACACTCTTGATAGGATTCCAGAGTTCCCTGAGTCTACATGTATTTCTGTGGCTCTTATTCCAAGGAAATATTTTTCTTAAGCTGATTCTTAAGCAACAGTTTCAGAGCTTCTTAATTTTTTCATGTCCAAGTTATCTACAAATCGCTTTGGACCTTCAAAGAATGCCAGGAGCACATAGGCAAGAGAAATAGTTGCAGTTCAGCAAATGTACCATCTGAGATGTAGAGCAAAAGACAAAATAAAAGATAACTTGATCTACACAAGTTCTGAAACCAGAAATAGGTATTGCAGATTCATCTTTCAAGAAATTTTCTTGTAATTTTAATTTTTGAGAAAAGCTCTGGAACTGGGTGCATTGGCAATCGTAGAACTAAGGTACACAAAAAGGAGAGTGAGTATACTATCAGGGATTTTTTTATGCTGTTACATAAATCAATTTAAGATCTTCAATTGAAGAATTAAAAGATCTTCCAGCAGAAGGCAAAGTTGGGTGCTGTATATTCTCATTGCAAAGAATTTGAGGTGGAATTAGCTCCCTAATTTTCTAAATATAATCTTCTTTGTAGAGGTTGTTTTCCATCTTAAGAGTCCAATAATTAGAGAAGGCATCTTTTCACTGACTCTTATTTTCATCAGTTACACTGGTGAAACTGTGGATATGGTCAACTGATGTTGACTTGAGAGGAATGGGTGGAATTTTTTTTTTATCTTCTACTTACCTTTAGGTACAGAAAGTTTTTCATAGTTAGCTGAACTTCAGGCATTATAGGGTAGTAGTATTACACACTTACCTACCCTCAGTCAGCACCTTAACAATTCCACTGACCTAGAATAAGAAGCTGTCTCTGGTTTAAGTCAATTAAATCAAAGTGAGTTTCTTTAAAAAGGATTCCCTCATGGCAAGAGAAGAAAGAGCTTTAATACTCAAAAATGGTGTAGCAATATAATATAAATTCATATTCTCTTTGAATTCCATGATATGCAATAAAGTTTTCCCCCCACTTCATAAAAGCCTGTTAGCTTTATGCTTGTAATATTTGTTACTGTTAGCCGGAGTACTTAAATGATCTTTCTAAGAGTGGAAATATTAATTAGGAATGATGCCAACTTAGCACTTGTACAGTGCAGAATGTCTGTAATACATCTATAATTTACTCTTTATCCAGTAGTTACAAAACATAGTAAATTTAATTTAAATACCAGTAAGTAGTTCACTGAAGAAATTGATTAGATCAGATCATCTTTACATCTTGCATTTTTTAAGTCTTTTGAGTTCAGCTTGTATCTTAAAAATACTGTTTTAAGTATTTTTATGTAAAACTGACTCACCAATGAAAGAAGGTCCATAGTATCCTAATTTGTGTGATTACTTATAGGTAGTAGTATGCAATGGCCCCATTTTTTATCTTCATTTGTATCTTAGAATTTTTATTACCAGCATCAATCTCTCTCTTTCCTTCCTTTCCTCTCCTCTGGCTTCTGCATGTGCTATGTGTTTGGCTAAAAGCGTAATGAAGGAAACCTATTCATCTGCTGATTGAAAGTATAGTGGCAGCAAAGTGTTTACTGCAGAGCTACCCCTTGCTTAAAAAAAGAAAAAAGAAAAGAAGGGTTTGAAAAGGAGACATATTCAGGTCTGTAGCACATCATGTTTTTTTTTAGGCTCATTGAGTGGTTAGAACACGATGCCTTGTGTTATGAAAGACCTGCAAAGTTTTATGTTATTTTTCTCTCCCACGAAGTAAATTATTTCCAGAAAAACAGTTTTGGAATATGTATTCGCTGCATACTGATTAATGCGATTTGACTGTATACTTAACATTGTTAGTTACACAACAGAGACTTCTGTATCCTTACCTGATAATACCAGAACAGAGGGACCAGTACAGGACATTAAGTACCAGCAATATTCAGGGAGGAGGAGATACTGTTTCCTGCAATAGGTAGTTTATCTGTTGAATTCACAACTTCAGAACTCCATTCAGAGACTGCAGGAAAATTCTCAAGAGTTCTAGCTTAAAGTATTCTACATATTTTATATAAAGTATATATCACACAACATTGTAAATAGACAAATCTTGTTCTTTAGAGTTGAAGTCAGGTAAGAGACTGTTTCTCCTTGTAATCAGGCTACTTTGAAAAGAAGTCAGTGTTGCAAGACTGAGAACTGCAATTCTGATTTTCAGGCATTTACCACCAGCATACAATCTAGAATTGCATTTTAGGTAGAGGGTTTTAAGTACCACTGTCAATACCTGCAGTAAATCTGCACTGCTCTGCACAATTGGTTTGAGTGTGGGCAGACTTTGTATCTTAAGGGCAGAGACGACTGTTTTTGACAGTCAGACTTAAGAGCAACCTTAATGTGGTAAGCCCAGCATTTCAGATTTGCTGCCTATCTGCAAATTCTGCATCCAGGACTTAACAAAAAGCTTTTCTGTCTCTCTTACACTAGTAAGGTATGCCAGCTTCCTTGTGCTGGCTTAAGACTGTGGCAACCCCTTATACTTCATAGTCCTTTTGTTAAATTGGATTTCTTATTCTTTTTTCAAAAATACTTCTCTCTAGATTACTAACCAGTGAGCTAATGTAATTTTTGAGTTAGTTTATTCAGATATTATAACTTACAAATTTCCAGCACCACTTTGTCAGATAAAAATTTTTGAAGAATAAATTTGACCACACTAATTGACCATGCAATTGTCAAATAACTGAAATGCTGTTCGGTCAATTCTTAAGTACTAGCAAATATCAGTATTGTTTTTATAATTATGGATTTACTGTAATTGAAAGGAAAATTCTAAGTGAACATCCACACATAGTGTCCGAACCATGAATTGCATATTGTTCAAGTTCTGTTTTTAGGACTGTTCTTGAAGACCATTAATACAACAGCAAGAAAAGTATGACATAATCCTAAGAAATGTAGGTAGATGAAATACCATACGTAGTCTTTAGGCTTTCAGGTATAACAAGGAGATTGTATGGGTTTGTTATTGGTCAGATTATTAGGCTGGTTTTATATTCAGTATTTATGCTCTTGTTTTACACACTATTTTAAATGTATAATGCATAAACAAGAGTGGCACAAAGTTTATATTTTTTAGATCAATTAATTTCCATTTCTGCTATGCTGTAACTTGGATAAGTGAGGCAAAATGAAATAGGTATAACCAGTTCCTCTCCACTCTCTTTTCTGTTTTCAAGCAGAAATCCATCAGATAGAGAATTTGGTTCTAAACATTTGACATAAATTCACTAATGCGTTGAAGAAAAACTGTTTCATTAAGTTGCGTTTGTCTAACTCATTGCTTTGTGAACTCTATGGAGTTCTCCCGTGGAGCTGCTCTTTGAACTTTGAAGTAATGTTTTTCCAAGTTAGCTCTGTCTTTATTGATGAAAAATTCATTTTCATTCGTGCTGAGGTTTTCATTTTGTTTATGGATATAACGTTACTTAATGTGTCAGCTGTGTCTTTAACAAGATCCTTAGCTTGAAAAGAGGAAAAAAATCATGAAATAAAAGAGGAAAAATATCTTGAGAAAAAAAAAAATCTTTATGTTTCTGTGATATCTACAGCTCAAAAATGAACACAACAGAGCCAATAAAGATATACTAATCATTTGGGTTTTGTACAATTATACTGTTACGATGTAGTCATGCTTTCATTTGCTATATTTTTACAGTTGCTAATGGAAAGGTGAGTTTTTAAGTAGAATTTGTAGGTTTCTCTCTTTCGGACATGAACAAGAGGTCAAAGCTTTCTATTTGATCATCGATATTTAAAGAATTACTTTTTTATTGTGTTTTGTTTTGCTGATAGTAGTACTTTGGGCTTAAGAAAAACAAATGGAATAGAATTCTAACTTTTAGAGACATATGGTTTCCTCAGGAAACTAAAATACAAAATTATATGAAAAAACAGTGATCTAATTTTTTTTTTTCATAGAAAACAGCATTACTACTTGTATCTTCATTCTTGTTATTTGGATCAGCAGCTGCACAAATATCTTATGTAGCATTCTCTCTGACATACCAGAATAGAGAATTATTCTTGCCATACGGACTAGATGACATACAAAGAAAGGCATAACAGATCATAAGTGAAGGAATGGGAAATCTTCAAGTTCCATTAGGAAGGAGAGTGCACCATAGCAATAATCTGATCAAGGTGTAAGTGAATAACTTTGATGAATGTCATTGTACAGCTATGTACAATACAATTCATTTTTAAAATTTCATTAAAAAATATCTTCCTACATTTGTACTTGCACTTTGAGTACACTTTATGTTTGTTTATCCACTGTGCTACATCCCAAATTAGATCCATCAGTATTTCATACATTCAAAATAAAAGCAAAATTATACTAAATCCTGCAGCTTCTCTGTGCATGGTACTTACCTTATGACTTCTGTCAAATAAAATTATCCCCTCATATAGAAGTTTTGCACTTTTTTTTTGTTGTTGTTGTTCTGTACGTTTACATTCACTCCAAGCACTAGGTTCTTCTACAAAGAACTGTTTAACATTCAGGAGAGTGGTCAAAACTGTGGTTTTGAAAGTCATCTCATTTCCTATTAAAGTTTTTGGTTTAAAACTTATCTCCTCAACCTATCAAATTTGTAATACTTTATGCTTGTTTTTATTTTGGTAAAATGCTTGCCCACTATGCATTTGTCAAGGAGAGATTAGAAAAAAACAGTGTATCAATTAGGAAGTATAGGCACTAAGAAATGGAATAATAAAATCCAGATATATTCCAGGTAATGTTATATATATTTCTATATTATAAAAATCAAGTAGTTCAGAAATCATTTCCATCCTTTTTCATTTGAAACTTTATAGTTCTTTGCTTTTTGTTTCAAGAAAAGATAAGTCTGTACATTTCAATTTTAAATTCCCATATGTGAATTTGTCCCTTTTTTCTTCTTCTGAAAAATCGGGAGACATTCCATCCTGCCTTATGGTAGAGGTGTGCAATCCTTGATGAAGCAAATCAGGTCAAGTCACAGAGCTATGAGTATCATTTTTCTTTGATTGATTATAGTTTAGACCCACATATGTAATCTACAGTTGCACCTTCCACAGGCAGTCTTGTCATTATTTATTTATTTACATCCATTTAAACAATTTTTTTTTCCATTTACCTATGCTGTACCACACCTTAGACTGTATGGTATCAAAACTGTCTTAATTAGGTATGCCTGTGAGATTTCCTTTATAGACAGTCTCTTTTTTTTTTTTTTTTTTTAATCCAGAAGCAAGCTGCTCAGCAACAGACAATGTTCGCTGTTTACTTGGACTTAAACAGTTGTTTGAGAAGCCATACATTCGCCTGTACTCTTTTACAACAGTAATAACTCTCAGTGCAGCTGCTGTCTAGGTTCAGCTCCCAGCAGCACTCTAACTCTTTGGAGTCAGCTTACAAAGAAGTCTCTGGAAAATTAACCTAGATGATCATACCAAAGTAGATCCGGGCTTCTGTTACATTACTGTTATGTTTTTGGAGTATCCACTGATGTAAATGCTCTAAGTGTGATTTCATTTGTCTGAGTCTCCAGTGGACAGTATCGGTTTTGGACACATGGAAATCAATTTAGATATGCACAACAGTGTCAGTGTCAGTTACATATAGTTCAAATGTCTGTGGATTCCCATCAGTGCTTCTTACACTATCTTCACATTTTCCAGTTTTTCAAGTGCGATTTTGTAACCTGGAAACAAGTTTCTGCTAAGCCTAATGACCATATCACTTTTCACTTAAGAGCTGGAAGAGAGGAGTGTCCATATTCACAATATTTTCCATATCCCTTTCTCTTCTGCCAATTTCAAAGTTTCTGTGCTGCTGAAGAAGCCCAGCCAAATCAATGTTCTGTTCTCAGCCTGATGTGCCGGGCACACAACTGCTGGGAAGAGGCTGCTGATTGCCGTTGTGCTGGATTTTGCAATCTGGAATGCTGAATTTGAGAGCACCAAAGAAATCTTATCCATTTGAGCCTTCGAGGCTCAAAGCAAAATCCTAAGTGCAAATCACGTTCTCAGCAATTCTGTATTTCTGCTTGCTTTCAAAAAGAACTGCTAACTTGTCTTTGACAGTATAGTTTCAGTGCAGCATTTGCTCTATTCCAGTATCTCCTTTGCATTGCTTATGAACTCTCTGAAATCATTCAGTTCTTCATCCATGAGGATTCTTATTTCACTTTGGGGATTCTCCTCAGTGGAATATAGTGAGTGTTTCTGCTTCAACATACAGGCAGAAGCATAGTTCTTCACAGATAGATTCACAGACTAAAGCTTTGTTTTCCTTACAATTCTTGCTCCCTAGTTTAAATGTTAATTTAAAAGAGCTATGTCCATTTTTATATCTGAAAGTGTACAAGTCTGAATTTTAGTCCAAGTACTATATACATCAGTGAATATAATGATCACTGTTTTCATTATTCAAAAATTTTCCATACCAATATTCACTGGTTCTTGATCTTGTACCTGAAACCCTTCAAATTTGATGCTCCTATCTCAAATAAAAATGTTAAGCTTAAGCAAAATCATTAGCAAGAATTCATTAATGCAGAAAGCATCATGTCATTTTACAAAACCATGGGAAACATGCTTTTTTTTATAAGGCAAAATCATTTTGGTTCTTTGTCATATGTGATTCTAAACACCTAATTCCTGAAATTTAAAGTTTTTGTAAGTACAGGCTTTATTAAGGAAAGTAAAGGGAGTGCCCCTCTCCTTCCTTCAGTTCAGGTGAGACAATTGGCTGTTGGAACAGAAAACAGTGCTGTAGCGGAAAGCCCAGAATGGTTACCAAACAAGACTGTGTCACATTTTCTGTCTCCACACTGATGCAAACTTCATGTTTTGTGCTGGAAAACTTTCTTAAACCATTTTCAGGGGCAATCATTGTCTCTGTGTTCTTCCTGAGACATGTACTGAGTGATTTTCACATATGCTGAGCAGTCCAAATGCAGTTGAAATAAATGGCAGCTCAGGGGCTTTGCATTCAGAAATAAATCCAGATGTAGGCATGTCAAGTTAAATTTAGCCTAGACATCTCTATGTCTCAGTTTCTCATTTGTAAGGTAAAAATATCCCTCTGCTTCACAAAGATTTTTTAAAAATAAATTTATTCATGTGTATAGGGACATTTTATTTTGTAGAAAACAGCACAACAGAGAAATCTATGAAGACCTACATAATTCTCTGTTCAGAACAGAGATTGGATAGTGTTTAGTAAGTGAAACATGAAACCATTTTTTGAACAGAGATGTTAAAATGAAATAGCCTTATCTTGTCTCATGCAGAAGTTCTACTGAAAATAATTCCAAGGAAATCATAATGCCTACAGGTCAAAAGAAAAATTTGGGCTGCACAAGTAATATTGATCAGATATTTCATAACTGTCAAGTGTTTCACTTAAATGTTACTTGAGTGTGTTTGAATGAAGAACTTATTTTGAAATTCACAAAATCTTTTGAAATGTGATTTTGAGGTTCACACTATTCAAGAAGAATAGCTTCCTTATTTTGCAGTAATTTACAAATTGGATTGTTTTCATGCTGCATTGAAGTTGGTTGTTGCTGGGTCAAGGAAGACAGATGTGAAGATAGTTGAAAATTCATTTAAAAGCAAAATGTTTGTAATAGAAATGAAACATTTTAAAATGTCAATCTTGTTAGTGTATGTTAAAGGTTAGGGAGTAATTTATAGTGTACTTGAGGACAAGAGTTTTATATATCACTTCTCTATTTTTAGTCCATGTGATTGACAGCAGCTTAAAGTCAGTTGAACTGGAATGGGCAAGGAGTTGAAATAATCTGAATACTGGTGAGACAGGATATAACTCAGTTATCTAACACATCTAAGGCTGATGTGTCAGTCAGATTGCCAGGGTATGAGGTTCAGTGAAAATCAGACTGAATGGTGGCGTGATAATTCCACAGCATACAAAATTCTGAAAGCTCCACACAGGGTTTTTCAAAGGAAGGAATTCAAGGAGAGTATTTGATTTCTTTTACCAATGAGTGCTCTTTAACAAATACAGGTAGCATATCCACGTACAATGTTACACATTAAGTATACTGCTCTCGGGAGTTCAAAAATACAGAACACCTGCTTGTATACACACACACCAATTAAGGTAAATTATTTAAATTTCTCCTCCTCTCATATTACTGCTTTTAAACAGATAATTGCTTAGTTTATGATTCCTTTTAGTAATAGGTATGTCTGTATGCCAGTAGAACTACAGTAGTTAGCATCATTTTTATCTCTGGGGAAAAAAAATACAGCTGACTCAAGTCTCTAAACTTTTTCCCTACAAAGAATGCCCAGAAATGATGGGGAATAAAAGATGGAGGGAAATGGGAAGCAGATGCAAAGAATCTCTGTCATATAGGTTAATTTTATGTCATTTTTTTTGGTCAAAACATTTGTTCTTTTAATAATCTGCTTTAACTTTTGGTTAGCCCGGTAGTAGTCAGACAGTTGGACTAGATGATCTTTGAAGGTCCCTTCCAACTGAAATATCCTATTCTGTCCTATCTTATTCTATCCTATCCGGAAAATAATTCTCATGTCTGTGGCAAAAACTAAGGGCAGAAGGAATCTCATTCTCTTATATCTCTTAGGAAAGGAAATTTATTCACTCTGCCTATATTTACACAATCTACCTCTCAAATTGAAGAATATTTCCAGGGCATTTGGGGATTATTTAAGATTTTCATTCAAACAAATTAAAGGTCTTGCTTACAGTTTATGATACAAGTAGTAGAATTGTTTTTTTTTTCCCAAGTGTATTGTTCCTAGAGATTTTTTATATCTTACAAATCCCACAAGGATTCTGTTAGTGCTGAATAGAAATATCTGTTGGAGTTTGGGCAGAAACTATTCGACAATATTTTTTATGTCTTGATTTAATACGGGCTTTAGCTTATACAAGATGCACACCTTCTCGAGACTTGTGCATAATAGCTGATATTGCTTCTCTGAACAAAAACAGTACGATCTTGAATGAGCCCTGAACAGCTCTTGGAATATCACAGAAACGTGCTATTTCCAGGGTTACTCATATCAATTACTTGTATGCAGTCCCATACTCTTAAGAACACAAAATCTTTTTTTTCTTTATGCAAATGTAAATTTTTCATAAAATTCCTGTGAAGAAATAACACACTTCCTTTCTCTTTGCCTCTTTCTTATTCTCAACTATCAATGAAGTCTATGCTGCCAGTTTGTAGTAGCATATTTGAGAGACAATGAATATTCAGCATTATATTTGCATCCCAGAAGACTGTACTTTGCCTTTTGATCTCTTTTTTTTTTTTTTTTTCCAAATATTGAATAATGTCTTTTTTTTTGTATACCATTCCTGTAAAAGGAATCAATTCAACCCTCATGTTTCTGTGGTGTGTTCATCAATCCACTTCCACTGTCCTGTTTGGAGAGCAGTTAGGATGAGCAGTAATCTGACCCTAAGATTTCATGTATGCATTTATAGTCTACAGGGAAACAATGATCAAAACTAAATATAATTTTATGTAAAAGGTGGGTGACTAGGAAAAACCTCAGAAAGGAGAATGTAGTAATATCTAGTTGAAGATATAAAGACATATTCAAGATTTAAAGATTAGTTTTCTTTAGTGTAAAGCCTACCAAGCATAACACTTTAATAAGTCTTTAAAATCTGCTCCTAAAATAATTTTGCTTTCAGATGATTTTTGCTTGTTTCTTCCCACTGACTCTGAATGAGTAATTCCATGTGTAGACTACTACATTATTCATTTCTAAATTTTGTTGAGGTGAATCCCACCAACAGTGCTTCTCCTTTTTAAAAATGTATTGAGTAATATTTGTTACTACCAAATTCCTAGAGCTCACTTTCCTTTTCTGAAAAGTTTTCAGTATCAAAGAAAAAACATTTCTCTAGTTTTGAACTGACTGTTGTTCAGTTCGGATGGCAATAAAGCATCTCTGAAGACCTTGCATTTTCAGCTCAGTTTGAGTGCTGTTTGAATAAGGATTCATTCCAGAAATAGGAAGATTGCAGCTTGTAATCACATTATTTAATGCTCGAATACTTTGTTAGAAGTTTTCGGAAGTATGCAATTCCAGGTGTACTTCAGCTGTGATTTTTTTAACAACCTTATTTTTATATTCTGTATTAGTTCAATAATGAGCAAATTCTCTCTGTTGTTCAGATTAGTTTTAAAACAACTTTTTTAATGAAGCCAATGCATCTCATTATATTTTTCAGTTTTTCCCTAGTTTAACCTTACATGTATTGCATAGGCCAAAAGTAATACTTTTTACAGTGTTATTAGACCAGTTTGAGACATTCTTATTCTTGCTTTATTTTTATTTTACGTATTTAGCTACAGATTAATGTATATTACACTCTTAGGGGAAAAAGAATATTTGAGGGAAGAATTATAGAACCATTAAGGTTGGAAAAGACTTCCAAGATCATCTGGTCCAACCATCCCCCTACCACCACTATCACCCACTAAACCCTAAGCAGCACGTCCAACCTTTCATTAAACACCCCCAGGGACGGTGACACCACCACTTCCCTGTGCAACCTGTCCCTGTACCTGACTACTCTTTCTGAGCAGAAATGTCTCCTCATTTCCAACCTAACCTTCCCCTAGTGCAGCTTGAGGCCATTCCCTCTAGTCCTGTTGCTGGTTACCTATGAGAAGAGGCCGACCTCCATCCCCCTCACACCTTCCTTTCAGGCAGTTGTAGAGAGCAGTAAGGTCTCCCCTGAGCCTCCTCTTCTCCAGACAAAACAACTACAGTACAATTTGAAAAGAGAAAGTAGCCATTGCAATATGGACTAAAGCTTGAGTGGCACTGAGATATTTCTTGCCACTGGAATGTTATGCATTATAAAATTATAAGAAGTATTTATGTGAAATAGTCACGGTCTGTACTGTAGGGCTAGATTCTACCTCTTAAGTAAATTACATGCGCACAGTAAAAGCAGCAACATCAGGCTTCTCCACATCCTGCAGAATAAATTGTCTTCATAATACTGCTGAAGTTTCACGTAGAGATTGCCTGAGTTATACACTTTCTCAGAGACTGTAAGTAACTTATAGTGTGAGGAGTACCTCATAAACAGGTCTGGCATTTGTGAGACAGTTAAAGAGGAACAGAGTTCTCAAATTGTTAGCTGCTGCTGTGCTTTGCGTATCCTGCTTCCTTCATTACAGCTTGGCGAACTCATTCCCTTTCCTGTACCTTTGTCCTCTGTGTGTGTATATGTTTGGGTTTCTGCTGGTGGTTCCACGTTCTGCATGCTTTCCTAAAAGTGGAGCAATATGCTTTCCCATAAACGATGATGATTATGGGTTAGCCTCCTACAGTTTCTGTATATCAAAAAATGGGCTCTTTTTGTTGGTGATAGATCATGTTTTAATGTCATTGTTCTGAATTGTTCTTCATGCTGTAAAACTAAGTTGAAATGTACTCCCATAAGAGTTAGCTTTTCATATTGGGCTGGAAACTCTTCATCATTGTTTGCAATTTATTATAACCAACGGCTTCTAATTGTATGTACCTCCCATAATGAAGAGCTGACTTAATACTCTGTGCTAATCTTGTTATGACTTAAAAAAGGTAAGTAATTTCTCTAACCGTTCCTAATAATCATGGTAAAGCGTTAAAGGGTTTTTTCAATTTTCTTTTTTCTTTTTTTTTTTCACATTAATTTTTCACTTCTAGCGTGAACTTTTCTTTGTGTCTTTTTCTATTATTTTTTTTGGTGGACTGATTTTTATTTGCAGCAAAGCACACCATTTAGACTTAAATAAATCCAATTTAGTGTAGTCATTGATTTCATTTTTCAGACCAATCATGTTTGATAGATAGAAATTGTCCGTAGGTTTCTTTATTTTACCATTCCCTTAATTTATTTTGGAGTACTTTATTTCACATTCTATTTAATGCTTCAGCCTGTGGGAGAAGGCTTATTCTGCATTCTAGCATGATGAAATTATATCTTAAAGAACATAAAATCCAATTTGCTTTAAAAAAGACAACAACAACAAAGAAAGAGTAATGTGAATTGAATGTTTTGGTTTTCGTTACATTCTGCCTGAACTACACAGGGGAATGCTACTGGATGATAGCCCCACTCTATCTTCTGCCATGATACATTGTGAGCCAAGGGTTTGCAGAATGGAGAAACAATAAAACTACACTTTCCCTGTGTAAGGAGAGACAGCCACAGTGTGTTATCTTTGTAACTGCCTGTGAATGAAAAGAATTATACTAAATAATAGTATTACTGATCACTTGCCCCCATCATTCATGGTACTATGTGCAATATGATATTGAATCTTTACTTTGCAGTAGATGTGAAAATAATATAGGTTTTTTTTGTAAATGTCACAAATAACAAAGTAGTAAAACATACAAATAATGAGTATGATAAAAGGCACTTTAAAGCATATAACCCCATTGATACAACGCTCCATTGCAGCTAAAACTGTGTTAGAAAACTGGCGGGTTTTAATCAAAATGGTATTTTACAGCAGTTATGTTTAAAAATAGCATTTAGGATATCAATGTGCAATTCATATTAAGCAACAGGTATTACATAATAATGAATTATGATGTCAGTTATGTTAAAATATGGTTTGTATTCTGCAGCTGTGAGCATAGGTTGGGAAACAATCAAGTCTAGCTGGTCAAGCCTTTTATTTTATTATCATGGATTCCTCTTCCACAGCTGCTTTTAAAATCTGTGGGAAGCAAATTATTTCTCATACTGCATATGTTGCCCATCAGGTGAGTGATAAAATGTAAACTTTAGGCTGGTTATAATAAATCAAAAAGTAAATTTAAATTTGTCACTGAAGTCCTCTGTGTGCACAGAATTAAAATATGACCTGTAGGAGGCTTTGTGTGAAGCCAGCTGTCTTTTGTTACCATTGTCATTTGGACACTGTAAGAGCAAAACTTTGTCAGCACGTATTTTATATTAGAAGATTTGATTTGCAAATCTCAGCTGCTCTGTTCATTATAAATCTCTTGTTTTTGTCCATACACTAGCTCCACTATAGGTTGGAAGGGCTTAAAGATGAACTGAGGAGGAATAGAGGCTACAACTCGAGAGTAACTATTACTGCTCAAAGGAGCTGTTTTCCATTCGCAAACATTGCTTTGCGCTATGGGTTTGGGCTCCTTCTGTTCCTCCACTTTGTTGAAGACTCTCTCTTGACTTCCATTTTACTTCTTTAGCACTGTCTTTGTCTGCTAACATTTTTCCTCCTTCTCTAGTAGCTTTTATCTGTGTCCTTTGGATCACATATTTTACTTAGTTTATTTTGGTAGATTGTTTCAAATGTTTGTGTTTTGTATTTTTGTTTTTATGCCTTTTTTTCTTTAGGACTATGTTATCTCACTGAGTTTCATTCCACAGTTTGCTGAATTGCTTGGTTATTTTGCAGCAGGCACATTCCTCGTTTTCTCTTTTCATATGGTTTGCAGTGAGAAATAAGAGAGCCTCTTCCATTTTAAACAGTAGTCTTACACATATAGGCCCATGTCTCCTTTTGCATACACTGTCTGTTGGCTTGCCACGTCCCATCCTGCTTCTCTAATTCTCTCAGTCCATGCCTCTCTCTTTTGTGCTTTCTATCCTATCATTACACCATCCTTTTGGTCCAGAATTGTCCTCTGGTAAATTACAGATAAATATTTACTTCTCCGAAAGAGTGTACATGTCATGCCTTTAAAATCTGGTAAAACAACTCTGGGCCAAATTTGGGCATCATTAATATTTTGTTTGCAGTTTTCTTGTGTAGTATTTTTGGTGGGAAGGAGGGAGGTTTTGGTTTTGGTTGGTTTTTTGTTTGTTTGTTTTTTCTTTTCTTTTTTTTTTTTAAACAACAGTTTTTTTTCAGGAAAGGACACCATAATCCACTCTAAGTTGCAACATTACTTTCCATAAGTTATTCCATTACAATAAGTAGACTGTGTTGCGCTGTAGAATCCAATTTTTATGTGAATATACATTTGGGGCAAGCTGCTGTGGAACAGAAGAAAGAGGTTTAGAAGTGGGCACAGCTGTCTTCAGTCTTAAATGGTTGTTCCTTTATGAAGACAGCCTTTTTGGGGTTCAGTGTGTATCATTCTTCATTAAATGTCAGACCATACATATTCACTTTCTAAACAAGTTTTCTGTAATTCCAAATCAAATTGTTCTGAAAAATAATCTGGATTAATTCCTTTGTTTTTTTTTTCAGCAAAGACAAATGTTCTGCAAGGGAAATTACACCCTCAGTGTCATCTGTGCTATTCCACTTCTTTGACTTTTTGTATATGGTTTTACATTATTATTCCTCACTGAAATTTATCAATGCATCTGTCACTAAAGTAAAAAAGGGAAGGATTCAGTTCATACTCTCTTAGATGTTTGTCTTGTGAAGTTTACTTTAGCTCGTATACAGCTGGGGGTTTGTCCACATGAAGAGCTTTGTATTCAAGTGTTACCAGTTTAGACAGCTGACCTGTCATAAGACAGACTGCTGTTCAGATTACTTGGTCTAAAAACTTGCAAGTTCAGTCTTACTATATAACATGGTGTCTTTCCAAACCTGAGAAGAAATAACAAGAGCTGATGCTTCTGTAGAGATAAAGTTCAAAATGTGTTGTGTTTACAGGACTGATACTCCTCAAAACCAGTTTTTCCAATCTGCATGGTAACTGGATGGAACTTGAAATATCCTGCATTACTAGAACATTAGACCATTGTGAATCCTCCCATTTCACTGGAGTCAGACCAATATATCTGGAATAGCACAGTGGCAACTAAGCATCTAGGAAGAGGATTTATTGAGAAACCAGTAGTCATTCTCACACAGTTACTTTTTAAAGTAGAATTGCACTGTGAAAATCATTCTGAATACAACATTTCTTTTAACCAAACAGAAACAATTAAGTAAGTTTATCTGGCTCCTGGCAGAAGCTGTTTATACAATTGTGAGTTGCCTATGCAATTTGAAGCTTATTAAATATCTTCAGAATCAGTATAATCTATGTTAACCATTTTTTAAATCTTTCTATATCATACCCGAAAATATCAGTAATGGAATTTTAAGACACGTCATAACACAGTTATGTTAGTATTTTGTCTAAGCATAAAACAGAGGACCTAGATTCAGAGTTACTGTAATTACAATTGTATAAGAAAATGTGGATTTTTTTGTTAAAATAAACTTAAGATGGAGCTTAACACATAATTTTAACCACTGTGTTCTTTGAGTTTACTCTATTAATCTGTCCTTAGGTCATTTTGTTTTTTTATTGGGGGGGGAGAGGTGTTAAATTGCTTATATCAGATTCTGTCCATCAGCTAGTACCCGTCTGCTTAAACATATTTATTGCACGTAGAGTAAGGAAGAATGTTGCTGAAAATATGTAGAGCCTCTGTCTTAGATCCCAGGAGCTTGCCCATTATATCTCTGTATTTTGCATTCTTGTTAACTTCTGTAGCTCATAGACTCTGTGCTCTCTCTGCAGGTCCAGTCTAGGTGCAGCAGCAAGGAGAACATCCTCAGAGCAAGTGAGTACTGAAACTTCGTAGCTCTATTGTGAAACTAACACTGCCTACATGACAGCAAATTATAGTCAGCTGGGATGCACGTGAGTTTGCAGAAGAAATGTAATAACTTAAGACAATGAATTTCAGTCCAAAGAGAAAGTAAAAATATAAATAGCTTATACTGTTCACATATTAACTGACAGTTGCCTTTTTTTTCTTTCCATGTTGTTTTAGTAATAGATATTTCACTCTTAACTTGAGAAACATAAGTTTTTAATCCTGTAGGCACTACAGCAGAACAATAGGAAAGGAGTTTGGTTTCTGTTTTGATTTGCCTATCATCAGAGAATTGATGATACTGAAACTACTAGCACAGTTCTCATTGAAGAATTATTAACCAGTGTGCCTTACAATGGCAGAAAAAGGCAGAAGATTCCCAAGTGTATTTTCAGTACCCAGGATATGAAGGGCTGTAGAAAAAGCAGGAGTTCCAGGCATTATACTTGTAAAGTTGTATATAAATATATTTTTCTATTTTGATTATGCAGTTTATTTTCCTGCTTACTGCTGCAGATAAAGCTTCTGAGATAGTGGTGCAGCAACCAGCACCAAATGGCTGTAGTGTAAAGGTTCTTTGCTGTCGCACAATTTCCCAGCTTTAACTGCTGTACATGTTTTTCTCTATCATCTTCCTTCATTTTTCCAACTTCTCCTTTTAAGAAAATAATATCTTACTTTATACAGACAGAAAAAAGGTTTTAGCACATTTTATATGAAATCTGCTGGACCTGCAGGAATTACATTGCCACTAAGCAGGGTTTCTTTCAGTAGTGCATATGCAGACAAAGGTTGGGGAAACAGGACATGGGTTCTCCGTCTGCCTCAAAAATGCTTTCTTTGTATTTTTCTTGTTTTTTTATGAGGTTTCTAACAAAATACACTCCTAAGAATGGAAAATGTAAGATTGCTGCTGAATCCAGGAATGCAGTTTTTCCATTACATTACATACGTTACACTTGCATCTTGCAATAGTTTAATTAGAATCATTTCTGCCTAGTTTGTGCACCAGAAAATCATCTTTAAGAGTGTGAAAAGTCTAAATATAGTTAAAATACATCTCATCAACTGTGTCTTTCTTCCTCGGTATGACAACTACTATGTTAAAGAAAGGAATTAAATCAATTAGAAGTTATTTGTGCTTCACAAATTCACAGTGCCTGCGTTTATCTTCATGTTATCTTTTAAATATTTACAAAGAGATGGTTTCAATAATTTCTTCTAGAAACTTTCTTGGAACTGGAATTAAGTCGGCAGTTTTATTTATCTCCACTTCTTCCTTTTAAAGATGGTTACCGTGTCAATGGCAAAAAATGAATTACTGAAGTCTACCACATAGCGTATTTAAACAAGCATGTGTCAGTGCTGAAAGAATTTTTGTATAGTAAGATATTACTGATTCAGCAACCTTATCATCTGAAGGAAAAAATTAGATTGCATGATTGTTTTATAAAAGCCTACGTTTAAAGTAATCATCCGGGTGGGTTTTTTGAATGTGAAGGCAAATGGGATACTGAAGAAGCTACTGCAAAGCAAAATTGTCTCATTAAAAATGATGCTTTGTATAATTTGTTAATGCTATCTTACTATAATTTATGTTGTTTTAGAAATATAATTATGAATTGCCTATAGCACTAAATAGGATAGTGCTAGATGGAAATGAGTTGAAAGCAAGTGAGTAGGGAAAAAAACGGGGAGATATTAAAGATGATCAAAAGGCTCACAGAAGGACATGAGATAAAAGTTGTCAATTAAGGAACTCAACGGGACTGAAAAATGGCAGACAGACAACTTCCAGATAATAGGAGCATGCTGAGTTTGAACTGGAAAAAGCCAAGTGAAATCAATCATTATCCATAAATTAGGATATATTGAATGTCTCTTAGAGTTGCAGACAGGCCTCATTACTGTCAGGAAACTGGTGGGAATGTCTTTTGCATGTAGCCAGGCATGATATCTCATGATGCTTTAATGTTGTTTTGTTGCTTACGTTGTCTGGATTGGGAAGGTGGCCAACTGCTGGTGATATTTTAGAGATTTTTTTCCATGGACTTCTCATCTTTTTTTCCGGAAATCTCTGGATTTATTCTGCAGGCCTATAGAGCCATGTCCTTAGTCCCGTTCTTTTATCCCTTCCCTTTAGACCCTCTGACCTGTCAAACACAAAATCAACTAGTCTGTATGCTGAAATCCCTCTACTCTATAGTGTTGTCCTGTTTTGCATGTCTCATCTCTGACGTTGAATCCGAGAGATCCCTAGTAGAGATCCCCCAGTAAGTTTTATTGATCGCTATGAACCAGCCACAGTCCCCCTTAACACTCCACATTGATTGATGTCACCTGGGCTTTATCTTCATTGCTCTATTTCATTGCAGACAGACTATGCATATTTCTTGTAGATTCTTCTTGCATATCTTGATAAAGCTTTTCCTGTCAATGCATATACCTGTTGTATTTCTAGATCATCCCCTGTGGCTCTCACAAATAGCTTCTTGTAATTTTCTTAATCTTTGGCTTGTATCTTTTACTGTTGTATATGCATTACTGCAATAGTTCTATCTCTTCCATTGTTTATTTTCATTTTCAAAATCCTTCAAAGCTTGTTGTCTTCTTGTTTACTCTTTCTCAGCAAGAGAAACATGTCCTCCTTTTACTCCCATCTTAATCTTATGCTGCAAACTGACTGGAACAGGGTCCATTTTTATGTTTTGTCTGTGTGCATCATGTAGCATACTGAGATGCATTTGTGGAGCATAATAATACATAAGTAACTAGTAGTAATAATCTGTGCCAAGTCAGTAGAGTCCTTGTAGATTTCTAGGTTGCCAGTGTTGTAAAGTTATTATATTGTAAATCCTTCTTTCCAGAAGATGGAACGACAACAGCTGCTTCAAAGTACCAGCCTTTATGTGCTGACAACACTCATGCCTCTTCTCCGTTAATTTTCACCATTTGTATCTGATACAGTTGCTTATTTCACCCAGGTTTAGCCATAGCTAGAGAAGAGGTGTGATCTGTGTTTAAGATGGGATATGCAGAATCTTCTGCATATCATTAGAGTCAAAGCTGCAGCATATTAATGTTCTCTTCAAGGATATTATTGTAGATTTTGAATGGGAAAGGGAGAGAAAGAACACATAATGGAACTCAGCAGGTCCAGGGGCTGATTCAAATTACAGCTACCCACAAGAAGGCTGTGGAAGAACAGAATGAGTGAGTGAATGTCCTGAGCAGTAGGCCAGCTCACAGACCTGAGTTAACTTCAGATAACCATCCGAAGTGTTAAATACTGTATCACCTTTGAAAGGTTTCTCTTTCTGATTAACTGATACTTTTATGCTCATCAGGACTTCTGGTGCATGTTTCATGGCCAGCAAGGATATACGATTTTGTGAAGTTTTTCACTGTAAATTGCATTTTGTTTTAAGTCTCCCTTTTGATTCTAGTTGAATAAAATACCCTCCCAGTGTCTGTCATAAATGCTCAATAGTGATAAGTAAATAAATTAATTTATCTCAGTGCTGGATGTATTTCAGCAAACCGGTTTAAATGAACATCACTGTTAACATCTATGCATAGCAGCATACATAAACTTGGTGCTCTCTTTGCAGGTCACAGTGCTGTTGACATTACCAAGGTAGCAAGAAGACACCGCATGTCTCCATTCCCATTGACGTCTATGGACAAGGCCTTCATCACTGTTCTGGAAATGACCCCAGTACTCGGAACAGAAATCATTAATTACAGAGGTACTTTACATATAGTTGGATTCTTTGTGAGTGGTACAGTGATTATTTCTATTTTTTACAGCCTTCTTAAGTGCTTGCCCTTTTAATAATTGTTGCAAGAGGTCTAAGAGTGACTTCTGGGAGAAACTCCTTTAGGAAATGCCAATAATCAGAGTAGAATTCTCCTTTCAGTCAGGACAATGTGGATTGAGCTCGGTGCTGCTCCTTGAAGGAATCTGTAATGGAATTCTAATGAAATCTGTAAATACATTTTCTCATAGTCTCTGTCATATGCAACAAAGCTAAAGCCAAGAAACCACAATTTGCCTCAGTGGTTGATTTAACAATGGACTTCTGTAGATATCAACTGGCTCCAAGTTGTACTGTGATGACTCACTTTGTTCTCTCACTGTAGGAGAGTTACTTAACCCCCTTTCCAGTCTGAGATTAATGATTAAGTCTTGAAATACAAAAACATCTGATGTTGGCAGGGACAGGGAAACCTCCTTCAGAGATTCTTCCAGATTTTCCAAAGGTGAGGTGATGAACAAAAAGATGAGGTGATGAACAAAACCACACGCCTCAGGAGCCAAAATGTTCAGCATATCAGCAGATTCCAGGTAATGGAGAGTTGTTTCTGAGTTGGATATTCTGTCTTCTGTCTTGAAAGTTCAGAGATTACATGCAGCACCAAATTACATACAGCACCAAATCTTTGTGCTGCCACAAACCTCTGAGATGCCTTCATACTGACATACTGATTCAGTAAGGTGTGCATCCTTGGTAGCAAGAAACAGATCTCTGAGAAGATACCACATATTCTGCATTCAGAATAGCACCAAAACTGGGCCAGCAAGGAATATGCATATTACACCCTGCACTTTCATAGCAGTATGCAGATTAGAATGCAGAATGCCTGAGCATAGCTATCTGACCATTTTGGATAGTTGTCAGTAGTCTGGACATGAGCATACTTAGATTTGACCCCACTACCATGTGTGCACATTCTCTACTATGCACTTGGGAAGACCAACTCCAGGCATGCTTGAAGCTCTGCTTGTAGCAGAGAAATGTGGACTGTGGACAGGCTTGATCTTGAGGTCGATTTTAGCTGACAAGTGTTGGCATGGTTTACAAATTTCTTCTGGAAGATGACTGTGAATATAGGTAAGATTCAAAATTTTAATGCCTTGCACACTACGCCTTTCATTCTTGTTATCATTTGGATCCTCATTTCTTTCTGATTTGTCTTGAGTTTCTTCTTAAAGATTACTTGCATAGTGTGTAATGGAAGTAAGGAATAGTGCTATTGTACTATAAAGCTGTTGTTCACACTACTTCTTTATTGTGGTAACATGTACTGCAAAGTATGCTGACTTTCTTAATGTTTAAGAATATGCATTCATTACTTGCAATCCAGGAATCTTCTTCACTGATGATGTAGGTTGATCATTGTATAAACATATAGAGGGAATTCAAAAAGTCTTTGGAGCCTAAGACTTCAGTAAAAGAGAGTTAGTCATCTACAAGCCCAACTGCCACTGACTTTTTACCATGAGATTTAAATGTCTTTGCTAAGACAGTGCTTTGTGGACATCATAATGAACCACAATGTTGAGTACATTCACTTAAGAAGTGTATGTATGAAAAGTCATGTGTTACATATAAATCATAATGACTCTTAACCTACTAGGATAATAGTATATAATGCTCTTATAATGCTAAAACTGTGGTGGTGGCATTACTATTCTTTTTTACATTAAAAGAGTTTTTTGATTTTAAAACTTGTGCTGCAAAACTAAGCAAAGACATAAGGGTGGTATTGAATGTAGGGAAAAACAAGGTTTCATAACCTGTTATTTTCTCTCTCTTTTTTTTTTTTTCTTGTCCTTGATTCTGTAAATATTGACTTGTTTTATTGTCTTGTCTTCTTATCTTTCTTTTCATTTTCTCCATCTCACAATCTTTATGTTTCTTTTATGTTGTTCTTGTATTTGTGGACAGGAGCTATATTGCCCATGGAAGTTAATAAAATGTGGCTAGAAGTATTCTTCTAGGTAGACAGAAAAAATTAGCATAATCCTCACATGGTACATATACATTGATATATATATAACAATAGCATCGCTATTTATTTATATGTAAACACCAGTCTTATGCAGTCATATTTGTATCAGCAGTAGGTAGCAGCCTTTTCATATATCTGATTTGTAAACCTCTTCATTAGAACTATGGTAAAATTAGACAAAATCACAGCATATGTCATGGCCTGCCACAACATGCTTTGGACAGGTTTTCACAATTTAATTTATTTTAATACATATTTTTTAAAAAGGGCTAAGTAACAATTTTGTGTTTATACTGATAATGTTACCATACAAATAACAGAGTGATGCTGTCCAGACCACATGGCCTTCAAAACGTCCTTACAGAGAAAGAATGGAAGTAATTGGTCTTGTCTAGGTGTTTGTATTCTGTATAGAGTTTGATATATTCTTATTTGTCAAAGACAATTTGATTGTTTCTGTTTTTATTCTATGACATGGGAATATGCTGTCAAGGTAAGAGAAGGCATTCTAGTACACTTTATAATTTCTTAGTAGATACTCCACTATACTTTTCATGTTACCTGATTATAGACATAAAATTCAGGCTAATTTTAAGTCTGAAACTGCTGTAGAGATATGTACTTGTTTTAATATTCACATAATTATACCTACATGTATTAAAATATATACCAAATATTAACAAATATATATTACTTTCTATCTTTGCACTGTAGCACAAAACCGTGACTTACAAATTATTTTTCAACAAGTTTACAGTTATTTAGCTTCCTTTAGGAGAAATCCTAGAGGACACAACTTTTTGATACTAGAAATTTAATTCTTGTAATCTACAGATATAAAACTCCTGGTGAGATCTCAAATCTGTTCTCTCATAACATAAAGGGGAGGATGAGTAAAGTTACCTTTTGAAACTTGGCTTTCACATTGGTAAATATATTGGTCAGTGCCTGGATAGATCATTCCCATATAAAAAAAAAATAAATAAATAAAAATTGACAGTCCTAAGGCATTTTACACAAGCGCCATAAACCAACGTCATCTCAAGCTTTTTTCCACCTGCCGTTACCCATATCTGATATGAAGCCTCCAATTAGCCTTTTATTCCAGCTAGATGCAGTTACTTAAGACAGCATGATAATGATTGTTCTTCTGTAGCTAAGAAAAGGCAAAAGTTTAATTGATACTAAAAGTACAAAGCAGAGACCAATCCATACGCCTGAGGCTTTAAGCCTCAGAACAGAGCATTTTTTCTGATCTAGTCCAAGAGCCCTGTAACCTGTAGAGCTTGGGCATGCTTTTCTGCTGTTTATTTATTCTGAACTTGCCAATTGTTTTGATAGCATTGCCTTTTCATATCACACTGAAGACATAGCAGGACACTATGAAGTGGAAACAGATCTATCACCTTTAGTACAATACCTGTTGTCTCACTACTGTATCTGAGTACCAGTAGCCTGAGAAATCAAAGTTCTTCATGGAACTTAGCATTTTCACCAACTGAGCTTTAAAAAAGGTAGTAACCAAATTCAAAAAAGTAGTTTCATGTAATTCTTCATTCTGTGTTACAATCAGAAAGCTATAGGCATCTCATTGCACAGCTTGATGGTGTTAAAATATTTCAGAATATGTTTTTTGAATTACAATTAATCAAAATAAAGTCAAATAATTGTTCAAGTAAAGGAGAGTAAGGAATACTTCAGATTGTCCTTTATCTGCTCTGACTAGCTCCATTTTAAATGCCCAAGGCTCTGGCAAATAGTTCTTATATTTTTCTCTCCTTAATGACATTCACTCCCACTACAGCCTGACCGTTTATTCACTTCAAATATTGCATGGCAGAATGCCAGGAACATACTGTTCAACTTTGCTCTAATTGGTGTGATTTTGCATGCAGACAAGAAGTAAAATGAAGACACAACATGCCTACTAAAATTAGAATCATCACTTTTGTACAAGATTTTGTGTGTCTATGAACAGAGGTTGTTTTCACTAAGCCTTTGAAAGCTGGATTTTCTGTGCTATAATTTGAATGTCTGTCTGCATTCTCTTTTTCAGTGAGCTTTCTGTTAGCTTCACTATTGTGTATCACAGACACACAGACACCTTAATAGCCATCACAAAGGTGCTTTTCTAGTTTTAACCAATTTTACTATCATGTTCATGGTAAATCCTATTTCAAAAATTCAACATAAATATTTGCTTCAGGCTGAATAGCTAACATTTATGAATTTGAGTGCAGCGATGTTCTCGTTATTATAATTATAAATAATTGCTTATTAAATCACATTGTGTTAAGTAAAATATAATCTCCATTATAATACCACTTCAGTAGAGCTGAACATTTTCAAATCAAGTAGGTGCATTTTTTGGCAAAACTCATCCATTTGGTGTACAAAGACAGGTCCTCTGCCTTCCCAGCAAATCCAAAAGGGCATAGATTTTCTTGTCAGTCTGTAAAGCAAGAACACACTTGTTTCTTGTCTCTCATTTTTTGGCATGTCTGATAACCTATGAAGTGTGTATCTACACAAATTCACCTTGCAGAGGTACCTGGGAATCATCTCATTCCTTCATACTGTCAGATGGATTCTGCTTTCCTGTGCTACAAAGCAATCCTAATGGCCTCTATTACAAGAGGAGGTTTCCCATCTCTAGGTGATCCTGCATGGCAGGGGTGTAGGACTAAATGATCTCCAGAAGTCCCTTCCAACCTCAGCCATTCTGTGATTTTGTGATCTTCTACTTAGACATACCAGAATGAAGCCAGTCTCAGTAGTTCTGACCCTTCCTACCCCATATTGTCACAAATAAAATAAATCCCCTTTATCAGCCTCCCACCATATGAGGGGGTAAGATACATACTTTCCACTCAGTCCCACATCATACAAAAAAAAAAGTTCTTGCTGGCAAAATGCAAACAAGTAGTGCACACTAGACCAAAGGGGAAGTAATTCATGTTGGTCTCTACAGGGAGGCAGAGCCAAATTACAGCTCATCAGTCACGGTTGCTAAGTGAAGGGAAAGAGTGTGTTTGAAACAGCTATTAAAATATTTAGAACTATTACAGCGTAAATTTACATAAATAATCCTGACACTTATGTTCACTCATCCTCCATTAAACAGAAATGTTCTCAGCAATTAGGCAAAGCTAATCAATTTATGGAAACATGTCCATGATTACCGTTTATGTTGTGTCCTCTGGGCTCATTCCATTACCTCTCGGCTTTTGCATGTAGGATTCACTTTTTGAAAGAACTTTTAAAAATACCTTAAGAGACAAATAAACAGTATTTTTTTTTTCTGTCTGATCCCATATCAGAGCTTTTACCTGTGTGTTTGGATCCTTGTCATTCAGATCTATTGTTAACAATTTCACCATAAGCAGGAAAACAGACTTACTGAACAAATTTTTCATTGGTAGTTTCTGACTCCAGTCTTTTTTCATTTATATAAAGGTTTTGACAGAAATCAAGAACCTGAGATCTGTTCATGAGATATGTCACATACACATACATTTCATCTATCAGAGCACGCTGCTGTCACTTTGTTTTCCCTTTCACTGGTTTTGATGACATGGAGCATGGTCTTTTCTCTTTTCTCCTTTATAGATGGAATGGGCCGAGTCCTTGCTCAAGATGTATATGCAAAAGATAATCTACCACCATTTCCAGCATCTGTAAAAGATGGCTATGCTGTCAGAGGTAAAAACTCACTTTGTAGGCATGCAGTATAGTGTCTGTAAAACCACTTTACTTTTTAACATGTTGTTAGTTCACTTCCTCACTTTATCATTCAGCAGCACTTGTATTTTGAATCCAGCAATGGCTGTTTTGCTTGAGATTTGATTCAGTTCATTTATGGAGTCATTGCTGCATACAATGCAACTGACTTAAGGAAGACGACAAAGGTGAATTCAGATCTCTTAAGTGGGTACATATGTACATGAACAAATGTACATCCATGTGTTCTCACTGATATTTACGCATGTTGCTAGTGTGTTTCTTGGAAATACAAAGTATTCAGGAGAGTAGCAGAACATCTGTTTCTGAATGACAGATTCTTCTATTTCTGTTGTTTATTTAATCAGGAATTTCCTTTTGTAGCTGTTGCTTTGCTGAACTGTCACAGATCCAGCCTTCTATTTGTGAATTGTTTCATGATTGCATTAGAGAATTTTCAAAAATACATGTCAAAATGTTCTCTTATGGAGACATCTCAAAAGAAAAACTCATTAGTGCTTGAAAAATATTGCAGTTGCTGTACGTAAATGAGTAGTGTGGTTTTAAGGAGCAAGCAAGGAGCTGTTTCCCAGGAGACCTGAATCCATCCTCTGCTTTGCCACTAGGTGCAGAATGATTTTGAGCACGTTGCTTCTCTGTGCATCACTTTTTTTCCTTTGTAAAGTATAACTATTAATACTTACTTCAGATAGCTGAAGAAAAATTAAAATCTATATGATTGAACATTATACTAGTAGTGATGTCCTTGTGGTAGGAGTCAAATCATTGTAACACCATGTTGAAATGTGGACACAACAAGTTCCATTTGGGGGCATTAAAGTGTGGGTTTTTGTGTTTGTTTTGTTGGTTTTTTTTTTTGATACTGGCAGCTGAAACAATAGAAAGCAACTGTCCATGAAATAAACTGTCTGCAAGCCCAGGCAATGGATGTAGTCCAATAGCTTCCCCATGGACTTGATAGAAAAATTAAATTCTAGGTCTGCAAGACAGGTTTGACTGCAGCTGTCTGTCATCTATTTGTGTGAGAGACAGACAGTCCAAAATGACCAGTAATAGTGGCAAGAGTACAGATGTAGCCAGAGAAACACAGATAATATAATCCTGAGAAAAGATGCAAGGGTGAGCTCTGAGTAGCATGCTGACTGACAAGGGCCTTGGGAACAAGAGAATGCTGTCTTGCAATTTGATTACTATAAGGTAAGGGAATGCAAAAGTATTATCTCAGTAAACATGTAGAATGATCAGAATGGTCATGGACTCTATCCTCAACAACTTATGTAAAAACTAACATACAAGACCCTAATTTTAATGGTGGATTCAAACAGAGTAACAGTGTTATCATTATTGCAGATTTGTTATCTCAGGATATGAGAAACAAAGCTCGTAGACAGAGATAATAAAGAGTTAGCTTTTGGTCAGATAAATTTGTCTGCCCAAAACCTTGTCCAGTATTATTTATTCTCCAGAATAAAGTGTTATATACTTTATTCAAAGAAAAGTAATTGGAGATTCTTTCTGATTGCCTGGAAAAAAAAAAAAAAAAAAAAGACAAAATGTAGACAGATCTGAGATAGGCAGAGCAATATCTTCATTAAAAAAAAAAAAAGTTTCATTTAGGAAAGAGTGTAGTTAAGTTTTGATGTCATACTGTTTTATATAATTCTGTATATTTAGCAAAGAAAAAGCTAATAAATTTGATAAAAATCAAACAAAAGAGTGAAAGTTCATTTTTAAAATGAACCACTTCTCTGAACCACTTCACAAAGAAAGCAGTATTGTCAGCATCAAATGCTTAAAAATCACAAGTTGGAGATTCTTGTGTTTTAAACTGACAACTTTGGATTCTTTTTAGTTGTGTTCTGCATTCTTAGGTTATGCTTATTCGTATTTAATAGATTTTTTTCTACAACGATGAGGACTAGAAGCTTCTTTCATATTTAATGGAAATAAAGATTTTTTTATAATCTTTTGATTCTTGTGCTGAAGCCTTCAAGGAAAATAGCACTAATGCAACTTACAGTATGGCCTTTGAGGCAGGCAGAAGCTTAGACCTTGTTAGTAACAGTGCCTTTGTCGTCCCTGTAAAAATACAGATTTGACAAAATCAGATTTGACAAAATCGGAAATCCTGGAGACTTTCAATTTGTTAAATCAACAATCTCTGACTTTTAATTTGCAAAAAGGCTTCAGTAAAGGGTAGAAGGTAACCAGTTCAATATTACTTCCTAAAATTACAAAACGGGAACAGAATCCAGATTTCTAATCAGCATTCCAAATTGTATTATTATAGCCCTATTGCCCTTCAGAAAATGCCAGTCTACGTAGTCTATAACCACTGCACTTGTCCACACTTTCCTTCAAAAACAGAAATAGAGTCTAGAACCATCAATAGGGGACATAATACACTGGCAAAAAAATGTGATTATCCCATGTTAGTTTCACATAGATAAAATTTCTATGTGAGGACATAGAAAAATGTCCTCACAGTGGACATTTTCATACAAGTAAGATCATAAACTCTTAAATCTTTGCTACTAATGTAACTGCTCCTAATCCCCTTTTTCTTGATCCCACATCACTATGAAATTTTATTTTAAAAATTCTGTGGTACTTTTAATTTTCAAAATAATAAACATAACTTAAAAGCATATTAAATCTAAAATGTTTGCAAAACTTCTATAAACTTTGTCATACTGACACTGAAGAACTGAATCTTAGATCATTCATTAGTTCTCCTGTCCTGTTCTTAATTTCTAATGCCATCATTTGTTTTGGTTCAGCCTTTACCATTTGTATTGTCCATCTTAACAGCTGCTGATGGCCCAGGGGATCGATTCATCATAGGGGAATCCCAGGCTGGTGAGCAGGTGAGTACAATTTCTTTTCTTATTTTTCTTTTTAAATGCATTTTTCTCTTGTAAGACATTGCTTTGTATTTGGACAAGCTTTCTAGTGCTCCCAAACTCAACATTAGGAAGTAGGAAGTAGGACACAGCTGCAGCAAGCCTCCTGCTGTGTGCCTTGAGACATGATTTCAAACAGCAAGGTAGTACAGTTACATAAGGAACTAACGAGGATATCCCAAAATACTTCAGAGCATTATGCTGACATGTCCTATAGGACAGCATACAGTAATGTTTTGCCCTAGTACAGTGTTAGAGTACATAAGGTTTCTAGTGGTATTACAATTCATAAACAGAGAGAAGCAAGATTTAACCTTTTCTGCTAATAGATTTTAAAAGGGACATCTGCTCAATAGCTGTTTCCACAAACTGCTTGCATATTTCACAATGACACCTGCAAATGGAAGTGTAAGAATTTTGTAAGTCTTTAAAGAAAGGTAATGGTCAGAACAATCTTGAGGAAGCCTCAGAAGCCTAGTTTGCCTCGTGTGGAAGCACAGCAGCCTGGTTTGCAGTATTGTTCTTTTTCTGTTTGTTAAATCAAAAAGAGTGTTTGTGCACTTTAGCAGATAAACGGATTGAGTTTAAGAGCAAGTGCAGGCAGCACCCATTCATTACCTGCTGTGCTGTATAAATATTCGTAATAGACACTGATTCACTGTCAAACTCAAGACTGCATTTGATAACATTCCTATACTAAACATGGAAATCTGAAGCAAAATACATGTAGATGTATTTCAAACAGTTGTTTCAGGTTTTAGAAGTTCTGTGTTTCAAATTGTTTCTTTGTGTTTTTTTTTTTTAATGGATTTGAACTGCCTTCAAACACATAATAAACACAACATTTGACTTTGCTAATCATAGTAGATATGGAGAACTGTGAAAATATTTTTTTCTGTAGTTCTCATCCATCTTCATGAATTACAATTCAGTGCCATAGACATCACCTCAGCAATGATATGCATATAAACTTATGAAATCTGTAAAATGACTTTAAATACTCAAAAAATGTAAACTTATAAATCCAGCAATATTTTAACCTGCCTTGGATTTTTAGCCTGTCTATGTTTTCAAACATTAGTCCAGAATCCAGAAGACTGAAAGCTATTTCTACAACCCTTTATATGATCATTATAAAATGTCAGAAAACAGCTGAGCAACCTGCTGTGCTATCAATTCTATCATTATTTGCCTGTCATCAATATTCTCACTTTGCTAGTTAAAAAGAATCACAACACAGTTGCTTACAAACCGTTCTGGTGAAGCTGTGTCTAATGGGAAGAACTGCCCACAGGTCTAAGGGGTTTTAATGCCCTAATCAGTTCAGTATGTTTGTATAAAGGATGGTAGGGAAATGCAAAATTGTTTCCCTCCTATTAAATACAGGAGCTCACAAATGTGTATTTGCAGGGACAGTCTGTCCCACCAGATTAATGGGAATGGTAAGCCTCTCTGGCAAAGAAGAAAAATTGGGCGGGGGGAGGCATGCAGAGAGAAAACAATTCTGGAAACACCAGAGCAAGTAAGAAAGATGAGGCTGTTGACTCTGAATAACTGGTCAGAGGTTTTCTCTTGGGCCAACACATCTTCATGTTCGTCTCCTTCCCAAGAAATGATTTATAGCTGTAGAAGTCTCCTCAGTCTCATTTCACCCTTCAATCACTCTCAGCAGCAACATACTGCTTTTCATGTTACAGACCAATTAACTGAATGATTCACAGCAGGGAGTTCAAAATAGGTTTAGATTTGGTTCCTCCTGTAGGGAAAAAGGTTATGTAAATGCTACTTAGAGAGGAAGAAAATGGGACTGAGAACTCTAAAGCAGCCATACAGCCAAGCTAGACATTATTGTATCAATTTATAAATTCTGTATTATTTTCTTAATTCCATTTCCAGATCATCATGTTTATGTTAACAGACATTTTTTTGTTTTGCATTGAAGAAAACTTTCAGAAACTACCCTGCTTTGGAGAGGTTAGGTCACATTTGAGAGCACTGCTCAAGAGCCATCAGCACAGACTCTGTGAAAATCGGACCATGGGGAGCAATGATTTTCTTCCTATAGACTTGAATATCTGAGTATTAGAATTTCCTGGAAGACTTTATAAAGATGGTTTTAAGAGGTGCTGCAACTAAGTGTAATATAGAATGGAAACAGACGTTCTCATCTATCTGTTAACTTGGCCCTTTTTACAGAAAGGAGCGTGGGTTGTTACAAATCCTGCAGGAGATGTGTAACGATGTGTAAGACAAAATGCCTGAGATGGGGCTATGCTCAACAGCTTATTTCTGGGTTTTATTCAGTGATTAACATAAATAGATTATCATTGATGAAGGTGAAGGGCAAATTATGTACTGCCCTATTGCAGGTAAGTATGAGATCTCAAAGGCCTTTAAAAGAGCTTCTGTGAAATCGTTGTGCATTAATATACTTTCTGAGAAGCAATCACTTCTTTATCTTCATAGCCTCTAGCATAGAAGAAGGAAACAGCCCTGCAGACTTATGCAGAAGTCTGATGCTTGTCTTTTCTTCATAAAGTTAATCTGATCAAATTCTCAAAGGACAAAAAGGAAGCAAAATATAAGAGCAACACATCTGATTACAAAAACAAATGTTATTATATCATAAATTTGCTTAAATGCTTTACATCATTACATCTCAAAGATTAACTGCCTCATCTAGTAATAAATTCCAAAAGCATGGATATTTATGGTGCATTTAATCAGCATAAGCACTGATTTCTGGCAGAGTCCTGTATATGTATTCTTTGTGATTCTTGAGGATGAAAAACTGTATTTTAAATGGGAGAATGTTTTGTGCTAAAATACACTGGTAAAATAAAAGACTTTAATGCTTTAGTAAGATCAAAACAATATTACTTATTTGTAATGTATCTATACACTGTATGTACAACAATACGCAAAAGAGCTCCCTTATTCCATGGCATAAGCTTTGCTTTCTGCAACACTCATTTTCATAAAAGTCAAAACACCACATCGGACAAGATTATTTTCACTTAAGCTTTAAGCATGTTCAGTGTAAATGGCTGCACCTCAGCTAGTCATCCATAGCTCATTGAATAGTCTGTGGTGAAAAATACCATTTAGAAGAAAAAAAAAAAAAAAGTATTTGTTTTATGTCATCTGCATAAGATACCCATTTAAGGATGACTTTAGTCTTGCCAGAAAAGCACATGAACCATAGCATATGGCAACTGTGAATTTTTATTTATTTTAGCATTTTATTTATGTTCTTCTCAAAGGATTTCCTTTACCCTTAGAAAAAGGTCAAGATGCAATTAACTCCAGGCTCAGCTGTTTCTTGGGATACATAGGTCACTGTAATACTGTGGTAAACCAGGAACAAATCATTTCCAGCCCTTTCCTAGTGCCTTTGTCCCAATGAACAAAATACAGCAGCCCTTGAAGTACATATGTAATATTCATATTTCAGACATTACAGCTGTGCTGAAATGGAGTAGAATAATGGACAAGGCAAACACAGCTTTGCACAGTTGAAACATTGGCCACCTGTCTCGAGTTTACAGATGTCTAACAGCCTCCTGTCAAAAGTCATGGAGTATATCACTCCATGTGATGAGCAGATATTGACGCTTGGAAAGCACTGGGTTGCTATCAAATATGTGCTAATCATAGTCAGTCTGAGAAGTCCTGGATGGGTCACAGCTGTGAAGATCTTTGTGTATTATGTATACTAATAACAGTAAAGCCCGAATAAGTTGGCCTTACTAAGGCACAGTGTGGAGAAAGTACTTATATTCCAGCAATAATATTCACAGTCATCACACCAGCTTCTTTTAGTTGCATTTTATCAGGAAGATTTTCCTTTTAGTTATTTATTTCTCAAGTGGTTGTGGTCAAATTACAATTTTACTCTGGAATTTGAACATACATATTAAAATAGGCTGCCTGGTGTGAAATTTTATTAAAACCACGCCATTTGTTTTATCCTGTTGTTCTGGTATTTTTCTGTTCTTTGTATTCTTCCAGTGAAACTTGTTAATGTACTGTGACTTTACATAACTGTAGAGCATTATAAATTTCAGAGTTTGCTAAACTGACCCTCAGAAAGATTCTGCATGAACTAGCGTTGAGCTGTCTCTCATTATGAGGAAAGCTGCTTAAAATTGAAGCAGGTGGTTATATTAGAAATTTGGAACGGTTTAGTTGGAAGGGACGTACAAAGATCAACGTGTCCAACTGCCTGACCACTTCAGGGTTAGCTAAAAGTTAAATCATATTATTGAGGGCATTGTCCAAATGCCTCTTGAACACTGACAGGCACGGGCCACCAACCACGTCACTAGAAAGCCTGTTCCAGTGTGTGACCACCCTCACACTGAAGGCATTTTTCTTAATATCCATCCTTCTTTTTGTCAGACTAGACAAACCAAGTGTCCTCAGGTCTCCTCATGGGACACGCCTTCCAGCCCTTTTACCAGCTTTCTTGCCCTCTTCTGGACACATTCAAGTACCTTAACATCCCTTCCACATTGTGGAGCCCAGAACTGCACCCAGTACTCCAGGTGCATAAATTCAGTGGGAGAATTGCCCCTTCTGACCAGCTGACTATGCTGCAAGAGTATTTGCCCCCTGGACTGCCAGGGCACACTGCTGGCTCACGTTGAGCCTGTTGCTACCAGCACCCCTAGGCCCCTTTCTGCTGGACTGCTCTCCATCTGCATCTCCCAGGGTGTGCTTGTGTCCAGCGTTACCCTGACCCAGGTGCAGCAGTCTGGGACACACTGCTGGTGACCTGCCAGGCTGAGGTAGCCTTGTTCGCTATGACCCTTTGAGCTCTGCCGTTCAGCCAGTTCATCATGTGGTGTGTGCCTGTTCACCTCACAGTTGGACAGTTTGTCCAGAAGGATGCTGTGAGGGATAGTATCAATGTGTAACACAACACATGACAAAAATCCAACCAAAACAAAACAAAGAAATTTAAACCTTGAGGACCAGAATATTGTACAGATATATTTATCAACAAAGACTTAGTAGATTTTTGGTCATTTGTGTTTCTAAAGGTCTTCATCTAAGTGTTACTCTTCTTAGCCAGTTATTTTTCTCAAGCAACCAAAATACCTGTATATTTCACCTTCTGGAAGTTGTTCCTGTGATAGGAATCCAAGGGAGAAAAGTGAAGCCACTTAATATGTGACCTAAAAGTCAGATGGGAAGCAGTTACCTAATGATATTCAAACATGTTGGAGTTTATATCTGTCAATATCACTAGCAGTACATCAAGATTCTTGACATATAAAAGAATTTTATTCCTTCAGATTACTTCCATAATGTTCAAGTGGCTTGAGATTTCTCCTTTCAAAAGTAAATCATTTTGTTTCTTTTTCAGCCAACTCAAACTGTGATGCCTGGTCAGGTAATGCGAGTTACAACTGGTGCTCCAATCCCATGTGGTGCTGATGCAGTGGTGCAGGTGGAAGATACAGAACTCATCAGGGAATCAGATGATGTGAGTCACAAGTTAAAACTCATTTTGTTTTTGTATGCAGCAGCATGTGGCTTATGAAGCAATCCTGTAAATATGAAAGATAGTCCTGTACAAGAGCTCTTCCATTAATCACAGAAGTTTGAGGAGTTTCACATTGGATCCTAGTAGCAATTCTGCTTTTCCAGACTGTAATAACAGTACTGCAGACATGCCTGTCCTGACCTTGATTTTTCATTGTGGTTATTGTACGCCAGCACAAAAGTTTTTGGGAGAATGATTGAGTGAAAAGCAAATGCCTCCCAGAGATCCATGATGGCAGTCCAATTTGAGTGCCCAGTATATTCACATTTTTAAATACAGAGTAGTGGCAATCAGACATTTTATTTGCTTCTTTTCTACTGAGTTCACATTTAGCAGCAGAACAATCTGCTTTATCCTTCAGGATGATCCCAAAATTCAGCAAGGTAAGGACTTTAGAAGTTCTTCTAAAGTCACCGAGTTGGAGGGGATTTTTTTTTTTAACACATCCCAGAATAACAGGTTGAAATATTACAGTGCAGCATTACTGATGTAGTTAAAGTTGAGCATGACTTTCTGCAGGCAAGTGAACTATTTTAAGGGCTGCGAAATCCACAGAATGATTTAGATTATCTTAAACTATGCTATGAAGATGGTTCTTCGTTATCAGAGTTGGTATCATTTCAGCAAAAGATTCCTAAAATAAAGCCTTCTAAAGAACATAATTTTGCTATTACTTTTAATTTTTGTGTGTAATGTATGTTCAGCTGACTCAGTCACTTCTAAACCCAATCCATCCGTTTTCAGGCTTTGATCCAGCTTATCCACTGTCCCTAAGGAGAAGTAATATTCAAAAACTTATTTATGGTTGTGGTTGTAGAACAGGACATTCCAAACTGATGTACCTGGGAAGTACAGCACACCTATTCAGCAATGCCAGGGAACTTTCAAAACTACAGAATTTCTAAACAACCTGTTGTCATAGCATTTAAATGGTAACAAATGTTTTTTTTTCTTTTCCTAAATCTGGCTCTGCACTTGGTGAATTTGGTGTATTTTGGAGAATATGTCTTCTACACATACCTTTCCATAAATGTATATGTCTGGAATGAGGGTTTGTATCATGTAACAAGGGGAGTAAGTGCCTCACCAAATTTTCTAAGTTTGTTCAATGGAGCTCTGTGCTTTAAAAAGAGAAAGTTACTGAATGTAAGACCCCTGAAAACCAGGAAATTGGTAAGGTGCATATTCATCTAGAACAGTCTAAACTCTGTTTAGTCTGAAGAGATTTTCCAGCATACCTATAAATTATATTAGCACTCCACCTCACAGGTGCTGCAGAATACTACAGAAAAAAATAGGAGTACTGTAGTACTAACTGGGTAAACACAGTTGTCTTAACAAAGCAAAATGTGTTTTTGAAGAAGGCTGGGATATGTTTATAGACAACTGTATCCCAAACAACCCGTCTTAGACTTCCTAAATATTCTCTCTTCCCTTCTGTTCAGAGAATTCCTTCTGAATCATTACCTTGTCTTAGATAGCTGATTTCAGGACACTATTGTCATGTTTGCCATCATCTGACAGTTTTTACCACAAGAAGATATGTCTCTTCTTGTCACAGCTTCCCAGCTCAGTTTTGGAAAGAAGTGTGTGCATGGTTCTCTGCTCATATCAGCCTTTGCTCTGCTGCTGTTCTGACTAGCTGCTCCATGTCAGCATAGCTACATGCTAGCATTGCAATCATAGCTGGAGTGTAAGTGCATGAATTCTAGTTTTTAAAGCCAATTAAGACAGCAAAAACTGAAACATATTCTCATGATTTTGTCTCATTCCTTATTACTGTAAATGCATAGATTTTTACATCTGATGAAGTCAGCGAGCTGTCTAGGCTGGCTTCCTTCCTGACATGGAATTCCTTGAGTCAGTCCTGCTTTGAGGTTACAGATGTGTATTTGTAAATTTTATCTTCCTGTAAATGTAATGTTGGCTTTACTGCTTGTTAATTGTTCCATTACCCTTACTGAACAGGTTTTCTGTGGCCATTGCCCACCTCATCATGACAAGAGTATCACATTGCAGAGTAGCATACATGATATTTCCTGCTTCTTCCTTAGATGACAGCCATCCTGGATTCCACTGTTCATGTGCATGTTCTCTTCTACGTGCGGGAACAGATTCTTTGTCTATGTGCTTAAACTCTAAGTTTCATAGCAAATGGTCAGCCACTTTCAGTATCCTTTTCCTGCCTATGAGTGTGAGGTAGAATACTTCAGTTTCTGCTTCTTCTTGAATACACAACTCTGATAATCATGTACAGAAATAGTACAGTTTAGTTGACATGTTATTTTCATCTCCTTTTTTATGCCTAGTTGGTTACATATTTCAAGAATGTTTTTCTTTTAGAACTCCTTCAGGGCTGGGATTTAACTGAAATTAAATCTCTCATCTGAAATATGTTCTTCTGAAAAGATAGAGAGTACTTTTAAAAGGAGTTTAAACATCATAGCAAGGATTCTCCAAATGACCGTAGAAGTCACAGGCCTGAAAGGAATAACATCAGTTCATCAGGAAGAAAATTTCCCATCAGATAGCCAAATGCATGGCCATTGAGAAACCTATCCTTGCAAGAGCACTTCTACACTTTTTTGTTTTGTTTTTTTTTTGAGCTTTTATGTTACCTTGTAGGAAAAAGGAGGCCAAAGTGATCAATTAAACAAGAGTACAGTAGGACCAAGCATCAGTATATCAGTATGGATGTTGGCTGCTAACAACCATCAGAGTAAAACACTCAAACATAGTTCAAAATATATTAATATACAAGAGGAATACTGCCTGATCCACAGCAAATGGAAATTGTTCTTAACTGTCATATCTTTGTGTAAGCCCTACTTCTAGCAACTCTGAACTACTTTGTATTTCTAAAGCATTCTGGGATATCCCTCAGTTCCATGAATAACAGTCTCTGCACATCACCCTGTTGCCCACGGTCACACTTTCCACAGAGCTTTCCAAACCTGGGGTTATTAAATTCCTCAAAAGCCTTTTTAAAATTGTTTTCCCTAATCCAGAAGCCCTAAGTAGGACCTTTTTTATTACTCAGATGTGTCATTGGCACTCCTCTTGATTCTCCAGAAATGGCCTAGCTATTTTTAAATGTTATTAAGGATATGGAAAACTAAAATTTTCATAACTGGCCAACCATCCCCAGAGTGTCATAAACAATAAAATAGCTATTAAACTAACTTATGTTCCAGATTTTCATCACAAGCCTAAATTATCTTTTACAGCTTCAGATGGGGATAAGGGAGATAAGGACATCTTGGGCTCTAGCACAGCCATTTTGGACACTAGCTGCCAAAAACAGTCCCTTATCTTATACTGGAGGAGCAGGTATTAAACAAACAGAATTTGTGTTGACAGCATGCCTTGGAAATACTGTGATAAAGTAAGAAATTAGACCTTTTCAGGGTTGATGTTGTTTTGTTTTTTAATTTCCTCTTTTTCAGGTGTTTAAATTTATCCATTTTCACAGAATGCAAACAGAATCATAGTTTGTAACAGCATGTGTTACCCTTAATGCTGGGGCCTTTCTTTTAAAGCTTTGAGGCACTTAGTTTGAACTCAGAAAATGCAGTCCCTATTGCCTTTAAGAAAAGAGATAGCAAATCCCTATGTCCTACACAATACTGTCTTTCCTGCAAAAATAGTATTGCCGATGGTAAGGACTCGCCTTGTTTCTATTGTAATATTAGTGTCTGATTTATAACTTTGTAGTACTTTTAAGTATGAAATACTGCATCATAATGTAAAAACAAAATCTCTGCCAGTTTAAGTACTTGTAGATTTAGTGCTTCTGACAGGCTGGCACTATCTCAAAGCTGAGTATATTCATAATCAAACCATTTGCAGGTTTATAAATTAAATATTAACAGTGTAGGTCATATACCACCTATTGGCATTGAACAAATCACCAAATCACTGCAACCCTGAAGAAATAAACACATATTAAAGTAGGCATCAGACTTTTCAGGCCACTTTCTCATGTTCATAGTAAATAAACATGATGAATAAGCATTTTTCTGGTGAGTACAAAGCTCTCAGATAGGAGTTTCCTCTATAAGGATCTACTTGAAGAGCTTGAAATAGTTAAGCTTGTATCTTCTTCCTACCTTTCTGTGGATGTAGTGGCATTTTGCCTGACTAATGCTGTTTTTGAAATGCCATCTTTGAAATAGGCTTGGCTTGAGAGGAAGAGAAAGAAGCCACTTGGTATACAAATCAAAAAACAAACAGGGCATCGCACCAGAAAGATATATAAGCACAGGGATCATAAAAAAGGAAAGTATGTATTCAGTGCTGGTCCTTCCCAGAAGTCTTATAAAATTATTTAGCACACATTGTGGTAAAGTCTTGTTGCACAAATCAGGGAAATTACGATGCTTAATTATGATTGCACGAGTTCTCAGTGCAATGAGTATGGTGCGCTGTGTAGAAATCTGAGACATTAAAAGTGATTAATCTTGTCTGAATAGCCCAGCTGACTTCACATGATCTCTTTGTTTTTAAAGGGCACTGAAGAACTAGAGGTTCGAATCCTGGTGCAAGCTCGACCAGGACAAGATATCAGGTCTGTAAACAGCCCATTTCATAAACAGTAAAATATCTGTAAGGAATAGAAGGTCTGGTATTTTTTGCAGTCATTGTTTACCCTTAAGTAGTACCGACATTTTGACAATCTGACTAATGAGCATCCCTGAACTCTCCTCACCTGGAGACAGATCAGTCAAGGAAAGATACTTTCAATCTCATTCTGTTTTCCTTACATTTTTTTCTGTGCTACAATTTTCAGGCCTATAGGACATGACATTAAAAGAGGTGAATGTGTGCTGGCTAAAGGAACTCACATGGGTCCGTCCGAGATTGGTCTCTTAGCAACTGTTGGAGTAACCGAAGTAGAAGTTAACAAGTTTCCAGTGGTTGCAGTCATGTCAACAGGGAATGAGGTAAGCAAAATAACTTCAGACTCAAGGTCTGAATTCCTCTATCTTTCGCATTACTTCTATCTTCTGGAAAGTGACTTCTACCTTATTTCCAAGTAGGCTGGCTTTTTGAGCTATTGTAACTCATGCTGACATCATTCAAAGTAACTCATGCTGACATGAGGTGTTCATGTGAGTGATCAAGCCATAATCAGCCTGTTGTGTTTCTTCCGCCACAGGATCATAGATCCTTGCTCTCTCACAAGTCTCACACACTGGATTTGCCAAAATTTTGGTAATGCATCCAGCCTTGTGTCATCTGCTTTTCTCCTGCCAGCAAGGGAGGACCTGTAGGGTACTCAGGGTTGCAATGTATGTTGCCAGTCATGACTGGAAGAGTAATTCCTTTTGAGCAGTTCTCCTCTGTAACTGTTGTGCAAATGGCAGGTAACTTGTGTCTGAAAACTGAACAGTACTGGCAAATGCCCTTCTGCAGTATTCTATCTTAACACTGTTTTATTAGTAGCCCATGTTGAAATCCAGGCCATCTCCTGTTGCTAGAACTCCAGACCAGCATGCTAATTGTCCTGACTTTACTACATTAGAAAAAGCAAATTCAAGATTAACTTATTTTACCAATTCTAAATATGTTGTAGGTTGACCTGAGTCAGCAACTAAACACCCACACAGCCACTCACTCATTCCCCTCCCTGTGGCAGGACAGGCGAGAGAAATCTCAGGTGTCACAAATCCAAAAGATAGCACTCATTTGTGTAAAGAAACAGTATTCCAAGGAGACTGACTAATAGTATTCCTTGTTTTATAGCTACTGAATCCTGAAGATGACCTCTTGCCAGGAAAGATTCGAGACAGTAACCGTTCAACTCTCCTAGCTACAATCCAAGAACATGGCTATCCAACAATCAACTTGGGAATTGTGGGAGATAAGTAAGTACCATGTGTTAATAGAGATGTCACTTCATAGTCATGCAATTCAATGGCATCTGTGGAGAAAAGAAATACCACAACAACTGTCACTCGTTGCAAGTGTCACTGAGTTGTGTCAGTGCACATCTTGGAGAAGACATTTTAACCTTTTCATTCAAAAATTAAATAATTCTATTCTACTATTAAGAGGAATCATTTGATAAAATTTTTATTGAATGCTGCTTATCTTGTTTTGCCTTCTGTTTGTTGAAGTATCTATTACTGCTGCAAATTGAATTTACTGCTGCAATACAGGCACTGTATTTAATACATGTAAAAGCCCACCTCTGTGGAGACAGTTCTACAGGAACTATACTTTTTTCTGATCCAATGAAGGGAGAAGGAAAGTTTCTCTCAAAGTTAATTTTCCAGGCCAAAATTAATTTAGAGTATAAATTTTTGTCAGATTCTCAATTACTGTCAATTGGTGAAGGCCCCACTGGTGAATATTACTGAACGTTTCCACGAATATGTCAAAGTATTCAAAAGAACCATTTTTTTTTCCTTTACTGGTTTCTCTATTTTGATTGCGATAGAGTGACACCCTGTGATCAGTCTTTCTGTTCATCTGGCAGTGATTGCACCTTGTTTCCCACTGGTACTAAAGCCACATCTCCTGTTGAGATCTCTAGAATAAGTGATTGAAGTGTTCAGTCTTTTGTCCTTTGCAAGACTGTGCAGTGCCTGTTATCTATGGCTTGAGTTTCTCATAACATATTTCCTCAATTTATTGAGCCCCAAAGGCTTTGAACTGGCTTTCTTGTTTCACATTTTGGGTATCAAACCAACTGACAGAGTTGGGAGTTGTTCAGGTTCACCTTCACCTGTTGGAGAAGCATGGTATTCCTTACATGTGGTTAGAAGTAAGGCCAGATCAGAAAGAAAAAAAAAAGGGAAGAACAAATCACAGCATTTGCATTTCATCTTGACTGATAACAGAATTCCCAAACAGGGTTATTGCTAGGGAACAGCTCATTCAGAACCAGACTTCCTTAGTATAAGATCCAATACAAAATATAGCTTGAGAGAAAATATATGAATGGGCTGACCAGTGTGTGGTTTTATGATATCTGAACCAATCTGAGTGTTGGCTCCAGGAAACGCGGTTGTATTTGAAGCCTTTGTACATGGAATGTGATGCAAAGGAACCACAGTGGTTCTTAGAGGAAGCAAATCCTTCTGGATACTCTCTCTCTGCACCCAGGCACCCCTCTTGCTTCTCTGACTGGCAGAATTCAATTGTTGTTCCAAATAATAATAGATACCAAAAACCTCCTACCTGTGAATGCTTTCAATTTCAGGTGGAGATTTCATAGAGTCTAAACTAATGCAATTATTCTTTCCAGGAATGGTACCCAAATGTTCTGGATCTCTAGAGCATCTTGTGTATTATAACAACTTTTAAAGACCTTAAAGCACAGGTAGCAGAGTTTCCAAATAAAACAAATATAATCAGAGATCAGGTTCTAGATCCACATATATGAGAAAAAAGGAGACAGCCACAAAAAAAAGCTTAGTCATAGTCAACTCCTGTGAATCACTGCTATACAAAAATAGGGCCAGCAGGCTTTTTTCCCAACAAAATATTGGAGTTGGAATTTTTTTCCACCTGTATGAACAAATAGTACGGTTACTGTCATCAAAGCACTAACAAGAAGCTACATTAACAATGGGTTAATTCAATGGAAAAGATACTTTCCCTGAACATCTTTGTGGTAGCCCATCTGACGGAGTATAAAGTTTGCTTGTTCTTTATAGTCTTTATAGCCTTGCCCTAACCAAATACATAGTCTCAAATTTTCTGTGAAGTTAGCGCCATCAAATGGAAAGTCTAATTTAGGGTCATCAAGCAAAATTATAGCCTTTTACTCCGTTGCCTTCAGGAAGTTTTTCTATAACCTCCTAGCTCCTGAAACCATACAGATCCATGGGCATAGAGCGTCTGTGAAGATGATTAACCTTGAAAGCTCTCAGTAATAAATACAAATAATTTTAGTGACATTTAAGATCCAAGTAAATTTTTTACTTTTCTGGCATAAGTATGTTTTGCAACCCTTTTTTACTTGTTGAATGTGAGCTGAAAAGCAGACAGCAAACATATCAGTCAAAGGTAAACAAGTGTCTGCAGCTTTGCTTTCAGTTTTGAGGTTGATAACTTTTGAATTCCTTCTATTAAAACGTTCTCTGTCTCAAGATAGTATTACCTTGGCAAAGGTAATAAGAGATTCTTTTCAAGCTTTCACTTTCATGCTTGGGGAGTCATTTCTGTAGAGGTAGTTACTTTAGTTTATAAAACAGAAATAGTGAGCCTCCAATTCTGGAGTGATTTTGTACTTCACAGTAGTTTTGAAAGAGTAATTTGATACTGTTGACTTAGACAAAAATCTTTACCACCTGATACCAGCATCTTCAGTCTTTCTTTTTTTTTCACACTTACATGCTCAATTCAAATATTTACAACAAAATGCATCTGAAGTTCTGTTTCAGTCAAAGGAAAAATCTGGTTGTGCAAATTAGTTTGATAATCAGTATTATCTCATTATGTAGTAAAGTTACTGGGATAATGTTGTCCCTGTGGATATTTCAGTATATATCTTTCTGACTAACATGACTGCTTTGATGGAGTACCATGGCACTTGAAAAAATGCAAGATTTTTACCAGTGATCTTATGAAAGGTACAATTTTGATGTTTTGGTTAGCATGCTTGTAGAAAAGATGAATGAGCATTTAGTGTCTGTTAAATGGTTTACTGGAGTTAAACCATAGATTGTTTGTGTGTGTTCATATATATGTGCAGTTTATTGTGTACCTATGTACATATGTATATATATTCACAGTGAAAAAGAGGAAGACTCTATATCCCTGCAATGTGTATAGAACAGTTGCAGTGAAATACTAGCAAACAATACTTTTAAAAAGGAAAAATTAAAAATTTATAATTGTTTCTTCAGAGACCTCACTGTGACATAATTCTCCCTTTCCTGTATTTCACATTTTGGGCTTACATTTTTTCCTTTTTTTCCTTTTTGCTTATACTTCTTTTTGCTTATACATTTTACTGGGTGTGGCACTTCCTGTCATTTGACTGGAGTTTGAGAGAACAGTTAATAGGGAGTGCAGTTGAATATTACTATTGTTATAACAGGTCAAGTTTTCTAACGAGCTTGGAAATTCTTTCAGTCACACATAAGGAGCTAATATTCAAGAGTGAAAATTGTTTTAGGGTAATATTTGCGAAGACAAGGTTAGAGGTTCCTGTAACTCATGTCAGCACGAGTCACTCAGAGGTATTTATGTAAGAAAACAGCATGTCCAGCTGAGGTGTGAACACAGTGACAGATGCTTCAAAGCCCGGGACTGTGCTATACAAGGACACGTTCCAGCAGAGAAGGTGAAAGGATGGAGGAGCATGGAAGCTCTGTGGGTGGCCACATAGTAGTTAGGTGCACTTTAGAAATGCCTTTGCATATGAATTTTATGCTGTTTTAAATGGCCACTGAAGTTTTACTTCTATATTTGTATTCTCAATAGAAACTAGTATTTTACTTATTTTGGACCATTTTAATAATTTCTGAGATCGTTGTTGTTTCCATTCTCAGAAACTATGTATCGGTCTTGATATTCAAAATTTTAAAAAGCAAATCCAAAACATAGAGAGAGAAACTGTAGTTAAAAATCCTAGAAGCAAGCAATAGGAGAAAAGAACAGACCTGGAAAATGTTATAGAGCTGAAGCTATGGCTAGGTAAAAGACAAGATTTTCTCTGTGTTCTTAGCATATAAAAACCAAGCAGCCTGAAAAGCACACATCTCTGAGGTAGAAATGAAGAATATTCCTCCAGAACTACTCCAATATGACAGAAATACATGCAAAGCCAGGAAGGGAAGAACCCTTCTGATGTTGTCCTTCATGCCATCTTTGTCTGAATCACAGAATCACTTGCTAAAAAATTACAAAGACAGCTGACCAGTTAAAATTGGCACTCCAATATACTTTTGTCAGTTTTTTCATGTAGCAAGACCAAGTAAATAAGGCTTCTAATTCCATTTCCTTTGCTTATAGTCTGTGAAATTAGACACTTATTTGTAAGCCATTGATCAAAACAAAAGTTACATCTCTGTTCTGAGCTACAGAACTCAATTAACCTAATTATCAGGATATTTTTGTGTCTGTTGATTTCATTTGTGATGTTCTTTGTACCCAATGGTTATTTAAAGCTGTAACGTTTAGCCCTAGCAAAATCTGCTATAGAGTGAGCCTTCTGTTTAGAAAGTCATCTTCCATTTTGAGTTTTCCTTTTATAGGAGACTCTTTTATTAAAGTTGATGAAAAATTTTGATCACGTATGTAATTAATTCAGTTTCCTCATCTGCTTCTACCTTTGTTTGAGTGCATTTTTCTCTTCTCTACATTCTTTTCCCTGTTTTCTAATTTGCTTATCACTTTTTCTCAGAGACACATTAATAACATTAGCTGCTTCCAGCTGCATTTTCATTTATGAGCCTCTGATTGCACAATAGAGACAGAAAGAATTTCTTCTTCCTTCAGGAGAGAAATTTTGGAAATTCACATTATCTGCTCAGTTGCTTTGAAAATTGATCAGAATAGTTACAAAATCAGCAGCATCTTAACTTTCTTGTATGTTGTGTGATCAATAAGCATATGAGAGCTCTTCCACGTTCGAGTGATTTCTTTCTCATTTATATGCCTCTATTTTATGACATCGGTTAACATAAAGCTCCTAAGTGACAGGTAAACCCATTAAAAATCACCCTTGCTGTTGTGACATTACTGTATGATATCCCTAGAACAGAGGTTTTGAAAATGTCTCCATATATTCGAAGGGATACAAAGACCTGACTCATTCAAGGATTTAGCCTGCTTGAATTTAATACTTGCCGTCCAAAAAGAGGTTTAAATCTTTTGTAGTTGTGTGGGTTGCATGTAATTACCAGTATTATAATCCAGATGGAACATCTGGAGTGGAGGCAGAAAATTCTGCATGCAGTATCAGTTTGACATATATCAATCATAATAGGAGTTAGAATATGAGCTATAGGCGTAATTCAGACAGAATCCTAGCCTCTTCCCTGTACCAGTTTAATGCCCAACTTTGCTACAATCAAATACATGTTGCAGAATTACAATTACTAATGAAATATAATTACTAATATCATCTAACAAATAACTGCACAAAAAGCTCTGTTACAGGAAAGGCAGGCAGTCAAGTATTACAATATTAGATTTTGCTGAATTGGCTCCAGTTCTAGATCTGCTCAAACAATGATGGTGTTGCAAAGGGTGGTCATAGCCTAATGAATCCAGGGACACTGGGTAGTGGTTTGAAGGTAGTTCATATAGGGAGGTCTTCGTCATGCCCTTCCAAAAGGATACTCTCTTTATCAAGCATAAATGTTTAATGTCTGTCACAAATCTCAATAATCATTAGGGCAAACTCAGATACATTGCAATATGTGACAAGTCATCTCTTCCAATGCACACAGAAGAATCTGGAAGCACAAAGAAACATCTCAGCCAAACCAGAGGTGAAAACAGAACTTCAGTCCCAGGGGTCCTCTGTACTGGTAGGAAGCTACATAGTGTGACACATAATGGCGTAAAATTTCTGGTGTGAGGCTAATGCACAACTGTGTGTCATTCTCATATTTGTCCTCAAAAGTCGTGGACTTCTTTCTGAATTGGCATTTCTAGAGTCACCACCCAGAAGTATGACACTGAACAGCAAATAAATAAGGAGGTCAAAATGCTATGAAAATTCTCCTACATTTACAAATGGAGGGAATCTGTAAATGTATTTGTTGGAGAAAAATAAAAAACTATTTTAATTCATAATGTCATTTGGGCACATCTATAGTTTGCTGGCCTTCTTGTAGAAGATCATTGTGAGAGCCTGAGTATTACATAGAGTTTAGCAGCTTTCCAGAAAAAATTCTCAATGTTTGAAACTGCTGACCATAATGATGATTAAAGCAGAAGCTGAGATTGCTTATGAAATATGAAAGTCTTTTGTATGTCACTTCCTGAGACACAGTGACCCTATATCAAGAATCAGAGACTGACTTTGTTCTCTGAAGAACAAATGAGGAAATGAGACTATTTCAGAAAATGGCAATCTTAGGAAATCTGTCAGAAACAGACTGACATCTAAACTTATGACCTGAATAGTTTTAGTATTTTCCCATGACTGCCAAACGGCATTACCATGCATTGGATCTGACTGACCCTTTCTGTGATGACCTCTGAGGAGAAACCAGGTGAGGATTTACAATTTGATAAAAAAAGGATTTTAGATTTCATGTTAGTAATGTTGGTGTGTATCTATAACAGTATAACATTGTACAATCATATTAGCCCAGTCTTCTCACATTCCTAACTCAGAAAGGATCTGTGTTTGCCCAGAAATGATCTTTGAAATGACAGACTGTAGCTGCTGTGTGCAGGATCAACTGAGCCTGGTTTGAGAACTGGGGGCAGTTGCTATTGTTGATGCTCAGCTGAAAAGAAAAAAGGGCTCAAGAGCTGCACAATGACTTTCAGTGACTTTCATCATTGGGTCCATTTCATCTTGAACATCTTATTTGCATTTTTTTGAAAGAGACATTCATAAATCTTCATGTCAAATGAAGATTTTTTTTACATTTTACATTTACTTGTCTTACATTTTAAGACAATCAGAGGAAAAAACAAAGTCTTTTACTACCTAAAGAATATAAAAGGTATTTGTCTGTTATAGACAGAATAAAACATAGATTTCACGTTACTTCATATTTCTGTTACAAAGGACACTATCTAACAATGATTTATTCTCAGTCAAACTGACTTGGAAGAAGTATATGTATAAGGAAATGCTCTCTTCATAAAATAGAAATTCATAGCAAAACATTAATTATTTTAAATATGGTCCTAATAGCAGTAACTATTTCAATTTGTGACATTTTTTGCCCAGTTGAGCCAACTTCTGAAACTTAGCTCTTCACCCTTGTGAGAAGCCTGTCCAACCTATAGCAGAACTGTGGTGTTCCCTTACACCCCTTTCTCTCCATTGCCTGGCCTCTCAGGGATGAAACCTTTCCCATGACTGTTTTGGATATTTGGAGCCACCAAGGGGGACACAGCCAGGCAGAGAATATTCCTTTCACCCCAGGAGCCTCTCTCCTTCCCTGGCTCTTTATTATACCCCTTCTGCTTCCTTTACCCTCAGGAAGCCAGATGTTTTTAAAGAAGAAGGGACACAGAGCTTCCAGAACACTGCGGAGACAGGCCTACCAGATTGGTGAGCACCGTTTTTAAAACACTTGGGACATTGAGGCACATGCATGCTCACAGACAGGCTCGTCTAGGTGTCTGTCAATGCAGAGCTTTGAGCACTGATTCTACCGATGGTTTCCACAGAGAAGCAAATGGTATTTTATTCTGTCCGTCAGATGGTTATGCACAGTGCACTATAGGCATATATGGCTCCACAATGCTGATAGAATTAAAGTTCTGTTAACAGCAAGAGAGTTTATATTACTCATCAGTAGCAGGGAACCCCTTTATCCTTCACATTTTTTCCCTTTTCAAAATAGAGCAAAATAGGAATACACCTGCTTGTAGGTAGTAGTGGAGTACACCTCTAGGGAAGCCACTGTTATGACTCTTCATAACTTATTTTTATGCATACTTATTTTTCCATTACCATGCTGATCATCTCTAAAGCAGGCTAACTGGAATGTTTGTGAAATCTCTAAACAGTCCACTATGCTTTTTTTTCCCAAAAAAATAGACATACAATTATATACTATCTCCTTATATATGTATATATGTATGGATATGTACTTACCTCCTATCACAGGCAGGTCAAAGGGCAGGAGTGATAACAAAAGGGAAATAAACTATTTGTAAATTTCTCCATTAACAAAAAGAAAAAATGGTTTGTATAGTTTGATTCTTGTGGGAATTAAAAGTGGACAGAAAAGTAATTAAAAACCTATTGAAAGCTAGTACCTGAAAACTTCAGGCATGTAAGGATTCTCAGTGAGGTTAATAAGCCTATTTTTATAACAGAAGGTTGCAAGATTGAATTATATCTTAACGTTTGCTTTGCATACTAGAAAAACAAGCTTCTGTGCTCATTACTGAATCAATCTGTCATACCTGTAGCCTTCAAAAGACTCATTCTTGTTTAGCAATTGGTTATTCCTGCTGAAGCCAAATTGTCATAAGTCTAGATCTTCCTCATTAAATTGACTAAAGAACAGCCCACTAGAATCTTATGCTATATTCTACACATCTCAAAAATCTTAACTGCAATTAGCTTACAAGCACCTGCAGTCTTTAAAACATTTTAATTAAATGTGAAGAACATGATGTAGATTGTCTGCCTTTATCAGAAGTTGCCTGGAAGCTGGATCAAGCAGGAGCTGATCAAATTCCTCATACAAGTCTAATCACATATCATTACTAACAACTTAAATCTAGAGGGCACATATTAAAAGAGCCTTTGGGTATTTCTAAGCTGTGCTTGGACAAACACCAACAAAAAGAGCTGGTATAGTAAAGCCCTGCTACCTGTAGCAGGAGAAATGAAAAAATGCTTTTGCTTCTGGAGCTGAAGAAAACAACATGAGCATTTTCTTACATGAAAAACATCTTTGTGCTTGAAAGGATATAGCCAAGTATTACAGATACAAATGAAGTTCTAGTTTCTTCCATTGATTACCAGCTGTTAAAAAAAGTGACTGGCTCACCTGAAACAAGATACGTTTCTATTCTGTTCCTTCTTTTCACTTAGTTCTCATAAGCTGTAATTTACTCTTCATGTAGAATTTGCATTATGTTTTAGTATTTTTTATTTTACAATGTTTTCTTAAAAGAAAACAAGCAAACAAAAAAACTATTAAGATATAGCCAGTAACAAGAAAAAAATGTTGAAGGCACTTTCCTATTTTCTCTGACCTGTGGCTGCCAGGTTAGTTTTCTTCTGGAGACAGACTTTTTTTCAGTTGACTAAGTCATGTTTCTGTGAAAGTTTGTGTTTTTCAGAGAAAGCCTTCATTTTGAGGCACTGCATTTAGGGACTGCATTTCTGCCTATCACAGAGACATGTCTACTGTAGTTCAAGAGCAATTACACTAATTTACAGAATTTAGCTCTTGAATTCTTACTTAAAATTGAAGCTAAAGCAAAATGTTAATAAGGTAAGAAATTCCACGATGACTATGTCATGACACCATGTGCCAGATTTGCTTTCTATAAGCACCTAGCACTAGTTAGATCAGTCGCAATATTCTACTTTCAGTGATGTCTGTATAAGCCATTTCTCATATTCCGTAACTTCTCAGAGAGAGAACTAACCAGTAGAACCATATTTACTCTTCAGACTCACAAATGCACTGTCATCTTTACTGATGAGCAATGTTTTTGGCATTGATTATTGTACTGTGAGTTGTAATCGTCAGTCATATTAGTTCAACCCAACTACAATAACAATTGTGGAATATTTTCCACTCTAAAAGTAAAAAACTTTTCAGTGAATCCGTATAGACTAAGAAGGCAGATAAAATAGAAGATGCTATATTTATTATTGAAATCCCATCCAGCTTTCTGGAAAATATAATGGATTTCTGGTAGGTATTGGAATTGAATCTCTAAGGTTCATTGTCCTCAACCAATAAAATAGCCAGGGAAAATTTATTAATTAATGGAAATCAGCAGTTCTCAGACTCCTCCTTTCTCATCCTCTCAGACTCATCCTTTAAGCGGATGCATGCTAGTCTGGATTTAGAGTGGATATTAGTACTGTTACAAGCATCTAAGCATCACGCTTTTGTCTCCAGACACTGGGGAAATAATTGTCCAGAACCAGTTGACCTAAAAAAAAGGAATCCTTTAACACTTAAGTTTACTCCAAGACAGCGTTCTACCAGCAACAACACCAAAGTGCTCAGTGGTATACAATGGCACAGCACCTGAAGACCAGCACCTACTATCAAAAGTTTGTTCCTGTACTTTCAGTCTTGATGAAAAGTATCACAGTAATTCAGAAGCAAGTGATTGCAGATGAATGAATGTACACAAGCAGCAGACAAGAATGGGATACAGAGCCAACCATCAATGATGTAATGCCATCGTGTAGGAATGTGCTCCACAGTGCATAAAGCACATGGCTGCTACAACACAGGAGCTTTTCCTATTGCATTCCCACTGCTATCTCCATTTTTAATATCTCTGGTCTTTTGTCATTCTGTTATATATATGGGTGGGAGTCTTCTGAAACAGCCCATAAAAACAGTGGAGTAAAGTACGTTGTCACCCAGATGCAAAGTTTAAGACATTAGACAGATCTCGTGGTAACTTGAATGAGAGCTGAACACCTCTAAGCAAAGTCTTTTTGAGTTCATAGATGTAAACATGAAAAAGGTTACTCTGGGAAATAGTGTTCTTATTTGCAGCAGCATCAATTAAAGGAACAGCAAAAAGTAAAAAAGACAGGTTCTTTTTATGTTGCTATCAGATAAACAAAGCTTGCATACTCACGTTAAACAAGCCAAATGCTACAGTAATTATTCCAGCTTTCCTTACAAGCTGGCCTATATTCTTAGGAAAAACATGTTGCATCTGTTCAAAGTGATCCAGGGGAATACCACAGAAGGTAGAAGGAAGAAACATTATGAGAACATGATGGAATACAGTAGAGAATTTTGAAACAAATACAGTTTAAGAAGAGTGTCCATATGTTCTTACATACATCATCAAAAAGTTGAATCAGTTTCTACTTTAGAAAACCATACTAGTCAAAACACAGAGTTCCTACTACATTCAAAATACACTCTACAGAAGTTGGCTTTAGTTAGCTAAACCTTATGGGGCATCTATTCACTATTCCGCATCCTGCAAATTACTGATATGCAAAATACTCGTCTCAGCCATGAGGTGAGAAGTGGGTGACAGACTTTGTCTTTATGCCCAGCTGCATCCATCTCTTCATTTTGAAATCTGTCACCTCAATTGAATGAGCACGAGAAGAAAAATGAGTTAATCAAAAAGGATCAAATCCATATCCTGCCTTTCCTCAAACGGAAATGTCATTGCACTTGATGAGATCTCTGTCTGAGTACAGTAAGTACTCTTGGCTTTTTTATTAAAGTTTTCATTTATTACATTTTTTGTTGTTTTTCCTCTTTCTTTTTTCTAGGGTAGAAGTAGAAACTATCAGGATCTTTTCACACAAGGAGAATTTCTAGCAGGTCCTTGTAGTTTTGTTAAATCTTCTGGGAGATCTGTTTAACAGAAAATAGGCCTCAGAAGATGTAAAACCAGCACAAGCAAGTGTTCCACATGGAAGCGACCATAAAATGCTAAACTCTAGGTACCTGCAGATGATGGCACATAGACTTTCAAAGTTTGCCATCAACTGCTATAGTTTAGAGGAGCAGCTGATCTACTTTGGTCTTCAATGTGATTAGTGTAGAGCCAATGCTAGCACTTCTGTTTTCACTATGTGTGCAGGAATCTGTAGATCCTCTGAGTCCGTGAGGGGCCATGTGTGAAGGGGTACTTATTTCAGCATGCAATTGAAATGTATAGTACATTTTCAAATGAAGTAAAACAGTAGACAAGAAAGGTTATCCAGCTCTTCTTTTTACTCGCATAAGGCACTTCTGCATGCATCTGGCACATTATGATGCATGCATATCTTTTTGTATGTATGCCCAATATATTTGTAAAGCACTGAGGTTTAAGGTGCTAAATGTGGTATTTTGCATGCACCAATTTAACAAGTAGTTTTCCAAAAGATTGGGGTTTATGAAAGCCTGGGCTGCGGTATAGAAGAATATGACTATCAAAAGAATTTGTATTAGTCATCCGACAGTAATAGCTGTATATGGCAAAGTACAACAAGGACTGAAAATGACTGTCAGATAATGAGATTGTTTTGAACAAATGAGACTGCTATGGCAAGAACTTGGTGGAAATGGTCCTAGAAATCAGGAATTAACTACAGATTCTGTACTGTGACACGGCGACAATGTATTGATAAAGCAGTCCTAACTAAATGTCCCAGTTCAGTTTTACAGGATCACATGTTTTACTACTGAGGTCATGCAGCTCATGATTTGTTCTTGTTTTGTAAATTAAATGATATAACTGAACAGTTCGTAGAATCATAGAATCAGTCAGGTCAGAAAAGACCTGTAAGATCATCTAGTTCAACCTTAAACCTAGTACTAACTTCCACCACTAAACTATGCTACTAAGTTCTACCTCTACACGTTTCTTGAAGACCTCCAGGGATGGTGACTCAACCACTACCCTGGGCAGCCTACTCCAATGCTGCACAACCTTTTCCATAAAGAAATTTCTTCTAACATCCAATCTAAACTTCCCCTGACACAACTTGAGGCCATTTCCCCTCATCTTATCACCTGGTGCTTCAGACAAGAGCCCAATGCCCACCTCGCTATAACCGCCTTTAAGGTAACTGTAAAGTACAATAAAGTCTCCCCTGAGACTTCTCTTCTCCAAGCTAAACACCTCCAGCTCCCTCAGCTGCTCTTCATAAGGCTTGTTCTCTAGACCCTTCACCAACTTTGTGGCCCTTCTTTGGATATGCTCCAACACCACAATGTCCTTCTTGTAGTGAGTCTTGTAGTGAGTACAGTTGCACATATCTCAAATTGATGGTGCTAAGGGTTGTATAGTTGATGACTATTTTAATGAAGCTTGTATCATTTTCTTGTTCAAGCTCTTAAGCTCTTGTATATCTTTTAAGTTTAGTGACAGATCAGTAATCAAGAGCTGTGTAAGTTTTCCACAAAACAGCTTTGATAATCAGATTTTTATCATGAATATAGAAGGTGTTCCTATTATCGTACACTGCCATCCTGCAAAGGCTCTCTTCAAATTAATGAAGTCAAGTGGCACGTCAACTGAAATGACGTGCATATGCTTACTGAATTGTACACGTTGCTGACACTATACAACAGATACCCTCCAAATAATTTCCAGATTGTACTATGCTTTCTGTTTCATAAAACTAAATACAGATCAGGAAATTGAGGTGGTAAAATAGATGTTCTGTTTATCAGACTGGTGTAATTAGTGGAGAGTATTAAGATATGCATAAAAGTACAAGGGCTCTTTATATAAAGCTTTATGTCTGCATCTTCAAAAATATAAGTACAATACACATATACTTGTGCAGACACAGCCTGCTGTAAATGGAGATTTCTTTCTTTTTTGAGAGAAAGTTTGGGTTTGTCCTTATCTATATGAATAGTTTCATAAACTTCATGTAATCTTTATAGAACAAATTTTCTTCATTGTATTCACAGGAGATGCTGGGATGTAATCTGAAGTATACAGAGAGTTCTGTATATAGTTTCTTTAATCAATTATCAATTCCAGCATGTAAGAAAAGCACACTCTCTTCTCTTACACAGTGTCACACTGACTTTGAAAATCACTAAATGATACAGAATAGTTTTGCTATCTGGAAATGAGACTTCCCATCAAAATCTCCTTTACGTTGATTAAGGCATTCACTGTTATATTTGAGCACCTGGTACAGTCCTGTCCACACACACAAAAAAATAAAAATAAAAAGTCCAAGAATAGCACTTTCGGAAGACATCTTTAAGGATTTATTCTAGTAAATGAGACCATTAGTCTAGCTAATCCAGTATCCTGCCCCTAGCAATTGCCAGGGTTTCAGAAGAAAGCTTCTGATCTGTACCTGCTCAGACATGACTGTTACTTCTCAGCTTCACAGTGATTTGTCACAGGCCCATTAGAATGATCTTGTCCTATTATGCTCAGATGCCGAAATTATTTTGTCTGTTCTTCCAGAAGTTAATAGTCTTAAGTTATTTATTCCATTTCTATGTCAATCCAAAGGAGAAGCTGCTCGTTTTTATGCAACAAATGAAAAGAGAAGTAATATCATGTTATCTGATTATATTTATGTCAAATATTTGTTAATGTGCATTCTGAGTGATAATTCTGCATGAACTCCACTAAAGACAATGGAAATATTTGCTGCAATGTTGATTTAGTATTACAGCAGGGGATTCCTGTCATGAGAGTGTATTGTATTAACTGCAGAGAAAGTGAAACTACCAGCTTTGATTAGGGTATAAAGAAGGTTAGATAGACTTGAGTGACAAAAAGTATGCCAAATATGGCAAAAGAAAGAAGCCTGCTACAAGGACAAGGGAGGAAATCCTGTAAATCTTTCCTTCAGAATGAAAACAAAACTAGTGTAATCATTCAGTTTATTATTATGTTTCTATCATAGCTTTCATTTGGAGGAATTATCTTTCAATTTGGAGGAATGGCATGTAATAAAAAAACTCCATGATGAACTATCTTCAGTGGTATGCTACTGTCATAAACAAAGTTGTGAATTGAGCCCTCCCCTGCTCTGAGACTGGGCTTATTTTGTTTTGTTTTGTTTTTTCCTTTGGCAAGAAATATTATGTTTTATAAATATATATATTCAGTATATAAAATAAATAGTTTCAGTATATAAATAAGTGCATTTCCATTCTATTTAACAGTAGTTATATATAGACTTGTTTGCTTTTTACTGTTCCTTCTGTTATTCTCAAACCACAACCAAAAGCAAGCATGCTTCATAATCCAGAATTAGAATCTCCTCAGACAAGTGGTCTTGCTGCCTATGAATAACCTTTAAATAATTCAGCAAGATAAAATGAAACAGCCTGAAGCAAGCACCAGATAAGATCCTCACCTGCATCGCAACATAATGAGGAAACTACACTGAAAGCAGTCTTAGCCTACAAATAATGGCACGAACATCTGTCATCACGGTTCAGCAAGGCTTATATCCACCTGTGTAATAAATGCATGTTCCCTGCGGCATTCCAGCCTGCACCCTTGTTCGCAAGTATTAAGGAAGACTTAGATGCTGAGCGACTTCTGTTACAAACTATAATAATCGTAAGCAATGTCTTACTGCATACAGGTTGCTTCTTAGACCATCAATATGAAACAATTGGTTCTGAAGAAGACACAACTACAGCCAACAACAGACTTGTTTTTTCTTCTAGCCTTCACAACTAATGAAAACCCATGCTGTTTTTTTGAACAAAATGATCCTGAGATTTCAGAAGGGGCAGCTGAGAAAATGTCTCTGTGTCCTAAAGGACAAAGAAGCAGATGGTTGTGTTTGAGTTTTATAATCTCCCCTCCACACACCCCCCGCAAAAAAAAAGTAGCCATTCATTTGTAGGCTAGTTAGAGTATCCAAGATATGCACTACCATAAAACAACTTGCCACTTACGACCTCACATGAGTCTTGGAGTCACACCTCGGTATGTGCAGCCACTGCTTCCATTAAAACATGGCAATATTTAATTATAGCTGATTGATTACAGCCTGTGCTGTGGTATCAGTAATGTGCTTTTCTTTCTGCTGTAATTTGTTGCCTACCTCTTACAAAGCAGTATGACCTCAAGAGTGACTGTAATCCAACATAAACACAAAAGTTGTGCAGGTTAACCACACTGTCTGATGCCAAAGAGGATGCTGCATCAGTCACTGGAAATGGTGGAGAAGGGGTCCTGGAGTCTTTCTGCCTGGAAGGCAACCAGGGTGGAGGTCACTTGGAGGGCTCTCTGCTGGATAGATGGGGAGTGTGCAGGGCTGCATGCACCTGAATTATCCACTCACTGAGGGAATGCAGTTGTCTTTGTGTTACATAAAATGTAGTGCACCCAGCAAGAAGTAATGCTAACTGCTGCTGAAATCATATTTCACCAAGCCATGGGCAAAGACAGGATTCTCAGAGGAAAGGATTTCTCTTTCTGAGGCCTTTTGGAACACACAAATTCTGCTAGTCTCTGAAAGGTCAAAGAGGACTTGCACAGTATTTCTGATTTTCCTTTTTCCAGTTCAAACCCCAAAATAACTGCATGTATTTTTTAGTGACATATAGCAGAAGTTCCCAAAGTATAGCCAACATGCCATTTGCAGCATGAGGGGCCTTGATAATCCATTTTAATATGTTTTGTAATTGTAGTGTAACACTTAACTGAGGTCCTGTAGTCTGGATGAATTCCTTTATACAGTTACTAGCATTATTACTAATTCTTTGAACAGCCTTCCGGGAAGGAATAGCCTCCCATAAAAATAACTTTCAGAATTCTTAAAGGAAAAAGATAGTGTTGAAGGAACATTACATACAGTCCTAGCAATTGGTTAGCTCCTGGTCAGGTCACAAATGTTAAATGCAAACTATGCATTTAATGAATTGAAAATTGTTTTGGATTCCTTTAGTATTCTTGTATAATTTGTGTTACCGAGTCCCAACACTGTGTGCCTTTAAGCTCTATGTTAGCATCAACACTGCTGTTAGGCAGAGGATGGCTACTTCAAAATTACAATTCCTGCTTAGATCTTAAAGAAAAGAGAGAGATTTAAGACCCCAAAATTGAAAGTATACTCAGTTGCCATCTTTCACCTTTGCAATTACACTCTTTTTTTACGGAGGAACACGACAACTCCTTATACACTATTTCTCATGAAGGTAAATAGACACTTGAACAGGACGGATTGTGGTTGTTCAAGATGAAGTGCATGTACAGCTGTCTTTGCTGCAATGGCATCTAACAGAGAAGTTAAACAAAGGATTTGGTACCACTTTTCACTGATGGAAGTTTGAAGTGGAGCCTTACCCCCATTTTTGCACACATCAAAAAAGTCAGACAGGTAGTAGTGCAGCCTGCTTAGAGGCCAGTAGTTCTCATGTGTCTGGTCTCTCTACATAGCCCTGTTGGTTCACCTAACTCATAATTTGTATTGCTACAAACTGTGCAAGTGGTACACTTTTATAGACTTGTGTTGGTGTTCTTCAGTCCCAGCCTAAAGCATCCTTCCATTCAGGTTGCCACCTTTTAGATTGAAAGGTGGCAACCTGTGTGATGTCTACTTAATGAGACTTCAATTCTTGAGTTGAACAGAGCAGTGTGGAGCCTTCAGAGGGAAAAAATCTCAGTTGTATCCTAGTTGTAACTACTTTTTCAAGTGTGTGTGTATGTGTGTGTATATATACATCTATATTTGTGCACACGGGTGCTTACTTATGCTGTAACTCTTAATAGTTCCATGCCACTAATCTGCTTGCCTGTTCTTTTCTGTAGCCCAGATGATTTACTGAATGCACTGAATGAGGGTATCAGTCGTGCTGATGTGATCATTACATCAGGAGGCGTATCTATGGGGGAAAAGGTATGCTAAATTTAAGTATGACTCCTAAAATATGTATTTCAAGCCAGAGTTTGTCATCAGAGCTTCTGCCTTTGTATTAATGTTTATTAATAAGGGATCTTACTTCTTTTTGTACACTTCAGTGTGAATTAAGTAAGAAAAAAGCCATCAGTGCTGTCCTCATTTACTTTGTTCTTATTATAGTAGATGTAGTACAACAGGGAAGATTCTAATTCTAGATGTGAGTGATTTGCATTTTTTTTTATTTAAGGAATTAGTTGTATAGTTATGATAACAAAGGTGATTGGTTAATAGCACATAAAGACAACAGACTTCTTTCTATTCTTAGAGTAGGTAAAATGTAGGCAGAATAAAGCTACTTTGCAAGTACTGTGAAAAGCAGCTGAGTATATAAATAGCTCTTTCTTACTCAGCAGATCTGTTTCCTGTATGTGCCAGAGCTATATCTGTTACAAAAATAGTCTGATCACATTTTACACCTGATAGTCCTACAGAGGCAATACATACGAGACACAGTGAGCTGATATATTTGCCTTTTGAATCATTAACAGAATTGTTGATTGAGTTCCTGTTGGTAATCCCTGTGCCAAAACCATCAAAGAAAATAGGGATACAAAGATGCTGGTGGGGCGTAGATGAACCTGCAGGACATTTATTAATCATGACTTATGCGAAGGAAAACTCAGATTACTTTTTGATCCCAGGCTGAATCTGTGAGTTTGGCAGGTAAAACAAACATCTCTCCTTTTATAACTAACAGATACTAAAGACAGTCATTAGGAGATGACAAGCATCAGTACTGTTTTTGTCACTTTTCTGAGTAGAAATCATATTGTTGGATACATCATGGAAATGGATAACAAGTTAAACCAGAGCCAATTACTTTCAATTCCATTATTCTCCTCCGTATTCATAGAAAAATACTCAAGGACAAGTGCTGATCTGTAAATTGGGAGTGTAGTAACGTAGTAAATTGGGACATTGTACAGACATGGGAACTCTAGGAAGTGACTAAACTGCTGAATGGTCTTACAGGCATTTATGCATTCTGGCTAACTTCTCTGTAGCCTGAATTTTAGGCAACAGCATAAAGTCAATAGGCTCTGTATTCCACTGACAGTTCTACCTCTGATACTGAGCTTTTAGCAGGTTTAATGAAATAACTGAGCATCTAAAAATTAAATGGCAAGTAAAAATGTGGTTAATGCAATCAATAATCAATAAGTGAGAACTCATGCCTGGCTGAAAAAAAATTGCTGCTTTCCAAGTATTTGAACAAAAGAGAGTGAGAGAGGTGGGAAAACTGCAAGGGAGCTTTAGATTTACTGCTTCTAAAGTCTGTCTTAACAGTTGATTGTTACATCCTGTGTCTTAAGTCTCACTAAACACAACAGACAGGATACTACATCTTTGAACACAGCAATTTTCAGTAAAGACTGAACAAGTAATTCCAATTTTTGTGATAACTGGATCGATTATGTTTATCCAGAAGCATTTAACTTGAACTAATGCACAAGCCACCTACAGTTTTTCCGTTCTGAGAAACTTAGGACAGTTAAACCTGAACACTGTGAATTAGACCATGTCCCCAAGAAATTACAATAATTACAGTATCCTGAAAAACTATGATTTCTACAGTCTTGATTTCAAAAGTGCTAGGAGATCTCTAAGTCTGCCTCTAGATAGCTTCTGTGGCAAAAGTTAAATAGCTTGATGATTTGAAGGCTTAACTTTGAATCATAAAGGTCGTTTTTTTCCTATCTTTTACATAAAGAATGTTCTAGTAATAGGTATTTGTGGGGTCCTCTTAAGATTCCAATGCTGCAGCTGACTTTTAAGTAAATATATTAGTATGTCTTTGTGGAGTCAGGTTTGGCACCTAAAATCAGTTTGTTCTTCACCCCTTCGTTTTGAAAATACTTTCTTTCAAATACTGGAAATTCCCCATTGGACCATAGCACTTTCAGGATATAACAAGTCTTTCATCTTCACTTGATATTAATTAATTGCTTTGAACACTTAGATGATATAAGCCACTTTGATGTTACTTAATTGATTTTCTTTTTTTAATTTAAACAGGACTATCTTAAACAGGTGCTGGATATTGATCTTCATGCACAGATTCACTTTGGCAGAGTTTTTATGAAACCAGGGTAAGAAATCTTTTTAATGAGGTAGCATGGATTGAGGCCATATTTGGCCAAATATAAGTGCTATCTAAGTGCTTCAGTAGATTCCAGTTTTCCAAATACATTATAAACCACGTGGTAGATACATATGGGAAAAAAGCGAAGTCCATCCTATTCATATTAGTTATCATGTTTATAGGTGAAATTAAACACAGAGATTACTTTTTATCAGTAACAGGTATTTCTCAACAACTGCTGCAAATCAGGAGCTAGCATACTTTAAGCATGTCCATAATCTTCACTGTGATCACAGCTAAGATACTGACATTTGTGTAAAATACCTGGGAAATACAGGGACATCTAATTGCTGTTTTGTTTAACAATCATCTAACTGCACTTCAAAATTTACATAGGTCATACCACTATAAGCAAACAATTTATTGGGAAAGATGAAATGGCAACTAATTTAGAAAGTTTTATTTATTATAGTATGGATTTGGAGGTCTGGCACACAGTTCCTGTTATGTTAGGGACATTTTAAAACAAAAACATCAAACACCAGCTTCCCCTGGTAAAATATGATACTGATTAGTCCTAGCAGATAGAAAATTAGGCAGTAATGATCAAAGTGTGGCAAATCTCCCAGGTACTGCTGAGTAGATGATAGTTGTTAGCTCAAGATGAAGCCAAGGAACTTAGCCTAATCACTGCTCCTATGAAGTATCATCTCTAATGTTTGAAAGGATTGTATTAACATATATAGAAAACTTTTTTAACATGAGTCCCTTTTCTTTGCTAGCCACAGTCTTGAATCATCACATTTCTGTCTTATTTATATAACTGTAACAGCCCCGATAACGAGTCACAGAAGTCTGAATTTGTTCATCTGTAGACTATCTAGCATTTGCTGCTCCAAAACACTGCTCCATTGTCAATATTGCTGTAGACACGGGAGTAAAGGGAACTAGTCACTAATCTTATAAAAAAAAAAAATGGAGAGCCATCTATAGAAAACAAATACAGCTCTGTTACTGTTAAATTTTGGTGTTATTTCTTTGTTATTTGGTTACTTGCATGAAGACAGGATACTAGATTTTTGTTTACTAATTCAGCTACTTTCAGATGGTTTGTCACCAGAAACAAAATCATCATTTTTTTATTTTCTAAATATTATAAATAATAACATAATAAGGTTCAGTCAAAGTCCAGTGCAGATCATAAATAGCTTTCCTTTTCCATAGCCTGCCAACAACTTTTGCAACTCTGGATATTGATGGCGTAAGAAAAATAATCTTTGCGCTCCCAGGTAAGATGTTTTGTGAATTACTTTTGTTGCCAAGCACAGTTGACAAGATATGAAACAATACCATGTCTGGTGTTCCTGCTTCCATCCTCAGAATGTGCTGGTGTACAGACCTTACAATTTTTTCCATCCAACAATTCCTTTGGGTTTTGTAAATACACTCTGCAGGGGTGTTTGTTTGTTTGTTTGTTTTTCCCATAGCTCCCTTCACCTTCCCAATAGAGATTCTGTGCATGTAGGTCAGTGCATCCACTCTGAAGTACTGAAAGACCTACAGAGGGCCAAGGAACACAATATCACAGAAGGAAGGTTGTTTTGTTATCCTTGTAGTTTGGAACCAAAAGAGGGCAGCATTGCTTTACCTCCTGCGTGCTGGGTCGCCATGAGAAAGCTCAGAATAAATTATTTCTTTGGGAATCTAGCTATAAATCTGTCCTCCTAAGTTAGGAAAAATGTATTTTATTCTTACTGCTCTGGCTTTGCATGGATTTCTGACAACAAGGAATCTTATTCTTGATAAGCTAGTGGTGTTCAGAAGTCTCTCAAGTTTTTTCTCTCGTTTCTCTCTCTTGCTGCAGTTGGTTTTTTTTTTGTTTGATTGTTTGTTTTTCCAGGAGAGAGATATCAGGGTATCTGTTGTCATGTTATGTATTTTATAATTGTCGCCTAAGGCAGGCCAGACGTGGAAGACAAGTAGTGTTTAACAGAAGTTGGTCAAACACCTCTTCTGTGTGTCAAAATAAACCTTACAAGTCAGTAGAATTCTCCTAAGCAGTTGTACTAAAGCTTTTTGCCACTCCGTTAGGGAATAGCAAGTTATTTAATATTACCTATTCTTCCATAGGTCATGGAAACCTTAATCATGAATCAGGCACCAGATCAGCTTGGACCTACATGTATGCCTGTACACAATAAACACTGCCCCTGCCGCAGACAAAACTAGATGTAAGAAGAAAGGCAGCAGAGGAATAGAGGCAAATGGCAGGGCCTGTGGAACATGGGGCAGTAGTGCTCAGAGCAGGATTTAGCACAACATTAGCCAAAGAGCAAAGACATTAGCTTTGAGCAGTTTTACTTGCCACATGCTGCTTCAGACTTAAGTGGGAAGTTTCCTGTACATAGCATGAAAAGCTCCTTGGAATCCTTTAGGGTGCAATTGCTATAAAAACCGGAGATTGCCTTCACAGAGTAAGTCAAGAAAAAGGGTGTCACTACCAGCTGTTCTTTAACCTACAGGCAATCCTGTGTCAGCTGTTGTCACCTGCAATCTCTTCGTTGTTCCTGCACTGAGGAAAATGCAGGGTATTCTGGATCCTCGGCCCACCATTATCAAAGCCAGGGTAAGAAGCTTGTCTTGTATTTAAAAAGTCTCTCAAGTTGTTGAAACACATCTCTTTGAGTTCTGAAAGACTGTCTTGTTTGGGAAATCAGAACACTAGGCTAATTGACAAATTGAAAGAAGTTCACAGAAAACAGAGGTTCAGTATGAAGCTGTTAATGTTAATATTCAGTCCCATAATTCCTAAGAGTGAAATGGCCATGTAATGGAGCAAGATGTACACAGGCAGCCATTTGCCAGTCAGGCAGGAAGGGTTATTTTGCTGTATAAAAAATACATTCGTTTTAACCTGTGATAAAAAAATGTAGAGTAATCTGGTAATACCAGTTATGTAATTTTGTGTTGCTAATAGAAAATGCAAATTTGAACACCTTTCTGTTCTTGAATTGATTATTTATATATGTAATCTACAGGATCCCCACTCTAAGTAATTTAAGTCCTTTAAACTATTCATGCCACTCTTATAAGAAATTGTGGATATAGTAACTCTGTTTAATATAGATTCAAGGCATATTATTATAGTGTGTTATTCTACTATTTTTGCTTGAAAGAAGGTATCAAAGAACAGATTACCTTTTACAGTTTTCCTAGTCTTCCTGTCTGTGCGCAGACATTTCTCTTGCAGGGTATCCCTTGTGTCTCTCTTATACGCTTCCTCAGCAGCCTGTTTTTTCCCTTATCTCATGTCTAAAGTATTGGAAAACAGACAGAAATTTGTAGCATTCCAGTTTTGAGGAATATGATCTTCAAACACAACACTCACTTTTGCATGCCTTTTCCAATATGCTTCAATTAAATTGCATTGTGAGTGATACCTTGTGTGTCTTTTTGTTTCAAAGACTGGTCATTTCCCTTTTGTCAGGGCTAGCAGGTTTTTGAATGTGAATAAAAGTTTTAGCTTTACACAACGTAAGCCAGAGACCAGAAGTGATAAAGCTTTTTTCCAGAGAGATAGTATCTTTGAACTCGTGTAAAAGAACAGCTTTGGAATATTTCACTTAATGCTTGCAGACTCCATCATACTCTTTGATATTATAATATCATAGTTGTATTTCCCTTAAATACTGCAGTCTTTACATCCTACAGCTTTTGATCTTGCACCAGGCACCATGTGGCCTGGAAATGCAAGTTTTTAGAAGACTATTATTAAGGAAAAAGATTGAACAGATGATTCCATTATCTTAGACAGTGATATCTTAATGCATGACATTTTCATCCTTTCTTTGCTGCTTCTACAGTTATCATGTGATGTGAAATTGGACCCCCGCCCAGAATATCATCGGTGCATACTGACTTGGCATCACCAAGAACCACTACCTTGGGCACAGAGTACAGGTTAGTGCCCAGTCACACAGACTAACAGACACGCTCACGGGTCCTATTATTCCTTCATGTGTGTTTAAAAATAACCAAGCGCATGCACATGTATTTTCATATAACCTTTCTTACACAGACTGATTTGCTCACTTGTGCACATGCATGTTCACAGTCATTTAATTCATTCATGGTATTGAAATTCAGTCATGGTATGACTCAGCAACTTAAAGTTAAACCCTTCTTTATCAGAATAATCTGCCTTTATACATACACAAAACACACTTGTATGTTTGCATATATGCACACATTCCTTTTTGTAAATACTCATCCATGCTCGCTTGTACTCACAGGCACATTACTCTTTGTGCATGTACTAAACAAACATGGGTTGGGGCATAGTTAGAAACATTTCAAATAAAAGAAGTGTGATTCTAGCAGAACTGGAAAAGCAGAAGAAACATCAGTGGCAGTATATATTCTCTTAAAGCAGACTAAGACTTTTGTTAGTCTTGTTTGCCATCTAGGGATGCTTCTGGATACTCAGCTGCAGTTGAGGTAAACAGTACATTTGAATGCTTTTTCTGTGTTGTTATATGCCACTTCTTTCTTTACGCAAGGAGACTGTCTGGAATGATTTTCCTGTCAATCCAAAAGTTTGAAAACCAAGAAATTAATGGGCATGAGTTCCTACTGCATTTTATTTTTTTTTTGTCACTACAACCAATACTATACTGCTTATCTCCAGGGTATATTGTATAGCTCAGTGTCCTGAAGAAACCCATTCTTTTGAGTTGGTATATTAAAAACATTCTAGACTGTGCTGCTTTTGGTCTCTGTACAATCTGAACTAGATACACAAACTGAAAAATTAAGTAATTTTGATAGAATTAGAAATTCCAACAGAAAAGCAATTAGCAGTTTACTACAAGATATGAAGTACAGATAAAGACTTAAGGGGAAAAAATGTGGAAGGCTGGATAGGAAAGTAATCAGCAAGGGAATGAGTGTTTTGAGAACCAGAACGATAGGAGGATGACTATTTTTCTACATAGTTCTCCGTTCCTTTCTACCTTTGAGCAGCTAAATCTCAGCTCTGTGAATAAGTTAGTAACACGAGTATCTGTAAGAACAGCTCTTGTTCCCTGCCTGGTGTGTTGCAGCATTTGAAACTAACTGAAAAACTAATTGATCTTTTTCTCTGACTCTTCTGTAGGGAATCAGATGAGCAGTCGTCTGATGAGTATGCGCAGTGCCAATGGACTGTTGATGCTACCTCCAAAGACAGAGCAGTATGTGGAGCTTCACAAGGGGGAGGTGGTGGATGTCATGGTCATTGGAAGGCTATGATGTCACCAGCAAGAGCGAAGCTTTGATGCATGTCCACATATCATTGACTGTATCCTGTAATATGCAACGGCACAGCTAGTTTTTCTGATTTGGATAAAAGTTGATCAGTATAGTCAACATCTTGAATTATATTTCAAATGGAATTTAAATAAATACCTTTTAAAAAAATCTTTAAAAAGAAATCTTAATGAAGAAATTTATTCTGATTATATCAAAGCAACTTTTTCCTTTCCTTGCAATTGCTTTGTGTGTTCAATGCTAGTTCTAATAGCGGTAGCTTTTAGTAGACAGCAGTAGGTGCCTGCAGAACTTGTGTTTTTTCTCATCTTTAAGATACAACTACTTATGCTCTTAAAACAAGGCTGTCTGCTTATTTATACTAGCGTAGACAACACTTGGATTTCCCTTATCAGTATGCTTCATAACCGCTTCACAGAGAGCTTCTGCTTGTTCTTTATCTTGTATCTCGTGTTGATGTGCACAGTGCCAAAAGCGGAGTGGCTGCACTGGGAACCCAATGAAGCCCCGAGGTTTCCTCACCTCGCTGCGCGTTCAGGGATCTCTCTTGTCCCGGCAGCCACCCAGCTCAGTACTCTTGGGCAGTAACTGGATACCTTTTATTTCAACAAACAAAAAATTGCTTCCTTAAGTGCTGACAGCCTTTTTAACCAATACATTTAAAAATGTACAGAACTAAAAACTAAAAAAAATCAAAGACTGATCTTGTACAGATATTAGTGTTACCAGCATTCGTGTGGAAATTAAATGAGCAAAGAAATAAAACTAATGTTAAACAACTCTGTACCATAACATTTTCTGTAATGATATTGAAACTTAAATGAATAAAAAAAATCCTCAATCATTATTTAAAATTTCACCTGTTTAGCCTTGTTGTTTGAACAAAAAAAAAAAAAAGTGTTTTAAGAGGGTATTTTGGGGTGGGGGAAGAGGAGAGGAAGGAAGGGAAATAGTAAACAGAATCTAGAGCCTTCCATAATGTACAATATATCACGGGCAGACTGAAAATGCAGAGTGAGCTCTCTCAAACTCATCTCCCACGGGAAGCAGCATTTGGTGGAGGGTTTTACAATTGGACCCAGCAAAGCTGATGATTATTTTTTTTTTCCTGTTTAAATTGTGTAGCATTTACAAGCAGCTCTTGTGCTGCTTTGTGTGGAATTTGATAGAGCTTTCACTTTCTTTTTCTGAGGTTCTCCTTTTGATACTGGGACTGTTCAGCCCTTGCCAGATTTCATGTTTCATCTGTGATTAAAATCGTATCAGTGCCATACTGCACCTTGCTTCCTGGAGTTCTTGGGTCAAATGCTATCCCATCAACTCCATCCATGAAGTCAGAACTTTTGCATATAGTATTGTTGGAGGACTTAGTCAGGAACAAGGACACAGAAAACTGTGTTTAAGTCCTGACAGCCACAGTGGATCAGAGCTGTAGTTCTACAATAACTGGAGAAGGTATCCCCGAGGCTGATTTTAAGACCTAACTCTGCCATGTAACAGCCTGAATACTCCCTGCACAGGCCGTTACAAACTTAGAAAGCAGGTAGGTGGGCATACACCACGTTCAAAAGTACTCCAGGGAATGATCTTTCAGAAAAATATTAATATAAATTGCTGATCATATTTCTTTGTTCTGGACTACATGTCCACACTTGTTATCTCTCTATATAGCAGCAGGATGGCATCAAGTTAAATTCATGAATGCCTGTATTTACTGTACCAATATTGTAAACCACAGCAGTAACGGGAGAGGAAAGTTTAACTCATCTCTGAGAAATAAGGTACAACATGGCCTATTTTAAGCAAAAGGATTATTACATGGAGAGGCAGGTGACCTATTCTCTGTAAACACCAGTGATAGGACCCGCGGGAATGGTGTTAAGCTGAGGCAGGGAAAGGCTGGACATCAGGAAGAGGTTCTTCACCGACAGGGTGGTTGCACACTGGAACAGGCTCCCCAGTGAAGTAGTCACTGCACCAAGCCTGTCTGAATTTAAAAGCACTTGGACTGTGCACTTAGTCACATGGTCTAAACTTTTGGGTAGACCTGTGCGGTGCCAGGAGTTGGACTTGGTGATCCTTATGGGTCCCTTCCAACTCGGGCTATTCTATAATTCTATAGCTTGGGGTTATTACAGGCCAATAGTAGGCAGCATGTACAGTGAAAAATAGGAAATTTATAAAGGACATCAGTAACGATAATATGAGAGATTGTTCATACAATTGGAAATGCTAGAGAAAGATGAAAGAGAGACATATGGAAACTTATCTGCAATATCTTGGGTCTGGCTGCCATTAAAACCATTACTAAATACAAGTGTGGCTGAGAAGAATTGACAGTATGCTGTGTATGATGCATGGCTCCATTTAAACCGTATCTTGGCATCATAACACCCACCATTGTAACAAATAAAGCATTTAGAGGTTAAAACAATCGAGATTTTTTTTTCAAATCACTGCTAATATAAACTGTTTTAGCCACCCTGCTGTGTTTTGTAATGCTCTTTGCCCAGTGTTCAAGGTTTTATGCAAGAAAACGAACTTTGCAGTTTCTGAGAGGCACACACACACACCAAAGCCTTTGTTAACACTGAAATCAATAGAAGTATGTTGGAGAGGTAACTCTGGGAGCAGTTTAAATCATTATTACAACTATGTCTCAGTTATCAAGCCTAACAGCTGAAGAATTTGGCTTAATTGTTGTAATAAAAATGAATACAAATGTGACAGATAAATTGGAATCCCTTTTTTACTTTTAACATTCCCAAATTGCTGTTGGTTGGCAGCTTCCGAAAAAGACATCAAGGACAAAAAGGTCTTCAAGTATGTGGGTACTTTGATTCAAGGACTGAGACTTGCAAATGGAAACATTTTAAGGAGTATTTTCTCTATTTTCACTTCTCTAGATAAGGCTTTAGCATTGTCAAAGTAGCAACATAACGAGAAGTGATGCCAACAAAGACTGAAGGCTGGTATTCCAACATTTGTATTTTTCTTCTTTTCACATTTTTCTTCAGCACCCATCCATGGGAATTATCTTGTGTAGAAACACGTAGTGGGCCTTCTGAGTCCCATTCATCCAGCTGGGGGAATCCTACAATGACCTACAAACAACTTTTGTGCCCTGGTCAGCTGATACCAAAACTTTGACTGTACCCTTGGATGTGAAATACCATACAAAAAAATTGGCTGTATTTGATCAGATAAATAGAAGTATACAGTGGCCTTTTCTAAATACTAATTTCAAGACCTTAATTACAGAAATTACAACATTAATTCTATCTTGATATTAAAATATGCTAGACATGAAATGTCTTTGATCTCTGGGTAGTTATTAGAGAGCTGTGTGACTCCAGAGATTACTAATTAACATGGAATCTTTAGCCTTTTTGATTCTGAAGCTGAAGGGTTACACTTAAAAAGATATTACAACATGGGTTACATTTAAGGACATCATACAACTGGAATGGCTTTGCAATTCTGTCTTTGCCCTCCCCACCCTCCTGCTCTGTGCTGAGTGCTGAAGCTTGTCTCTTTCGACACGTCTCAGTCCAGAAGTGCTACTTGCCTTGGGGCCAGTAAAGGTGGTCTCCAGGCCACAGACAGCCTGCACAGAAGTTCCCAGTGGAATGACAGGATCCACCATTTCCACCCAGTTCCCTTGGTTCAACATCTGTCAGTGTTACAATGGTGCGTGCCTGCCTTGTTGCCTTGGTTTGGAAGCAATATTAAGGGCCTGCCTGATTTGTGCTTGAGAAAGTTCCTCAGGTTTCCTTCTGCCAGCACTTGCCAGGCAGGAACTACATCTGGAAGCTGAGACTTGACAGTAAGACATCATATTTTGGAGATCAGGTACCAGACTAAGACGATGCAGCACTTCATTATGTTCTAATACTTAGCTTCTCAAAACCAGCACTGTCACCTGAGCAGTTTGTGAGGTTTTGTGTTAGGTAAGAAAAATACACACTAACACAAAACAGAAGAAATATACCACAGCTGTGTTTTCTTACAACAGCACTGAGATATTTCCAGGTACCTGTATTTACAGTTCACAAAGAAAACAATCAAAGGAATGGTCAGATACCAAAAAGCAGTTAAGTATTGGTTAGTGCTGATGGCACATTTCTCAGGAAGTGCAGAAAGCAGTCAAGTTGAATAGATGGTTTAAAGGTAGAGTCTATATCTTGGATGCATTTTTTGGCATATTTGCATATACAGCTTTGTGCTTCCCATGGTAGGTGGGACAGTATTAAATGAGGAGTCAGACACCGATTCAGGCTATGTCATCAAGCAATACATTGGTCTGGCATGTAATAATCCTTACAGTCTTCCTCTTATCTGAAGGGAAAATAAGAATAGGAAAGAATAGGGTAGATGTTGAAATTCAGTGCACAAAACTTGCCAAAAAAATCTATTTTTTTACTTTGCATGAAATTTGAAACTAGCTTTTAATACCAGAAGAGAAGCATGAAGATTGTCTGTCATTTATGCTGACACTTTCGAAAAAAATCTGGTATACTTTTATCCCAAATAGATTCAGGAATATATCCCCAAACTGATATTCCTTTTGTGAGGTTATTTTAAGTATTTCCCAATATTCCTGGGCAGAAACTGCTTAGGTGCCTTGTATCTGTGGCAGTCTCTTTGCTGAAGCTAGTTCATTGGTCTTATGCCCAGGAAAAAGCTAAAGAAGACTTCAGCACCACAGGTTAGATGGGGAAGGACATTTCTGGATGTAGTCAATGAAAGCAGAGACATTTCTAGGAGAGGGGGACAACAAAGTGGTCAAAGTCACAGCTACAAAAAGAAAGTAAACGGGGTTCTAGTGGGGAGAACCACAGCAGCTGATAGTTAAAGCAGCAATATCTGTGTTGAGAAGAGGCAAGGCATAATTTCCCACAGCAGTATTTGGTCAGTATGATGCAATTAAGTGTTAACCTCATGATGAAGAACATGATCTCTACTAACTAACTACAGAATGGTCTGGCAACCTCTTCACCTTTCCAAAGCCAGCCAGTTTCCACAGAAAAAAACACAGTATTCGCTGTGCCTTCAACACAATACTGTCAGTAGCTTCATTTCTGTTTACTCAAAGTGCAAAAACAACATTGTTGTTTCTTCTGCTTTCTTTTATTTATTTATTTATTTTCTGTTGTGGATTTTTCAACCTTGATCTTTGTTTTCTAGTAAGTATATCCCAGCCTCCACCCAGAAAGGTGAGTCTCCACGCTGGATTTAAACTGTGTATTGAAATGCAGGCGCTTCCTGGCTAATTCATGGTGAAAAAAAGCCTATGGGTTTTGGAAATATTAACCTCATGACATGCTGCTAGCTGCATGTTTTCTGAAAGGGCTTAGTGACTCATATCCAGCATTAGAGTAAGACTTTCCCTGTGCATTCATGCCATATTGCACACAAGCTGACAAAGCTCTTGGAATATAAAGCTTCAGAGGGCAATGCACAGATGCTCAGTGGCTCTAGCTGTCAGACTGGTCTGGCTGGGATTACTGGTTCCTCACAGCACTGCATGGTGACTTCCAGCATGCTTTATCTCTCTACAAGAACTTCTGCATTTGCATGGGCTTGGGTTTAAAAATACAGACAGCAAACTTAATTCTTGCAGAGGTAATTACAAACAAACCTGAGGATTGGTTGTGTGCCAGTAACTCTACACAAACATAGCAGAGAAAGCAAATGCGCTAACATGATCCTGATAACCAGTGACTTGAAACTAGAATTAAAGTAACTTCAAGGAGAGTGTAAGAGAAGAGTTTTCCAGAAGAAAAGCATACAGCTATGCAAAAACTACCTTACAAACAGCAGCAGGGGAAGACTCCAAAATCCTGATTTACTCTTTTTGTCGGTACTGGATACTGCCAGATTATAACAATCATATCCTGATGCATTTCTATCTATAAAAAGAAATCATATTTGTCCAAGAGCTAGATGAAATATGAAAATGTCTTAAAATAGCGGATTGGGCCTAAGAGAAATTGGATCAAGATGAAATAATCTGAACACAAATTATAAATCCAGTGAAGCCACCAATATAAACAGTACTGAAGTGTTACCAGACAGTGGAATAGCAAAAAAACTGTCCCACCCAACTGAGAAGAAAGCATGCAAAGTAGCCTTCCTCAGTACCTGACTTTCTCCTTGTGGATTTTATTGTGACCTGAGATGGTCTGAAGGGATGCCATTATCAAACACACACCTAAAAGATCAGCAGGGCAAATGAGAGCTAGCACATCAAGGATGTAAAGCTTTTCAAGAACAGCACAGTATTACTGACCGGTCTGACAAGAGCATTTACTAACCAGATGCTTGTCTGTGGTGGCAAAGTGAATGATCACTTCATCATTTTGAAAGGTTGTGCTGTTTGGCCCACCAAATGGGATCCAACTCTGCAGCGATGTGCAGACCAGGCACTAAGCCAGGAGCAGCCACCCTAATGTTTGCAAACAACTTTCTACACCAGCAATGGCTGTTTCAAGCAGAGAAGACAGCTTTTGTGGAAACACTCAAGAAACTGCCAAGAGAGAGGCGACATAACACCAGAAATCCCTGTGCTGTGCCGTCTGTGAGATTTTAGGGGGGGAAAAAAAAGCCTTCCCCCTGAAAAAAAAAAATAATAATAAAAAAATTAAAAAAAAATTATACATCCTCCAAACACTCCTCCAGTACCCACAGTGTTTGGTACAAGAAGTCCCACAGCTTAACAGTGTGAAGCATTATCTCCTCTGTTTTGTTCTGCATCTGCCACCTCCTAGTTTCATTTGATGCCTCTTAGTTTTCATGCTGGACTGAGTAACAAGAAGCCACCCTCACATTGCCACCCACAGATTTGTAAACAGCTCTCATCTGGATTAAGAATCCTATTCTATGTATGCTGCCCTTTGTGTGTGGTCATGCTCCATCTCAAAGGGCCCATAAATTGGATCATCCCTGCTGCATGTCTTTGAACCCTCTTAAGTTTTACTTTAATCTTTCTGAGACAAGAAGACCAGAACTGCATGCAGTAGTAAAAGGCATAACTGTCTTTTATAACAGCACAATAATGACTTCTATTCTTCTCTGTTTCCTAATATTAATTTTTGTTTTTCAGTGCTTCTGACCAATGTGTTTTTATAGATCTTAAAATTCAGATAACCTTAAAGTCTCACTCTTAATTGGTTGCGGTCAACCCAGAAAAAGTAATTGTAGCTGACAGTTTAGGAAAATATTTTCCTCATACGCATCATTTGATTTTTATCAGTATTGAATTTCCTCAGCTGTTTTAACACATTTTCACTCAATTTTGAGCAATTCATCTGCAGTTCTTTGTAGCTTTGTCTTTAAAAATATATTAAGATATATTAGAAAAGGGATGAATGGTGAACTGATAGAGCCTGTTGACAATACTAAGATATTTGTAGTACTAAATATCTTTACTAGCTGAAATCTTTTGGACTGTTTCTCCAAGGAACTTCTGTACCCCAAGAAGAGGGCTTTTGGCCCTTTTCTTTTTTCTTGGCGCTTTGGGTGTGAGGAGATGGGACAACAGGTATTTTAATCCATATTTGCTACTTCCTAATCTTTCACTCTTTCAGGGGAGACAGGAGCTCAGGAAAACTTAGGGCAACCCTAACATCTAACAAAAGGACATCCGTAAGTATCCATGTTACCCTGGAGCCCATATATGCAGCTACCATGCTGCTGTTGCATTATGCTGGAGAGCTGCCAGCTGATCTAATAAATCCTACCTAAGGCAATAGCACTCTCGTCCACACATGGAGAAGTTGCAGTGAAAAAATAAATAAATTAAATTAAATTAAAAATAATTAAAAAAAAAAAAAAAAAAAAAAAAAAAAAAAAAAACAGGGCTTAATATTTTCCCATAGCTGTGCTGTATTTGGATGAGGTTCCTGGATCAGACAGATCCATGGTAAATCCTGGTGGGAAACCTGTTGGGATGTGGCTCTGTGGAGCCCGCTGGCAGGTGAGTGTGCTGTGCCTGGGGGAGATTTGTGCACAGGGACCTGAGCCAGCTGGTTGTGGTGCACTGTGCCTTTCTGAAAGCACAACCTGCTGGGGCTTTTGGGTCAGTGCTACATAGCTGGTCGTCACTGAAGATGTCAAGTAATTCAAATGAATGGCCTGAGAGCTACTAATCCACCAGTCTTTTGGGGGGAGATGGTCACATGGAGGTGCAATGCTATTTGAACCCATCTAAATAAAAGATGGTTAGCTGGCACTGTACATCCATGAGTGGCTTTCTGCAATTTTCTGCTGGCCAAATCTAATCAATTTGCCCAATGTGCTATAAAAAACAGCAACCAAAGCAGAAGACAGGATTTAGTATGCTGTTGGCAGCCTATGTTGCTAGGGAGCCATGCAGCTGCCTTCTCATTACCTGGTGTTTCTTCTGAGGTGGTGGCTAGGGTTAGATTAAAATAAAAATAACAAAATAACAGTCCTGTCTTGGGGTGTGTGTTGAACAGCACACAGACAAAGGAGAACAGAGAAGATGGCAGGTGGGAGAACCTAAATAACACCATGCACCAGCTACTCTCAGGTCCATCACAGGAGCCTTCAGCATGTCAAAGGTCCATTTCCACAAGCCCAGAGGACCACATGGGGCAAAATGGCAAGTGGGAACCCAAATTATGGACAGGAGGGCTGTCACAGGAGAGCCTCAGCCCCTGCACAAGTGTGAAACCCACCAACTCGAGGCAATTGGAGAGCTCTCGCAATCAGTTTTCAGACTATCTGGAGACTACACCTAGGGGTGTAGGACATATTAAAGGAAGCAGAGAAGAACTTTTTAGGATTGCACAAGATTTTTGGTATGTTTAGGGGAGGAACCAGCGATGGTGAAAAGGATGGGTGTAGTGGTTTTGGGGAGGAACAAATGTAGGAAAATAGAGGGATAAAGGGATAAAAAAAAAAGCCAGTCAAGTATAAACAGGTACACTTGTTTGGCCTTGCCCAGTCACCACACTCTGTCCTGTCTTATTCAATGTCATTTCTTTTCCTGGGTGAGGAAGAGGTGAGGAGCTAGCTACTGGGGGAGCAGAGGAATCCCAGCTGGAGAGACCATGGGGTCTGTGGGACAAGTGAGACCCATTTCAGGGGTATGGGGGAGCTGAGTGAGGAGTCTCTACCAACACGAGCGGGACTGCATCCTTGGTGCCTCAAATGTCCAGGTGCAAGCAACTGAGGAGACCAGGATCCAGGGGCCAGCTATGGGGCAGGCTGGGTGTCTGAGCCCTGCCACTGGAGGGATCAATACTGCACATATGTCTGCATTTCCCAGTACCAGCCTTCATACCAATCAGCCAGAGAGGGGCACTGGGCACAGCTAGAGAGGCCATTGGTACTGTCTGTGTGTAACTGCTCTATATATACATGCTGTATATGTGAGTTTGTATTTCACCTATTGGGAATATATGCTTGGCCTTACTGTTGGTGGAAGCAAGGGGCATGGAACTGCAGCAGTCTCACTTCTGCCAAGCTACCAGATTCACCCCACACCCTGTACCCTAAAATATGATACAAAATTTGTCTTAAAAAAATGATGGCAATATCTTTTTTAATAGCCAGACCAGTGGCTAAAGAACTGGGAGTGAAAATCCTAGTCAACACATTAGAGCAAGGCACGATGCAGTCACCTGAGCTAGCTAGCACTGTGCCAGCACATGCACCTGGCACAACAGAGCATCCTATGGCAATACTGTCTTAGGTCTAAAAGTGTTATTATCCTGCATTACAAGAGTCCTTGTAACTATACTGCTGCCTAACACAGTCTTAGCTCAGACTCTCTTTCCTCTGGTATCTTCATACCACATATACATAGTCCAAAAAAGTGCCAAGTGTGCGTGTGTATTTGGGGTAGGTGGACAAGACTTGAACCTTCCCTGGTTTAGGCAAGAGCTGTGAGCACTTGACTGTGGAATCACTGTCCTCCAGCTCAGTTGCTCACCTGTGGTGGTGTTTAGAATTGTATTTCTATTGTCTAGAGATGGAAAGACAATTCAGTTTTGGAAAAATGTTTTCTTCTTGTTGTTAGTGATAGCGCAACTATTTATCCTTCTCTATCCTTGTAAAATCCAGCCAGTAAAGCAAAGCATCACTGTCTTCCACACCAGAGCAGTGTTGTTTTGTATAGCAGAGAGAACAGAAAGCATTTGTGCCGGACACTGCTGTGTCAGTGCACAGTACTACCAGACAGTCAGGAAACTATCTTAGTGGGTCTTAACTAGGCAAACAGTAGATGTGTACCTATGCAAAGGAGGCTGCAAAGAAGATTGCACAATAATTCCTCAAACTGACAGACAGCATAGTTCTCATTTTGTAACATCGATACTGCTTTAACCAGCCTGGTGCTTAATCATGGCCTGAACCCTTGTCCAATCACCAGGCTCAGTTGGAAGCAGAAGTGTTATCACATAGGGTGAAAAAAAAAAAAAAAAAAAAAAAAAAAAAAAAAAAAAAAAGAAGGAGATAGTATCGACAGCGTCACATGTTGATTGGAACACCTTCTAACTGAAAAAAAGGTTATTCCGGCAAAAGAATGTATATAGAGAAGCTAAAACCTAAAAAACAGGGCAAGCTGTGAATACAAACACCATTTTACATTGTCTCATTTACACTCTGGGCTTGTGCCAGGGCCCTGAGCACACCAACAGGCCTTAATTGCTCTGATCAGCCTCAGCTGGCATCTCCACCCCACACCTCCTACCCGTAAATTTGAGAATTATATTTAAGCCTTGGCCTGAGACCTTAGTCCTTCTTACAGCTAGGCAATAGGTACATCTATCTACAGAGCTGACTCTGGGGTGGACTTCTTTAGGCACCTATTGCAGTCCTGTCTCCAGCTCTTTTTCCTTCTGCTGACTGTGCTCCTGGGACAGAAGAAGTGTGATGTGTGAATGCTCAGCCTGTTCTCTTTGGATCCTGCAGGTTTGGAGGACTGTGCCCTGGCTGTTGATGGCAATGCTTCTGCTGAGGTTATCGCTAGCTCCCAGCTTATCATCATCCCCTACAGAGCAGACCCAGTCTTGTTGTTCCCTGACAGCCTGCACTGAGCAGATTATATCCATGCAAAAATCTCTGCAGCTCTTGTGTACTCAACTTGTTCATGTTGAAGGTAAAGCCACACTACTTGTTACCACTGTGCCCTGATTCAACCAAGAAATGGAATTGCTGCCAAGACTAGTGAGAGCACAAAACAAACGATGTATTGTGATGCCAGCAGTGATGGAGCTGAGTTCTTCCCATCCAACCTGCCTGTTTATTATGACAGAACTTGCTGGCTCGCATACAGGCATTCATGCATCACATCTCTTCGTATCATCAGGCATTGAAGAAACTCAAGAAGGGAAACCGTGTCATCAAGACTGTGCCTGATGCTGCCAATCATGGGTTTCTAGACCTGGGAGAATTCCAGTAGGCTCCGCAGAAGGGACTAGCACATGTGTCCTCTCTTTCTGTGGACGTACTCGTCTAGCTATGCAATGAATTTTCCTAAGTGAAAAAAGGTATGAATGGGAAGTAGAAGTCTACTACTGGATTTTAAAAAGACAGGCAGGATATTTCTGGTCTTTTTTGGCATTCTGCCAGTCACTGAACAGTCTTGAACAAATCATTTAACTTTTATATCTACTAGGGCTAATAGCTTATTATCTGTCCATTAAAGATTTGTGAAACATAATTAATGACTAGCCTTGACTCTTTTTTTTTTTTTTTTTTTTTTTTTCCCCCCCACTGTGAGTCAATTAATATTATGTTAGTCTCCAGCTTTTGTGTTAAAGTCTTCCTGGTCAGCTGCTGGAGAATTTCTGCTTTACAGCATCTCTGAAGTCCTGCCATCTTCTTGACTCTGTGAAAACAGATGTGATCCAAGAGGCACAAAGACAGAACTCACCATCCCAGAATAGTACTGAGAACAACCCAAGGGTTTCTATTGTTATTTGCAAAGCATGTCACTATACTAATGTAGGAAAAAAAAGTGTTTTGTTTGTTTTTTAAAAAGAGGACTCCAGAACTGTGAAAAAGCCCTACTAAGTTCCCCTTTGTATTTCAGATCGTATGGTCTTAAAAATATGTGTGTTGAGGGTAAAGGTTCTGCTCTTTAGTAATATAATGAAAGATATCAGAAGAATGTGTATTTTTTTCATAACATCCATTTTTTCAACATAGAAGGCTTCTTATATTTTCCTTTTAATGTGTAAATTTATTTTTGTTTTGTAGATAGGCAAAATGAGTACTGAGTTTGATTTTAGGACCATCATTTCAAGTCAGACATCCATCATGGGTGACCTTCGGCAACTTCTTAGCCAAGGAGAATATGCTCCTTTTACATCTGCTCCCGTGTTTGAAAGCAAGTTTGTTCAGGTAAAAAAAAATCATTCAAATGAAATTATTTTGCATGCTCGAGATAAAATTGATCAAATAGATTACCTTTTTTTCCCCTCTCACAGCTGAAGAGTTATTCATTCATTCCTACCATCCTTATTCTTGTTTAATACACACATGAGTGTTTCCCTCCTCATACAGACTTATTTTGGTCTCACTTTACAGACAATGGTCCAGCAACAGCAATGCTGAAAATCTGAAGAGGGCAAAGAGTGTTTTTGCCCTTCTTTGTTAGTCCCTTACGTCTTCCAGTAGCAACAGTTAAGACTATTCACCTATTTTCTGATTCTGTGCTAGTTCATTAAGGTTGTTTAGCCATTAACTTTAGTTCAGGCTAACATAAATGGCAGCTACCCTTCCTCAGGCACCTCCTTCCTTTCAGTATCTGTGCAGGTGATTTCCCAACCTTGCCAATCACTTACCCTAAACACCAGCCAAAGAACCCTGCACAACTCCAACAATAGTCTAAATACCTACAATATTACATTCACAGCATGTCTAAAATGTGAATTCTACTTGCATGATGGACCTCAACAGAGATTTTCATAGGATTTTATTACCTCACTGTAATAATTGCAACATCCTTTGCTCTTGCCTTGATTAATTCAATCTTGCATTGCTTATACACATGCAGAATGCTAATTAGCTGCTAGTCCCTATTTTCAAGGTACTTGATTGATCTCTGCTTTATTTATCAAGCCCCATTTACTATCAAGGAGTCTGCTGCCCTAAACAAGCAGCCTGAGAAAACAGCTTCAACACTAACTCACATTCAAATGTAAATTTTTTTGCCTTTGATCTCTTTTTTACATTGTCTCTCACACTTAAGAGAGTTTCTACTAGATATCCACTACATAAATACACTTGTTGTCCCTCAAATTCCTTCCTAGAACACACCTTTTTTTTGCTGCCTATCAAAGCCAAACCCTGACAGTGGTAGAAAACATGATTTGATCATGTTATCTTATTTTACTTCCTTAAATTTTCTCATCTATCTTTTTCTGTAATTTCATACAGAATATCCTGGCTTGTATTAGGAACAGCGTGACCAGCAGGGCTAGGGAGGTGATCGTCCCCCTGTACTCAGCTCTGGTGAGGCCGCACCTCGAGTACTGTGTTCAGTTTTGGGCCCCTCGCTACAAGAAGGACATCGAGGTGCTTGAGCGGGTGCAGAGAAGGGCGACGAAGCTGGTGAGGGGCCTGGAGAACAAGTCCTACGAGGAGCGGCTGAGGGAGCTGGGCTTGTTCAGCCTGGAGAAGAGGAGGCTCAGGGGTGACCTTATTGCTCTTTACAGATACCTTAAAGGAGGCTGTAGAGAGGTGGGGGTTGGCCTGTTCTCCCACGTGCGTGGTGACAGGACGAGGGGGAATGGGCTTAAGTTGAGCCAGGGGAGTTTTAGGTTAGATGTTAGAAAGAACTTCTTTACAGAAAGGGTTGTGAGGCATTGGAACAGGCTGCCCAGGGAAGTGGTGGAGTCACCATCCCTGGAAGTCTTCAAAAGACGCTTAGATGTACAGCTTAGGGATATGGTTTAGTGGAGGGCTGTTAGCGTTAGGTTGGAGGTTGGACTCGATGACCTTGAGGTCTCTTCCAACCTAGAAAATTCTGTGATTCTGTGATTCTGTGATTCTGTGATTCATGTCTTATACAGAAGTTATCTGGGATCTTTTTCTACCCTGTGTTTTTACCACACCTAGCAGGATCCTGCTTCAGAATGAGGTCTCATTAATATCACAGTAATGCTGACAAAGACAAATCAACAGAACAGAGTGCCTCTTCCACCATGTTTACACTAAGAGAAATTCAAGTTAATGGTACTCAGGACTTTTCTTACATCAGCAGTCAGATACACAGTAATGAGGACTAGACAAGTACCAGTGATTTCTAGTCCTCCTTTATCCTTGTTTAACTTCCTCTCTTTTCACTCATGTATTCCTGTCTCATTATTTTATACTCTCCTCTCTCTTCACCACTCCATTACTTAAGTTCTAGGACTCCCAGGCTAAAGCACCATGAAATATATATCTTATAGTGTCTGAGAGGTCTTGTGGCAAATGTCAGTGTTGAATTTGTTGTTATTGTTCAGGTTAACCGAAGAGGGGAGACAATGAATATCCATAAGCAGCCTACCTGTGTCACCATCGGCATCTGTGCTACCAATCCCAGTTCACCAATGCCCTATGGGATGCTGCTAGCACACACAGTGCCTGTATCCCCACAGGAAAGTGTGACAAATTTCCAGAAATTCTCAGAGCGGTCATCCCAATTGGAACAGTTAGCACTTAGCAGGTGAGTGAGCACTAAGTCCTCGAAGAGTAAATAAAAACATGAATGTATTTCTCCTTTCTGTATGGTGTTTTCTTTCTTTTACAGGTCAGATTATTAACAGACCTCACATTTGCACCCTTTCTCCCAGTGCAAACACAGTGAAGTTAGGAGGATCACTGAAGTACACACCTTTAGGCCCCGCTCTAGTCATCATTTCAGGCCAATGCTACCACACAGACAGATGATGACTGGCAATACTTAATAAGCCTTTTTCTAAATCTATCAGAAGCTGACAACTGATGGGAAGATTGGAGGTGCAGCATTGTCAGGGAACAAAGCAGTAGAATAAAGGCATTGTAAAGAAGCTGATATCCTGTGCCTCCCTTTTGTGCATTTCTGCTCAGCATTTCTTCCATAGTCAGATAGAGCCACATAAAGAAGAGTGTCCAGATCCACTCCACAGATTTTTCCTGCTCCAGTCTCTCACTTCCAATCTTACCCTATATTTAGGCTTAACAAACACAGTATCTTCTTTGGGACAAGTTGCTACTTGTACTTGATGATGAGTTTCCTTTTTTTTTTTTTTTTTCCTTACAGGTTCTTGCCCTTGAAGTTTGTGGAACTCTCTGTCCACAGCACAGACAACCATCAACTCATGTTAAAATTAGTAAATGGACGTTCCTATTACCTAGAGCTCTGTGCCCCACCAGACCAGCAACACCGCCTATTCCAGCACTGGTTGCAGCTCATCTCTCTCCTGAAACCTCAAAAAAATCCTAGCAATGCCAACATTAACATAAGATGCAAGGATTCTGTCACAAGTCATGAGAAAGATCCCAGCCCAAACAATTCATCAGAAAATGTGAGTCTTTGGCAAATAGATATCAAACCTTCAAGCTAAACAGAAAGTATAATCTGTGCCAATATGATTTATTATCACTCAAGTCAAAGCTTTTGTGTGCTTTGAGGGACCTACAGTTCTGTTTATCAAAATAGCTGTCCCGTTGTAAACTACCTACAGAATTCTGGGCAAAAATAGTGATAATACTGGGTGCACCATAACTCCGCTACAATTGTAAGAATCAGTAAATAGCATACTACGTATTGTTCAGTGTTTAGTTTTTCCTCACAGTCATTGATGTGTTCTTAAATGGATCTTTGGAGCCGAATTCAACCACCCACTGAAAAAAAAAAAAAAAAAAAAAAAAAACAGAGAAAGATGGGCATGGCACAGCTGAGACCCATGCAGGGACAGATAAATAATGAGCAAAGAAGGCAAGGATATTTGATCCATATAAAGCAAAGAAAGAAAAAAATATTAAAGGAAATGCTACAGTGGACTGCCAGATGAAGGCAGCTATTTGCTGAATATTCAGTGGATAGGGGATTAATGTATAGGAAATTATTTCATCACAAAGTTCCAGATGTGCTGATCAGCTCTGTGCAAATTATTTTTAATGTCTGTTGCTACTGTGTCTGTTAATCTTTCCTTTTTTTCTTCTAGAGGGCCAACCCACAAGATTTGCCTAATCCCAAAACAGAGGAAGAAGTTGTTCCCAAACAAACCACCTCCAACCAAGTTCCCCTCTCAGTTAGTGTGGGTCCCACAGAAAACAGTGGGAGGGAAGAGGTAGCAGCCTTTGCCAGCCCCCTGGAAGCAACCAGGCAAGAAATCCCCATGCAGTCAAAGAATATAGACCCTCTGGATACAATAATGAGTAAAAGCAAAGAGAAGAGGAAAAGTAGGTAGGTGTGGTTGGGAAACGATTCTGATGTACTTGGTTTCTGCTGCTGAACATGCAAAGTAAAATGTGTTGTTTTGTCTTCAGAAAATACATTATTGCGACACCTTTTCAGAGTTATTGGGATTTTCCTGATGTTCTAAATGGACTGGAAAGCTGAAGAGTACAGCACGGGGTTTCCAAGTCTCCAGACTTCGGCTTCTCAAATGTTCAGGTTCTTTCAAAAGTCTGTTCCTGTGTGCCTGCACTTCAAAGCAAGGCTTACTACATCATTTAGCAATGCATATTTCTACTACAAACAGAGTTTAAAATAGCATCTATTTGAAACTGGTACACAACAAAATTTTTAGGACAAGGTGTTTTTTTTCTGAGTTTGTTGGCAATAGCATCACATTTTTTTCCTGACCTTTTTTTTTATTTTTTTATTTTTAGGATCGACAAAACAAAGCTAAAAAAAGAAAAAAAATCACAACCTTCAGGTATGAGTTCTTCCAATGTTTACTCACTTCCCCATTGCTATTCCTACTTCAACAATAGATGAGAGAAGCTGAAACTTCATGAACTGGGAGCTGTGTTGAACACATGTTCCTATGCCCATGTTACCAATAGCTCAGCACTTGTACAGACATATTTTTAGAAGGTACCTTGTGCTCAGTCCCTGTTCTGATCACACCTCACCTTGCAGGATTTGGTGTCAGATTTCTTCTAGAAATGCCTTGACACTTGACTTATTTGGCTGATGTCAGCTGTGCAACATCACTGCAAAAATCAGATGAAATACGATATGGTGGAAAGGGTCAGAAAGCTGCATGCGTAGGCATTGCTAAGAGGTAGTGTTGGCCCATACTTCCTCTTTTGGTGTACTGTAAGGCTTCCCAAAAGCCCATAGCTGAGCATAAATTTACCTCCAGACAGTGTGTCTGCATTGTCTTCAACCATGAGGTCAGGACCCATGTTCCTAGCAAAACGGGCACTCTCCACATCATAAGGGATTAACATTAGTGTCCTTTTTTATATCCTGCATTTCTGCACATATCTCTACAGAACATCCGTCTGGGACAAGCAAGCATCTGAAAGGCAGTCTATATTCCTGCTCACAGTTCCCTGTATTCAAAATTCTCTGTTTCTTGTCAGTGATTCAACACTGTTTCCTATGCCTGCCAAGGCACAAAAAAAATGAAGCCGCTTACCTTACTGATGCCCCTTACCTTGTGTCTAAACTCATAATCAATCTGCATGTGAGTGAATCACTCTCTTGAACAAAACTTTTTACGGTCTTCCTCTATGTACTTCTCCATTTTTCTAAGTCACAAAAGTTTTAATTATCTCTTGTCCAATCAACCTCATTTTTGTGTGTGTGAACATGATGCTACTGCATGCTCCTCTTTGTAGCTGGTTGGTGGATTGCATGTAATTCCTTGTCCTAGTCAGATGCAATTCCCATTGTTCTCTCTTTTTCAGTTATCATTTTTGTTTCTTCTCTTGTTTCTAACTGTTACTTTTCCGCAGACATGCACATCTTTTCAGCTTTCCCCTCAATTCCTGTTCCTTCTAATTACCCTTCACTCACTTTCCAAGTTCTTTTCACCCTGTACAGTGCCTCTTAAATTGTACCTTCCTCCAAAGATGCGTTCCTTCTCTGTGCAATTGTCTCCCCTCTTTTTCATTTTCTGATCATGCATCTCCCAGTCTGCATTCTACTACCTGTTCCTGGATTTGCCTTGTAGTCTCTCTGAGTTTACCAAGTCCTGCAGACTCTGTTCATTCTCAACATGCTGATCATCTTTCAGTAGAGAATGGAAATGATCTTCACATACCCCCAGGCAGCTGAGAAGTATTCCAATATCATGTCAGCTGATACCAGCTACGCACAGACTTTTTACACCTCTCAGGTGTTATGCAAGGGCTAGATATTATTTCTGCTTGGAGGTGAGTAGGTCATAAGTAGTATGTAGAAGTGACTGAAGGAGAATAGCATGGGAGAGACTGGGAAAAGGCCAGTTTGGAATACAGAGCAGAAATTCTAGTAAACCCCATCATTTGTAGACTGAAAAGAGAAGTAGTGAAACAAGTTGAAAATCAGTTGCTTCTGGTCAGTCTTTCTTCCTTTGTTGTTCTTGGTGTATGCTTATGTTCTCTGTCCTTTTCTCTCTTTTGAGTCCTGCTTCTTTTTCTCTTTCATCTTCTGCTTTCCTGCACTGTTCTGAGCACATCCTCATTGTGTTTGTTTTTGTTTTTTTCCAGGAAATAGAAAGAGTGGCATTATGTCAAGTGTTGGCTGCTTCAAGTAATAATCCAGGTGATTTGTCAGTAAGAAGGAATAAACAACATAAAGCAAAGCATCCTGTATCAGGTGCAGTTGGAAGAGGGGCAAGACATGCATATAGAAAAAAAAAAAAAAACATGCCATACTGCCGAGTTCAATTATCTTCATAACCATTTGCTATTGCAAAACTAACGATAACTAAGACATGAACACTGCATTTCTCTGTATTAATTCACAACTAGCAGCAACAAATACATTTTGATCATTGACACTGGAATCAGTCCAGTAAGAACACTGTACAATACACTGGAATCTACAGTAAGATATAGATCTTACTGTAACTGAGGCCATTTTTCAAGGAGAAGACTGTAATGTGCAGCATAAGACAAAGAAACAGACACTTGAATTAACATTAATGCTTTAGTATAACTGTAGTATAAGATCGACAAAGCTTCTCATGCAAGCAATTTTCAGAACACGGCAGGGGAACAACTGAGAGAGAGCAATACCATGTCATGGCCACAAAATCTTATTATCACAATTTTCATTTCTGTGAGCTTCTAGAGGAATTTGAGCAAATCACTTATCCTCTTTGTTCCTCAGCTTCATTTGTAGAATGAGGATAGCCAGACCTCTTTTGAAAATCACCATGTGATGTACTAATGAGAACCATTACATAAGAATTAGGTATTGCTGTTACTATTATTATCACTTAGACATTATAAATATTGCTATTCTTTTGGAATACTGATCAGCAGTTTTTATAGGTCATATTTGCTGCACTACTGAGCATTTGGCATTATGCCAGACAAATATCTTACTTTCTGTGACTGTATTTAATATAAAGGTAAAGGCAGAGACCTACAGTAATGAACGCATCTACTCTGCATTTATGGGGCACTGCCTAGGACTAATCCATAGTACACAGGACCGCTGTGTCAGTCTTCACACGACAGAAAGGCTGCCACCACCTGAAATACCAGCATTCCTTCAGGCAGTACCCAAGAGTTGATGGGAGGTATCCCACTGAGAGATCAATTTACCTTATTCTTAAAGCCAAGTTAGCAGCCAACATGGCATAAATTGTTCATACTTAATTTTCTCCTTTTAATTTAGAATGTAGTTGAACATTTTTTTTTCTTAAAAAGTAAAAAATAGACCTGCTCTGATCTATACCGTGACTATTCATTCTTTCCTTCCTACCTCACCTCAGTGATTATCATGCATTTCAGACCTTTCCAGAACTACTCAGAATTTATAGTTGTTAGTACAAGAAGTTTTTCTACAATTCTGCAGCAATACAGCTGTCTTCCAACTCTCTGCCCACCGCACAGAGAAGCGTCTGAGGCTTTACAACATTTACTGATTGATAAAATAACAGATAGTGACCAAAACAACAGCTGAATTCCCCCAACTCTGGGATATTTGTGTAATTTAGAGCATGTAAACTTCACTATTTTACTGAAGTTTTGAAGAGTAAGTTCTACACAATCACAGGTAAGCATGGGAGATGGAATACAGTAGGTTTTTCTCCAAGTGAGCACAGAGGATATACATAATTCATAGCTTTCGCAGAGACAAATGCCAATCTAATGTTCCTTAAGAATATAAATTAACTGAATACTCCTTGAGGACAGCCCATGTGTAATCAGATTCCAGCCTAGGATGTCATAAGAAACAAGTAGTGGTAAATGCAAATTCTAGTTATCACCAAAAACATGAACAAGGGTGAAATACCAGTCAGTAGACTTGGAAATTCCAATGTTATTTTCCATGGTGAAAAACTTTCTGGATTTTTGTTTAGTGAATGAATGAAGTTGCATTTACTGACAAGGAAGAAACTTTTAGGCAGTCCCTGAGGAAATGGTTATACAGGATATTTTCTGCTTGAGGGATAGTGAGTGTATGAATGATACATGATTTATGAAGTGCTATTGTCCACTCCATGAACAAACATAAAATACCACAAGAACAAGGATCAGTAACAGTATCTTCACTATCATCCATAGAGAGACTGGCTGCAGATGTTTACTGTCAGTGACTTCACACAAGACAAAATTAAAATTGTAGAACACTCATGATACTTAATCTGACTATTTTTTAAATAAAGCATACTGCATTTAGAAGGTCTTTTGCATTAATCAGAAACAATTGTTTTGCCACCACAGAGATAATAACTATGACTGATTTCATATAATGATATACAGAATATACTAGGTAACATAGAATGGAATAAAATAAATTAAAAATTTAACTAGTAATACCTCCCTCCTAAGCTAAGTACCATGTCTGGGAAGCATCACACATTACCTGTGATGATAAAGAGAAAATTAGTTTGTTTCCAAACAACCTGCCGATGCGTAAGACCAGCACAGATAACCTATTCCTAAGGAAAAAGTTAAAATCTGCTAAAGCAAAGTGATCAGATGTTCAAGTGCATTTTGAGAAGAGTGCCTTTCAGTTGGGAAACGACAGAAATGTTTTACACTTTCTTGAAATCACAGAGCTAAACTGTTATGAGTAAATATACTTGGTCCAATTATGTGTATTTAAATGTCATAACAGAAGACAAGCTGATGAGCCAGGATGGAAGAACTGACAAAAAACTTCCACACATACTTAGGTTATGTTGTGGTAAATGGGACAAAGATGTCCACTAAAGCTCATGACTTTTGTTCTGAAGTCATCAATGTAGCGATGTGACACTTACTAGAACAATTACAACTCTTGAGCACTGTGTTTCTCTTCACTGACTGAAGATGTAGATATAGTCCTTCACCTGCAGAAGCCAGGATCAGTCTCAGAACAGTATCTTGTGCTGCCAAAAATAGCCACTCCTACACAGAGTACCCTAACCTGGGGGTACATTAGCAAACCTTGAAGATACACAAGACTTCTACACTATGCAAATGGTACTGTTCAGCCTCAGTTCACTGGAATACAATCTAAAATGCTTAGTCAATGCTGAAAAGAATAAACTGCTTCAGAGTATTGTGTTTCCCAGACTGCAACACTGCGAAGAAGGTTGAATTGCTTGCATTGCAAATGCAATAAAAAAATACTGTTAATTGCTAGGCCTGGAGCAAAGAAAAATAAATCAGCACAGACGCTTGCTGGGTTACATACCAGAACAGTCTTATACTGAGCTGATTCAGTAGACTGGTATGCAGCGTTGGCTCAACAAACCAATGCAGTCTATCAGCTCCTCTGAAAGAAAAAAAAAAAAAAAAAAAAAAAACTGCTGGGAGAAGACAGTTGCTGAAGATCCTGCAAGCAGTAGAGCTACCAAGCATAATGTGTTTGACTACACTTCTTAGGAAATACTGCAGTGGTGTTCCTGTAATGCATGCCAAAACTGTTTTCAATTTGAATGAATTTTATTTCCTCTGCAACTTTCTGTCAAGACGCAGATTTAGGAGAACAGTTTAGCGTTTATCCTGTACCTCTCAGATTTATCCAAGGATGATGAAGGCTGTCCATACAGCTCCACATAGTTATGTGGAAATGATTATTCTGTTGGTATCTAAACAATTCCTTCCTTAGAGATGACTGTGAAGCTGCTATTGCTTTCTTGGGAATGGCAGTTAAACATACTGGCTTTGCTTATGGCAACATATAAGAAGTGTTTTGGGGTTGTCCCTTATAACCACACATTTTCACACAGTAAGCATCTGAAACGCACCTCTGTTGCACAAGAAGCAGCAATGGAAACCTACTGGCATCTTATGTCTGTACAGAAGACATTATGCTGACATCAGCATGGGTATTTACAAAGAGTCTGGATGCCAATCCGGAATTTCCTGTGCCATGACACTCCAAGTTTATGCATACAATGAAACACGTGAAGGATTTTTTTTTCTGACTGTACACAAGCAATACACCCAGCACCCACTCAGATGCCCATATTCATCTCAAAAGTTATGGAGTCTTGGCTGAGACTGGATTTCTTAATTCCACTTCATCATGCAGTTGAGGGTACAGAAAATTAAGAAACCCAGTCTTCAAGAGGTATAACATATTTTGGTTTCAAATCAGGAGCTCTCAGTAAGTAGTGGTTTACTGGCAAGCAATGAACTATACATGTGAGGATTAGAGGGAAGTGATATAAAACTATGCATGCTCACAAACCTAAATAACTTTAAACTGGAGTAATTCGTTATGTCCACATCAATAGCATTATTTATTACCTGTATTAGTGGGTTTCAAGGAGGTATGCCTCAGAAGTCACTATCTATCATTTCTAGGGTCATACATAGAGCACAATATTTTCTACTAGCAAGTTTCTCAGAGAAGAAAATGTCAGCCTCTTTTAGTTTCAGAATGTAAAACTTATTTAAAAATAAATAAATAAAACTTATGCAACTATGCAGACGTTAAGTTTTCAAATAAAATAGTTTTTAAGCATTGCTTTAAATGCTGGGGAACTACAGACATCCTGGCTGGAAGTTAGCTGCTCCAGACATTGTTTATAATCTGCTGAAAGCAAGCTCAAAAACTAAGGGGAAAAAAAAAAAAAAAAACAACAAATGAAAGTCTTAAGAATAATCATTCTGAAAGTGATTCTTCCTCAGAGAAATTTTCTATATAGACACTCATGTAAAGGTACAGTACAGAATAGCCACAATTGGTTTTGCATTGGTAATTAAGGTATAATAGAGATGCACAAGCTGAAAACCTAAACTGAAAAAAAAAACAAACAAACATAGCATACAAGATTATTTCAGTGAAGATTCAGAAAAAGGAAAGAGGAATTAGAATTTTGGTGTTCTTTATGTAAATTTTACAGTATTTTACAGCTGTCTTATTGTACATGTAACTTGCTTTCAGGAGAAAGATTTATTGCATTTCTGGTTTATGCAGTATATATGAACAATATACTATTGTGTCTTACTTTTGACAAATACATAAAGCTAAGCTTACAATGCAGCATTATCAAACAGGTGGGTCTCATCATTAGTATAATTACTACTAATAAGCTGCTTTTCAGGAAAGATGATTGTACCTGGGGAGAATCTAAAACCCACAAATGTCTTATTTCATTAGGATTTACCACTTAAGCAGTTTCCTTAGGTGGTGGTGTGGTTTAAACCCAGCAGGCAGCTCAGCACCAGAAGGCTGCTCGCTCACTCTCCCTAGGTGGGATGGGGGAGAGGGTCTGAAAAGTAAAAGCACAAGAACTCGGGCTGAAATAAGAAAGCTTACTAGGTAAAGCAGAAGCTGCTTGCACAAGCCAAGCAAAGCAAGGAATTCCTTCACTACTACCCATTGGCAGGCAGACGTTCACCCTTCTCCAAAAAAGCAGGGCTCATCACACAATACGGTTTCTTGGGAAGCCAGACACCATCACTCCTAATGCCTCTTCTCGACCCCCACTACTTCTTTCCCCCCAGTTTTTATTCCTGAGCATATGCCATATGGTACAGAGTATCGCTTTGGCCAGTCTGGGCCAACTATCCTGGTCATGTCCCCTCCCAGCCTCTTGTGCATCCCCAGATTCCTCACCAGCAGAGCAGCACAAGAAGTAGAAAAGTTCTTGGTTCTGTGTAAGCACTGTTCTGCAAGAGCTAAACCATCAGTGTGTTATCATCACAATTTTCATTCGAAAACCCAAAATACAGCATCATACAAGCCTCTATGAAGACAAGTAATTGTATCCCAGCCAAAATGTGGACAGGTGGCATGAACTGTTGAAACTTTTGTTGGTTCTTGCTCTATTCTGTCATAGATCTGTGGGTTATCTCATGGGTTTTTATTTCTTCACAAATACATTTGCATACATTTACGAGTATAAGAGAAGAATCTACACGGAGTAAAATGAGTAGAAATGAAAAATACCTTTTATCCTCTATTCACGGATTAAAACAAAGTAATCAAACCGCCAGATAAACCCAGCAAAAAGGTATGTGCAACTTGACAGTAAGGCAGGGTGGCACTAAATTACAAATAAAATCCTGTCTTGGCTTCGGGCTTTAGGATACATCCCGACTCAAAATGGTAAGTCAGGGAAGAACGGCATGTATTTTGTTGCAGATTGATAATTGTTATAAGTGGCACGACAGGAGACTGTTTTCCAGAGAGACTTAAGTATATACTTTGGGTCCTTATAGATTTATTCAAGATCAACCCAAAAATGGAGAGTTGCACTGAGGAAGGCACACAGATGACTGAAACTGTAAAAAGCCAAATGAAGTAATCACTAGTTTGAGTATAACCATACAGGGAAAGAGAAAGCATTGTCAAGAAAATATCATTTTTATTGCCTAATATCTTTCTGGACTAAACGTAGTGCCCCAGTTCCATTAACAACCCCACTTCCAGTTTTACTTTGGAGTGCCCATCTTCTGGGAATGATTCTTACTTCTGGGCTTAATACCTGTCTTTGAGAGATGAGTAATACTCCTAGAATCAAGACCTCTCTTCTGGAGATTAACCTTTTTCTACAGCTGAGCTTCTGTTGGGTTTATGACCTCATTTGTAAACACTGTGATCTTATTTGGAGTTGTGCAATTTTAGATCTGAAGGATTAAGGGATAGCAGAGGACATTAAAAGCCAGAGAGGAAGATGTTTCAGCCATACAGATGAACAAGAATGAAAATGTAGTTATTGGATAGAAAGGAAGGAACAGTTCTAGACTTTATCAAGGATTAGCACATGACCATATTTTAACCCTTAGTATTTGTTGTCATTGCTGAAGAAAGGCTGAAATGACAATGAATTGTTGTATTAATTTCAAAATTCAGGGTTTCTGTTGCTGGATTGTGGATGCCAGAAGATTTTTTTCTTGCCTAATACATAATTTAGCTTTTGGACTTTTGTATTTTGCACTCTTCTTTGAAACACTAAATATTAGACACAGCAAGCCCTACACCTGGACTAGTTCTTTCGGATGGTTGGTTCCTGTGTCCTACTTAGGGTTAAAGCATTCACCAGATTTGTAGTCAGGAGACATAATATTGCTATAAATCAAACTGGAAAGACTGTTGCTATAGATCATCTTTTCCCCTGCAAGTCAGGGACAACATGCAGGGAAAGTCTGAGCAGGAAGCAGCATTCATTCATATTCAGTTAGAGGTGACATTTAAATGTGATTAGCCACGACACTGTCAATATCTGAAGGCCAGGGGAAAATCTCTGTGAAGTTCTCAGAGACAGGAAAAAAAGAGCCTATTTAAATTGATGCCAGACATGAAATTAGAGAGCTAAAAATAAGAGACGTCAATTTCTCAAAACCGTGCAAGAATAAAAGATCAAGAATTAAAGGGTGCTCAAGATAATAAAAACAGCAGAAAGGTTAAAAAAGAGGATGGAATATAGACTCTGACATCAGACAGGCAAGAATTCTTTAGGGATTGCATAAAAAAATATTTTTGCAGATAAGCAGGGATGACAACAGCTTGGAAAGGATCCAAGATGAAGTTGGAAGAGAAAGTACATCTGTTGTAAAATGGATGCTCAGTGAGTTTAGTGATAAAGAGTTTAGAGATAAAGGGGAGGAGAGTAAGGGGGCAGACAGATGGGGATTAGTTCTCCTCCAGCCTTCACTGGCAATAAGCACTGTGGCCGCTGTGGGTCTTCTGACAGAGCATTCCTTTTTGCATCAGTAAAACATAAATTCAGTTACGCAGTGACATAAAAGGGAATTTTTATCTAATCCTTCTGTGATTTTTCATTCCTCCTCCAGAGGGCAATGGTTTCAAAGAAAACATTTTGTCCTGTGTGGATGATGTCACAGATTGTCAAAAGCATTTTTCCCCCCAGTTGATTACAATCAGCCAGATTTAGACTGATCAGCGGTTATATCAGCATCTTGTTGGCCAATGTGTAAAATTCAGGTCACTGAAGTTAAATATATTCTTCATTAAAAAAAAAAAAAAAAAAAAAAAAAAAAAAAAAAGTTTGTGGAATGAATGCATCAACCGTAGAAAGAAGATTCTTTTTCAACAATAAGTTGCCTAAATACATTGGTTCTATAGCTCCAGTAATGCTTTAATGGTCCTATATCCACTGATAATAAAATGACACATCTAAAATCAAGGTGTTCTAAGATCCAAACTCACAAAATGTCTCACTTGCATATTTCTTTTTAGTTCATTTCTGCTTAATCATTGAAAACTTTTAAGAAGAGATGGAATGGCTTGTTTATAGTTGTATAGTTGTTGTATAGTACTTTGGTAAGTAATTTTCTAACTTCCTTTAAGAGCAGTCTTAGTAGATCCTAATATGAAAGATTAGTCAGGTAACACAAAACAAATTACAAAAAAATTTGATTTCCCCAATCAATCAACCATTGTCCTTCCTCATTCTCCCATATGCCTTCTCTCTCTGCACCCATTGTTTCTAATTTGCAATTTTGTTAAATTCAAGATGTTGATTTTCTCACAGCAATTTTTGTGTGTTCAGCATCCAACAAACAGCACCCACAAAGTAAAATGAACCAGCAAACCTGTCCATTTAAATTGCTAATAAAATGATTTAAAAGACAGAGGTTATCTGAATCTTTACAAATAATGCTGCTGATCCTGTGCTGTGTTGTGAAACATTTTCAGGTATGACAACTTCCTAGCCTGACGGAATATTTTAATCTGTTGGATAGAATTATCCAAGCACACCTAATTCAAGCATCTTATGAATGGATTTGCCAGCTGAGCAAAGGCTAATATTAGGGTTTGTGAAAGCCAGAGGGAGGAGATTGGTTACCAAAGAAACAAACAGATCCTTAAGCAGATCTATCCAAGAGATATCCCAAGCTCAGCCTTAACCTGGTCTGGCAACCCATTCTGGCAAAAGATGAAAATTTCAGCTACACATACAAGAAAACAAAGGAGGGAAAGAGGAACTCTAGATCTAATGTGAATGTTTCTTTGCTCTGTGACAAATTGCACAACATACTGAAGAAAACTCCCTTACCTTGGTATGAGCACTGGCTGTAGGGCAACACGCAAACTACAGGCAATGAGGTGGTCTGGGACAGGAAGGAGAAATGCTGTCAGCTGAGGGAAGCTGTACTCAGGATTTTATTTTTGGTTGTTTTCTGTTCATCGCAACTTTGGATGTAGAAAAGACATTAACCTAGTGATCAGTTTGGATGACAACAGGGAACAGCAAGCTGCTGAACCTACGTATTTTTTGCAGTTATCGTATCTTCTGTGCAGCTATCGTATTTTGAGAAAGTCTTTTCTGGTTCTCAGATCTTTTGCCAAAGAAGTTCACTGTCAAAAAATAAAAACAAAATAAAATAAAAATAAAAATAGTTCGTCTGAACTTCCACCATTGTCACAGGCAAGTGAAAGGAATTGCCCTTGGTGCTTGTGAGGCACTGCCCCCAGGTCCCCTCGGGTTTCATTTCCATGTACTCTGCCACCCGCTGCTACCAAACACCCCACAGTTCTTCCACCTGTCAGCGCTCACGCTGCAGACAGCAGGCTAGGTGCGCTTACACGCCACATTCCTGTCACGACAGCGGCTGCCACGAGGGCAGGCGGGCGACACGCCACGACACGACGCCCACCCCACAGCGGCCGTTGGCAGCGACCGTTGGGGGCGACCGTTGCAAGCGACCGTTGGGAGCGGCCCCGCCTCGCGCGGCCAGCAGGGGGCGCGCGCCTGAGGGCGGCCCGGCCCCGTCCCCGCCATCCCTGCGGGGGCCGCCCCGCGCCTGCGCTGGGAGCGGGCGGGGCCGGGCCGGGCTTCGGCGGCGGCTGCGCGGCGCTGAGGGGGCCGCGGCCGCGGCCGGGCGACTCGGCAGGGAGCGGGGCGGCGGCGGCTGCAGCACGCACGGTGAGCGCGGCGGCGGAGCGCGGCCCGCGGCCGGGTCCTGCCCGCACGGGTGCCCCGCGGCGGCCCGTGCCGGGCTGCCCGGTTGTCCCCGTCCTGCCGGGCCGGGCCGGGCGAGGGGAGGCCCCGCGGTGGCGGTGGGAGCGGCTGGGGGGTGCTGCGAGCCGCGGGGCGAGGGGAGCCTGCCCCGGGAGCGGCGGGACTGCGGGGCTTTGCCTGCGCCCTCAGAAAGAGCAGCTCCTCCGTTGGCTCTGGCTACGCGGCCATCCGAGCCTGCGAGCTTTCCTTCTTAATCTGCCCGCGGAGTTTTCACGAACACTGCATCTTCTTGATTTCTCTTGCGGTCATCTTAGAGTTGTTACTAAAAAAAATGTAACTGTGATCCAAGCACCCTCTGTATTTTATGCCTTAAAAGGTTAGCTAATGGCTGGTGTGGTACGTGGTTTAACAAGGCATCCAGTGCTTAATTTGCAGCGCTTTGGGAAACAGCTTTCTCGAATGGTACAGTCAATTGCCATTGCTGTTAATACAGCAGCACAGAGCTCAGAGTTAATACGTGGTCACGTAACTCCTCTCAAAGTAATGCTTGCAGACCTTACATCCTTCCAGTGCTCAAGGTACGGAATAGCTACGGACTGGCATTTTTGCTGGATAGATTATGGTGATGGTAAAGATGAGAGCTTTACTTAGATGTTGTTAACATTTCTTTCAAGAGATCTGAACTGACTTTGTAATGTAAATAGAAATATTTCTTCACGAGCCTGATTTAGTTTCCTCAGGAATTTGTAGGAGTTCCTGGGGCCATTGAGGGGTGTCGGGTGTCTTTCATTACCACAACAATGCGAGGTACAAGCACTAAAAACGCAGCTGGAGCTTGGCATCCCTACCGAGGGTTATGGACTCAGAAGGCTCTAATGTAGGCTGAGGTTCATGTGGATCTGTACAGTTTTCATGTAAATAATTACATTTTCATAACACTTCATATGGTGCTTTTTAATTAAAATCTCTTGGCACAGGTTGAAGTGGCAGTCTTCTAAAAATCTTACGGCATTCTTAGATGTAAATTTTGTTGGGATGTTTTGTCAAAGACCGAGTCTTATCATCAAATACTGATAGTTGTAACTACCAGTTTCAGGTACTCACTTTTTTTTTTCTAGTTTGCCGTCTTGATTATCTGCATTCTTTCACAATATTAGGCTGTAGAAATTCTGAAGGCTAAGCTCAGTCTGTTACTTTGTAAATAACAGGATCGGTGTTCATATGTGTCAAGTTCTTAAATGGTCTGGCAACTGGCTTATATTCTATTCTTTTTAAGTACTCGATGCTATGGGTAGTGTTGCAGGAAGGCCTGATGTTACGGTATTTGGAACAGTAATTACTGCTTTGGTCATTCATCAGAAAGCCTCAAGACTTCTTGTAAATATTAATTAAATACTGTTCTATTGTTTTCCTTTTATTAATGGTTAGAGAGGCATTTATATATTTGAAAAGGCTTGCTGGTACATCTGTGATAGCGTAAACTGTTTCCTAGTGAGTTTTCTGGTATAAAATTGGATACGCTGGCAAAATGTTTCTTCTAATGTAATTACCTGGTTCAGAACTTGCTTTTCTTCAGCGTTTGTGACAGAAGAAGTATTTTATGTATGCATCCTCCTTCCTGCACTCCCAACTTAGCTATATGATAAAATGTTTTAAGTGTAGCTCACTGTAAAATGTGAAGGAAAGCTCCAAGCAAAAAGAGGAAAATTAACTAGATAAGTAGTTTATACATCAGGATATGTGAAAAATAGTTTTGATTTTCCTTAAACACAAGTGATAAACTGTGTGTATCTATTGGTAAAGAGTTGTTTCAAGCTGCAGGGGTGTCTAATTGCCCGCTAATGCATAGCTGTGTGGGAAGTAAAAAATGCTGTGACTCTAAAAGTTTGCATCAGTTTAATTAGAAAGCAAAAAGATACTGTTAGTAATGCAGAACTGTACAAGGAATGCCTCTATGCTCTGTAGCAGGAAACACAAAAAGACAGGCCTGATCTTGCATGCTTTTTTTTCCCAGAAAAAGGCTGTGATATTGCCTTTTGTAACAGATGGGTGATAGGTTTTAGTGCATTGTGAGTATGTTGAGATTTATGTTCAAATACCTGTGCTGTATGAGGGATCTTAAAACCCACATCTGTTAGTTCCCAAGGGAATGCCCTGACTGCCAGGCCGCTGGGCTGCGAGATGCTGCCGGGTGCCAGCCGGTTTCAATCCCAGGCAGTGATAGTTGGGAAGGGAGCGAGCCCAGGGAGGGGCTGGCAGGAAGCATGATTGGGTACAGACTGATGCCTTGAACCCAAGTCTTCTGCTTTGCAGACCTGGTGATGAACAATGAAGAGGTGTATTTCCTATCATGACGTTAAATTCTGGGGAATTGCTTCTAAGCTTTCTCTTTAGGAGTATTCGTGGCTGACTTTGGCAGTTCGTCCCAATGTTGAGTCTGACATTCAAACAGCATCTCCAGTGTGCCCTTTCTGTTGCAGAGGGGAGCTGGGTGGCTTATTTGTGGGCTAAGTGTTGTAGGAAGCATGGCATTTAGATTATCTCGTGGATCAGTTTCTATGTTCTTATAAAGTGCTAAATAAATAGATAAAAAAATGTAATTATTTCAACATATGCGTAATTACTATCTGTTACATAAAGATCAGCTCTATGCCTCGTGTTTTCCGAATTGATTTGCCTATTGCATCATGATTCTGTTCTGGTAGGCCATAATTGGCTTAAGAAAAATGCTGAGTAGGGAATAGTTAATGTGATTTTATGCTACCAGTTTTAGTACTTGATTTTAGTTCACTCAATTCTTTCATATTTTGAATTTCTTCTCTAGGATTAGAGAAGAGGCCTGACAATTGGCACGTGTGACAGTGCAGCTTGTGGTTGATAATCACACACTTTAGTATTCTGGATTTGCTATGCTTTATCGGCATAGAAGATGAACTCTCTCAGAATTCTAAAGAAGAGAGGTATTTGATGGAAATTCTGGGGGAAAAAAAAAGTTATTTTTTTCCAGAAAAATAAGATAAACTAAAAATTTTATCCTTGGCTTCCACTGGAGGATTCATCTGGGGAAGCTGTGGAGAGGTCATACTGGATCATTTGGCCATAAGAGGTGATTCAGAGATTCTCAAAAGTTTTGGGGAGATAAAATAGTTCAGAACCAGAGCTGATATCCGATAAGGATATGTTAAAAGTGATAGAAGTATGGGGTCCTTTACAAAAGTTATTAAGGGTACTCAAATATTGTACAGTCAGAGCGCATGTTAGCATCTACAATGTGTAGCTGTGTATTTGCATCAACTGTTGCATAAAAAGTCAGCGTGAATTGCCTGATTTTCATAGTGTCGAGTTGTTCAGTGGTATCTTCATGCTCTCTGAAGTGTTAATGTGCCAAACCTAAAAACCTCCATAATCAGGAAGTGCCAGTACAGCCTCAGCAACTGCTCTTTGACCTGGCAATGGCTGTTGGGAGGCCAATGTATGCATTCCTATTCTGTTTCCGAATGTAATGGTGTATTCAGTCAGAAAGGAGAGGCTGGAAAAGAAGTATTCATTTAGCACTAGTAGTGTTGAGTTGATTAGTTGTGGAGTTCTGATTACAAATGCATGTGATCAAAGGGTGGGGCAGTGTATACCACTGCCTAAGAGTCACTTCTCATTTCAATAGTATATCATAAATACTGCCAGTGATACATGTATGAGCTATTCTTAGCAGTATGTTGGCATATGAGTGATTTGCACTTAATGAGGTGTATAGGAAGGAGTAACAAAGTGTAAAGTTTGTCATGTTCAAGGCTGAAAGGCAGGTAAAATGTACCTGGAATGATGCCTTGGTAAAAACACCATTAAGAAAAAGGGCTTCCCTTGATGTTTCCCTTCACCTGTCTGTTTCCCGATAGCTAAATATTGGTCTCTGAGTGGCAGAGAGATCAGTCAAGTCAGCTCTCATCCAGCTATTCAAGTGAAAAAAACAAGTATTTGAACTGGGATGATCTTCACAGTCAAGGATAATGAAGGTGGTATGCCTTGGTAACTGCTTCTCTATTTGTCAGCTATTTAGGAGCTGGTCTTTGGTGAGGCAGGGGAGAAATCTAGGGAGGGAAGCATCTTTTTCTTCATGGCAGTTGCGGTATTTGGTTGCTAAATTTTTCAATACAGCAGGTATGACAACTTTTTCTGTAGAATGTGAAACCTCTGCAGTTAAAGCTAAGGCTTGACCTTGATGTCAGATCCTGATGGAGAACTTGTGGTCACCCATGGTGTTACCATCTTCAATCAAATTGGCCCTGATTTGTCTGTTAATGCAGCTGGAGATAGACTAAGCATGGATTAATGCAGTGCACCTTGGCTAAGAAAATTAAAGCTCCTTTTGTAAGAAAAAAATGTTAGAGCTGCAAGTCCTTACATTAGCTAGGAGAACACATGTATATCTTTGTTTTCAGAGAGCAAATCTTTCTACCCCAATGCCTGAGAAGGTATATGATGTCAGCAGACAAACTTAGGCCTGTGTTAGTGGGAGAATACAGTATTAGTGGACATCATGTGCTTTCTGCAGCCTGTGGGATCAAGCAGTGATGGAACTGCTTAGTGGCACTCTGCAATGGCATTTACATTCTGTTTGAATACTGTTAGAAACTTGCAAATGTGGGGAAGTGAGTGGAAATGGAACCAGATATGTGTCTTTAAAGGTGGTGATTGTTGTTGCAGGATAATGTAACATAATGCAAGCCTGTACCATTTCATTTTTTCCAGTAGTCAAGATGTGTTCTATATTAGTAACCTAATTACTTACAGGGAGGAATTAACCCAGTCTCTTAGAGTAAATGAGGTAAAAGCTGATCAGCTTGGCATTGTCTTGTTTGTTGGGCTGGGTAAATGACTTGTGAGCCCCGTAGTGTTTGGGTTTTGACCAGTGGAATAGTTTGTTTCATATTGTGATTTTTTTAAGAGCTATAAACAGCAATAAAAATCTGTTTGAAACAAAGTCCTTACCAGGTGAGTGGGCTTTTTCTCCTGAACTATCACCTTGATTCTTGTGGGTTTGTAGAACGTTGTGTGTGCTGAGATCATCTCTCAGGGCTTTGTCATCAATCGCTTCCTGACAAAGCAGATTGCTTCAAGCTGTTATGATGTCTACTAACTAGGATGCTGAAGAGGCCGATTACTTGACTTCAGTGGAAAGAGGAGGGAAGTGGCAATCTGAGGTTTCTAGAGAGTTTGATAGACACTTTTTACCTTTTAGCTTTCTTAAATTTCTTCTTTCATCTTTGGCCTATCAAGCAAGATGAAAAGATTAAGGGCTGAAAGTGTATCCCAAATAAAGTTAGGAATGCAACAAGTAAATGGCATTTATCCTTCCTCCCAAACGAAAATATCCTGAGGGTGGGTTTAAGATAACAGAATAGGTGAAAGCTATTCAAGGCTGGTTGTTTCAACATATTTTGTAGGTTACTACTTTCTTTAAGTTTTTGCCAATTTTCAAGTAAGGAGAGGTCAAAATGAAGTGCAACTGAGAGCTCTTCCTTGGCTGAAAAAGCAAATTCTGCATCTGGTTATGTGATGTTCTGAAGTGGCAGTTAAGTTATTTTGGCTTATTGCTTATGAAGAAATCTGGAGTTTATACTTTCTACTTCGATATCAATGTCTTGTTTAGAGTAGTAACTCTATTGCTGTTAGGGGGTAGTCACTTAATCCATACTGAATGCTCCTGATATATTGCTTTTCCTTAGCTCTTTCCGATTTCTTGTGGCATTGTATTTTTGCCGCTGCTGTTTTTGACAGCTTTTCCGGTTTTAATTTTCTTGCGCTCTGTAAATCTGCAGACCTTCAAACATGAGTCTTTCTGAGAGCTGAGTCTAAATAGGCAAGACAGACAATATTGACAAGGAAACAAAGGGTTCTCTGTTGAATCACAGCATTCCTACGCTCTGATAAGTCTTATGACCTTTTGCTTTCTCTTTCCCATTGACTTGTTGCCTTGCGTCTTAAGGTTGGATTGGCCTGTAAAACCATAGCTATATTTAGCATTTCATTCTGCAGTGCTGTCTATGTTATTTAGATCTTCTGATGCTTGTATTCTCTTACCTGCCTCTACAGCTTTGATACATTCAATGTCACCCCTTCTCTTTCTGTGGAAAATTGCAAGAACAAAGTTAAACAAGATTATTGCTTTTTAATGGGACATAATGACTAGTATCTAGTAGTATGGGGAGCAGGGTAGGTCAGTGTCAGGAGCTCAAGAAATAATTTTTAGCAAGTGTGTGGTGGGATGCTGTCTGTGAAGAGTAATAAAATCGGGACTCCTAGTTTCTGTAGAACTGGCGAGAAAGGTTTCTTTAACGATAGCGTCTATTTGCTATTCTTTGTGTAGTGTGAGTGACAGCCAGCCAACAAAATGCTAAATGTATCAGGAAAGGCATAAAGATGACAGAAAACATAATATTGCAGCTGTGCAGAAATCTTGATGTCTTTACCCTGGTGTACGGTTTTTTAACTTGAGTTGCAAACCGGCTTTTGTATACTTCTTCCCCATGGCCACTTTTAGATTTCTGTTGGTGAGAACTTCATACAGTTCTCCTTCTGTCAATATTTTTGAAGTCTTTTCTATACAAATATTTAATGAATGCAGCTGCATACCTAAGTGACTGAGTAGTAAATGTAGACTATTTTTTGTTCCCACTTAAGTGCACACTTGTCAAATCTTAGAAGGTTATTTAACACTGTTCTTTTGGTATTGTGTGTGTTGGAGCTGTTTATAACTTCTGTAGGTAGGACTTAAAGTGATAATTAAAATTCCATGCAAGACTTCAGTTCTTCATTTCTTAAAGCTAATTTGAAGTTCAATATTCAGCCTTTAAAGTACACAATACGACTAATCAGTGTCCGTTCAACTTAATAACTAATTGCTTAACAGTTCATATGATACTTTTCCTCACTTTTTGGTATTTATTTTCTTGAATGACTTTGTGACAAGTGGCACATCTGATTCTAGTTACTTTACAAGCAATTTAGCTTACAGCTATAGCTCTGGGAAATCTTGCCAGGTTTGATGGTTTGTCTTTTTTCCTCTTTTACCTTTTCATGTTCATTCAGCTCGTCTGCTGTATTTCGTCTCTTGCAGAAATGGCAAAAGTGCATGCCGCCTCAGTTGTTGAAGCTCATAGTGTAATGTCTGAGGAAGAGGACCCGGTCAAAGATGCCAGTCTTAGTACTGATGTAGCTGAGGTGTCATCACACATTCCTTTCTGCCAGTTCTGCTTTTGGGATCAGTGACTTCTGACGGGAGCAGAGTCTACAGCTGAGGATAGTAACTTAATCTGCTACAACAAGATTTGCTAGAGCTTGTCTATCAACATCTTTAAGCTTGCTGTTCCTTCAGCTCAGCCTATTATGCAGCATTATTTTATTTTTTATTTGAAAAAAAAATAATGCAAGGAAAAATAATACTTTGCCTTATTTTATTATTTCTTTGCATCAAGTTCCACCTCTAACTTCAAACCTGTACTCTGAGAAAACAATAAAAAATCAAGAATTTTACTGCTGTTACTCTTACAGGTATTAAGGATTAATATATCATTATATTACTGTATTCTTACAGTTTTATATTTCTGAAAAATTTTATTCAGCAGGTAAAATTTGTACTGGCTTTGTACATAGTGTAGCATCATCCAGAATTGTATTGCATTAGTTAGCTATATACAAACCCTGTGTATGCAGAACCAAAAGCAAAATAGAGACATCAGTTTAAAAAAAACACAAACTTACAACTGAAAGTAAGGCTCTGAAATATTATGTATGGTTGCTATTTGAATGGGTGCTTAAAGTTTAGAGGAACAAGAAGGATGCAGAAACATGTTCACGTGTTCAGTTGGTTAAAGTTTAGTTTACTAATAAATACCCTTTATTTGTATTCAAAATTCCAGAACTGGTCTTCAAAGAATGTGAGTGCATACTTAAAATGATTAGAGTTGAGTTAAAATGATTACAAGCTATTCATAAATCTCACTGATTGACCTCACCTAATAGATTCTGATTTCAGTACTTAAATTGTTAGATGTTTTCTTCTGAAACTCAGCATGCTTTTAAGCTCTTGAATGTTGACTGGAAATGATTATATCTTTTTAATGATGTAGAATTTTATAGATGTAGAATCAAGAACAGAAAGGTTATGAATGCTGATTATATTCAGTGCTACTCTCTAGAGAAATCTGAGTAAATGTTTTTCTCTTCTAATGTAAAATATCAGCTGCTTTCAGGTTGAAAATACATCCCAAATAAGTAAGTATATTACAACTGATTGATCAGTTGGAAAAGTGAATGTGAATCTCCTGGTTCAAGCTCAAAACTTCTGAAAGTAGTAAATGAAATCTGACCATCTGTATCCCAAGCTGTGAGATACCTGAACATTCCTAGTTTTGATTTATTATGCTCTCTCTGGAGGGAAAAAAAAAAAAAAAAAAAAAAATGTTGCTACTGCAGGTGTTGTAGGCTTTGTGGTAGTGGAGCAAAACTTCACTCTGCTTGCATTGCTGAGAGGATTTGCAGTCTCTGGGAACCAGAGGAATACAATTTCTCCCAAACGCTTTCTTCAAATCAAGTGGAATGAAGCCATTTTATTTAACAGAATGTCCCTATTGAACGGATATGTCAGAAGGACTAAATGGTTGATTTGATCCCAAAAGTTGCAAATTTCTGCAGCTTTAAAAGCAAAGACCATAGGCATGACTTGGAAAACTTGAAGGCATTATTTTAGGCATTGGGGTTCCTGGGTGATTTGCCTGTTTCCACTAAGAATCACTAATGGCTGCTGCCTTGGATTATTTTCAAACGGATGTAAGGTATGACTTGACCTAAATTGCATCATAGCAATTCAATTTCAAGTGACAAAGGAAAACTATGGAGAACAGGTAATCTATATCCAATAATTTGTTGTCTCTTAATTTGCTGATGGTAAGAAGCAATGATAAAATTTAGAAGCTCTGTCAAAACTCAGAGAAAATCAGATATACTTGCTGCAATTTGCCCGACTAACATGGTTGAGTTGGCACTAAAGGTTAAACCCAGTGACCAGACTTGCCAGTTGATTGCTCTGAGTAATTGGCATGTGAACAGTGTTGCAGCTTTTGTTCAGGAGGCTGGTATTTTTCTGACACCGTTTGAAAGAGTGGCTGATGTTTTATATGCTCAGGTTCCAAGTAAAATGCTAGAGTCACTGTGATGTTATGGGATTGTTCAAGAAAGTATCTGCAGTTGTTTTTTTGTTTGTTTTTTTTTTTAAGTTGTGGGGTTTTTCTTCTGATGAAAAAATCTTAGTAATCAAATGCTTCCTTAGGGCAAGAACTTCTCAGTGTAAAATTAGAAAGCATAATCTTGGAACCTTGCTTTTTTTTCCGTCATTGCACAGAATGCACATAACAAGTGCTCGGAGGGGTGGTGGAGAAGAAAATAATGTGCAGAGCAGCTCAAGGAGAACCTCTGTGAGGCATGAGAACAGTCGTCAGAGGAGCTTCTTTCAAGTAAGGTGTCAGCACAGTTTGGAGTACCTGCTGGGCTAACCTGTCGGGCTGACTAGAAAATGAATGCTGCATCATATCTCCAATACTCTTTTGATTTCTAAGTTCAGCTGAACTTTAAAGCGCAAAGACTTGCATTTCCAAAATGTATTTTATTGGCTTTAAAGGTGACGATTCAATTCCCAGACAAAATTCTGCATTAGTAGTGTTTTTAGTCTACCCAACTTTGCCTGAAAGACCATATTAGATGGCTTCACAGTTAGACAGTATGGTATCTACAGGAACAACAGCTGTGTATGCTAGTGAGTAGAAGAATTTAAGGTAGGTGTCTGGACAATAGCCTGCAACCTTGACAGGGCCCTGCAGAACCATCTGGTATGTGCTGGAGTTGGAGAGAGCATCCTGTTGCAAGAGTCCTTGTATTTCTCTTTACTTGTGATTAAAACGCAGGTGTCTGAGGTAAGAAGTCATCAAGAACATGGAGAGCCTGGTTGGCACAGAACAGAGAGAAGTTCAGCATGGTTTATTATTTTCAGGTCGCTGCCGGTAGTGCTGAAGCCAGGCACTTCAATGTCACTTGCATTTTTATTTTTTGCCTCTGCCCTGTCCTCTAATATCGTATCTGCAGGCTTTGCCATTATGCAAAGTATCCCCATCCATTCCTACTTATTGGTAATGTTGACTGTACAATGCTTTTATTGCAGATTTACAATGTACTTTGTTGCAGCCATTATACTGAGGTGGTACTTTGAAAGCTATGTTAGAAAACTTTTGTTAATTGACTTGCAGTCGTGTCAGACCTCTTGATTACACTTGCCCATTTCTCTGGGGATTCTTTTTATTTATTAGTTGAAAAAAATTGTTGAGATAATCTGAGGTCCTGACACTTCTTCTTGAGCTGGGAAATGAAGAGAGTCAGCAGCATCTCCATAACAGTTGCATTTAGGTACTGTAGCTGTGTGATGGGTTGACTGTGGAGGAATTTTTGAAACAGCAAGGAGGCCATGACTTGCCACAGCTCAGCAAACCAAGCTACCAGGATGACTACGAGGAATTGCCTTGATGTTCAATTGAGGAATTAAAAATATTGTTGCAAGCAGCTGGCATTTCTTCAAGGACAAGATCTACGTGACTGCTACCACAAGGGGGTTGTTTTCTTGCAGTTGTTTGATTGCTTTCGACCAGTCTTGTGTGAGACGCTGTACGCCCCTGCTAGATTGTTATAAAAATCAGGCTGTTTGGGTAATAAAGAGAGCATGATCTGACCATATTGGTGTGTGCCGTGACTTCGGCTGTTCTTCCTGCAACAGTTGACTAAAATTATTTCCTTGTATTTAGATCTATTCTAAATCTATTCTCCATTTTTTGCAAATATTTGGATCCTTTTATACATTGTGCTCTGTGTAAAATCTTGAAGTCATGTCCCATTTTTTGTTCTAACTCTTCTTGAATAGCCCGTTGTTCTTTAAATTAAAAGTGCATGGTTTAATTTCTGCAGGCTGTTCCTTATCTGTACATACCTTTTGTGTACTTCCTTACTTTGTTTCATGTGCAAACAGAATCACACAATCACAGACTGGCTGAGGTTGGAAGGGGCCTCTGGAGGTCATCTGGTCCAACCCCCTGCTCAAGCACCTTGCTGTGCACTGACTAATTCACAGTGCTGGTCTTCAGATGCTTTTGGCTCTTCTAAAGAGAATGAGCAAAAACTGTTCCAGGTGAAGTTGTGCCTTGTTTTGTTTGCATAAAGAAAGCTGAAACTTCCCATCTTCTATAAATTGAGTTTGCTGATTTATCCTAGTAGAGAGTAGTCTAATCTCCTTTTTAATAGAAAGGATCTAGTATTTTCCTCATAATGTCACCTATTACACCTGGAAAAATACCACTAATTATAAATATAAATTATAAATATAATTACACTAATAAAACTACAAATAAAAACTATAAAAATAACACTAATAACACTAATTTAAAATAGACATCAAGAAAATACTGCTGAAACAGTAGCATTATTTGTGTCAGATGACATTAGTGGCATGCATTCTAATATATTTTGAGACTCTCATATTTGTCAGAGCACAAAAGCTCCCATGTGTAAGTGGGACACTAAATTTCTAATCCTAGTCTTAATTCCACAATTTCATGGCTAGGATCTGGATGAGTTTTCTCAACTGAAATCTCTTCTGCTAACCAGGCTGTTTCTTAGGGCAGCTGCAATTGCAATGAGACCTGAGTAGAACGGCGTGCTGTTCTTACAGCTGTGGCACTTCACAGTGACATTAGAAGTTTCATCTGCAAATTTGGCTGCTTTTTGTTGTTGCTTACAAGGCAGATATATAAAACTAGGGTGTTTTCAATTTCTACTTATATTTTCAGTTTAATTTTTATCATTTCTTTCACCTGAATAGAGACCATACTCTTTTCTTTCTCTATCCCTGTCATACAGAGGATACAGAATTTATCTCTACCAGTGGATCACAGCTTTTATTATTTACTGTCACCATTTGGCTGACCTCTTTGATCTGAAAAACTATGTAATGATAGCAGCAGCTTCCTGAGGGGCATATAGATATGATGATATTGGCACTGAGCCGTGCAACCACTTAGTGATCTTGCCGTCTCAATTTTGTCATCTTAGCCTTGTTCATTGACAGGGCATTCTGCTTTAATACAGGCAGGAAATTTCAGATAAGTGAGCTTTGTTATTCTTGTGATTATTGCTTCAATGAAAAACTACTCAAGTTTCTCCAGTTGGGAGCTTCTCTCCATATCACGCAGTTCTAGACTCTTCCCTTTTTCCTCCCCTGGATTTTCACGTCTTTGGATTTTCTCATAGAAAAACAAGATCCATCCCAGCCAGCATTCATACTGTAACTTCTAGCAGTGGTCTGTGGAAACAACAAGTGAAGTCTTGACACATAATTTTGCAACAGGGCAAGAATGCCAGGGTTTGGGGCAAATGTGCTGACAGTTTTTCAAGTTGTCCTGTCTGCATCATTGTTCCAGACATAATTAGGAATGCCAGTATTTGCAGAATATTTTAGTAAATTATTTTGTATGGGGTAGCTTCGTAATTGTAACACTGTTTTCCTGAACGCTTCAGTGTCACGAGTGTCATTAATGCAGTGAGGACATGAGACTGGTGTTAGATTACTGATTTTTCTTTGCCATTAGTGGAAATCATCCATCTATGTGGTCTCTGCATGAGAGGGCAGCATACCAGATCATCACAAATGCCTTGAGTGTTGTGGAGTTTTTTTATTCAAAGGATTATTATAAAACTAAAACTTTAAAACCTGTTAAAGGCTAATTTACTGAAGGCTTTATTCTTTAACCCAAAGCAGAACTGCCAAAAATGCAGCTTACATTCTTAGATAAGCTTAGCTACGGGAAAATTGGCTCTAAGGTATTGATTTAAATAAATAGCACTTTATATTCAGTTGGATGGCATCAGCATGTTCTTATGAAGCTCAAACTTCCAAAGGAATCAATACTATGAAACTAAAACTAAATAGCAATTAGTGAAGTTACTGCTGCCTGAAGTGGCTATAGATGACAGTTTTATGGTTGTCAGCAAGGATTATTTTGGGACACTGAGTTCTTACTCTCTGATTCAGAAGTATCTGATGGCTGAGTTCAAAATATTGGAGCAATAGAATGTATGGTTTTTTGTTTATTTTAAGAGATTTATTAGCTACATTGGTGTAACGCATATAACCATGCTTGCATCACTGGTATGTAGAGCCTGTACAGACTTAATCTTTAAGTATTTAAGGGTTTAGGTGTGTGAATGATTCTTGTAAGCATTGCTCAATAATTTCTTTGAATGCATTCTTATTGTTCAGTGCCCTTTTGTATAATACCCATACGATTTACTTCATTGAGGGGCAAAATGCAAGGATATGCTGTATTAGCTGAAGCGGTTCCTCTTCTCTTCTGTTTTCCCATTATGAAACGTCTGAATTGCTGATATCTGACATCCACACTGAAAGGAAAACTTTATCTGTTATGGAAAAAAATTTATTATCTTGCATCCACTAAATTTTGACTTAACTTAGTTTTTATGCACATTTACTTCAGGTAGAGGTGGTGTTCAAATACCTTACTAGTTTTCTACTCCTATGTTGAGAAATTTGTTTTAGGTGTTATAACAGTAAAAAAAAACGTTCATGAAAAGTAAGGTGGGGCAAGTTAGTGAATATTGAACTTGTTCAGAAAACTTTGAAGACTGACTGTTCGTGAATTTTGATTTCCATCTTCTCATGCTGTTAAAATTTGCTTTGCTGGGTGATCGTTCTTGAAGTGGGTATCAGCATATAATAAAAGTTTATGGAGCTAGTTTTAGTTGTCAGACAGTAAAATGTGTCAAAGTTCTAATGATTGGGCAAACTCTGTACTTTTCTTTTTGAATGAATAGGTGTGTGCTAGTTAATATAAGCAAGCGTAAAGTATAGATTAACATATCTCACTGTTTATCCACTTTACTGGTGCACATGGATGTACTGGATGGAGTCCAACAGAGCCCACCAAGATGATGAAGGAAAAGAGCACCTAGTCTGTGAGGAAAGGCTGAGAGAGCTGGGACCATTTAGCCTGACAAAGAGGAGGTTCAAGGGGGTTCTTATCAATTCTTATCAATAAATAGCTGAGAGAAGGATGCAAAGAAGACTGAGCCAGGCTCTCTTCAGTGGTGTTCAGTGACAGGAAAAGAGTCCATGGGCACAAACTGGAACAGAGGAGTTTGTCTGAACATCAGGAAGCACTTCTGTACTGTGTGGGTGATGGAGCACTGGCACAAGTTGCCCGGAGGTTGTTGAGTTACCCTACTTGGAGATCTTCAAAAGCCACCTGGACATGGTCCTTGGCAACCTGCTCTGGTTGTCCCAGCTTGAGCAGGGGATTGAACCAGCTGACCTCCAGAGGTCCCTTCCAAACTCAGCCATTCTGTGCAAATTGCCAAGATGATTGAGAATTTTTTGTTAGAAGCACAAGGTAGTAGTGTTTTCCCCTGACTTGTATAGTGAAGTTTAATACCCTAGTTCAAGAGATCAAGCATGACATGGCTTTCTAGGAAGGATTATTGTACTTATGCATGTGAAATAAGTTTGCCTCTCTTCACACAGAAGGAAGTCTTGCATTCCTGTGACTTCTTCATTTTTCTAATGTTTAATAAAGTATACTTTAATAAGTTTTCAGAAACTGATTTTTTTTTTTTTAGTTTAGCAAGAAAGTTGAATTGTGACAGAGCTCTGCAGCCTCGGTGCTTATTATGTTTGTGTGTTCAATTTGCAGAAGCGTGTGTGTTCCCATCAGGGTTTTATCTTAATTAGTGTAATTGATTGCTAAAATTAGGCCCAAGAGTCCACTTACATTTAGCAGGAGAGAGAAAAAATGTTTTTATAAGGTATAGAAGTCCTCAATTGTTATGTAATTATGTTTTTATAGCCTTTGTGTAGTTTTCTTGTGCATTTTTATTATGAAGTCTAGCAATGTAGGTTATTTACAAAGGATCTCGTTTTCACACCTTGTAGTGAAAGCTCACACTTTTTGTAAAGTGTTTTTCTATGAGTCTTCCTTATGACCTATGAATGTACAGAGATAATCACTTTTCAGTAAGACCTTCTGTAACAATCCTTTCAAGACATGGGTGTTCAATTTACCATTTTTGTTTGGGAGTAAACATGCTTGAAGATAAATACGTTCTTTTCAGTCCTTTACACCCACTGTGTTTGGAAATTTGTCTCAGGTTATGCCATTTAAGAGAGACTAACAGATTCTTTCACCATACCTTTTACATCAGAAAGAAATGCCAATGGTTGGGAGGTGTGTGGTCTTCTGGGGGTGTTTTTTGTATTTTTATTTCTTTACTAGAATGAAAAATACTTTCAAAATCATCTGTTGATGAGATCTGGGGGGGATGTGGATGAATTCACAGCACATGAGTCTGTGGGATGAGGTTCATTAGACTTGGCTCCCTGGTGCCAGAGGCAGGCGTTTGTGCTGGTCCCTATCCTCACCTCCCTGGTGTCAGCCGCTTGTTCTTGCCACTTTGCTGTCCCCTTTCAGATCGCCGTGAGCAGTTTCAGCATGACACTTCAACCAAAAACTAAACAGAAAAAAATACCTGGTAACGTTCTTCAGTATTGGTGAACTAAGGTGACTTGCAGAGGAGTTTGACAAGCTTCAAAGCTCTCAAAGGACATTGGCTGTACAACCCAAAAGAGGTGAGGGTAAGGAAGCAATCAAGAGAAAGTATTATGAGACAGCAGTCTTTGGCAGCAGCAAACTCAGCTTAACAGGCCAAGGAGCCATGCTGACAGTCAGTTTTTCTTTTCATGGTACTTGTCATAAATTCATTAACTATGAGATCTGTGTTTGGAGAGATCCAAAATTAGGGCATGCTTGAAAACACAGGTTTGTTCTGTGCTAGCAGTCGGGGAGTTAAAGCTGTGCACAAACATTTTCTGTAATTTCTTTAAAGAAATTACATGAATTAGTCTGTAAATGTTCAGTAACATGACTGACATAGGGCAAAGAAACAACAAGACTTTGCAACTTCTGAATGGTTGTTTCCATCTGTAAAATTCTGAGTTGTGACTTTGCTACTTGTCTTCTCAGGAGGGAGAAACATTCCAGCAGATTTCATGGATACAAATTCACATGAATGTAATCCCTATGTGCAAACTGCAATTGTGACCACGTATTTCTTTGGGGATATATTTGCCATAGCTACCCAAGGCATTTATCCTGTTAGGGCATGGTTTCTTTTTCTTTTCTGCAAGGGCTTTTTGTCTAACTGTTCATCTCAGCATAATAATAATACTGAAATTTTGTCATAGTAAAACTGACATCCACTGCGCGGCTGTTATGCTTACAGTGTCCTCCAGGAAAAGCAAGTACAGATGATGTTAATTAGAGAAGACCTTAGGGGACTGTGGTCATAAAGTGAAAATCCTTCAGAAGAAAACTTCCGAAATTCATGCAGCAAATTGTTTGAGACTTGCTCAGTGTAACTGTCACCATAATCCCAGATGAATTTGGGAATTAAAGACTTGTGCCATCAGAGAGCTGAGCGTCTAAAATAGCTTATATGACTTTTCCTATAAATAACTAGAGAAGAGCTCAAATGAGATCTGGTATGTTCTAAGGGTGTGGTGAATAAGTAGCTGTGAGGTCTATAAAGTGCAAAGATCATCAACTGTAGTTTTTGTGTCTTCTGTACTTCAGAATTTCAATATTTAGAAGTTTCAACTCATTTTTGTGGACAGAAAAAAAATGTCAGAAGATCTTTATTCCCAGCCCCTGATAACTACAAATAACATAGTGATGGAGCTAACCAGGTTAAAACATTAAGGACAGTAATTCAACAGGAAAAAAAAAAAGAAATCACTTTGCTCTCACCCATTCACCCAATATTGGGGGTGAGGGTGGGTGATGAAGAGAGCTCAAGGAGGAAGGCTAGCACATGTCTTTGCATGATGTGGGGAGATCTTGCAAAGCTTGATAACATGAAGTTGAAAGACAGCCTTGGTCCCTATATCTAGCCATTTTGAAGACTTGAATTAGCTAACATTTCAGAATTTGGGGATGAAAACCTGTGAGGAATGTCTTTCTTCCCTTTTCTCTATATGATGTTTCTAAACATGTTTGTCAGATTCACCAGGTGTTAGAATAATAAAACATAAGGAATAATTTTTTCCTTCTCTAGAGTATGGTAAGTAATAGCTTTAGAGCAGCTTGCTGTGGATAATTAAAATAATGCCATTTTGTATTAATTTATATGTTGGATGAGAAGTAAAATCATGGAACATTGTCTTGAATTTAATTTGGAATTAGTATAGGTTGGGTTCCATTTCATCTCTGAAGTGAAAGTATCATTTGCATATTAGTACTCATGAGCATTTACTATGAATGCTGTTTTACATAGTGAAGCAGTAACGAGCATTGACATTAAAAATAAAATGCTTAAAAAACATGGGGATTAAAGGGAGACCAGGACGTGAAACTGAGCCAAAAAAGGTACAATTTAAAGGGGATGGGGAGGTGTATGTGTGTCGAATCTTTTTAGAGAATAAAAATAGCAGCAGAATTTTTGATTCACAGAGAATTTAACCGCAGTTTAAGACAAGTACAGGCATGTTTACTTTTAAGACAATGAAGTCTGAAGTCTTAAATGTCTGTGAATAGGTGATAAGAAATGACTGTCTTGTTATCATGCTTCTGGCTGTCCTGTGAGATCTGTTAACATCCCTTGGAATTCTAGGAATTTCTTCACCCTTCATTTGTTATGCTTTTAGGTTCCTAAACATTTGGAGTGAATGCTCATGTAAGATAAATCATTTTTCTTTCACTGTTTATCTTCTTTTCATTGCAGCCCATAGACATGAGTGTTGTCCACTTTCATCCTTATATAAAATAAATGTTCATTGCAGAGTGGGGTAGACAGATGGTGTAAAAGACTTGATTAGAGTATTCAAATATGTGCATAGTTGTAGCTTATTAATCTAAGCTGTAGCAGGATGCTGGAGTAGTAAATCTATGTACTGTTTTGGGGGTAAGTGGATATCAGACTATTTAATAAGCTGCAACTTGGATTGTTTCTGAGGGCTACTTTTTGATACACTGGGTTTCTTTTTTCATATTTGTTCATTGGCGCAGAGACTGCCCTCTGCTGTACTCTTCAGCTGAAGGACTGTTTAGGTCTTGTAAGCACTAAGTGTAGCTGCTGGTAAGTGAGCAAAAAGTGTTAAATTATGTAAGAGCTTTATCAATGACACAGGATAGCAAAACATAAGCAAAGGTCAAATAGGATATTTCTGAATTTAAAAGTATCTTTAAATGACCGTGACAGAGGTCCGTGTCTAGTGAATTCTGGAAATAAGATTCCTGAAGCCTACTCCGATTTCTTTCTGCTGTCATGCCCTCCCCTAATACATCTGTATTAGTGTACATCCCAACTGAAACATTATTCCTCCAAGTGTCTATTTTTCATTTGGTCTAAAAAGCAGAAATTAAACAATGCTTATGTGCATTGCAAATGCTAGTGTATATTTCAATCAAAGGGAATCATGCAACAAGTAAGGTGTTGGTTAGTGTTATCAACGATTGTTTTTTATTTCGGTCAACTTTGGAAGGACTTTAATTTTTTGTAACTGAGACCAAAGCATTTATACCACAGTAGAAAGTCCAATTTGTTAAGACTAAAGCCTTTTGTGTGGTGGTTTTGCTTGACCTGTGCTATCACTTCTAACAGACTAAAGTGTCTCGCTATTGAGATTCTAATCGAGGACGATTGTTGCTAATAGAGCATGCATCATGTGTTTTTCACTGAGACATCAGTATGAATTTAAATAAGATTTGTGTTCTCCCTCTTCGTATCTTCACTTCATACCTTAATAATTCATATGAATTCTGTAGTGTTTCTTTTATGAAAATTGGCCTGTTTGATTTCTTAAAATTTAGATCATGCTTATTCTGAGGGGCTCTGATTTCTTCAGATCTAACAGAGCTAAAATATATTATTAAAATTAATCTGTGTGGTGCATCTTGATCTGTCTTCACTTGATTTCACTCACCTGAGTCGCTAAGGCTGTGAGCATTTTCTGATGGCCGACAGGAACAGCACAGGCAGCTGAAGTGCTGTACTTCAGAGGTTTTACTGGTGTCGGTACTGCTGTGTGCTGAGAGGTTTTAGCCATCTGCTGACCAAGCTTGACACGACTCACAAAAAGTGCTTTTTCACCCCTGGATTTGAGTAATCCTCTCGATTCCAGGCAGAGCTGGGCGAGCAGCTGCCCCCGCCTCATAATGGCAGGAGCAGAGGCCGAGCGCAGTGCGGAGCGGCACCGCACGGCTCACGGAGGATGCGAGTCCTGCAGCGCTTCGCAGGAGCTGGGTGGGAGCAGACAAAGCTCGCCATGGGAACGAGCAGTCCTGCTCCGGAGAATGGCAGAGGAATGCCGAGCTGGTGGTGTGCATGAGGAGCTGCAGCTGCTGCTGTGGAGAGCCCTGGCCCGGGGGGCAAACATCACGGCCCTGTGCCGCTGACCAGCCGCTCTTGTGGGCGTTTGGCACTGGAGAGGGCTTCTTTGATTAATGGTAATAATTACAAATCTTGCATGAGATACCAAAATACTACAGTAATGTGTGCATGATTCCACTTGTTTATATGGCAAGCAACTTGTATATGCTGCTTATAAAACTGAATCTAAGCATCTGAAACTTCAATTTCACCATTTTCTTTGCGCTTTCGTGTTGTGAGCTGACAGTCTGATTCCTCTTGTACAAATGTAACTAAGCAGTAACAATCAAAATTGCTTTCCTTTTGAGGGCTTAGCCCTTTTTGCTGTTGATCCACATACCTTGCACATTGAAGTGAGCATGGAATGTTAAAACCTTTCGGCATGTCTGGTAGCCCTTTGAAATACACACATTGAGCTGAGTTACTCTGCTTGACGGGTTTTCTAATGAACCCAGGACTGAAATGATTAGAAGTAAGAGTCAGCTGGATATTGAAGGAAACGTTTTCTTCTAATACCAAGACTACGGTATAACATATATTTAGAGGAAATGACGTAAAATGTAGACTTAAGAAAATAATCATAGCAGAAGTCAGTCTTGAATATATTGCAAAATTAGTGTAAGAGTTTTTTTTCATATCACAGAATTTTTGAAAATTAAGAAAAACAGTATCGAGCTTTCCTAGGGTTTGCAACTTTTACTCGCTTTTGAAACACATCAAGCTGCTTAAGTTTGTATCAGGTGTTTCAGATACTGTTAAGCTTCATATGAGCTCTGCAAAGTATTTTCTACTACAAACTCCAATTTTTAATGCTCGTCAGGTAATTTTATGCTTTACAAAATGATTTGTGCTGTTTTCCTTTATGTAATTGAGTTACAAGACTCTTAATCATGAAATACCGTTGAGGAAACAGATGATGTTTGGGAGATGATGCATTGAAAGTTTCTGTAATTGTTCATCTTAAGACTTGATGCAGTGCTTAATGGTTAGAGTAATTTTTTTTTCTGTTCCTGGTGTCTGCCTCAAGCTGAGTCTTGTTTTTAACCTCAACTATACCATGCCTTAATTTGAGGAATAAGTGAACATTTTACCAGTGTCATGTTTTACCTTTTAAATTCCTTAGGACCACTGTAGAGAGAAACTTCAGAGTTATTCTGAAGTTTTTTTTTTTTTCCTTGTGGTTATTTAATTTGTTGCAGTTGGGTGGTAGCATTTTTCCAGAGTTGTTGGTGCTGAGGATCTGCGATATGTGAAGCACTCCTCAGAAAGCAGAAAGAACAGTGGACTTAGATTTGGAGGGGGCCGCCTGTTATCACAATTCCTTTGATTAAAGGAAGTTATTCCAGCATTCCAGACATGCAGCATCCCTCTGCTTTTACCAACTAGATATTTTTAGGGGGTAGGGCTTGCGGGAGTTAGTTTGGTATTTTGGTAATCTTAAATCTTAGCTTGCCTGACAAGTGAGGTTTCATATCTTTTGTATTACCTCAGTGTGATTACTTGGCCTGTACTGCTTATTGCTTGCTTAAGAGACACCCGATTTTCCAGGATATCAAAATTATTTTCTACCAAGTGCTCCTGAAACTCCTAATATTTGATGTCTATTTCCAGAATATGGGTGTTAGTGTGACTGCAGTGGAACTCTAGCTTTCCCTAACTTCTTTCTTTCTTAACTGACTTAACTCAGATCTTATATACTGAAAGTGAGTAGCAGTTATTACAAGTCACTTATGTCTCAGTTACTCTTTCAGGAATTTGTATGCCCTTGGCATCTTGCATAGAGTTTATGCTGAAAATGTAAGCAACATTAGTAATGTTTGCCCAATATTGGTATTTGCCTAGTACTAATGTTTACCTTATATTGTTTCTGTTTCTCTGGTCTTCAGTGTTCATTGCTATGCAAAAGGGGTTTAAATTTCTTATTCTATGTAATATCTGTGTACATATATACACAGATGCATAAGTTTTGGTTGTGCCCTTTCTCTGATTTAACCTCAAAACCTACTCTTTATGTAGCTAATGATTTTAAATTTGATGGAGGGAATGTACCTAATCTCACCTTCAACATTTTTGATCAGTTTTTTAGTATTGGCCAGTATTGGCCATCATTTTGTGATGTGTAGGTTTCTTTAGTGTGACGTTACTTAGCTTACACTCTAAGTGTTATGATGATATGTTTTAAAGTTGCATTTTACTACTTGCATATCCTTAGATAAGGTTTTGACTTCCTTGGTGCTGAGTAAATGGGCATTATTCATTCCCTCATATTGTTTTGACACCTGTTAGTCATCGTGTGTGGACTGAGGAATGTAAGTTTTTTGTCAACTTGTCAGAGTTGAAAATAGATGAATGTAACTTTCAAAGGGCTCAGTCTTCAGCCAAGTTGCAGCTAGTACTGTGTGCATGAAATAGAATTTGAATTATCTTCCACACACAGCTCTGCTCTTTGCAATTTTGTTTTACCCACTGAGACTTTGTTTTTGGAAATTGGCAATTGTGTACAATGACATTGCCTTTGTTGAAAGGGAAATTGGGCATTCTGAGGGTCGTTTTACTAAATTCTTATCTTCCTCTCTCCAAATTTCAGAGATCACATTTTGGCACAGTGCTTTATATAACTCTTACTGAATACAAACTATGACTCCGTTTTTCAAAAAGCTGTTCTTTTTAATTGTGTACTTAGAGAAAGTTTTACAGGCGCTAGTTGACTGTGCAGAACTTGCAGTGCTTGCCTCAATACTGTATAGCTTTTGATGGGCTTTTCTTGGTGGTTGCTTGATTTTTGTTTATTTTGCGTATCAGTGCAGGGCAGTTAAGCATCGTTGGAAGGCAAAAAAAAGATTTTTCACTACCTAGAAATGCTTTCAGATTTACTTGAAAATTTTAGTAATAACTGGTTGTAGTGATTAGGGAAGAAATAAGTGAAGAAAATTTTGCTGTTGCTGTATGTGGCTGTATACTACTAATGAAAATAGAAAACTGTACATTCTTAGGATTGCAAGCTGGCAGAAACTTGTGTAGGAGTGTCTGTTGCTGCTCCTCCAAAGCTGTACTATTGCTATTTAATTTTCAACTTAATTACAACATAACCAGCCTTCCTCTCCTCCTCCAGACACAAACATTTGGTCTGATTTTTTTTTCTTGTCTTGGTGCTTCCAGTGCTTTTCTGTAATACAACTTTGAGATGCTTTGTAGTATTTAGGTAGGCATTGGAAAGGGTTGCCCAGGGAGGTGGTGGACTTACTGTCCCTAGAGATGTTTAAGGAAAGGTTGGACATGGTGCTTAGGGACAAGGTTTAGTGGGCGATACTGGTGGTAGGGGGGTATTTGGACCAGATGATCTGGGTGGTCTTTTCAAACCTTAATGATTCTATGATTTCTTTTGACTCAGTAAATAATAGATAGCAAAGGAAACCTGATAAAAAGGAATTTAAAACCTCAAGCACAATTGCTAGTTGTAACTCTGTACAACTATTTATTTTTTTACCTTTTAATTTGACATGTTGAGGTTGATATATCCACGTCTTTGTGACAGAGAAAGCAGAAAGAAAAAGGCAATGTGCTGTAAGACACAGCTATGTGTTGTATTTAAGAGCTGAGTGACTGCATTTACCTTAAGACTTAGGTTCTTTAGCCTGAATCAACAGGAATGATAAACCATATCAGGATGGAAGGCTGGATTTGGAGTATAGTGGAATGTCACTACTTGCCTGTGGAAATTACTGTGTACTGTCAAATATACGTGTGTTTGCACGTGTGAAGGTTTCTACTCTTGTATTTAACACTTTCCACTTTAGTGCATGTCTACAGGAAGTATTAAGAATAACTGCTCACGTGAACTTATCCTAAGACTTCATGGCTACTTGGAATTGTGTAAGTGCAGCTCCAGACTTCTTTTTTAGATAGTATCTTTAGGAAGAACTCTGTGCCAGACCTGTCTTCTCTGAAACCTGGGAATCTGTGTTTACATGAAAATACCTCAGTTTTTGAGCAATACGCGCAAATATTTTTACATGTTTATTGAACTTCATGTAAGCATGTTGTCTATGACAAGTTATTCATGTTTAGTGTTTGTAGGATCATAGACATAGATTGTGTTGGAATGTTTAGGAGTGAAAGGATAAGTTAAAACTGATTGAGAACTTTAGGAAATTGCTAATTTGCAATTGTGTATGTTAAATGCCAAAAATAAAATGCTTTGACATGGATTTATAAGGAACTTTAGCATTGGTTTTAACAGTGCTCTTGCTAATATAAGCACGTGAAAATTACTAAAATGAATGAATCAGATTTGTGAGGGTTCTGTAGTTCTTACAAGGGAAGAAGCACTACATAAATGTGGAGGGAAAATTCCACTGTTCTCGTGTCTGGAGCCTTGAAAAACTGTCTTAGGTGTTTTATTAATACAGTTACTCACTAGCTTCCTTTGAATGTCTTCCATTAGATTTTCATCCTGGATGCTTCTTCAACTGCCTTGTGATGGAAGGGAAATATTATTGAAGTTATAATGGATTTTACACAGCATCACAACAAAAACTGGCCTAATAGCATTTGTCTTTGAAGCGAATAGGCATAATTACGAATAATCATGACAACTTCTCATATGAATGGACACATCACAGAAGATTCTGACAGTGAAACAAAAAATGTGGATCTTGCATCTCCTGAGGAACCTCAGAAGCACCGAGAAATGGCTGTTGATTGCCCGGGGGACTTGGGCTCCAGGATGATGCCCATGCGGCGGAGCGCTCAGCTTGAGCGAATCCGTCAGCAGCAGGAGGACATGAGGCGCAGGCGGGAAGAAGAGGGAAAGAAACAAGAACTGGACCTCACTGCTTCTATGAGGCTTAAGAAATTAGCACAAATTCCTCCTAAAACTGGAATAGACAATCCAATATTTGACACAGAAGAAGGGATTGTTTTGGAGAGTCCTCATTATACTGTGAAGACGCTAGGTAGGTAAAATGCAATGAATGCGGTAATGGAGAAAATATTTAATTGAATATTAATGTTCTTCTAGGTGACTAAAAGACATGGTTTAGCTAATTCTTCCTACTTGGATTTCAAGTCTTCGGGTCCTTCAGACTTAAGGTTGTTCTTCATTTTGCCATCAGGTTATGTTCTCCAGCAAGGGGCTTTTCAAAACTGATCCATTTGGGGGGCATTTAAACAAACTCTAGAATGCTAATGGGTTCCTTGGATGTCTCAATCATCTTAAGGTGGGGAAAACTGTGCAACTGCCACCGAATTTCCTTATGTTTGATGAAGGACAGACCAGAATAAGCAATGAATAAACATGTTGTTTCCTACAATAAAACCTTTCGTACTTTGTGTGATTTTACTGAATTTCTGAACTATACTGCTTCTGACTCCTTCCAGATTTCCACATTTGCTGTCCAAGTGAGCCTGATTCATCACCTGACAAATCTCTAACCTTTGTTAACAGAACCCCAAATAAAAATTGTCAGGTGCTAATGAATTACAAATATGTTAAACTACTGTTATTGATTCATGTTTAAAAAAAATGGATTTTAGCTTAGCTTTTTTGTTAATCCATAACATCTGCACAAAATATAGGGGTTTAAATAACAGCATTCACTCAGTTGTCTGTGGTTTTAGTTTTGAAAATGTTTCATAAGCGCTAATGTCTAATTTGGCATATCTTTGCCAAGCCTTTAATCTTTTCATCTTAAAAAAATATATGTAATAAGATATTGTTTATAAAGACAAAATGGGACACTTAATTAAAATTTCAAAGGGCATGTTTGTTATCAAAACAAGATGTGATTTAGACAGCAGACCTAGTGGAAATAAATTTCTGAACATCTAGAACATGTGCATTTAAGTATTCAACTGGCTTGCTCACAGCAGTGTAATTCTCTTAGATGCAGAAAATATTTTGTTCACTACTGTTTATTCTGCTTAGTTAAATGAGTAACTGATGCTTCAAGTAAGTAAACCTTTTGTAACTACAATTAAAACCTTTTTTTGGAGGGGAGTACCTGCTTATTTTTAATGCTTTTGGCAAAGATTACTTATAAATATAGACAAACTTCTAGAAATCGTTTTGGATAAAACAGTTTTCTTAGTCCTGTAATTCAAGTAGTATATGGAACGTTAGAGAGCTAGCACTAGCACATCGGGTACTCTAAAGAGTTCTATACAGAACTTAAGAATTAAGGTATTGGTGGTAATATATAACTAAACCAACTTAATATCACTAAGTTTGTTCATTACTTTTTGTTTGAAGTGATAAGCACAGCTATTTTCTTTTGCTCTTTTTCTAATCTACTGTGTTAAGCAGTAACCACGGGTCCTCCCCTGCAGTTGCGTATTTTTTCTCTAGCAGTCTTTTGATTAATAAGTATATTGCACAGTGCTCCATCGCATTCCAGCCATTTCATAGTCTACTGGAAAAAAAGACAGCAGTGTTTCTTGTAAAAGAAGACTTTAGGAAAAAAAAAAAAAAAAACAAACAGTGGATTGCTAATTGGTCTGCAATTTAAAATGGACTCGTTCTGCAAAAGAATCCTGACTTGTCTGTGAGTAAATGCAGATGTTAGTCATTTACTGAACTTCTTTTTTTCTAGACAACTCTTTCAATAGGGAATGTCTAGAGAATAGAGTCTTGTTACCTGGTGTTCATTTAAAACAAAAACAAAACTACAAAAAGAAATCTATAATTTAGAATTCATAAACAGGGACCTAGAAAGAGTTAGGCATGAGTAAAGCCAGATTTTCATGCGTTTTTGTGTGTGTTTTTACAATTCAACAAATTACTTAGGAAGGGATTTCTAGCTTAGTGGGAATATTTCATTTTATGTATTACAACCATTTCTTGTGATTCTTTTCTTTTTAAAGATTTTTTTTAAAGTATCTTGATGAGGGGCAGGGGTATTTGCTGTTCCTTCAAGGATCATCATTTGATACAGGGCTTTTACATCCAGCACAGATGAAGATTCAGTTAAGAGGGGAATTAGATGGGGAGGAGAGCACTCTGGTAGATCTGTAAGAAAGGGTGAAATAGAAGGCACTAGCAAAGGGCTGAAGAGGAGAATATGTAGAGGTATCTAGGAAGGGGCATTTTCTTATTACTGTTATACCGTAGATACCCATTATTCTACTTTTATTTATGTCCTATATGGAGTTATTACAGATCTATGTGATTGTGTATAACAAATCTGTGTGCATATATGTCTGAGAATTCAAGTACTTGCATACATAAGGGAAGTAGAGAATTCACAAATAATTGAATAAAATCATTTATGTGCATAAGGGGTGTTACAGAGTTAGGTAAGTTAGGTTCTCTAATGCATCACTTATTTGAACCTAGTAACAGAATTGTGATGTGTGTTTAAGTGAATAGGTATTAATAGGAGCTTTATGTGCAATAACATCTGTTTTCCACTACGCTTTTTTTTAATGCTTGGAAATAATACCCTTCATCAGTCTGAGATAAACTGGTTGCTGAGATGCTTTGGTAGTTTTATGTATTCAGCTAGGCAAGAAATGTGCCAGCATACCACATCCTATTTAGTAAATATTCTTGCCATCTAAGTGTTCTTTAGTCTTCAAGTGGCTTTTCCCTGTGTGATGGGCACTATATTTTGTATACAGTCCCCTAGTGAGATGCTGGCCTTCTTAATTACTATTCTGAGCTATACTGGATTTCACCTGTGGAATATCCTGCCCAGCCTGTATCTGAGCTTTCAGTGCAGCTTTTGTACTGCTCTGTTTCCTTGTTTCCTTGGTTGTTATAGGAAGAAGCTTATGACCTTTGGTGGGTAAGATATTTTTAACATGTGTGGAATGGTTTTGGGGTGTGTTTTTTAATTGTCCTGCGGACAGTAAAATACTCTATTGGGAGTGTTTGTTTCCTTTCATTGTACAGAAGACTGACTTAAATAAATGTTTTCAATTTAGAGTTTAGGTATGCTTTGCCTGAAATTACAAACATTGCACTTGGTTGATATGTGTATTTTACAAGGTTTTACAGATTTCATGTGCCCCTTGATCAACCATTTTAAACTTGCACTCAAAGTTTACCTTGAGTCTTCTGTTCAGTGTACTGATGAGTCTGAGGTTAAAAATAGGTAAAGGAAACGCCTTGGTGGAGTATTCATGTTAGTGATCCAAGTCTACCATAATTGTTTTTTTAAAGGCAACCTAGCTAGTGTCTTGATAACATTCCTGTTTTAATGTTATTTAACTGGCTCAGAATGAATGAATAATGAAGATTGTAAAAACAAAAACCATTTCTAAGCTGGCGTTTTGTTACCAGTAAAGGAGGTTCACCTCAGTATTAGCTGACAGTTTTAAAATTTGGGATTTTCTTTGCTGTTGAGAAAGTTTGATTTTTTTACATGATGTGTGAGAGAGCATACATTATTTTCATACACACAACACCCACTGTATTTTGGTCTGCGGGAGGATGTGAAAGATACAGACTTGTAGTGCAAAAGACTTCCATGATTTTGATCATAGGTTTTTCTCCCTTTTTATTTTTCATACCTTCTTATTTTAAGCTGGTAAGACTAAGCATAAAGTTATACTTGTAAATTGTATAGTTTACTTAACAATCACTCGTAGTATAAGTAAGCAATGTATAATTTACATATACGCACATGGGAAGGTCTATTGAAATAACTCTTAATACACAGTGAATCAAGATTGGTTTAGCAAAACAGTTATTTTCATATCGCAAAATAGTCCCTCTTTCACATTTAGTTATACATGAACTGCAGTTATGGGATCTTCTACATATCAGTGACTTCAGAGAATTTTTTAATATGGAATTAAAGTTTAAATCATGTACCAGCTTGTTTATATGTTACAGTGACTTGAGGTCCTTGTTTTGATTCTGATATATTCTGCAAATAAACATCAGAGTGAATAATAGATAACAAATTTACATACATTATTGCTGATTTAAAATACTGAATAGCAAAACATTTTTGGTAAAAATCTTAATACAAACATTAGAACGTTATCAGCCTATTAACTTGTAACTTATTTTTATTTTATTTCCTACCTAGAAGTGGAAGAACTGTTAACTTCTCTTAAGCATATCCAGCACATTTTGGTAGACCCTCAGAGCCAAGAGGATATCTCTCTCATTTTACAGCTTGTTCAAAATACTGATTTTCAGAATGCATTTAAGATACACAATGCAGTTACAGTGCATATGAACAAAGCCAGCCCTCCATATCCTCTCATCTCCAATGCACAAGAACTAGCACAAGAGGTATGTACAGTATGCATCTCTGTGATACATATGTGAAACCTATAATCATAGCTGTTGTTGAAATATGTTCTTGGCAAGCTTGTCTGGGTTACTGAATGTTAAATATAAAATGGTTATAATAGTCACTGATTGCTATATCCAGTTTTTCCACATTTCCAGACAGTAACCAGAAAAGTATTTTAGGGATAAGAACTTGCTTTTTTAGCATGGGTAGATATGCAACAGAAAAGGTATTGTTTAAACATAGAAAAGAGAGCAATTATGAAAATTTAAGTTTTTGCATTCAGTATTCTTTATTCCAAGCATTCAGAAATTGAATTACAGTTCTGTTATTGTGACTTTCCTCCAAGTTGAGCCATGGTAAAGAGGCATGTCTGAAAATATAACTGTACTGGAAAACAAGCATTCCGTTTTAAGGGGAGCAACAGATACCTTCATACGTGATTCCTGTGTTTTGATGACTGCTGTGCTAGTCAGATTACGTTTAATTTTGTCGGACAGTTGACAATTCTTTTATAAGACCTGATATGTTTTTTAGAAATTAATAAAGTATACTTTTAGAAATATAAGGTTTTTAACTTCAGTCTTTTCAGTGAGATCTTAACTGTTTGAAATACTTTGAATACAGTTTCAGCCAAGTTAGCTGTTTTCTTTGAGTTTTATTCACTTGAATACTGATGATCAATACCTGTATAAATAGCTTTATAATCAGTAGAAGTAATTTATGGAAAATTAATCAGATACAAAGTTGCTGAGAACAGAATGAGTTTTCACACAGGGCTGGATGTGGCTAGACCTCTGAGAGAGTGGCTGCTGGTTCACGTTACCTTCATGCTCCATGGCTTGGTGCCTGAGGGTAGTGCAGGGCAGTGAGGCCGCACCTTGTGTGGACATCCTTTTTTTAACTTGAAGCTGGCTAGTATGAATGCACCACGGCGTGAGTGCGGTGTAACAAGGTTGTATTCAGTAAAGCCAGATCCAGAGGCTAAGTAAATGCACTCAGTCAACCAAACTCACCTGCTCTGAAACCCAGCTCATGTGAGCCAGTATATAAGCATTTTGTAGTTACTCAAAGGTACCTCGCTTTAATTTCAGCATGGCAGTAACATGATTTTCCTAGTATCTGGTTTTCTTTGTCCAATTAGAAGCATTTTTTTCAACATCTCTTTACACTGTCCTTTTCCTAGTTTTTAATCTTACAAATAAAGAAAATGTAGCAAGCTTGGAGTTCTTCTGCAGAAGAAATTGCAAATTCTTGAGGGTTGTCACTTAAATGGACTCTAAAGGCACAGTGTGCTGATTAATTTGCAGCTCTGGATTTTCCTGTTTAGGTTTGTCAGTAAGATTGCACCAAAACCAAGTGGGAGTATTTTACCTATGAGCTTGCCTCTGGCTTATTAGTCTGCCTCTAGGCTGCTACAAGATGCTCACAAGGCTTCTTCAGTGTCTGCGAGCCTGAAGGAACCTTTTAAGTTAACTTCCATTTGTAAACTACTTCCCCAAACACACACTTCATCCAGACCTAGTTTGTGTTTTTACTCAGATGCACGTCAGTTTTTGAATCTCCGCTTACATATATGAAGTTACAGATTCATCTCTTAGGAAATCTGGTTGGGTCATCATCCCGTTGCCACCCCCCAGTGGATATGAAAGTGTTTAATGGATGTTTCCAAGAAGAGTATATGCTTTTCAACTCTAAATTACTCCTGCAAGCCACAATCTTCTGGTGACTAGCAAAGCTCTATTAGTGTAGGAAAACTATAGGTCTGTTTTTAAACTTTCATATTCTTCCCTGCAATCTTCTCTACCCCTCACTTTCTCGACACACTCCTCTGTTTTTTCAGGTAGTTTCATAAATCCTAAGATCAGAAAACAGTGCAAAGCCAACTCTGTGTGTCTTAGCAACAATACAAAAAGAAATTTAAGAATAAAGAAAATACTTAATCCAATGGATTCTGCCATCACCCAGAAGAGTATTACGTAAAAGGCAAACGTTCCTGCTCTCATTTTGGTATTTCATCTCCCATCCCTGTCTTGCTCCAGCCTTGAAATTCCTGAAGAGGCAATATATTGCATATGTCTGTTCCCATTTTCTGATGTAATTTAGATTCAGCTTCTTGCATATTTAAGTGACTTACATTTTGCAATATGTTAAGTAGGATCCTGAAGTGATTCAGCTGGAAATTCAGGACAAATATTTCTGTGACTAACAAAAGTGTCTCAAGAGGAAGACCTTAAGGCCTCCATTCGTGTTATTCTGTATTTTCTAGTCTTGTCTGAACAGAAGACATGGACTCATTTTTAAAATCTCTTACTCCTTTTGGAAAGGTCTCTTTTATGGCTTATTAAGGTCTCCGTTAACAAGAAAGGAAATTATTTCTGCTTCAGAAAAGAATATTCTCTACCTCCTATCCCAAGCAAAGTCTCTGACTTGCGTGCCCAGTTTTTTGCTTGTAGTGTGGCTTTGTGCCTTTACTCCTGAACACAAGCATGGGAAGCTCCCCCAGAAAGCAGTTTTCATCTTTCTAGAGCTTTGCCTACATCAGGGTGTTTTTAAAGACACTTGCAAAAGCCTGAACAACAAGATACTGATAACATCTGAGAATACAAGACATTACAAGGAAGAAAAATAGCATATACATGCATAACATTATGTTAATATGCATATTTTAGTGTACAGGTCATCAGTGACAGTACACAACCCTGAAACAGTTTTGTAGCGCATGTCCCAGTTTAAAGCTACAAACATCTGTTTTGTTGGAGGGTTTATGCTGTGGAAGAGAACCTGTTCTAGAGTTCATGCATCTGCAGCCCTAACACAAAAAGTTCGCAACACAACTTCATATTGCAACAGAAATTTTCTTCTTCCCTTAAAAGAAAAAAGGTAAAGATTCCTATTAAACATATTTCCAAAGGTAGAGTGTTGGGGACGTTTTCATTTGCCACACTGAACTGTGATTCAAAAATCTGTTTTCATTTACTCTTTAAACAGTTATTTACTTTTATAAAACAATGTGTGTGAACAATGTGTTGTAAAAACTTTATAGCTTTTAGTTTTTTTGTTAACCATTAACAATATATTAGAGGGGAATTGTGCACTTTTGTTTTCTCATCTTCTGTAGGGAATTCTTAAAATTACTGGTGTACTTAAGTTTTCTCACTGCTTCTGGTAATCAGGCACAAACAACTCATGATTTTTCTTTAATCTTATTTTTAAGAAACCTTTATTGAATTGAAAAAGTGGAATGGAGCATTTAAGCTTAAATAATTTATTTTAGAGAGCTAATATCTGTAAGTGTGTAGTCTGCCTATAAAAATAGCCATTAAATATCAAGTGTAATTAAATTGATTTTTAATCCATTTAAAGTTGATTAAAATGAGAGCAAGGATTATGGGATTCAAGATTTGAATCTTGACCTTGTAAGAATATTTGATTTAGCATTCAAGACAGTGTGTAATTTGTGGCTTGTAACACAGCATATCAGATACCTTGGAAGATGTTCTTGCTATTTAATATACTTAATAGATTTGATTTCTATAAGCTATATTTCTAAATACTTAATACTGTTCATTTCAGCAAGTGTAGGTAATTAAAATAGATCAGTGCTTCTCAGAGGATGTGCTTCAACCATGATACTAAATGATTAAATAATAAATTCCCCTTTCTATTAGAAAAGGGGGGAGGAGGGGAGGAGGTAAGGAAGGAGGAGCTATTGGAGTATTTGAATAATGTAATTATTCAAAGCAAAAGTTCAGTTGGTTGGGCTAAGTTGCAAGGCATATCAAAATAAAGATGGATAGGAGATGCTGTTCCTGGCATTTTGTTCATAAAAATCCCACTCTTCTGGTTTTGTCTGGAAAAATGCAGTAAGAAGATAAAAGGAGGGGCGAGCCAAACATATAAATGCTTTACTGTAATTGTTTATTTGCCTTTATTTCAGGATATTTCATCTGTGCATCATGTTGCAACTAGGAAAATATTACCATAAATAATGTATATTTTTGGTACAAATTCACAAAGGATTGCAAATTCACTTTTGAGAAATGTAATAATTACAGACATGTAGTACATCTTTTCCTCTGGTATCTGGCCACATGTTCAAAATGTTGCCTTGCTTGCAGGACTTCTATATTTATTTCTGAAAGTTTTTTTTCTAGTTTTAAAAACAAACAAAAAAACTCTCAAAGTTTGGATAAGTAAGGCTTTAAAACTTCTAGCTTTTTCAAGACAAGAGATGAAAGACCATTGAATGTTAGGGACTTCAAATAAATCTCTGAGAAATTGTCTTGTGTAGAAGAGAGAAAAGAGAGAGGAAAAGTTTCTGATTCCATCAGTGAGATATATTCACTAGAACATCTGATAAATGACATACCAAAATTCAGACTAAGCTTCCTGGCAGCTGCAGAGATATAACTGTGGTCAGGCCTATGTGAAGCTGAATTCTTTCTTTTCTCTAGAATTTTGAGGAGACTAGGTGTAGGGCTTTTTTCCAAAAAAAAAAAAAAAAAGTGGGGGGGAAGGGGGTGCAAAAAAAAAAAAAAAAAAAAAAAAAGACAACATAAGTTGTCTTCTTGTTTGACTTTTCTAAGTTATAACAGGTTTGTTTACCATAAGGCATATTCTAGAGATGTCAGAAGGAAAGCTGCTGGGGGCTGTGTCAGGTTTATTGCTAAGCCCAGGAACTTGTTCCAGATGGTGGTGTTTTGTTGGCAATGTGAAGATCTTGCTCCATGGAACGATTCATTTAGTAACTTTTGCTAGACTTTAAAAGTTATATTTACTGTTTTCAGTTCTATTATCTGATAGCATCCATGAGAGTTGTTAGCATTTCTTCAGGTAATTGCTCACAGAATAAAGGCTTTTTATACATTGTTAGTTCAAAAAAAGTCATTTTCACTTGGTACAGTGAGTTTTCTGAATTACATTACATTTTTTCATTCTTAAGAGTAAAAAGCTCTTGGGAAATAAATGTTTTCCATCTCACAGAACACTGCTGTTATATTTGTAATCTGTTCATGATGCCTCCAGATTTTTTAGTGCTGCTGGACTGGTGTGCTTTTGATGCAGATTAAAAACCTGAAGATAATGGCTATGGAAAGTATCTTCTTCAGCCTTGCCTTCAGATACAGGGAATGTCCCCGCTCTTGGCTTTCCCTTGAAGCATACAGGGAGGCATTCCTTGCCAGAAATGATGGCAAGGCCTCTTCAACTGAATGAGAATGCAAACCTTTTTTGGCAACAAAAGCTGCTTGAGCAAAAACAGTCCTTGTGTTAATGTGCATTATGTTATTTCCCTGGCAAAAATCAGCTGAAGAAACCTGGTTTATAGGGATGTTGGTATTTTAAGTTTTGACTCTTACACTTTCTGAGGCAGGGGCTCGAGCAAGTGTTGCAAAACCTGTTTTGGAATAAAACCTGTTTTGGAATCTTTGGTCTTGCTGCTGCTCAAAATATTGGGCAGAAATAAACCATCTGCTTTTATGGAAAAGGATATGTAGTCACTTCAGTGAGAAATTAGTCCATTTGAAAAGACCTAGCATATTCACATAGCAGAATTCATGGTGGCTGATCGTGCTATTAGGTTCCTTTCTGGAATTTAACTTTTTGGTCTATGTCTGCTGTGGTAGCTGAGCTCATTGTTAGTTTCTATTGACAAATCTGTGTCATGTACTGGATACCAGCTTACATTCAACAGATAATTACCGAAGCAAGACATGCTGGAGTAGTCCTGTGGTCTCATCATATGTTTTTCTAACGTGTACCAGACTAGGCTCAGTGAGTCAGTTTAACAATTATGTGCACATATTTTACTATTAGTAAAACAAATAATTGCAACTTTTTTTTTTGCTTGAGTTCGAGGAGGGAGGATTGATAAATCACTGGGTAGAATAAAAGCTTTACTACTTGATTTCTTTTTAGGTACAGAGTGTTTTGAAACCCAGTCACCACAAGGATGGGCAGGAGCTTAATGCTTTGCTGAATGCCCCTCACATGCAGGTAAGACAAAATGGGACTTCTAATCTATAGGATACATTTCCTGATGCTGTTTTGAGCATCAGCACCAATGTCTGGGGTTCTTTTTTAAGAAGGAGATACCACAAGTATAGTCACAACACTGTGTTAAAAATATTAATTGTAGTGTTTTCCAAATTAATTGGAAAATTTTGCCAAGTGCGTAGCAGTAGGCACTACATAGCTATGATAAATCTTTCATTGCTTTAGTCAGTTTCCAGTATTTTGTACATACAAAGACTTTCCAAATAGCATAACTTTGTTGATTTTTGCTTTTTTGTATACATATGAAATGTAAAATTTTCTCTAACAAATAATTTTCTTTAACACAAGGCACTTCTACTGGCTCATGATAAGGTTGCAGAACAAGAAATGCAACCAGAGCCTGTGACAGATGAAAGAATTTATGAGAATGTTGGCACATATGGAGGGGAGACAGTTAAAATAGTTCGTATTGAGAAAGCGCGAGATATTCCATTGGTAAGTATTGGTATTCACTCCATTACGTGTAAAGTAGGTAAGCTTTTCTGTCCTTCACAGATTGCTATGAAAATTTGAAAATTTGGATGTGGAAGTTATGTTTAGCTAATAAATCTCATCATCCACCACCCACCTTAATGAGAAATGGTCACAGATGACAAACTTGCGTGCATTTTGTTATGACATGTTATCATTTAGAGTCTGGACAGCTTCTGTCAAGTTGAATTTGGACTTTGACAGAAGTCACTATCCCAGGCTTTGTTTCAGAAGACTTAATATCCTTCTGCCAACTATGGAAGGTTGTTTCTGATGCATTTTTTAAACAAACCTCATCTTCTATGTTGTATCTTTCAAATAAGTGTTTAGTTTCCTTAGGAAAGCTTTTAAAACAGTCATGAATCTTATGCTGTAGAATAGTTCAGTTCTTTAGTCAGTGACACTTAGACAAAAACATTAATTTCTTCAAACTCAAGCATTGGTTATAGCTGTTAATTGCATTCTCTTTCAGTGTAAAATGTTCTTCCACTGGCTTGAAATACATACAATAGATGGCTTTGAGTTTAATATTTTTAATAAATACAGAATTTGTTACTACTTCACAGGGTGCTACTGTTCGTAATGAAATGGATTCTGTCATCATCAGTCGAATAGTCAAAGGAGGTGCTGCAGAGAAGAGTGGGCTGTTACATGAAGGGGATGAAGTTTTGGAGATTAATGGCATTGAGATTCGTGGAAAAGATGTTAATGAAGTTTTTGATTTACTGGTGAGTTGAGCACTTACCGTTTTCTTGTTTTCACTTGTTGAGCAAAAAAATACTCATAAGACTGAAGTCTGTTGGGTCTGCTTGTCATTTACGTTTTCATGTTTAGAACTAGAGGTATTTTCATTCTGATGGCTAGTGTTCACATGTAAAGGGCCATTCCAAGCTTTCTTTCTCATGCTAAGTGTGATATTACTGACTATGATGTCAGTCAAATGCAAAAATGAATGTGAAAAATGTGAAAGAGTCAAGCTGTCATCTTGAGACTTGCTTTTAATGACTTCCAAGAACGTTGCTTACATATGAAAAGCCATGATTTTTTTTCATCTTCATCTCTGGCTTAGTCCACAATTAATATATGTGCCTGTATGACTGTGGTCATGTCAGGCTGAGATGGAGTTCATCTTCATAGCAAATGTGTGGTGTTGTGGGTTTAGACTGTAACACCAATGTTTCAGCTGTTGCTGAACAGTGCTTGCCTTCTCTGTCCCTCACTCTGTCCCCACTTATGAGTATGCTTGGGATGAGCAAGAGGTTGGGAGGGGACACAGCTGGGACAGATGTCCTGAATTGACCAAAATGGTATTTCATACCATGTAATGTCATGCTCAGCAACAAAAAAATGGGCAGTGAGTGATTACCTCTGCATCACTTTTTTTTTTAACATTCACTTATTAAACTGTTTTTATCTCAACCCAAGAGGTTTTTCTTGATTTTAGTCTCCTGATTCTCTCCCAAGCTTGCCTTGGGGAGGGGAGGGAGTAAGCAGTTGGCAGAGGGGGGGGGCTCCTAGTTGCTGGCCAGGCTTAACCAACCACAAATTGTTTCACATGGGACCTTCACATGAACAGACTTCTTACTCTTTTCCTCCTGATAAAGACTTTTTTTGTCTAATGGTTTACCAAGATAGGTATTTTTCTGTTTGTTACCCATTTAACATTCATAGCAAAGCTATACATCAGTTCATACACTGCAATGCAAAACAGGCAAAAAATCCATCAGACACTAGTAAATGTAGAAACATTCTCTAAGGACCTGCAAGGTAGGATGCTAACAACTGGGAATTACAAGTATTTCCCTTTGCCCAGTACTGCTCTCATGCTCTTCCCTGGCATCTGCTATTGATCCCTGTTTGAGATGGGACAGTGTTTTGAATGTCCTTAACAGATAATTCAACTCTGGCGGTTCAGTTCTCTGCAGAGATCTTGTTCTGCACTTGAACAGGTCCTGCAAATGAGAGTTCCAGAATAAAACTTAAAGCCATAGAACGTAAGAGCAATTGGTTAAAAAAATAAAATCTTAGTTTAAGAAACTAATTTTTAATCTTTATGATTATTTGTTGTCTTTTTTATTTTGTAATGCAAAGTTGAAGTTTTAAAAAGCTTCGTTCCCCAAGTAATACGTAACAAGCACAGGAGAAATAAATTACTTTCCTTCTAATTCTTGCTTCACCCCTTGCAACTAACATGGTAATGACCTGGTGCATGACTTCAGTCAAGATTATTCATGCTATCACTTAGAAATTCTGCACATTCCTAGAGAAGCTGTGCATACTGACTAAAAATGGTGGATTTTCCTTTCCTGCAGCCTAATCAGTTATGTTTATTTAAGGTCTGATTTTTTTGTGATGTGTGTACACTTCAGTTTTATGAACATGAATTATTATGGTTCATGGAATGATGTATAGGAAGTGAGACACATAGGTCTCTTCAGGGGTTGGCACTTACATTTTATCTAGATGTTCTTTATGTGTGCAAAATCACTCTGAACAAAAGTGTGCAAACAACTAAGAGTTCTTTAAAGCCAGGATATATTAAATTCTACTTTCTTTGTAGATACTGGCTATATCAATATTAGATACTTTACAGAAGCAGGAGTTGAGTGTGCTAATTAAATTTTTAAAAAGTGTTTTGTATATTTTGGTAATGTTAACAGCATAAAAGCATAGTGGTAATGTTTAGATTTGAAAATGCTGTTCCATTTAAGCAGTTTTAGGATCATCTTCCACATGTTTTTTTCCTGACAGCATAGTTACTTTGTGTTTTCAAATAGAACAAGAGAATATAGTTCTTGGTAATCCATTTCTCTCAAGCCTCTACTTGAGTGTTACAGGTGTTCCACTTCAAATAATGTATTTTTATACATGATCTGGAACTCTAGGCTTTTTAAATATGAATTGGCTTTCTAGTCTGTTGCTTAATCACTGCATCTGTATCTGCACTATATTTTTTAAATCAGAGAGAGATGATGTGCTTTCAGGAACTGCTGTTTTGAATTTTTGAAACATTTTCTAAAACACTATTTATTAGAATTCTTAAATCTTAAGGCAGATTTTAATGCTGTATGTTAATCTATTTTTCCTCTCAGGCTGACATGCACGGCACTCTGACCTTCGTGTTGATTCCCAGTCAACAGAGCAAGCCACCTCCTGCAAAGGAGACAGTTGTAAGTAGTTTTACGTAAGTTCTTGACCTTGATACATACTCTGTTTTTCCAGTATTGCTAAGAAAGTTGTTCTGTAGGTCATTTACATTGTGGAACACACACAGAAAAATAATTGTTTTAATTGTTTAATCATTACCAGTCTAACACCTGAATTAACGACTGAAAATTATTGACAGTGATAAGCTGAAGCATACAATATATTTTTAACCCTGTTTCTAAAATTTCTAAAATATTTTCTATATTAAGAAAATACAGAAGTAGCACCACCTATGTTTGTGAAATTCTATTTGGAAATCCGTAGTTCTCTCTATATCAATCAGATACTCTAATTTTGTAATTTTTACTGTAATTTGCAAGTATCCTTTGGGAGAAAAAAAAAAGTATACTTGGAACTTTGTTCACTATCTTTTAGCTGACATGCTTTTCTTAAGATAGCTTCAACAATTGAAAGAAAGAATGCACAGATTTCTATCAAAGCCAAAAAAAATAAATTGGTGGTGGCAAAGTAAAGTATTTTTAAAGTAAAACTATTTCTAAAACACAGAAAATGGATTTTAATCTGTGTTTACTATTTAAAAACAAGTCAGAATATCTATGATTCATTTTGAGTGCGAAGGCCATAAAGTGGTGAAGAAATATTGTAGACTTTAGAGTTAACAAGATTTAAGTTCAGGCATTCACCTCTAAACTATCACAACTGTCTTTTCCATTGCTAACATAGGTAATGATTCTGTTCCAGTATGTCATATATGCACCACATAAAATGTCCATTCTAAAGGATTTTGGAGTTTTTATATATCAGGCCTCCGCTGCAATCACAGAAGATGGGGATGTAACTCTTCAGAAGTTACACATTTTTTTCTTGTTTTTACATTTGATCTTCCACAGATACATGTGAAAGCACATTTTGACTATGATCCTTCTGATGACCCTTATGTCCCCTGCCGAGAGTTAGGCCTGTCTTTTCAAAAAGGAGATATACTCCATGTGATCAGCCAAGAAGATCCAAACTGGTGGCAGGCTTACAGAGATGGAGATGAAGATAACCAACCACTGGCAGGCCTTATTCCTGGTAAATCAACGTCTAGAAAAGCCTTGACAAGCTGTTCCCATAGCTGTAGGGGATAATATTCTGGTTTTGAAAGACTCTTATACCCTAAAATATCTACTTCCTTAAATATCTGTGACTTTGAACTTTCTGCAGCAGAGCCCACTGTTGGTTATGTAATATACTTTTTTAAAAGATTGACCTTTTAGATGTTAAACCACCACCTCCACTGCAGTTCATCTTTCAAGAATTACTCTCCTTGTCCTGATTCTTACACCCTGGGGATTCTGTGGATGCAGAGTTCCCTCTGCTGGCTACAGCAGAAAACTTAGACTTCAACCTGCTCTTTATCTCTGGAGATGAGAGCAGCTGTTATGTTTCTCATTATTTCAAGCTTGAAAAATAAATATTTTCACTTAGCAAAGCACTTCAGTTACTTGCAACAGTTATGCTTTTTTTCTAACTGCTGGAGGCCTTTGAGTAATTGATGTTTCAGAAATTGAAGTCATCATATTTCAATGCAAAAATTGTATATACTGCTAATCCATTACAGATGTGTTGATCTGTTAAACAGTGAACAAAAAACTTTTCAAATTCCATTGAATTAGCCCTGTTATTTTATGGTGATTGAGTGAGATGACAGGAACACTGATTTTAAATATAGCTTAATGTTTTTCAAGCTGAAATTCAAAAAAAAAAAAAAAAAGCATAAATAGAACACATATAACAACAAAAATTAGAAAACCTTATCATCATAGTAGGGAAATATAGTCTTTCCTGTTTTTTCAATTCTCAGGCAAAACTATCCAGAATTGTACAAGCGCTCTGCACCTCTTCCTTGATGAATGTATTTTGGAAGCAATAAATAGGTTTCTCAGCAATTTTAACCTCCACAAGTCTCTGGGAATTCTTTTGAAAGGGTCAATCCTATCTGAAATCCAGAGAAATTTTGGGATGCTGTGAGAAGGAAATCCTTAGTTCCCACTCACTACTAACATAGCATTGTTGCATTCTTGAAGAAAGCGATAGACAAGCTATATGATAATGCTAAGAAAATACACAAATGCATTTGATGATAATACTAGGTATGTAGCTTGACAGCAAATACGGGCCTTAAAAATAATGCTTATTAAAAAAAGCACCCTATGAGTGCTACAAAATATGCTCAAAAAAAAAAACAAAAAAAAAAAACCCTGAAATTTTACTGTAAACATCACCTGAAATAGGTAATGCCATAAAGACAACAGACACATTTGCGTAAATATGAGTAAAATCACTTCCAAATACTGTTGGTTTTAAAGGCTGTTGCTAATGTACATGTTCAGTATATACTAATCGTGGTCTTGATTTTGATTGAGCTTGACTTTTTTTCTTTTTAAGATTCATTCTATTAGGGTGAGGTAATTTTACATATCTGTGGAAAGCATATTTTCCCCATTGGTGTCTCTTTTATATGACATACTCCACTGGAAGTGTCAGGGATATAAAAGCTTAGGAAAAAGTAAAATGAGGAAGTCATTAGAAGAACGTATGGAAATATATATATATACATAGCTATACGTGGAAATGTTTTTCAAATGTTAACTGCTTTTATCTCTTTTAAATGCTTTAAGGAAAAAGTTTTCAGCAACAAAGAGAAGCAATGAAGCAAACTATAGAAGAAGACAAGGAGCCAGAAAAATCAGGTTAGACACGTGCTTTCCAATGTGGGGGGGTGGGGGGGGGGCGGACACTAAGTAATAGAGGTGCTAATTACTATTACCTGGAGCCATGTCAGTGTAGAGTTACAGAAAATTCTGTTTTTATAATACAGAAGTAGTGATTCTTTGAAATACTTGGTGTAGATGAAAACCTAAATTTAGTGATACAAATCTCATGATTTTATCATAAATATGGACAACATAATTAGGTTAACGTGGAAGAATTTGGAATGCCTCTTTTCTTAAATAATTTTATCTACCAAGTCTCAGTTGAAGTCCTTGCTATGCAGCATTTGCTTCATACACCCTGCTGTTGTAATGAATTGAAAAACATTGTGCTTTCAAAACTGCAGATCTGGATAGTGGGTGGGATGGGAAGCATTTTACTGCATGGGTATGTGATTGTGATGATTTTATTTTGGTTAGGAAAACTCTGGTGCGCAAAGAAAAACAAAAAGAAACGGAAAAAGGTTTTATACAATGCAAATAAAAATGATGGTAAGTAACATCTTTTATATAGTGTGCATTTAAAAGCAACTACAGAAGATTCTACAAATAGCCTTGTAAAAAGAATGCTTAAATCCAGGCAGTTAAAAATACTGCCTGATGATGGTGTTCTGTGTGGTAGCAGTAGTATGCTTTGTAACAGCATTTAGTGAAAGATACAAAAGAGGTGGTGGGATTAGTAGAGCCATTTAGTGTCTTTAGAAAAGATGAGATAAAACAGCTTTTTAGGCATGGAAGTACTTACAATGGTGAACCACTTTATAATGGTTTTGTAATATGTCACTATGTATAGTGAAGTTTAGTAAATGAAAACTTTGTCCACAGTGAGTTGTGTAGGCTACTTACACCATATTTTAACAAAAGTACTTTGGGATTGGGATGATGATTTTTGTTGTTGGGCATAGTGCTATTCTTGTACTAGAAACTTGTTCCTTGCAAGAAAGCTGTTTACTTAGTTTATATGACTGCTGATGTCATTAGGAAGTGGAAACACCCTTTCTTTCCCCAGAGGGGGAAAAAGAATGACTTGGTTTACTGGACAAGTCAATCTTCTGGGTTTTAGAGGGGAGCTTCCTGAAATTTTGTACAGCATGCAACTAGCAGTAAGGGATAAAATAAATGCTGTCACTTTTGTTTTGTTTTTCTGTAAAGATTATGATAACGAAGAAATTTTGACCTATGAAGAAATGTCACTGTATCATCAACCAGCAAATAGGAAACGGCCTATTGTTTTGATCGGTCCACAGAACTGTGGTCAAAATGAATTGCGGCAGAGACTTATGAATAATGAAGTGGACCGCTTTGCCTCTGCGGTTCCCCGTAAGTTTGATGGGCAGATATGATTGCTTATTCTAAATGCTGTCTATAGTCAAATCTCATGATGAGAACTGTAATTAGGAGTTTGGGGTTTTTGAGTCAGCTCTTGGATAAAGGACAAGTTGTGTCTTGTGTGGCAAAAAGTGGCTTTGGAAAGTCAATGCAAATCCAGTGTCTCAACATAATGCTTCTGTAACACTGTGACACATGTATATATTTCGGTTTGGATACAGTTGGAATGAGTTATAGAAGTTTGACAGATGTGACAGTTTCTTTTTTAAAGAACTTTTGAACTAGCTATCCTGCATAATTTTAAATTTAGGTGTCCTCAGTGTCTTTCCAAGCTGCTTATATTCTACTGAATTTTTTATTTTTAATGTCTTCTCTACCTGAAATTAGATTTATAAACTGCTTAATGTTATAGTGTGTTATAAACAACCAACAGTTTTTTCCATGTTCAGAATGCTGCCACACAGGTGATATTATGCCTTACATAATTGACTGTTTATTTCCTAGATGAACATAAGAAGACATCTAAATGTATGTTCAGCCTTTGACTGTTTAATCTCTCCAGGGATATTTATTACATACAATAAAATACCTATATTTCTTGTATGTTTCAAACGCCTTATTTGCTTGATAGTAATACCTCTTCTAACAGAACTATTGATTTCTCCCCTTCGGTTCTACAGGTATATCACTGTCTGTTTGTTTTTTTTTTGTTGCTTTTGTTGTAGATACCACTCGGAGCAGGCGGGAGACTGAAGTAGCTGGCAGAGATTACCATTTCATTTCCCGACAAGCATTTGAGAATGACATAGCTGCAGGGAAGTTTATTGAATATGGAGAATTTGAAAAGAACCTCTATGGTACCAGCATAGACTCCGTGCGGCAAGTAATCAACTCCGGCAAGATATGCCTTTTAAATCTTCATACCCAGGTACAGCAAAAGCTGTTGTCTGTTGTGTTTTAATACTAGTAGCTACTGTGAAAATCTAAAAGCTATAGTAGGTTTGTGTAACCTTAGTCTGTTCAAGGTCTATTTCCATGTTTATTCCAAGTTTTTTTCAGTGATGTTTAGTTGACTCTATTTAGTGTGTTGTGTATATTTACAAACAAGGAACAAGAAGGTTACCTTTATAACATCTTCTATATCTGTGCTAAAGTTAAAAGGGACCTTGGTTTCTAGATATTTCTCACCAAATATCTCAACTGAAAAATTAACTAAAATAAAATTTGTCCCTAACTGTTGCAATTACTCTGGGAGCTCTGAGGTTTTTGAAGATGAAGTTGTTTGTGATTATACTTGGAAACTGCATTTGGGGAATGTGTTTATGCAGTCCTATCGGAGGCAGGGTTAAAGTACATCAAATCAACAAAATTGAACAGCTCTTTAATTATGACCTTTTGATTATATAGAAAGAAAAAATAAACTATGCATGCAGACCTCAACTTTGAAATTTAGGCAAATGTAGGAGGTCTAGTCATGGAACGCAGCTGATCTGTTATGCCATACTGTGTACATGTCTGCTGCTGTTCCAAGTGTTGTAAGAGACTCCCTAAACTTAGACACCGTCAATAAAGTCTGGTAGTATGGATGCTAGAATAAGCCATCATCAGTTGGGACTGTGATGCTTTGCTAGAATTGCTCATGGGTATCACAAAGCACGTAATATGTTGAAAATTTTTAATACTTTTAAAATTGACTTGCTCTAATTCTGTGGTTGCAAAATCTACCTCAGAGATAGTAGCTTGTCCCAAGACAGACAGAAGGAAGCTTTTGGAAAAATTAAACTACAGTCAGGTTCTTTTTATTTTCCATCTCTCAATACATATGTAGTTTGCAAAAAGTATGCTGAGGATGTAGTATATTTAGTGTCCTGTATTTTAATCTTCAAAACAGGAAAGGATAAACTGAAATTTTCTTGATTGGTATTAAAATGTTTTTCTCTCAATTAAAAGCTCATTCCATTCGCTAGCATTGTAAGGAAAGTTGCTTCAATTTAGGTGACTTTTTTGCTTTAGCATACTGAAAGATATTCCTTCAGTTTAAGTTATTCTTGAGCAAAAGTAAACGTGTGGGTTCCATAAAGTTTTTTTTTTTAAAAAAAAAAAAAAAAAGAAAAAAAAAGGTGGAGTACCAATTTTATAGCCCATGGTGACTACACTGTGAGTGGTAGTAATAATACTGTTATGGTCAATTGTGCAGAAATTGGTTAGCTGTTCAATAATTAATCCTTTTTCTTCAGTCATTGAAGACACTACGGAATTCTGACTTGAAGCCATATATAATATTTGTTGCACCACCTTCACAAGAGAGATTGCGTGCTTTATTGGCCAAAGAAGGGAAAAACCCAAAGGTAATGCATTTAACACCTCTTCTGAAACCTTTGTTTAATTTACAGATCTGAATTGTTTTTGGTAAACAAATTAATATACTTTTTCTTTGGAACTGGGAGATGGTAATGGTACTGATGGTACACGGGAAGTGGTACAGTTAGAGATCTGTTTGCTGCAGGTCAGTAAGCAGACCGTACTCGGGGGGGGGGGGGGGCACGGGGTGCTTTCCTTAACTGAATGTGAGAGGTATGGGGTAAGAGGATCCATTGCTAGTTCAGTTGTCCTGGGTCACAGTGCTGGTCTCTGCATTTTGGTACAAAAATGCGACCCTTTATTTCAAAACTACAGAAATCCTGCTCTGTCTTCAAGTAAATCTTGGAGGAACTCTAAGGAGCATTTTTTTTCTTTCAGAATTTACCTGGCCTTGGAAAAGTACTTGAAAATGTATTAACTTTTTAGATAAATTAATCTTTACATTTGATCTTCTAGGCTCACTTTTCAAGTTTTGAGTTTTCTGAGATCTCAGCTTATCACCTCAGTTCAGGTGATTTTGTTAAATGAGAAGTTAGTTCTGCTGAGTGGAATTATAACCCACAAATGTATCCAAGGTGTCTGAAATCTCTGAAAAGGCCCTTACTAGTTTATGGGATACAAAGTGCATATTGCTATGATAATGCAGTATATAACTGGTAGATTCCACTTAGCCTTCTACCTGAAATCTACCTTATAGTGTGGGTAGTACTTTTCAACCCACAGAGTGTTAATTTAGCATAATGTAGCTCAGACTAAGGAAGAACAGTTCTCACAGCATAACTGCATCTACTCATAAGGACTCCTGATACAGCTGTTGATCACGAATTGCTCCTCACTCTGTTCTAAGCTGTGTTTTGCCCTCCTTACATGATGCAAGGGTGATGCATGTATTGTATGGATGTAAAACCTAAAAGGGAATTAGTCAAAGTCTTAAAACAGGGATTTTTTTTTTGTAAGGGTTAAAAATAATCGTATTCTCTACATGGATAAGTTTCCTCCTTCTCTCTGCAATCTTCAGTCTTTTCTGGAGAGATGATAAGCATAGCAACCTAATTTTTTGAGCCTCAGTCAGATGCACGTCATAAAAGGAGCAGTGCTTTGTCTTCCTCATTTACTTCAGTCTGGGACAGTTGTACTGGAGTGCCACTTGTGGCCAGCCAGAAATCATAGTCTTGAGTACCTTTGGCTTTAAAATATGTCATGGTTCATTGTAGTCATAAACTTAGCTATAAGTAGCTGATGATGCCATGAAAATTTATGTAGAAAACCTGAGTTGTTATATTTCCCTACTCTTGTTATGGGGGAGAGGTGTACATACATGCAATAACTCCCTGTTTTTGATTGCAGCCAGAAGAGCTGAGAGAAATCATAGAGAAGACGAGGGAGATGGAACAAAACAATGGTCACTATTTCGACACAGCAATTGTGAATTCTGATCTTGACAAGGCGTATCAAGAGTTACTTCGGTTAATAAACAAACTTGACACAGAGCCCCAGTGGGTACCCTCTACCTGGCTACGATGAGAGAGAATCATTCCAAGGGACAAATGGATTTCAATCTAGTGATCATTCTAAGGGGATCGTATGTAGGTCTGCTCAGTTCTAGTAATAAGTGTGTGAGCTCTATAGACCTCAGTGGCTGCATCCTTTGCAAGTGGAATAGTTTATTATTGAAAAAATGTACTAATCAGCTTGAGCTGATTTAACTGATCTAAAGATTGTCCAAATGTTCTTTCTCTGTGGTCTAGAAATGGAGACCTTGTCAGTACTAAGCTTTAGATAGATTTTTCTAGCAACAACTTTTATATAAAAATCCACATTTTTCTACCTAGTCACTCTTAGGAAATCAAAGATTTTAAGTGTGTATGTGTGTGTGTATGTGTATATACAGTCCATGTTGTCACATAGTTATAAATATGAATGTTATTTAACACTTAACTTAATGACTTTGTGGGACATGATGGTAGTTTGAGTGTAATTCTACAGATCCTTGGGTGGAGAAATAATATACACATAAAAATTCTAATATTAATGACAAATCTCTACTTTTCAAAAAATTGAAAAACAAAGATGCCACTGGTCTGGAGCTGCCCTTTGATGTTTGAATTTATATTTTAATTCTAAAAAACATTCCACTTTTGAAATAGCACTGTAATTGGAAAATGTGTATAATGTAAATATTTTGATCCTTGTATCTTTTTAGTCAGACTTTTAAAATCAGATTTGACTGCACATTAATTTTAGGTCCAATCAAAGAAAAATATTATATTGATCTTTTAGATTTGATATTTTTATGGAATTTTCTTTAAAACATCAGCTGATTGGAGCCACTGTTCTCCACAGATCTCTACAGATATTTAGAAAGGCAGAGGTTATATTTTTATGAAAAATATATAGTTGTAAAACACTGCTTGGAAGTCAACTTAAGCTCTCATGTTTTATAACAGGTTACTGGCTAAAACAGACTGATGTGCTAAACATTGGAAGGCAAGTGGGTATTTTAATCTCTGCGAATGGTTTATGGTATGGCTGTTGGTCTAATGGATAACTAACTGGAATTAAAATAGCTGAATGTAGCTATTGCGTTACAAACAAGCATTGTAATTCACTAGCCTACATGCTGTCCTGCATTTGCTCAGTACTGCAGTAAAAGTATGCGTGAAACACTGGTAACTGAAGTCACAAGAACAGAATGCAAGAAAGGGGGATATTTGTAATTGTTAGAACAAAAAACTTGAATCAAGTGAACAAAAAGGCAAGGTCTGTCTGCATCCTAGTGTGTTTGGTGAAGCAATGAGAAGATCTCTGCATCCTCAAATTTTGAGCAGTGAAGGCTTAACTACAAAGGCTACGCACCTGCAGTAGGGCTGTTCTGTTGCTGAAGCTGACTGAGTAGTAGTGTCTCAGCTGTTTTGGTTTTGGGTAGCACAAAGAACCCTGAATGTGAATCTCTCTTAATTTTAGCCATAGTCTTTCTGAATTCTTACAGGTAAAACACTGGAGTTAGGTCAACGTGTTGTTCGCTCCTGTCTATTGCTGAAGGATTAAAAAGTAGTTGATTTTTTCCATACTGTCTTGCATATGTTCTTTCTTCAAGTTTCAATGGAACAAACTCATACCCATAGTTGAATAGAGGACTCTAAGTATACAGGAAATATAAGGAAATTTTCAGATGACTTTCCTAGTTACTGAGCTAACATTGTGCATTGAAAAATTAAAGCATAGAGTGCATTCCTGTCTTGTTAGGAAGCATTTGCAGGTTTAATATTTAGGGCTGAGAAGCAATAAGCAGTTAATGAGGCTAAGTAATGACCCTTCGGAAAAAGTTCAAATCTTTAATATCTTCGGTTTGCTGATAGAAATAATATAATAGTGTTCTAGCTGTTGGTTTGAGGGCTAGATATTCAAGATAATAGCTTTTTGCCTCACATTGCAGGCACGTTGTCGGTTTAATAAATTGTTTGAAAACAACACCATTCAGGTATATTGGATAAACAGTGTTTCATAGATGACAAAATATTATATCAGTTCTACCCTTTTTTAAGAAAGATGATTGTAGAAGTATTAGCCTTTTTGGTATTGACTGCTTCATAGTTGGACAAGAAGATGGAAAGCAGTAAAATGTATTCTTTAAGGGTACCCTAGCTCAGCTATGTAAGTACTGTCCAGATTCTTGCAGTCACAGTCAGCTCGAGACAGTTGCTGAACCCTCTTCTGTATTCAGCATTTATAGCCAGTGTCTTTCAAAGTAAATCATACTGTTAATGTATTTGATGTTCTTCTCCCCAGTTTTTCTGAAATGGTGTACAGAGGCTGGTTTTATACCAATAAGTTTTGAATGTAGACTTAAGTAACATTGAAGTTCAGCTCTACTCTCTTAATTCCCAAGGCACGCACTGCTTGCTGATACCCATACAAAGAGGTGCTATGGTAGTTATAACCACTGAGCAGTGGACCTGGTGCTCCATCTGCCACCAGTTTGGACCTGGAACTACCTTGTGTAAGAAATGATTCTGCCTTTTTTTTTTTTTTTTTTTTTTTTTAATGAAGAGTGTGTATTAATTCCCTTGAGAGTAAAAGAGAATATGCAAACTTCAGTGGTGAAACACTTTGTCACAGGCTTTGTCGTGAGCTGTGTCAGACTGAAATGAAGGTATCTGCATTTTTACCAGTCCAGATTTAATTAAACGTTAGCTGAATTGCATAAAATTTTGAATGTAATTATATGTGACTTTTTAAAATATATGGTGGGGGTTTAATGCCTTAATTAAGGTAACTTTACTGAGACCTGTGGTTAGCCCCACATCATACTTTTATATGTGTATCTGCACTCTGTATTTTGAGACATCATGAACTGCACACTAATGTAAAAATGTAAAATATTTCTAGATTTAAAATAAATCACTGTACAATTTTACTACTTCTAGTGAATCTTGGAAGTTGTCTTCCTGTTGTTTTGCTGGATGTGTGAAAGATGCTGTGACCCATCAGTACCCTAGATGTTCTCCTTACCTCTCCCACTGGATGCATGGTGTCAGAAGGGAACAGACTGCAGAGAGAAATTGTAGACCTGAGAAGACCACAATCTTACTGTAGCTTTCTTACTGATGCTGCCTGATCTTCTCAATTCAGTTTCATCCTTGTACTTTGGGGCGAAAAAAATAATTTCAGCTAAATTCCGAGACTTTATGAAGTTAACATAGTAAGTTTTAGCTGTCCTGATGTGATCTATTTTCAGAGGGACAAGCTTGTCATCTTATTTGACAGCCACAAAATTTCATCTGTCAGATGTCAGTGAGTTGCAGACTTAATTTTTTTTTCTGATCGTTGTTTTTTGGATTCATTTGTACTTTATACTACTTTTAACCATCTTCAATTGAATTCTACTCCAGCTAAGATGATAAACTACCATATGATAAATTCCCATCTGCAGAAGAGGAAGGAATTATTCTATTACAAAGGATAGTCCAACAAGGTGCAAAAAAACAGCTGTTCAAACAGCAAGTACAGCCATCTCGGTAAATCTTAATCTCTAGTAGCCTGAATTAAAATCTTCCAAGGTTGACTAAATCGTCACTTTATAGAATCGTAGAATGTTTTAGGTTGGAAGGAATGCTTAAGGATCAGCCAGTTCCAACCCCCTGCCATGGGCAGGGACACCTCCCACCAGCCCAGGTTGCCCAAAGCCCCATCCAGCCTGGCCTTGAACACCTCCAGGGATGGGGCATCCACAGCTTCTCTGGGCAACCAGCTCCAGTGACTCACCACCCTCTGAGTAACGAATTTCCTCATATCTAGTCTGAATCTACCCTTTTGTATTTTGAAGCCATTGCCCCTTGTCGTATCACTACACTCTCTTACAAAGAGTCACTCTTCAGCTTTCTTGTAGGCCCCCTGTAGGTACTGGAGGGCCTAGATTTTAGCCAGCACAGTACAAACAATTCTTCAGGATGGCTCTACTTCTTTCCTTTGAGGCAGTAAACATCTGTTACATAAGGATCCTCTTTCCTATCACTACAATAAGGATGTGTGAATACATTCCTTCTGGTACTTAGCTAAAGCAGGACACAAGGAACAAAGCAGGTGGGGTGGTTGTTTTTTTGTGTGTGTGTTTTTTTAACCAGTTGAATGATGCTACTCCTGTTGAGGAAAGTATCTGACAGAACACAGGTGGACTAGGAGGTAAGAGGGTTTGATGGGAGTTCAACACAAAAACAAGGGGCTCTTTCTTTCAAGCTGGACCAACCTGTATCTTAGCCTGAAGTACAAGTTCATTTAGCTGTGCTGCTTTCAGCTTCTAAAGAGGGAAAGAAGGCCTTTTGCTCCATAAAATTGTAAAACGACTTTTTAAAAGGTGCTAACAGAAATAATTTTTCTTGTGTTTGCCCTGCATCTGCTGTTAAGTGCTGGATCATATTTAAAACAAGGTGCTTATGTCAAAGAGTCTACTAACAATAAATCTATGCCATGGTGCCTACTGCATATGACAGCTTATTCACCTCTTTCCTAAATTCGTCTCATCAGCCTAGAATGCAAGAAAGCACAAGAATGGACTACTGTACATTCAACCCTGCTTGCCTGCCTACTTGTTACAAAGCAACAAAAAGCATTTAAAGCAACATGGAGCTGGATAGTTTAAAAGAGCTTCTGCATGTTTGTGGCAAGAGGATGTGACTTCTCCTTGGCTGTTTATCTACAGAGGTAAAGGGTAAGTGAATTTGGACACAGGATAAAAGGAGATGTGACCAGTATACATTATAAACTGGGGGTGTGGAATGAAGAGAGGGTTATCTCACAACCAGCATGACAGTTACCAAGCTTTTAAGACCATCATCTTGCAGCAGGAGACAGGCACCAGATATTTAACATTTAGAACTTTTACTTGTTTCTAGCACAGAATACACAAGTTGGCAGAACCTCTAATTAAAACCACAGATGTTTTAGGCCAGTGGTAACAATCATGCAACAGAAATAAATCATAAAGACTGTGGATTTCATCAATAGGTTAGAAAACTAGAGTTGCCGTTACTTATATTTGACTTCAGTTGTACCAACACCTCTTTTAAGCAACTTTCACGTTAATTCACATTTCAGCAGTGAAGAACAGTGCATGCATCTCCCTCCCTAAATCACATTTTCCTCTGCCTGCAGTGGTAACAATTAAAGAGGAATCTGATTAGGCAAATCAAGAGCCACTGTGCAAAAAGAACAGGTATGGACAATCATTCCTATTAAATGAAGAAACAGAATGAGCACACAACAGAAGGCTTTACTGATAATAAAGCACCTTACTGATCTCTCATTTTCCTCCTATGCTACAGTCAAGTTCCCAGATTTCTAATCTCCCAGGAGAAATCCACAACCCAGTTAACTCAAGACTTATACACCAACTGAGAAGCCACTTAAGTATGATTGAGGCAACATGTCCCAAATTATACTGCAACTGGGCCTTCTGTATTCTGGGTCCCCTGCTCCAAATATAACAACTGCAGCAGGTTACTCAAAGAGAAGGTCTTCATCCTTCTCTTCTGCTAAGAGATTAGCTGGTTCCTGTTCCCCACCAGCAGCCCTTCGCAGCTCCCGTTCTTTCTCAGATTTTTCTTTCAGTACCTTTTTCTTTTCCTGGATCTTCTTTAACCTGTGAAGAGAAATTTGGTTTATCTGTGAAAGCAATGTGATGTTTTCATGAAACAGGCTAGCAGCAAAGATGTCATACAAGTTGGCTGTGATAAAGCTGCCTGGAAAAGTTCGCCAGGAAATGAAAGTCCTGTAATAAGTGACAAAATGCTCTTTTTGCAAGCTGCCACCCTTCAAAATCATTCATCTCTACAGATTAACTCATTTTTTCACCCAAACTCTAAATGACATTTTTTACTTTAAGTACTGCATTCTACCACTACTCTGACTAGTCTGCTTTTCTTGAATGAAGGCAACTTAGCTATAATTCATTTCAGGTTTGACACCTTCACTTCACGTAGTGTAGAACACCAGCCTCTGTGACAGAGGTGTCCCTAAAGCAGAACACTTCAGTGAACTGTATTCCATCGTTCCTGCTGGAGACAGCTATATGCAACCTAGCGGTAGGGATTCATCTGTAACTCCGTGACAAGCAATTGCAGGTCTATAAGTGCCCAGCTCTGGAAACTCAATGTGCATTAAGAACCAGGTCGTGCTTAACAGCACTCACTGCCAGATTTGGCAGTTTTCCAAGTCCTCTCTGAGGAATGGTTTATCTGAGAAAAAGAGACCAGTCTGGTCTTGTTTCAGATAGTTACCTGTAAAATTCCTCTCGTTCTCTTTCATCCAGTTCTGTGATGATGTAGGAAAGAGTGCGCTCAATCCTAGGAATAATCACTGAAGAAATATAAACAAGGAAGTTGTTGGACTGCTGCTATATTACTCAGGAAGTTGTCATAATACAGTGCACAGATGGTTATTTAAAGTAAATCTAGTAATTCTTTTGGCCAAGGGGAATTGTCTTTGATGGAAAATCACACTATTTCATTAGACAAATACACAAAACTCTTTTCTTCAGTAAGTCCAGGACTAAACTATTACTCCAAACATCATGGAATCTCTGATAATACATTCTTCTGAAAGATATGCAATGGAATTGAAAGCACTGATTCTTGGCCTTTTAGTAAGGTCCTTTTTCCCCCATTGAACTGGTTAAAAAATAAACCTTCAAAGGATGGGCAAGATTAGAAGTAAAACTATATTCATCCATCACATTCTTTCAGAAACTTTTGTTCAATATAGGACTTACACAAAGAATTATGATCTCAGTTGGAAAAAGCCATCATGAAAACAAATACTCAAATATACTGTTACAAGGGAAGATACAAGACATCAGAAAAAGCTTTAACACACCAACTGAGCGATTCTGAAAGCCATGTACCAGAACCACTTTTCCAAAGGAGAAATCTGTTAGCAATGCTGCCAAATGCATTTGGAAGGCTGCAGAAGAAAACAATTCTACAGTCAAATTTTCTAAGGGATAAGCTGCAGATAGGGCCTGCAGATAAAGAAAAATATACTGAAAAGGATAGTTTAGAATCATCTAATGAAGTAAGTTATTGCATACATGCAATATGCAAAATTCCAGGTATCAGCAACTCAGAATGGAACTGGGCTTTTCATTTTTGTTATTTGCAGTGTGTTTCGTTGTAATGCTCTCTCAAACATTCTTGAACTGGTTTGAAATCCTACTAATGAAATCAGTCAAAAGAGTAGCTTCCAGGACCCAGCTCCCTGTCTTGCATGGAGACACAGAATTATTATGCATCCCAAACAGGAAAATGCTCACCATGTTCAATTGCATTCACACGTCTGTTTGTTATTTTGATGGCTTCATCCAAAGTAATAAAGGATGTCTGTGGAACAGGAATAAGTAAGGCATAACAAGACAAACTAGGCATTTCAATATATTTTACACCCCAAAACCAAATAGCACTTATAAGCCAAAGCTGCTCACTTGATGGAAGCAGAATCGTTTCTGCTAACGTTGGTGTTCTTACCAGTACCAGACTACATCTGAACACTGCATACTAGCAGTTTCACATACCAACTACACCACATAGCAACTCAACAAAGTTTCTTCATAGCATTGTAGAGTTCTATGAAGTGGTAGTATAACTGTGTTTTATGGCTGAAAAAGGTTTGCAACTTTGTGGAGCACTGGGATGAAAGATATGTTACAGCTGAAAGTACTCAGCTACAAGCACTGAGACTGTTACTTTTAATTTCAGAACAGGGAGAAACTAAAGACTCCTCCCCACTCCCCAGCCATTTTTTTCTCCCATCAACCTGTAAGGACGCCAGTTCCACAAGCAGCTCCACAGCCTTTGCATAGTTTCTCTTCAGCTTAGCCAGCTGTTCTCCACCTCTGGCCAAGCCAGTCAGCTCATAGCCTGAAAAAAAGAAAACGTGAAATTTGTTGCTAATACTACCGTAGTGTTTTCTTTCTAGATAAAAATTAGTACTTCATGAACTACACAGATACAGACGGCTCAGAAAGTGATAAGCTAAAGTCTTTGCCCATTAGCAAATCAATCATTATAATGGTTTGTGCTACTACAAATCATTGCTGCGCATGTCTACAATAAGATCTACTAGTCTCAGAAACCTGGTAAACAAGCCTTCTCCTGGTTTAAAAAATTCAACGATTTAGAAAATTAAAATCCACTATGACCCCTTAATAATCTCTCCATATTAGAGGAACAGGACAAAGCAAAAATAGCTTTGTAAACAGCAAAAGACAGAGGAAATACATATTCCTGTGCCTGTGATGTAAACGGACTTATCAGCAAAGTATGGCAAGTATTTTTCTATTAGCACAAGTACATGTATGATAGAAAGCATTTGTTTTGTACTTACTGTCCCCTCCTTCCTGATAGTGCTCAAAAACTGGCAAGGTTACACCTGGCAGAAGTGAGCAAGTATGTGTGTAAGAGACATAAGGTTTTATATATATATACATATATATTTTTTAATTACAACTCATTTTTACCCCATTTGCTTCTAATAAATTCCATAAGCTCAGAAGCTTTGTTTCCAAAATCTCCCCATATAGCTTGGAAAGACTTAATCATGCTGATTCTTCCACTTTAATATGGAACTTAGAAATGATATTGAGATCATGGAGAGCTAAACACATGAAAAATTCAGAGAAGTATTCCATTTTATTCAGTACTCAATTTTAGTATGTTACCACTTAGCAATATATTCCCCATGCTTAAGGAATGTTTTCAGCATTCAATCTTGATTGTTCTTTCCTGTTTTCTTCACAGACAATCACTGATATTTAACTTCTTAAAATTTATTTAATTCTGATACTTAATTTCCTGGTTTTCTCATTTACTTTCAGTAGCGGAAATTATGCTTTATTTGAAGATCTAGAAATTGGACAACAGTTTACATACACTTGTTTCATCTTACGAGAGGTAAATGATTAAACATAAAAAATATGTATCTGAAAAATTTTAGTAAATTAGAAATGTTCCTACTGTTAGATTAATAAGAGAAATAAGAGGAGATGGTGTTTGGAAACACTCCTGCATATTTCAGTCACCTCCCATGATTCCCTTGAAAGTTGAAATACCCATAGTCAAGAGAAGAGTCACCTGCTACATTGTCCTTCTTAGCTCTGATCTTGACTTGAGCTTTGTTCACATTTTGGATCACAGTGGTACTGTAAGGAAGAAAACATACATCTTAATCATGAACACTGAAGTCGTTCATTAATTCATCATTACAGGCAAGATGAAGTAGTTATCAAATAGCTGTAATGATTTGGAAATTATTTTTTGTTCACTACTCTGTGCATTTAATTGCACAGTCTTCAAAGCTAACACAGAAGCTTTCAAAGAAACGATTTTGCAGCAATATCTGGAAATGTAAAAGAAACAGACTCTGAAATGTAACTCTGGAAATGTTTTAGACTAAGTATACAAAGCATATCTAAAAATTGGCCAGTTATCTGGTAAATGACTTTAAAATATTTCAATAATGTTGAGTCTAATCAACCTGTGCAATTCTCTTCCCACTAAAAGCAAAGGAATCTCAAGGCTTTAATGTAGACCAAGGCCACAACACTGTTCATTTTTATGAGTTCATATTTATTTGTTCTTTCAGAACAGTAAATGAGTTTGTTTACCCACTAGCTCTTTCTGTGTTAACAAACTTAAGCTTGTACAATTCATCTTGAAGGATTCTAAAGTGTCTTAAGGTCCTCCAAGAACAGGTCACTGTAGCCAACTCTTCCACTGAAGTACAATTTACTTACAGGGTGGAATCTAACTATTGTTTATACCTAAACACCGTGCCTGGTTAAAACAGGAAACAGTACCACATCCAAATGAGAGTAAAAAGGCTTTCATGGATGCTGTGCACCTCTAGCAGCACACAGGTTACTAATGCGTCTGATCACTTAGCTCTTCCCCATTAACTGGTGGTACCATCAGCTGAATCATTAACACTACAAGAGCTACATTTGGATGAAGTACACCAACAGCCTAGTTAGAATTGTAGTTTATTAAAATGCAATTAAAAATAACCCACTAGAGGAAAAAGCTCTATCTCCCCTCTCGCATACAGCCCTCAATAACCCTAGTGAGGCAAGAGGTCATGAGACAGGGCGCTAAAACATTGAGTAGAACCTCCCAACAACTTACTGGAAAAAATAACACATACTGGATCCTGTCTTCAAGTCTACAACAAAAATCAAAATAATACATAATCCAGCACTCTGATATAGAGTCTTGTATACCTGTGTTTTAGCTTCCAAGCTGCAAAAAACAACTTCTCAAATCAAGGATCTGTGCACAATCTGTATGTAAATTCTGTTAATTTTTCAGCTTTTTTATACATTTTCATCACACATTCTCTCTCTCCTGCAGTGATGTCTCTCACCTTTACTTAATGGAATTCAGTTCATCTTGTCCTGCCTTGCCCACTGCCTTTTTTTAAGAAGTGTGCTTAAGAATTTTACTTATTTCCAGAAGAGAAATCAACAGTTTGTTGATCACATTTTCCCATGGGTAGGATACACATAAGATCAGCAATCCTCACCTGAAATCTCCTGCTGTAAACTTTGCCTCAGCAAGTGAAAATGCAGCTTCTCTCATCACCTCACCCATCAGCAACTTAGTCTGTTAAAAAAAAAGAAGCAGCAAATATAAGGTATATTATTTTTTTCCCAGGATGAATAACTAACAGCATAAAGAAAACAATGAGAAATTTAAGAGAGTAAGAAAGAGAAAATCCGATATCTCTATCTTACTCTCAAACTGCAAATTGCATATCGTAATTCCCAGGTGACTGTTTAAAAAAGAAATACTTCAGCTATTTCACTCACCCAGTGTAAGAACCAAAGAAACTGCAAAAGATTCCTCTGTCTCAATAGTCATAAAATTCTACTACATGGGGGTTAAATTGCAACAACAAAGTGTTCCAGCAGGAAATCACTTTTACCTGATACTGTACTGGATACTATGAGACATCTGAAGTTGTTTTTCAGCGTACAGGTGTATGTAACTTTGTGAAGCTGCTCTCTCCTCCTACTCTATTTTTTCCCATTTTTACACATTTCAAGGCCTTGAAGCAAAAAACCATGCTACTGAGAAGTAAGAGCCTTAGTGTCTTAGTCACTCTGTAGACAACTAGATACAGAGTGCCAAGAGCTTGTCTACACCAAAACACTACTGCTAACCATAGGCATCATAGCAGTTCCAGCCAAAACAGTACAACTAAAACCTGTCTAGTATGGTAGCCGAGAACAAGCTATATAAGGCTCTGCTGAATATCTTGGATTTGTCAGTCATGTTACAAAGAAAGAAGCAGAACTTGATGTTTCTTCATAAAGGAACAATGTCCATCTGGACAAAATTTCTTGTCTCTGCTTCCTAGTGTGCCTAGTGATGCCAAAAACATTATAGATGTGCAGTATCCTCTCAGGCCAGATAAAGCAATAAAAATAATGCTACAGAACATGTTAGATCCACTCATAATGTATTTGACACCATCAGAGCAAATTTCCTGTAATGTAGGAGAGATGGTAGGGAACCACAGCCGAGGCCTGGTTGGAAAGAAGTGAAGAATATTAACTCTTATAAACTTCCTGTACCACTGCAGCCAGGAAAACGAAGTTCTGCTCACCTGTCCTTGGAAGCCTCACTTGTAAAGAACGGGTTATCTACAATGTTGTCCTACATTCCAGCCTACCTAATGAAGTTAGCAAAATGGGAATGCACAACTGACGAACAGATTTCAAATAAAGAGAGACAAAAAAAATCTAATTTACCTACCTCAATAATTTTCTTAAGGATCTGCCTGAATCGAAGCGTCAAAGCATCAGATTTTTTCTTCAATAGGTTACGACCTGTTTGGGCTCCTTTCAAACGAGCCTTCATGATGGTCTGAGCCCTGTTAAACAGAGGAAGAAATAAAAATGTCCTGCATCATCCAAAGGGATTAGGAAAAAAATTACACATGATTTTCTGATGTGGACATGACAGAAAGTATGAAGCAATGGAGAAACATCAACGTGGTAAAACAGCAGAGACAATTCAGGATAGAATTTTATTTATTCTTTTATTTATTTCCAGTAGCAAACTTCCAGGTTTCTGGTGCAGAACTGGGAACTCAGAAAGGATCCAAACTTTGCTTCCCTCTCTGTTGTCACATACATTTTAATTTGATGAATCTTTTTAACTAAAATTTCAGTAGCTATACTACAATATCCACTGTGCTAACTTAAGCTACTGCTTTGTATACATAGTTAGTGTGCATAAAGGATGACATTCAGGTCTGTAAAGAGAAGCCTATACGCTTCCTCTCTGACCTTGGAAAATGTAAGTATAATGAAAATTCTGCCTGTGAAGTGGACACAGTTACTTCCCCACTCTACTGACATGTTGTAAGAATAGCTTCATTAACGCCTACAAGATTGTTATAACTGAGAAGCACGTATACTTTCTGAATATTCACAATAAAAATAAAAATAAATAAAAATAATAATAAAAAAAAAGTCAAAGAACAACAGGGCACCTTAATTTTCACAGCAAGTAGGTGACTGTTCCCACCTTGAGCTACCTTCTCACCCTGTTCACTACCTGACCGAGACTGGCTCACTTTCTAGTTCAAGCAAGATTTCACAGGCTCTGTGAGTGCACTAAACAAAGTCCTGTTTACTGTCAAGGAGACTGAGCAGCTTCTGTGAGCGATCATATCCAGCCCAGAGAAGGGTCACACGAGCAAAAGAGAACAAGACCAAAAACCTTGTAAAACTCAGTTCCATCAGTTAACAAAAAATTTGTTCTAGAAGCAGGCCATCTTTAACATCCTAGCTCACATCCTATCAAAATATCTGCCACATTATTACTCTATTACCTCATTTGAAACAGGGCTCATAAATATCAAATCTTTGTTCCTCACTACCTCCTTGCCACAATGATCTGTCAGCCCACAAAAACAGATACCTTTCAGAAGTGGTTGAGGTGCCTCCTCCTGGGACACGTAAATGGCATGACGAGAGCACTATTGAAGAGCAGGCGACCAGGTGACTTAGTACATGCAGCCATTTATTTCTGAGCTGAGGTTCAAAACAGAACCTTTACCATGTAATATATTAATATTTCTATGTAAGCTGTTGTTTTGTGTGGCCTGAGCTCATTCATGAGGAAATAATAGTTGTTATTTTATGTTTGAGGTTTTCTATCCTGCAAGACATCTTCCTATACAGATCATATCCAGTCATCAGCCTAATTTTACGCTAGAAGATTTGAAACGGCCTTTCACCCCAAGGCAAAGTCTTTCTGTCCTGAAGAGCCCTGAAGAGGAACAGCGCTATTAAAACGGCATTTTTAATGCTTTATCAATGTTAAATGTTTGTGTTCATTCCCATGTTGGCTGCTTTCTTAAGCCTGGTCAGGAGACATCTGACTGCATGACGAGCGGTTTGCTGTCACAACCTGGAAAATTACTCGACTGTCCGCTCACTGCACTTCCTTTTTTTTAAAAAAAAAAAATCTTTATGGCCATCGTCTTATACGACATCAATTAAGCAGTGGAGGGAAGGCACGGTCTGACGGCGCGTTTTTGCTTATATTCGTGTTCTATTTTTAAATCGCGGCTTGCCCGATGGTGCGGCGGTGACAGCCCCCCCACACACACACACACAGCACCCTGGAAGCTGCTTATGCCGAGGCTCTGGATGCCGCGGCAGCCCTCAGATGGCTGACGGCTAACTGCGAGCCGCCGGAGGAGGGACAGCACCGAGGGGGGGACCCAGCCGCGGCCCCACGGCGCCTTTCACCCCGAAGCACGGAGGGTCCCCGGCGCTGCCCGCCCGCCCCGGCCCCGGCCCCGGCCCCGGCCCCGCCGTGCCACTCACATCCGCGACGGGAAGATCTCGATGCGGTCCTTGCCCGACATGGTGGCGGCGCCGGCGGCGAGCGGGCCCCGCTCCGCCTCTCGCCTCTCCCCGCCGCGGCCGCCCCGTGACGCGGTCGCCGGCCGAGGGCGGGCGCTGCCGCTGCGGGTGCCGCCGGCGGCCGCCTGCGGGGGCGCTGCAGCGAGGGGCGGCCGCGGCTCCCCGCCCGGCGCCGGGGCGGGCCGGAGGCTGCGCGCTGAGCGGCGGCGCTGGAGCGGAGAGCGTGGAGGGGGACCCGCGGCAGCCGGCAGGTAGCGGCCGGGGCGGGCGCCGCGCGGTCGGGAGGGGGCTCGGCCCCCAGCGGGGCTGGGGAAGGGCCCGGCCGCTTGGGCGCAGGCCGGGCGGGAGCGGCGGAGGGAGGGAGCGGGGGAGCGGCGCCGCCCCGCAGCTGCCCCGGGGCTGGCGTGGAGCGTGCGGCCTGCCTCACCGGGCCGGGGCTGCGATCGCGCTCGGTGGCCGAGGAATGTGTCCTGTAACGCTGCGGGTTGTGTGAAATGGCACGAAAAGTTCATCGTCTTCATGATTGCGTTACTCCTTTGTAGCCCTTTCCTGGAAGGTGAAATGGGAGCGAGGGCAGGCATGGCCCTCTGCGTTGTGTGGCCACGCTCAGCAGCGCTTGGCGGTACCGTCCTGCTCTCTGTGCAGCCCCAAACAGCTAAACAGCCCCAGCGCCGCTGTGGAGAGCAGGAGCCCCGCTCTGAAACGGCAGCTGAACGGAAAGGGCGGTGCATTTGGCTCAATCTTGTGGGCTCCTGCTCCTAAAATGTTCTTAAACTCGTGCATGAAGCTGCCAGGCGTAGACAAAAGCCCCGAGCCCAGCCTCGCCATTAGTGGTGAGTGCGTGGATCGCTGCCATCAGGAGAGGGAGGCAGTGTGAGCGTCCCATCGTGTCACCACATGGTTATTAAACATGAGCCTCGTACCTTTTTTGAATCGGTGATGAAGGAATCTTGTTTCATATATATATGTATATTTCATCCTGGCTACCTGTATGTTAGGCTTTTTTAAAGTTATTTTTAGGGGTCTGTTTTCTGTTTAGTGCTTCACTCACATCAGGCCCATTCCATCATCTTCTGGCTGTTGCCTTTACTTCCTTTCAGTGCCGACAGGCGGCCCTTCTGCCACCTCTAGCAGTAGCAGAGCAGCGTCACTCTACCTCGTACTTTCTCAGCCGTTCACATGCTGTCTATTGCTGTGCATACAAATACCTCTGTTAGCACTGCAAGCTTCTCTCCTGTGTCCTTCTGTTGTTGAAATCTGGTTTCTGACTTAAAACTTCACGAGGCCTAATGGATTTAGATGACAGTGAAGAGTGCAGTGCCTTCTTTCCACCACTTGAGGCCTCTCCTGTGTGGTGCACTGTGTATGGGCAGCATGACAGTTGAAACGGGCAATAAAGTTGGGCTAGCAAGCTTTTTCTTCTTTCATGCAAAAAGTGAACATCATTTAAAAATGTGGCAATTTTGAAGTACTAATCAGTCTATTGCTTATTATCTGTTAAAACCTAACTACACATTGCACAAGCCTTATCCTAATCGTCAGTTTCTAGTATCAGTGTTCCTCTCTATCTCTAGTCCCTGCTGCTTTTTTACCATGCTTGTAGGAGACGTCAGTGATGTACTGCGAAATAAGTCATCCTTGTTTTTTTTTTTCCTTGTTTTCTGTTCAAATTCCAGAATGCCAGTACTAAGCTGTAGATTCTACCAGCATAAATTTCCAGAGGTGGAAGATGTCGTGATGGTCAATGTCCGGTCCATCGCTGAAATGGGGGCTTATGTCAGCCTGCTAGAGTACAACAACATTGAAGGCATGATCCTGCTCAGTGAGCTGTCCAGAAGACGTATTCGTTCCATAAACAAACTCATCCGCATTGGAAGGAACGAGTGTGTCGTGGTCATAAGAGTTGATAAAGAGAAAGGTATTTGGGGATATTATGGGTTATGTCAAGATTGAAGTCATAAAGAGAAATGTAAATGAACTGGGTGGCTTAGCCATTCATAGATTTTGCCAGAGGTTCTTTATTTAAGACACTTAAGCAAAATAAACCGTCATCTTGCCATCTGATGTTTACAATAATTTTTCTGGTAATCAGGCTAATGAAGGTCAATCACAAAGATTTGCTTAACTGGGTCCTCACCAGCTGACTGTTGGTCAACAAACCATAGGGAAGTGGAATTCTCTGATATCTATGCAGATTTCTTAGGTCCTGACTGAAGAGAGGGGTCATCTGATGTAGTGGTGAAAATTTAATGCTCACGTTCCATCCTGTGCCTTAAGTCCTGAGCCTTGGCTGTCAAATAGATCACATTTTTCTAGAATACTTCTAAAACTACAGTTAACCTTCAGATTAAATAATGAATAGCAGAATAATAAAAAGAAAATTTCGATCACAATTTGATCAAATTCATTGAGGTTTAGTTTTGTTACTTTCCTTAGCAACTGATAGTGTAGACAAGGGGCAAATCCTGAGCCAGATTGTTTGCTTGTTATGCTTTTTTCTTGAAGCAGTTAGACGTGGTTTGCACGATGCCTGACACTTTGAAAATTTATTTTCCCTGGTAGGTTATATTGACTTGTCAAAACGAAGAGTTTCTCCAGAGGAGGCAATCAAATGTGAAGACAAATTCACAAAATCAAAGACTGTAAGTTGCTTTGCTTTATTCTGTCACTGTGTTGTGGTGTCTTCTTTTCTGAGCAAACAAAGTGCACAGACATAAGATAATATGTCTGATAACACCCCATTTGTGTTCAAGGTTTACAGCATTCTTCGCCATGTTGCTGAGGTATTGGAGTACACTAAGGATGAGCAGCTTGAGAGTCTGTTCCAGAGAACTGCCTGGGTATTTGATGACAAGTACAAAAGACCTGGATATGGTGCTTATGATGCATTCAAGCATGCAGTCTCGTAAGAACATCTTTTCTGTTTCTATGGGTTTATTTCATAATTGCCAAGAAGTATTTTCTCAAATATATCCACTTTTTTTCTTTTTTTTTTTTTTTTTTAAGAGTCAGTATGTAGACTAGAATGCAGTGGTTAAGTTAACCTAACACATTGTGACATCAGCCTTCCAGTTGTGAATTGTAGGTTTTTCTGTCACTACTTTACTCAAGTTCCCAGTGCTCTTGAAAAGGAAGACTCAGAGCTGATGTGTCTTTATCCACCTTTGAATACACCATTCTGCATATGTCAGTTTTTTAAAAGTACTAACTGAATTTGTTGTGGAAGAATAGTGAGGAACTCAGTGAATAATATTTTTAAGAGAAACTTGAATATCACAGAATCACAGAATTTCTAGGTTGGAAGAGACCTCAAGATCATCGAGTCCAACCTCTGACCTAACGCTAACAAGTCCTCCACTAAACCATATCACTAAGCTCTACATCTAAACGTCTTTTAAAGACCTCCAGGGATGGTGACTCAATACAAACACTGAGGAGATGTATATTGCTGCAGCTGAGCCTGTGGCATTACTAATAGAAGCAGCACTAATCTTGGTTTCTCTGTCAGAATTTGCCTCTTCTTAGTCCAAAGCAGATATTTTCACTAGCTCTGTGTCTGAAGAAATTTGAACTCACACTCACTCTTCCGCTGCCACACGCATTATTATTATTATTATTATTTTTAATATAGCAAGCTGGCTTGTTGCTTTTCTACACTTTCAATCTTAAAGAATGAAAATGGGATGATGAGTTTAGAAATGGAATTATGTAAAGACAGAGTTCAAGTTGTGAATCTTATGGAGCGTGCACCAAGATGGATAGTTCTTTGGTTTTTATGAGGTCTGGCATTTGAATTTGCTTTCAGAATTAATTAAGCTATTTGGTTTCCATTTAAATTTAGTATCATGAAATTGGCAATTCAAGAATAGGTTTCTGAATAAACATTTCCAATTTTACTCTTGTAGCACATAAACCTACGAGAAATAAACTTTCATTTAATGCTAGTTGGCAGTGATAAGATTCTAGAAAATTATATTGATTTTAAGAAGCAGGGCACTTGGCAGTATTTTTGATTGATTAGCTCAGAACTGTTTCTGTAGTTTTGGGAAGAGACAACTTGTTCTGTCTTCATATAGATGGAATGCGCTCATAGAATAACAATGCCTTTCTCATAATTGCAAGTTTACCGGTGAAGGACCGATCTGGGCACATTGCTGCAGGAGGATTTCCGGGTCATCCTGTAACTGATGAATATTTTAACACCTGTATGCCTGAAAGCCAAAAAAACACCAATTACACTAACTGTTTAAGACTCTCTCAAAATCAAAAACTAAAAAAACCTAAAAACTCCTGAACACATTCGGTGTGCTGCTGCTCATCTGTTACTCATGTTGGAGCATAAATCTCTGAAGCTGTCTCTTTTCAAAGCATCTTTCCATCAGTAATACCTTCAGATTTCCAATAGGTTGTATTTTTTTTCCTGTTTTGCACCTACATAAAGCTTTAATGTGGAACGGAAGAGTGTGGATACTGCTGCCTTTCTACCTTTGCTGAAATGCTAACTGGCGGCCTAGTGTGCCCCTTAAGAGCTTGACTTGGTATTTCTTTCTGAGTGCTAAGAATGAATGTTTTGGGGTGTCGTGCGGCAGGTACCTGTTGTAAAATTTTAAAGTAGATTTACACTTTAATGATTAAGAACTCAATGTCCGGAAGCTATTTTTGAATGCCTACTGAAGGTCATGCAAGTAAGATGTAACAGAGATATAACATCTTGATTCATATGAAATGCTAGAATAACTCAAACACCTCAGATTCATTATGAATTTTGTTTCATACAATACAGGTTTATTTTCATATTGTAGGAAAGATAAATGCCAAGCAACTAGATATATTTGTCACTCTATATATAATTTACAAATGAAACTGGGCAGAAATCATTCCTATTTTTTTTTGGTTAGCTGGCTCCTCAGAAAAAAAGGAAAGAGGGGAAAAATGAGTTGAATTAAGACTTTTTCATCCAGGAGCAGACTGAGTAAACTATTTATCTGCTTAGTTGTTAAGTGCTTCCATTAGAAAATACTTTGTAAATAGATGTGTTTATTTTCTTCCAATGTTTCAATGGACTCTTAAAAAATTTGCTTGTTTTCTTCTCTTTGCCTAGTAGAGCTTTATGATTATGCTAAGAATATTGAAATAATACCAGAAGTTGATGTTGTGTCATATCCCACTTCAGTGTAAGTTCTGTACCATTTCTTTGCTTGGCTCAGAGACCCAGCAATCCTGGATAGCCTGGATCTGACAGAGGAAGAGAGGCGTGTATTGATTGACAATATTAACAGGCGTCTGACACCACAAGCAGTCAAAATCCGAGCTGGTAAGTTCTCTCCAGATGTTCATTGAATAGACTTGACAAGTCGAGTGTATCTTGTAAACTTTAAACTCATTTAAAAGTGGGGGTTTGTGGTGCTGATGTTTGGGTGAAACTGCTCTTCCAGTATTAAGATATGTTAGTGCTTGCAGAATGCCTGATGGTCCTATCTCAAATTCCAAGGTGGTTTGGCTTTCCCACCGCACTCTTCCAACCCCCCAGCTGCAGGTTCATTGGGACACAAGTTAGTTGTCCTGATATATAATGCAGTTAGTCACTAGCATACAATGCAGTTAGTCCACTGGCATACAATGAATTTAAATATTTTATAGGTATTACTGAATCCACAATATTCTTATTATTCAAAGTGTTAAATTCTTTGGTTCTCTAACAGGATGATTGATCACTGTCAGCATGGCTAGGTCGTATGTCCTCTCCTTGTCCATGAACAAGTGAGAATAATTATGATTTTGCTGTGGGTGTATTTCTAGCTGATTGTTTGTAAACCTCTCAGATAGATATATTAGCATATGTCTAATGTATTCATGAAGTTTATGAGCTGGTTTGTCTCCTACTAGCTCTGTTAGTGGTCAGAAAAAGCACACTAGACTCACTGGAAGACTGTAAAGCTGGTTGTACAGCTAACCAAGCAGCCTAAAAGCATGCTTGCCATTAAACAGATAGTCAGTGATCAGCTTACAAACCAAGAAATTGGAATGTTTCCTCAGTTTTGGAAGGTACTGAGGATCTCATTGTGAATAAACATTGGTTGCTAAAAAGTTTTTAATAAAGCTTAACTTAAAAAATCTTTAAACATTCTACAACTTTTGATAACTTCGAAGTTTTATTGTTTGTTTTCATCTGTCTTAGATATTGAAGTTGCCTGTTATGGTTATGAAGGCATAGATGCAGTAAAGGAGGCTTTGAGAGCAGGCTTGAATTGTTCCACAGAGACCATGCCCATTAAAGTAAGTATTTGTCTTAACTATAAAATCAATAGCAAAGTTGTCTGATGTCCTCGATAATACCTTTCAGTTGTCACAGTTGCATAAGTGAGGCTGAGGAACTATGTAGGGACAATGTATGTGCTTTCTGGTTTTCCTGTCGCACACACGGGACACTTCCCTGCAACTATGTGGTCCCAGTTGTTGCTGTGGCTTTCCAAGTTCAAGAAGCTGTATTTGTTCTCTTCAATTAACTAAGGTTCAGTATTTGCATACTAAATACTTGCTGTTCCTTTATACAGCCTTATAGCAGGTAGAGGGCAAACATTTTTATTTTTAGAGATAAGACTGTGTAAGAAAAGGAATACTTTGTCCACACATGTTTGAGTGTTGGTAGAAAGCCTACTATACCCAGGTCTAAATTTTCTGCCCCAACCACTTAAGGATATCGAACACATTACTGAATAAGTGTTTTCAGAAAACTGGAAAGTACTTCCTTCTTTGAAAGAGTTTCTTAGAGTGTTTTCTTCAAAAGAAAAAGTTCATTCATCCAGTCATCTTAAAAATAAAAAATAAAAATATCTATTGGTTGTTGCAGTTTTTTAATTGTTTGAAAAATTGTGGTAGGCTGCTTTACTTACCTGCAAGGTGAGTATTCTCTCTGTTTAACAATACCTGTCTATAAGAGCATACTCTGTAAAAATAATTGGTTTTGAGACCAGAAATCAGACAGCCTTTGTGCTTTCTTGTGTGTTATTTCATTCCATGTTATTTGTACTTCTAGAAATAACTTTTCTAATGGAAAAACATTTCTTTTTTGTTACTGAGTATAGTTTTTTTGTTATTTTTTGGTTTTGTTTTTTCCACCCTGCAATGTGATAGATTAATCTGATAGCCCCTCCTCGATATGTGATGACTACAACAACCCTGGAGAGAACTGAAGGACTCTCTGTTCTGAATCAGGCCATGGCTGTCATTAAAGAAAAAATTGAGGAGAAGAGAGGAGTCTTTAATGTGCAGATGGAGGTGAGAACACTTTGCATTCTGAAATCTGATTTATTTTTTCCTCACAACATTTTATAAACAGAGCAAGATCAGTAGTGCTAAGAGAAATCTTAGCAAGAGATACTGAGAAACGAAAAAAAAAGGCATAATTTTCAGTATTCATTAAATAAATGGCCAAAAATTCTAATTTTCCTAGGTTTCACTGCATCACTATTGGATTTATTTCAATATCTTTCTCCTTAGGATCAGAGCCACCAACCATGACTTTATTTTCATATTTATTTGTAGACTGAAGAAGGTGTTTTTTAATGATTGTTCATCATGTGTTGTGTGTTTTGTTGTTTTTTTTCAGCCTAAGGTGGTTACTGATACAGATGAAACTGAGCTTGCAAGACAGTTGGAAAGACTGGAGAGGGAAAATGCTGAAGTGGATGGTGATGATGATGCTGAGGAAATGGAAGCCAAAACTGAAGACTAAATATTCTGGGATTATTTAGAAGGCAGAGCGTGTGAAAGATTAGAGACCCCATTGCAAACTCTGGACTAAATGTTTCCAGTATTGAAAACTTCAAATGCAAATACTTGAAGTGTGTTACTGTTTTAAAAAGACCAATACATGGAAGCCTCTCCTAAGTAACATTTGATGCAGCAACTTACACAAATAGAATCCTTCAAAAGGAGGGTGCCTAGTCATATTCAAGACTCACATCTCATGAATAGAGGGAGGCTTCAGCCCCATGCTTACCATTTTCTTACGTAACAATTCCAAATTGGCAATTACAGCTCAGTGCATCTGATAGTGATGTTTTCTGGGAGTACCAAAACCAAACAGGTTGAACAGTTCTATACAGAATGTATCTGACCAAATATTCAATAAATTTCTGAGCTACATAACTCCAAGTTTTTTTGATCTTCTGTCACATTGCTTAAATTGGTATGAATAAAACCTGGAAGAGTATGATCAGTCAGTAGCTCCCCTTTAACAACGAAAAGGGCTTTCTTTTGTTGTTTTAAATCAATGCAAGGATGAGTGGAACAATATTTTTCTTAGAAATTTGTTGATGCAAATTTATTTAAAAGAATATCTCCTCTGTTTTTTTTTCCTGTATTTAGGGATGCAGAACTTGTAAGTTGTGAAAGTAGCTTTGAATATAACTTGTTACAATTTCAATAAATATAGTTGAAAAATTACATATAGTTACTTTGCTCCTATATGTGAACATAGCAGGAGCTTTAATTTATTCATACTTCAAAATAGACATTGCTGTCTTCCAAGCTCACTGTTGCTTGACCTTCAGTTCTGTCTACCCTAGATCTAGTTTCCATTGGACTGAGCTATTCACTCTATAAACAACCAGTTTATCTTCTCTGGAGGAGAAACAAGATCTGCTTTCCATGTTGCAGTGAAAAAATCCTGTTTGTCCTTTTCTGTGGGAATTGAGGAAGTTCTATTTTAAGTAAGCTTTCCAAATTACTGAATTTTTAAATGGATTTATCTTTTTCACAGTCATAGCCTATATTGCCTATCTCTTTTTCTTAATGTTTTGTGCTGCTAGTAAAGTAAAAAAAATGGATGAAAAATGAGTCTTTGCACCTTAAGTAGGAATTCTTAATGTTGCCGTAATACAAACAATGTCATTGCTACAAGGTATTGCTAGAAAAGGCATTCACAAAGTGTGTGTATTGAAATACGTGCTTGATTATCAGAGAAGTTCATGTGCCCAACTTTTACTATGTAAAGCCAAAAAGGTAACTTCCAGTCTTTGCAGAATGTTGGAAAATACCTGAGCATGTCATCACAAAGTGTTTTTTATGGTTACTTTATCAAATCATTTTCTTTTTAGAAGTTACATATGACAGCCTTGTCAGGGTTTGAAGCCGTATTCTTCCAATTATAATTTTGGTTTAATTTTTATGAACAACTCTTCCATTGTGGCCAATTCACCAAAACAGTGAATTGACCTGCATTCAACAAAATATGTGGATACTCTGACAAAAGTACAAAGTTTTTAAAACAAAAAATCTCTCTGTTACCTGTATGCCAAAATAATGCTGTAAAGCAAGGCACTGAAAATGAGCCGGTCTTGCTCTTTACTTAAGACTGTTACCAGGGGATTACAATTAATGTCTCTAAAAGCTGCCTTGGTGCATTAATAGGGGAGCGTCATTTCTGTCAGTAACTGGATATTTCTCATGTGTTGCAGTAGCTGGAAGAAGGAGCCCTGAGATGGCTGCTTACAAGGACTGCTAGCCTGTGAACTGTGAGTTAAGGGTCCTTAGCACAAACTGAGCTGATTTCTTCGGTCACAGCCAGTCTGCTGTGCTTGGAACTGTGTTTGCCTACAAAGCATTTTAATAAATGTAGTAGGTTTTTTGTGAACAGCTTTGTGGAGTCAGTAAGAGGCAGTGGAATTGGCATGTTGTTCTCTGTAGCCAGATCTGTACTTTGGTATTTAACTTCTCATAAATCTTTGATCCAGGGAATACAGTTAAACAGCTGTTTTCAAACATTGCCACCTTTCTGCAGTTAACTTTAAAATGCTCTTACATCAGAATACCCTTGAACGCTTGTCTTTAACTTATATCTAGAAATGTTTCATTAGTTTTTATTTTGATGTGGTTTGTTTTCATCTTATTTCATTCCTAATCCCCTAAAGGAACTACGGGTTTAGTGGCGTCCTACACTGGAGGGCAAAGTCCTAACATTTAAAGAAGCTGTTTTGGAAAAGCTGAATATATGTAATCCCCCGTGTGATGCTGTTCACATTATAATATTAATGGAAATTGTAGAGCATGCAATGGGGATTGTCCTTTGGGCAGGTTCTCCTAATCAGGGATTGTTAGCTTCGTGGGGGACTAAACTGGAGGTATGAGTAATGAAACAACACAGTCTGTGTTTCCAGTTAACCCTGCGTCTGTGGTCCTGAAGTCTACAGATAGCTATTCCTAATCATGCTGATGCAAATTCTGTAATGTGTAAAGTATATTGGGGTCATTTTGAATGGAAAAAAAATTGTCAGTTGCTCAGCTGTACTATTTTGTTAAAACACTATGCTGGCATTTAGGAAATACCCTGTTAAAATGGATCTGATGAAACAGTCCTCCTCAGTGGTTTTCAATTCCCACCAAAGACTTAGTTTTCTATAGCTCTCTAGCTTTACATGGTTTGAAGCACATCCTTTTCTACCAAAAGACTTGAAAGCCAGAACTTGCCTTCCCAGCACATACCTGAATATGACAGCCCAAATCTACTGACTCATTTGACGATATATGACCCTTTTCCTACAAAGCCAAGCAATCTGTTTTTACTTAACCTCAGAGAGTAATATATGGGCAGTTTATTAGCCTTGAATAACCTCTATAGAGTGGGGGGTGGGTATGTGTACATTACAAAAGTCCCAAGTATTGAAAGAATGCTTAGAAGCATTGAAGAATTAAAAAAAAAAAAAAAATCTGTATTTAAAAAATAAATAAATAAACCTGATACAAAACCTGTTGTTTAATGACCAGCTAGGGAAATTTTGCTTCAAAATTCACCAGCACTTTGAGAATAAAATTTTTCATTGCTAGTAGTAATTTTGCCAAGAAACTCCTGTAGTGTTGTGGGTGGTCTGCATGCTGGGGAAAAAAAAAAAAAAAAAAAAGCTCACTTGCTCAGATCTTCGACCAGGGCTGGTTATTGTGTAATTTTGAAATCACTGTCTGAGCGAGAGCCCCCTGCAAGCTTCTGCCTGTCCTCACTAGCATGGAATTACCTGACCCACCTTGTTACGGATTGCCTGCAGTAACAAGCCAAGCAATGTGAAGTCAAACCTCAAGTACAGTACAGTGGAACACTACTCCCAGAGCTGGTTGTATAAAGTGTGCTGGTCTAGGAAACAAATGTGGTGTTAATGTATCTTGTCTGCTTAGACTCAAGGTTTTTTTTCTTTGATTCAGTATTGGTCATGTCCTTGTGTGCTTCCTTTTGTGACTTGTTCGTGTGTTATTACCTGAAGTTTAACAGTGGTGGAGCAGTGCAGGTTTGTAGAGGAATTAGTTTAATTCTGATATATGGGGCATTCAGTGAGCTAGACTTTTTTTTCTGCTGACTTCCTCAGTTTTGATTCCAAGATTCCACTTCTGTACATACTTCTATTTGTGTATACATTTATGCATATACACAGAGACAGATCATTCTTTAAAAAAAAAAAAAAAGGTGAAAATGTTACTTTCTAATTTCAGGTCACAAAAATATTTTTCTGTGCGAAAATTTATAGTGCTATATTTGAGAACACGACGTACCTGTAAGAAAAATTAATCCTGTAGGTGTGCTGTTAAGCTTACTGAACTCAGTTCAAACAGCCTGAAGAACCAGCTAAATGTGAACTGACTTACACAACTGCTTGTCATGGGCCTGCCTTCCCTTTCCAAAGTGGCAAAGGGAGTATAGCAGGAGCTCTGCACTTCATGTGGGTTGGCTGCTTCTGAAACCTCAGCTAGCATATTCTCTGTTTATACAGGAATGGATTTAAAAAAAAAAAAAAAAAAAGTTTTCAGTTACACACTATTTCTTGTGGTCTATGCAGAGTTGTTCTCTGGGTAGTCTCCAGCATGTTGTCATGTTTGAATACCTTTTTTGGTATCTCACTCTTCCCTCCACCTTAGAAATTAGAAAAATAATATAAAGATAAGGTAATGATTTGCTTGTTCCTTTTCCTCAATACAGGAAAGTATGACCAGTAATCTGATCCAGTATGCAAAGACTGAGATACGTGAGTCAACTTGTCTTACCTAAGAACTCTGGACTCTTTTTTTGTGGGTGCATAGCAACAAGTGCTTTTGTTATTTGTTTTACTGTACGTCATTTTTCTTATCACAGTCTGTAGCTTTATCCACATATATCACCTTAAATTGGCTGCAAGTCATGGAATGCTAACAATACAGCAAAGACTATACACAGCAGCTCTGTCTGCAATAGTTACTAACACTGGCTTATTTCTTCAAGACTTAAATAGATTTATCATGGCCAAGGTTTTCAAAAAAAAACAAAACAAAAAAAAAACACCTCGAGCTCATATTCAGGCACAGAAAAGGCACTGTTTCAAAAGCTCTCAAGATTTTCAAGAGGTTCCTGCACTGGGCTTATTTATCAAACCACTTTTCTGAAAACCCAAGTAGTTGCTTACGTAGAGATTTAGGATATTCGGTTGAAGTAGGCATATCTGGGAATCTTGGTTTACATGTCCAGGGATTACTGAAAGTAGAGTGGGCTTTGGGAGACATTTGGGCTTCTTTGGTAAAATAAATTACTATATAATTATTTTAAGATATGTAAAATTCTCATTGTAATTATAATATTCATTATGTTACACTCGAGGTATTCTGATCTGTAGAACCCCTAGAAGATATGCTTATTAGATGAGAAATTTTATGCCATAGAGTGGACTTTTCTGAGATAGTTTTATAACTCTGCTTCTCCCTCCTATGCAGTTCCTGTGTCTCACCTCTTTTGTCACTGTGAAGCTGTTGCTTACCTTGGCTTAGTCACTCAAGGGTGGCTTTTTTACTATACTGAATTCTATGAAATCCCTTTGAGATCCTTTTTAGACTTCCCTTTGTTTTCCTCCCCGCAGGGCAGGTAATGTATCAGAGCCAGCTCAATGTTTAACTAATGTCTCACAGAGCGGGAGAAAAAAGGGAAGGGAGAGTACGTCACGCAGGAGGAGGGTCGCGGAGAAAAATGAGCTTGCCTGAACTCCTCACGTGCAGAGAGACAGACTGCCAGGGATCAGGTTCTTCTCAGCGGGGGCTCATCTCTCCTGCCGGCTGGCTGTGATGCAGGAGGCAGCTGGAGTGCTGAAGGAGGGCTTCCTCGTCAAACGGGTAGGTGCTGCGGCAGCGCCGTGAGGGCTCCTGCGCGCGATGCTCTCCAAAGGTGGAAACAGCCCCTGAGAGGGGACCCGATGGAGCCAGGGCTCTTGGCAAGGCAGCACATTGAGCACAGGGGTTGAGGAGCTCCTCCAGATCCCTACAGGCTCCTGTGGAGGAAGCTCCAGGCTTTACCTGCCCTCCCTCCAGTTCCCCATGTTGGCGTTTGCCCAGAGGAAAGTGAGCGAGCTATCAGTGTTGCTGCCTCAGTCTGTGGAAAGCCGGTACATCTGCACCTAGGGCACACCTCTGCAAAGGGCACACAAAAGTAATAGTACCTGGTGAAAGGCTACGTGGCACCAGGGAAAGTGGCCACAGGACGGTGGGCAGAGGGGAGATGTTTGGAAAGTCTCTCAGGACAGTTTGTGCCTTCTTAAGCAGAGAGCTGAGCAGGGTGTGTGAGAGGATGGGGAAGAGATTTTCTTTTTAAAGAGGGTGAGAGCAATATGAATATGGAAATGTATCTGATACAACTTTTCTTGCACACCCCAAAAGCTCCACTGTAAGAAATTTTCAGCTGAAACATGGAGAAATCAACTGAAAGACAGCATGACAGCTTTCAGCCTTCCCCAACGTTTCTCCTCAGGGGATCGAATCAGTTAGTAGAGGGCAATGGTGCAGGGGGAACGAGCAGCTTTCCGTACCAAGTCCGTCTCAGTGACTAATATGGTCTTTGTGCACTTGAAGTGCAATTCAAAGGTTTGTTCAAAGCTTTGCCACGCCTTGGGAAATGCTTTCCTACAGTACGTATCTGCTTCTGGTGCTACCGCGACGGTAACTCTTGTCGGGAGCTCTCCTGGCAGGGCTCACGGCTGCGGGGCGCGGGAAATCCAATCTATGCCCTGCTGCCCCTTCCACGGAGAGGGCAGAGCAGCCCCAGCTCCTGCTCTGGGTTCTGGGCTACAGTCGTGTTCTGTGTCTCTTATGTGACTACCGAATTAGAGAGGGGAAGCCGAGGCACCATGTCTGAGAGAGGAAGGGGTGTCGTCAGCATGCTGAGCTGTGACTGCTGGCTGGCTGTGCACCAGCACCGAGGTGTGCAGTTGGATAGAAAGGAGGCCAGAAAGGAGATGAATAAAGGACACTGAGGGAGGAGTGAATGAGATCCAGAGGGGGGAAAAAAAATAAAGTAAAGGGATGGGGTCAAGTAGAGGAAATGGATTTCTTAAGAAGAGCAGATGCAAGGAGGAAGTATAAATCCATTATAAATGACTGAATTATGTATTATAATGTGTAAGTGCAATGTGTGACAGGTAAAATTGAAGGAAAAAAAGGTAATGTCACGTTCTAAAAGGAAATCTGTGAGAAAGAAAAGAACCGTAGCAAAGGAGAAGTGGACAAGGGAGTGTGCACCAGGTAAAAAAGTGGGGAAGGTGAAGGGAAGAACAAAACCAAGCTAGATTAACTGTGTTGAGTATAGACTAGCAGACATTAGAACTAACATGCCCTGGATTTTAGAGACTCATTACCCCACTTCTGTGGAAATTGCTGGTTTTCCCCTTTACTCATAGCAAGTTAATGAGCTTTGATTCCTGCCACGACTGGACCTTGCATGTTCCTTCCTCCTAGCCGTGCCCACCTCTCCCAGGTGTCAGAGTTGCCTGTGCCCGGGCTTTGCCTGCAGGCTGTGATGCTCCCATCACCGTCTGCAGGAACACAAGGCAGCTCCTGCACCATGAGGCGGGACCTGACCCTGTAGGACAGGACCGAGCCTGTCGAAGCCAGCCCTCGCTCAGCTCGCTCTCCCATGCAGCTGGGCAAAAGACAGCCGGGGGCTGTTTATGGAGGGGAAGGAAGAGGTATTTTGTTCCATATAACCCAGGATGTACCTGACAGCAGCCATTGCTCAGTCTTTTGCCATTAAAGAGAGTGTTTGCCAAAAAAACAGTAGCACAGGGAGCATTTTAGCCCAGGAAGCTGGAGGTAGGCAGGATAGAAATAAAGCACCAGCTGGCAGCAGGAGGGGATGTAATGAACAGCCAAGTCACACAGCAAAGCACTCTCTGGACCACTTGGCACCTACAGCCACAACCAAAATGACAATGAACAAAACAGATGAACACTCAAGGGCACTGCAGAGAAAGGGTTTGTCTCCTAGAGCTGCCGACCACGCCGACGCACTCACTAATTCAGATTTAGCCCTGTTCCTGCCCGCTGCTGTCAGCAGGCGGGCACGCACCCAAGTGACGGCTCTTTGAGATAATTCTTATGAGCTTTTGCAAGAAACAATTCTTGCCAGCAAGAATGTTGTTTCTGCTGGAGAAAGCAAAGCACCTTTCTGTTCTTGCTTCCTGTTTTTACACTGGTGGAACTGGGTTATTTCATTGCTTAAGATGTGTATTTCAGGGAGAGCTGAAATCAGGACTGACGATGACTTCTCATGTTTCTTTTCATATGGTTCCCTATTGGCTTATGGTATTTACATGAAAACAAAAAAGAAAACACACATTTTTCAATGCTTGTATTAATATGTGCATTTCTTCCCCTCTAGGGACATGTCGTTCATAACTGGAAAGTAAGGTGGTTCGTTCTGCTTCAGGATAAGCTCCTGTACTATAAATTTGAAGGAGGCAAGAAGGAGTCTTCTCCAAAGGGCAGGATCCTCTTGGATGGCTGCACTATTACTTGTCCATGCTTGGAATATGAGAACAGACCGGTATGTCTAGAAAAATGTATCCCTTCTTGCTGACACTCGCTTTCTAATTTCTCTCTTGTCTTTTCCTCTCCTCCTGATTTATTTGGTTTCTATAACTACATCACTGAGGCATGTGTTACCAGAAGTAGGCCTACTAAAAGCGAAACTGCTGTTTGCAGTGTAACCAGGACTAGCAGTTAACTGCCTTGTTGTGTCTTTGTCATTCCCTGTGCTGAAATCTGAGGTGCAGTCACTAGCAAAAAGAAAAGAAAAAAGAGAAAAAAAAGCCTCACACACATGGAAGAATAAATGCAAATGCATCATCCCAACAATATGTGAAGAGGGGACATGAGCAGCTCAATTAAACCTGAGAAGGATGGGGAAAAAAGACAGCTTATCATCTATGGTAGAGGCTGTAAACACTGTTTGTATTCACACAGGGCTCTCAGGCAGACAGGTCAGACTCCCTTTTCCTTTCCCAGTGGGTCCTCACTGCTGTGGAAAGTTTGCAGCAAAAAGGCTTTGGAAAGGAAAGTGCCTCCTGGGCTTTTCCACTCAGCCATGGGCAGCAGTCATGCAGACTTCCCCTCAGAAGAGCCAGAAGGGAAATGACTGTGTAAATTGCTGACTATTTCAGTACATCTCATGGAAGAATGAGCCTAGTGAGAGTTTCATTGTTGATAAGCAAGAGATCTGGATGTGAAGACTCCACAGTCAGCAGCACGCTCCTGTGTCATCCTGTTTCTGGGCAGTGTGCTCTCTTTCAAGAATTACTATCTCCATATATACAAACCGTGCTTGTAACCAAAAACCCAGGGATCTAAGGATAAAAGAATCTCCCCAAAAAATTGAGCTGTATCCAGCATCCTTCAGGCCAGTATTACCCCAGAGGGATGCCATATCCCACTAATTTGTCACTTGGGCTAGTGGTGAAAGAAGCAAAATGCAAGTGGAGGGCAAGAGCTAAATGTTATTACTGATGCTAAATATTATTACTGCTTTGCACTTCTCTCTCCACAGCTACTCATCAAACTAAGGACAAAAACCAACACAGACTATTTCCTTGAATGTTGCTCCAGAGAGGAGCGAGATTCTTGGGCTTTGGACATCACCGGAGCCATTCATGCTGGTCACCCAGTGCAGGTGCAAGAGCTTCACAGAATGAAGAATTCTTTCAAACTGCTGGAGAATATCAGCCTGCAGTAAGTGCTTCTAGTTTCATCTTCCACTGTCGCTGTAGTCTGCAAAGTACCTGAGCTGCTGGACGGGGAGGGTCAAGGGAAGCTTCTCTCTGCACAGATCTGCTCCTTCATGGCCAGGAGCCTCTATACTGGCTGCTCTGTCCGGGATTTGCACACACTTTTGTCAGGGCACAGGAATGCATTTTTTCCTGACCCTCATTTTTGGGTGTCTAGGGGCTCTGCACAGGCACGCCACTGTTGGCTTGAAGGCAGCTAGCCAGCTGCAGAGGTGTTCTGACTGAGGAGATGCATTACCTTGCAAGTTGTAAGGTCACAACAAGACTGTGATAACTGTGCGTGCCATGTTGGTGAGCTTTCAAAGCTGACAGCCAGAATCCAGGCTAGGATTTCCAGGGTGCATCATGTTAAATGAGAACTTCTGTTAAGAAATAGGAAAGTGATATGAATTTGATTTGTGTTGAGATGGTTAAAGGAATCTGACTGTAGCCCAGTTTGAAGTGCTTTAAAATAAAAGATATATCATGAGGTGTCTTTTTTAGTGTTGTGCATTGGGAGAATAAAGTTTTCCTACAACAAACTCAGGACTAAACTAATCCAGATTGTTTCCAAGCTTTATGCTGGTAATCATTAGGACATCCTGGGCACTGACAGAAGCCTGTGACAATTTCTGCCTGACTTTCTATTAAAGCGACATTGTTCTGTGTACTCTTTTACAGCCACATAGTGGATAAAATGCGTGACAGCAGTACTGGAATTAAGCTGACCCGCAACTTGGAGCAAGGCAACAGATACAAAGAGACCTTCACAGGTATGCCTGCCGCAGACAAAGGACTTCCTCACATCTGACATGCCACATTGCCGGGACAAGGGAGCCACTGCACTGGCTTGATGGTGGGATCAGTTATGGCCCACTGGAAAGTACTGGTGCAGCTGAATTGTCCAACACCTTTCTCTCTTGCTCTGTGGATATATGGAAGCATACATAGGATCCCACTCTTTCAGTCAACCTTGCACTTCACTGACAGCCTTTGTGATGGTGCCAAAGTGTTTCGTCAAAGGAAGGCCTGTTATGGCAGGAGACATTAGTCTCACCTTGGAAGAGTGGGTTGCCTTGGTCTGAGGGCTGCCTTTCTCCCTGCAGGCTCTGCCCTGGTGGACTGGCTCATCTCCAACAGCTTTGCTGTGTCACGGTTTGAGGCCGTCACCTTGGCCTCCATGTTGATGGAGGAGAACTTCACCAAGCCTGTGGGAACCCGCAGCATCGAGGCCATGCGCTACAGCGACCTCTCGGAGCAGTTCCTTGACGACTCCACTGCACTGTACATGTTTGTAAGTGGTGTGGCTGCCAGCAGAGGCAGCTCCTCTGCCTGTGGTCATGCATTTCATTTGAGGCAGTGCTGAAGCAGGACACACAGCACACACACAAAGGCAAAATATGTAAGCTGTGAAAACAAGCACTGCTCTGGGCTTTCAGTAGTGTTAGTGCTTGTACTTTTGCTGTAAAAATAATAATAATAATCTACATGGATGTGGAAGGATGTACAAATAAGGTAATTTGGCATTAAAAAAGTAGCCCTTGGCACTGCTGTGTCTGCATTTAATAGAGGCCATAGAGAATTCACTTGGGGGAAAAAAAGCACTAAAAACAGCTCAAGGAAAATCAAATGCAGAACTTTGTCCTTAAGATTAAAAATAAAAGTGGAGCCATCTTTTCTGTGTTTGCAGGCTGAGAGCAGTAAGAAAATGCTCAGCTCCAAGGAAGAGCTACAATTTAACATCTCTGAATTAAGTGGCATGATTGTGAAGCAAGGATTCTTAGTGAAACAGGTAAATACAATCTTTGAACCTTCACTGTGAAGCAAGAAAAATGACAGCTCTTATGGCTGCAGGGAGAATGAATGAGAGTTACACAGGCATGGCTGGGGAGTTGTGCCCAGCAGACTTAAATTGCCCATCAACATGGTTATCAGAGATCATGAAGTGAAGAGTGTGTGGCTGTAAGGATGTGAGCTATGGAACCTGCTGCTACTGCAGGATTCATTGGATATTCTGTATATATTGAGTGCGTACTGAAAGGTATAAAATAATACTGAAAACAAAAGTCCCACACATAACTCCACCGGAGCTGTTATATTCACACCAAGTGGATCCCCTGTCCTTCCGATCACACCTATCCCATTGGGATTGTGCAAGCAGCTATGATGTTCTGCTGGCCATGGCCAAACTTCAAGGCTGGGAAGATTGTTTTTTGCATGAAGTAGGCATTAATTTGTGGACAGTCACTCATGCACGCACAGATGCTCTGCTGGGGGTGAGTCCTGTTTTCTTCAAGTGTAATTAACCTGTCAGTGGTAATTGCTTACAGGATTCCAACTCTTAGACTGCGAGACTTAGTTTTAGACCCTTGCCACAAGCAAGATGAAGATCAATCACATTGGTTCACAGCATAACACAGCCACCTGCAGAAGGAAACCTGCCTGCCTTGCATGATCACATTTTTATTCTGGATCTTTGTATGAGGAACTGTGATTTTTCAGTACAAGAAAGGAGAGACTAAAAAATTATCAATCTATGAAGAAGGATGTTAGGCAGAAAATCCTGGGAGTTATTAAGATGACATTTTTTTTTTCTCTGTTGTCTGCAAAACTTCTATTTTCAGTACCTACTTAGGCCTTCCATAGAGCCTGCAGGAAAGTGACAATTGCAGGAGATATTTACGGGTGTTAACATTAATTCTTCCATTTTGCAGGGACACAAGAGGAAAAACTGGAAGGTGAGGAAATTTGTTTTGAGAGCTGATCCTGCTTTCTTGCACTACTATGACCCCACTAAGGTATGTGAGTGTGGAGTTGGTACCCTCAGAAATCCTCTTCCAGACCTAAATATTATAATGAAAAGACAACACAGTCATGCTATAAATGTTTCTCTCTCCCAGATCTCCTGGATTCTTCTGTTGATGTCCTGGGAAATAAGACCTCTCTGGCCTTACTCTAGGAGGTTGGCCTTGTATGATTTTCTATCCCTGTGTTCCCTGCCTATCATTTCCTCACTGAGATTCCCTTTCCTTATCTCTGGAGCAGCAGTTTAGAGGTTCCTCTTTTGCTTGTACCCACACAGTCTGGGACCACGATCCTGCAGGGGTTCTTTCTGGGCTGTGGTGTTTCTCGGCTGACATCCCATCACTTGACAGTGATTCTGCTATTAGGAGTTCCTGTGTTCTTTTTACCACACTGAATGGGGTCTCGTTGATCCCAAAATATTTACAGGAATTTCTGGCACTCAGATTTAAATGTGCTCAAGGAACAGTAGAGTTTGTCATCATGGGATATAACCCATCACAACGAGAGTGAGCCAGAAGGGCATGTGAATCCATCAGCCCCCGATGCACGGGGTTACTGCAGAGCCCAAGAGGCCACTAAGATGAATACATTATAGCAACGTTTCATGTAATTTTTAAAGAAAACACAAACAGCATAACAGTGAGAAGAAATTATGAGCCTGGTTCATGTTTTGTTGCCTGTTTCTTTGTGTGGGTTTTGTTTTTATTTTGTTTGTGTGTGGGGTCTCTTTTGGTTTGGGGTTTGGGCATGGGTTTTTGTTATTGTTGGGATTTTTTGTTTTGTTTTGCATTGTAACTTGCCCTTGTAATGCTAGAAACTTGAACTTTGGAGTCTAGAGTTCAGACACAAGAGCCAGCCTACTAGTGAAAATGGTCAGATTTTTTCCATACAGGCTCAGTGAATAGTTGCAAGCTAACAACTTGCAGAAGTGTGTATGTGTATATGCATATATTTAATATGGGTTGTTATTGATAAAACTGTACATAGGTTTGAAATGTGATTGCTAGCCTACCTTTTGTGCTTTTAATTGGTCTCCACCCTTTCCAGATAACATCAAAGAAACGTCTGAGGCACAAACAAAATAGTAATACATTTAATTACATGTTCTGACTTCTGTGACTTGGATGTTTTGTATCCAGAAAGACTGGCATTACTTCTCCACCTTCATAAAAATAATTGGGGTGGTCTGGGAAATTATTCCAATTACGATATTTTGCAGCTAAGCCTCATTTCCCTTTTCTTTGCAGGAAGAAAACAAGCCAGTAGGTGGATTTTCTCTTCGTGGCTGTCTTGTCTCAGCTCTGGAGGACAATGGAGTCCCAGCAGGTAAAGCACGAGCCTCTAGACTTTGCTACTTATATACCTATGCTATAATAACACAGTCTTTGGGAGTGGGCTTGTGTTTATGGCTGGGTGTACGAATGAGTGGGTTAGCTTTTCTTCTCCTTTGCAAGTGAGAGAAGTTATCTCATCAGACATCCCCACACTGATGGGCTGTCCCATAAAGGAATTTTTTTAGAGTTACTTCTGGATATCCTGAGGGTTTTTTTGTTTGTTTTTTGTTTTTTTATGGACTGTTCTTAGTCAGGTGACTAAGAAAGTCTCAAGATATAGATTAATATTTCGGAGTTAACAGCCAAAGAGGAAATGCCTTTTTGGGTGTTGTTGAATTCAAAGTCTTGAGGCACCCCTGATGCTGTCCTTTATTCATGTGTCCTCTCCACATGTATGTACTCTCATTTGGATCTGCTAGAATCCAGATGTAGAGGAGACCTAAAGACAGCAATATAAAAACCAATTCTGCTAGAGAATAAGCTTAGCTTAAGCATTTGTCTAGAACCTCAACCTCACAAGTAAGTGTTTCTGCTATTAAAGCAGTTTATTTTATTATAGTAAGCACAATATGTGGATCACAAATAGGGAATATCTTTCTGAAGACAGAGACAGAGCCTTTAAAAAGATGCTGTCCAGGATGGAGGGCCATGATGAACAATGCAGCTCCTTACTAACAGGAACGCAGAGATGGGCAGGAACAAATCTAACCTACTGCACAAACTGGTGGAGAGCTCATCTCTCCAGTGTACAACTCCAGTAAGATCCTACCTACTGCAAAGCAGCTCTCCGTGCACTTTCGTGATCTGTCACATTTTTCTCTCTGCAGGAGTCAAGGGCAATGTACAAGGCAACCTTTTCAAAATCATCACCAAAAATGACATTCATTATTATATCCAGGCCAGCTCCAAGGCAGAGCGAACACAATGGATTGAGGCAATCAAACCACTGACATGAGTAAGGTGGACTCAGTGGCAAAGGAAAAGTCACACTTGTGACCTAGTTTCCTGTTCCCTTTGTCTGGCTTTTTTTTTTTTTTTTTTTTTTTTATTTGGCATTTTATTTTTGTTATTTGTATTTCCATAACACCTAGCAAATTCCTGATAGACCAGAATTCTAGGTGCTTAGGAGTCACGCAGATCTGGAATAATTCTCCACCAGGAATTTACTGTCTAACCAAGAGACAATGGACGACAGGTGGATACAGACAAATGATGTTTTACAAGGAAACAATGAGATATACTATTCCAAGATGGAAGAAAAAGGAATCTCTTGTACAAGTATTCAGTCTATATCTGACAGATCCAGGTTGTGCTTTATTCTAAAGCAGAAATGTCTTCCTCCTTTCCCCTTTATAAAGGGGCTCATAAACTTAGTTATTTCACATGGATTGAATCGAGGTGTGTGAACAACGTCATAGTCTGAAAGGTCCTGGTGTCTGAGACTGCCTGATACACTGTGAAAGAATTCTGTGCTAAGTCACAATTATGTGCTGGGATAATTGCTACTGGGAAACAGACCGGGGGGCTCTTTGTCCATCTGTCTGCTCTACTGTTTGCCTCTCTGTTATGCCAGAAAAGACCAAAGGATTCTCATCTCCAGTACATACATTATTCTTGTGCTGTTAATAACCCATGGTATTACATGATCCTGAGTATCCGATCAGTGGCAGTTATTCCAGACAATGGCTGGTGCTGACTGTAGTGGAAAAAATCACTCAGCCCTAAAAGCAAGACTTCCTCATGTTTATCACCATGAATCCATTTATGTGGAGCACCATGGGGACTGAGAACTCTAATAGCAATTCTCATTATTGCCTTTTTTTTTTTTTTTTTTTACTTTAAGCAATTAAATTTTCAATTATTTGTCTAGCAAGCTTGATGCTGATATCATTAAACATACATTAAAAAAAAAAAAAAGTTCAATGCATTTGAGTCTCCTGTCCTCTTCAGACATAATTTTTCTCAGTTGGAGTATATGATCATAATGGTTTCATACACCTTAAACTTAGAATAATATGGGAAGTGAGACATTGTCCACAGAGCCAGAGTAGAATGGAATGTATGAGATGACTGAAACATCTGATCAGCCTGCCAATGTTCTATTTTTACAAAATCCTTCTGTTGTCTGAGTACCTGTATCTGACAGACTCTGTGGTCCCCAAAACTACTCTGGAGACAGCATGCTATATATCTTCCATGAAGTCACAGAGAAATCTGATAGCCCTCTATCCATAGAACCATCTTTTTACAGATTTTTTGCCTTCTGAGTTATGTATTTAAAAAATAAAAAATCTCTTATGTAGAGGTTTTTTACTTCTTCCTGTGTTATTACCAAGCAATCAAAACAGAGACAAAGCCAGCGGCTATGGTATTTTAACAGTCACATATTTGGGACTCTTTTATAAATATACAGCAATGAAATCACAGCATAACACTCATTTGCCTTCAAATATTTAACAAAGCTACTAAAGAAATTTGCCAGTAAAGATGCAGTTTTAATCAGATGCAGAAATGGGCAATGCAGTTTCAGCTACAGGTATAATTTCAGAGGGCTGGTTCAGAGAAGATTGTTAAATCTACAACTGTTGAAACTTTTCAGTCCCTGAGAACTCTACCTGCAAGAGACAGGGATGGTGGTAAGATATTTATTGCTCCCTACTAGGAAGCACATAGAGCTCATGCTCACTGAGCAGAGCTTCCCGGACAAGCAGTTCTCTCCTGATAGTCTGAGACTTATTGGAGCTCTCCAGACTCGCTTGTTCACTTACAAGGAAGTATCCCAATTCCCTTTTCTCATTCTCAGTACCTGCACAGTGCCCAGTTCTAGTGACAAGGGTAACAGCCAGGCCACAACAAAGGATTGAGCTCCATGTCTGGGGCATGAGGGAACCACGAAGATACTGGATACTGCATAGCATCATAAGTCTTGCAGTTTGAGATACTGACACAGTACCTCAGCAGAGGCCCTCTGATCTATCTGGACCAGCCATATCTGCAAATTTTGAGCATGTATTAGAAAAAAAAAGAAGTGTATTTCAAACATATCAGCAAATGAAAAAGACACAGTTCCAGTTCAACAGAATCAACCAGGAGGTTGATAGGGGAAAGTACATTTTTCTTTGTCCCATGCTGATATTGTGGTCACTGTTCATTCAAGCCACTTTGGTAAGCTTGACATCCCCTGTGATCTGCAAAGCCTTCACCAAGTTCAAGGGCTGAATGCGGTGAGTGAAGTCACAGAGCTGCCGTCCATCAAGCAAGACCCGTATTTGCTGGTGTTCACATAAGAACTCCATCTGCAACGCAAAACGACAGGGGAGGGCTTCAGAGGCCAGCAGCAAAGCTGATTTCAACAGCATGGCCTTAGAAACCCCATGCAATAGTGACAGTGAAACACAAAGTATACCAATTCTTCTAAAACGCCCATGATAAATAACCTACTCTATGCTGAGATAATACTATTAAACTCTTTATAGGGAGTTCTCTCAGTAAAACTAGAGAAAGAAATGTATGTCTCCTGTGAGGGCCTGAACTGTTGTTCTCCGTGCCATACTAGACTAGTATGCCAAGGTTCTTAACCTGGCAATTTCAAAAGCTAGCAATTTGAGGTGATACAAATAGCCTTCAGCCCTGTTCTTCTCCTTTTCTCCACCCTATGCATAATACCCCCAAAATTACCTTAAATGTGTCCCCTGCTGTAAATGGAAAGTAGGGAATATTCTTCTCTTCTATCCCCCACTTCCCAGCAATTCGTGCATTTCGAGTGATGGATTTGTCACTAAAGTTAACTGTAAATAGCATCCCGACATCTTTGTTTGCATCCACTGGATCACAGAGCAGAGTCACTGAAAAGCTAGAAAACAGTTAAATGACTGTGGATTTCAGAATTGTAAAAGGACATGGGGAACATGCAGATGCTTATAAGGACTAGAGACAGCTGTTGATTTTCACACCAAAATGTGGGACTCCTACAGGGACTGCACAGGCTTAGAAGCTGCAGAAAGGGCTGAGAACAAGACATTCTTTGTTTCTCTTCCAGTTTCCAGTAGGACACAAGTGACTTCTGATTTTGTTTTCCCTCTCTTGTGATTGAAATGAAACAAATATTTGTGGATAACAGTTCCAATTTGTGTCCTAAAAGAGGTTATAGAAAACGCTTCACTTGTGAAAGGGCTGGAGTTGATTGCCAAAGATGCAAAAAAAGTGTAATGATAGCACAGTTGCTGTCATCTAGACTAAAGAGAGCAATGGACCTACAATTCCCATGCCAAAACCACTGATTTTTTAAGTGGTGTTGATTCCAGCCACGAGCAGTCAGCCTAGATATGGATTCTGAATTGCACCTGTTCCTGGAAGAGGAATGCCACTTGTTCACCCCCCTCTAGTTCATATTTAGACAAAGGCAAGGAGTAGAAATGCTGGTGGAACAGTCAGAAAGTCCAAATAGTGAATCATTTCTCAACATTCTCATCTTAATTTAAGAGCAGAAAAAATAAATAGAGACATAAATGATGAATCTGTATGTCTTTCTTCATCCCAAAGAGCACAGGCACTCAAGAAATCTGAATTTAAGGCATGCAGGAGGGCATATGAGAACAGGTGACCCCCACCTACCTCTTGGGATTGGAAGGTACCATCCCTATGACAGTGATTCTCATGGCAGGTCTCAGTCCACCTTTAATTTCACCAACATACTGCTCCACCTACAGGGGAGAGGGGAAACGAGCCGCAGTAGGTTACCTCTGATAGCCTGATTGCATTTTTATATATAAAGAGCATTTTAAAATATCTCCCCCCTTAAGTACTTTTTATGCTTTTAGTATGAAGTCTGTCAGTTCTGGTACTGTAGGCAAACAGGAGGGCTGACGTGACCACAGAGACTGATGCCGGCCTGGTGGCTGCCTGCCAGGACCATCGACCCTGGTGGAGGGTGTGTGACGAGGGCCGCAGTACCTGTGCCATACCTGACAGGCACGCGTGGTCAGTGAGTACTGCTGGGACTGCCTGGGCAGATGTGATCAGCACCATTGTCGAGGTGCCTTGTGCCTCAAGTGACAGGAGCCAGACAACTGCCACACCTCAGACAACCCAGTGATATGACACAACAGTCTAATGACACAGAAAATCAGGTCATGACAGCACTCCACAGAGCAGATTAAAAGCTCTGCAGCAGCATGATGCAGGCCATGTGTGAATTTACTCTGTCAACTCAAATTTGTTAACAAATGTTGATAGGTTAACTTGGTGTCAAAAGGCTTCACACCAGGTCGGATTGTCTCTGTCCTCTGCCAGGACATAAAGCCACCACAAACCCTGTGTTTGGACAGAAACACCACTGTCTCCTCTACCTGATCCCAACCACACTGGTACCAGCTAACACGTGCCCCATACTAATCATCCCTGGCTGTCATCTTGAGGTAGCTAATCCTCCTTGGCTGTCACCTTCTTGTGGCCATGCCACACGAGAAATGATTTGTCAGAGATGCACTGGCTTTTTGCTGTCGGGAGCAGGAGGTAGGCTGAGGGGCCCTGAGGCAGAGCCAGCAAGCGGAGGTCAATCTCCGTACGCTCACAGTGCACGGAATGGGTTGGGATGGAGTAAAGGTCAGTTTAAGCAGTTCACACTGCTTCCTTGTATTTAGTCAGAAGTTCCATTTCTTCTTTGTATTTATCAGAGGTAGACCCTGATGTGCCTTTAAGTACCTTTAAAATGCCATCACTTTTTGGTGATCTACTTTTCTCCTGTTTCTGTAGTTGAAAACTCCACTGGAAGACCAGAGCTACATTTTTCAAGTAATTCTCTCACTGCTTTGAGGGTCAGCGGAGAAACTAACAGAGGCAATGGTTAGCATGGAAAAGTAAGAGAGATTTTGGAACCAAATAGTAGGGGCATTCTGCGTACTATGCTGTGGCATGTAATCACTCCAAATGCATCGTTGTTGGAGAGAAGCTGCTGTGAAACACTGAGTTAATAGCAGTTTGCATAACACTGATAATTGTCCAAGCCAGTGCACGACAGACACTGCTACAGATAAAAAGTGCCTTATCCTTCCAGTGTTCCAAAGAAAAACTACAGACTTTTTTTTTGCTAGAAGAACTGCACAGTATGTGTTTCATTTAGTAGTTTGGCTATTACAAGCACTACATTAGCATGGAAACCTGTGGGTTTCCATTCAAGTGTACATTGCTATGGGTATTTCGTACATATTTTCAAATTCAGATGATTGGAAAATATGTTAGAATGTAGTACGTTAGAATTCAAAAATGTTAGATTTTTGAATTACTGGGTACCAGCTTACTTAATGCGAACACGAATTCAAGATGAAAAATATTTCACCTATACACCACTTCCTAATTTCAATATACTAATTATATCTTCTTTGAAGATGACATTAAACAATTTTTCCCTCCTAGATGTTTCTATCCAGCCAACTTTTACCACATCACAGACATATTAATGTACCCCGAACTCCTAACAACACCAATGTAAGAAGAAATTAAAGAAAAATCCCTTCAGAAATGACAGCTCTACTGATCATTGTTAACGATGTACATTCACTCTTGCAGAACTGGGCAGGTAACTCCAGCAGGTATGTTGTAAACCTCGTAACAAAAGCAAAGCATCAGCCACCTGATATGACATGAGGAAACAGCTCCTCAAACAAGGAGTCTGGCTCTAAGGAGAAACCTAAAATCAAATTGGATAAACCATAGAATCAGAATGGTTTGGGTTGGAAGGGACCTTAAAAGATCATCTAATTCCATCCCCCCTGCCATGGGCAGGGACACCGTCCACTAGAACAGGTTGCTCCAAGCCCCGTCCTATCTGGCCTTACGTACTTCCAGGGATGAGGCATCCACAGCTTCTCTGGGTAACCTGTTCCAGTGCCTCACCAGCCTCACAGTAAAGAATTCCTTCCTAATGTCTAACCTAAATCTACCCTTTTTTAGTTTAAAACCATTCCCCCCAGTCCTATCCCTGACAAAGAGTGCCCATCCAGCTTTGCTGTAAGCCCCCTTTAGGTACTGAAAAACTGCAATGAGGTCTCCCTGGAGCCTTCTCTTTTCCAGGCTGAACAACCCCAACTCCCTCAGCCTGTCTTCATACTAGAGGTACTCCAGCCCCTTAACCATCGTTGGTGTAGGTCAAGAAATAGTTTCTGTAGTACTGCACCATAGGAAGTACAGTCAATAAAAGCCTATAGAATCATAACTGAATAGATCAAAACAACTGCATGGTTTCAACACTTCCAGCTTTTCCATCACAGCTGAAACAAGCTCACAGGCATGACTACTTACGTGCCAACCCTCAGCTGATACCAAGACAACAGCATGGGTGAGAAATACTCAGGACCCCATGGCTGGTAGTGCTACAAGCTCCTGCAGCACCTCATGGGCTGTGCAGGTGAGTCCCAGCGCATGCATGGGGACATGGCCCCCTTCCCATATTTTCCATTCAGTAGCCCTTGGGGACCCCCTCGCTCACTTACTTTGGGACACCTCTCCTTCTCTGTCATCACTGCTCTGGATGCACACTGGCCTCCACTGCAGGAGTCCCCGGAGGAGCTTTTGTTTCGTGTGAGGACGCAAACAAACAAAAAGCTTGGAATAAAGGGAGGATGTGGGGTGGTGGTGGTGGTTATCTCTGCCGAGCAGCGCCTGGACGCCACCCAGCCAAGCAGCTGAGTCACGGCCCCCATGCCTGGTTGTGCCCCTCGTGTCCCCCTGGGATGCTCAGAAACACCCAGGCTGTGTGGGTGAGAGGGTGGGGAGCCCCTGCGGCACCCTGCCGCCCTGCATCGGGGGGCCGGGCGTGCGCCTTAGAGGAACACAGTAATGCACGCATGTACAAGACACTGCATTTATTTATTTACATGCATTTAATGCATTTAAGCATTGTGTCTTTTTATAAAATACATTTTTAAGCCTCTTCCCTCCATTCTTAAAGGGATGTGTATATACATATGTCATATCACCTTTATAGAAAGCGGGATATACATGTAAGTGTATAAACATACGCGAGGGGTAAATATATATATACACATGTGAATATACCTCTGCATGTATACCTCTCTCTCCCATTCTCTTTTCATAGGGGTATATGCTATGTATTCAACCCTTTGAGAGAGGACAGAAATGGTATCAAATCATATATATGTTTACATGTATATTCTGGGACTCTGTGATGTGCTTATGAAGACAAATTGCAGTATTTACGCTCTGTATATATATACGCTCTGTATATATATATACGCTCTGTATATATATAAATTTACGCTCTGTATAGATATACATATATATATATATATATACCTCTTTCTCATATTTGTGTGCATACAGACGTAAATACTGTGTGCAGGTGTACACGACACACACAGGCACAGAGCGCGCCCAGAGCCCCCCCCATCCCCTCAGCGCTGCCCGTCAGGAGCCCGCGCTCAGGAGGGGGGCGGAGCTTCGCGCGGCAGCTAATCAGAGCCACGAGCGGCCGGAGAAACACGAGAGGCGGGCGTGCGGGCGTGGTCACGGGAGGGGGCGTGGCCCGCGCTGCCCGGACCCTCCCGGCGGCGTCAGGCTCCCCAAAGAAAGATGGCGGCTTATTTACATTCTGCCCCGGCCCGGCCAATGGGCGCGCGCCCGCCCGCCCGGCGGCGCGGCCAGCTGAGGCGGCGCCCAAGATGGCGGCGGCGAGGGCCGGGGCGGGCAGGAGCGGGGCCGCGCTGCGGTAGAGCCCGGCGCCGCCAGGTGAGGCGGGCGGCCCCGCTCCCTGCCTCGTCAGCCTGGGGGGCGGCGGGGAAGCCCCCGCTGCCCGCTCGGCGTGAAGGGGACGTTTGGGGTGGGGTGGGGTGGGATGGGATGGGTGAGGTGATGCGGGGTGGGCTCCGCTCCTCACGGCTCCTCTCCGGCGTGTGTCTCCCGCCCAGGTGCCGCGGCCGCGGGGGGGATGCATCCCTTCGGCCGCGAGGAGGCGGCGTCCCAGGAGCGGCTGCTGGGGTTTTTCTGCCGCTGCGTGCGGCGGGGCGGCTGGGGGCTCGCTCAGGCCTGCCTGCCACAGCTCTGCCGCTGCCCCGCCGGCGGCCCCCAGCAGGTGGAGGCGGTGCTGCGGGCGCTCGTGGCCTGTCCCGCGGCCGTCAGGTAAGCCGGGGGCTCCGTCTGTGGGTCGTGGGAGCTGGGGAGCAGCAGGTAGCTAGGGGGGCCTGTGCGAGGCCGGTGGGATGCGGGGAATGTCAATGGTTTGTGTGCCGGGGTGCAGGCAGGCACCTGGGCAGGGACACCTGAGCGCAGCCCGGGCACTGGGCGGGCTGCTCAGCCTGCTGAGGTACTGAGATAGCGAGGTGATACGAGCTTAAAGCTAAAAACTACCGGAGAACTCTTCAGAACTGACTTTGTCGGATTTTACTGAAGGATAGGAAGGAACATCTGAAATTATACTCCCCTGATGCTGGGCTTCAGTTGATTTAGAAATGAACCACCAAGATCAGCACTGTAATTGTTTAAAATACCCTCATGTTTCCAGTTCTTGAAAGACCTCCCGATCTCTAAGAATTCAAACTAAAAAATTCAGAGTATGCTATTAATTTCTTACTCTGCTTACCCAGGATTTTGAAACAGCATTTAGTTTTGCTTGTGCGTGGTTATTTTTGATTTCCGCCCTTCAGTAGTTGCGTCTGAAGGGTGGCTTTCTAGCACTCCAGGGAACACTGGCGTTCAAGGGGAAGGTTAAAGCTCAGTGCTGCTCCCCCCTCTCCAAGTAGATGATTGCATCTCACATGAAGATTTGTGCAACACTGGTAAAGATTCTAGGACTTAGGGCAGTCTAGAGGATGATCATGTGAGACATAAACATATTTGTTTCTTTTTGTCCTTCATAGCTGGACTAACGCATCTAAAGGCATTAGTTAGCACTGCTGAGATTTTTAAAGGCCGATGAACTGTCTTCTGCTTTTTCCTAGTTCCTTTCACAATACTGAATGTGTTCCTGGACAGTTTAGGTTTTGGAATGTGTGTGTAAGAATGGGAGCACGTGAAAAGCATAGGGAAATTAGAAGTGTGATTTTTTTGTTGTTGTTGTTTGATTGATGGATTAGTACAATAGGTTAATTTTAATTTGGATAAAAGAGCTACACTTGTGTTACTGTGACATAAGTTTGTTTCAATTTGGGGGATAGAACTAGACAGAACAGGAAACAGAGTTTGGCAAGCAGTCAGATTGCAGAGAAATCTGCTGAAGTGCTGAAAGAGGTCTCTACAGAGTGAACTTTAGACCACAGATAAATTTCAGTGTTTTGAAGGAAAGACCTGTGGCAATAGTTGTTCGTATTTCACAGATCCAAAAGCATTTATTTGCAGAGCAGAAATCATTAAGTTAATGTATAAGTAGTACAAATATTATGTTTTCTCTGTTCTTACCTTGTATGACTTTTCTTCAAAGATTTAGTCATCCGTATTTTTTTTTTTTTTTTTTACCATGCACAAAGAAATATATAAATCCAAATAAGCTCTGACAGTGTTTTCCAGGATCTAAGAGATGGGCAGAATGTTGTGTAATCCGATATGTATGCTTATGGCTTTTGTAGATGTGGACAGAATTGCAGCCCCTGGAGAACGGCATGGCTTTGGCTTCTTGTGTTGGAAAAATGGCTTGCAAGGAATCAGGTACAAAAGTTGGCTGTAGCTGATTTCCAAGTGTGAAATATTTGCTTAGTTTTCCTGATGTTCACGGAACTAAGTTCTCAGGGTAGCTGGAGATGTCCATCATTTTAACAAACTTGTCAAGAAACAACTGTTAATCTTTGAAAGTTGCTTTCTCTTGTGCATGCTGGAGAAAAAGTAGGGATTTTTTTTATTTTTATTTTTTTTAGGTAACAGAAGTAGCCTCTTTAGCATCGAGCATTTCTGTAATTGGAAAGCACGAGTTTATCAACTTCTGCATTTTTGTAGCACCTTTCTTACCATAATAATGAAGTAGTTCAGGCATCAGACAATTCTTTATAAGCTTTAGAGGCTGAAGGAGTATAACTTGTGCTTGCTCTATTGCTGTTTTCAGAATGACTGGTGTGACCTGCTTCACTAGTAAAAGAGAGAGTCTTTTTTCCTAGATTACTTTTAAAATTGGTATACTGGGTCGTATAATCTTTTTTTTTTTTTTTTTATAATTCATTCATCTTTGTCACTACTTAGACTTGCACTTTTTCTTCTCTATTTTAGTGAAAGCTGTCTTTAATTGATGGGATTGTAATTCCTGCAGAAGTGTCATTTTTCTCTGTTTCCAAAGTTATGTTTGTCTCTGATTTCTGTGGAATCCACTGTTGCAGCAGCAGATTCTAGATATGCAGTAGTCTTCAAATGAGAATTAGATACCTTCAGAGAGAGATTTGTCTGCCTCAAAAAGTTGATGCAATAGCTAAGATTCAGCTATGATAACACAGATACATAAATGTTATACTGGTTAACATCTTCCCCATTCTTTTATGTTGTTTCAGAAAACTGTTCCAGTTACTCTTCGGAGAGAAACTGAATTTTTATTGTTCTTGGAAGAATTGCAGAAAGATGTCTCTGAGGAAGTCCTAAAGGTTAGCTGCTTAGCGTGCCCTTCTTCTCACTAGATATGCAGAAAGCCAAACTGTCAGTTTGGGGAATCAAAGGTGATGCTTTCAGCGGCCTTCTTTCCATGAGATATGAATGTGTTATTAATCTTTTAGGCTACTGAAAGAGACTGTAATTCAACTCCCTGTTTTAACTTAATCCAGTGTATCTGAAAATGATTTCTCTGGTTAGAGAGGAAGCTGTTGACAGGCAAGGAACAAGCTTTTCTTCTTGGTCTTCCTAACACACTTCAGTACTGATGCCAGCTACTTGTCACAGTCTGACATCTGTAGATGTCAGTAATCACAAAGCCCACTGTGAGCCAAAAGAAACCGTAGTCAGCAAGTGCCTTTGAAATGTATGTCTATTTGCTTTTTTCCTTCTCCTAAAATATTAGTTTCCATCACCTCTGCACCTTCCCACCCTCTCCCTGGAAGGTTTTGAGTGCTGTACTGTTTTTAGTGATATTGTTTGCTGATTGGTACGACTGAGATCCAGAAGCCATTTTTCCATTATTGTTACTTACAGACTGCTCTACTTGAGAAACACATTGAAACATGCAAAAATAGAGTAATATCAAAAGCAAGTGTAGGGCAGAAAATCAGGAAAGTTTCTAACTGTGGAGCTGTCTTAATATGATGTTGGTTGCAACCTGATGTGGTGTCTGAAGTGGCCTCGGATGTCACGTCCAGTTACACAGGTTCTAACTCGTCGAAGAGTTTTTCTAAGAGGAAAATTAAAACTTACTTTCAGAGGCTATTTGGAGCTCCTTAATATGAATAAGGAAGAGGCAGTCAATATTTCTGTAAGGATGCAGAATTAACACTTACAGGATGAAAGCAAGCAAGCAAGCAAGGTAAACTTGACTGTTGATTAAAACAAATCTGTTTAAAGTCTACTGATGACTGATGAATTTGGTGCATGTTACCGTCTAGAGTCCAGATCAGATTAGATGAAAGATTGCACCACTATCTGCAGAGTTGCAGAGAAATACGAGATTCATCAACCTCATCTCTTCATCACAATGTCTTTCAGAGACATGACAGTAGGTAGAGTTACATTTTAATCCAGCAAATAAAGAAAAGGAGATTGTGGTCCAATTGGAAGTTGTCTTCCAATCCTCTCATTTCTATACACGCCAACCACCTCTCCTCTCCATATTCCCTGAGATGCCTCTTCCAGGTGAGGGTAGCACACACAGTTACAGAAATGACAAAAGTGCTGCTTAATTGCTTTTCAGCTGTTGCTAACTAGAAAGTATAATGGTTGAGTTGTCCCTTGCCTTACTAACCCTCCTTGGGAGTGCTAATTGTTCCTGCTTGTTTGTCTTCCACTGCCTAGTTCTAGAACTGTAGGATTGCTTCTATTAGCAAGAAAAATTAGTGTTGCATAAGAGAGAAGGCAGCAAGACGGTTCAAAATGGCCAACAGATTCAGAAGCCAAGTTTGAAAAATTAGTGATAATGAGGACAGTGCAGTAGGTAGGTAGATTATATGAATCAAGGAAAGCAGGATTAAAAAAAAAAAAAAGCCTGGATAGTAAATCATCATGTTCTTACTGACCTAGGAAGATACAGACACATTAGTATATTGTTAAGAGATATAGAATAGGGTAGTGCATCAGCCATCCCATAGGAGCTGCTTGTGTGAACTAAGGAATGGGTGTCAACTTACTTATGAGCACCTGGCCAGTGTAGTGTAGTTGTATGTTATAGGATTGCTTACATTTTGTTGTGTATTCTGGCATATCCAGTCTTCTATGGGGTATACTGGACAAGGTAGACCATATTTAATGGTTTTCCTAGGTAATTTGATGTTTCCAGATTGATTTAACTTCTGGCTTTCATGTTTCTTCTATTTGTAGAAAATAATAATATCACTTATGAAGTCTGAAAGGTATATTCCTTTCTTTTCCTGCCAGGAGCTGTTTGAAGCATTTGAATGCACCCTGAACAAGCACACTGCTGACAGGAAAAGGAGAGATGGCTGTTCTCATAGATTCAGTTTGGATGTTGTTTCAGCTCTTCGGAAGCTTTTGTTACGGGCTCCACAGAGGGCACAAGCCCTGCTGGAGTTCTTCCAGGAGGAACAAGGGACACGCGGCTCCTCACTCCAACAATATTCTTCTCTACAAAACATCTTTGTTGAATTTCTTCGCGACTCCTTGAAATCTCTGCAGAGGCTTCAGTGCAGTTCTGAGATTTCAGAAGTAGATCAAAGAGAACTAGTAGATACTATTTATTCTGCTCTCAGTATGGTGACTTTTGAGATGGAGCATCAGAGTGATGAAGTACGACACCTGTTCAGGGAGCTCTTGGATGTGTGCTGGGCTGAGGGAAGCCCGCTGAGGGAGGAGAAGCTCCTAAGCTGTATGCTGAGGAAACAGAGCCACGGCCTGTTAAACCTATATAGCAGTGTTCTCATAGAAAGGACAAGAGAAAAATTCCTAGTGTCAAAATCAACAGGAAAAGGTTTGTTTTACCTTTTTTTGTTTGTTTTCATTTCTTGTGTAACAGACCTGGTTAGGCATTAGACAGGTAAGTTGTCAAGGAATTGGGCACTTCTCTTGATAAAAGGTACCTTAACAAGCCATAGAGTCTTGCAAAAGGTGATGCTAAAATGACTAAAAGCAAGGGTCTGGCATAGGAAAACCAGGGTGCTTATGTTTCTGTGGTCTTTGCTGCCTTTTTGTGTGAATGTTTCCTTTATCACCCCTTATTTTACTCTATTAATTGCTCTGTGTTTTTCCTGCTGAAGGTCTTGCTTGTAACTGGAAACTGACTTTCCACTTGGATGTAAAATTCTTATTGGTTCAGCTCCAGCTCAGAGTCATCAGTATTGGAGGATGTTTTTCTTCAGGCCAATTAATTTCCTTTCACTCACAGGGATTGCTGAAGGGAAGTTCAGGCTGGCATGGTGTGGCAGCCTGCCATTTCTGGTGGTAATCACAGTTAGGGTTTCCCCATGGGGTAGAGAAATGGAGATGTGAACGCATTTGCTCTTACTGAGAATAGCTGAATTTGTACTTTGTACAGATCTGAGAAGTTGCTGTGGTGGATGAGTCCTTGCTGCCCTGTAAAGCAGCACAGTGTCTCTGCATAGAAGTGAGAATTCATGCAACATCCAGATAACATGAGGATGAGGGGAGAAAGAAATGCAGTGTGAACTGAGCTAATGCAAACAACCCATGCACTGAACAGGCTTCCGTGAGGTTAACAACTGTCAGGTTTCCTATCTGTCCTATTTCTTTTCTATCACATTTATTTGCTTGGATTTGTCATTATCCAGTAACAGTATCTGGGAGTCTGAACTGTTTATATATAACAACTCGTTAGTATTCAAGGAAATGCTAAGGATTTTTCAGTTTAAATTAACAACCTTATTTCCAAGGTACCCCTCTGCATTGTAAGGTAATCTGATAATGTTTTTTAGGTTCATCAGAGCAGCTGGATACAGAGCGAACCATGATGAACTTGTTCTCGGATCCCAAAGAGGTTGCTTCCTGGAAGACTGCATATTTTTACTGTTTGAGCAGCAGCAAGCACTTTCTGGAACAGATTCTGGTATGGCCATAAAACCATTAAGGGGGAATCCCAGTGGCAGCTGAAGTCTGTCCTTGTATTGACCATATCTTGGTGATGCACAGAGGTGTGTTTATTTAGATAGTACTTAGGAGGATCAATGAGTTTTAGGAACAAGAAGATAACTGGTGATAACTCTGCTACTTCTAGCTGTATGATGAACTTAAAGAGTTTGATGTGATTTTTGGAAAGCTTATCTGCACGACGACTGAAGATTAGATCTTTAGGACTTGAGAAGTGCTGTGTTCTACTTGCACTTTTGGTGAATGTGCCTGATGATTTATCCTGTGGCCTTGAACTGGTTGCTTTGCATTTTGGTTGCATTTTTTAATGCTTGTAGCTGGGGCAGTGATATTCAGGAGTTGGCAAGGTGAAACTTAGTAGTGTAAAGACCATGAAGTTCTGGCAGAAGATATTCTGGTATGATTTAAATTATTTGAATGTATCTACCTAATGTATCTATCTAATTATTTTGAATGTATCTACATGGAAAAAATAGAATCCCGGTAGGTGGTCACTGTTTTAATGTGACTTTAATTTTTTTAGGTTAAACGTAGTTCCATTTCTAGACAACCTGCTCAGTCAAGTTTCTTACATAATGCCCTTGGCATAGACACGTTCCACAGAAAGATCCTAATGGTAACATAGTGAAGGATTGTGAGTTGGTTCTATAGTTTACATTTGAAATTACGTTTTTATTTTTTAATTTTTACTGAAGAGTATTGTGGTGGCTTGTAAAAATACAAGTTCAGGAAAGTTCCAGATACAGTGCTTCACCATTATAGTGAAACTAATGTTGAAATGTCTCCTCACTTACATAACCTGCCAAGCAAGCATTACGAATCTCTGCATTTTGAAAAGATAAATGTTTCTTGTTTTGTTTTCTAGGTGACAGCGTTAACTTTACTGAAAAGAGAAGACTTCTCAGGCCTGAGCAGCTTATTGCGGAGAGAATTCAACCCCCTTAGCCGCCTCTTGGTGTTGCTAGGATGGACTCACTGTCAAAGCTTGGAATCAGCAAAAGCATTGCTATGGACTCTTCACAAAACCCAGGTAGCCAGCAGAAAGCAGGTGGCAATGGCCTGATCTGAATCCAGTAAATACAATTTGTTTGCTTAGGTTGTTAGTTCCTGACTTTTTTTTTTATTTTTCTGGTTTGCAAGAAGAAAAAGCCACAACCTCAAATTGTGAGAACCTGAATATTTTTGTTTAAACAACAGTTTTTCTTTAAACAAAGATATAAAACAGGGAGTTTCCAGTGAGCATTTTAATCTTTCTCAGAAGGGAACTTAAACTAATATGTTAGTTTGGCATAGATAATGCCAAATTGCCTTTCTTCTTACTCCTCAGCCATGATGGGAGTATGATTTTGCAGGTGATTGTGAAAGTTCATCTTATGTGAGCTGTTCAGCCCTTTGCTGCTCACATAAGAGAGAAAATGTCAGTAACAGTCTTTGACTAATTTTAAAAAGAGCCAGGGGGTGTTTGATCAATGTCATTTTGCTCAGTGGATAGTGATTAATTCTAGTCACAATTAACATGTTAAGTAACTGGGGAGCTTGGAAACTTCCCAGAGTCATTCTCAAAGTAAGGTGATCAATCACAGGAGCTATGAGTGAAGGATCCACTTTATTTGGGAGTCTTCTTTCTCTTCAGAGAAGACTGTTGGTTCTAACTCTGGGCACGTAGTTGTAGCTCAGGTGATGTCTGCCTACAGGCAAGTGGCTTGAGTGACAGATGTGGTGAGACAGGGAGCCCTGTGCTGCTGGGTCCTTGGGGCAGATCTAGTCTAGTATTGCCTTAAGCAAGTTACCATGGAATGTCTGTTCAGCAGCCTCTGCAAAGTGGAAGTCTTGGATCTAGTTTTAATAGGTAGGCATCGTAGTAGAAGAACGCCTGGAAAGGAGAAGTGTCTGCTACCCAGTACATCATCGGTTCTGCAGTTAGTTCTAGAGGTTAAAGTCTGTTTTAAAAATCATGAGTTTTATTTTTGAAAGCTAACCTTGAAAAGGGATGTAGACACCTTTCCATGATTTGTAGATGGAGTGGAGGCTGATTTTGATGCTCCTTCATAATGGATCTTAGATTTTGCTGCCTTTGTAATAAAACTGGGAATTTTCTGCACCTGAAAGTTATCCCTGAGATTAAGGAGTCTTGTGAACACCACATCTGTCACAAAGGCTTGGTACTGCTGTTTGACAAGAGGATTTGTTGTAAAGGGATTCTTTTGTTTGTCTTTCCATTTAGGATCTGTGCAATGATTCAGTACTAAAAGATTTCTGCGATGGGCTCTGGTCTCAAGTGGAAGTTCTTGAATGGTGCATACAGCAAAACAGGTAAAACAGAAGAACTTTCTTCCAAACGATCTTGCAAAAGCTGCCTATTAGTCAATTTATGAATGCAAATAGAAACTGTACTCTGTGATTTTTGGCAAATAATCTCATGACAGCTTATTGCAAGCTTTTAAGTGTGTTGTGGGCATTACTTACACTATTTGTTTTACTTTAAATGCTGTAGTTTTGTTAAATCTGAATTAGAGGGGGGATATATCTCGAATCACGGCTGAAAGATCTAAATCTGTGTGCCACCTCTTTGTTTGTTCTCTTGCAGTATTACTATCCCAAGGAAGGTTCTTTTGCAACACTTGCACAGTCTAGATTGCCACACTGCAGTGTACTCTCTTCATCACCTCACTAATCTTCTTACACTGAATGAAGAGGATGTTATTGAGCTGCTTCAGAAAGTTCCTGCTAGAGACCAACAGTTGCAGGGTAAATGCGGAGGATAATGAGAACACAGGAAAACCCCTGAGCAGCACATACTTGATGTATCAGTATTTCTGCCAGGAAGAGTCTGTTCTTTTGACCTACTTGTGTGAATAGGGAAGATACTGTTTATCAGTTCTTTTGTGGAAGAAAACTAGAGAGCATGTGGAAATTACTTTAGAATTCTTTTGGAGACTAAATTGTCTCCAAAGGAGTTGTGAGATCTCTTTTGATCTTGCAAGGATAGAGCTCTGAAAGAGTCTTTTCAAGTCTCTATCAAGACTTCACACATGCTCAGAATGCATTCATACTTCCTACCAGTTCGTTTTAGAAAAGATATTTAATGGTCTTCCTCTTGTTGCTTTACACTGAGTTAATTCTAAAACTATCTTCTGTGTTGTTCGCTGTCACTTACATATTGTATAACTGGATCCCTTAGCTGGATCAGTAAGTGTATTTTGGATTTCAGCTATCTGTGCACTTCAATGTAAAACCAACAAGCAAATGAAACTGGCAGTATCTTATACTGTAACATCTTCACTTTGAAAGTATACAAAATGGTGGTTTTTTTTTTCCCATTTTAACATTAAATCGTAGCAAATCTACTTTAATGTTAAAATTCGTAAGGCTTAACTACAGTCTGTCTTTACATCACTCTTTTCTTGTTTCTCCCATTTACCATGTCCCATTTTGGTTCCTAAAATTATTTGAGATTACCAAGCACGTTAGTTCACTTAGAAGTGGCTGTTCTTGTACGCTTGTTTGATTGCAGCTTATTCTTTTCTGTCAAAAATCTTTCAACAACAGGAAGAGGCAGACCTGTCGATCTTCTGGGGGCTGCATGACTAGCAAATAAGCTACAGTGTGGTTTCTCTTCTTTTTTTCAGATCACTTTAATTTACGGAACTGGTGAACAGAAGACAAATTCTTCCTCTCTTTTCAGTAAAATTCAGATAGTTCTGTAAACAGTTTAATAGAATTTCCTTTAAAATTATGTATTTTGAATTTTAAAGGGAGGATTGAAATCTTGAAGTTTAGATTTTTCTGACTTGATAGTGCTAACACCTTTCTCTCCTCACCCCTCTCTCTTTCCCTTCTTCCTCTTTTAACACACATCTGTTAGCTGCAGTAGTGAAACTGAAGCAGTGAAACCATTTCACAGCTGTATGCAGGCACCCTTCAGATCATAGAATCACAGAATGGTTTGGGTTGGAAGGGACCTTAAAGACCACCCAGTTCCAACCCTGCTGCCATGGGCAGAGACACCTCCCACCAAACTGGCTTGCCCAAAGCCTCATCGAGCCTGGCCTTGAACATCTCCAGGGATGGGGCATCCACAGCTTCTCTGGTAACCTGTTCCAGTGCCTCAGCACTTAGTGAAGGATTTCCTCCTAACATCTAATCTAAATCTGCCCTCCTTTAGTTTAAAGACATCACTTCATGTCTTATCACTACACTCCCTGACAGAGACCCTCTGTTCTCCAGATTAGTGCATAAGACTAGTTTGTGTGTGATCAGTCTCAGTAACAAAAGAAATTTCTACATGAGTTACAGAATTCAAGAATACGATGTTAGTATTTCTGGGATAGGAAAGGCAAGTGCTTACAGTTGCAGGCTATTTTTTCAGTATTGTTGCGAGGAAAAGGGCTGATTTAGATGCAGATACTGACTTGGATGGAGTGCATCTGTGTGTTTCCATGTGGCAGGCAAAAATGTATTAAATTTGCATTTGATTACCAGTGTATGTCTTAACAGTATGTCCAACTAGCATCTTGCTTTAACCTGTGTCTATCAGACCTGTGGCTTTGCCTGCCTGAAGTCCTCTTTAGGACGGTGATGTTGAGAGGTTTTCAGGTGCTCCAGAACAGTGGAGATCTGCTGGTGCATTGTCGCATTGCTCTGTCCGGGTGGGCTCTGAGAAGGACTCATATTTGGGTGTTTTCTGAGTTCTGCCTGCTGTCTGTATGATGGTTTCCATCACTGCTGCTATTTAGAATTGCAGTGCTAGCGAATAATGAGTTTTAAACTGCTTGAGCGCTCAGGGCTTTGTCTCGGCTGTTCAGTAGTTTTCAGAAGAGCTCAGGCTGATGCTTTCATTTGAGACCATGCTTAAGCCTTGTGGAGGGCAGTACTGAAACATTTTTTAGGTAATGCTATCCAGTCTTAGCATATGAATTGGGACATTACCAGTATATCAAACCAGTCTCTAGTTAAAATGCTTTGTGAATGCTTCCTCTGCGTTGACAGTAGGCAGAAGTGCAATTTATCCCCCATATAAGAGTGGAGGATAGTGGATTCTAGCCCTAATGTAATACGTGGTAGTTTGATTCATCTAAAGCCAGCAGAACAGAAAATATGACTTTATATTATGTTCCCGTGTGAAGGGCATGACGATGTGACTTGTACATTGTTTACAGCTTTGGTGGTCTGCTGTAATTAGAAGGGACCGTGCCTCTGGCATGTGACAATGACACAGTACACTCATTTTCTCCAAAAAATAAAAAGGGGAAGGGAGCGGGTGTAGTACTTCTCTAAGATGCACATCATAACTGTGCGAAGACAACTATGGGACTGTGCTTTTTTGTTTAATCAATGGCAGGTTATGTGAGGTAAATATGGCCAGACATTGTGGATAGAATCAAAATGCAGTATCTGTTTGTTAGTACAGATTTGAGAAGTGGTGGCACTCTGATCTCGCCACAGTCATAGCCAGTCTCACTGTCTCTCTGCTTATCTATTGTGTGATAGAACACAAAGCTCTTACATGTTGGAACCAGACAGGATTCCTTCTGTGTTGTAAAGGCAGCAGTGCAGCTTAACCACTTACTCCTAATGAGACTTATGAACAGATTTTCATCATTCTGTGCTGTAGCTAAGTCCTGCAACACAAACTTGCAGATTTTTATTTTTTAATGTTGATAAATAACTGTGAGGTAGAGAAAAGCTGGGAGGGAAGTGGCACTGGGGAATAAAGTCCAGGAAAGTGTTGCTGTGTGGGAACAGTGGGGAGAAAAAGAACAAACAAACTTTTTTTTCTGTTGTTTTCTTAACCTTCTATGCCCTCACCAACCTTATTTTCTTCCACAGCGGCACCACTCCCTAACACCCTAAGTCAGCAACGCAACCTGGCACTCTTTCGAGCGTTTTGCGCCATGAAGTATGCGATCTATGCTCTCTGTGTGAATTCACATAAGCATTCCCAGTGCAAAGATTGCATACACAGCCTTCTTGGTGATAGCCCTGAAGACACAACTTCTGCAGAACCAGCAGGTGATTGGCTTGCTTTCTCAGATTCAGTAGCTTGCGCTTCTCCATTTGCTGAGTTTTGAATCATCACTTAAGAGTACAGCTTATCTTTCTATTTGGTGGGCTGTGGCTGCTTTGCAAACAAGTGTAATGGCATTTCTGTGAGGTGCTGTTATCTCTAGTAATGATAGATATGGATAGAACACGGATCTGCGTTCTGAAACATTTGAAGTAATTGGATTAAAACATAATGCAAAAAGAAAATTGTATTAGATACAGGATGTTTCTGGGGGGGATAATTTTGTAAGAGCTTGTGATTTCCCAGAAAATCAGTTTCCCAAAACCTGTGTGTTGTTTTTGTGTACAGCTAAAATGGGTGTAATCTGAGTTTGAATGTTGTTGGACATGGTGGTGATTGGTGCAGTTGAGAGTGAGGAGGCACACTATCTTTTTAAAAAATATAAAATGTTGAACATATATGTACTTGATGTGTGGAGGAATGATGGGCTTTGAGCTATTGGGCAGTTGCATCTTCAAGAATTTCCTTAGAAAAGATAGGAAGAAAGAATTCCTGGGAAGTGTTGTAAGTGTTCTTTATTTTTGTTTTTACATGTACAGATTGCTCCTCAGCATTTCCTCAGTACCTTGCGAAGTGTCACCAGTTCTTAAAGAGTGTTCCTGCTCCTCTGCGCCTGGAGGTTCTGGAGAACATCTTCTCCTTGCTTTTTGTTTCTTACAGTGACCTCCATAGTGAGAATTTTCTACCTGAGGACTATGCAGAGGATGATGATCTTGATAAAAAGAGTTGTACAGTGAGTGTAGAAAGCGGTATCAGTAGGCGGTCTTCTGCTTCTGAAAGTCCACAGCACCTAATAAAGGCTGAAAAGAAGTCAGAGAGTCATCTGTTAGCTGCTCGGACAGTCCACTCAGATCCCCGAGATCTTCCTGACTCAGAATTGCATGGTAAAAGCTGTGAGGCCTCTAGGCTGAGCTATCTGGATCTAAAACACTTCACCAGTAGTGTCACTGGATTTTTAGTGGATGATGTAGCCATGGATGCCTTCCTCACATTGCTCCTCAACCATCTGGAAGAAATTCAGAGTTCTCTCCCATGGGACTCCAGTAATGTGCTTCGTGAAGAGCTGGAGCTTGTTGAGTGCTTGAACCTTTCTGCGAGCAGAGATGGCTTTGGGAGTCGCGTGTCACAGTTTTCCAAATACCTTTCTGAAGCTCACTGGCGATACAAGGTGGTGATGAGTAACAGGAATGCAGGTAGGCTTTGAATAGGCACTTTCAGTTAACTGTGTTTGTGGGCAGTCCAGCTACTTGGTAATGTTTGTTTTTTTTTTTTTGTTTTTTTTTTTTGTGTTCTTTTACAGAACATCAGCTTGCATCTTCCCGGAGATTTAGCTCTTCAATTAGGTCCAACAGCTTTAAGAAGCGAAGCAGGTCTCAAAGGTACAAAACAGGTGAGTTGAAAAAGTGACTAGGAGAAAATGTCTCTGAATTGCAGGTCATTTTGCTGAGTTTACAGCTGAATGCAACCAGACTTGAGCAGAGAGAGGTTAGAGAAGTAAAGAGGTTAATTTATTTGATTTATTTTCTGTAGTTTTCTAACTAATTTGAAGTGTCTTACTCCAGTTCCACTTGGATTGGGTTGCTTCCCTGAAGCTCACCTGTACAACTAAAAGATATGTTGTTTTAAATTCAGATAAGAAAATAAATTCTTTAATATGTATCCAGAGGAGGGCAGAGGAGAACCTTGCAATAACAGGACCAATTCTTCCCTTCCTCCACTATATCCAATGACTGTTTGCTATAGTTTCATTCATACTGCAGTCGTATCTAGGGTACAAATTCACAGGAACCTTCGTGACTTGAAGGTTCATTGACAGCTGTAAGAGAAAGCTTGGTTCCTCATGCTTTTTATATTTAGCCTTTAAAATGTATGTCTGGTTTGTGGGTCAGATGTTTCAAAATAAGAAGCGTTAAAGTATCTGTCATTCATCACTGGGCCACCCCAAAATAGTCTCTTGCCTAGTGTTTTCTTAAAATGAGCAGTTTTTGCGTTTATCATAGGCATCACTGGTATCTCTTGTGAGATACTTCTCAAGATCTCTTGCAGTTGCCTAATCTGTCGTTTGCAATAAATTTAAATCACCTTGTCTAGACAAAGTGCATTTCATGTGCTGATTTTGATTTGTTTCCATTTTAGATGGGAAAGAGGGAACTTTCAGTCCATCATTGGAAAGTACAAGTAGCGAGCTAAGCACCAGTACCTCAGGTATTAAGCCACAAAAGTAGTGCTCCTTTGTCTTGTTGATGTGCCATGATGAAATACTCACCTGACTGGTCAGTGTGAATTACTGCTCTGTGCAGGACAGAATTAGAACTTATCAATTTCAGAAATGGAAAGATTTCCCATTTTTAGTTGACTTTTTCTAATTAGAATACTAAATAGCTCTTCTGGAATAGGAAAACTTTTTTTTCCTTGGTATTTTTGGCTTGCAGGAAACAGTATGAAACGTAGTGATGTGCATACCATCAAAAAAAGCTAATAGAATAGTGGTAATGTAACTGAAAAGAAGCTTAGGCATACCAGTTTGATATTAATAGGTCAGGTACTTAAGACTCCTTCCTTTATCAATACTGAACCAGTGCCTTAGTATTGCATCTGTGTTATATAGCTGCTGAAGGGTTACATCTGCATGAGATGCAAACTGAAGGTTCTGACCAAACAGGGAAATAAATCTTACAAGAATTTTGAACAAGGTGTATATGTTGTCCTCTTTATCTGCACCTATATTTTTGTGTTATATATGTGAAGTGCCCTTACCTCTTAGCTGGCTCTTACAGGTGAAATGTTTTTCCATACTAACATACTGATTAATTAATTGTCTTACAGAGGGAAGTACCAGTAATGTGTCTGGCTCAAGTAATTTGGAAAGCAGGGCGAGACCACAGCAGCAAAACCCCCTGATACCTATGATGCTTTCCCCACCAGAATCACTATTAATTTCTTGTGTTTTGAGAGGAAACTTTGTGGAAGCCCATCAGGTAAGTGAGTTGCATGTATTTTGTGCAAATTAAAATCTGATTTGCTATTTGTATTTGTGGTTAAGATGACTGAAGTTCTGCTCCTTCCATGTTAGCAAGCACAGGCTGAAGCATCTTCATTCCAAATGAAGGGGTCACTACCGCAGTAGAAGCAAGCGAAAGGAGCAAAGATGCTCCTATTGTACCAAGGATGCTGTTTTTTTTTTTTTATCCCATTGTGTAAAAATGCCTATGTTCTCAAAGCATGAAAATGTTTGATTGGAGCTGGCCAAGCTGAGTCTTTCAGCAAAATGAATAACGTGAGGAACTCATGTGAAACCACACGAGGAAGCTTTAATCAGTGAATCAAAATCATGACTGTCTGCTACTTTTAAGCTCAGTAGGAGCATGAGAAATGTATTCCTTACCCAAAATGGAGCCAAAGTGATGAATGCATTTATTTGAAGGTGATACATTTTGAGGATAAAATTAACAGTACTGAAAATAGGCAGAGATACTTGAAACTGACAACCTGCACATCTGTAGCTCTTTATTCTCTCACAGCTACCTTTCTGTGTGTGGCTTTTGGGCTGATGCTCTGAAAAATATCTTGAAGTATCAGCAATTGCATCTTTTGCAAAAAGCAGTGACCTTACTGAGTTTCAGATAGAAATATTGAAGCAGTTGATACAGTTTCAGTCATTGCACCAGACTAGGAGGCTGCTGTTCAGTTTCTTAGTTCTGTCTGACGTCAAGTAGGCCACTTCATATTTTCCCTACTTAAAGGATCAAGAAGCATTTTGTCTGTTTTTTTTACTCCAAATCTCAGTATTGCTAATAATAACAAATTCAAGCTTGGTTTGCGTTCTCTTGTTGGTTGGCTATTAGGAATTTGTACAGCTATGCTCATCTATTGTCTTTAAATCTCTAGAAGATACTCCTTGCTGAAAAAGAATTTGTTTAAAATAGTTTATTTCATAGGCCTAACTTGCTAAATTTCCCTTGCAACACAGTAAATTGAAATGTGATTATGAAAGATACAGGAAATGAAAATTAATTCATCTCCATTCTTACAGCGAATAATAGCTGAACATTAAAAAAAAAAAAAAAAAAAAAGGCTGAAGATGTCTCTAAGGCCCAATTTTTTACACTTTCAGGAAAGAGAAAGTGACTATTTTAGCCTGCTTTTAGTGCATATTTTTCAGTTAAAGCATCTGTTTTATTCCCTCATTTCCTTTAAAAATCCCTAAAGCTCTTTGACCTTTTAAAACTTTTTTTTGACACTCTGTAATGACATTTATTGTTATTTTTAAAAGGTGGCTTTGATGTTTAATCTTGATACTTCACCTTGCTATGGCGAATTGGTTTTTATGGAGCGCTACCAAGAGGCTGTACGAGAAATGGCCAGAGTGGAGAACAATATTGAAAATCAAGCATCGGATGGCACTGGAGGCATCAGGAAATCTGGCAGTGGCCGTTCAACATTGCAAGCTATTGGGAATGCAGCAGCAGCAGGTAAGGACCACTTTTTTAGAGTTCCTCTGAAAAAATATGTGGCACAAATGGAAAACAGGAGAAAACAATTTGGGTATTGTCATAATGAGTGCAATAGTTGTTCAGAAATATAAGTAGTGGTTCTTTGACAGAGAAGATAAGGATGCTTGAATTTACTGTTGATGCCCAGCTTGTTTTATCTATTCTGTAATAAATGGTTTGTAAAGCAGGTCACTTATTGTTTTCTTAAAGGATTGGAGAATAATTATTGATGGCAGGATCTGAGATAAGTATCCTGTTTAATTAGTGATTGTGTTTTTTGCTGACTTTTGTAGGTATGGTATTTTATTCCATCTCAGATGTTACTGATAAATTGCTTGCGACTTCTGGAAGTCTTGCCCCTACTCTCCAAGAAAATTTCTGGATCAACAACATCCAGCTGGAGCATACTGATCCTCTCCGGGAAGTCCTCGAGGACCTCAGTCCTTCAGCAATGGCAGCATTTGACCTAGCTTGTACTCAGTGCCATCTTTGGAAGACGTGCAAACAGCTTTTGGAAACAGCAGAAAGAAGACTTTTCAACAGCCTTGAAACTCGGGGTAGGCATTTGATTTTTGTAGAAAATGCCCTTGTATAATATATTGTTTGTGCTAACACATGAGTCTTAATGAAATCTCATTTTGTGCTTTTGGTATTAGGAATGGAAAAAGGAAAGTTTTATTTTGTGTCTTTGTTCCATGATTTTTTCAGGCCACCGACCTGACTTTGTGTTACTGCACTCCGAAGGTTTAAAGGGTTTCCCAGCAGTTCTTCAGCAATTAAGTAAAATTCTCAACTATTCCTGCACATCTCAAGGGCAGTCCAAGTCAGGTAGTATGCTTTACTGCTATGTTTTTTTGTTGGAATGTGCTTATTTCAAATTCTTGCCTTCTGTTGCAGTGGAAAGTTTTAAGTTTTTTCATTTCTTAGCTTAGTACTTTAAAAAAAAAAAAAAAGGGGGGGGGGGGAGGGGGGACAAAAATACTCAACCTCAGTTCTGAATAAACTGAATCACTCTGAATTTGGCAAACTAGTGTTATTATAATACAGTTTAAGTTCTGTGGGCATTTTCCTGTGCAAACATAGTTCTGTATTTGTTATAGTTGGTATTTCTTTCTCCTTCTTTGTAGAGATCTCAGATGAGAAAATGGGCAGTTATTTTCGATGCAGTATAGTAGACCTCCTTCAAGCTTGCTATCCTGCCTTGACTGAAGAAAGCATTACTAATGAGATTGTTTTATCACACCATCTGGATCAAATCCTAAAAGCACTGACACACGTTGAACGTTCTGTGGGTGAGTTATTCTTGTGGTCATGAAGACTGAGAAATGAATCTAGACTTTTGCTTTGTCCAGTCCTGAAAAATGTAAATCTAGTAGTAATGCTCTTTGACTTGTACATCAAAAATATGCATTTTTAAATTCATAAATGTGAAGTGTAAAATTGGTCTGTATTTCCTATAATCCAAGCATTTGTCTTCAGAGCTTGCCAGAGAAGAAAGGCAAATGTAAATGAGTACATTTGAGGTTACTTGTACTATTTTTCTTCAATCGTAACGAAGAATTCTTAAAGTATTTTTTGCCCTGACAGTTTATAGTTAACTGGGTGTATTACTATTGCTGTTTCCTTAGCTTTTACAAAAAGTAGATAAATTTGTAAAACTATTGTAGCGTAATATACCTTTCAATTTTCATAAAGCTATTAAAAAACGTGTAATCCTTTTCTAAAGGAGTTTTCCAGAGTTGCGTTTTCTCTGCCTTTTCTTAAAGAGCTCTTTGTTTTGTAGTATGAGATCTTTTGTTATGTCTTCTCTGCGTTCATCAAATTTCTAAATGGCATGTGGGTGTTTATAAAAACGTTTAAAGATGAAGGTGACTTAGATGAACCATGGTCATTAATGTTAAAGCATTTCTCTCACCTTTTTCTTTTTCCTCAACCTTCCCCTCCACCCTCTGCCTTTGGCATTTAACACTGACTTGAATCTTGGATCTGTGTTTCTTCCTTTAAACCAGACTCTAAAGGGAGCTTGCTCGGCACCTTGGTGGAACAGGCGTCTCTGAAACCTGTGGAACTGGAAAAACACCTAGTTTGGAATCAAACACAGCTCCTGCTGAGAACTCTTGACCAACATCTCCAGCCCATGTCAGAAAGCAACATGAAGACAAACTTCGTGAAGATCTTCTTTGACTATGTAACTACACTGAGTGCTGTTGTGTTACGAAGTCTGAATACAGAGCTAGGTAAGGGGTTTGTCTGACAGCCTGAGTATAAGTGAAGATAGCCAGGCTGTGTAGTCTTTCTGACGTTAAGAAGTAACCATATAAAAATGTCTCCTTTGTAAACAGGCCTACAACCTCTGTGTAGTTCAGATCATTCAATTTCTATTATTGCACTGCCTTTTTCATTTCTTAACACCTAGGCCAGCAACAGCTAAGAAAAAAGTAGCTGATGGCAGTGGGTAAATCAGAACAGTATTGTTAACTGCTGACCCAGATTATGCACTTTGTTGAAACAAAGCAAACAGTTACTCAGCATAATTAGTGCACAGAAAGGTATTTCAGCAATACTGGCCAGGTTTTCAGTGTTTTTTTTTTTTTCTTTTTTTTAGAAGTAGCTTTATTTCTGTGAATTCCTGTCTGTCTTTGCTGACTTTGACTCGAATAGAACATGGACTCACCAGTCTATATCCAGAGACTCTTCAGAAGTTTTGTGAACTTAGGTCAAGAGATTTCAGGCTCTTCAAATCTGTGTTCCTAATACAAGACTTGGCCAGTCTATTTGGCTGATGTGTTTGTGTTGTAGTAAATGTTCTGTCTTGCTCTGATTTTTTTATTATTATTATTTTTTTAAGACTTATCTGCAGAAGTGAAAGTGGGGAATCCTTTCATACTGTTACAGCAGAGTCCATCTCAGCTACTCTCCCAACTCTTGTTTGAAAGACAGGTTCAACCTGACAGGTTGGTGCTTTTCAGATATACCTCTCTAGGTGATTTTGGATCTCAGTTAAGATTGAAATCTTCTCTGGCTACTTAGCACAGGCGGTACAGCCTCCATGTGTTATCTCCCACTAGTAGGTCACTTGTTGCTGCAAGGGTTGGTGTCTAGGGAGAGCTTAGTCTATATTTTCTCTACAGCTACAACTCCATATTTGTACCATATTTGACAGTTACCATTTGTTGTGAAGAGAGAACCTTTATGTATATTTTTTTAATTGAGTGTAATATTGTTCAGAACACTGGACTTGCAGCTTAAAAAAACAAACAAACGGCAAAATAAAATATACCAGTAATGCTTCTCAAGAAGACAGCTGGGCATGGCTCTTGCCCCGGTAAAACTGGGTAATCTAAGGTCTTTCCATCACAAACAACTAAATCAAGCTGTCTGATTTGACAAAGAAGTTCTTAAAGAAAGAAAAAAGCACTAAAAAAAAAAAAGCACTATTAGTGAACTGTTATTAGTATGACTTGTACCTAAATACGACAATGTTTGAGTGGTAAGTTCAACAGTTTCTTTAAAGGAATGGCAACATAAGCTGTGAGTTATCAATGTCATGCTGTATAATTTCTCTCATACTGAGTGAATATAAGATTTGTACTCTTCTCATGTGAGGAGTGTGAGGGGTTTGTGCTCACAAAGCATTTGGAATGTTCCTGAAAATCTGGAATTGTGAAGTACTGTTTATTTGTGTTGGGTAAGCTGATTCTGTTTTCAATCCTGCAGGCTTGCTTCACTCTTGGCTAAAGAAGAGTTGAACTTGAATGTGCAGCAAATTATTGTTAACTGTTGCTGTGAACCACTGTCCCTGTGCAGCGCAAGGCAAACCAGCCAGGCAAAGTCACTTCTGACAAACATCAGCAACCTAGCACATCAGTATGCCTGCCACTGCCTGCCAGATGTTGAAATACCTACCCTCAGTCCTGCAATGGCTTCTGAGGACATCTGCACTCAGGCCCCATCCTCTGCGACTGACTTGAGCCAGAACACACTCACTGCCTCCTCCCTGGACTTCCTAAAGTCCCAGTCAAAATTAACAGCCACAGTGGCATGTCTAAGTGCATCTAATATACAGAAAACTTCCAAATCGAGTTTATCTTGGATGGAATTTCGGGGCAAACGGGAGGTGCCATTAGGTTTGGAACAGATTTCCAGGGAGTGTGAGGCATTGTTGAAGGAGTTCCCCATCCTGGAACAATTCCTGCTTGCTATGTTTGAGCCACTTCAGAATCAGCAAGAGGAAGGCGTCAGCTTGGCTAGTGCCTTCTCTGGCAAGACATACGTATCTTTGGTTCTCCTAGGACTGCATTCCACCACAGCTGTTAAGGTATTAATGGAAGTCTTTGAACAAGCACTTGCTGCAAAGGATTGGGTCAGAGCTCTGAAGGTCTTGGATTTGTACAGTCAGGATGTGGAGGAGGTGGACAACATTAAGGATGTTGTGCTGAGCTGTGCAACTGCTGAAGGTAAGATAGATGAAGTCAGGTGTTCCTTTGCATTCCTCTGCCTTCTGCCCTTTTTGTATTATATGAAGAATACAGCCTGAAACAGCAGGTAGAAACTAAGGTAGCAGTCCTTGAGCAAATCTAAATACTGAAACGGATCTCTTCCCTACTATCATCCTAAATTTGCTTTCTCTGATGGTGTAGTTCCTGTTTCGCAAATTTGCAAATCCTGATAGTAAACTTACACAAAACCTGTTTAGTACAAGAGAACTGGAATGTATCTTCAGTGTTACTTGTATTTGAAGAGCTAGATATGTCAGAAGACACAGTATTGTTAATGGAACATCTCTTACAGCAGTGTCGTCGTCATACATGGATGATGTATCCCATGAAAAGAGAGGCCTTTTAGGAGTTTAAAGATAGCAAGTTTCCCATACTGACTTTGGTTGCCTCCTGAGAACCTGATGCTTGGCATGAGTCTAGTACAGGCTTTTCAGCTATGTACTGTTTGTTTTGGTGGTACCATCCAGTGCAGCTGAGGGTGTATTATGGTCTTGTTTTCGTTTTTTGTTTTAAATTTTTCTAAAATACAGAAAACTCAGTTTTATCTGGTGGTTTTTCTCTGCAGGTAAGGATGGTTGGCAGTACTTGTTCCCAGTAAAAAATGCAACATTGAGAAGTATGCTGGCCCTGCGCTGCCTGGACAAATGGCCACTTGATGCCTGTTTGGAAATACTAGCGTATTGCATTTCTGATTTGGGCATAACTGATGAACTAAAAGCCAACTTGCAGAGCAGGAAGAAAGAACTTCAGGTTTATCAAAAGGTACAAAGCCATTACTTAAGTAACCAGTAAGTTGAAACAGGCAGGAGGGAGAAAACAGGCTTGCACTTTAAAAAAAAAAAAAAAAAAAAAAAAAAAAAAAGTTTTTGGCCCTTGGTTCTTTTTGATCATAGTATCTTTTCAAGTCTTTCATTCCAAAAACATATGATGTGTTTTCAGTACTGTCGTATCCAATTAACATACTCTTCTACCCTTTAACTTTCCCATTCTCCTAAGAGAGTTCAGGTCTGCAAATAAGTTTAGACATAAACTTTTGTGCATCCCACTTTTTTACAAAGAACTTGTTTTTCCATTCTGTTTCAATGCTAGGACTTTTGGAAGTTTTCCATTGCAGTTCATGATTTTGTCTGCCTGAGAGGCGTAGATATATCTAGGTGTAGTGTAGAGAATGACTGGTCCAATAAGTTCTTCTAACTGCAGGGGAGTTTAGATACCCAAGTTAAGTCAGACTGGCTGGCCTGCAATTCAGCACGGACTGAAAAGGCAGATGGAGTGTAAAGGAGGAATAAATCCCTGCTGAACTCTGTATGGTGGTGATTCTCCTAACTGATGATTCTCACTTGTTAGCACCAGCAACATCTGCAGTATACACTTACTCTTTGATCCATAATTACTGCCGTGTAGTCTTCTACAAACCTTCCCTTACAAACCTGCTTTGCAGAGCCATTTGTAGGTTAACACTTCTAGAAAGATAACAGTTCTTTTGGAGTGGAAGTGCATTACATTACCCTGGTAGAGGGCTAAAGATAAATGTGGATCTCCTTTTAGACTTCTTTGTGCAAAGTGTCTCTTGATGTGAGCAGCTCAGCTGTTTTCCTAGACTTGATTTTTGTAGATAAAACTTGTGTGTGCTACAGTAATATTAAACTTTTTCAGATTTTGAATTTGCAAAACGAACCTCTGTGGAATGACTGGCAAGATCTGAAAACAGCCTGCACTGATGATCCCCAGACCATCATGAATATCATTCTGAAGGCAAAGGTTAGGCATTGTCATGTGGACACATTAAACTTTGAGTGGATAAATTTGTTGAACTAGCTTTTTAAAACAGCAATCAACAGATACTAATACCTTGAGAGGAAGGACTCTTTTACTCAATTCTGTGCTACAGAAACAAATACAAGTATGTGCTTAATGTCAAGACTTACATGTAATTAATAATCCTGTAACTCTTATTTGGAGGTACAACCTACTCTTTTCTCTTAAGACTTTGAAGACTTTAATGGTATGACTTTTGGTGTAATACAGGCTTGATTATTATATAAGCACTAATGCTGTAAATCTGGTTGGCTTGAAGAATGTCTCTAGAAAGTCAGTGTGCTTACTGTGAGGTGAGAAACTATTCTCAGTACAGGTTGCGACTGGCCAACTGGGTGTCATCTCTTTCCTCTTGTCATTTTCATTTTTTATGTTTGCATGAGGGGAGAAGAATCTAAGCTACAGAATTTCTTGAAGCTGATCAGAACTTTGGGAGAAACTTGGGGAGAAGGTTGTTTTTTGGTTTTGTTTCATTGGTGTTTTTTTTTTTTTCTCTTATTCTTTAGGACTATGAGTTGTGTGAGGAATGGGGGCACTTGTATCCTGTCCCAAGAGAAGACCTGATCAACCTTCACCGTGAGCACCTTCTCCACTTACTGGAGACAGGTGACATGGAAAAAGCATTGCAGGTAACAGCAAGACACTTTCAGCCTTACATCTCAAGGTTGAATAAGTTGAGAATAAGGTATCCAAACTGTTGTCACTGTCATTTACTCACATCACATGGATATTTCTGAGAGATTTCAGTATCGTCAGAAACGTGTTTTGTCTGTATATCACATTTTGGCAAATTGTTTTGTAGTTGCTAGGTCATAGAAAATGGTTTTATTTGGCATTTTCATGGCTTTTTTGCTTCTTCCTTTAAGGAATGCTATTTGTTTGGATATGCGTTCAGGACCCTGGCTCTCACCTGGTCCACTTAAATGAAAATATAGCTTTGCAGTCCAGTTTTTGGACCAAGAACTTTAGATGTCTTTACAACTATTTTAATTAAAGGGAAATACAAGCCAACTTTTATTTGAAAAATAATAATGAAGCACTTTTGTGCTGCTTAAGCAGAAGAATCAGAAGTGAAAGTAGTAAGATGAATTAGTTGTGCTTTTGTGCCCAAATTACCCAAGTGTGAATTCTTTTTTTTTAATAATTACAGAGCTGTTTCTAATAACAGAGTAAAATAAGATGCAGGCTCTTTCAGACTACGTATTTTTAAAATAAAAGAAAAAAATTAAGCAAGGAATGAGATACAAGATGCAGAATTGAAAGGTCTCCACCTTGCTTCTAGAATACTTTAAAAGTTATTTTGATTATGAAATGGAGCAAATAGGCAATAAGTAGGCAAATGGATCATCTAAATCACCATGACATACATAAGACACTTGTGGAGGTTAATGTGCTTGTTGGACCATTGTAGGATAGCAATGTGTTATTCACTGACTGATATGAGGAATCCTTTCCAGGAATGCAGTAGGGATTTATTGTATTTTGTATGTTTCTAGCTTTTGCAAAGAATAGAAGACCCTGGTATTTGCCTTGCAATCAGTGAGCAGTCCCTTGACCAGCATCCCAGCTTGGCAGCATCTCATTTCTTAGCTGATTACCTCACAAATCACTTCTACAAGAATCTGACAACAGCACGACGTAATGAAATCCAAGCACTCTATATGGGATCAAAAGTGAGTAAAACTCCTTCATTGTAGGATTAACAGCAATATAGAAGCACTATAGAAGTACCTGCCTGTAGGTTTTTATCAAGCATTCTCAACCTATCAGACTCAAGATACTTAGTCTCAAGATCCAAAATAGGGTTAATAATGGTTTGAAACTTCTTTCCTTTCTCCATCTTGGCATTTCCTGCATCCTGAGGTTAATGTAGCTCCCAGTGTAAACAGAGCATTCTTATTTCACTCTTAGCTGTGAGGAGTGGGGGACCATGCAGACTAAATGAGAGAATAAATTGGGGTGTCTATTAGTACAGTTGCTATCTCAGTCCTGGTGAAAAGGCCATTGCCCTTACAGAAGTCATGTAGGTTCTGGGCTTACCCTGGAAACAGACGTATTAACCCATAGATTACTTTAGTCAAATGTTTTGTAGGTGAACAACATGGAGGGCTTCCTGTAATTAACGGTTTGCTGCAGGACTACAAATGACAGTTTGCTCCAGTGCTTAGCACAACATTAAGCTGTTCCTTTATTTGTCCCTTTTGAAGGCATGATTTGTAGAATCCATATTAGCTGGTCATCTTTAGGAGAATTGCTCATATTTTCTCCTCATGTTTCCTGAAATGATGTAAAGATAAGGATTGGGATAATGTGGGTTTTTTGTAGCCTTATTTTAACAAGAGAATGTGCTCTACCCTGCTGTAACATATCTGTCACATGGTCACAAAATGCTTTCTAACTTTCAGATGTCTCTGAAATAAGGCAGTGTTTAGAATGTGAAAGCAGAAGCTAAGTAACTTCTGCAAATTCGTACATTAATTCTGTCACAGAGCTATGAATAGGCCTGAGAAGTCCCAACTCCTTTTTTTTTAGCCTCTGCATGTCATTCCATTCCCTGTGTAAGCTGCTCAGACAGTTTCTTGTCTTTAATCTCACAGCAACACAGATTTGGAGGCACGTAATTTTAACTGCTTCTTGTTGTTTCACAGGTGTTGCTGACTCTACCTGAGCTCTCCCGTGTTAACTACTTCCACCTCTCCTCCAGGCCACTGCTTATGCTGGAACAGCTGCTCATGAATATGAAAGTGGACTGGGTAGCTGTGGCTGTGCAGACACTGCTCCAGCTCTTAGGTGGACAGGAAGTTGGCTTCACTGTAGAAGACATTGACAATTTGCTCTCAAAGTATGCAGAAAAAGCCCTCGACTTCCCCTATGCATTAAAAGAAAAGCGATCAGGTGACTGTCCATGAGAATTTTCTGTTTGGGAAAGAAGGGCAAATTTTCCCCCAGAATTGTTTTACCAAGTAGGCCATAACATTTTTAGATGTATGCCTCAGTTTCCCTCTAGCCCAGAATATGTTCTTAAAGTCCTTGCCTTTCTTGTAAGCATATGTACTCATAAACCAACAGCTCCAAAGCTTTCTCACTTTTCTCTGTTGCTCCTTTTCAGGGTCTATTTTCTTATTCAACACTGTTTGATTTTATTTCATTTGTTTAACGTGAAGCCACTAACAACTTCAGCAGTTCTAAAACTTGCATTCAACCACATCTTCCCCCTAAACCAAATGAGACTTTGTGGGGGAAATGTGCATACTCTTCCTTCCTCCTAGACTCCTGTTCCTTTTTTTATTGGTTCTATTTAACATTCTTGGCACAGCTCTCTTTTCTGGTTTGTTGATCAGTTCTCATCTGTGTTGTCATCAGTTCTGCATTTGGCTCTGTGCTTGAGGGTTTTGTAACTGGAACAGCAGAGGGTGCTCCAGATCAAGTCCAGTGGTCTTGTTTCACTGCATTGGAAGTGCATGATGTGCTTGCCTGTCTGTATTTGTCTACCTGTTCCTACATACATTGTCCTAGCTCGCTTCATAGCGTTTTCAAAATGTTGATACCATTTTGTAATTTAAAGATGCGGCTCTCAAGGTGTCGTCCATCTCTTCCTGACAAATGACCTATAACTTTGCAAGTATGTTCCTTCTGCTGCAATGTGAAACAATATTTGCAATGAGTACCTTGTGTCAATTTGGAGGAGAACAAGTCCTACAAGGAGCGGCTGAGGGAGCTGGGCTTGTTCAGCCTGGAGAAGAGGAGGCTCAGGGGCGACCTTATCGCTCTCTATAGGTACCTCAAGGGAGGCTGTAGCGAGGTGGGGGTTGGCCTGTTCTCCCACGTGCCTGGTGACAGGACGAGGGGGAATGGGCTTAAGTTGAGCCAGGGGAGTTTTAGGTTAGATGTTAGGAAGAACTTCTTCACTGAAAGGGTTGTGAGGCACTGGAACAGGCTGCCCAGGGAAGTGGTGGAGTCACCATCCCTGGAAGTCTTTAAAAGACGTTTAGATGTAGAGCTTAGGGATATGGTTTAGTGGGGACTGCTAGCGTTAGGTCAGAGGTTGGACTCGATGATCTTGAGGTCTCTTCCAACCTAGAAATTCTGTGATTCTGTAATTTATTATTCTCACACACGATACTTTTTCTCTGCTGGATTATTCCTGTGCCTGTCAGTAGTCCACTGCTCTAAGGATCCCTTTCTCTGCGTTTTATATAGTCTCACTTGAATCATTGTGGGCTAATTTTCTTTAAAGATAATAATTTGTAATTACACAGCTAATCCTGTTTGTACTAACATTGTTATGTACTCCTGTGAATGTATTCCTGTGACGTTTGTTAAAACAAGCAGAAGTATGAACAATATTGTTCTCTGATTTTTTACTCTGTCCTAGATTCTGTGATACGTATCCAAGAAAATCTCAGTCAAATACTGGAGTGTGAAGCAACGTCTAAATCAGGATCATCAGAACTGTCCTCTGCCAGTTTTACTGGTAAGGGTAAGATCTATATGCTATTTTCTTTCAATTTGTTCTTTTTATCCCTTATCTATGTTTGAAGTGTGTACCACCACTAAGTAGTAACTTAGGTCATGTTTAATGCAGGTCTGTAGGTCTCTGTATTGGTGATTTGGGCCCAGTTAAAATAAGACATGAAGGAGAAGAGGAAGAGCATAGTTTTATTTTGTTTTTTTTTGGTAGATATCTACAAGATATCTCAAGAGTCAGCACACAAATCCATTTCAGGCACTGCAGGGGGAAAAACAAGTCTGAACAGAACACAGAGAACTGGATTATATCTGCAGGAAGAAGAAGGTTTATCTCTTTGTCAGATCTAGGTTGTAAGTGGATTAATGGTGCTGCAGGTTAATCTTCCTGTGTCTTGATTTCTGTGCTATCTTTGGATGTATAGGCAGAGCTTTTCTTGAAGCCCACTCGCTGTAGTGGTACTTCCTCTTTTTTTCTCATCTCTTTTTTTTCCTTAATTTTAACTTTGGTTTTCCAGTAGAAACCTCATCCTGTTGTCTATTTTCTTCTTTCAGTCCTTGAATTAATTTTTTTCTATAATCCCTTTTGTGACATGATGGAAGAGCACGCTTTGTTATTGTCTGAGAGGGCTCCACTCACAGTCCTCAAACACAAATAAATAGAAACAAAATAATTGAATCCAAGACAAGAATACTAGTGGCTTAAAAACAACCACAAATTCATTTGTAGGGTCCATTCTGCATCTAATGCAAGAGATGCACGCTTCAGAAGATACGTATTGTGAGAGATGCATAGTGTGTGCTCTCAGGAAATGACTAGCCAAGGGTATCCGCAGACCTCCAAGGCTGGTGATTCTCAGTGAGTGATGGGCCTGTGCTGTCCTGATCTCCTGTTCAGGGCTCTGAACTATTATCTGGTTATCTATCCTGAGCTGATGATTCTGCTTGTGCTGTATATGTGAGGTGACAGCGTGTCTTGGATTTGGCTGTGTAGCTCTTCGGTTTCTCTCCTAGTGGTCAGCTTAATATCTACACGTTGTTACAAAACCTGAGTGAATTGTTCTCTAATGTTCCTTTGCAATCCAGCATCCATTTGAATGAGTTAGCTTTACTGGAATGGAGTTTTTTTTCTTTATTTTAGTGTCCATGTACATAGAAGGTGGCTTGTAGGGCTGTAGAACTTTATAGTTAGCCTGAAGTGTAACTGGCTCACATCATATAAACCAAGAGTCTATCTACTGCTATAAATTTGATTCAATTAACATTTCTTTGGCAAGATCAAATAAGCTAAAGACCAAAGACTTAAGAACTGTTGCCTCTTTGAATTGATTTTACCAACAGTAGGTTTTAAAGCAGACCAGACAGGGAGGCATATTCTGTTGCTAGCAATGCCATATCTCTCCTGAGATAATAAAGAAAATTCTTAGTCTTCAGGAATGTCAACACTGGGCATCCTTAAGGTTCTATTTTATGCTATACCACTTATTTGGTATCCATATTCCTGAGTGTTTTCTTTCCCTCCTCCTTCAAGCTTATGGTACAAGTATGGATGTTGAAGTTATCTTATACTTCTCTAATTGTTGTGGTAAAGATGTACTAATAACTAAGTACTCTTGCTCATTAGTGTTGAAGTATTAGAAGCTTACAATCTTAGAGTTTTAGCTTATAGCATTTATACTCCTTACACAATGTTACTCTGCTATGTCTAGGTAAAAGATAATGGTAGTCTTGTGAGTCTTGATAAGTCTGTAGTGTTTTCTGGTATTCAAGACTCCATTAAACAGCTTAAATCCCTTTCCATGTTTGTCTTGTCCTGGCTTTTTTTAAGGTGTAACAGTATCTGCAAGTCCCAGAGAAAGAAGCTTGCAGCAAAATTTGTTTCCTCAGGAATTTGTGCCACCTGAAAAGCCTCCTCCAAAGCAAGAATGGATACCCGATGACACTGAAACAATATGTATGGTTTGCAAATCTGAACGCTTCACCATGGTAAGGAGCAAAAATTAGAACTGTAACCTTAATGTCAACAGTTGCTTGTAATATGTTTCGTAAAAGCCCTTAGCTACTTCAGCAAGTTTGCCTACATCAATGTAGGCTTGACAGGATTGCTAGTCTGCGGGTTTTTAACCATTAATTTCTATTCAGTGTAGCTGAGGAGACAAGCACCGCTTACCTGCTTTCACTGTGAAGTGGAAAAGATTGATTTTGATTTTTGCAGGTGTGCTGGCAGTCTTGTCTTATTGCTTAGAAGCAGTACTATTTCCTCAAAATGCCTGTTGCTTGTGAATTTGGAAGTGACTAAGGTAGTGTCAGAAAGAATCTACAGCTTCTGATTTTTCCAAGAGGCAGTCTAAATGTCGTGGTGACCAAAATAGGAACAACTTGAGTAGTGGAGAAAGTTGAAGACTGCAGCAAGTATATTAAACATGGGTGTCCATAGAAGGGAACTCTGGTAGTGAGAATCAATCATTTTATAGTTCTAAAAAGCTTCCTCATGTGTGCTGTGTCCTCTCATCAAGTGAAGTTTACTCATGAGTGGAGGCAAGTACAGGCGTGGACTTGGGTAAGTTCCTTCAGTTGCTTATTTGTGACTTGTGCTCAGTTTAACAGGCGTCATCACTGCAGGCGTTGTGGCAGGCTGGTGTGCAGTTCCTGCTCTACCAAGAAAATGGCAGTAGAAGCTTGTAGAGAAAATCCAGCTCGAGTATGTGATCAGTGCTATAGCTACTACAACAGAGATCATCTGCCTGGCTTGGTACATGACACAAGCACGTAAGTCTATTCTAGTTATCCTCAATTCCAAATTGACTGGATCTGTTGAACACAGTTGTTTTAATGCTACTCCCTAGTCCCTTGAGTGCGACTTCTTGAACCTTAGGTATTCAAAAGCAAGTTCTTGATGATTAGATAGCCTGTCTGAGATGAAAGCAACCAGATCGTGAAAATCTGTCAGCTGAGAATTGGATGGGGATTTGTGCATTGGTTAGGCCAACTGGTGAAAAGTGCAGCTGAAAAGAGTGAGCTTTACTATTTGTGATCCCATAAAGCCTGCTGATAGCGGTATCAGCTACAGCAGTATCAGGAGGCTTGCTAGGAATAGCAGTCTGAAAACAAACCTGAAAAAATAAGCAGTCACCTGTAGATAGATTAGCTTGATTCAGAATGGTTGCTTATGCTAGCAGATTAGGTCAGCAAAGCTTAGCTGTGAACTTGAATGCTACTAGTCATGTTTTAATTGCTTAAGTGTTTGTCTTTTTGTTTATACTCGCCCTATTTGTATTTAAAAAAAAAAAAAAAAAAGCTAAATCTTCCAGGTCAGAGACTTGGATCCCAAAAAAGTTACGTGAGTTCTGACATACTCTGTTACTGGGCAGTTCTTACCCTCAGCGTGTTTCATTATATGTGCGACAGCAAGTTATGTTACTATAGAAGGGTATGAGAATTAATCACTTAGTGTAGTTGAAATACAATATGTAGAGTCAGAATCTTGCACTTCCAGACAGCAGAGGGTGGGGACAAGGCAATGGGTTCGGAAGGGCAGGGAGAGAGACATGTTACATTTTTACAGTGCCTTTTTCTGGAAAGGCTAGCCATATTGATCCCTTTTCTTTAAAGTATGTTTTCCCCAGCATGGAAAGGCATGGACTAGGCGTAATGGCTCTTTCTCTCTTCATTCTAGCACAAAAGAAGATCAGGACCAAGTGGAAGGTAAGGAGTGGAATAGTATTAAAATGTGTTGTTGTTTTTTTTTTTAAAGTGCGTGATTACCAACGCAGTTAGAGATGGCAAGCTGCCATGCCTAGCTGTAGCTAAAGGTTGATCAAAACCTCAGTTAAAAAATATCAATGGTGTTCTTGCATGAGCAGTCTGAAATAAAGTATTCTAAACTTCTGTGAATGGGAAACTTGTGATTTAGGAGAAATGCCTGAGTCAATACTGAACAAGCAGTTTGGGGATTAATGTACTGGGAAAAAAAAAAAAAAAAACAGTTGGAGAAGGTACTTTGCATGCTAGAAATAGTCACTGAGAGGCTGTGGTAAGAGTAGGAATTACTAGTCCATTATAGAGCTGTACCGAGTGATGCTATTTTTACAGAGTGTTCTAGCACAGTCTGTAAAAAGTGGTACCTCTGAATACCACTGCAGTGTACTCTGATGTTTGATACCCCATTTTAGATTTAGCTAGGGGTAGCAAAGGATGAGGCTTTGCCCATGGGTCTGGTTGTAACCTGAGTTCCATTTCCTTTGCTGGCTGTATGAATATCAACTACTAATTTCTCTTTAGTGCTTCCATTTCCCCATCTAGCATCATAAGACTTGAGGAGCAATAACAAAACTTCATTTGACTTTTTTATTTTACCCTGACATTTTTCCTCAGATGGCATTTGTTGTTTGTTTCTTAAGTTGAGTGTTGGAAGTGATTCTGCAAAATTTTCTGATACTGAAAATAATACTAAAAATACTGAATAATACTGATGTATTATTCTGTTGGACCAAAATAGAGTTATTTCAAGTGCTTATAGCAGTAAGATAAAGCATGGAGGAAAATTCTGTATTTGTGCTACAAAACAAATGAGAATTAGTATTTTTCCCTACTTATCCCCTTTGAAGTTTGGACTATTTCAACATTTTTGCTGTTGACAGAAGTAGTTTTACTCTTACCTTTGCTGCAAAACTGATTCAGCTGTAAATTGGTTTGAGCTGATGCTTCTGATTAGATCCTTCTCTTCATTTGTGTTCTGTCTTTGTCTTGAGCTATAAGAGTTACCCTGGTGTGTAAGGATTGTTACAGTGGGCTTGCAGGATTTTGTAATACACAAGGACAGGGAGATTTTTGTTTCTCAAATTTCAAATTATTACAGTATTACAATTAATAATTATTAATTATTACAGTATTAATTATTGATATTATTCAGTATTACAAATTACTGAGAATTACTACTTTTAAAGCAAGTATAGCAAATGTATATCTATTACAGTTACTACAAAATCACTACTAATAAAGTATATATTACAAGTTAGATAGCAAAGCTAATAGTCTCATGATTAGTAACGTGTGTGTTTAGTTATATAACTACATTGAAATACACATATACACATGGCCAGTATACATAAATATTTCCAAGTGTACCCGGTATGGCACTCACCAAGCTACTTCCAGGAGGGAGGCCAATCAGCGATGGACCATGTCTTGCTTCAGAGCTGATCTCTGTCATGTAGTCAGCCACGTGTCCCTGGCAAGGGTCAGATCTGTCCAGATCCCATGCAGGGAAGTTCACCAAGGGCAAGTTCTCAGAGAGAAGCTCTGTTGAGGGTAGAAAGCAATTTTTATATCACTAGAGACATAAGGGGATATCACTGCCTGGATCACCCCGTAGATGTTGCTAATTTCTCTTTTTCACCTGGGATAGCCAATAGATTTTCTATGTTCTCAGAAGAATTTTTACTTTCGCAGACGGTTTTCCTGTTTTTCTAGCTACAGCAGCCAACAGCTGTTGCTGTTTCCTACTTTCTCAGTCTGCTTTCTACCTTTCCAGATAAGTTTGTTGTTGCAGTTTCTTCTTTTTGCATTTATGAGGGTATCTCAGAATGTCTGTGGTTCTCAGCTACTCAGCTGCACTTCAAGTATGCCAGCTTTACTTCTCAAGGATGCTCTGGATTCCTAGGCTAGCAGTTCCCAGACTGGCAGGCATTTCCTTCTGTCAGTATTTCAGCAAACATCATCTCCTGTTAGTATTTTTCCCATTATACCAAGGTTGCCCTTATGGCTGCTCCCATTGCTTTCTTGCTTTGGTTCCAGCATTCCTACCCGTCGCTGGACCCATATCACTGTCTGGATGAGTGAATCAGAACATGTGTAGAGGGAGAGTGTTGTATCGGGCTGCTTTTCTAGCTTTTGTGTTGGAACTGTGAATACATCTTACCAAATCTTCTCAGACCTGGTTTGTTTTAATTATTCCACTCTCCATTTCAATTTAGAAATAGTTTTTTTCTTTTTTCTTTTTTTTTTTTTAGTTCACAGTACAGCTCTAGAATTATTCACCACTCTAACAATTCTTCTGTGAGCTCTAGAACAGTAAGTTTTTTGTTTTTTAGCTCAGTTTCAAAGTAGAACCAAGAATATAATGATACTTATTTACATAATCTTTTGTTCAGTATCAGGTACGAGATGACAAATGATACTACTGTACTACAGTATCTGGGTTGCTAATTTCAAAACAAAATTTCGTTAACCTTGTGTACAGAAAGTCTTTCCACAGCAATGTCTTCTGTTGAATTTTTTGATCAAAACTCTAATTTTCTGCCGTACTATTTCATATGAAAACTTAATACACAAGTTAGCTCATCTTTTCAATATCTTATCTTAAAGTTGCTGGACAGTATGTTCAAATAACTTGAATTCTCAAAAGAAGATACAGGCAGATAAGTAAACTTGGCTTTTCTCTTGCACCTGGTTCTTCAGTTTCCCTTGTTAGCTGTAACCTATAGGTCACTTATTGCTATTTCCCTCCTGATCAGAAGTGTTTAATACTCATCTGAGAGAAGACGAAAGAGGAAAGAGTGCTTTGATGTCCTGTAGGATAAAGATTGGTTAACTATTTGAAGACATGTTACTGGAGCCAGGTTTTGGTGAAAGGATGTTGGTGATAGAGTTTAGGTACTGTTTGGTAGCCTGCTGAGGAATGAAAATGTTTCTTTAATGTATGCACTAGACAAATGATATTTACAGGAATTGGTACAATGAGAGCATCACAGATGATTGTTTTAAGACTGTGGGACTACTCTGCATCATGCGGCTTTAGCCAGGTTTGTTGCTACTCGCACAATGATTCTACCTGTTCTTTCCTTCCTGGCTGCAGAAACTGCTAATAATGAATATTCCACAGTGGTGCGAATACCCAAGGCAACTGAGCTTGAATGGATTTTTTCCCTGAATGAAGAGGAAAATGAAACTGTACGCAGTGAATTTTATTATGAACAGGTGAGGTCTGGAGAAAGAGGGTCCAGTATAAGCAGTTCCCTGGAGAAATACCTCAATATTCACATTTGTCTGTCTTTCCTCAATTTGTCAGGCTCCCAGCTCTTCCTTGTGTATTGCCATCCTTAGCCTGCACAGCAACAGTATAGTGTGTGGCCACCAGCTGATAGAGCACTGCTGCAAACTGTCCCAAGGGCTCACTAATCCTGAAGTAGATGCTGGACTCCTTATGGACATCATGAAACAGTTACTCTTCAGTGCCAAAATGATGTTTGTAAAAGCTGGAAGGAGCCAGGATCTAGCTCTCTGTGACAGGTGATTTATCAGATACTCACTAGGATGTATTGTCAAGATCATTGTCTCCACTAGGGAGTGGAGGGCGGGAGGGTTGCTTTGTGATTGTGCTGTGGACACCTTAAACAGGAAGAGAATTAGTGTAAGTAAGAATTATTGCATAGTGTAAGTAAGAATAGTGTAATAGCTCAAGTGATAGAAATTCAACTAATACGACTATGTAATAATTACTGAGAAAATTCTTAGAGTAGGAGAAATAATTCACAATAATTGAAGTAAGTATTTTACTTCTACTGTTGTGGTGGTTTTTTGTTTGCTTGGTTGGTTGGTTTTTGTTTGCATCCAGCCTGTATTTCAGTATAGGATTTTAAATCTGTACTTCCTGAGAAACAGCATATTATTCTTTCTTCAGACTTTGTCCGACAGGGCTGTAAGTGACAGGAGCAATGTATAAATTTCAAACATACAATTTTGATTTTGTAACTTTAGTTGGTGTCTGCAGTCAGCATCTGCCAGTGCTCCATTGAATGTTGAGAAGAAAAGAGAGCCTCAGTAAGATAGAAGAACAGATAGAGAAACCTGGTGTACTTGGTAATTTAGGACACGCTGTTCTAAGAGTTGTCTTTGACATAAGTTTTTTTTAAGATTCTTAGTGCATATGATAATAGTGGAAGTGTATGTATTTGTTTAACCTCCTTTGTTTTCTCCTAGCTATATCAGCAAAGTGGATGTGTTGAATATTTTGGTTGCTGCTGCCTACCGTCCAGTGCCATCTTTGGATCAGATTCTTCTTCCCGCAGCAGTAACAAGATTAAGAAATCGGCTTTTGGAAGCAGAGTACTATCAACTAGCTATAGAGGTAATGATAATAGAAGGATGTGAATATTAATCTTTCTGTGGTGGCTTTTGTTTTTCTCTTTCTTGAGTTTAGATGGATGTGGTATGTGAAATGGACAATATTTAAACTGTTACAAACTGGGAATAAGTTTTTAAACAATGAAAACAATCTTATCTGAACATTGGGGAAAAAAAGCTTCTGAGAAGGAAGATGTATTCTGCTGTGGAGCAATCTGCTTAGGGAAGGACAGGGGCCTTGTTTTCTGATACAATTAAAATGGGGATGGACTAACTGCCAGACAGTCATGATGGGGAAGAATGTTACATCCAGAAGAAGGGCTGAGGCATACTTTGTGGCAGGATTTTCTCTGAAGCTTGTATGTTTGGTTTTATTTGTCCGTAATATCACAGAAGATTTTAATAAGGCAACTTTAACAACTATTTACTTGGAAAAGAGCAATGGTGGCAAATTTGTCTATCAGAGCTCATGTGGTTTATCTTCCATTCTGTTCCTGCTCCTGGTATTTCACAAGCCTGTTTATGACATTGCAGTTTGTAGGAAGAGGATTATGATGCTGCAAAATGTATTAGGATTTTTAAGGGTAATAAGTAGCAGAAATAAGTAACGTATTTGATTAAAAAGTGTTAATGTTTAAAGGCAGGTGATAGACTAAAGAAAATCAGGAATAAATATGATCAGCAGAGTTTTATGAAGTAAAAAAAAAAATATATATCCTGGCAGTTCATGGGGCATTTGCTATTGTTTTGTTTTTTTAAACCACAAACCCAATGAATTTTATTATGTAAAGATCATTTGCCTTATGACATCTTCACATCAGGAACAGATTTTTTGTAAGGTTTAAAACTGCGGAATTGAAATTTCCCAGAATTGTGACTGCTTAAACGTGTGCAATAAAAACATGGATTTGGAGATCGTGGGTGTTTCAGTAGCTGGCATTTTGTGCCAGTAACCTACAAATAATCAGCATGTCATTTTTTGTTTGTTTTAATGGGAAATGCAGTTCAGGAAGTGAAAGGTCACAGTCTCCAATAAGCTAGCTTTCCTATTTTCTGCACTGGGACTGTATTGTAATATTAACAAATTATTTTGAATTTAGGTTTCTACAAAATCTGGCTTGGATCCAAGTGGAGCATGGCATGCCTGGGGCATGGCTTGTCTTAAAGCTGGAAATTTAAGTTCAGCAAGAGAGAAGTTTAACCGGTGTTTAAAGCCACCTGTGGATCTAAACCAGCTGAACCATGGTTCAAGGCTTGTCCAGGATGTGATACAATACCTGGAGTCCACAGTGAAGCCCGTACTCATTGCGGTAAGGGTCTTCTATTCTGTCTACTGTGAAAGGCTATGGCGAATCCAAGTATTGATGCTTTAATACACATCTTAAAGCAATGCAGGAGAAAATAGCGGATATCAGGTTTTTCTTCTTCTGTCATGATTGCTTACTGCAAATTGAATATTGGTGAGAAGTTCAGTAGCTGCTTCCTCACAGTGAATTGGTGGCCGAGTGCCAGATCATAGTGTTGTTTTTTTCCTCTAGTAACTTAGAAGATATTCAAAGCTGAGGTTAAAAATGTGATCTCAATTTTTCCCTTGGCAGAAAACACTACTACACAGTTTGGAGTTATTTCTGGAAGTTCTGATTAGGTACACCAAAAAAAGACTCTTAGTACTAAGTAAATACGAAATCATAATGGTGAAAGACCTCTTACTCCTAAGTATTCTAGGAGAATATAAAAGCCTGCTTGAATTAGGTTATTGAAGTAGCTGCTGGAGTGTTTTGTTTAATAAACAAGCCTCCCATCTGTCCCTGAAAACAGAGCTGTGCTAGTCATGAGAACATTTAATGTCCCTGATAGCAGAGTTTCAACCTAGTTTGTGTAAAAAGTCCTCCTAGAGACTAACCCCTCCAAAACGATGACTATTTTAAAAACAAGAACGAAAAAGCTTCAAGGCTGGGTGACAAGGTCTAATTGAAAAAAAAAATTCTCTTCTTAGCCCTCACCTATCACTGATTCTGTTTTAACAGCAGGATGATGATTACTTTGCCACGTTGAGGGAACTTGAAGCGACATTGAGAACGAGAAGTCTCTCTCTGGAGATGATGTGTGAGGGGAAGGTCCAACACAACAGCTACTATCAGGAGTGCTTGTTCTATTTACATAGTTACGGTACTAATCTGGCAATAATAAGCTTTTACATGAGACATGATTGTATGAGAGAAGCACTGCTTCACTTGTTAAATAAGGTGAGTAATCCAGTTTGCCGTCACTTAAAACTAAATTTGAAAAACAGCTTAAGAGGGCTTCAAGGCCAGTCAAGATGGTAATGAGCATCCCTGTGTTTTTCTGCACAGTAGTTTTCCAGTGTCCTGAATGTTATCACACACCGTCCAGTGAATGACAAGAATTCAGTGACATGGAAAAATAACGTTGATCTTTACATCTTGTGTTTAATCTCTCTTCCTCATTGTGCTGAAACTGGCTTCTAGAGAAAAGGAAAAAGTTATTTTCTTTCTTTTGTAGAGCCACTGTATCAACACTGTTTTGTCTTTTTACTATAAAGCTGAAAATCTGCAGAGAGAGAAGATTCTTGAATTCCAACACGGTGATGGCTTTAGACAGTTCATCACAGTTGCCTTAAGTACATGATGTATGAGGAGGGTGACAAGGAGTTTTTTCAGCTTGAAGAAGAGAGCAGGCAAGGGAAGACCTATGTGCTGATTTCAATTACTGAGTGGGTGATTATGGACAGAATGGATTCAGGCTTATTTCATGTGCACAGTAAAAGAGGCAACGGACGCAATTTGGAGCAAGGGTAGTTCCAGATGAATGTAAGGAAAATGTGTTCTGTTTTGTTTTGTTTTGCATTGGGCTCAGGATGTTTAGACTGGGAACTAGGTCCCAGAGAGGCTGCTGAATCGCCCTACTTGGTAATACTCAGAATGTAGGGTGGGCCTAGAGAGGTCACTCTTTGAGTGAGGGTTTGAAACACATGACCTCCAGAGATCACTTCCCTCTAAATTATCTGTCAATTCTATGATCTCTGTCACTCAATACTACTTTTGTATGAGGAAAATCTACATGCCACGGCTGCTTTGTTTCAGGCTACTTTTCTGGTGTTTGTGTAGGAATCCCCATCAGAAGTGTTCATTGAAGGGATCTTCATTCCAAGCTATGAAAGTGGAAAACTGCATATGTTGGAGAACTTGCTGGAAACTATTGATCCAGGATTGGAGAGCTGGGGTATCTACTTGATTGCAGCCTGCAAATACTTGCAGAGGAAGAACTACTACCACATTCTGTATGAGCTACAACAGTTCATGAAGGTAAAATGAGAAATGTTGAATGCTGTCAGACTTTTGGTTATTTACTTTGCTGTAAATCTGCATGGTGGACAAGTATATTTTTGCTACTTTCCAATCCTGAAAGACAGATGGGAAGGCCTGGACTGACTGCAGCTGACCTGCTGTGTGTTTCTGTGATGGATCTGGCACATTGCAGTAGCTTAACTATTGCTTTAAAGAAAACAGAGCATTGCCTGCTTTGTGTGAACACTTTATAGAGACAAGGATTAGAGAAGGTGGTTTACTCTGATCCATCTTAGTGTTGGATATATTTCTTCTAGGATCATGTTCGTGCTGCTATGACCTGCATTAGATTTTTCACTCATGGAGCAAAGTCATACACTGAACTGGGAGGCAAACAAACATGGCTTGTAAAGATTAAGGACCATCTCAAAGTCTACCTGCAGGAGGTCTCGAGAAGTTCAGGAAGGAAAAAAATGGTATTCACATTTCGGAAGAAAATGTCTGCTGCAGATGTGTCAAGGTATGTATAAACAACAAGCTAAGTTATGGGAAAGAGGAAATTTCAGCTGTTTGTCTTTTCTTAATAGTTGTTTGGACTGAGTTTAGCTAACACATACTAGGGGGCCCTGACTAAGATCTGTCCAGCTAGTTGCAAGTATAGGATTCCCATTACTTTTTCCCCCAGCTACGCAGAAGATGAGCGATTATTTTTACTAAACAATCTAGTCTATCATCTACCTTTCTTCAATTTAAAGAAGAAATCAAACAAAAAAAAACATTCCATGCATAGACAGTTATATTCAGCTGGCTATATTTGTTTGAATTGTAATTCAACTGTATACAAGTTACAGGCTTCAGTATTAACTGAATCCTTATGTTCAAAGAATGAAATTGTAAATCTAGCCATTTATCTTTTGTACTTCGGCTCTTATATCTTGATTTTCTTTTTTTTTTTTTCTTTCATATTTTTTAGGCTAGAAATTAAGTTAAAGTTGGGGGGAGGGAGTGGGTATAAAGAGATGAAAAAGAGAGAGCAGATACTTATTTGGGATTCAGACTTTCTGGATCACTCTTCAGAACAATGCAAATAAGGCTCACCTGCAGCTTTCATTTGCTGAGTGCACAAATCTAAAAAGAACCACATTGCTGTAGGTTTGGCTACATGAAAAACAATGCAATAGTAACTAAAATAATTACTGTTTGGAAATGCATGTATTTGAAATATATTCAAGGAAGTAGTAAGTTTATATGAACAGTAATTGACACTTAGTTTCAAAATCGAGTGTTTTGTTTTTCCTGCCTAGGCACATCAATACAGTTGATCTGCAGATGGAAGTAACTAAGTTCTTGCATCGATGTGAGATCTCAGGAACCTCTCAAATGACAGGTTCCTCCCTGCCCACTCTCTTCGGAAACAATAGCATGAAAATGGACGTTGCTTGCAAGGTACTTACTGCTATTTAGAACACAGCTTTATTTTTCGTCAGCAATACTAATGTGATGTAGAGGTTGAAACATTTTATGGTTGGAGCAACATATGGTACTATTCATGGGCAAGTTACTTGTGCGTGTATACAACCTACAGTTAATGAAAAAGTAGTGTTTTTCCTCAAAGTAGCAGAGAATACCTAAGAACCTGGAGCTTCTGTGCTCAAAATTCAAACTTTCAGAGGTGGAGGATCCCTCCTGTGTTTTGAAGCATGGCAAATAATGCTGCCATTGTAACCCTTCTTAACTTCAGCCCACCTTCATCTCTAGCTTACCCAGTGTTCCATAGTGAATCAATGTGACAACAGACCCCATATTTGCTCTACTTCTTGTTGGGATGGTGTTGTTTTCTGTTGAAATGATGTGTTGTCTTCTGGACTCTAGGCAAAATCCAGAAATGCAAGCATTATTATTTAACAATATGTCACAAAAAAGGAACATGCATCCTCAAACTCGTCTGATGCCTCTCTTTTCAGGTCATGTTGGAAGGCAAAAACATTGAGGAGGGATTTGGGATTGCCTTCAGAGTCCTTCAGGTATGGAAAAATCTGGTAGAACTACTACTATTACTAAAGAACCTAGTGCAAAGAACAGTAGTTTAAGCAAAAGATTTTTGCCAAAGGTCTTTCAATCCACAAAATGGAAAATCTCTTATGAGAGAGGTCACTAGTTCAAGTCTTAAACATAAGTAAGTTGCAAGAGCAATTTACTTATGTTTATATGATTCTATGCGCAAGAGCATAGTGTGGTATTTTGTCTTCAGCAGAGATTATCTCAGTCGTGTAGAGTCCCTTTGAGAAAACCTGCTGAGGATGTTTAACATGTTGCTCTGGTGTTCAACTGACTCTAGGACTTCCAGCTGGAGGCTACAGAAGTGTACAGCAAAGTGGCCAAGCAGCTGGTGAAGCAGCAGAAGTACAGTGAGATCCGGCAGCTCCTCAAGTGTGTCAGTGAGTCTGGAGTGGCAGCCAAAAATGATGGGGATAACATTATCCTAAACTGTCTAAATGAATTCAAGAACATACCTGCTGAGGTAATTATATTCTGCATTATGTCCTTTTGAAGTAATGTGGGTAGATTCAATACAGGCTACAGGGACACCATCCTGTGCTGCTCTTCTAGTAGTATCTTCAAATATTCTGGCTCTGTACTGCATGCATTGTTTAAAGGTGGGAGTGTGTATTTTCCTTCCTTAAGCTAGCTCCTTTGAGAGGAGATGATAGCCTACCCTGCACTTCCCAAATGAGAACCCACGGCAGGGAGAGAATCTTTTCCTGACAGGACCCTGCTAAATGCTCCTGACTTGGGTGGGAGGTGTTCCCTGCAGTGAAAATTCCTTTGCTAACATGGAGGGTATGTGGAGATAGACCTGCTGCCTCCACTGGAAACAACTTTAAGATTCCCTTTACCTACCACAGTGTCTTTTCCATCCTTGTGAAGAAAGCGGATGTCTCCTAGCCTGACTAATAGAGCTTGGTAGAGGACAAGAGATTGACCTCTTAGTGTTCTTTAGGGATACCCCACAGACAAGGCAGGTAGAAGAAAGCTGTGGTAAAGGGAGGAATTGGACTTTGTATTTTCTGTGTGTACAGTTGTAGTGGTTGGTGTCATGTAAACATTTAGCTGTGACCTCAGCAGCCCTTCCTCTTGGCAGAGGTTTGGTCCGTGAAGGAGTGAAGGTTTGCAAACAGTAGTCACTGAATGTGAACACCTTTTTCCTTCTTCGGATACAGGATCTGGATAATCTGATCCAGGATATGGACAGTGATGAAAACAAGGTACGTATAAGCACAGTAAAGGAACTCCTTTAGCAGAAGCTGAACAGCCCAGTCTTGGTCTGAAGGCATTGTGCTCTCTTCCAGCATCTTCTCTCTCATCCTCACCCAAGTCAAAGTTTTGATGGCCACTTCCTAGATAGTAGAAATCAGTGAGTTGGTTAAGGCTGTGGTGATTGAGTGTAGAGCTGTGAGATGAAGATACCGATTGATGTTATCCTTATTAATTCATTGATAGTCCTTGGGGTGAGAGCTAGGCATTTGTAATAATGGGAAGAAAAGTATTTCGGAGATACCTTTAAGGTGGCCATTTCAGCTTATCATTCTTTCAGGATTATACTGTTTTTATTGTGATGGGAGTTAATAAAACTTCTCCCATTCTGTTATACACTTTTTCTCTTAGAGGAAATGAGGCCTGAACTACTTGTTTTTTGTTAGCTTAAATACCAGCCTGCCAAGCCCCCGCAGAGTCACTCTCTGTGAACTCTGGATGCATGTTTGTAGATGAAGAGACTGTGGTTCAGAGTTGCACTGTCATAGATCCTGAGGGGCATAATTAGGAATACAATCTAAAAATTTGTGACTTCTCTGTCTTGCTCCAAGTGACAGACTCAGTGTTTTATGTGGATTGAAAAATGGGCTTTTAGATCTGCCTTTTATGCAAGATTTGGTACTGAAATATATTAGCTCTTCTAGAAGAACAATAGAAGAGCAGTACAAGAAAATGACTCTTTTATAATCTTTCTCATGGGGATATGGTAACTTAATGCACAAACTAGGATTATTAATGTTGATTTCATGGTGATACCGTAAAGGACTTTCCATAGGAGACAAACTGAGCAAAATACTTGTCTATTAATCTTTCACATTGGGATCTGCTCTGTGCAATATTCTGCTTCATAACATACTGCTACTGCCTTGTACAAGAAGCTTCTGAGCTAGATAATTCCAGTGAATCCTTACTTAAGCTCGTTGTGTTAGCTTGCCATAGGTTTCTAACTGAGTTCTGCCTGCGTTTTCTGCTTCAGATCCAAGCGTACCTGATGTGCAACAAGTTGCGTTCTGCCTATCTGGTCTCGGTGAGACAGGAGAAGACCAGAGCAGTGCAGCTTGTCCAGCATGTGCGCCAGCTGGCTGAGAACAGTGGAGAAGATGTTGTGCAGGCTATCTGTACCCAGTGGCTTGCCGTGCACCAGCCCAAAATGAGAAATCGCCTTGCCCAGGGCAGTAGGAAGTAATTGACATTTCGCCATCATGCAGAAGGGGAAGACTTCAAGACAGCTTAAAGGCATGCAGTTCACCAGTCTCTTGGTAAAAGGGAAGTCTCCTGACTTGTGTTGGTGGCAAATGGAAGCTGCTAATGTGCCTCTGGTTGAAAGGAAGGGAACTAAATTACAAGTGCCAGTATTTTGACAGTGACTACCTCAGGGTGTTTTTGGGGTATTTCTTTGATTGGGGGGGTGGGAGGGTGGCATTTTCAAACTGAACAAGCAAGATTTTAGGTTTATGGAAGAGAGCACTTGTGTTTTTTAGAAATGCACTGACCTTTATCGTATGTATTTTATTTCTAATCCAGAAAACCTGTATAGAGAGGAGAGAAAAATCTCATCAGCTCAATGTAGCCTGAAGTATAAAACTTTGTGGTTGTGGGTTTCCTGTAAAATTTTTCAAGATTGGAGAGATCTTTTACAAAGACTGAAATTTAGAGATGATTGTTTTTAAAGCCTCTATAAAAATTATTGCTACCTTCCCTCCCCCTCGTTCCCCTAGTGCAGTGTGCTCGACTTCTTTAGTTCATTTGAAAAGGTATGAACTGATTCTTCATGGCAGGATTCTGCTGACCACTTGCACTGTCTGATGTACGTAGTGCAATTGAGTCCTTACTAGGTGGATGAAGTTATATAGGGCATATCCGGCAAAGGGACTACAAATGGAAAATCCTTTTTCTTTTTTTAATTGCCTACCTCTTTCTTTGCTATGGTAATATCCAATAAAGTGTTGTGATGCAGCTTTATCACTGAGCAGATGCCAGTAAATTTCAGGTATGGCAGGAAATACGGAAAGATAGAGCTGTGGTAAAGTTCAGCAGGCACTCTGTATTCCTATCACACAGGACTTCTTGTTTTTGTTTCTTAGGAATACAATCTGTCCCTGACAGGTACAACAGAATGCTAGTCTGAATTTGTATTAAGTGGACATACTGTATAGATTGTCATGCTAGGCTTTGCTCTGGAGTGCATTAGACAGTATTCTGTGGTGCAAGGAATGGGACAGTAGCTTCTGTGCAGAATTTGTGTGGATGGGGCTTACTGTGACTAGAAACAGAATAAATTCCTAGGGTTAATTGGTTTCACGAAAGAGCACATATCTTTGTGTAATTTCTGTGTTGAAGGATGCATAAAGAAGCAGCTGCCTCTCTGTAACCATGAGCGGGACATGAGAAATGAGCAGAAGCAAGGCAGATAGCAGTAGGACCTTCTAAAAGAAACAACACACAACATGGCCACGAGAGTTTGTTTGCCATTAGCGTGTACTTCAGCACAAGAGGTGGGAAAACTAGTTCACTTTTTTGTTAGATTGTTTTTTTACTTTCTTCGAAAGAAACAACAGTATTTCTGAAGTGTAATATAACTGCAATATAACTTAGTACATAAAACAATTGAGACTGCTTTGTACTACCCCTGAACTCACTGTAGTGACAGAATGGGCTTCCATAGCATTGAAAGGGGCTTGCTCTATCTCCTTTGGGTGTTTCAGGAGCTGTGCTCCACTGACACTAACCACATTTAGATTTCAGAATCTCCCAATCACAGATTTGCACAATCTCATTAGTGAGCAGTACTAATGAAAGCTGCTTTTGTTTTCTTGGCCAGACTGACCTAGCTTGCCATCAGCTTAGAGCTGTTAGGCTAATCCTAAAACGTGACACTATCTATCTCTTTGACTTCTAACTCACTTCTAAATAACAAGGGGGGAGGTTCTACCGTAGATGTGCTTTCCTGTAATACCTACACTTCTGCTCAAGTTCTTTACAGCTGTGTAGAGCACAGAGTGGAGTTTGTCACGCAGACCAGTCAGTTCTATACCTGCCTTTCTCCTTGACCTCTTTGCACTGTACCTTATGCACTTTATACAGTGTTTGTTGTAATTTGATGTTCTTAACCTGGAATTGTAGGGATCTATCTTTTACTGGAACTGGAATTTTGATCTTGACCAACTGCCTTGTGTCATGAATAGTGCAATTATCAGGAGGCTTTGAATTTTTGAGCTTCAGAAATGAATCGAGTACTGCCATTTAAACTTTCTATATTAATGACCAAGGATTGTTTACAATGGGAAAAAAATAGAATAAAGTGTTCTGACTGAAGGTTTCTATATATCTTCTGTTTGCTTTTTATCTCAGCATAGCTGGGACTCTTGTTCTAGATTTGTATTTTGCTTTTGGCTATGCTCAGCAGATGAACTAGAAAGGGAAGAATTGTTCTGTCATGCAAATATTTCTTTGCTGTAACGTCCTCAATATTTAGAGCAACTGGAATATCACCTCTTCAGAGGTCGTGCCAGTAGCTAGCTCAGCTTATACATGGACTCTCACAGACTAGTAATCCTCCTCAGAGAGCTTTGCAAGGTAATGTAACTCTCTCTTACAATGCTCCCCTTAAGGCAGCTAAATGAGCTTAAGATCTCATTTTACAGATCAACGTAGAAGGTATAAGTGACTTGCCCAAGGTCAGATAGGGATAGACGCTCTATGTAATATATAGTTGCATGTCTTAGATTGAGTCTACCCACAATCTGACTTCTTAAAGAAGAGCACTGACCTGCAAGGGAAAAATATATGGCCTAGGGAGGCTTTCTGCACTTTTTTTTTCCTGTTTATCCTGAAAGCCACTTTCAAGATTGGAGACTTGCACAGAGAAACCAACCCAAGCTTGCCCTGGTAGATAACATGCCACTGCTACATTGTAGTTGTGGGAGGAAAAAAAGTCAAGTGACAGGGAGAAACGCAAAGGGACTTCAAGATGTAACCCAAACTGAGCTTTCTAAGTTAGTCAAACAGGTGGAGTTGTCACCAACACCAAGTAAACTGCTGCAACATTTCTGAAGGAAGATACATCTTCTCTTGCTGAAAAAGATGGCTTTATTTAGTTTTACTCAGAGGTAGCACAGGACTAATCTGCATGGATAGCTTCTAGACAGCATTAATCGTAAAATTAGTATTTGCTTTCCAAAACTGGCAGTTCTTCAGAGGAATGTTCATATACAGGTCCAAACACTTCTGGATTTTTTCAGACACAGAAAATAATCTTATAAGCTGGGGCACTTGTTTTCTAGCTGCTTAACTCTTTTAGAAATAATCTCTGATTATGGGTCCCATTATAGCAGTTTGCACTGGACTCCCAAGACAGTGGTCTCATGAGCATCTGGATTGACTGAGCTGCTGCCTGAACATGCAGGCTACTGTATGGTGCAACTGCTAGACAAACATACGAGTTTCAGTGCAAGTCTTATTTTTGTCCTGTAACTAAATTGACCATAATATTAAGATAGGTCCCCACTTCAGCTATTCAGCTCAAGGTAGTTTACTGTTAAAGCAATGTTAAAGTCTCAAAAACATGACTTCTTTCTCAACTCAGTTGATTTTTCATTAATTTTGCTTTTTTCTAGGTTTGTAAATCAGTTAGAGCACAGCTCAGGCTTCTGTTGTGACAACTTATACCATCTCTGTTCAGTGTTTCAAAGCAGAGCTGTTAATTGTTTTGAGTAACGTAACTTGTCAATGCACAATTGCAGCCTTCCTGCAGCTTTTATCCTCCCAGTCAGCTGCACTGAGAGCTGGGTTCTCAGAAGCTATACCAACCTTCAGTTAACTTCCTACAATCAAGGAGCAAGATACTTCAGTGGCTAGAGGCCAAGTTCTGACAATATGGAGAACAGCACTTAATTCCAATTAAAATCTTTACCTAATGCTTAGTACAAAAAGGCTAGCACCTGTTTCTGTGTACTTGAAAGCACATTATGTGTAACTGCCAGTAACCTGAACGCTTGTACTCTACCATATCATATAGAACGTAAGTTTAGCATCCTACCTTTTTTTATTACTACTATGGAGGAAAAACAAAACAAAACACAAGCTTTCAATACAGGTGATCTAATCCTAAGATGATAACCTCCATTTCTAGTCTAAAGACAGAACAGCCACCTCTGGCTGTTGCGAGAGATATCAAAGGTTGCTCACTGCATTGGTGCTCTAATTCTTAGCTACAAAAGGGGAATGGTTGCTTACTAATCTCAACCCTTAAGTGCCCTATTCCAGAAGTCCCTATCAGATTGTGCCCACAGAACCAATGTGAGGGCAGCTGAAGTATCAGCATTCTTGTCTCGAGTTCTCTCAGCAGCGCTCTTCCCAGGAGCAGCATCGCTGTGCTCAGCCAGGTATACACTTGAGGTGTGCACTGCTCAGTCCCACTGGATGCCGAGGAGCTCACAGCTCACGTTCCAGAGCTTCTTTGCTGTCTCATCATCTCGACCCCATGAAGATACATATGCTGGCTGGCAATCACTGTAAGGGAAACATTTTATTTTTATTTAAATCAAAGATCTTCAGTTACAATAGCACACTGAAGTGGCTATGGTAAAGCGAGGGAAGTGCTTTTGCCCATTTAACTTTGAGACTAATTGAAGGAAGGGTGGGGAAAGCTATCCAGCAAATGAGCAAGCACTCCTGCTCAGCAACTGTGAGAAACTTTTCTTTCCAGCTGGCTGGGGAAGAATCGCTCCCTATGGCACCAAGAACTGGTGAGTGAGTCTATCTCTGTCTGCTACCTTGATCTTTACAGATCTTTATATACCTGCATAGGCTCTGCTCTTCTGTGTAAGTTCTCCTTTGTACTACTAAAAGGCTATACATTTTAACCAAGCTTCTTCAGGATCACCTCTTTTTTTTTTTTATCAAACTACAAAGAAGCCCCTCAAACAGCCCTTTGTTCTAAACTATTTAATCCCTCCTATTCATCCCACTATATTGCCACTGCATGAAAGGCAAAGCTGCATCTGAATACTAATACTGTAATAACCATGTATGGGTTCACATTATCCCCTTTTCCATTGTCCTCTAAACTGCAGCGCTTTTCTTCTCAGCTCCTACCCTCAGACAGAACAGTGTCTGGAAGAGGGATCACGTGTTCTCATCTGTAATGCTAGATGCTGTAAATCGCACAGAAGTTTAAGAGAACAGATGACACTTTATCTGGTGAAATCTGAGATTTCTATCCATGCTAGTGTGTTTTTTTTTTTTTTACAGCCCAAAATGCCCAGTCTCTGATGTTCCTGAATACTTGTAGATTCCTTTTTTAACATGTACACTTATCTTTTATATTCTCTTGCCTGGAAAGTGGAAAGACTTTGAGGCCAGTCCAAGGTAAAACCAGGCCCACATGTTAATTACTGTTAAAGTTATTCCTTTCCCAACAAATCTGTTTATGACTTTAAAATCCACCAAGGTTTTCTGTACTCCAGTACGTAAGTGCTCCACTTAATCTTCCCTGCATGACTGTCTGTCAAATGTATAAAGAGATGTTTTACATTCTGTAAGTGTGATTAAGATATGCAAACTCCCAAGTGAAGATCAAAGTTATTACAGAGACAAAGCTGGTCACTTACCATATGAGAGGAAAGCTCTGCAAAGGCTTCAATACTATCCATGTGGGGAAAAGTGGACAAGTTTTCAAAATACAGCCACTATTCCCACTGGGAAGCTGACAGATACAACTGAAGGAAGCTGTTCAAAGGGTAGTCTCCACCTCTAGGATGATGATGACTTGCACCTGAAAATCTCGCCTCCTAGCTGTGCAGCACCATCAAGCCTCTCTTCTCTCTGGGCGCACAGACCCTTTTTGCTCCAGTGGGGAAAAACAACAAAAAGAACCAGACTGGTCTGTCCAAGCTTGAGTCAAGCAACCTCGTTAACTACACACTTCTGCTGCAGAGTGATTTACCTCAGTGTAAGACAGATTGCGATCAGAGCTCTAAGAACGTGACAGCCTTTCCTCCACTTCAAGTACAGCAATATTCCTAGCCCTAAAGGAACTGCTACTGTGTGATGTGTTGCACAGCTCAGGGATCCCTACCTACAGGATGTCCATTGCAACAGTTACGGAAGGGATAATGCTCTAGTATTTGTCACCTTCAGTCTTCCTGGCATGAGTTGCACCAGCCTCTTGCATAGTCCCTTCTTAATGAAGAATGTCAGTAATGCTCGTATTCTAAGGCAGCAAGGTTTCCTTCCACAGTACATCATTCCATCAGCTTGTACCCACCTGAAATACTGCCCAGTCACAGATTCTAGCTCCTCTGCTACTGCACAGTACACGCTGGTCTGAGCTCCTTCCCAAGGAGTCTTCAAGAAGAATGAGAATATTCTCCACAGCCACGTCATTAAAACCGAGTGCCGGACCAGCTCAGTACGGACAGAGCCAGGGTGGAGAGCGTTTGCTGTAACTTTAGTGCCTATGGCAAAAGCAAGTACAGGACAAAACAGCACGTGTCAGAGTGCCTTTAAACAAGGAGGTAACACCCTCCTCAATTCTAGCTGTAAATATTCCATAACTTAAAGGAGTCCTGCCATGGATACAGAGAGGCAGTGAGATTCTTAGTAGGTACTGCTTGCTGGAGCACGTCCCCACTCCATTTCAAACACCACAGTCACTTACAGGTCTTCTGTAAAACAACGTGCTGAGCAGCCTGGGTGCTCTAACAGCAGCAGTTCCCATCAGGCTTTGATAGCAATAGTTTTCTTTAACTTACTGTACTACTAATTAATGTACTACTACTAGAGAAGACACTGCTTATGTTTTAGTAAGATAAATACTAAAGTTTATGAAAAGAACTGAATAGCAAGACTGCGAATACATTGTGACTTAAGAGGTACTGTCTAGTCCTGGGCTTCTGTTTTACAGGCCTTCAGCACTAAAAGCAGCCATAGATGCCTTGGCTTGTCCATTGCAGACTGCGCTTTGACACAAGTACAACTTTTTATTGTTTGTCAGTGGAATCTTAACAGACATAGCACAATTATCTGCTTGGACGCTGTCAGTTTTTAAGAAGCACCGAATTTAAATCCTTTCAACTGTGCCAGGCTACTGAACTCCCCTGTCCTGTTGCTGGAAAGGCAATTGGTGCATCAAGTTTCCTGGTACCACAGACAGGAGCTATCCTTCCAAAGAACTATCGGAGACCCTGTCTCAAACAGTTTCATTTCTGCACAGCTAATTTCCAGACCTTTCTGCAATCCACGTTCCTCACCCACATAGCTCAACAACCAAGAAAAAAACTGCTCCACTCCCCTCTGGGACTTACCTTGCAGCCGCCTTGCCAGCTCCCGGGTGAAAAGCACATTGGCCAACTTGCTGTGACAGTAGGCAAGGCCACGATTGTAGCTCTTCTCACCATTGAGGTCATGGAAGCGGATTCGTCCCCCGTGATGACCCAGTGAGGACACGTTGATTATGCGGGCTGGGGCTGACTGCTTCAGGCGCTCCAGCAACAGGAAGGTTAGAAGAAAGTGACCTAGGGTTGAGAGGAAACTCAGTCTTTCTCTAAAGGGTTCCCCTCCTGGAATTTCAAAGTACTTTCAACATCTTACTTATGCATCATAGCTTAATGCTTTCCTCATTCCAGGGGAAAAGACCACCCACTGAATCAACTACTCAAGCTTTCTGGGGCCATTATGTTCTACTCCTCAGCTTCCAAAAGATGGAATGTGTATACATGGCAAACATCCCGGGTAACATCTACAGATCCTTAAATTAAGTCCATGATAAGCAAAGCCATTGCGTTATTTTTTTTTCACAACACTTGAACCCCAAAGAAAGCAGCGTCCATCTCCAGAGCTCTACCTCTGGGCTTCCATTCCATCACAAGAAAGAAGGATGGAAACACCTGGAAGGAGAATTACCCTCTGGCATTTTGTCACAGATACCGAATGCAAACATGACTCCACAGGCCTTACCAAGATGATTGACTCCCAGGTGCATCTCAAAGCCATCAGCTGTCTTGGAGTACGGGCATAACATTACCCCAGCATTATTAATGAGGATATGGAGCTCCTTCTCCTCTGCGAGTGTAAACACATCATTAAAAAGGGGAACAATGACAGAAGACAGCCACAAGTCAGCCAAAAAATCCCCACCCATGCCTCCATTGCAGTCACATTGTCCCTGTAAAATAAAGATAATTGTCCTACCACAAATCCATTCATGGCCTCTGGCAGGCCCTGCTGCCAACCACAGCGCCCAATGTGGTACGGAGATAAGTGGGTCAGGAATTTGGCATTTGCTGAAAAGCCCCTGGTGCCAGCACAGAACCCGCTTCTTGCCTGGGCACGCAGACAATAGCGGAGCGGAGCTGCCCTCCTGGAGAGGCTCCTCTTTCTGCCTTTGCCCAGAGCGGAGATCATCGCACAGTTCCAGATACAGCAATGCCAAGCACAGAACAATTCCAGATTCAGCAAATGAAATCCACATAACGAAGGGGAAGATATTTTCATGGTCACATCGGCAGCACGCAGCACTTGCGCAACGGCCTCAGCTGTACTTTGGAACCCCCTCGGGTATCATGGACTGGAAGCCAACAGCAGTTCGGGGAACGGAGCAGGGAAGCACTGCTCCCCGGGCACACTGCTGCGTCCCCCTCCCTAGCTCTGAGGGGTGGGTACCAGTCACTGACAAATTACGCTCACTGACAAGAAGGACCCGGAGGCCTCACCTGCTAGAAAGCTGTCAGCAAACTCCCGGATGGACTTGGTGTCGGCCAAGTCCAGCTTTTTCACAACGACCTGCGGGTTCCCTGTCTCAGCCCGGATTTCGCTGGCTGCGGCTTCTCCCTTCGCTGTGTCTCTGCAAGCGATGATCACCCTCGCCCCTGCAAGGCAGAAAGAGCAGGAACAGGAGCCGAGAGGGCACCGCAGGCTCAGGGGCAGCAGCCGAGCACGGAGCCTCTCGCGGCACCCGAATTTGGGCTGAAACGAGTGAAAGCGAGACCCGGCGGGGCGGGGCGGGTGCTGCGGGTGCCGCTCACCTCTCCGCGCCAGCTCCCGCGCCGTCTCCTTGCCGATGCCGGTGTTGGCCCCGGTGATGACGGCCGCCTTCCCCTCCAGCCGCGCGGCCGACTCGCAGCGCCCGCCCGCCACGAACCGCCTGGGGGTAGGGGGAGACATGGCCGGGAGGGAGCTGCCGGGCACGGACGGACACACGGACACCGGACGGACAGACGCCCCCGCCGCCCTCCCGCCCGGCCCGGCCCGTACCTGATGCGCGGCGCGGCGGCCAGCAGGAGCAGCGGGACGCCGACGGCAGCGCCCAGCGCGGCCCCCCAGCAGCTCAGCCCCGCCGCCGCCATCGCCGCCGCCGCCACCCGCCCGCCCGCACTGCCCGCCCCGCCCCGCCCCGCCTTAACGACTACAACTCCCAGCAGGCACCGCGCGCCGCCAGGCCCCCTCGCCTCACTGGGGCTGTCCGAGTTAGTGCCTGATGAAACTTCTCGCCTCAGCGCCACTACCCCGCCGTCTCCACCGCCGCAGCTCTCCGAGCGGCTTTTTCCCGCTGGGTGAAAGCCGCGGCGGCGCCTCCCGCGGTCACCTCCGCGGCGGTAACCGCGGCGCGGCGCTCAGGCGCCTTAGCGGGCAGCCTCGCGGTCGCTCCGAGGCCCCCGCGGCGGCCGATGGCGGGCGGGCTGCAGGGGCGGGAGGGGGCCGCCCGCCATGGCGAGCCGCGGGGCCGCGTCCTCCGAGCACCTGGAGCGGCTGCACGACATCTTCCGCGGGCTGCACGCGGACCTCGGCGGCGCCGCGCAGCGACTGCGGCACGGAGCCGCCGGTGGGTGCTGCCGCGGGGGGCGGCCGGGCACGGGCTGGGGCTACGGCCCCGAGCGGCCCGGCCTCGCCTCACGGCGCCGCAGCCGGGAAGGGGCAGGGGCGGGGGGCAGGGGGAGAGCCCGGGGGCTGGGCTGGGGTCGCGGCCTGTGCCGCGCTCCCGTCAGTTCCAGGAACCGGGGCTGCAAAGGGCAGGCCCCGAGCGCGGGCGGAACTTCCGCAAAATGTGGTGAAGGGCTTTCGGGGAAAGGTGCCCGGCTTTAACGCCCTGAGCTGCAGCTTCTGCCCTGCTGCCTGGCAGGAGAAAAAAAAAAAAGGGGAAGTGGAAAATCTGGGAAGGAGTGAGGAATGGGCACACACACGCTGCCCTGGGAGGCACTGCGGGATCAGGGAGCGCTGCTGCGCCTGGGGAGGGCTTAAAAGGGCAGGAAATCCCTTCGGAAAGGGATTCCTGTCGGGAATCCTGATTTCCTTGTGCAAAGGAGCCCGGCCGGTCGGTGTGCTGCTACAGTGAAGCTCGGTCAGGGCTCCCTGGAGCTGAGCTGAGCTGAGCTGTGGGCTCACACAGATTGCTTACAGGCAGCGTTTTTTCAGTGCTTGTAGGCTTTTCAACAAGCGATTGCAAACTGATGTTTAGTCATGCTATGAAATGATAACGTGCTGGGCTTACTCTTACAGTTTGGTGCTGAAAAAATCCCAGTAATACTCTCATAAGGTACTTGTAAGGGAGTTTAAGATAAGCCAGGAATTGGCCTATCTGGTGAAGGCACTCAGCTTTCGTAATGTGCTTGGTCTGCTTCTTGACATACTGTGTGCGAGTCTTTATTTCGCAAGCTGTCTGATCCTGAAAAATTCACGAGCTGATAAAAGGTATTGAGGTGATTGGCAGCTTCCCACTCCAGGGAGGACAGAATGTGTTGTTCCTGGGCTGTCTGTGAGGGACTAGGAGCTTGGAAACGTTATTTCGCTACGTATAAGCAAGACGACAGATTCCCAAACCTGTTTCTGGTGGATTGGAGGTAAATCATGTCAGCGCTGATGAGGAAGTGGCTAGCGTTGCTGTTGCTCAAGTGCAGTGTCTTATTAGTCCGACCGGGGGCACCCGGAGGGTAAAGTCCTGCTCTTCCAGTACTGCTCCAGGTTTCAACCAGTTTGAAATCGCACTTGTTTTAAGAGGGACCACATAAACCAGATTAGTGAAATGACCTGTGCGAAACAAAATATTGGCTTTTGGAAGTTGTTTTTGTGCCATTTGTGTCCGTGTTTTCACTTCCAACCCAGCCACACAGGCAGTTGCATCAGCACAACTGTATGTGGCAGAAAACCAGAGCAGAAGTTGAGGAGAGACTGTTCAGGAACCTCCCAAGTCAGCATTTCCTCCTGGGTCAACTGTGGTGTGAAACTGCTCTGATAGCAGCCAGCATGGGATATACTGGCGTTTATAATGTAGCTTGGTCTGTAATAACTCTGCTGGGTGCTACCTGAGAGCAGAGCTGCTGGTTAGGCGAAGGTTTTCAACTCCCTCTCAAGTCCACTGCAGTTCAAGCCCTGGGCTTAATTGGAGCTGAAAGGGAGAGCCCACGGCCTGGGGAGGTCAGGTCCATGAGTCAAGCTGTGTTAAAATGCTTTGATCACTTCAAAATTTTCTCCTATTGCTCTGTTGAGAGCTGAGTGGTTTAAAAACTGCTCCTTTTGCAGAGGGCCGTATTTACAAAAGGTGTTATCAACGGCAGGTTTTGGCTGCAGCAGTGACTTCATAATGGTGTCTATACAGTTTTGTCAAATTAGAGAAGTTTTACCAAGGTCACTGTCTGTATTTTCTGCTACTCAAAATTTTGTTTAAGACTGAATCAGTCTCTTCTGAGAGAAATGAATTAGGTTACTGCGGATTTATCAGACTTCTGACAGAACTTGGCTTAATTCTGCTGTACTGTACAGGAGTGTCCTGGTGGTGGTCTTCAGTGTTTCTGCAAAAGCTTATGAAATGTAGGTTTTTGTTCTGTTGAGACATGGAGAGTTCGAGAATTCGGCATTTATTGAGCTTGGATATTAGATATGATAGTTTGTTAACATGTACAAAATAAACGTCTTAAGAGTTTGATTTAAATATAAAACAACAATGGTGAAAGCCTCTCCACAGCACTGGACAGTAGGACCCTAGCAAAGGACTGTTTTGAACACCTGAAATGTCTAGTTTTGTTGGCAGAATCAAATGCCTGATGTCATTCCAGAAGAGAGAATCATTTGGGCACTAGGCTGGGAACCTGAACCGATATCTTGATGGCGTCTTTAGTGCCAGGGTACTGCAGAGTGTTGTCTTGCTGAATATGCGTGAAAATATGAAATGATGAGCTGTTTGCTGACCTGTTCTCTTTGTTATCTTTTCACATTAAATGTTTGTCAACAGCCAGAAAAATAGGTGGGGTTTGAAAAGTGACTTCTTTTGTCTTCCAAAGCTAGTGACCAGCTGGTGGAAGGGTGGTTTCTTCTCTGTTCCTCTCCCTTTCCCCAGCTTCTGAAAAGATAAGAACAGGCTGTTCCTGTCTGAGGTAACTTTTGACCCAGTGCCTCTGTAATCAGCCATTGGCGCAGCTTTGTTGCCTGTAAGATTGAGTTCTGCTGTCATTTCTCCAGTGTTTGTCTGACATGCTGCTTTTTCTTCCACAGAAGAGAAGAAAAAGCTAGTTCGAGAGTTTGATGAGAAACAGCGTGAGGCAAATGAAACGGTAAGCAAGGCTAGAATTGTGGCCTGACGGGTTACAGCACTGCTAACCTTAACAAGGACAGTACTTGCAGATTTCACCTTCTTTATGTTCATATGCAGGCAGATGAATATTGTATATTTTTTATGTTTGATTGATTTATGTGATTAACATGTGTGTTTGTCAAGACTGTGTGCGTGTGTGTGTATACATAGCATATCTAGAGATACAGACAAGTGTTCGTATTTTTGCTTCTCAGTGCTCAGTTGGGTTATCTCCTTCCCTTTGTTGAACAAAGAGTGGCAGAGGTACAGTTAGAATTGCTAGAGATTGTAGGGAGGACATGTAGAGAATCTGCTGTGTGGTTTGTTTGTTTGTTTTTCCTTCTGCTGTCTTTTTTCATGTTGACTTAACCCATGTGGTCTTTCTGTGAGTCTGATGGCTAAATGTCAGGGGCCCTGACTATTTAAAACCTCTGTTGTGTGGGCCTCCTGGACAGCAGGTGGCATGGAACAGCACACACAGAAAAACAACCAAACAAAACACAAGACTTGTCTTCTATGCAAAACGTAATAGATTAAGCTTTCTTTTCTCATTAATGTGCTATTTGTTGTTAGCAGTAGAATACCTTTTAGCTTGATGAGGGTTGTTTTCTTGTTTTGTTTTACCGCAGTAGTTGCAACAGAAATCTCTGGCTTTTCCTAGGAGAATTGTTTATTGTAGGTTACAAATTTGTTTTCGCATTGGTCACTTGAGAAAGGGACCAATTCTGTACTGTGATTTGCTGTACAAAATGGTTCTTGATATATTGTCAGTACCCACGTGCAGAAGGTTATGCCTTCTGCCCTTTTGGAAAAAAAAAGTTTGAAACACATCTTAGATCTGAAAATGAGCCTCCCTTGCAGTGGAAGTAAAGCGAGTACCAATGGAAGTAGCAGACTCCTCTAAGTAAGGATGCTTTGGGGTCACAGCTGAACATTCTTTTGAGAAAGATGCTTTATTCCTCTAATTTACTGGATTTTATTGAGGTGTGTCCGTGTAGATTCTGGCTCATACAGGAGGACAGCTTTAAGTGTTGTGAATTTGTAACAACTGTCACCGAAAGCTGATGTGCAAATTCACATATCCAAAATCTCAGGGTGTACAAATCCTACCTCCAGCCTCTGCTATCCATCCTATAGATGTTTAAACAATGTGAAAGTGAAAACTGCACATTTTGAAGTTGCAGAGTGACATTTCAGAAAATACCAAGTCTTTAACTTTGGCAATGAGTTTTTTCTGGAGGCACTATATAGCTGAAAACCCATGTGGGCTGAACAGCAATAGGCAGAATGGTGCCATTGATAGTAGATGAGGGGCTTGGGATTAATAGCCCCAACCCCCAAATCACATAAAAGCATGTGAATCCTTTCATCTGGTGGTAAGTTTTGAGTATAGCTGTTGGTAAGAATAAATTTGATGCTTTAAAAAAATAAACACATTTTCTTTCCTTAAAGCTACGGGAAATGGAAGAAGAGTTGAAGTATGCTCCCCTGCCGTTCCGCAACCAAATGATGAGCAAAATCCGGGCGTATAGAAGAGACCTCTCCATCTTCCAGAGAGAGATTAGAAGCACAGATTTGGGGTTGGGACCTGGAAGTCAAGGGGATATGAAATACGGAATCTTCTCCACAGAAAACGAACAGAGTGTGAGTATCAGATATAAATTGCATTGAAAACTTGTGTGATTATTTAAATGAATATTCCAGAGATGTTGCTTACAGCATTCTACTTTAATTTCTTGCATAACTCCCTGTGCATCTCTTTGTGCATAACATGAATATCTTAGGGAGGAGAAAGAACACCTAGAACTCATAAGAGAGCTGTTCTGTTCTAAAACAAAGATATTAACGTAATCAAAATGATACTCCTTGGGTACCCTGTGCCTAATGACTTACACAATGCATTTAAACAAAAAGACTCAAGTGTACTGAAATACTTTATTTAATCATTCCCCTGCAGCAGTGAAAATACAACAGTGATGCTACTGACTTAACTGATCTTGTTTTTGTCTCCAAAAATATATGCAAGTCCCATATACTGTAGGGGTTCTTCCACAGAGTTCCCTTTTAAGCAATTTCAGTTTAAATAATTTCCAAATAACATAAGAAGTCGTCTTCTACTTTGTACAGTGCTGATATGCTGCTACAGTGCAAGAAATACACCAGTTTACCATATCTGCTTAGATTTGTCTGAGCTAGTGAGACTGAATTTGCTTACAGTCTTCAAAGATTAATGTAATCTGTATAGAGAGTTCATGGAAGTGTTTTTTGGTTGGTTGGTTTTTGTCTGTCTGCCTTAGTTAAGGAAGGTTTAAAGGAGGCTTTTTCCTTAATGTCTTATTCTACAGAAGCAGGTATTTTTTTGCATTAGATTCCTCTTGGTTGATTCTTCTAAAATGTGAGAGCAGGATGTTAGACTTTCTGAGGCTTAAGAAAATACTCTTTGAGCTACCTTTTGACCCCAAGGTCAACAAACATTTCTTACTCTGTAGCTGAGGCAAGTGGCATGAAAAGAGTAGCTTTTCTACTTAGCAGTCCATCTGTTAGTGCTGTTTGTCTGTAATCCTTTTGGCTGTGTAAACTCTTAATCTCCCTAGCAACCAACTGCAAAGTCACAAATAAGACAATTGAGATACGAATGAAAAGTTAGCATCTGGAAAGCAGACACTATTTTAGTGTAGATGTTATTTGATAGAAAACTGAATTATTGCATAGACAGGTTTTTTTTTTTGTAACTAAGGGTCTTAACTCTTTAGCTGTGTATTCTCCTTTTTCAAGGTTTTACTAGATTTGACCATGACCTTACAAACATGTGAGAACCCTTTCAAAATCAACTGGGCTTCATCAGTTAACAAAAGAAGCCCAGTACAAATGGCTTGTAATTTTTTAACATGTCAGAAGCCTAATACCTCTCTTTGTGTTTAATATTTAAGTGTATATTGTTTTTCAGACTAATCTGCAGTCACAGAGGGTGCTGCTTCTCCAGGGAACAGACAGTCTGAACCGAGCCAGTCAGAGCATTGAGCGCTCGCACCGAATTGCAGCTGAGACAGATCAGATTGGCACTGATATAATTGAAGAACTTGGGGAGCAGCGAGAGCAACTGGAACGCACCAAGAGCAGAGTAAGTGGAGAAACCGTGGGTGTTGTGCTGTAAAAACCTGATGTTAGATGCTTAGTGGGAATTGTGTGCCAGGAATTACACGTGGAGACCCCCCAGATGTGGTAGTCCAGTTAGCTGACATTTTGGGCTGCCACATTGCTGTGCTGTGCTCCTAAAAGCAAAATAATTACTGTTTATGGGCCCAAAGCATGTCTGTTACTTTGTCTGTACAAGACCAGGTGATTAGACCTATATACTGCTGCTTGAAAAATTTAGCATTACTTAAAAAAATTACTGATCTAAAAAAAATTTAGAGAATTGCCCACCATATAAAGATTAATATTAAAGGTTTAGATTTGGGAGATAATTAGTAAGTTCCTTTAATTAAATTAAATAGAAGCAGCTAACACTAACCTTGCAAGATTTGTTGGCTAGCTAAGGCAACAATTCATTTCTGAGCATCATAAAGCTGAAATGGGTTATCTATTAACAGTTCAGTGCTCAGGTGCATTGGGTCACGCAGACCTGTCAGTGCAACGTTTTTCTTTGCTAGAATAATGGCATTTCAAACAGGTCTAGAAATGCACAGAAGACAATATTGACAACTCAAATAATGAAATTAAATGTAATAAAATGAGCTAATACCACCAACTTTCCAATAATTTTATATTAAGTAGAGGAGTAGGAAGTGATCCTAAATTGCATATAAATTTTGCATGTATCTAAATAAATGTATACCTGAAAGTCTTTATTTCTGCTTTATTAAGGACACAACTCTTCAACCTGTATTGTGCTTGGAGAACAATGTTGTCTCTGAATTTTGAGAATATGTGGTTAGCTTTGAACCCAGTATTAATTACATTAAACACCAGCTTCTTGCATGTGAATCTTCAGTCGTTGTAAACTTGTTTAACTGGCAAATAACTTTTGTTTCTTCTTAGTTGGTGAATACAAGTGAAAACTTGAGCAAGAGTCGTAAGATTCTGCGTTCCATGTCCAGGAGGTGAGTAGAGTAGCATGACTGACGTAGAACTGCGCAGTACTCAGCAGGTAGTGGTGTTGCTTGCCAGTTTACAGCCAAAAAAACCAACAACCGAATGACCCACAGTGTCAGCGGAACGGCAGGGAGGTTTTGGGAAATGCATAAATGGAACATGTGTCCTTGTGAAGATCTAATTAGTGTTTTCTCCTCTCCGGTAATTATTCCAGTAACGGAGTGCAGTGTAGGTGAGTGAACACTACTGAATCTGTGCTGCTCATTTAAGAGCATGGGTAATCACACATAACCATCATGCATGATAAAGTGTAGCAAAGGGGAGGGATTTTGACAGAAGCAAGTTAGAGTGAATTGCTGTTGGTAACTTTTAGTGAAATTCAGTTATTCAGGTTGGAAGAAGTTGTGGCATTAAGTGCTATAGCTGCCTGATGACACAGACAAATCCGTTTAGCCCACACTAATGCCCTAGCATAGCTAGACTGTCATATCAGAAACTCTGAACTTGATTCTATGCTATTTTTGATGGCTAAAATGCATTTACAGTTTCTTAATTATGTGGTTTAATTATTCTTATAAATCAGTTCGTGGAATATAATATTTAAACTTGAGTAGGAAACCAGTGAGTTTGCCTCTTCTTGCTTTTTAACTGCTATTCAAAATAGTACTTTTTGATGTAGCAGAAACAGGGATTATACTTACGGAAGGTAAGAATCTGCTTTCATAATCAAGAAAAAGAACCACCTTGGATTTTTTTTTTCCTATTTTAACTCTAGGGTAGCCACTAATAAGTTGTTGCTGTCAATCATCATCATCTTGGAACTAGCCATCCTAGGAGGAGTGGTCTACTACAAGTTCTTTCGCAGCAGATGAATCTTCATGACTGAGATGAGTTGTTCCACTGCTGAGGAATGGGATGGGATGTCTTTCCTTTAACTGTCTGAGGACTGAACTGTCTCACGGGACAAGCATGTTCAACTGAAACTGTACTGACAGTTGAAAGACAGTGAATGGAAGTAAAGGAAAATGCAGAGACAGCCTTGAACTACCGGTGAGATTATAAGAAGGTAATAAATATTTTATTGTCTCAATATGTATATACTTAACTAAATGAATAAATCTTGGAATGTAATACAGTAGCCACTGATCAAGTGGAAAAGCTAGTTTATTTAAAAATTGAGAAGTTAACAGTATTTGCCAAGTGTTAAACTACCCCCTCAAGTGCCTCAGTAGAGCTATTTAATGTCCAACATACCCAGCACTTTGGGTTCCTAAATCCGCACTTGCTCTTCACTGTCAGATTCATCTGGAGAACTAGGTGTTGGGAGTTCATCAAAAGCAGTGTGTGCCCCTTCTCTCGTCTGTCCAAAGCACGTTGCTATCACGTCGACTGCAAGGCTAGCAGTTGCATTCACTTCCTCTTGAGAAGCTCCAAGCAGGGGATTGACTTCCACCATGTCTACAGCTGAAAGCATTCCTGTGAAAATTATTTGTAGCTTTATTATTGTGAAAAAGGGTTAAATCTGTAATAGGGTTTCTTTTGTAGCCTTTCACTCTGTGTAGCAAGTCTGAAACTTGTGACCAATTGTACCCACGCACAAGTAAAATGGGCTCAAGTGAGGGAAAAAGTTGTTGTTCTTAGATGCAAGTTTGTGGTTTATCTTTAGTTTTCTTACATCATCACTACCTCACTCATCCCTGCTTTTAGCATTCAGGAAAACCAACTTTGATGTTCCACCTATGTTTCTGAGGTGCACTCTCTTTTTTAATTCTGCTTTCTCTTAATCCAAAAGTTAGGGGATGTAAAATAATCTTACATAGTAATTTTGCCATCCCAGTCATGATTCTGTTGAAGTCTGTTTTCTTTTCTTTTTCCCTGTACCATCTTTTAGTGTAAAGTATTCATTGTTAAAACAAATTAAATGAAACCTTCATGGCAGAAGGAGAAGGATCTTCATATTATGTCAACTGCAGTGTATAATTGGTTAAAAGTTGATTTTCTAGCCTTAAATCCTACAGTAGGAATTCTGAACTGTTCAAAATCATTTGCATCCTTTTCCCCAGGTGCTCGGCTTTTGCATCGGTCCTAATGTGGATAGGAATAGGGGGGACAGTATTTTACAAAGTGACCAAGCCATTTGTGGCATTAGTTGTCTATAAGCATATGCACTTTATTTACTTTTGGTAAAACTGAAGTTGATTTAAGCTGCTTCCATCTCCTGGGGTATTGCCTAATGGTAAGATTTGTTTTTCTCTTAGTAAAGGTTGAATTTACTTCCTAGGCATCTGAGTTATGGATACATTCATCTTAGTAGCTAATTATACATGAAAAACACATCTAGTATGGGCTGTATGTGGTTTGTCCTTGTCCTGTTTTAGTGCAAAAATATCAGTCACCTCTTACCTGTGTTGTGTATTTCCTCTGCGATGTACATGCCTTCTCTGTAAGTTAATCCGCCTAGAACAGGAGTCCCAGTTGCTGGAGCCAGTGAGGGATCAAAAGCATCGATGTCAAAACTCAGGTGAATAGGTCTCTGTCTCCTGGAGACAATAAGACAAGAAAAGCAATGTTAAAAACTTGTATTTTTTACTGTCCAGTCTGATCAGCAAAGTAGCATCACGTTGCATGATGTTAAAGGTCCCTCCCATAAGTCCTACACCATGTCATATATATTTGGGAAATATATATACTTTTATTCTTTGGATTTTCTGAAACATCTTTTAGCTCAGAACTTTCTCTAATGTGCATTGGGAAGAAAAGAAGTTTGTCTTTCAGTTTTCACTGAGAATCTGCTCTGACTTGATTTGGCTGCAAGAACATAGAAAAATATGATAGAATCCAGCCTTCCCTCCTCTTGTTCAGAAAGGTTAAAAGGCTGAAACATGGATTTGCATGGCGTCTAAGATGGAGAAAGCAACAAAGCTTGAGGGTTTCCATAGATGGGTGGTTGAAGGCTCCAAACTCTGCCACATAAGCCTAGTTGATAGAGAAAGCGAAGGATGATCTCAAACCCCAAAGGTGCGTGGCTTTACTACAGGAATCTGGCAGTCTATGAGAGCTTACTAGGACAATGCTTGTCACTCAGATGAGCTATTAAAGTAGTGGGCTGTGTACTTCCAAATTACTGCACATGGTTATCTGGCTTAGCAGGTTTTTCTACTTGGCACAGCTGCAGCTAGAAAACGTGAGCACACCTTTGGATACAAAAGCATGCAGTTCAGAAGGTTAGCTTTGATCCTCTCCCTGTGTCCCTATGCCTTCTAGCATGATTTGCTCCCTGACCTTGTTCAGCAAAATCAAACAAGGTGAGCAAAGACTTCAGTATTGAACTCAAGTAAAGGTGTAGTTTAAGTGATCTTCGCTAGTTGAACTACAAATAGCAACTATCATCAGGACAAGATACATGAGCATAGTCTGAAGAAGAAGAAGCCATAAAATGCTTTTACCTCATGTACTGACAGCTGAATTCAGGTACTGTCAGTTCATATATACATGTATATATAGCTATGTGTAATAAATATATTATTATATTTATATAATTAATATAAATATTTTAAAGGGATACTCTAGGCCCAGAGTGGATTCAACCCTTTTAAACTGCAGCAAAACACAGGATTCCTCAAGAAATAGGACAAATAATATACAGCAGGTTCTACCAGTCAACACAGTTGTATGGTTGTATGTTTGCCAAACACTCTGAAATGCTTGATTTTGAGATGTGTGGAAGTCAAGGACTAAATTAAGTGCTAAGACTTTACTATTTACTGGACACTTTCACAGTTCTGTTAGGCTGCCTTACATCAACAGTGACCTTCACCTACATAACTTTCCGGAAAGTAGATACTCAGTGAGCAGATGACAGAGTACTTTAAGTACGTCAGACCCATAGTTTGTTACCTGCGCATCAGTTGTTCAAATGTTCTTTCCATAACTTTCTGAATCCCAAGGCGATCAATATCCCTCATGGAGAAATAGTGGATGTCATAGTTTTTCAAAATATAGCTGTTAGAATAGAATTGAAAAAAAATAAATCATTACTGGCTTAAACTTAAACCTAGCAACAACCCTTGTGAACAGCCAAATATGGATAGAAGCCCATGATTTCAGAGTTTACAAAAATCCTTTAAATCAGCTTACTATTCAGCAGGATCCACATCTCTCAAACCAATGTACACAATATCTGATGCAGAAAGGCAGGGCTTTAGCCAGGAAAAACCAGGAAGCTGTGGTACCTGCAAGCAAAGTTTTTTATCAGATTAGTTTAATGACATATATAACAAACCTGTATTTAATACTTCCCTCAAAACTTTATTTATAGCATCCTTTCTCTGCCTCTACAGAGAAGAGTTCAGCACTCAAGAGTTTGGTTTCCTGATTTAATCCATCCCTGACTATGTCATACCATTTTACCTGAGCTGAATGTTAATGGATGAAGTTTTTAATTTTGCATTTTCTAGGCTGAAGAGAGGGAATGAAAAGCCCAAATCCACCGGCAATAGCTATTTAGCATCAGTGCATATATTGGGAAATTACAAGACGCTAGATACCCAGCTGTATCACTTAAATCATGCACTTAACAATAAATGTATAGAGCCAATACAACAATAAGACTTTGTTTCCCTCCCTCATATGCTTCTTAATTACTAAATATAGACTAGTGACAATATTTGAATTTATTTTTAAAGTCATAACACACCTGAGGCTATATTTATTTATATTGGGACTAAATAAGCACTCATTATAAAATATATATACATAAATATTTATACATATATGTATTTGTTACTCTGGCTTTGTTCTAAGACATACAATGTTTACCTTAGGTGAGCTTCAAACCTGATATTATTTTCTTTTGCTCTAACTTTCCTACAGAAGTGGGCACAACTGCCAAATAAAAGTCACCCCCTTTAACTTATGGGAAATTAACAAGAAATTCAGCAGGCTTCTACATTAGCCTTCTCATGTCCTGGGGATATTTCAAGAAGCCCCATTCATTTTGCATTACTTTGGGAATTCTAGCACATTTGCAGAAACCATACAAGAATTATTAGAAAGAGGGAAATGTTTAAAAGCACCAGATGACACTGTTCACTTGTAGATAGAATTCATTCAAATGAATTTGGATGAGAATAGCAGAAGAGCTTTACCAGACACAGCAGTCTTTCTGTGCCAGACAGGTACTAATGCAATTATCTATTCAATAGCCATAAAAGCATTCAACACTCTTGATCTTATTTGGAAGAAGCATTCTTCCATCAACACAGCACCAACAAGATTTATCAGGAAAAAAAACAAGACAGCTGGCAGAGCAGAGTTCCAGAATAAAATCAAGAGTCTGCAAACCCAGTTAGTGTCCATTCTCTATGTGCAATTGCTAATCCTCTTTCCACTCTTCAGCCTAAACTTCAGCAGATGCAGATTGTTGTTGCTATCAAAGTTCCTTCTGCAAAGGCCCCAGCTATTGGCAAATGCATAGGCTACCCCTATAAGTGTCTCCATAGATGCCACAGGTATTTCTAGAATCACCCAGTGGTTTGGGTTGGAAGGGACCGTAAAGACCACCCAGTTCCAACCCCCCTACCATGGGCAAGGACACCCCTCACCAGACCAGGTTGCTCCAAGCCCCATCCAACCTGGCCTTGAACAGCTCCAGGGATGGGGCATCCACAGCTTCTCTGGGCTACCTGCTTCAGTGCCTCATTGCCCTTTTTTAGTGTGAAAACATTACCCCTTGTCCTGCCGCTACACTGATAAAGAGTTCCTTCCCCATCTTTCCTGTAGGCCTCCTTTAGGTACGGGAAGGCTGCTATATGGTCTCCCCAGAACCTTCTCTTACCCAGGCTGAACAACCCCAATTCCCTCAGCCTTTCTTCACTGGAAGTGCTCCAGTCCTCTGATTATCCTTGGGGCCCTCCTCTGGTCCACTCAAATAGGCCCATGTCCTTCTTGTGCTGGGGGCCCCAGAGGGAGATACAGTCTTCAGATAAGTCCAAAAGGACATAAAGGCCTTGTGCCAACCTACTGCTTTTAGCATCTTGACAGCAGCAAAACACAGCCACACACATTCCATATGCCTCGGTAAATGGCTCTTTGACAACTTTACCTCTTTCAAAGACAAAGACTATCTTTAGAAACACTTGTAACCTGGTCTAGCTGTCCTGATTTGCCAGTAGCACTAACCCTAGAGCAGCCAGGAATCATGCAGGAACAGCCCATGTCAGGCCCCAAGGTTGTCAAAACATGCAAGAGCCAAACTAAGCAGAAGAGGCATGCAAGGTACGCAGGAGCCAGCTGTCACCAGAGGTGAGCTCAGCGCAGCTCTCACAGGCTCAGCTGGGGGGAGGTTCCCTTTTTTCCTCCTGGTGCTGCTGTTGCACAGCCTCGGCACCAACTCAAGTCATTATGCAGACTGGCACCATGGTCAGCTGCCACGTGGACTTGGGTCAGCCCTTGCTTTCTGTACAACTCACAGGAGTGCTAACCCAAATAAAAGCTTTTTCTCATTCTTGGTTCTAAGTCTAGGCATATGTACATATATTTACGTGCATTTGCACACAAATATGCACATATATACACACAAACAATACATACTATTGCTTGTACTCAGATAAAAAAGGCCTGCATTTGCAACACTTAAGAAAGCACCTCATGCCAGAAAAAGTAAAATGCTCAGAGGATTTCAATGTAGGCTAACTGTACAAGTAAGACACTTACTTTATCTTGAAGCTCTCTCAAGAGAAACGAAAGAGGTTGTCCATGGAGGTTTCCAGACTGAGTTGTAAGAGGGGTGTTGATATCAGCATGCGCATCCACCCAGATCACGCCGAGGTGTGGGCACTGCCGTGCATGGCCACTGACAGAACCAAGTGCCAAGCTGCAAGTGAAGTAGGAAGGTCTTTAGTCAACTGTGCAAAACATTGTCCTTGTTCTGAAGGAGAAACGGGAAGTCTCTGCAACTTCAGACAGTAACAGTCATGTTTCAACACATCAGACACTCCTGATGATGAGCAAAGGGTGTGTCCCATACAAACTGCATGACATGCCCACTCCCAAGTAACTCCACAGGACAGTATTTGTAATGAAAGATTAGAAAGAGCCATTTTCTCTCTTTCCATCGTCACCCTTCCCATGCTCTAAACTTCCAATGTTCTAGCACCAAACTCAGAAAAATCTAATATGCTAACTCATCAATTCTGCTGTTCACCCATTTTGCCGTATCACCTTCAAAACTCAATTCATTCTTAGATGCCCTACCTTCTTCAACCAATTCTCACACCAAAAGTTAGTGAAAAAGAAGAAAAAGACAGTCTGACATATAGCAGCTGTGGAAAAGTGGTCTATGTGTGGGCATTACAAATCAATCCAAAGAGTTGACATCCTGAGAGCAGAGGGTGCAGAACAGACGTATCACTCAGCATTCAGAAAACAAACAAACAAACCTGCAACAATTTCTAGAAGGACCTGATCACACAAACTTTCCCAAAGAAAAAAATTTAATTTGTATGTTTGCAGATTGCTGAACAGTCTGGAATTAAGCTGTCTTTAGAAGGCCAGGTTTTTATAACTGACTTTTCTGTCCCACACTAAAAGCCCCAGCAGTAACATCAAAATGCTTCTACGGTACTGCCAGGAAATGACCCCCAAGTTATTCTCGCTGTCCTCCTATTTTCTTATTTAAATTCTTACATTCCCCTTCAAGCCTCAACCTGCAGCACACACCACTAATTGCTCCTAGTTCGTGAGCTCACCTGTGATCTCCTCCTATAGTGACACAGCTGTGTCCAGCAGCTACCGCTCTGCTTACAGCATCAGCCAGCACCTGGCTGGCTAACCCCACTGACCGTGGGTACGAGATCAGGTTGTTGTACAGTTCATCGTTGGGAACTTGAGTGAAATTCAGATCTCCAAAGTCATACACTTGGCATCCTGGAAGCACAACAGCAAAAGGAGGAAGTGAAGTTACTAAACAAGTGCCCAAAGAAACATTCAAAATAATGTCCCCTCAAAAATCAGTCAGGCAAGTTTGAAGGGAACAGGAAGGGAAATGATTCATTTGAATATTTGCATACCCTTGCAAACAAACATCTCACAACTTTACAAATTAGAAATCTTAAGATAATATTGTCACTTTAATTTTGCAATGATATAGGCCAATCATATAAAGTCACCTAAAAATGTTTTAATTTAATTATTTGTAATTTTAGCACAAAAAAGTGTAGTTTGTATTACTGTCTTCCTAATTAGCCAAGCTGTACACAACCTTACATGAGCTTAGTTGCTGAAAGACTAAGGACCTAGGACTACATTTCAACAAATATAGCTGAGTCCTAACTGGTATTCTCCATTTTTGAATCCCATGAAAATCCAGGCACAAGAGCATCAAGTTAACAATAAAGGAACTTTTCGTAAAGAACTCCCGAGCAACTAGTTTTGTAAGAGAACCTGACCATTTTCTCAGTGCAAGATGTTCTGGAAGACGTTTTAATTCTGGGACTTAGATCCCAACCCCCTTTTGAGATCCTGTCATTGCAAATTACAACTTAAATGGCTCTTGAAACATGACAACATTCTGGGTCTTTAGCCTTTCCTAATAGGAATTTCTATCCACTTACTCTGAAAACAAGTTCCTTCAGAGATTAGGAAACAAGGGACCATTTTTGGGTGCATTTCCCCTCTCCCACCCAACAGAGAAAGAGTTTAATTGGCTGCATCTTAACTCTTCCATGCACATCTTGGAGCTTACCCTTTGAAGTTCTGCTGCCCAACACCATGTGCTTTCATAACAGTCTTTCAGATCTGACAGGCCAGAGCCTCAGTTTCAGATAGGCCTATTTGCTGCAGGCACTGATGAGAACTGTAAAAGGTATTTACAGCTACACCAAAAGTAATACCAGTCATGCCTCCCTAATTTGTTCCTCAATCACTACAGTCTGTTCACAGTTCAAAGCATCCAGGCTACAGCTTGACATTTTGCCTTTAGCCATTCAATGCCTACCAAGGAGCTTTGAAAAATTAAGGCAAGCAAATCAGCATGGAAAAATATCCCACTAGGGACTGTGTGATCTCTGCCTCATTTCCATTAAACCATTACCTTAATATCTATGAAAAAGGCTCTGTGAGTTTCCCTGGTGGAAATAAGATTAAAGTAGCATTGACAAAAACATGAGTTTATCATCATTTGAAAGGATTTTGGACTGAGCAGAACAAAGGAAAACGGTTGAGTCACTTGTGAGACTTAGGCTACTGGGAAATAGGCAAGCGTATTTTCTATGGCAAGGACATATGTGGACATACATTTGCTAAGAGAGAACAGGGAAGCTGAGCACAGGTACTTGACAAAGGATTAAATGAATGCAGCATCAGCTAGTCTACAAGAAAGCTCATTATCTACAGATACTTAAAGCAATAAGCTGGACCATGACATACCACTGCATGGTTCTCAAAAGACATCCCAGGCATACAACAGAATTTTTTTCCCACCCTCGAGCAGTACCTAAATAGCCCGCAGGACAACAGCTCTGGAATTCTGAGCTCATGTTATTCAGATTTCAGTGTGCTATCTAATCTTAGTGACTTTGCCATTCATCATACATATCTCAAAGATCTCTTTTTACTTTTTTCCTTTTTTTGTGTGTTTCTTCCCTCAAGACTACTTCTGTGGCCCATGCATGCTGTTGCTCATTTCAGTATTAAAAGTCTGATGAAAGTACCCGAGTATGCTTAGAAGACAAGTTTGGGGAATAAGACTCCAAGGCACTGCATTAGTCAGTAGGTATCAAGAGCTTTAGAAGATGCTGTATAAGTTAAAGTTTTCCACAGTCCTTTCATCTAATAACCGCTGACATCTGTGGGGAATAAATCTGCAACCAAGCAGCTGTGTTCATTGACAGCACGTTATACCATGTAACAGAGAAAAGAACTACCACATAAGGCTTGTTTTCTTACAGGACATACAGCACATCACAGTATTTTTACCCATTAAAGCGTGAAAGAGAACAAAAGGGAACTATACCACGAAGTTCTGTCTCTAGATCAGTGTAAAACAAAGAGCCAACCACACCATCTTTCATAGCACTTTAAGACTCTTCAGGGTATCCTCAAAGCAGAACAAACACGTCAGATAAGATGCATGTTTAAAGGAGCATCACTTGTGCTCAAGATTTTTTTATTTTTCCTTCTTTACTCTTCCCAACACTATTTGTAAGGCAGAATAACCTGGTTCAGTCCCTGAATTAAAAAAAAAAACAAAACACAACACAAAACATGTAAGCCATATGAACCCCATGGTGATTTTAAGAAACAAATGGGATGAATATCTATCTATCTATATATATATATATTAGAGATGGCCACACAATTTTAGGGTCAAGGATTCTGGGAACTTGTCCACATTTTGGACAAACAGTACTCCTACACATCCTATAGGAAGATGCCTCTGTTTTTTATAAAAAGCAGAATGTCTATTAAAAACAATAGATGCCATCTTCAAAAGTTTATTGTTGTTCATGTGGAGTTCATAAACCTTGTAGCAGCTTCTTTTCTCAGCTTTGTGTTTCCCTCTTATTTAGGCCCACTGTGTTTATGTACTTGCAGAGAATAGCTCAGGCTTCCCTGGGTGACTCCCTGGGGAGCTCTCCCTTGGTTATCTCATTAAGATACAGACAGACAATCTCAGAAGTAAGCCCTAACTGGATCCTAAAACTTGAATATCTTCTCTTTCTACTATATGTAGTATATATACATACACATACAGAAGATGTTAAGAGCATATTTTTAAGGAGCATACAGTCTCTTAGATCATGTTTTTTTTTTTTAATATGCCTAGAGTTTTGAAAGCTATGATTGAACAACCCTAGTGGAAAGTTTAATGAATGACAGAGCAGTACATAAGCAAGCCATGCATCCTGAGGTGATTAGAAGTATGTGAACATGTACTTTTTAGGATTGAACAGAAAGAAATTAAAATTGGCATGTGCTTAGTGCTTACTGAACAAAGTAAAAGAATCCATGTCAAATTGCCAGGGCTACTAAAGTCCTTTCTTCAGTTCTCTTTGAGGTGTCTTTGATGGTCTAATGCTTAAAGACCTGAATTACTTGCCACATGATCTGCATGTACATACTTTTGATTTAACGAGGTTTAAAAACTAAGCCTTTCTTGATTGAGTTTCACTGCCCAACAGAAGTTACTAGATGGATAGACATGCTGTAGTACAGTGCAGTCTACTGTATCTTGCTGTTATTTGGCTATTAATGAAAGAGTTCCATAATTTACCACCCCTTACTTCCTTTGGTAGTTGGAGTTATTCTATGTGTATAGCTATTAGTATCTTAAACAGCTTCTTAGACCAGCATAGGAAATTAACAGGAAGAATATATGTGCACCTTTTAAAATAGGTGATCCAGGTTCTCAGAACGGGAGAAAGATGTGAGCAAACAACAAAGCTAGCTTCCTTACATTTATTAAAAACAGCATGCACACTTCAACGCAGCTGGTCAGGTTTGGTCAGAAACAGTATGGTACCTACTTCAGTGATCAGAGATACTTGTTCTGCTGTGTGAAACTTTTATTTTTTTGTTTGAAAACAAACACAGGAGAAAGTTGGGCTGTGACCAGCAAATTCATTGCATCTGTGACATAATCAGGTTACATAGAGTGAAACCAATTTCTTTTCCCCACCAGCTGTGCAGACTTGCCAGCAGGTGTTTTTGTTTCGGACATAATTGTATTATCTGTCAAAGCCGCACAAAAAAGTGTTAGTTAATAAGAGAGAACAGAACACCAATTGCCCAAGCTCTAACACTCCACCCCCCAACCATCAATAACAGCTTCATAGATGTTACCTCCTGTGTACCAGCCTCTACCTTAGCACTTTTTTTTTTTTTTTTACAGAAATCAGGGAAATGTTATAAAAACCTCAGTTCCTCCACCCTTGCTACCCACCCATTTTACTAATTTTACAGTAAAAAGCACCCTCAAGTTAGCTGTTTTTTTTTTTTTGTTTTTTGTTTTTTTTTAAAAAAAAGTAACTTCAAGCAGAAATACTTTCTAACTAAGATTTTTGGATTGAGGCTTTCTTTTTAAATGAAGCAGTACCATTCAGTACTTAAAAACTAACACCGCAGATATTTTGCTAGTAACTAAAGACTATTAAATTAAATATGATTAAAAGACTTTTACTGCACTCCAAAGCTCTAACAGAAAGTTTTCATTTTGGTGTAATTTGTTCAATTAATGAGTGAATTACCAACACTGCAGAAAATGTTTAATCAAATCCATACAACTCAGCTTTATCAGCACACTGGCTCACTACCCATTTTAAAATGGTGATCACTTTTTCAAGCAAGGGAAAAAGTGGCTCAATTCAACTTTTGCTGTTATAGGAGCTTGAAAGACGTATCAGGGAGATGAAGGTGTCTGTCTGAATGTGAGCACAGTATAATTGCATAAGTGTGCATACTAGCACACAGTCCTGCTGGTATGAATGATTGTGTGAAAACAAACATCTCTTTCCTGCAGCAGAAGAGTACAATCCTTAGTGGCTCATTGCCTTCGTGTCAGATTGTCAATCAGCAGAGCTTTTTGGCTACACACTTCAGCCAAAAATGAACATGAGCTTGAAATATTTTGTACAAAAGATCCTTCGTAGCTCTACTTTTTTTGAGCAAGACAGATTAGGAAATGGTCATACAGCCTGCATGACCAGAACCAGAACTTTAACTGGTAAAGAAAAATGAGCTTTTTTCAAAATTAGGCACCTAACTTGTAATTGGAGAAGGGGGGGAAAATTAGAAATACAAAGTAAAAACATACTTCGGAAAGTGAAGTCTCCTGCATGCCTTTTCAAATAAGCTAGCAACATAGCACTGGAGCACTAGGGCTCAACCTAATGATGCCTAAAACTGGGTCATAAGATAGCTTGCTAAGCAGTATCTGGCAACGGCCATGTTCATTTCCTATCATCTTAAGCACAATACAGGTCTTTTATTCAGCATTCACAGCAGGTAGTAGTTACTATAGCAAGTCATTTCGCAGCATAGATTTAGAGAAAAAAATTCTTCTGTAAAAGCCGATGACTGAAGTCTGGGAGTATTCAACTGAAAAACATCTGGGTAGCAGCAGGGAAAGCCTCCCCATCCTCTTCCTACTAGGATGCTGCACCAGAGCCATAAGCAGGAATTTGACAGAAGGGAATTCAGCTTGCAACATCCAGGCTGGCTGCTGAGCTGACATTGCCCAATGGCATGCTACTGTAATACAGTTATAGTGAGTCCCCTAGGCAGCAAACAGGAGCTGAAACAAAAGCATTACGTAGAAGTGATCTCTTGGTACTGCCTGTTTACATTGGATGTTTGTGGACTGGGGGGGGGGGGGGATAAATTAATGGCATAATTTAATTTGGAAACCCAGAAGAGGAAATATAAGTAGTCCAGCAGGGTTTAGAAACACTGCTGTCAGCACATCTCACTTTGTGCTATGTATTATATAAAACCACTCACATGAAAGCATCACTCCTGCTTATGCAACAGAGCTGTTTTCTCAGATTACAGCCTTAGCACAGAAGGGCTTTTCAGGAAGCAGTATTATGAACAATGTTTATAGACATTTTACTTCCTGTGAATAAGGAGGACTATAAGCTGTTACCATCCTTTTCAGTATACGCTCAGTGACTCACATGGACTTTACTTCGTAACCCTTTCTCTGAGACACAGGCAAAGCATTGCACAACAGCAAACAAATGACTGTTTCATTATGGTCAGTGCATTCTGAAACCTATTTTAAGACAGTTTTAACCCTCCAAATTCATCTGAGGAAGTGGGTATGTAAAAACATGTAAGCAAGGGCATACTTTTGTTTTATATGAATGAAACTAGGCTAGCAAGGTTCCCACTAAAAGGGACCAAAGCTCTAGCAACCTAGTTTAATCATAAACCCTTTTGCTATGAAGCTCATTATGCACTGTCTAATTCTCTTTAATATATATCTACTGGAAGAAATCTATTAGATGTAGACACTTTGTGTGGTGCCAGGAATTGGACTCAATGATCCTTACGGGTCCCTTCCAACTCAGGAAATTGTGATTCTATGATTTGATAGTTCAGTGGTTTTCAGCTACAAAATTTCACTGAGGGAAGTTCATGTCTCAGGAATTTCCACCCTCCTTTTAGCATTCAGACAGGTCTGCTTTTAGACAAAGTTTCAGTATCAGTACCTGTTTAAAAGGCTCCTGCTCACACAGTAACAACAAAAACCAAAAACTCAACTCCAACTCCTACCACAAATCTGTAGTCTGAAGATGTCCTTTGTATACAATTAGCCAAAAAGTGTTTTTCCAACCCCAAATTAAGCAGCTACCTCAATTCCCTTTGATACCTTTATAACCTTAATCACTTACGAAATCTAGTACACCAGTACACTTGACCTGAAGAGGTCTTCAAAAACGTCAGCATCAGGTGTTGGGAAACATTTGTACTGCGGCTTGCATCAGAGAGGAGACAAGGCTGCAGCTATTGTGCTCTGTCACTCCATTGACAAAGCCCAGCACAGTTCCACTTCCCTTCCAATGTGCTTAACCCAGAAACGGTTCCTGACAGCACGTAAGCGCTTACAGACGTAGGACGTCATAATACCAAAACAGCTTTCCTCCACCAGAAGCTCCTCATGCTTTAGACTGTTGCAAAAGCAAATAGTTGGTTTATTAGTTAACCCCTTAAGATAACACAAGGGCAGAAGAACAGAACATACTAGAGCTTATTGAAGATGTCTCCCTCTCTTTCAGCTGCTACCAGAAACTAGTATCAGACCAGCTCATTTCTTTATACTATAATGACAGATTTCAAATTTTGCATTTGATGTTGGTGCTTCATACTGTTTTTCACTAGATAGTTTTTATAACTGAAATGTAAGACTTCCATCTGAAAGTAATCCTCTGTATCATACCCACACAAGCACATACCTATCATAGGTGCCTTGTTCTTGCGAGTCCACAAAGAGACAGAGCTAAGTGAATATGAAAGCAATAAAAAGATTCCATGCACTGTAAAGCAGATCAAAAAACAATTCGTTATCTAGCTTTTCCAATTATCTCTTTTTGTCCCTCCCCAATAACTCCTCTCCTTCAACACCATTCATAGTAAGTATATATATATGTATATAACAGATCGTAGATTAGAATAAGTGCAGGTGAGTGCTGAATTTCTTTACTCATAATACACTAAGCCATGCATTAAAACTGATTTTGTAATACAAGGATGCAGGGCATCCCCCATAGAACTACAAATACAAAAACCTTGAGGAACTCTATTCTTTGATCATCTCTGTTTACTGCAAGACTAAAGAAGAAATAATTGATTCAAGCTTCCTGATCTGCATCAGTTTAGCTTTAATTTAAACACCCCTAAAAATTAACTAGTATGATGAAAAATTAAAGCACACAAGGTGCTTGAATTTTAAGTTCACTAAGTTTCTTTTGAAGCCTACTTTATGGATAACGTACAATCTGTAATACGCATCAGCCAAATGGAGGTGGGAAATCGAAGGCTGCCCAAGGGCTTTCCAGAGTGAAGAAAAAGTAGTAGATTGTGTATTTCATCGGTATGGGGAAGGGAACAGGATTGCTGACCTATCGCAAGGAACGCTTAAGCTCCATCTACTTTCATTGCTGATGTTTCTCCAGTAACTTAAAAGACTAATGGTAATCATGCAGATATCAAAGTGTCCATCATTTAAAACGATAAGCCATAACTGGTGTCAGAACACATTCCGCTACTTCCAGCTTAGCTTTCTGTGCTCAGGGCCAGCTAGCAGATATGATCTGTTGCAAAACAGCAAGAGGATATTGAAGTCCTAAAGTATACAAGCAACTCTTCAATACCTTAGTCATATTTACTGGATGAGCTGATGAAAATTACTTTCTTAAAGCAGCTACAGCTCCTACCAGTCTGTCTCTACTGAACCCCAGTACTAGTACTTACTATCCATACCTTGGTGCACAATTAAAAGACTATTTATCTTCCTCTTGAAGTTTTCACCTGAGAAGATCTAGGGTGAAAAAAGGAGATATGTAGAAGCTGCTTCATGATTTATAATCAAGGCAGAAACTAGCCATAACATCATTTGTTGGTGAGACAGAAGAGTTAAATTGCTTTTTAAAGGAGTAGATGTCAGCAGGATCCCATGGTTCTAGGCAAGGCAGGAGAGTATCTCCAGTCACGTGGGGATTAGCAGCCCCTTTCCTCTTTCAAAGGTTACTCCTTAAGTTTCACTACACTGACCTCCTGCATCCTATTACTGAAGAGCTTTGTTCCTGTGAAACAAAAGAACAGTAACATGATGGTTATTCCCTTGGACAAGCCTAATCTACTTCTGTCTGTAGGCCACATGCCTCCGCAGTCTACCAACTCATCAAGCAAGCAACTCAATTCCAAACTCTTTTAATCCATTCTAGGGTAGTAAAAACCCAAGTCTGACTAAACTCAGCAACCCAGTCACGTGCAGCTCTAAATAGATAAACAAACCGAAAACAAATCAACAGTCAACATACATGAATGAAGACTTGGGAAGATGCTTTGTACTGGAGTTGTTTCCATGGTATCAACAGCAAAGATGCTCTAAGTCACCTCAAGAGCTGTAGTGATTAACACAACAGCTACTTAGTGCTTATTAAAATCTGAGTGGTCCTTTTCTCCTCCAAGGAAGGGAGGGACTGGGCAACACTCCAAATTTAAGGTGGATCAGATTCTCTGCTTAATCTACAGTAGGCTTGAGAGGTCCAAAAAAAAAAAAAAAAACCAAAAAAAAAACACTCTTAAGAAAGAATTCACAAAAGTGACTTCATACTTTAAATCTTCTGTACCTTAGGTCAAGCTCAGAACTGTGCACCCTGTCCTCCTCCACACCACGGAGTTATGAATTTCTATTTTCATACAACATATTTACTTCTTTGGCAATATTGAAGAGTCCTTTAAGGTGTTAATATTTTAGTTTCCCTTCGGAAAAGGAGCAAAGCCAAAAGACAGACATCACCAGAATGATTAAGAAGCCTTGCAGGCTTAGTCAGTTATCCTTTAAATTATGCTTGCTACAGACTTGCACACCCACTGTTTTTGGCTTGGGAGTTGGATTCCTGCTACATTAGCTCTGAGTACACCTCAAGCTACTACCACCATGTAGCATTGTTTGCTCTGCTTCTAACGAGGGGATGGACGACAAGCTAGTGGCTCAGGCTCATCTCTGACAGTCTGATACAGGCTAGTGATGCCATCTGCTTCTCAGCTCCCTCCTTGTATTTCAGCCTAAGCATAAACAAGCTGTTCAGCAGCAGTCATTATCCTAGGTGGCCAAAAAAGATATCACACCATGTGACTACAGCTACAGCCTCTTTCAAGGGAGGGATCTCCCAGGAAGTAGAAAGTAGAGCAGCAGCTCAGGAGACTGCAACAGAACTGTAAGAGAGCAGGTATTAGGATAGAGTGAGAGGATCAGATTTCCCCCACCATCCCATGCAATACAGTGCTAAAAGGATGAACAAAAGATAATGGTGTTCTCACTCTCTGACATACTTCTAGCACTGTCAAATGAAGTTATTAAATCAGCTATACAGGCATACAAAAAGCCATGTGGCGCCTTGATATTCAGCGTACTGAAGCATAAGGCTAAAACAAACAAATGGTGCATGCATCTTACTACCTGAATGCTGCAGTTCTAAAGCAGCCATAAAAGCATTTTACACAGGTCAAATTGAACATACAGATGGAAAAATGAGCAAGTTGAACCTTGCAGTTTCAAGCAGATTCTACTCAAATCTCTTCCACTTGAACTAACTGAGTGCAATTTTATTTAAGAGTCACTACATGCAGATTTCATTATAGGAACACTGCCTCCTTTTCCCCATCAATAGTTGTTCTGACTGCCCTGAATCCACCTTTGCTTCTCTGCTGGAAAGCATCTCCCCATCGCTGGCCTCATGCCCAGCTCCAAGCTCATAATGACACAGACAAACACCGCAATCACATCTATAGCAATCTCCAACATCCCTGCTGGAGGGGGAAATGGCAGGGTGGGGAGCACATTCTGGGGACACAAAAGCTTCAGAACTAACCAACGCATATAGAAGAATAGAAGCCCTATATCTTAGGCAGACATTTCTTTTTAAGGAGAAATCTGGTCTGCTGCAGTATTACCTACCTGCTCCCAGAAAACAAGCAACAAGGACCCATGAAAACAATTCTTCTAACAGAACAGGCAACTACAAGACTCAAGGTAATAATAATAATAAAACCACCATTGTTCTATTGCCTTCTTCAATGTATAAGAGAAAGCATTGTGTTAGAAAAAACAGAGACAAAGAAAAAAGCAGCTAAAGTTTTACAGCCAGTTCAGTGTACCCCAGGAGGCCAACCAGCAGCATTATCACATTACTACAGGCAAAGCTATCCTGCCAGCCTCACAAAAAACAGTAATTTATTAAGTTTCCATGAACAACAGATGTGCACAATACAAAAGGCTACCCGGTAGCTTCCTCCTCCATCCAACCACCCAACCCTCAAGCAGACTGCCTTTGCAATATAGACAGCTGTGTATGCTGGTGACTGCAATTGCTTCAGGATGGGCCCTCCCAGCAGGATTTGTTACAGTTTGTGTGCTATCTGAACCTGCTCCGATGAGAGCTGCAGGGAATTCAGGCAGCAGTATAAACATCAACACCAACCGAAAAAAAAAACCTATCCCAGTGGAAGAATATGCCAGCAACATGAAACTGAAAACGCAGAAGGAAGAAATCTCAGTCTTCAAAAAAATCTTAAGGGAAGAACAATAGAATATTTCCACGTTCACTACTTTATTAAGTAATAAACAGTCCATAAGCAACTAAACAGTGGAAGTATTCACCACCTTCCCCTGATTTGAGTTTAACTTGATTCATTTCTATCCTTGCATTTTTTTTGTTACTAAAACCCATAAAGGGCTCATAGCCTGCTTTCTTCTCATCTTCTTCAAATATCTATTGGAACGAGTTTGTGTTATGCAAATGACTTCTTTTTAAATAAGGATTCTTGTAAAATTTAAAGTATAATATCTGAACTATTTCAAAGGAAACATTGAGCCTTCCAGTACAGAATTATATCATCAATTGCCAAAAACACTACTGTGTATCTTTTTACCTCAAATTACGTATCCTTTCAAACCTGGTAACTTGTCAGTTTTTGCTACCTTTAGACTCAGTAACACCTAGACCTGCCTTTATCCCAGCATATAAGAGGTTCTTCAGACACCCTCTATTTTTGGTGGTGTTACAGATCACACTCACTGTGAATTCAAATGCTGCCACGGATATGCGTGGATGCTGAGACACACATCTCAACTTTGCGCAACACAAAAGAGGAAAGGCTCGTCTACTCATTTGATCACAAATTGGGGTTTTCCAGCTGGTGAATCATGAAATATGCACAGGAAGCCCACAGGGCTGCACAGAACAATAGCCTCCATTTTAAAGGTCTTATAATTCAGATTAAGTTTGCCGGAGGGTTATTAAGCAATTATCCTTTTTCTTCATGCATCTAGATTGTATTAGCGCTAACCACACGCACAGCGGGTAAGTTCTTTCTGTTGCTGGTCCAGCTCTGCAGTCCATCACCACACAGCTTCCAGCGATGCTTTCTAAATTAAGGATTCCCTGGGGCAGAATTTGGTCAAGTTTCTCTGGTGTAACATTTCTAAAAACTGCGATACCGTATCCATCAGCTTGCAGACACAATGGATGGGAGGAGATGGAGCCTGAATAAAGGCACAGCTTTCCTTACCCACTGCTCCTGGCGCTGATGCAGACCACCACCTTCCCACCCGTGCAGCCTTACAAAGGAAAAGCGAGCCTGGAGGTTTCTCCAGAAAGTTCCGCATCCCCTCACCCGGCAGCACGCCGCTGCCTCAGGAAGGAGCTGGGGAACAGGGACAGACAGAGGCACAGACCCGCCGCGAGCAGCGAGCACGGCGCCAGGCTCAGGCCGGCCCCCCCGGCCCCCTCCCGGCCCCACTTCCCCCTCCGGCCCCCCGGCGCCTCACCGAGCCCGGCCAGCCGCTCCAGCAGCCCCGCGGCGCGGACAGTAGCGGGGCCGTGGTCCACTCCGCGCCGTTTCTGCGAGACAAAGAGAAGGCGAGCCGTTACACAGCCGTTACACAGCCGTTACCCGGCCGTTACACAGCCGCCCCATCCCTCCACCGCCCGCCCCGGCGCCCACCTGCCCCCGGGAGAACGGGGCTCCCACCAGCGCCACCGAGTGCGCCTGCCGGGGCCGCTGCAGCCGGGCGGGGGCCGCCTGGCCGCGGAGGAGCCTGGCGAAGCCGCCGCGCAGGGCCATGGCGCAGGAGCCGCAGGAGCCGCGCAGCCACCGCCCGACGCCCGCCGCCGCCGCGCTCCTCTTAAGCCGCTCCAGCGCCGCGCGCGCCGCCGGGCCCCGCCCCCGCCCGCACACCCCCGGGCCGCCCGGCCAACGGCGGCGCGCGCGCGCGGAGGTGTGTCCCGCCCCCCCCAGGCCCCGGCCCCGGCCCCGCGCCGCCGCGCCCAACGGCTCCGCCCCCCGCCGGCCCTGAGGTGAGGGGGCGCGCGCCCCGCCCGGCCGTTAGCGCCCGGCCCCTCACGGCCCCGTCAGCCGCGCTGGGCTCCTGCCTGCCCGCCTCAGCCAGTTCCCTCTTTAAAGCCGCATCTTCGTTATTATTTTCTCCTCCCACGTAAGCGTTTTGCACTCGTTTCTCCCCCATCCCCGCAGCCCCTTCGCTTCGCCCGCCAGGTGTTTTTTCTCTGCTGCCTCAGCTCACCCTTGGGCGCCCCGGCCCACCCCTCACCTTGGCGAGGCGCAGGACGAGCCGCAGGGCCCTCTGCACCCCCTCCTCCTGACCACCCCTAGCGTCTCCCTCCCCCTCACGCCCGCCTTGCTGCCCCCAGGAAGGCGAGGGACCGGGTCTGTGTGCAGCACCCCCTGATCCCAGGGCACCCTGCGTGCAGCGCCTTGAACCGCAGCATCGTTAAGGCCGGAAAAGGCCTCCAAGGTCAGCTGGTCCGGCCACCACCCACTGACCCATCTCCCCAGCACCATGTCCAACCTTTCCTTAAACGCCCCCAAGGACACCTGTGAGGAGAGCTAGGGGCACGCTCAGTGGCCTGGGGTGGGGCAGGCAGCACAGGTTTGGAAATCACCGCCCTGCAGCTCTGCATCAGGGCCAGGCGAAGCACCTGAGGTGTAACTGCAAAGCAGTGAGAGCGCCGTGCAGGGTCAGTAAGTCTTTGTACGCAAAGCCAAGCCTCCAATTCCTTGTGTGCTGAGATGGCAAGGACCCAGAAAGCACTGCTTTAAGCTCCTGAGAAAGCATCACTGAACAAAAATAAAAAAATAAATGAAGCCTGTATGTAAGGATGGCACGGATAAAAACGGACAGGGCAACGTCTGTGTATCAGGAATGTTAAGGGCCATAGGTGACCCCCCCGCCCGCTTCACGGCGGTGTGGTGGCCCGGAGGTGCGGGCGAGGCGCCCGCTGGCGGCGCTGCGGGGCCGGGCGCTGCCCGCCGCCTCTCCCCGCCCCTTCCCTTCCTTTCCCTTCCCTTCCCTTCTCCCCGGCCCCTCCGCGCCGGCGGAAGCGGGGCGCACCGCGGCATGGAGGCGGGCAGCTGCGGGCCGCCGCCTGGGTGCCCCCCTGGCGTGGAGGAGCGGCCGTTCCGCTCGGCCTCGGGGGAGCCCCTGGCGCTGCGGCGCCGGCAGCACAGCGCCTCCTGCCGGGAGCTGGCGCTGCGCCGGCCCCGCCTGCAGCTCCGCTCCCTCAGCGCCGTCACCTCCGCCGTCTGGCTGGCGGCCTACGGCGTCTTCGTGCTCAGCGAGGTACGAGGCCGGTAGAGGAGGGGAGGTGCTGGGGGAGGCGAGCGAGCGCCAGGTGGACGGCCTGGGGTTGTGCTGAGGGAGCCAAACCGCCGCGCTGCCGCCTCTCGCTGCTGTCGGTCAGCGAGAAACACAGTTTTTTTGTGAAAAAACACAGCACAGACTGCAGAAGCAGCCGAGAAACGCTCAAGTGCTGGCTCCGGTACCTGATCCATATTATTTGACCCATATTAGCACAGGACCAACTGCCAGGCATAGACCTGCTGGTTAAACTCAGTAGCCTGACTCAAAAAGCTTGACTGTGACCAACACTATGGCACTTCTGTTTTCTCAATAATCTTCTCAGGAATGAAGGCAGGGATGGAGACGTGAGTCATGTGGCAGTAATTCTGATATGAAGAGGTTCACTATTCTCTAACAGGAAGTGAAGCTGTTTTCAAGTCTTATTTGTTACAAATTTGTAACATACATCCCAGAGGTTACCAACCACCACCTTCCTCCTTGGTTTTACATGTGCTCATGAATCTCATATGCAACTACAGTCCTTCCTTTCTGCCAGGAAAGGAGATCTGAATGTCTGTTTCTCTGTGGATTTCAATGCCTGTGATTCGTTACTGCCTTTTTTCCATGGTGACAAACCTTGGGAGAAATTCTGTATCCTTTCTCTTTGAATGTGGACATGGCATTTTTACCTCACATGGTGATACAGGCACAGCTCGAGTGGTAGAGCTGTGCAGTTCTGGTCCTTTAGGAAGTGTCAGTTTCAACTTCAGTCCATAGGTATGTGGCCTTGAGCTCTCTCAAACCTGTCCCAGAAATAGATTGCAGATTGAGGATCCTTAGGATTTATTACCAGGTCTTCAGATGGCTTACAGTTGCTGACCTACTGATGAAAGATGACTATGAAACTTACATAGCATTAGATTTACATATTATTTTATGAAACAGCAGTCCAAAGACTACAGCATACAAAAGACAATTTGTACTTAGACAAAGGACAGGAGAAAGCAGATATCCTCTGGCTTGGTATTTAAGGCAGGAAGAGAGAGAAAGTTTTAACAAGTTTAGACTCACAGTATATTAGAAGAAAACTTGGATCTCCTACGTAGGCCTAGGCTAGTGCTTTTGGTAAAAGATTCTTCTTCCCTTCTGAGATGCCATCCTTAGTTCCAGTAAACATTTAACAACATTTCTCTGTCAGTGACGTTATCACTATAGCTGTTTGTATAATATGCTGTCATTGCTTTATATAATTGCTTTGGGTTGAGATTTTTGTGCTAGCTTTACAAGGGAATAATTTCTTCTTGCTGATTTCAATTTCAGCTCCCAGTTCTTTCAGACCATTTCATGAAGACTGATGTTTAGTGATGTAAATCTCATTACACATATAGCAACCAGCCTTTTGAATAAACAGATTCACCTACATAAAACCTGCTTTGTAAATGTAGCCTTAATATTATGTTTTACTATGCAGTGTGGTGGTTTTTTGTTTGTTCGTTGTGTTTTGTCTAAAGCCACATAATTGTAAAACCAAAGTTCTGTCTTTGCTTGGCTTGTGTTACAGAATAGTATGGTGCTTTCTGCTGCTATATTCATCACGCTGATTGGCCTGATCTTCTACCTGCACTTTGTGAAAATTGACCAGGAATCTCTGTTGGTCATCGGCTCACTTGGCATTCAGTTGACTTCGTCCTATGCTTCAGGGAAGGAGAGCACAACCTTCATTGAGATGAGTCGAGTCAAGGATGTGGTTATCAACGAAGCCATCTATATGGTAATCAGTGTTTCTTGTGTATCTGTGGGCACACTCACATCAAGTGTATTTTCACAAGAGTGGTTTATCAGGGCAATTAAACATAGCAGCATCCATAGCTTTACTGACATCAGGAGCTTTGATTCAGATTTCTCTCTTTATTCTATCATCTTTTCTCCTGCCTTTAAAGGAAAACTTCAGCAAGTAGCCTCAACAAGTCAAATCCATCCCTGAGATAATGCCACTGGCACTGAGCTAGTCATTTTAGTTCTTTGTATTATATTGTACTGATGCTGATGCCTAACGCTGATGCCTAATTCTATAGCAGTCTAGAGGGAGGTAAGAAGATAGACAAGAATAAGAGATTATTTTGTCCCATCTTGGGGGTAAACTGCCAGTCTCCTATGGAAGAGCAGACCTTACCCTTTTAGCATGCATGTGTTCTTTTCAGGCTAAAAATTTAGTAGAGAAAGAAAACAACAACAACAAAAAAACAAACAAACAAACAAACAAAAAAAACCCATGGAATTATTTTCTTACTGAGTGAAGGGAGGAGAGCTATACATAAAAATGTGTAGATTTGAGTGTGGCTTGTGGTGACTGGGAAATGGCATATACATTGCACCGAGCTGCTTGCATTGATGGGAAGGTAGAAGGCAGTAATTTGCATAATATGCTGAAGCAGATAGTGATAATCATAAAACCGTCTGAGCCTAGAGTCTTCTTCTCCTAGTCTTACCTGGAAAAGAGATGTTTTAACAAAAAAACTTTCCAAAATTGGCTTCATACATCAGCCAATCTGTGAGGTAATAGTCAATCCTGTACTGCAACTTGTCTGTAATCTAAATGTTTTACTTAGTTGCTTTCTGTTAACAGACTTCTGTAGCTGAAACTGAATTTAAATATAGTCTCTGTCTTCAGATCTGTTTTACTTTCTTCACAATAAATTGCATGTCGTAACCAGACAGCGAAATGCACTGAACCCCTTGGATTGGAAGGTGCATTTTACACAACCACTGTTAACTGTTGAGTAAGTGTTTCTGAAGAACTATAATGAACCACTAAGAAATGTTAGGCAGGAAATCTTAACAGGACTTCAGGCTGCCTGAGTGAGGACACTACTGGATTTCTTTAGAGATCTTTCTTTCAAAAACTAAAAACATTGGATCGTGCCTGGCTTGCAAAAAAAGATGCCAGCCCAAAGTGAGATGTTTCTCCCCCAGAGTATTTTTAGCTACATTTCTTTCTCCTCTGCACTTTCCGAAATCAGTGTTTTTCCAACTAATTTGAGTGAGACCTGTCTTCTTGGAAGTGCAGTCAGGGAAGATCACTTGGAGATTAGCATAGATTCATATAAAGTTTTCTCGCAAAAGGAAACAAAGGTGATGTTGAGCTCCTTTTCTTTCTCTTTATTGGCAAGGGGGCAGAAAAGCCTTTGCACTTATTTCATTTTTTTTGTTTGTTTATTTAAGACTTGCTGGGCTGCACTATCATCATTGTTTTGTTCAAATACAGTTATGAAGAACTGAGGTCACTCACACTGTCAGTGATGTGTGTGAAGTTGCTGTAGATGAAAATAAATTCTTACTAAGTCCCCACAATCTTCAACATGTTCCAACATTGTGTAACTTCTTAGAAAGGCAAAACAGATAATTAGCAAAATGGTATGCATCAAAAAAAGCATAAGAGAAAAGCATTGTCAGCAGGAATGTGTAGCTCCTGTGGTGGCTTTCTTCCCCCCCTCCCCCCCCCCGTATATTTTGTTGTTCTCAAATAGATTTGGGAGAAGAATGGTTTTGGAGAAGGGATGGGTTTTCTGAAAATCTGACTGCTACTTTTTCAACTAAAACTGAGAAGTCCGTAGGGCAAAAACATTCTTATATTTTTAAGGCTGAACACAAATAGGAAAAAAAGAGAAGGGGTCTGATTGCAAGCTTCTTCATACATAATTTTGAAGCAAAAATATTTACTCCTGTGAAACACATATGTTTCTGCCAATTTATCCTTAGAAAATTTTACATGCTTCGTTCATCCCAATGAGTTGAAACAGGTCCTCTTTCTGTGATAACTCCAGGCACTCTCAAACTTCAATTATTTTGTTTGTCTTGTAGCAAAAAGTTATTTATTACCTGTGCATCCTCCTGAAGGACCCTCAGGATCCTCAGGGAGTATCTGAGGTTGTTCCACTCTTTCAGGTGAGTCTGACTGAATAATGGAGAAGTCCAAATCTGTGGCTTGTGTGTGTACCAGATGTCTGCATGTATCTTTGTTCCCATACATGTAGCTGATCACAGTTGCCTTTCCCTGACTGGTGGGTCTTAGAGCAGTGTGCAGCGTGTGGTATTACAAATCTCACAGAGCGAAGTACCAGGGAAAGAACAGGGAGCTGCTCTCCATGCAAAGAACAGGGAGCTGTCTAATTCTGAACCTAACCAGCAGCGTGCATGAACTAGAAGTCTGGCTCACATACGGTACTGAGGACTTGCACAGCTTCTTATGCATTCTCATGCTCGGTGTTACCTTCGTAGCTGTAGCACTGTGCTGTAGTTGATTTTTCTCTCAGCTCTCTGTGCCAAAAGATCTCATAAAAACCTCCTTGGTTTACAATAACTTCCCCTATCACACTCATTGACAAAGATCACAGTACAAGCTGTGAGCAATTTGCTTAATGTATAATAACTTGTTTGCTTTACCGTTACCGTCTTCCCTTTCTCTTCTCCTGCTAACCTGTTCTGACTGTTCATAATCCCATTTTTGGGATGGAATTTCTTTCTGCCTGTGTGTACCTAACACAACAGTCCCCTGGTCCTTGAGGGGCAGTAAGCTGTACAGATGTACCTCACATCTTAGACTGCTGATGTTGTGTTTGTAGCCCCTCCTGTCCTTCTTAATTTGCCCACTGCTGGTGAATATCAGTTTGTAATCCACATCCAGCTTATGACTGGATGCAGTTAGTCTTCAGTTAAATACTTACAGGTGCAAATGGACTGATCCATTGATTAGTGCTGCTAACTCAGTCCAACAGTTGTGAAGATATTTCCTAACGATAGATAGTATAAATTTCACACAGAGCCAACGGAGTAAAACGGATTTGCTGGAAGTCTACAACCAGTGAATTCCAGGCATTCAGGAACCTGGTTTTCATTATACATGCTCCTTTTCAGCTCCAGAGGGACTGCCGGACACTAGTGTGTTTTTTTATTTATTTATTTTTTCCCTAGCTCAACTCTGAACAGTGTTATATCCCTGGCAGTATCTTAATATTGGCAGAGTTGATACCACCAGCAAAGGAGGTACAGAAAGCTGCGTCAGTTTGCAGTTCATTAACTGTCAGTAATTCTCACTTTAAAGTGCAAGTTAGAACGTTACTTAGTTTTGAAGGAGCAGTAATTAGTAACTTTATTGCATCTCCTTTGTTGAGTTTGTGTTCCTCTAAGGTACGTCAGCCTTCAAAAGTACAATTTGCCGTGTCACTGAGCCCAGGAGCACTTCTGTGCTGAGTTGACCTATTGTTCTCTTAAGCAACACTTGCAAGGAGAGGCATTTGATGGACTTTACACATTAGTGCTGTTTTGGGAGCTCAAAAGTCATGGGACCATAGGGACTGTGGGCCTGGGAAACTTTCACCTCTTTGTTGGTTTTAATCTGGTCCAGGTTAGAAGTGATGAAAAACCATTATACTTTGACCACCATTCCCTTGTTTGTGTGAACTGATGTTCTCAGTTAACCTTCAGTTGTCCTCTTGCTGACAGTACTAGCAGAGGCCAAGGGCCAGGTGTCTAAGCTCCCTGTCCTGAAGGTAGATTTTTGAGGAGTAGGTCTTTTAGAGTGATGGATTAGTGCACAGAAATCTACTGTTTTGTAGGTCTCCAGAGGGAGTACAGCCTTGTAGATAGGTTAGTGGGTTGGAAGGTGTGGATTACCTTCCATACTGTCACTGTATGTTATGAGTTGAGAAAGGAAGTGATTTCTGATTTGGTGAGAGACTGAGGCTAACTGCAGAATGGTGCTGCATGTTTTGACCCGACAGCTTCAGGGACTGGCATTTTTTTTATCATAGAGCACGTGTGGCTTGTGCAATGGCTTTGCATTTCTTTATCAACGGCTTACATCAAACATCTCCTGGAATTTGATGAATTCTCAATGAACATGTAAAAAGGAAATCTATTCTCTGTTGTCTTAAGGTGAGATAATAAAGCTAATCAACTATAGATACCTTGCTGTTGCTTTCCTTCTACATGCATGCTTCTGATTTTCAGCTTTGTGTCAGCTGTCCCCACATTCTTTTATCTGCCTGACAAATCTCACTGTTTTACAACCGGTTCAGAGCCTGTTCTCTGTTGTTTGATGTGATTTCTAGAGCTCCCAGCCACGTCTGGACTGCTTAATGGAAGTGTACAAAAGTTGTCAAGAAATCCTGGATCAGAGGAAAGAAGCTCCACAATCAAGTGGAATAAAGTAATAAAAAATAATCAAGGTGGAAAACTTGCTGCAGGACTTGGACAGATGCATGCAAAGCAAGCAACACTGACCCATGGCTTTTTAAAATTAGAGGTTTACGATGTGGTGCAGCAGTAGAATGACGTTATAGGTAAGAGTCTGCACAGACTCACAGAGCTGTTATAGAAGGTGCCAGCTCAGGCACACAAGTGAACCTTGAAATTGTCTGCTGTGAAGAAAGGTGAGCAGAACTCTCTGGAAAATAAATATGGCAATGGGAGGCAAGAATATCCATCAAATGTTTAAATTTCTGTGGATCTGAGCATTCTGATAAACACATGGTGTAACCTTGACCAGACTGACACAAACGTGGGCTTTTTTTTTTTTTTAAATCCTTTCTTTGAAAAAAGCATATACCAGTCTAGAATATCAAAACTGAAGGGTGGGCCAGCACAGTAACTTCCTGATCAACAGGGGAATTTCAGAAAGAAAATGGCAGAAAATTAAAATACACTGTTGCATTCAATTATGTTTATGGAAATAAACATAGGAGAGCATACTGTGGTTTCTTCAGGGATCTGCTTGAAAGAGTCCCATGGGATAGGACCCTAGAGAGAAGAGGGGACCAGGAAAGCTGATTAATATTCAAGGATCACCTCCTCCAAGCACAAGAATAGGCCATCCCATCCCAACAAGCAGGAAGTCAAGCAAAAATGCCAGGAGGCCTGCATGGATGAACAACTGCTCCCGGCAAAATTCAAACACCAGAAGGTGGAAGCAGGGAGAGGCAGGTAGCCTAGGAAGAATATAGAGACACTGTCCGAGCATGCAGAGATGTGGTTAGGAAAGCCAAAGCCTATGTGGAGTTGAATCTATTTAGGAATGTCAGAGACAGCAAAAAGAAAACCAGGAAACATGGGCCCACTGCTGAATGGCGCAGGGGCAGGGTAACGCCAGGACATGGAAAAGAAGGGTGCTGAGTGCCTTCACCTCAGTCTGTACTAGCAAGATCAGCCTTCAGGAATGCCAGGCCCCAGATATCAGGGGACAGAAGGAAGACTTACCCTTGGTGGAAGAGGATAAGTTTAGATAAACACTTAAGCAACCTAGACACGTGTAAGTCCATGGGACCTGATGGGAGGCACCCACAAGCGCTGAGGGTGTTTGCTCATGACACACAGTTGTGAGGAGTGGCTGTTATGCCAGAGGTTTGTGCTGCCAACCAGAGGGACCTGGACAGGCTGGAGAGATGGGCACACAGGAACCTCCTGTAGTTCAACAAAGGGAAGTGCAAAGTCCTGCACCCAGGGAGGAATAACCCCATGCCATTCCTCCCCGTACATGCTGGGGCTGACCAGCTGGAAAGCAGCTTTGTAGAAAAGGACCTGGGGGTCCTTATGGACACCGAGTGAGCAGGAGCCGGCAACATGGCCTTGCCACAAAACAAAAAAGGCTAACAATGTGCTGGGCTGCGTGAGGAGGAGTGTAGCCAGCAGGTTTTCTCTGCCCTCTCCTCAGCACTGGTGAGGCCATGCCTGGGGTGCTGCATCCACTGCTGAGCCCCCTGTATATGGACGTACTGGAGGGAGACGAGGAAAGGCCGTGATTGTTATGGGGCTGGAGCGTGTGAGGAAAGGCTGCAAGAGCTGGGGCTGGTCAGCCTGGAAAAGGCTCAGGAAGGGAATTCTATCAGTGTATATAAGTGTATATATCTGAAGGGAGAGTGTAAAGAAGATGGAGCCAGGCTTTTTCAGTGGTGCTCTGTGACAGAACACGAGGCAATGGGAACAAACTGAAACACAGGTGGTTCCACCTGAGTATCAGGAACATTTTTATCGTGTGGGTGGCTGAGCCCTGGCACAGGCTGTTCAGAGAGGTGCTGGAGTCCCTTGGAGATCTCCAAAAGCCACCTGGACGTGGTCCTGGGCACCCTGCTCTGGGTGGCCCTGCCTGAGCAAGGCTTGGACCAGGTGGGCTCCAGGGGCCCTGCCAGCCTCAGCCAACAGGGTATCAGATTGCTTTGAGATGATGAGGAGAATATGTTGTTGAAAATTATAATGCTATATGAATAAAGTAGCTTCACCGAGACTAACTTGATGTTGGAATATTCTTCTTAGTTGATGATTTAAAAGTTACTCTAACTTTTAACTGGTATTTTTCTATCCTTTTTTTTTTTCTACAACTCCATAGTGATGTAACTGAGGCAATAGAAATATTGGAAAAACAAGAGCTAAACCAGCAAGCTGGCAGGAGCCTTGGGCTTGTGCTTAATCTGCATACAGTGCTGTGCTATAGGTGTGCACATAATGTAGAATTAAAATGTGGTGATGCATCATCACGTAGTGTTGTAGGGAGAAGGTGATTTTGTTATTTTTATTTTTTTTACTGTGCCTTGAATTGTGAAGATACAGGTTAGCTCTTATCACTGGAGTATTTTGGTTGTCAAAGTGAAGGGCAGCAGCTTTGGGAGGCATCACTGGCTTTTGGTAACCCTGTCTAGCTACTTACTTTTTTTGTTCGTTTTTGTTTCTCACAAATGCTTTAAATGTTGGAGTTTGCCATAATTTTAAGTCCAGTTCTGCCGTAACACAAAGTTGTTGGGGGTGGGCTGAGTGTTCTCTCTCTGAAATTAGTGGAGCTGTACCCTGATGCAAACTGGTTGCAAGTCCTGGCAGAACTGGGGAAGCTGAGTGCTGGGGCAGGAGCAGAAACCGGCTCTCAGCAACAGCAGCAGGCCCCAGGAATGTGACTACAGTAGAGGTCCTTTGACTAACACTCCTGTGGCATACTTAGAGCTAGGTACAGAGCTGCTCAGGGGCCTGGTTTGGGCAGGTTGTGTTTCTTTGTGGGGAGGGAAGGAGGAAATGGTAAAGAACCTCGAAGAGCATTACAGCAGCAGGAAGATGTGCTGAGCAGTGGGGAAAAGGTGTCAGAAGAGAAATAAGTCTTGGGCCTAAGAGTGTGCTGGGAACATTGCCTACACTGCAAAAATCCCACGAAGTCCTGTGAGTACAGAAGAAATGCAGGTGGAGCTGTATCACAGAAGTCTGGAAGGTTGCTTTAGCCATCATTGGAAGGAGTGGACATCCCCTACCCATGGGAGTGTGCTTCAGTGATCTGCTACAGCTGAGAGTCAGACAATGAACAGAGAGAACCAAGGACTTAGAGTATGGCAGGTGTGCACCAGGTATGTGTCCGGATACCAAACACAGGTTTTGCCCACATTTGTTTACATCAGGGCTACTTTGGCTTTTGAGATAAAGAGTTTCTTTCAATCTCAGAAGAAATACAACTTAATTCATGATAACTGCTTTTTATTAAGTACAGAAATCTCACAGTATCTCCAAGACAGTCTTTTACACACACACAGCAATTAGGAAAACAAAGGCTTCAGTCATCTCACTCTATACTGTAGCAATAATCATTGCCAAAAGCATCGATTAAAATAAAAACCATTTTCCCTATCAAAGAATCATACAAAATAGATACCTACACAGGTTTTTGTTTGTTTGTTTTAGAGTCAGGTAAGCTATAAATAGGAGGTATTGGAGTGGGGTGGTCCCTGAAATACTCAAGTATTAATGAAGGTTTGTAAGAAAGGAAGAAAAAAAGTTCCATATGCCATGGTTGTAAATTTAAAGTGCAATTATGGCAGAAAATAATGAATTTAATGACAGCTCTTGCTTATTCAACATCTCTGCTCCCTGTTTGCCCTGACACAAGTCCCCGAGGCTGTGAATGTTAGCAGCACAAGGTAAGTACAGCCTCTGAACAATGAACTGGAGGCTTTCATGCCTTGAGCATCCTCAGAACAGCTGACAATGAGTTGAGTTCAGCTCATTCTGAGGCAGCTCTATTACTGGCAGGACATAAGAAGCAGGCTGCCAAACACACCTCCACATCCCGGAGGAATTGTTTGTTGTATGTGACTATGTAAGGAGAAAGAACGCTATTTTTATTCAAACTTATGTATCTATACTAAGATACAGAGAAAATGAGAATATAAACTACTGACTACTCTACGAGGATTTATTGTCACTTAGAAGTATCTAAGGAGAAAAAAAAAAGACTAAGACAATACCTTCACAACATTATTTTTGGCTCAGAAAGCTTCTACCCTTTTCAGTAAATTCAAGGGATGGTCCTTAAATTCATGACAAGTGGGTATATTACAGTATGTGCAAATAGGTCTCTGTATACATAATCTGTTTCAAGTCTGTTTCCACAAACCACTTTTGTTGTTTGTTTTGCTGATAAGAGATTGTTTAGAATGATTTTGTCTGCCCCATGTTCTTCTAATTTGTGGCTTTGTACCCGCCATAAGTTTGAAACAAAAACTTCTTGCAGTATCAGCCCCACTGCGTGCATTAGTTGGATATTTGAGGGTTGGTGGCAAGTACTAGGAAGTTAAAAACACTGGTATGGTTGGTTTGTTCATTTGTGACTAGCTTTGGTTTGCCATTGCTGAATTCTTTATAATGGTTGGATTCACACTGTTTTAATTTGGGAAAGTTGCCCATGAATGCATAATTATTATGAAGTTGCACATGGTACTTTTGAAAGGCCAGTTCTTCCTTAGCTTTGTAGAAGACTCATCAAAATAGTCGAACTCAAGCCAGATTTAGAGTTCTCAAGAGGCATGGCTGTTTTTCTTTCGTTTGCTTAAAATCCATTAGGCTTCCCAATCAGCACAAAGTCCTTTTGAAACAGATCAAAAAACACTCCTGTGGAAAATGTGAAGAACAGTATTTGAGTGTTTATTTGCTATCTACCTCCTCCTTGACCTGGTAGCATGAAGGAAGCAGGAGTTTTAAAGGAACAGCTTCTGTGAAGTAAGAAGGGCAGAGAGGGTTTGAGAAGGTCTGTTCCAGTTGCTGAAAGACAGATAAAACAGCAAGGTTTGCTTGCCTTGTCTTCCTTTGTCTGAGATCATGTGCAGTTTCAAACACATCCCAAAGCATCTGTAACGGTGATTAAGGGAAAGTCTGGACATGCATGTTAGAGGAGCACGTGACACGTTCAGCCCTGCAGCAGAGATCTGACACATAGAACAGCGTCAGCTGTCGAAACACATCCATTCTGCAGAAGCTAGGGCGTCGTCTGACACTGTTCCAGTCCCAGTTGTTCTGAGACTTCAACATGCAAAGATGTCAGCTTTTCACCTTTATAAAGTTAAGGTTGAAAAAATTCTTATGTACCACTGAACTCTGTACTCCCTAGTTCAGGTCTTAAAATCACCCTTGACATGCATCAGAAGTCTTTTTGTCAGTTTAGTTCCTAATCCCTCTCAACAGCTTCTTCCTTTCTTTCATGTCTGGGGCAAGGACTTGGAAAGTCTCTGTCTTTGAATTTTGGCATCAGTTTCAGGGAGGAGTCAATGTAGCTTTAGGAAAAAATAAATTGTCTTGGTTATGTTAAGCAGTTGCATAAATACAGAGAGCTTTTTTTTTTTCCCCAGAAACTACAATAGTTATCTTAATAGTTGTTCTGAGTGGCAGGAGTGAATTTAAACACCAGTCAAAACTATAATATGGCTATTCATAACCAGAGCATAGACATGGCTATGTCTAAACTACTTGGCCATCTATGTCTTATTAATCTTTACACTCTGGTAATAGCTTTTTCAGTGTGTGTCTAGTTTATGAGGAATTGATAGGCAACTCCTTATACAGGTAATAATCAGCAGGATGCACCCTTGTACTGGGTTCATGTCACATGCCACAGTATCCCAAAGCACCTGTTTTTAATTTTAATAGGACTGTGTGCTCAGCCCATTGCAGTCAAATTCAAGCCTACACTACTCAAATCTGCCTTGCAGAGGTTCCAGTCTAATGCAGGTAAAGAGTGAACAAGTTAGTGACTGAGTTAGTGACTGCAAGCAGAAGATTATTGGAAGCAGTGGGAATAATTGAAAGGGGCTGTGATGAGGAAAAGAGGTCACTAGGAGTTTAAGAGCTGGAACTGAAGTTCCATGCATAAGGTGCGGTGCAGCAATCTGAAAGCAGGTGCAAAGCTGAAAATGGGAGGGATCAATGCAAACTGTACGTGCTTGTGAGCAAAGCTGTAACAGCTGGAGATGGAAGAAGAATGGGTGCAAGGGAAGAGCAGGAGATGCAGTGTGACTGGAGCACTGTGCAGCAAAAGGACCTGAGGCGGGACATCTTGGATGGAGTGTGGCACGGAAAAGAAACTCCTGCACAATCCCCAAGATCAACACTTCTGAGGAGGAAGAACACTGCCTCTACGCACACTATGGAACTTTGTCTGTTATTAAGGAAAAAGAATCAGAATCTGCATTAAAACAAAGTGTACAACTGGCAAAATCATAGCAGTCTGCAAGTCAGTACACAGTAGTGTAAAAAAAAAAAAAAAAAAGAAAAAAGAAAAATCCACAAACAAAAAAATTTCCAAAGTAATTTGGAATGAACCCTCAGAGCAGGGTGGGCCCCTTAGTGCTTCGAGGCTTGGAAGGAAAAAAGCACCGACTTTCAGTCTCCCAGAGCTTGTTAGCAGGTGTTGCGTTTCGGGAGGGTTGTGCAGAGGGTAGAAGGGAAGCTGTTGAACGGTAGTTAATATAGCTGGCAATAAGAAGTGTTGCTTCAACAATCTAGGGGAAAAAAAGAAAATGATTAACTGTAAGTCAATTAGAGAGAAAAGTGCCCTTTGATTTTTAGAACCTATTGACTGCATAACTTTTGCAAATGGCTGTGTCTCACATGGAGTTGTTCAGTTTTGGATTCAAGGTATTACTTTAAGAGTTGGGTGGAATAAGTCATTTGATTAAAGGTTCCACCTTGCAAGGGATTTCTTGAATGTACACAGCTTGTGCAGCAGCCAGAAGTACCAGTCCCCAGTGCTTGTACCAAATGCCCACCTGTGATGCTGCCAGCTGCAAAGGCACTGATCGTTCATTTTGTAATTACCTTTGGAATTGCCATTGCGAAAAGCAGTTTTTCTGTGCTGTTTTTTCCAGAACTCCTTTCTTTTATTTGACTGACTACAATCATGAAGTCATCTCGACAGCCTCCAAAGGTCAGCACGGAAGAGTATGAGTAAGAGAGCTTCAAGTGCTGCAGAAACAGATAGTTGAAAAAAGTAATATTTCTGTAAAAGAAAAAACGGCCACCTCAAACTCATATATTTGCTATTTACGGCAAGAACTTCAGCTCTCCAGCAGCAATAGGTAACTGGCTGTAGAGGTAACAGCTGGCAGAGAAATCTCAAAAGAGAATTGCATTTCTAGGATTTTCCTAGCTTGCTTGATGCCCTGCTGCTTCAGAGCAATGGCGCACACTTTGCTATATCCCAGGTGGTAGTAAAGCACACACTGCTGAGGTTTTGCTGCTGTGGTTGTTTGCTGCCCATCAAAGGGACAGATAGCAGTTTCATGGAACCTTACCTTACACTGTAGCTGTAATTTTCCTTTGTTTATGTAGTGTTAAAACATAGCCCTCACTTCCCTCGTTTCTGACTTCTACAAATTAACTTCTGGATCCAGCTGAAGTTAAAGACAAACTTTTACTGACTTTAAGTGGATTCAGGGGAAGATCTTTCTGTGAGAGATGAGTTATTTTCCTTAAACAGTATTCTTCACCATACCATAGTGTTATAATCCAGTATGCTGATACCATCTTCATTCACAGCTATCCAGACTGGACAGTCTTCCAATGAGGAAGGCAAAATAGGCTGGAGAAATAGAAAATAGAAAATGTTAAATTTAAACATTTCTTGTATACCTTAAAGAAGTTTCTGATACAAAACTTGGGTTTTAAGGATAAAATGGATGTGAGAGAATCCTATAGGCTTACGTGTGTGGCCTGGTTTGATTTTTAAGATGATTTATTTCAAAATCTGGAATAATACTTTCAGATTGACATAGAATTTGGGGACTAGCAGTACAGGAGATGCAACAATGGCAGAGATATTGAGATTAAATGCCATCAGTGTAGTTAGAACTGAAGGTAATGCTAGGACAGTGAGAGAACAGCAGTTGTGTTCTGATCTGGTTCTTACTCTGCTGCTGTCTTTCAGGCAGTGACGCCTGTTGGTTTCCATAGTACCAATGCACATACAGTGCCATCACATCGATGCATTTTTTTTTTCTTACACATTTTGGCAAATGTGCATCAATTATCTGTTAAAGATGAGCTATGTGTTATGTCTAAAGACATGAATCTTTCCTGGGAATCTGCTGCTATATGGTTAATGCTGTAGGATTTGCTGTTTAACTATTTTTAACTAGGTATATATATATATATATTTATATATTTAACTGTTTAACTATTTTTAAACTAATTATAAACTATGGTAGTTATCAGAAATACCAATATTATTTAAACTGTGGGTGGTACTATTCTGTGTTTTGATTCTTTGGTGTCAGTGACCTCAAATACCAATAGCTTCTTCTGCTTTTATTACCGATCATGGAAATAACTATCTTTTTGAAATCTTTTCATTTAATCAAGAAGGTCTGTTACATCATTAGACTTTATTCAATAACTATAATAGCTTTGGCTTCAAAGCAAAAGACATTAACCGTGAACAAGACACTCTCAGGCTTTCAACAGAGAATTCTGCTGGGTTGGGGAGTATGGCCGAGGCTGAGAAGTCTTGTTTTGGCATTAGCGTGCTAAGACATTAGTTTAGTCAAGGGTAAGAGGTACAGAACTCTAGCGTGAAATGGGCTGAGGGATGGTACAAGCTTCTGGAAGAAGCACCCCCACACACCCTCAATCTGTTTCTTTGCTGTCCTGATGATGCCTGCGGCAGCTTACCCAATGTATGCTTCATTTTTTTCTGTTTCTGCAACAGGACATTAGCAGTGCTTGCTTTTCTCATGTGGCAAGGAAAGCAGCCAGCGCAGTGTCAAGCAAAGAACAGGGCTGAAATATCCATTCTTCTTTCAGCTAGCATCAGCTACATGGTGTGATTTATGGGAGACTACTCCCTTTTTCCTCTCAGTGGTATGTACATTGTATTTTTAAGCTATTGCAGCCTTGATGACCAGAGAAATACCTGCCTGTAGTAAGAGCTTTGGCAAGGGTTTGTAGGAAGAGGTAGTACTTCGGATTACGATGAACTGATGCAGCCAGAAAAGCTTCAGTATCTGTTTATTGAACACTAGCAACCCCTAGTGTCCAGAACGCATTTCTCTTCCTTCTTTCTAAACCGGTGTAGTACCAGAGCTGTTCATTCAGACTAGAGTTTAGTTTGAACACTTCCTGAGATAGGAGCATTTTCAATCTGTGTTACCAGAGATCACAGATACATCTCTGCTCGAGTTCATTCTTGGGGGGAGAAAAAAAAAAAAAGAGTGTTCCAGTTACCTTAGCAGCAAACATTTTGGTTCCAAAGAGAGGCCATTTGCGGGCTACCGTTAAATAAATACGAACACATTCCGGTGGAGAGCATCCCTGCAGCACCATCCACTTTGTCGCCAGCCTGTCAGCCAGTTGCCTTTCAGAATCCAAGACACAAAACAGCACCATTTACTAAAGTCTTCCAAGGGAATGCGAGTAAAATTATATCAGCTAATAAATGTACCACTCAGGGCTGTTCTACACAAATACTATAAATAGGGCTGTTAGCACTGTCAGTTAGGAAGGTTGTACAAAGCTGAGTTTACTTTAGAAGTTTCTCTGCTTCCACAGTCACTTTACCACTGGTTATACTGTAATGTCCAGGAACCCTGGTCACATACTGCTTGTTCACTGGTGTATACACTCAACAACTGAAACTACAAACACTCAGGCAGCTGTTGCAGTAAAATCCTGCCCAACTTTATTCTCATTCAATTATACTCTCACCTTCATCTTAACTTGTCTGTAGTATGCTCTAGATGGAGTAGCAATACACATCAACTCTCTTTTGATTTGGCTCACTAGGGATGGCTTGACAGTTATCTTGCCACACGCATACAGAATTTACTTCCAAGAGAAGGTAACTGCATTAGTTCCACCTCTGCATCTCTTAGTAACTTTGGATCTGGGAGAAACCACTCTCTTTCATTAAAAGAGTTAGAGCTGAGATCCACAACAGCATCTGAATTCTGTATTTGAGTGATTGGGATCACCGCATAGTGTTTGAGAATTTCTAAGTCAGAACATCAAAAAGCCCTGTTAGAATTACTGCATGGCCTGAAGCAGCCCATATGTGCTGGCTTTGCGGCATGATGCAAATGGCATCTGGGTTCAATTGAGTCTTAGAGGAAGGGTAAAATGAAAATTCACAAAGAAAATTCATTTTAGGCTTAGACATGCTGGAATTTGTTGGAACTGGGTTGCATAATCTGGAAGTGAAAGGCTTAAACTTCTTAATTTGGGGAAAGTCAGTTGGTGATTTGGCTTTTTTTTTTTTTATTAGTTAACTACCATTTTATTTTGAAGGAACCTTTTTTCTGACACTTGTGTTGTTTAAGCTTCTACGTTAATATAAACTTAATGAGCTCCTTGAAACTTCTTAAGTATCAAGAGAGAATTTTGCAAGCATAATAAATTGTTTTCAGTGCAGACTTTAAGAGGACAAACAACTTACCTGAGCTGTTCAGGAGCAATGTTTTGCTTGTAGCGTTTGGGGTAGAATTTGTCTAAGACCTGGTGGAGAAGATGCTGCATTTTGGGTTGTGATGTTCCCCCAGGGCTTGAAGATCCTGGTCGATCCAAATCCCCATATTCCACCTAAGACAGCATGTACCGTAAAGTTTGTAGTACAACAGAACTGTGGGGTTTTTAGTGCAATAGATCATTCCACAGGTTCCCATACTGCTATCTACTGTTTTAACTAGTCATGCAAAACAACATCAGGCTGCGGAATTTTGTCTGCAGTATTTACAACAATAAGTGTACAACAGAGCAACTATGGGAGACATGACTGCTCAAGGAATTCTTTACTGATCTAAGAAAAAGCAAAACAAGATCTGGGCTAGCTACATGTAGGAAGACACTTCTGTATAACTGCCAAGCTTTTGGGGTTTGTTCTCAATTAGCCAATTAAAACAACACCCTACTTGTAAATAGTATGGACAATGTTCCCAACTTCTTCATCTCTTTTCACATCATTTTAACAAATGCAACAATTGGTTTCAGCTCAGTAAAAAATGATTACGCTGTTTATCATGCCCACAACTCATACAATGCGTTTTATGTGGTAAAATGCTAAATGTAAGCCTGGAGGTCTAATGGAAAATTCTACAAAATGCTGTTCCTTGAATAATAATAAGAGGCTATTGGCAGTGCAATGGTGAAAGCTTTTACTATTAAACAGACTTCTAATAGGCAATACTATTTCCATATCTTTACTAAGGCACTAATCAGAGCAGTTCTGGGGAGAGTCCAGCCCCATCGTGTTTTCCAATACTTTTCTTCAGAAGGAAAGAAGAGGATGTTCCACAGGAAATTTCCTTACAGCAAAAGGTGTTCTACTGATACAGCTATGCTGGTGTGATGCGTTTGGCACGGTACACCTCAGACCGTATTTTTGGTAAGAAATATCACTCTTGGTGTAAAAGATAGCTGCTTACTCAAAGACATTCAGCATACAGCTGTACTCTCTAGAGGACCAAGAAACAATGACTTCTGCCCGTAATAATGCTCACCTGAGCCATCAGAGCAACCATTTCCAGAGCTAATTCTTTATTAACAGGAAACCTTCCACTGGCTATTTCATTGCTGACTTGGAAGGCCAGCAGCAACCGCTCCCGGTCTGTCTCACCCTTGGCTTGGCTCCGAAAATACAGCCTAAAAAGTAGAGGATTATAGGTGATTAGTGTCTGTCTGTCCCCATCAAGCACAGACAGGCAGTATTTAAGAGATGGCCTTCTGTGCTTATCACAGAATACAGAACTCTCTCTGCTCTAAGGCAAGAATTGTACAAACTTCTACATGGTGGCCTTGCAGACTTGTTATTTTTTTTACCAACTCTGTTTTGAGTGCTTACTCTGAGATTGTTATTTAAAAAAATTGTTTTAGCGGGAAATAAGAAACCCAATTAGCAGGCTTTATTGCAAAAAAAAATCTACTAGGAAGCTTTGATTTTTCTCTTTAAGCTCAATTTCTTTGACCTGGTACAGCAAGATGACTAATGCAGGCTGAAAATACGAGCAGGGGGAATGCTTCCCCAAACCATTCCTCACGCATACCTATTACAGTCCATACCATCTACTTCAAATATCATTTTAAAGCTACACCTATGATGATATATTCCACAGTGCCACACAAGATACTAATTCTAGCGGTTCAGTTAATTATTTTATGTCAATTCAAAACTCACAACACCATTAGGACCAAAGTGACCTTACACATCTTATCAGAGTCCTTGCAGTTAGAACAGACCAACCTTGGAAAGACCTTATCAAAATATCCTTGCTGTACAGTCTAAGCACATTCCAGTCCAACAAAATAATATTGCAAAGGTTCACTCCTGAAAAAATACTTTTGAGTCAAAAGCAATAATTTCTGCTTCAAAGCTCACAGAAGCTTATTTTCACCACTACTGTCACCAAAATCTTCATGTGTTCAATGCAAAACTTTGTGGCTTTTTAATCTAGGGGGAGGAGGGTTGTTTCGCCTCCAAACAGAATTCACAGGCAGAAAGCCATTACTAGTTCTCATGCACAGCTCTCCATTCACTTTAATTCAGAATTCCTGTTTCTAATATAAATGATGAACTTGTTCCAGTTTTAGCTTTATACCTGTGTCTCATGGTTTTCTCCTCTGTTATCTCTCATCATCTAGATTGAACATTTATCTCTTTCTTTATAAAGTCTAGGCACTGCTACTACATGTCTCCTTAAAGTTCTTGCCATTTAGAGTGTTGTTCTTGTATCCTTTTCAACTTCATAATTCCTTGCTTAATTGCAAGTTTCATTTTCACTGGTGATTATTCCCCCAGGTTTCTCTTGCTCTCACCTAACACATGTTATTTAATTACATTTTAGGATCTAGACAAATGACATTGTGCCAAGTAGCTAGTTTTTAGCCCATTTTAATTCTGTTCCTCTATTGCAAAGTGCTTTGGGTTTTACCTCTAGACCATATACCCTCTTGTATACACATACCACACATAGACAAAAGTCACTGCATCTCATGTAGGATCTGACATCATCTTAGCTAAAATACTTTTGGCACTAACAGTGCTATAAATTACCGGCCATCTACAGAGATATATGTGGTCTACGAGTGTTTAATTAACAGCAGTAGCGAGGCCAACAAAGGAAGCACAATACCTGTTCTTATAGGTCAATTTCACAATTCTTGTGCCACCTTCATATTTCCCAGGGTGCAATTCTTTTAAGGCTTGTTCCCATTTGGAAATGACATCACAGATCTTTAAAAAATATTATGGAGAAAGGAAAGACAAACAGGTGAAACGTGTAGTCAAGGCTTGAGGGGAAGGTGAAAAAAGTACTGTGGAACATAGAAGATAAAGAAATAGATGGGATCAGCATAAACGCAGCCAAGAGTGACAAAATGATTCATTTTTCTATTACATAGTATATAAAAATTAAAGCTTTGCAACAGAAACCTCCATCACTAGATCTGCAGGGGGACATCTGTGAGTGAATTCTGGCCTGGTACCAACTCTGTGGTTATGCCTGCATTAGCATGTCATGTAGCCCAGGAGGAGCAGATCTGCACAGTGAGACGGCTGTTCCTAAGACCTTCAGCCCACAGTATGTGAGATTTTCCTTTGGACTAGCTTTAGTCTGATCAAATTGCCCGAAAGCCCGTTATGTTGGATCACATCTTCCAGCTCATGTTTAGTGTGAAAAAAATCCAGTTTGTGCTAAAACACCTCCACAATGTGAACCAAAGCATAGTTAATAGGAAAGATTTTTTGCCTCAAAAGTGCCCTGCTGAGCCTACCAAAAACAGTCATATATGTTCTGAATGGCAGCTGTATGCATACTTGGCTGAACGAAGCCCTTGGGTGTGAATGTCCAAATTCTGGGAACATTTGGATTTAGATTCCAACTTCATACGTCACACATATTCGTAGTAACAACATGGTTAAACTCTTTGGTTCCATTCAGATTCTCTAGGTTATTCCGGTTCTTTCACAGTTGATCTCATAAAGGTCCCTAGTTCTCTTTCGATGGCATCTCAATAAAAAAAATGTAAACATAAGAAGCTACATGAAATACATAATCAGATATCCTATCTTCTCTTAAGAAGCTGTTGAAATTGCCTTGGCGAGTAAATAATAACCTGTTAATAATGACTAAAAGCAATGCTTCTGCTTGTCTCAGATTCTTTCATTTACTCTAATATCTCCCAAACAGTGGTTCAGTTACCAGGAAAGCGCCAGATCATCTGATCTGTAACAGGCCATGAAAGCAAAGTGTATCATTTTAAGCTACTTGTGGTAGCTTCCTCTTCAAACCATCTAATTTAAAGTTATTGGCATCTTCTCCCTGTGTTGCCGAATGTGAAATTTTACACTGTGTAAAGGTGAATTTTTATGTCCCTTGTAGATATCAGGGTCTATTAAAAGTCATCACTGCCACTATTGCTCCATCAATGCTGTATAACAAATTCCTCTCCCAAGTTAGTACCAAAATTTGATGTGTCTCATTCACAGCCACTAGTCCACATACTTAAGGCAGTCACCCAGCTGCAGCCTGAGTAAAAATCTCCACATGAAAGATGCATTAATACTTTAACCGCTTTCCCTTTTCCTTTGATCTAGGCACTCCTCTCTTTTAAAGTGAAGGCACACTCAGTAGAGCTTTTTCCCCTAAGAACACTCATCAACAAGAAAAGCCAGAGTTATTTGGAGATAGCAAGGAGAAAGATACTTAATAATCCAATAGATAAGATTTAAACAGACGTGCCAAGAGATCCACGGCCTAACATAAATTTGTCTCAATTAGGAGTGTCACCCTTGATGTTAGTTGTGATATCTGATCATGCTAGCTAGCTCAGTCATGTTTTATTTTTGTGGTTGAGACAAATTAAACTTTAATATGTGCTAAAATCTGAGTTAGAGCCTTTAAAAAAAAAATACCAATTTATCACCTATTAAAACAGAACGTGCTTTGTCTTAACTAGGATCTGAGATAAGATATTAATATCTCATCTCTAAATACTAATCTGGATAGGCAAGACCCACATGCATTTGATCTTTTTCATCTGCATTAAGAAAAATTTAGTAGTCATTTAGCAGCTCTTCAAAGATGTATGCTACATGTAGCAAAGGAAGAAAAAAAATTACCTTTATGTTGCCCTGCAAACAGTGTTCCAAATCCCTGCCAGAAGGATCATCTGTGAACAGAGAAAATCCCATGTGGGATGGTTTTCTCATTCCCGTCTCCTGGTTCAACCGCTGGATGAATTCATCAACTGTTGAGGAGCCATCAAAACCTACAACCTGCGATGCAATAGGAGCTAATTGAGTATAACTTTCAAAAAGCATGACATTGATGAGTATCACGACTAATGAAGCTTGGTTTTCTACAGAGTGGTGTCTCACAATTTACCATAAGTGACTGCATGCATATTGTCTCCTTTCACATTACATTCTTTCTCACACCAAGACACTTGCAATGACTCTTCTTTCTTCCCAGCTACCTTTTCTTCCTCTGACTTGTATGGCTGGGACTGGATTCCTTTGATTTTATTAAGAAGAATGGCTAAAATGGCAAGGAGGAGGAATAGTGTCTCTCTCTAAAAGTCTGATACATATAAACACTATAAACACTATGGTATATTATGCTATCTGCTCACGTGAAGGAGGCAGGTTAAGGTCCTCTAGTGCCCAGAAGGAAGGCAGCTGCAGTGGCTCACCTGGTAGGTTCCATTCATAAAGTGCACTGGGATGCTGAAGGGCAGTGAGTGGTGGTAGGGATTTCTCAGCAGGATGGACACAATCTCCATCCGTGAGGGCTTGGCTTCTCGCTCACCAGTCTGCACAGTGCGGTCCACTGATCTCTGGCAGTAGATGGCATACTTGCCTATTTCACTCCTAAGCAATGAGATGGAGATAAGTCACAAACATATGCTCTATGTGTGCCTTGTCCTCACATCCATTTCCGTGCTGTGACAAAGCATTCCTCCTCAATTTTTTGCTCAAGCAAAGATACATCTCTGTGTAGATATCCTAGTTCATTTCAACAGACTAACAGCTCAAGTGAAAAGCTACAAAACAAACCCGAGCTCCACCCTTCTGTGAAATTAAGGTAGACTACAAACCCTCTGGGAAGCACAGGAGTATTCCCTGCTTCTTAGTGGACCAGATATAGTACAGGAGCCTCCTCTTCTGTACCCTGTTGCCATCATAATATCCATTGAAACAAGACCAAGTAGTTTGCCCTCACTGTCATGCCAGAGGAAATTAGTTACTATTATGTCAAGTCCTAATAAGAACTAATCATAGATTTTAATGCATTAGATTCAGTAACAGGATTATATAAATTGTGTTTATCAATTTATATGGTTAGACAAATTACAAGTTCTCACATATGAATCCAATCTGCCAGTCAATAGCAACTTTAATTCAAAGCAGGCTCAGATTTGTTCATAGTTCAATACAGTACAGGGACAGTTACTAATATGACTAGTTTACTACATAGTGAAGAGAGAGCTCCATTGACCAAAAAGATTTATCCATCTCTAAAACCAGGCAGGTCAATAACACCTGTAGGAAAAACGTTAACAATGCATATAGTGAATAAGTTCTGAAATTGAATGTAACCCAAGGATTTATAACAGTGCTAACACTTTGTAGGTGAGGAGTGGGGAGGACAACTCCATTCAAGATGCCTTCAGGATTTCAGTGCTTGATTAAATCTCCAGTTAAATCCCTGCAAGCAACACGGAAGTCGGGAGCTCTGGCTTTTCTCTGTAGCAAGATGCTGCTTGCCTCCCCAGTAACATGTTTGAACAATTTTCACAAGGGAGAATCTTGCTTCAATGAGAAGCCGTTGCTTCTGGCTCCCAAATTCTCCCCAAATGATCCTGAGCCCTGCACCTTATGACTAGAACAGTGCCCTACTTGTGGAGCGTTAGATACATACTTCCATGTCACTTTTCAAAAAAAAAAAAATCTAGAATGAAGATCTTACTTAAATCTAGATCATAGGCAATATGCAATGTAAATATCTTAGCATCATTTACTGTGTGAAGCAGGGAAAGAGTATCTGCATCTAAGTGGTCACGAAACAGCCTTGCCTGCTCCATGGAGAGAGACTTGCATATTCCTAAAGCCAGATGGGAGGAGTTAATCTAGGTCTCATTTAGTAACTGCTCTAAATTTTATCTAAACTACAGGTGAATATAAGCGCAGTTTGCTGCAACTTCTGTATGTTTGTTTCTACCCCTAAAAACAGTTGCATTGCTGGATTGTATACACAGATTTCCTCTTTGCTTCTGTTTGAAGATATTTGTTGATAAAGGTGCTCCTGGACTAATAACATGGCAGACTGTTGGCATAGTAATGCTTAAAGCTGATGTATTAATTCAGTTTCACAGAGCTCAGCACATCCTTATGAAATGGAATAGTCCTCAGGGGTAGTACAGCAGCTCCACTGCTGAGTTGCATGGGCCATTTTGGGAGCTGATAAATGCATGAGGTTGAAGAGATGGCTTCCAGTACTAGCCAGAATATCCCTAATGTGTTGCCTTAGGCAGTGGGGAGACAGCCTGAACACGAGGAGCTGTTTTACACATCTGTGCTTTACTTCTGAGAAGAAATAGCAAAGGGGAGGCAGCATGAAAAAAATAATAAATAAAATCCGCTTGATAGAAGGAGTACACAGATCCCCTTTTCAATACCAGGACAGTTTTAGCTTGAGTTTTAAGGCATATGCTGGCTGAGTATTTAAGTGTATATTCGATATGAAACCACTCCACTCTTCTTACTATTTCTGAGTACAGACTGTTCAAACAGACAACTAGACATCTCTAGCCCTGACCCTGCCAAGGACATAGTCAGACATGCTGAAGATCAGATCACCATGGAAACACACAAAGAGCACAGCATGAACATCAAAGAGCATACTGCTGCCACAATGATCTTGCACTGTTTTTGTAGGGGGGAAAATGTTACCCTGTGTAACACACTGAGGAGGTAACAAAAAAAAAAAAGAAAAAAATAATGTATTTCAGGTTTGTTTTTCATTATGTTTTATGGTGAATTTTTCTCTGCCTGACTTCTGCACTGTCAGTATGCCTACTAACCAGACAGCAGAATGTAATCACCTAAAATTCATTCTAAATTTAGCCTGTAACTCTATCAATAAAAGAAATTAATTGCATCAGCAAATAAATAAAAATAATTTTTAAAACTCCCTGGGTAGCTCCAGTTGCATCTGCAAAAAGTTCTGCTGCTAGTTTTGTGACCTAGTTTAATGTAAGTGACAAAATGAGTGTGAATGACTGAAGGGGACAGCTAGATACCTTTAGAAACCTTCCATCCGCTCCCTCAACTGATTTTTGCAGGTGAGATACAAACTGGTTTCCATCTATTTCTGTAGTGGAGACAGAAGGCAATCAGCTTAGCAAAAGAAAATGTTGCAGTACTTACCTGGGGTCTGCATGGCGCTGGAAGTGCTGTTTGATGTACCAGAGGAAGTGATGTTGTGGCAGGAACAGAGGAGCACATAAAGCCAGGAGTTGCCAGCACTGTGAACATAAAACTGGTCATCATTCTTGTTCTGTACTTCTTGCCTGTTTTCTTTAATAGAACACTATAACCAAAATGTTGGATGGTGACTAATGCTTCCATGAGTGACCTTTTATAGAGTCGCACACGGTTCAAGCATTAAGATTCTCCAGCATATCTTTAGCCTCGTTGCTAATTATTAAAAACATGGAATTAAATAGGAAGTATTTACAGAACAGAAGTGACAAAGAAGACTTCACCTGAATGACTGAGTGGTTCTGGGGCTGTCGGCAACTTGTCTGTTTAACAAGCTGACAGTAGATTTCATTCTGCAGCTCAGTATGTGTCAAGCAGACCTGCAGTGCTGTCTGGGCAAGTGACACATGATAATCAACAGAGGGTGCTTCCACGGGGACATTGATGAACAGCTGACAGGACTGTAAAATAGGGAAGTTAATCAATGCTGTTAATACGGGGACTCCTCTCTGGTGCTTTCCAGCCCAGGTTCCAAAACACATTACAGACAATTCTTCTAAATAACCCTTAAAGCAGTGTGTGGGAATAAATACTAAAATGTTATCCCTCCCTCTTTACAGCTGTGACAACTGGGAAATTTACTTAACCTTCCCCAGCCTGAGGAGCTCACAATCAGCAGGAGAATCAGGAAAATGTGCTTCCTGCTTTCCACGTCTGCCTTTATTTTCTTAAGACTGTCCAGTCTTACTGCAGATCCTACTGTCAGTCCAGCTCTTAGAGAGGAAAGAGGAAGGTACAGCTAACGTCAAAGCATACAACCTTTGTGGGACATGGCTTCTAGCTCCAGATTACCTACAAGGAGAAGTTAAACTTCCAAGAATGGGTGTCACCTTAGGTCTGACAGTTTTATTGTAATTAAATGACCCGGCAGGCCTGTCTAAAGCAACCAATGGTGACACTAATTTTTGAGACTAACAACAATATGACCAATGTTGTTTCCCCAACAACTGAGCAAAGTAGCTGAAAACTGTGTAATGTCTCTAAGTACCTTGAAAAGTTTCAGAGCTTCAGTCTGCAGAGCCTCAGATGGGAGAGTGGTGAGGGATGTGTGCAAGCCATCCTTACTGTAGCACAACATAGGGTGTTTCCATAGAGGAGAATCTGAAGCAGCAAAGAGGCAAAAACATGCAGTGTCAGAAACAGAAGGTACCTAACAGTCCCCATGTTGAAAAAGAGCCTTGCTGAACTGGTAGAGCACCCTGGGAGCAAAGCACCCCACATGCCATGGGGATCTTTGTTAACACAAATTACTACTCTAAGTAAGGTTTGCAGACAGGTGTAGGAATGTGTATGTGCAGGAAAGAGTATTAAGTACAAATGCACATGTTAAGACACATTTGAGAACATGGTGCACAAACATATGTAAATGAGTGAATACTAAAGATGAGGAGGAACAGACAAGTATGGATTTATGTGTGAGGGTTTATGCATGTGGACAGAAGAACAGATGTGAAGGCAAGTGTCAGTGTGTTCACTCAGAAGAAAGCATGTGTTTGTACAATCAAGATTCCCACAAAAGGAAAATCATGACCGACCATTACAGGAAAAATTAAAGCTTCACTTCTTAAATTTAATTTACGTTACAGAAGATTCGGATGCTTTGATAAACAACATAACAATGTGACAGATTTGTCTAACTTCACTACAATGCCTGTACCCTCTCAAGCTGTTACTGCGGAAAGTAGGGGTTTAATGCCGTACATCATGCTGTTCTACTGAGAATCCCCTTTCCTCCCCTTTGGCTGGATTAAAATGGAAGATTGAAATTATCCCTCCTTATGCTTTGCTACCATGAAAAACAGTTTGTGGTTTCTACTTACTTGGGTCTCCCTCTGCATCCAACAGTTTTCCAATGAGCTGTTCATATGATGTTCCCACTGTGGCATTACTGCTACCAGCTGCTACTGTCAGATGGTACAGCCAGGTATTCTAGGTATAAGGATGAAAACAGTGTGGGTCAACCTGGATCTTGTTTTCTACAAAGACTTTCAGCCTATATTCCCCATTTGTTGGCTGACACCAAAAAGACTCTTGCTCTCCAAAAAGACTGCCATATTTACCTTCTCATGTTTTGTGCGAATAAGTAAGTATGTGGGACTCTGGTCTTGTGGGTGAATCACCAAAGTGCAGTGGGATGACAGAAGTCCTCCACCAGTGGTTTCATAATCTTCATCAGAGTCACAGGAACGGTCCACTTCTTCCACCTTGGACTCACGCAAAGGCAGATGTCCTAAGGGACACTAGAAGGAGGAAGCAAGCTAGGTAAGTACAGTTAATATCTATATATGGACAGGGACACTGGGATAGAAAACACAGTTCAAAATGTTAGAGTTCTGTAAAATGTAAGGAACTAACTATAATTCACTGCCTAACTAATATTATTATTAGTTATTTCATATCATATATCATCTTATATAATTTATACATATATGATATATATATATACATGTCTTATATACATCTTATATCATTTCTATAGAACCTTCTCCTTGTTCAAGTAAAGTACTTTAAAACTCTGGTACTACCACATTTCTTGCAGGGGCATCTACAGGTCAGAATGAGAACATGCAAATGAAAAATATGATCTTTCCCATAAATCATTGCTTTCCTCTCATTATACTTATCAGTTGTGTTTACATCATTGGCTTTCCAATGTAGGATGTATTTTCTGATGGTCCACTGTTCAGTACCTTGAGCTACTGGGTCCTGACCTGGGTCTTATTTTCTACTGGAAAATAAGTACTTTTAAAATTACATAAAGAGGCAGATTGAGACATAGAGAGTATCTGCTGTGCTAGCCCTGAAGGTCAATCCCAAATATGAGTCACAGTATTCCTTGATACGCTAAAACATGGGTTTAGACAAAATAATGGAACACTGGGCCAAGCTTCTAGAAATGGAAGAACTGATTAAATGACCTTCCTCTTTCCATGTTGCTGTTGCTCCTTTTCATGACAGTATGCAGAATATACTGGCTACTGTATAAAACAGCCTGCTTGAAAGCTTTCATAAGGCCAAATGTAGATAATGAGAAACAAGATATATACTGATCTCAGAAAGAGCAGTCACTTGCCTTTTGAGTCTTTTGTAATTTTATTTTTTTAACTATTTCAGAAATAATATATTCTTCTCATGGATAAGAGGCTATTAGAAAGGGATAAGTAAAACCAAGGAAGGTTTTGAAGCGGTAGAGGCAGAAGCAGTAAAAGGAAAGAAAGTTTCATAAGAAATGGGAATGAAGGGTTCAAGAATAAGAAGGGAAAATGAATTACCTTATCCTCATGATTTCGATAGTAGTAAAAAGTTTTTCCAATCAGTGCACACCAGACCAGCTTAGAGTGACCATGCTTGACCTATACAGAGGACAGAGAAATACATACTCTTTTTAACATCAGCAGTACTGCTGGCACAATTTTCTAGAAATTCTATTTTCAATTCAATTATTTTACAATATATTATTTGTTGTATGTAAATATAAGCTCCTCTCAAAACACACAGGGCCCCACTTCCAAAAGCAGGTAGGTACATCCCATCTAAGTAGATGGGACATAGGTGCTTGTGGAAGATAATGTATGGAAATGGCATAAAACAGATTAATTTCCAGCCACTGTACTTTATACGCTTGCAGTCTGTTATTGGAAATAAATGCTTTATTAGAACATATAAGCCATTTCTTTGAAACTCTCCTATATCCACAAGTTCAGATCAGGTAAATGTGACACATAACAGTTTCCTGGTTTTTGTTTGTTTAAACTCTGAAGTGTTGTGAGTTCTGTTGAAGAAAAGCCTACATAAGTTATGTATCTGTTACTGCTCACTATTTGACAAAGTCAGTATCTCTCAGTAGCCTTGTTTGTCCTATTCCTTATCACTTATACAAACCTTCCTCTCTGACATGCAGAGGAATACTGTCATATTACTGCCACTTTCTTGTCACATTCTTCTAGGGGGTATTGAAATACTAACTTATTGCTGACGTTTACTGTGCAAACCAAGAGGCTGGTACACTGTCAATACTGAGGTAAACTGAATAAAGTCAAAAGCAGTATTTTACCTTGGTAAGCCAGCCTTTCACAGTAGGTTTAGCATCACTGTGAGGAACACCAACAGGACTGGTCACTTGCACTCTAAGGATGCTCTGTAGGACATGAATCCATTCCTCCAGGATGTTGGGGGAGTCTGCTGTCAGGAAGTAGGTTCTCTTCTCTGTCATGAGCTGGAAGGAAAAGCAGTGAGGAACTATAAATCTGCATACCTAGACATTTTTTTCTTCAGCTGCTGAGTCTCATTATCCCATACAGACTATTTTTTGGTGGTTGAGGAGAGATTTTTTGTTATAAGAAAAAAGCTGCTAACTCTCAATGCCCAAATGAAAGATCTGGAACTCATAGAGATGAAACAAATTCCCATGGGCTATCTTGGGTATTGCGGCTCTCTCAAACTGTCTTGTTTCTCAGTGCTGCTGCTAATTTTTTCATCTTAAAGGTGGCTGCAGAAATACTTTTTGCATCCTTCACATTTTATTGTTTTTTGCCTTAAATAGTTCGTTACTCTTTGAGAGGCAAGACACTGGATTTAAGAGTATTGAGCCTTAGCGACTTCGATATCATAAAAGCAGAAGGTAGCTCACAGCCCAGGCCATGTGCCTTTCAGTCAGAGTATGACAGAAACTTCAGTGACTCCTTTACAGTGTTCTTTAACAATAATGACTTAAAAGCCCAGTGATGAGCTAACTTCTAATGCTTTGGAAACTGAATTGTAATAGCAATCCAAAGCTTTAGATTTTTCTTCAGATCCTCCAGACAGAATCACAGAATGGTTTGGGTTGGAAGGGATCTTTAAAGATCATCTAGTCAAACCCCCTGCCATGGGCAGGGACATCTTTCACTAGATTACACATGCAAGATCCGTCTGGAGATCTTGCGAGAGGAGTGTCGCAGAGGAGATCCTATGTATGCTCTAGCTCTAGTTCTTCTAAGAATAACTTTTCTCACAGATATTAAGCTCTCAGTGTCAACTGCAAAAAGAAAGTGCCACAGTTTAAAACAAAATAAAAAAAAAGGAGAATTTCTTTCAATGTCAAAAAGCTGTATTTTGGTTATAATTTCCCCGTTATTTACAAAGCTAACTGCCTGGCTGGTGCCAACAAATACAGGAGCCAGATAAAGTTAGCTTTTATCAATTGAGATGTACAGTGCTACTCTGCCTGAAATAAGCTCTCAATCACCCAGCCATCAAGCGCGTGGTTATCTGCAGGATGAGAAAGCAATGCTTACCTGGAATGTTTGGGACCCTTCACCTCTGACAATTTGGCACGAGGAATTCAGCTCCATCTGCCCCTGTGGTTTGCGGATAACATCACTCTGGGGAAAGAAAAGCCAACAACTCTTTCAGTAGGAAGAAATTACATGGGTCTCAGAGTATCTAACTGCAGCATTAAATAAATGTGCATATTTATGTCATCTGTACAAAGTTAACCAGTAGATGTCAAACTTCTGCCTTTGTGAACGACCATTCAACACCTGGAAACTGCCACCACAAAAAGCTTCACTGCCTGAGCACAGAATCTATGGTTGAGCCTGTGGGTCAGACACAAAACTCTACAGGGCATTTTGGGGAAAGCTTGTCCATGGCTGCCCCATCTGCCAGTGCTACCAATCTGGAACTCATTCTGCAGCCAGCCTTCCTCCTGAGCCTTCACACATGAGTAAACATATCTCAGTGACTTACCGGAGACTTGTAGTACATGATTTGTCCATTTCTTAAAACAAACCATCGTCTCTTCCACATCTTCACCTGACTGCCCATTTTCAGCAAGTAACCTGATTTCTCCATGGATTCCTGGAGGGCAAAGAGCAAGGTGGGGTTATCTTGCACCTCTCACACTTCCATGCAAATGACAGTATGAAATTGAGCTCAGACATCTGCTGTATCTCTGTCACGTTCCTCTTTACATTGTCAGATGGGATAAGCATTCATCCAAGGTCAGAGCTCTTTGCTCAATTTGAAGAAAGTCCTAGACTTTCTAAGCAGCTGCAAACACTATGTGAAGAAGGCACTATCCTTTCTTTTGCTTTCCTCTGAATTTCCAAACTTGTTTTGTCACAAAAGTATAGCCATCATTAAAGGAGAGTATGGCCACAGGAAAACAGTACAGGTCATCAGGAAAGAATACAGCCCTCAATGCTTGTGCTTTTATCTGACTATATAACAGAAGTTGTGCCTTCTGCTGAAGCCTCAGATGGCATCTTTTCGTACAAACCAGCCGGACCAACAGTCCAGTGTGCTATAGCATCATTTTGCATCAGAGAACTCAATATATTGTAGATATGCTTTCCTCTTTCATGGCCAAGGCCCTGTTTGCACCCCCTCACAACTGACGTAGCAAGACTTACAGTGCAGATTCCACCATCAGTGGAATAGGAAGATGTCCGCTGTAGCTTGTGTTCTGGCTCTGAATAGTCCCCATCCAAGGAGTAGGCATCAGGAGGGATGGCATAGTCACTCTCAGAGCTCAGCGAGGACATAGAAACACCTGTTCAAAATGAAAGAATTAGAATCATAGCTAAGCAGAAGTAGGCTTGGGTGTAACTTGCACCTGGATAATGAGCACTCTTAAAATGTTTTTAAGTTCACCATTAAGGCTCCTTTGCTCAGGAAGAATACATCAGATCAGACTTTGGAAACTCACATTACACTAATCAAACTTTTGAGACTTTTTTTTTCCTAGGAAGACAAGCAGTGAGAAAGTTTTGGATACTGACAGTGAAATAAATCTGCTGTTGAATAAATGGTGATAAAAATCAACAGACTTCTTATCTAAAGCATAGACATCGTGTTTTCAGTCTGGAAACATCCATTATAAAGCCTGAAGCCTCTCCCATTCAAACCAAAGGCTCCATCACCAGCAAGTGGGTTTTGCTTTTTATGAATCTTCCCCCACTGGTGGGCATTGCCCATACATCAACCTATGCATCACAACAAAAATTAAACTACATTTAGTGTTATATCTTATTGATTGCCAATTGTAATGAGTATACCACTCTAGGATCCATTTTGACCTTCCCAGAAGTCAAGGAGAACTGTACTAGCCAGGACCAGATTACTTGATGCCTCTCAAAGATAGGAAAAATTTGCTTACTGGTAAAGAAATTATCAGTCAGTGATAGAAACAACAACAACACACTATTTTCTTTAATGTGTCAATATTGGCTCACAAGAAGTCATAGAAAAGGTATTGATGGTTCACTCAATGTATGATTAATTTGGAAAATAATCCTTCCCACAATCTTAACTTAGCAATTGTCTGTATGGAAAACTACCAGCAGCAAAATCCATCTAAAAGGACAGGTTTCTACCGAGTAACTGTTGATGTCTGCATGTATGCTGTGTCAAGTTGTTAGCATCACCAAGGCAGTGCATTTGCCTGCTTGTCACTGATGACACTGTTCAGGACACCTTGCCTCATCTGGGGGGAGAGCATTCATACTGCTCAGTAGCAAGACTCCCACTTTACCTCTTTTCACTGCACGAGGGCTGCCTGGCATGCTAGCTTTCCTGTTTTCAGATCCAGCAGTAGAATTCCTAAAGCTGGCATGGGAGCCACAGTCATCATCAGAGCCCGAAGACTCATCTAAGAAAGGCACGTTGCTGATCTGTGTGGCTTTCTGGAAAACAGAAAATTTGTAAGGAAAGAGTTTCTCCAGGACCATCTCTGCTCATAAGGAGACAGCAATCAAAGCAGGCCCTTGCTTTTCCCACTGCTGTCCCAGGGCTCCTCATTTCTTCCCCTTCAAGCTGGACTCTCTAGTCTCATCTGTTTGGGTCTCCTTTGATTATACCCTTACTGTTCCGCAAACCTAATTCTTCCCCTTGAGCTCTCAAGATCCCTCTTCCATTTCATTCTATAGGCTACATCCACCATCAGCCCTAGGCATCTACAGCTTCATGATGCATACTGAAGCTTCCCAGACCAACACTTGCCAAAGTGTTCTGTATTTCTAAATACTTTTTGTAGTATTTCTAAATACGTTAATGATCTGCTGCTCCTGCATTCCTTTGGTCTTCAGTCCTTCCTAGCATTCTCTTTCTTTCCTTCTCTGCACAGCTTCACCCCATTCTCTCTCAAATTAGTGGTAGCCCTGGCCCATGCTTTTCAAGAGGAAAAGTGAGACAGCTCCTTACCCCCTTCAGCATAGCGTAGACTGGCACCGCCATGTTTCTGTGGATGAAACCGGTAAATGGCCCAGAAGCTGAACGTGAGAAATTGGAAACTGGGAAAAATCAGAGAGAGAGCAAGAGAACAAATAACACAATCTGGTGAAAAGCAGCAGGTTTTAATGGAGAGGTACATGTATGTGTGTACCTCACATAGACTTTAGAATACAATGGAAGAAGACTGCCGTCCCAGACAGTGTGGCCCCAGAAAGGCTACCAGATGTGTTATTAATTACATACAACTGCCAGAGGCAGCTGCAGTGTTCTCTTCATTTAGCCAGTAACACTTCTTACCCACCCCATGCTCCCCATGGTATGATTGCAGACCATGTCCAAACAGGTAAAAGCTATCATGGGCAATCTGTTCCCACCCTCACTGGGAACCATTTCATGGCTACTTTCCTCTTCCACATTGGTTCACAAACAGGGGAAAGTAATGGTGAAACCACAAGGCTAAAAGCAGGTCACAGCCATGCTGGGGCAGAACAGTTTCAACGAAGTGAGGAAGGAAATAACAGAGCCCCCTGAAGATGTTACTGAACGTGGGGCACAAAGAGCCTGGCACCAGCCACCCCCAGGATCACATATACCTTCTGCCCTTCCTTTCTTTATCATGGCTACCTGTGATATCAAATTTACTTTGAAAACAGACAGATGCTCAGGTCCCGTACTGTCACCCCCTTTTAAGATGGATTTTATCTAGAACTTACAGCAGCTGGAAGCGTCGTTCACAGCAGCTGCTTCAGACAGCCTCATGCCAGACTTGGCCATATCATAGATTCGACTTTCCTGGAACAATAATACCATAAACAGCAATGGTCAGTCAAAAACACCATTCCTGCAGGAAAAGAAATGCTCATGTCACAGAATCACATAACCCCTTGAGGTAAGAAGGAATGTCTCTCTAAGAAAACTTGCCTCATTTCACCAGATGTTGGGTAAACGACCATTAGCAGAAACGTGCATGTGCGTGATTCCCTGAATCACATCAGACTTGGTTTAGAAGTGCTACAGATGACACCCAGACTGGGATGCCTACATGCAATTGTCAACAGCTGCATCTCAACATATAAAAGGTATTTTTCTTCTTTTATGAGCAATGCATTAAAATGAATCAAGATCAGCCCTAAAATAGAACAAATTATTGAGTCACCACCTGCAAAGGATTCCCACTATCTGATAAGGGAATGAAAGAAAGACCTGGAGTGTTCTTGATAAGCTTGTGTCTCGGTTATAACAACACATGGAGCTTTCAGTACAAAGGATCTCCCAGTGCTTCACAAATTAAAAAAATTCCAAGGCAGGGACTCAAATGTTTAACTAAGTATAATGTTCTAAAACATCAACCAGCCTAAAATGGATAAAATCAAAGCTAGAAATCTGAATCCTCTTGCTGTTCCTTAAGGTGTACAATCACTATCAGGTAACATGCCTAATACGTATATGCCAATGTACCCAAAGACTGCAAAGTCAAGCACACCAAAAAAAAAAGTAACAGAATTAATATTTTCTGTATACTTATGCAATGTGATTTAGCCTTTAATGAAATATGTGTAGTTTTTTTTCCCCAGATACTTCCTATTCAGGGCACAAAATGGACATTTCTTGCTAATTAGTCTACTATTTAATACTCTATTAATACTTAGATACACTCACTTGACTGTGGCCTGAAACCAAAACAATGGATTTTCTCATAAGCTTTCCTGTGGTGTTCCTGAGTATAATATTGTAACGCTTCACAAACATTAATCACAGATTTTACAGAAATGCTGGGAAGGACATTGATATGTGTTATCTCTAAGAAATATGGGTATCTCTTAGATATCTAAGAGGAATTCAGAACTAGGTTCTTTCAAGTACCCACTGTCTTTGGAGTACCTTTTCTGAGATGTCCATGACCTGACTTTCTGAGAATTTAACATCATATAACATTGTCTGCAATGAAAACTACTGAATACAGTTACAGCAGATAGACTGCTCAGCATTTCTCTAATCACACTTAATTGCCAGTCTCCAGCTGGACATTCAGAAAGCATGTGTGTGGGTAGCTAGCAATCACCTGTGAAAACTTTAGCTTAAGGGACTGGAAAAACCTTACATGGGAACTCTAGGTTAGAGAAAGGGACAGAAGCCAATCTCAGATTTATTTCCCTACTTTCAAATGAGTGCATTGCCCATGACACCTTTCTGACTTCTGCAACAAATATCTTGAAAACTGCAGTTTCTTCACTACACCATCCAGCTTCATTCCCAACACAGCTCCATACAATGGACTGAATAACAGGAGATTCCTTCAGAAATCCAGCTGTGATTATACTGGGGTTTAGACTGGTATCATAAAGGACACATCCAAAGATCACAAATTAAGTTTTCATATTAAAAAAACAAACAAACAACAACACGTAAAATAAAACATGACGACTAACGCAGTGCTTGACTTTGCACCTTCAATAAACCACTTGTTTGTCTATGCTATAAAAAAGCAAACTGAAAAAAAAACCTGGCTTGTCTCCTAGGATACTATATTGATTTTCACCAAGTTTTACCAGTTGGATTGACACATTAGCAAAAATACAGCCATCTGAACTAAGAAGTAACTGAAGGTGACAGACCTATGTCACATAAAATACACAATAGGAGATGTATACTCACTCTACCAATTGTTTTCACAAAAATTTCCTGATAGCGAAAGAATACCATGAGATAGGAATGCTGACATCTTGTCCACATGTCTGTTCTTGTATTTATAGCTTCTTCTGACCCTGAACTTACCTGGTCTAGTCCATTCACTTGCACTTAAAACTTCTTTTTTTTTTTAATCTTAAATACATAACAACAGAACTAAGGATGGACTTCTGATGACCCATAAGGACCAGCCACAATGCAGCATCTGTTGACTTTTGTTTTTACTTGTTTCTTGAATACTATATATATATATATATATTTTTTTTTTTTTTTAATAAAGGGAAGAGAAACAATAAAATTGTCAGTGGAAGTAGCATGTCCCATCCTTGGAACTGCCAGACCAGGTGGTTTGGAAATGTGATTTATGTCACAAGGAAATGATTGATTGAGACCAAAAGCTGTTCTAGGCTAACTACTGGGCACTACTTAAAGCTGAACAGCAACTCTCAGACTGGTGTCCTTGCATTTCTTACCCATGACGGGAATCTGTGCAGCGGTGGTGTGGGGGGTTTACATCCTGGATCAAGCATGCCAGCCTCAGAACTCACAGCTTCTCTCTTTGCAGTTAAGTGCTTGATCTCATATGTTCCAGCTTCTTCCCTCACTAGGCCACCTTCTGTCTCCATCTTCTCCAGCACCCTATAATCATCAATGTCTGTTTCCTCCACTGGCCCATGGCAGACTGGTATGGGCTGGAAGGTGCTGGCCTCTAAGCTCATTACACGATGGAAAGAACCAGCACCTGACTGTGGTTGGCTGTAATGTCTCTTGGCTAGTTGGATACTGTCTCTCGGTGCATTAGGAGTCCGTGTTTTTGGAAAGGTCATACTACTTCCAAGGCCACGTTCCCTCCCTGGACAGATGGAACCTGCTGTAGCAGCCGACGTAGACACGGCCAGGGGTGGCCCAGCAGTCTGGAGGGTGCCCTCAAGCATGCTCATTATTTCTCCTGAGGAGGTGGAATCCAGGTGGTGGGAACGGAACCTGGCACTCAGATCATCGGAGGAGCTGGCTCCGTCCAAAGACACTTGTTGCAAGGTGCTCACAGTGCAATGGTTTCCCTCTAGTGAAGACCGGAAAGTCAAAGCCTCAAGGATTTTTGTGGGCTCAGCTGGAGGGTCCAGAGACACAGGATCAGAGCACCCTAACCTGTGTTCAGAGCTTATGGTTGAAAACATGTCTTTCTCTGCAGAGAGATTCCAGCTTGATGGGTCAGACATGAGCTTCAGTGTGTTCTGAGAAAGCAGAGATTTGTCCTCTCCATCCTCAGCGAAGGTGTCATTGGCAAGGACAATGCTTGTTGTAGAGAAGACACGTTTGGTAGGTCTTGTTTGACATAGCTGCCTGAAACCAGGTGCAAGAAGCATAGATTTCTGGTCTATCTTCTCAGGTAAAGAAGCCTGTGGTGCTCTGGATTTCAGAGAATTACAGCTCCAAAGAGATTTAAAGGGAGAAATGCTGGTCATACCTACAGTGGAGGAGAATATATGGTTAGGGCATTCAAATTCTTTATTGTCTAAAATGTTGCTAGCTAGCGTAAATTGTGTCAGCTGTATTTCAATAGCAGCCATAACAGGACAGGCTATAGGAGGACCTTGGCCTCACTGTGACTACTGCCATCTCTCTTCTATTCTGTGGGGTCAGCTATAACAAAAGTGTTGGATATATACAACTGGGAATGGTACAGACAAGATATATAGGAAATGACTAATAACTGTTAAATTAATCTCACAAAAGTGGAATTAAGGGGTACCTTATGAAATTATCAGGCAATGTGTTTGAAATTTGAAGAAGTAAAGTAGTGGTGTGGGTGTGGTGGTGTTGTTTTTTTTTTTCCCTTTTTTACTTTTTCCCAAACATGGAAATGCAATGTTGCAGTGTCCAAAAGATTGGCCAGAAAAAGTAATTTCAGTGTCTACAAGTAACAGTTCAGGCAGAGTTTCTGACCTATGAAGTTCCTAACTAACTGATGGCAAAAGCTGGAAGAGTACATGAGAGACGGACAGCTCTACTGGCAGTGCTTTCTACATTCCTTCCTATAGCTTCCCCAACCAACCGGAAGACAGGACACTGGTCTAGGCAAGCTTTCAGTCTAGCCCAATACAGCAGTCCTTTTATACGACAGCCACAAGAAGGAAGTGCACCTATTTACACAATACTTTGTCAAAAACCACATAAGTAACCAGAACACTGCTTAGCACGGATCCTTTGACTTCAGTTCTCCTGTTCAGTTCTACTGCATAGGAACTTTAGGGTATAAGAAAGCGTGGATAAAACTTGGAGTAGCAGAGGATATTACTGATCAGTGAAGCCTGTGCTGAAGCCCTGCACTTTGTCCATGCCTCTTGCCCACCTGCGGTATCCCACAGGAGATTATAAACTCAGGCCTTTACTTCCTAGCACTAAGCTTAGGCAAGAAGGCCACAATTAACCTTGTGGTAGGTTCAGTCTTGCTTCTGTACAGTTGAAACCTGTACAGGTTTCTTCGTGTCTAATCTTCTCAAGTACTCTTTTCTAGATTAGCTAGATTTCCAATGTTTACTACTTAAGTATGCATATGACGTCCTGCAGGATAGTGTGTGGTCACCAATCACTTCATGATTTTCACTTACCTGGGCATTTATATGTTACCTTACTGAAAAGCAACAACTCATAACGCGCTTTGGAATTCACAAAAAGCTGTGCAGTCACACTCACCATACATGATTGAAAATGCTGCTTCAACAGCAAACTCTACAGGTGTTGTTAAGAGGAAGTAGAAACAAACTGAAGACACAAAAGTAACTTAAGAGGGAAGGACATACAGCACAATAAATTACTGTTGATTGTGGAGAATGAAACCCATTTCTGGAAATACAGCTGAGAAAAACCAACTATCAGAGCTGTTTTGATCTTGTCACCCAAGGCACAAGAATCTGGATGCTACCTTAGCTATTCCTATCACACAGGCCTGGCACACACTCTCCCCTGCCTCTGAGGCAAATCATTAGCCTAGACTGGAAAAAGGCCATTCATTTTAATTTTAAATATTACTGATATTTTTGCAGCTTCCTGGATGTGTCAGGAAATTAAGCAGAAGAAGCTCTTATTGTTAGTGTGGCAAGCAAAAAGATTTGTCCCTCTGCAGGGGCCTCTGGATTTAGCCTGGCATAGTGAGAAAAGTGGGATAAGAGGACAGGGTAGAACTGTTCATTGCCCAGAGCACTGGGCTACAGGGAACACTTAATACCAGATTATTAACGCAGCTTACCAGCCATTCTCTTTTTGTAAACAGCCAGAGTCAGAGGGGATGAGAAAAACCTATTCAATAAAGTATTTAGCTAGAAACATGGTGGGATTTAGAAGGAATTTTGCGCTATTCCCTTGTTGTGGATTGATGGGAACGCCAGAAAAAGACATCTGTAGCAAAGAAACGCCCCTTGTCTGCATGTCCAGTGAAGTTCTGGAAACTAGCTCACCTTCAGTGACCAAACCAACCCCATTAAGGAAAAAAAAGAAAGTAAAAAAGAAAAAAAAAAAAAAGGAAAGAAAAACCAGGAAGAAAATGGTAAAGACAATTTCCTCTTTAAAATGTGTTGTGATGAAAGGTACTGATTTCAAGCCCTGAAGACCAAAGTTCTCCATCTGTTGTCCCTGTCTCAAAACAGAGGCCCATGTTCAGTCCCAGATGGGAAATCAATGAAGAGCTTTTATGGCAGCCAAACAATGTTATGCCCGTCTTAAACACAGACCCACTGAGAAACAGAACAATTATACTGCTTGCTCGCTGTCACAAGTGCACATTTCTGACAAAGTTAAGAATACAACCCAGGAATGCTGCCTTCCACTCTTGTGCTGGTTACTAGGCTACAATGCCAGGTGAATGCATTTACCTTGCAATGTATCCTGAAGGGCTTCAATTTGCTCCGTCAGCCTCTGATTACAGTTTTTCAAGTGGTAGTTTTCTAGCTCAAGCTGTGAAACAACAATAACAAAAGCTGAAAAATTAGGCATAACTGTGTATGTGCTTGCGTTCCTCTACACAGAGCAAGTCTTCAACTTTACTTACATTCAAGTGTCTGAACAGAAAAAGGAAAAAAAAAGTGTGAATTCTACCCATCACTTTGAAATCCTTCTCCTCAGCAGCTCCACTCACACTTTGCTGTGCTTTCTTAAATAGCCTCTGTATATGCCATTTGAAGTTCTCAGATAGATCTTTTAATTTCCTTGCCTGCTATTGTTTATCGTGTACCCTTGTTTCAGAAATAACTGTTATGACAACCAAATAACTACTACCCAGTAGCAGAATTTTTTCTCTCCCCCTGTATGTGTAAGACAAGATCCCCCCGCTTTAGGGGATCAAACAGAAAAACATTATGGATGTGTTTATATCTGCAATTAGTGCACAAGTGATTTTTTGCAAATTTTCCTTATATCTTTGTTTGAAGTGTCCCGACATACAGTCAAGCAACGCAATGGTGCATCCAAAGAGGTTTCCCTTTGATGGAATCAAGGCTGAAATTGCACTCATGGTGCCATCTAGGGCAACCTAATTACAACGTAGAAGCAAAGTCCTTCAGTCAAGAGTGGTCTACTTGCGTATGAAACGCTCCCAGAATCACCATCTGGCATGAACACCGCTGCCATTAAATACACGTGAACGTATGGTCCTGGATTCACAGCAGGTCCCTCTAATTCAACCCTGCGTTTCCTTCTTTGTGCTGCACCAGCCAGTAGCGTAGATGCACCTTAAGTTACCTCATCCAGGAGAATGAAGGAAGCACAGCTTTCTAGCACATAGCATTTTGTCAATCTAATGAGATTACAAAATTGCATCCCAACACAACTAGTGCCCACAAAGACTAATTCTTTCACCTCCAAAAGATTATTTTCTGGTATAGATTGGGAAATTTATGGCTTTAACTTGGAATAAAAAGGAAAGACTGGATAGACCCAACTCCCATACACAAACTACTACAGTGTCTTTAAAACTGAGTGCTGACCCACTGATACTTCTTCGTTACTCTAGCTGATACTGAATTGGGCCCAAATGCAGACATAAACATACAGGATGGATAAGAGAGAGACCAGACAAGAGAGAATGCTGGGTAGTAGGAAAACAGCATTGGTCAGGGACAGCAAATTAAGGCAGAGCAAAGGATGACGTGTTTGTGTCACAGCTGCTTTGTCAGGAAAAGATGCAGAAACAGCACCCTCAGAAAAAGGGAGAGGCAGAAGAAAGCTGGGGGAAAGGCATCTGCGCCTAGCAAATGAAACAGTCTTCAGAGACCTCTATGGGGCATTAGCAACTTAACAGTCCTTCACAGTTTGCCCAAATCAGTAACTAGCCCTAAGTCAGAGGGGTGACCCTAGTCCTGCAGCTGAATGTGTGCAGGGGCAAACCAGGTGAAAGCTTCTGTGACAAACTGACTGTCCTCACGTTATTGTCCTACATAGGAGGATGCTGTGAATGCAGCCACTGCATCTACCCATAGGCCCTGAAACGTGGCAGCAAGCTGAAGACTCACCTCTCTCAGCTTAAATGTTACCCACTCTTTTATCTTGGCAGCTTTCTCTTGAACAATTTTGGCTTCCTCAGTCCTCAGCTGTTTCTGTGCCAAAAAAAGATTAGATGCATCAGGACAGTATAACCAGCAGTATTCTCAGCGGGTTACTGCATCAGGAGTGACTTATTCACTGAAGGTCCCATTCCAGATGTACAATTTAAGACTGCTGTTTGGATATTATTATCCAGCTGGCTGATGAAAAGTCAAAAGCTTTAAATTATTTTACACGGTCCCTGGAGTCAAAATCAGAGGGTTGTTTCAAGAGACTCTTGGGGAATACCAAAATTCAACTTGGGTAATGACTGCCCACCTCCCACAGTTTCATTTGAGTAGTCTCCAACTTTTCTTGTTTCAGATGATTTTGCATTGTTGCTGTTGAGCATCAGTAGCATCCCTCCTCCCCCCACACGCAGTTCTTTATTAAATTTCAGCCAGCAGTAAGTAGTGCCTGTAGATGATTTACAAAACCATGTAATTCTTGTGAGCAAAAGGGATTCAGTGGGTGCAGGTGTGGAGTATTGATCTTAAGCGCAGGTAAGATGGAAACTCATAACAATATGTTTTTAACACACAATATTCTCATTGAGAACATAAAGATATAGACTCAGGCTGGAAAAAGCTCCAAAACTTGACCTTGAAATGCTAAGACCAGCTAGGAGGGTGTTAGATGGGGTAAATGGTGGTATATTTACATACTGGCTCAGACTGGTTCTAATCTACACAAAGGTGTTATGGGAATACTGGTGATTTGTATAATGAACATTTCTCCTCCCCCTCCTGAGCTCCTTGGGCAATGTTGCTACATCTTTGCAGCTGTTTTCTTAGCTGCGTTTTTTCCTTTTCAGGAAGTTTCCTTTGAAAAGCACTGGGTTGGTGCTACAGTCACCTGAAGTGTTTTATTCCTCTCGTCTGTGGGTCCATCAGGAGCACTGCCCTCCATACTAATTTAAACTACAAGGAGAAATCAATTCTAGGAGCAAGGTATGGAGAGGGAATGTATTCTGTATGGCACAGTTAGCCCTTGGTTTTTCTAATTAAATGGACAAGGGTAATAGCTGCTGGTAGCAGTTGACAATTTCTCTGCTAGGTCGTGTTTTTTTTTTCCCCCATGATGTGAACAAATACCACTGATTATGAGAATAAGAGTTGATGTATATGCCTCTTTAAAAACAAAGAACAAGAAAACTAAAGAGTGTGTGTTCACTGAATGCCACACAGAAACACAGTAGATTGCAGGAAGTTCCCAACATCTTCACATCACTTTTAATCAGCACATGATTTTAATCACAACCACACATTTAAAAGCTTTTATTCAAAAATGCTTGCTGAACTTAAAATAGATCTTGGCAACACTACCGGGCAGCAGTAAAAGTTGCAGCTGAGGAAAATGAAATAAAAGTAATCTAATCTCATGCTTCAAGAGAAGGATTTAGTTTTCCTCCCTGAACATGGGTGTGTGTGTTCCTAATTATCAGATACCAGCCTTCGGTGGAGTCAGAATATTAGACATGACTATTAGCCTGAAACGATCTGGCAAATGTAGCAGATTTACCATAGTCCTTTGAATAACCATCACACCATTACATCTTCAATTCCCTACTAATTCAGGGACCAAGTGGTAGGAGATCCATTGTACAGTATAGCAATATTTTGAAGTGCAACATCAAGATTTTACTTAAGGTCCTACATCAGAATAGCAACATTACAACAGCATTGTCACAGAGCTTAGTAAGCCCTGCCTCTAAGCAGAGCCAGTGCACTCAGGCACGGCATCTGTAGAAGCAGTTACCGTGCTTTAAGATCCAGGAGCAGTTAGGAATTTGTTGTGTCCCACACTATTGTGGGGTGCAGACATGATCTCAGTGTCCTCTTAATAATGCTCTGAACTCTACAGCTCTCTCCAACCCAGTGAAAACAAATAGGATTGCAATATTACGTTAATGACCTTAATGACCTTCCAGAACTCCCACCATCTGCAACTAAACTAGTGACCCAGAAAGCGAGGATTTCTTGTCTGAAACTGTCAAGCTTCATCTTTCATTTCCAGAAGTCTCATTTTGCCTCTTGTTGCTGGAATTGAGATATTTCTCCTAACGGAAACATTTTTCCAACTTGTGTTTATTGATTTTAATCAAATCACACCTTGCATTTCTGGGTAAATCAGAATTTTTTCCATCTTCCATTACAAGAACTGCTTCCAGACAAAGGTCACTGTTGTAGCTCCTTCTGAACACCTTCTTTCTCTTCCAAGATGCAGAAACTTCATCTACTTTCTGCCAGAGTAAGCTGGCCCAGGAAAGTGACCTGAAACCCCGAGTATCACAAAGACCTGATGCCTGACCTCCACACTATACTCGATCTAAGTTCAGACAGCCTACTGATCTGTTTTGCCCTTGAAACAGGTGACAATTAGCTACATGTGACGTACAACTCAAACAGCAAAAAAAATTGTGTAAAATTCTGACAAACTATTTCTGTTGAAAAGAAAGTTTACTTAGCAACATAAGATGATCACATTCCTCATGTTATAAACAAGACCATAGGGCCACGGCGTTTAACAGAGCTGAAATATAAGTCCCAGCATAGAAGTAGTTCCTGCCTTCCATGTACTGAGAACGGAAAAGACCAAGAGCTGGTCTTTTATAATGAAAACATCTGGCAAGATAAGAACTATGCCAAAGGATTGCAGAGGACTGTGAAAGTTCCCTTCCAAAGATGCAGCACATGCTGAGCTAGAAATGGATTCCATAATGAATTTGTGGAGTAATCTATATAGCCAGAGAAATACCGTCAGCAGCTTTCAGCATTACAATTTAGGGTCTCGCTACTGACTCAAGTCTATCCTAATGTGTCCTTCAAGGACACTGACCAATCTTCTGTAATGAAAAGACAAGGGCTGCTGAGGCTGAATGGAGGCTTATGCCTGAAAGGAGAATTGAACGAGAAAAATCTCATACTGAGCAGGGCATCATTGCCTTCAGATCAGCTGTAAGAGGATAACATGCAATGGAGACATGAGCTGTGCCTTAGAACCATGCACTACAGAATCCCTCCTGCTCATGGAAGCTACAGATCTCCCTACAGAAGGTATCTTTACCTGTTTTGCTAGCTGAGTCTCCAGTCTGTTAATCAGGTCTTCTTTTCCTTGCACTGTACCCATCAGCTCCTGGTATTTCCTGTACAGAGCGCTGTCTGATTCACCAGTCTTCATGTTGGCTAGTTTTATCTCCTCTTCCATAATTCTGACCTGAAAGGACAATCAGAGGGAGACCAAAACCAAATAATGCGCATGAAGCTGCTTGTTTAGTGGTATGACCCTGACTGACAGGGTATTTCTGGACCTCGTGGTTTTGAATAGGAAAAAAAACTAGGGATAGGAAGAAAGATTTCAAATCACAGTTTATTTTCGCATGTGTGGAAACAGCATTGTGCATTCATTTGCATTGCTGAAGGAGTAACAGATGTAAATTGAATAATGAACAGATAAACACATTGTGGATTGTTAAATACTCGAATGTGATTGGTCAGAGAGACTATGCAGGCACTATAGTCTATACAGACATCTGGGAAAGGTACAATGCGTTTTCCTCCTTTGCAATATCATGGCCAGCCTTTTTCCCACCATTTAGCACTAAGATATACACCAAAAACACTCCTTTTTTAAAAAAAAAAAAAAGACTACTTTCTTCTTCCTACAGTCCTCAGCTTAAGATAACGTTTTGGCAACTTCTGGCTTTCTGACAAGTGTTTTCTCTAGACCTAAGGTCTAGACCATTTTAGATTTAACAGAAGCTTTGCCTATCTTTGAGCTCCTGTCAGCACCACCACTTGTTCATCTCAGCAGGGGAAGCACTGAAGTAGCATTCCTTCAGTGCAGACAAGGTTTCAGTGCTTTAAAATTTAGCTGCTGCTGACCCCTTTCAGCTTTAATTGACATTGAAAACCTCTTTGCTTTCTTCAAAATCTACGTCTCTCAGTATGCCAGTCCCTTTTATAATCACCTCATCCCATCGGAAGGGATTACAAGACTTCACTTCTGAACTTGATTGGATTTCTGTGACTTTAACTCAAACCCACTAAATGCAGCATTTGACAACAGGAAAATATCTGGTTCCAACACATCCCAGAGAAACCGAATCTGCAAAGATATCAGTTCTAAATACCATTAATTTAGCCTCAGTTTGGAAGCAGGAAGGCAGAAGATGGGCAAAAAACTGGACACTTCGTAGAGCCTGTGCAAGAAAGTTACTCACACTCTGTTGAACAGCCTACACCTCATGCTTGCAAACGTGTTTTGTCTTCCTGTCTGCCTACATTAGGCAGAGAAGCAAACTGCCTCTTCCTCATACTGAATCCGAAAGGTAGGTGCCCAACATCTGAACCAGAAAACTAAGCCTGCTGGGTCAGATGTGTTTTTATTAGAGTTTAGGGTTATTATAGTAAAAAGAGGTGGCCCCTCCTTTCTGTCTGATGCCCAAATGCTGACTCTGTGCTAGAGGCTCAGAGTGGGGACTGCAAGCATGTGATTTCTTTAATTGAGGTTGGCAGCTACAGGGAGCCTGCTGAATTAACAAATCCAATCCCCCAGACTCCTGGAGTGAAAGATAACAAGGGATTTTACACTTGACGTGGAGCCCTCTCTTTTGTAAGCTGCTTCTCATTCATGGCCAATACACTTGTTAGTAGAAGGGAATGGACCTACTCCTTACACTGTCACATGCTGTGCTGCTAGGCAGCAGTGAAGCATGCATCTAGCAACATTCCTCTCTGGATGGGACCAAGTTCCTGGAAAGGCAGACCCTACAACTTTGAAGACTGCTAGTCCTTAGGACCTGCCAACACATGGCTGCAGTACCATGGTAACCTCCACTTCTGTTGGGCTCCCTCTCCTACACCTTCCCAGTCAAGTTCTTTGTTACCCATTCTCTGATCTGGATTTGACTTGACAGCTGCTCCTTGGTGTCACTGCATCTTCCCACATCAAGGACACTATTCCTGTCACTGATGTGTCACCATCTATAAAACCTCCTTCACGGTGCTATCACAGAGACATTACCTTTGCCTGTCTTGGTTGTGTGTGGACTTACTGATTCCACTCAGAAACAATTGTTGCTCTTGGCTGGCAATTGCTAATCTAGCATAGAGGCCAACAGCATTGTGATATGACAGTGTTGTTCCTATACCTAAGCTGGTGAGAAAAAAAAAAAGTCTAAAACTATTTATTTTGCAGACACATCCTGCTTCTTTTGCAGAAACTACTCTACTTGTAGACAAGTCCCTACCAGCACTATTATATATTGTTCTGAGGGCCTGCCAGACAGTTTTATCTCTGCACCTTACCCTGAAGTAAAACATGCCCTTCCTTTTCCATAATCAAGTGGGTTAATCATGGATGAGCAGGTGAAGCCTTTAAAGAGGGGCAGATAAAAGGTGCTGGTTTTCACTAGATATTGAACCTCTTTAGGCACTTGTTCATAGCTCAGGCTCAAAGACCACTCACCACCATGAATCAGTGTTTCAATACTATATTACAGTGCTGCAAAGTGCTCTCTGTACAATGAATTGTAAGAAGTTGAGAGTAAGTTCCTGCTGGGCTTGTACCAGAGCCATGTAAGATGACCTCTTACCTGTTTCTCTGCATCCTCAGCTCTTTGCTCTGCTTCCATTACTCTCTGCTCCAATTCTTGCATCTTCAGAATCAGAAGACAAGTGAGGAAGAGGGAAAAAAGAAATTAACATCATCCAGAGATTCGGTTGTTTGACTTAGAAGCCTTCCATTTCATTTTCAGGTCACAAATCTTCGGCACCTTTTGGGTTAAGTAGTCAGGTTTGACCGGGAAAAAAGCCTTTGACCTTTTCCAGTCATCTGCCCTAACCTGAATTTACCGGAACTGTTTTCTCATTAGTAAGCTTCATCATTCATTACACGGGTCAAGGGAATAGTCCCGGAGTCTTGACCCTGTTTCTACAATTTACACACCATGGGCCGTCCCTGCAAGAAGCCTGACTACACACCACCATCCTTTCCTGTTTTTATTTCAGCTAGGATTTATTCACAGTAGTAAATAAAAATGAAAAATCTTATAAAGCTCACAACAAGTCTGAAGTGTCACTTCAAAAAGCATCACAGGCTCATACCTGACAGAATTATCAGTGTTCTGAGTTTTCTTGTTCTTCTCATTTTAAATAGCTTTGCAAACTGACAATTCTATGACTTCTAATCTGAGCATTGCTTCAAGTACAAGAATCCTGGTTTTTTGTTTGTTTGGTTTTTAATCAATAGGATTTCATTTGATGTTTGCAAGGCTGTTTTCTACAACCTGCCCTGCCTTGATGAGTCTCAGATTTTAGCCCAGCAATATCAGCTCAGTGACTCTTAAGTTTCAGCCATTGAGCTGCAAAATTTGAATAATGCTCTGTTGAATTTTGAGCATTTATAAGAGTTTTATTCATGAAAGAACAAGATAGAAGCAGGTTCAAAAGATTAAAAGAATCATGCCTCAAGCAAACAAAAAAAAAAAAAAAAGGAAGACTGTAAGGGAATCTGAACTCCTCTACTCTGATGTGTTTGACCACTCTAGATAAAGTATCAGAGCCAAGAAAGTCAGGTAGAACACTATGAGAATCAAATCAATACTTCTGAAAATGGGACTTATTCATCTCGTGTTGATCACCCTGAAAGGAGATATCAGTATTCCCTTGTTTCCATTTCCTATCCTCTAGGTAGCAAAAAGGCTCTCATCTTCAATGTGCCTCTATGGAGAGAAAAGTGGACTGACACTTATTGACAAACATATCAGAAAAGTACATATATGGAGACACATCAATCATCATATAACTTCAAAAAAGAAGTCATTCCGTAACAACTACAAAGCACAAAGAACACAAATTGCCACGTTTAGCATGACACATATCTTATAAATCTTTTCCAGTGGAGCAGTCAAGGACATCACAGACTATGGAGCTAAATTCACAAATCATTGAGGACATCTTGGCAGAGGATGAGAGGTGCCACAGAAGATTGCACAGACAGCTACAGCCATAGCTGTTCTGACCAAACACAGACACTGGAAGTCTTGGTAGAGACCGAGATCAAGGCAATCTAACATTAACAGCAGTTGTCTGGGCACAACATTTTCCTCTGTCCACTAGGAAACGTGGTCTACCAAGGAATTTCCCTATTCATCTCTGAACATCACAGCCACAGACAGGTAGCAGCAAAATGTTGGTGAAAGACAGATGCAAACTGGTGGCATAATACACTTTCTGAAACAAAGACTGTTTCTGATGGTAGCTTCTGAGTGAACAGTTTCTGCTGGTTTTCTGATGAATTGACATCACCAGGGACTACATTCAGAGCACAGATCTCAGAGGAATCTATCTATCCCCTGACTATCCTCTTAGAATAACAGCTTGATTCTCCAAAGGGTTGGAGATCTCCATGAATGACTCAAGTTATTTTAAGACGACAGCGCTGTTCTGAACAAAAAATGTCATCTTGTTCCAGCAGGTTCCTCATGCCACTTTGCTTCTTGTTGGTGGTAGTCCTGGTTCCTGATCAGGACAAAGTAAGTTATGTTGGGACCATTCCTGATCACTAAAAATTTATGAAACTTCTTGTGCAATCAGGATGGTCTGGCAAAGTTCCAGGCAAATCAATTACATTCTGTCACCCTAATTCCCTCTGTAGCCTTAAATGAACTTGCACTTTTCTTAGCTTCCTGTTCTACATTGTTGGGTTACCCTAGTATGAACTGTTAAATAACCACTGCATTTCTCATATGCACAGAGTGATTGCTTCACCCATCCATGGTGTCAGCTGTCTCACTGGAGTACATTCAGTTTTAATACATCCATGCTTGTAAGGCTCTTTCAAATCCCTCAATGAATTAATAATAATACTTGGCATTTACATGGGTCCTTTCATTCAAAAGGCTTTATAGCTTGACAAATGCTACTTAGAAATTTGACCCAGGTCACGCAAAAAAATCAGTGGCACAGATGAATTCAAGCAACTCTTCTTCCAAACATTAGCCCAGACAGCTTGAATAGAGAGAAACAGGCCCAGTTGTATAGACATGCTTGCATGAGACAAAAGAGGCTTTTTCCAAGTGTTCATTTTTATTGAATTAAGACAAACAGGTTAAAAGTTACCCAGATAGCCCTTCTAAAAGCAGCAAAAGATCCTCCTATCAGCCATTCAGAAAGCTTTCCCTCTCCTGACCGCTCAGAACACATGAAATAAAACCAAGGGGAAAAAAAGGTTCAGGCATGTCTCAGCCTCATTTTCCTCTTGTTCTCTTCAAGCGCTCACTTGCGGCCAGGTCGCCTCGCTGCCAAGGCAACAGCCTGCTATGGGGCCTCAGAGTGAAATAACCCCGTGTCCAGGGACACCAGGCCCCTGCTGAGGTCTGCACGGAGCCTTGTGCCCCGCAGGGGCCCCAGGTTGGGGCCCTCCACCATGCCAGCCCGTGCAGCACTACCGTGCAGTCAGGCCAGGCTGCACGCGTGGCCAGTTGTGCCGTGCCAACACTGTGCCAGCACCATGCCAACTGGGGCGCTGGCAGTTCAGCCACCTAGGTTTGCATTGCTCCTGTTCTGAGCAGCGATCCAGATTAGTCGGTCTAAGCGGATTTTCAAAATCTCAAGTATTTAAAGTGTTAGCGTGCATTGTACTACCAATGTCAGACATGAGTGGGCTTTTTTGTTTGCCTTTTTTTTTTTTTTTTTTTGAGTTAAAATAGTAAAGTCTGCCTTGAAATCATGAAATTAGTTAGACTGATTTAAAATTTGGGGAACAGGTTGCCAAGCTTTCTATCCACGGCTTCCAGAACCCTTGGATAAACTGGCTAGTGAGCAAGTATCACACTGTTGCTAACACCATTCTTTGCTTTCATCTGGTAAAACCGTTAGATATATTTTTAAGTTTCTGTTGCCGTAAACCATATCAGGGGATCTCAGGGGTACCACAGGTTGGCAACCCAGCTTCGAACTGTGCCCCTCTCTCTCTTTTTTTTTTTTTTTTTTTTTTTTTTTTTTTTAAGATTTTCTCCTCCTTCCCTCAAAACCCTTCTAGAAACACAATATTTCTAAGATGTCTGAATCTCTTCATTCCCACTGATGGAAGTAAAAATAGAATCAGAGTTGCTATAAAACATGACAGAAATCCCTAGAGCTGGCATCACTACACTGAGCATGCATTTTCCTTGATTCTGCATCCCCACTTGTCCAAGTAGCGGGATGCAGAGCAGACAGGAGCCCAGTGCTGTGACTGCTGAGCACCCTGTGGCAACAGAAGGGGAGAGGAGGGTGTCTGAGGAAATCACTGCAGAGCACTCAGGAACAAGGGGCACAGAAAGCTGGCCACCAGCCACATAAAGCATGAGCATCACATGCTGAGCACCTGCTCTAGGGCCTAGAGTCCACCTGCGTCAGGAGAGGACACCGGAGCCGGTCCACATTCCCAGGAGTGCTTTTCCCTTCCCGTATGACATTCAGAGTAGGGAACTGCAAGCCTGCTAGCTCTTTGACCCTCCAAGTAAGCCTAACAGGGAGCTGTACAAGTAGTTACAGAGTAACCTGATCACTGAACCAAGCTGCTCCTTAATCTTAACAAAAGGAACATCGCTTTGCCTGAAAGGCTGGATTAATTGCAGTAGGGCCTCTCCTCAAGGACCCCCCTAAAGCTGATGACAATTTTATTCTGTTGTGGCCCACAGACTCCCCTGAAGAGATATTCCAACAGAGGCCTGGCAAGTCTGTTCTCCAAAAAGAAGGGTGATAGCAAGGAAGTTTCTCAGAGCAGAGTTAAAGCACACAGCTACATCTCCTGCATTACGGAGTCTGTGGAGTGCTGCACATCACAGTTGTCCTTACCAGACCTGTACCACAGCTGTGCAATGATTTTTACCCTACTTTATCTAAACTGACTTTAGATGTTGCTGTTCTTGGAGAATATTAAAAATAGTCATGATGTCCACCTCCAGAGCTACACTAGAAAGATGATCAGGGTGCTAGAATTGCAGCATTTCTTAAAACAATGAGAGATGGAATAAATGTCTCCCGTACAGCATAAAGCATTAGTCAACGTGTAATTAGATCGAAAGCAAGGATCAGAACTGCTCCACTCTGAAGAAACTCATTTAAAAACATCCAAAAAAAAAAAAAACACACAGGCACATGCACATGAAAGTTGCATAACCCAAAGTGGAGTAAGAGTTAGAACACATCTATCATCAAGTAAAACTTAGTGTTCGCAGTAAGCTGCAGTCAATCACAAAGATTTCAACTCATCAGCAAATTGTGACTGAAAGAAACTGTTCTCACTTTCCAATAGTAATTGAATGGCTGAACAATTTTAAAGTGGACTGTGATATTGTAAGTCACGTTTTGAAACAAAGAACTCCATGACAAACTACAAGCTTGGATTATGTGCAAATTAGAGCTTAGTGAAAAAGCTTGAGTTCAAATCAAAAGATTGTGTAAAGAAAATCTATACGCTATGATGGAAGTTAAAACAAAAACAACAACAACAAACAACCACAAAAGCATACACCAAAACCTCAGGTTTTTGCCAATCCTCTCTCCTTGGTTTTTGCCAATCCTCTCTCCTAAACTCACTGCAGGTGAGTTTATCTAATGCACTTGAAAGTGAGATTGGTAGGAGATGCCTCTAAAACCAGAGGGATGCCATGCAGATTTCTGACATCCAGATCTCAGAGCACCCCAGTCCTGCTCTTCAGCATCCCCAGAATATTTCAGAATATTTTGACTGGATATGCAATCTTATCCTGCTGTTTTAACAGTATACATACCACTGTCCAGTCTTGTAACATTATACCATAACTGGTCTGGCAACAGGACAGCTTATGGGAGGGCAAATCCCACCATTCTTATAAAAAATACCCATCTTTGCTCTGTAGCTGCCTCATTCTCTTGAGTTCTAGAAACTTGCTGGTACAGCGTTTTCAGTACAGTCAGAATACCTGGTAATTTTCCAGAGAACAATGCCAAATTCTTACTTTCACTAACATCACTTTACAAAACTGTGGCAGGAATATCCTGGTGTCTTAAGTGATGAGCAGACTGAAATGACCTACTGTAAATGGGAAAGAGATCCCCACTACAGGTACAGTTTTACTCAATGGTTCAGCATTTAGGTATTTTTGCCTTCATGTTGTAACTCAGTACAAAGTAGAAGCCATCACTGCCTCACCTTCTCAGCTAACAGTTCTCGGATCTTGCTTGCCTGCAAGCGGAATTTGAAGAGCTGAGACTCCAACGCGACGCATCGCTTTTGCCAGTCCGTGCAGCTGCCATTCTCCACTGCAAGTTCAGCCATTGTTCAGCTATCCACTTGGGATGTCTCCTGAGGTGCTCTAGAAGACCTAGAGAAGAGAAGGAGGGGAAAATAAATATATTTTTTTAGACTGGCAAACTCTTCATCCCTTGGGCCTAGTCTCCCTCAGTCAAGTCAACAGGACCAGTAAGAGAGCCCATTTGTTCTGCAAGCAGAATCACAGAATGGTTGGGGTTGGAAGGAACCTTAAAGATCATCTAGAGGTACTAATCCAAGTTACAGACATTTCCCTCTGCCAGAAGAGGCTCTTCTCCCTGCAGTAGCAGATAAATGGATCATACGACAGCTTCCTGATTTGCACTGGACAAGTCAGGCAGGTGAGCTGACCTTGCTAATGGCCAGCACAGGGGTGATTATGGCAGTGAGTTCAGGAGTACTTGCCCACATCGTTCTCCCAGCAGATTGGGAGAATGATGGCTTCTAGCTGACGAGCAGAGATGAGCCCCAGGCAACAGCGATACCTTTCACAGGTACAGCTGCATTTGGGAGAGGACTTGCATCTAGAACCTGAAAGAGCAGCAACACTACCATGCAGCTACAGCATGTCCTACAGCCACTGCATTGTGGGGAGCACTCCATTAGTTTCCTGTTGTGAGCTGATTCTAAGTTTTTGCCTCACAATAACAATTATAAATTAACGTTGGCACTACATTAAAGCCAGTGATGTTACAGATGAGCATATGCGAGCATTTAAACATACATAAGCCAACAGTTAATGGATAACATATAAATATTCAAATAAACTTTTACCTTTAAAGTGAGTAAATAATTTACTAATGCATCACACTGTGTGTTCCACAAAGAGCCATCTTGCCATCCTTACAGGCCTGCTCAGCCTCTACCTATATACCTGCACCAGAAGGATTTTCATTCCTGCCTCCTTTATACCATACCACTATGGCTGCAAACTTTCAAGTCACTAAAACTTTAGGCATGGCTCAGGTCCCACATTCATTACAAATTTGAGACATCGGTGTCTTATCTCACGCTGACTGGGAGAAGATGCAATATATGAGGTAACAGTTCATTTGTTCCAAATCCCTCACTACTTGATACAGTTAACCCACAGCACGCTGCATCTGATTTGTGGTTTCCCTCAAGAATTCTTCTTCCCATCTGAAAACCCAGCCAGCTCTCCTCCTGTTAGCTCCAAGTCCTGCTCTCAGGGAAACACAAGGCAATGCACATGCTACTCAGCATTGGCGGTGGAGCAGGACAGAAGGTCTCAGGAAGGACTAGAGGAACTCTGCATCTTTTAAGATACAGCCCTCTCTGCACCCCCTTGGTGGCAGGAGGATCTGTGCTTTCCTAGCCAGCCAGCCCGCCCCCTGGTTTTGTCACATTGCTCAATAGCCCTTTCCAACTTTGAACAGCCCCAAGTCCCAGCAGAACTCTTCTGCACCATTTCTGGATGAGGTTTCTACAATAGGACCTATACACAGAGATAAATAAATTCAGAAGAAACAGTTATGTGACCAGAACCTCAAGAAAGTTGTACCTTTCTTCTTCTAATACAGACTCTGGTTTAAAGTAAAACCTTTCCAACACAAGTGGTTTTTACATAGTGGCAAAGTCTTCTCTAGTTTGGGTGTATGGACCACCAAATCCTTTCCAACGGAGTTGTCTGGCAGTCTGCTGATGCATATCTAGAAAAATCTGCTGCTGTGCAAAAGCAACTTAAGGGAGAGGGGGGAAAGGGGCAAGAGAGAACAGATTTGTTTCTTGACTAATCCTACCACTGTCTTGGTCAGAAGTTGTCTTTCATTAAGAGGTGACAAACTAACTGAAGAGGGCAAACCACAGTGGGCCGAGCATCCTTCACAATAACAGCCTCTCCATCTCAATCAGCTCCATCTCAGAGGTACTCAAGCACTGCACAGAGTTGAATAGAGAAAGCCTTTTGCATTGGAAGCACTGGACAGTTACTCAGGACACATCCAACTAAGATTATCCCTCTACATGCTGACACATTCCCAGTTCACTCTCCAGGAACACATTTAACGCTGAATTCCAGAAATACGAGATGGAAAGGACCTATTGGGTTGAGCTAGGGCAAGTCTTATAAAATTAACCACAATGGAAAACCCGGAAGCTGTTTTTTCCCCCCCTAAGTTTACAGACCTTTCATGCTCCTTTCCGCTAAGGACATTTCTAGAACAATTCTGCCAGCGGGAAAATCTGAGAACTATGAACTAACGCTCATACATCCAGCTCCACCTTCACCAGACCTGCTCCACCTGTGCCACAGAGAGAAGACTCGCATGACTACAAGCATCAGCTGGCTGTCTTCAAACAGACTAAAACATACACATGCAGTGCACTTTGCTTTCTAGCTCTTCTTGTGTTGTGTTACAATTAGGTAAGCTGAAATGAGGAAACAATCTCCATGCTCTGGGGTTCATTTTTACTGCAGCTAGCTTGAACATTTCAGTTAAGCCCAGTGCCCCCAGCCACTAGATGCTCTTCCAGAGTCTGTCATCCTCCATCGTATCACTCTATTAAAACATGCAGAGATCCCAGCTGGGAACAAGCTAGGTCTGAAGACCAAACATGCAGTTCTACTCAAGTCCTTGTAGAAAGTGATATGTAACTCCACAAACTGGAAGAAGCTACAGCTTTTGGAGTTGTTCCTATTTTCTTACTCAGTAACTGTTTAGAAGCTTCAGACACATTTTAAAAGACATGCAGGATGCACATAATGTGTCCTTAACCAAATTCAGGAGTTGGTGAGTGCTCAGATTACAAACACCAACTGAACGTGTGCATTCCCGCAGCCAGCTGTACAACCCTACAATAACAAACATTTGCGAAGCCAAAACAGTCATTAGTTCATCAGCTTCATCACAACACCGAAATCCATACTTCAGGACTTCACACATGCTCACAGGCAAACACTTTCCTGAACTGGGGCCAAAGTAACAGGCCAAGACTTGGGAGACAACAGTGAAGTCACTCCGCCTCACCGCCTGCACCTCTCCCTCTGCAGGGTGAGAAAGCTTTAGATGTCCCTCTGGTGGTGTGCACCCCACAACACCTGGCTCATATTTTGCAGGTAAAAGAGCTGAGCTTCAGGTTACCCTAAGTATACATAATAGCATAAGTTTACATAATACAGCAGGCCACTTAACTCCAAACAGCAAGCATGTAGCTGAATGAAGGGAGACATATTATACCCCTTAGCTACAAACATCAGCAATGAGTTATTTTGTATACAGGTTGCTTTGTTCAGTAATAGAAAGTTTTCAGGCAGCCAGTTGCCTGCCTTGCCAATGATTTGTGAAACTGTTCTAGCTCGCAAGAGGGGCTTAAAACAAAGAGAAAGCAGACTTAGTCAGTACTGCATTGCTGGAAGAGCTCTGTGACAGGAAGGAAGACCAGCATTCTCCAACCAGCACATCTACAGCTTTACAGAAACACAAGCCAGCCTTCTCCACAGTCCAGCACATCAATGTAATCTCTAGCCCTAGTTCCTTGCCAGCATTTAACCAGGCTATCTTAGGCACACTACACAGGGTTTCCGTCTCAGGTAGTGATATCACCCATTCTCAAGCCAAAAGAGCACTAGCTGTGAAAGGATGCTACAACACTAGGCGTTCTGGATATGACACTTCAGCTCTCAAAATTCTTTTCTTTCATACAGACATAGGGAGATTTTAGTCTTTATTCACAGAGTTTAAGTCCAAAGAGAACATACAGTCAATGAACCTGATTTACCACACAGCTCATGCCAGAGCAAGAGTAACTTCCTCAGACAGTCCATCACTTGAGGAAACTAAAGTACCCAGTTCTGAGAAGTCCGAGACTGGGATAGATCAAATCAGTAAGCCTCGTTCCCTTCCACTGCTGGCAACGGCATCATATAATCCCTTTGGTAAATGAATGCAGCCATTTTGCTCCCACTCTTCCTGTTGTTCTAGAACCTCATCTCTCTGATGAGCCGCCTTCTAATTACCAGCATAACTATAATCAGAACCAGCCTGCATCTGTTCATTCTTGCAAAATATTGCCCTTCAGCTTAACTAGTTTCCCCCATGTTTACCCTGTGGTGTATTTATAGATACCAAAAGCTTCACCTTAGAGACCCCATTTTGCAAGACTAGAGATAAGGAGCTCTTCTAGGCTCTGAAGAAAACCTTGCCCCTCTCCCCCTGCACCTGTTCCCACTTTAGCACACACAATATGAAAGCTGCATTTTGTCTTTCTCACTCCCCTTAGAGACACAGGTGACCACAGCCACAGCTGGAAGGCAGCATGCAGTCTCCAAGCCTTATGTATTGGTACTTTTCACTCTCCTAGGGAATATCACACCTGATTGCCTTTGCCTTTTTTACAGCCACACTGCACTGGTGGTCGATGTTTGCAGACAAGCCAACCCTACTAGAGCAAAGGAATCTGAGCTGGCCTTGCCTTCCAAGTGCCAGACATGGGAACATATGGGGGCCCACTACAGTGATCCTGGAACAGATTAATTAAGTACAGGTCTGTGCCAGACCTCCACAAGATCAAGTACAATCCACTGCAAAATTTAACAAGTCCATGGTTATCCTGTAGTCAGTTACTATATTCCAATCTTCTTGTCCCCTGCTGTTTCTAAACAGTGGTCTCCCAGGCTTTGTGCACATTTTGTTACTACTTCTAATGGGTGATTTTGCTATATGACATTAGAGTTTATCCCATCTTTTACTAATCCCCCAAGTAATTTGACTCTTCTAGTAAAATACCTTCTAACAGACCCTCCCCATTACAGTGGTGTCACATTATCTTTTGTCAGTTCTTTGCTTATCTTCTCCTATTAATCTCCATTTCCTCTACTTAAGCTAATCATTTCCCAATGTGTCATCATACCAAATCATTTCTAGAGGCCACTGATTAGATTTAAAGTTTGTTCTCTGTAGCAGAAAATGCACCTTTTCAGAGAAAGATGCTGTATCGTCCTGAAGCAATGTTTAACATCTCACATTCACCTTCACCCCCTGAATTGCAACTTGCCTTCAAGCTTACTCTGAATTCTTAGTTTCTGTTAAATGCATCGTTCCTCCCCTCTTCACATCCTAAACATACATGTAAGCAGGGCCATCCATACTTTATGAGTTACAACCTCAACTTTGATTTGACAGACTGACTTTAAATCCTTGCTCTCGGTGTTATCTCTAGGACTTGCCACTTCACAACATCATGGGCCCTCCTGCCCCCATGATTCTTAACCATCTTAATTGATTAAGGTTTTGGATATTTTTACATAATTTAAATTTTATGTATTTTATACAGTTATACAAACAATATTTGTATTGTTATATCAAACTGATTCAACAGTTGTGGGTTTCTGTCTGTTTGTTTTCCTTTGGAATACAAAGAAATTGAGAAACTTGAGAAATTGAGAATACTTTCAGGTGCGGTATGTTAGGGACACGGGAAACAAAAAGCAGCCACAACTCAGAAAAGCTGAGATCATCCCAAGCTGATTCATAAGTGCAGCCAGACACGCCCTGAAGAGCAGCCTGACTTTCTGAGCGTTACAGCAGACAGCTTCCAGTGAAGATAACGGGAGCTGCTATGTTGTGGGGGAACAAAAACCGAGAGGGGTCCAGGCACTAAATGTAGGTGTGAGGCTTCTGGTTGTGACTTGTAGGAGTAGGTTTCAATGAGCAGCGACGGCTCCGGCTCCAGACACCGTATCCAAGAGATACGTGAACGGCGTGCCCAAGGTGCCGTTCTGCTGAAGTTAAACCCCCCAGCGGGTAAACCCCACACCCGACAGTCACTTTTTCCCTCATTCCCCCCCACCACCCCAGCGCGGGGCACTCGGGAGCGGGGCGCTGCTCCCCGCACCTGCCGCTCCCCGCCCGCACCCGGAGCCGCGCCGCGAGCCCCCCCCACGCCCCCTGCCCCTCGCGACCCCCACCCCCGGCTCTGCAGCCCCGGGGCCGCCGGCTCCGTCCAGCCACGGAGCTTTTTTCTTTCCCCCTCCCAGCTCGCGGCTTTGGATGCGCGGAGCACGCGGCGGCTCTCCAGACGGACCCCTTCACCCCGGGCTGCCCGCCCCATCCCGTCCCGTCCCGTTCCCCGGCGCCGAGCTCACCGCGGGCCGGCCGCGGGCAGGTGCTCCTCGCCGCTCCGCTGCCGCCCAGCGCCCGGGCTGCGAGCGCCGGCCCCGCGGGGAGCGCAGGAACTGACATCAGCCGCCCCGGGCCCTTAATCCCCTCCCGGCAGCGGCGGCCGGGCAGGTGGGGCGGGCGGCGCCCCCTGCGAGGGAGGAGCCGCGCCCGCTCCCCGTCCTTGACCGCGGCCGCCCTCCGCGCCCAGCCCGCGGTGCTGCGGTGGGGCCGGGCTGCGGGCAGCGGCGCGGGGCGGCCCCCGGGGCTGCCCCCTGAGGCGGGACAGGTGCCGTGGGGCCGCCATCTTGTGCCGGGCGCCTGGGGGCTGCAGCCACCTGCATCGTCCCCGGGGCTGGGCGCCCCACTGCAGCCATCTCCGTGGTTTCGGAGCCGCTGTTCCCAAGCCGTCCCCAGCCCAGGGATGCAGCAAGCCAGGGTCACCCCAGCTGCTTTTGGCCGCACTCAGAGGAGCAGCCAGGTGGGGAGCTGGCAGCTGGCCCCCAGCAGTACCCTGCCTTCACCTGCCGCAGAGCCCCGTGGGCTGGCGGAGCACCCCAGGGCCCAGCCAGAGCCCCTCGGTGAGCCGTAGGCAGCTCCAGGGCACGGGTTGGTGCTGGGATAGAGGTGGAAATCAAGTTAGTGTCATAAGAGTTTCCCAGCTAGAAACACTCTCCTCACCATGTACTTGGGCCATCTCTCTCACAATATGGCTGAAACGCACCAGCCTTCAGGCATTTCTAACGAGCTGCCAGCACATCAAATACTTTATTCAGTAACAGGGCCACCACTTACTGAGCTGCTTTATATTTAGCATTCCCTTACAGGAATACATACTGATTTACAGGAATACATATTGACTTACAGGAATACATAGTGATTTACGGGAATACATACTGCATGTTTCTCACCCTGAGCTGCCAACAGGGCTAACAAGGAAGGCCGGGCTGTGGTGGGAGTGCACAGGCCTGCTGCTGCCCTCTGCTGCAGGCAGCTCATTGCCTGCTCTGCCTGAGCCTCAGGTGGGAGTGGGGAAGACCTCAGCTAAACGAAGGCTTCAGCCCTGGCAGCGTTTGGTCCTTCGTGCCTTAGACCAGCATGTTTCAATGCAAAATTCAGATTCAGTTCATTCAGATTCAGTATCTTGTTACTTATTCCATCATCAGGTGCATGACTTCTGCCGAAGGTACTTTACAATTTTCTCTGTGAAGCTCTTCTCAGAGGAGATGCCTTGTTATCCAAATAAGCAGTCAGATTTGCAAAGATTCAGCGGGCCTTGCAGTTCCCTCAAGATTGTTTTGCCTGAGATTTCTCATCCATTTCCAGTTTCATGGGATTTTGGCTGAATGAAGCTGCCTTTTCCTTTCCAGCTACAAGACAAAGCATGCATTGCTGAGCTGCTTCTGTCAGAGAGCAGGATAGCACTACACAGAGATGGCCAGAGAGCCAAGTGGAGACAGGCAGAGAACTGAAAAGAAACAGGCATCTGGCAAGGAGACATCCCATTTGGCCAGCTGAGCAGGGACAGACAGGAATACAGGCAGAGGTGGTGCTGGCTGCTGTCACAGTGTCACCCAGAGAGATTTCTCCATCAATTCTCAGTACAAGGGATTCCCGTTGCCTATAATCTGCAAGTTTTGTGTGTGCCTGCATTAATTATTACTCCCAGTGATCAAAGAATTGTAATAAATAACCAGAACCAACGTGACTTGTGGCTCCCTATAGGTATTTCAACAGGGCAAAAGGTAGCTTCAAGCTTCACAAAGTCCCCTCCTGAACTAAGGCTGACCAAAGACAAAATGGGGAAATGAGTTATTCCCTTCATCTTCTCTATACTGTTCCTGATTTCTTTCAGCCACACATGCAACCGGTGTTCCTTAATCTGAATTTTAGGAGGTATTTTTATTCTTCCTTTAAAGTCACTGGTCAAGTTCTCTCATTTGCACCAGTGAAGCCAACAGGATTGTATCACTGCCTGAAATGTCAATCCAGCCTTGAGTTTTTCCCAGGCATCGAAGCTTGACTGCCAGGACATTCCTCAGCCACTGAACTTTACACAAAGTACCTCCCCAAGAACTGCCTGCACACACCTCGCTTTAACTCCTGGAGTCCCAGAACCACATCAGCACTCACAGATCTGTGTGCTGCCATTTCTTTAATGCAAATATTCTACAGTGCTATGCCTCCTTTCACCTGCTGTCACTTCTGTTAATTAATTTAAAAAAAATATTATTGACAAATGTTAATTGTATATGTGCCTTCTTTTACATAATGCAAATAGAAAATTTGTTTTGACTTCAGAGAGAGGAGGTCCTAAGAGCAGACAGCAGTATCGCACAGTTCCCGAGTGAGTTCCCTCAGCAGTTATCTTTAATATGTCTGCTCTAGCACTCTATGTCAGGTCTTCGAAATTTGCAGACAAATCATCCATCAAAAACAAAACAAAACAAAACAAAACTAAAAACTAAAAATAAAATAACATTTACTATAAACAGCAACTACCTTATTGACAAAACAAACTCTCTGGGAAGTCCAAGAGAACTAGCTTGGCACTGTTAGGCTATCGTTATCACAACACAAGCACGGACTGCTTTGTTAAGAGCACCTTATCTGAGATACCTAAATAGAAGGGCAAAAAGACACAAGAGAACTAGTTGTCAGAAGATTAGAGCAGAAAAAATTGTCTCTAGAAAGTGAAGTTGTTATAGCCCCACAGGCAGGAGACAGCATTATGTTCCTGATGCAGCGCTGCTGAAAACTTACCAAAGGGGCAAAGCCACCAGCCAGACCCAGTCCATGTGGGAGCCCCACTGAAGGCTCAGTCCTACACAAGGAAAACTTGCACAAAACCAAGCCAGTGCTGTGAAACATCTGTCCGAGGGACTTGTCCCTCTCCATTGGGAACTTAGGCTTCAGATAGTAGTTCTCTGAATTCCACCCAGGTTAGGGGCTTAAAGAAATTGGAAATGGCCTTTGTGCCTAGTTCCATTTCTCTGTTTCTTGTGGGCTTGCAGTGTGCTGACAGATGCAACACAGACCTGCAAACCTCTGCTTTGCTTCTCTTCTAATCAGCAGTGACAAGCTCATGCAGCAGAGAATAAGAGACTGGCAGCTGTGGATCACCTCACTGCATTAACCAGTTGCTTGTGGGAGGACCCAGTGGGAGGGCCAGGAAGCCATCGCCTTCCACTACTGTATCAGCTGGGTTAGGTTGTGTGATGGTCATCTCGTCACACCTCACAGACGGGACATAAAGACCTTTGTGTGTTCTAGTCAAGCCAGAACTCCTGCTTGAGCAAGAGCATATGTTTTGTATACTCAGTCCTGGCTGGCAGAGAGCAAAACAAAGCAGAATTCCCATTATCCTCAAGGAGTCATGCCGGGGTAACTCCAGTGTTAGTCTCAGATTTAATAGCTAATGCCTTGTTTCATCTCTGCGTTTCTCCCATTTCAGCCTCCAAGTATCAGATTTCATTACGTCTTTTTCTGTTAGATTGAGACATCAACTATCACTTAAGTAGCCTGTGGAGAAAAGAAAAAAAGGCCTTTCTCTTCTATAAAATACACAGATTTAACATCTTTCACAATAATTAATGTTTCCTTGTGCTTTTGTCCTTGTAGTTTTATCTAGATCACAGATTAGATGAATGGAGTTTAAAAAGTAAATTTGGGGTTGTCGTCAGCATGCCTGCGTGTCCATGTCAAATTGCTGTTGCAGGTGGGAGAAGAAAGGAGGACAGCACGTGGGAGTCTTCAGGCTGAGGAGGAGGAAGGCAGTCCTTGCAAGCGTGTTTGTTTTGTGTGGTCTTTTGTGTCTGGTATTGGCTGGTATGCAGCCCGTAAGGTTCTCACATACCACAGCGCTCTTTGAATCTTTTTCTGAGTCCAAGACTACAGAGGTCAATGCTGTGCAGGTGATGCCTTACATGATGTATCTCACAGGAAAACTGTATCAGGCTCAGATGCTGTGACTGTGCTAACAGAGCTGGCTCAACGGCACTTGGAAGGCTGAATGTTGCTGCCCCAAGGATGGGAGGCCTGCCAAGGAAAAGGAGGTATAGAAAGGGCAGGGAATGGAGCTGGGACAAGGTGCTAGGATGAATCAAGGAGAGCCCTGGAGAGCTGGACCTCCTACTCCCGCAGCCTCAGTGATGTGTGGGATGGTCACAGCTCTGCTGCTGCAAAGGGGAGTCCGTGTCCCTCGCCCCTACCTGAAGCAGCAGCAGGTCTGCCATCCCAGGAGTGCAGCACAGGCAAAGTAGGCAGCAGACTGTGGTCAGTTTGTGTCCTTGTGTTTCCTGTGAAATGCCAGCATGGTTCCAGAATCACAGTGCAAAAACCTACATTAAGGAAAGACACAAACCATGTGGGGAGCAGAGTACAGATTATAGATCACCGGTTTGAATTCAGACCAAGTAAAAGAAATAAAAAACTGCTACCCTCTGACAAGCAGCAGCAGAGACAGCTATGTGGACAAACTGGTGATCTCAGCCCAATTCTTAAACATCAGCTCTCTGAGGGACACATTTACTAGGACTGAGCGCTGAGGAGGCAATAGGGTGTGCTGCATAGACTTCCCTTACTGCTGTCAGAGCTCTGCATCAACCCGTCACTGCAGACAGCTTCTCAGCAAACAGATTCAGACCAGATGGGATCGCAGGGAGTGAACTCACATCTGAACTCCCCTAGAGCTGTGGAAAGAGTTGTTGGATGCGAAGGGTTTGGGTAGGCCAGGAGAAGGGGTATCCTTGTCCCCATACCCCCGTGGCAGAGCTGGCAGGAAAGTCCATTTCAGAATTGTTAAATCAATTATTTCAGGAAAGAGGAAAGTGAGTCCCAGCTGGGACTTTGGGTGCTGACCTGAGATCTCAGCCCCAGGCAGCTGGGGCGGCTCTGTGGGCAGAGCAGGAGGGGCTGCACAGAACACGACGGGGTCCCCTCTCCACAACTGGCAGATCGCTGGCTGGGAGTGGGGCAGAGAAGACACCCGTAAAGATGGGGCTGGTCTGTGGGAAGGGCTTTGGCTGCCTTCCCGGTCTTGCACTGAAGTGAGGCCCTACAGCTGCCCGATGTCAGGATGGGGTACAGAGGAACGAGGTTCCCCACCGCAGGACTCTGACTTACTGACCCCTGCTGCTGGAAGCAGCGGGCGGGCTGTCCGACAGGGGGTGCGGGAGGGAGGGAGGCTACTCTAGCCGGAGAAGTTTTTGGCTCCTTTCCTGGTCTCACACCGGAGCCAGGCACACAGCTCCCAGATGGTTGTGATCTCTGCTCTGGGATCTTTCAGGCCTGTCAAGGCGTTGCATAAAGGGAGGAATTATTTCGCTCCCGTGTGGGAGGTGGACATGCCAAGAGCCCCCACCGAGGTCCCTCCGCCTGCCTCTCCCAGGAAGGGTCACCTGCAGGTGAGCAGCCCCGGAGAAGGCTCCGTCTCTCCGCAGGCGAGATCCCCAGACAAAGTGCTCTGACAGCAGCAGTTGCTGAGCCTCCCTGGCATGGCTCTGCTCCTGCCGGTTCCCATGGTGATCCACAGAAAGAGCAGAAAAGCACTGATCTCTCTGGAAGACAAATGATAGGCTGTGATAGTGCCAGTGGCTGTGGAGGAGGGGACAACCCTGCTTTTATGCTGTTACCCGAGTTCCCGGGGTCAGTCCTGGGGCTTACCCCACCAACTGGCAAGGAAAGCGCTGCTGTACCACCCCCAAGGGGCTGGGAGCGAGCCAAAGCACTAGCCTCTGTTTATGTGCTGCCACAGCGAGCAGTGCCTGGTAGCGCTGTGATTTGGGAGGGGTTTGCAGGGAGTGCTGCTGGGGAACCCGGGCTGTGCCACCACGGGGTATTGCACACAGAGGAAACATGCGCGCTGCCCTCTCCTCTGTCATGCGTAGAAACACATGGACAAAATCTCAAACTTTTCATCTTGGTCATAGAGGGAAACCATCCATGCATAAGGAACGAATTCCACAGTCCTTCGCACGGTATCGTTTCACCAGGGCTTCACCCGCTGCCCTGCAGGTCCCAGCCTGCCCCTCTCTCCATCTCCAAAGCAGCAAGTGTTACTCACACTTCCCCACGCAGTCTGGAGGCACCTGCCTGATACCCACCCATCCACTTGCGTACAGCCATTGCCAGGCAGCACAGCCTCCAGGAAGAAACAGCGTGGAAGGGATGGGTGGAGCGGTGGCTTTTCTGATAGGTATCATTTTTATGATGCAGTTAAAGATTTCCAGAAAATTCTAGAAGGACAGGGCGGCGATGGTGAAATTGATAAAGGATAAGATGGCTTTCAAACACAGCCAACAAGTGTCTTAAGAAGCAAACCTAATTTTGTGTGCCTCCACCTCTGGGCAAAACGTTCTTGGCTCGGTTTCAGAGGTGCAGGGAAATTCAAGGGTTGGGTATCTCTGAGAACAGGTCTCAGTGCCTGCAAGAGGGTGACCAGAAAAAGGGACAGTTTTGAAAATTTAATCTTAAATTGCATTGATTTTGTAACTACCAAGGAGTGCCCCCCAGCAGGCTCAGGGATTGACCTAGAACTTTCCATCCATGCCCTGACTGAGGTAAAACTCCTTGTAAGAGCCGTCCACCAGCTTGGCCACAGATTTTGGCAGTGCTCAGATCTCATTGTTCTGTCGGCTGCCACGCGAAAGACTCCCAGCCATTTCCTCACTGTGCTTCCTTGTCCAGAGCCGTGTGATCTGCAAAGGAGCTTCCAGAGACCAGGCCACGGCCCAGGATGGCCTCCCCTGCCCCGGGCAGCCCCCTCACCTCACCTCACCCCACCTCACCTCAGTCCCCGTGTAGGGGTGCTCTCTGCTCAGGTCGTCCCTCAGCAAGGGCTGGGCTCACGCCCGGTGCACTGCAACAAGCACACGGAGCTGAGGTTTGCCAGTTACCCTTTGTTTCAAGTCTGCACAGCATCGGGTACCAGGCAGTAATTTGGAAAGCAAGCACACCCAGAGCTGAGTGCCAGGCCCTTCAGCCAGCCCAAAAAGCAGGTACAGGCAGGTGTAGGATCACTCACTGGCTGCTGTTGGCTATATCACTTGCTCAGCAGTGCATGTGCAGAGACACACACGTATGAGATAGGTGCTAGCTCATTAACCTAAGGCAGTCAGTCCCTAATTATCGTGTCAGATCTCCACTCAGGGGCGTGTGCTTTATCATGCTGATGAAGCAGAAGATACTCCAGAGCATCCTTACCTCTTTTTTTTTGTGCTGACTTAGCACATGTTTGTGGTTACACACTTCTGTGTTGTCCTAGCATGGTAACTCTCCGACCTGGGCTCCCCCTGTGAGGTTATGGACCTTGCTGAGAAGTTCTACAGTTCTCACCTTTCTCCATATTTAGGTTAAGGAAATATTCCATATTACTGCTTCTCATTGTCATGATATGTTGGGGTCGCTAACATGTATTTTTTCCAAAATCCCAGGCACTCAAGTAAACATCGTATCTTAAGGCAGCACACAATCATAATAAGCAAAAATACAAATACCACAAACAACTGTTTCAGCCACTCAGAATTAGGTGACCGTGAGGTCAACCGTGAGAAGTCAGTTCCGCTATTCTGCTTGACCTCTTAAGCCAATTTATGGAGCTGTTCAATTTTCTCTTTGACTAGTCTGACAGATCGAAACAACTCCTTTCCCTTTAACTGCCACATGAGTGTGAAGCAGGATGATTTATGGTCCTTCCCACTCTTCCTGTAAAGGTTTGTCTTTCCACCTTTGTTTTTTTACCCAGTGTTCAGGTTGGAATGGATGCACAGGGGCATCCAATGGAACCAGTAATCATTCCTGTATATCCGTGGTATAATGGTATACAGAAGGTGTCTAAGATCCCATGCTGAAAAAAAATAAATATCTATATATCTATATCTTCCTCATATGTTGTCATCTGGAGAGTGTGGGGGTTAGATCCCACTGTGTATGTCTTTCATTATGTATGGCTCTCAGGTCCTGCACAGACCTATACTCTATGCTGTTTAGTTTCTTTACTGGTGTATTGGGGTAATAAAGCTGGACTGGCCTTCTCAAATTAATCCATACCATAGAAACTTGTCTGCCAATAGCTCTAATCCTCTTGCTGCAAAACTGACGTGATATTGGGGTACCCATACAGGCATTGCTCTAATCTTTATCTCAGTCTGGACTGGGGATGCATTTTTTGCTTTCTCATGTTGCTTTCCTGTCCAAATGAACAGAGTTATTGTGTTTAAAACCTCTTCAGGTACCTGCTGGTGCCCTCCTGGCTCTAACCAGAAGGTAAATTTGGGCTTTCCGAGAGTTTTCAGTTAGAACCTTAACTTTTACCTTGTCTGTGACAAAACTCACTAGGGATTTAATTTTCACAGTAAGTCCCTTCCCAGCAAAGGGAGAGCGCATAAAACTGGTGTATCAACATTCTTCCCCCAGTTTTACAGTCCATCAGCTGCAGGAGCGGTCTTTTACAGTTTGTCACTACAGAATTAGTTGTACCACTGTCTAAAAGGAAATTGATGGTGTCTCCCCCAAACTTAAAAGGAACCAGGGCATCTGGTTCCCTTTATTTTATTATTTACTGGAATTTCACCCCTTGGTTCCCGTCATTCTGACTCCAAATCTTCCAACATAATCAAATGATGCTCCTCACTGCCTCTGTTCAGCTCCTTTTTCTTTTCCAGCACACACTCATTTTTCCAGTGCCCCTCTTCCCTGCACCAGGCACGCTGGTTAGAGCCTATGGGTTTATTCCTTCCTGCCCCCCCTCCTTTGTCCACGTCCTCAACCTTCTCAAAATCATCTTCTATATCCACCTCTGCCTCTCCCCTGAGTTCCTTTCCCTTCTACAATAGCTGCTGCCAAAAGTAATGCCTACAGCTTAATTTTTTCTTTCTCTTTTTGCACCTTGCAATCATTATAAACTTTGTGTGCAATTTCAATTAGCTGAGAGACTGACATTCCCCCAGCCCAATCTACCTTCCACATTTTTTCCCTAATGTCTGGAGCAGATCACATGATAAACTGCATGTTAAACGTTCTCTCATTGGCCTTATCATCTGGGTCCAGATCCATCCATTTTCTCACCATTTCACAGAGGCGTTTGAAAAAAGCAGGTGTGCTCTCATCTGGGTTCTGGCAGACCTCATACAGTTTAGAGGCATTTTTCATTTTTGATGCTTCATGTTGAATCCCAGAAAGGATTACTTACTGGTACTGCTTTACCAACCCTCAGCCTCTGCCAGTATTTGGGTCCCCCTCAGGGTCTCTCTTAATCGGTACCAATGCTTCTACCTCCTCCCAGGGGAACCTCTGCCTTGCCTCTGCCTGAGCTTTTTCCAGAACCATTCTCCTTTCCCCTGCAGTCATAACGGTGTTTAATAAAGCTCACATGTCTGCCCAGTTGGGATTATGGGTTATCATGATACTTGCAAATAATTGGTGCATCCCCTGCGGATTATCCCTAGAAGGCCCAGCTGACTGTTTCCAGTTCAGCAAGTCTGATGTAGTGAATGGTACATGAACAAAAACAGGCTTCCCCAATGATCCTACAGCCTGCCTCAACAGGGTTTGGATAACTGACCTTCCCTGTTTGGGATAGCAGGCAATTGGGCTAAAATTTATGCTGCTTCTGTTTGAATCAGTTGATTGGTTTAGGGGAGATAACACGACCCCTGAACTTGGGGAGGCATCCTGTACTTCCCTTGCAGGGCTCACAGGTAAGCTTCCCTGCCCTGGTGACAGCAGGGGTACAGAGCCTTGGCTTCACCTACCGAGCCAACTAAGGAGGGCTTACAGGTTACCAGCCTGGTTCTGCCACACCATGGGAATCTACATGGGAGACTGACAGAGAACTTAAACCTGCCCCTCTTCACTAAACCCATATACGATGAAGGGTGCCCTCAGCAGCCCACTGGATCCCCCCATGTTAGCAGGGGACCTCTACAAGCATCACACCGCTGTGGCACCCGTCGACTCCGGGTTGGTGGAGGGCTGAGGCCAGACCTGTGATAAAGTCCCTTACTTGTGGTTACACTGCTGCGTCCTTGTCCTTGCATTTTAACTTTTTGTCCTGGGTTGGCAACACTTGTGCCCTCAGAACCGCACACAGAACAACAGCTGATTAAAACGGCCCGAGTAGCGCCAACAATTAACCCAGCTGGGACCTTCTGTAAAGGATGTCACAGGGTAATTTTAATTATTGCTTAATTAGTGCTAATTGCCCACAGCAGAAGGCCAGAGCTCAGCCTTCAAATACTCGGTCGGCCAGACAGCACAAGCTCTTACCCCTCAGGAAACCCCAGCTATGGGCACTGTGAGGAGCAGGATTTGCTCTTGGCTATCGTGATGGTGGTAGCAGTGGGTGAGTGAAACTCGGGTGTTCTTCTGGAGCAGAGAGAGGACGTGCTATCTGTGTAATCATATAGAGCCTCCTATAATCGTATAGAGCCTGCTGTGTTGTAATGATAAGCGTGTTACCTGGCAGCAGGGCCAGCCGGAGGAGCCCCCCCAGCGCCCTGCCCGCGCTGCTCCCTGCCGGGGCCCAAGGCTCCTGGCCGCCTGTGCTCTGGCGCCACCTGCTGGCCGACGGCGGGGGCGCTCCCCGCGGGACCAGGGGCGGATTTTGTACTGTTTTAGAGTCTTTTCTAAAATATTTTACAGCGGGAAGCTCTGTGGAGGCCTCATTCTACATAGAAATGCTCCACCGCACAGCATTTAATTGGATCCCGTGAAGTACTTCTAAAAGCTATGGGCTGTGCCTCCTTTGCATTGTGTTCCTTCTCTGGCCCAAGCTCTGTGGCAGTTGTTTTAGGCCCTCTGCTAATTACAGATAATAAAGACTTTTCTTCAATTGAAATAGAAAAGATACCCTGTGAGCTACACCCCTGCTGCTCCTGGCCATACAACTCTGAGGAGAAAGGCCCTATAAGTGGCTGTAGGTTAGTTACATGCCCTAGGCCTCAGTGCCAAATCATGCCTCTGAGAAACGGTGCACACACTGTGCTGTGGTCCTGACTCAGGGGGCACCTGGCCACTTGTTCCTAAAAAGCAAATAAACATTGTATGACTTATAATGGCTTATATGGCTGTACAGGAGAGTAGGAAATGGTCTTCCTAGGGCAATGGTTGCATTCCTTAGCTGTAGTCAGTTCAGGCATTACTTCAAAGAAACAGTTTTCTCTTTGGTGCAAAATCACTGAACACCTCTAGACTTGTTTCTAATTTTGGCTAAAGCTGGATGTAACCCACTCCCAGCCTCACAATAGGTCAAAATTCAAGCCTGATGTTTCTGTACAAGATTGTTGTCTCTTCTCAGCCTTGACTTTTTTCTTACACGGGCTAATAATGTTAGAACTTATCATTTACATTTGCTAAAGATTACTTGGCTTCTCAGGAGACACCAGAGGAAATTGAATATATCAAACCTTTTAAAAATGAAGATCTTTAACAAAATATTTTTTTGCTGGATCAAAATTAATGTGTGATTCTTCTAGCAAGTAAAAGTAATACTGCTATTACCACAAGAAAGAGTTCTTTTGCTTTTAAATTTGAGAAAGCTTTTGTGCTTAGGCTTGTGGCTTTAACTTCACAAAGCAGAATATTGTACCCAGATTTCTACAGTCTTTGAAATTAGTGCCTACAGTTTACAGTCTGGGTTTATTTTTGCTAGATTTATATTTAAGGTAAACCTGCTGTCATAAAAGAGTACTCTTTGAATAGTAGGCACGTAGGCAAAAAAAAAAAAAAAGGACAGAAGATTCAGGGCATCTTCCACCTGTTTTTCTGCACAGGATCAGGCAAAATCCCACTGCTTGCAGGAGGTTATGCTCACAAGGATTTGTGATTGTTAACGTTTCTCAGCCTCCACAGAGGAGAGAGACCACAGGTTTTGGATAGCAGCAGCTGTGTTCCTCTTGCAGGCTCATATTCATTCCTCCCAGAGACCAAAAATCTCTGGGAACTGTCCTGAATTTCCAGTAGCTGTTTACTCCATTATCACAAAATCGATCACAGATGGTGCTTTTGATTCTGGCAGGTTGGAAAAATAATCTCTTGGCTTACATCCTGAACACATTTGATCTGGACTCACTGAGTGGAGTCATGACAGTCAGTCATCTTGTCATTGACAGAGAAACACTCTCCTGACTGCAGCTAAATTTTGGGCCAGTATGAACATTTTCCTTTAAATAGCAAACTTCAGCCTTAAATAGTTACACTTTGCCCTTGCTGTTTGGCTCTCTTGCATACCAAAGACTTAGCTCTTAGCAACATGAAATCCCATCCTAATTAGCTTCTGTTTAACAATACCACTTTGTACCAGTCTCAGAATGCTGAGCTCCTTCTATTCTGGGGCTACAGAGGAAGGGAATATTTCATTTCAAGCCTAATGCAGTTCAAGACTCTTTTTGAAGTGTAAAGTAGTCCTTTATGTTAAACCTTAACCACTCTATGAGTAAAAATCACATTCAAGAAATAAAAGGCAATTAACCAAACAGCCCAGTGTAAGGGCACAAATAAATTCTGGAAAATTCTGCATTAAGCTGACATAAATGGTTCATGCCAGTCATAAAACTGGTGTGTAAATGGTCAGGTGATATAATTAATTATAATTTGATACTCAGCTAGAGAGAAAAATGTGTATTGCTTAACTGCTGGGGAGGCAATAAGCATTTATGAAATAGAGCAACTCTCACACAAGCAAGTAAGCAGTCTTTTGCATTTGAACCAACGCTTCCAACACCACCCAAAAGCTTTGGTACCAGAAGTAGTTCTGTTTAAGACAACTCTTGAGAAGTATGGTCTTGACATACCTGACCCTATATCTCAAAGTTTAATGTCTCACTGCAACATTAGCGTATTTGCTGATGATAAAACTTCCATTAGTTATGGAGCTGTTTGTTTCATTCATTGATAAGCAGGGTTTGTGAACATATAAACGAACAAACATCAAAGAGAAAGTAATAAGAGACCTTACACTGAACCATTAGGAACATTGTCATGAGGGTGTGGCCATCTGAATATTTAGGAGTGGCTTTTTTAAAAATGCAGACCTGGAGAGTCATTTGCAGAAAGCCTCAAGAGCCATGTACCTCCCTAGAATAAAAAATAAACAAGGTGATACAGGAAGATCTGCCCACCATAAATGCCGATGGTTAAAGATGATCATTCATACATGCAGTTTTGTATTTGGTCCACTTCTTATGCTACTATAAATATTTTCCTCATCTTATACGAAAATGCCTGGATTCCACTGAAGTCTCTTATCTGCAGCTATTTGAAGACACATAGAGTGACAAGGCAGAACTGTTTTTTTCATCCCTTCAAGAAAACTATTTATGATCTTTTTCACTTGCTATCCTTGGAACTTTAACCTAATTCCCATCCCACAAATCTGTTACCCAGGACAACATTATTCATAATAATGAAGATACTGAGTTTCTGTACTTTGTGAAGTTGTGCAACCAGCACATTCATATTCTTTGAAATAAGATTTTATATTTTCTAAAGCGAACAAAAGAGTTCCTTCTTGAAATGGGTTTGGTGCCTATTTTAAAGGAAAAACTCCACAATCATGTGACACATTCCTATCACTGTAGGTAACTGTAAAGCAACCTGAAAAAACCTTGCTCAAAAAACTTTGCTTAAACTTAAGATTGGAAGTTTGAGTTGATATTGGAGCCTCTGTAAATTGGCTTAGTCTTGGTCCTGAAATATAATATCCAGCAAAGCTTTATTTTTCAGATCCTTCTGCCCATAAAGCCCTGGAGGCAGGGACTGCAATTTGTTGGGATAATTCCAGTATGCCTTGGTTTTTTGAACTCAGTGGTATGCAAGGTGCAGGTAGGAAACATACATCAGCAGAACCCTTGACCTCCTGCTCTGTGGGGATGACAGGCAGCTATGTAGAGCCACTAAATTTACCTCAGATGATAGAGCTAAAGAACAGTGTGCTTAGTTGGGACTGGGGTCTGAATAAGGGCTAGCTGGTGGAGGTTCCTTCCAGATAAGATTGTTGGAAATTATCCAGTGTCACAGAGAAGGTTGTATTAGCTCTTCTAAGCATCTGTACTTTTTTTCACATAATTACTGTTGGATATACAGATATCAGCATGGACAAATGTCTGTTTTGAGTCTGTGAGATTTTTCTCTACCTCTGCCATCCAGCAGGTGGGAGGAGATCAACACAGTGAAATATAGGGTACCGAATGGATTGTTCCCTAGGGACACCTGATTCGCTTGTGCACATCTTCTCAGGGCATATCCAATTGCTCTAATTTTCATACAATTATCCACCAGCCTCAGGGAACATGACAGCACCATTTTTTACTCCCTTGGAAAGAAAGGAGTTGGGTATCACAGTGTTAATATTCATGAACCACAACGAAGGGCCCCTATGCTTGCCACATAAGCTGCCCAGCAATGTTTACACCTAGAAATTGCCAGCTGGGGTTACAGGACTGCTGTTGGTAGGTGGAAGCAGCATAGATATTGACTCATCTATCTGCATCTTTTCACTTTCTTCAGCTGTTTTAGGTGTTTCAAAGGTTACTTCTGTGAGCATAACTTCTTGTGATGTCTGGAAGGCACTGTTCTGCTATACCAAAAATGTCCTGGAAATAGATTATTTGCACAAGTCTAGTGGAGTTACTCTGCCAGGAAGTGTTAACTTGACTGCTGAGTTACCTACCTTGTAAAGAGCTTTAGTCATTTGTTATCCTCATCATGGGGAAAGGACACTGAGAATAAAGAGAAGGTAAACACTTGGGGATAGAAAAAGGTGATGGACCTACTGTAGGGTAAGGGCAAGGTGAGGGACAATGTAGTCTGACCAAGGAATTCAAAGCCCTACTTCCAAGTTTATCTGTGTTTTATTTCTGCCACGGGGATATTTGCAGATAAGTAATAGCCAAATGTTCACAGAATTATGAGCACATAAATGTTTTATAGTCAGTGCAGTATAGTTAGTAGTGGAGGTTTGAGTCTGGGATCACGCTGGAGAAACAGCTTATTTGGGGAAGATGTACTATGTTCTTTGTCCTCTGGTCATATTAGGGGATTGAGAAGAACATCAGTTGGTGGTTAAGACTGCCTCAGAGGCTGGCTAATAGAGCACCCTTAATTGCCTGTATTTGGATAGATATCCCTTAAGGAAAAAAAAATACTGAAAATGTGGCTGACTCAAAAAGTATTTTATATGCTGATATCATCTTTGGCTGTGTTAAACTGTGGTAGAATATTTCTCTCTAATAGCATGCCTAATGTTAGAACAAAATTTCCAATGGATTTGAATCAAAAAGCAACTATGACTTCTTTGCTGAAGAAGCACAATTCAGTACTGGTACTTTTACTCTCAAATTCCCCTTCTATTAACTCATTTTTTCTTTGGAATGATATAAAAGAGCTAATTTAGTTCCCGTTTACAAAGACAATTATGGAAAAAGCTCTGAAAGAATTTGGTGCCATAGATGGTATACAAGTCAAGCTATGAAAGACGTGAGATTTACTTATGCATCAGAGATTAAGTTGGACTTCTTTCTGACCCTCATTCAACCTGTTCAGAATCTGTCTCATGCATTTAGCCAGGATGTTATAAAACAGAAAGTACCTAGCTCAACTGTCAGGGTGAGATTAGTTTGCCTGACTACCCAGAAGTGAAGCAGCTGTTCTGAACTACTCATCTGGCTCCATCTGTCGTCCATGGAGGAAGGGGAACTTATTCCATCTCTCTGGGATGGAGGGAATCACCATCCAGAAGCGTCCATCTCTCATGATCGAGTAAATAGGGGATTACAGGAGACAGAAAGCAGCAGCTCACAGTATTCTTGTAGGCTGAGAGTGAGTAGCTAGTACAGAGTGAAGCTAGTGGGATGTAGATATAAGTACAACATATTACAAATGTGGGACAACCTTCCATGTTTGCAGCACCTCAAAGAGCTGAATGGTCTACAGATGAAGAGTCACAAGTAATTGTGCAAATGACTTTCACAGCTGGGGACATGAAAGGTCCTTGATCATTGCTCAAGTTCCAGCTCACTTAATCTACTTTTGTGTTTATATTTCTGAGGTTGACTTCTCACTATCAGCATCAGTTACACTATTTGTAACTGAAATTTATGGAGGATTACTGGCATTATTGGGTATCTGGAGCAGCCTTTCTGGCCTCTATTATAATAACAAGACATAAAAATTAAGTTTTTAAATTTCGCTGGGCTGATTATTTTGGGGCTGGATATTGGCATTTGTAGTCAGCATAAAAATATTTGATAATTATAGATTACAATATGATAAAGTCTAATTTTAATATTTCTTTTTGGAAATGTCATGAACTAAACAATCTTCAGGGCTATGCACTTAATCCCATTAAATTATTCACAAAAGTTTCCTTAAAAAGTTTCAAAAATGAAAACTTACTCTTTAGACAATGTGACCATTCCGATGGAGTCTGTGCTGGGTCAATGCTTATTGAAGGGAAGCTTTACGATATTAGATATAGATGAATATTTGATGATGTAATTATTTATTCATTGTATCTGTAGAAGCAGAAAGTCTTTTTCATTTGACTCTTCTTAGTCATCAAGTGATTTGGGGCCATTTGGCTCCTACCCCACCTGACCTACTGACATTTGTTAGGATCATGTGTTTCTTGTGGGACTGCTGTTGGGACAGTGACAAGATTCAAAAAGAAAAGAAGGAAAGGAAAAAGCCACTTTTTTTTTTTTTTTTTTTTAAGTGAGGTAATCTCCTTGTTTATCACTTTGAGTTCATCATATGAATGTATATGGTAGCTGAAACAGAAGTTAGAAGGCTGCTTGTCTGTGCTTCTGGGTACTCTTTTCAGTTCTTTGTGATGAACTTTGGACAAATTTCTCTGTGCTTGAGGCAATCTGCTTTAATGGGAGAAATATTCACATGTAATGCATTCTGAAAGTAACATAAAAATAACATGACAGTGAAATAGCGGAGATGATACTCAACGAGCAATGCAAAAGAACCCTATTTCTAGTGGAACTGTTCTGTAATTCTTCCTTGTGGACCAACTGAACCAATGCCATGAAGATCAAAAAAAAGAGGAACACTTCAAGCAAATACGCTGCTACTAATGTTGGGAGAAGCAACACAAAACCAGAAATGTTTATTGCTAAGAATAAAATTAATTTAACCAGTGTTCTGAAACCTGCTGGAATACAGTAAAATTTCTTGGTTTAGTTTGTCTCCAAGGAGAGACTATGAAAAAGAGGAGCATGAGGAGGAGACGGAGTAAGGAGAATGTGCTCTATGTTAAAGACAATCATTGCTTACTTTGGAATTATTAATAACTGAGAACCACAGGCTCTTGAGTATATTATGGCTCAATGTACTAAATAATATCAAAGCATAAAGTACCATTGGGGAAGAGGGATCTCTCAGAGGCCACTGGATCAAATTAGAAAACAGGATGAGGTACTTTATAAGCACACCAAAGCTGAGGAAGAGAAGCTCAGATAGAAAAATATGAAAGATAACTGGAAGTGGTTTAAGAATGGTTACTAGGTGGGAAGAAAAAAAGCCTCAATTTCATAAGCATGATAGAGAACAATGTTACTTAAAATTCCATCCTGAGTTGATGTGCAAAGTGAGGGCATAGCTAGAAAATAAAATGCCTACGTAGCAAATGGTCAAATGGGAAATACATATTAATCAATATAAATTAGAAGTTATACAATGTAAAAATAGACAAAAAAAAAAAAGACAACAGAGGAAAATCATTGTCTGGCAGGGCTTAAGACAGTAAAATGAGTTAAGAGTATATTAAGAAACAAAAGCCTTAACAAGGGTATGTGCTGTTGCTTGATGGAGATGATGAAATGATAATGCTGCAGAAAAGACAGAAATACTCAATAAATATTTCTGTTCTCCATTTGGAAAGAAGATGATGCACTTATATTACATGGACTGATGAAAAATTTTCCACTCCACTAGTGACCAGGAGGAAATGTGAAGTATGTATTGGGGTAAATATTTTAAAATCATCTGGTCTGGACAGCTTACACAGGAATACTACTAGAGCTTATTTAACTGATCTCTAGCCTGCTGAAACTGGTATTTAATACATGTATATCCTGCAGTAGTGAGGAAATACCAGAATACTAGAGGAGCATCTACTCTGTGCCAACATTAAAAAATGGCAAAGTCGATAACCAGAGTAGATGTGTGTCAGCAAGCCTAGCAGCAGTTAGGGGAAAAAATATTAACTGGTAGAGATTCTCTCTCAAAGAATGAGAAAATCTAGGGATGTATTTTCCAGCATCAGAATAATCTTGATTAAAGAAAATGTCAAGAATAATTTAAGCATTCCTGCCCTGAGAAGGAAGATGAGCAGAGGAGCTCTTAAAGCACCTTCTAGATGCATCTTCTGTGTTCCCATGGCTAAATAGCATGGTTACCAACAGAGTGCTCACTGGACAGGAGTGGATGCATACAGAATGTATATACACAGAATGTGAATTCTGCTTGATTTCTTGAACTTTCTCATTGAATACTTCTTCATGTATAATATTTGGATGAAGGGCAGTGCTGGATCTTCATTCCTGTAAGACTCCCATTCACTGGGAGTAACATAGGACAACAGGATCATTTTAGCATACAAAAAAAAAAACAACAGTTCAGCCAAGTTTGTGTGCTGGATGTAAAGCAAAACAGAGTAAAGCCATGTCAACAGTGCTTTGCAAAAGTCATGGAGATGATATTAGGATGAATTCTAGACTCAGTTCTGTTCAACACTTTCATCATTGCCCTACAAGTGGATATAAACTCACTGCTGATAAAATATGCAGATATTATAAAGCCTGGTGGAATGGTGATGATGAGGGAAAAGCATTTCTATAGAGCAGGCTGGGTCACTTGGCAGATCAGACATGTTTGACTAAAAAGCCTTTTAGTACAGCCAAATGCAAAGTTATGCATGTGGGAACCAGATAGGAGGTTAGGAGATGTGTAATCAGAAACTCTACCCTGGAAAACAACACCCTGAAAAGGATCAGGGTTGTCAGAGTATGGAGCAATTTCACTCCAACAAGATACTGTGGCAAAAAGGGTGAAATCAATCCTCGGATGCATAAACAGGAGAATAGTGAGTAGAAGTACCAAGGTGCTTTACTTCCCTTTGTGGTGCTAGTGAGACTAATCATATGCAGGATATTTATTTTCAAAGGCTGTTGAAAAGCTGGGGAAGGCGCAGAAAGAGCTGTGTAATTATTCAAGATCGAAAGAAATTGCCTTATTGTAAAAGACTTAGTGCTCAACCTGTCTGCCTTACTGAAAAGGGGATGACTTGATTTATGGCTTGATTAATGAATTGGTACTGTTGGAGGAGTAAAACACTAGCGGGAATGGCCTCTGAGCAGAGTAAATCTTAGCAAGGACTTAGTGCAGGAATTATAAAGTCAGACAAACTCAAGTGAAGAATGAGACAGAAAATGATTAACCACCAGGACGAGCTAATGTGGCAAATTCTTCATCTCCTTATGTCTTCATATCAAGACTGGACGTCTTCCTTATCAGCCTACAGCCGATACAAGTTGTCAAGCATGAGTTATAGTGTTTAATACTGAAATATCGCCATGAAAATTAATGGTCTATGATATCTAAGAGGTCATTCTAAGTGATAGTAATCTCTGGGATCCATTACGCTGCAAGAGAGCAATATATTTATTATTATAATCATGCCAATAAGCTGTTGCTAAACACGCAACTTTCCCCATATTCTGTCCTTTAAGCGCTGCCATTTAATGATTACAAGATAAATTAAGCTTGTCAAGGTAACTAATGAAAGAAACTGGAGGATTGTATAAGTCCCCAGCTGATTTTCTCTCTGTTTGGATATTCCAGTAGATGGCCATTTAACCAGATGGCCGTTATATGTGCAAAATAGAAGTTGGTGGGTGACCTTCTTTCCCTTGTCCTTCTGTCTAGAAACTTCTTTCTTTGGCTGTGAGATGCACCTGTGGTAGGTAACCTGGCCTCATGCACACATATTAACCAAACCAGCTGAAGTATTTATGAAAAGCATGAACAGAAGCTGAGAGAGAGAAAAGAAAAACAAAACAGCAGCGTGCCACAGGGCACAACGTTTTCAACATAATTTAGATGCTTGATTAGGGGAACCTCATTTGCCAAAATGTTATTCGATATTTGTATCACCAAAATGAATAGGTGTTAATTGATGCTAAATTGCTTTTGAGAATGCCTGTAGTAGTGACCTGCATATCTGAGTGCCTAAATGCTTTTAAGATTCAAGCCCATGAAAACTTTCCTCCTCCAAAGTACTTTAGAGGTGTTCGTGGCTCTTGGGCAAAGCATGGGTGCTGCTGATAGTGTGCAGGCATTCCAAATAACAGTTTAAGAAAGAAACAAGAATCTCATTGCTAATGCAACTTCAGAGGAAATTCAGGCGATGCAGAATGGAGAAGGGCAGCATAGATAACTTGCATTTATAGTAGACAGCTTATCTGAGAGATTTAGCTGCTGCTTCAGCCCTGGTTGTGAACAGCTTTCACTCATCTCAGATGTTTTTGTTGTTCAGAAGTTCTTGGCCTGTGGAATGTTCTCGAGCAGCTCCTTCTGAATATTTGATACATAAAAGTAAAGAGTAATACTGTAATTCTTAGCTCAGAATTGCTTTTATGTATTCCTTTGACTCATCCACTTTCCACATCATTTCAAATCTCAGAGGAACACTTTTTCAATTTCATTCATAGTGTTTAATTGCTCACAACCTTCTTTACTGATCTCTTTTTATATTGTAACCCTTGTCTTTTCCATCCCCTCCCCTCCTCTCCCTGGTTTATTATCATTACTTGACTAATTTTTAGAATTGTATTATAAGTGACTTGGAGCAGACACTTGTCATTTTACTGTTGTGCAGAGTACTTTGCAAACACATCATGTTGTATAAATAAAAACTACAGCTACAGAAATATTTAGTCTCTCAACCATTTTGCAGTATAATTCATACCAGAGACATTCTATGAAATAGAATTATTTATTATAATTATCCCATCTCTGATACTGACATTCAGAAGCATTTTCAGTAAATCACGTGCCTTCTCTATTCTGTCTTAGTTTCTTAGCTCAGTTACAAGATGTGTCAGTGAAGTGCTAGCGTTTGGTTGTTCAGCACCCTAGAAACCTTTCAAACATAACACCTCCTTGCTTATCCTGCTTTCTACTGCCATATGAAAGCCTTCTAGTAAAGGCATTGAGTTCCCTGTTTTACAGCTGGGGAAACAAACACAGAGGGGTGAATTTGAGGGCACGGAGAAGGCCTGAAGCATGTCTGTGAACACAACCCAGGTCTCTAGGGTTCCAATCACCTGCCATTTTTCCTGGGCAACACTTCCCTAGAAATACATTATTGGATCAAGTAGGGCCATGCATATCCAGTTTTGTATAGCAACTTGTTCTTTTCTGAAACAACATTTGCATCGTGTTAAACCTGGCAAAATAACAGAAAAGATACTTGCCTCCAAACCGATCAGGATCTGTAACTTCCACATATATGCTATTTGCTTTGCTTCTGCACAGCAATGAATCCAAAACAGAAACCCTGAGGGATTCTTAGGATTATTTTTATTAAAAATGCAAACAAACACAGGCTTACTTTGTCAGGCATCAGCCACGCTTGTGGTGAATCTGGCCTGGTGCTGGTTCTAGAAGTCCCTGCTGGTCTGCTCTGAAGGACCTTGCTGGTATCTATCTAGTCCACGTGAAGGTACAGATACGGGAGGAGGCAGCGAAGGATACGAGCACTCCACTGAGCAATTTGTCAGTCCAAAGAGATGATCTGTGAACACCCCAGAGGAAACTCAAAAGCTTTGATGGGCTCGATGAAAATGTCTTGCTGGAAGGTTCCTTCCCATGCATATCTTGAATGGAAACCCTGGCTTTCCTCAACAGGCTGCCCTACAGGAGGAGTGCTTTGCTGCACGGCAGTTTGGTAGCATCTCTGAGGAGTAAAAGTTTCCTATCCATCATGCTTAGTTTCAGAGCCAAGCTCTCACTAAGCCACAAGGTATCACAGGTCAGGTATCTATTACAGAAAAATGTCTTGAAGAAAAGCAGATAGCTCAAAGCATCCAAACTTTATTCTTACAGTTTATGTCTAGAGTGGAGAATATGCTCTGGTAAGGGAATGGTTTCAGCGCTTTCAGAGAGAAGAGACAGTTTTCTAAAATAGCTCTGGGTTTCTTGGGGTTTGCTGCCCAGCCTTTAGCAACAGCCTGAAGAACAACAAAGCCATGCCACAAGCGAAAGAAAGAGAAGAACCCATTGGAGCAGGAAATCTTGTCCAGCTCAAAGGGGTCATGTTTGAAAATTTCCTTCACAGCTTCAATAAATATTCAATGAATTCACTGAAAGAGGGAAGGTAGTGAAAATCTGCAGCTTTTTTTTTTTTTTCTACTCTCATCCAAAAGACAAAGGAAGCAATTTCCATGTTAATGCATGAAGACCTGTGCAAGCACCATAAAAGTAAAATAGGCTTGTCTGCTTTGAGACAGCATGTGATTTGTGGCATTCCTCAAAAGGCATTTCCTATTCCTATTTGAAGAACATTTGACAACACGGGGACTGGGGGACCTCTCAGGAAAAAAGAAAAATAAAGAAATTAGTTTCTTCTTTAATTTAATTGCAATCTTTAAGGTTGCTCTTTGTTCCTCAGTTTCCTGACAGAGAAGCCTGTGTTCTGTATGTACATATGTGAGGGATTTATTAAATAAACACAGAGTGTCTCCTCTGTTTTCTCTATACCCAGCGAGTTGAAATGCTCAATTCCCAGTTGTAGAACCTTTGACAAGCAGAAGAAAAGCCAAACCTCCCCAATGAGAAAACAACAAAACCAACCAACCAAAGGTGATTTTACCTGCTTAGAGACATGCCAGGTTTTAAGTAACTGTGATGAAGTTTTCCAGGATGTGCGTCTCTTTCAATGCACTGGCTGACAGGAGTCAGACTGAATCAGGGCTGAGCAGAGAGCTGGGCGTGTTGGGCATGTGAGATTCCTCTTTTGTTTTTGCAGAATCCATCAGCATGTAGTGAGTGGGGCAGGAAATTAGGGTAAGGGTTATTTCATGAGGCAGGTGGTTAAACCCTGCTCTGGAGAGCTGGTTCCCGTCCTCCATTAGTTCCTAAGCAATGTCAGGCATATCAGTGGACTACGCCGGTAAGACAAATAGAAGTTCCTGATTTTCCAGGTGCTCCTTTTGCTAGACTGGGGCTGGATTTACAGAAGGGATGAGCATTCACAACTGGAATGTAAATAAAGGGAGCCATGTCAAACTAAATTATCTGGGGAAAAAGGGATGCTACAAGTCTCAAATTTATGATTCCTTTTGACGAGTCTGGGCTTCAAATCCCAGACTGCAGAAGCGAGATCTTAGAGAATGGCTGTGATTGTAGTAGTATTTGTGATGCACTTAGATACCAGTAAAATGACCAGTATAAAGAGTTCCCAAAGAAATGTCATTATTTTTTTTCAGTCTTGACAATTTTACCATAAATAAAACACAAGCTACAGTGCAAGAATAAGCTCTGCCAGACCCAGGAAGGATGAGTGAGGAATCAGCATGAATATTTCTGCACTATACTTGTCGTGCACCCGGATACAAGAGCGTAGTACCAAGCAAATATGATTATGCTGCTTTCCAAAATGTTTCCATACAGTATGGTGTGATGCTACACCCAAATAAATAAGTGTTTCCAGAACAAGACAGGGCAATACAGAGACATCTAAGCTGGCTCTGGATGCACACATGGAGGAACTAGATCTGGTGCTATATATAACACGTGTTTTTCCAGAAAAAGGCAAGGCACAACTGACAGGATTGTAAAACCATTCATATGATCGACTGCATCTCCTGTGCCTGTTTACAAGTGGCTGCAAAGGGGCTAGGGTGTACTTAGGTCATTGCAAACTTCTCATCTCAGAGCCAGCTTCCCGGATACGAGCCTGGATGCTTTGCAGAGAATGATGCTTGCTCCCAGCACCAGGCCTCCAAGAGCTCAACCGCGCAGTGAACACATGACAAATGGGCAGTTCTGGAAATCCTCACACCTCTGTGTTCATCCTACTCTTTTTTTTTTTTTTTTTTAATAAAAAATACAGATTTATTAATGAGATTTTCAATCTCAACTCCATTAGCTTTTTCTCTTCCATTACTAGCTCAGGCTGAAAGAAAGAAGGCTGGGTAGAGAAATAATAGCTTTTTTTGCACCAGCAAACACAGGTGGGGGGAGCTGGGCAAGCCCTGAGGTGTACAGCACCGCCAGCAGGTGCTCGCTCTGACATTTCTCCCTCCTGCCTGTCCCCTCAGCACAGAACAGCCTTCGTCTCCATCCCCCTCACCCCTGCCTCACTGCCTCCTCCTTCCTCCCTTCTCATTCTCAGAGCCCTCTCCTTCCTCCTCACCTCCTCCTTCTTCTCTGCTTGCTGTGACTAGAGAGGAGAATACAGATTTATGTATTCCCTACATGTGCTTCTCAGTTATTCCGGTCCATCTCTGGCTGTTGATTTCTCCTTCTTGTAGGTGAGTATCTCTTAGCTCTCTTCTTCCGTTCTCTTTGACCTTTCCTCTGCTCCTTGTAAGGCATTCTCTCCTCTCATGCTGTGAAATGTTCATGCTGTCTCATACTGTGAAATGATCTCTCTCACGCTCTCTCTCGACTATGTCTCTAGCACAGTCCTCAGGACTTTGTAAAGGATGCTATTGCACAATAAATACACGAGCGCTGCATCTGACTGCTGTCCTCTGCATCTGTCTAACCAGAGACGGTATTTTTTTTGAACATAAAAGATGTTTTAGCTATCCTAGCATATTTCTTCTCAGCTCTGTTGAAATATATATAAAAGTGTGTATTTTTTTTTAATCCAGCTTGAGGTGACCGGCACATGCCGTGCTGCCTTAGCTTGCACAGCTCGGTTGCTGAGGTGGTGCTAGCTGTGTGTTATTCTCCATTTCCCCTTTAAAATGCTCCATCTTTCTGACACTCCGGCTCTTGCAGCGGGATTGTGCGATCAGGTGACTCGGTGACAGGCCGGTTTGCTGCATTGTGGCATCCTCGGAGCAGCCACAGCGGTTTGCACGCAGCGTGTACGCTGAGGGGAGCGCCAGCCGGCACCCCAGGCACCCCGGGGTTAGGCAGGGACACACAAATCTGCTGTGTTTTCCTCCCTGGTGTGCGTGGCACCTGCGGGCCCTGCAGCTCCGGGGCTGGAGGAGCCGTCCCTCAGCAGCCAGCGGCCTTTCAGAGCGCCGCTGTGGCCAGACATCTTGGGAGTCCTTCCCTGTAATTGCCTCGAGCCTGCACCGGGCTGACGTTGCCTCATCATTGCAACCATTTATTATTGATATCTGAGTTGCTGAGTCATTAAACAGAGGTCATAAAAACATCCTTATTCTGCTAAAAACATTAGCTCATCGTTCCTGGTACTACAGAAGGCCGGAGAGACCTGGAAACCCGGTGACTGTCAGAAAGCAAGCGTGGACTGCCCGAGGGGCCCGGGCAGGCCCACGAGGTGCCCACAGTCAGGTGGGAGAGGCAGGAGGGCGCCGAAATGCAGACCTGTGGGCTCTGGCCAGCTGCCACTTCTGGCGTTGTGTCACTTGAGGTTAGCCTTTCGCTCCACAGGAGCTTGAGTTGTCTCTCTGGAAAGCAACAGCCCCAGAATCTCCCTCACCTCTGCCTGCAGGGCACTTTGGAGGCGTTAGTTAACCGGCTGCTGCCTGCTGCACAGCCCGCCTGGCTCCGCTGTGCTGGGGGCTGAGCTACCGGGGCTGGTCCTGTGCTCCCCAGCTCAGGATTGCTGAGCCTAGGGAAAGGCATCTTCCTCTTATAGTGCTACAGTTCACGTAGAATGAGAGAAGAATTTAATCTGCTTTGCTATGCATGCCCTAAATTTCCCTTCTCACTCTTCCTTGGGCCATTTCCTGCAGCTGAAGCCCCTTCTGGGGGGCAGGCCGCTTCGTGCAGGGACTGTTTCCCCCCTGTAACACGGTTCCGAGCCCCCCGCCAGCCGCCGCCTGTTTCCCGCAGTGCGGGGCCGTGCCGCCGGGCTCCGGGCGGCGCCGCTCCCGCAGGTACCGCCCGCGGCGCCTCACAGCGAGCGGCCCGGCACCAGGGTGCCGCCGGGGGGCCGGCAGGCAGCGCGGAGCAGCCGGGAAAGAGTTAAGGGAAGGTGGCGGGGCAGGCCGGCTGCCGGGAGCGAGCATGTGCAGAGTGCGGCCGCAGCGGGACCGCGGGCGAGCGGGGCGGCCGCGCTTCGCCTCCCGCCGCCGGCCGCGGGGCGCCCATGGAGCGCGGTGAGGCGATGGGGACGGGGGGGGTGGGGATGCAGCCGCGGCACCTGCCCGGGTGCCTCGCCGGCAGCGCCCCGCGGCCTCCCCGCGGCCCCGAGCCCGGGGATGCGCCGCCCGGGGCGGAAGGCGGGGGCTGCAGCCGGCGGTTTCGCTTTGCTGGCGGCGGGAGCGAGACAAAGGCGGGCGGCGGGGGCCGGGCCTGAGGGAGGGAGCCGCGACCCCCGGGGCGCCGCCGCCTCGCCTCAGGGGGCCCGCGGCGCCGGGCAGCGGCGAGGTGCTGGAGGCGGAGCGGCTCCTGCCGGGCGGCTGCCCCCTGCATCGAGCCGAGGGCTTTCCCAAACGCCTTTGTTGCAGCGATTTCAGCCCAAGTTTTCATCCGGGGAAGGGAAAAATCAGCGTGGGGCAGGGCCGGGGGGCTGGGGGCTGGCTGGCATCCTCGCCGCGGGTTGTCTGCGGCGCCGGGAGGGCACAGACCCGGATATTAGCCGCAGCTGAAGGCAGGGGAGTCCTCTTCTTTTTTTAACCTCAGCCGGTGTCAGGGTGGCTGCTCTTGTTCCGTTTTTGGCACGGAAAACGCATTCAGAATGGCCGAATTTCTGCAGGATGGGAAACCGGAGTCCTTCCGTCCATCCTTTGCACAGGGTTTCACAAGCTGGCCCTAGGCTTTTTAGCACCCGGGATGCGATGCGAGGTGGCTTGCCCTTCCCCTCAGGGTGAGCCGAGTCCTTACGCTAGGGCTTCCTAGAGAGCTTTTGGCACTGCTGGTCCACAGCTGCCGGGGAAGCACAAACTTGTTAAGTCTCCTAATTACACAGCAGCAGCAGCAAACCTCTGCCAGGTGAAATATTTCCTATTGTCCTCTGACCATTTATTTGACAGGTTTGTCGTGTTTCCCTCGTAGTCCTAAGGTAAATGCAGTCCCTGGGGGAGCTGACTTTTTTGCAGGCGAGGTGGCAGCAGTTCAACAACTGCTGGAGCTGCGGGCATTGGGGATTTGCGAGAGGACCACATTGCCCAAAGGGTTGCTCCATGGCTTCCAGGAGTGCAAAAGCATTAATATGTGTACTGCAGCAGCTAGACACAGGGCTAGCCACCATTTGGTGGTAAATAGGAAGCTCTGGAAAAAAAATAAATCTGTAGAATTAGTAGGAAACAGAAAGGGAAGACTTACTGAAACGCAAGCGTTGACACCTGTAGCCACTTTTGGCCAACGCTGAGGAAAGCCCTGTAGGAAGTCTGTACTCACAGCACTGTGATGCCCACGGCACGTCCTGGAGGCTCCTGAATCTCAGCGCCTAGTCTCGGTGAGAAGGTACGGCCTCGTCTGTGCAGGGATGGCAGGAAATGCCTGTGTTCTGGGGGGCACAGCCCTACCTGGGGATAAACTGAGGTTGTTCGCTTGAAGTTGAATGTATGTATTTTCCCCCGAGTGGCTTTGTGCATGCCTGCAGACTCCATAGTTGTTCCCTGAACAGATGTTCCCCTTTTTGTAGGGGGGAAGCTGAGGCACAGATGTTTGTTTTTCACCAGTAGACTTGAAATTGAAACACAAAGCATTAACTCCAAGTTGCACGCTTCAAGTAGCAGCTTCCTAAACAAAGGACAGCAGAATCGTTACAAGCAGGTTATTTGCTGTCTGTGAGACTCTTTGAGATCCTGCATGATGAAGAAGGGAGCAGTATCAGCCTGGGGGAGGGAAATGGAGGGGCAAGCAGGTGCTGAGCCGATACTGCCTGTGCCTGCATAACATCTTGCTGAGGTCTGGCAGCGCGGCTGCAGCCGTGGCCAGCGTTGCTGTTCCCACTCCGCAGCTGGGTGGCAGGGGAGGCTGGAGCAGCTTCCTCAGGAGAGTTCAAACCTTGGGATTCTTACTGCGAGGTCCCGTGGCAGTCTGCGAGGAAGGTCAAGGGGGCTACAGCGTGAGTTAAGGATAGCTGATTGACAGGTGGGTTGAGAGTAATGTAGATCTCTGCATGCGTGTGGAAATGATACCTGATAGTGGGAGCTCTGCAGTTGTGCTGACAATGTCATAACGTGATGTGGTGCCGAGCAGGGAAGGACGAATTTAACCTTGAAGCGAGATGCTGGTTCCTGACCTCGAGTGTAACGGAGGAAGAGGTTTTTGGGTGAGGTGGAAGACTTTTTGAGGTGGTGGGATTGGAGTCTTTAAATTGAGGTATCATTTATAATCTATACTTTAATTAAGCTCCTTAGAGAAGTCCTAGGGATTGCAGATACAGGGATCCCTTTGGGCTTTTAATTTGTCTGTCTCCTTATTCCTTCACATCAAGAGAGAATGAGTTGTTTTGCAGTGTCCTGAATGTGCTTGTGTTACCTGTCCATTTGATTAAGGCAATGGCTGTACTCAGTTCTCGTGCTACAGGGCTGCAGGCAGGCGCTGCATTGTGTGCAGGAAGGATATTTTCTCTCAGTGCATAATTAGCCACACGAATTTAGTTTTTGCCTTCCTCTGAAGCATCAGGAGCGAGCCAGGTTGGGGCAGAACATGCAGAAGGAGGAGGTCTGGGGGCAGTGGGAGAGGAGGAGGTTGCTCACCCCTCTGAGAACAGCGCACAAAGGTCTTTTTGCTGGCATTAGGTGCTCTGCTGGCAAGTCCTGTTTGTATCCTCAGAATCATGCTTATCGTGGAGTTTGGGGCCAGGCTTTTAGATTTCCTCTGCAGCACACTGTGGGTTGCAATGGGTCATCTCTGTGAGACCCGTTGAAACAGTCCTTTGCCAGTTTTGGAGCTGCTGCGGGGGCTGTGGCATGTTTTTTTGTGTTCTTTGTTCCTGGAATGTAAATCTAATCTCCTTAGACTAAAGGACCTCTGTCCTTATCCAGATTACAGAGATCTGTTGCAAGGAAACTGCATAAAATTTAATAAATTGATATCCGGGAGGTCTGCCTAGATTTTAGGCAGAGTCCTTCCTGTCCTTACACTTCACAACAGGGAGTTTTTCCTCATGGAAGATGAAGGGAAAGTGTTCTGAAAAGCTCCTACAAAAGAAAAGCTTGACATAGTGGCACGGAGGAGACCTGTTTGCTGACACTGAAATCATAGAAGTAACAGGAAATTTTATTGTTGGCACTTGTGCCTTAGGATTCATTGTTTCTGGATTGCCTTTAATAAATGTCATGCTTAAGGAAATGAAATCAAGTTGTTTTCTTTTTTTTTTTTCTTTCTTTTTTTCCAGTCTCAGGCTGCCTACATGGTAAGACAAGAGAGGTACCAACATGACTAATTAAAGGGCAGCAGTGTTTCGTTCCCATGGGCTAATTATTCTGTAGAAAATGGGTCAATTACTTAGATAAATTGTTTGCCAGCAGGAGGCAGGAAAAGCCTCTGCTCCCACCCCTCTCCTTCCTTTGGTGGAAGGCACTGCCCACGTCCATAGGCGGTTGCAATCCCTTGGTAAGTTCTCAGATGCTGAAGGCAGGCACTGAAGGTGGGGAGTGACCCCTGCGCCAACAGCGATGCGCTCCCTCCTGGCCTGGGTGCTCCTGCGCTGCTGTGGGTGAAGCAACGTCCAGCAAAGCTGTTCCTCTGCGGGATCTGGGGTGAGAAGTCGGGCAGCACGGATGGGAGGTCGCTTTCCAAACAAATCTGCCTGTTTTGAAAGGTGAGGTAGGGTATTTTTCCTTACTTCTTCTCTAAGAAGGTTCATCTTCTAGGGAGCGAATGTTTTCCTATGTGAAAGGTAGTACCTGTTTGTGGCTATGATTGGTAGGGGGCTGTAAATGATCCCCTTCTACTTCTCAGATCTGCTTCCTGTATGTATTTTAATACCCCCTGGTGACTTGACTGCCTGCCCGTGTTGCTTGCTGTTAGCTCTGCAGGCTCTGAGCAGGCTGGGCAGGGGAGCAGAGGGCTGATTTCCTTGTACATCAGAAATAAATGCGGCTGGTTTTTCACATTTCTGTGACAACACGTGAAGCAGGAGTATCCAGATGGTTTCCGAGCTCTTAGGTGAAGGTGCTTGTGCAGCCAACCAGAAAGAGTGCTGAAAGAAAGCCAGGCTGGGCAAAGGCTCTGGCTCCGCAGGAAGATTACCAACATCTGTGCCAACGGAGAACAACGTGCTCTTTCTGGTCAGTCAGAGTGCTACATTCCTGGTTGTAAATGATACACCCAATAATGTCTAGTGCAAGCCAAAGCCTATGCCCTTCACAGGCCAGTTGAAACAAATGTAAATTCTATTTATTTGCAGGTGGATGCTGCTTTTTAACGCATCTCTGTAGGCTAAATGAAAGCTGGGCTGCTTTAGAAATGTGTTTGTAGGCATATCTGAACGAGAGCCTTTTGGTTACTAGTTCAGAGGTGTCTAGTTATTAGTGAGCGTAAAAGAGAGAAGCATTTTATTGGCTTCATTTTGTTTTAGATCTTTATTAGTGCCAGCACACAAGGTTTGCCTCAACCTTATTTCAACCCCCTCCACCCTCGCAGCCTTCCTTCAAAGCTGGATTAGATTACAGAGGGAATCTTCTCCACCGCCAATGTGCTGCCTTGCTGTCGTTGCATAAGATCCAAGTGCCAGCAGTCCCTAGATAAGTGTTGATAGCATGAGCTGGTGGGGCTGTGGCTTGACTCCTTCCTGGCTGCCCCTTTGCTCTCAGGTGCTCAGGGTAATGACGGTAGCCTTCTGCGAGGCACCGTGCTGTGCTGGGGGCATGACGAAGTATCTGTGAAGGGGGAGGCTCCCTCCTTAGCATGGACAGCTGCGTGCTCCAAAGCGCCTGCTGGGTTCGGGGAGCCTGGCTTGGTTTGTTTTCAGCTGGAGTGCACCCACAGAAGATGGCCAGGCTCAGTCAGCTCCACCAGCCTCATCGTGGCTAAGAGATACTGGCAGGGTCGCGTCTGTACACAGCTCTAGGTAGGCTGGTTCCTTGCTGCGTGCGGCGGTGTGCCTGGTGGGAGTGGTGTCTGGCAGCTTCCTCTTCAGCCAGCCTCACCAAGGTAGGCACGCGTCACCTGCGGGATGTTCTTTGTCCAGCGTGTTTCCCTCGGGTTTTCTATCAGTTGAGGCTGATGGTAAGGATGTTTCCAGTAGAATAAGAATTCCACCAGAATAAGAACGCTTTTTTTTTTTTTGTGCTTTCTGGTGTTTTTAACATGTGTATGTGGTTTCCCATACTGGTGTGATAGGTGCTGTGTGATTTGGTTTGTTTTGATCCAGCAGTTCTTTCCAAGGTAGATCTCGAAAATCAGCCTTTAATTGGAAGTGGACTTGCACAAGAACTGCAGGATGTAGGGCACAATTCACAAAACTGTTCTAATGTCTGCCAGGAAGACAGGAGCTGCTGTGAAGGTAATGTAATGATTCTTGGGCAATATAGATGTTGGCTGTCCTTGCTTGGGGTTTTCCATTGCCAGTTAATCCTTTACATGGAGGTGAGATACTGGCTTTCCAAAACATCATCTTCAGTCACTTGAGCTGACAGGGGCTGTATCCTATCAGCAGCACCCGAGGCAGCTGAGCCATCCACTTTTTGTGCAAAATGGAAAACAGAGGTGCATATGTAAAGCTGACAATTAGTTATATTATATTGGCATATAACTCATGGATGCTCAAAAGGTCAATCCTTAGGGTGCAAGTCAGCTCTTAGCTTATTATATCCTTCAGGAAGCAATTCCTCAGCTTGATGTTTGTATCATGAGGTATTAGTGCTCACCATAAAGGCAGCTAAAGGCTCTGTTCTTTCATAGATCAGCTGGAGCGTAACTAGCTTTTCAAAGAGCAGGTCACTAAGTAGCACATATTCTTATCTAAAAACGTAATGTATGCACATGTTCTGATTCACCTCTGATTTTCACGGTAGGAGCCCCAAGAGCTGCAATAATGCATAGTAGTCCAATTCCAAGGTAGGGTGTGCTACCACGGAGCAGGGGGGAGGTTCGTTTTCTTCTTGTTTCTTTTCCCAGCTACATACCAGACACACAAAGTGCCAGATTCTGATGAGAGAAATGCAGTTTTCATGGCATGAGATCGCTGTTCGGGAAACAAGGACTGGACAATGTCAGGACAATGATTAACATTTGCTGTGCTTTGGTCCAGGGCTTAGCAACGTTTGGAGTACTAAACGCTGTAAGTGCTAACACCAGCACTTCCGTGGCATCCTTCTGAGAATCTCTCTGTTCTTAATGAATTTTCAGTGCCTCTCCGTGAGGCTGGTATTATTAGTGTCATTTTGCAGACAAGTAGATAAAATAAAATGCTTGTATAAGCACATTCTGCAAGCCAGGAAAAATCAGGAGTAAAATTCAGGAATACTGATGTTTTGACCAGTTCTTGAGCTACTACCTTGAACTTTCTCTTTCACCAGGAAAGAGGTGAAGGGCATTAGTTTTGGTAGCCCTTTTCTTATCAGGTTAGGAACCCTGAAAGTGAGACATTATGCAACATATCTAAGTATGCATGTGATACTTGAAAAAATGGTAATCAGATAAGTTGCTAGGCGACGGTACCCTGCCTTCAATTACCAAAAAGCCAGCGACTTTGCTTTCATGATGTAATGTGTTCTGTACTTCTTCATAAAGCAAGTGTAGGTGGAGTTTTGTGAGAGTTGCTCCTTTTAACTCTCTTCCTGCTTAACCGCCATACTGCAAGGTCAGCTTTAACCCCAGTTTTAGAAAAAAAATCGTCACAGAACCTGAAATCAACAGGGAAAAATGTTTGCTGAGCTCTTCAAGGTAATGAAGTCTATGCAAGTGTATATAAGTAAATAACCTCCTGTCCCACGGGATCCCAGCAGCCTGTGGGAAGTAGACCACAGCTCATCCCTGGGAACATGATAGTAAGGAAAAGGATGAGAGATTCGTGCCAAAAGGTACGTAGCAGGGATATGTGGCAAGCTGTGAGAAACCTCAAACACAGAGACCCGTTCACCCCAAAGTACCGAGAGCTGTGGCAATGCACGAGAACCCGCGCGTAAAGCCAGCTGGTTTGTTTTCGCTGCCGTAGCAGGGAAGGAACGGAGGGAACATCAGCAGTGAACTGTACGTGGGGAAACAGCGAGACTCTAATAACACGAGACAGAGCTACCAGCACAGGGGAGTGTGTGTGTGTGTGTATGTGTGTGTTTGAAACCTGACTTCTTTTTTTATTTTTTTCAGACAGATTGCAGGATAACAACAAGAAGAAATAAAGGCTCTTGGCAGTTATTCCAGACCCATTTCTGCTTTTTAGCGATAAACGGCCACAGAAGCGTTTGCAGATACTGGAGGTGTGTGTGGGTGCCAGCACCTGCCTGTGCCTCTTCAGCTCTTGGGTGGTGGCAGGGCTTTTAGGAGGAAAATGTGAAACTGGAGGTCTGATGTGCTTCTTGAGGCTTTGCCAGAAGCCTTTAGTAGAAATAGTGGATGGCTGTAGAGGTATTTGGGAAAGTATTCTCCTAACCTTCCAGATACTTTGTTTTTCTCAGGAAATTGCTGCTTTAGAGAGTTGGGTTTGGAACTTTGCTGCTGCTGCTCCTCTTCCAGAAGGGGGATTTCCTCCTGGGGAAGTGGGGATGGCGCAGTGGTGGTGTGCCCTAGCTATGGCTGCACTTTGTATTTCTTCTCTACAGTCTTTTTTCTTCCCTTCCTCTTGGGAAGGAGGCTCAGCCACACCTCCTGTGTTTGGGTTGCTGAGATGTTCAGATCCCAACTGGTCTGTGTATGGGTTCAAAAGCCCTGATCGAAAGGTGTTGGGGGAGGAAGGGTGTGTTGGGGTCCGGTTGGCAGTGAGACCTGCACCATGCTCCATGTAAGCTGTGCCAGAGCGGGGTGAGTTTCCGAGAAGACAGATGCTTGCTTTTTATTTCCAAACCTGGCACTTTCTCCCCAGGAGAAGCCTAGATAAACTGAGCCACAATGCTGCTCAGTGTCTTTGTTGGTGGAAATGTTCATTTTCATCACTAGGTAGTTGCATGGACCTGAGCTTTCTTTGGAGCACTTTGGAAATCAGGAAAAAGCATAAGCAGATGGTTGAAGGAAAATGCAAGTAACCATTTAGCAGTCAGGAATTTCATCTCCATTATTCTCGTTTGATGAGTGCTATTGCCGAGCTGTACTAAAGTGCAGGCACTGACAAGGAAGCCTGAGTCTGTGGGTTTTAGATTTTGAAATCAAGCCCTTACCTTCAGCTCTACCTCTCCGCTCACGTATTCCGATTTGCTAATGAAGAGTTTCTTCAGTGTTTATTTTCTTTCAAGTGTAGATATGCAAGAAACTAAAGCTATGATTTCTCAAGCATTTTGAGCTCTTAGAAATGAAAAGCTTCCTTCTGTTTGTTTTTCTTCTCAAAAAAAGGAATTCCTTCCTGCTGGGTGGTGGCCTGTGAGCCAAACCTGGGAAGTGATACGGCTGAGAGCTACCAGCTTTTTGGGGGTAGTGGTCAAATGGATGACACATCCCTTGGTCTGGGTCACTGTGGCACCTCGTGGGTGCCAGGGAAGGGGCTGAATTGTGTGGCAAGGTGCAGAGCAGGGCGGCGTTGTCCCAAAGTTAGGTTAATTGAAGCCTCTGGGGAACAGCAGCCATATGTAGGTGGGTTCTGGTGAGGCATCTGCATTGTCCTCCTGCAAGAGGGCCTGCTTGGCCCCGCTCTGTCCCTCTTCTTTCACGCCAAGCCTTTGAGACAGGAGGGAGCACTCGAACTGTGATTCCTTGAGCTCAGCTGGCAATAAATATACCCCTTCCAAAATGTTGCTTTAGCTTGTTCCAGAGTGTGTTCAGCCCTGTGACAGACACTGGGGTGTGTTCGTGACAGTTCCTCATCTGCGGTGGGAGATGGGATCTGTTTCTTACCTGAACAAAGAAGCAAACCGGCTGTCCCTGAGGCACAGCCCGTGGGCTAGGTGCAGTAGTGTGCTTCCTAATGCTCAGGTGTGTGCATTGAAGGAGCCGGGAGCCTGTTGTTCTTCACTCTTTTTCAAATCAATTTGCAGACAAATAGATCTGACTATGTAAAAGAGGTTCCCAGTATTCTATAAAAAGCGTTTCTTGGAAATACTCCTTGAGATGTTGTTTACATGTGTCTGATGAATAGTTCAGCAGAAACCTATACCCAACTGTGGCAAAACACGTACAATGGAAGTAGCATACGTGCAAGTCATTTGTGGGAACATTAAGTTTACAGCAATTTAAACCAGAGCTGGTTAACAACGAAGTTCTCTTCTCTTCCAATCCGATGTACAAATACCTGGCTGTTAAAATAGCAACTACTAAGAGAGGCTCTGAAGTAGATGCAAGAATCGGTGCGCATGCAGAAAGCACTGAATGTGTCTCTATAATACCCATGTTACATTGATTTAATTAGTGGTTTTATGCTATTCATCACTCCGTTAATCTTGGTGGGAAGGTTTTGTTGGGGGAGGATTAGTTATTCAATCTGCGTTTTTAATTGGAGTGTTTTTGTAGTTCAGTGTTATCTAAATAAAAACAGTGTGGTGTCCTTTTTTTTTTTTTTAAGAGAAAATACTTTGTTTCTCTTGAATTACTGTTGGATTTAGGTGCTCAAAAACTCAGATTCATCAGGATGATGTGAAGATCCTATTTGTTACGCAGTCTGGCACGTAAATGTTCCTGCTCTGTAACGTCTTCACATGCAATTAATCCAGAAAATGTCTATGTGTAGACAAGCCCTGCGAGTGTAAGATCTGTGAGGCTGAAGCTAGTACGGTGCTGGATATTTTTGTGTTGGAGCTGGCACCTCAAGGTGTGACTTATGTGAAAACCAGGAGCGTGGCATCCTAAATGTCAGTGCTTGAAGAGATGGAGACGCTCGCGGGCTCTGCTTGCTGCCTGAGCCTGATGCAGAGGCGAAAGGCAGTCTCCTCGCCAGAGCAGGGGAGAAGCAGCGGCGCATGTGGCCCCCGAAACGGGCTGGGGTGGGGGGCAGTGGCAGGGACCTGCCTACATGAAGGCATGGAGGGGGGAAGAAGAAATGAGAGATGCTGGGAGAAGTGAGGATGTGGGGGAGATGGGCAGGCAATGTTAGGAGAAGGAGGGTTGGGATGAAAAGGAGTCAGCAGCTTACTTAAAAAAAAAAAAAAAAAAAGAGAGAACATTGGCAGACCCTTCAAGGGTTAAACAAGACCTTGGCTGAGATGGCAGTGGTGAGGAACCTTTGGTCACTGGCTCCAGTGAAGTTGCCCCGGTGTTTGCTGTGGCTGGGCTCCAGAGGGACAGTGAAGAGCGGAAAGACCCAGCCCAGGCAGGGGAGAGGCAGCTGCCAGGAGCCAGCCCGGGCGAGGGGCAGGTACAGGCACACCTGGGGCTCTGCGGGGTCAGGCCTCCCACACCCCATGTACTGGAGCTAAGCTCTCTGCACACCTAGCTCTTTCGGTGCCTAAAGCCTCTTAGACTGCGCTCGGTTGAAATAAAACTGTGCTGCTTTGCTCTAGGAAGGCTGCCTGCTCGGCGTATTAGCTGTTGGTCACACGCAGCGGGCTCGGAAGCGGCAGGCGTCTGAGGAGGCTTGGACCTGCTGGAGACAACCCGGCTGCTCTGCGGATGCTGTGAGCCAGGAGCAAAGCGGGGCCCAAAAGCGGGAGAGCTCCAGGATCCCTCCCCAGAAGAGGTAAGAGCTGGGGGCTGAAAGCAGCGGGAGTGGGCTCTAGGGCAGAAAATCAGAGCAGTTCTCCAAGCACAGAGGTGAATGGGTTGTGAACGTGACCTTTGAAATTCAAATGTGCAGAGTGGATGGGTGATGGTCAAGAGGTGAAGTGATTTCCACCAGTTCAATCTTTGAGTTGCTTTCTGGAGGTGTAAATAAGGTCACTGCTTGCACACGTTGCTCTTGATTTCATTCTGCTTTGTGTCACGTTGTTCTGATCGCTCGTAATTTGTATTGCCAAACTTATTCCAGTGCTATTGTCTCTTTAAAACCTCACACACACACGGCCTCAGGCAGTTAAAACAATCAGGACAGTGGAACAGTGTCTCTGAACTAAAGGAGAGCAGTAGGTAAAGAGCGGAGGGTTGATTTCTCTGGTAGAAGCCCAGGTGTGAGTCAGATGATGTGCAGTCTATTCCTGGCCCTACCAAGCAGTGCAGTCTCTGCACCTGATTCACCAACGTGCTACTCTGCTAATCTTCTCAGGCTCAGCTTGCCTCTGTCTGTTGCAGCCTGCTACACTCGCCTAGAGTGGATGTAAAATGCTATCAAATCAGAAGGTGATTTAAAACCTGGGGCAAAGCTTTACATTGATCCTGGCAGATGGGCTGGACACTGCGGGACCACGATGGCAGTCTGCACACCCTGCAGCCTTTTCAGAGCGCTCTGCGAGTCTGTGGTACGTGGTGTGGTGCCCAACAGGGGGCTAGGTGCTGGTGCTCTGACACGGCTTGCAGTTCAAGCTATAATCTTGTTTTCTGTGTGGTGGGTGAGGCTTCATGGTAGGTCGTGCACAGTGCTCTATCTGACTAGGAGCTCGCTTTGAATTTTCCTTATGCACCACCTCCACGTGCAGACTTGCATAGCACCTGCCTCCCTCAGCCTGTCCTCTGCCTCAGGGGTCTCATTGCCATCTCTCAATGACCAAGCTGACCAAGTCAGCTGCTGGAGGAAAGCAGCAGGCTGAACTGCGGCAATGCTCGTGGTGAGGGGTCAGCTGCTGCCTCGGGCTCTGGGTGTGTTCGTGCTGCTGGTTGTGCAGCCCAACACGGGGCTTCAGTTGGTCAAAACACGTCATCTGCTGAGCAGTAAGGCTCGGGCCAGTGCTGCAAGGTTATGACAAAGCAAGTGTCAGCAGCTTCCCGGGAAGGTTGCTGCTGCTGGACTGAGCCCTGGAACAAATCCAGCCGTTTTGTCAACGATGCAGCTCTGAGTGCTTCTGAAGAAAGCCGTGTCTGGCAAGCGCTGTGGTGTATGGTGCTATTGCTGCGAGTGGAGCAAATGCTGCTTATCGCATGCCCTCAAGAGCCATCAAAGGAAGCGCAGACGTCTCCTATTACTGTTAAAACAAAAACTGAGTGCCGCATGGGCACAAGAAAACATAGATCCATTGGCAGCAGAACAAGACTATGAATAATTCATTCCTCCAGTGCCTCCTGTATGTTCCATCCACTCTGGCTGTTCAGGATGCTGGCTGCCGGAGATGGAGACAGATCTGCTTCCACAGCCACGGGGACATGACCCTGCAGGCTGTGATCAGCACTCTGCTCACCTTGCCCTCCACAAAACTGGCTTGTGCACTGTTGTTGTGACATCCTTGAGGACACAGCGGTAACCTTTGATCGTCCTGTGGGCTGCTGGTAAGAACTCAAGTAGCACCAGCAAAACTGGGATGCGTCCACTAATAGCAGCCTGGAATTGTCTGTGAGGTAGGGGAAATGAGTCAGGACCAAGGTGGAAGTGTTGACTCCTCTGGCCTGTTTTGCGAAAGGTGGTAAGGGGGTCATCTGCTGTTAGCCTTCTGAGCACAGCTAGGATTTGATTTTTCTTTCCATGTGGAGCACCTTAGTGAAGAAGATATTGGGAACTTCTATAAAATATGTTTGATTTTTTTTTCTCGACTCATTTACTAGTGGTCATTTGTCTGCGTAGTAGTTAGAAACCTTGTTGGCAGCTGATGCTGAGAGGTGCCAAAAACTTATGAAACTTCAGAGGCTAAATTCTCTGCTCATAGCGTGAACTGCTCTGAGCTCAGGTAAGAGGTGCATTGGGAGCTCAGGGTGAGAGAAACCTTTGCTGAAGGTTTATTCAGAGGTTGTTCTTCAGCACAAAATACACAGATGTGGAGGGGTTTCTACTCTCTTTTGCTTCTTCCCTCTGACTTGTTGGTATGAAGATTGCTTCAGCCATGTCATGTACCCAGGCTGAAACAAGCATACCATACTGCGGAGTTTTGACTATTTTCCCCCATTTTCCTTCTAAATCTTCCAGACTTGCTCTTGGCTATTAGACTTTTGTTGAGAGGTATTTACACTTTTAGTGTGGGTAAAGCTACCTGTAACTAGCAACTTCTACAGAAATGATGGGCTTCTTAAAGCAAAAGTTCAATCCTTGCACTTAGAGGTGACTTGTAATGTCCCCTACTTCATTTTGAGAGCAGTTCAAATGTTCTTCCACAAATATAAGCTCTGAGGAAGGAAACTCAAAGGCATTTCAATCAAGTCACTATAACTCCCAACCTGTAAAAAGGGTTTGTCCTCCTGTGGTCTGGGCAGCAGCGAGAAGAGGATAGACTGGAAGAATACTTATTTTTTTTTAAACTGGAGAAAGAAGTAGACAAACAGAGCAGGCGGTGGATTTGTGGTTTCCATAGTGATGTAACTGTGGAAGCTTTTGTACGGCTGAGCTTTGCCTCACTGCAGTCACAGTTGAAGGCTGTGAGTATTCAGCTCTTCTGCCAGGGAAGTGTAAATGTACATCAAACGTAGAAATGGCTGAAAAATGCAACTGCCAGTCTGTCATTTATTATGTTCGCCACGTTACCTGAATACGTGGATGTCAGGAAGCTTGGTTGTATCATGGCTTATTTCTCCTTTCCATTGTCCTGTGCTGTAACAATGCGTGTGATAATGCTGTGACAGTGCCACAGTTCTTGTACCAGTCAGTGATATGCTGACCTGTGTCCTTTGCTTACTTCTCACGTGTACGTGCATCTGTGACTCTGCTCATCCACGCTGATCTCAAACAAGCACTGATCAAGGAACATATACCTAAGTTTTTCAGCATGTTAACTGATCTCAGTACCATCCTGTGAAACTGGGCATGTGTGCTTAATGCTTTGTGTAATCATTGCCTCAGCTGTTCCTGTGCAAAACAGAAATAAGCTGCATGTGACATAAAGTCATTTATTTTAATGAGAATTTTGGGAGTGTTTTGACCTTTTGGGGAATTCTTGTATATGGAGAGAGATGTATGTGACTGTAAGTGGTTGAGTTTGAGAGCATGTAAATCTGGCTTTCAAGAGATGTTGGAGTGCAGAATTTTTCAGTATTATTGGCAGGTCACAGAGGCAGAGGAGAGAGCACCTTAGAGAGGATGTACACATCAGACCCATGCCAGTCCTGCCTGCCCACCTGCACAGGCCATTCCTCATGAGTCACAGGCATTAGTGTCTGCTACTGGATGTTTCTCATGCTCACCCCCCCCCCCCCGGAACAGAGCTCCCTTACCTTGAGCATTTGTTTTGCTTGTCAGATGGATGTAATGGGTCATCTGTTCCCTTTATAGAAAGGAATGTTAATTATTTTCAGAATGCTAATTAGGTTGCTGATGAGGAGCTTTACTGCAGCACCATTTCCTTTAATTACTCACTCAACTGCTGTACAGAGCAGCTTATTGAGGATGCTGTTAAATACAAATGCGTGTATCTGGCTCAGAGATGCACCTTCAGGCTCCCTGGAAAAAAAAACTCTGGTAAATTCAGGAATCCACGTGACACAGATGATTGAGCAGACGAAGCTGGTGCTGAGAGCCGCCTAGTCATGCGGCCTTTTTAACTCGGTGTGAATTCAGCACTTCTGCAGGCGGCTGGCTGCAGGTGCTCTCCCTATTCCAGTAGTGCTGCGTGGCTTTGGGCCAGGTCACTGACCACTGGTGCTACCTGCCACACCAAGCTGTAGCTAGAGGCAGCTCTTGCACCAAATAGTTTGGTCTAATTAGCCAGGTGGCAGCCAGAGGCACAGGAAGATGGGGTGACTCATCCAAGGTCATCCCTCAGATCCTAGCAAATCTAGTAATAAAACTGAGGTTTCACGAGTCCCGTGTTGCTGCACTGTACTATTTAGCCTTTTGCGTCTCCCTTGGGACCACTGCATGACTTGCCATCAATTTGCATATTGCCTCATGAGACAGCACAGCCTCGTGACAACCCAATCCATGTGTCCACCTTGGTGTTGACTTAGGAATGTCCTTTTGCTTCTCCATCTGAGTCCTAGATGCTTCTCGCTTCTCTCCTTTTTTCCCCACCCTTCATTGTAGAGATCTCAACGTCTTTTAGAATTGCTCTGGGAGAGCTACAATATTGTACATGGCACTTTAGTTGTACTCCCAGCATGAGAAGTATTGAGTTGGATCTCCAGCATCCCATACTTTTTAAGTGCTGAGCCTTCCTGCAGCTCTGCAAAAGAGCTTCACCTCCTTGCAGCATCCTCTGATGCGTGGTCCAGTCTCTGAGACTTCATCCCGGTCTTCTAAAGCCTCTGCCACCTGATAACTCCCATGCTCTTAATCAGACTCCTGGAATTCTTCACACTCCGTGGCTCTGCCAGGGAGGATGATGAGGGAGGGCTGTTGAAAGGGAGCTGCTTCCAGGCAGCAGAAGGAACTCCCTGTGTTTGTATGCTGATCATCATAGACCCAGCCAGAGAAGGAAGGAGGATCTGTCAGTGCTGTGGCTGCAGCGCAGAGCTTCATACGTTGTAATGTGCTGTCAGAGTGCCTACATTCAGGTGACTGAGAGTGACTTAAGGCAGAAAGTGAGAAATACCTTAGAAAACTGTTTTCAGCATGGGGTATGAAAAGTCACCTTCTAGTTCTTGTGCGTTTTCAGGAATGGATGTATGCTGCTAGAACAACTTGTGTCTAACCTCCACACGTGGACTACTGCCTTAGCTGGGCACATGTGTTTAAAATTTACCTCTGCATATGCAGCATTTCAGTTAACTTTGTGCATCATTGCAGCTGTGAGAACTCTGAGAGACAACAAGGAAGATACAGTGAAGCAAGCTGGTCAGCTACAGTGTAGGCACGATGTAGGTTCTAAGTTAGTAAGGGTCTGAGCACAAACAGCACGCTTGGAAAATGGCTGGGGAGCTGTTTTGAGCACCTTGGCATTGCTATAAACTGTTGTGCAAATTAGTGGCACTCTTGCTGTTTGGCATGTGTGCGATGTGACAGGCTTATTGTTGTATGTATAAAGATTAGTTACATAATGGAAGCATATTCAGGTTGGGTTAGTCATGGTGGGTGATAAGAACTTAAATTCTTACTCATCCCACTGACAGCGTATTGCTTAGATACCCACTGACTGTCATACAAGTCCTCACATGCTGCAGGTACGTGTCCCTCCAGAAAGGAACGGACAGGATGACCAGAAGGTATGCCTCCAGGACTGTCAATAGCAGATGCACGATTCAGGCACCAAAATGACAGCTCGTAAGCATTTTACATAAGCAGGGACAACATATGCTGCTGCTCTGGTTCCATTTGCTGTGGGTCACCTGATGCTGTATTTGTTGAGCAGATTCTAAAGATCGTTTTAAAAGAATTCAGGGTTTGGGTTTTTTGGAGAGTGGTGGTTTTTTTTTTTTTTTTTTTTTTTAAGTTATTTTCCCCATTAGCCAATGTGATCAGGATCAAACTGTTCAAAATTGAAACTGAGGATTTCCATCTTAGTCTTGTCACAAGATGGTTCCAACACACACAAGAGAGCTGGCATCTTTTTTCAGCGGGCACTTTGCCCAGAAGCATGAGGTACCTATTGTTGCCCAGAAGGAAAATAAGATAAACCAAAAAAACTTATAAGACATGGAATTATCCTATATAATCTCTGGTGTTTAACTGAGGTGGATAAATCAGGGTTCTACATGCTTTAAACACCTCTAAGGGAGTGTGGGAAAGGTGCAGGAATGGTTCCATCAGGAATGTGTAGGCTCTGCTCTTGTCTCCAGGATATCCATCTCTAGCTGTCATCACAGGCTCTACTTAACTACCAATGAGAGGCTGCAGAGACAAAGCTTGTATCTAAGGTATCGTTATGTGCCTGAGGTCCATGAATGAATTTGGGTATGTTTACATAGCGAGAGGGAAAGTTTATATGAAAATCAAAAGCTGCTAAAACTGCATCATGCAAATAATCCACTTGTTAGAACGCCATCGTGCTGCAGGAGCGGTGTGAGGCAGGTTACTGGAGGCTGCATCTCCAAGAACAAGTGTGCCCCGGTAAAGGTACGTTTCAGTCAGTACGAGTGAGAGCTCTGTGCCTGCACACAGCTCCCCACTGCCTAACTAACAACTGTCTCCTAAAATAACAAGCGGTATTTTAGAGTATATCTTTATCTTTTATCTTCAGGAAATTGCAGAATAAACTGAAAACATGAGTCAGGAGTTAAGGGCACCTGAAACGAACAGCTGGGCAGAAAGACCCAGATGGAAAACAGTCTGACTCTGGAAAAACCCTATGCTGTCCTGGAGCTCTGTGACAGGTCACTAGCTGGGCAGGACGCTTCTGTCACCCCTGGCCAAGGCCGTTCTGTGTAAGCACAAAAGGACAATTACACGGTAACTGGATAAAGCGTTAGGTTACAGTTGGATAGAATGAAGTCAGGTGAATTGCCCTGCAGTGAAAAGGCCTCTGCAGCCGTGTAAGCCTCCAGAACATCCCAGGGTTTGCCTCCATTCTGTCCTCCTGCTATAAAGAGTGGCAGGGCTGTGTTTTTTTTCTTTTCTGGTTGTGCTCCCCAGGCCCCACAGGGAAGCTAAGTCCTTCCTACCAGGTGTGGAGCACAGTAAGCTTCCTCTGGCAAGTACAGAGCAATTACTGGAGTGCTTAGTAAATGAGAGAAACTAATTACAGGAGGTGTTAAGAAAGAACTGAACTTGGTGGATGGGAAGTAGTTATCTGACCACTTCCTCTTATGCATTCCTGTCTGATGTAAATGACTGTAGAGCACAGGCTGGTAGGTAACATCTCCACCAGCCTTACAGCTGGGAGCGTCCTGCGTACCGTAGCATTTGCCAGTAGGCTGCCATGAAACTTCACCAGTAACTTCTCCTGGGAACCAGCTGAGGTACGTTTGGTTCAGTATTCCTTTCTCTTCAAAGATCAAGCACAGCGTGGTTTTCTAAGGTGTGGTAGTATGTTTGGTTGGGTCAACTGATGATGACGGGGCGGTGGTGGTGGAGAACAGTAAGTTTCAGATACTAAGGCTGCCTTGGGGCTTGAAGCTTTTTGAAGTTGTCAGGTTTCTGTCCCTGATCTGGCTGGAGTAGTAAGTTACTGAGAACACGGTCCAGGTCTGCAGTGGGTCTGATTGTCCCTGGCACCAGCATTTTGCCTGTGGAGCCCAGCAGTGGAGACACTGCACGTCGCAACGCCAGCTGCCAGACAGAGACACCTGGCTACCAACTGCACCTTCTCTGCACTCGTGTCCCCACGTGTTCCTGAAGCCCCTGTATGACCATCAAAGTATTTTTGCAAGGGGAATTCAGGGCTGGGGAAAGGTACTGTCTCGACTGTCCAAAGCTACATTTGTGCTTCTTTAAAGGAAAAGAGAAATTCTGAGCCTGAGAACATGAGCTGTGTTGTATTGGTATGAGTCATCTGTTTTGGGAAGAGCAGCTTCCAGAGGCAAGTTTAAAAACAACAACAACAACAAAAAAAATGAGTCAACTGGTGTCTGGTTTCTTTTCTGAGATGGCCAAGGACCTGGGCTACTTAGCGCCTGTGGTTGGATTATGAGGGTATGTTTTGTCAATCACTGCAAATTAAATATATATTAGAAAAGAGAAGAATTTTATGGCTTAGAACATTTTATTTTAAAGCCCAGGTAACAGAACAATAGGATTCTGTTTTTTTTTGTTGTTGTTGTTTTTGTTTTTTTTTGTTTTTTTTTTTTTAAATTTTGCTGCTTCTGCAGTAGTAGTGAATGAGGAAAGATGTCGTGGTGTGACATGGCCTTTTGAGGCACTGGCTGGCTGGCGTTTGTACAGGCCCTGGGTACCTGCATTGTCTGATACCTGGCTACATATTGTGGTGGCAATGTCTTAACTGTGAAGTACTCTGACACAACAGGAGATGCAAGGGACTTGGCTGTCTTAATAAACTGCTGCTTTAGGAAGGTGGTATTTTTCCTCCTGTCTCCCACTTCACCCATAACGTTAGCGTTTGGGACAGATGGATGCAATGGCAGGATCTGGCATTTGGAGCCTTCAGCCACTGATGTGCTGCTAGCCCAGGGCTGAGGCTGCAGGAGTTGGTACCCAAGAGCCTTCTCCTGCTGCTTGCATTTCATGTGGTGTTAGTCAATTGATAGTCGTGCGCTGCTGCAGTGCCAGGCTGGGGGAGACTGGCTTTAAAATAGTTGTCTTCCCATTTTTCTCAGGCTAAAAGAGGCCAGTGGAGATAGTTTGGCCCTGTGAAGTCATTTTCTTCTCTTTCTGCATGCTGCAGCTTCTTCAGACAGAAGGGAGTGCTGAACTAGAGTAGCACGGAGTGAACTCCAGCCTGCAGAGCAGAGTAGAATTTACTTTTTATGAAACTAAAATTGCATCTAATGTCAAGGGAAGCCGTTTCCAGTCTAGTCTTCTGAGCAGAGTCATCTGAGACAAGAGACTGGTGAAGAAGCACTCTGACTTACTTTGGCACCTTTTGTTTTGGGGGTTTTGTCAGCTCTCTGACAGCAAATGCAGACAAGGATAGTAATCTTTCACTTTTCTCCCAGTGCTTTCGAGGTTATTTTTCATCGTAGAGCAGCCTTTGGATCCCTATCCCACTGTCTCCCTTCCTCTCCCCATTCTTCTGTATTATGGCAACTCAGCTTCCAAAGCAAGACTTGCAAAGAGCAAATCTCTCCTAAGCCCAGGGCTGTAACTGTACTGCCAGGTTAATTTTGCCACTCAACAAAACTCTGATTCTTTGTTCCAGATGGGTTGCTTCTACGTGTGCTAATGCAGGAAGATAATGTGGCTAAATGGCTCCAGTGGAGCTCTCACAGGTCTTCTGGCTGTTGCCCTGGTTGGCCAGAGAGAGGGTCTTTACATGCCTGCCCCATCTCCTCTGGTTTAGACGCCTTGTCCACATCTAGTGCTGCCTCTTCTCTGTGAGTGCTCAGCAGGTCAGTAATGAAAGGAAAACAGGCTCTCTTCCAATACATTTTCTAGGCCCATCAAGGTTCTGAGGCAGGCTGGTTTGGAGGCTGTAAACTCTGGGTCGGTAGAAAGAAGCAGGGTAGAACATGTATCCAGGTTTTGTCTTCTCACTGTAGTAGCTGCAGAGAGCTATGGATCTTCATTATGATCTGCTTAGGTGAAGTTAGTGGTTACGAAACAGCGATGAGTTTACTTGCCCAACATCTGCCTCCTACAAGGATTCTGCTACTAATACACTTACAGCTTTATTCCTACATGTGCACTCTTACTTGCTTCTTTCTACTCTACAAATACTCCAGAGTCTTTCCACCCTACTTCTTTAGATCCATCTTCTGTTCTCAGTGCAAAGTTCTTGCAAAGTTTTTCCCAATTAATTCTCACCAACTTTCCCCCTCTTACTGTTCTTTGGCTCCCTGAGTCTTAGGAGAGCCAACACAAATACGGTAGCAGTTTTAAGGAAGAAAATCACTCCACCTCTTACTGCGGCAGCTGTGTGTGTGGACTTCAACTCAGGTGTCCCTTTGTCTTTGTGCATTGACCTTTCATGACTGTGCCATCTTTCTCCATGTGAGAGTGGAAGATATCTCCTGTGCAGATTGACAGCTGATAGGAATGAAGAGGTGACTATTATTTTAACCTCCTTGCTGAATTTAGGATTAGAGTTAATAGTTCTTATGGATTTTCTGTTCTAAGGTAGAAGCTTGCAAAGGTAGAGAGTTAATTCCCTTTTCAGGTATTTAGCAAGTAGGTGGTCTTAACACGATACAGTTAAATTCCACTGGTCCTGAAGGAGATGCTGGAAAGGTGCTATCCACAAGAGATGGTTTAGAATTTTTCAGAAGACTAAATGTGTACATCAGATCTGGCTTAGGGGGTGAATAAGAGCAGGATCTGAACATGTACCACACCCCCAAACTGCTAAATCTGCAAAGCAATCTGAAGCAGTGGTGGTACTGCTTTATTTCATGATCTGAGCTACCCTGTGCTATGAAAGATGAATTCCTGGACTTGGCATACCGAAGTATCTGAAGCATCCCTGTACATGTATGTATAGACTTCTCCGTCTTATTTCAAGTAATCTGAAGTCTTATATGAACAATAACTAATAAATACAGGCTATTTGTGAAAATGCTGTCCTGTGAGCAAGGAATCTGTTCACTAGTTTTAGCAGGGAAGCTGTTCACTAAAGCATGGTCATTTGGACATGCTGCAGTCAAAAAAGGAAATGTGGAAGAAAGAGATGTAATATTAAATGGATATACTTTCATATGGGCTGTGTAAAGGCTGGGACTGAACCTGCCCTGTGGAGCTGTGATAAATGATTGGCAGGCACAGGTAGGAATCCTGAATCCAGTAATAGCATTTGCAGAAGGTCACTTCAACATAAAAAACAAACAAACAAACAAAAAAAAACAACAACCATAATAAGAAGTAATTATAGGGAAAAAAATCTATCCCTGTCAATTAGAGGAGAAGAGAAAGCAAATAAAGCAAACAATAAGAATGTATGTGTGCCTGTGTATTTTGATACATGTGTACCTCTGTAGATAGCATTAAAAATCACGTAGGTGCAGTGTGTTGGTTTGCCTTCGATAAAGCAGATATCTCTGGTCCAGTCCCAGTTGGAGCGTGAGAGAGCAGTTCAGTGACTTGGGAGAGGGGCAGCAAGAAGCTCAGAAAGAGCTGGACAGGAACCAAGGTGATGTCAGCTGTAGTCAGAAGACAAGCAGGGCATCCTTATGATCTGGCTCCCTGGCTCATGAGCTGGAGTGCATGAAGCTGCAGCTGGGAGCACATGTTGCTGCTGGAAGAACACGGCTGGGAAATGCCTCTGGGACTGCGCCTTCATAAGCTGACTGAGTGGAGAACGAGGGAGCTGTCGGATGAGGCAGTGAAAGCTCAAGGGCTGACACGGAGTTAAACTGATGCCTGAAGAGGTGAGAGGCTTCCTTGACTGGTAGGTGGAAATAGATGGGCAAATGCCAGTTCCACACGGAGCGCAGATGTCAAGTTATTGTTTTATTTGAAAGAGGTCATATGTAGCTTACCACCTTTCGGAAGGCTGATAATTTCAGCCAGATTTCCCTGTGGGAAGGCTCTGGTGCTGCCTTCTTGGGACATAAAGCACGCGGTCAGATAAAAGACTGATCTGAGGAGGACTATAAACCACCAAACATCGGAGATTTATGAAGGATTTCTTGCTTCATGTTTACAAAAAAGGAAAATGGCAGGAGTGCATAGAAAGTGAAGATGGTGTGTATGTAGTTGTAACCCAGATGATAAGCTTCCTGATACTTTGGGGAAATAACAGCACTGAAAATGTAAGCGTGCTTTTACAAAGATGTTAAGTGACAATGAACTACCCAACACTGGAGAAGTATGTCTGCTGTGTAGGAACCAGGCCCTAAAACATGATTTTTTAAACAAACAAACAAACAAACAAAACAAAACAAACAAACAAACAAAAACTTGTTTTTCAGGACAGAGAAATTTGTCTGGTCTGTGAAGACAGATATACTCACTGATAGCAGTCACAGGCTGCTTGCTGTTCTTTCAGAACTGAAATAAACATGAACAATAGAGAACAAAACTCACCACTAATTTATTTGGCCGTACAATGGATTTCGGCTGCTGACCATGTACTTTGCCAAGGCAGTGATGGCATGAGTAACTCCCATGGTAAGCTAATGGGTGGGCACTACTGGGAGAAACTCCGGGAAGCTGCTTCAGAAGAGCTACATTTCCCAGCTGTAGGAATGGGTTCCTGCTTGAGGATCTTGTCAGACGTGGTGAGCTGGTGAGTAGGAGCCTGGGATTTATCCTGCTGTACCCTTCCTTCCCAGGATACTTTTACCTCTAAGAACTGGAGTAAGCCAGAAATTGAGGTGAGACAGCCACCACTTTGGAGGAGCTACTAGGATTCCCTGGGTGAAAAAAAAAAAATAGCAATTTGGGACTCCTGAAGTTTCCTCCTCAAGGGCTGTTAGGAGGAAATTTGAGGATTCACGGCCTGACAAGTAGCAGATAGCACTTGGAAGAACTAGCTACTTCACGTCCTAGTGGTAGTTTGATGTTAGGAATGAAAACATATATTCACAGAATGCTAGAGGAGAAAATATTGAGGAGGAAAATAATTTTATGTAGAATTGCCACGAAGAGACTTCAGAAAGTTTTTCTCTTTTTCCCATTTTGATGACAGTCTGGGGCCCTGTTTGAAGGTGCTTGAAGTGTTCTCTCTCTCGTTTCATCTGTCTTCATGCGGTGTCTTCTGCTTGCAAGCTTTAAATATAACTCAGCACAAGCCAAGATGTGAGATTTCTTTATGGTCTGCAGCAGCTCTGGCCCCCCTCAGATGAAGAGTCATTGGGGATTCTTGCTGTAGGTGTTTACCCAGTTACCAGCTAACTACTGACAGCCGAACAGTGGAAGTTTATAAAGGCCTGTGCACTGGAGAAGAGTAATAAAAGGAGAAGGAAAGAGTTCTTTGCAGTTGTGTGTATAAATAGCAAGAATTTTTAGAAGCTGTTTTTTTATGCTCCAGTAAAAGAAGCAGCCAACTTCTGAAATGCTGCTTTTAGTCTCTCCTGCAGCTGGCTAGGAGAGGCTGCCTTGGATCTGTCTACAGTTCTTTTTTTTTTTTTTTTTGTCTTTTTACACTGCTTTTCTTCACAGATTTAAGTGACTTGGATTTTGTCACACTATTAGCAGGCTAGGATTTTAGATACTCTTACTTCAGTGCCGTGCTCATAAGACTCTTTTCTTCCAAGCTTCCTTTTCAATGTGAAATGTGTTTGGATTTCTGGTCATTCTTATTGCCAAACCTGGCTTTTCTCCACTGCATGCAGATTGTGGCTTGTTGCTGCAGATTGTTCAGAAGAGTTGGGTGAAGCACACTTAGTTGTTATTCTCAGAAGGATATTGACCTCTGAGTTGTCTAAATCAGTTTATTATTGTAGGGCTGTTCATCAGGAGTGGACTGGTGTATTTGTTTTTCATTTAGCTTTGGAAAGAAGATGGGGTAGAGGGGACATCTGCTGAGAAGAAAAAGAAGATGGGGGGGAAAAAAAACTTTTTCAAAAAAATAACTGTCTGAATTTCCAAACAGCCTTAAGAAATGATATAAGATAGGCATCACGTCTTGACCTTAATGTTGTCTCTCCTTTATGTCTCTAGGCTCCTTAGTGGCACTGGAAAGGATATTGGCTACGGCTTACACATTCTCAGCATGTTCTTAGGATAAATTCTCGCTCTCCATTCATTACTCTGTTTTGGGTTGCTTTTTCCTAGTAAGCCATGATGTGCATTATGTTCTCTGAATGTCAGATTTGCTTCAGGCAGCTAATGCAACACGCTAAGCTCAAGCTTTCAAAGCCAGCTGTGAATGTGGATTGCCGCTGTACATAAGTGCACGGTTTGAAATGAAGGTCCGGGCAGTGAAGAGCCAGGCAGTTGCCCACCAGGAACTAACAGTGCTGAGATCTAGGCTGTAAACTTGCAGTAGCTTTGGAAAAATCACTTCTTGCAAGTCAGTTCTGCTCTCACTGCAGAGAATAAAGTCAACCTGGGCTACTGTTAAAGCGTTATTTTAAGGCTTACCAGCAGTTGAGCAGCCCAAAACTGGAGAAAAGCTGCCGCAGATTCTGCAGGCTGGTTGTGCAGGCTCCCTGTGGGCACACCTTCCGCAGGGCTGGTCCCCTCCTCTGCAGGGCTGATGGGGGGGCTCTGCCCACTCCTACAGCAGGTCCCTGGCTTCAGAGCTGTGCTCTGTGCTGGGGCTGCTTCAGAGGCCCTTGGGCCCTTGCTGGGTAGTTGCTTGTTGGGGAGCCCTTGTTGGGACAGGTTGAGGCACAGGGGAGTGTTCTACAAGCAGGCTTTAAGGTAAGGTTGTGTCCTTCTTGGAGATGTTGGGGAGACTCAGGAATAATAGTTCTAGATGTTGAGTGTGATCTCAGCCATTTTTCAGGTTTGTCTTGTGGGTCTTCTGCATGCTTGACAATTGAGGAGTCTTAACTTGTATCTGGAACAGCAAGCATCCCTCTTGGTCACTGTGAGTGAAGAGCTGCTGCTTTGCTTGCTCTTGGGGTAGGGTGGTCGCTGTGGGCAAAGGTCTGTTACAGTAACGTGATGCTGTGCATGATGCAGGGCATGGGAAGTCTCAGCTTTCTGCATTTCTGTTGCCGTTCATGAGATCATGTTAGTCAGAAAATTCTTTAAACTATTAATGTCTTCACGTTTTCTCTTTGTTCTTTGAAAAGCCTCCCCCCTCTAAACTCTCTACTGCTCCCTCCCAAGATGTCCCTACCTTCCTCCATGCTGAGAAGCGGTGCCTTCTGGGCAGCCCACGCAGGCTTTACTGGTAACAGCCACACTTCCCCATCCCTTTGGCTTAGATTGATAATTGGATTCATTTAATCTTCCTTTGTCGTCATTCTTTTTTTCTTTTTTTTTTTTTCTTTTTTTTTTTTTTTATAGCTGAATCCCAGTTCTCTTCAGAACAGATTTGACAGATAGGCAGGGATCAGAGGCTGCCGGCAGGTCCAGAATGAACAGGGCAAAGGAACCAGGAGTGGCAGGGAAATGATGCACTTTGTAAGAGAAGGGTGATAGGGACAAAAAAAAAAAGGGGGGGGGGGGGGGGGGAAGATGCAGACTGGAAATAGGCTGTGCTTTCTAACTGGCAACACACGGTGTGTTGGTAGAACTCTGAGGAAGGGAGACAGTGCCCATCCTGATAGGGATGGAGTCCAGAGAAAGAAGCAGCAAAAGCATTAATACATCAGAACTGACCAAAATCCCAGAGCTCCAAATCCATCCTGAAAGCGCTAAGAAAGGGACATCAAGTCTGTATTTAGAGACATCTGTCTGTGGCATGCTTTTAGCATTCGTTGTGAGGCTTGATTAATCGATTTGCTGGAACTATTCCACACTTCAGTGGAGTTGAAATTCTATTTTCTGAGCCGCGGTTAATTGAGGCTCTCGGTTACCTGAAGGATGAATATCTCCTCAGAGTTATGACTTCAGTGCATAAGTACTGCTAAGACTTTGCTGCATAAATCTTTAAACACTAATGAACTAATGTCTTGGGGCAAATCCAGTGCTGGTGTTCTGTAAATCTTTACTCCCAATGGTTTGTGTGAGAATTGTATGAAAAGACTGAAGACAGATCTGCAGCACGTCAATGCTGTCCCTGGCATGCTGATTTAGTGCGTACTCGCAGGGGAAAATAGAAAATAAGAGAGGAAGAATTACATTTAAAAAGATATTGCTCAAAAAGCAGTTACATTTATATAAATGCTGTTTGAATAAGAGGAGTCTGAAGAAACAGCATATCAGAGCTTACCGTCAGGGAATGGCAGTGCCATCTATCTCAGAGCTGTCTGATGTTCTCTCATTTGGAGAGACTGAAGCATCCTGCTGCAGGTCCTCTCTCTGCAGTTACTCTTTCAAATTACAAAGTAATTATGACATATTACACAAGGTTATAGATGTATCTAAGACATTCCTTAGAAATATGAGCATGAACGTTACAAAACTAAATATTACTAGTAAACACTTCAGATAGGAATTTTTAAAATAATGGAGTCCTATTTTTTTTTTTTAACTGGCTACTGCAGAAACAAGTGGATGTTAAGAATAAGGAACTTATTGCAGCAGTTGAAATTCCCACCTGTGGTGAATCAAGCAGCTGCCAGAATTAACAGCCTAAGGCTGACAGTCAGAAGAATTGTCTCATGGAAGTTTTTCTTTTATTAGCATTTCAGAGTTAATTCAGAGTATCTTGACTGCATCTTACTGTAACTGTCCAGAGGCTGTGAGTCTAAATAATTCTGCTGGGGACAAGAGATAATCAGGGAGAGACTTTCTGAAGCTCAATTTGGCTTGGTAGAAGAGAAATGGACAGAAAGCCACTGCAAAGGAGAGCCCTTGGAGAAAAGAAAGTGAACCAGACAGTGCTAGAGGGTTTAATCAGGCATGAATAGGACAGGCACTGATGCCTCCCCTGCAGTGCTCGTGCATGACAAATCTGCCATTATCTCTTGGCCTCCCATCAAGCCATTTTCTGATCACTTGCCTGTTGTCTGCCTGGGCTGCAAAACTGGAAATGTGTATGGAAGCATTCCCCCTGCACAGAAGTGTCTCACACACGAAACAGACAGTCTGGGATGTACAGCCCGTCTCCTTACTTGGCCTGGTGCGTCAGGTTGATCTGCATCTTACTCAACCTAACGGATGATGAATGTCCATTTAGAGTTGGTGTTCTAAAATCTAAAAGGATAATCTTAGTGCTGTTATTACAACCTTTTCTTGCAGCCCTAAACCAGAGTCCTGCCCTCATCTTCCGAGACAGATTTCTGTAGAGAAGCACAGCTCTTCACAGTCTTCCTCTTATAAGCCTGTCTTTGTCTGCTGTGTGTGGAGAGGCTCTCAGCCCCCATGCTCTCACCAGCATCACCTGGACAGGGACTGCATGCTCCTCTGAGGACCAGGTGTGGTTTCCACAGACTTGCCTTCTTTCTTGCCATTCTGTCATCAAGTTGGAAAAGAAGGTCCTGGGGAGAGAGGGAAAACTTCTGAGCTGGCTTAGTTCAGTCTTACTAATAATATTGCATTTTGAGGCGCTCCTTCTCTAGCTGCTTGAAATATAATCTGCTGGTGATAGGAGGTTTTTCCACAGCCTTGAGATAAGCAGCCCCCTGTTTTCCATAAAACACCGCGGTGTGAGCAGCAGCAGTACCAGCATTGCCATCCACGTGCAGTCTCCACGACTTGTTTGCTCTCTGCTGAGACAATTGTGCTGGTGGCAGCTGTGTTTCTGGTTTTCTGGAAGCTGCTGCCCATCCCACTGTAGCTACCTCACTGATTAATGCCTTTTGGTTTCCTCAGGGGACTGAATAGCTACCGTATGATTAGAGCCTTTTGGTCTTTATTACTGTCACGCCATTAAAAGTCTTGTATAACCAAGATCAATTATCTATTTGATGCTTTTCATAAGTCTGCATCTTGCCGAACCCAGCCTGCTGTCTGAATGCCTCTCCCACTAATGTCCTGCAACTACTTTCCTGCGTGGTTCTTAGGCATTAATTGCTGTCCAATAAAACAGTACTTTTCTCCCTCATTTCCCTATTAAGAGCTTCTTTTGCTGTGTTGCCTGCCAAGTGTCAGCCAATTTGGTATCACTGGCAGATGATACTGGGAATGGCTGCAGTGTTCATTATTGTAAATGCCCAAACGACTTGTAACCATTACCCTGTGGTGTCCACAGCTTGTGCAAGGATGGGATGTGGCTCCCAGGGTATCATTTGTTCCCTTCTATGTTTTACTGTGCAATTTTGTCTTATTTTGAGTGAAATGTTTTACAGAAGGAGCTAATGATTTACGGACTTGCTTAGTGCCCAGCACCAGATTATATTTGGCTGCCACCGTTCAGCATCTGCCCTGCCTAGGGATGCTTTTAATTAGCAGGCAGCAGGTGAGAGCTGTCCTTCAAGCACATCAGAAGGAGGTTCCCATCAAGCTTCAGCTGACTAGACACCTGACAAGAAAAGAAAAATGCTGAGACTGTATTAGCACATTGATGCTTGACTTCTTGCAGTTGTGGTGAAAGGCTTAGGATTCAAAAGAAATCAACTCTTGTTGTTGATCGTAATCTGGTTGTTGTAAGGGGTTCATTTGCACTGCAGAGGTTGTCACAGACCTGGTTTTGTGGTTCAGTTATTAGCCACAAGCTTCTAGTGTTGGAATTAGATACCTTGCAAAGTGTAAGAAAGAAGCAGAGGAGAAATGGGTGATTATTATGTGATGCACAAATCCAGGAAAGAGATCTTCATTGCATGGGGGAAATGACACGGGTAGAAGACAAGTCTTGTTGGCTGTATTTGTGTGAGGCTTTGGCGGGCAGGCATAAGGCAACAGAAATAACTGGTGGCAGGATGCTTGGAAGAAGAAGGGACAGACTGAGAGGGAAGGAAATTCTGTGCATTTAGAAAACTTCTTTTGTTAAAGGTCCAACTTTGTAAAGAAATCTCAAAAATTACAAGGAAAACCTTACAGATAATACTGCATGCTGTGGATGCCTGCTGCTATCAGAGTTTAAATACATTTCATGTAATAAAGGTGTAGAGGGAAGTGCAAGGAGTAAGCCACACAAGCAGAATAACTTAGATTTATTGAAAAGAGAGGAAAATCATACAACTGTTGGCAGTTCAGTAAAAACTTCACAGTTGTTTTGTTCCCTGGAGAATGCCAGTTCTTTATTTCCCTGGTGCCTTACCACCTAGCAATAGGTATGACTTCTGAGGCCTCTGCATCTTTTGATGTCTGTCTATTCAGATACAAAAAATGTCTCCCTTCATGCTGTGGCTGTATAATCCCTATTCTGACAAAAGAAAACTCTTCCTAGCACCTTGTACCATGTGGGGGGGTTGACATGTGCAGAGCAAAGAAGTTAAGTAGTGCCTGATGAAGAGTCAAGAGAAACTCAACTTGAAATAAAAGTTTCTAAAAACCAAAAGATGTCAAATTCACACTGAGGTGTAAATCTGTCAGGCTTCAGTAAAATTATGCCTAAGCAGCTTGTGCCAGTGAAGGTAGCATGGGAGAGCAATGCTTAGGACCTTGTAAATTTATACTAAAAGCGTAAGAACTAATTGTGTTGAAATTGTTCAGCGATAAGCAAATCGTATCCTTTCAAAAACCTCTTCACCAAGTTTCTTCCTGTAGAGACAAATAGAGTTTGTTTTCATTTCCTTTTTGTCATGACTAACCACCTCTATGCTCAGCTGTTCCTTTTTATTCTCATCCTTTGTGCTTTGCTGTCCTGAAGCCAAATCTGAGTGGATTTCAATGGCTCTCTTGTCATTTTTGACTTGGTACTGGGCAGTCTGAGAGCATAAAAAAGACTATTCTCCAGCTCCCAGATATGATGCATGAAATCTTTATCAAGAAGAAGTAAGAGTTCAGCTGCATAGATGCAAGGTGCGGTACAGGAAAATGTTAAACCTCAAAACTTTCTCTTCCAGTTTCCTGTCTGTGGCTTCTATCAAAGGTTAGTCTTTCAGTATAATAAACTTTTAGGGTATTGAGGCTGTAGGAGACAGCTGAAGGGACTCAGGTTTTTAACACTCTGTTGCATTGAAAACTGCATGTTAGAGGCAGAAAAGGTGGGACAGTGCTGCTGCTTTAAATGAGCAAGAAGGTGATGTGTGCTTCTTTTGAGATGCCTGTGTTTTTCTACTGATGATTCCATCCAGAAGTTCTTTGGTAGCCCTACCCCTGGCAAAGTCCTTGAACCTTTCAGCTCCCTCCTTGCTACCAGATGGAAAACCAGCTGCATCCCAGTCCTCAGGCAGAGCAGTAGACATTGTCCAGGTCCCTTCTGAATCTTAGTTCCTCAAGGCTTAAATTTGCAGTTGAGAAAGTGCAACAACTTAAAACTCAGTTTTCTTAGAATTTGCGCTTTGTGGTTGTTACAGCTCTGTGCATGTTGCCATCTGGGTGATAAGGGCTTGTGAATTCCTTGTTGACTCCTCTCCCTGTCTTCATTTCAGAGTGCCTGCTGGGGTGTGTGCAGAAGGATGGCTGCGGCAGAGCCTCTGACCGCTTTCTCCCGATGGTACCTCTATGCCATTCACGGCTATTTCTGTGAGGTGATGTTCACGGCTGCTTGGGAGTTTGTGGTCAACTTTAACTGGAAGTTCCCGGGTGTTACCAGTGTGTGGGCGCTCTTCATCTATGGCACCTCCATCCTCATCGTGGAGAAGATGTATCTGTATCTCAAAGACAAGTGTAACATTTTGCTGCGCTGCTTCATTTACACCCTTTGGACATATCTCTGGGAGTTCACCACTGGCCTCATCCTACGCCAGTTCAATGCCTGCCCGTGGGACTATTCCCAGTTTGATTTTGACTTCATGGGCCTGATCACCCTGGAGTATGCCATTCCTTGGTTTTGTGCTTCTTTCATCATGGAGCAGCTGGTGATCAGAAACACCCTGCGCTTGCGATTTGATGAGACTGCTGAGCCAGGGGCCCCCACCGTCCCCGTAGCCTTGGCCAACGGCCACGTGAAGACAGATTGAACAGTGAGTCCGAACCATGGTTAGCAATCTGAGAGAGCCCAGACCTCTACAACAAACTGTCGGCTCTGGCTTTGAGGTACTGCTCCTAGCTGTATGATAAGATTAATAAACCCCATTTTTCTAATGGGGTTGTGCATGGGATATACCGGAAAAAATGGAACCAATAGATTTTCTATGGATTTTACTCTTTGGGCTCCAAGGACCAATATCAATTACTTGTTAGCTAGGTCATTTCTGATTTTAACTTATTACAGATGAAAGCAGTTCTTTGGCTTACCGTTTCATGTGGAGAAAGAAGAAAAGAAGTGCTCCAGTGGAAATGCATTCAAAAAGGAAAAACATAATCAGTGGATGGGCATGGATGCGCCAGCTAAATTAGTGATTGGCTTACTCCATTAGGCAATATTCAGGTGCTTGCTTGCAACCAATACCTCCCGTGGGACCTGAGATGCTGCAGGAACAAGGAAAATCTGTCTGCTGTTGAGAGGGACCTAAGACTGGCAGTCTGCAGGGGAGGTAGATGGTGTTCCCCTCTCGAGGTCCCATTGGCCTCCCCCAAGGTTCTTTGTTGCACCACAATGTGATCTGGTGCTGGACATCTTGCTGAATTTATACAAATCTTGTACTTCTTGAAATCTCAGTCCTGATACTCACGAGAATTTTTTTTTCTTTCTTTTTTTTTTTTTTAATAAAGGCCTTTTCTTGCCAAGTGAATTTTACCATAATCTGTGCAATCTGAATCTTGGTAAAAGGCACAAGAAATAGCATAAGTCTTCCCATCTCCTCTGTCTCCCCAAAGCAGAACTTGTCTGAAGGGCTGCTGCAGATTCCAGCTCCCATCCCAACCGTGCAAATCTTGTAGAGACTGTACATGCCACAAGAGTTTTCTGCCTGCCTTCCCAGATCTGTTTCTGGTGATGTCTGGCTGCAACCCATTGTATTTGACTAAAGGTCAAAATCTTCACGTGGCTAAAGTGGTACCTGTGATCCAGTGCTCCGGCACTGCCTGCCACCTCCTTCAGCACTGGGCAGAACTGAGCCAGGACTCAGTGTTCTCCCCAGTGTTTCAAGAGGTTTTGCTTTTCCTTCCCAAAATCTATTTTCAACAACCACAGCAAACCTTTCTCATGGCAATTACTGGAGGAAGCAAAAGCTGTGCTGTGCTGTCTGATATAGGGAGACATGCTATTTTAACAAACAAACAAACAAACCCCTCCTTGAAGAGCGCTGCGTGAGTTATGAGGTCCCAGTGAGGGCAGCAGTAGAGCTGGAGGTGCAGGAGTGCAGTGGCTCCCTTTCAGAGCTACCTGCATGGGGGCAGTTTGAAATTTGTCCTAAAGACAGCATTTGTGGAGTATGGGGAAAGCTGCAGTGCAGAGAAGGTGTTTGATACTGGCAGCCACAGATTAAATCATTTGCTTTGGGAAGTCTGTGCTGTCAGTGTCAGCCACGAATGTGGAGTTGCCATCTGCCAGACGTACCTCACTCCTGACAGCTTTCTGAGGCAGGTTTGCTGTAATGGTCCTGTAGGGCCAGATTAATTTGGGGTTTTCTTCCATCACAGTCAACTGAGCTGCAGAAGGGATGAATTTAGCTTGAAATGCAAGCGTGTTTGTATGGTTGTAGGGTTCCACTCCTGTGATGGAAGTGGCCAGGTTCTTTCTATGTTGGTCCTCTGAGAGGGCGTGCTCGGCTGTGTAGCTGCTTCTTGCCCTGGAGCATCCAGCCTTGAGGGGAAAAGCACTTCTGGCCCTGTGAGGGGAATTAGTTGTTGGTTCTGCTCTTAGGAAGGCAGCATTAATCCTTCTTGTATCACACTGAGTGCAATTATTTTATTCCTCTCCTCCCCCTTCTCACATGACATTCGTTGCTGGCAACGGGCACACAAAAACAGTGGTGTCAAGGAGTTAATCAAATCTGCCCTGGGGTGTGTAGTGTCTACTGAAGCACTCAGCATACTTAGGTGGGTATTTAGAGTTCCCTTTTTAGAGATCATTAAATTAAAAGAGAACAAACACTGAACAGATTCTATTTTCTTGCTGTGATGCCAGTATTACGAAACCAGAGAAACAGTATGTTGTTTATCAGCCTTGATGGTCTCAGGTGTGTAGACCAAGGCAAAATAGTCACCTGGCATTGTACAAGAGGCAAAAAGGAGAAACCCTCAGCCTCATAGAAACTTCCTTAGGATCCCTGCTTTCTCCTTAGCTGTTGCAAAACTCTCAAAAGGGGTTAGCAAGATCCTTTGGTGACTGTACCAGCTGCAGCTGGGGCTAAGGGAGGAGGTGTTCACAAAGCTAACCCAGTTACACAGTCATGTCCCCACTAAATGATGTGGTTCTTTCACAGTGATATAATAGTTAGGTGCTCAAATTATGGATGGGTTTCCCAGCAGCACATGATACCTTATTCCATTATCCTTATTGTTTATGCCATTGTAACAATTATTTTAGTTTGCTTTCCAGTAATGTCTGATGTACCACCTAGATATTACATCCTCATAGAGTTGTAATTTACACCCAGAAGTGCACTTTACTTGCAGCTTGCACACCAGAAACAGAAAGGGACCCAGCAAATTCTTAAATCAATTCAAATAATTCCCTGGACAGCTCATGATATCACCGTGTTTGCTTTACTACCATGTACCTAATGCAGCAGAGTTAGCTAGACTTCTCCTTTCTGAGCAATGTGGCTTTGTCTCTTCTGCAAAATCTCCCTTTTTAATATGTGTCATGCTTCTGATAACATCAGAAGGGTTTTGGGGAGCTCAGCATGAGCTCAGGACCTGGTCTAAAGTTGTAGAGACATTTATGTTATAAAAAAGAAAACAAACGCACAAGGCCTAACCATTTGTTTGTATGTGGCTCTTCCTCAGCAGATTAAAGTTGCCTGTTTTGAGTTCACCAGCAATAAAAAAAAATAACTTGTGATTTATCCACCTTGTCCAAACTCTGCAGCAAGAAGGAGAAAGTGACCCATTGCTGCTCTTTTGGGAGGGTGGTGGGTGGTGGGATCCAGGCTTTGATTGCCTGAGGTTCCACTTTTGCCTCCCTTGTCTTGCTTATCTCCTGTACTGTCCATGCTAAAGGATGTCCAAGTACTTCCTAAAATACAGTCTGGTGTCCTCGGCGCAAAGGGGAGTTTAAGCATTGTCGTGATGTCTGTGCATATTGCAGTGATGTCAGAGATAAGTGGTTGATTCAAAGCAGGACGAGACTGCATGTTGGTCTTGGGTGTTATAACTGAGAGAAATGTGTACATATGTACCAGGTATTACTATGCCTTTGGTCTGAATGCATTTTGTAATTAAAGCTGAATAATCCAATCAACGTTTCGCTTGACTAGTCCTGTGACTATAAAAGGTGAAGAATTACTGGATTGCCTGAGCTGCTTGGAGAGTTAAGAGGCTGGTGGCTGAAGTCCTCTTGAGATCAATAGCGTTATTCTGCTGTTGACTAATTTTTCTGAAACCTGCACAGAAAAAAGGGGAATTTCTTCGTTCACAGGAACTTTGGCCTTTTAGGTACTATGAATAAAATATGAGCTACTGCTAAAATGTGAAATGAAACCACATATTTTTCTATTTTAGTTTATCCTGGGCCCTGAATACACGCGCTGTGTCCTGTCTTCAAGGGCAAGGCTTGCGGACGCAAGTTCTTCGCTTCAGTCTTTCTGCCTGCAAACTGCAGCTGAACCCGCAGACAAGGAAGCTGCCTTATCTTCCGCTTCCTTTCTGCACGTCCGCAGCTCCCACATCCCTCTGCCAACCACCCTGTGTTGTAGAAGGAAATCTCTCTTCTGGTGCATCCCCTGCTAAATCAGAAGCCGTTCCCACCATGCACCCCTCACCCAGCTGCTGTGGCACCAGGTTGGGTCACAGAGGTGGGGACCCCTCAGGAGGCCTTGCTGTCCTCAGCTGGCCTTGCTTTGCAAATGACCTCCTCTTGCACCTGCCTTCCCTCCTGCCCCTTCGGGTGTCCGGAGCCTGCCGTGGGGAAGTGACCGGCCCTTCCTTCCACCTCCAGCCTGGGGAGCAGGGCAAGCCCCTCTGCGGCTGCTGGGGGGGCTCAACACCATGCCAGGCTGTAAGCTAATAGAGGTCAGGCTCAGTCTGGGGAGGGAACTTCGATTTTAAGGGCAGGCTCAAGAAGCGTGACAATGAATTTGCAGCACCTATGATGGCTTATTTCCAGGATGGCAAGGGTTCACTCCATCAAGGGTTTAGTGACTTGGGCTGCTGCTTTGCGATCACCCAGCGAGAGAGAAGTGACAGGAGGAGGTGGTGTCCTCCGTACCTGCTGTGCTCTTGGCCCCCGGGCAGCTGGCAGATGCCAGGGGGAAAAGTGGCCTGGAGTAAGTCTAGGGAGGGGCTGGGGGGACACTGCGTGGTTGGTGGGTGTCCAAAGGCACTGATGCTTCAAGTACACAGCTGCCCTTGCCCAGGGAGATCTCTACTGCACGTGGCAATGCAGAAGTCTGCTTGCCCCACAGGGCATGACAGCCTGGACTTGCTCTGGGGTACGCCGGAGGTTCAGGATCTCTACTCATCTTTTTTCTCTAAGGAATTCCCTACCGACATCTCTGTGGAAAAGTGCATCACCTAGCGATATGCAAGTGAGAGCTCGTTAGACTGGCTGAGGTACTAAAAGCCATACAGCACTGTGCTCCATCCTGGTAAGTTAATCATGCTGAAAGGCAGAAAGCCTTAGCCCGCAGAGTGCTGCCATGCGTTTCTGCCACTTCCAGCACCTGAGTTAGCCCAAGGGCCTACTCAGGAGTGTGTTCTGCCTTATTAAATGTACTCCTAATTCCATGGGTTCTGATGGAAATGTTTTTCATGGGAAAGCAGGAGGTTAAGAGGGGGAGACTGGGAGGAATACTGTAGCAGCTTCATTACCATTTATGATCTCACTAGAGAGCATCTTGTTGCAGCTACTTAACTGAGGCCCTAGACACCAAATGTGGGAAGGTGGCTTGTCATAGCCGTGGAGTGGGGCCCTAGCACCACACACCCACAGTCCGCGCTGAGAGTGCCATGCCCTGCAATCCCGGTGCAGCCAGGAGGAGCTTCTACCGTGCAAGGACTGTGGTGGTGCAAGAGCTGCTGGTTAACGGTGGCAGAGCAAGGCCTGCTGGTGACATCTTCAAGACCTGGACAGGTTGGAAGCAGCTATTTCGTGCTCTCTGTGGCTGAGACTTCTCACAGGTGTAAAGCATTCTGGCAGGTTTTTTATTCAGGCAGAAGCTGAGCTTTTCCTTGACTCCTTCCTCTGGAGCCCAGGCTGCTCGCTCCCTTTGTAGCCACTGGATTTTCTGATGTGCATGGCCTTCATTAGCTTCTCAGAAAATAGCAGTTTTAAATGGTAATCCCAAATGCTTGACGTCAGTTTGTATTTATGCTCTAGTCAATTTTGGAGCTAAAGACTCTTAAATATCTGGTAATGCTGTTTGTTTGTACCGTTGTGTGGCATGCTGTCCTGCTTTGATGCTATAATGAAGAAGAAGGAGAAGGAAATACAAGCAGTTTGCTCTTTAATAAAAAGAAGTAAACGTATGCAGTTGAGGCTATCAATATTTATTAAATATCTGAGTTGAGATATGCAGTGTTTGTAGATTTCTGGCCTTTCAAACCCAGGATACTTTCCAGTGCAGAATTTGTCACTGACCCCCTTTGAAACATACCTATGCTGCTGCTTTGGTATGGCTCCTCACCTAGTATGTGGGGGAATAAGAATAACAGCATTTGCCTTTATCAGTTTTCACTGAAAGATCTCTAAGTGAAATAAATTCCCACTTCAGGCCTTGAAGTAGGTCAGGATGAGCCCAAAATACGATTGTCAGGGAGCTGATGGAAATGTTCTGACAGGTCCAAGGTGGTCTAGTTGGACCTGGAAAGGAAGTTTAAAATGTTGCCCGGTGTGAGGAAAAGTGGTGACCGGACAAAATGTTAAACTCCCAACTGTCCTCTGTGTGACAGCCCCTGGAGCAGTGGGCTACCCACAGGCTTGTGGCTGATACAAGTCCCTCAGCTCTTCACTGGAGATGTCAGCAGCCACCTGCATGCAGGCTGCCCATATGCAAAGCTGGCACGTGAAGGGGCCATCAGAGCTGATATGTAGCATAGGTCTGTTGTTCAAAATAGGACTGATTTCCCTCTCTGTGCTACATAATCTCATCATCATCAGAGTACTTTTGGGTAAATATTGCTAGGGGCAACAAGCCATGTTAGAGGCTAAACTGAGGTGACCATCTGCTCTATCAGCTCATGTTGTTGCAGTTACCGCAGAGCTTATCTACATCGCCCCTTCTGTTGTCAGATCCCTCATCTGATGCCACATCTCTTCCTATTGCTCTTGCTTCTCCATCAGGTCCTTTGGCAATCTGTCCCTTTCTGTGCCTTAAGACCACTGCAAGTCCATGTTGTGATCACAGCTACTCTAAGCTTCCTTTCTGGATCCCTCCTTTGGCAGCTGAACACAAATGGGCTGATTATTGATGAGCTGTGGCATCCATTAAAGCCCACAGCAGCTGCAGTTCTCAGTGCTTTGGAAGCTCAATGCAGAAAGCATTTTACACACTTGCCTTCAGGCACAAGGACAGCAGTAAGTTTGCAATTAATTTCCAGTGCCTTTGCTATAACATCCACACAATGGTACATAATAGGCTTTCAGGGCTAAATTCAGCTAAAAGGTTCTCCTGTCAATCTCTGAGTTTCAATGTGTGCAGAATAATTCATAATTTCAGCTGATCCCTCTTATAAATGCACACGGAGTGTATGTGTGTGTTTACATGCGCAAACATGGCCGATGGCCTCAGCACTGTACCACTCACTGACTGCATTGTAAATTTTACAGGCAGAGAAGAGCCGTAACCTGCTTAGCTGCAAACACTGCCGCAGATCATCTGCACATGTCCACTCTGCCGCTTTCCTGAACACCTGAGATCCAGAGAAGAGCCAAGGTGAAGCTCCACATGCCCATGAAGCAGGCCAAGAGCCGAGACAGCAGCTCTTGACCTTACAAGCGGTGTGCCTGCAGCTTTTATGTAAGTTACACAAGTTGCCCCCAGGCCGTGTCCACCACCACGGCTGCATGTGAGCTCAGGGCTGCCCCCACAGCAGGCCCGAGGCCTGGCCTTGGCTGCTGCCATCTCGGTCCGTTAAAGCCCACGTCTCTGCTTTATCTTCCACTGCTTCTGTCCTCTCCTTCCTCTCCACCTCACTAGCTGCCTCCTGGCAAGGACTTGTTGAATTTTAGGGTTTTGGTGTTAGTTTGGACCTGGTGATTTAATCGGTGCCACGTAACAACTTTTCTTCCTGGCCAAGTGACCAGCAACGCAGGCCGCCCCTGGCCACAGGAGACTTGTGCTCCCCTTCTGCTTCTCATGTTCCCTGCCAGCCACTCTCCTCCTTTCTCCCTGGCAGACACACAGCAAGCAGGGAAGGCAGGGACATCAACCTCCTCTGTTGCTTCTGTTCACACCCAAAGGAGAAAAACTTCACACACATTGTTCTTGCTGTATCAATCCCACCTCCCGGTGCTGAGTAGTGCTCCTCGTTCCCCTGCATTAACTTCAAGCATTCTGTAATCATCAGACCAGCTCTTCCTTATATGCCTGGCCTGTATGTCCCACCAGCTCAGCCCCTTCCCCTGAGTGTCCCTGCTGTGCTGGTGCTGATGTCCCGGATGCCTGTTTCCCATTACTCATCCTGTGCACAGGAGGTTTTCCTTCAGCTGGCCTGCCAGAACATACCCTTCTCTCCATTCCAGTGTGTCTTGCCAGCCCTACAAAACCCAGCAAATTAGATCATCTGCATATCTATTTCACATATTTATGCGTGAGATACTAATCCCCACATAGTGAAAGGGTCATGTGTACAAAAGGGGAAATGAGGACAGCAGCATTAAAGGGAGAAGTAGGGTGAAGGTGGGTAATGGCAAGGGCAGGGCAGATGTCAAGGATGGGAGTTTACGGTGTTGGGAAAAAATATTAGAAAAACAAAACAACAGCAAAGCAAATTATCACTAAGAAGTCACATCAATGCTCTTTCCTTGCTAGTTCTGCATTCAAGCTCCTGCTCCCTGTACCTCTGCCTTCAGAGCAGAGACCACGTCCTCCAAAGGGCCCAAGAAATGTGTAGAGTAATAAAAAAGCAGCAGACACCCCTTTTCTGTGTGCCTTTTGCGATAACGGACACCTCTCATTCCCTTTCACCGTCATGCCAAAGCTGCTGTGCCCCGCAGACCCGTGTCTCAGGGTAACCCTCGAGGAGCCCTGGCCAAGCACCCAGCCTGGGCCCCTGGCCCTGCGCAGCTGGGAGAGCTGCCTCGGGGCTGCCCCACGCAGCTCTGCACCCTGTGGCTCCCAGCGGGTGCAGGACTCGCCTTCCAGGCTGCTACAGGGACCCCCACAAAAGTCAGCTCCGTTTCCCATCTGTTACTTCCCTGGGGCACAAAAGCAGGTGAAATGTCTATTGGATGCCACAGGAACTGCTCAGGCTGCAGTGGTGGTAATGTAACGCTTAGAGCAGCAGAAAGATCTCCTCTCAGGTGAGAGAGGTGGTTTTCTTTTTGTTTGTTTGTTTTTGTTTTTTCCCCTTTAAGGGATTCTGCAGCCAGCCAGTGACCTGGGGATGTGACAGTTGGGTCTCAGTCATGTTTTCACACGACGCAGACAGCAGATGCTTCAGAAGATTATATTTCTTCATGTACATTGGGTCTCCGGGGAGATTACATGTTCAGGGTCAAGGGCTTTCGGGGACTGGCTCTGCAGCCCCAGAGGAGGATTTTTCTGTTTCCAGCAAAAGATATCTGTAAAGCACAGGGCATCCTGCCAAGCCTTCTGTATGGAGTCAGCAGGAAATGCTGCTCCCGAGAGAGATTTTTACCTACAGCTCTGTCAGGGATAGCTTTTATTATAATATTAGCAGTTGATCAAATATCCCACAGCGCCACAACACCTTACAGCCTGTGTATCAGGGCTGATCCTGACCTGGGGAGCAGCACTTATTGGACTGCAAAGAGGTTATTCATGTGGGGAAATATCGTCTCCCTCTGTAAAGGCAGGCAGCAATGGGCACTTTATAGTGATGCTGTGTTTTTGAAATGCAGATATCTTGGCCAGCTCAATCACCAGCTGGCCAGCACAGATTTTGCAAGGGAAAGAATTATGTCCAAAGATGCAACAAAAGCCCTCCTGGGGTCTTCCTTGTGCACACTGACAAGCCAGAGATGATCTATGCTTTTAAGAGGTTTCATAAAGAGCCTGCCTCCTCCTCCTCCCAGTCCTTCATGACAGTTAATCGATCTGCTTGAGATATTGAAGGATTACGACTTAGCCAGCCCTACTAGAATGGGAATTTCAGATTCCACATGTCTTAGGAACACAGGGCACCAGTCTCTCTGAAAGCCAGTTCTGGGAATATCCACAGCTACCAGTAAAATCCCAGTACAGCGACGGGCACTGCAGGGTGCCCTTCATCCTGCAGCAGCTGCCACGTGCTATGGCCCCCTGTCTTGCCGGGAAGTCACTTTAGCCGTGAGGAAGGATGGGCCAGGCTGCCTGCCACGATGTGCTTCTCTGGCACCCAGCCCTCCCCATACTAGGCAGCAGTGGCATGGTGTTACCCAGCCTCAGGGGGCCAGGACATCCCTGTGACATCTTCTTCAGGAACAAGGGGTCTGCAGTAACTCATTGAGCTGCCCCAGTGAGAAAACTGAACAGAAGCACCACGTTTGGCCATGGCGTTTGGATCCAGATCTAACCTCTGTCAGGCTTGGGATTGAGTGAGTTTCTGAAGGGTATGCCCAGGACAGAGTTCTTCAGAAGCAATGTGACTAATTTTCATGTTACTGATGTCCTCCTGCCTTCGTTTATATGAACAAAGTCTTGCTCTTGTTCCACTCCCTCAATACCACAGCATTGTGGCTAACGGGGTGGCAGCAGTTTCCTTTTTCTTGCTGTTCTGAACAGGCAGAAGGGGGATCAGTGGTGCTGATAAGCAAGTGAAGCTTGTAATGGCGAAGAGAGGGAAGGAATTCATGCCTATCCCAAGCTATTTTTTCCGTTTATTTTAATATATGTAATTTTGATGTTATCTGTTGACTTAGATTTTTGACAGATTGCAGGAAAAGAGCCTATGTGCTACTCTAGGCATTTTTGGCAGATCCATAGGAAAGCTATCCAGTTAAGATCAGCAGTTAACCCACAGCAAAGCCTAATCTCCAGCCAAAAGCTTAATCCAACAGAAACCAAACATCTGCCCTCCTCAGGCATCACAGGATGGAGACAGAGGCCTTGGCTGCTGGGGTGGCTCCAGGATTGTTCCTCTTCTGCCTCCTGCCTGGCTGCAGAGCAGGGCACGTGCGCTCGCTCCGTGGGTTAGGTAAGAGATGGTGATGTGGGGTGGCAGATGCCAAGCTCTCAGAAACACAGCTACAAAACCTCAGAATGAACCATACATAGATCAAGCACAATAACACTACCCCTCCCTTGCCCTGTAAAACCTTCTGCTATTTCTGGCCTTTCTCTCCAAGAGTCTCTTTTCATACACAGCAGATTGAGTCCATTATCTCTGGAAAAAAAAAAAAAAAAAAGAGTCTGCACACTGCTTTTCTTTGCTGTATCTCATTCCTGACCTCTGCTGCTTTTTTTACTATTCTAGTCCTGCCTTACAATAGAAAATGGAAAGCCCAAAGATTTTTCTTCACATCTGACATTCATTCATCCTCCTCGTTTCTTTTTTTTTCCCTGTTAGATTAACAGCAGGGAGAAAGAAACAGTAAAAACACCACAGTCCATATTTTTTATACCCAAAAGCCTGATTCTGTTCTTAGTCTTACTTTCTCCTTGTGTACCTATATTCACTTCACTGACCTTATTCTGGATCCTTACCAACTTAAAAGGGAAATAGGGTGATATACTTAAAGAGTATTTATTTTAAACACTATATTATGAATTAAGACAAACAAGTCTCATGCTCATCTGCCCATTTCCCAGCCCTGAAAACTTGTGTACATTCCTGAGCTTATCATTCAAGCCCAGATATTTGAAAAGTGACCACAGATTTAGAATGACTCAAGTTTTATCAGTCTGGGACATTTCTGCCCTGTTTTTGAGATGGCTCCAGTTGAAAGCATGACAGCTGTGCACCCTTGGGGCTGAAAGTATTTCAAGTTGGAAGCCTTAAAATCAAGCCAGCTCAAATCAGAGGCTTTTAAAAATCATTTGGCTTTGGTATCTGAGTCGGCAAGTCCCTGCTGCGAGGTGATGGATGCAGGCAGCTCCTGGTGCAAGCTGAATGAAGGCCATTAGAATTAAACCTTTGGTGCCATACGGCTGCTGAATCACACATCCCAGGATACACCTGTCCTTGCTGATGCCATGAGAGTGCAGCTCTAATGAATGCAGGATGGCTCCATCTTCTGTCGTCTCAGAGGCACCTTTCCTTATGGTGTACTTTATGTTGCAAGGTCAGGAGTATTCTCATTTCATGATTTTTCCCTCTTGGGTGTGAAAACTCCTAAGGTTTGGGAAAAATATGCCCTGAAAGGCTGGAATAGATTGGACTGACTGAGATGCTTCCTGCAGATTTATAAATCTATATTCTAAAGACCATCTAAAACAATAGTTGAATTATCTGACAATTAATAGGACCCTGGTTCAGCAAAACAGCTAATCTTGCCTTCAGCTTCTTGCTGTACAAATGTCCTATTTTACTCCAATTAAGTATATGCTCAATGTGCTGCATTGTTCATTTAACATAATATGCTGCAGTGATTTAAAAAATAGCTGTGACACTAAAATCAATCTGCCGTGGGTAGTCAATGTAGGGTGAGGATAATGTGATCATAGCTATGGCATCATGCCCAAGCAGTGAGCAGCAGACCTGCTTGCCTGGATGCTCTCTATAGTAATTGAGTTTGTGGTTAGTGGAGTCCTGGGGTGATGCTCGAATATATTATTGCTGTGTGCTCATCCCAGAAAAACGGATAAGAACTGCCATGCTTCAAGGTAAAAAATAATCACCACAGAATTAATTGAATGTCTTCTTTCCTCTGTGGGTAAATTCTTCTATAATTATCCTTTAAGAAATCTCTTGCATCTGTTCCTGAACGCTGATGAGACACAGGACATCAGGTCCCTGTTTTGATCTTGCTGGAGTCTGCCAAGATCCTCGTAGGTAGCGTGTGAGAGTGAGTAACGTTCAGTCTCAAGGCATGAAGATGTCTCATTCCTTCAGGGCTGGGGAGAACACTGTAAGGCACAAAGACTCTTGGAGTGGAGACTTTCTTTGGCTTTTTCTGCCCAGGTTTGGTGATTTCTTCTCTTCCAGCCAGCTTCGGAAGCAGTTCAGCAACATCTGGGGAGGATGGGAAAGTCAGGACTCTCTGTTTGGAGCAGTTACCTTTGTAGTCCCAGCAATAGGGCTCTCATTCATGGCTCTAGAAAGGACTAGAATGAAAAGCATGCAAGAGCCAAAGGCCCCAGACTGAAACAATTCATGGAATTAAATGTTCCAGGCTTTGTTTGCTTGCTGGTTTGTGTTTGTTGTTTGAAATAAGAGCTACTGGGCTCAGTTCAGCTGCTGGGTTATCAGAGTGATTAATCTGCAACATCACAAAGTGAAGACTTCTTTTCCAAAAAATGAAGGGCTTTCACTACAATTGCTGATTTGGACATGCTCCTTGGGCAGTGAGCTGAACAAAAATATTCACATCAGGGTTTGTTTTTGACATTGTGCTTGAATGATTTTGTCTCTTTTTCAAGGGCACCACCATTTCTGGCAGCTGCAGAGATGAGTGTCTGGGATCTGCCCTTCTCTGCTGATGTTGTCCATGCAAAAAAGCTCCTCTCTCTGTCGTGTCCACCTGCTCCTGTTGCCTTTCTTCTCCAGTGCAGATCTCTGTGAAGGGAGCAAGGGCTGTACCTGAAAGGAGCAGATGTCCTAATGGAGCCACTAAAACCAGGCACTGCAGGTACTCATTTCACTGCTATCTGATTCAGTGTGTGATTACAAGAGTTGCACAGCGCTCTTTTTCTACTGATCCCTGTGAAGTGCTTAGATCTTTCTGGTGTAATTGCTGCTTCTCAGTGGAGGCTGGCTGCTGTGAAGGATCACAGCACTACTTGCTGGATGTGCGCATCCCCGGAGAATTGGGCTGATCAAAGGGGAACCACTGAACTACTGAATTTGGCTCCATAGCTGGGCACTGAGAAACAAATCTGCTTCACAGGACATAAGCCTAAATGTAGCTCAGGTTTCTGAGTAGCAGGGTATGTTCCAGTTGTTCCATGCTTTTAGCAGGGAAAAGCTGCAGTAGAGACCTGAGGATTACCTCCGTCAGATACTGTCTTCTTTGTGCAATGCTCCTAAAGGCCTGCTGATGCAAAATTTGCCATTCCTTAGCCTACCTCAGCAACCCAGGAGATGTGTGGTGAGAGTGGCAAGGCCTGCTAAATGCAACATTGCTACTGGGACAAGCTTAGCACCTCAGTACACAGAACCTCAAGGCAAGACAGTAAAAAAGGGGTGCTGGTAGGGCACAGGTGAAAGGCAGGATGAGGTTGGGTTTGCTTCATGGAGAGTAAATTGGGTTTAGCATGTACTGGTAAAGATGACAACAACTCCCTGTGGATTGTTATGCTGCTGCTTTGCTGGGTCACAGCCTTCTCATCTAACAGAAACTTAACAGGGAAATGTAAAAAGCCCAAAGACTTGAATGGCTCCTGCTGTCCCTTTAACCAGAAAAAGCTAAATGAAGTAGGAAGCTGATCTTGGAGGGCAATCTGCTTAGATGAGTACAATCTAAAAGTGGAATAATCCCCAAGGTTTCTCATTTTGCTTCCTGTAATTTGGGCAGAAAGCAAATGCATCTGAATTTTTCAAAGCTGTAATGTGCAGGTGGGTCTGTGCTTCTGCCTGTGATAGCAGCGAAGGTGGCTATTCTGCTGTTCTGTAAAAAGGGTAGGAGGTACAGATGCTCTCTTTCAAAGACTCTACATTGGTGCTGAACATTTCTGAAGTGTTTTTGGGGATGGTGGGTAACTCTGAATCCTTTCTCACAGCAGCATGACTGGAGAGGTAGGAAATGGAGAGATGCCTTCTGATTGTCCTGAGAGATAAGCTTCTTCTGCATGGGTGTAAATGTGTGTGGTCAGACAGGTCCTCACTAATACCTGAGGAGGATTCATTGTAATTGGTTTTAATCCTTCCTGAGCAGGAGAAAAAAGGTTAATTGCCTGGGGAGAGGCACTTATCTGGTCCACAGACTGTTCAGAGCAAAGGGGGAGGGAGAATTAACCAGAATGAGAAGATGGGCTAATTTTTCACAGGTCTGTTCTCAGTCTGTTTATTATAGCCAGTGATAACAATTAGGTTGAGCTGAGGAGTTTGTAGGAACAACTGAAGGATGTTTTCTTTTCCCTCTACACAATCCCTACAGCAGATACATCTGGGAGTCTCAACTGAGGTGTCTTTTCTAAAGCTCTGATAAAGTACATATAGAAAATAAAGTATTTTTAACCAGGGCTTCCTTGGGAGATCCTTCTAATTCCCTTTTTGAGATGAAGGAAACATCGAAGAGTTGGAAGAAAATGTCCATCTCCTTTGGGGAGGTAGTAATGGATAGAATACTTCGTTGGTGGTTCCTTTGTATGCTGTTATTGAGCAACCTCTTGGGACTTGAGTGCCAGGAAAGCAGGAGCTGGGCTATAATCACTTTCCAGTCTCAGGAGCACATGGATTGCTATTAAGAATGTGTTACACATCAAGTAGGTATTACCAAGGAATAAGAATATGTTAGGCTAATTAGACACTAGTCTGCAAGCATAAGGTGGAAAACTACTCTATGAATTACTGCCGTGAGTCAGAGTTGTTGCTGTGTTCTCATACAGTGTACTCTCGTAAGATGTTTTCCTTTCACAGAGGTAGGGGAACACTGCTAATTTTAAAGCAATAACTGATAGTTGGAAAACAGTAATGAAACTGCAGAATTAAGTCAATATCAGCAGGCTGATGCTGTTTTAGAAATTAATGATCTGAAATGTTCCAGAATGCCAAACTGTTGTCTGAAGTTACACACAGAAGTCTGTCTTGGGTTACAGGAAGATTTAATTTTATTTATTTATTGTTATTTTTTTGTGGACTCTTTTTCCAGGAAGGAAGTATTTTGCCATTATCATTTGGATTCTGGAGCCTTGCAGAATTACTCAACTGCTGAGTATTTATTTGGTTATGAACTGATAAGGATTTCATCCTGCACCCTTCAAATCAGGTTTTGCTCCTTTTGGTTTGGTTATTAGCAAGCTAATCACCCATTCCCAATTTTATTGTAATTGGTGTGTTTGATGTTAGAGCACTGGTTCTATGAGACTTCGTTTGTTGTTGCTGTTATGCTTCATATTTCTGTAACAGTCTTGCTCCAGCGTTGCCAACTTAAAGGACTGTCGTAAATTAATGTGTAGAGTCTCAGTCTTATAAAGTAATCATCTCTCAGCTTTATTAATCCCTTATTATGAGTTCCAGGGGCAGCTAAAGGCTTAAACTAGAGCAGAGCCCTGCTGTGCTACGCTGGGCACATAATTCTGTCAGTTTCTTTCAGTGCTGTGTTTACAGTCTAAATACGTAAAACCGAAAATGAGAAGGAAAACAGATACCCTATCATTACAGAACTTGGCCAAGGTCACGAAGCAGCGGTGTTTGCACTCTGTTTGCAGAGTGTCCCGATTCCCCAGTGACCAATGTCCTGCTCAAACATATGGGAGCTGTGAAGCTGCCTACAGTGTTGCTGCTTGAGAACTTTGATAGTAAACTGGTGTTTAAGAACACTTCTCTGGATATATAATACTGATTTTTTCAAGTCACGTGGAGAAGATGATGCATGATTAATTTCCAGTAGATTTAAATGTTTATATGAGAAGTGAAGAGGGGAACAGCTGTGACTCCACTGAGAATCGTGATGCAAAGAACTTGCAGGAGAGATGACAGGGTGTCTTAGTTTTGCTTACAAATCTAAACAAGCTGGCCGATAAGATTTGTTTGCCTTGCTCAGTGTCCCCAAACAGTTCTCTGGTTTAACACAGGTACTCTGTTTTTGTGGAAGATGGGAAGGAAGGCTGTTGGTCTGGAGGTAAAGGGGAAAACCTGCTCCATTTGTGGGAGAAAAAAAGGTCATCAAGGCAATATTACTTCTTTTACGACCTCTGGTATCAAAGTTGGGGCTCCTGCTTTTCTTTTTATTTGTTTTTTTTTTTTTAACAAGCAGTACATAGAATTCCATAACAGAGGAGTGGAATGGCAATAGAATTCCTATAGTCATGCCCTCCTTCCACTGAAACCAATCCACAGCAACAGCCATCCTTTCCCTTTAGCCACCTTTACTCAATCGTGACTTCCATTTTTCAAGTCAACTTCTAAAGACAATCTCCACCAGGAGGAGCTCTCTCTCCATCTCATCTCCTCTCCCTGTTCAGCTAGCTGTTAAATAAGCCCTCAGTAGCTCTTGTATGTACTGCTTATTCTCTGTGCAGTTTCTTAACCCCCCTGGACTTCTTAGGGCAGTTGAGCTCCTTTCAGGTTATGACTGAACCACTGATTCTAGCGAATCTTTTTAATGCTACGGTTGTTGGTCATTTCACAACAATTGCCTTCTTGTTATGCACTATTTCTTGCTATGTTTCTCCCGTTTGCTACTTTGGAAAAATGGCTGGAGCGTTATTTTGAAGCTTCACTGTAGCACTGTTTATTAATACAAAAAAACAGCCATGCGATTCTCAGTGCACAGGACTTCAGTAAATGTCCCAGATAGCATTAGTCCATATTTTTCTTCAGTTAGGTTATGGTCTAGAACATAAGAGTATGCAGACAGCGTATCTAAAACACAAACTTCCATGTTTTCTAGCATAAACCAGAGTGAGCTGGAACGCTCACCCTACGGACATCAGTGAAGTCATGTAAGTCTCGTGTTTGATGACTAACTGCCATTTACATTCACATTACAGAAAAATAGCTCCCTCAAAGTCAGCAGGCACTTCTCACGGAGCTGGCGTAACACCATGAGTTTGAGCCTTACATCTGAAGACACAAACCTGTAACCCCAAGTTCTTTATTAACAAATTAGCGTGTGTACCACCCTTCCTGCAGAAGGTTTGCTTTGTAGCTTTGTAACTTTTGTAGCTGCTTTCTATGCAGACTGTAGGAATTTCTAGTTAAAACATGGAAGAAGTTCTATTGTAATAACTGACAGGCCAGTTTTTAAAGTGAGGAGAACAGAGACCAGGCAGCCGGGACACGGTCGAGCCAGCCCTCAGCGCGCCGCCGCCATCACGGCCGCACTCCCGCCTCCCGCCCGCCCCCACGAACTACAACTCCCAGCACGCCCCGCACGCCGCCTGCATTCACGGCTGCGGCCGATTGGCGGGAGCGGAGCCAATGGCGGGCGGGCGCCTTGCCCGGGGGCTGCGCCTCAGTGAGGCGGTGGCGGCGGCGGCGCTTTGAAAAAGTGGGGCCGGGTGAGGCGGGGGCAGGGGAGCGGCACAAAAAGGCACGAAAACGGCCCCAAATAGCCCCAAATGCAGGCAGCTGCGGGCTGGGGCACGAAGGGTTGGTAGCCATAACCTTAGCTGCTGCGTACTTCAGTTTGAAGGCTTTTCGGAGCTACTCGGAGGCTCCTGAAGCGGGAAGCAGTGGATGTAGCTCAGCAAGCCGGGGTGCTCGGAGCTGGCTGCCAGAGCTGTTTTTTTTTTCTGCTGTGTGTACAACAAAATAATATTTACCGTGTCGTTTGGGTCTTCGTGTCCCTAGCTTTGGCTGTTATGGTTCTGTTATTGGTTAAAGCAGAGAGCTCTCTGTCAGCGTGCTTTCCATGAGCTTACCCAGGAGGTTGTCGGGTGCTTCGGGTAGTTTGAATCTCGCACACTGGAGCGTGTTTCCAGGCCCTTGGTCTTCCTGGTGTCCCCTTTTTGCATCCCTGCTCTCTCAGTGCCCATGATGAGCGCTCTCTTGCTCACCAGAGCCCAGCACTGTGCTCCAGTTGATGTGCCAGGTCTAAATGCTCGCTGCCGTTACCATACAGCTCACGTTAAGCTGTTCAGAGATAACCTCGTTGCTTTTCAAAAGAACATAAGTTGCTCCCATTGCTATCCAGAGGCTCATCACAGTAATGTCCAGCTTGCTTCTTTCCCAGAAACCAGTATCATATGGGTGTTGCTGGTTCTTCTGTTCTGATTAGCATGGCCTCATACACAGGCAAATATGAGAAGTAACTCAACTATTTTCTGAGCAGTAATATAACGTAGCATAGGCTTCCTATGTTTATACACACCTTCCTTCCTGTTCTTTGGCAAAGGGAGGGCATAGCTGTCTGCATTGCCATGTTCCAAGCAATTCTCAAAAACTTGTTTGTTTTGCCCTATAGACTGGGAAGTATGGCTGCAAAGAAACTGAGAAGAGCAAAGCTGTCTCAAGAGCTGTGCGAAAGGCTGAGTCGGTATCAGATCACTACCTGTCAGGTGAAAGGGTTATTTTATGGCTTGGGATTTATTTATTTCTTTTAAATATAATCTACATGGAGCTTTATTTTCTGTGGGCATTTCACTCTTCATCTAGCTGCTGCCTTGTAAAAATGTAGCTTTAAAATGGTAAATGACTAAGACGTTTAATCTTGCATTCTAAAAAAACAGGAGGTGCTTTATTTCAGCAGAGGCATGCAGCTGCTACTTGAATGGAGCAAGGCATCCATTTAAGAGCTCTCCACAAAAAAACACATATGCTACATTATCTAGTGCATGTGACTATATTGTAAAATTATACTATCAGATTTGGGTTGATTCACTAATCAGTTCTGAAGGTGTTACGAATGTTTGTCTAAAGACAGCAAGAGGCCTTATATATTTCAGTAGCGTTCATGATAAGTACAGAATCTAGCTGTAGGACTGCTATCTAGAAGATGCAGTGTAATCTGAATGTTTTTCAGGTAGTGAGGACTTCTGTGGGCAGAGAAGTGTTATGTTGCAACTTCTTTGCACAGTTCTTGAATTGTTAATCCCTGATGCTTTGTGCTTTAATATACGAATACAGTTCCTTTTGGTACAGCCTGACTGGCATCAGAAAAAAGTAGAGGAGGTGTAACAAAATACTGCATAAGACAGCACAAGTGGCAAGTCTGGCCTTTGAAATGTATGCTAGTAGTGTATAAATTGTATTAGGGTAGTTCCTAGCCTCAATCTCTGCCTTAGGTCTCTGAACTGTTTTATCTTCTTTCAGGACTTTTTGTGTCTTTCGCTCTTGGAGCTAATGAAAGTGACGGGACAGAGCTACAGAAATGTGCAAAAACTTCTTCGTCAAGTCAGCCTCGCTTGTGCTCCCAAAATGCAGACAGTAAGTTCGTGTTGATTCTCTTTTTAATACTTTGTCTGGGGAAAAAGCTAAATGATGTCACTTATCTTTGTATCTGGGAATGGAGTGATCTCGATTTGTGATGTCTGTTTGACTGCACAAGGTAATACTTTAATATTTAAATCTGTGGAGGGCTTTAGTTTGATACAGATAACTGTTAATAATAATCAATAAATTGAAGATAGGTGGAAGTGTGTTAAGTAGATTTCTAGCACATGCCTTTGCCCATCACTTATGTATCACTGTTCAGTCAAGTTTTTGGACTAAAATATATCTTTGCTGAGAAGCTTGGCAGACACTGAAGTTTATCAAATGGCAATTGTCAAGAACTGTTAAGACATGATAGATGACCAAATGAGCAAGTGCATACAATACAGCGCTGCACTTCAAGAACCAGAGATGTTAGCTGTTTTTAAAGAGCATGAATTGAATCTTTGCATATGCTGGATTTCAAATGGACCTCAGGTCAGAGTGACTGAGGTAACATCATGATTGATGTAGCAAGGTTTGACAAGATCTTTGCCTTTAAAAGAAAAAATAGGTAAAAGTAATTATGAATAAAGGGAAAATACTGTCCAAATATGACACTGGAAGCCCTGGTAACAGAACTTTAGAACAGGCCAAGAAACACAGAAAATCTCCTTTAATTTCTGGGGTAAATCTAATGCCCGTGTTTCTCTCAAGGTTAGAGAAATCAGGTTTTCTCAAGCAGTTAGTCATGCTAGGGTATAGCAGTATGCTGTGACAGGGCTTCAAGAGTGTCTCGTTAGGCCAGGAGTCTGAAACCTCTGGGAACTTTTAATTGTGACTGGAGCAACAACTTTTACATCTTGCATTGTTCCTTTTAAAATCAAATGCCTGATGCTCAGTGATTGAGGAATGTGTTAGTTTTAGCAGAGGTCTGCAAGGTGCAAGGAGGACTTGTTTCTTTCAGAAGCAGCTTTTGGAGCTTCCAGATCAGCACTTCCATTTTCTTATTTCTTCTTTGGATTTGATTCAGTCTCCCAAATGAAAATAATTTTTATGAACTAAATTCTGATCTTGGACCAGTTATAGTTAGCAGAAGAATTAGAAATCCAACTCTTTTCAGTTTTGTACCCGTCTTCTTGACTTGCCTTCCTCTCAAAACTGGAAAGGATAAGCCAAGACTTGTTCAAAGACTTGAGAATCTTTAGCAAACCTTTCCTTGAACCCAGGTAGTTTCAAACTGGTAATGAATGTTGGCCAGGGAATTCTTGGTTTAAGGTTTCACTGTGAATATTCTGCATTTGGTCACTAATAACACGGTGTTCCCTTATGTAAAAGCTGGAATTTTATGGGTTGAAAGCAAGCCTCATTGAATGGGAACAGAGAGAACTTTTGAAACGTCATTATAAAAACCTTATTTAATATTGTGGTGAGAGAGACACAGTGAACTTTGAAATTTGTTCTATGAGCTATAAATGGGATATAAATGCAAGGAAGGGTGATGAAAAAAGAGGGGACTGTAACTGAAGATGGGAATTGTTTACTTATTGGCAAATGTTAAGTCAGTCTAAGTTAACAAAAGCAAATGTGACAAGTTTTCTATTTCAATAACAAAAAAAAGCGCTTTTCAATCTTCTGTTGTTTTTTTCTCCTTTTGTAGGCTTATGAAATGAAAGTAAGGAGGTCTGTCAATCCCTCTTCAGCCTTTTTATCCACCACACTGCATAGCTTGGATAAAGTCTTGCATGGTGGAGTGCCCTGTGGATCCCTCACAGAGGTAATTTCTTTTCCAATGTACTTTACTGTAGTTGCACACCACACCTAGAAGTCTTACACGCTTGACCACCTTGTGTTAGGTTCATTAAACACACAATGAACAAAAATTTTGGATTAGAAGTGTGGGCTTTTTAATTCATAAAGGCTACACTTCGGTATATTTCTGCAACCTGTTAAGTAAGAAAACAACAACGAAAAGTAGATTTGGTGACCTATTTTGCTATTAAAAATGAGTGAAAATTTGCCCAGAAAAAAAGAGGAGATTATTGCGTGGATTTTATGGAGAAAGGTGGAGTGTGGTTTAGTGATCAGAGCACAAGGTACTGGATCGGGAGTCGGTCTCGATTTTAATAACTACTCACTCTGACTTCAGCAAGTCATGGGTTTTCAGAAAGGCATGCGGAGCAACTAGGGCAGAAGTATCAAGTGGATAGGCATGAAAATTACAGAGCTTTTATATATAAGTATAACTAATCGTTACAACAAATAAGTAATGCATTCTTTTCTGAAAAGACGCTGCAATTAAGGCTTGCATTATATGTGCATACATTATAATACTACAAATAGCATATGTATAGCTATTAACAGTCACTCTCTGGCTTTTGAATGCAATACTACTTTTTTTTTGCTTGGAATTTTCCTTTCAGAAGAAGGGAGCGCTACATCTTCTTGTACTTTAAATCTCTTTTGCCTTGCAGAAAGTGATAATAGGTTGTGCAGCTTCTATTATCTGGAAGGACAGGATTTGTATAGATGCTTATAGGAGTCACTGAGTATTATAAAACTAGAAAGGCACAATCTATGGCTTAAGAAGTCTGTGAACCACAAATGGAAATGGAGAAATGTCTGCATTGGAGGGAGTATCAATGGGTGCGTGCCCTCTTCTTATGTTATTTCACAACCATCTGTTTTAGACCCTTGTTAGAGAAAGAATCCAGAGCTAGATGGACATTGTTCTTATGCAATGTGGCCGTATTTGCCTTCTTACAGTAAAGTTCTGAACTAATCTGTGCACTTGAAATGAGTGGAAAATTCATATTATATGTGTCTCATGCTCTGAATTCAGACAGATTGAAACCATTTTTTCCTCAGACACTTTAATAATCCTTACCAAATGTTTTTCTTTGTCAAATTTCAACTTGCAAATTGCCACAGTAGAGGAGTAGAAGTGAGAAGTTAGCAAAATGTTATAATGAGGAAAATATTTTTTTTTCCATGCCCTGTAGTCAAACTAGCTTGTAGTCAATAGGTTTTAATCTCAGATAGAAATCGCTTATGAATCTAATAGAGACTTCAAACATACTGGAATTTAAGCAGCACTGGGTTTAAACTGTAACAGTTCCTGCTCTAGTGGGAACTCTAAGCTTTTATGTAACGAGGGGATATTACTTTTTAAACGTTCCGAGTATTTATTTTTGTATATGCTGTACCGGACTACACGTCATTCAAGTCTTCATAAAAACATTTAAAATTGTGTCCAAGAATTTACATTGATGTGTCAGAATTCGTATTTTGTTCATATTTAGGCTTAGCTTCGTTGCCAATTTATTGTAAGAACACTGCTGTGTTAGGATAGCCTTTGCACTTTAAAATATGAAAGTTTTTCTCTGAACAAAAGATTTGGATTTTTCGTATTCTAACATGTTTGTATTAAAAAGGCAGAGACCTTCCTAATCAAGTTATCTTGCATATGTGATCTCACTAAGTGATTGAAATATTGACGTGTCCACAAGGTATCTCATGAATCAGACCAGAAGTGCAAGCACTAAGCCTTTCCATGTGTAGTATGGTCACGGTTACAGTGTCAACACCAGTTTAAACAGGAATATGCATCGGTGTTGTCAATCAGAAATATTTTAGAGACCTAAGTGGACATCAGAAATTAGAAGATGAACTTAGGAACAATGTCTTAAATAAATAAATAAATTGCATTTTATTTTCTTTTCAATTCTTTTTATTTTCTTTTGCCAAGTCTGTAAAGTGATTAGGGAACGTATTATGAGCAACCATAAAGGCAGGGAACAAATGACTCTGCAGAACTTTTTTTTCCACTTAATGTCACTCCAGAATCAGGCTTTATTAAAGGCGTTTTCTCAAAAGTCATGAGATCTGAAGTAGTCTCAAAGTTGGCAGCAACCTTTCTTTGTGATCGTTAGATGAAATTTTAGTAGAATGCTATCAAGTGTCTGCCGCTGTTTTGATGCTGTACAGTAGCTTGTGAATGCTTTTCCAGTTATATTCTGTTTAGATTCAAGCAATTTTGGAGCTTAGTCTTTCTAATTTTCTCTTTTGTAACTTACTGGAGCATAGCTGACCAGCAGATTGCTCTTTGGTAGTTCTGTTAATGGGCAGATGCTCCAAGTCTGAGAGAAGTTCTCTTGAAAAGTGTGTTGTGTGTAACACTTTCTGACTGGTGGGGCTAAATTGTCGTCTTCCTGTTACTTTACCCTGCAGTGAGGGTGGTTGGAAACTTGGAATTTGAATGCATGAGCCACAGGGTCGAGTTCTGCTGGTATCTTCTACAGCCAAAGCCGCGTGCTTTTTGAGTGCCAGAGGGATTTGATTTGCCTTTCACTGTCTCAGACCATTTTTCCCCAAACCACTATTAGGCTTTAAGTTGGAAATTAAATCGTAACTGAAACTTTGTGGTCAGATGTCAGAACTTTTGGCCAACTCCTCTGAGGAAAAATTAAAGTAATGATTTCGTGAATATTGAAGAGTTTAATCCCTGGGTAGCTGACGAAGAATTAGCTCCTTGTGACTTGATTCAAACCCGACAGAAGAGCCAGAGAAAATAATATATAGCTTATTGAAAAATAAAAGTATATTTTACTAGACAGAGGTAAATTAAAAACTGTTGTAGTCTTCACATTTCTGTCTGGCAGACTTCTCATTTTCAAAGCAAATTCAGAGTCGAGCAAACTGAGCAAGCTTTTAGCTGACGTTCATTTCAAATTGCATTATAGGCACTTAAGTTTTTTGTTTTTTTGAACTAAGATTGTATTGATCAAAACATTCACTGAAACAGTGGTAACCATAAAAAAATGTGATAGTTCACTAAAAGTGTTCGTTGTGGATTATTTTAAATTCCATGTAAATGCCCTTTAAAGGAATGCTGATAAAAGATGAATTGTTCTTGTTTTGGGGAAGGGAAATCCTCTCTTCCTCCACTGGATTGCTTTCTTATACTAGCTAATACAGCAATATTCCCTGTCTTTCTCTGACATGATACATAAATTCTCAGACACGTTTACAGCATCTCTGCTGAATTTACTCCTGCATCAACCATTGAAATAAATGTTGAATAAATTCCAAGGCACCTCCCAGGCAGGGCTCAAACTACAAATGTTTTTATGAGGTCTCCTCACAGTTGTCCAAATATTTTAATTTAGCAACTGGATTGATGCCCTTCTCTCGTTCATTTCAAATTTTAATTAGAAGCAGCTGGTGAGACTCCTTGACTATTACAGTCTAAGAAATGTGTATTGTTTCTTCAAATGTTATATATGCTTTGGGTCTTTGTTAAAATGTGGCAGCTATTGTTGGTACAGCATTTTGTAACTTAAGTATGATGGATGGAGGATGGATAATTGCATAAATATGACTAATTCCTGATCCGTAATCGCTAAACGTAGTGTGTGCTTCTAATCATTTAAGTCATCTAATATTTTCCTTGTGTGGAAGCTTGAAGTGGATTGACTGATAAGATTGGTTTTCAGGCCTTGTTTAAAGACAAAAGTGATTAGAGAGCTTTTAACTAAAGAACATGACAGTAGCTAATGCAGTCCCTCAGTATTTCCCTGTAAATTTCCTGTTCCACATCAGGCTGCTGCTGTTTAAAGTGCAACCATAGCAATGTTATTGTATACTGAGGTGCAACAGTGTTTGTGCTTAAAATCTATTGTGCACTTTGGCTCAAAAATCAATTTGATTTGATCTGTGTGTCAGCTGTAAGAATTTTTCTTTTTTAAATTAAAACACAACCTAAAAAAAAACAAACAAACAAACAAAAACAAACAAATGTTATGGCAGTGCTGTGTATTTTGAAGGGGTATGCTTGATTTTGTAGTTTAAGTTCCTGGACAGGCTTATGTTGCATTATTATTTAGTCCCTACTGGGGTTGGAATGAGAACAGTTTAAATTTTTAGTGCCTAAATTCACTTCTACTTTCTATTAACGTTTTTTTCAGCCATCTTATTATTAAAAACACCATCATCTCCCTTCCCAGAAGCAGTGGCAGTGTGATATTCTATTTAGAAGCTCTGTAGTACTAGTGAACACATGATTATCTGAACACAGGGCCTGGGATTCATTTGCCATCTCTAAAATGTGCTGTGGATAAAGAACAGCCTAGTGCCATCTCTAGTACAAAAAAGTCTTGCTCTCAGAAACTGGGGATCTCATCAAGCAATGTGTTCTTTTGATCCTTGTGGTTTTGGTCTTGGATCAAAATCATACTAGAAACATTTCACTCAAATTAAATGTTCTTTTTGAATACTGCTTAACTGCAGTAAGCTTTTAGTAAGCACAGGTGAAAGCTTAAAATTGGCATGCAGATCTGAATCATTACATGGTGTTCATGGTAAAATATGGTGATAGGGAATTAACACCAATGACAAAACACATGTTGTAAAGTAAATTTCATATAGTATGCTAAGCTAAAACTTGCTTCCTATTACATTGTAGCATGAGGGTAGTCTCTGGGGAGGATAAAGTCTCTCTGCTTGTATACGTGTGGTTCATATTGCACATTCAGACTTCACAGGATTTAAGCTATCATCCTTGTGATTTCCAGGTGACACCTGATTGTAACCAAGGTAATGATAATTTCTGAGCAATGACTTACATCTGTGAACTCAATGGCTTTTGATTTCTTTTGCAGCTTTAAAGGTCGTTTGATGTCATGTGAATGTCAACAGGGAATTGTTGAATTCTGCTCTATTTTAGAAGGTAGCACAGAGGAGGAGATGCAGGGTAACTGGCTGTGGCTCCATTAGGGAGTAAGAGGAGGGGAAGAGTAGGGGACCTCAGATATGAGATACAACAAAGTAGAAAGAGGAAGGTAGAAAAGAAAGTGTAAGCAAATGCTGCATCTGAAGAACAATTATTTATTCTTTGGTGGTGATGAGTTAGACACAAGCAAGGCACAGATCCAAAAGTAACTACAAATTGCTCTTTGTGGGCTTCATATTCTATCTTTTTGTGGCTGTCTGCTCTGGTAAATAGAGGAGCAGAAGTTGAGGCATTCTGGCTGATGGGCATCAGTTAAAAGTAGAATTAGGGTAAAATGAGTGTGACATTTCTTGCTCGTGTTACTAATCTTTTTTTTTTTTTTTTTGTTACAGATAACAAGCCCTCCAGGTTGTGGCAAAACTCAGTTTTGTATTATGATGAGTGTGCTGGCTACGCTACCTGTAAGCATGGGAGGACTGGATGGGGCTGTGGTATACATTGATACAGAGTCTGCGTTCAGTGCTGAAAGGTAAGATGCAAAATTCTGACATGCACACTTCCAACTTCTCTACTGCTTTTTATGTTAGAGCCTTCAATTATTTCTGAGCAATAATCAAGCATTTATAACATATATACCTATGGTAGCTATTAAGCATTCATCTATTATATGCAGTTATTCCCTAGATGATGAAAACCACCAAACTGAATGATTTACCTTCCTAGTTTGCATGATGTTGCAGATTCCAGTTGTGATATGGCAAGATGGATGACTCTCTAATTTAAAAATGGTCTTAACAGTCCTATATTGAAATTTTTCTTTGCAATTTTGTTTGTGAAGTAAGCAAGAAGGTTTTGAGGATGTAAAGGTGCAGCATTTTGTGTGCAAGGAACATGGAGGTTTTTCAGTGAACACTAGGACTAACGCAGGCTGTTTTCCTTCAGATTTCTGTCCTACTTCTGCTGCATGGGGCCTCCTGCCCTTCCTCTGTGCTTCTCACTTCCTTCTGCAGTAAGTTCACTTCTCCCCTACGTGCATAGCAAGCCACGCAGTATGATATTCCCTTCCCTCTATAATATCTATGGTGTTCCTAACATCTGCTTTACTCACACAAGAGAAACTGCTCAGCTCTGCACTGACCATATTTTCCAGCTGCAGAATGGACAGGAGACATATCCTGCATCTGGCTGAGAGTTAAGCATGTATGTGCATGTAGGTTACCACTCTTGCCTTGCTAACTGCTTAACCGTTGAAATCATTCTGTAGTGTTTCATTAGAGGTAGCACTAATCTGCTCAGCTACCAACTTTCCTGAATCACAAAGAAATTTGATGTTTTTGAAATGTTTATTCCTCCATTACCATTCTACAGAATTAGTGAGTTCTCAAGTTATTAAGGCTCTGGAGAGGGATGACAAGAAGTACAAGAGTCATCTTTGTGTAGAAAAATGGGCAGAAAAGCCATCTAGAGATTTAAAGTGAAATAGTAGTTACACTTGTGGTCTGAATCTAGACTATCTAAACACATGTATTTACGTTGTGTAATCATATAAACATCAGGGATGTTTAAATGCTTTGTTTAATCTATTATGAATGAAAAGGCAGGGCTTCTAACCCTACTTCTGTCAAGTTAATTTCACAAAAATTTGAATTAGTTTGAACTGGAAGTGTAATAGAAAAGGAGAAGGAAAAAAGCCTTAAGCAATGGCTTTGCAAAAGCAGATGATGTCCCCTTCTTGTATTCAGCTTATTTTTTATTCCAGGTAATTGGAATGTAGATAGCAGAAAAGGGCGGGACCTAAGGGGTGAGTTAAGACTTGTTGATTAGAAATGAATGCTGAGGAAAAGGAGAAGAGATGGACATGGAAATGAAGCTGTTGAAACTAGAGCAAGATGAAAGGAAACATAGCAAAAAGTACATTATTACAAAGGATAAGAAAATAAATTGCTCAGTTGGAAGTGATGGCTCAGTATAACTTCAGCAGGCATGCTGTATTTTATACTTCAAATGTGTTGCAGTTTCGTGTTGATGGTGCGTTAAGGTTATATTTGATAGAGCAGCATGCCCTGGTCTTCACAGGTTGCTCAGTGCCGTTTGGGTGGGCTTCGTACTCTGTTCTGGGGAGTGACATCCTGACCCCAGAGTGACAAGAGCTGATGTGTGTCAGTAACTTGTTCCCAGGGGCTGCAAACGGGCTCTTGGCAGTTTGTTGGGCAGAGGTGTGTGCAGGTGCATGGGTCTTTGCTTATGCTGCTGTTTGCTGCTTGTATATGGAGAAACTTTTTGACCATGAGGTCAGTCAGCTATTGGAGAAGACACTTCAGGTAAGAGGGCAAATATTCACTGCCCAGAAATTTATTTTAAAGGACTCAGCGGAGACATTTATCTGACCATGTTTTTGTGAAAAACTCAAAAGTCTCCATCAGAAAGCCCAGGAAGAATGTTGATTTATCTGGTGCCTTTTAGGGCTGAGATTTGCTAAGTTGTAGCTGTTGTACTGGCTGTAATGTCTTGCTGTTGCTAGAAAGATATTACATAAAATTGGCTAGTTTTATGTTTTGCTAAAAGGCACTTTTTTTTTTCTGGTCCTTCTGCCTGGAAGGTCTTAGTTCAGGGCAGGGAGCTTTCTGCTTCCATAAACTTTCATACGCTATTTCTTATTCTCTGACATGACAGCTTAGTTCAATTTAATAACAATGCTAAAAAAAGTGACCAAAATTGAGGCTGGTCTTCTAAGATATGCTGCTGTTTTCTGTAATTTATATATGTATATATTTTCTGCTGTGGAATAAAAAGCTGTAACAGTGCAGTGTCCATTGTTAGAATGTGGATGCTGGGACAAGTAGATGGAATGGCCATACTCACTCGTGAAATTAAAATTGTTGTTGTCAGTTTTGTTAGGAATTCAGTTCAACTCTAGCTAGCCAATTAACTGAAAACATACCAAGCTTGTTTAGAAATACTGAAAATAATGCATTCTGTTTACTGTCCAGCTATATTTATTACTTGTGGAATAACATGAGGTGCAAATTGCTGTGAACTAATGCTGAGAAGACTGAGGTATTTCCACCCTATGGGCCTCTGCCTTGGTTGCAGAGAACATGTTCTGTGCAGTTTTTGGATTTATGACAAATGGAATTTCGATCTTAAAGAATTTGGAACCTGCATGTACTGTATAAATAATACTGTGATCTTAGTAAGATTGTGGTGTGTCATTTGAAGTCAATTTATGTAATGGTCTTCTTTGACATATATATTCCTTCCTATTAATTAACTGTGCAAATGTAAAGACAAGATCCTGTCCGTGGAAGCCGCTCAGGACAAGCTTTGATGTAGTAAGTAATGCATCAAATGAATGAAATTGAGGGTATTGTGTTGAAACTGCTTATTCAGATTTAGATTAAAATACAACGCTGTGCTTAAATGTTAAAGCTGAAGAATAATGATTTAAGAGTTTTTCTAAAACGGCTTTTAACATTCTGGATTTTAGTGAAAGGGGTTCAAACAGCATCAAGCTAACCAGTAAGATGTGTGTCCAGGTATCATCCACCAGATGTCGTTCTTCTCAAGCACATGAGCTAGGGGATAGGGATGCTTAAAATAGAGACAATTAAGTACTTTCCATGTCTGTTCTCAAAAATAAAATCTCCATGGGGGTGGGAGAGGGAAATGTACAGTGCTCAGATTGTAACTATGAGTTTCTAAAATTAAATTATTGGACCCATTTTCAAGGACCTAGATAAAGCTGCCTTGTGTTCACACGCACAGAACTTCTTTCCACTGACTTCAGGAGAATTTGCAGGCATTCAGCATTTCTAAAATGTATGCCTTTGTGTCCTCGATTCTATGTGTACAGGTCAATTTAAAGCGTTGACCTCTCATCAGTAAATTGTTTAATTTTACATTAATGTGAGTTTTTTCTTTTTATAGAAAAGTGTATTATCACCAGTTATCTGATATATTTCCGTAGTCAACCATGGTAGTAAACACTTGTATGTTTGATAATTGTAATTCAAGATTTTGAAGGGTCATGAATTTACTAAAAAGGTAGTGGGCAATATTTAGTCATGAAATCACACATTAAATATGTCAGCGAAACTGCCATTTAAGCTGTTCAGTTGTATCATTTTATGGTATGTCAGTTTTACCTGGGCTATCCGGATGGATGGATGTTGTGGCCACGGGGCCAGGCTGGATGGGCTTTGGGCAACCTGGTCTAGTGGGAGGTGTCCCTGCCCATGGCAGGGGGGCTGGAACTGGGTGGTCTTTAAGATCTCCTCCAACTGGAATCATTCTGTGATTCTGCTGGAGCTGCCTGGTAGTCGGAACAGGCAGCCTCAGTTTGTGACACAATGCTGATATTTTTTGCTATGTTCTAAAAGTACATTTTCTTAAGGTTTTATAAGCTCTTTTTTCAAAGTGGGAACCAGCACAATGGGAATGGATTCAATGTAGAAATTTCCAATCCAGATGACCTTGTTCTTCTTTTTAAAGACAGATTCTGTGAAAAGGTTTTTACTTTGGCAGGTATACCTGCTGTATATGCTCTGCTTGCATAAGTGTTTGCTGGTGAATTGGGGTTCTCTGCAGTCTGACTTCTGTGTTGGCTGGATCTTGTAATGGATCTTCTGTTTGTTATCATCTTGTTGAATTTCTATGTTGACGCAAGAACTGATTTCTGATTTCAATGCAAAGTAAAGGTGGAAGGGAAGGTGGTTTGGGTTGAAGAGTACATTTATTTAAATGAAATTATTACTTAGATATAAATAATTAAAATAGGATAATAGCAGTTGACTTGAACATATTATACAAAATTGAAAGAACTTTCAGTACTGTAACTGAAGAACATTCAGTACTGTAAACTTTCCAGTTTCCTTCTGCTGGAGATGTGCTGTCTTTTTGTGTATGGGCATATTATGTCTTTCCCAAGTGTACCATTGACTCTGGCTAGCGTCACTGGGAAACCAATCTAAATGTTCTGACTTCCAGCATTTCAGTCTGAGTACTAAATTGTGCTTCTCCTTTGAAAAAGATTGCCATTATTACATGGTATCTACTTATCATTCAGAGATTTGCTTTGTTTGTTCTGTGAATGTTTTGTGTGTTATTACCTCGCATTATTCCTTTTTCAGTGTAACGCCTTTTGTTTTTTTGATAGGTTGGTTGAGATAGCAGGAAACAGATTTCCTACTTATTTTGACTCCGATGAAAAGCTATTTTGCATGACCCGTAGCATTCATCTGTATCGAGAGCTGACCTGTGACAGAGTACTGAAGAGGTATTCTTTCCCAGAACTTAAAAGGAGGAAAAAACAAAACACCATAATTTGTCTAGATTACCTATAATATTTTATATCAAAGTTTTATGAAGAGTAGTTCATTTCTTAGAAGATTTTTATGTCGGTAACAGCATGGTTCCCAACAAAGTAGAATTTCTACAGGAAGACTGGCATTGTTTTTTTTCATTTCATAGTTTGTGACTAATCTACTTGATGTTTTATGGTTTGGGATAGAAAATTTCTATATAATCTGGTCATTCTAAGCCTTCAAAGGGGACTATTTGTGTGACAGGTCTTGTCTTGGTTTGTGGAGACACCATAGTGTAAGAGATACATGTCATGAAACAGAAAGGAGATATTTGTCCTCCCGAGTTCTATTTGTTTCTGGGACGACTGGGACCCCTGCAGCAGTGGGAGGGAAGAATTGTTTCAGAGTCATCATCCTGAAGGCTGTTGTTGACAATATTGATGTGTTGTACTTTATGTTAATTTGTGAACACACATTGTAATGAAAATGAATGAAATTGTATTTCAGGATCTTCTTGTATATTTTAAATTAGTGGAATTTATCTACTGCAGCTTTATCAGAGAAGAGCAGCTATTAGCATATTATTGACATGCTAGGTTTGGCATACCATCTTTGGAGCTATATGGAAAGAGCTCTGACTTCCTGCATACATAGACACAAGGATTTTGATGTTGACAGTAGGATGCTGCTACTGTAAGCAAAGGCACAGTCTCAATGTCTGCTTAATTTGCTGTCTGTGCCATTCAGGGTTTGTGGAGTGTAATGTTGCTAACTAGTCTTCCAAACCTTTCTTCTGGAGGGGCCTGCCTTCAGTTATGTGGCCTATTGGAGACTGAGATTACTTGCCAGTTCTCTTTAATGCATGCAGGTGTTAGTGGGGGTGGGCTATGAGGGTGAGAGAGGGGTTGACTTTTACCTTATTGAGGCAAACCTTTTATTTAAATAATTTCAGGATTATAAAATGGTTGTATTATATATATAGGTATAAGTGACTTTTTGTTTTTTGCTTTTTTAGGATTAAGTCTTTGGAAGAAGAGATTATTTCAAAGAAGGTTAAACTCATAATAATTGACTCTGTTGCTTCAGTTGTCAGAAAGGAGTTTGACACAAAACTCCAAGGCAATCTGGCAGAGAGAAGTAACTTTTTGGCTAGAGGAGCATCGCTATTAAAGTATTTGGCAGAGGAATTCTCGATACCAGTAAGTTGTTCTTCCTTTCTTAAATTTCTGCTTTACAGAATCACGTAAGAAAATCCAAGAAGAACAAAAATGACAAGGAGATGAAAAAACAGGTAAAAGAACCTTATCAGAAATATTCAAGCAGATATCATCTGGAAAACAGTTGGAGACCAGGAAAAAGTAACTGTTCCACTTGTTTTTATGGTGTTTTTTTCTTCATATTTATTCTGGACTTCAAATGAGGATTTACAGGATTGTCTTTCCAGCTGTTTTTCAGTGCTTTGTCGTTCAGTTTTGTTAAATGTCATATTTTGTTTTGTCCATAAAATACAGCAGAAGAACAGAAGTGCAGGGACCGAGTGAAACTAATTAAAAAGTGAATTAGAAGATGTAAGCTCTATGAATGTGGGGGGGGGGGGTTCCTTCATGTTGTTATCAATGATGGGGTATCAGAAACAGAAGTCAGAGGACATCATTGAGACTCAGCTGTAGGAAATATTTCATAGTGTGGGTACAGTACTAATCACTCAAGTGAAAGAGAGAAACTGTGGCAAGAACTTGAGTCAGACTGGTCAGATCTTGCTTCTGAGGTCACGGTGGCTATCATACCTGAAATATACACACTAGAGATGTTGAACTAACAGACTTAGCTGAAGAGGAATAGATTTCCTTCTGCCAGGTAATTTATAAAGATCCCTTATGGGGAAAATTAAACCCTGTGTGTATGCCTTTAAAGTTCTGGTACAAAAGATAGTGTCCAAGTTAGTGCACCCAGCAATGTTTGTAGTGCCTAAAAAGTCAGGAAAGAATTGTGTGAGTAAGAATGTACACTTCTGTATTTTAGGAAAATATGATACAATCCTTTGAAAAAGGAGACGGGTTTTATGGGAAGATACTGTTCTCTTGATTTTCTTCTCCTTTAAACACCTCTGCCCTCTTCACCTTCTCTCTTCATTAAAGTGGTGAAGTTGAGCTGGATTGGAGCCTCTGACAGCTCAAGCTGCTCTTCAGCTTACAGACAGGCTGCTATTTACAGAGGTTTTAGAGTTGGACAGCATTAAGTAGTATGCAATTATGATTCTATTTCATCCTACATAAGAAGAAAATAAAGGTTGAATGTTTAAAGGTTTCCATTATGTTAAAGCTAATGTGTTTGCTTAAGGCATTTGTGATGGCTGGTGTGCTGCTTGTCTTCTCGTTTCTCATTATGAATGCTTTGGTAAGGAGTTTTGAAATTTTGGCCAAGAATGTGTGCTCCTGGCCACAACTGTCTTTTTGAATTGGTCCATGAGGTGACTTACCTTTAAATAAAGTTTTTAAAGATCTGTGCAATATTCTAGAAAGGCTTTGGCTAGAGATTGGGATTCCCACGAGCACAGATCCCTAGGCAATGTTGTGTGTGTGTAAGGTGCAAAATCCAGCAGTGGTGTGTTATGCATCTGCAAGTGTTGATACATATAAAGAGATAAGTCTGCTATTGCATACCTTGCATTAACCTCTGGTATTTGAGGTTAGAGAGTATCTGAAGTTCTTATTGTAAATAACTGTGCTGGAAATTTTTTTCAGATATTCTTCCTTTTGTACCTGTAATCTTCTACATACTTGGGACTAAAAACATTAGTAAGCTTGCAAAGTGATTTAAATCGTTAATAAACTGGACACTGAAAATATAGCATGTTTCATGGCAGGGCTAGTGCAACTGAATATGGAGTTGGGCGAGAAGTAGGAGGCCTGATTTGCAGACTCTGAAAAAGAAGTGGGGTTAATGACTGATAGGGCTTGAAGTTGAAGTAAACCTTTTTAGCTGGTGAAAAACTGAGTAGGTGAACCAGGGAATTGGAAATGGTGACAAATTAGGCTCCAGAGGCTAGACTTGAAAATGAATGGGAGTAGGGGACAGGAATTTCAATAACTAAGATGCATATTTTGTTTAGCTTAGTGAAGAAAATATTAAGGATTTTTTCATTCATCAATATGTACCTACTTGAAGAAGAGGTATTTGACAGAAAAGCATCCTTTTCAGCTGACAAAGGTATAGTACAGTTCTGTGGTTGGAACCTGAATTAAGCAAGTTCAGACTTCAAATACGGGGTGTGTTCTTAATGGAGTAATTAATAATTGGAATAAGTTAGTGACAAGTATCTACTTAGTTTAATAAGTATTTTTAAAGGGGCTTCCCCCCATTCCCTAAAAAGGAAATGTATTCAAATAGGATTAAATTTGGGAAAACCTCTACTACTGTGCTATGCTGGAGTTCAAATACTTTTCAAGTTGTTCTTTCTCCTGGCATTGTAAAGTACCTAGCTATGAATAATTGTGTGTTCATGTTGTCTGGATATTGAGTTGGGCTTGCAAAACTGACTAACAGTCATAGCTTCTACTGAATTCAAAAGGAGCTATGTTTCAGACCCAAGGAACTCTATATGGTATGAAGTATTCAGGGAGGGGGGGAACAGATCTCAGCTGCCTCAAAACTGAAGGTCATCACTCAGTAATCTCTCTGCACCTCTGTTTTTGCTTTGTGAAATGGGAATAACAGCTGTTTCATCATGAGGATGCTGAAGATGAGCTCATTACCATTGAGAAAGCATGCGTGCTGACTTCTTGAACTATATATGGGTGTCCATTGGAAAGTAGTACTTCCCATCTCCGCTGTAAAAAATGTCAATTGTGTGTAGTGATTGAAATTCTAATCCACATTTTGAGATAAGAAAAAGTGTTAAACATAGTCACTGAATGTGTCACCATCTTAGCCGCTGAATGAAACAAAATGAAACTTGTGATCGTAAATTTTTGCTTGACTTAATGGTTTTTGAATCTTTTTAATGTATCAGCAGTGTAGGTTGTTTCTTGAAAAACGGGAAATCAGGCGTCATATATCTCGTTTTGATCCATACTTCATCCTAACTTGGCAGTAAACCTGGTTCCATCCCAGGTTTTTTAAGGGATGCCAGGGCAAGAGGCAACACAAGGTTTTGATCACTTCCAGACGATTGCTGACAGGCCACCTGGCAGCTGTACTGCTGACTGAATGGCTACGGAAGCTTTTTCCACCATGGGAATTATGTGGCAGTGTCCCTTTTCACCCTTCCCTGCACACAGCTGTGATGAAGAAGTACTTTTTTTTCTTTTGGGTTTGGTTGAAATGAGCCAGTCAGCCCCAAAATCTTTCTGAGAAACTGAGAAAGACTGTTTGACTGTAAGTCAAACAAAAAGCCCTGTAGTTTTGAAATTCAGTGAGGATATAAACCTATGTGAAACATCTGTATGTTTTAGAACAAGCTGTACTTGTGAGTGTTTGGAATCGGGATGTTCTCTGTTATAATGTCTATTGATACTGTCTACCAGATTACACATTTAACCAGCGTTCCTCAGTCTTGTATGTTTCTTGTCTATTTTCCTGGGACCCTTGCTATTCTTAAAAGAAATAGAAACCAAAATACATTTTGGATAGTCTTTCTCCTCTTTTTCCATATTCATAGGAAGCTATTTATTATTAGTAAGTGCTATTCAGTAAAAGTAGTTCAACATTCATGCTGGTTGAAAGAGAAGCTGAATCCATTTCAGCTACAAGCTGAATACCAATATGACTAGAGTTGTTCTGGAGATGTAACTGTTGAGTGTATGAAAATTGGTATTTATAGAATCTGCCCTTCTAGTTGGTGTTAGTTGATAAAATGTGTGAAGCTGGCTAGACATCTCTGTGGAAAAGCACTCTAAAAGTGGCACTTGCAAAACCAAACTGCTTTAACTGTTCTTTTAAATAGCGAATTGAGACTGAAGGTGAAACTGGCTTTGTAAATCCAGAAGGCTAATCAAATTACAACGCTGGCTGTCCTTTGTACTTCTGTCTGGGTTGTGACCTTTGATCTGTGAAGAGGAACTTTATTTATGATAAACACCCTGGCTATCATTACTAGCAGCAAATGTATCATAGTATCTATCTTTCCTTTTTTATGTCTTTGAAAATATGAAATAGAAACCTCTCCTAATAGAAGCCTCTCCTCCTAAGCTCAGTTGTGATTTTATAGTGCCAATAAAAGACAAACTGTGACTGGTCCGTGATGCTTTTAATTGCTATGCTAAGTTAACGGCAGTTAAGAAGCCTGTAATTTCCACAAGTAATTTTTTCCCTTTAATGTGACATGCTTTAGTTTAAAAACTACAAAAAAAATCCCTTTATCAATATTAATAATGACAGCACTTACAGATATAGTCAATTTCTTTTCACGTTCTCAGTTCTCACATTTGTCATTTCAGTGCTTCCTGCTTATTTATGTATTCTGCTCTGTAAACTTTATACCCAAGATTTTAATTTGCTTTCGAAAGTCAAATGTTTAGTGGCATGTATGTTTGTTTTTAGGCTGTGTGAGTTTTTCTTCTCAAAATCAATTTAAATGCACAAACAGCTTGACATATGCAGTGCCTTTCTGCTGTCTTCGGTTAAGTGTGTTTAATTGTATCATTTCAGCTTCCTGGAGTGAATTTTAAGATTCAGAATGCTTCTGTTGGTAAAGAGAGGACATTCAAACTAGTAATTTTCTTTCCTTACATGCAAGTATTTCCATTGGGTATCATCCTTGGTTCTCTTTTACTTTGTGGTTGTTGCTTGTCAACTCTGCACCTTTATCAGTGTTCTGATATTTGAAAATATAAATTTATGGAGATATTAACCAAAAAAAAAAAAATCCAGAATGGAAGATTTCTGAAGAAAACTGTGTAATGCCAATTACTGTTGAACTGGTAATAAGATGTAGAAAGTTTAGAAGTATTACAGAACTGAATTGTTGTTACAGTGTGTAACAACGCTGTATGCTGATTTTTCCAAAGCTATGGAGATACATTAGACTGCCAGGTTCATTTGTTTGTAGCTGAACCATAATCTGCTGAAATACAAACTTTGTTTTTATACTTTGCTATAAAAACAAACAAACAAACACTAAAAACTATTTTCCATATCATCCTGCCAGTGTTATAGAAATAGTAATTGAATTATTTTGCAAGTTGTTTAAACCTAGAATAAGCAAAATTTTCTCTACTTTGAAAGCTTGGAACACCGGTTCCATTTTGTAGTTTTCTAAAAGGAAATATTTTAAATGTTACACCACATCGAAACATGTGTTTCTTTAATGAGGAGCTAACCTTATCAGGAGGAAAGCTCTTTGGAACTGAGTTGCCAGAATTTTACTAGCCGTATTTAGGCCAGATGTGGTTCAAACAGTTTCCAATGGTAAGAATTCAGTTCAAAGTATGGGTCCTTTTCTGTTGAGCTGCTGCTCTGCATGTAAAGTGTCTTGATGCTCAACTTCAAGCACAATTTCTGTTTGTGTGTATGTGTGAACCTGAGTAATTCCCAACTGCTAACAGAAAAATCTTTGTATTTTTTCACAATTATACTTAACTGCTGGTCGCTGCATTGCTAGGTAGTCCACCATCTGCATGCTTCAAAAGGTTGAGATTTACCTGATAATATAATCCTCTTCTCAGTGTGGGGCTGCTTTTTTTCCCCATTTTTTATTTTATCTTTTATTTTCATATAAATGGAAAAATAAATTTTCTAAAAAGGCCTTGGTGCCTTTTTTTCCTCTCGTGAAGCCTGGTTATTTCTCTAGGGAGCAGCACAAAAGTAAAAACGTTTGTGACTGTTTGCTAAGAAGACTCAGAACAGTGCTGGATTACAGATTTTATTAAAAAAAAAAATATATATATATATATTTTTAAGATTACAGGATTTTATTAAATAATTCACCAGCTACTTGGAGAAAGTGAGTCGGCCTTCTATGAACTCAATAGGATGAAAAGTGCTTTATGCTGATTGTATTTTGCAAATTATCTGTAGAAACATAAATGCTTAGAATTGTGTAGATACTGCAGAATTTGCTGGCTTTCATTATCTTGTATGAATTACAGAAACCTTGAGTAGCCCTAACTTTTATTTCAAGCTATGGAAGACAGTGGTTTGTTTTCTAAACCAGATTTACTTCCAAAAATAACTTTCTCTAAGAAAGAACAATTCTTGGTGTTCTTTTTAAGGTATTTTACTCCCCTTATTCCAAAATTGGAGATGGTGTTCATCTTCCTTAAATAATGAGCTGAGTAGCATTAGAAAATTGTGTTTCTGCTAGCTATGTCATTTATAAGAACTTATTTAGCATTGGTTTCAAACTTCTCTTTCCACCAAAAGACAAAATATACCTAACCTTACCCGTTGTGCTTCCTCAGTCTGAGTAATGAATAGTTCATGAAATAAATCACTTTATGTTAAGGTTTTGTTCCGTGTTATACCTAGCAGCATTTTCTTGTCTGAAATTAAGTCTGTAGCTTTGTTCTTTTACTAAATATTCTGGTATTATCCTTTGTTTTCTTGCAAAAGCCTGCTGAAAATACAAGTGTCAGAATTTCACATGTATATGATCCCTGCTGTTTGTAAAGTGTGGTTTGGAATGCATTTTAATTTGTGCTATTGTTTAATTAGGAAAACAAAATGCTTAAAGGGGGATCACAGACTAGAGCTCTTTCTTTGCCCTAACTAAAGCTTGGTGAGCTCACTTTTTGCTGCTGGCAGACAGTTCGCTTAAATACTGCACAACAGCTTTGATAAAAGGGAGTTAGGCCAACTGTAAAGTGCTGTTGCAGTGACAAAATGTAGAAGTCTTTGTTTTCTGGTGAGGCTGTTAAAATTATTCTCAGAAGGCACACCTTTGTTTTGGTTTTAAATGACTATTTAAAATGTAATTATAACTATCTTCAGTACTGCTGCCATCTGTGTACTTTTTAATGCATGTCTGGAGAACATACACTTCTGCAGTTTATGGCCCGACACAGTGTTCCTTTTGGACTGTCTACACTCATAAAATGTTTAATACTGCTGAGGAAAGAAAATGAGAAATGGTAGAGCAATATTTCCTGTTTTCACATGGTGGCGAAGTATAGAAAAGGAGGTGGTTTAAAAATATACAATACTGGAATTAAAATTTCTTTTTCTTTTCAAGTACTCCCTCCGTTGCTTTTTCCATTTGATGTTATAAGTGGCTTTGCCAAAAGCTATGATTCTTTACAATTCTACATATGAAGTCATGTAGAAGGAAGGCACCAGTATTAAGGAAGGGAGCTGAGAGCAATGAGGCTTTATTCCCAGATTTGGTTTTGGTCTGCTATATGATCAGCAACGCTTGTTGAAGGAGGGCAGATACTTACCCTGCTGCCTATCTTGACTTTGAATTTCTGAAAGCCTTGATGGAAATAAATTAGCAGTCTTATGTCTTCTAACCCTTGTTCTCATTATGCTTTTTTGCATTCCCTTCAGCTGGCTTGCATTATCTTGAGAGTGAGGTGCCCAAAATCAGAGGTTGTATTCCAGGTGAATCTCTGACACTGCTTAGCTATGGAGAAGGATTTCTTTTCATGCCTTGCGGGATGTCTGTTTTTTTATGCATCATGGTGCACTGTTTGCTCTCTTTGCAACAGCTTGATGTCTTTTTCTTACCATACATGATCCATTACCCTGGACCTACATCTGCTGATTTGGTACTTCTGTAGTTTCTCCTCTCAAATCTGTGTTATTTTTCCTGACTGCTTTTCTGATTTGTCAAGATGGTTTTGAATTCTGATCTTAGTGTTCTTACAGACTCTTTTTTTCTTCTTTCCTATTTTTGCAAGGAAAATAATCCTTCTGTTACAGCTTGTTTGTGCAACTAGAACCAGACTTGAAGCAGACCATCCCATGCTGTTCCGTAAGAGACTGTTAAACACTGCGCACTGCTGTGTGCAGTTTTCCAATAACCTTCACATCTGATCTGTAATAGAATGGTCTAGGTTACATTTCTGTAATTTTCAAGTAATATACATGTATGAGATGGTCTATTACTAAATGTAGAAAATGAAAGTAATAGTACTGAATGGCTTTTTTGTCTTTTATGAGGAGTTTAGGATTTGCCAAGATGTACTGTTTTCACTATGTGGACAAATTACCAGAACCTATTTCTCTCTGCAGAGAAGTACTTACGTTTCTGAGTAGTCCATTCTTTTTGCATGTTGCCCTGTGTCTCCTTCCTCTTGTCCTTTTGGTTTTATGTAAACCATATATTCTATAGGAATATTTCTGTGTTTGCATGATGTGTAGAAGGAAGGGATTCTAGTCTCCAGGTAGGATAGCAGTACAAAGAACACTTGACTGGATTACAAGTTGTTGGAAAAACCTTACCTATATGAGCTCAGTATAGATTAATTAGTGGTTTGGTTTCCAGATATCCTGGAGTTTGTTTGCTTTATGGTTACTCAGCCCCAGGGCTCCTGAGAATAAACAGGACTTCCTCCGCAATTGTTGCTCCTAAATAAAATTGTACCAGACCCTGAGGTGAAAAGGGATGGGGATGAGAGGAAACGAAGACAGAGCAATGCATATGACTGTTAAATTTACAAATATGCCCAGAGACCAAATGTTAAGATTGTATTTGTTTGCACACAGTATTAGATAGCTGTGTTGTTTTCCTCTGTGAGTCTACAGGACAGCTTTGAGAATATTGCATTTCTGTGGAACCGGGTGTGCTGCTGGGGCTGCTTTTTCATGAAGTATGATAGGGAAGCTTCATGATGCAGTCTGCTTGCTACTGCTAACTAGGGATGCTGTCTTTTTCAGAGACTGCAGAATTTCCTTTAATTCCCTGTAGTGAAGATTTGGATGGTAATGGATAAGCAGACCAAACTGTCACAGTTAGACATTTGATGATCCTGTGCTGCCTTGAAAATGGAAGCATCTACGTTAATGGGACAGGCTTTTCAGCTTACACTTTCTGTTCTGTTGTTGAGACCCTTGGGCATTAGAAGAGCAGTGGATTTTGTTCTTGGTTCCAATCTTCTGTTTTGTGGTGGAAATGAAATCTATGAGCTATAGCTTAGGGGTCTCCTGAGTAACTCATTAATGATTTTTCTACAGGAAGACTTGGTCTTCTCTATTGAGAACATGGATGTTTTGTATCATTGCTCGCTGTTGAAATGATGTTTAAATAAAAACTGGGCTGAATAAATACACAAATATCTGCAACTTCAATAAATATTTTAATCGATTTAGCAAAAGTTCGTTGTAATTGAACTGAAGGAGTCTTGTTCCAAATATGGATTCCAGTGAGAATCTATGTGATTTTAGTAACCTCATCAAAACCCTCGTGCTGGTTCCCGCTAAAATGCATATCTGTATTTTATTTGAAAGTATAATACTTCTGTTGTAATAGTCTAGGTGAATAAAATTGGAGGGCTTTATTAAACAAGGCTGAGAAGTCCATCTGCAGAGTTTTGATTAGAAAGGAGTGAGTAACATGTATGAGTGGAATGAATGAATTTGTTTTTTTGTTGGTGACACTGAATTACAGTAGGACAAGACCTCTTCTCTCTCTCCTCCCCTTGATACTTTGCTAACCTTCTTGATACTCTGATTTGGATGAGCTGTGTTACTCACCTGGAATGCAAATTTTTGTCTTTAGATTACAGTATTTTCCATACTTTTTTATTTATCATATCTCATACTTCTAACCTGAGGCAGAGAGTGCTTTGCTCTTCAGTGATAGCAGAGGTCTTGACTGGATTCTTGGCAGACTCCAGGATTATGTTTCCCATGATGTGCTGGTTAGCAAAATCACCTCTAGTAAATGAACTAAATGCTACTTTTTTCATGCAGCTTTTCTTGTAGTGGAAAGGTAGCTTTAAAGCTACTTACTGCGTAGATGCTTTTTGAAGCTTCATAAAGATCTCTCTAAGGAAAATGGGGGCTTGCTTATGGGTGCAGGCACTTAGTAGTGCTGCAAGTGTTTTATTTCTCAAGGTTGTTAATTACAACAAACCAGCTTCAGATGCTAACAATCTGATGGCTGGAAATGCCAAACTGAAGTTATTTTTCTGGATAGCCTATGAACAATACCAGCAAGCTACTAGCAGATAATCAGAAGTTTTATGTAGTGCAATGTGTCTGGTTCTCTTTCAGGCTTGAATTTGTGCATCATCACGTGCATGTGGTTTTTTTTTTGTTTTGTTTTGTTTTTTTCTTATAGTATTTGTGAGAGAACATGCAGTGAAAAGTAAGCTAGGTATGACATACTGATGCGGCTTTTAAAATTCGGTCCCTGCCTTCTGTTATATTCTGTGATTTCCTGTAACAGTGCCTTATTCTAACAAACCTCAAGTCTGTCTAGAGGAGTTCTGGGATGACATCTAAGAACTGTTCCCTTGTGTCTTTAGGAAATTCTCTGGGAACAGTACAGGAGCCTGTTCGGTTCTTTTAATGCTCCTTTTTCATGTAGCTCCTTTTCCATGTAGCTTTCTAGCTCAGTAGTGAAGGCCTTGTTCAGAATGGAATTGACTAATTAACATCAGTTCACCAAAAATGGTTTGTGGGGAAAATCTTAACCAAAAATCTTCTAAATATGCACTGTCATAGGATTTCCTAGGGGTTATATATACAAGCTAAGGCTGGTTTGTGTCGGGATTATAGAACTTCATTTGGTTGCATGGAAGAGCTCTGTCATGGCCCTTCCTGGTGTTGTGATGGAAAGAGTCATGCCTGGGCAAACATTGGTAGCTAGTACAAAGTTTCTGAGAAGGCCTTAGTGCATCTAGAACATATGCACAGAACTAGTGTGCTGTGTATTGGAACAGATACACCCTCCTTTGCTTCTGTGAGGTCGCTAAAGATGAGGCTACTAGAAGCAGGCAGATGCTGCTGGAGTAGTTTGTGAAGCCTGCCCCTCTTTGTCATGTTTTCAAGGAGCAAGCTGTCAATAGCAAAGGGGATTGTTACTGGCTAAAGACACTGTTTTTGGGGTTGGCAGCAGTGCTTGCTGTTGGGCCTCCTTTTTCATTAGGGATACACAGAAGAGAGGAGCTGATGATGTGGTGAAGCTGCTGCCTGACCTGCAGCCCGTTCTGAAGTTGCCCTAAGGAAAGAAAGCCAACAGATAAAATCTGCAAGCAGAATATATTGTCTGTGAACATCACAAGTGGCACGTGGGTAGCAGGTTAACCAAGCTTGCATTGCAGAAAGTTTGAGTAGTCCAAAATCAAGAGATGGTCAACCACTTTCAGAGGCTAAATAGTGAAAGCAGAACAATAACATGTTTTTTTTTCCCCCCTTTCTTACCTGCCTTGTAATTCAGTGCAGTATAGAGTTTGCAACTGGTTCATACTTGCTGATGAGCCAGAACAAGGATGTAATCCAGCTAAAAAGTAACCTAGGAAAAAAATGCAGTGGGCAATTGTGCAGCTGAACAGGCACTGATGTAGGCAGAAAGGAGGGGCAGGAATGTGTGGGTTCTGGCAGCAGTGCAAATTTTGAATGTAAAGCTGCATCTTCAGTAAAAAGGGTAAGAATGAGTAAAAACACTAACCAGGTGATTACTGGGAAAAAGAAAAGAAACAGCATTAGGTGCTTGAAGCATCCTTTTAGGCTTTTTACAGTTCTAGGAAGGATTTTGTCACATACCATTATTTGCAACGCTTTATACTTTGACTAAAAGTGAGCAAAACCCTGTGTGCACACAGCCTATACTTACGTTGCTTAAGACTTTTTTTTCATCATTAGGTCAGTGTCCTGGTTTTAGTCTGCATGTTCTGGTTTTAAAATGCATCATAATAAGGTATATTTGGAGTTGTAATATAACCATGCATAATGAATTATAGCTGAGGTCAGAAACTATGCTGAATAGTAGATTTTCAAACCACAGTATTTCTTCCTATGCTAAAATTCAGAATGAAATGTATAACAATCCATAAAATAGCTGGTACAGTTCATAACATGCTTGCATTCCTTCATCATTAATAGTTTCATATCCATCTGTCAGCATGTTATGGCTAAATCATTAGCCAAGTTTTTGCAGCTGTTGTTATACAAGTCTGTAAAACGTAGTTATCTCCAGCTCCTGTTTTTTGTCTGCTGGTAAGAGGAAACTTTATAGAGAACTTGCTAAATTGTCCAAGACTAAGTTCAGTTCTAGGTGAAATTCTGTGATCTTGATTTAACTTACTTGGCCTGTGGCATTTTTCGCTGTTAGTTCTTTTGTTTTAATGGCATTGGTTGCAGCAGTTGTTTGAAGTCGTGGTGGCTTGTTTAAGCTCATTAAGAATTCTGCACATAGTTGTTGTAGTTCTGTACTTCTGTAGTTCTATTTTTAAGAACATTTCTATGAAAATTATAGTTGCTGATTTGATCTGATAGTCTGTTTTGAAATGAATGTCTGTGGATAACACGTGTAGATTTCTTGGTTTTTGTTTACTCCCTCCATTAACATTCATCTTCAGCCACATTCTGTTTGTAGTGAAAATACCTATCTGTATGGAGAGAAGCATCCATGCCGACTGTGGGACTCCTTTGTGCATGATACTCAACAGCTGCAGGATAATAACCATTAAAATTATTGCTACATCAGTATAGTTTCCTAATAGTTGGATAGGCAAAATTTCTGGAAATATTTGTGTGGTCTGGTATCCTTGTGTGTATGCACTTTAAAAAAAAATTCAATACTGTCAAACTCCCAAGGCCTCAGTTTATAACTCCTGCTTCATACCTGCTTTCTCTCCCATTTTTTTTGGTGCCAGATAAAATGTGTTAACATAAATGTGAAATTTCTAAGTGGTAAAGTAATATTTATGTATACTTAAAAAGCTCTGTGTGCTAAAATAGTATTGTTTATGCTGAAAGGATGTGACGAAATCTTTGTCTTATAAAACACTGTGCTAGGAAATAAATTGCATTTTGAATACTTGACTGTCCCATCTGCATTCAGTCCAGTCACTTACCTCTGACTGGGCCACTAATGCATTGAACCTCTCACTGGTTTAATACAGTGGCTGTTGAAACAAGGGATTATGTTCCCATTCATTTCCAAAATCTGAAGCTTGTCATTTTCATGCCTGGAGCCAGCTGTTACCAGACATTACTCTAGAGTGTGGGTAGACCAACCTGTTACTAGGCTTGTAGTCCAGTTGCTGTAATGTCCTGTTTTTCTCATGTTGGGGTGTTCCTCAATGGGGTTAGTTTGAAAGAAAGTCAATTAATACTGCTTTTTACTTCAGGTGCCCTAATTTGCCCCTAGGCAAACAGTGATATTTTTAATACAGTTTGAACCTGGATTTGCACTTCCTTCTGAAGGAAAAATTGGCTAGCAATAATAGCGATTTATTTCTCCTCTCAAGGAGAGTTTGTGCAGAAGACTGTAATGTTTCTTCTTGGTCACTGCAACGGGGTCCTTTGTCTGGGTGCTAGAGGTAAGGTTTGCATACTGGTGAATAAGTCATGAGCTTGTGGTATGATGACTTAACTGCTGCTTATTTCATAGGGCATTCCAAATGCAGGGAGATGCTAAACAAGGTAGATCTGCAAACAGCCAGGAAAGAAAGCTTATATAGCAATACCATTTACAAAACTTAATTTGTTGTTTCTGGAATACAATCTCTGTAAATGTCACTAGTTTGTCTGGAGTTAATGCAGCCTGAAGAAATGCTAAGTACTGCTCAAAAACATGAACCTGGCCCAAGTCAAGTTGTAGAGCTTTCTGGAGTTTTGAGCAGAAAACACGGATTTTTAGCCAGACCTGAAGCATGTACATGTCATATAGACACTCCCAGTGATTCTGTTGAATTTAACTTTGGTATTTTTGTTGGTCCTCTAATATTGAGAAACTCTGAAGAAATGCTGGGTAATTAAGAACAATCAGTCATGGTATTCCAGTTGCTCTGCAAAGGATAAACAACACTGAATGTTTTGGCATAGCAACCAATTTTCTTTCTAGTAGTTGAATATCTGACTTTTAAGATGTCATATAAAAGTCAGTGGCATTTTTTAGGCAAAATATGGTTTAGATTTGGATTTCCGTTCCCATCTCTTTTCTATTGTTAACTTTTTAGCTTTTTCATCCATAAGCTTAGGTGTATATGAAGAGAAAAAATAAGCTTTTTCTTACCAGGCAAAGATGTGTGGTTCATGATGTTGGGGTATGAAGTGATAAAAGTTATCAAATAGGACGTGTTCCTGAGCTCTAGAAGTACACGTTAACACAATTAGTCATGTGATTCTTTTAGAAACTATAGATGGAATCACAATGTTGTTTTTATCAGTGCCAAAGTTTACAATAATTTGGGTACTGGCACAGTCTAGGACCTCAGAATATTTTAATTACCACCACTTTTTTACTCAGCTTCAGTAAGTCTGCTTCTTTTAGAGTTCTTGTCACTGCGATGAGGTAAAGACAAAGTGAAGAAAGATTGATAGGGGGTGATGTCGGAAGTCTCTTATTCAATTAATAGTCAGAAGGGAGAGCCCTTCATTAGAAACCTGAAGGGCAAAACCTGCCTGCCAGTTGGTCCAATACAGTAAAATCTCTCCCTGTGACTTTTGTTTAATTGGGATGAGAGTCTGTAGAGTTACTGTTGAGCAGAGGCATTAGGCTTACCTCGTTTCTCTAATAGTGTTGCTTACATGAAAAAATCTTTTATGTTTAAATTGCAGTTTTGAAATACACTATATAATGTAAGACCAAATACCTGTGGCCATTTGCACCCCTTTGCACACAAGTGATCTAGTAAGGTGCATGGAACTGATAAGCTGATCGTTTGGCATTAATGGTTTTCCCTTTGGGATCCACTGTCTTAGAGAAGGCATGAAGAAGTTTTAACAGAAGAATATGGACAATTTTTTGCTAAACTTTGGGAAGTGAAATGTTCTGTGGAGCGGGCAGCTAGTGGTTTATTTTGATGCTACTAAAATGAGAGCAGAGAGCTAAAACCCCTCCCCCTTCCTATACCAAATTTTAAAGTAATTGGAAGTGAAAACTGACACTGTGCAAACCTCTCTTGAGTTCTTCGCAGTCATCACCATGGTTGTAATGTATCCTTGGTGTTTCATCTGTTGTGTGAAGCAGCTGAGAACATCTGTCTTACTCATAAAGATTTTCCTTTTCCTTTGCTTCACTATGTACCTCAGGAGCAGTTAGAGAGAGATTTCCAAACTGAGTCCTGTTTTGAGGGTGGTTATTTCTTCTTTCTTTGGTTTATTCCTTTCTCTTCTTGCCAGTATAAAGGTGCTAAGAATCCACCTTAAAATCTAACACTTATTGTATGTTAAAATATTAAAACTACTTTCATTATCAGAGCTGAGTTGGCCTTGCAAAGGATGAATGAAGTGGCAGGATAGTTTAGTTATTACTCCTCTGTGTTGCTTTTCTTGCTAGTCTTGTGTTTTTCCTGCTCCCCTTTGTTGTATCTTGTGTCTCTCATTTGTTGAATGCTGAAGAGCTGGTTGTCACATTCTTTACAACAGCAGTCTGAACAAGCAGTAAATGTACAGTGCCTATTTAGTCACTGTTGAATTTTTCAGATTTCATGTTTTCTGAAGCAAACACAGCCATGGGATCTTGCTCAGTTGGAATGAAAATGTGGGTGGCTGACTTCAGGCTGCACTCATCAAACTCAGGCTCGCTAATACGTTGTATTTGTGACTGAAGGTGAAATGTCATCTTAAACTCTTTGACAATGCTGTTTATTTATATATTTGTATGTGCATGTGTATATGCATGTACACATTTTCTCTTGCTCACGCCTTATGTTACCTTTTTTGTTCTCATAGAAGCGCTTGTGCAGCTGTGTAGCAAACTGGAGAACTGATCCGGGTGGAAAGTGATCTTTTAAGTTCTTTTTCCTTGAATAATTTTTCACCTGGATGCAATATCCTTGCACCTTGACTTGTTTGCTTGTATTCCACTATAGTCCCTCACAATTTTTGTAAAGAACACCTGCATTTCTAACCAGTCTTTATTTATTTTACAGTTATTCTTGTAGCAGCCTGTGGTTATCCATTCTTGAATTGAACCCACCAACTTCCCCCTGTTTTTTTCCCCTCAACTATTTATCCAGTCTTCTGAGACTCTCAAGACCAATCCCATCCTGTCCTATTTGGTTCCTTCCCCTTATGGTGCTGATGCACAAGCATTTTGTTGGAACAGTGCAGTGAGCTCTGCTGTGAGGGGGCAATAAAGAACTGAGAAGGTTTAGAAGAAAGAGGTAGCGTTGTTTGAGCCTGTCTGCAGAGTACTGCTACTGAACATAAGGCAGTGGCTTTTGTCCTTCTCACTAGAATGTACTAATCGGACAACAGATGTGTTTTTCAGCTGTATGGGTTAAAAACTAAACTTAAATGTGCTAATTCTTCCCAGACTTATTTTCTGTGTGAAAATAATGAAATGTAAGTATGGCAGGTAGATGATTTTATAAGCAAATCATTTCAGCAAGGATCCTTAATTATACTGAAACCACAAGAACTGACTTTGAGTCATCAGAACTTGAAGACAGGATTAATTCCCTGTGCTATAAGTCACAGCAATTCAGTTTTTCTTCATTTTAGATGTTGAAAAAATAGCATTTACATAAAGCTATTAACTAAAGAAACATTTTCAAGAATTGCAAACAGATTTTATATTCTTGTGGGTTTTATTGGTTGTTCATTTTATATAAATTGCATAAACACTAGCAGTGCTGGTGGAGTATGGAGATGATGTATTAAGGAGTTGACCAACTTTTAAAAGAGGAATTGCAGGCGTTTTCTGCTTTCTGTTCTTTCTGAATACTGGCTATATACATTTTCTGACGTGTATTCTACTATTTTGTATTTCCTCAGTACGTTGTTACTTATTTTGTATTGCGTTAACCTTAGAATGTGGTTACAGCATTTTTGATAAGAGGACATATTTTCTAGTAGCCAGACACTGAACTAGAAGTCATTTGGATTGTTTTCTTAGCTGTGTTGCCTGCTACCTCCCCTGGCCCAAGTTTAACGTGCAAAGGAAAATGAAGCTTTAATGAAAAGGTCTGTGGATGAAGTATTCTATTTGTGGCAAATATTGTTTGCTCACTCACTGAAGTAAGTACGATATTCTTATTCTAACTTCCAATGAACCATCCCTACAGCAGCTTTGTGTGTTTTATTTTGGACAAAGGTGGTGGGCTGTGTTTGCACAGGGTGTTTGAATTTGCTTTTGACTGACTATTTGCTATTGCTTATGGAAAAAGAAACAGTAACAAATATAGGTGCAGTAATGGCGAGGTTTATTGCATGTTATAAGCAAAATTCCCTGCTTGAGACTCTTGCAAATTCCCTACTTCAGGCTTTTGCATAGCTGGTTTTGTTTTAAAAGAACTCCAGTATTCGCTTTGAGATTAAATATAATAAAGCTTCAGCTATTCACTTCTGTTAGGCAGAATGCTTTGGTAGCTAAAATGCGCTATGATATTTATGACATTTTTTTCGTTATACGAACCTTTTGAAATTTCTATTGACACAGTTGGGAATTGGCTGTACTAGATCTTTTTCTGGCAGTTGGCGACGCATTTCTCCCAGAGCAACAACCGCAAGGTGGTGCCTTTTCATCACCTGAAAGGGAAAAGAACTCTGTTTCATGAAGTTCACGTTGGCTTTTGGCCTGTTGCGTGGCAGAACTGGAGAGCTTGGATACTGAAGTGACAATTTTGATTGTTTTCTCTCTGGATACACGAACACTATTGTTCTCCAGCCCTTATGATTGGAAACCGTTAGGTTGTAATGCTCAAAAGTTCAGAGCTCTAAGTGAAAGATAATTTCCTATAAATCAAACTTGAGTCATGTTGGCAAAATCATGAAAAGATTGGCTGGAGAGTGCTCAAGTTGTGCAGGCCATGGAGGATAGATACTGCCAGAGCATCCTGTGAAACCAGACCTAGATCTGCAACTGCTTTTACCTGTTAGGCTTAGGCCGCTTTGGTGGGACCATGCAAGAGCCTGGAAATGGAAGAAAGGGAAGTGCTTTAGGGAAGTGGTGTGCAGTTTGGGGGAATGCTGGTAAGGGCGAACTGGTGTGGCATTGATGATTCTTTTTAGTTGCATCGTAGCTCATCTTTGTATGCTCAGTTCAGTTAAAGATGAGACAGTTGGAAACCAGTCTGAAATTTTACTCTATTGCTGAATAAGACCTGAGAATAGAAATATATAAAGAAATAGTTTTTCACATGACCTATATGTAATTCCCAGCTGTGAGCCCTCTGGCAGTGAACGTGAAATGCAAAACACAGCTGATAGGGGAAAGGGTTGTTGTCAGCTCACACTGAACACTTGAATATTCATAGTGTGGTGCTTTTACAAACAGACATCGAAGTACATCAGGGCAATTTGCTCTTGAGGTCTGTGCAGAACCTCTTCCTAGCTGTGTACATTTTCACATACAGTGACAATCAGTGTTGAAGGAGAACCAGGTGTGTGCCATACTGTACTCGTTTTCCTCCAAAATAGCAGTTCCTCGACCCCCTTCATACCTCTCTGCCAAATTTCCTGCTGTAAATTGGTTTTATGTTTGCCTGTGTGTACCCTGTGACCCCTTCAGAATATTTGTGGTATTTTAAACCCTGCATTGTGTGCATGACACAGTGTTTAGTTTGGATATGAAGTTTAATTTAATCACACATGCTGGTTGTGGTGTTTATTTTGGAACCAATAAGTGGGAGGCACCAGTTTATATTTTATTAGTCTGGATGAATTCTCCTTGTTACTTGATAACCATGTATAAGCTCGAACTAAAAATTCATGTCCAAAGGAATGCTGAAACATGGATGGCATTTGAATACAGACTCTCGTCCACTCTGGGTTTGGATTCTGCTGGAAAACACTTTGGGTGTTTGTGGTTCGCTGCAGTGATAGTGATGGAGTGGCTGTTCTGATTCTAGCGGGTTGTGTGTTATTCCTCTCTATATGCCAGTGGAGCTGGAGAGGGAGCTGATTTGGAAAGAGCATTGCTCACGTTAGAGGAGAGGCCTTTTCTGTTTGTTTTGTGCATTGTTGCAGGCGAACGGAGCTGTGTTTGCAGAGCGAGGTTATAGATCCGTGGCCCCAGCCTTGTTTCGTTTGCTTCCCACATGGCTGCAGTTACAGCAGAGTGAGTGAGTATTAGAAACTGATTTGCTGCCTTCCCTCACACCCCCCCCCCAACATGCCAGCAAAACTGCTCCCATGGTCTGCAGTTAATAATGCATGTGGTAGTAATTCTGGCCCCAAAATCTTACCTTTTGATGAGTGTTGAGGGGCTGGAGAAAAAAAAAAAGGTGGTGAATTTCCATGAGTCCTGTTTAATAGAATGTGATGGAAAAAGAGATTAACAGAGCCAAAAGGAATCCACCAGCAAACTTTACAGCATTGCAAGGACACCTGTCTCTTCATTTTTATTTTTTTTTTTTTTGAACAGTGAAGCAAAGCAATTTTGATGCATAGTTCTGTATGTCATGAAATGGCAGATACTATGAGATCTAAAGCTGCGTGTTATGCATCTAACTCCCAGCTGCGTTTTTCCTGTAATATTCTACTTGTGTTCTTCTAAGAAACTTTCATTCAAGAGAAGTGTTGGAAGTCTGTCCTCTTAAAGCAATACAATTAAAAGGCAAGATTCACTAATCCAGGAGCTGTGGTGATACCATATGCTTCCAATTCCAAAGCCTCATGTGGCAGAATGCAGTGTTATTTCCACCAGTTACCTGCTGTTTGGTGTTTTTTCTGGTGTTTGCTATACGTTTTTTTCCACGTCTGATTTCCTTGATCTCGTGAAAATAAACAGGGTATTGTAAAAGCATAATCAAGGTGAGATAGAAACAGGCTCACTTTGTTTTTTATTTAATTATAAATCTGAGGATCTGCTTTACATTGTTAAATTAACCTGTATTCCATGCATCAAAGGTGTGACTGTGTAGTCCTCTCAGCACTGCACGTGTGCTAACCTGCATGGAGGACAGTACTTGAAGCTATGGTATCCAATCTGGCATAAAGTTGATCAGTTATTTCTGCCTGATTTTTTGATGCTAACTTCTGTTTGTTGTCTGTAGAAATACTGCACTTGACTGCAGACACAGTAGATGGCACTTGAGTCATTTGTTTTATGATGTTGGAGTTAAAGCCAAACTTGGTTAGAAAGTTAGCTGTTTGTAGAAACAGGCATATTTTACTGGAAGACAGCTTCAAAGCTTTTGCTTTCAGTTAGATAGACCTAGAAGATAGTAAAAGATGCACATTTTTCTTCCATACATGCAGCCTCTCTCACAAATGGTTGAGTTTTTTAAGGCTATGGATGGGCAGGACATGACCAGCCTGAATCATAAATGCTGAATGGCAGATTCCCCTTAAACACGTTGCTGGTGTTCCTTCTGGTTTTGTAATCTGTTATTTACAGCATATTTTCTAATAAGGTTTCTTTATTTCTTTCTAGTCTTCCATACCTGATCTGACCATTTGCGATGTGACCCTGATAAAAAAGGAAAATCGTAACCTGCTAACAAAGTGGATTTCTAACAATTTCATCTTATCAGAGTAGTTTAAATACTGCATTCCTCTCTGTGGCTGAGCCTGACGACCAAGGCTAAGAGTGTGCCAGTAGTTCTGCTAATCAAAATGTGAACACGTGATTTGAGAGTATTCCGAAGTGGTTACTTAATGCAGTGTTGGGCGCCGTACCCTTGGGCAGTACTCCTTGGCCATTTACTTCTTCTAAACATTTTCAGTACTAGCAGTAGACAGAGTAGTGCCAGTCCCGAAAGCTGAAGCGGCAATACAGACTTCCTCATAATAACAGCCTGTCACTGTGATTCAGCGCCGATGTTTATTGCTGAGTTAAGAAGGTATAGTCAGACTTAGCTTATGATTCATTCTCTGGCCCTCCTTCTGATCATTTTATTTTAATAAGGACACAATTGGACGTGAACCCTTACGTTCTTCCTATGTCATTTTATCACTGCCAATTCCAGGTTCGTAGAAGCGTTTGGAGGCTAGAACAGTGTATTTATTTACAGCCAGAATCCTCTGTCCTCTAGTATATTTCATATTTTTTAACCAATTTTTGAAAAAAAGATAGAAATATAGAAATATCTATATATGCTTTATTAATTTTTATGGGATTGCAACTACATTTGGAGAAATGTTGCTGTTAAACAGGTGCTACCTGCAATGAAGTTTGATCAGTGTGACTTTGCAGGGAGCTTACCCCTTGGCTTGTTTTAACTTGAATATTTGCCAGTGAGTTTCATTTTCTCAGTGCAGCTCTTTCTGATTCTGATTATACAGATATGTACTAGACAGAAAAATAAAAACTAAGAGAAAAGTGTTGGTAACCTAATTTGAAGGCTTAGCTCCCAACTAGCACAATCGCTTCATCCCATGACTAGGACAAGTTCCCAGATGTTGTAGTTCAAACTGTCCCCAATTCAGGATGCTCCCTTCAGATTAGAGGGTAGCTAAGTCTCTTTAGCAGCTAGTTGGTCTCTTGGAAGAAAAAACACATTAACAAAAGCAGCTTTTTCTCCTCTTCGATTGAGACTCCTCAGCAGGAGGTACCTTTTTGCTTTGCCAGTTGGAGAAAGCCCACATAGACTATACTGGAACTCACAGGCATTTCATTTTAATTCCAGGCAACCATCCCTTTGCTGCTGCGTTTGGAACAGCTCAGCTGTGGAAGAAGTGAGCTAATCTGGAAATTTGAAAGTGAAGTACTTAGTGAAGCCCTGGGGTTTACAGTTGAAGTAATTAAGGAGAGGAATTGCACACCCTGTACTTGATTTTTGTTTTAATTAGTCTTCCTTTGATCTAGTCTCTCAATTTAAATTCTAAGATTTGAATCAACAACCTGCCACCGTATATTGCTTAACTTCTTTCCTTCTTAGCCTGTGGAGGAGATGTAGAGTCTTGTTTATGCTTTCTGTTTTGTATTTTGTTGCGGGAAGGTTTTGGCTGTCACTCCTGCTTTGTAAATTTTACTGGGATTCTTTCCACCTCTCCCATCTTCTCCATTCTCTCGCCCAGGCCTCCCCACCTACTTTCTTTGTCCTCAGACATTTCCACTAACTTTCCACTCACTTCAGGATCCAACTTAAGAATTGTTGTAAATTTTAGAAATCTGCCCTAGGCATCTTCACTATGAATCAGTCCCACTCCTAGTTCTCCCCCATGACTTCTCTCTTATTGGAAGAGTTACCTTTGCAGCTGTTGCTAGTTGGAATAGGCTTGCTACACTTCTCTGCCTTGCTGGATAAGCTGCCTATTTTTAGCTGTTATTCAAAGACAGCTTTTTTTTTTACTTATAATTTCTGCCTTGGCATCTGAATCTGCCTTCCCAACGTTACTATATTCTGTGTTTAGGTTTATCACCATGTTGCTTTTGTGATGCAGTTTGTGAAAATATCCTTGTGCATCTGCAATATAGGTGTTGAAAGTGTCGAAGTCTTCGGTGATCATATTGTTGATGAATAATCTATGTTTTTCTAGCATATTTTTTTAAGTAGAGTTTATGGTCTTTGAGCAGGTCCTCTTTGACGGAAAGAAACTATCAGCTTCAGAAAGAGAACGGAAACCTAAGTTGGAGACATCAGGCCAACTGTGATTTCTTGAAGAAAAGTCATGAAAACATTAATATCAACATGAAACAAATAGGACTTCAAAGTCTTATCCAAAAACTTTTCTTGCCAAAAAACTGCTGGGCAAATGTGGTAAATGCCATAGAAACCCGGTCAATCTGCTTTGGAAAAATAAAACTTTATATTGACATTACCGAGATTTGAACTTCTAGGAGTAGTTTTTTTTATAACTCATTTAAGCTGTGTTACTATGAAACTTTTGTTATCTCTGAGTGTGTACGTGCCATTTTATATTTTACAAATAAGCAGAAAATGTTTGGAGCTTCAGATACAGTTCAGTGCACAAAAATGTTTATGGATGTATGTTGTAGTTGTGATTTATTTTTGGCAACCAGTCTTTTATTCTTCCTTCAAGTGAACAAGACTGCTGATTTTTGTTCAATGATGACTTTTTTTTTTCTTCCTATTGATATGTGTACATCCCTGTTAGCTTTTAAATATTCCCTCCTTTGTTTCCTGTTTTGTTACAACCCCTGAGAACCACAAGGCACCAACGCTGTGGCCAATGGAAGTGCTTGTAGGTGAACTGGAGGAGACCTCATCCTGGGCCTTGCTTTATTTTTGAACTCTGAACTTTAAGAACACCATTGCAAGGCTAAAATTAGACTTGTGGGTTTCTTTAATGTAATCTTTTCTAATTAAATCTGTCCAATTTTGAACTGACAGAACAAGAAGGGATTGTCAGTATTTGTCTCAAATGTAGCGGACCCTAACTTTCATAATTGTTTACTCTCTGTTGTGTGTCTCAGCTTTGAAAATTTCACTGAAGTGTCCGATTCAGGTTGAGTTTTATGTGACATTATAGTATAGTACTATGTTAGGTATATGTACCAGGTAGTATGTACTAGGTATATTTTTCTTCAAATGATGGAACTCCACATGGTTATGGCCAGCAGACAAGCAAATAAAATGTAAACATGTACCTGAGAAACAACTGGGGAGAACCACACAGACAATATTTTTGGAACAGGAGTCCACACATTAAATCATGTGTAATGTACACTCTCTGTCTTCAATTTAGTGTTTCGTTTTTGTTGCTGCTTTTTAAGTAAAAGATCTTGTCTATAGTGGTTAGGACAGAGTTTTCAGTGATGAAACTGATCTTTCTTGAGAATTTGGAAAGAATCAATGAAGTAGGTGATAACTACCAAGAATACTGGCTTGGAAACTTCAGATTTCTTACCACATTTTATTTTTTCATGAATGTCAGGCAGTATTTTCCATTAAGCTTTAGTTCCTGATGTCCACCAAGTGGAATATACATGTATGCATCTATTTCAATGATTTTGGTGCTTACTCTTAACTGCTTAAACTGTGAGTTCAGTCACTACATCAAAACTATTCTTATGGTAGTTGTTTGCAACAGTTGACATGGTAATGTTGCTCAACATAGTTAAAATATCAATCAAACTCATGTTTGAAAAGCTCTAAAATAAACATAAAAATGTATCTCTCCACATCCTGCATATAGAATTGACTCCTGATTTGTCATGGGAAGCAACAGCCTGAAATTCTAAGGAATCTCATAACCCCTACCTAGTAACAAAAGTGAAGCTTTGCTGCTGCTTTCAAAGAATTTCTGTCCTGCAAGTTGTAGGACAACTTGGAAGGAAGTAATTATTGGGCTGAGGCTTTCCCAATATCTGTAATTGGTAATTTGAAATATGAATTACAGCATGAGTAGCTGAGTATATGTGATGGTGTCCAAGAGCTGAGTGGGTTAAGGATTAAGATAAGAGGAAGATAGGAGTGGGAAATCTCCCAGTTTTTCATGATGCAAGAAATTTATGCTCTGCCTTGCCTTCTGTCTTATCTTCTGAATAAAAGCTGATCAGATGAAATAGAGGTGTGACAGCCATTGTCATAAAGCTTCATAAAAAGGCTTCCTCTTGGGTCAGGGATTTTTGGAAGCCATGCTGAAGAAGGCAGTAAAGCATATCCAGATTATATTGCATCTATTTTAACTTGAAATCAAGAAATAAAGATTATAGTGTCAGATGAACAGTTTCAGGTAATAAATATTTTTCGCTTTTTTTTTTTTTTAATGATATATGGTCAATTCCATCACAAAAGGAACATAAAAACAAATAAAAAGAACCACCACCTGGAACATTGTTTTTCAGTTGGTCACCAATTCATTACTTGATTAAGTCCTTGTAATATTGGGAGTTTATTAAACATTACTGCTATTACAAAGCTTTGTGCTCCAGAACCATCTTCAGTTCTCTTGTTATCCTGTAGTCCTCAAGTACTTAAAGAACCTACACTTTCTTTGAGTATGGTTTTGACTGTTTGTTACAAGTTTTCTAGAAAAAAGCAATGAGATAAGAGGCTTCGAAGTGGAACAGTGGGGACTAAAAAGAGGTGGATTCTCAAAAGTTTTTCGTTTCCGTGAGAAATAAGGATTAACCATTCTTATTGATTACATGTAACAATAACAATGCAATTACAATTTTTACACACACACACACACACACACACAAAATTCAAAAATAACTTCTCACTGTTTGGCCCTTTAAGTTCTACATCACATGCACATTTCCACCTGCTAAGCATTAAAAACAAAACAAAAAAAACCACAATCCTGGTTAATCCTGAATAAGGTGTATTTATTATTCCTGCACCTTGGAAATGTAACAAGCAAGAAAAATTTCTTCTGTTTTAGACCTGGTGAATTTGCTGAAGTACTGCATTGTGAATTGCATGTAGTTACCTTGATTACCTGATTTTTCGGAGACATGCAGGATGATGGTTTTTCTGGTAATAACATTTTAAATAACAATTTGTACTATTGCAGCACTGAGCGAGTCAGTTTAATTCCAGGTTTTCAAATAGCAAGGCGAGGGTCAGTTACATTTGTCATTTTGTTTTGCCTTGACATCACTTCAAAATATTGCAGAAGTCCGATAGCTGAATTCTGAGTGCTTATTAAGATTTAGGATCCAAGATGCAGGGAAATTTAAGACTTGGATAAGCTGATCAAACCAATAACTTTTATACATGGAATATAAATATCTGTGGTCTCTCTGTTGGGTCCATTGCAGAATAAATTAGAAGGAAATAAGATAACGTAAGCTCATTGATAAAGGAATATGCTGTTTTCCCAGTAACCTATCTATCTTTGTCTCATCTTAGAATGCTATTAGATTGACTATGCTGTATGATAGGATTCAATGGGCAAAAGCAGCTTAAAGACATGGAGTGTTTAATAACGTGACATGGGCTCTTGAATGTTTTATCAGCAAAATTTTTTGTTGTAGATGGTATCAGATACTTTAACTCACTTTAATTGTTGAAAAAGCTTTCTCATCCTTTGCTAAAATAATGTCACCTGATAACATGACCCTGAAGCTTAGGTTGTAGTGATTGTGCTTTACGGTGAGATACTTCCTTGACTGTAAGCTGTTTGAGTCTTTTTTTGATTTTTTGGTCACTTTAAGACAAACCCTTCATTTTCTGACTTGCTGAGAACAATACTGGTATGCTACTTTTTGGATGAGATTGGTACCTTTTAAAATATTTTGCTTTGGGACTGTGGACTTCTGTAGTTTAGCTTTCATAGCTTTTCTTAGCCCCACGCAAATGAAGGGCAAAGCTTGTTTTTAATTAATGGAGAACAGAGCAGTTGATTTGGAGGGGCTTGGGGGCAGGAGGTCATTCAGAACTGAGAGGAAGAGCAAACCTTAGAGAGAGCTTTAAACCCACTTAAGCTGACCAATTCTAAGATTCAGGGGATGGAAACGAACAGGAATGTTGGGAGAGCTAGTGTGAGGAAACAGGAATTGCTCAGTGCCTTCCTTTTCATGGGAGCAAAGCCTCACTTTTTTGTGCATTTGTGCTTTTTCCTAGGCTTGGTTCTGGCCAATTCTCCATGCTAGTAGCAGAATTTTCCACCCTTTGCTCTTGCTGGGTCTGGCCACTTTGGAATGAATCCTGTGCTATTCAACAAAATTTATTAGCTTAGGATCTGTAATGTACTTGTCCTTCTTAAGGTGGTATGCATCACTAGTGAAGCTGTATTGGTGGGGAATAGTCGTTTATGGGAGGTTTTTAGAAGCTTGGTATTTAGGGAATGGGCGGATTGTTTTCTCCACTTTATTAAATGCATAATATCTTTGAATGGATTTGCCTTGTGCTACAACAACAGAAATACTGTTTGTGACAAATAGATCACACTTACTTTGGTAGTACTGGCTTCTTTTTCAAGCCTTGTGTGGGTACTTCAGCCTCATTTAAGGAGGAAATTTCCTACTAATGAAAGATGCTGTTGGGCAGGTGCTTGTCTTCACTAGATTGCAAATATTATTAACCCACTGAAGTCGATTAGCAAACACATGCACATTTTCTCCACCTGTTTGATCTTAGCTTTAAATGTGTGGGTCAGCTTATAGACATGCTGTATACAGTCATGGTAGTGCAGCCATCTCTCGGAGATGAGTCAGCAGCCAAACATATGACCTATTTGGTCACATCTGTTGATTTCATTGGAAGTGCCATGAGATTGTTTCCTCTACTTACAGTAGAGGAAACGTGTTGTTTTAAAGTCTCATCTGAAAGATCCTCAGATGGAAAATTGAATTAAACTCTACTTACTTTCGTCTGCGTCCTGCTGCAGATTGAAGCTGTGGTTCCAGCGAGTCTAAGTATTTGAAATCTGAGGCAGAGAGCTGCGTGTCATTCCCTGTAGTGGTTAATGGCATGACAGCATTTTGCTGGAAATCTAGTTAGAGATCAGCTAGTAAATGGAGAAGGAATGGAGGACAATGGAAATGCCGTTTTCATTTTGACATACTGCATGCTTTTTCTGTTTTGAAATGCAAATACTCAAGGGAGACTAAAGAACGATAGTAGAAAGACGCTAGATTTTCCTCTCATCCATTTTGACTGCAAAGCAGATCTTTCAGTATTTCGTCAAGTGCTCTGAGCCTTTAATATTCAGCCCATGAAGACTGGCTGACTGTTGAGAAGGTTTAGGAAGGAGACATAAAGGGGAGGAGGGTAAGGGTGTGGTGTGTATTTACTTGTCAGAGATGTGGAATTTACAGATACTGAAGCAGAATTGGCGAAGGATTAAAACCTAAAGGAATGTACAAAAAGCTGTGCTGCTTTGGGTAGATGCTATTTTCCCTGTAGGCATTTGAATCTGAGTGAGGTTTGTTTTTGTGTAGCTGAAGATGATTTATGATTTCGACATGCCCAGTGGGCTAAGCCCTGAAAATGTTTCATAACAAAGATAACCAGAATAAATGGTGTATGGATTCTGTATTCATTTGAAGGTGAACCTCAAAGTAAACATCACTGGCTTCCTGAATGTTTAAGTGGTACTTTGCTGTGTTTGACTAATGGGTGTTGCAAGGTTGAGAATTTCACGTAGCAGGATGGATTTCAGAGAGAATAACAGTGAGGGAACAGTGGTCTGTCCAGCGAGATCTCTTAACATAACTTTCTTTGTAAGTTAAAAAGGTTGAAAATGCGCATCATGTGCAAAAAAAAAAAAAAAGTGTTTTTAATACTTAAAATGGGCCTGGTTGCTTAGCCATCAGTATTCATTCAGCCTCTTAACAATACTGTTCTGTTTGAGAAAGCATGGTGGTAGCCCGCATGCTTTTTTTAGTATGAAATAAAGATTGTAGGAACGGAAAAATGCATGTTGAACACAAACGTGTGGCCCTTAGTCTATATGAAGGTAGGATATTAAGAAATAAAATGGGCCTATGGCACAGAGTTTGGAAGGGGGGAGTGCTTAAGTATCAGGGCCTGCACTGGAGTTACAGAGCAATGTACCTCTTCTTCAGTTCTGAGTACAATTTGCACCTTTCAGCAGCAAAGCAGAAGAGCAAGGATATTAAAGCTTGGCTGCAGATGGTACCTGACCCTTTAACTTATAATTTGATTGTTGAAAGAGCTTTCTCATCCCTTGCTAGAATAACGTCACCTGATTACATGGCCCTGAAGCTTAGGTTGTAGTGATTGTGCTTTACATGGAGATACTTGCTTGACTCTGACTGTTTGAGGCTTCTGTTTATTGCAACAAGCATATATTCAAGTGACATTGCAATATCTTATGAACACTGAAATAAAGGAAAACTATTTTAAACTCATTGATGTAATGTGGGTAATCTGATTACGAGGTAAAGTGCACATCAGTTGCGAGATTATAAAGGTATCAAATAACCTGTTCACCCCTCACCCTTTGATTCACGTCCTGATAATACTGCAAATAAGCTCTGAACATTTCTTATTTCTGATCTGTGAGTGTCTTGCAGTTTTACCTGTGAATCGTTTTTCAAAATGTTTCTCTTCCTTTTTTTTAAAATATCAACTTACCAACTGGAACAACAGTGTCGTACCAATCTGCTGTGTTAGAGTTTGTGCTGAATTTTGCCGGGTTGGATGCCATTCCTTGCTTTTAATCTCCACTGAAGCATGGTTATGATGTCTGCCTGTCACTTTTCACCCTTCTGTGACTGTTTGTACCGCGTAATTTATAAAAGAGATTGGGGTAGTTCTTCCACATCAGGGACTTAGGGGGACTACTGAAATTCCAAAGTAGGGTAAGGTGGCTGGTAGAGAATTAGAAGCATGAATTCCTTGTAGATTCTCTTGTGGAAATCTTAAAGCAGCCCAGGCAACCAAAGCAGTAGGATAGCAAGGCTTGGAGGGATGGTGTCAGTAGTTTACTGCATTCTTAGGTTACTAGAATTTGCTCTTAATAAATAGCTCTTAAAGCAAGCTGTGCGTGCCCTTGTGCACGCGCTTCTGCTATAACGCAGAATGTACCAGCCCTACTGAACTTGCTGGGCTTGTTTAGGACCTGAAGCAACAAACCAATTGAGGTGCTTGTGCAGCACAGTTATCCCTTGGGCACTTCTTCTTTTGTGTACGTGGTGCTGTATAGGTTGGGACGTTGCGTACCAATGGTTATATGTACCTCTATTAAAGAAAAGGCATTTCCTTGCTTCCCAAGTCTGTCTGATTTTTAGTGGGAGGCATCACTGACTTGATGTGCTGTGTGTTAGTGACACAGGTATATGCACGTTAATAGGAAACACTTTAGTTTTCTCTAACTGATGATAAACAGATCTTGGTCTCACTAAGGTTTTTGTCATGACTGTTCCGTGTAAAATACTTCAAATATGCAAAGTGATTATTGCAATTTTCATCACAGAATCTGAACTATCTTTGTGAACAATGAATTTGATCCCTTGTTCCTACCCCATCTAACACAAAGGAAAACAGCATATAACGTTAAATGTATTTCAGGAGATTTGTAGAGTTGTTCTCTGCCCAGGAGCTTCCTCTGATTTTGATGCATCTGAACACACTACTCAAAGACAGTAAGTTGTTGAATGTCTTGGATTAAATTAACAGGATGAAAATTAATGATATACAGTAAACATATATCATTATATACATATATCATTATATACATATATAATTACTTCCTATTACACTGAACACATGTATTCCTATAAAAGTCTGGAACCATATACAAGATACCAGTAGTTGTAATTTTCAAAATGATGTTGTTAACAAAATTGGAAACTAATACAATTGGAGAAGTATTTAATTTTCAAATGTTAATAGCAGCTCAACAACCTTGTAGTACCTTTACATTAAATACTGAAGTATAAGAAATTATGATAAAAGAGCAAAATACCTACAGAAAGGGGTAGAAAACAGATTCTGTATTCTTGAATTAAGCAGTGATAAAGAAGCTTTAAGTGAGTATTTTACACCAAATCTGTACCATCTAATACGAATTTCAAAGGATACCTACATCTGCACAGATTTCTGTGGCTGTTCCATACTGCTCTTTCAGTTTTTACCTAACTATTGGTCTCTGTACTTTATTTTTCACTACTATGAAGTTAGGAGTGACAGTCTTAAGCTTCTATAAGATTTTTAATTGATTTTTCATCATTTGCTACAATAATGAAGCACAAGGGCACCCTGACTGGCTTGCTTTCACTCACCATTGTTAAATCGTGTTTTTCAAGCGTTTTCTTATTTGAAACCTTTTTTCCTTTGTCTCAGTGCTTTCAGTATCACGTTTGCATTTTGATTTTCTTTTCTTGGATTTATTTTCATAGAAAGAAAACTAATGTTCAGGTGACAGATGATGCTAGAGGGACCTGAGAGACAGATATTCATTGTCTGCACTGGTAGAAATATTTTAGAAAAATTTAGAAATATTTAGAAAAAAATTTTCATTATTTTCTGTAGCCTTTACTGTGGTCACCTCTTCTCTTCATGAAGAACTATTTCTTCACCACTCTGACGTGTTAGTGCGTAGAAATGGAAGTAAGATAGCCTTTTAGTTACGAGGTTAAACTCTTTGTTGCTCATTCAAACCAACCAGTTGTTTTGTCTGGTTCAGAATAGGTAATGCAGATGAATGCAGTACTATGCAAACTGGCATTAGTTGCATTTGTTTGACATTACTTATAGTAATGTTCTGGTATTTGCATGCTAAACACAAGGTATGTAAATGAAAGTATGATTTAAATAAACATGGCCAACACAGGTTTGGAGTTTGCTGTTAATGACTTAACAGCTAACCAACTTAAGGTTTTTAGACCTATTTGAAATACACGGGAGGCATGTTATATTTTATGCTGATGATGCTTCTGAAAGTGCTGGTGTGTGCTGTGGAACACGATGGTGATGCTTGTTTATCTGTTTCCATTTTTTGTTGTAAACGCTATTCCATAGCAGGAATATTGAGCAAACAACTTAAATAAAACAACAGAAGCAATATCTTTCTGTACAGTTATCCTTTGCAAGACTGGCCTATGCCTTCTGTTGAAGGGCTAGGGGGTAACGTGTAGTTTGGATGGAGTTGAAATGGGAATGATGCTGTTGGCAACTAGGCACAATAAATACAATGGAAATGTGTCTCCAGGTTTAACGCATAACTCCTAAACTGTTAAGAAGCTTTAGGTGACCTTAAGTACATCGAATTAATGACTCAGAAGTTACTGTCATCCTTTTCATTGCTGAAAAAAACTCATACAGACTTCAACTGCATCTTTCTGTAGTTGCTCAACCAGATATATAGGTAAGTAGATGACAGGGACCTAGTACAAAGAAAATGTTACAGAGCAGTAGGTGAAATGTTTTAAACCATCTTAATTAGCAAGCCCTCAGGTAAAAGCAGTGTATGTAATACTGAACTCTTACAGACGTGTACTTTCTTTGTGATCACAAGTAAGGATGAAGTTAGTCCCCAGAGGAAACCAGGGAGCTGCCTCAGTGAGGAGCAGTGCCATATGAAATGATTTATTCCAGAAACTTTCCCGCCAGCAAGCTTGCAGTACTGGCTTTAAGCCCTTGGCTTTGAAAGCAGAAAGTGCCAGAGGGTCCCAGAGCAGTGCAGGTATCAAATAATGAGCAGTTCATGTGGCGTGGTCCCTACAGTGGTCTACGGTGTTACACTTGTAGCCAGTTTGGCAAAAGGAAAAGCATGTGGAATATATGGCTATATTTTAGATGAGGAGTTTAGCAGGCTTCATATAGTTCAATACCTTAGTGTGTTTAACTGTTTTAATTAACTGTCATTTTAGAAATCACAGGAAATAAATACCAATTTAAGGTTCTTATAGCTCACAATTCTGATTAACTTGTACAACTTAGGGAATTTTATATGCTTAAGCAGCATACACTAAGCAGGATTTTTATCTGGAATATGTTGGACTATTATCTGAAACATATCTGGTTATATATGTATAGGGGTGTATATATGGCCAGGTTATGATTTCTGCTAGATTAATAACTTAAGCTTTTTGGGTTTTGATATAGTCCATAATCACTTAGATAATAAGTAGTGATCCTTTTGAATATTCTCTACTAAAAGTAATTGTTTCATTGGTGAACACAAGGCTCCTTTCAGTTGATGAGAGATTCTGCTAGAAACAAGTAAAAGTAAAGTTCATGGTATTTTGTGGGAAGTAAGGCTGTATTTTCTTGGATAGGTCAACACCTGTGACTTTCTGAGAAAAATAATGAAAGCTGTCAAAATCTCTACATAAGAGCAGAGGCTTCCAGGAAGGTAAAAGATGTCATGGGCTTCTTGCTTGGAAAATCTGGTGTACTTAAAACTTGAACTGCTGAACTGGCAAACGTTTGGCTTTTGTTGGCCGTACGTGCCTCAGGTGTAACTTGCCAGAAAGTATGCTATCATCATAGTAAATATGAATTTAAAAATATTCTGTTGTTTTTTCCACTGGAAGTTGTTTTACTGAGTTAGATGCATGCTGGTCAGCCTTTGTTAACGGGATGCAGTCAAGATAAAAAGCTCGTGGTTGTTGGGTCTCTTGTCTGTCTGAGGTGTGGAATAGAATAGGTATGAGCACAAAATGGGAAGGAAAATGATTGTGTAGTGCTGTTACCGATCCTGACAAAAACTTTCTAGTAACAACTGATCCTTCCCAACAGCCTTGTTTGTGACCCTCTTAGCATATTTCAGAGCAGCCTTAGAACCCCTTTTGGAGTGATCATACTTAGAAAGTAAGCATAGAAAGCATTTGGATGTTGAAATTACTTCTGGAGTATGTGGGGCTTTATTTGCACAATGTTAAGAGTTTAACTGTTTAAAAAATAATGCTTGCCTTCCTATCTGATCAAATGTTTCTGTAGATACTAGTTCAATGTGCTTCTTAGTATTTTCCATTGTCATAAGCAAAAGCAAGTTAGAATTTGGAATTTACAGATTTTTGTTCTAGAATTTACTAAAGATAAAAATGTTTTTCAGTTAGCGATATGGCTTGTCTGGAGGATACAGAAATAGCTCTGAAAGGATCTGACTTTTTAGTGACCGAGGGTCCAGTGATGGAAAAATAATGAATAACTTTAACAAACATGTTAATGAAATCTCCCTTTTGGAAATGTACCTTTACCCAACTATTGTCTGAAGCAAGGTATGGTTATTTTCACGAGTCTAAAGTTAAGTGCACAGCTAGTTTCATTTATTTAAACCTAAATCAAAATCAGCGCTTAAATACATTAAATGCATTTTATAGATTTTTTTTTGGGTCTAATGGTTTGATTCTTTTTGCAAAAATGCAGCGTGATAGAGCTTAATGAAGTAAAATTGACACTTCAGTGCTTTGTGTGCTTTTCAGGCAGCTAGGAAGTGCTTTTGATGCATTTGTCTCTTAGTTCAGTGAGGAGCATTTGTGAGCTTGAACACAGAGCTATGTTCTGATCAGCTGGGCCTGTGGATGGAACAACCCTCATCTCTGCTAAGGCCACAGCTCTGTCATCAGCCTGCAAAAGGTTGTAGAGACATATGTTGCTTCAGTCCAGCACAGCTTGCTCATTCTGCTGCATGTTAGCAGCCTGCCTGAAAGATATTCTTTGTCCTAAAATGGTGTTTCAAGTTCACTGGAATTCAAGTATTACCTCACGAGCACTAAGGCTGTTTCAGGAAATGATGAGACTCTTGGATCCCCTACTGAGTTGGATAATTTAACATCCGAGGAAGATGTTTGCAAGTCCTTAATCCATGAAATGTGTAAAGAACCATGCTTAATGCATCTCCCAGTTTGAGAAGGTGAGCTCATTCTCTCAAATGTTCAGTGCCAACAAAATCATGGAATAAAATGCTGTTCACAACCTGGGAGACAGTTTAGGGGGAAAGCTTCCCGTTAAGGAGGTGCTCTGCAACTTCTACTTTGTCGTGCCCCTCTGATCTTCAGAGTATTTGGGGAATTAATCCAATTAAAATATATTTATAGTAGTACAAGATGTAATATGTCAGGGGTCTTAATGCCTCATAACTCATGGTTAGCTTTGTGAGTCAGCGTCACTGTGTGGTGCCTTCTGCTGTCCTCAGCAAGTAAACCCTTCTGTGCCCTCACCTTAAGCAGAGGGGTGGGAAAGGTGCAGGCTCTCTGATAGCAGGCCTCCCTTACACATTTCCCACCCATGTAAGAATATATCCCTAATGATAAGATCCAGATGTCTCAAATACAGAACGGAATTTCTGAATGTCAGACCTCAGCTGGACCAAAACTTACTCAGCCAGGGTTTCACATGTCCTAAGGCATTTTTCCTGTAAATGGCAGAACAATTTCCATCACTGTCTTGGCTTGTCATGGGTACTGTGGATGGAGACAAGGCTCTGGTGAGCACTCAGCAAAGGTTTTCTGAATCTGGCTGTGATGGCATGAGAGTGAGCTAAGATACAGCCATGTTTTGCTACTATGGTGCATGTATCTGGTCCTTCTGAGGTGCTTCTCCCTCTTCCCCCCCTCCCCTGCCCGCACACCAAGTTCAAAAGCTGCAATATCCTGAACATCTGTAACGCGGCTGTCTGGGACTCCGTGCATCCTCCCAAGATGACATTATGCAATTTTCTGGGGCGTCCAGAAAATGCGCTCACTTGATTCTTTTGAGACCTCTTACGTCTAATTCCAAATGAAGTGGTGGCTACCTTAGCTTTTCTCACAGGGGAGCATGTGATACAGACAGCAACTCGGAGAAGGAAATGACACATTTCTCAATCGCTGGAATTATTTGAGTTGTGGTTCATGTATCCAGTCCTGCAGGCTATTTCTCTTTGCTGTGTTGCTGTGTGTAGGGAATGGTAGCTGAGCAAAAACCTCTGTTCGCTCTCATAAAGTCATGCACGTCATGATACCATGGTCCAAAACCAAATCCTGGCATTCCTATGAAGCCTTTTTTGCAAATGGCTGTGATAAGCTTTGTATTGTTTGAAATAGTCCCTAGAAGACCTTGTAAATCAGCAGTAAATTTTACTGAGAGTATCTAATGTAATAAATGGCAGTGTGGTCACTCAGCATTCAGTATGGAGTGAAATGTCTTTACTTGGCACCACCTGAACACTAAGCTCTGGACTTGCTCTTTTGAATGATATGGTGCAGTTTGCTATAGTATTTCCCTCTTTATTTACTTATTTTTTGTGGACTGTTTAAAATAATGTGCTTTAATGCTTTCACTTCTTTTTTTTTAAAAAAAAAAAAAAAAAAAAAAAGGATGTAAGCCAAGTTGGGGAAGGAATTATTGGCACCTCCTAATTCTTGCTGTGGCTGGAAAGAAAAAAAAAAAAAAAAAGCCCTCCTAAAACTATTTATTGAGGCTGAAGCTTCTTTTAAGCTCTGAATTTCCTGGACAATTGTCAGTTGGTTACACGGTCTTAACATGACTTAAATGTAGCTTTTTTTGATGTTTAAGTTGTGTTTTTAATGAAGAGGGGAAAGAAGGTATAAGAAGTCTTTGAAATACTACCTTGTACTCAGGAAATGAAATGTTTTAGCTTCTTGAATAAATATGATGTTTGGCCACTTATGTAACAAAAAATAGTGGCTGTTACTTGCCAGAGAGTTAGAAAGGGCTCGGAAGGAAAATACTCAGTCCCCAGGAAAGTGGTTAATCTGTGCATATACACCTTGGATGCTGGCCCATTCTAAGGGATTTGAATGGTAGTTAGGGGTGCTGTTTTAGAAGGCTGGCTCTTAATCTGCCCTTTGCTGAAATGCACCCATGTCTTCTCATGTGGGGTCCCATCTTCTGTCCATATCCCCAAATGTTCTCTAAGATAATCCCATGAAGCGGGGAGGGAAAGGTGGCTTGGATCTGGCTGTTCTGAAACCGAAGAAATCCTGGAGTGACTCCTGATGATAGAAATAAATGGTAGAGGTGAAGGAGATCAGCAGCAAAGTAGGATTGGTGCCCTGAATGTGTTGGAAAGTTAGCTGTTTAGGCAGAAAAAAAAGTCTTAATATGTACTAGAAAAGAATTATGTACCCTTACTCTGTAAAAGGGGGAAAAGCAATGATAATGCTGTTGGTGCACCTGTTGCAACAGAAGTGAGGATTTGAGTTCATTTACTGCGTTTGCCTACTTCAGTCTGGGTAGAAGCAATATCTTGAATTCATTTATCGTTGGGATTTGCAGACTATGGAGGAATCTCAATGCAAAAGTAATTCTGATAAAGAGCAAGGTGTCATAGTAAGCTTATTTCAAAGCTATTTGCTTTGTTAACAACACTTGCAAGATGTGGTTTCACAAACAGTATCCCAAATAACTAGATATTTAATGTTTTATTTTTTTTATTAATTATTTTTTTTTTTTGTGAAATTAAAATTAAAAATTAATTTACAAGGCTGTAAAAAATATCTGGGAATTCAGAACTAATTTTTTTGGTGACTTCATAATTCTGTTAATCTCTGCAGGAGCTCAGGGATGATATTTTTGGACAACAGATTGTATCTCCATATCTCTCATCTTGCCTCATTAAACCAGTAATCTTAGTACTTTTGGGGGTGGGATTATTCTTTACTTTGTTTTTTATTAAATCTTTCTCCTTGTGAGGTGGCTCTTTGCCAATGCCCCTGATGCATTTAAGTGTTGTTTATCAAATTATTTTTATGCTTACTAATGATGTTTTAAGCTCACTTTTCCATTAACTTGAAAAACACTTTTTAGGTTGCAGATAGGTAGCAGTGCCTGGCCTTGTCTGAGAGCAGATTAAGTTCTTCTAAAAGGGAGTTAGAATAAGCATGGAAATTTTAGTTTGAATTCAAATTTACAGAAAACAAAAAACAAAACAAAAAACAACCAAACCAAACAAACAAACTGTTAAAGCCAAGACTACAAGTTCTTGTAGATTGCTGCATATGAGAAAAAACTGATAGAGATGTGTCTTTTGATTTAGAGCCAATCAAGCTCTGTATAGAACTACTACTTTTTTGGTCATGCAATGCAAACCAAGTTCTTTGTGTGTGGATTTTTCTGTGAACTTCAGGTTCTAGGGGACCTGGTTCAAAATCTGCTGATATTTCCACTTATGAACCAGCTTTGGATCAAGCTTGGAAGCAGCACAATGAGGGCAGTGGTCTGTCTCTCCATGTGAGTAACTATTCAGCATCTTCACGCTGAGAGTGGAAAGTTACTTCTTAGTCTTTTACAGTCAGTTGAACACAAAATGTGGTGTTTCTCAGGCAATGATGTACCAACAAAATGCATTTATTCTGTGGCTTTCCCTGTGACACTCAATGATGGGTTGACCCTGGCCAGCAGCTCAGCACCTTCCAGCTGCTTGCTCACTCTCCCCTCAGTGGGATGGGAGAGAGCACTGGAAGAGCAAAACCAAAATAACCTCAGGGGTACAGACAAAGACAGTTTTAATGGGTGGGGAGCAGAAAAACAAAACAAATAATGCAGAGGCAGTCGCTCACCACATCCCAGCAGCAGGCTAATGCCCAGCCAGCCTCCAAGCAACAGCTATCTCCACCACCACCCTGAGCATGCTGATGCTGTCCTGTATGGCATCTCTCTGCTCAGTTCCAGTCCCAGCTGTGTCCCATCCCAGCCTCTTGCCTTGCTCCCTGTGGGGGCAGAGTGACAAGCAGAGGCAGCCTTGATGCTGTGTAGCCACCATTCAGCGGTAGTAAAACACCAGTGTTATAAACACTGTTCTGGTCACAAACTTAAAGCACACCATTATGGACTTCTGTGAAGAAAATGGACTGTCCCAGCAAGACCCAGTACACTTTCTGAAGCTCAGAATCATCTTCATAGGATGTTAGGAAGGACATCTTGCTTCTCCGGTCATAGGATGTGCAAATAATGAGAGCTACGATCAGTAGGGCTGAGACATGGTCTTTGGTGCAGTTTGACATTTTAATAATATTACTATTTTAATTTTAGCTGTGTGGGATCTTGGAGGAAGAGTATCAGGACGAGACTCTACTGCTAATGTAGAAAGGATGAAATGCAGGGAGATTGACTTGTAGGTCTGTTTAGAAACAGATGAGATAGGGAGAAAGACAACTGCAGTTTTCCATTTGAGGGTTTAGTCATTACAGTATTTTGGGTAAGCTTCTGTCCCGTTTCTTTTTGGTTAGCATTCCCAGTGCAGAGCAGTTTCTCATCTTGCATTAAGAGCAGCTCTTGGTGCGAGACTGAAGCAAAGTTGACTTCCTTTGGGTATTTTACGTATCTGAGGGCTGTCAGTGGGACACCTGTCTGCAGTATGTGTTTTGCTTTTGCCTTATGTTCATTACTTCTTTGGGAGTGTCGTTCCTGAATTTGTAAGCACTTCAGTAAGGCTGGCATTTTCAAATCTAAATATTTAAGGTCAGTTGTTGAATCAAGAGACGGAGTCTGCACTCCACTTGAAGTTTGTGTGTTTTCTCTGCTCAGAAAATCAAGATGCTGATATTTATGTATCCACCCCTGTTTTTTTGGTAACCTGACTTTTTAGCATGGAAGTATGAAAATAAAAATCAGTTTTCACAGAGCCTTCAAGGGAGAAGGGTGCTTTATTTTTATTAAACTGTTGGCTTGCTCCATAAAATATTTTACAAAGTAAAGTAATGCTCCAATAATAATTTCTGTTTTGCTAAAATATTTTATCTTGGGAGCTCAAAATGTTTTACAAATGCTGATGAATAAAACCTCCCTTCGCTTCTGTGAAGCACATGGTGGTATTCCCATTTAATGTATGGAATGGACCCCAGATGTATTAACTTACAGGCCTGTGCCGCAAGCAGCAAATCATCTCCTCCCCTCTATTTTTACACAAATCGTCTCTGCTTTCCAACTCTTCAGTTTATGAGATTTTTAAATGCACAGAGCAGTGATTTACTGTTGATCACTTTTCTAACGTTTTATTCTAAATGAAACAGCCCTGCAGGTTATGAGTTGCCAAATGACAGAGAACAGGAGCTCCCCCAAGTTCAAGCTGTTTTAAAGTCTAAAGACTTACAATAAAGAAAATAATTAAGTGAATGGTGTCAGAGAGGCCTGGGTTTTGGTGTTAAGCTGTCACCGACTCAGCTGTTAACATCTTTGTATTGACAAGTTTGTGGGGCTCACTTTTTTATTAAAACTGTATTCTCCCTCGCTGTTGAACACACAACTAACATGGAGGTCTGTCCCTTCTGATTTTGTTAAATGTCCTTCAGTCACTGTGCCTAATGATGTAGCCATTTTGTCTGATAGTTGTAGCCTAGTTTCAGTTGCCGACACTATAGTTTTGAATAAACTCAGCACATCTGTGATGTCCTTTAAAGCTCCAAGAAGGAGACAAATATCTGTTGCTGTGATTGTTGTTCTTACCGTGTGCTAAATCCATTAAAAAAAGGCATTGGCTGGAGGTAACTGCTGTACTCCATCAAAGGAATCTTGCGGAAAGATCTTTTACTGGTTACACTGTGCTGACTGTCTGCTTGTCTCCAGTTTGGAGAAATAATGGGAGACGCAGGCAGTTTTCAGAGATTCATTCTTGATCTGCAGAACAACAGATGTACGTGAATGTGAGTTGATCTCTGCATAGTGCCTCATGTCTCTGTTGAAGTTGTTTAGTTACTGCGCTTTAGCATTATTTTAAAACATTAGTTTGGAAGGAACTGGGGTATTGGAAGAGGTTGTAGATACATCAACAAACACAGATTGCATTACTTTCTGTTAGTGTAGTTAGTGCAATATCAAGATACCAGAGCAAGTTTAAGCTGACTCTGACACCAAAAGGAGACTAGGGGTAAGCAGCTTTTTTTTTTTCACGTACATAGTTTTGTTTGCTCTTCAAATGAATGGACTTTTTAATAATCTTTTTTGAGAAATGAGCAAGGTCAAAGTAGAGAATGATTTCTGCAGAACATTTACTATAATGTAATACTGCTATATATTTTTCCTCCTCTCCAACACTATGAAACAACTGTACTTTTTCCAGAATAAAGTATTAGGAAGAAAGAAACGCCACCCCCATAACGTTTTTTTTCTCCCCTTGTAAATGAGTCACTGCAAGTGCTGGTTGGTGGGCTCGTGTGCAGAAGGGATGAGAGCAAAAAAGCCAAAAGGTAAGGGAGGGAGTAAAAAGCAAAACTTTTTTGTAAAGTCAACACTCAAGAGAACACTTATTAAGGAATTTATTCTGGAAACCAGTATGATGGCCTTGGCTATGGAAAGATGGTTGTTCAAAAGTTATCTTACAGTTTTCAAACTTAGTTGCTCCTAGAACAGCAGCTCCATGGTATTAAAATTATTGTTGTCACGAGTTTTTTGCACTAGGACGTCTTACTGGTCTGAGAGAAGCTCAACAGCTCTGAAGATCAGGATGCTTACCTGAATGGTCATTTCAGAATTACGAGCTTCATGTTTTCGAATGTTTGCTCTTCAATGTTGCTATGCCTATGCCAGTAAAACAGGCTAATTTTGAGATACAAAGGAGGGAGTATTTGGCTAGTAACTTGTAGTTTTTAGAAGAAAAGCCTCATATAACTTCTGCTTCTTAAGAATACTTGGAAGAAGAGAAATGGTACATCCAAGAAAATGATAGTCCTCTGATGACAATTATTTTAACCTTTTCTGCACAAGTTCAGTTGACACATTATTCTGTCTTGGGTTTCCTGACAGTTGTTTAAGAAATGTTTAATCATAAATGATACTGCCAATGTTGAATAAACATCAATGCAAATATTCTACAAACATTGGCCCTCTTTAAAGGAAGACCTCATGCATCCTAAGTAGGCTTTGTAATTGCTGTTTCCTTTCTTGGCTCACTGATAATACATTGTGCTGATGACTGCCTTGATGCTTATTGTAAATTAAATTATAAATCATTTAGTTGTTTGTGTACGGATGGTCTGGTTCCGAGTAAACCTGTCCATCAACAGTTTACACCTGAAGACTTCTCACCTAGACAGCGTTCGTGCTCCTTATCTACTGATTTGCGTAGGTGACCTAGGGCAGCCAAGTTTTCTTGCTCCCCAGTTCATCTTTTACTCAAGAATGAGATTTGAATTCAAGAGTTTCTGCAGTCTGCTTCAGGTTGTTTGGTTAACAATTGCTAACAATATAAAACATGTTCATTTTTCCCTTCCTTTTTGAACTCTCCAGTTGTTTCTTAATCACATTTTCTTATTCCTGATGCTTAGGTTTGGTTATATTGGAGGAGGGCTTTGGATTTCCTTGGCTTGGGTTACATGATTGTTCAAGCCAGCTGAGGCTTCATTTTCACTGTACTTTGTTCAAGACTTTGGCGTGGCTGCTTCTGAACACTTGATACCAAGATTTGTCTCTTCAGTTAAGAGCTATGCCAACTATAAATGGGCAAAACATTTAAGCTACTGCTCCTGGGAATCTTAAATTGCTGGGATATACTGTATTTGTGAATTGCTGAGTTCCTGATAAGGAGAGACCAGTGTTCTTGCTGATTTTGGAAACCAAAGCGTGTCTTTCTTACTTCTTACTTTATTTTATCCTAGTAAGCTAGGTCATGCTACAAAATCTGAAATGGAGACTCTCAGGATGGATTACAGTCCTGCTAATAGCAGGCGTAGCAGGATTGGATATTAGACTTAGCTCCGAGGCAAGCCTGTGTACTGGAAGTGTTGATACATGAGCCCCACATGCATCCTGGTTGTTCTACAGGTAAACATGATGATGTCTTCTGCAGTTTTATTTTTTCCACATATGTGACTGTAATATGTTTTGAAAGCATTAGTAAGAGTAGATTGTATCTTCATGTTTCTTATATTGGCATATTTCTTACGCTTGTAAAGAAACAAAAAGTTACAGTATTGTCTTCAGGGGAGGGTTTCGAGAGGATGGAGCCCGTCTCTTTTCAGCTGTGCCCAGTGACAGGACGAGAGGCAATGGGCACAAACTGCAGCACAGGAGGTTCTGGCTCAATATGAAGGGGCACTTTGTTACTGTGAGAGTGACAGGGCACTGGGACAGCTTGCCCAGAGAGCTTGTGGAGTCTCCTTCTCTGGAAATATTCCTAACCTGCCTGGATGCCATCCTGCACAACGTGCTCTGGGTGCTCCTGCTTGGCAGGGGGGTTGGACTAGATGATCTTCAGAGGTCCCTGCCAACCTCAGCCATTCTGTGATTCTGTCAGTGAGTTTGAGAAAGTCAACCAGGGATGAGAAGCAGATATGGCCAATGAGCAAAATCATTAGTTGTAGGACACTTGAAACCTGCATACGTTCAATGAATAACTCGCTTTGTTGTCTGTTGTGTTATTTTCAAAGAAAGATCTAACTGTTGTGGTTGACAGCATTTGCTTGGGGTATGCAAGTAATGTGAAAATGTACAATACAGTAATATGCAAATGTCCTCATTACATGCTACAAAAATACTTCAGTTTAAAAAAGGGAGGAGAGAAATCTGCAAGGTAGAATAGTAAAAATATAACCAGCTGAAAAAGTCTTTTTTTTTTTTTTTTTTTTTTTTTCTCGAAACCTGGGGAGAAAGGTAGTATGTTGGGAAAAAAGCTGGTTTTTTTTTTGAATAGTCACATTTGTGTTGTGTTCTTAGAAAGGGAAAATGCTAACAGGAATGAAAATGACAGAGAAAGTCTTAAACTCCAGCAGCTCCAGAGCCAAGGTAACCAGTTTAAATGTACAGTTTCATGGGCCACCCTTCCTGAGCCAGACTGTGCACTATAAATAATGATGAATGTGCAAACAGTAACTGTGATAAAAGATGTCTTTATTTCCTGCTCTCAGAAGTGCCAAGGAAAATGATCCATGGATGAGCAGTTACAATTTTGTAAACAAGGCATCCTTTTTGCTGTGGAGAGAGTCTTGGATCTATTTATCCTAATACTCCTTTGCACTTGCATATTTATATCCCCAGGTACTTCTAGGGGATTTACTCCTAATGTGCTCTTCCACTTTATTTCCTCCCCATTGAAAACAGGATCTAGCCCATTCAAATTGCATTCCTGCTTGCAGAAAGGTATAGAGAAGGAAATTACTATTTTTCTGTTAAATCTGAAAATTGGCTTAGGAAGATGAGATACTGATAATAGTTAGATTGCAGCTAGGCTGATTCTAGATTCATGGTTTGGGTGCATGTCACAACTATTTTAACCTGTAGAGGACCTCACAAGATTGCTCCAGATCTCTCCTTCAAGTTGTAAGAGATGTTTGTTGTTTTACTGAAATTGTTGCTTTATTCCAGTGGCAGCGATGGATGTCTCCTTTGATATTTTGGGGAGATGGCATAGATTCTGTCACACTACAATCCTTTGTCAGAATCGCCCATTTTGCAGCAAAAACCAGTGACATAGGTGCTTCCTCCTGATCAGCACGGTCACACTGGCCCTGTAATCTGGCCTGTCACATAGGACAGGAAGAAGCCTTCAGAAATCTTGTTGGGATGTGTCCTTTTTCTTCCAATGTGTATTAATGTGTGCTGACATGATGCTGAAGAGGCAGTGTGGGACCTGTTACAAGGCAGCGACAATTTCAAAGAATGAACATCCTTGCAGCTACAGCACTAGAACTGCACAGCTGCTTTTCACCTAATTTGAAATTTTTAAAAGTTCACAAGAATGGAAGTGCAGAAGAGAAAGTGCTTTTGAGAGAAAAATGGGGGGAGAGGAAGCTAAAAGCAGTATCAGAAAAGCTGGAAAAATGAGCTACAAGAACACACTGCAGGACTCTCAATGCTTCAGAGCCCTCTAGTCTACCATTCTGGTGGAAACTCCTTACGAGTTTTAAGAGTTACTTTTATTTGCCAAGTGGTTGTACTTAATAACCACTAATAATTGATCACTGGGAATGCGTGTTGGTACATGGCCGTTAGCTGGGAATCAGGATCTGTGGCTCTGCTGGGACCGGAGCGGTCCTAGTGGGTGACCTGAGAATACAGGTGTCGCTCCTCTTTCCCCAGCCTTTACCTTCTCTATTTAGTTTCAGCATCGGGGTTAGGTAGCAGGCAGCTTCCCTGTTCTTTACTTCACTAAGCACTGATAAGAGTACAGTAGGCCCAAGGTTTTCTCCTGTTTTTATGTGCTACTGAACTACTCATTCTTGGTTTAAAAAAATAAAGTAAGATATTTAATAGAGGTTTTTCCATAAGGATGAAACTTATTGCTAATAATATCCTGTGTTTACAACCCTTGGGTATTCCTCGGGGACTGATGGTGTCACAGATGAGGTCACTTTTCAGCAGTATTGTCAGTGCCAGCAAAGAGCTTGGTGATGTCACTGTTAATTAGAAACCTTTTAAATTCTGTTAAAAATGTCAGAGTTCTTGCTGATCAGAGAATGCCCTTTAGCATGTGTTTATTCAGGGTGTTGAAGGAAAAAGCCTTGAAGATGGTTTTTCCTATATATTCTAGAAACTTCCATTTTTAATCCCAGATCCCAGCAAATTCCTGATGCTTCAGTATTTTTGAGCCTGTTCATCATTCTACTTGATGGGAAATAATGAATACAAAGTAGAAAGCAAACAAAAATTTAAAGTACATCCCCACAGCCCCTCCCTGCATCTAATTAATCTGAAACAAGCGAGTCGAACTAACTGGACAAGGGAAGCAGGCCTGAAGCAGACATACAGCAGACGAACCTTCCTAAAAAGTCCAGTCATTCTTCCAGGCAAGCTCCTTCCCCTCCCTGTTTTGAAGGGGGGAGTGTGTGTGAAGGTTGCAGGAAATGAGAAATGTGAATGACAGAAAATGAAGCCTCTGTAATAATTCAAAGCTAACTTGTTGAAATAACGTGCTTTATAAAGATGTTTTGTCCGTGCAGTGTATTCCAGCAAGGTTACAGTTATTACCTCAAGTTGTGCTGAAAGTATCTTCTATGTGCTCCACCCAGCGTCAGCTCAATTAGCTGGCCGTAACGAGGGGCAGTACATCTCTACTGAGATTAGGGTGCCTGAACTGCAGCTGTTGTCTATGCTGTGTGTGTGAGCAGAGCAGCAGCACCTCCTCTGTCCTTGTGCTTACATTCTTCAGTCAGAGGAAAGCAGCTTTCCTGTGACCTCCACTTGAATGTACTTCTTTTGGTGGTTAACTTAAATAGTTACACTTTTTCTTGTACCAAATCCAATTAAGGCAGTTGGACTCTGAACCAGCTACTGTCTTGATTAAGAAACATTTATATGTGGTAGCGTATGGAAGCAGAACCTGTTAACAGCTGCAAATTTTGTTGATTAAACTAGGTGCGGACAAATTTACAAGGGAAAACCTTTCTGTGAAAAATTCCAGTCTGATATACAAAGGTGTCCTGACTATTTTCTTACCAATTTCCTAAGTTTCTTACCAAGAATAATAAGAGATTTCTTACAAAGTGTTGACGCTGGAGGTTCTAAATGCTAAATGTTTTATCAATCATTTGGGTTGTCTTGAATCTCAGTAAACAAACATATGTATCTATGCAGACGCCTGGAGATGCTCTTAGCCCTCGAAGACTGCATTCTTTGTAAGTGAGCATTCAGATCCCCATGTGGCCACAGCACAGTTTGTTTGCATCATCTGCTGAGAGGCGTCACAAGGTAACGCAAGGTACAGGACACTGTGGCCTAATTTTTGTTCCTTAGTGCAATTTTGGGATAATAATACTTGCAACTTGTTTGGACAGGAAGGCTGTGTGTGTCAAGCAAGATTCTAAGCTTTCTGAAGGCTTAAGATATTTTATCTTAGAATCTTAAAACACATTTCAAGCAAACATTGTTTGATATAAAAGAAATTATATGGATAGCTAACTAAATCATGGAGTGGAAAAATAGCAACTTCAAAGATTGCTAAGTGAGTCAGAGGCAGACCCAGCACTAATGAAATAGTCCCCAATGTCAGAAGATTGGGACATCAAGTCAACAATTAGACCAAATACAATATAAAGCAATAGTGTAAAGTATGTCTCACGTGTAAAATGAGATCAATGTTTTTACTTGTACATAAAGGCTTATATAATCTGTCATTCTTTGGGTGTTTTTATTTGTTTGTTTGTTTTTTAGATTAAAGACAAATTCATAAAAACTTCTTTCAGTTGCTGCTAGGAGCTTGATAACGTGCTTTATTGGTCTGATGTGTGTTTGCAGCGCTCATAAGCGACTAAAATTCAACTGCATTTGCTGCTTTGGTGTCAGCCTGAAAGAAAAAGCTGTACTGAAGTACAGTGGTTTGTGGATTGAAGTTTCTAATTCTCAAAATATAACTGTGTATACAAAAGCTTAAAAAAAAATCCATACTCTCAAGAATCTACTGGAGTATTTGGTATTGATTAAAGTAATTATGTCCATACATTAAAAAAACAATAACAAACAACCATTAAAAAAAAAACACACCAAAAAAAGACTGTACTTGGAACCAAGCTAATACAGTTTTGAGTTAAATGTCAAACAAATGTAATTCTTCTATGAATATTCTTTATTGTGTATTACAAATGGAATTTCTGGTACTTGGTTTGTCAGAAAACAGTATGCTCCGCTATTGCAGAAGAAACAAATGTGCTTCATTGGGAACACACTCTTTCCTGTTTGGCTTCTGTTTTTGGTTAATGTGTTGCTGCAAATGTGTATATATATATCTTTTTCTGTTGTTCCAAGATGGTAATATTAGATAGCAAAAGAGCTTTTTTTTTTTTTTTTTTCAAAAAAAAAAAATCTTAAAAAAATAATTAAAAAAAAAAAAAGATTTAAAAAAAGAAAAGAAAAGAGGAGAATAATTTAACCGTTTTACTGATTGACAGATTTTTAAAGGGGAAATTTAATGATTGATTACACCAGAAATACACTATGCAAAGAGCTCTGAAACAGCTTCAGTATCTCTGGAAAGAAAGCAATGTTACTGAACACAACTTTCCTTCAATATAACAGCAAATCTCCCTCCAACCCTCAGACTAAAGCTGTCTACTGGTGGGTCTGCTGTGGGTCAGGGAATACAGAGCTTTCCACGTGAAAGGCAGCTTGTTCATACTTAGACCATGAGCTCAAATGAATCAGAATAATGCAATAATCTTTAATATTCTTAATAGAACCCATGTGGAAACATGGAGATATATAATAGTGTTTAAATATATCAAAACATTATTGAGGGTAGTGTGACAGAGTCAAGAATAGGATATTAAATGTTTCCATGCAACAGTAATTTTTCCCTTTTAGTATTATGAAATAATCTAATCTCACTAATGTGTACTTTTATTTTATGGGGTATCCCTGCCTCAGTCTGTTCAGGGAATGGGTCTGTTTGCATTGAAAGAGACTGTAAGATCACTGCCTCATAGGTTGCGAAAATAGTGTTTTGTTTTTTTTGAAGTAAATAATACATAATCAAGATAGCTGAATTCTTCCCTGGGGAATCAGATATGCCTATGTAGAAGTATGCTTAGGGATGACTAAATAATTGAGCAGGTTCTTCGTATCTGATCATTAATATTACATCTCCTTTTCTAAATAGTTGATTTGTGAGATTAAGAGTGAAGTGCTCACTCATCTACAGTTACATGGAGTAGAGCCTGTTCTTTTAACTAATCAAATGTAGCAGTGTGCCATATTAAACTGAACTATCAAGTCCTGAGTGGCTCAAGCAGGCACTCAAAACTCTAACTTTTTGTGGCTCCGTTCCCTGTCTGCAAATGGAGCTGATCCCTTTCTCAGTACAGAGGTATTCTGAAGGCAAAGCAGCTGCGAAGCATTTAATGGAGGCTTCAGAAAGAAAAGAGTAATTTGGTGTTCAAGACAGAACTGCAGTGGTGTGCAGTGCTTAGATCACAATCTTCAGAATGAAGAGAAAACAAATTGAGTAATTTCTCCTTGAGAGACATCCGGCACACATGTAATTGTTTTTTTATAGCCCTGTTTTTTAAGTCTGATCATGTAAAATTAAAACAAGATAGTTCAAGAGTGAAAATGAGAGAATTCTTAAGGCAAATTTGTCTTTTATTGTTTTTGGTTGTTGGTTACTGTGTTCTGCTTTGGAATACAAATGTTTTTAATTTTGCTAATAACTATATAAGGTGAAAGAAATATCATACCTCACCAGTCACTGATGTATATTGGTCGTGTAACGTAACTTAAAAGTGAGGCTTGCTGTGTACCTAAAGCAATAATTTAGCTATGTTTTATATATATACATCTATAAATGTAAACATTTACCAGAAGCATACATTAATGTATATATATGGAGCACAAGTCTTCTAGGACAAAATAATTTTATAATACAAGTTAATTTATGAAAAGCTTCTCCAAATTAGTTATTTTCTCCAGATGATGATGATATTGAAATAATGTAGGCTTTTCAAACTTTTTTTCATTAATATTCTTTGAAATAATTCATAAGGTTTTCATTGAGTAGCACGGTTGTCAACCTAAATTTACTAGTGAATTTGTCTACATGTTATGATTTTCCCTAAATTCATTCTTATGTATCCTTCAGTGTGCATATTGCTACCTGCATTAGCCAAAGCTAAATACAGTGGTAGTCTAAGTCCTGTGCTTATTTTAGGCTTGGCAGTAGGATTTGGGGGAGAATAACTCACGTTTTTATCTGAGAATTGTTCTTTGAATTGTTTTGTGTCTTGAGGGGGGAATTGTTGTGGCCCATTCTGAGCCTTGTATAGAACTTCCCCAACCTTCCAAGTTTGTAAATAAAAACATTTTGAACGAGGCATGCACCTCACTTCTGGCTGTGCTTGCCTAGTACATCATACCTAGTATATTGTACATGCATAGTGAACCTCAGGGTAATGACTTGAATCCTTCCTTCTTCCTGAAATAATCATTTTGGAGAGTAAGGATCCAGGACATATGAAGTGTGATAAGGTATAATGTAACAGCATTTTATTTTGAGATGCCAGTGGCATTAAGACTGTACGGATGGATTTTGGTATAGAGAAACTAGGGCTGAGTTTCAGTAGTGGTGGCATTCCTGTGGTACTGGACCTGATAGATCTCAAACGAGATCCTACACTGACTGCCAGGACTGCATCAGACTGGATGACTGGGAATTTCCTCTGTTTGGAGATGTCGTTTGTCATGGGAGCTTGCTCTGATTTTCTGTGTCAGGTTGGTAGAAGAAAGATACAGGCTATACAAAAGCAGCTTTCTAGGGCCATCTGGAATCCAGCTACTTCCAGCTGCTGCAGGTCAGAGACTAACTGGTCCTGTGTTGGCAGGTTCCATGTAATGCACTGGTGGAGGTCTAAGAGGAAATCATTGCTTTTATTTGATCTTCCTGTACTTGTTTCATAAACATTCATATACCACTCACTAAGCAAGAGTGCAGTTAAGTGCAAAGAGAAAGGAAGTAGTACAGCTGCTATTGCAGTAATCAGAGTTCACCAGGAATTCATAATCAGCTGTATAAATGAAGGTCACAATAAAACCAAGCAGGGCGGTGTCACTGGAAATGGAATTGTATGCCATCTCTATTCTTGCTCTTCTTTCCCTCTGAACACATAGGGTAGTGTTACCCTAATAAATATATTTGGGCAACTTTGTACCACAGAAGTGCTAGCAACGTGGAGGGAAGTCCACCTGAGTCTGCAGGTGCTGGGATGTGCCTTCTCAACTGAGAAGTTCATCTCAGTCCCGTCAATACAACTCAGTCTGTTTTGCAGGATACCCAGCAATTCATTTTCTCCTCATTTTCTCTCATCCTCCGCATTTTGCTCTAACACATCAGGATATCACTTGTGGTCAAAGGCATTTTCATGTGTTCTGTAGCAAGTTGCACTCGTTGTAATCTCCCCTTGTTTATCTACAGTGAAATATTTTCCTCTAAGAAAGGAAGGAACACACAATGTTCTGTGTCACAGCAAAGGCAAAATTGCGTACCTTTTTCTCCATGTACAGCTATGTTCTACCTCTATGCTGCTCTCTTAAAAAAGAACTGATTCTGAAGTTACCAGGCCAGCAAAGGCAGTTGTAACTACCTTGGTTGTTGTGTTATTGTTGCTGTTTATCATCTATTAAGATCCTCTGGGTAATAGAATTAGGTGATTAGGACATGATCCTTGGATCTTTTGTTTCAGTGCTTTTATTTTAGGCAATAAGGGCAAGGAAAGCTTTCCGTTTGCATAATGTTCCAAATTGGAAGAGGTTGAAACAGTTTGTTGGTCCTCTGATAGGAGGCCTCCCTACTTGTGACTGATGTGTTTACAAACGTAAGGTGTGAAGTCCTGTTGGCCAGGAAAGCATTACCTTAGTGACAGTACTGAATTCAGTTTAACATAGTCATTGCTGTCTGATTCTTCTCTAATGCTATAAAGGGCACAGGAGTTTTTGTATGCTTGGATGACTCAGTAATGTCTTTTTTCCTTTTGTTGACAAGTCAAAACCTGCTGGAGTTCCCTTTAACCCATTACTAGTATAGAGTAGCTGAGGATCTGATCCCTTGTCTCTAACAGCCACCTCCATGGTCAGTCCTAGACTTCTTCTCCTAACTTTTTGTGTCTTTTTTTTTTTTTTTTTTTTCCCTAGATGCTGCTTTTTGTTCTTGAGGGTTTTTCTTGGGTATCTGCTGAAGACACTACAATTAATTACTAAGCTGTTTCTCCTTTCAATAATCTGCTATGTGAATGAGGTGCTGTTTCTAATAATTTTTCAAACTGCTCTGCAACAGGCCTCTTAGCGAAGTTCACTGCTTTTTCTTTTTTAATAAACTATGGCTTAATGTCAGTGAATCATTTGAAATACCATTCATGAGTTCTTTTCTGGGTATTGCTTTTCTTCTCGATCTTAATCCTCCTGGTGTTCATGGAGCCCCTGTAACCTAGTACTACTGTATAAGATATTATTTCTTCTGAACTGGTACTCTTTGCAGCCCAGCCAATATCTTCGTTAGGAAAGTGAATCAAACAGTTGTACTGCCATCCACCGAAGTGTGTGGTTCTGATTTCACCAAGTGCTCTTCTTCCTAGAGCTTGTTTCCTTGGTGATAGTGGTGTGGGCTGTTTCAGACATTATTGATGGTATCTGTGCTCTGTTTTTGCTTTGAAGGTACAATCCTAGAGAAAAATAAGAAAAAATACTGGTGTATTTAGAACCTAATTTGCTTTTTTTTTTTTTTTTTTTTTTTTTTTATGCATATGCTTTTTCTGTTAGTCTAAGAGCTTTTCTAGCAAACTCACACACATAGCTTCACATCAGATTGGCTTTCAATGCTCTAGTTTAAGCCTGATGTAGAAAATATAGTCTCCTTTGATGGGTAAATATCAATACTCTTGATGTTACTACAGGCTTCAAATCTTTCCTGTTTTTTTTATTTTCCTCCATATTCATTCTTCCTCCTTTGGACTGTTTGCTTTATGGTGAGGTATTTCACCTGCAGAATTGGCTCTGAAGTTGTAGAAAGATTGAGAAAAGGCAAAGCCGAGATTTGATATTACTTCAGGACCTCCGTGTATATTTGAGTTCACACAGTTCTTACAAATGGCCTAGCATAATTTAGGTAGGCCTCGCAGGGAATGTGTCGTTTTGCAGCCACCTTGTGTCGGTCATCAAGAAATAATTATTTTTCATCTGAAAGAATGCAGTGAGTCATTTGATACCCCGCATGTGACAGGGCTTGTAGCATGTGCCAGTTGAAGGCTGTTGCTTTCACTTTTCTTGCAGCAAAAACTTTTTTTTCTGTTGTGTGGTCTGTATGGCTCAGCCCCCAAATTAAGGATCTGGAGGCTTTTAGTCTCACCTTTGTTTTCTTATTCTCTCTTTTTATTATGCTTTATTTCTTTTTGTGTCTCTTTTTCATCTTGAAATTGCTTATTTTGTACATGCATGTAGACCATTCATGAATACTTAATGAATTAATGGCTTATGGGTAGCTTCTTTCAATGCATTCACAAAAAGGGTTTCTGTTTTCTGCTTTGTAAACTAAATTAGGTACATCAGCATTCGTATCATATTCTTCTGCTTTTGATATTATAAAATACTTCAGCCTTTTAGAGTGCCTATATCTTGGCATGAGCTTTGTTTTCTGTATTTCTGTAGGTGTCATATCACGGGGCATGGGTCTAGGTTTGCTCTTTTTTTTCCTCTGTTTTTTAAACTTAACCTTTTTATACCCTCCATGTTTATTTTTATTTAACTACGCTATTTTGCAATGTTTGTTCTTTGGGGTTTTTGTTTGGGTTTGCATTTCCTTATGTCCTGCTGGTTGGCATGTGAGTGCCTTTTTAGTCATGATGTGCTTTGCTGAATATTTGTTCACATATCCTTTTGTTAGCATTCAAGTAAATACTATCATCAGATTCACTGGAATATGATTCCACAATATAATTTTCCTACAGATGTAACGATTAAGTTATTCATTGTTAATTCTCTTCCCTTTACTCTCCAGCAACCCAGAATGTGTTGCACTTGCATCAGGTTTATGTACCAGCTATCGGTAACAGGAAGGCAAATTTTCTATTTACCCAGTTTTTCCTTGTCCCTTTGCAATGTATTAAAAATTTGAATTGCTACTTGAACTTCTTCCAAATAGAACTGGCAGATTTATTTGTTGTAATTGGAAAAGCCCCACAATGTGTATTTCTTCTGCTTTTTGCCCTGTTTGTAGATAACTAATGCTTTGACCAAATATTTGCATTCTAGCAGTTGTTCTCCTGGGTTTACATGTAATCCGTTGCCTGCTTTCAGATGCTATGTTTCAGTGGTTACTTAAGCTGTCCTAAAATTCCTATCAGTAATGATGCACAATTATGCAAATGCAACGCTGACTTTTATGATCTACACCAAGCTGTTCTTTTTTAATTCTCTGCAGCAGGTTCTTGCCACTCTATGAAAGTCAAAAGAGAAACGGAATATTAATTCTGCCTCTAAAGCTTGATCTCTTAATTCTACAAGCTTCTTCATAGCGTGTCGGTCTCTCAAGTTTATACCACTCAGTTCTGTCTCAGACAAGCCTGGTATTATCAGCAGGAATTGGCACCTCTATTGATTTCTGAAGATGAGGTATAGAGAGATGCAGATCTGCTCAAAAGAGAGCAGATGTAGTTTGTCTTTTGAAATAAAACATAATTGCAGATGGAACATAAAATCAGTTTTAGCGGTTCTGACTCCTTGTAACATTGTGATCACAGGTAGTCACCACTAACACACAACCTGACATAGTGTCCGTAGTCAATTTACAATGTAAAATTGTGTTGCTGTTATAGAAGGGTGCTCAGAAAGGGAGAGAGCAAATGGGAGTGAATGATGGACTGAAAGCAGAGGGGAGCTACTCACTTTTTCTTCTCCTGCTTACCTGCCTGGACGTTACCATCCTGATGAAGAATCAGAGCTGGAATTTGTTGATTGTTGAGTGAACATCTTTTATCTTATAAGTTCCAGGAACATTTTCCTGTTGAAAAGATTTTAACACACACTTATGTAGATATTTTTTGTTAACTTGTTTGAACATGTTCTTGCAAATGAGACATCTGATTGCATCAGATCTTATTCTTCCTGAAAACGGTAGTCTATTTTGATGCTATTTTATCATAACCAAATGCCATAGAAAGAATTATAGGCTGTTTCTGAAGTTTGTGTTTTTTGTCTATTTCAAAGAGCATCCTGAATTTTAAATGCAAAACTCCTCTGATTTTAGGTGTTCTGATACTGAGTTGCTTCTTTTTTCAACAAGAACGTATTACATCGAGCATCTTCACATTAATTTTGCCCATCATCACGGTTGTGATACCTACAGCCTCTTCCTGTTGTCCTTCCCTATCTGTTTTTCTTCTTTCTTTCCTCTCTACTCATCTACTGCTTTTTATGTTTAAATGATGCACATCTCTTGTGTGGCTAAGGAAATTGCATTTTATTGGGGCAAAATATTTTGAAGAATATAATGGTCTGCATGCTTGCCTTGGTTGTATCTTGCTTTTAAATTGGTTTGAGTAAAGAAAATAAACTGACCAGTTTCGATTTTCTTTCTAGTCAATTCCTTTAACTTTGCTTTGTTATGCCTCTGCTCTTCTGTTTTATATAAATAAGGTCACAGAATTAAAACCAAGCATTTATTTTGAAAATAAAACCAGCTCCCTGCTATTCAGAGTTTTCACAGGCATAATTGTGACCACACTGCACACTATTATTAACTAAAATAAACTTCAGCTTTGAAGTCCTTCCATCTCTCACACGTTTTTAAATGGCTTCCTGTGAATCCAATATATTATCAAATTGTGCTGTTATTCTGCCTCATTTATTAATGTTTTTATATATAAGAAAACTGATCAGTTTAAGTAGTTCTGTAGGCAATGTTTTGCCTTGATTGTTGTTTTGAAGTGTTTGCCTAGCCCTGAAAATTTATGTTTAGAAGCAAATGTATTCCAGAAATACTGTGGAGTATTTGAAAAGTAGTTACTTATCTTTAATTTCTATATCGGGGAATATGTTTTATAAGTTATAATTTTATACAAAATTGCGTGCCAATATCATGTAGTTAATTGGCATAACTGCAGTAATATTCAAGTATTTAACAATCTACAGCTGCTGAATAAAGGAAATTTGTACTGGGGGGGGGGGAGGCAAGGCTGAGTGCAAGGGTAAACTTTGTGTATCCTGAGGAGAAGGCTAAAGTAGAGTTCGATTGGTTTCATGCCCCAGAGCTATCTGGCTCAAGACAGAATTCCAGATTTTTTATGCTTATAGTTTATAATAATTAATATTAAGGCTTACATTTAAAGTCTCAGCTATGGTGATTGACAGGTATGTAGGTTCTGGGGTGATATGCAGAATGATTTAGGAATCTCTTTGTTAGGAGAAAACAAAACACAATTGTGTAAATTCTGTTCAAAAGTGTTTGTTGGTTTGTTTTTTTTTTCGGACATTGCCTGGAAGAGTGGCTAGTTTATAGTCCTTTAAAATAATTTCATCTCACAGAAACAATTTTCCATTTGGAAGCACTGTGAGTGCATCATAACCTTTCAAAAAGACCTAATCTATAAGCATCAAAACTGTATTTTCTTTTTTTCATATAGGACAGCTGAAAGCTTGGCTCACACAGTCAGCTATCGTGACACCTCTTGTGAAAAACAGCTTGGTTTGCAGAAATGTGCGTTTATATGTGTTGAGGTTTTTTTCCCACAAAATAATCAGTAGTCGGTAGTATGTAGGCACTGGAGTTCTCTTCCACACCTTGGAAGAGAGTGTGGAACTGCTATCCTTTATTCTTGTGGTAGGTGCAATCTGCTTTCTTGTGCTGAGTGTAAGTAGTAAGTCAGGTGTGCCATGTAAGGCACTGTAGAACTCCTGCACACTGTAATATTCTTAAAACTGGTAAATGTATGTATCTTTATGCAGAATCAATTATATATAACATTGTAAGCTGTCTGTTGACAACGTGCTTTGTTTATTGTCATATGAACCACCTATGAACCAATGGCTAGTGAACTGTACAGTAGCAAAAAAAAATGACAACAGTGATTTAAGTTTAATACTGTTGTTCTCTTTGCTAACCCAGTATTTTTCATCCGTGTGTAATAAATAAATGATATTCTTTAGAGGTCAGTGTTCCATGAAACTGAAAGACATTTTGGTCTTGTTTGTTTTTTAAAGAATGAGTCATTCAGAGTCTAGTTGAATTTAGCCTCTATGGTTGTATGTACGTTCCTGTAGATCTTCCTCTTGCTCCGATACCTGCTTTCATGAAAGAGCTGCTCTGCTCTATGAATTGAATAAACATTTTAATAAGCATGACTTTGTTCTGCTCTTGGGGAAACTCAGACTTATCAGCATGGGTCTATTGAGAAAGGTGAGCAAAGGTCCCCTGGGCTTGCCAAGTCAGCAGTCTGTGCTTGCTGGGGCCAAGAAATGTATTAAAGAGACTGCAAGTTTAACAAGTCAGAACATTTTCACTATTTCCATATTTATCAAACCTGTCAAGGAATGTGATCACAAGGCCTTCCAGGGATTAACTGCTCTAGTAGTTCGATTGTTTTGGTTTTGTTTTTTTTCTTAACAGTGACAAAAGCCAAGTTCTCAGTGTGCAGCAGCACTTTGGTATCTATGAATGTGAAGAATGACTGTCTGACTGTCTGATCTTGGAGATCTGTTCTGAATGGCAGGCGGCGTTCTGTAAATGTTTAATCACACCCTGCAACTGATGGGAACTTACACTCGCAGAGATGACTAGTATATTGGCATGTTTCCCATGACCAAAAGACTGGAATGAATTTTCTGTGGTGTCTGTAAGTATAGATCAGCCAGTCAATAATACCTTAAAACATACATGTGACCTAAGGAGTGGGTTTAATCCCTTTAGGCTTGCAAGTGTTATTGTTCAAGGCATTTTGAATACCTTGGCATAGCAGTGTGCACAAGATTTTGAATATCAGAATGGATAGGCTCCCTTTCTACCAACACTGAGAACTATCCAGAAAAGGAAAAAAAGAAATGAGGAGACCCAATCACATGAGAGAGACACCTGTAGATAGAGGTCTGTTTGCAAAATGGGTTTGGTTCCATGACTAGCTCGCTCATACCTGACTCTAGGGGCTATTTGGTGGATTGATCTATTCCACTTACTGCTTCTGTGTACTTTTGTTGTATTAAATTTCTGAACTGGGTGATGATAAATGCAGTGAAAATTGTATATCAACTATCTAAAGGTGAAAAACAGGTAAGAATGTGTGGAAAGATTTTCACTGTTTTTGTATCATTTGTTTTACAAGAGAGAGATTCCCTGAACTGCAGCTTCACAGTGTGAAATCACGTTCCTGTAATCGAAAGCATAGGATGACATGCAACTGTGTGCTCATGCTTGGGAGTCTGTTTGCGAAATCCTCTTTGAACTTCTGGCCAGTTTTAGCCAGATCTGGCAGAAGATTTAAGAGTAAAACAAACGGAAAAAAAATATATTTTTTTTAAATGTTGTGAAAGTAGGTGACAGACTTAAGAAGGTGGAGAAAAGTTGTAAATGCCCGTAACTGAGAGAGGAGGTTCAAGAGGTCCTCAAAGGTCTCAACCTGTGACAAACAAACAAGCGAAATGCACTCTGTAAAGGACATATTTAGAAGAAGACACTTGATGTGTAGTGTATCCTGTTCTGGCTTTAAAACACCTTTGGAAGAACGAGGATGACTTCATTTTGAAGAATTGTTGTTACGCTCCATGAAAATGCTGTGGAATGACTGGAACCTTTCCAATTAAAGTAGAAATGTTGATCAAATATAGAAAGAGACCATAAAACAGTTCTTTTGATGTTCTAGTAAATGATGCATCTTGTTTTCATTCACAGTGGTTAAAAAATCAGAATCATGTTTTTTGCCATAGGTTTATTGTGATGTAGAGACTTATTAGAGATTTGATGCAAGCAGTCGTTTGCTTTTTTTTTTTTCTTGTCATCTTTTTCTTGTTATTTTACCATTTTGAGAGGTGTTTGTTTTTTTCTTCAAACTGTTGCATTTATGGCCATGTGTTCCAGCTTGTAGTTCATGAGCTTGCCCCCATGGGACTCTTTGTATCCTTCTGGCTTTTCCTTGAGGTAAAAGGGACCACGGATTAATGTTGTATTTGCAATCCGTGCCCATGTCTGCATATGGGCAGCAGTTGTGGCCCAAGTCAACTCCATGTCAGTGTGTAAGAATAAGGTGGAGGTAACCCGCACTGCCATGTGTTTGTGTTTGCTCTTTCAGCTGCCTGCATCTGCTGCAAGGTTGGGCAAGTTTAACTAGAGAACGAGGCATTTTGTGCTTGGTTTGGTTGAGTCACTGTTTAGAAAGCTGTATAACAACATGTGTGAGTTTAAATAATGACTTCTAAAATACCATTTGGATGATTCCTTGACAAAGATCTGTTCTGTTGTTGTTTTTCCTGTTGCAATTTTGATACAGAACAGATTTGGTCAATGTTGGTGAGAATTCTGACTATTAATGAAATCATCAACTATGATTTAATAAATGTCCAGAAGATTCTAATGTAGTTTTCCTAGTTAATGTAGGAAAGAGAATGTAAGCATCTTATAGATTGTTGTAGGTTAACTCATCTGTTGGTAGGATTGGTTTTAAAAAAGAACTGAGCATGTACAGTGAAATCTGTCTGCACTGGCTAAGAAAAGTATTTTAGCATCTTCTGGTCACAACCTGTAGCTACATAACAGTTCTTGCTGAGACAGATATCTAGTATATATGGGGCATAACAGTGAAGTAAATACTATTAAAATCTGCTAGAGAAGTGAAAATGGCAATAACACTATTTCACTCTCTTGTAGCACCTTTCATCTAAAGAATTTCAAAGCACTTTAATACTATTTAATTAAGATTTAAAATGTCCCTCTGTTAGAGGTTGATTTTATTCCTTGTTTACAGGTGGGAAAAATATAAGTCCCGTGCAAGAAGTTGCAAAGGGAGTTCTTAACAAGAGCCAGGAATGAAACCCCAGGAATCTGAACTCCCACTTTTCTGCTTTAGGCTTGGATCCAGCAAACACTTCTGCAGGTGTTTTAATTCCTGTACTACTCACATGGTTAAACTTAAATACTTGTAGGAATGGGGAGCTAACAAGTAGGACTCTCACCTTTTTCAATGTGGGAAAGGTAAAATGCCAAACATTTCAAGCTAGTCTTGGGCTTTGCACCTTGAAAGTATGCATTTAAATCGTGTTTTTTTTGCTCGTTTGTTTGTGTTTTTTTTGTTTTGTTTTGTTTTTGTTTGTTTTTTTGCAGAATTATTTTTAAGTGATTGTTTTCTTTAATAACAAACAAACAAAAAAATCAACCCAGCTTCTTCTAAAAACTAAAATGCAGAAATTTTAAGTACCATTAAAATACAGTCCTACGCAGTTGGCCTTGGAGAGGCTTTGGTAGAGTAGAACTTGGTAGTTCTATTTTGGCCATTTGGCTAGAATCTCAAGTGCCTCATAAAGTGGCAAGGGCACAAGTTTTTTCCTGAAAAATGCTCTTCCTCAATGACAAGGGTTGTTAAGGTAACAGATTCAAAAGCATCCCAATTTATTTTTTTTGTCTGTTTTAGTTTGTAACCTTCAGGAATACTCTACAGCAGGAAAGAGGAAGAAGAAATAAAAGGTGCTCCTACTGCTAGTAGTGCAAGGGCTGCGGAATGGCTTGACAGCCTTATTTCCCTGACTTCTCACATGGCTGAACATCACGTTAGCACAGCAGTACTGCTGGTAGTACCTCTGTTAGCTAAATGGAAACGTCTGTGTCATGTACTCTGATGGTAGGGGCAGAAGGGACAGTAAATGTAGAGGGCAGTGTAGAATGAAAGCAGTTAGCATGGTTAAAGACATCTTATCCCAGCATGAAGTCAGGATGCACCCAGACATAGACGTGTTCTTGAGTCCTGCAGCTGAGAGGCACTTTCCCTTCTCTTCTTGTGTCTCGTCTGCCTAATGCATTGTGCACCATTTATTCATGTATGGAAGTTTAAATACCCAGGAACTGCTGGTGTTCAATGTCAGGTGTATTTTCAAGTACTTGTTTCTCCCACTCATTACATTTAAAAGTGACTTGACAACTGATGTGGTTGAACTCTATCCCAGCTGAAACCAGGACAATCACTTTTGTAAACATGGGGATATGTCGCTGACGTTTGGAGACTGTGGCAAGACGGGGACAGAAGCTGAATTTTGTGGTATGATAGCACAGGAAGAGAATGTAGCTGGTTGAATAGGGTGCGGTCACAGAAAGTGGGGGCCCAGAGATGCACCCAGCTTTTCAAATTCACTGTAATGCCCCTGTCCCTGCTCTGTCCCTTTCATGCAAAAAAAATCATCAAAAAAACCCACAGGTTCTCAATTTCATTTTGATTTTTTTTTTTTTTTTGGTTGTAACTGGTTCCTGGCACCTCCTCTGAGAAATTCAGAGAATAAGGAACTGCCTTACTGCATTTGAAAGAAATGGTTTTCTCATCACTGATGAGAAATGTAACACATGGAGTTTTGCTCTAGTGAGCAGGTCTGCACAGAGTGTTTTTTATAAAAGCTGTACTTATTTGTTTTGTTTGTTTGTTTGTTTTTTCCTCTTAAAAAAAAATAATGAAGACAATTATCATCACTAAGCCTGTGTTCTGAGCCAAGATTAACTGTATTAAACTCAATACAGTACCTATGATTTGAATAGCAGCAGCATTCTTACCATGAATGACCTGGGGAGAAAGCATGGACGTAGCTGAAATAAGGGAATGAAAGACCACAGATTCTAGCACATGAGGGAAAAATGATGTATTACCCACTTGGGTTGGATCCAACAAAAAATCATCTGATTTCCTTTTTCTTCCCTGGGGTAATGAGTGGAAACGTAAGCAGCAGAAGTATAGCCAAGCATAGAGAAGGTACGAAGAAGGTTTGCTGGTTTGACTGTGTCTGTAGTCACTTGTGCAATCAAGTCAGTCACATTCCCCTGCCTCTCCCCCTTGTTTGTCCCTATCTTCACTTGCTGACTAAGCCAGCTTTCTGTGCTACTCCAGGCATTGTGTTTGCAGCAGCAGCCACCTCCCTGCTCAGAAGCACCACCACCCAGATTTGCTGGCAGATCATCTTCTAGGAAGCTGACAGCAGATCTGTTTACCAGCAGCAACTGGGGAACAGTAGATGGAAGCAAGATGTCTTTTTTTTTTTTTTTTTTTTTTTTTTTTGTCTGAATGAATGAAGTGTTGAGATGGGACTTCATCCAGAGGCAATTATAAAACATATGACTTTGTCTTGGTGGTGCTGTATGAAAAGTTACACTATGTATTCTTATTTAAAATAACGTGTTTTGTGTTACCTGAAGTCGTGTGTGAGTGAAAATAATTTGTTTTTTAAAAAATGGCATGCCAAGTAGGCTGACTGTACCTAGTTCTATAGTATTTAGATTTCTTTGCTCCAGAAGTAGCGAGGGTGGTACTAGGATGGAATGAGATTAGGACTGGGAACCCATTAGGCTAGGGTATGTACACTACATCTCACAAGGTGAGATGTTTTGAGCCACAGCATGCTTACAGTCAAAATGAGAATCAACATTGAAAACTGGGCTTGTTTCGGAATTCTAATTCATATAAAGAAAAGGAAAAACTTGGTTAAAATATGATTTTAAAATTCTTAGTTTGGTATTGCATGCTTCACAACGTATTCTCTTAGTTTGAGGTCCTCTAACAAAAGACCCACTCATTGATCTGATTCCTACGTAATTGTTTCCTGCATAATTTCTTATGCCTTCACTAAAACTTCCCATATGAGCCATTGTAGACACCGGATACTAGACTGGATTGAAGTCTACAGTTCGGCTCAGTGAGCCTCTTATCTCCATTTTGTGCTGGGTTGGAATCCATCCTCAGAGCTTCTGCCTGTCCCTTCATTCTTCATTTTACTTCAGCCCATCAGTCCAATTCCTGTCCCAGGATCAAGCTTGCTGTCTGTTCTGAGGGTCTTTTAATATTATGCAAATATTCAGAAAGTAAATACAGCGCTTCTATGTGAATTCAAGGCTTATGGACTCTGACGAGAGACTTCTGACTTCATTAGCTTTTTAGCTGCCCTGAAACTTTTTTCCTAGTTTAAAGTCATCAGAGCTCATTTCCAATGGTGTTTTTTCCTTTGTGTGTGGATTAGGATTTTTGTTTTTTGTTGTTGTTGTTTTTTATTTTTTTATTTTTTTAATAAGCCACTTTCAATCATACATTCCTGACTACATTTTCCAAATCCTTTTTCTGAACACTTTCACCTGTTTGGTACTTGCTGTGTGGTACAGACATATATCACTGATTACAACAGCTTCTGAGATATCTTTCGTTAAAAAGAACTTTTTTTTTAATGGTAGCAGGAAGCTGTCTTATACTCAGTTCTTGGGTTTAAATGACAAAGTCTAGCCTAAATATTTTCACTGTTTGAAAATATGGTGAATGGGTTAGATATGAATGTTGGTTCAGACTTTCTTGGCTTTGTCACATGGAAAGATAACCAAACACAAGTAAATGCAAAGAAGTTATCTGAGAGTTCCAGGAAAGTTCCGGTTAAGTATTATACTGTAACTTTTAATATACTTTACTACATGTTGATGCTCAAAATTTGCCTATTTGTTCTCAAATTCTGCTGCATAAGTGCAAGAGTATTTTTTTTTTTGAAGTTATCAAACATTCTATATTCTATGGAGATGTTTTCCATAATCATTTATTAGAGAACTGGTCATAAAAGTCAGCTTTCTAAACAATATTTTCCTATAGTAGTTCCTTTTGAATGTACTCCTCTCTGCTGGAATCTTTTAAAAGATTCTTATCTTTCTTAAGACTCTTAATAATCTTATAATCTTATAACTCTTTCATTAATTCATAAGAATAGTTCCTGAAAAGAGAGAGATTAAGCTGCCAATGGAACTCTGGTTTTAGAACTTAGATCTCTTGGTGGCACCTCCATTTTTAATGTCTTTTGTTTATATTTATAATGTTTTAAAAAAACCCTTAAAGTCTACTACCAGGCTTTGAAATATATTTATATTAAAATACATATTTTTATTACATTTTCATAATCCGTACTTTAATTGTTTAAAATTCTGCTTCTGGCTTGCATCAGAGTTCACATCTTTTTTTTTTTTTTTTTCTTTTTGCTTTCTTCTGTCATTGTATTGGAAATGTTTATAGGGAGCAACAACAGGAAAGCAATAGGACCAAAATGTATCGATTGGTCAGCTTGAATTAACCAGTGGTTTTTCTTCCTCTCAGGTATGGAAGAATAAGGATCTGCACATAATTTGCAGGTGAAAAACATGTTTGAACCATGCTTTACATAATAAAGTAAAGAGTTGGACAGGATAGGAGGTGTGTCATTGTCACCAGGCTGTAAACAGGGTTTGTCCTTGTCAGAAATATGTGCATCTTCTACTCTGTCCATAAAGGCTATTCTTGCTATAAATTCTTGTAGGTAATAACTGGTCTCCCTTGTGGAATAAATACTCATACACATATTAAAAAAAAAAAAAAATAGGGCTTACAAGTTTTCCTAAGTTTCTGGTTTGGGTTCATTTAGAAGTGAGATAGCCCGTGACCAATTTCTGTTAATTCCATTAGAAAGGATTTTAAAGCAGTTTTTGTTTTTAGAAATTCAAATCTAATTTGCTGCTTGATTTCATTTCATCTAGGTAGGAGGAATTTTAACATTTCATTTAGGTAAGAGGAATTTTGTGTTTTAGGATGCATTTGTTCAAAATGCTTTCAACAGAGTGCAAATGCATGCTACATTTTATATTTGCCAGTCACTTTTTGTTTTCAAATTGTCTTATGCATTGAACAGTAACTCCGCCAAATAACTCCTCAGGCTACTTGAAGCAGACATAAAATATAAATGTTTTCCTGAAAGACACTTTAAGACGGTTTCTTGTAGGCACACAGGAAAAGTTAATTACTAAAGTTTTCTAGAATGTTTTAGTCAATTTTAAGATTAGATTTGGTTTCTTAGGCCAATTTTTCTTTTTCCAGACAAGCCGAAAGCTGTGTTAGAAATGCACTGTGATAGAGATGGGAGACACTTGAAAAAATAAATCTCCAACTTTCCATTTGATTGCAAACTCAACTGGGAAAAAAGTTTCGCTACAAGTTGAGTGATTGCAAAAAGGGCTTTAGAGTATTCACCTTATCTACAGATGTTTCACATACCACTTCATTAACATTGCATCCTGATGAGTCTTTCTATTTGTAACTTCCAGAGCTGGAATTTCTAGGGATAAGGCTGCAGCTATCAAAAATACAATTAGATCTAATTGTTGTGAAATAAGTATTTTATTGGCACAGAGGACAGAGTTGAGAAATATACGCTATCTTTCATCTGTGCATTTCAAATCACTTTCCAGATGAGCTAATTAGGTCTTGCAGATAATTAGATGCAATTTATAAATAAATAATTGGAAGTGACTTGTCTCATATCACGTAGAAAATCAAAAGCAGACTAAAATGAAAACTGGGAGACCTGGCTCCAAATTTCCTGCCATCAGCACACAGTCAGTCTGTAGTTCCCAATGTTGCATCTAAATAAGATGTATTTTCACAAGACTGTGAAAGTTTAGGGTTTGAATTTTCAGACCTCTGCTGCAGCTTGTTCTTCATTGTACTGTATTTCACAGGGTTGCTGTGGAAGAAGAGCAGAGCTCCGTCTTTGCTGAATGAAGTAATGCTTGTTAAAAAAGGCAGGCTTTGGCAAAACTCTGGAAAATGCCAGTATACTCCGGTAACAAGTTGGAAGCTTTTACTTTATTAAATTGCATCCTGGCTTGGGAACAGTCTCTAGGTTAAATAAACATTATATTGAGGTTCCTCTAACACAGCTGATAGCTTTACTTGACAGAGTGCCTATTCTTAATTCTTTTTTTCAAGCACAAGGTCACATTGGTCTTGAAATGTAATTGTTTTTCTTGCCTTTTTTTTTTTTTTTTCCTGTTAATGGTTTGTAGTATAATGTCTATGTCTTGGTGAAAGACTGAGCTGGTATTATGTTAGTAGATTACCCCCCTATATTTTTCTCTGAATGTCGTTTTATAAATCTAAACTATAATTTCTGCAGTACTGATGACACTGATGGCCTTTTTTTGCTGTCTCTAGCAAAGAATGATATGCCCCTCTGCAATTGTGTGCATGTAATTCGGGAACTAGTGAGGGTGCTTCGTGCATAAAGGATTCCTGTGTCTGTAGCTCTTGCCTTGGAGCTTCCAAGTGTGGAAAGCAAGCTGGTGATTGTACAAAACTCAATGGTGTACTGCAGTGTGTAGTGGCAGCAAAAGCAAAACGTGTTACTGTGACTATCTTTGCTTCTATTTGAAATAAACTTTATAAAGGCTTAAAACAAATGTCCCCCACCCCAGCTGGCTAGTCTTTTGCTTTGGTGCATGTGGATGTAGTGCATGTGGATGCTCTGGATGTGATCAGAAGGGCTAACATGCTGTATCGAAACCCCTGGAACAGGAAGGGTTTGGACTTCAGCAAGACTTCTAGCTTGTGAAATTTTATCCAGCTTATTTGAAGTTTCGTTGGGGAGGAGAAGGCAAGTGTAGAGGGAATGTTTCAGGAAATTGAGTACATTTCTGCTCAAAAATCAAAGAGGACAGAACTTGAATGCTTTCATGTTGCATGGATCACAGTTGTTTTTTTTACGATGGCATTTTCCATATAACAAAACTAAGAACTTCGTAGTTTTGATGTTTGTATATGCAAAGAATGAACATACAAGTTATCTCTCTGAATAAGAATACAGCTTTCTGGTATATATTTTTTCCATTTCCCGAAAAATTAAATAGTAGCATTAGAAAGACTTTAAAATCATGATGCAGCATCGATAACTTGTTTAAATTAATAGAGGTAGTGTTTTGCATAAAGAAGGATAAGTGTTACTTGGCAAGAATTGCTTCTTACCACACTGCTCTTAAGGTACCAGTAGAAAGGCAAATGAATTTCTCATGGGAAAAGCGATGCTGATGAACATATGCTGCAAATCAGAGTATTAATTTAAATAATGTGTTGGTAACCAGACTGAGGGAAGAAGCAACATGAACCATGACGAACAATGATAAATTACTTTATCCTGAAGACAAATTCATGGTAATTAAGTTACAGACACTAAGAAAAATGGCACTCATAATAGCTACCAGTTACCAAGCAGCCCTGCTGTCTGTGTATTCTCTATATGGAGATGTTTATACAGAAGTTTAAATAGCAGTTGTATTAGAGATGATTGTCGAATCCATATTTTATGAAGAAGATCATACTTTACTGCCATTCCTCAAAAAGATGCCATGTTTTGAAATACATTTCTATTAGGTTCACTCGTGCTACTTGAAAAAAAAAAAAAAAAAAAAGTGTTATGAATATATTGCTGCCTTCTGAAATTTACCAAACTAACACAGTTGCAGGAAAATCTAAAGCATGTTAAGAATCTGTAGCTCAGTTCTGATTTAGGATGGAATCCTTTTAGTTGACAAAAGACATTAATAACTCGTTATGAAGGTTACATTCTGTCCTCTGATGTTCATAGGAGATTAAGAAAGTAAAGATTGGATTTGAGGAGAGAGCCATGCCAAATTAACATTTTGTTGTTGCTGGGAGTAGTCCTGCTTCTTTTTCCTCCCTTCCTAGTTCTGATGTTTGTCTGAGCCCTTGGTAAGTTGACTGATGGTACTGACTTGCTGGAAGTCTTCAAAATGCCATTCTGTCAGTATTCTTATATCCCGACTTCAAGTTTAGGCTACCAAAGAAAAACAACGACTAGAAAATAATTCAGTCCTACCGGCAATGAATTACTCTTTCAGCTGGGAATAATGGACTTTCTGTTGGTACTGTGGATGCCCCTTGGCTTTTGAAAGAATTCTTGTTTGTAAACCAGAGAAATATACATCTTTTCAAAGCTTATGTTTCTTACTTGCTGGTATTCTACCATCTATAAAATTATTGCAGTTGTTTCAGTCAGAGATGCTGCAGACATCGCGTAAAGTCACAAAGTACGAAGTATGTGCTGAGGCACTGCTCTGTGCAGAGTCAGCCATGCTCTGTGGCCCTTCCTGGGCTGGGAAGTTCTGCTGCATGTGCTGTAACTGTACCACACTACTGGTTTCCTTGTATGTCCCAGCATAGGGGACTGTTCCAGTTGTGTGTTTCTCAGTAAGCATTTACAGAAATGAGACAGCATGATAGATGATCTTTTCAGGGTAAGTATTTAAACAGACTTATGTATGTGAGCATAAACATAAGCATATGAAATTAGCCTTTGTATATGACTTCTCTCAAAAGCTTCTTTCAAAAAACACCAAACAACCTTAAATCACAGGCTTGCTGAAATACCACAAAACAGGACCAAGAATTAGTAATGTAGTGTTAATTGCACATGACAGCAGTACAACATGCCCTCTTCCTGTGGTAGATATCTTGTCGATACTGATGTAAGGATGATTATTGCTTGCTTTTTATTCAGAAACTGTGGATTATAGCTCGCTAAAGCTTCTTTGTAGGACTGCTCACATTTTGTGTGTACATATGTCCTACAAACAAATATCTGCCCTGCAAAGTCTTTCTCAGTTCCCCAAATCTTTGATTGGAGATCCATCCATAAAAATCAAGGTAAATTCAGCTATTACCATAGAACAACACAAACCCTTTGGGGGATTCCACAGGTAATAGCTGTAATTACAGTGAGTGTAGGTAGTCTTGTGATGACTGTTTAGGATTAGATATCACAAGGTCTGTAGTCTGTTTCTGCCTTTGTGCTGGACTTAGTTCTTAATATAGACAACTCATGGCACAATATCCCCTGTGAAAAAGGGATTATACCTGCCTACCTAACAGCAGTGTAAGGTTGCTACCCTCTATAGAGAAGGAAGGTTGTAAAAGAAGTGCCAAGTGTCATTTCAATTCTGCATTTCATTTGAACTCTAGATTTCCAGGGTAAAAGAAAATGAGTATCTGCTTATTGTCTCAGACCCTTTGGGATCCAAAATACTGTATCTGAAAAAAGGCTTCAGCTCTCACCCAAAGCCTCCAGTTTCTCTTCCTCCTCACTTCTCTTGTAAGTGTTCTCATGCTGCTGCATCTGCCTCTCAGTTATACTGATGAACTGTTTGTATGCTGGCACTTCTTTATTTTTGTCTAATATAACATTATTTTCCATTTCAGACATGCTATGATTCCTTCAGAGCTCAGCCTTGGCTGCTCTTCACATGTCACAGTAGAAGCCATGAGCCCTTTTACTACTAGCAACTGGCCTTTTCCTGTTCCTGATTAAAATATGAAAATAAGAGAAATACATGGATTAGGATCGATTTTCTCTCTGAATTTCTGCTCCCTGGTGTCCTTTGACTCTGCGGATCTAAAGACTTCTGTTATTTTATATCATTTTTAGTATTGGTATGGAGATTTTGAAGCCACCAGTTTTTGTTTTTGTTTTAATTGAATATTCCTTGATTAGGCTCTTACTAACTTTCCATTTCAACCTCTGTTTTATCCAGTGCTTCAGTGCTGCCTTGGTTTGCTCTTTATGTCTGTTAGGAAGTGAAGAAAATAAGTAAAACAGTTTTCAAAACGTAGAAGCATTGGCTGTGTATTTGAGGAAAGTTTAAAACACTCTGCTCTTCTCATCAGATCTTTTATGACTCATCAGCACTTACTTTTGTAAAAGGTTGCTCCTGTTAGGCTAAGGGGAAGGTGGAAGGAGAAGGTGAATCCCTCTTTAGCCTTGCCACATGTTTTATTTTAGTACTCAGTATTTATGAATGGCCTGTCTTGCAGGCTAGCACCTTCCCGTGGGTGCCAGTACCTATTTTCACCAGACCTCCTTCACTGCACTAAAAATTTAAACACTTCATCCTTTGAGAGTAAGAGATAAAGCAATTAGCAAGGCTTCAAACAGCCTCGTGATGGAACAAATCTGTTCAGACACTATGCGGTGTTTGTAAATTTCTGGAAGTTTGATATTTATGCACTCTATTTTCCACTTTCTATGGGCTGTTTTGATAACTTAACAGTTTCTGGAATAACAGGCATTAACAAGTTATACAAATATGAAAAATACCACATTGCTCCTTTTTTTGGAAATTCAGATTTTAGTTTGGGTGCCTGGTAGGAGTTTGAAATAACAAACATCCATCAATGTTGTTTTGCTGGTTCGAATGGCAAACTGTTGGAAACATCTGCTGTCTACAAGTTCAGGGAAAAGGTACTTTATTAAAAGTCACATGGCTAGAGAATCGTGTCTGAGCCACGGGGGTTAGTTAGTTACAACAAGCTATATTTGCTAATCTTTGCTGGGCTTTTGGCTGATGTTCTTCAACCTCAAAGCATGTAATTTGGCTTAAAGAGGTATTTTATTCTTCAGCACTTACAAAGCATACAGGCATGTGACGAGTTACTACCTCTGGGCATTACATGACAGCCTGTCATATTAACCAGTTGTTTTTGAGCTAAGCATGTTGCTATTGGTCTTCGTAGTAAGATCAATAAACACAAAGCACTCCTAAATCTTGGCTATGACTGCTTTAGAAATGCGAGTTAAATACAAATGTTAAAATACAGTGAGTTAAATACAAATTTAAATCTGGTTTCTAACAGCTTTGTTTATGGTTGTTTTTTTCTGCCTCTTCTGTTGGTGTATTAATATAAATTGCTATAACTTGCTTGAAGGAAGCGGGGCAGCGCTGATTAACAACTGTTAAGGTTTGGGATTGTATGTTTTTCTAATGTGTTTGGTTTAGGCAATGAAAGATCTCATTGCAAGAGAGAGAGGTAATATTTAAGCATCCAGTTTGGCCTTTAAAAGGAAAGCAATAGCAACATGCAGAAATGTACTTTTTTTTTTTTTTTTTTTCTTACTGAGCCAATTTCAACAGTAGATCCAATGTTTAGAAGTTTGATGTAGCAAGCTGAGGAGAAGAACTCTGTGGAGAAGATTCAGCTTTGTGTAGCTGCATTAATTGAACTGTTGAGGAATGAAAAGGCTGTCTAACAAATTTCCACAACGCTTTTAGTTGAGAAGAGGCATGTAAATATTTGCCGTAGTGAGGTACTTTGTATGTGTTGAGGGTAAAATTGAGTAATATAGACCTTGCCTCTTTCAGTGATTTTGAAGAACCATAGAAATATAACTATTCATCATAATCTAACAAAAGGTAATATCCCAATTCTCCACCGACATCCAGATCATGCAGTCAGAATGAGCTGAATTCAGAAGGCGAGAAGGATTCATGGGGAGGATGGTTTTCAGCTGCCTTTCTGCTGCCTGAGGCTGTTTAGTTGTTTGTTTTTTTCCTGTGTTTGATATTGGCCTCTGTCCAAAAGGTGATCAGGATGCTCAGAGATCATCTTTCCTCTTCATTGGCAATCCACTTCATCTCCCTTCAGCTTCCCCCTGAGCGTCAGAAGGTAAAAACATCCCGTTGGCTAAGTGTCTTGCAGCCAGACTGCTTTTTTTTTTTTTTTTTTTTTTTCTTTTTCTGTCTTCTGTACAGCAGGATTTTTCCAAGTGATTGCTGCTTTGGTGAATTTGCCAGTTCTAATTTACCATCGTCCTTTGGGCTTCTGCCTTCTCTTTCTCGTCAGCTACTTCTGTGGTCTAAAAAGGAATGCAAGGAGCTGAAATTAATTCAGTCTCTCCCCGTACAGACACATCTAACTTCTAGGAATCACAGTCCTCTGCAGGCATCAGGTTTACTTTCATTAACTAGATTAATCCTGATGATGTTAAATCTTTAGAGATTGAAGAATAATCTACAGGATTGTTAATGCAAGTTTGCTTTCATGGGGTGTCATCCCTTCACTCTGTCTGCAGCATGTAGCAGTTACTTCAACACTTTCAGTGGAAGCTCTTTAGTTGGTTTGGATGACAGGGTTATCCTGAGAGGCTTGTGGCAACATTTGCTGTGGACTGTCTTTGGAGAGGTATTTTGGTTTACATTGAGACTAAGTTCATGAGACTAACAGGAGTAGTAGGTATGGCAAACACTGTTTTTTCTGCAAAGTTTTCCTAGAGAGTCCTGAGAATCCTTCTCCATTGTTGTTAAAAGGCTCCAATTGTATCAATTCTTCCCCTAGCAGAAACTAATTACTTGGGCTAAGCAGGGGAATTTGTAGAAAAAGAAGTGCTCAATCCTCTGTAACTCTTAGCCACTTTACAATGTGGCTAACAGCAGTTATATCTTGAACACCTTTGAAACAGCATTGTCTGCAGATTGCAGTGTTTTGGTGTTTTGAATGCATATTGATAGTAATATACTCTGCATAACCCAGAAGTGCATATATTTGAGGTGATCTCTTTTGTACTTGCTGTACATTAGAACTTGCTCAATGCCAAAGGATAGTGTTTTACCCAGCCAAAACACAGCTGATGAATTCTGCTGCATCAGGACTCTTCTCCCATCCCCAGTATTGTTGTAGACTTCAGAGCTGAAACTATGTATTCATCATTTAGGATCATGTTGATGTTTGCAGTGTCACTTACCAAATCATTCTTGGCACACTATGTACTGCTCTTCTTTCTTGTGTAGTGTAGAGCCACCAAGCTCTGCCTTGTGCTAGCAGCACTCTGTCTTCTATCAACTTCTGTGCTTAGTATTCCAGTTTCTTTCCCTCCCACTGAAGTTAGTGCCCTCGGTAATGACTCATGGTTGCTGTGCACATTTCTTACTAGTGTCCTTATTATCATCCTTGTGGTTCTGAAATGATCAGGCCTGCTGAGAGATCTGTCAATTTTCTGCTGTTGGCATTACCAGAACATCTTTGCTTTTCACAGTAACAAATTGTACTATTGTCTTTTGTTGTCTTTTACATTGCCCATTAGGGACAGAAATTCTTCCTAAACTCACTTATGAGAACTGTTTCCTTTAACAAAGCTGTTCTTGGCTATTTGTATGTCTGTTAAACCAAAGAACCAGGCTCCGGGAAGTGTGGCACTTAGGCACTGTACAAATGTGGACCAGAGAAATGATCTCTGTCCCAGAAAAACTCAAGTCCTGCCCGTGCTGTCATACTTAGCAGGTTTTTCTTTTTGAAAAGGATGTATTGAGGGCGGATGCTATTAGCTGATACTTATCTAATACTCCCCTTTATGGACGTACAGAACAAAAAATAAAAAACAGTGCAAGGTAAAAGAAAAATGTTTTTGTACTCCTGTTACTCAAAATAAGCCCAAATGAAACTGGAGAATTGAAGTTTAATGCAGAAAAATGCAACAACAAAACCCCCTCTTTGCTAAAACTATGCATAAAAGGCTTCAAAGCTTAAAAAAAAATTAAGTAAAAAGTAGGTACAAAAAAAAATAAGTGCCAGCATGGAGGGGTTCCTGTAGTTTGGTAATGTTTGTTACTATGCTTTTCCTCTCAGTAATTATTAAGCAGAGATTTCTCTTTATATCGAGGAAAGAAAGGTATCATGCTTTAAGACTGCTATTACAGGTACCTGCCAGCAAGTTTTTGTTTGTTTGTTTGTTTTTCCTCCAGGATTTCTACCTATAAACATTCCACTCTTTAAACAAACCTTTTAGTTTATTTTTTAAAATATATTTCTCTTCCGTTCCTTGTTTAACCTTTTGGAGCTTTTAAATTTATTTGAATTTTCTAATTTCCAAAGCTCAAGAACTTGGTCCGGATCTCAGGAAATCTGAAAGACCTGCTTGTTTCTTTGAGAACTGTTACTGACTCTTACTGATAGGCTTTGAGAAGGACTCTGGCCAGACCTCCTTGTGGGAGGCTGGAAAAGAACTGGGATTGAAGCTTTTTTGTAGAGTGGGTGTACAGACTCAGCTGTGTTCTAGGATTTTTCGTGATCCTGTCCTGGTTGAAGGGTGGAACTTGCAGAACCACAATTCAACTTCATTGCTTATAAAGGTGCTTATCCACTAGGATATTCATACTATAAGTAGTAGCCTTTGGGCACTCTTATGCAGGAGTGGAACCTTTGAAGGATACAGGACAACTGTATACTCTTGTCACCAGTGAGGCTGTTTTATTTCAGAATTTCTGCTACAACAAGTGTGTAAGAACATATTTCTGGTCAATATTGAAGGTTCAAGCACTGTTTACACATCATAATCCAGTAGCTGAAATCAGATCCACTTCTTGGATTAAGCTGGAATTAATTTCTAGCATAATCAGTGGATTAGCAAAGAACTGAAAACCCGGATTCTCAAGTTCTGTACTTTGCTGGTAATTTAATCATTATTCAAAACTTAACTAAAATACTTATCCTCTCAGTTTCAGTATCCTCAACTATAAAATAACAATGATAATGGCTGAATTGTTAAGTGTGTAGTAGTAGAAAGACAGTAGTGCTAAAGATAGGAGGGTTTCTAATGATCCATTATCTTCTAATACCAGTCATTAAGAAAAAAAAAAGGCACTTTTAGCACTATTATTACTGTTTGTCGATTTTCATCTTCTGAAGAAAACATTCTTGGGAAATCTCCATAAATTCTCAAGTTTGTCTTTGTCTTGAGGTATTTGACAGTAACGCCAAACAACACTGGAGCTATTGTTAGAAGGGAACATGATCTTGTTATTGTTCTACTTTAATGGAGTTGTCTGAGGAAATGGCAGCTCTCCTATTGAGGGAACTCAATCAACTGGAAGAGTTTTTGGTTTCTTGCATTAGTACCTGCCAAACAAATGACAACAGCTCATTGAATCCAAGTCTGACTGCTTACTCAACAATCATCTCAAGGAGTCCAATGTAAGTAAATTGTCCTCTGCAGAGATTTCTGGACTATAAATCATAAGTGGGAAACAGTGGTTTTGAGCTGGTAGATTTTATGTACATAGACAGAAACTTGTACCTTTTAAAATATAATGAAATTAATGTAGAAGAGAAGTTAGTTTGGAGCAATTGCATTTTGCGGAGTTCAAAGTTTTATTTTACTGTAGAATCTTAATTATTTGTTCCTTTTAGCAGATCTTTTACTCACATGTACACTGGGTAGGTAGTTTGTGGCTTGATTCACACACAAAATCAGGAATTAGCAACTTAACTGACCTCAGTAACAAATTGTCTTGACATTGCATTACTCTTGCAAAATTCAGATTTTTCTAGATAGGGCCTATATATTTTTGGAGAAAGCTTTCCTCTCACTGGAACTATGTGGAAGCCTTAAGCTGCAGATGAAGCTAGTAATATAAAATTATATTGTTAGAAGAAAGCAACGTGTTATATATACCGCCCCCTAAAAAAGCACAGGAACAAATACATTTCCTTTAATTTGAAATTATTACTGTTAAGAGTAGGGGGAGAGGGAAAGGTAATCTGGGAGACCAGTAGTTTTCTGAGATGCTTTTCTACACAGAGATGACTGTACAAAATACTGCTAGCACGAGAGCTTTGGTTTCCTTTGGGTTTTCCCATTGCTAATCTTTGACCTTTAATAGATGCATGCAGGGTGTTAAGCAGGAGCAGTTTAAATGCCCCAGCTTTCTGCTTCCTCCTCCTGCCTCCAGCCAAGTCAGCAGAAGGGAGGGTATTTCTGCTGCTTCAGCTCATTCTGCACACCGTCCGTATTCACAGCTCCCCGTATTTAAGGTCTATGGTTAATCAGCAGTGTAAAGGGGAAGATACCTAGGGAATTATCTATTAAGCTGCCATAAATATTTAGCTAGTAAATGTATATCAAAGATCGTTGATTTTACAGACACTCCTATTGACAGTATTGATATTTAATAGATGATTAAACTACTTATATAGAGAAGTTGTTTTGCTTGAAGATGTACATTAAATTTGAATTTTAACTGTTGAATAAATAAGAATGAATGTTATCTTTGTTCCTCAAATTGTCTGTTAACTTTCTACTAAAAGCTTACTTGTTTTACTGTTTTATCTATTTTGAAAGTTGATCAGATTTACCAATGGTTAACTGCTGCTCCCCAGATTTTCTTAGAACTGTTAGCTTGACTTGTGTCATTCAGTTACTTGCATTAGATTTAATATTTGAGCTAGGAGCTTAAAGCAAAACAAAACAAAACAAAAAATTGTTAATGAAAACTTGAGGGAAAACACAAATTGAAGCAGGGGGAGTTCACATAGACCACATTTCAGGTTTTGAAAATTTACTGCAGTTGGGTACCATTAAATGCCTCCTACTTAGGTCACACCAGCACAATTTTCAAGATGCATTTTTGTTTACTTCTATGGCAAGTGTGAAATATTTATTTACAAATGGTAAACAAGCTGTGATTATTTACATAAAGTCAGCAGTGTTAACTTTAGTTCTTGAAGGCTTTGGCTCTGCAAATTCCCTCTTCAGTGTTATTAGGTGTAGTACCTTCTCCTTGAAGCCCCATATCCATTTCAGTACTGCTTTTCATGCACACTATGAGACATAGTGTAGTGAGTACAAACAACAAATATAAATTTTAAATTGGTGATTAATTTTGTAACAGCATCACTTTACTGTGGCAAATTTCTTTAGGCTTATGGATCAGATGGAGTTAGTGGGCTTCTCCCAGTTGGTCACAAACCTTCAGGAGGTGCTGTGCATCTTGTAGTGGGAGGGCTTGTATTACAACTGCAACACTTCATTTATAGTTCTTAGTCTGTTTTCTTCAGCCTGGAAATGGTTTTCAGATTTTGGGGGTTGGACTTGATGCAAGTGTCTAACTTCACAGGATACTATGAATTTTTATTTCATTTAGAGGGAGGAAGGATGAATACAATCTTGGCAAAACGTCAGTAACGTCTGACCATCTTCAAGTACCTGTGCTCCAGTATCAGCAACTAGTTAAACTCCTGTGGGCCTTCCTCCCATAGCAGCCGTGCGCCGCACTTGGTGGTGGGGCTGTATTTCCCTGCAGGTACAGCGTGTCCCACATAGGGGGAATGGCTCCTGCTGGTGGCTACTGTAAGAGAATTGTCCTGTATTTCCAGAAGTGGTAACCACAGACTTCACTGTGTGCTCTGTGCTGCCCACACGACAGGATGGATTCCGCCCCTGACCTCTCCCAAGGCAGAACAGGCCGGGCAAGGCCGCCAGGCCTGCCAGCAGCTCTCTGGACAGCTGCTTCATTAAAACCCGGAGAAGTGTTCCATTAACACAGACAAGTCCCAGAAACACAAGCCAGTGATGTCAGCTGGATGAGGCCATGTGATTTTTATTTGGTATTTTTAGGGTCAAGAAGTGCAGAAGTTCCAGCATTGCTTGCCAGGTCCCATTTGAAGGGCAGCTCCTATTTCTGTATGAATGGGAGTTCTGCTGGGACAGTGGGGTTTGGGGCTAAATGTGCCCTTTTTATGTGCTGGTTAGAAGGAGGGGCTTTCACCCAAGAAAATTTATTTTTGTAGTTTCTTTATAAACTTAACTGTGGTTATCTTTTAATTCAGATAACTATATAGTTGTCACACCCCAAATGTACCAAGTCCTTTGAAATCAAATCTAATTATGAAAAAAAACTCAGATATGTGAAAGGTAGAGAAAAAATAAATATTCAGTATTTATATATTGAGTATAATGATAGTAATATGTATAAATTAATAAGTAACTGCATGAGGTAAAGTGGGTCTTGTGGTTTTCTTGGCTATGGATTTTTCAGTTTTTTGGTTTTTTTTGTATATGGGAATGGGAGGACTGGGGAGAAACTTCAGATGCTGAGAAAAGAAGAATTTATAAATGAGGTCAGAACAGCTAGGGGTGGTAGAGTTGAAGAGAAATTTGAGGGAAGAGGCTGTATGAACAGTTGCCTCTGTAATGAAGACTGGCAGTGGAAATGTGCCTGGTTTGTTTGTCATTGCTTTCCCTCCCTTTTCCTCTTCCTTCTCTAGTTAGCCATGATTTTCCTGCAATCCCCCTGATCACTCCAAGCCCTTGGAAAGGTGCTTGTAAATAGACAGAAAGCCACCTTCTTCTTGCCGGGCAGCTGTCTTTAGTGCTGAGCTTTTCTGGGCTCTGGAGAAGGGACTGTGGTGCTGCCCGAGCAGCGCGCAGGGCCTGGCACATCCCAGGGCTGTCGTGGAAGGCTCCTCACGGGAGAGAAACGCAGGGGGGGTTTGCTGCTTGTCAGCACTTCTGGCCCCAGAACCTGCTTGTTTTATGGAAGTCATTCTAAAGCTTTTCTCTGTCCTTTATGGGCAGGATTTGTAAGTGACTTGACATATTTTGAAGTACTCTTTTTCCTGACAAAACAGGAACTGTTTTATCTCTAGACAGTATCTCTGTTGACATCACAGGCAGGCTGCAGTGCTGGTATAAGCAGGTGCAACTGTATTGACTTGGGAAAAGTTGCACACATTTTTGCCAGAGGTGAACGTCTCCTGTTTCCACCCACATAACAGTTGGGTAAATAATGATGCACACAGTTCTCATAAGGGGATTATAGTGAAGCCACAATGGAGTTTATTCAGTTTTGATAGAATCAAGTGACTTCATTTTGTCGGCTGATAATGCGATTTACTGCCATACCGAGGATTCAGGTCTGAACCGGGTGCAACTCGTTTCACTTGTGCATACAAAGCATTTAACTGAACTTGAGATGTGTTTTCTGTCAGCTCATTTATGAGTTATTTAGTTCAGGCGTGTTCAGGATCAACCATCCAAGGTCTTCTTGTGTCTGAAATGGCCTAAATTAAGAGCTTGTGATGCAGCAGTTTTTACTGGCATCAAATACGTACAGGGGTAGAAATAAAATAATCAACTTTTCTCCAGGCATGTCTTAAGTCACATTGGTGTGTTTATTTGGGATTCAACATGCCCCTGCTTGTCTTTCCCAGGCTCTGTACACACTTCATTAGGGTTACTTTATTTATATTACAAGGTCAAATGTGATCTTAGTGCACAGGCCTCTGACTTAAACAGAAATTCCCTTGATTGTTAGTGAGATTTTTTTTTGTTTTCCCCCAAGTCACTTTCTGACGTCTAGCCTGATTGAAAACAGGCAGAAACTGGCACGGAACAATATTATGTCATCCTTTGCTTATATTTCCTACCCACTCATTCTTTATTTTAATGTTATATGAGGTCTTCAGCAGAGTGTGACATATTGTTATAATTACATCATTTGAAAATGTGTTTATCCCCAAGAGTTGCAATTTGATTTAGGAACTGTTTTCCCTGCTTTCAGTCTGTTATTCATAGCATGGCATGACCAGCAGGCTTCTGCAGCAGGACTTGACACACCACTTTAAATATTTGCAAACGAAAACACAAGAGTCCATTGATGCATGTGGGGAGGAGAGGAGGAAAGGGGACATGATTTAAGAGTTGATAAAATTCTTGCAGGTTGAATAAACTCTAATAATATTGTGGTAGTTTCTGTCTAGAGTATTAATTCATTCATATCTCTGCCGTATAAACAAATGCATTTTTATGGGTGTTTTTATATGTTTCTGTAGGGTACTTGTAATGGAACTGAACGTCTGGCCTTTAGCCTTGTGCAATGGGAAGCAATAGCTCTTGAGCAAATTTGTTCAGAAAATTGCTGTGACTTTTAGCCATGGTTTTTGATGCCTACAGGAAAAAAAAAAAAAAGTATAATTAGAACAGAGAAGTTATGGAAACTTCAGAGTAGTGTTCAAAAACATTTCAAGATCTGTCTTATGAATGGAACAGCTGTGTAAATGTGGGAAACTGCCATTTTTATGATGATGATAAGAAGCAGAGTGCCATGATGCTCATCAGGAGTGGAAGAGCTGCCACCAGAAGTATTCAGACCCTCCAGGGATGTGAAATTCAGACTTGGTCCGGGTTTTTGAGATATGCTCTTTACATTAAATGTACGTATCATGAGAATATATCCAAAGACCTGGGGGAAAAAAAGTGTACCTTTAGAAAGATGCAAGCTGTTCCTGTAGTATTATTGTTCTGTCCCTGGTAATCATTAAGGTTCTTTAAACTGTTTGGTTTTAGTCTTCTTCCTTAATAAATAGTTATGGTGGGCTTTTTATTCATATACACAAAATGAAAGAGAGAGAACACTGAAACAAATAAATTATTTAAGGCTCACTTTACCAATCTCTTCTGTAACTATTTTGAGATCACTCATATGAAAGGAACTTTGTAGGACTGTAGCTGTGTTTTGTTTTGCAACAGAGTATTAGAGCATAAAATGCATATTTCAGTCATGCTCTCCTTGAAGAAAGAAACACTAACCACCTTCAGAACAAAACCTAGAGTTGATATAGGGGAAGAAGTATAGTTTAACTTTGCACTTGATTCTGAACCATGTCAGAATCCCTTTGTCTCAGTACTGAGCCTGAGAAGGTAGCAGATAGCACCTCCCAACTTGCTGTTTTTCAAAGATACGAGGCCTGGTATAACGAAAGTAGTTGAGGGGTTCTGCAAGATGCTCTTAAAACACACAGATCCCTCTTGGGGAATGCAGGCTGCTCTGCTAGCCTGCCTGCCATCAGCCTGCAGAACTGCCTGCGAGAGCCCATCTCAGTTTCACAAACATTCATTGCTGAAGTTTGAGTTGTTGCATTCCTCAAAAAGCAATGCTATGACTATTTACCTTTGCCCCTATATCCTTAGGAAACAATATTCTTTATCGGGGTCTAAACAATGGGACTGTACATGGGCCAATCAGAGATAAATAAGGATCACTTGTTTTCTGCAGGCTTATGCTTCAGATCTGCTTTTTCTTCTTCCAAATGCTAATTTTAGTCACGGACTTGGGGTGTTGAAAGGAATGCAGCTGACATGGTGTCCTGCACCATCCTTTTCAGCTCCACTGTCACTGCATGTCCAGAACTGCGGCGTGAGGGAGGCTCCTTTCTGCAAGCTGTGCTGCTGGAATGTACGCTGCTATACTCCAAGGGCATAAAAGCAAGCACCTCTGGAGAATTCGAAGTGAATAAACTTAGTTTCTGACATTTTCAAGTCTTTCAAACTATTAACAAATTATATGAGTGTATTCATTATATTCTGCTTAACAAGCACCTTGAATTTATTTGATCATCTGAATTTTTAGACTCTTCATCAGTTCAGGTACACGTTAAACTTCCTCTGATACTATGTCAAGCTCCTCTTAATAAGGTTTGATGTTGCAGCTTGGGCTTGTTTTATACTTAAGCATAAGAAACAAATTCAGGCTCTTCTATTATCTCATTTGTTTTTCGAAGTTCTGTTGTTCATACTGCTTTTGCACTGTTTTTCAGAATTTTGCTTGATTTCCAAGTCATAAACCAATCCACTGAAGGACTTAGTTTTATATCTGTGTGGAGAAAACTCACATAAAGCCATGTTTTTCTTCTATCAAAGTCTTTCAGTCCAGGTGCACATTTATGAATATGCTTTGCTTTTGTATTTCTTGGAAAATATACAAAAGTTATATAATTTTGTAATAATAATGTAGTAATTTTGATTTTATTGTACTGATTACTTCTTGATATTCTTTGCATTGTGAAAAAAAAAAGCTTCTCTTGCCTTGACTTGTTACATTTCTCCTTTGGCCTTTGTCTGTTCGTCACTGTCATTTCGAAATGGTGCTATAAAGAACCTCTCTCTTTCTTGAACTAACAGTTTGCATTATTTATCACTCGGAAGATTGCTGAGACCAGTTTCAGACTAAAACAAAACATGCTTATAATAAAACTCAACTATATCTTTAAAGCCAGAGAAGATTACTTACTCAGTCACTCACATGCAGAACTTGAAATGATTTTGAGAGTTACATAACAATGAAGTGCAGCACAGCTGCTGGAAAAGAGCTGGCTGGAGGTTGGTATTAATAATTCAGATGTTATGCTGGGTGGGAGCAACTGGGATGCTTAATCAAGAAGTCTGTTTTGACACACACTGCAGAACATCATCAGTGGATAAGAATTTTGAAGAGAAGCTGTGAACTCGAAGTATAGATATCTTCTTGAAAAAAAGTTTTTTAATGGCAAAAATAAATCAGAGTTATTGAAACTAGCAGAATCCTACTATATTTGAGTAGCTTGTGTGAAAAAGAAGCCTTTTTTTATTCATACCGCCCCTGCCCCTAACATCTTCGTTTTTTTCTTCTGCCTTTGTAACCGCACCTGCTGTAAAAGGATGAACATTCAAGATAAATGGAGTGACCTTTCAAATATTTTATGTTTAAAAGATATAATTGAACAAGTATGTTGAGATAATGACTGACTTCAAATGAAAATTATAGTTGCTTGGATCCTAGAGCTTAAACTCTTCATCAGAGGCTATTTTTAAAGGTTAAGTAAGGGACCATGAGCAAAACAGTTTCTTCGAAGCTCGTTTTTATCATGTGTAAAGTTGGGACACTGTCCTCCTCTTCAAAATGTAAGGCTATTAAATAGCTGTTAGTTAAATATACTCTGTAATGCAATAGTGTATTTGCTATGAAGTCATCAAACTTTTCCTGCTCTTTTGCATATCAATCTCAAGTTTAATCTGCTCGGATCTAAAGTCTGCCAAAAATGTTGAAATGTTGAAATATTTTTTTTCTAAATGATTTTGTTCTATGAAGTGGTGGTTTATGTTAACATATGTAGAATTTGTCATTGCCACCTCATTTCTGCCGTGCTTACTTGTGATAGAGTATTTAAAAATTACTTGCCGCTGATGTTTAATGGATGTCATGGTCAGAGTGGGTCAATGAAGAGTGGTTTGTTTTTTTTGTCTGATTTCTGGTGTTAGATTTATGTTTATAGGTTGAAAAGTTGTAGCAAGCAATGCTGGATGAGATATTGTTACAGGAAAAGATTACGAAAAATGTGAAGAAATGTTCAGCTCACAGAATGAGTTAGAGATCTCACTTCATATTCAGATAGGTGCAGATACATTTTTGCTACAAACAGCTTGTGTCAACCACATTCATCTCCTGTGAAACACTGCACTAAAATGGGTAGGGTTATATGAAACTTAATTTGATCTTCTGAGTCTGGTTGATAAGCGCATATCTCTGAGCAGAAACAAGAGGTGAAATTACCAAAACTATTCATATATTTGCTAAATTATCTTAAGGTTCACCTTTATATTTGACTACCTCAACATATTTTCCATACTTTGCATTAAGGCAGTATTTTTATTACATAGCAAAGTGGGGGATAGTAACTGCTTTCTGTTTGTTAGTTTTATGAGAAACCTGCAGCTGCTGAAGGTGGAATGACTAGCCACTGGAAAGTGAATTTTATTCTCTTTCAAAATGAAGTCCAAGGTTCCCTTCATCCTCAGATTATCACTTTTCATGTACAGACCGACCTACTTCACATTGAAGTGTTCTGGTATTTGCAGAGGTTTTTTGAGGACCAGGTTTCAAAAGCACTAAGGAAGAGCAAAGCATTGATGTTGTTACTGAGATGTTGTTACTGAGATACTCATGGAAGAATGCACTGAACAAACAAATATTTGAAAGGAATATGTCCAAAAAACAAGCTTTTCAGCCTTGTGTTTATTGTTATCCTCAGGCTCTTGGCTGATTTCTAATTGTGTGTAATGTCTCAAACCCAGGGCTCTAATTCAGAGGTAATTATCATATGATCAAGCTGTAGATGTTATTTTAGTGCAGACTTGGGAAATAAAAGCTGACAGCTGTGTTCCAGCTGCATTTCAGCTGCACTCCATTAAAAAATAGACTGGAGAAGCAGCAGCAGTGGATTTGCAATTTATTCCATCGTTGCTGAGCTCAATGAAGTTGCCTTATCTGGTTGCCCTGTGAAATATTTACAGTGCATCTCAAGCCTAAATAATAAAACAGGAAAAAGAGGTTCAGTAAATAAATAGGAAGATTATAAGTAGGAGACTGGACATGCAAATGCATGTATGTGCATTTGGCTGTGTGGGATACATGAGAGATCAGCCACTAATTCCTGCTAGACTTCTGAGTAGGGTGGATCAGAGGTTACGAGAGAGGTCACTTCCCTTAAGTAAACAAAGCTGAAGACATTCAGTGACTTTCCTGTCATGACTTATTAAAAGCTGTCATATAACCCATGTTTAGAAAACAGATTTAAAACTTCTACTAGGCTATGGTTTTTCTAAAAGGATAGGATCAATGTGTTAATGGTGAAAGCCAGATATCCCACTCCTTAGACACGAATTAAAATCTTTAATATATATTTGATACATATGGGTGCACATTTATTTACCCTTACTGTATAACCTGAGAGAAGCAGATCATGTAAAAAGTAAAAGCAGAGCTGAAAGTTGTAACTGATCACTCTAAAAATGCAGAATGCACAAGTTCTGTAGATCAGAGGTGAGACGCTGACAATTTGGGCTTCCTTTATGGGAAATTAACTTTTGCTTTCATTTAGAAGTATTTGAACATCGCAGGGATAACATTTTTTCAAAACCTGCAAACTGATTTAGGAGCTAAAATTCCACTGGTGTATGGGATTATATGTTAAAGCAGTGTCCTGTAAACTGTACTTGTTCTGATGCTCTCTGGTTTGTTTTGCCCAATTTTTATTTAGGTCACTTAAAGATCTATCAACATGTATTTGTATTTCAACTGAACGTGGAAAAAAAATTGTTTGTGGTCATGCCCTTTCAATCCACCACTGAAACCTGAATTCAGGCACACAGTGCAACTGAAACCTCAGTTCCTGGGATGAAGATTTTGTGGTTTGATTATTTGAGTGAAAACTATCAGATGTTCTATGATTTATTCTAAAATAGAGATGGCATTCCTTTGCACTGCTCCCATGTAGAAGAGAGCAGTCAGAAGAAGTAAGAGTACCATGGCTCAGCTCTGGAACATGGCATATGAAGCTTTGTGCATCTCCTTTTTCTTCTTGGTATCCCATAATTTATCATCAAAACCACAAAGGCTTGAATCAATGAATGATGTCAGTAGTCTTCTAGTGCCATCTTTAACTGATGTACTGTTCCACTATGTGACTTTTACAGAAATGTTGCTTGTTGAAATCCAAGTGCAAGTTGATAAGGAAATATCTGGTTGACCCTCTTGAGCAACTTTAAATGTTGAGGTTGATGAATAATGCCCGCAAGTAGCATGTACGGTATCATGACTGAGGGTTCTTGGCAGCTGAACTGGCTGCCTCTGCACCTTTCTTTGCTGGAAGTTGTGAGATACATCTTCAGGGCTGTTAATGGGTGAAAAAAAAAAATGTAGTATAGCCTTAATTATTCCTTTCATTTTTTCATTAGGTACCCATAACTCAAGGTTGTTAATGCAGAAAAGCATAGCACAACATCTCTTGTCTCAAGCAAGAGAAGGTTTGCGTGATCCCGAGTTCTGAGTTAATTTACAATTGACCTATTTGTCTTTCTCATATTCATTATTTCCTGCCAAAAAGGCTAATTAACTTATTATAGACAACATTGTGCTGAGTTCTAGTTTGTTTCCACAAGAACTGAGATTTAGCTCCGTGTTAACAAATATTTTACTGTGGGGTTTTATTTATTTATTTATAGTAACAGCTGCGTTATTGCAATAGAATAGCATTGGGGTTTGTTTTTTTTTTGTTTTGTTTTGTATGGGAGCAATGCCATGTCTGTTCTTCTCTATAAACTTCCTTTTGAATGGCAGAGAGAACAGAGTTGGTGATTATAAAATTGATGGAGGGGGTTGCACCCTTCAAGCTGAAGAATTAAAGAGCATACATATGGCTTTCTTACACTGTGTGTATGTGTGTATATGTATATATATCTCACCATGGTAAAGTTTGTGCTTCTATAAAACCATAGACTCCAGAGACAGAAGAAGGCTAAGAGGTCATTTAGTCCTTCTTTGTCCTTCCCTATGCCAGTCAATCCAAAACTACTTCCAAAAGCGTGCTGCAAACCAGTATTGCAGTCAGACATTTGTACAGATTGTGATGGAATTTTTAACCATTTTGGAAAATTGTCAACAGAAGATAAAGTTCAGAAGTGAGGCAAAATGGTTGTAGTTGACAGGCAGAGACTCAGTGCACTTGAGTGGAGGCAAAATGCAAGCTTGGATGGGAGACTTTTTATGTATTATGGAAAAATACCAAAAGGGGTAACCAATGATCTTTTAAAGTCGTTGGATGCACTGTTATTTGATTGCATGGTCTAGTTATCATTTTCAAAAGGGATTCAGGTCAAGAACTCCAAATCTTTTTAAGTCAGTGGGATGTTGCAAGTTAAATACCTCAGCTGCTTTTAAAACCAGAGTTAGATGCTTTGGTCATTTATGGCCATGTGGTGCTGAGTAGAACAATGGCTGTTTGTCACTCAAGAAAATCTGTACTGAAAAGCCTGGTAAATTAGGCCAACACTATCAATCTCATGAAAGTCCATTGTAGAAAATGTGTTTAGTGACAAACTAACCCAGGAGTTCTAGCACAGCCCTCAAAATCCAGAGTAAAGTTCATACTCGATGGATGTGGTGGTTCGTTGAACATTTTGTCGTCAACGGTGGTTTCTCCTTTTAGAGGGCTGATGTGTATTTCGTAGCAGGTTAGCTGCAAAGCTGGAGCAGCCTGTCTGACCTGAAAGAACACGTCTTGTTGTTTGGGGACTTTAATGAATATGTTGCAGAACATTCTCCAGCTGTTAGCCTCAAAAGGAAAACTATCCGGGTCTGTAAAGAAGGCAGAGTTATTTTCTAAACCACCAAACCATGTGCTCTGATACGAAGTAGATAAGTAAACAGCTTGTATGTGAAAAACAGGAACAATTTCAATATGGCAGATTTGCAATCTGAAGGTATAAAATTCTTTAAATTTTAGATCTGATGTGACAGGACAACTCATGTAGTGTACAGGGATGAAATTTGCCATGACTTACCCTCTCCAAAGTAGTGATTTCAGCAGAATCACTGCAGCTTTGGGGAAGATGTATGATGATCAAATCCATCAATACAACTGTCTGTTACGTTTTTTCTCTGTTACCTACTAGAGAACTTCTATGGGTAAAATCCTTGTAGTCTTATCCCGGTAGTCTAGTCAATACATTTCATCCTACTTTCTTGTCTTGCTGTGACATCTTACTTATTGCATTTCATTTTTTTATCAGAATGGAAACTTGTGGATGACTCCTTTATCTAAGTCTTTAAAAGTGGGTAACAGCATGAAGTGATCTTTCGTTCACATGTAGCGTAGTTAATTGCTTTCTGCATTTCAGATCACACAAGGTCCAATACAGTTTTCTCTTTTGCCTGAGCACTGACCCAGGCCTCCAAAATTGTTCTTTGATACCGGCACATGAAGCAGGTGGAGTGTAAGATCCTGCCTTCAAAAGTCAAAACAACAATTAGGAAGTCAGTTTCTAAAAGATTGTTCCTTGTTATCACACGACAATATCCTGTTCTGCACTGAGCACATTTGGATCAGATGTGCACCTACTGCAAAAGAAAATACAATTAAATTAGTCAGGATAGGCAAGGTGGGAAAAAAAAGAAGGCCAAGTCCCATGTACTGTGTAGCAGCCTGATATAGCTAAAGCAGCTGCTTTTGCTCAGAAGAGGCCTTGACACATTTGAGTTTTTACTGACACGTAGCTGATGTTGATGCTACTGTTGGAGAGTTAAGCTGATGTCTAAGCTGTCTGTTTTCACAGCTTAATTATTTGGTTAAGCACTGATTCACTTTTAAAGATACTTAAAATATTTTTGTATGAGTGGGTGGACATTGATAGCTAATGGAAATTATTTTTTTTGTTGGCAATGTTGGATAATTTTTAAAGTTAATACAGCTTAAATTCCAAAGTTTTCAAAGAGATTTCTGGTGGGCTGAAACTATTTCAACACAGCACCATGAGGGCTGAGACCAGAATTAAGGAATACTTCAGACTCCTGTGCAGAACCAGTGTGCAAATGCTGTTCTGGAGAAAACAAGTATGTGAGCATAGTGCTTAATGGTAAATGATCCATGGTTTGCTTTAAAAGCAGAGATGGCCTTAGCAATGTCTGAAACTGGAATACAAAGGAACCAGCTAGGATATAGATCAGCACTAGTGCATTTTTTTCAGGGCACTAATATGTTCAGTTTGATGGAGCTGGGAAGAAAAAATGAGTCAGAAGAGCAATACGTACAGACACTTCCCTGTCTACTGTAGTCTTTTTCATGCCTTATGTATTCCATCCCTATATTGCTGGTCAAAAACCATAAAATTATCTGGGGGCTTTTTTTATTTGTGGCAGGCTTTTTCCTTCCATTGGCTAGATGACATAGTGTCCTAGAGGCAGCAGCAATTTTTCTTTGAGTAAAAGAATCACTGTAATTAAAAACAAAGATTATTTAAAAAAAAAAAAAAGAAAAAAGACAAAAAACAACAACAACAACAACAAAAAAAAACGCTTTAAGCTGTAGTATATCAAATAACTAGTGGAGAGTGAAAAAGGTGTCAGTCAAGGTAATGTTCTCCATTTTGCTGCCTTTCTTAACATCTTTTAGAAGAACGAGAGACTCCATTCTCACAGGAATTGAAATTCAAATTCTGAATGCTTTGGGTAGCAGATGAGATAAAATCAGATGCTTTGTAAATTTGCTATAAAGCTTTATCAAATCTTGCAAATTTCTGACAGCAGTGGATGTATAATTAAGGAAGAGCAACCAAGCTTTCTGTGAGTGTTGTTTTGCTTGATCTGCACTAATACTGCACTTGTGGGAGGAACCTGACACCCCCACCCGTCCCCAACTAGGAAAAAGGTGCTTTTATCACGTAGCATTCAGGTTTGCTCGCATTGCAAATATTGTGCAATGTCAACACAGCTTTTTGCCCTACTAAAAAGTACTGAGGAGGGAAATCAGAGTAGTTGCACTAGAAAAATCTGGTAATCTTTTTACTTTAAAGCTCTCAGGGCACTGTAGAGCAGTGAATAATCAAGAAACAGCGGTGAGAGGGACACTGCAGTTCTGAACCATCTCAGGAAGGTGTTGCTGCACCACTGCCCCGACCATGTAGAAATTGTCTGCTTCTGTGAAGTGTTTTCGGTATTCAGTCCATGAATAGTCTCTATTTGCTTGCCCTTCTGAAGAGCTGGTCTCTATCTCTCCTGTTCTTATGCTTTTTGAAAGCATGATCTCGATGGTTTGAGTGTAAGCTGTTGCTACCCAGAGCTCATCCTGTGAAGCGTTGTGCTCAGTCATTGTGCTTCTCTTTTCTGTTTGTGTCTGTGAGATCCTGATGGCATAAGCAGACCAGTGCCGCATTTGTAGCTGGAACGGTGCAAGAAATTACCCCCAGTGCTGCTTGCTACTACCACTAAGTTAGCAAACAAATTGCATAAATACCCTTTGGACTATTCACCAGAAAGTCAGCTGGGTTGGCTTAAATTACTAATAGATGTGAGTTTGTACTGCAGCAGATGCAGAGCTCTTACATCACCTGATATGTTAAATCCGCTGTGGAGGTGTAATAGCCACTGACAGAGGCTAAACTGCTTTCCTTTTTCCAAAAGACAGGATTTGTCTTTGTCCTAATTTAACACTGACCTATGCTATTTCTAGCTTGTGAATGGAGCGTAGAGTAGCACAGAGAAAACTAACTCTACTGACATTCATTTCTGTTGGAGTGCACCCATCATATAAAGGGAAAGGTGCTTTTTCCAGAGTTGTTGGGCAACTTTTATATAATAAGAAAGTGTAGAAATAATTCCCACATAGGAGTTTACCCTGAGCATTTAAAGCCATGTTATATTTTCAGTTGTAGACAATATTTTTATGGATTAGTAGAATTTAAAAGGTATGGTTTACTTGTTTTTAGATATCTGGAAGAGGGATTATTGCTTCTGTGGCTGAAGTTAAACTGTGATCTGCCCTAGGGAGAATTTGGGTACAAACCAAAGATTTCATTGGATTTTGTAAGAGACTGGGATGGCCTCAGCCTGTTGCTCAGGACAAGCGTTGTTGTGCCAGGTGATGTTAGTGATTAGTGAACTAAAAGGAAAGTGTTTGGGTTTTTATTTATTTATTTTTATTTTTTTTTGCCATCTGCTTTGTTCTTTGATACATTTTCTTGTGTGGTTTGTCTTCTCAAATTAGTGATGAGGCTACATGTTACTGTATAGTTTGGTAGCAAGCTTTTTTACTGTGACATTTTGCTCTGAAGTTCAAAATTGCGTTTAAAGAACTCAAATTATTTTTCGCACTTGTGTGCCTAGCAATGGCTTAGCAATAGTAACAACATATCATTTTTTCCCTATTAGTACCTTTTCATCTCTTTTTTTCCTTGTCTGCTACCCTTTCTGCTGAAAAGTCTGATTCTGGAAGGCAGCTGGTGGTGATTAGCTTGCAAAATTTGTTTCACTTGGAAGAAAGGACACAATGGAAAGCACAGTGGTCATTTCTTAGTTGGTAAGAAAAAAAAATCTGTCAGTTTATGGTACAAGGAAATTACGATTTGAGGAATTTTGAGCACTCAGTCTTAACTTTGTTAACTTACAAATATGCTTCCTCCAAAATATTTAAGACACTTGGGTTGAATATTTCTGGTAACTGCAGCTTGGAGTGTCTTCATGGGACTTGATGCAGACCTCTTCCAAGAAATTTTCTTCATCCTCCCTCTTCAGTTTGTTGTTTAAAAAATGTTCTCCTTTCATATTTTGCTTGCTGTATTTTGTAGCAGTGTTTGAAAGATACTTGTTTTGTCTTTTTGGGGGCTTTTTCCTTACAGCATTATCTCTGGTTCTACCCTATTGCGTTAGATCCTCATATCTTTGAAGACTCTGCCCTTGTTACTCTCTGTTTTGTGGTCAGGTGATATCTTCCCTGTTTAATTCGACTGCTGTTTTGAGGCTGACAGCTTTTAGATCTGGCACGTGCTATTTTGTCTTGAATCTGAAACTGTTCCCGGACCTTGTACTCAGGCTGAGTGTAGTCTTTAAATCCTTGTATCTTTTTCCTTTCTGTGGTTTCCTGAGGGGAAGGTAAAGACCTGACAATCTGGGAGATTCTTTCTGAGAAACAGCCTATTTGTGGTTCTCAGATGGGAAATGAACATCTGTCTAAGACATACGGCATATGAGGCTTGACCTGGCGCCTTCCCAGCATTACAGCTGTGTTGATGTGGCATCTCCAAGAGACCTGAAAGAATCTGGGAAACTAAATAGCTACACAAGGGTTAACCTTAGTCATTTGCGATTGAGGCTTAACCTTAGGGATTAACCTTAGTCATTAGTGATGAAGGTCATTAACCTCAGTGGAGCAGGAGGAGCTGGAAAGCACGGTGCAATGAAAGAACTGTGACCTAGCTGCTGTCATGGAAATGTGGTGGGACACGTCACACAACTGGCACACTGGAGCAGAGGGCTACAGGCTTTTCAGAAGAGAGATGCAGGGAAAGAGGAGTGGAGGCGTTACTCTCTGTTAGGGAACAGATTGATTGTGAAGAGGTGCCTCTGAGAAACAGCCATGGACAGGCTGAGAACTTGGGGGTAGATGTTAAGGACCTGAGCAATAAAGGACACCTTGTGGTTGGGGTTTGCTACAGGCTGCCTGATCAAGGGGAGCCTTTTGATGTGTCAGCTACAGGAAGCATCAAGCTTGCACGCTCTCTTCCTGATGGGAGACTTCAGCCACCCAGGTGTCTACTGAGAAAGCCACCCAGCAGGCTGTAAGCAGTCCAGGAAACTCCTGGAATATGTAGAGGACAATTTCCTGGTCCAGGTATTAGACAAACCAACCAGAGAAGTGTTACTGGGCCTGGTGCTTACTGATACAGATGAACTCATTAAAGAGGTCAAGATTGGAGGCGGTCTGCACTGCAGCGACCACACCCTGGTTGAGTTTGCGATCTTGAGGAATATGGGCCTGGGAAAGAGCAAAGTCAGGACACTGAACTTCCAAAGAGCAAACTTCTAGTTGTTTAAAGACCTAGTGGACGAGATCCCCAGGAACACTGTCCTTAGGGACAAAGGAGCTGAACTGAGCTGACAACGCTTTAGGGACGTTCTTCTTAGAGGGCAATAACTCTCCATCCCTGTGTGTAAGAAAGCAAGCAGGGAGGGCAGGAAACTGGGATGGCTGGGCGAGGACCTGCTGGTCAAACTGAGGCACAAGAAGGAAATGCACAGGCAGTGGAAGCAAGGACATGTGGTCTGGGAAGAGTACAGGGATGCTGTCTGGATGTGCAGGGATGGGATCAGGAAAGCCAAGGCACAGATGGAACCAAGCTTGGCAAGGGATGCAAAAAAATAACAAGAAGGGGTTCTGTAGGTACATTGGCCAGAAAAGAAAGGGAGAATGGTTTAAACTAAAAGGAGATTTAGATCAGATGTTAGGAGGAAATTGTTCACTCAGAGGGTGGTGAGGCACTATAACAGGTTGTCCAGAAAATTTGTGGATGCCCCATCCCTGGAGATGTTCAAGACCAGGTTGGACAAGGCCCTGGACAACCTGGTCTAGTGGTGGCACACACACACACACCCTTGCAGGGGGGTTTGGAACTAGATAATCTTTAAAGGCTCTTCCAACCCAAGCCATTCCCCGATTCTAGGATTTCTGATCAGAAGTTCAGGGCTGCAAAGCTACTCCATTGAATATGTCTGGAGAACCCCCTGCTCTTGAATGTGATGTTGCTCAGAGTTCTTGTTAGCCCCTCTTTTCCATAATTTCCGTTCAACATAATTTCATTCCTCGAGAGATTTCCTCCCAACCATTAGCTTATTTTTCTGCAAGACACTGTAAGATAAGACATAAGTCAGACCCATACTTAGAGTTGTGTTACTCCTAAAAGAGCCCATGTTGCCCAGTTTCACTGCAACAGTGCAGCTCCTTGTGTTTCAGAAAGTGATTCTCAAGCATTTTGTCTGTCAAGTATTCTTCAAGAAGGGTTGTTTTTGTTTCTTTCCTTTCAAGAGTCAAGGAAAAATTGGCATAATATGCCATGCTGCTGGCCATGTCTAAGCTTCTTATTTTCTTTTCCAGAAGTCTTCCATTGGGAGTATTATATTATAGTTTTGGACTTTAATAACAGAGCATTATAACAGTTTTTTCCCTGTCAAGTGATATGGTTGTTTATACAATGGAATACATGTACATGACAGCTTTTGGTGAACTTTTTTAGGCCCTTGTACTTGAGTGTGTGATCTTAGCCCTCAGTAATTTTATACCTAGGATTCAGTTACTGTTCTGTACGTCTCTCTCCTACTCCCATGCATGTCCACTTTTAAAGTTGTACTTTCAAGTAGACATTTTACGTGCACACATTAGTAATTCATGTTTGGCTAGGACTGTTCTGAATCTGCTTTTTTTTCCCCCTTATTTAGCTTAATTCTACTTTATCTTACTTATTATTGCTATCCATTTCTGCTTTGTTTAGTATTATTCTAAACCACTGCGAAGCTTGTATTGTTCCAGCCTTGAGGTTTATGGATTCTGGCAGCATTTAAGAACTGGATTTTCATAAGGTCTCTGTCAGGCAGTGCAGAAACGTGTGGGGTAAGAACAACCAGAGGCTGAACCTTGAATTATCATAAATACAGGATGGAGTAAGAAGTCATTGCACACAGCTGTATTTTTTTTTCACTTTCTACCCAGATTGCTGCGTGCTTTTACTGTGAGCTGCAGTGTTCTGTGAAATTCTGTGTTCAACCCCAGAGCCCGAGGTACTTCAGTGCGTGTTTTCAGATCATTTGACATGAAAGGCATGGTAGAAAGGAAAATTGCAATTGCTACTCTCAACCTGTATAATTAACTTCTCTTTAGGGAAGTAGAGCAAGATAAGAATATATAGTTTGACCTCAACAGGACTGAGGCACGGGAACATAAGTCTCACTGGTCAGCATTACCCCAAACATAAATATTTCAAGGTGGGGTGAGCAGGGCAATGGCAAATGAACTGTGCACCATTCTATCTTACTCTGCTTGAGAGCAGGCAGTGTATTTATTGAAGGAAATGGTTCTGCTGAACTAGTGCTGATGCTGTTCCAAGCCAATTGGTGATTACCTTTTCCACAGGGATTGAAACGAATGTGTTATATTTTAAAATAAGCTTTATAACTGCTGTTGCTATTCAGAGTTTCTGTCTGTTGGTTGTTTGTTCAGCTGGATACGACAGCTTCTGTCTTAACTGCACAGAGAGGCACTAGCTCAGGTTTAGGTTGGCTTAGGTTCTCTTCCCTTTTTCCCCCCTCACATTAGCATGCTTATTTTCTTTCTAATTTTCAGCACTGTAGTGTACAATGAAGGATGTCTATAAATTCAAAACTTAAATATAAAATGAAGGGACGCTTATTCTGTATGACCGTGAAAGAAACGATGCACTGATTACTGAGATCCAGGAAGTTCTTCTAAATTTGACTATTTAACCCAGACTCCAAAAAAACAGTTGGGCTAGAGCCAACTGGTATGTATCTGGAGAGGACAAGAGCAGCAGGGAGTAGATCAAAAAGGTGAGGTCACAATTCTTGAATGTTGCTTCATCTACAAGGTCAAAATCACTGAAGATGGATCTGGAATCTGATCCAAATCTGAGTTTCCTTAAACCATGAGGGAAATAATGACCTATGATTCAATTTGAAGCAAACAGGCTTGGACTTTTAAAGGAGAGACCAATGTTGTAAGGTTCAAATCTGAAATCAGAAATGTGCCTAAAATAGTGGAAAACAAACTCTTACATTTTGGTTCACATGCATCTCTTATTTCATCATCCTTTACTGCAACAAGATAGCAGTAATCAACACTGATGTCCACTCTGTGTTCCAGGCTGCCTGAGCTGTGCAGGAGGTGGTCTGGGAATGCAGGTAATTTCAGCAAAGAACTGCATTTAGAAGTATATGGCATGTTTTGCTTCAAGCCCCACGGAGAAAAAATTGCTCTCTATGGGAATGAATAAATTGCTGTCAGTTGTTTAATTGAAGTGGTCTCTGTACACAGAAGCTTATTTTCTTTGTTTTCCTGACTGGTTAATCATAGCTATTTGTAAAGGAAAAGAGAACCTTAGTGAAAATTCTGATTAGGTGATAAATGAAGAAAAGTTTTGTCTTATCCTATGTTGTCAATCCATGCTGTGTCTGTGTTGAAAGTTAGACAAAAATGTTTCTTTTCATTTGCATAATCTGAGCAACAAAATAGAACTCTGGCAGGGTTTCAAAGGTATTGTGATGGTTAATTATTTTTCAGGTAAATATTTTGGTTTGATGTCTTCTGCTGAGGAATCAAATCCAAGGATGACTGATGATGTAGGTAGGGCTCTAGGTATTCAGCCAGTATGTTTCTTCTAGCTTCCTGTTGCTCTCTTCTGGTTTCAGACAAAGGGCAGGATTCTTTAGTGCTGGTATATGATGAATAAATCACCTGGCAGAAGGGTGGAGAAGGTGCATATGCACACTAGTTCTAGTTCCAGTTTAAAATAAATTTGCATCTCTCTAAATACCTAGTTCAAACAAAGCAAAGAAGATATAATGTGAATCATAGCTTTCTGAACATACTTGCAGAGATAATGGACATCTAATAGAAATTCTGATTAAAGAAGTTTTACAGTATTTGCACCTCATTGTCATGTGATCCTGGGAACTGCATTTAAGATGTGTTTCTAAAAGAAATCATGAATGAGAATCTCATTGCTTCTAGATTCTCAGCTTCTAGATTCTCTAGATTCTCATGGTCATATTTGTCTTCCAGGCCTAAACGTTCATACTTCTAATAATTGTACATCTTTGGATCAAATTGGATAAATTGGTAGCATTGGGAACAATAGAAGAGTAGGAGTTCCTTCATTTTGCAATGTATACATTAGATTCCCTAGGGGATGCCTTTTTTTAGGTAGGGTTGTATGTCAGGGGTGGATCAGTGGTGCTGAAGTTCACGCATCCAGGTGAGGGGCTGGAAAACAACGGAAGGAAGCAACTCTAATTACATTTTATGGATTACACAGTAGTTTCATGTTTCCTTATGTGCATTGTGGTAGGGTCTAAGAGGTAAGATCTGAATATTGTCAGGTTTTTACACAACAAAATTATTCCCTGTTTAATTAAAAACCTAAGACAACATTATCTTAGACAATTAAAAGCTATTGTTTGTCATTGTTGGAGATTCGGTGTTCTAGTGAACTGATTTATAAAGAGACTGGATGGCTGTGAAACATATAAGTTACAGTATGGGGAAAAAATGTTAGTAACGCAGCAGGACTTTAAATGAACTTATATTTTTTGTTGTTATTGGAGTGCTATTAAATATAACAAAACACTATAAATAGCATTAATAGCATCAATTTTAATAGTAACTTTTAATCTTAAATCTGACATGACCAATTTGATAATGATTAGTCTTTGTAAAAGCCTAATTAGGCTTGTACTTTATAAGGAATTATGCAGATGTTCTGGACTTCACTAATGTTATTCATGTTTATAATTAGAAACAAACGCTGCAGTGTAAGGACCAGGATGGTCTCATCACAGCAAACATAGCAACGAAGTCAAATTTGTTGGCTGCTGCAATGCAGCCAGTTGCTGGCTGCAAAAAAGCTGCCATTTAAGAGTCTATGCTCTGTATATGCCTGTAGGATGTCTAACATCATATCTCCTGTGCAGTTAAAGTTTCACAAGCTTTTGGTTGAGCTGTGGTCAAAATTCTCTAGAATTTAACATGGACAGTGACAGCACTTTTGTTCCTGCCAGAAGTTCTTGGAAGTCTTTGCCTACAATGATACATTTTCATTTCTCTCACACATTGGATTACAAAAGTGTGTAAGTATAATCACCAGTACCATTTCCTCAGGCATCACAACTGTTCATTGTACTGATTTGGCCCAAACCTTTAAAAGCTTGTTTAATAGAGAGCATAAAAGTATTTAAGTCAGATTGCAGAAGTACATTTGGAAGAGTAATGATGGCAATACTTAGAACTAGAGTGGGTATTGCAACATATGCTGCTTCTGTATTTAAGGGTTAAGATCTTCCCTGAGCATTTGGACTACATCACTGCAGTTCATATTACGTATCTATCTGGGAGAGAGTTGTTCCTTGAACCGCTTTGAAGACATTGATTTATTAGTGGTTTGTACATTTCGGGTGTTTTCATTTTGTAAAATGTTGGCTGATGGATGTATATATTGTTCTTTTGCGCTACCTTTGTAGCAGTCCTCTGTGTTATCGTGCAGCAGGTCCCCTGTGTTGAAAGCAAAGCCTGCTGTTGTGATTTGTCAGGAAGCATCTGAAGATTCTGTAGCACAAACTCCTGGAGTCTGCACGGTGTTGGCGTCCTGCTCTCTTCCTCTGCACAACTCTGTTGGAGATGTTTGCAGGTTCACGTCTGAGGGTCAGGATTTATCCCACACTTAATACATTCCTCCAAACTTCTGAGAGATGCAGTTACAACCCTGTCTGAGCTCCTGTGTGCTGACAATCATCTGGCTGTAAGAGTGTGGCTAGACAGGCCAGTGCTGGCTCATAAGACTTTTCAGTAGCTTGAAAAAGCTGCATCATTTTGAGCACTGTACATTAGTATCTTTAGTATCTTGCTATCCAGGGATATCATGACAGTTGAAGTGATTACTACTGTCTTTGGAAAGGCAATTTTATAAAGTACAGTACTTGAGAAATACAAGTACTTGAGAAATACTCTACAGTATGAAAAACTAGCAAATTTTTGCATGCAGATCACTGATTTCCTCACTACTCCCAGAAGTCCACTGGGTCTTTATCAATGTCCTTCAGTAATTTGCAGATTTTTGGAGAGTCATCAACTTCCTTTTGATTTGATTTCCTGTTTTCTTTTCAACTGTCTTCTTTAATAGCAGGTGTCTATAAAAAAACTGTATGGCCCCTTACCCCCCTGGGCAAGATAACTATACAGTAGTTTTGCCCTACTCAGCCAAAGCAGCAGCTCTCACGACCTGTATTCTCGGTACTGAAGGCCAAGTGCTACCATTCTTGCTTGCATTCCAGCAAATGTAATTGTGCAAAACTACCACATCCTGGTCACACAGGTAGAGATTTAAGAAACATACCTGATTGATAGCTGTTACCAAAAATATGCTTATTCTATTCTTCACCCATTAGTTAGGGGAAAGGAAACAAATAAGGAAAAGGAGACAAGCATAACAGGTGACTGTGTTGCCAGTGAGATTTTTTTACTGGAAAATAATTATTTATATTAATAAGTATGTAACAAGTTGTTTCTACAATTCTTTAATCTAAGTAATTTGTTTTTAAATTGGTAGTAAATCAATTTTTCCTCAAGTTGAATCTATTTTGCCCGCAGTGGTAACTGGTGAGTGATTTCCCTGTCCTTATCACTATCCGCAAGCTTTCATCTCGTTTTCTCCCCAGCCCTGTTAAGGAGGGGGAGTAAGAACATGGCTTCGTGACCACCTGGAGATGTGCCAAGGTTAACCCACTACATTTGGCTATAGCGTTGATGATAGCATGGGCCAGATATTTGTACATAATTACTCAAGTGTCTACACAAGATGCAGGCACCAGGCTGTATGTGCTACAGCATAGGTGTATGTGAAGGGAACAGTTTGTGTTCTCTGTAAGTACTGTTCTAAAGCTGACGGTATTGTCTTCTGTTTCTGGAAATGTGGCAACTACAGGAAATGACCTCTTCGATGTTGTAAGACATCATTTATCATCGCTGCCCAACAAATAAAGAAATAGTTAATAATGAAATGACGTGCAACCATTATTTTTCATATAGGACAAGTAATCGGAACTGGAGCATCTTGAGGGAATGCTCAAACTGGCTGTAAACAGCCTAAAATGAGAAGCTGGAGTAGAGGATGACAATTAGGCTAGGAGATAAGAGGGCAGAGGATGGCGGCAGGCTAGGTGGGAAGGAAAAGCAAGTCTTTGGAACAATATTCTGCTTTTACAGTACCTGTATGATCTTTACACACTACTTAAACATAATAAGATTAGTAGCATGAGGTGAGGGTAAGTTGTGGGCAGGACAGAGGAAGACAAAGATACAGAATCATATTGCATGGATACAGGGATGACGGAATCAGAACTGCACAGAATCTTAATCCTGGCATTTCCAAACTTTTATACTTGACTCTTTAATAGTGAGAACATTGTTATGGTGGTTTAATAATCTTGAATATGAAATAAAATTATGACCTTATTAAAAATTATGACATCCAAACTAAAGCAATAATACTTCATGGAGCAATGAAACCATCAAGACACCAGAAGTTAGGCAGTGCTATTGAAATTGGACACAGTGTCAGTCATAGAGGTATGACATGATAAACTAACACTGTGCAGATCTGTATCCTTAGAAGATATCAAGAATTGTATTTTGATTTGTGTATTGACAATTCCAACTTTGATCAAAAGATTTGAGGAACAAAAATAATAAATTCTGGTCAGACCAGGTCAGAAATTCCAGTCAAATTCTTGGTTTTTCTTTTACTCAGCTGGTCTGCAGGTGTAGAGGATTTTGGCCAAAATTTCAGTACTTGGAGACTACAGTCATTACTAAAACTCCTGGGCACACATTTATGTCGGAATGCAGCTGATGTCATGGAAAAACAGGACCTTTGTGGTAACCCTTAACAACCAGAAGTATAGTAAACAGTAAATGTTACCTCCACCAAGGTATTGGGTTTTAAAGAGACTTAATAGGATGGTGCCTGTGTGCCAAGAAACATAAACTTTTACTGATTTAACTACAGTTCTCCTAAAAGCACCAGCCTGCTGCTGGGGTTTAGCTATGATTATGATATGCCTAATAAAACTAGAAATAGTTCTGTTTAAATCTTCAAATAGCCAGAATTTACTGTTCTTTCCACCACCTAACAGTTTTATGGTCTTTCACGTTAGAAATCAGTGATGGTATGTTAGTTACAAGGGAAATAGCACTGTAATTTTCATGATTTGCAAAGCACAGTTTCTTTCCAAGGTATATTTTTCCTCTAATTAAATAAGTGAACTGATTTTTTTTCTTGTGGAGCTGAGCAGAAATGGATAAGTGTATAACTCCATTTATTGTTTTTGAAAAATCTGTTCCCAGCCTCAAGCTGTGCATGCCGTTTTGCTGTCATGACTGCCAAGACAATTGAGCGGTTTGCCATCCAAGCAGTATTCATTCCCTTATATGATTTGTATGTTTAATTTCTTTATCTGTCGATTGAAATACAGATAGCACATCAGTGAAAACCACACCACTTTGACCTTGCAATATAAAAGTTTACTTCCTGTTATAAGCAGACAGTAAGGTGAGGGAGAAGGTTGAATAACCCAACTTATACTGACACAGTCTTTTTCAAAGCACCAGTATAGCTCCTAGAACACTTTTTATGACAGAATTGGCTATTAGATGCTATATACACAGCTGGTATTTCTTGGCTTAAATCTTGAGCTGGTTATCGGTCGCTTTATGGTTGTAAATGGGACATACATACCTATAATAGTGTTGTCACTTAAGATACTGTTGGCAGGACAGAACTAATGCTTTTTTACTGCTTGTCTTTAAGCCATGCTTTCCTTGCACTTAAATGAGGACCTAAACCAACTTCCTGTATGGTAACAGTAGTGTAAGACCAGCTTTACGCTGCGTACTTTAAAAACTTCATTTGTCAGGGACTTGGTATCCCCTAAGATAACTGCAAATTGGACCTTAGAAGTAGGAACAGGAAGTAAAAAAAAAAAAAAAATTTGGAAATATCCAGCCATTGTACATAGAGTTTGATCATGTCTTTTAGAATGAGAAATGAAGGGTTTTCTTCAGTGGTTCTCTGAGTTTCTTGATTTACAGTTGGGTGTCCAGCTTTTTTTTGAGAAAATATGTCATCGTGCATTCACTGATAGCTTAAGCTGACTCACAAAATTGGTAATTGTTTTTCAACATTTCTCTAGCAAGATCAGATCACAGGAATTGATCTGTGATTTGTGATAAAGTCAAAATACTGCCGATTCAGTGGTGTGATATCTTCAGTCTACTCAGTACCTTGGAAGAACATGCTCCAAGTTCCACTGCGAAGTCATAGGCCTCCCCTTTTTATTTGAATTAGGGTATCTGTTTCTAGTTGTGACAAATTAAAATTTATATGAAAATACTGTTTATTAAATAAATAAAAAATTATAAAATAAAAATAATAAATAAATAAAAATAAAATTTAAATCTATTTCTAGCTTTTATGACTTATGATAGCATGAGGGAATTCATTCTGTAACATTTTTTGTCGCTACTGTGTGCTCTAGTAGCTTATTAGTTATAAAAACATAGTTCACCCTGCTTACCCTGTTGGAATTTAAAGCACATCAATTTTTGAAATTAAGGGAACACAGGCATTTTTGGACAGAGAAAGGAGGGAACCATTTTTGGCAGTTTGACTTGTTTTTTAATAGCAGCTGTTCCAACTTATTTTAAAAGTTAGAAGTATTAAGACTAGGCCTAATATTATTAAACATACTACAAGCAGAACAATGAAATTATATTTTACAAAAGAACAGATGAGTTTCAAATAGTGTTTATTTGCATAATTCTAAAAAAGCCAGATTTTTCTTTTAAACTTGTAGAGACCAAAGTGTGTTGCCCTCCCTCACTTGTGTGGGCCTGAGATGCAGTGTCATTTAGTTCTGGATGGAAACAAAAATTAAGCATTTTAAGATCAGGAAGAAAAACATTTTAGATTTTCTGGTCATTTAAAAAACATTCTTCTATAAAATCACTGGGAGGAAGGAGAACAGGGAAATCCAGGATGAAGCGTAAGAATCAGTTTGACTTTCCAAAGCTGGCTTGTGTCAGAGTGTCTGGTAGACAAGGCCTGCAATTTCATTCCTCTCTTCGAATTTTTTTCTGAAGTTCAGACACTTTTCAGGAAGTCTGGGGGAATTCTTGGGTGTTGTATCCTTACATTTTTGCTTGCTTAAATACCTGCAAAGGGCTGCGTTCACATTCATCAATATAGTATTGAAATTGGTTATCAATGCCTATAAAAACTTGGGAAAGCCCCTAAAACTTTTAATTTAGAGATGTAGGGCTTGCACCAAATGTGCTTCTCCTAATTGTGAAATGTTTGAAAATGCCTGCAGGGGAACAGGAATTTAAAAGGTGCTAGTGAAAATAACTGCTTCTGATCTGACCAGATCTTTTAGAAGCCTCTGAATAAATAAACTGCTTCATTCCTGGAATATCCATCTGTCCCCTGTTCCTGGTATGGAGCTCTCATCCTTCTTTTCTTAATGGATGCTGCTATTAATAACTTACCAGTTCACATAACAGTATGTCAAATTATTCTCTAGGTAATGAGCATGTTTGTATTTCTGACTAGGGGAGGAAAGTTTGGAGCGAGGCAGGAGAATGCTGCACTCATACGTGGGGGCCCAGTTCCGCTGAAGCTGTCTTCCCTGATCAGCAGGGATTCATGGCTGAAATCTCTCACATGTGCTTCTATTGCAAAGCACATTTTGCAAGCGTTTTGCGGGTTAGTGAAAAGAGTTGCACAGACAAACCTAGGAGGATCATTGACTCCAATTGCTGACAAAATGTCCCTTCTCCTTGTTAAGATCATAGACTCCATCCCCCAACCCCTCCCAGTGGCTGAATAACAGATGAAGTTGAGCTGGTTTAAAAACAAATTTTTAAAGACTTGCATCTGTTTGCTGTGTAGAACCAAAGAATGGCAGAAGCCTTGTGAGAATGTCTCACATACGTTTCTCTCATTTCTTCCTCATTCTACCAAATTTATAAAATTTGCTTTTGTCCTTTTATAAGGACCTGAGGGACCACTGCAGACAGAGGATGTGAGTTTTTTCAGGCATATAATATCCAGAGGCAAAACAAACTGGAATAGGTCAGAAGTTTGAGCAGATAACTTGTTCTTTATTTTTATCTTGTCCAATAAAGTGTGTTCCTTAAAGACATTAAATTGCTGTGGGTTTTTGAACCTGATCTGTCCTCAGCAGTGAAAATAACAATCAGTTATGTTAAAATTTCGGTCTATTACTTCTTCTACATCCAGTGTTTTCTCAAAATAGAGAGCTTCTCTGGCCATCGCTATGCCCAGAACAGTATCTTGTGCTTTATGTAAAATAAACAGATGTACCCTTCATAATAGCTTAAAACAAGCAAAGCATGTTTTTCACACACTTATGAAAATTCCTCATGTTTAAGCAGCTTAAAAAGGTTCTAACAAGAAAATTTCTCCAACAGAAGATTTAAAAGATTTACTAAATCAGTCCTTGGAAAGATGGTGCAGCACTGTCTGTCATTGCCAGTTGCTTTTTTTGGGTATGGAATAAGCCAAATAATAGGCACTATACAACTTTTCTCAGTCAAATTCACATCTTAATGGCCTTACAATTGTAGAATTTTTCTTAGTATACATTTGCATTGTCCTTCAATGTAAATTACCTCTTGGGTCTTTGTGGTATGGTTGAACAACACAACATTGCAAGCCTTTAGCGTTCTGAAACGGAGACAGTAACCAGTTTAATAACTGCTTAAAACTATTTTTAAAATTGTATTGTATACGGAAGGTCTTTATATTGCTACTTTTTTTCAGTTTTTAGGTATTCACATTTTCCATCTTTATGCATTTGGGGTCAATAACACTGAAAATGACAGTGTATAACAGTAACAAATGTGGTATTGGGTAATTCACAAGATTCAAACATCAAGAACAGTGTCAAGCATTGGAGGCTGGCAAAATCCCATTCAGTATTTCATCTCTGTTTTCTGAAATATTACTTCCTTTCAACTGAAATGGTTGCACACCTTTTGAAATCTTGTCCTGTCTCTTTGTCTTTCTAGCTTCTTGTTTTCCTTTTACCTCTGTTTACTTTTTATCCTTTTTCTTTTAGCATGGTAGTTGGACTGTATTTTTTCCTAACTCTCTAGCATTTCGTGAGAATTCCTCATTGCTTGGTGCCTGATTCCTTTCCCTTTCTAGATAGTTTCTCTAATTTCTATTTCTATGCAGACAATGACAAGACAATCCACTTCTCCTAAGCCTGATTCTCTTTGTGCAGACTGAAATACTAGCCTTTCTTGATGATATTTTTCAGGCTAATCTCTGGATTTATAAAGTTCAAAACAGACTCCTTCATCTGTCTTCAGCCATCCATTCCTCTTTAATTGCTATAGGAAAAATGTTCTTGTTTGGTCCTTTGTTACTATTTTTTTTTTTTTTTGTGGATCCTCATACCTTGGGCATTTGTGAATTTATTTTTTTTTTTTCTACACAATTAACTGTAAGCTCTGCCTGAAAGAAACTGTCTCATCTGAAGAGTTCCTTTGCTCTGACACCTGTTAATTGCGTAGGACAGTCCTACTGTAGACTGGCTGTGTTTCAACCATGTCTCTGCCCCTTTTTTGTGGGTTCTGGTCTTCTGTTTAAGATTTGAAGCACTTTTGGGGCAGTTCTGGCATTGTTATCTGTTTGTGTAGCGGTTAGCACAGTGGTATCCTGGGCCACAAACAGCAGTGCTTGTTTTTGAGGTGATTATATATATATAATCACCTCAAAAATATATTTTTATATATATATAATATATAAAATATATATTTATATATATATATATTTATATATATTTATATATATATAATATATTTTTGAGGTGATTATATAATTAGTATCTGTTATGCACCGAAGACTGGAGGTGCAGCAGGATACGAGGAGCCTCTCATATTCCACAGGTGTGATCTAGAGAGTCAAAAAAAATTTCCTTGTAGCATCCAGATCAGTGGAATACCTTTTAAAACTATGAGTAACTTCAAAAACAGTTGACGACTACAAGAAACTCCTCAAGTGATGAAGGATAGAGCTGACTGTACCTCATGCAGCAAGGATATTGGGTTTATCAGCAGTCAGTGACTGAACGCTCTTCTCGTGTTATGTGCTTTTAGCATGGAAGAAATCGACAATGCGTCATCTCTTAAATCAGTCAATGGGAGATAAAAGCAAGCCATGAGATTCTGAATAGGATTCAGATATCAAACATCCCAGGTGTCATTGAGCTTATTTTTCTTTATCTTTTTAGGCTGAATATGGCTTTGGATGTTTGTCTCACAAGCCAGATTATGTCCTGAGGACAATCTGAAGGTGACAGTGGTGGTCTGAGACAGGCTTCCTGCAGTATTTTTAAAAAAAAGTTTCAGACGTGGTAGTCAAATGGCACTTCTGTTAAGTACCTTCCAGCCAGTGTTCGTTTTGTTACTGGTAAATACTGACCAAATGTCCCTTCTTCATTATCAGAACTATGACAGCTTACACATTGCCAGTTAGAAAAATCCAGTGCTCCTTTGGATTTCCTCGCCTAAAGTCAGACACGGTATTTCAGACACGTCATGTATTTTGTGTTAAGTAAATCGAAGTAAACACAACTGGTAGATAAGTTTGTAAGCACTTTGGCTAAGTGTTACCTTTTGGCATTTAGATTAACATTAGATTAATACTGCAGAAACTGAGTGCATTGTGTGTTGTGTTAAACAGTTTCTGTAAGGTAAAATTCCTGTGCATCCATTATGATGCTTCTCAAGTTCTTCCAGCAGTAGCAGCTTTCTTGCTGGTGAAGTGTTTTGAGTAAAATAATTTGGAAAAAAGTAGCAACATTTAGGGAGTGAGTGTGTGTGTCTGTACATGAACTGACAAATTTTAAAATGTGGATAAAAATGGTAAATCTTGCTGTTTGCCACTTCTATCCTAGTTAGTGCTGCAGGGATGACCTCTGGTTGAAAAAGTCACAAAGATTTTATTGCAGTCGCTGGCTTTTGCCAAGAGTGAGCGTATCCGTCCTACCTTGTAGGAAATGCTCTATGTATGCTGGTTGTATAACCTGCAACAACTTATAAAAAAGGCAACTTACAAAACCGAATGGTCAGACAGTCCTTTTTTGACACACAAAAACATCATAGCAAGGTTTGGGTAGAAAATTCCTATCTTGTAGCAGAAAGTACCACTTTGGCAGGAAGACTGAACAGTGATTTATTTTTTTTTGGAGTGTGGGGGGGGGGGGTGTTGGAGCTAAAAGGTACTTTCAAGTCTGCCTCAAAAGCCAAAGCTGGCTTCATAAACACTCATAAAAGACAAAATGGTACCGTGTCTTCATTTCCACTGATAGTTCTGAGGATGGTCCCAAATTTCCAAGCAGTTGGACTCTTCTGCAAATGCTCATTATTAATATATCCTTTAGATAGTGAATCATCAAGTATCTGTAACTGAAGCAAGAATTTGCATGTCACCTTTTTTATGTTATTTTTGCAGTCTCTCAAGCTAGTTTTAGAAGGACTTTATATAGAAATATATAAATAGCTTTCTTTGTAAACAAAGATATATATTATACGTGTGCAGATTATACATGTGCATTTAAGTTAATTTAGCCCTCTTCACATACATCATCTGTATTAATAGAGGCTCTGAGCAGTATTTCTAACTTAGGACTCTGGGGATATTGCAGCTCACAGCTTTCCATATGTAATTCTAAAAACAAAATAGGAAGCTCAGAGAAACTAAGCTTCAGTGGTTGTCTGTCTTATTCAGTGGATGCATTAAAAATAGTTTCCACCACTTCCAAGAGCATAACATTCAAAACATCATACTTGTTCGTAAAATTAAGCTCTTCCAAGAACCATGTGTGTACTACTGAACAGAAATCAACAGTTTTGAAGCAGATCTGCTGTAACCCAAAGGATCGGGGTGCTGGCGCTAGCTGGCTGTGCTGTTCTGTATTCTGCCCCTAGCACCACCGAGTGTGTGTTGTTAGGGGGCTGTGTTGGAAGGCACGCTGCAAATACAGATAATCCACCACCCCAGTCTGCCTGAGTTTCACTGATTCATGCAGGTGCCTCCAACATACCCCTGTAAAGTCTTTGATGTTTATCACTAGGATGTTTCTCTTAAATTTATGTTAGGTCAGGCAGAGGTCAGAGTGCCCTGTCTAAATACCTGCCTGGTGTGCACACCTCTGGCAGTTCAATAAAAGGCTTATGTTGTCACGTGGCCATTTGCCCTTGCAATGTTATATGACAGGCCAGGTGAGATTGAAATGCATACTTGTTTTGTCATTTGAATTAACTTGTGCGCACAATGGTTTTGAGTAGATGTGGTGTTGTTCCCATTTATTCCTGGGGATATTTATATGTTTTGTTTACTTGCAGCTAGGATTTTATTAAACACTGTTGTGAATGTGGCTATGGGTAGAGACAGTGCCTCTCGTAAAATTAAGTGATATGAGAGTGTTTCAGATTTTCAGTGCTGTAAGTTCTCCAAAATAATGTTCTCTGACTTTTAAATGAATGAATGGGTGTTCTTGTATCTGGCTTAAATACCTAGTGAGATTGTATGTGAAGAGCACTAGGTAGTTCAAGGAACAGAAATGAAAAAACTCTAAATCTGTATCATGGTGATGGGAGGAACTTGTGCATCCACTCTCCAAAGCAGGCAGAAGGCCAGTACTTGAGGTTTGTACCAATGTCTTCTTGAAAGATTATGACCAAAACCGTGTAATATCTTGTAACTAGGGAATTAAATGGAGACAGCTGCTGCAGAAAATGCCTGATTTACTTTGAGTACTTGTAGTGGAGTTGTTGTGTTTGCTGGGGAAGAGAAAAGATGGCCTAATTCCTCATTTGACTGCTATAGGTCCTAAACAAAGATAATGAAGGCAACTATAAGTCAACTCTTATCAACTGTCAGGTTGCAAAGTGCTGAACGTAGGACTGTCAAATTGCTTGTCTGTGCATACAGCACTGTATAAGAAGCTGTAGGTCACTGCAAATTTTCTATCCTTCATGTGAAGGTTCAGGTATTGGTCATTGCTAGAAGCAAGATCACTGATTAGGTGGTCAGTGGCCTTGGTGATCCTGTTTCTGCAGTCATGAATGTCATGAAGAAATATTAGTCAAGAAAGCCAAAAGTTGTCTCTGCTTTACACGTCAAAGTTTGGTATACATCTGTTTTTGTTTGACTTTGTGATCATCTGTACTGCCCTCAGTATTCATTTGGAAGCTGGAATTTAGATGATGCAAAAACCATTAGAAATTAAAACCTGCTGCCTTGCTTCTTTTTAAAACAGAAAACAAGCACATTTCAAATTTAGATTCCCTTTTGTAGGTTGTTTACTGGGGTCAGAATGGAACGTTGTTACATACCCGCAGAGGAATTCACATTAAACAACTTATTTTCAAAAACTTCGTGCAGAATTGTTTAGGTTAGAAGGGAACCTCTTGATCATTTAGTCCAACCCCACATTTACCACATCATGCAAATGTTAAGCTAAAAATAAACTGATGTGGGCAATATCTATTATCAGTCAGTGCTGTATGCGTTTTGTTACCTAGTTTTTACAAAAGGCTTTTCAACAGACAGTTGAAAAATAAAAGAAGCAATAATTGTAATAATCATAAGAATTGTTAGAAATCTTTTTGAGGTAAGTCATGCCCACTTGACCAGTCTTATTTCATGTAGTTTCCAAATTTACTTAGATTGATTTAACAAAGAACTGAAGGATAGTATATCAGTGACAAGCAGTTAGTACAACATTTTGTACTGTGAATTTGAGGCTCATAAGTCCAGCTTTTCCACTTAAATCTTGACTGTGTATCTGATCTTAAATGTGTAAAAAAAACCTCATATTTCAGCCCCGGGTTCTTTGCAGTTCTGAAGAGCCTCTGTCTATTTCTGCTTTGTAAAATGCCTTTTTCTTAGAGTACTGGTCCAAGACATGCTTTAGGAGAACAATGTAATAAGTTGGATATGTTTGATGCTAATACTCAAGTTTCCAGTGTCTATTTAGCTGTTGGAACTCCTTGCTTGTGGATTTGAAATTCTCATTAAGGGAAAGAATAAATTGGACAATATTTGGCTTACATGTGAGGGCTTATCCTTCACCAGCTGGACTGGTGAGTCCAGTAGTAATTTAGTTAATAGTCAGTGTAGACAATATAATTGCAATAAAGGGGAAGTCTGTATTGTAGTGAAACAGTCTTTAAGATAGTGCTATGGCTGATGTTCAAAGATTAATCACAAAGTTTGTGTGCAGGCAACCGATCGCTTCCTGTGATTGTATTAATGTATATTAAACAATGACAAAAGCAGTGGTTTTCACCACAAGAGCACGGAGAACTCTCAGACTTTATTGAAAGCCGTGCAAAAGAAACAAATTTGTCATTTTCTCTTAACTGTGGTTCCCAGTGCTGGTTGCCAAATGCCGCCAGTTTGCAGACCCCATGGTATGGGGATTGGTGCTACAGGGAGCGCTTGGAAAAACTCTGTTAGAAAGATGGTGAGCCGAGGCCCATGACATGGAAATAAAAAAAGAAATACACTCTTTGGGGCATTTGACCTAGAGAGAGCATCCACGTAGCTAAAGATGCCAAAAGGTGTAAAAAGGTGGCCGGGGGACTGGTTGGCTGACCCGTATGCTGCCGCGGCCCCCCAGGTTGGCCACTGTCGGCCTACATTGCGTGGTCAGCCCCTGCCTGCCCGCCTGTGAGCAGGCCTGTCCTACTGAGCCCAAGGAGCGGTCTGAAGCACCCACTGGGTTTATTCTCTGTTGGACTGCAGTTGAACCCTTTGGTAGAAAGCCAGTGAAAGTGCTAAAGCTGGTCATCTCCTTCGCCACCATCGGCGACTGCTTCTGGGGGCTTTTTTCCTTCAGGCCGTCATGTCAGCATCCAACATCAGACGCGGCTTCCTCCCTGCTGGCCTGCCCGCTTGTCAGCTACGTGATGGAAGAGAAGGAGGGAGAGTGATCAAAATTGCACGTATGTTCATACCCACTCTTGTAAGGAGCGGGCCTCGGGCTAAGACAAGATTTGAGAGGTTTGAGACCTTGTGGATGCCTCCTGGATTCTTTCCTGCTGGGTCATTTCCTTTCAGCCCTGTCTGGTTCTCTAAGCTCACCTGGGTGTGTTTGCAGGCAGTCAGACCTGTATTGTGAAAGAGAAATTAGACACTTAACCTTGGTAATAATTAACTTCCATAGCCTTGTTTGCTACCTCTTTGTTACGCTTTTATTGCAGTTTGTTTGCTCACTTCTGAGGAAATTCTTTTTGGCATTTTATGAGTTTTTATGAAGCAGGGTAAGAGAATTAAACCGTGGGGCTCAGGTGCAGAGGAAGGATTTCTTTCTTTCTTTGGCAATTCACCTGTATAAACACAAATTGGGGACGGGTGGAGCTCAGGGGCAGCGATAGCAGAGTGGAAACATAATAAACAGGTTTCCCATCGTGTTTCTTGTTAAGAGTCTGCTTGAGAAATGCCTGATCACGTATTGCAGACTGATAACCTTCCTGTCCTCAGCTGGGCGAGAAGGACCGGGTGAATTGCTGTGCAGTTTGTGCAATCCGTGCCGAGCCCTGTGGAAAGGTCCCTGGAATCTGCCCTTGCCACTAGGGACACGTCAGGGCAAACAGCCGCTGGAACAAAGAGCCTGGTACTGAACTGCAGGGTTTGTGAGCACAAAATGTTGAAAGTGCAAATGCTCCCAATTATTTTCATCCGTATTAAACAGTGCCTCTTCCAAGGAGACCTTTTAACTTGAGCCTCTTGGTTGGAGTGTCCTTTCTGTGTACGCACAGTGCTTTGCAAAACATCGGTGCCTGCCTGGCAAAGTGCTGCCTGCCAGCCGATGGTGCAGAAGGGGGTAGTGCTCAGTGGTTGAGGGATGCTTACTGTAGTGTGGGGGTGTGTGGACTTGGCATGGGGAAGGAATTTGATCTCTTGTGATACTTTTTTTTTTTTTTAAAAAGTGTAATGTCATATATGTCTGGTGGTGTTTGTTTTTTTTTTTTTTGTAAACAAGATCTTTTTTTGTTTATTTTGCCAGCAGACTATATCAGAAGCCAGACTTGTTTCTGTGTTGAAGCACTCCAAATTGACTTTCATATGCAATCAAGTTCTCCTTATACAAGTTCTCCTTATCTACCACTGCATGTGCAGCAGTGAATTGTTTCTCTATAATTTCCCATAAAAACATTTCAAGAGAAGTAAGAGACATACTTTGGCTGTGGTTTCAAGGACAAAACGAGCTGATGTAATAGTCCTTTCACTCAGCCTTCTGCTCCTGCGGCATACCTTGCTCTAGTTTCTACATTAATTGTACCCAGCAAAACCAACCCTGGTCAGATTTCTGATCTGCCCTTGTACTGGCTTTGGTGCTATCTGCTCTTCTGCACCACTGTATGTGCTAGCACAGACCAAAGTACGTGCAGCAGAAAACGCAGTTAACTTCATGTAAGGTTATTAGGCTGAAATGCCTCAGTGTAGGGTTACCTGAGCAGAGAAGTTAATGTGGGAAGCACTTGAGCAGGAATCATGGCACAAACGTGAATTTGCTGAAACTGTTCAGGCAACACACATTCCCTTTCCATAAACTATTGAAACTCTCAATAACATTAAAAATATCAAAGCTTGTTAGGTTTCTTGTTCACATTTTACCTGTGGAGAAGCTATTTAAGAGCCCTAATTCTAAGATGGTTACACATTTCTTTGTGATTTCTAATTTACGCTTTTTTTCTGGAATGCAGTGAATGAACTCTTTGTTTTGTGTATGGCATAGTTTGTGCCAATATAATAATTTGCTTCCCTCTTCTGAGCTTACTCCTTTGAAGTATCTTGCAGTGCTTCTGTGTAGCACTCAAGTGAGGCAGGCTGCTCTTTTTGCGTTAGATTCAAATTCTAATTCAGATTAAATTCATTCTTTGTGCATTAGATTCCCCACAGCATATCCCAGCAATCCTGTTCTGTTTTGAAATGCATAGTATTCCAGATAGTATCTTACCGATGTGTTGCATAATACCATTTTAATTTCGTTATTGCTGACATTTTTGAATGACTTGCAGCAGTAACCTTCAGGATGACTAAATCTATCCTAACATATTCTACTTAAGAAAAGATAATATTGATATGATTTGAGTCCATCTAATTAACTGTTTGTTGTCTCTGTACGTGTCTTAGTATTGCTTCATACTTGTCTCCTTTCCCATTAGTGTATACTGTTTGTTTAGGTTTATATTGTTTTCCCTAACAAACGGGTTATTTTGCTTCTGGAATTCCTGAAATAAATCCTGAGTGAAACTGAAGAATCACATTCTTGGTATAGATTTGAGATGGCAACAGGTGGTAAAACCAGAATGTATGTCAGCGCAGTGCATGCAGTAGAATACTTAAAACAATGATCAGTTGACTAAATGGATAGTACCTACCTTTCTAAGAATAATTTGATATTTTAAGTGACGTTTTCTTCTTATTTGCATTGCCACAGAAGAATTGATTTTGGAGCTTATAAACGTTTTTCTTATTATAAAAATAAGGTTGTTCTGCTGTCTTCTTTCATTTCTCATCCTATACCTGTAAATAGGGAGTGTTGTTGTTAACAAGAATTCGAGCCAGCTGATGAGAGGCTTGCCAGAAAGGCTTTTGTTTTGTAGGAACTGTACCAGTTGGTCTCATAAAAACACACTTGCTGCTTCCCAGAAACTTTGCTTGCTTAAATCATTGGTGAAAAGTGGATGTTTTCTCTTATTCAGGCATTTGATTTAACAATGTTTTAGAGGTGAATTTGGCTAGGGTTTTAAAATAAATCAAGAAAGCAAGCTCCCTCAAAATGCAAGCTGAATTCTGAACGTAGAAGTAGGTCTACAGACTTTAAAGTGTTTCTTTTCAAATAGAAAAGCTGTTTAGTGTCACTCTTTAGCACGGGGATCGTTCCCATCTGTGAGCAGCACAGAAATGGTTGTGGTGTGGTTGTGCAGTGCTCACTGGTGGCCTCTGATGGGTCACATCTGCGCTGCACTTCGGTGCTCCCCCCTCTGTTCCGTGGGGCTGGTGCAGTGCTTCCTGAGGCCACCTGTGAACTGGGTCCAGAAACTGAAATGAGTCTAAAGAACTGGATAAAAAGAAGGGATGGGGTTAGTTTGAATTTTGACCAGTCCCGTAGCTTGACACGTGGCACTAGAAGTTGTGCCAGTGTAAGCTGCTCAGGTTGTCACTGCGGCACAAGAAACATCTGGGGGAACGCTGCCCGAGCTGGCTGCTGGGCTTGGTAAATGAGAAGTTCCTATGATGCTGGAAGTAATGCTAACTTTCAAATATTAAAAGCATACATGTAAAAAAAAAAAAAAATAAATAAAGGTATATTTGTGTATCTACCATTTACTGCATACAATGTATAAAAGGAGTTTTCTGGCAGCCAGAGTGCTGTACGCCCTGTTTTACGTGTAACAGCTGGGAGTCCAGCATAAGCTATGTGCTTAAGAATGTTTAAACATGATGATATGGACATGAAGAGTAGCTGCAAAGCATCTGGCACACCATCTCTTAACTGGTAATGTGCAGCTGGGGTTGTAACGTTTTACATCCCATTTCTGTATGGACATTCTCGTTACTTTAGACATCATATGCACTGGACATATGGAAAAATGAGAGGGGAACTTTATGGATTAGAAATGAAAAGACAGTTAATATGCGTGTAATAAGAAATTCAAGTATTTTGGTTGTTATGTTGGAAAAAGATTTTGTCGTTGAACTCTTCTTTCATATCTGAAACATTTCTATGAACGCGTCCTGATTGTTTTTTTAGAGAAATTCACATTTCCTTAAGTACTGCTATTATTGTGTCCAAATGCTGTGCTCAGTACATGTAATGTTTTCTGTGAGCATGGCTGTTGTGTGCCTTATATCCACATCTCAGGGCGCATTGCCTGCTGCTTCTTCTTGGAGTTTCATGTCTGGGGCATTCCTAATTTCTGCCCAAGCCTGCTCTGTGGTGTTAGTGACTGTAAATACTCCGTGCACTGGCTTCAGCTTTGTTACCTTGCTATTTCTATGGACTTACATTTGTTTAAAATCATAAAGATAGACATAACATACTACTCTGAAAATCATTAATGGCTTTCATGTCTGTAGGCCACTACATCGGGAGGAAACCAAAGCATGCTTTGAGACCTTTTCCTTTTTTTCTCACAGGGTGGCTGGCATACAGAAGGCAGCTGTTCAGCAGTGCACATAATATGTGCTGGCAGCACCAGATAAACAGTATAAACACAGAAAGGCAACACTGAGGAAAGCTTTCATTTTCTTTTTAGTAGAAAAAGAGCTATTCATATCCCTGACTACAGTTTAGTTTAAAATAATAATAATAATTAGTAGAATGGGAAAAACCCATGCTTTGGAATTGTGTGAACTGCTCACAACCTCTCAGCTGTCTCAGATGGGTTGGAAGGGACCTTAAAGTTCCAACCCCCTGCCATGGGCAGGGACACCTCCCACCAGCCCAGGTTGCCCAAAGCCCCATCCAGCCTGGCCTTGAGCACCTCCAGGGATGGGGCATCCACAGCTTCACTGTGCACTTCCCAGTTTATGCACATAAAATGCACATTTCTTCTTAGTGGAGAAATGTTGATTTGATATTAATAAACCTTCAGAGAAGATGACAAACTTTACTGCTTTTTCATTGCTTTCCACTCCCACGCGTAGGCAAGGTGAGCACGTGGTGTGGTTGTGCAGGTGGAAGCTTCCTTTGTAGTTGTTTGTCTTGCGTGCCTCCTTGTGAGGAAATATGGAAATTAAAATTGCTATTATCCAGAATAATTTTTAGAAACACCTATGAATAAGTAGATAGCAAAGGATCTCCTTTAATTGAAATAGCAATTAAAAATACCCTGAGCCACCAGAAGCTGAGCTTTTTTCAGAGGATTGCCTTTATTACTATTACAGGTCCAGTTGAATCTGCTGCACTGTGCATTTCTGAGTAATTGTCTGCGGTAGAGGAAGGTCTGTTAAGGTTAGAAATTACATTCTTCTCTACTACAACTAAAGAAATGGCTGCTTTCTGCCTGCCAGCGGCATGCTTAAAAACAAAACTAACCCAACCCACAGGGAGTTAAAATATTTCTGTCCTAAGTCGTCACGTCTGGCCGAGGAGTGACCTCAACCTTCTCCTGCTCTGAATCATTGCTGAGATAGCCACGTGCTCTAAATAGACTGAAGTAGATTACAGTGCCAGAAACTGTTTGTCTTTTCACGTGTCTCGGATGGCTAAATGAATACAACCTTGACATTGTTAAAAAGGGCGCTGCTACGCCCAGTTACTGTAGGTGTAGTAGCAGATTAACCACTCTAACTGCTTTCATGTGTGTAATCTTTCCAATCTTGATCTGGTGGCCATGTTGCTTTTCTCCCGTGGCACGTAGGCAATGCTTGACCGTGGTTTTAATCCTGAAGCTGTTTTTTGCATTGGTTGGTGCAGAGAAAATACTCCATTTCAAGGAGCTCAAATACTGAAAAAAATAAAATAATAATGGTACACTGGCAGGGTTAGGCTGCGTTTACATGTCACCCCCCTGCCCCAACAATATATTTGAATTGAAGAAGGTTCTTAAAGTGATCCTTCAAGAAATACCTGAGAGTGGTGCTTTTCATACTTGCTGAAATTCTCTGTACTCAAATTAACCTAAGTTGTGATGTAGTAAGTCTGATAAAGCCAGCATGCAGTTTCTGGCAGTAGTCAAAATTAATACTTCAGAAGGAGGAGAGATGCTGGAAGCAAAGAAATTCTTTCCTGATTGTTATTTTCTTGCATTTATGATCAAACCCATAATTTGCAAAATTATAAACCTTACTGGTGAAAAAGCTGTTAAAGCCTTCCCTTACTGTCACCCATTAAGGTGTGAATGAGAACTTGCGTGCTTTTCAAGTAGAAATGAGAGCTGTCTCACCTGGTACTTTGAATTACAGTAATTCTTCCTGGGCTGTTTTGCCTTCACAAGGTGTATATATTTTCGATTTTAGCAGTTTAGTTTTGTGTTCTGACAGCAAAGAAAAAAAAAAAGAAATTAATTGTTACCTTCTTAGTAGCTTCCAGCTTTTGTTTTCTCCTACAAGTTTGTGACACGCTGTCCTAAGTTTTGATGGCATCTCTGAAAGAAAGAATAGTTAACTGAAACAGCTTCATTTTCTTTAGATAGCTTTCCTGAGCTCACAGTTTTGGGGGATGGTGCTGTCCTCTCCTTTCCCTCATTTTGTACATTCTTCCATTTTGTGAGCAATCCAAAACATATCTAGGACCTCTAAGATATAGTCTAGACAGTGGTGACAAGCTCTAATGAAGGATATGTTGTTGTACAACATGAATATATTGAGTAGCTCTGCACTGTGTTAACCATGGCAATAAAACTATGGTTATATCATTACTGTAGTTTGGAAGAATGAGCAAGAAATTTTCAATTCAGAAAATAACTCTGGGATCAAAGCATTAGTTGCCAGTGGAGCTACATCCATAAACTTCCTCAGGTGTTTGGAACAGCTACCTTATGATGCTCTTCTGCTTTATATAGGTTCTTATACTACTTTTATATTTGTGATATCTGAGGATCAAATGATAATATCAGTAAGGTTTTAAATGCTTTTTCTAATAATTGTCTTGTGTTTTATTGTCTTTCATGTCATGCACCAAAATGTGCTTTCCAGTTTATAAGTTACGTTCTTTTTCCCAGTAGACACCATCCATTTGGAGATAATCTTATACACTGATTTTATTAGATGATGTCTAGGAGGTACTCCTTACACATGTTTAAGTATAAAACATTTGTTAGCCTGAAATTGTAAAAGAAATTTTCACAAGACCTGTAACCATGTTGTTGCTCATGTGTTGCTCTCTGCAGTAGAAGAACAGCACGGAGTGACGAGGTAGAATTTAAACACACCAGGGTAGAAGGTAACTTTGTAGAAGCGTATCTTTCTGTTCAGCAGGGACAGCAGAGAGAAAACAGTGCCAGGCAGCCAAGCAGCTGTGCTAAGTGCTGGTGCAGGAGCTGCCTAATGTTCTCTGACACAGCTCGATGGCCACAAGTTATTTGCAGCGTGGAGTGGGTGTTTCTGGACAGGGAGTCTGCACTGAAGTACAGTTATGTGAGGTATAAAAAGCTTTCATTGCCTCTCCTTTAATCAAATCAAACCTGATGAAGATAATAAAGATAAAAGCTTTATGTATATAAATAAAAGATCTGGCTTTACCTTGCGCTTTTGGGAAAGAAATCATCGTGATGAACATATAAAGAACATCGTAGTGGATGTTTAGTTTGTTAAATAAGAGAGCAGTGGGAGCAGGGGGCTGGAACAGGCTGAGAGGTGAAATTCTGTCTGTTTTGCTTCTCAAATAGCACATCTCTTTAATGCAGTCCATGTGTTCAGCCTTGCTTGGCTTAAGGTGGTAGAGTTTTCATACGGGGGGAGGTAATATTTGCAAATAACTGTTCTTTTGCTGTCTTTAACTAAGACGTATGTGTTGAGTTAGCTAGACATATCTCTGCCTTACACAAGGAATAGAAACCCTGGTCATTTTGAGGGTTACTATGTAGTTTGATTTGAGTGCTCTTATTCACCCAGTGACACAAATGCCCTCATTGTATGTACAATGTGTGAATAGAAACAAGACTGAAAACAGATGTTTGTATTATGGAGGGGAATGTTAGAACAATACTTCAAGGCTATTTATTTTTATTTTTTTTTAGGGGGGGGGGGTATTTATTTATTTAGTTTATTTGAAGTTCTTGGATAAAGTGGAAGTTGAAGTAGAAAACAATTAAGTTTTATCTAGAGAACCCATTTCAGCTCAGCTGCAAACCTCCACAGCTAAATAGCTGTTCACGGGAAATTAATTAGTTCTTCCTCACCTGTTAATTTTTAGTGTCTTTTGGGCCTCCTTCTTCTACTTCCCTAGTGCCTTATTCAGGTGTTAGAACCACCTGTGGGTGCTCTCCATAAGCACCCCCATTTGTGTGTAATGAAAGCCTTCAGCATACAAAACTCCTCAGGAGTGTGGAACTGGGTCCTTTGGTGTTCTTGTCCATGAGGATCAGTGGATGAGTGTGTTTTGCCAGTGAATAGATTTAATGTGTTTTCTTGTGCCTGTGCTAACTGTCCTGTATGAGAAGACATGGGCTGAGTGGCATTTTTGTTTGTTCTGTGGCTGTGAATTGTTTGAACGCTCCTTTATGGTGTTTTGTGAATGCATGTGCCAGCAGTGAACCTCTTCAGCTGGAAGGATGCTGATGATAACGTGGGAAATAGGTGAGTAAAGTTTAACTGATACTTATGGTTATGACATGGATAGAAACTTAATTAGAAACAATAATCCTCTTTATCAGCTGCCAAGATCACTTATTGCTGTGTCCCCCCTGTAAGGGATTAAGGGACATATTTAATGTGCTGGTTTACTTACAGAAATACAGTTTTTTATAGATTCTTTCAGGAGAACTTGTACAACTTAAAGAAAAGAATAAAACTAAACTGTGCTCCTACTCATGAATTAATTTTTAAGTTACTAGTGAAAATTGTTCTATTATTGGTGTGATGTTGGAGATGTGACTTCCTGTAGAATTTCAAGCTAGCACTATTTAGGAAGGCCACCCGAGTGGGTTAGGCTGGAGTCAGCAAGTAAAAAAAGTTTTGGAGCCTTTTCATGTCACACTTACCATTTGGTTTTCTGGTAGAACAGCAGTTTTAAGATACAGCCAGATTCAAGAAAGAGAGAATTAGCTATCTTTCCTGAGAAGTAGCTTTTAAATTCTGAGAAGCACACCAGAAGATGCAAAGAGAGGATTTATTTTAATTTTATACATTTAATATCTGCCCAGTATAAAATTACTCATAAGGGGTTGTTTGGAAAGCTGGTTAGCCATGCAGCATGTAGTTTGTCAAATCCTGTTCCTCTGCGTTCTGCTTTCCATGACACCATTCTTTAGGGACAGCACATTTGTTACAGGAGGCTGAATTGTTTCCTCTTGCAAAGCCTTACAGTCTTTGAATCTCCCACTGGCTGCTATCCAGAAAGAAAGATTTGTTGGTTCTGCCTGGTGTCTGCAAATGTGTGGTGATATTTATATCCATTGAGTTGTTTTCACTGTAGCTAGATCTGGTAAAACATTTGTGGCAAAGACTGGGAACTTTGAAATAAAATTCTGTCCTTGAAGACATGCTCTGACTTCCACGGCATCCTTGGTTACTGGGTGGGGAGGAGGATCATCCTAGCTGGACTGGAGTCAGGAAACCTTTTAAGAAAGAAGTAAAATTCAGTTTTTGAAAGTAAAACACTGTTTAGGTATGGACAAAAAGCAGAATATTGGTAAGCTAAGAGCTAAACTCAGACTTAAAGGTGATTCACAGTACTTTTTAGTGGTAGTCTTTATAATCCACTTAATTCTCTATTGCTGTACGGTTATGTTGAGTAAAAAGTCATCATAGATGGAACTTCTAAAATAAAAGTCTTCCTTTTTCTCATAACATTTTTCTAAATTGGTGACAATGAAGAGAAAGGCAGGTATTTCACTTCCATGAGCATTTCCAAGCCTGTTTTCTTTTCCCTCTTCGAGAAGCTTCCACTAAAAAGCAAGGCCAGTGGCAAAAAGTAATTGTTTTGAGAAGCATTTCCAAGCATGAAAACAATACCAGTGTAATGTTTTTGAAGTACAGTTTTTACTTAAATTAACAATGGTTCACTTGATCTTTGTCTGAAATTTCTTAGAGCTATTCACCACTTCCTCCAGATATGATTTAATAAAATCATTTTCTCAGAATTTTCCAGATGGTGGTTTTCTTTTTTAAAAAAGTAGTAAAGTTTTGGCTCCATACTTGGTATATTATAAAGCAAGGATTGTCATCGCCCCTTGAAAGCTGTTTGTGACCTTTGAGCTTGAAAATCCACAGGCTAATCAGTAGATTAAGTACTATGCAGGTTTAGCCCTGTTCTTAGCTTTGCTCCACATTTTCTGTACAGTCTTCAGTAATGAAAGTGGTCAGTCTGCCTGTAGGTTCATAGTCTCCGAAACAAGACTTACAGCTACCTTAGGAAGGAAATCAGGAAATATGTACTCAAGGCAGTGAAGACTGACTTGGAGATTCTTAGAAAGATGTTTGTGCATGGAAATAATTTTCCTTGAATATGCATTCTCTTTTAACTTACACTTTTCAAATAGCTTGATGGCGTTAGATGTAGAAATAATTTTTATTGGATGAAACATACATTGCATAAAACTTCTGGCTTAGTTCCTTATGTGTGACTGTAACTGGCTGAAGATCCAAGTACCAGCAAAAGGATGTGGTAAATTTTCCTTGGAACTGGCAAAAGTTCCTGTACTTGGAATTTTTAAAACCAGCCTAGATTGATATACTGGAAAATATACTGCAGAGAAAGACGGTGCTTTATTGGTAGGAAAGTAGGCTAGGTATTCCTTAGGCCTGTCTGTGTATGGCTAATGAAGTTGTAAATGATAGTTACTGTAATCCACCTTCGTTTTCCTGGTTTTGTTGGATGTGGCCGACAGAACGACTTAAGTCCTAAGTCTCATGCCAATGAAAATGGCAGTCAACGTTTCCTTGTTTAGTTTCTCTTGTTAAGTGTGGAGTGAAACTTCAAGGGTGTAGCTAAGAAAATATTGATTTTTTTTATTTTATTTTTTTTTCTTCCAGATGAAGACTTGCAAGCATTTGCCCAGTAGGGCGGGGTAGAGAAGTGATCTTGATTGTGTAACTTCAGTCTTTGGCTCCGAAGCCCTGAGAACACTTGAGCAATATCTGCCTGCCGTTTGCCGTTGGCTAGATAATGTTGTTGTTTCTAGGTTCTGGACCATAGACTGACTTTCATACGAGCCAATGGCATGGGGCTTTCCCACACTTGCAACATCACTGGTTTTCCAGCAGTGTGCCGTGGCTTGTGTACAGAAGTTAAATTTCAACTGAAACGCTTTCTGCTCAGGTCAGTCATCAGTTGGGCAAAGCCGTGCTCGTTACCCGAGCCAGCAGCGTCTGTCAGTGCAAGCACACGGTATACAACAAAATCATTTTGAAATACTACACCCCGGGGTTAAAGCTGTTACAATTTTTCAGCTGCAAATTCTTAACCAGCTTGTCCCTGGCATGAGTTTCTGGAACACCTTCCTACAGCAGTAGTGGCTGAGGTGGCACCTGGGCGCCCAGGGACTGCAGAGCCCGTCCTAGCCTGCAGAAAGGATTGCAGAGAGCTTGGGTCAGAGCCATGCAAAGGATCGGGCCCACAGGTGCAGGCAGACAAGGTTGTGTCCAGCTGGAGGTGGATGCCTGGGACACACGGGCTGCTTGAGTGTTGTGGGGGACCCTTGGTCTGAGAGGTTACAGAGATCTGGGTGTGCACGTAGGGGTACCCATGGTGAGGGTGTTCGAGCATCTGGTTTTGTTCAGCTCTGAAGCTAGAGGGCTGCTGGCTTTGTTTTTTTGCTTGTTTGTGGTCTGTCACCCTTATTTCTAAGAGAGATGCAAGTCTGGGGATTCTGGCACTGGCATTGGATTGATGTAATCCAATGACATGCCGCAGGAAGCTTGTCCTGTGGTTCTTTTGCTCGATAGCATGAAATTTTAGTGTTTTGGAGGGAAAGGAATTCAAGGTCTGATCTGTTAGCCCCTGAAATCAGTGGGAGTCAAACACTGATTTTTGTTGTGCTGGCCTAGGAAAACTTTTGCAATACAGTAGCTAAGATTTTAATTGCCAGCACGGTTGAGTCTTTTGGAGGGATTTTAAGTAGGAATAAATGGTTAGGAAAGTGTTTCTGGTTTTGTCAAATTCCTGTAAAATGGGATCAATTCATACAGTTCATATTAATAATATTGTCTTTGCTTTTACCTGTGAGAAAGTTGACAAGTAAAATGACTGGTGAAGTAGTTCCCAACTATTCTCTTGACATAACTCAGCGAGATTCAAAGTTACCAGGGGACTGTTAGTCTTATTGCAGTCTGTGCTGGCTCAGAAACAAAGGTGAAGGCGATTTAACACCTTTATTGTGATTTGAAGTAGCGTGAATTAAAATGAAGTATAGTGAATTTATAATATGTGTGCCTGTGGAGTTATGGTTACAAAGGGCTGGAAGATAAAGGCAGAAGCATTGAGCTGCTGTTTCCAGTGCAGAGGCAGAGCTGTGCCCCCGTGCAGGGTGGTTTGGATCTTTTGTGCTTTTCTCCTGCCGTGGTTGCAATCCTGTCTCACTAAGCCTCAGCTCTCCAAATGTCATTGCATATAAATGTGGCCTTTTGGGTAGTGATCGCATTAGGTGAGGGTTTGTACACCCTTCTGTAAAGGGATCAGGAAGTTCACTTGTTTTTTTTTTATCTGTAGCTTTGGAAAATAGACTGGTGTCCCAGAAGGCAATAATGCCGGCTCTTTGATGTTTATACTAGCTGGTTTTCCTTTTTAATAATCAGAGCAGGAGGAAATGTGTCGAATTAGCTGCATGACAGAAGCAGAGGAATTCATTAAAGAAAGTAAAATGAAGCCTACTCAAATTTCAGGCTCCAGGGTTTGAGTCACAAAGTGGTAATCGTTCTAGTTGTTTTTAATGATTTCTTCTGTGGCACTTTCCTTGTCCATGAAACTGATATTTACTGTTAGTGTGGGTGAGCCTGAGAAAACGAGCAATGTCATTGAAGCTTTGAGCAGTGTAAACATTAACCAGCACCTTTCTGTTGTAGTCTCTGGTGTGTTTGTCAAGACCAAGGGAACGAGACTGGATGAATCAGGGTATTATGTTAGGACTATACAAGCTTCACCTGTAGTTTGCCATTTCATATACATCCCAGCTTGGTAGCAGCTGGAGTGCTTTACTAACTGATGGCAGTTTTGTATCCTAGGTGATACGAATCAGTGAACGTTTGCCTTCATGCAGGGCTTTAGAGAAACTCTGTGTGTCTTGGAGCAACATTAAGCTATGGACCCTTTCTTTAATCTGCCTAGAAGTTAGAGCAGGGCACTGAATCTGTGCCCACAGACTATGGCATCACACACAGTTTGTTTTAACTGTGGCTGATTTACGTGCCAGCTTGAGATCTATGTGGCATGTTCTTTCTGTGTTCAACTTTGCATACACTGTGCAGCACATGCATACATGTCCCCGGTTTCTCTGTATCCCCCAAGAAATAAGGCTCCCCGGTAATTATTTCTCCCTGATTTTAAAGGAGAAATTCTTGAGAAGGGAAGGACCCCAAGTCTGCACCATTTTTTTAAACTAGTTAAGAGAGGTATGAGCCTTTTTCTCCCCATATTTTGGTCCCTATCTACCAGGGGCAGTAGTACTTTGTTACTCTAAAGGAATGGATGGTTGATTACTTGGTAGGCTGGGTGGCATTTATGGTAGCTCCTCGTTGTCACAATACGCGTGGACCCAAGGCTGATGCATAACAGACCTAGCCTGAAAAGGTAGATGTGCAAATATGTGAGCATGTATTAGCTGGGCATATCAAACATGCATTCGAGCCATGGATTCACCAGGATGACTTATGGGACTGCAGACCCCCCTATTATTGCTGCACAGTGTGGTGTGCATGGTCTTGTCACTGATGTGGAAATAGTAAAGCATGTATTCAAGCCTGTGTCTCTACATGGTGTTTTGTTTTGTTTTGTTTTTTTTCTATGCTGGAAATAATTGTGCTTTGTATGTAGATCCACTTCTGCTTTTAGTGAATTAAACAAGTACCAAAGCCACGTTACATTAAGAACCTTAGTGCTGACTTGTCCCATACCAGCTTTTCTGGCTTTGTATATTCATCTTGGCATCCATATCTTTAAGAACCTCAGTCTCTCAGGGAGCATGCTTAAAGCCAATGTTTAGTAGCTCCTGTATCTTATTACAGATGAAGCTTCTATGTGCAAATCTCTGTTAAGCTGAAGAGCTGGACAAATGATGTCTTACCCAAGAGTAGCTTGGAAATCTGCAAGTAGGTGAGTCTGCAGCTAGAGGAACACCTGTGTCATTGGTGGCTGAGGGTGGTTCTGTTCATTCCAGAAACAGCTGTCAGAAGAATTTTAAAATCAGATTTTTCTTTCCCGTATTGAAAATGAAAAATGCCTTGGGAGAAGCCACCCAGAAATGAAGTGGTGCAAATGGGGTTAGGCAAATTTGTGATCACATAACCATAAACAGACTCTGAAGGGAATAGCTAGAGGTATGCCCTCTGACATCCCCAACTTGGTGAGTGTAGCTGCTGAGGAAGCTCAAGGCGAGTAGCTCAGCCACTTTCTAAGGTCCTACGTGCTCACCTGTTTGCACTACTGGTGACAGCATACTGGTTTAGATAAACCATTGATCTGACTGAAGTCAGCATTTCCCGTAGAGGCTGGATGTCCTGTGACAGGTGCTGTCACCCACAGATGAGTGATACCAAGAGAAGAGAGACTCCCGTGTCCACTGCATGCAGGAGGCCCAGTGGCATTGCAGCGATCTGTGTAGTTTGCTGAAGATTTTTTGGAGCAGGAGATAGGCAGGTTGAGTGTGATGTCTGTGTGTTTGGGGTTGTACAGCACACCACGTACAAAGAAATCTTCAGATGTGACTGGAGTTTTGGGACAGTAATGTAATGCAAATAATAATGGTGGCCTGCAGATCTAGGCACAGATCTCTTGTAAGTAGTGTGGCGGGAGCAAGGTCCTTGGGACCTGGGAGAGGACCATGAGGAGTCTGATTCTCATCCATTAGCAACAGCAGTCCCACATCCTGCTCTCAGAGTGGTATTCTTTTCAAATGGAAACTTCTGTGGTTAACATATATATAAGCTGGTGCTTGGGCAAGAGGAGTACTGTCCTGGCAGTGTTAGAGAGTCAGGATTTGGTTTTGCTTAGTCTTTAGCACTGAGGAATTTCCCTGTGTTGTTTTTTGTTTTTGTTTTTGTTTTTGGCTCTGCAGGGGCCAAAGATGAACATAAGGGCATACAGAATCTGGATTTCAACCTAAGTCATGGTTTGACTGGGCAGACGTTTTCTTTTTGAAGCAAGAGTTGAGTTTGGGTCCACCTAATGCAGGCACGTGCTTCTGATCAATATTTTTTCATCAGTATTCTCATAGAAATTGGGAATAAAAAGGAAAACATTTCAACTGCTAGTAAATATTTCTTCTCCTTATTAGCTTCCAAAATTCCAATCAGGCTTTTTATTATAGCTTGATGTAATTTGCTGTTAAGAAGGGTATGTCAACATGTCCAGTATACTGTGGTGTGGACAGAATGCTTTTGTGGTCCACAACATACCATTTTAAACTCTCTGTTTTTCTGGAACCACAAATTGAAATCCTGGCAGCGTTAACTTTGTCCTTCTGCAGTAGGGATGAGTATTCCAGTGCTCTGAACATCTGCTGGTCTTCCTCCACTGTTTGTTTTTCTTCAGAGATTTCCTTCACCTTGGTACCTCTATCACTGTGAGGTTAAGAAAAGTAGTCATCTGGTAAAGTTCACTCAGGCAAACAGAATGCATTTTGGTCTTAGGCAGCTTTCTCTTGAGGTAAACAAGGAAATAATATCCTCCCAAAGTACAAATCATTGTAGAAGAATAAGTAATTTTACTGTTGATACAGTGGTTTTTTACATACAAACTGTCTAATCTGCCTCCTCCAGTGCTTTGTGTTGTTATTTAAAGAATCTGTGCACAGTTGCTTCTTTAAGCCTCTCCTTAATCTCTTCAGTCATTAAAACTGACCATTTTTCCCCTATTTTGGAACTTTTCATGTCCTTTTTTTTTCTTTCTTTTTTTTTTTTTTTTTTCCTTTCTTTTTTTTTTTTTCCAGAACTGCATTTGCAGTACAGTTGCCTGCATTGCCTGTACCAGGTTATGAGTTTGTCACACAGGCTAGGATAGGGAGAATGGGGCTAGGACAGGGTTTGGAAGAGCAGCCTGGTCTCCCCAGAAACCACAGTAGGATATTCCTATCATAGTGGGACAGTAGATTTTTGGAACATAATTTTGGAGAATCCTGAATGAAGTATAAAGCCAAGGCCCAGGCTAGTTGCTGTAATTAACGTATTTCTTTTAGGTTTTCAGAAATTGTATTTGCTTACCTATATTGTCCTTGCTATAAATGTTATGACTTTCATCCTTCTGTGATGAACAGTTGGATAACGTGCATGCTGCTGAAAGGGGCGTTTTACCAACCCCAGGCGTGGCTACACTTCAAAGACATTAGAGAACTTCGGTTTACATACAGGGTTCATCCTGTAACATCCAGGCATTACAAATATTTAAATGTCAATTAGTTGCACACTGTTCTTGAGGTTGCAATTCCATAATGTCTTTAAGAAGACAGCATTACTGTAAAAATCAGTGATATCCTCCTGACCATCTGGCCACGTACTTTCTGCATCCCTCTGCCTCCCAGGGAACAGCAGTGTTGATCTATGCAGGCTGAAATGGAAGTCTTTTATTTGGTGTCAGTGTTGCCTTACACCCGTGTGCAATGTGAGTGGAAACCCAGCCTATAGGAAGGCTTTGGAACTAGGTCTGTGTAGTTTCATGTTTTGGGACGAAAGCACTGCAGAAATCAAGATCCCAGGATATCAGCTCTTTGCCTGCTGGATATTGTAATCCAAAACTGTTTCCTTAACCACTGCATGAGCAATTTTTGATATTAAAACAGTTTGTCAGCAGCTGGAGAGAAAGTGCTTTTAAAATGATTATCTTGGACTTAAGTGGAATTTGGAATATCCATTGATACTGTGGTTTGTTTCTTAAAGTTGCGGAATACCCATAATTTATTCACACGTGCCTTGAGGGAAAAACAAGCCCCACAGAACAGGGTAGAAAGCAGAGAACAGCTTCAATGATCTTCCTTTACCCTTCTTTAACAGAGCGTTGCTGGATATATAAATTAGCAAGAGGTTCAGCAGCTTGGTCTTGTTTTTGTTTTTTTTTCTTTATTTTTATTCTTGCTTTTCTTCAAAATCACATTTTTTCTTCTTTAGTTTTGTGATAATTGTGCAGGTTAAAAATGAGGATTTAAAAAAAGCCATGTATGCCATAACAAGTTATATAGCACTCCATTATTATTTGGTTTATTTAGTTATTTAGTTTTAAAATATTTTGGCTTCTGGTTGACCAATCAGTTGCAGAGTCTTCTGATCTTGTCCAGTGAGATCTGCAGAAACTTTTGGTATGTAGGAAAAAGCCTTGTGCAAATGTGAGTGCTGGTTTCTTCGTTATTGATTTCAGATAAATGTATTATCTCTCAGTAATACTATCTTAGTAATATATTTTCCCCGACCCTCTAATTTCATCTCTGCTTTGGAATTATTAGCTTCAAAGGAAAAACTGTTGCTTTTGAAATAGGTGACCATAAGAGATTGATTTCCTGATTAGCCCATTTACGGTATGTCAACAACAGCGCTCCAGGCAGGATTGCAGCATGCGTAGGCATACCTGAACCAGCAACCCCAGCAAGTACCTGGTGTTCCCAGCAAGCCCGAGCAGCGTGCCCTCGAGCCTCTGCTCCCTGCCTGCTCTGCTGCTGTCAGAGTGAAGCTGCCATAGGGTGGCTGCTTGTGCTGCAGTCATCTGATTGCAGTGATGATGCAGCTTTACAACGTGCTTAGTGCTGTGTGCCTGTTGTATTTGTTGTTCCTTGGTTTTGTTTGGGAGGCTCGTTGCTAAAAAAAGGACTCAGGGAAAGTACGTACGCCGGGGTCTTCTTGCTGCTGCTCAGGCCTAGGCAGGTTTCAGGCAGCTTTGCCAGGGATTCCAGTTGTCTCCGAGTGCTAGATTAGCGTAAGTTAAGAAGATAGATTGTTTAAAATGTCAACATCCTTTAAGCACCTAGAATATGGCATGTCCTCTGAAAGGCTTCATCATCGATACGCATCATCAGACAGATGAAAGAGGTTTCCTGTTTATTCAAGACTGTATACAGCTGTGCCTAAACAAAAGAAAGCATAGCTGAGCAAACCACAGTAATCGTACCATAATGCATGCTTGCCTTTGCTAATTTTGCATTAAGAGATACTGTCAGTCATGTCCTCGTACATGATGTTTCTCTGTAGATTCAACTTTTTTGATGTTACCAACCCTCCTTTCTTACAATATGTGGAAATCTTCAATGCACATTTACTGTAATAATTTTAAGCTGATGGTCATATACTGAAAAGTGATCACAAAAACTAAGACCTCCCATACACGTCTACTGTATGACCTTCTGTGTCAAATATTTGCAGTCAGCTAGTCTGAAAATTTAACTTTTTTTTTTGCTGGTATTACAGGTGCCCCCAAGGATCCTGAAAAGCCAGGTATATGTTGCTGAAAACTGGCAAATGGAGGGGTACCATAAACAAAATCCTAACTTTGGTCTGAAAATGTTTATTCCACAGTCATTGCAAATACTATCAAATGGTAAAGAGATCAGAGAAAAAAAATATTTTTCTTTCCTCATTAACTGTATATTCTTTTCTTTATTAATCTTATAGTCAGTATTTTTGTCTCGATAGCTAAGCGTCATTCTCACAGAAGTTTTGGTTTATGAAAGAAAAGCTGTTGAAAACTTGCAAGATGATTTCTTTAAATCCATTGTTTCAAATTATAAGATACCTAGCGAATCTTTTAAGTGTGTGTGCGCATGTGTGTGTTTTATTTCAGTATTCATTCCCTGATGCTGGAAACAGAGTACAGCCCAGTTTGCCTTTCTGTAGCTGCTTTTATGCTATTTGACCAAACAGGAGTTAGGCTTTGCTTTTGTTGTTAAACCACTGCTAAGCATGATTTAAAGTTGCTCACTGAGTTGGTATGTCAAATTAAAACTATTTAATGGTGGCATTTCACACTCTAGCCATATACTCAATGAAGGTTCTTCTTTGAAATATAAGGAACATTCTACATATCCAGTCTTGAACCCCTTTTACATTTAAGTTCAGAATGAAAGCATTCCAAGTTGTTAAGGAAAGGCAAGTCTGCCTTTACCATATGGTTTCCTTTAAAGGTATTTGTGCTTGAAAAGTCTGCATTGTATTAAATTTGAAGCTGAACTTAAATGCTGTAGTATTTGGCTCTCTTTCAGAAGGATAACCTTTGAAACATAATTCCCTAATGTAGAAAACCTGCTGTTAAGCATTGTTGTTCATCTATAAATAAGGTTTTATACAAGAGATTTTACTTTCCACAGCTTTTATTAAAACAAATTTAAACCCAGCAACAGTGCCACAGCTTGGGTCATGCACATGGTTGTTTATCCAGCCCTCTGCTGAGCCTGTTGCGCTAAGAGAAAAAATTTACACCTTTACAGATAACCTTATATAATGTCAGAATGAGATTTTAGGATCAGTTCTACCTGTGTGAAAAGAGATCTGAGCTGTATTTGTCATGTGCTCTTTGTGGCTCCAAAGTTGATCTTAATAGTCAAGGAAATTATAAGAGTGCAGAAGATCTGTCACTGGTTGTCCTAAGGGCTAACGTTTCTGCTGTCATTACCCCTATAAGAATGACAGAGCAGAGGCACTGCAAACTTCCCTCATACATGGGCTCACTTTTATCTTGCACTGAAATTGCGACCAGTTCAGCGGGAGGGAGCGGTTTGGTGCATTCAGTTTTGTTTGGTCCTTGGCCTGCTGAAAGCTGCTAACAAGAGCAGTGCTTGGTGCCAATTGCAATGTTTTGCTTTGTTTTTCCGTGATCCTGAAAAATGTCTAGTACAAACTGGACCATGACCACCCACTCATTTCACATGAGCCACAGCTCACTTGCCAGATGGCAAAGCCTAAGGAACATAAGATTTACTACAGCAGATCCGTCCGTCTGTCTGTCTGCTGCATTCTGTTGAGCTCAGGGTAAGGCGCCCCCTCCTCTCCTGGCTTAGTCAGCATCAAATCGTGGTGTGGGGGGAGCGGGGAAATGCTCCTGTGACGACTGTGGCAACTGCTTATAGTCAGAGGTATGGCATTTCAGTGTCCCATCTGACTTTGCATAAATAGAGTTTGGTTTTGGTTACAGTTAATCAGCCCTTTTCCTAGAGAAACATTGCATTATAATTTTGTCCCTAGCTGAGTTCTAGAAAATAAAAATCCCCAAGAGGTGTCCCTCCTCCCTCTCCACTCTCCACCCCCCCCACCCAAAAAAAAAAAAAAAAAAAAAAACTTGTTAGGCCTCAAGTCAAAAAATCTATTTCTGTTGCTGTATAAAACCTATATTGAAAAGGTTGTTTTGAGCAACGCACCTTGACAGTATGCCACACGAACTTTGCTTTATTAATGATAATGTACCAAGGTGAACTGACTGAAAATAAATACAAATTCATTAAAGTGCAGCTGCCCACAGTGCTTTTGTCCAAGCTGAATGACATGCCTACAGTAAGGCTGACAGTAAACCAAGTTAAAATGGAAAGTTTAATATGCTAGATAAGATCTTTTGAAGTAAGCTACAGTGCTGATCCAGGAAGACTCAGACTTTGAATTCAGTGGGCCTTAACACACGGTCAAAGTCTATGCTTTTGGTCTTTTAAAATCATGCTGTCTGGCAAGAGGTTAGTAGTATTTTTGCCTCACATCTGTAAAACTTAGAGAAGCAGCGTTAACACAAAACTGGTGCATTATAAACTTGATGTGTTTCAGACACCCCAAATTTTGCAGTTCAAATTTACAGATTTGAATACATGTTTTTAATCTTACATTCACCAAGAGGAGGAAAAAGCAAACAAAATTATTCCAAAGAACCTTATTTTCTATTTTCTCGTAGCTATTGTAAGTGAAGGATTGTGTGTTGGAAGAACGAAAGGAAAGAGCAGATCCTTTCCTGAGCTCCCAACCCGAGAAAGGATGCCTTTATGAAAAGGTGGGCTGTATGTTGTGTGCGGCATGTGATAGCTCACACTGACCTCAGCTTTGTATCCAGAGGACCCTTGCAAAGAGTACTGAGTCCTTATTTCTTGCCTATATGGCAGTTTCATCGTTCGTAATGCTTTGGGGATGCCTGTGTCTCGGTGATCACAGAAACTATTGGCTCGAAAACAAAGCTTTTAAATGCTCTACAGAGGAAGAAGTGGAGCATGTGGCATGCTTTCATGGTGAATGTTTTGATAGTTGCTCTTGCTTTATGAAAAGGTGTTTTGATAATCACAGTTGCTGTGTGAATCTCACCTTCTTGTCTAAGTAAGAGAAATGTGAGTGGTGTCTCTTGGAGCTGTTTAAGATACAAAAATTGGAACATGTTTACCTGATAGGAATAGTTACAATAAAAATTGCATTTTAACCAGAATATTATCACAGTTGATAAACCCAGAACTGGCGTTGAATCCACCCAAGCTTATAAGCAGTCCTCTCTGTTGGTTTGAGGGAAGCAACCCATCAGTAAAAGGTGAAATCGGCCTTTTGGCAAGCAGCTTTTTCCATTATGTGTTGTCTTTGTGAAGATCATCTATCTTGATCTAAAGCTGCCTTTTACTTGTGTCTGGAAGGACTGCATGACACTAAACAGAAGATGCAAGGCGTGCAAGATACCTTGCCACTTCTTCTGTGGGTTTTTTGTGTGTTCACAGACAGCAAGTCTGGCAGGGACTGCAGGGAGTCGTAGAACCCTGTAAGTCCTGTGTGTGTGTACGTGGATACAAGCACTAGCAGGGAGAAGACATGGGCTTGTGCTTTGATGAACTTGGTCATCTTGGAAGAAGAGAAATTGCCTGCTGGGGTTCTGTGGAACAGCCTGCAAGGGAGGTGGGAGCCAATAAGGTAGTGCAGGATTTGTGGTTCTAGATCTTCTCTACTAGTCAAAGTCACTTCATAAGTTGAGGTGCTGATAACTGCCAGGAGTTCTTATGTTATAAATTCAGCCTTCCTTAAAGTCTCTAAGGAAACTCTTTCATCAGGGTCAGCTGTTAAAGAGGAGGATAAAGGCCCAATTTAACTATATTCACTACCACTGTTTTCTCACTGTTTTTTGTTTTTCTCCCCCCTCTCTTTTGGTGGCTTGATAAACTCATGAGCACTGAGTAAGGATATCTTTAGGATTGGCCACATTGACCAGTGTTACGGATGAAGAGTCGTGTGCTCTAAGACACCCACTGATACTTCCAATCTGCTTTTAAGCCTGATTTTCTCCACCTTTTGAGAGCTGTAAAGAGGGAGACTGCACCGTGTGTAGGAGTCTGTATTTTGAATCTGTGTAAGATGATGATCCTTGGCAATTTCAAATGCAATTGTAAAGAGATTTGCTGAATAAACAGCACAACTGTAATTCAGTTTGGCACATGTGAAGGACACAAGGAAGAAGTAAAGAAAGAGGGGGCAAGGAAAAGGCTTTGTTTTCCTGAGTTTAAATCAGGAGTCTAATCTTATCAGTGACTGTTTACTTCGCTCAGCCAAAACACAATAAACTATAATCATTCCGATCGCTGGTTATTGCCAGGTGACGGGGACACACAAATTGCTATCACCTAGTTGCCCTTTCATATTCATGTGATGGGAGTTGGAGATCTTGGACCTTACTAGCTTGGTGAAAGTTGCAAATGCCGTCGTTTACTCAGCACTTGAAGACACGATGTTTGCGGACAATGAACTCAGCCAGAGGTAGTTTGGCAGCCCTGTGATAAGGGAGCATGGAAAAGATTATTTTGCCCTGTCCCTTCAATAATTAATCTCTGTACTGAAGCTCTCATTGTTTAAAGCTATAGCAATAGCAGCATTTGGAAACAATACATTTTGTTTAAAACTAGACAGACTGCCATGGATAAGGTGTGTGTGTGCGTATGTAAATGTTTGCAACATTCAAATGCATATTGCAAAATAGATAAATACACAACAGATAAAATGAAGGGGGGTTGTATGTAAGAACTCTCACTACCGCAAACATATTACTGTAGCAAAGGAGACCTTTCTTTTTTAATTAAGGGACAGCAAATACTTTCCAGCTGTATTTACTTGTGCCTGTGTTTTGCTTTGTTTCACCCACGTTTTCCCAGTAGAGTGAGTAGCTGAATGTCAGCCCTCAAAACCGTTGACTTTGTTCACCTCTTTCTCTTCCCTTTAAATAACACAATGCTCCACAGCACCGTAGCTGTTTAAGATACAGAAACTTTAAAATCTAACATCTCTTCAGTGCCAGGCTTCTTTTAATGCTTTAAAATTAGTATCCTACTGCTATATGATTTGCATGGATGAGCAACTAGAATGGCAACTAGCATCCTTGCTTTCTGTTATTGTCCAAGCTGGGCCTTACTTCACCTCCAGAAGGTGTGGGAGTGAGGTAGCAGCAGCTTCCTTTGTTTTATTTCTTCTGAACTAGGCAATGGAGGCTGGTGCAAGGCCCCTCTTTATTGCAGAAAAAGTCTTCCTCATTTATCGTAATTACATGCTGTTTTCCTCCATACCAGGTCAGTAGTTCAGGTAGATATGGGTTTGCTTTGCTTCCACTTTGAACCTGAGCAGAGGCACTGTGTGGTAGCTTGGTCCTGGCATTGCGCCGATGCAGTTTCCCTTCTGCTTGGACCACAGCAAGGCTGTTTGCCTGCCAAAGGTCATAAAGCTGTACCTGTAGGTCTCTCAGACTGCATGTAGTATCAAAGACCGATAGTCCTTCTGTCTGTCTGTCTACTGCTATCATCGCAACACTGAGAGAGAAATAGCAAAGCATCCTAGTACTGTTGGCCTGCGGAAAGCCCCAACTTTCCAAACGCAACCCTTGCTTCACGGCAGTTTTACTTAGAGCAGTTTTCTCACAGCCTTTAAACCTCTTCATGTTGATTAATCATTTTCATGTCCTGACTCATTCAATCTTAAGGAAATAGCTTCAGGTTCTGGCTGTGTTGGGCTGTAGATCAGGCAGGCTGGATAATAAATAGGCTTGTTGTTGATGTGTAGAGGGAGGGAAGCACTGCCAGGAGTGTCTAAGCATGCCGTGCTGAGATGTTGGCAGACTGTTGCCAGGGGCTGCTGTGGATCAGCCATGTATTCAAAACAGGATGTTAATTGAAAAGCCTTTTTATATGTATTATGAAATGTTTGTTTGTTTTCACATTTTTCAGGCCCTGCAAGATGTATTCATTATTAGGTTACTCCATTTACTCTTACTTTAATGACTCCACTTAAAGAAAGGTGCATAATGCGCAAGTTACATAGCTACATCACCTCAGGCTGTGATTTTTGTCACAATTCACGAGGTAAGTAAGGTTGAGGCTGGTCAGTAAATGGATCAGCAACCCACCTAATCCTATGGTTGTGTGTGTGGGTAACACCACATGCTTCGGCAGCAGTTGTTGGCAGTTTGGTTATAGGCATGCTTCCCTCTGAGTCAGTGTCTCCCAGGGTAAAAGATTACTGCTGGAAAGGGCACGTGATATCAACGAGATGCAAAACCAGGATTTCAACATCTTATACTGTCTAAAGCACTCTTTTTTTTTTTCTTCCTCTCTCTCTCTTTAATATCTGTGTGTTCCAGGTAAGTTCCAAAAGAATGCCTTCATTTTCTTTTGTGAAATTTGACTTGGCAGAAGGATTTTTGTGTTCCCATTCATACATGTAGTTACTGCATTGTATTGTACATTCTACTTAAAAACACATTCTTAGTGACAGTGATGCATGCAATTCACTGGGGGAATGAATTTCTTGACAGTATGTGGTAGGATACAGCATAATGTAATTTATCAGTATATGAAAAATTATGCAATAAATTTGATATATATATATATTCTCTATATATTTTCAAATGCACTGTGTTAGCATTTCTGATACTCCCATCTCCATGAAGATCTCTTAGTTTATTCATTCTCATATATATACATAAAAGATCTTAAGAGAAGAGTGTGGTGTTTTTTTTTGGACTTAGACGCTGGTAGCTCCAGTATGGCCAAATCATAAGGAAAGTGGGGAAATGGTGATTTTCTTCCCAGTGTGTTACAGATTATTTTACTGGACTATGAAATGGACAGTTGGTTTGGATTTCCTTTTTTCTTGCTTCTGGTGATCTCTTAACATACAGTTGAAATGAGTACTATGTCAAAGGTGACTTTGTTCTTACCTTATAGGAAGGAGTCTGTCTTGTAACTTTTGCCACTATCAAATCCAAGATAGTTAATATTGTAAATCACTGGGGCAGTCCAGCAATGATACAGCTCCGAGATATCACCCGCTTGACCTCTCATTTAATGCTCCATCTGGGTGTGTTTCCTTCAAAAACCGAAGTCCCAAATGTGATCAAATACAGGTCACAGAACAAATTATCAAATGCTAGGGTGTGGCCTTGGTTGTGCACTTTGCTTCATAGATGATCTAGTTTCAGAGCAAAAGTGCCTTATTGAATGCCCTTTATTGAAAGGGGCAAGAATTATGAGACTGGGACACTGCAAGGAAAAACATTCTTTATGGGAATTCCTATGGGAAAATACCCTATGGGTGGAGAGAAAAAAAAAAAAAAAACAACTCAGCACATCAGAATGCAACAATACAGGCTGGAAGAAGTGCTAGTTGGCTTCCATCTATTACACAGACAGGGAAATTAGCTTACTGTAAAAACTAAAATATCTGCATAAATTCTTAATGTAACAACTGCATTTACATACGCAGCAAAAGATAACAAAATTCAGAAGCAGAAAAAATATTGAGTTTGTACAGGATGACCTTCCATTTTGGTACAGAAAACACAACTCTCTGAAACCAGATCTACTAAAAACATCTTTTTCTAAATTTGATTTTTATGCATATATGCACTTTTTTGCAGGTTTATTTAGTATTGATTGCAAGGGAAGGTGGCCAAGATCTGTATTGGGATCTAGCTCTGCCACAGTTTTTGTTTGCCTTTCTTTGAATGACTCTTGCTAATTTGCTTCAAAATATAGGGATAATAATACTTAACATGTAGAAATTATTTGATGCAGATAGGAGTAAAAGTGGATAAGTACATATAAACGCATTGAGGTCTCATTAAAATCTCATTGCTGTGGTATGCAAATTAGAATAATATATTGAAACAAAAAGCAGTAATTAATGTTGCAGGTCTGCTCACTGGGCTCAGTAACAAGACCAATTTAAAGAAATCAGAGAAAAATATGAAGGAGCTCCTCTACCCCAGCCAACAAATCCTTCCCTGCTGTGCCCCATGCCGGAGGCTGGGCAGGGACGTGCAGCTCGCTGCAGCCAGTGCAATGTTCCTGCAGCTGCTTCAGTCAAGGAGCTGCTCAAGTCCTGTCCTGCAGTGGGATGCAGAGCTCCCGTCTTCATAGCCCAGCTGTGCACTTGTCAAGAAAAAAGGAGTTGCTGGGAGGCCTCATCTGAAAGAGTGTGAAGCTGCCATTCTTGTGCTGCTCTGCAAAAAGGGCTGGGTGGCAGCCTGGCTAGTGTGTATGGGGCAGCAGGGTATCAGAGGCTCAGGGGGACAACTGGATGCTGATTGTAGATGGTGGTGGGCCGCCGCCAGGCTCAGCAAGGTGGAACAAGCTTTCAGTGGTGTTCCAAATGAAGGCCAAACAAATATGCCTGTTTAATATAAAGAGTGGTTAACCGTGCTGTCTTGTGTTGCGATCCCCTCAGGTCGTGTGAGCTAAGCTCATTTATTCCGCCGCTGTTTGGATGGAGGCCACCCATGGCTCTCCTGGCCTGGTGAGATGAGGAAACATGCAGGGCAGGGGAGGAGTGGAGCAGACCGATGTTCACTTTGTGGAGTCGGTGCTTCCTCTGACAAGGCTGGCAAAGCCTCCGCATTCTTGTCACTGCCTTGTAGTGAAAGGACTTGGTCAAACTTCGTAAAACTTCAGCTCCATTACTGCTAAAAGCGAAGATGTGATGGGCTTACCTTTCCAATACCACTTATTTTCCATTTACCTAGATCAGGCAGTGAATTTAGACTGGTGAATTTCAATATAACTCTTTAAAAAATATATTAAATTAGATTGTTGTTTTGATATTGTTATACTGAAGTGTTTGGGGTCAGAATTTTCAGCTTAAAAGGCAGTTAGACAGTTTGCTCTATGTGAATTTTAGAAGGTTAATGTGAATACTGTGATTTATGATTTTGTTTGTTTGTTTTGTTGTTGTGTTGTTTGTGTTTTTTCTTAAACCAAGCAAGCTTTTCCCTCGTCTTCAACCCCCTAGGCTTTGGCAATAAACAGCTTCTGATTTGCACAGCTGAGAAGTCAACAACAGAACAAGATTGTAATATGTTAACAGTTTATGGTTAATAATTAGATATTTTTTTCCCCAGTAAGGAAATAACTGTTTTTTTTTGTTTGTTTGTTTGTTTTGAATTTTTCTAATGGAAAAGATATATCCAAGGTATATCCATAAAAGCAACAGTAGGTGGCAGAATAACTTCACTGGAAGTCGGTTTCTTGATATCCTCAACTTTTTTTCAATGAACTTAGAGAGAAAACCAGACACATCTGTATGAGATACAACCCATTGCTACTCTAGATGGTTGTCTTAACAGAGGATGTGTCAGGCAATTCCAAAACGCTGCAAGGTTTTTGTCAAATTTTAATGTGATTTTTTTTTTTTTTTTTTTCTGCTTCCTACTTCTGTAGGATAGTTAAATCCTTGTGAAGACTATTTCTGAAAAGTTTGTATGTGGTGCCTTGCTGCTGCAGAACATGCACGTGCACTGGTCACCAGCTGAAGCATAGCAAATGGTATTTTAGAGGAAGTGTATCTATGTAAATAGTACATACATATAATCCTTTCCTTTTAGAGAAAAGCACTCGTGTAAACATATTGCCACAAAATGTTTTTGCTCTACAGGATAGTCTTGCTGTCATTTCTAATGAAGAAATAAGCTCCCTGGGAAATTGCTAGTAAATCATGACTGGGATTCTTCAACAAAAAGTAAAGAATCTGTGAAAGATGGATCTGGCAGGACGAGGGGAAAGGGAGGCTGCAGCTGTGACTCGCGTTGGGTGTATCACAGGCTGTTTACCAACACTTTGGCTTTCTCCTCTACATCTCCCTGGGAGCAATTGCAGCACTCAGAACCATGAGGGCCTCCAGACAATACCATTTCAAAGCAATGAAACAAACAGACCACTTGTGAGGTAACAGCTGCCTTCACCTTGCTAGGCAGTCATGGTAGGCTGAGGTGTACTTGGGCTGCAGCCAGTTCTTCAGTCACAACTGTCTGATTTCAGATTTGGAGAACTACCAGGACCAGAAACAAGGATGTAATTTAATGGTGTTTTCCCTCAGTGTAGCAATGGAAAAGAGTCTAACGCAGAATCACAGAATGGTTCAGGTTGGAAGGGACCTTTAAAGACCATCCAGTGCAACCCCCATAAGTATAATCAGAACTTCTGTTCTCCATCAAACAACTGGGATCATCCCATCCTCCTTCCATACAGACTGAGGAACTGACCTGGATTCGGATCACACGTGGCTGGTTTTAATCTGCATCAGGCCCTTTGTCCACATCGCTTCCTGACCACACGGGCATCTTCCTGCATGGGGTGGGCAGCAGTCTGGGGATGAGAATGAGAGGCAGGAGAGGGCAGGATGGCTTCCTCTCATTGCAGCACTGCCTTAAAACACCTAAGCCATATGTGAAACTACAGCCTTATACAGCAGATTTTTCTCTGTGGAAAAGGTATTAGAAATCATTATGGAAATGAGAGGGTTTTTTAGTGTGTGTGTTTTTTTCTCCATAATGGGTGCTTATAAAGATGTCCCCAAAGGAACACATGAACAGTGGTAGTGCCCACAGTGTGTTTTCTTATATTTTTCAAATATGGCTAAAATGGCATTGTTGAAAAATCACTTCTTATTCAGATCAGATTTGATAGCTGCAGTGGCTGGAAATGGACTGTGCACACAAATGGCAGAACCCCACAGATTATTACAGCTATCCCAAACTTACAGACATGATCTTTTTAATACAAGGCATGTATTTAAGCTTTGGATGGTCACACATAATGAAGCCGTATAAAAATCAATGTTGTGAAGAAGGAAAACAGTTCCTGGAGACCTCAGTCTGATATTTGGGTCTGAAGATGAGGCAGATGTGCCTCATTTGCTCTGCGGTGTTTTAGCGTGGGTGTGCTGTGACATTGTAGTGACTCACCAGCGTTACACCGGACACGTTTTGTGTGTAAGGTGGTGATCTTGTGAAGATCTAGCAAAGATGAAGAACAGGGGAGTTGCAGATGGGTTTATTATAGCAACATGTCGGAGGGAGTTTTATTTTGTGCTGTGAAAAACAGTAATGCTACAGAGGGTAAGCCTGCAAATGGGCAAAAATATGGTGTGTATGTAGAGTGAGAAAAGGAACTGGGGCATGTTTATGTGCAAATGCTGTGATGCAGCTGCTTTACAGTGGATTTTTTTAGGGGTTCATCCACTCTGAAAGTGAACTTTGTGAGGACTCTTTCATACCTAAGGTGTATTCCCTCCAATTGTGTTGACAGGTTTCTCTTTAACTTGCAACTTCAGTATCCTTTTGATCCCATAGATTCTGGCATCTCCTCATCCTTGGAGGTGTTTAAGGAAAGGTTGGGCCTGGTAGGGACACGATTTAGTGGGTGATACTGGTGGTAGGTGGATGGTTGGACCAGATGATCTTGGAGGTCTTTTCCAACCTTAATGATTGTAAATTTCTATGATCTCTCTTATTTGAAAATAGCTGTGGGATCAATTTAAGTGTTTGTCTAAGGTTGTTTTTTCACTGAGGATGTATTTAACATAATCATACTATTTCTGTAAGTGGTCCTTGTCCCCTTTCACTTTTTCTTCCCAGCAGATTCTTTGTTTACTTGCTTTAGACATTCTTCAGGAATTTGTTTGTTTTTATGTCCTTGTTTATTTGCTTTTCCAATTCCATCAGAGTTCTCTGGATTTCATTCTTATATATTGACTGTTGTAATTTATTTTCCTCTCCATCAGCTGTAGTAGTTTGAATGCTCATTTTGTAAGGTCTGCTTGTCTCTTGAAAATCATATTTAAACTTTTTGCTCGATTTGTTATTAGGGCTCTCTGTCTTGAGATGAATATTTGTATTATATGTAGGCCTTCTGTAACAGCTACAGGCTTTTAGATTTACTTTTGAGCTGATTTTCAACTTCCTGTCTTTTCTGAATTAAACAGCACTAAGCTGGCTTCTGAAGTTTTCAAACTGTGGTCACTAGTGTCAGATGGTTAGGCATTTGTAATATTCCCTAGATGTGCCAGATATCTCTAAAACACTCAATGCTGACCTTTGATTGCAGCTTGTAAATGAAGTAAGAACAATAATCTTAATGGGCTTAATTGCCTTGGTTGTTGGTATTATTAGTCTGAACGTTTTATGCTTTTCCACACTTCAGGGAAAGTAGACAGAGAAATACTGTATTTGTTTCTCTAGAAACACAGGAAAATAGTGGTTGTATTCTAATGTTGTGAGTGTGTAGTATGAAGATTTAGCAATAATGGAACATTATCTGCTATTCTTTTAGTATAACATTACTTTGATCTACCTGCAACCTAGTCACTCCCTCCTCTGTGCCTAGATACTTTTTTTTCCATAGCCTTTTTAAAGTGTCTAGTTTGCCTAAATCCATTTCTGTTGCTATACCCTCTTGCTTGACATTGTTTCCTTAAACTCTTAATATTATATTTGTATTTATTCTTGAAAATGTGCATGCTTAAAATACTTGATTGTTTGAAACTTGAAATGCATTCTTTCTATGATCTCAATCTGTCCACACCCCGGGTTCAGGTGTAGTGTTGTGTCATCACACCACCACCACCACTTGAAGTCCTCCCTTTTATAACCCTGCAATTCAGTAGTGTCTGGCTAGCTGCAATGTACTCTTAAAAGAATATGCAACCTCTGCCTCATACAGCATTTTGTCTTTTAATAACCTGTTTTGCATTGCAATACTAAGTAGAACACTGTGAATACTGCCTTTTTTTTTTTTTTCCCATCAACATCTGATAGAATTCTTTGGCCTCAACTCAGGAAAGCACTTAAACATATTTTAATTAGCATTTTAAGTATATACTTAAAATTGAGTGCATGCTTAAGTGCTGCACTGAGTGGGAACACTTTTTGAGTTTGTTCTTTGGTTTTGTCTCTCTTCTGATGTTTTGTTTTCCAGAACTGTGTGAATGCTGTACTGTTAACTCCTTCTAGGCCTGACACTTTTTGACCACCTCCAATGAACTGAGTTCTGTCTGCTTCCCATTCTCCGGGTCTTTTTATAAATAAATACATTCCCCTCCAGAAGTATTTCCTTTCCTGCACAGCCAGGGTCCCAGATTGGATGCTGTTTGACAATAGCCTGAATTTAGGTCAGTCTGAGTATGAATATTTTGCTCTAAAAGATATTTCTCTGTTTTTGTTTGTTTGTTTGTTTTTTTTTTTTTTTATTATTATTATTATTTTTATTTCTAGCTCTCAGCTAAAATGCCTTTCTTCACTGTGATCTCCACTTTCTAACAGACTGTTATCTAGTTTCCTCTTTTCTTGATACAAAAGAGAGAAGGAAACAGCAAGCCTGGGCTTTTGCATTATAAAACTCAGGTAATTTAGACCAGTGAACACTTGGTAAAATCCTTTTGTTTAAATCCCTACTGTTTTGCATCCCCTGGATTTTGAGTTCCACATTCAAATAAAATTAGAAAGCTTAGTGGAAAGCCTAGGCAGAGTTAAGAAGTTTTGCTTTGTGTGATACTGAAACAAGAGTTTCAGATGATTTTGGAAAAGAATTAGTTCTTCCAAACTCTTTAACACCTTGGTCTTTACTCTGCTACAACTTTTATAGGTGATGTGATTCTGTCTTCCACCTTTCATGCTGGGAGATAAGACAGATAAGTTTGCTTTCAGCTTGGGAGGCATTCTGAGGAAGGCTAGGGGTGGGGGAACATGACCTTCAGGAAAGGATATACTCATAGGTATTTCAACTCCCAGCAAATTCCCTATCAGTATCAGACAATGCATCCCTGCTGTTGCTGCTCCCTTTAACTGTTCTACAGATTTGCTGTCATTTATAGAGACTTGTCAAATATTGGTGCCCAAATATTGGCAAGGTCTCCCAAACTCCTACCTCAGGTTTCTGGTCGATAAAACAGATGGTATAATTCCTGTCTACTACCTCTTCTGAGATTCAGGATCTGAGTCATTGTAGTGTTTTGAGACTATCTGAAAAATTTCCTAAATGAGCACTTTTTTTTCTGTTGTTTTGGCCCACGGAAGCTAATGCTGCACACTTGCACAGTGGGATTTGGAATTATTTGTGTCTATATTCTTTTTGTTACCTGAATCCAATGACAAGGCCACAGAATATCAGAAATATATTGCACAAATGCTTGAAATTTAATAATGTCTGTGGGATTTGGGCTACTGAGACATCAAGAGCCATTACCGAGAAGAAGGACTTGAACTGTAAAGCTCATATCCAGCCATTTCTCAAATGCAATAAGTTTTTAGGTCTGTGGATTGGAAGTGGGTCTGCCTTTGGTATGGATGTTGGCTCTTGCTGTTTGTAGATGGAATAGAAATGCTTACAAAACGTGATCTTTCTGCTGGTGGTCATTGCAGAGACACTGAACAGTTTGTACAGCTGATACATGGCATCTCACGCCATGGGAACAGCTCTTCTACTTACAGCCTTTGTCCTTGAACTATAATGAAATTTCAGGCCTCTTTGCCTTCAAAGCAGCACAGTTTTTGGGGCGGCTCAGTGACCCGCCATGCTGTAGAAGTGCCAATTCCCTTGCTGCCATTTGGATTCGCTGTTGGGATTCACAGTGATTTGCGTTCTTTCAGGAAGTTCTCTGTTAATTATTCATAAATCACACCTTCCACTGAATGTTTTTCCATGCCGCTTATACCGTGCATGTCTGGCTCCTTAGGGAACTTCGTATTTTAAAAGTAGTGCAAGGTCGGCATCTGTTGGTGCACTGTGAAAGAATAGCTGTCATTGGCCCTTTATTGGCACAAGAACTGTGAGTTATCCAGTTCAGAAGATAAGTTAGTACAGGCCTGATCTGAAACTACGCTGCATTCCTCTTGTTTTGTCATCTCACTGCTCTGGATCTATTCAATCTACCTGCTCTGTGAAATAGTTCTTTAAAACACCCTCAGTAAACTCAAGAGAGACCAAAAGTTGTTCACCAGGGCAGAGTCCCAGCTAACGTATAAATAATAAGCTGGTATTTGTTTCTTTTCCTCTGTTATTGATACAGTACTGATGTTTTACGGTATATCGTACAACATACTGAAAGTTGCTCCAAGAGTAGCTCTCCAGATTTACCCTTCCCAAACTCACAGTGCAAACTAGCGATCCTTACAGTTCATTTACCTGGCTCATGTAAAGGGCAAGGATTTTTAAATAAAATTCATAAAGAAATGAAAAAGGCCTATGGGTTTCTCTGGGGGGAGATTATGGGAGTTTTGTTACAAGATCTACAGCCCCATGCCCAGAATATTTAGCAGTCAACTATTTCAGCTAAACTGTATCTAGACATTGCTCAGCTGTACCATTGGAAGACTCTTAAAACACTTGGTGTTTTTATCACCCTTCACGCAGTGAGTTCAAAGCATTAGGAAAGTAAAATACTGAATCTCACAGCACTCTCACGGAGTAGGCGTTATGCCTACTTTGGAAAATGGGGCACAAAGAATTTATTGTATCAGTAAGCAGTCACAGCTACTTGCTGTCAGAGCCAAGATTAGAAAACATGTGGCTGGACTTCTGCTCCCTCCTATTCACTCTTGAGAACGAAGCAAGGTGAAGAGTAAATGGTAAAAGAAAGCCTGAATTTTATTTTTTTTTCCCTTGGAAATGTGTTTAGGGACAGAAGGATGAAGGTGGAAAGAGATAAGTTGTTGATCATGCTTCATTTTGGTGTAAATCCTTTAGGGTCAATAAAACCAACCTGCATTAAATCTTACTCAGTCTGGAATGAAAACCGAGTAACATCAATAAAATTTAAAATGAGTCCCTACCTTGTCAGGCTAGCTTCTACACTGGAGTGTACATCTAATATTCTGGAGGAGAACACAGGTCTAAGAAGTAGCTGAAGTAAAAGAAGTCCATTGCATGATACTCATTTCATACATGCAAATTTAAGGTTTGGTAAAGCAGGTAAGGGTTATTAATTTTTTTACACTTTTGAGGAGCGATTTATTGTAATATATATATATATATATAAATAGTAATAAAACCTACTGTTATCCTTAATGGACTCCAGGCATAGCCAACAGCAAAAGAATTTTGTTGAACTAATAACACTCCTACTGAAAACACTTTTCTAGTTGATGCATGTTGTGATGGTTCCAGGACTCAGGGAGCGTAGCTAGAGGCATGTGCCATAAGTGGCATTACGCCTGCAGAAGCTGTACGTCTTACACCACATAAGGCATTCTGCAAATTAGCATGTGCCTGAACATGGAAGAGTTTTTACCAAGATTTGGATATAAATGAGCAATTATCTTCAATCTGTCTCACACTCTACTTTGCTGTTGTACCTGACTTTGAAGTCCAAGCATCTTGTGAATTATTTTTTATCTTTGTCTTAAGAACTCCCCAAATGCACCCCATTCTTCCTTGAGACATTCTTCCTTGAGAAAGTCTGTGTTGGGCCACTCTCCCAGTGGCACGTCAATCCCAGTGTGCAGCATCCAGCAACCACCACTCTCCCGCCCCATGCCCAGGTCAGGAGATGTGCTTCCAGTCTGACTGGAACCAGCCTGTGGCTGTTTTACACCTGATTTTCCACAGTTTGCTGTGAAAAGCAAGCAGTGTCTTCAAACAACCATGTCCTAAAGCACTTCTTTATCCTAGGCTTCTTTCCTGTGTTTGCCCTCACCTTTCTTACTTCTTATTGAAAGAACAGCTATTCCAGTCACGTGCCTATAGAAAGCCTATTGCTGCACATCTGTTATCTTGATTAAGCATACCTTGCTTCTCTTCATTTTTTTTCAAAGTTAAATTAGTTCCTAATATCACTATCTTTGCAGTTTAATACTGAACTCCACAATGGAAACTCATTCGTGGTTTCTTGAGAAATATTTCAGACTAAACTGTTATAATATAGTCCAAGGAGAATGCATGATCCTGTGAATTTTAATAGCAAGTATGTGAGATATAAAAAGTTAATAGTTACAGTGAACAATTAATCCAGATCTTCATCAAAATTGCAGCTGGCTATTCAGAAGATGTCAGCTGTTTTTCACTGCTGTGTCTGTATGTGAAGTTTGAAGGGTACACAGCAAGAATCTCAAAAGATTTGACCCAACTGTGTTCTCTTAGGTTAATTTGAATGAGGTGCAAAAATGGTTTAGGTGCATTAAGTGTGATTCTCAAAGAGGAGGTGCTTTGTAATTGTGAAATATATCTTGCACAATTACGAAGGTTGTCCTAAGGTTTAATATAACTGAAGGTGCCAAAGCCTGTTTGTCTTCACCTGATAACTTCCAACATTTCTGTAGTTCTAGTAACAGCTATAATGGTGTGTCCAAATAGCTGAATAAATATTTTGTTGTTCTTGATGTTTACTAAAATCTACATAAAGCTAAGGTATGAGTAAAAGAGAACAGTAATACTTATAGACAATCTCATTTCCAGTGGAATCAGTGGAGGTGCTCTCAGTAATCACCAACTTCCCAAAGAAATTACTTTTTTTTTTTTTTTTTTTTTTTTTTCTCTCAAAGAACACCTTTGGGCTTGAATTGATTTGTTTTTGCGTGTTTCACTGTTATCAGTCTCAATGTGATTTGTCTTAATGTTGAGGAAAGATTTACCAAAACAACCCTACAGGGCTGATGCTCCCTGCAGCACAAATGAGATAACATATTTCTACAGTGCTGTCTTCTACACATATTTAAGTAATGACCTTGAGGAGTGGGTTGTTATCCCAAGAGGTGAGAAATTAGCTTGAGTATAGTTTCATGGGTCTGTGATATTATTTGGACAATCTCAAATGCTGTTATTTTCTGTACTAGTCAGAGCCTAAGGGGGATGATGTGTCATGCTGCGGTCTCAGCACAAAAATGACTCCCTTGCATTTTTCTGAGTTCATTTTCCATCCCAACTCCTAACTTTCAAAGAGATTTCTAATGAGTGATATTTCCAAGGCAAGTACACCCCGATTTAAGTGAGCTAAGTACATAAATAGAAATTTGTCATTTTAAAATTTGACATAAGCTCCAATTTTAGTGGGGAAATACTGACTAACTGTATTTCCTAGTGAAAGGATTTAGAAGACATGGGATGCAGAGGCCAAGAAAGTGCCAATGAAATTTCAGAATGCTTTGAGCCACAAGGTATTTCCCCCTCAAAAAAAAATACTGAAGAGAAGTGACATGGCTGAATTATGTTCTTCTCTTCTTCTTTCCTCTGGGCAATATCAGATCAGATGTATTTAGAAAACAATCATGCACATTCATGTATTTTTTTCTACCTCAATATGGACTGTTTATCTGTAACTTGTAGACTGTATACATACTTAATTTTTTTTTCTTTCTGATATGCTTTTGTGGAATAAGTACTTAGGATAAACAAACTGCTAAGCAGCAAAGCTTCAAAGAGTGCTGTAACAGGTTTCAAAAAGTGCTGATAAAACTTCATAGCACGCTGCACCATTGTGCATTTTGGGTAGATTGGGTTTGTTTGGGTTTTTTTGTTTGTTTGTTGTCTTTTTTAAGGAAAAATTGCTTAAGAATTAGTTTAGAAAAATGTACGGTATTTATGTAGTACATATAATTCATAACTCTTCATTCTCACTTATTCTTTCATATATTTCTGAGCCTTATTTCACAGAGAAGCAAAACTGGTGGTAGATTGGGAAGTGGGTGTTGGTTTCATCATCTGTTTGTTTTGTTTTTTGGATGACTTCTGCTCTCTTCCAGCCATCACAGGATGGTAGCTGAATTTTGTTTAACACTCTAAAATAACCAGGAACACAATGTTCCCTAGGTGGGCCTCAGTTGGACCACATAATGATGTCACCTCCTGGTTTGATCCTTCTTTCTTAAAGCTGACTCATTTTGTAGAAAACCATTGGTCTATCGGTTTGTCACACTTGTGTGCAATAGCAGTTGCTGCCTTAGTACTCTGCAGACCTGTTAAATTGCCTTAGGCAAATTGTAGATGGAGTCATATATCCCAAGTCCTTCTTACCCTGTATTGAAAATCGATTGACTTTTATATGCAGTGAACTAAAGCTATGTGGTCAGTTAAGGGTAGCCCTTATAGATGAAGTATAAAAAGCCAGTCTGTGTCCAAAATGCATTCAGTGAAAGTCAGCTGCTATCGTAAAACAGCGAAAACCAAAAACTTCTGCAACAAACATTGTATAAAGCACACTATGTAATCCTCAAAAAGAATTGCTTTGATTCTGCGACACTGATAGAATATATGGACTACAGAACAGTGGAAGCAATTTGATGTTGTCTTGTGATGATGCCATATAGCCATCTGCCTATAGAGGTTTAATGAACAGAGGGCAGTTTTGGACAAGGTGGAGCCACTTCTCCTGTAGTCCTCTGCTGCCTGCCTAAAAAGTAAATGGAAGGGCTCCAGTGCTGTAGAGCAGGCAAAAAAAAGTGTGGTTTGTAGGGGAATTAACGGCGAAGAGCTGAGGGGAATTCTCACACATCCTAAAGCTGCTTTCTGCTGCTTCCACAAGGCACTGAGGAGCAGCCTGAAAAAACAACGCCCTCCCTCTAAAATGTTGGCACAGGGTCACAATGTGGGATAAGGGGGTGTTAGGGTGAGTGTTTTAAAATGGTTTAGAAAAGCTGTGTAATGACAGTAGCCCACTGAGCTGTTACGGTTTGCATCCAAGACACAGTATGTTTGTTGTGACCTGCTGTCTTGAAGGCCTGAAGGAATTAATAGGGGAGGAATCTGAGGAATTAATAAAATTAATGACATGTAGATTGAGTTGTGTATATAGTAGTATAAACACTCTTTCTGATGGGCTTATTAAAATGCCAAAATCAAATAAAAATGCTGGTACACTAATTATCAGCTTGAAATAAGCCATGAGTCCTAAACAGGCCTTTGTTTAGAGTATTACATTAGTTTAGTTCATATTCCCACTTAGTTGTTAGGAGATATATGTATATATATATATATATAGGTGTATACAAAAGCCAAATAAGATAAAAACTAAATATAGAAAGAATTATAACCATAACTTGCTGGATAGATGCTGGTTTGTTCTGAGGTGTTCTCAGGTGTTCAGCTGAATGTAAATCCTTTGAATCTGCCTTGTGAAGTCAGGGTAACAATTTGTGATAGCTGTAGTCAGTTTGCTTAGTTTCTGAGCGTGTCTCTACAGCAACAAACAGGGGTGATGATATATTTATTCCCTCAGAAGGTAGTGAGGTTTAATGTCACAGAAGTTGCATAAGGCCGTGTAAATTTGAAGCACTGGATGAGGCAGGGGAGGTGTGCGGCCTAGAATCTGAACTCCGCCAGCAAAAGCGAAGAGCTTTCAGTCAGTGTTTACAGCTGCTGAGGAAATCTAGCAAGTGTGAATAAAATAAACTGTATTTTTCGTTGAGGAAAAAAAGTGTATGTATCCACTTTCTTGCTGTTCTGTTAAAGAACAGGATTTGTGCTTATCACTCCCCTCAGCCTGGAGCTCAGTGGGCCAGCAGAGCAGATCTGAGGCTCTGTACAACTTTGCTGATACTCCAGACAATCCAGTTTCTTCCCCATCCTTCAGAAAGAATCAACCAAAAGTCCTTTTGCTGAGAAAAGTGCGAGGTTTAAGAGTGAATTCAGAATTTTTTAACTTAACGAGACAATTTGGCATGCATCAGAAAACACGTTTAAGCTGTGCTGTTTGCAGCTTTGGGAGTAAAGCAGGTCCTGGCTGTAAAAGCCATCTGTAGGTGACAGTGATTTCCTGCACGGCACTCCGCTTCAGCTCAGCCAAGATCAGGCCAGAGGCTTTTAGAGAGGTACGTTGCTAACTGCGTGAAGGAGTTAGCTGGATTCAGAGAGCTGTCATTATGCAGAGGCTGCAGGGGAGGGCGGAGGAGCAGGAAGGCCTGCTGAAACTAACCCAGAGCTCTGGGCGACTGGCAAGGCATGAAGGAGGGTGGCGGTTCCTCTTGGGAGCTGCCTTACGCATGTCTCTGCAAACAGGTCCCTACAGGCTGTGGCAACACACAGTACTGGATGTGAAGGCCTTCCAGGCACACAAACCTTTTTCATGGGGCAGGGTAGCACAAGGGTGCTGCAGTGCAAATTTTGAAGGTTACGTTTGGGTTGGCTGCGATCCTTGTTCCCAGAGGAGGAAAGGCTAAAGACCTCAGGCTATCTCTGGGTGGTAGCTGTTTCAACTCGAAGGCATGTAGCTGCTTGAGAACAGCATGCTTTTGTTTTGGTTTGTTTCTTTTTTTCTTTTTTTTTCTTTCTTTTTTTTTTTTTTTTTTTCCCTGCCTGGTGGAAGCTTTATTAATTTATTGTGATTATTTTAAGCAATTGGTGGAGATATGAATATGCACTTTACTTTTCCAGAAGGTTTATGGAACAGAATTGCATAATTTTGTACTTTTCCTATGCAAAGCAGAATAAATCAGATGTAAATCCAGTGGCCAGTTTCTGAAAGATTCCTTGGTTTCTTCCAACTCCTATTTATACCCAATGAAATCCCGTGTCTATAAAACGACTCCTGCTGCCATGAATTACCTTGCTGAGGAAGGTAAAAGGAAGGAAAGAGAAAAAAATTGGGTAGAGATGCTGTGGCAAAGCATGAGCTGGAAGTCCTCTTCTTAGGAGCTCTAATATGGTTGCAGCTAGCAATAATGTGTCCTGAGGAACAGTTCTCTAATCATCCTTCTTCTTAAAAGGTGCTCATGAGGCTTCTAGAAAACCACTACTTTCTTGTCTTCATGCTGTTAGACTGCTTGATTAACCCTTTTTTCCTGGATGTGATGCAGCTGAAAATAGGTACAGATGAAATTCCACTGAGGTGAGGCCAACACTTGTTGCTAGATTGCTTATAGGATTAGGCAGCATTTCTCAATAGGCTTTCAGTGGTTTGTGTGTGTGTATATATCTGTTGTTCAGGGAATTATGCCAAATTCTGGTGACATTGGTTAAGAATATGAACCCTAAAACAACTCTCAGTACTGAGGCCTTGTCTTCGCCTTTAGTCAGGCTAGCTGCTAGACCTTTATCCCTGAAAACATCCATCTGCTTCACTGCAATGCTCACATTTCCATTCCAGCCTATTTCTCTGTTGTGTATAAATAACCTTTTCTTTCACCTGATTTGGATTAGCAACAATTGTTAAATACAGGCACTTACCTGTTTATTTTGTTCTTTCTTTGTTAGCTATTATGATTTTACTACAACATGTACAATTACCTTTGAATAAATATCTTTGTTATTTAGGCCTTGATTAAATACCGAAGGTGGTGTTTGGCTTTGAGCACGTGAATTTCATTTGTTAAAAAGTTTTTTGCTTGTGATGGCTGAGCTCTGTAGAGTGCTTGGTGTTATCTTCATTCTTCCCCACAGAAACATGATGTGCTGGGGCTGGTGGCCAGCTCAACTTGGAGTCCAGAACTCCAATGGGAAGAGTAGGGGCTAGGTGTGAGGATTTGCTTTGATTTGAGAAGATAAGGTGCTGTTGGATTTTTCTCTCCTGTGTTTGGTTTGTATGAGTCAAAATGGTTTTATGAGAGTGAAGATATGTGTGTATAGTAATAGTTGTGATGTAAATATGTTTGGTTTGGTCCTGGAGCTCAGAATTGTCTCAATAGTGCAGAGGCTTTTCATCAGAGAAGCCTGCTCTCCTGGGGAATAAGCCCCTACCAAGCACCACTGCAGTAACAAGCTTATAGTGGCTGTGGGCAGTTGAAATTCTCTCTTTAAAACTCTGATTTTGTTTAGCAGATCTCGGTGTTGCAGTTTAGTCTTTGCCTCTTACTGCCTGTAATTCCCTGATTTTGCTGAAAATGCTTGGTTTTATTAAAGTTTTTTTCCTTGTGAATATTAGGTACAAGTCCTGCTGAGCTTGTTAACAGCTCTGCACAGCTTTTGTAGCAAATGGCTACTGATGCTGGAAAAAAATCTCTCTGGAGAAACAGGAGTCAAAGAGAAAGCTAATTCAGTCTGTAGCCTAGCTGAAGATCACAAGTACCCTGCTCTTTGATGACTGTCTGGTAATTTAGGGTTCTTCCTCTGGACAGACTGCTGCCGGTCTCAGGGAGCTGTAGCAGGTTCCCAAGGAGAAGGCCGCAGTTCTTGCAGCTGTTTGAAGTGTGCTGCCCTCGCCCCAGTTTTCTCACTGTTCCCTTTTTCTGTTTCCAGGATTGCTGCCTGCCCCATCTGGCTTTGTGGTATTGCTTGGTGTGCTTTCCTTCTGCTAGTGCATACACAGTAGCCACTGTTGTTTTGACCCATTGCTGAATGCCTCACTAAAAGCTCTGGGCTTCAGGGAAAGGGAGAGGTGCCTTCCAAGGGACTGGTGTGAAGAGTAGCTGGGGAGCAGTAAAATTTCCTTCCCTTCTCCTCCAGCGTGCTGAGTCAGCATCTACCGAATGTCACTCTTACTTCATGCTCTCTAGCGACGTTGCTTGAGTACAGTGAAAACCACAAATACATGGGCTAATAAGGGCAGAGTGTTCCTGCGCTTGCTTCTCCAACTCAATAGGAAGCCTTTAATAAGAGTTTTCCTAAATAGCGTTGCTTGCGAAAAGGGGAATTCTGCTCTGTTCTTTTAACAAACAGACGTTTCATGAGAGGTTGTTTTTTCTTCCTCCTCTCTCGGTACATTCCAGAAGACTTTATACCTTTGCTGGTTACTGATTGATAGTTCTGCACTGAGCTCCCTTTAATTTTGCAATAAACTAACAAGGAGGCTGAGACCACAAGTTTACAGAAAATGACTTATTTACTCAACGGGATTTACAAGGACAACAAAGTCAGATTTAGTAGTTCCAGTGTGGTCCGAGGAAGGGCAGGAGGAGTACTTGAAAAATTGTACTGTATAAATAATCAAACAAAAAATAGTTTGCTTATTCTTCTGTGTGAAGCAGTCATATTTCAGTTCCTAGGCCAACTTTATCCCAGGACCTGCAAGGTCCTTCAGCATATGCAAGAACTACGCTATTTTCAACAAACATGGGTGCTGGGAACTTGGGTATCTTAAATAAGTGTTTTTATTTTTCTTTTGTGCCTCCAGAAAATTGGCATCTGGTAAAGTCACACCAGTGGAAGGAGATTCTCCTTTCACCATGACATATAAGGTTTCAAGAGATTATAAAAATAAAGGTGTTGGCTTTTGGATTAATCTTGGAATTAACAACTGTCTGTTTCTGCCTGAAATGTGAACACTATTTTCCTGGAGTAACTAGTGTTCCTATTCCTATAAAAGTGAGGGAGATCATAAGAGGAGTCAGGAATTTTCTCAAGTGTCTAAAATTAGGAACTTGAAAGTGTGTTCCCCCTATTTCTTTGTGTTTCTCTTCAGGTTTTTTTTAAATGTAAGGAAAAGTGTTCTTGCCATTTTTCTAATAGTTACAAGGGGTTACTTTACAATCAAAGTTTGGTGTGCTGATACTGGGACAGTAAACAAACTTTTTCATAAGATTGAGAAATTGTATCAGTGAATTGTGTGTTATTTTAAGTAATACTTTTTTTTTTCCCCAGAAATCATTCTGAAATTTGAATCTGAGTGAATTTCTACGGTGTAACTCTGTCAGAATCTGAAAGCTGAGAACTGATTTTTCACCACCTTTACCAGCAGCAAGTGAATATGCTAAAAGGTGTAAGACAGTTCACTGAATTCCACAGGAAACTGAGTGTGACAAGTTTTCAGTGTTACAAGGCTATAGAGTTGACCTTTTGGTCTTTTTTCTTTTAGCAGTAGAGGGTGTTTTCCATTTGCTTGCACAATCATGGGCAGAAGAAGCTCTATGTTCTTCATCTGTCACAGGCTAAAAACAGAAAGCAGTAACAAAATCTCCTTACCTGTTGCATGTGTCAGGCCTCGGTTGTGCATGAAGAGGTATTATGTTTTTTTTGTGACTTAGTGCCATAGTGGTAATGAAAGTACCTCTGATAATGAAAATATTTTGTTCCATTAATGCCGAGAATAGGAGCTGCTATTAAAATACTATGTATTTTAATATGATAAAGTTGCTACATGATATTTTAATGTTCTCATTGTTGATTGTTCTGCTGAAAGAAAATAAACTCATGACTGGCATTGCATCTGTGGAATAAGTGGAAGCTGTGCTTGGCTGGTAATACTGTCCAGTATCTGTCAAAAGGAACCACAACAGAGGCAACTTTTCCTTACCTACTTAGACTGTGGATTTGGCAGGTCTCCTGTACTAAACAGGGTAAATCTGATCTGTATTTCAATGGCAGATCTCCAAGGAAAAGTTGAGGAAGTGCTACTGCTAATTCAATGCAAGGCACTCTTTCTAGTAAATCTGCTTGGACTTGTGACCCCAGACTGTTTCCAGGCACTGTTTAACATTGAGAGATGGTTTCTTTGAAGTGTGACATCTAGCAGACCAAAGGAAAATATTCTAACCCTCGCTCACCTAATGTTGGTTATTCGTAAGATAAGGAGTTCCTAAGATCAGAACTGAGCACTGTATGAGATTCAGCTGGTTCTCTCCATGCACAAAGCACAGAATCACAGAATGGTTTGGGTTGAAAGGGACCTTTACAGACCTTCTAGTTCCAGCCCCCTGCCATGGGCAGGGGGGACACCTCCCATGAGACCCATCCAGCCTGGCCTTGAACACCTCCAGGGATGGGGCAGCCACAGCTTCTCTGGGCAACCTGCACCAGTGCCTCATTGCCCTCTGAGTAAAGAATTTCTTCCTAACATCTGATCTAATTCTCTCCTCTTTTAGTTTAAAATTGTACTCATGAGGAAGGCACACAGCTGTTTTACTCCCTATCTCCTTTGTTTACCTGGGCATTTTCTCTGTATCACACTTGGGCGTAACAGTTTCCTCAAATGCCTATTTATAATTCTCTGAATATATTTCGTTCCATTTCAAAGGATAGCCATATGTCCATTTCAAAGCAATGGAGTTTAAACACATATTTCAGGTTGGTGAAGGAGACTTTGGACAGAAGCTAATAGGTTCTTTAGATGTGATACTGGGAAGCACATGGTAACAGTATTCAGGGCCTCAAACTGAATATAGGCTTGGAGACTGACGAAACCACAGGGCTTTGTTTGTGTGCCACTATTCACTGCCAAAGTATTGCTGACCAAGGTTTTACTCTGGGAAAAATTAAAGAAATCTTAGCAATTTCCAGTAAGGGGACGAAATTGGATTTTTGCACCTTTATTAAAAGATACATATATTAAGAGGAGTTTTCTAAATCTGACTGCCTTAACATTTTTCTTTGGAGATGAAGGTGACTAAAGGCCTGCTTTTCTCCTTTTGTTAGCAACCCATAGCTTGTGTTTGAGCCAGGGTTTGAAGCACTCTGCACACCTACAGAGTGAGATTCAAACTGCATTATGCTAGGTGCACCGAAATGAATATTGGTTGATGATATAGGAATGCACAGCTGCACCTGATGCAAGAATTTTGCAGTAAATGAGGCTGCAGAAGTGTGACGAAATTTAACGCCACATTTAGTGCTTAGCTAACAGCCCCTTGATTTGTACTTATGGGAGAACCGAATCTCTCTGTAGGCTCTGCAGGCTTGCAGAAATGAAGAATAATTTTCAGTGAATTCCAAAATAAGCATTCTGCACATGCATATGGCTTCATCTCAGAGGAAGTGTGCACGTTTTTTAACTGTACCTCTTTTAAGACACTTTCAACTGGTGTAACAAGGTGTCTAGAGTGTTGTTAGTGTTGAATGGTATTGAAGGACACATCAGAAGTTGAAGAGTAAGTTTGGAGGTGTAGCTTGGGTTAAACATAAGAGTGAAGAAAATTTATGCTTCTACAGCTATCAGGTCTGTGGAGATCCCAGCTGAAGAGGAAGCCAAAAAATCTCAAAGATTAAAACAAATAGTAGAATTATTCTCCATTTTTATTTTCGAAGTGTGTAGAATGAGTTTCTTTTGAAGAAGAGCAGCATAAAGTCTAGGTTATTTAGGCTTTGTTCTTTAAGAAAGATCCTTAAATATGGTATCGTTCCTTTACTATGTGGTGCATAAATAACATACATGATGGCACAGTGTAAGATTACCTTGGCAAAGGCATAGGATGACTGCATTGCTTACAAAGCTTTTGACACATGTGAATAATGCGATCATTGCAAAAGTGTGCCAATGAAAACTTCATATCCCACCACTATGTATGTGCATAGAAGTTTTTGTTAGCGTGTTCTTTTTCAGCATGTTTCTTAGTACCTGATCGGGGAAAGCTCTCAGTGTTGTGCCATATTGTTGTATCTTATGCCCGGCTGCCAGAATAGCCTCTGAGCTGCGGGTTTAAGAGCAGAGAGATATTTGTCTTCCTTTTAGCTGTGGCAAGCTGTTAGTTTATTCCAGTAGCATCATGAAGCCGTATCCATAGAGTAGCATGCGCGATTCCAGTCTCCCTTCCTCCCGTGTCATATACAGCTGAAGACAGGCTGTTGAGTCTGGAGTGGAGTAAGTTTTAAGTAAAGAATAAGGACCACCTTGGTTCTTTGAAGAAAACAACAACAAAAAACCACCTACATGTTTCTGCAGTTTTTGTTAGTCTTCTAAGTGGAGACCAGTTGTAATTGCAGAAACTGCAGTGGCTTAGAGATCCCCAAAGCATTAAGAGGTAATTGAGGTTATACGCCTTCCTATCTATGGAATTGACTGTTTGCTTTCATGTTTTCTGTTATTAGAAAAGAAGTACATGTTCAGAAGTGCAAGGGACTGCTTTTCTCTTGCAAGCAAGACTTTCGTTCATGCTGTCAGAGAACTAAATGTTTTGTAGCACTGTGTAGGTAGCACCAGTTGTTGCTGTTAGCCAGAATCTTGTGATCCTGAAGAACATCAGACTGCCCTCCTGTGTGCAGATAGCCCTGTGGAATGTAGTACTCCTATGCTTCAGATCAGTGGGGCAGTATCACTGCCACACCTTTCTTCATGGCACTGTGTTTCAGCCAAAGAAAGGAAGTGTATGAACTGGATAGAAATTACTTGAAAAATACATTTGCCATTTGCCTTTAAAATTCCAGAGTTTTGGTTTTTCTTAAAATTGGTCCTTTGGCCTTATGAGTGACCTAAAAAAATCTCAAAATATTATTCTCTCACTAGGTGCTTTATAAGGAGCATCACATTGTTTGTTGGAGAATGTTCTTCAGGACAGTGGTTTGATACTTATCTGTCAGAATATGTTGTTTGATATTTCATCTTTTTAACAATATCCCTTTTACTGCACGTTTTTTGCAGTTCTCTTCTAGTTACTGCAGGTAGTTCAATACTTTCTGAGCCGAATTTGCTGAAGGTCAGAGTAGGGGGTTGCCCACACGCTGTGCCTGTGCCTGAGGGATTCCAGTCCTTGCCTGGGCTGTTCTCTGCCTTCCTGTAGCTATAAAAATTCATTTCCCTTCCCCCTCTCCCTATGTGTTTGCAGGTTATCTTGACGAATCAGATTACCACATCACTGAGCAATGGCCTTGCAATCCCAGCAGACCTGGTGTCTCCAGCTGATGATTTGTTCTTGTCTGAAGGTAAGAGATCCCTTCTATCAGAACTGAAACTCTATACTGACAAATCCACATTGTAACTTGCAGACTTCTGTTGATGTACAGGGGTCCAGGAAAGTCAGGTTATCAAGCCAAAGATAAAACCATGAGGAGATGAAATTATTTTTCAATTTCTTTGAAAATTTATTTAAAGAAATGAAAATAAAAGAGTGTATTAACTAAAAGAAACTGGCCCTTTCTAAGGGGTGGGAATGGATTTTCAAGCTGTGTTCATTTCTGTAATATGTTCCTTAGCGTCCTACTTTCATTCACAGAGCATTATTTTTCTCCTTCTGGAGCTGTGACTAGAGTAAATACACAGGCTAGGCCATAATTTTAATCTTACTTAGTGATTATTGGTGATTCCAAAAAGAAACAGCTGGTCATAAAGGAAGGAGAGCACATAATCACTCCTGTCCCTTGCATTATACTTGTCCAGTTCTCAAGCACAGTGATTCAAACTGCAGCTCTCGATATTGTGTGAATGTAATACGAGCTTTAGTGTGATGCCATATACTGCTTTACATCTTCATGTTTCTTTTGTTTCTGCAGAGAATTAGAGACAAGTATCTCTCTCACACACATACATTTTGGGGGTTAGTAGTGAGGACTTACTGTGCAAAGCATAAAAGATACGGAATCAATGCTTGCAATGTAATACAATTCTAGCTTTTCCCACTTGAATAATCAGAGTGCCCTCAGAGACAGATGTAGAGGATTTTCTTATTTAGACTTAAAATTCAACTATAGGCCGAAATGTATGATGATGAGCAATGCTCACCTTTTCTGCAAAGGCATGAAAAATGCATGGGGAATTTCTACTTTGCGTAATAACGTTATTTCCCCTCTTTCTCTCCTTGGTGTGCTTTCTGGTCAGCTTATCTTTGTTCTGGTTGATCAGAGCTGTCCTCTCAAGCTTGTCTGACTTAATGCAAGAACAGCTTGGTGGCAAAAACAATTAAGCAGTGGTAAAAAAAAAAAAAAAAAAAAAAAAAAAAGACATTATTCTGCAATTCATTTCAACGGGCAAGAGGAAGAAGTTGAGTATATATTAAACAGAATGTGAAAGAGCAGCAAATAACTCCAGTGTAATGTTTTGACACTGACTGATGCATTCACTTCATAATTTTGTCAATAGGAGTGCTTGGGCAAAGCATGGTCCATTAAATCATTTTGAAACTGTGCTTGTGGCTTTTGTTGGCTCCATCCATTGACAAGACATCACTGAAGTTCATTGCTTGAATATCTCGCTCCCTACCTCTGTCAGAGTTGAAATTTGGTAACTATATTTGGAAGAGGAAGACATAATTTTTCATCTTTATGATTTCCTTCTTGGCACGAATATGTTACACATTGGCTCATTAAATACTTTAGATCATGGCAGTTGTGCTTTAATTTGTCCTCTGGAATTGCAGTGTATGAGCTTCCTCAGAAAAGGAGAGCATAGGTAACTCTGAAGTAGAAGTAATAACAAATATATACTTAGCAACACATACTTTTTCTTGTGGTTAAAATATTTTGAAGAGTCTTTGGAAAAAGCTGTAATCCTTCAAAATTTTCCTGAAAATGTCAGAAATGTGCAGTGCTGTGTATGAGCAATAGTTCTGAAATCATGACTGTGTAAGACATGGTATGATGATTTTCATAGTAATTACAGCTTATTAATGAAGATATCGTGTTGTGTCTGAACTTTGTGCCATCATTATTTTTCAACTTTTAACCCAAGAATGAGTGAAAATGTGTTGGTTGCCTTTGTGTGTGTAGTTGCCTTTGTTTTTCTCGTTCCTCACTTTTAATTGTCTGAAGTGGTAAAACATGCCAGCATGGCACTTTTTAAAAATGGGAGCTGTTTGGCTTTCCAAGGATAAACAAGAATTGCACAGCAGTGATGCAAGCTCCTTCAGTAATTCAAGTTTTATCAAGGGGTAGCAAGGGTGTTCAACTTTTTTTCCTTCTCCCCCCTCCTTTCTACTTCCATCAACTAACAGAGGCGGTATTTACCAGCTGTGTTGTATAATGGCAGAGCACAGTGCATCTCCATACCACATGTTTTTTTCCTCCCATCTTTCTCATCCATAATGTGGTTGCTTCTGGATTGTCAGTTTGCTTCAGTTTTAACCCATGCTGTCTACCTATGAGGAAAAAAAAAAGGTAATTACAAGCCCATTCAACATTATAAACAGTCTCCATGTTTATAATGCTTTCAAAAGCGTGGCTGATATTTTTCTTTTAAACGTTAGGGTGTTGACCTGTCCTGAGAAAATTCCCCCTAATTTATTTCATATTGACTTTCAAACAGCCTAAGAGTAGCAATATGTTAATCTTCTGACAGTCTTGCATGCTTCAAGATTCCTTAAAGAATTCGCCTTCCAGGGTTGGAGTGATATTCATAGTATTTACTCCTATTTTACAACTGTGCAGGAAAGAGTTGTTAGGTGAGTAGTCCATGCACACAAAGAGAATATGTTGCAGTCAGGAATGGAAGCCAGCTTCGTGTCTGGGTTCTTACCTCATTCTTCCTTTTCACTCATCACCAACTTAAGCTGAATTTGAACCAGTGACCTAGATGTGAAAGGACCCGTAACACATTATTAGTCCTGTAAGCAAATCAGACCTCTTGGTTTGTATATGTCTAATATGTTGTTTTAAACCTATCTGAAACCAGTCCTGTCATTGTAAATGGCTTGCTAAAAGGGTGATCTTTCTTAGAAAGAGACAGAAATAAAAATTTCAAACTAAATGTGTTGTTGGAAAGAAATGGAATGTTGTAGTGGCTTTTGGTTTTGCTTCTGATTGTGCTTTGGAAGGGTATTTTGTGGGCTACGTATTAGATTAGGCAAGAAACCAAGGAAGCTGTTCACTTGATGTGTGACAAAGTTAATCTGATGAGCAAGCTGAAAGGACGTTGTCAAGCTGTTTCAGGCTCAAAGTTTGTCTTCTTTAAAATTATATTGTAATACGTGAAAACTTGTGTCCTAAAAACATATTAGATTTTTACGAGAATAATAAAGCTTGTATAAAAGCAGCACAGAACGTAAAATCTCACCACTTACATAGCAACATAAGAGCTGTTGAACTGTGCTTGTTTTTACTCATTGCAGGAAAATGTTATGTCCAGCTAAATTCCCAGTTCTGTGCATACATCTGCTTCAAGACAGAAAACATGCTTAGTTTGCTGCAGATAAATGTTGAATAAAATAGAAAAGTTTTTGTACCTATGGACTGAGCCTTGGCATTCATTTGGCCTTTACATATTTGCCAGATTATTATCTGAACTTCAGTAAGACTTCTTTTTTTTCTTCAGCTCAAAAAGTCTCAGGCACGTAAGGCTGTCACCTCTCTAGAAGACAAACTCAGTTTTTATTTGTAGCCATACCGTTCTTACATATCCTGTCATCAAAGGGGATAGACTGGATGGAGCTTGATGGGGATGCTGCTCTTTGCATTTCATGCTTGCTTTATGGAATAGATTTTTACCTGTTACAGTAAAAGACAAGTTTGAGAAGCTTTAATGTTATTTTAAGTTGTTCAGAGATGGTCAGACCAGCCCACAACTAGGCTTCAAAATGTGGCCTAAAGAATAAAACTTTGTTATTTAAATGTATAACAATTACCCCTTACCCCCAAGTTAAAATAATCATCTCTTTAACAATTAGAGAGATTTAAGCTGCATTAGTCTAAAGGATTAAGCCATTGTTTGTGGCTGTGACTGCACTATTTTTATTTCTGTAAAGTTCATATGACTGGACTTTACCTAACACAGAGGATCCTTAGAAATGAATTCTCAGGCATTTTGTTTGAGTGCTAGCTGGAAGGTGAGATTTCTGTGTTTCATAAGTATTAGTCTTGGAAAAATCAGGTTGAGCAAAGCAACTCAAATTGTAAAGCGGTGCAAAGAGATAGCACAGTGTGACCTATTGAGGTCCCCTCTAGTCCACCGGTGCCTATCCTGTTAATATATCTGCCAGCTGCAAGCTTACGCTTCCTCTTGCAGACATCGAAGACAAGCCCCATCTTTCTCAGAAAAAGGTCAGGAGAGTGTTGGCATGAACAAGAACAGAGTCCTCCTCCCAGCATGCACAAACGTAAGGCAAAAAGGGAAATTCTGTCTCAGGCTTCTTCAGTCTCAGCTAGCACTTTCAAATATTTATTTGGAAAAGTCAGAATTATTTTGTGTTTAAAGTTGTCTGTAAACTTGTGCTAACTCTGGGGAGGCCAGTTTTCGGTCTTCTGCCATTTGTGTTCATCAAGCAGTTTGTCATAGCACTGTATATTTTTAATGCACAATGTGAGCAATGAGTTTAGTCTGACCTTTTCATCTTTGTTGCTGTGATCCCGAGTTCTTTTAAGCTGTTGAGCAGAAATAGTCTTTCGTGTTGTGGAGACTGAAGAAAGCTAAGCTACCATAATATCTTCCACCCACAGGGTTTTCCTACTTCTGATCATGGAATTTTAGTCTAGGGGGCAGAAGATTTGAAGCTGGAATGTTTGAATTCTATTCTTTGCTTTGCTCTTGCCTTTCTAGGTTGTGGTTAAAACATCTTACTCTTCAGGCCTTGGTTTCCCCGTTTTAAGTGATGTAGGGATATATTCTTTGCAACTTTTTTTTTTTTTTTTTTTTTTTTTTTTTTTTTTTAAAGTATTTCAAGATATTCCCATTGCTAAGTAATAAGTTGACCTGCTGTTCACCTCAGGGAAAGACCAGTTCTGTAGTTTATTAGTTATCTCCTTTCAAATCCCTTTTTTTCAGTCCTGGTGCTGAAAGGAGAGATAACACTGAAGGAATTACCACAAGAATTGAGGGGCCCCCAAAGATAGGAGTCTGTTGTTTGGTTTTGTTTGTTTGTTTGTTGATTGATTTATGTGTATGCTTATGTTTAAGGTTGGACCTGCAAGTGACTTAATAAAAATAAAAAAACAATATTCGGTGAGAACCCTAAACATACCAGTTTTGCAGGAACTTTGAACTGACAGAGCAGCTGTTAAACAAGTTTCTAAAACACTTCCTCCTTGTAGTTTTGCACCTAATGCAGAATAATTCGTGTCTTAGTGAAGTTTTCCAGCATGGTATGAATTTAAGTAAAAATATCATAGCACTTTGACATGTTTTAAGCCTGTAATGTTTTAACTGCATGCTTTGTAAATGTGTTATAGGCTGATTACCACAAGTTTGCTTGGTAGGAGGTAGTTTGTCTTGGATCAATGAAACACTGGTGTTATTTAAAAAAAAATAATTTATGAATTTTATCATTTAATTAAAATAGTTAATATCCCATCTTTTTAATAAAAATCCACACTGACTTTTTTGAGACCCCCAAATTTGGGAGTAGTTACTAAAAACATTTTTGTTATCATTGTGGAATAATCTGGAGGTGGGGAGATTGCTCGGCCTGTTCATGAACCTTGAGTGCAATTTGTGGTATGGTGAGAGAAAGGTCTTTAAACTGTGACCCCTTATGTAGACCCTATGAAGGTTAGAGTTTTTAATGTGCAGAAAAAAGCAATGAGTACAAATAACAATAGTGCTGTTGCCAGATAATTGTTAGAATTCACCTCAAATAATGCATCTCTGCACACTGACGAGTATGTTACTCACCACTGATGTGCTTGTGTGAACCCAGAGGACTAAACCACATCTCTGAAAAGGTAATAGAGTTCTCTGCTGTGTGGTTTATCTTGATATACCCGCTCAGCCCAAAGCCAAGTTACCCCCCCACGCAGGGACAGCAGAGTCCAGCGAGTCCATCAGCCACGGGGCTGTGCCTCCAGGTCCAAGCCCTGGGTACCCATGACTTAAGTGTAGGAGTCGATTGAGTTACTCAACTCGTTGGTTCCAGTTCATGTGAGCTGTAATGGAACAGCTGGAGTTATTTTTTTCCTAATTCTATAATGTGCTGCTGGACTTCATGTCTCAGCTGTCTTTTAATAAACTACCCCGGCATAGACCCTGTGATCCCTGTTAACAATGCTGTGGGAAGCCTTGTGTTCAGGCTGGTCTCTGCCTTTGAGTTAATTCCCCTGCTTCAAAAATCTTCGGAAAAAGATTGTAAGGCACACATGCACTGAAAGGTGAGAAAGAAACTCTTTGTTTACCTGGTGGGAGTCAGGATACGATGTAGCACTTCAGGATAGGTAAGAAATGGATAGCAAAAAGAAAGAGACATGTTGATAAATCTCATTGATACATGTAAGAAAGAAAAAACAACCTGCTTGAAATAATGAGGTTTCATTGTTGCGCTTGAACTGTGTTGGTGTTTCTGGTAACTGTGCTCCTCAGTGCTTCAGTGGAAGGAAAAAGTCCTCCTAGTTGCTGAGAATGCTTCAAGGAAGTGCACCATCACTATAGGGCCTGGGAGAAATGATACCAACCATTAGGGGAAATGGTATTGTGATTGTTTCTACATGATGCAGGGTTGCGGTGTATGGAGCAGTTAGATTTCACGATAACAGTGGTCATGTCAGCCTGTACTAATTTTGATGCTATATTTCAACAAGTGGGAAGTAGTGACATATAACATCCAGCCAAATTTTAACGGCTTTTTAATCAAAATATAAATCTCTCAGTAAAATGGTGTTACAGAGACTGTACGTGTCTATGGAAGTTTCAAGCTGAATGACACATGTAATCGCTTGATCTAGACTACGAAAGGGTTGAAAACTGTCAGCAGGAGCATTCAAAGACCTCTATATATCAGTTTAAGAGAATCTCCGTTCCTTCTTTCCTAATTGTTGTGATGATAGAATACCAAGTTTTACTGCTTTGTTGTGGTTTCTTTCTGAAGATGTGATATGACTGACAACCATTAATCTACAATTTGTAATCCAAAATCCCTTCAGGTGTATTTGCTGGGAATCACTCATCTATAGCATCAGAAGCATGATAACAGAAGTGCTTACAGTCAGAGCTGAGTGGTTAGAAGCTAGCATCTCTTGGTTGCTTACCTCAGCTGAGACAGTGCCAGACCAAGTACGTTGCATCTTTCAACGCAAAGTAAAATGGGTTTGCTTCAGAATTCGGTTTCCCAACACTAGTTTTTTCCTGTTTTCCTTTAACTGCAATAGATTGAGAGCCTGCACAGGTCAGCCACTGACTTTCATGGCATATAGCTGTAAAGAATTATAACAGGACTGCAATTTGTCATCTCTTTGTGCCCTAAAATGTTTTAAAATAAACATTTCCCATTCTATGCAGAATAGGGAAGATCAACTTGCATTTTCTCTGTGGTCCTGCAAATCGATGTCTTAAATCAGAAATAAAAGATATGGTTTGATTCCAGACTCGTTCTGCAGCCCTACGTTGTACCCTAGTGTTGGTGGAACTGCTCCAAACTAACTTATCTTTCAAAATGCATTGTGAAGATTATTCAAGGGTAGGTACAAGCTACACAGCACTGGCCCCCATGCACTATGATCAATTAAATTCTGCCCAATTCTGTTCTTAACTTACTGGATTCTACTTAAATCTGTACAAACAGGCTGAGGAAAAATAAAAATTGAATCTTCATTATGTAGTAGCAGTCAGTCCCATTTCTTGTGGAGTTTTATAGTACCAACAGTGGATCCCTCTTCTGGTGGGACTGGGAGAGATCTGACAGATTTTTGTGTATGGGGAGGCATCACTGTATTGGCTTGCGGTGCTACGTGAACCATACAACTCGCCTTCAGGACATGGACCATTTAGGAGTGACTTTGGGATCAGGTGTTATGCAGATTGGGAGGGCCAGGAAGAGAGGACAGAATGATTTCAAGGTCTGATGTCTATGTTCTGGTTGTAGTTCCAGCTGCGTTTCCTCTGGGTTTACTGCAGGATGTTTGAAAAAGTGGCTCCTTGTTAGTCTCGGGCAGCCTCTATGATTGATGACTCCCCTTAATCGTAAAAAGAGGACATTGGTGTTTCTGCTTAATTTGTGTGTATTTCCTGCTTTATTATTGTAATAATGATTTATTGCCATAAATGATGGAAGTTTTATAACCTATTAGCCTTTTTGGAGGTTGAAGCTGGGTGATGTGGCATGTGAATGAACTTCTTCCCAGTGACGTTCTGCTGCTAAAAGGTTACGTCCAAACCCAAACATAATATAATAAAAAGACAGCATATGGTTGGTGTATGATCTCTTAATTTAATGAAAATAGCCAGCTTCAGTTTGAGCAGATTTAGCATGCTCCACGTGGGGAAATTCATCCAATCTGGGTTCTACCTGTCTCCTCAATCAATATACTAAGCAGTAAAAATAAAGGAGCATTCAGAGAAGAGCAGCTCAAGTGGTCATAGTGCTGTACAGAAAGATGGGTGAAGAAATGGTGGAAATAGGAAACAGCAGATGCTGCTACAGGGTAAGCATCCATGATTCTTTGGGAGTAATCTGAACCATTTTGGTACCTGGCAGGGGAGCTGTTGTTTCAGGCTGGCGCATGGACGTGTAACAGAGTCGCATGGGCACATCTGAGTATCAAGAAGTTGCTGAGCGTGAAATCTGTTAGGCCAGCTGCTCCCACATGGTTTCTGTTTGTGCCTCTGTTTCTGGTGGTGAACTCACTCCAGCCGAGCCTGCGACCCTAAATACTAACACATACAATCGAATCTCTGTTAGGCTTGTGACCCCACTCTGTGCTGCTGTGACCTTGCTGGAGGTTACGACCCTGGGTTTGGGAACTGCTGGGACAGCCTGCCAGATAGTCCTGCTGGGGAAGTGGTGATGTGCCCCATCCAGGCCAGGATCATCACAACAAATGCCTTCAGATCTCACAGTAATTTGTAGGCCCCTGCCACCAGTTGGGGAGTATAGCCTATTAGAGCTGACATGTCACTTTGGTACATCAGGAACATCTCGGAGATCAAAAGGTCATAGTCCTCCCACGCTGATACAGCCTTTCTTCATGGACTCGCCTCCTCGCCTTGCTTCCCCAGCAGTTGGCTGGCAGCGAGCCCCGGCTCCCCGGCACGGCTGCCTCAGCCACAAGTGTCGACTGCGTACCCGCTGCAGCTCCTGCCCTGCTGCTGCTCCCAAGTCACCCTTTCCAAAGCAGTTCTCCCTGCACGCTCCTTGCCTTAACACAGGGATTGATGACTGTGTCTCTTTGCTGAAATGATTAAAAGCTATATTCAAAGTAATTAAAACTATATAGGGCAATGCTCGTGGAGGCAGGCAAAGCCTTTCCCTCTTTTTGTGCAAATGTAATTGTTATTCATATACCTGTATATGCAAGTGCAATCTTCCAGATTTGGGATGCTGATGGAGAGATAAACAGAAGGTAGCCTCTTGGGGATGCTGCCGTGGTCTGCAAAACTAAGTGATATGATAAGCCCTGCAAGCAGCCTTTTTTAGTGTAAAATGCAAAGTTAAAGATGCCCTAGTTGGAGATTGTTGTGTTTTGTTATACTGCAATCTAAAATGGAGTTTATAAACAAAAACACATTTCAAATTTGCTTTTAAAAAGCGCTACTTGCCGTAACGTGAAATGGTAATATTTTAATAGCTAACTGACTGATAGTCCAAGGCCAGTGACTTCATCAAACACAGTCATGGAAGTTGGGCTGTGGGATCACCGCATGATCTGGCATGGGAAGGAGCCATATTATTTTGACCTTTTTCTTTTTTTGTATCTAAACCCTGGAAAATGGCAATGAGTGTAGGAAGGAGGGAGGGGGAGATGGTGCAGAAAGATTACTTATATGGATTTAAAAAAAAAAATGCATAAAATTAGCCTCAATTTACTCTGTACAAGTCTTGAGTTTGAGCTTTACATAAAGCGCTTTGTTTAGAGATGTTGTAGGACTGGTTTGCTCTCAGGCAGGTGCACAGAGAGCACTCAAGTGAAAATGAGAACAGAAAAGTCAAGTTGTGAAGCTCGTAATCCACAGTGCCACTCAAGGAAACAGCAAATCATATGGAAATAAAGTTGGAAAATACGCTGGTTACTGTACACAATTCTCTCATATGAAAAAATTGCTTGAAACTTTCTATCTGTAACTCGATAATCCCTTAAAAACTAATTACATGTCAGAAAATGGAGCATAAAGTCTCCTCCATCTGTCCAGGTTTGGATATGGCGCACAAAGGAGCATATCCGATTCATAGTACCTCTTAGGTAATCAGATTAATATCTCTTGAGCTGAATTTACCCTTTTGATACTGAGTCTTTCATATGCTGTGTTTCACATATCACATTCTGTTGAAGCTCTGTGGCCTTTCAGTAATTTCCTTGAAATCTATATGTGGTATGTCTGTGCTCTTTTGAGCTGTTTTTGGGACATGCATCAATTAGATGTGTTTCTGGCACTCTCTTAATGGCATAGTTTCCCTAGAGTCAAAAACTGCTCCAAAAACTGAGATCATTTGTTTAATTTAAAAGCAAATGGGAATGGAACTAAAATTTCAAGCTTCAACAGCTATGTCTCTGTAGCTTTGAAGAAAAAAGCTAATAAACATGATGTCTTGCACACAAAATAAATAAATTTTTGTTTTCTTCCTAAAATATCTGATTTCATCCAATTTATTGCTTCCCTTTCTTATCTTAATTCCTATTTCTATATGGTAAATTTTCAAATTCTTATTGATTTTGTTGTTGTTGTTGCTGGTTTTGCTTAACAAACCAGTCAGCTGGATTTCCTCGTCTGCTTTTAAGGAGGAACTGTAAATGATGCAGGATGGGTCTTAATTAAAATCACTGATAATCAGTCAGAATCCAGAAGTGGTTGAAGTTTTTGGCTCTAAGATACTCGGGAAATATATACTGTAGAGGGATTGGCTGCTGTTTTTTCAAAGAGAGTAGAGGTACGTGAATTCCCATTTTCTAACAGATCTATCCCATAGTATCAATTCGCTGTCTCAAATTCCTCTTAGCCTGCATCTGTATTAGTATTTGGATTGAGATCACTACCACAGCTTTGAAGCAAGTCCTCTGTCATCTTTACTTGCTGCAGGTTGGTTCATTACATAGAGTGATTTTCAACTCTTTTGGTTTCCTGACCCTTTTGTGCAAAATTATTCCCTACTGGAGACTTGCTTTTCAAGCAAGTGTAGTTTTTTGTGTTTTTCTGTAAGGTAAATCAGAGACAATACAGCCCTCGTCTGAAGATCAGTAGGAAGGATTAGCAGGGAGCTGTAACGCCCATTGCCTGGCTGTGGTAACCTGCAGTTACCAGGCTCATGTAACGCGTGACAATGAGAAACAGGATGAATTTCAGCAGGAGAAGTGCTCATGTCTTCGCTGTGCAGTTCAGAGGCTAGTCTGCACTGAACCCTGAGGTGCCATGTCTTTCACTGTTACTGTTGTTTGTGCTACTAAATGTGGCATTCAGCCTGCTAGGGGCCTGTAGTCACATCTTGCAGCTGCAGTGACCACCTGCCCGGCGTACCCAACCCCTGGGCCCAGTCACCCGCAGCAGCCACTGCTGTAGGATCCGTTCGTAGGTCTGGTTGTTGGTTTATTTCTTGCTGTTCCTTCTGTCTTTGTTTTTTTGGTTTTGGTGAGTGTCTTTTTTTTTAACTGATAATATCTGTGGTCTCTTTAAAGAGTTGAAACAGTGGCTGTCAAGTTTCAGAGTTAGTTAATGTTCTTAAATTGCTGGTAGAAAACTGCTACCCACTGAAGGGCAAGGGACTAAAAAGATGGAGGTCTTGGAAAGTTCAGAGGTCACTTCAGAGAGTAAATCTTCCTGTTAGCATTCGGTAGGAATGAAAGACAAGAGTGAAGTTTCAGATAAAGTTCGGTGCATACAAACTAATATTGTGTCATTCAGTGTCTGAATCTCGAGAGGAAACGTTCATGGTGGATTCAAGTTAAATGCCAAAAACCTCATGATCCTTGGAATCCCCGGTTTGGTCTAATGCCAGTTCAACCAGAATAACACAAACTGTCAAAGGCTCTGGTCACGTTCTTTTCCTCCGGGTTAGCATGAGGTAACTCTGAACAGCATGGGATCAACACGTGAAGTCCTTTATATCCGTTGAGTTCATTGTCTTGGCTTATGGTCAACAGCTGCCCAGCTCTCCCTTTCCTGAGGGTGCATCTGCTTCTTAGTCACCGCCGTGACAGCAGTGTGTTACGGTCATGGGAGCTAGCATGAAATGAGCCGCTTGGATCCCGAGGTTCCGGCAGCAGATGAGTGGCAGAGAGGTCACCACAGGCTAATCTTCCTGGTATTTACCGTGAACCCTATAGATGTATCCCGAGATGAACCTGCCTTTTCTTAAAGTGAGATGTCTTCTGCTTGGATGGGAAAATCCTATGGGTGAGGGGAGGCTGCATCACCTTCATGCAATTCTGGCTGTGTAAAGGAGCTGGAAAACTCATTTTAGTTACCTGGGGCTTTCCCTTAGGTGAGGATATCTCCCTTTCCTTAGGGGTTATTAAAAGGTATTTGTGACCGGCAGGCTGAATAGTAACCGCGAACAAGTCAAATGGCACATAGTTTAGTAGCCCAGTGTATGCAATTAGGGTGATTTCAAGATTATTATAGTTTCAGCCCAGGATTTGATTGTTGTTCTTTTGCATTGATATTTATGGGGGTAGAAATTCACTTGCAGTTTGGTGTAGTGGAGTAGTGAATCAGGTGCATTTCAAGTAAATAAATAAATTGCTGTGTCTATAAAAGAGTGTATTTTCATCAGCATTCAGCATGATAAGGTATTTCCTATTTTGTTTGTGCTGAAAATTTTTTGCAATAACAGTGGTTTCAATGAAAAAAAAGTTTCGTCAAGTAACACGTTTAGTGGAGATGTTTGGTCTGATAAAATATATATCTTGAAGATGTGAGGCGAACAGGCTGAGGTTCGTGACCATAACCAGAGACATGCTACACAAACTAACATATGAGTTACTCACTCTCTCTTTCTCTCTCTCTCTCTCTCACCAGTTTTGCTCCCTCCCAACCCCAAAAATGTTTTCTGAGGTCATCCTTTTGCTCTACTAGTGAAAAACAAAACAAAAATAAAATAGTTTACCTGCCCTACTTCTTACATCTGTATGAAATTCTGTGGTGTTTGCGCTGGATTTTGCACAGGTGCTTGTGGTAGTGGTGTATTATGTTCAAATCTCTCATTTTAACAATTGCTTACCAGTGGTAGCCTTGCACGTAGCAGTGAGCAATCCCTGCACTCAATAGTGCCATTGAAAATGTTTGAGAGCTTACTACACAGTTTTGGCAGTTTAATTGCTAATGATGTGTTATTGCTTCAAAATTAATAGCTGTTTCTGGTTATGATAAAGTTGTTTTAAACCTGCAAGATGTTTAAACTGAATTTGTTGCTTCCTCTTCGCAGTGTGGTTTCCTTCTTTGGCACCATCAGTACATTGTGGTCCTGGGTGTTGGTGAGGTGACATGCCCTATTTACACTCTTTTGGAAAAGACTGCATCACGGGCACTTGACTCTATGGGGTTTTCTCAGTTCAGATACTCAGATCTGACTACCTGTAATCACTCGATTACTTGTTTGCAATGTGAAAGTGGTCTTTCTAACTTCAGTATTGTTGTATTAAACTTCAGATCTATACCAGTTATCTTTTTAATACTAACTGTGTGCTGCCTTTTGTGGAGTGAGCAGAATGATGATCAAAATACTAAACAGTATACTCCCTCACTGTTATTGTAGATAGTTAAGCTCAAAAGAAAGCCTCTTATTTGTCTCCTTCACTTCTGCTCCTTCCTTTTCCATCTTCATTCCATCTCCATGGCCACAATTCTGTATTGTTATGACTGAGGCAATCATGTTCTTTTCAATACACAGACTTTTCAAAAAATAAAGCAAAGCCTAAGATAACAGTCTATGTAATTATATATATATATTAAAAAAAAAAAAAAAAGGCAAGAGACAAAATTATTTTACCTCTTGATCTTGTAGCATCTTTCAGGGCCATGACTGGTGGCCTTTTGTGATATACTCTTCAGTAGCCTGGTGTGACCTCACAGCTGTCTCAGCTTTGAGCAGGAGGTAGGAATAGAGACTTTTTGAGACAACTTGAAATATCCTGCGAGCCTGTGATGCTGCTATTTCGTCCAGTTTTTACTTGGTCTCTTACCATCATTTTCTGTATATCCTCCTTTTTGTTGTGCCACATTTATTATGTCTATGAACTAACCTATATGCGAGGTTACATATTTTGATGACTCTCTAATATGTATCTTGTTTCTTAACTGAGGGCTTTTATGAAAGACAAGAATCTTATTCTTTTAATCTCTAATTCCTTAATCATAAATTCATCTATTTTTATTGATGTTAAATATGTTGATGGTTTGAAGATTCTTTTCTGCCATCTCAGGTGAATAAATACTTCTTAAATTTTAAGAAGGAACAGTCCTATCTGAAGGCAGAAGGAAAAAAAAAATAGTCTCTTCTTAAGTCCTCTATGTGATGTGAGATTGTTTTGAACAGTACTTGAAGAAAATCTGCTTTTTCCAAAAATCTGAACTCAGTAGATAGGATGATTCTATTCCTCCTGAAATGAGCAATGATTTTTTTTTTTTTAATGGAAAAACTACTTTTATTGGTATGCCTTAACTAGTGATTAATAGCATGCACACAGACCTAGGACATCCTGAATTTTGGCCTAATGAGAACCCTGCCCTGCCAAATCTCTTGCAGTACACATCCTCTCATAACTCACAGTCCACTTTTCTCCTCTCTTATTAATCCCAGGATAATATTAAACTACCAGTAAGTCATAGCCCTCAAATGTTGACATTCCTTGAAAAAGTAACTGGTTATAACGTCAGTGATGGTCATACCGTAACTAACCAGATGCAACCAAGGTGCATTTAAAAAGTGTTTTAAATCCCACCTGACGGTCAACATGAATGTTTTCCTAACACCTAATATAGGCTAGATGAAAAGAATTTTGGTGCTTCCTGGAAGTTTTGTATTGACACAAATAGCTATGCCTTCTCGCATCGGTAGTTAGGAAAATATTTGTTAAAAACAGACTGTACTTTTTCATAGATTTTAGCATTACTGGAAGGCACCAAGCTGAAAGACAGTGGAAGCAGTAGTTGTCTTCCTCTTCTCCTTGGACCACTAAACACAAGTGGTAATAGCATAAGCTGTTTTACTGATTTAACATCGTGTTTCAGCTTTGGCCCGGAAATTTCACTACCAAACTCAAGCAGAACGGGGGCTCGGGTTCCCATTTAGCCTTTTGCTGAATCTCTAGAGCTGTTGGGAAAGTCATTGGTGATGTAGATGGCAATTCTGCCACACATTGCAGTAAATAGGCAAATCCATTTTGCATCAGACCATAAACAACTGTCTGCTGGTGATGACATTTGGCTACTACTGGTAATGGATCCAAACCAGTGACCTAAAGGTAAAATGTAATTTCTCCTACAGTCAGTCTGTCTCTTGACTCAGGCTGAACTCGTGGAACAGCAGTGAAAAAGCTGTATCTTATTGCACTGTCTATGAGCCAAAGACTGAGTCAGAAACTCCGTGTAACTACAGTTGATAGATGGTTGGATGGTTTGGGTTTTTGGGTTTTTTTGAGCTTTGATGTACTTGGGTAGAAAATACTTGAAGAGAGCCGCTGCCAAAAGCTGGCAGAGGCTTAATTTTCTGACCATCTTTTATTAACAGTTCCCACTTGTAGTTCTAGACTTAAGGTCCTGTGTATGATAGGAGCATGTGTCAGTGGTTATGTGTGTACTAAGCTATTTCGTTACTTTTAATTGGAGTTATTTCCCTGTTAGTTAAGAAGGAATGTGTATGTAAACAAGGGCTTTTCCTCCTTAGCCAGACTGTTCTGCCAGCAGTCTTACTGATAGGATAATCCTGTGGCTGTGGGTTAGTCGGTGATGATGTCGGGGAACCTGATTCTGGCACCTCTAAATAAATCCTGGAGGACACAGGTCCCTGATAAGGGGGAATCGTACTGTTTACACTTTAGTGCTTGTGCAACCAAAGTTGCAAAAGGAAACACATGAAAGATAATGTAGTGTAGTTTTTAAAGTATATTTGTCCTTTGGCCTTTACAGATAAATATCTGATGTACTAGAGGTGGACATGGTAAATCCATGTGCTACAAAACTCCTGACTATGATTTTGGTTCCAGGATATAATTTGTTCCCACAAAATCAAATCTGTCCTGAAGATGATGGTAAATGCTTGTTCCTAAAAGCAATTAATAGAATGGGTGTGTATATTTCCCAGACTATCAGAATTAGGTAAAACATTAAGTGCATAAAAGAATGCTGGGATGCTAGGAACACTTTTAAATAGCAGCAGCAGCAGCTACTGACTTTTTTAAGATTTCGCTTGTGAATTTAGTGCTGTGGAATGGTGCCAAATTAGTTCCATTGATGCGATGGTTTCCCAGGCAATTCCCAATATGGGTAGTGGGACTGAAGTCTTTTCCCCTTTTGACTCAACAACATGATTGCACACAACTTTTATGGGACATCTTCATGGCTTATTGGGTTATTCCATTTATCTCCTTGTCTGGTTTTTAGCTCCTTTTTAAAGATTAGACATACTTCTGTGTTGTTCTGCTACACCCAAATAAAGGCAATGTAAATGAGAGGAAAGAATGCGAGTTTGTGCATACAACATAAGAAATTGTCTTAAACGGTGATTTGGAGATTATCCTGGGTTGGGAAAGTAGTTGAAACTTCCTCAGCAGAAGCAGTCTTTGCTAATCAGCTCCGGCAAAGAGCCTCTTAATGTGATCCCAATACACTTTAGCAGGATTGCCACGTAGAGAAAAGGAATGCTTTTTAATAGTCTTGGTACAGTAATAAACTTCTTTTGGAATTTGCATCTGTTTCTGATCCTCAAACTTTGAGGATGATACGGAAATACTGGACAAGAGTTCAGAAGAGGGCCACAAAAAGAAACAAACAAACAGTCCTTGTTGTAGAATGGCTTTCCAGGGTAAGGCTTCGGGAGATCAGTGAGAACGTGAAACTGTAGAGGTCTTTATGCTTGGAATTGCTATTTTAACTATTCAGTCTTCTTTGTTGTTCAGGCAAGCGTCTAGGAATGTGCAGTGACTGGAAGAAGTAGCAGTAAACTTCAGCCTTAGAAGACACATCATACTAACAGTATGGATAACTGAACTTTGGGACAGCACACGTGTGACGCTAGTACACTAGCTATTACTTGAAATATTTGAGACTACCTGAAATATTTGTATAAAACAATCTTTAACCCAGCTTCTTGCAGTGCAGACGTAGATGTTGCAGGGCAGGGTGGATGTTCACTGGAAACTTCTGGCTGTACATACTGCTATGATTTTACAGTAAGGGAAAATGAGATTGGAGAATGAAAGGCCAACTAAATGCGGTCCATTTGCTACATCTCATAGGTGAAGGGACAAAACTGTTTTTGCACTGTAATCCTTGGGTTTTGGCAGAGCCTTGTTAGAATCTGGCGGAGAAGTGCGTCTGTGGAAGAAATTAAGATCTGAAGTCATCCCGAGGCATGAGAGAATATGCATACTTAAATATTGTTAGTGACATGCAGTTTTATGATTATTTTTTTTTTCTAGAAAGTTTCAAGGAAAATTCTTCTTTCACTTTTGGTAGGTATTATGCCTAATTTAGGCATACTCACTCATAGCTTGTATGTATAATGTTAGTTTCTGCATGGCAGTGACACGTAAGCTTGGTGAGGTGCGCAACCCAGACTTGTGTATCTGTGCTTTCTTTTGAAATGTGTCCTCACTGAACTTCTGGGATTTTAAGAACAGTGATGCATGGATACAAATTACAGTTCCAGACATATAAAGCAGAGTTCTCATAGAATGAGTTTTGTGCTCTGTTGTGGAAGAGCTTAACTTCCCTCTTAGTGACTCTACAGGCAGATGTTTTCATAGCCTCTCTCTGGATGCAGCTTTTCCTGGCCACATGCTGCTCAGTCCTTTGGGGTTTTAGTGGAGATGAAAAGTATAGCAAAGCTCATCTGAGCTGTGGCCAGTAATATTTACCATCCCCTTCTCCCCCCTCAAAAAAAGGCACTTATTCACTCAGACACCACAGCTCAGGAAGGTTTGCATACTTTGCAGTGTCCTGGATACAGAGGGCTTGGATGAAGAATACAAGTCAGATTGGAAAGATGTGGACTAAAGTGTGAGTGCTGCATGTTCCCATGGGGAATATTTGAATTGTTAAACTGGTTGCTGTCAGTGTCAGTATGCAAGTTGTTCGCCTGTCATACATAGGCATCATAAATGTGTCCAAAATAATACTTGCCTCCAGCCAAATGGGATTTCTGGATTGTACCGAGCTCATCAATGATTTCCACAGCAATCAGTAAATGTGTTAGCCGTTGCTCTCTGTTTCTATCTGGTTTGGTGGACCTGGATCTCTGGTGCAAAAAGCATTGACCCAATACAGAAGGAGGTCTTAGCCGGAAGGAGGATTAGCCACTTATCTTAACTGAGATCTTATTCCCTTCTGGTTATATGACTGTCAACAGCCCCTTTTTTGAGTAACCCCCGCTCTCCTGTTGTGGCCTGTGAATGTAGGCATATTCTAAAAGATCATTTATCTTAAGCAGGGGCAGAATTGAGACAGAACAAAGTAGAATGGTGAATGTAGAATGGCACTATCTCCAAAGTCTTTAAATGTTGGAGTTGTAAATGGGTTATATGTGGCAGTTTCGCTATAGCCTGGTGAGGAGGGAAGATGGGGAAGAAGAAGCCATAATATTAAAATTTTAACTGTAAGCAGGGTGTTTATATACTTTATAACATGACAGTAAATAGTGACTACTAGGCATGGACCAGCATCTCACAAGTCTCAGGAGTCTGATTCGTTTCTGGAGAAGGAGAACAACAAAGAATGAGTAGTCTGGGTTTTCCTACAGAAGTCTCCAGATTTTCTTTTCCTTTGCAGAAATAATAACCTCTGTGAGTACCTTGACAATTAGAATAGCTATGATGAAAACTGCTGCTATAATCATGGCACTTGAAATACACTTTTGAAATACTTAGCAATGTGCAAGTCTGTGATGACCCAGTGGGGCTGACTGGCAGCCTGGAGCTAGCAGGGACTGAGCTGGCAGTCTGGAAGCTGATCTTCAGAGGAAAAAAAAAGGATTCGTCTTTATCATAGTGAAGTATTGAGCTTCTGTTGGGCAAATGAGAGGATAAACACATCAGTGACATAGGAACAGTGTTTCTGGAAATGACTGTGTAGGCTGCTCTATCCCCGTGGGCTGCAGAGTAACTACACTGTAAATCGGTAGCATAAAGAAGTGACAGCAGCTGAGGTAGTATGTGCTCTAAGGGCAGTAGGTCCCCAGCTTATTAAGCTTTAGAACTGCAGGACTAGATGAAAAACTGCTAGTTGAAGAGCATGGCCCAACTGAACAAACTTGTTTCGTAACAGATAAAGTCTGTTTTACAGCTATAAATGAATGTGTTCTGAGACAATTCACAAATTGACGTATTCCTGAGCATCTTCATCTGGGAGTTGTTTGGTTACGTGAAAGTAGACCTTTAAGCTGATTTCTGGATGGAGACTTTAACAGACGTTGGAGGTGTGTAATAGAAATGGATATAATCTCCCATATTATGTCATGTCACGTTAGGACATGGAACATTTTATACATGGAACCAGCACTGAAGGCAGCAGAAATGAATCCTGCTTCCTCCTTGCCAGCTGATGTAGTCAGGATCTCACTTGGCAGTCTGTGGCTCATATAATGACTTTTGGAAAGACTATTTACAGAAGTGGAACCTTTTAAAATGAAGAACTGAAGTCATTAAATCAAAGGATGGCAAGCATAAACCACAGGAGAGACCTTCTGGATTTATCTTTCCTTTGGGTGACCAAATTCACATGTTTTAAATTAATGAGATGGAGCCTAAGGGAAGGTACAAGAGAGAAGAGGAAATTTTTGAAGTTGCTTCACCTGGTTCCCTTTTGAGAAAGCACATCTCAATTCCTTATGGTCTCTGCACAAGTGTTTATACAATGGCTTGTGTAAGAACAGCTTCCTTTAAAATGTTCTGTTCTGTGAATGGAGATGTCTGTGGGGTGGGGAGCAGGAAATTCTTATCATTGAACATTATTGAATTGTGTTTGTTCAATAACTACCTTACCATAAAAGACAAATTAAGTGTATTCATCAGGAGGAAGTGAATGATCACAGATGAGAAGAGGTGAAGGGATCCTTTGCTGTCAACTCAAGAGAAGCAGGGTTCAGCACTTCTTTCACGACATGTCCAAATTACTGTGCTTGGAAGTGGGATTCAGATGAAAAGTAATATTTTTTCTGTGATTTTTATGCCTTCAGAAGGAAGATGTTATCAGCTTTGCAAATGTTGTGTTCTTGCTGCACCTGGCAAGAGGGCAGGAAAGTCAGTAAACCATGGCTGTCATTTGTGTCTTACTCTAAATTAGTGTCTCATTTTGATTTGGTTTCCTACTCTCTGTCAAAACTCTCTTGTGTAACTTCAGTTCCTCTCAAAATAACTGTCTCTCCCGAGTATCTTGTGGTGAAGTGGTGGTTTCAACTTCCCTTTGGCTGAGTTCCAACATAAGGGATAATGGATCTTTATTTTCTCTTTGGTTGCTGCTCTCCCTGCTCATCTTTATCATCTTTTATTACTGAAATTTCGGAAAGTGGATTTCTTTTCCAGTGCATACAATGGTCTCCTGCAGTTGTTTTGCGTCAGGGAGGATGCTTTCAAATGTTCAGTTACTAGCATGACAGTGCTACAGACTGCAGACAGTGTTAAGTGCTGTCCAGTCCTATTCCTTGTTTCATCGTTGTGTATTTTCAATGGGGCTGTAAACAATTCCGTATAGACAGACATCATCGTTCTTGTCCTGGAGGATTTTGCTACAGTCAGGCAGGTGAAGTTGCAGAGGGCAAAGCTGTGCACCACGCAGAATACTGCATGTATATACTATCAGAAAACATCTACGTAGAGAACAGGAGAAGAAGGACTTTCAAAGGGACTTGGGAGAGAAGAGGAAGGCTGTGACATAAGTCAGAAGATGGGAGAAGGCCGTGTATACAGAGTATGATTATCTATCAGATGAACAGATGAAACTAGAGGTCATGTGCTATGCTGGGAATTAAGAAAAAGTTGGATCAATAGAAAGCCACAAAGTTCTATGGACTTGAAATATGGCATGAAGGAGCTTACACTGGATTTAGTAGTGGAGAGAGAACTGCTGAATTTAAGGGGATGGAGGGAGCGATGAGCATGAAAGTTTATTCTAGCAGAGAAATGTTACATGAGTGTGAAAGTACAACAAGGATACATTGGAGAGCCGAAAAGGATCGTGTTTTATGTTAAAGGCAAAAATATTTTTTTTTCTTTCCATCTCATCTTCACATGGAGAATGAACCTTCAGCCAAAGTTCTGGATCCAAGCAGCCTTGGTGCTAGAGAAATCAGTATTTTAATGTTTTGACCCTTCTTAGGGTGTTTTCTTCTAATTTGAAAGCTTCCTTACCAATCCTTTGCTAGATGGTACTCCTGTAGATAAAATGGTGATTTTCAGTTGACAAATCTGGACTCATCAGACATTTGTTAAGGACAAAATGTTGTGAGTGGATGAATCTGCCCGAGTTAGCTGTCAGATTCAGCAGCTAAAGCCCTAGCAATCCTTTATGTTGATATGAGGTCAGAAAACATCTGCCAGGAAATTTCATATATTAGATGCTGTTTTTCAAATAGAGGAGCATCTCCATGTAGCAGCCAACTTCTGGGATGCCCTCATCTCTTGGTGTTTTATCCTACCACATCCCAACATCCCGTAAAAAGGACAACATAAAGTGAAGGACTGTGCTTGACAAAGGTGAGAGATTTCATGGTTTCTCCAGAACTCATGCTTAGTATAGTATGGATTTTTCATGTATGTCCAGCACTGCTGGAGAATGATAAGGGGGAGAAAAAAAGAAAAAAAAAAGGAGGAGGAAGTTACTTAGTAAAATTAAAGCAAACTCCCAGCTAACATTTGATTTGTAAAGCCCTTTTACTTAGCTGTTGTAGCTGTTCTAAAAAACATTTAATTCCCGTTTCCATAGTTGCCTAAATTAAGCTTCTTTAAAAGACAGGAGTATCAAGTTCTAATGCACAGTTCCCTTTCAGAAAACGTTCTCAGAGTGATGAATGTCTGAAACAGCTGGAGCTTTCACATTCCACGTCTCATGCATAAACATGCAGATGTTTCAGGATATACTAGAAGATGTGTGTGTGTGTATGCATGTAGATGGATTTATTAATGACTACATACTCACAAGTCTTTTACAATTGATAGGCAATATCTAGGCAAATCAGAGGAATGGCTATTCCCATTATGTTTTTCTAGGGAGATGTTTTGCTTATCAGATCTTTTTTTCCCCTACTAGTGAAGCACTCTACTTAGGGGAATCACGGACTGGTCTTGGTACCAGTGGCTTTTTAGGTGTGTTTAATTAAGGCAGGATTTGAAGATGGAGACGCTAGGCATAGTTATGACAGAACATGGTTGCAGAATTTTGGATACGTGAGTATTGGCAACACAGAAATTTTGATCAGTTGTTCACATGTTCTTTAGCCGAACACCTCAGCCTGTTCACATCTTGCCTGTAGTAATGAAAGTATAGCAACCTTTAGAGTTGGAGACATAACACTCACATAATGCATAATACACAAAAAGTTGATTAAAACTTTTTTTGTACATGCAGGCTGTTTTGTTGGATTATAAATACTTAAAATGGCAGTCCTTCTGCCACTTTACACTGAGTAATATTTGCATAGAAACATTAGCTTGCACAAACATTACCCGCTTTCTTCCTGGTTTCAGTATTTTCATTTCTTTTCTGTCCACTTTTTGTTTTTAATCCTTAAATCAGTTAATTACAGATAATATATAAATACAGGTTATTTCTATTTAAACACAATGGTCTGAAACCATAGGCCTGAGATGATGGGGAACATTTTTGTTCTTTACTAGTATAGCAGATGCAACATGTCCAGTTTCCAAACGCACCGTATCATCTTCAAATAGATAATTTATCTATTCTCTTAGGGTGCTGTTTCAGCAGTGGATGTTAGCAATGTTTAAAAACAGCTTCTTTGCTGAAAAGACAAACCAACAAAAGTGACTAACCTTTAGGCAGCTAAACTTCAGTTTTGAAATAAGTCAATATCGTATTGTGCAAAATTGCTGGAAGTTTTCTGTCTAACTCAGATACGGTATTGAGTTTTTATGAGAGGTGATGAGGTCAAACCTCCAAATAATAATGTTTGCTATATAATGTCCTCATAGGTATATTTGTCGGCGTGCCAAGAAGTCAGAGGGTAAAAATATCAGAGTTCGTAAATACGGGCTTTGTGAGCACGGGCATTGGATTTCTCTCTGCAGAACTTCTCTCTGACTCTGCTTGGCATCTCATCAAATACAAAATCAGCCCGATATTACATTAATCCTGAGAAATAAAAGAGCAAAGTTTCCATCATACTGGAGTTGTTATACATTTTCTTTTTTTTTCTTTTTTTTCCTTTCAGTTTAAGAATTTTAAATTAGCTAATAAAATAGTCCAAATTCTTCTGAGATCTTAAAGGATAATTTAAAATGCTGACAGTCAGATGCTAGTAATGACTCTGGTGCTGCTTGCAATTAATCCGTAATGATTGTAGATTCTGTACCCCAGCCAGGGTTGTTGGGTGAGGGGAAAAATGAGACAAAGCCCATTAAGGTCTCAAAAAGTTAAAAAGTGACTTCTGAAATATACATGGTCTTCTGAGCACAGAGGGCAGAAAAGTCAGCAGAAAAGAATATATATATTGTGAACTGGAAAGAAATCGGTGCCTTTGAAATCATATCCCTTGCTTTGCCCTAACTCTGGCTGCAGCTTTTAGCTTCCACCACATGTTTACATTGGAATCTCTCTTTGTGCATATAGAGTTTGTTCTCTTATGAAATTATGTCTCGGGGGAAGGATAATTTAAAGCCATTTCCATTTGTTATGTCTGCACCGAACTAGGCTATTAGGGGCTGTTAATGCTGGATAAACTCAAAACCTACAACTACCTTCATCTGTGGATTATAGAATCTGTCCAACAAATTGCATGCTGATATTACCAGCGTAAGGAGCTATGTATGGGCCATTTCCAATTGTAGCCAGTGCCGGGGTCATTTTATATTGTAGCCAACATCAGAGTTGTGCTGCTAATCACAGATGTGCATCTGACTTCGCTTTAGGAAGACTGAATTTATAAAGGTTAAGTCTGATGACAGTCAATGTAATTTTAGGTTTCTTAGGTTAGCAGCCCTTGCTGGACAGCCTTTGAGAGAACTTGGACTGCGTTTTCTGTAATTCAAGACCTAGGATAATCTTATTTTGTCTAAAAAAAGCTAATTATAAGTTCAAGCACAGCAGTAAGCCAGGGACAAGTTGTAAGCTGTGCTTCAGGAGTAGGCACAGACAGCACTGGAAGTTGGAGGCACATTGCTAAACTGAAGTTTTTCTATCTATGCTTTGGCATAAGAATGATCATGTAACAGTGTAACATTCGCTTATTTTAGCTATGAATTACCATTCCTTCATTGCTTCGGACAACAGCTTAATGAATGGTATGGCTGGGAGCCAAGAATCAACCCATTCATCTGTACCTGCTCCTCATTCACTCTCTGACCAAGGGCTTCTATTGTAGTGGTAAGCCTGATTGACCACATTTATGCTGGGATCCAAGACCCAGGGGCCAGTGGTACCCTGTTTGAAAAACATGCATTCCTGTCTGTGTGTAGTCTTAGCCAGTTGTAGCATTATTCTTATCAAGACTGGTAAGTTCAGATACCAGTTATCTGCTGTTTATAATTACAGGATCCATTCAGGAGATTTATATATTTGTTGCAGATGAATGCTTTTATAAGTGGAAGCTTTTCTCAATCTCTTATCTAAAATATTGGGCTGCAGACATCACAAAAGCTTATTTTCTGGAGAAAATCTGCTGCATTTTGTTTTGCTTTCTTTGACTGAGAGATGGAAAAACAAATCATTCCTTTGGTATGTCCCAGATGACTCCAATTGTGCAGATGCGTAAAGGTGAAAAAGAACAGAACAAAGTTATAATTCACAGAGTATAAAATCTGTCTTGCTTAAAATTTCCCCATCACACTCATGCCCTTATTTTCTTATGGCAATAGTTTTGCATCACTGGAATTCTGACTTCCTAAAATGCCTAGGAAGTTTTAACTCATTCTGAATAGCCAGGACTAGGAGGAATGAAATAGCCTTAACAGTGATGATTATTATTTATGAAAGTTTCAGAAACTTGTGTTGTTTTTAAGGTGCTGTGATTCTCACTTACTGAGATAGAAGTCAGAATTAGTTTGACCCATTCACAGGGATTACCTTCAGTGCCTGTGAGTAAAGCGTGTTGTTTTTATCATTCCAGAAATATCCTGTATGTGGAATTCAGTAAGGGGACAGAAGGGAGTATTAGTTTTATGTACAAAGTTTTCCCTGGAGTGGCGGGGGAAATTGTACCTACCGGTTCCCAATCAGTGCCAAACCAGTGACTACCACCAATACTGGAGAACTGATTTTTTCTGCCAGGTACAGCTGTTGATTCTATACTCTATACTAAATGCTATTCATGATGGGTGTTTGTTGGTTGCTGTGGGGTGCTCCTTCACCTCAACCAAGTCTGTCCTAACCTTCAGATGAAAGTCGACAAGAGAAATGGGGATCTGCTCTGGAAATCAGTGTGGCTCCAGTGGGGCAGCTGCAGTGAGCACAAGTATGAAGAAGACCAGAAAGCATAAATTCAGGTACTGCTCTAGCTGTCAGCCACAAGCATTTGATGAGATAAAGGAGTGGGTGAAGTCACGTATGTCCCCATCAAAATAGGGAGAAAAATAGCTGGGAACTGTGATTGTGAGTCACAGTTTCCTCAGCTGCTCATTGTAGAGCAACTACAATGCACTGTGCAGATATAATCTAGGCCTTCATGTCCTGAGGTGGATGCTTTTGGTTAAAATACCAGTAAATTTGCCTACGAGCTGTACTTCATTCTTTGTTTTAATCCTTTCAATTTTGAGCATATCCTTTGAATAGTACTCAGAGAAGGGATGACTTGTTGGTTATTTCAGTTCTGCATTGTGTTTGCATTTCCTGTTTGTCGGTGTTAGATTAACAACATTTTCAGCAAAATTCTTGGTGAATTTGTATCTTAGACATTGTTGTGAAAGGAGAAATATAGATCTAATGGGAAACTATTTGCTTTTGTGTTGTTTTTTGGGGGGTTATTTCTTTTTGTCAAGTTTCTGTTGGTTAGTTTCCTTTACCTTTATAATCACAGCATGATTAAGTTTACCTCATTGTCTGAATTTCTGCTTTTTTTGAAGGTGGAGGCAGTTTTAACAGTAAAGTTCAGTGTTGCATCCCCTAGGGCCCAGTCAGGAGGAATTGTCCTGAGTTCCTTGGTAGTGCATCAGTAACAACTGCAACCTTTGCATCAACAGGAATGGGGTTCTTCTAATTGTTTGGAAATTATATCTTCTGTTGGATTAAATGAAATACAAAAAATCAGCATCAACTCTGATATTTTGCTATAGAAGAAATTTCAGTAACTTGGGGAAGGCAGGGATTAAAAATTCAATAGAAATTTTACATACTGTAAAGAGGGAGAAGAATATTTAGCCCACTTGTCTTAATCGTTACTGGTCACTTGTGAGTTTTGAAAACTATTACATATTCAACTCTTGAAAGTGCGTGTTTTTAGGAATCATAACACAAACAGTGCTCTGCTTTTCCATTCTTTTCATTAGAGTCATTGTTTTCATTTGCTGTTTTTTTAATCACTCCAGCACAAATAGCGTGGTGTGTCTGTATAAACTCTCATATTCAGTGTTTGGCATTCCTCTGGATAATAAACTGCATTTGCCGAGGAAGGCTAACCTAGATTGTGAAATTCAGCGGCTGGTTTTTGTATAAGGATGCCGGGCAGAATTTTGAACTCGTATTCAAGGTAAAAGACTCAAGAAGTTAATTAAGAGGGGATTAATCTTCCTTCATACTTGCTGGATAAAGATCACAGGCTTCAGGTTTTGAGGAGAGAGAATGAAAAAGATCCTCGCTGCCAGTGGCCATGAAGCTGAAATGCTTTTATTCCCTAGAGAGGCAGAACTCATCTGCTGCTTCCCCTCATTTAAACTCATGACACTTCAGTTTCCTGTTTAGTTTGTATCTAAGTGGATTTGCTTTTAGATTGCAGATAGTTGTTTGTGTATTCTTTGCTAAGGATTATTATTTTTTCCTTTAGCTGCTGGCTTGGGAATTGCCTGAACAGTGTTCTTTATTGAAAGGATTACGTGCTACCTTAGATAGGGGTCCCAGAGGAAGCAGATCCCACATAAAACCAAAACACAGTGTTTCCAGGTTGCCGCTCGCTAGGTCTTTTAGCAGTGATCTACTTGTTGTAACCTGGTAGGAAAACAAGTTTGTAGTGATTCTTAGTGTCCACAGCACCACTTGCATTGACAGAACAGGGCAGGTCTGTGTTCCTTTTGGTGGACAGTCACAGTGCGTCTTGGGGTCTGGCACCCAGCTGGTCATGGTGATGCAGTGGTTTCTTTTGTTGGCTGGATTCATGTCCTCCCTCAGTCTTTAGACCCATTTAGGTTACTGCTTACATTCCCTTTATGGCCTTGATCACCTTTTTCTTTTTTCTTCAGTGAAGCATCTGTAAGACTAGATAATTTTTTTTTCTCACGTCCAAGTCTGCAAATTTGCCCTGGACCTGCTGGTGGAACCAGGAAGACACTGTAAGCAAAACTGGCTTGTGTTGCCTGGCCGCAGAAAAGAGATTGTGCTCCCTTCTATCCATGTTTAAGCCTCCCATGCCTGCTGCTGGGTCATTTCTAGTGGATTCTTCTGGGGTATCAGCTCTTGAAAGCTCTGTGCTTCTTTTCTACAAGAGGAAAACACGTCCTGGTAGAAGCCAGCATTCCTAGCTCATGTGGCCGTTTCTTATGGAAGCTTTGTGGACTGGAATGTCAAAGATTGCCAAGTATGTTGTAAATGTTTCTTTCCAAAAAGTTGCAAAAGCATGGCTCAGAGTTCAGTATTTTGAAATAAAGCAGGTAAGTCTATTGCCATTGCTGGGCTATCATCAGGAGGAGAAGGAAATAGGCAGTTGCTTCTCAGTGAGATACTCTGTTTTGCCCTATCAAGTCCAGAGCTTTCATGTTCCCCCTTTGCTAGCTGATCCAGGTATTGGTGCAAGAACACAGAAATCTTGACCTTTATTCTTTTCAGTTTGACCCCTCACGAGGCACACCATTGATATTTCTGTGTTTGATTTACTTCTAGAGAAATGAGTGACTCGCTTGTTCTTGTGACAAGTGAACATTTGCATGTAGTATTGTGCCTTACACACCTTGTGATTGTCAGCAACAGCCCCAAGCAGGTCAGCAGTGCGGAAAAGGCCTCACAGAGATAAAGTAAATTAAGGAAAGAATCTCTCACAATCTATTTGACCTCTAAGTATGAAGCAAGCGTTCATACTGCAAAGTGCTCCTCCATTGATAGGTATGATACTCTGTTGCTAGGAAAAAAGTGACATCCTCTGTTGGATTGCCTAATTTGCTTTCACAGTAGTTCTGAATTAACATTTAATTGTGTTTCTGCATGTGCACTGTGGAAAAAAAAAAAAAAAAGGAAGAGGACATGCAAGAGGCAGAAAGAACAGGATTTGGAGAGAGAAGATGAAAGAAAACTAACACAGGCCCTTCTGAGAGTTTGAAGTTTGCTACTGAGACTCGGGATGGAGAGCGCTACAGCCTGTAAACCTGGTTTCTCAAAAACCATGCCTCTCTAATCCCCTGCATCCGCTGAGGGCCTCTTAGTATTGTTGTAAAAGGTCTGTTTTGCAGAGTGATTTGATTCCCATAGCCATGGGCAAAGGCACCCAAGCAGCTCTTGTTTGATTAAAAAGCTGAATTGTTTGTTGGTGTCTGTAAACACAAACAGCTGCTTTCTGAAACCACATAAAAATGGGAGCCAGATTGGTTCTTCTGCTGCAGTTTTAAACAACTCGCTAGCTAGGAGTATATTTTCTTTTGGAAATTTGTTGAGACGCGTGTTAATAAATTCAGGCAAAGAAGCGTGTGTACTTAGCTTGCTTTCGTTCTGCCCTGCTTGGCTTTGATGAAGGCTGTTTCTCCGGTGTTAGCACAAAAGTGACTCAGCTTGCTTCAGGTAGTAGTTTTTACAGCGACTTGAAAATGTGACCAAAATGAAGAATAGTACAGGATCAGTCAGCAGTATCTATTTCTGTTTTGCAGCACCCCTTTTTTTTTTTTTTTTTTTTTTTTTTTTTTTTTTTGTATTTGTCCAGAAAAGAGAAGGCGAGGTACTGGAGACCCTCTGCAGGCCTTACTGCTCTGAAGCAATGACTGCTGTTGTTGAGTTTATGGCTGTACTTTCCTCCCCACAGAGTACACAAGCAGGTATACCCTGAGTAAACTCAGCAGGTATAACTGTGTATAACTGAGTAAACTCAGCTTATAACAGAGTAAACTTAGAGCAGGTATAACTGTGCTCAGGGATGTGGTCTCCTGGGTTTTGATGCTTATGTTTAATGTATTTCATTTTCCTTTGCAGCTAGCTAATCTGAAGGTTATGGGCTGCCTCTCCCATGCTGCTGCATAGCCAGTGTCCTTAGCAGATATTTTCACGTCATTTTTATTAACTTTATCTATGTATAGTTGACTATTGAAAGGACCATCAACAGGATGAATAGAAGACATTAGGCAATTCCCTACCTGAGATTACTAAAACCAAAAGGTTTTGAATAGTCTTGTTTAATACTTCCTGTTCACATGATTTTTCCTCTCACTCAGGGTGGACAGTATAAACCAGTTGTGTAATTATTGTTTGCCAGGAACATGGAATATGAAAAGCAGTATGCAAAGCCAAGCTTTACTATTATAGTAGTTTGACTTCCCATTTCTTAGACACTAGTTCAGTTCTTTTTGCTGTGATTGGATTCCCAACCTTTCAGATACAGTCCATGTATGCAGTGACATGTATTTTATTATAAGGAGATATTGCTTACATATGCACACAAGGCTTTTGAGAAGTATTCTGAAATTACAGGACTAGGCATCTGGAGACCTGGCTTCTGTACATGGCTTTGCCATAAACTTCCTGAAGGACTTAAGCAAAGTTGGAAAGTTTTTTACACAATTACATTGAGCAGTACATAATCCTGTTCTGGGGAGTAACAAAATCAGTACAGATCCATGCTTCATTATGGATTCTCTCCTCCCCTGACGGACTGTGAGAGTTAGGATTAATGAGGGCTCTTCCAGCTTTTTACCTTCCTTTCCACTTGACTTTGTGTCCTGGGCAACATTTTTATTTTTTTTACTTTTAATCCAAGTTTTCTTCACTTGAATGTGCTTAGCCTTTGACCAGCTATAAGGGAAGGGCTTCTCTCCCCATCTCCATTTTACTTTGCAGTGTAACCTAGAGGTTATAACCACCCCAAAGCTGTCTTTCTGCTGATCCCCTTTTTATGTGTGCTGGGGATAATGCAGCTTTTCTAGAGAGACCACAAGACTTGATTCATTGATGTTGTAACAACTGTCAAAATCTTGTGACAGAAGCGGAAAATTTTGTTGACTTTGGAAAGAGAGGTGGCTATAGCTGTAGTCTGGGTTCCAGCTGTAGGGGCATTTCTATTAACTAAAAAGGGATTCAGAACCTTATCCTGAGATGTTTTGATGAACTTAAAATAATTGAGAACAGTTTTTGTTTAGCTCTGGGTATTTCCTGAATATGTTTGCAAGTCAGACTGTGTAGTGCTGGGCTTAAAAGCCTGGCTCCAGCTTGAGTTTTGTTAAAACAAACAGAATTTATCATGGAGAGGTACATGAAATTTTGAAAAATTTCAAGTAACAATTAGTGGTGCTGTTGATAGCACAGTCATATACTTTTTAATTAAAAGTATGATCTTACATAGATGTCTAAAGAAAAAGAAAAGAAACTTTCTCTGCATATGCCATTACTACCATGCACTACCGAAGTGTCTCAGCATTTCCTGAGTATTTACAGTACAGAAATAATGACAGCAATCATACGGTCTGTCTTCTTTACAGGCTGAAAAGGAAATCAGGTCAAGGGTTGGTTACTGCATGATCTTTCTGGTGTCACAGAGGTTTTGAAGAAATTCAGGGAAAACTACTTTGCTGATGTCTGTAACTTTGAACATAGTTATACCCATGCTGTTGTCTTCTGGTCCAGGGGAGAGCTCTCTTCCTGGTGCAGGCAGGAGCATCCTCTTTTGCTCTGGCAGCCTGACTGCTCTGGCACAGTGGTGGCTGACTGTGGACACGGCAGAGAGGTGGGTCACATAGCGTTACATATAGTTTTGACTGATCTACAAATATCAAGGCAGAAATCTTGAACAAGATGCTGAGAGGAAAACACATTTTTTTATCAGTAAGTTGAGGGATTTATATTCCTCAGCTGATGTACTTGCAAAAATGCTAGACTTCACTCCTCGGTAGAATAAGTAATTTAGCCTGGTGGTCACAAATGTCACACTTGTTCTTCAGAGCAGTGTTGGTCATAATGGGGGACGTTATCTCTTCTGTTTTAGGTAGAGAAGGTTGAATAAAGATCGATCAAATGACAGCAAGAAAGGTTATGCAGAGTAAGTAAAAAGGACAAGAAGACCAGAAAAAATAAATGGGGGTGTTTTGTATTCACATGTGCTTGAGTACTGTTTAACTCACCTTTGCTCCTCTGAGCATCCCTCATAACCAGAAGCTCAATAGTGTGGGATAAGCATCAGCTGTAGCTACTTTTTCCTTTGTCTGCCACACATATCCTTCTTTCACTCTTTTCCTCAGTGCTTCACTTAATTCTTGTTGATTTCTCTGTTGTTTGATTCCTGCCTACCCGTCTTACAAGTGAAGCAAGATTTTTTAGTACCTATATGAAGAGGAACAAATGAAAAGCAGGAGGTCTGGAGCACACCTTCAACCATAAAGCTCCAGGAAACAGCCAGGTGGGAGAACCCTTTGTGCTGCTGGAGGAGGATGCCTTGCTCTCTCAGCTCAGATTGCAATTTTGCTGCTGTCCAGGCTGCTGCAGCAAGGCTTGGAGGCCTGAGAAACACCCCCATGCTGCGCACAGGGATGGCACCGTGGGGATAGCATTGGAAGACGGGACAGCGAGGACGCTGGCCCTCCCACAACACTGCCTCCCTTCCCCCTTCCTTTTCTTTCCCACTTGCGCACAGTGCTGTGGCTCGGAGGTCATTTGTTTCCCACAGCTTCACAGAACACTGTAGCAGAAAGGGGGACAATGGTCCCTTACAAGGGGTGATGTGAGGCTGTCTTTCATCTCTAATAAGCCCCTTCACTTGCACTGGGAAGCCTGTTGTGCGTGTGTGTGCATGCACGGTTCCAGTGTGAAACACTCCGCAGCTTCAATAGATGTAAAGCATCTAGGCTCTTTTGTTTTGGTTTTGAAATGGGCAACTCTTGGCATGTTGCAGCCTGAGGTGGGTTTTCTGTTCAGCACAAGTACATCAGGAGACATCATTTTTCCTTTTCACATAACTATTAAAATCGAGAGCCCATCTGGTCAGCATCAGTCAGCAGAAGGACTTAACCCAGAAAGCAAGGAGAGGAGGGAACAACTATCTGTAGCTCGCCTCTGCCAAGCACAGGCTGTCTTGTGCTTGGGATGGATCGCTAACTGAGCGTGGCAGGGGGCTGGCAAGCTGGTGAATTGACTCTCCTGGCAGTTGCCTGAAACCCACTGGCGGATGGCAGCTATTTGTGAAATCCACAGTAAAGGAGACTAAAAAGGGTGGCATCTACCCAGTCTGCAAACAAAAATGAAATTCTGTAGCTGCCGTCTTGAGCCTGCAATCAAATCACTGGAGCTTTTGAGGGTGATGGGGAAAGCATTGTTTAGAAGACAAGAAGTCAGGATTCCACCTGAATTTACACCAGTATTTCTGTGCTTGTTGACTGGGACACTTAATCCCTTATCACTTGAATCACTTGAAATCACTTGAACACAAAGGTATAGATAGCTCTAGCATCCTTCTAACACCTTCTGACTCCCTCATATTTGTCTATTCACCCCTTCATCCCCTCGAATTTACCTTACTGCTTTATTGTGTGATAGAGGAACTAGACCTGTGGAAAGGTTTCTAATTAGAATAAGCATCCCTTCTGCCAAGACGGGTCACTGTTTGCTTTTTATGTGAAGTGAGGAAGTAATCTGGAGGATCTCCTTTGAGAACATTTGTCTTTATGGAGAGGTATTTAACAGCTATGTACTAAAGCTTCCAATTGATCTCTACAGCCCTGTTAAACCATGAAAAGATCAGTCTCTGAGATTGAGCTGATAAAGCAGGACTACAGAAACCTCCACAGAGGATTTTAGAGAACATGATCAACACAGTGTAATAAAAGATTATCAGAAACTTATCAAAAGCTAGTGTAGTTGGTGGAGTACAGGAGCATTACATAAACAGGTAACTGTTCATTGCTGTATGAAGTTTCAAGGGGTCTTTTTCTGTTGTGCTTTTCAGCTGGCATGCTAGCATCTTCTTCCCCATAAGGAAAGCATTAAAATTGCTTAGAGCTGTCTATAAATTCTGCAGCCTTGCCTGTGAGAGCTTTGGACTTCTCTTTGAGCAATAAGAGAAAAAAGGAACCATGATGACTCGTGGAGCAGTGCTTAGTTAATCTACTGTATTATTCTATCCCAATCCAATTTTCAAATGTATAAAATACACCGTTTAAAGTGTTCTGTAAAGTCTGTCCTGTGGCTTCCTCACATGCCCACAGCGTGCTCATTGCTTCGTGCTGTCCTGCCGGCTAATCGTGACACCCTGCTAGCGCTGACCTGTTTGCTGTTCCCTCTATCAGGCGGTTCAGCTTGACGCAGACACTCTCCACCCCGTTCCCCTTCCTGCTGCTGACCCCATTTCGGTCTTGGCTCCCCTCTCTGATTCTAACATTTTCCACACTCTCTCCCCACCTCCCTTGCTGTTGGTGCCTCCATCCAAAAAATCACGTAAGTGGATGTTTATGCAAAATACGCGCTTCTAGGTACTAACCAGCTAATAGATACACCATGGAGAACAGCGAGATGCTCACAACGCAAAGATAAATGCTAATCTGAGTACTTTACAAACAGGATTACAAAGGGGAAAAAAAAGTTGTTTGTGAGGGGGTTGAGAGATACTTGGGACAGCAACTTAATCACAGAGCAGCGACTTTTCCTCTTTATGTATTGGGCTGGCGTCTACAGACAAACAAAATCCTCTGCTTAGGGTGTTTTCCATCTGCTCCATCCAACAGTCCCCTTTACTCAGGACATGTTTATTCTAAGCAGGGTGCGTGATTCATCACCCTTGGGAGATGAGGCAAGGTTTGGTGCTGATCTCAGACAATATTTCTTCCCTCCCCCGGCCCCACCTCCCGGCATGATTGTACTAGGAAATTACATCACTGATAAAATCTTTTAAGGGGAACATCCACCTTGTTACGGCACACAAAATAATAGAGAATTTTTGCTGTTGGGTTAGTGGCGAAGTCAATTCATTAAAGGCTATTCTGTACAAGGCAGCAGGCACAATAGACACTGAGAAATGTGACTTTGCTGTGGAATGTCACTGAAGCTAACAAAAAGTCCTGTGTGTGAATGGGAGACCTGCAGAAGAGAAGCGAAGGTACTACCACAGATGTCTGAAAATTCAGTCACACTTCAGATCCCCTGAAGTTACGCTTTCTTTACCTCTGGGAAATAGCTACATAAGAATCTAAATCATCGTTTTTGAAAGAGTTAGCTCCTTACCTTGCAGAGAAAGTGGGACGTAGATCTCTACTGGGAAAATAAACACAAGCAACAAATTTTCTTACTGTACTGGAGCTGGTGGGACTTAAAAGTCCCCCCCCACGCGTATATCTGATGTGACATTAGTCAATTAAATGAGGCATATGAAAAGAATGAATAGTCAAGTCGTTAACATTCCATATAGTCTGTAGCACTGTCCAGTATGAAGGGGAAATGGTTATAGCTGAGTTGATAAATATTTATTTCAGTGATATTTATTTCAGTGGTTTCCTCAAATGGAGAACACATGCATCCCTGAGCAACACATTCTTCCAAGCCAGTGCTGAAATTGTGCATGTCCTCCAAAACGAGCCACTACTGCTAGCTATGCCAGCTTTAATATGGAAAGCAAAACTGAGACACCAGAACCTTTAAAGTCATTTAAGAACTCATGCTATCAAAAGCCAAGCAGCATGTTAATTCCCTTAATATGGCAAAGCTCCCATATGGGTAATAATCTAGGCTATGCAATCTGTTTGCCAGAAGACCCAAAAGGTACACTTAGAATTTATTTGTGTTTCAGAATTTATTGCAAACTCAGTTAATCTAAGGGCTCCTTACAGTGTACTTAGAGCTGTTTCTGGTTTTATGGCTTTATTTAGTTGTGATTCTATTTGGATTAAACTCTTTTTCGAATGAACTTTGGTTTAGGTTTTCCACAATGTTTTTGCATCTGTAACTTTGAAAGATAAATCCAGAAACAGCAGAAAGGTAGTGCAAGTACCTCGTAGCTATCCACTTAAAAACAAAACAAAAAGAAAAAAACCACAAGCTTCTGGCTGTTATAAAATACACTTAATAAACACGCTATAGCGTTGTAAATATCTTGCCATAATCAAGATTTTACTGATTTTTAGGATGGGTGCTCAATGTAATAAGGGACCCTTGAGACAGAGTTCACTGGGTTGTTGTTCATATATATATATGTATATACTGTTTTTATGTGCTAAGTAGATATGAGTTGTTGAATACAGTATGATTCACTTCTTATCCCAAGCTTCTAAACAATACAGCTGTAGAGCTGCTAAGCAGGTATTGCATTCCAGCCTAAAAGTATGGCAATCAAGGGAAGTGAATTGTGTGCAATACAGTGTGTAAAGGACCTTTATGCATGGGCTGTGATGTGTTCAGTTGTGCATTATGTTCATCTTTCATGTTTTACGAGTAGACTTCAAGTCAGAATGTATAAAACCTGAAATATGTATTTGCTTACAGTTAAGGTTAAGGATAGAACAGTAAAAGATATAGGTCTGAAAAAAAAAAAAAAGCAGTAAAACATTTAACACGGTTACAAAGAATCATAGTTATTAGCTGATTTATTTCAAAAAATAAAAAAAGTTGCTAAGATTCAGGAGCACTGATTTGAATACCAGTGCTATGTTGTGGGAGAAAACAAGATTAAATATTTAACATTGATGTATCTTGTTTATGTGTGTGATGTTGAAGCTGACACCAAATTTAGGATGGAAGGGAACTAGATTCTTTAATTTTGAAGTAGTTATCCACACGGACATAAATATTAACACCAGCTATTTGCTTTGGTTTGTGTTTGACTGGCCCAGAATTAACTTGTATTTCTCCTGGATTGTTCCTGAAGGTGATGATCTCTCAGTTGTAGACAGGGAAATAACAGGCCTCAGCTTACCAGGGTTCTGCTAGAAAGGCTCTGGCAGTTTTTTCCTTTCTTCTTTCCCTGGATTTTTTTTTTTTTTTCCTCTGAAGGGAGAATAAATAAGCGTGGATTTAAATGGCTGGAATAAGAACAGTTAGGTTCTTTTTCAGCCAATACATACCTTAGTCTCTAGCATTATATTCAAATTGATTCATATGCTACATGGATTTTGCTTTGGATATGACAACACATCTGTGGTCTGGCAAGGTCTGTTAGAATGCCTTATGTACTTTTCCCTCTCTGCTTGAACTGAGAAAATATGATGCAGCTATGTTAACCAGCTCAGCCCTACTGCAATGGGGTTGCACATTGAACTAACAGCATTGTCCTAGTTGCAAGGTTGCATCAGTCACCTGCCTTTGCACTAGGCTGTATGAGGTGCAGATGAGCATTAACCATGGCCTTCACACCAGGCTCCATTCTGGAAACAAGAGTCCATCGGTGACTGCACTTTCTCCAAACAACATGTTGTGTTATTGTAGCTTAACCACAGGGTAATGCCCTGAGATTATACTAATCCAATTAAATGTATTGCTAGCGTTTGCAAACTGTTTCTGTAACTTCTATAATCTCATCAAAGTTGCAATGGCTATTGGTTAAACATAACTACATTTGAGGAGGAAAAGATAGAGAAGCCAATGGAGGATGGCTTATAGAGCTTTTCTCTATGTTCTTGCTGCATTTAACTGCCAAATGACCACGGCGCCTCTGGCTCCGATCTTGCCGTGTCTTGTAAGTTAAGTAGGCTTGGGCTGAAACCAACGTGATCAGCTTTTGTTGGGCACAGAATAGTGTTGGGTGGTAAACATCTTATTTCCTGCTAGGTTAGCATTGAGGCAGGAGGTGGGAACGACATAAAGAGGCACTGTGTTTGTTGAAATGCTGTCATCCACATGAAGTGCAAGTCTTGTTTTCACCACTTGAACCCATTGAAACTTCTGTGGCATTTCTCACGAGTTATGGGATGTAACATGACTTGGAGAAGTTCAGGGATGTATCCTTCATTTAGAACTTAATTATACAAGCCCAGCCTTTATTTTAGCACAGGTCAAGTTATTTTTCTTCAGCAATGCTCGACTTTACAATACAGATTGCATTAACTTTGTCTGGTGACATACGTGGAAAAGGTCTAGCTATGGTTAAGTTTGCCGGTATCCCTACAGAACCCGGGCAGACCTTTCTAGGCATTATGTTGTCTTTCCCACCGTAACCTTCGAATGGCAACTAATGCATTTGAGTCATAGCTGTTCATATGTTGTAGGACAAAGCATGTCCACAGTTAGGGTCAAGGACCATGGGACTATTTGTAGGTGTCACTTCTTGCTAGGGTACTCTGAAGGTACGCGTGTCTATACACCGGCAAAGGTAACGGTTGGTAAATTTGACAGAGATGGAATATCTCTGCTGTCCAACTTCGGTAAGACCTTTGATAATGTAAATTTGTCTTGCAAATTGCCTCTCCCTTCCTGAATGTCATTAGGTTATAGCGTTCGGGGCCTTTGTGCCTTGTGCCAGCCACGATGCTGTTGCTGGAGCAGGGAGGCCGGCCGGCTGACCCAGGAGGCAGTCATGCGGTGGTTTCCCAAACTACCAGTTAGGGCACACCTCCAGGTGAGGGTGGAAAATTCAGAGAAATTTCAGAAGAAAGGAGGGAAATGGGAAGTGCAGTTGAGAGGCAGTTGATCAGCTTTCTGGTAAAGGATTAAGCCTGTGGCTCTTTGTAGTAGGTGTGGCTGGTAAATTCTGCTTCTGTTGTGCAATAACCCCTGAGTTTTTAGAAAACCTTTCTAATGGGAATGGAAGGATATAAATGTAAGTGTCTGCTCAAGAGTTGCAACATACCCTTTGGAAAAATGTGATCGTGGATGTCCTCCCCCATACTTCTGTCTCCCTAGCTGTTAGGTTGGAAGCCCTGGGATCCTTGGCCCGAAGCCCCCCTGCGGGCAGGCTGCTCGCGAGCAGCAGGCTGGAAAGCAGCAGGGCTCTGCCCAAGTCTGCTTGGCAGGTATGAACGCAGCCTTTCTGTCAGAAGACTTACTGGCATCTACATGTTTTCACAAAACATTTAGTCTTCAGCAGATTGATTTTTAATTTGTTGTTATTATTTTTTATGGGCTTTACTTGGGAAATATTTCAGCATAGCCAGTATTAGAGTGAAGAGCGTACATGTTACTCAGTTCAGTGAGTATGATCACAGATGAGCCATGGCTGCAAGTTGTTGCTATGCTTCTGTTCACCACAAATGGCCGGAAGCTATAGGTATTAAACAGTTTAAGTGACTAGACCCAAATCTGCCACCAAAGATGTCCCCCCAAATCCCACTGCCTGCTGTAACAGCTGAACACGCGTACCTGTCTGCAGGTGAAAACTGGAGCGCTGTAATACAGGTTTGCAGACAGCAGCAAAGCTTTGAATCCAAATATGTGAAGTGAGCAAGTTAAAGTATGAGAGTGTTGTCATATTTTGGCTTTTGGTGCATGAAGCTGTCACTTTAATAATAAATTGTATTTAACTAAGTTGGAAGGGTAAATTTCTTGCACTCTCAACAAATTCTGCTCTGTGTTTCCATAGTAGCTTCATGTTTTTGACTGTGTGACTTTAATAGACTTGCACGGTGAAATGGTTACACGACTTCATTTTTGTGCCGATCACATACTATGAGCTTTATTTTACCTATATCGATGATAGCAAAGTTAAAACTTAAACCTGTGTATTTATAGGTCCAAAATAAATTGTGGAAATCCTATTATACATTCACAGAACCTGATATTTAATTTCATATCATTTATTTTCATTTAATAATTTTTACAAATTATTTTGAGAATCAGCCTTACTGAAAAGAAGCAAGATGCTAGGGAAAGAACAGTCCGTTCTTGTCATCTAGTCTGAGTGATCACAAATCTCTTTTGGTAGTTTCTTTGGCTGGAAGACCTGAAGCACTTCCTTTATAAGCAACAGATAAGCCTTGGAAGAATCCTTGGCCTTCAGTAGGTACCAGATATCTGGACATTCTTTATTTCTGTCTGAAAGGTTTCATTGTCCAAATAGACACTGCCGTGCAAAACGCTTCTCATCATATGCAGCTCCGTTGACAATGATGGAAGTTATAGGATGCTGCAGTGATCGATATCTGTGAGGCACCCTCCTAACCACTACTTCCTAAACTGTTTTCTTTTTATCATGTTCGTAGCATGGTAATAAAATGATGAATGTTGTTTAATTAGAATTATAATAGGTGTAATATATTTGTGTAGAACATATTTATTTACGTGTATGTGTACAGCACATCCTTATTATATCTGAATGATATCAAACGAGCCTACTAAAATTATGACTAACCTGTGATCCAGCATCTGTAAAATGTTCAGAGACATTGCCTTTAGGAGAAAAGTGTTTTCTCCTATGCTGCTATTTCAGAAATTCCACACAGTGTCACTGCTCACTAGACTTAGTGCTCTCCAGGTCTCCTGCAGCCTGGTGGCAGGTTAGCCTTCTTTCTTCACACAGCATCCTCAAAGAGCAGTTCTAAGTACACTTCTATATAAAGTGTACCGCTAATAAACATCTTTCCACTTCCTCAGACTCTGTTTTAAAGGGGAAATTAATCTTCTCACATTATTTGTGCCTTCAGCTTTTTGTTGATGCTTTAGTTCATGTATGAGGCTGGATGTAAGCTCTGTGAGATGTCTGCGTGCTGTTGTGGGTGAGCTCTGAATCTCACATTCAGTTTACCAAGGCCACCTGTCAGTCTTTTAAGTTACAGAAACTTTCTGCCAATGTGGAGCTTTTCTGAGAGTTTATGTAAGGATAAAAATTGAGGTAAGTTTCTCAAGGAAGAAAATAGAGTTGTTTAGTCACATTCACTAAGACACTACATAGTCTGTATTCAGTGCTTTCTTATGTATGTCAAGTTGATGTTATCTTTAATCATACTCTTATTTTGCAACAAAGTTAATATAATAATTGTTCTGCTTTTAATCAGTGTTCTTGTTCATTTGCTTTTCAAAGTCAAGGGCTCAGAACCACATTACAAGTTCTGCTTGAGAAGCATACTTGGAATTCCCCAGGGTTTGTACTCACTCATACTGCTCAAGTTGCTTGTTTTATATACTCCTAACCCAAGTGTGAAGAAGTTTAAATTGTTTGAAAGTGTAATGTAATCAAGTCTTAGAGGTTATGCCTCAGGTAAGATAGATAACTTGAGAAGAGGTGGAAAAGCAGCTGTTAGCTGCTTTTTCTGTGTGGGATAGGTGGACTTCCCATTGCATTGCTCTTTTGACATATCAGGCAGAGTGAATTTGCCCGTGATGTTCCTTTGCAGAAGCAGAAGTCAGTTGGCTTCACTGATACCAAGACAGGTAGCGAAGTCACAGCACTGTTTTTTGGAGAGGATGGGTTAAATATGTACATAAAGTAGGAATGCCCTGAATTAGATCGTTGGTCAATGACTAGACTTGCTTTACTTTCTGGCAATCAGGTTACACTGGAAAAATGCCACATGCTTCGAATGTCTGGATGTGCAGCTTAACAAGTCAGACGTACTTTTCTGTCAATCTTTGAAAGTTCCAGTGCAGCACACTAGTATTGGAAGGATAAGGATAGAAATTCCTCACAACTGAGGGAACAGTCCTTGCAGGATGCTGCTGGCATAATCATCAGCCCAGTAGTGGGTGAAAGTAACAGAGTAAAACAATTTATTATTTTTTCACATGTCATATACCCCTACTTAATACCCAGTTAGGATGGTGTGGCATTGTACTTTCAGCAAATATTTTTCACCATCTTTCACTTACATGAACACAGCTACTTTTCAACCCAAGCCACAGCTTTTTTTAAGATTTTATGGGACTGATTATGTAGGAAAAGACCAACCTCCAGCTGCGTAGTTGTGTGTTAGTAGTGATTATCTTTTGCAGGTTGGTCTTTCTTCCCTTTTTCCATAAAAGAGCAAATGTCTGTACAATGTGACCTCTACCTATGGCGAGGTTTTGATGCAAATGTACACACAGACGGGTGTCTACATTTAGAAGTATTTCCCTCCAAAGCAATGTTCTTTGCCTTAAGCCTAGGAGGTGGTGAAACTGTACAGTCCATGGGTAAATTTGGCAGTCTCAAACTTGAGAGGAATGAAGTTGCACAGATGAACGTAATCTTTAGTGTAGGAGGTTATAGTTTATCTCCGGAGTGGGGCTGCTAACCGCAGTCTTCGTTCTGGACCTCAGATGGCGTTTCAGACATGCTGGATTATGGATATAGGCCTGCTAGAAAGACAGGACAAAGAACTTTAATGTTCAAAGCCGGCACAGGGAGTGGGGAAGTTGTCTGTCTGCTGGGGAAAAGCTCTGCAGTGCTACTTGCTCTCCAGTGACTTCACACCTGGCTGTCCTGAGTGCCTTTAGCTGGGCAGAAAGTGACAAGGATAAGTATTGCAGTCTCTTGGGGAACTGAACTCAGCAGAAATGAGGAGAGTAGAATATGTGGTGCCTGCTCTTTGAGGCATCAGTGAAAATCTAAATGCATTCCTTAACTACGGAAAGCACAAAAGGTATAATTAGAATTAAGACAGAAACACTATAGAGAAATGGGTGATCAATGCCTCCGACTCAGCATTCTGTGATCATCTGAGCTTCCCTTGTGTGATTGATTTAGGGAAGTCTTTGAGTCTGTAAGGAGCCAGAAGCAGTCACTGGGAAGGGCAAAGTGCCGTGTTTGGGGAAGTGGGATTTTAACCCCAAGATTCACTTTAGCAGAGTGTTGGCAATCACATCCATACTGGGAAACATGCTCTGTGAGTGGCAGAGCTTGCTGACTTCTGTCCCTCCTCTCCAGGGCCAAGTCTGTCTCTCAAATGTCACAGCTGCTGTCCTATAGATGCCATCACTGGACGTGGCTGTGAGAATGCCACTGAAACTCCAAACAGCATTATGCAAGTCTTATTAAAACAATTAATATCATACAGGGAGGTACCCTTTTAGTAGGAAAAGTCATTCTCTCTGTTATTCTGAACAATGGTGTGAAGACTTAGTCACTGGATGTTTTATACATTATTGTTCATGCGGAAAACAAAGATCCAGACTCAGCTGATTGAAGGTGCCATAGGTACAAATCATCTCGTGAATAATAATCTGCTCACATGCTGAAAAAAATGCAGAAGTTATCCTTAATATTTGTAGATGACATTTGTCTTTCCAGAGAATAGTGAGTATCAGGAAACAACTTAGTGAAGTTACTTCATGAGATGCAGTTGTCTGCCTCCAGTTCTGAGAAACCAAATAGGAATGAAAATTGTAAGGGTGTTGGCAGCTCATCCCAGAGTTGCAGGAGGTTGAAGGATTGATGACCTGGCTTATTTTTACAGCTGTTTATCTCGCTTCTGCAATACAAGAATACATTTTAAAAATCCTTTAGGTTTCTAGCATGGGGAATAAGACACTAGTATGGAATTTTCTGCCTGGAGTTATCTGCTGCCTTATCTGGTCTCAGCTGAAACAGTCAGAAAAAAAAGTACAGGATTTACGGGAATTCGTTGCAGATAACGAGAACGTGTGTAACCGTTGCAGCTAGACAGATTCAAAATACATATCAACCTCAGATGACTACTTACAGTCACATAATAATTGATCCAGAGTTCATATCATGCATTTTAAATTGAAATAGCAAAACAAGTTTAATAAATTTAGTACCTTGAGTTGCTATAACTACATCAATATTGCCAAGCCTTAATAGGCTCAGAAAACTGCGATTTAAAATGTATATATCTGGGAGATCTTTTAATTTGCCCCTTTACTCATAACTTTGAGGATGCAGTCAGACCATTTTCAAGCCAATCTCCCACTCATTGTGACAGAGAAATGGATATATGATGAGTGCAAGAAAGAAGAGAAGGCTGAATAGGAAACCATGTGGGTTTTTCATAATCACTTGGCTCCAGAAATCAAAATTTTAAAAACACCAAATATTGCAGAGAATGGTTGAGTAATGAGAGAGTATGATGTTTTTATCTATGTTTGTACAGTTTAGATATCTTTTTGTGTAGTTTTTTTGTCAAGTTTTGGAGACTGCCAGGACTGCAGAGCAAATCTGAGAGGCAGACCCTGCCTGATTCCTTCTCCATCTCCCCCCACTATTCAAACTCCAGTTTAACAGTCTTGATGTTGCTATGGGATCATTAGTGACTTTAAAATAGCTTCTTTTATCTCTTATGAAATAGCATCACAGAGGCAGCATCAAGCAAAGAAACAGGATCAAACCTGGTTTTCTGCTCACAAACCAGCGCTTCTCTCTGTGCCACTGGGCTTTTCAGCAGCTTGCTGTGGAAGTGAAAGGCTGAGCAGTTGAACAAGAAGAGCTAATGGAGCCCTAGTTAGAAGGTAATACCATTTGAAATGTGGTGAGGGGACCCAGGTGATCTCTCAGTTATCAGAAACAATTTATCAGTATAAATATGGCATCCTCCCAGGTGAATTCCCCTTGCTCTGAAGGCAGCTTGAGTCCACCTGTGAAGCGCTGCACTGTTCATTGCAGAACATCCCATGTTTGTAGCAATTTAATGCAAGCGCTTCCCACCCAAGTCTTCATTAGGCAGACTGTCTGATCCTCTTAATTCTAAAGAAGTCCCCCCAAATAAGTTTTTGTGTGAACTGTATGTTGGGTTGAAAGGCTAGCATACATGTATATGCCTCTGAAGCTTTTCTGTTTGTGTAAAGTCATCCATTGACACGTTTATCCTTTATGTATGTACTGGAATACAGTACAGGCCTTTCTGGATTCTAGAAAGATCCAAAGGATATTTTCTCTCCTCTACTAATAGTGAAAATGTATTAAATTTTACCTGTTTTTTTGTTGTTGTTTTTTTTTTTTTCTTTAGAAGAATTCAGTGAAGTTTAAAGGTTTACAAAGTCTATTCACAAGTACAAGATATTGTTAGCAGGAATTTCCTTGAAACCCACTGTATGAGCTCCTTTGACCACGCTGAGTATTCTTCTGAAATTATCATCTGGGCTGTTGAAATTCATTGCAAAGCAAAAATGAAAAATGAATTTTTGTACATAATTGCAAGTAATTTTTATTCTAACTTTTCCACGATCTTTTAGCCTTTGACAACCTCTTGGTTCACAGAGTTGTGTGTGCTAATGTCTGCGCTTCCAAGTTATTTTTAGAAACTTTGGATTTGCAAGTCAAGAGAGACTTCCCCAGTTCTCATCTTGGGCTCACCCGGGTGCGCTCTGACACAGCTAAGCAAATTTGTCTCAATTTCCTCTCTTTTCTCTTCCCATTTCTCACTGTGGTACTAGCGTGGTAGGGGGCTCTTGGAATTCATAGAAAGAGGAACAATTTTGGCCATTTTATAAAGAAAGCTAAAATTCCCCTCTTCCTGGGCCTGTTCCATGTTCAATATACTGTGTTTTGGGGGAAGATGTCTACATATGCATTGTTACTCAGCATCACATTGCTGGTACGCACTGATAAGATACTGTGCCTCACAGTCAACATCATTTTAGGCCTGGACAAAATTAGTCTTCCAGAATGCACTGAGGCAAGTTTGCTTAAATGCCCAACTTTCAGTCCTGGGACCATGGGAAGTACCAGGGCATTTGCTGTACATCCTGGTAGTGTTTTATTTGAAGGCAGTCACACAGGGGCATCGTTTCCCCTGAGGCACAGTCTTGGGTCAGTCATGCAAAGACCACATAAAACATTTATCTCTCAGAGCTCAGAATAGGTTTCTTTGAAAAACAACAACAAAAAGGGGGGGGAGAAAATAAAAAGAATAGAGCACTTGTTTGTATTGCATAGCTGTGGAGTTCACAATTGTACTGCTAATCTCTGATACCATTAGGCATCAGCCCTAGCTGAAGTGTCATGCTGGCAAAGTGCTTGAAGGAATGTCATGACGTTGTTGGAAATGACATTGGTCATGCAGTAGGGGACAGTCTCCTGTCACAGTCCGTAACAAGCCAGTACCCAGCGGAGCTGCGGTGCTGGTAAAGCCAGACATGCCAGCTTCTGCTCTGAGATGCAAACCAGATTGCCAACTGCTTGTAGGTACTGCTATCTCACAGCATTTTCCAGCAGAGCAGAAATGTTAACCCCCCCACACACACACCTATTCCAGTTACAGCCTTGCCGTGCTTTTCTGCCTCCTAAACAGTAGTTTAGCAGTTGAGACATACTTAGTGCTTTTCATTTCCTGGTCTCAGTTCTTGACCACTGGCCCTGTTTCATCGGTGAGAAGAATTACTTGCAGTCATGGGTTTTTCAAGTATATCTGATCAGGTTCATTCCTCTAGGGAGAAAAATCAAAAGCTTTCAGTGTTTCCCTAGTTGCTGTAGGGCGGCACTGAGTTCTTATAAAAATCCTGCCCAAACTGTATATTAATGAGTGTTGGAGATGTTTTGATTTTTTTTAAGCAGATCAAATAGTTTGTATAAACATAAAATGTATAAGCCACCTTAATTCATTTTTATTATTATTATTTTTCATTTAGATCATCAGACATGGTATTTAAAGAAAAAAGCACACACTCAAGTTTATCATGTGGACTATTACAACGGTCAAAAGTTAATTCTTCAGTTATCTTTTCTGCAAGACTTTTTATAGTATAGCAAGTGAAGTGCGAGCTCTTGTTTTGAAATTTATCATCTTGTCAAAGTGACAGAGCTCATGCGGCATAAAAGGTCCGTTACTATGTTATATATAAACTTTTTGTTTTCCTCTCCTACTGTTCTTGCGGGGAACTAAAAATGCTTTAGACAACAGATGTGGAACACTTAAAATATTTGGAATGTGTGGGAATATGCTGAGGGACCACCTGTCCTGCGATGTGAAAGACAGAATCAGTTTGTGAGCACTGTTCATTACAATGACAGTGACAGAGAACAGGAGGAGACATACAACACGAGTAAAGCAGGATGAAAACTGCTGGGTAATGGTACAGGGCTGACTTTACTCAAGGAACTAAGGGAAGAAAGGCAAACTAATTCAATGTTCATTAATAGGTGGTCAACAATCGACATTTTAGATTCCCTTAGTAAATATAGCCTGAAGCAGTTTTTCTGCTCAGGAAGCTCATGATTATAAGAAAAGAGAGATTTTATCTGATTTAGCCTAAATAAGGTACTTTATTTATTGTCTGACTACTTCTAATAGTCAGATCCTATCTATTTAGTTATAAATTAACAATTACAGCTAATAATGGCTTTATTGACTATCCTTTGTGGAAACAAAGCAAACAAACAAACAAAAAACTATTTACCTGTTGTGGAAAGCCAAGGTTTTGGCAATAATATGGATTCCTTTAGAGCCGGAGGATTTCAAGGTGATGTGTAGCCAGTGTCTGTTTTTGTACACATTTACTATTTATTGACCAAAGTTAACAAATGCCTTTTCACAGATGAGGGAGCAAAGGCCCAGATAGGATCAGCATGTTGCATTTGCATTTCTCCATTCTCAGTTCTGGCATGCGAACAGCCATGATTCTTTATTATCTTTTTCCTTCAATGATTTTTAAAAAGGGGGACATTAAAATTGGGACGATAGCTACTTCCCCGCCTCAGGGAAGAGCTGTGAAGATGGTTAATGTTTACCCCCTCTTCCTCACCCCAGCTGCCACTGCTCTGGTCCTGTCACAGCACAGGGGAAAGGTGTTGTGTGGTGGCTTTGCACATAGACGGGTATAGGCTGGGAAGCAATGTAGCAGATTTTGTTCTAAAAAAAAAATGAAAATGATACATAAATCAGAAAGAAATTCACGCAGCCAGATTCCTTCCTCTCGCTTGATGGGCTTTGGAAGCAGTGAAGCCTGGCTGCACTTCGTGGATTGATCTCACTCTACGTTTTGGGGATGGATGGGAAGCAGACCTTCGAAACTGCCGTCTGCGGCTGCTGGTAGACGCACAGAAACGGCGAACGAAACAGCTGTGGGTGCGTTCTCCTGATTAGGACCGATAGAAGAAGTCAGGACATACATTAGCCGTGTTTCCCACAGCGAGTACAATTCTCCCTGCCCTGGGATATAATGGCTCGCTGCTGTACACTGTGCAAACAAATTACGCGTACTGTGGGAGCCACAACTTTAAATTTCTCAACCTTTTTGCATGCAAAGCTCTAGAATTAATTATGCTTTTTTACATTTAAAGTTCCTCTTAGCTGGCTGGAGGGAGGTCTTTGTGATTAAAGGAAGCAGGTTTCATTGAGCTAGACGAGTTGTGATCTGTCCTCTTTTTCACCTCCCCTCAGGGCAAAGACCAACAGCTTGAGGGTGACCCCTCCAAGAAGTTTCACTGAAAAGGAAGATGAGAAAGGCTGGACAGGCTCTTTCTAATGCTCTGCGCTGGAGCCAGGAAAAGGCAGCTGTTTCTAGCCTTTCTGCCTTTTTTTTTTTTTTTTTTTTTTTTTTTTTGCCTCCCTCCCTCCCCTTTCCTGGTGGCTGAGATCTGGGCTTGCTGCCATATCTGTTTGTCTGTCTGTCTCATGTTGTTTTTCTCAGAGCTTCAGAGGCCAGTTGCCCATAGTCAGTTGCTGGGAACAGAGGTTGTTCCTTGTATCGTCTTAACTCTCCATGCCAGAGTGTTCATGCTTGAATAGGAAACAGCAAGATCTGTCAAAATAGCCCTTTTCTTTGGCGCTTTGAGGCTGCATTCTCCACGGCCATCTGTTCCCTTTCACCCTTTTGGACAATGTTGCTATTTGAAACCAAGCACTCTTTGCTCTCTCCCTTTCCCCTTGCCCTCCCCCCCACCCCCAAATCTGGGAAAAAGGGAAAAAAAAAAAAGTTGTTTCTGGCCCTGCCTGGCCCCTGGAGGATTCAACCATTTTGTAGTCCAAGCGTTAAAAGTGATTTTTTCAGTTTTTTTTTTGTTTTTTTTTTTTCACTGACTTTAAAAAATGTAATACATCTCAGGAGAGAAGAGTCACTGCAGCAGAAGATCATTTTGGATTTATGTGTTATTCTCCACAGAGCATTTCAGTGTCCTGTTGGTGCCTGATGCAGCCTGCAGCACAAACTTGGCACGTCCCAGAATAGTTCGCCTTATAGCAGGAGCGGAAGGAACCTCCTATAGTTAAGGCCATATAACTGTTTCCCTTTTACCCCTCTGTGTCCAGGCAGAACAGCTTATCAGGATGAAATTTTCCAGTCCTGGTGGCTGTCCAAGATTGAATTTATTTGGTTAGTTTGAGATAAAGTGAGTCATTGCTTTTTGAGAATGAGATGAAGAAAAAAGAATATACCTCCTCAGGGCCGGGACGGGACCTGCGACGTGAGGAAAGGGGCTGGCCGGCTGGGAGGCTCCTGGAAGGTCCGGGTCGGCCAGGGAGGGAAGCCAGACCCCTGTAATCCTCATTCATTTTAACATCCTCTATGTTGCTGCCTCGCTCTGTGTATAAGTATGCACACACGCATGGTTTTTCGACTTTGTAAATGAATCCGTTCTGAACAGTGAGCCGCTGTGGGCTGTGCATGTACTAAATTGTTTTGTCGTTGTCTTATAATGAGAGGGAAGACATTTTGTGTGAGTGTAGTGGCTGTGCAATAAAGAAGTCCAGAAGTGCCCAGTTAGCCTATGTGGTGAAGGTACTCCGAGCACTCGGCTGTCCCTGCCAGCTAGGTGTGGAAGGTTTGCCAGGCCAGCCCCAAAAGCATTTCTTCAAGCCACTGTCACAGCCCTCAGCTCGCATCACGGGTCCCTCTACGCTAAGAAACAGATGCAGCTGGTGAGAGGTACGCTGGCAAATGCAGACTCGTCGTTCCCTACCCATGGAAACACCACAGTCAGCCCTGATGCTGTTTGTTGCGAGAAATATCCGCGGCCCTCACTCTGCATTTGCTAGGCAGAGTTAGTCACACGCACCGTTTTTTTACATTTAATGTTTCCTAACTTTTATGTTCCTCATCATACAACCAAAACATTCTTTCAGTTTAGTTTTTGTGATGGATAATATCAGGAGTTTGGCCAAATCTGAACTCCAGATGTGAACAGCTGTAATTTGCAAACCGTCATCTCTAGCCCCCGAATGTTTGGCTGACCTCTGTTTCCATGTTGCAGGCTGGAAGGGAATTGTTTCATCCTGGAATTTCATTTTTGATAACTTTGGTTGATGATCCAAGTACGCTTGTTGTTTTTATTTACACCTAGAGGGAATTGTTTTAACTGTTAATTACGTGACCAGTGTTAAGATCACCGAAGGCTAGATTTTCAGGGAACTGACTGTCATCATAATGCACATTAAAGCAGTTTACTCAGTTTGCGCACAAGAAATCGTAAATTTGAGATCATTAAACACAGCCCTTGTGGTTAGCATCCCCACCCTGAACTCTTAATTATTGGAGATTTCAACCTTCTACACCAGGAAATTGTCAGACGCTGAGATTTGAAAACAATCCTGAAAGAGAACCAGTACTGCAATAATCCCAGGAGCATGAAGGACAGATAACTTCGTTCACCAGTTCAAATGCAGGGAGTGAGGCTGTGATCAAAAATCGTTGTTTGTGAAGGCTTTTTAGTCTATGCGAAGTATTTTGAGAAAGGTCCAGTGGCTGAATGGCAGTGCTGGTGTTAATCGAGCTAACTCACGTGCTGCCAGTGGGCTGGCTGCAGCATCACAACATCCTCTGTGGCTCCTTAGCAGAATATATTTCCCAAGGCAGACTTTTGTGCTCGTTTAAAACTGACTTACGTATGCCTACTGCCCTTTTCTGCCGGCCATGTAGACGTGCCATCAGACTGCTCCCTGGGAAGTGGACAGCCGTGTCAGAAACACCCTCAGTATGGTAGCACTAATTGGCCCTTCTATGGGCCACTTTATCGCACATTGAGTTCTCCATCAGAAACTTGACTCTCTCTCTTCCACCCCCTTCACCCTTCCGCGCTCTGCCTCTCAAATGTAATTTAAGGTTAATTTGCAGACTGGCTCCTACTTTTGCCTCGACTGCTGTTGCTTTTGCCTGCACTGTGTCAGATTTGTGGGTACGGGAGATAAGCTGCCAAGATACTGTTTCTTTACCAGAACATATTTTATAGAAAAAAAATGTAGACTCTGGGAATCCAGTCTGCATTTCAGACCGCAGCATCCAAACATGTCCATGGTGCTGTGAGCTGTGTTCTGAAACACTGCAGTTTCAAAACGGCATCTCTCTCTCTCCATCCCCCAGATGTATTAGTTTTTGTTCTGCCTTTATGGGATTTAGCCGTTTAGGCTTCCAGACTGTTATGGTTTGGTTTGTTGTTTTTTTTTTTTTTGTCCTTGTCAGGGAGGAGTGTAACAGCTGGATCATTTGGTTCTAGCCTGGAAAGTTCGGAAGTGGCAAATCCAGATGATGGGTAAACACTAGCAGAGACTGATGAAGTTTAGCAGCTGAGATTAACCATCCTGGGAAAATCAGATACGATAATACCACGGTTGTGTAGGTCAGAGGGCTGAGGCTTGCAACAGGCAAGGCTTCAGTTGCTTTGACAGCATGATTTTAAATCTCCGTTCTTTATTCAAGCCTTAAGGGGCCTACACATGTGTAACTCTAGCATTCTGCCCTGTCCCTCCTACATGCCTTCTGATTAATATCACGATCTGTTTAATTCCCTGAGGGAACTTAACAGCAACAACAACAAAACAAAAAAACAGCAATAACTTGTAGCATGATTGGTGAGGTGATAATTGAAAGCATTTTCTGGTTCACAGGGCCCTAGCATTGCCAGATGCCATGATTGGGCAAGCTTTGTTTTTTAAACCTATGCATCCTTTATATGTGCATGCAGGCAAAATTCCAGCTGTTTGTTTTTTTTTTTCTTCCCCTTAGAACTGTGGTTTGGGACTTTATTTTCTAGTCTTGGAGAGTAAGGAAGAAGTGAGTGTATAGGATAGGTTAGATGGAAGAAGCTGCTTTAAGTTTTAGTGGTGAGCAATGTGGGAAAGAACTCTGGATACTAAGAATAGGAAATTTAGGACAATTTAGGACAATTCTAGATTTTAGAAAAAGAGGGAATTTCTCAAAATCTCTCATTAGAAAAGGAAAAAGGGTGAGCCAAGCAGTAAAGTATTTATCCTTGGTTGTAGAAAGGTATCGACTCATAACCACTGTCTTCTACTTGGTCTTCATCATCCCTCTCACAGCAGGCCTACTTGCACTCAAAATGCAGGATGAGTAGAGTGTGAAAAGTGATCAGTTTGGTACATCAGGCTGCAGAAGCAAAAAATTCATGCTGGTAAAAAAAAAAAAAATCTGTTCTCAAGAATCTTTAATCCCAGATTCCCTGATTTGGGCTCTGTTTCAGGTGCTGTAAACCACCAGCTGTCTTTCCACCTCCACAGATCTCCTGAGACCTGACCATTTTGTTCATGGCTGGTAGATTGCCTGGCAAGAAATCAGACCAGCTGGATTTTCTCATTTCTTAATGTCAATTCCTTTTTTTAGGTCAGCAGACTGGAGTCTCTGTACTACCATGTGTGTGCTTCTCTCTCTGTCCATGCGTCTCAAATCAAAACAGAATCAACACGAACACACCGATGTCAGGCAATGTGACTTGCTAGGGCAGCCCACGCTGACCGTGGTGGGCACGCTGGTCGGTGGCAGTGGCATGAGATGAAAAACACGCCAGCATCTGGCCAGTTTTCTGGGGGACTTCCTATGCCTTGACCTGGATGGAGGACCCAGCTGAGTCTGCAGGATAGAATTCATCATCAATAGAGTTCATATTGCTTATTTAAAAAAGCTTCTAATGTTTTGTGGAGAATACTAGAAGACCTGCTTTATGCACAGTTTTACTGGTCTGTCACGTATTTTGGTTTATTTTCTGTCATCCCCTAGGGAAGGTTCCTTCTAAGTGGGAAATAAGCAGCAGCAGCAGCAGCTAACAGGCTCTTAAACTGCAATTCTCATGAAAAGAAGGTCTTCAGGTCAGGAGCTATCATTTTGTTCTGTTTGTATGGTGTTTTGCATACGGCAGATGAGAGCTCTAGGAGTTGTCACATGCAATGGCTGTAAAAAAGACAGCAGAAAGAACCTTATTTTTCATGTAATATCAGATTAGCATTGTAAAAATCACCCACAACATGAACACAGATACACAGAAATATACAGTGGTAAACAAAAAGTGTGAAAACTCACCTGTGTGGGATATATGCGATGAACTGTGCTGTCCAAAATTAAAGTCAGTTCATTCTCTTTTTGTCTCGTTCAATGTGTATGGAGATAAGAATTTTGCAGCTGGAGTCTTGAGTGGCAATTTTCTGTCCCTCGATGATGGCTGAATCAGAACAGCAGTTTCAGCATTATCTCCAGTAGGCTCTTCACTTCTGTAGGAGTAACATAGCTACTTACTAGGGTTGGTCAAAAAAATTTCCATTGAAATTGTTTTTTTGTTTTGTTTTAAACTGGGGGATTAGTAGGGGTTTATATTTAATACCGTTGATAAGTATATTTTGATGACTATGCCACTGAAGAAAAAAGAAAACTAAATTACCTACCATTGACAATTTAACTTCAACCTAAAACATTTTTACTTATTGTTATTCCAGTTTACTTTAGATTTTAAGTAATCTTTTGGATTTTTTGCACAGATGTAGACTTACTAGTTGTTTGGAAGTAAAATTGACAGATTACCTCTCTGAATAAAACAAGGCAAATAATTTAAAAGTAAGGATTTTTGCATGGTTAATTTTGTGGCCAAGCTTGATTCCTTACAGCAACAACTGGTTTTCTTGCCATATGTCCTAAGTAATGAAAGAGTGTATGGAGGCAATACTGCCAATACTCAGCAAGCAAGTTTTGACTTTTCTCCCAGGATGACCTGGCACGCCTGCATGATACATTAACTGAAACAGAACCGTATAGTTAGAACAGGGAGAGACATTTTCTTTAGTGTCTGTACAAATCAGTAATTTGTGTTTACCTAGGTATGTATAGATGTGCTTTGTCTCAAGTCAGTGATATTAAATGGTGGTCTAAGTATCTGCCTCCTGTTCTTTTAAAGATCCTGTTTTCTTTCTTTTTATCATCCTCAGCCATTGTCTCTTAGTTTAGTGTATGCTGAGGGCAGAGAGTGTATGCCAGGAAGGGTCTGGACTGACCTAACTTGGCTGACCAGTGAGACGGTCACCAGTGCATGGTAAGAGAATCAGAATCACCTTTTGGCTCAAGAGAACAGTGCAGAGCAGGGCTGCAGATGGCAAAAGTCAGTGAGTGGGAGTTTGAAGAGCTCTGTGGTTAGTTACTTCACAGATGAGTTTGTCCTGTGGGTTGTTTTGTACTGTGCGATGGGTTTTTCCACCACTGGATATTTTTATACTTGTACTTTCTGAATAGGTGAAGATGGAAAAAAAAGATAGGGGTGTGGGGTTTTTTTCTTTTTTCTTTTTTTTTTTCTTTTTACCCCCCTTCTGGTGTCATTGTTAGAGATCTGCACCAAAAATGCAGACTAAATGCAATTATGAGCTCTACTGATGGACCAGAACCCCTGTGCAGAAAAGCTAGACAGCCTGAGCAGGAGGGAAAGTACTTTCGTTCTTATTGCATGGTGTGCTGTTTTGGTTGATATGCCATTTTTATTGAGCTCAGTAGTTTAATTCTTTATAAATATTTTCTCTGCACCTTTGGAGGTTTTTTTTTCCCCTTTTGATAAATCAAGTTTTTATGAAGATGATTTGCTGTTAAAATTTGAAAGATTTGGGGACTGGTAACTTCCGTATTTTGTTATTTCACTATTATTTTGTGAATCAGTCCCTTTTTGCATTCATTGGAAAAAGATTTTTGAATCATCAAATCGATAGAGCTTGCTAAAATTGGCCCAGTGATGGGTATGAACCTATCAAGCAACAACTCTTTCATCTGCGAAGAGAAAAATCTATATGAAAATGTGGGAAGGGTGGAATTCATTGCTCTTTGCAGTTATACCAACAAGGAACAGATTATATATTTTTTAAATCAAGAGTATAATTTCATTCTGCCTGCAAGGACTCCTTGCATTTAAAGACGTTTCAAGCCGCCTATTTCATTCAAGTCAATGGTCTAGATATCCTAGGATTTTCATAGGATAAGACTAATGAAACTGTAATTCCTTTATGATTAAATCCCCTTCGAGCATATTTGCAACAATTGGGACTTGGTTACACAAGGAATTAATTTTTTAAGAAAATATGGTACGCCTTCTCTGTAGAGGAAGAGAAGGTCTTTCAGACCATGCCTGTACTTGTAATTCTCTGGTTGGGCACGATAGAATAAACCCTGAATGAGTATTGAGCTGAATAGCTTAAATCATCCTGTTCCCTCCACTGAAAAATGGAAGGTGGAATAAACCTCCTGCCCCCGTCCTGCCCATGTGTGGCGTTAATCTCAGTGACAACTGACTGACAACTCCTGCCAGGGCAGCAGAGCCCAGAAGTTGTGCACCCCATCTCCTGTTTGGGAGCGCCGCTGCAGATCTCAGTTGAAGAATCACCCTTTTCTCTTTGGTTTGTTTTTCCCCTGGTTGTGCGGAGTCATTTACTTTGCATTTGACTCAGACCACAAGGAGCTTTATTTTCACTTGTGACAGCTGCTCAGTGAGAGTGAAGCAGACAGTTCCTGCTTTGTTCTTGCATCCCAGCACAGACAGGGTCTCGGCGAGTGCCTCTGCTGGTGCCCTGAAGAGCCCAATTTCACAGGAGGTGATAGAAAGAGGTACCTCACGCGGTACTTGGCCTGTCTGATGCTGTGCCCTGTGATCAATTTGAAGCCCTTTAAAATAAAGAAAGGGGTGCTTACTGGCACTGGAGTCACCACTGCATTTTACTTGAGCTGGATCTGCCTGCATCGTGCAGGGGTTTGTTTAGAGGTCTTCTGCTACCCTTCTAGCATGCATCCTCACCTCCCCGTGCTAGGATCCCATCTCTGTGCTTCCACACGCCCACCCCTTTCCCCGCTTACTGCCCCCCTTTATTCCAGCCACAAACTGAGATCTGCCACTTCTCTCATCAGGCTGCCAGCCCCCTTTCCTTCCACCCCCTAGGTGGTCTTCCACCCATTAGCTGAGCAGAAACCCTAATGCCAGGACTGCCTGGAGTGTGGGCAGGCTGGCGAGGTGGGAAATGCCGCCTGCCAGCTGAGTGCACGGAGCTGTCTGTGGGGAAGCACCCACCCCCAGCATGGGTAAGCCCCTCCTGTCACAGCTGGTGCTCCGTACTGCTCTGAGGTGGTTCAGGTTGGACATGTGGGGACCTCTGAGCAGAGACCAAAGTCCTTTAGAGCCAAGGAGCCTTTAGGAGCCAGGTTCTTCTCGGGCCAAGGCTGGCCTGATACTCCTATATCTAAGTCTGAAAATGCCAGGGTTTGGAAGATCAAGGCTGAAAAAATCACTCTGTCTTTGAACAGTTTTATTTATCCATTTTCTTTGAGCTGTTCATTAATGACTAAGTAGTGTTTGAAATAACAGAAAAGATAAGTTTGGCTTTTCTTTAGGGCCATGCTTGAATATAAATCTATTTTCTTAACATACCGTCTTTCCTTCCTCTGAGACGTTTGCTATCTTCTTGTGTTTAGAGCAAGGAGAAGGAATGAAGCATATGCTGTCACTGTCCTTGAACTTCTCTGCAAAGCTGGCGCTGCTTCCCCTGCATTTAGCTCGCTTCTTGTTGGTTTGCCTGTCTGCCTAATGCATCGGATTGCAGGAGGATCCCTTATAAAATGGAAACCTTTCCTGTGAGGCATTCCTTTCCATCCTGTAAAAAGTCTTCACTGTAACTTTGCTCCAGGCTTACTAACCACTTTGCACCAGAGTCATAAATTTGAATAACTTCATGGAAGAGGATTTGCCTGAAAGTGGGTCACACACAGCCCTCTTCAGATGGGGGCTGACACAGCATGGTACAGTAGGCTTTCTTCTGTACAATACAATAAACTAAACTACAGCAATTAGCTTGCTTGTTCTGCCACAAGCCTCACACCTCTAGCACTCCTGTTCACTTTGGTGCAGGTTTCAGGCCTGCAAGGAATGCAGCATTAGGATTGCTGTGGGGCCGTGCCTTCCCTGTGTCACCAGGCTCCAGACCTTGAACCGCTTACGTGTCCAGTTCAGGACCCCAACAGCAAGATGTTGCTCTGCGTTAGCTACTGTAGAGAGACAGACTTCTGCAGCTGTTAAGCCAACAATCGCTGCTTTCGGAGCGCCTGGGCTTTTTTTATGAAGGCAAAGGTCCTCTGGCAGTTCTGTGCCCACCAGAGCTGACCTTGAGCTGCCTCTGTTGAATTTTGTGGTTCCTACCGATTTCTAGCAGGTGGGAAAGGACAGTGCCAGCTACAGGAGGAACTTTTGGCTTCTTCTGTTTGATAAAGAGAGGATTGCGAGGCTTTAAAGCTGCTTCTCTTTCTTTTTTTTCTCCCTTAGCCTGTTTGTACAGTAACAATATTTTATTTCTGTGGTGCAGGGATTTTGCGGAACTGAATGAACTTAATTAAGTAACTCGGTTTCAGTCATTTTAAGGGAATGGAATACAGACCTCCCAGCACCCTGCTTTTAACACTTGAACCTGTTCTTCCCTCCATGTGGCAAATTAAATCAGAAATGTAGATGAAGATAAATTATTCTTGCTGGCACATCCACCTTCCCAATGCAGCTTGGCTGGGCTAATTAACAGAATAGTATTCCTGATGCTGCAACTTCCAGTTAGGTGCTCCTGTGGTGTGTAATTCAGGCAGAAGTCTGATGCCTGTTAAGACACCAACACCTTTGTTCTGGGGAAAGAAAAGCAGTCATCAAGCAGCCATCCTTACTGGATGGCACCGTTGTAGACTGTTTTCAGACTGGAACAGGTTTTGTTCAGAAGTGGATATTGTGCATGCTGCAGGGAGTTACCGTGATGTGGGAAGTAATTCAGTCAGCTACCAAGTCCAGGCTCCTGGCAAACTATTGGCTTGAACCAGGTGCTTCACTATTTTCTTTTGTAGACCCTAAACATTTAAAGACCTAATTCAAAGCCAGCTGATGTCTCTTCAACCTTGATTTACTCAGGGAAAGGTGGAGGGGAGGTTTGAGGTCTTCAGATGGGTCCTTTAGGACACTGCAGTGATTCCAGGCCCTTCTCTCCAGCCTGCTTCTCTCCTCTGCCTAATGCAGTCTCATACAATATCCATGTCATTGTTTGCAAACTACCAGTAGTGATATAAATAATGATTTTTACTGCGTGATAGTAATTTTTGGTCTTGCCCTTTCTACATATTTTACCAAATAATAAGCTTAAGCGAATGAAGAAACTGTGTTTCTATTCTGAGTAGCTGGGGGGGCTGGAAGTAACAAAACCTACAACCTTACAGATGTAAAAGCAATTAAGGGTCTTAGTCTGAATCTTCCAGAAACTCTGCTGGGGCATGAGATGACTTTGTCATCTCAGTACAGTTATTGCTTCCAAAACCTCATACTTACAATTTAAGTTTCAACATATACTGTTGCATTACTGATTGTTTTGACAGAAACTTAAGACTGCTCTGAAATTTGTATTGCAGAGTCAGTGCAATGCCTTCTGTGTTTTTTTTTTTAAGTCTATTTTTGCCCTTTAAAACATCAGCTACCTTGTAGCAAGGTGAAATATTTCTTTAAGAGCTGTGACTGGCTCTACCAGGGCGTAGAAGTTAGAGCTGTCATACTATATAATCTGCTTTTTTACACTCTAATAATCTTTTCCACTGTTTTCTTTCAAGGCCTTGTCTGGTCTAACTTTAATTAACCAGGATTTCATGACCATCCTGAGGAAGCAACTTTGTTTTTTTCCTGATAGATGTTGTAATTTTTTGTTGCCTTAATTTTGTGGCAGTTTCATTTGTTGTGTGATAGATGACAGAAAGTTTCCTTCCTTTAAATCCAACTTTTTCTCATTCAACTTCAGGCCAACACTCGTAGCTTTTAAACATTACACAGTGGCTGTCTCAAACAGTTCAGTTTTCAACTTGCAGATTATCATTATATCCACATAACAATTGTTTTATTTTTTTCCTAAATGTCTTTAATTTGCCTGTTTTGCTCACTTCTTGAAGTGTCATTTGAAATATAAGCAAATGAACCATCTACCTGTTCATCTTGCACAGAATTTGTGGTAAACAGAGGTGAAGGGCTTGGGCCCCTGCCTGCCTGCATCTGTATGTGTATGTGTGAGTGGGCTCTCTGGCTTCAGTGCTAGAGAACTCAGGTGAAGTGACAATTCAGCAAGCTGGATCATGCTGCATTACTTGAAACACTTCTTTATGTTATCATTGCTGATCACAGCAAAGTGCATTTTCCTTCAGGGTTATATAAAGTTCATATGATTTCCAAGACACCAGAATGGTATTTTACGGTTAAGGGGCTCCTTGCTTTGTGGGAGTTGCCTGCTTGCACAAAGCAGTATGTTAATGTTTAGATAGAGTATTGTTGCACCGCATTCTGCTCCTTTAAATTCACTTTTCATTGTTTAGTTATATATACACTGTCACTCTGCTGGCCTGCTTCCCCGTGCCCACAGAAAGCTAGTTTGCTTGGGGATATGTCTAAAAAGGCAAACACAAGTGTGTCCCAAGCATGGTACACCTCCAGATATTTAGGAAAATATAGTGATCTCTACAGGAAGGTACTGGCTACTGTGCAACATATCCTTAATTCTTGACATTTCATGTAGGTACCAGAGGGTAAGATGGAGCACTCACACTGCAATTGTATAGATAAATTGGAATGGTAGGAATTTCATGCAATACTATAGGTACAACTTGTGATTACTTAGCTTAGGGAAAGACTTGAGATGACTGATCAGAGTTTCCATGTCTGTGGTGCGGTCCTGATGCAGTTTCTTTCACAATCAGTTCCAGGAGCATCTGGAAGCGGGAAGAAGGAGTCTGGTTGTGTGACAGCAGCCCTTGGCAACACATGGAGTCACAGCGTCAACACCAGGCTCATACTGCAATACCACGACTTGCCAACAAGACAGGTGAGAACCTGATGACAAAGAGAACTTAAGCCACACAAGCAGTGCCTGGTCACTTGGGCTAACTGTACTTCAGCCCATGGGGATGCTATGATCTGTGTGTTGAGAAGAGACCAGTTGCTTATCTGGGGTGGAGGGCGGTCAGTTTCCTTTGCTTTTTGGGGTTGGCCAGTCCTCCAGTGCCTCCCTGTGTTAGCATGGGCTTATCTGAGTCACAGGACCTAGTGTGTGTTGGCACAGGCGTGCAAATTCCTTGAGCTGTTAGGGCATCGCATATGGTGGAGATGAAGGTAATCCCTAAAGTGCTCTTTCCTGTACAAGGGTTTTGGGGCAGGACTGGGAGGTTAGTCCTTTTGGTACCATAATTGTTTTGCTGTCATCTTTTCCACTCTTTTGTGCCAAATTTCTGCTGTGACTGTTAGGATAGGGAGTGCTCTATCTCCTGCAGCTACTGTCTGCAAGCGGAGGCTTGCTGCCTTCACCAGCAAGCTTAACTTTGAGCAGTAAATATAGCAGCAATTTTCCAGAAGTGCGTCTGCGAAAAAAAGAATGGTTACCCTTTTCACTGAGAGATTTCATGCTTTTGAATGAAACATAGTAGCATTTTTGCCTGCAATCTTCACCTCTTAATTAAAATTAAAAAAAAAAAAAACTGTGAAAAGCATGGAGGCAAGACATTTGGGGTTTGATTGAGGGAATGACATTTTTTTTGTTTTTAAAAACATCATAACCCATGATTTCATCTGTCCTTTGGGATATCTGCGGTTATAGTTGCTTTTGGCTTTGTCTATTCTGTTTTTGCATTGATGTAACTCTTTCCAAAGGCTGTGACCCTCAGTCTTAATGTTATTGATTTTCTGCCCGTTAAAAGTAGAGTACTGTCAGAAAAAGTGCTATGCAAAATTTGTACCATCTTATTCCTATAGTATTATTACCACGTGTTCTAATTAGAGCTCCTGGTTGTGCTGCCACAACACGAGGTTTCTCACTTTTAGGTTGCAGTCTTTCTCTCTTCTGGAGAGAAAGTCATTGTTTTATTCTGCACTTTATGAGTAAAATTATAAAGATGGCACTTCTGTTCCTGCGAGGAGGGTACACTGAAGCAGAAGTGGTCCTCTGGATTCTCAGGTAGCAGGTTAAGTGTGTCAAATACAGTTAGAAAAGGGATCTTCTGGACTTCCATCTAAAGATTGTCCACAGTTGAATATAAACATGCTCGTACTGCTGCTTTTATTCTGGACTGTAATGAGTTTTCTCTTACTACATATGTGTGAAAAATATAAAGCTCTTCACAAATTCTGTGGATCTCTTTGGAGATACATGAGAGGTGGAATTGGCAAAGGCGAAAAGGAAAGAGTGGGCAAGAGACTGGGCAGTGTGCTTCTTCATGCTACACAAAGTCAACTAAAAAGGTTTAAGAACTTTCCTCTGACAGTGGAAAGAGGCAGCAGTGCCTCTGAAGAATATTCAAATACTATGTGTAGCTTTTCTTGATTTTGTTTGAGAAGTATTACATCACAAGTGTATGAAGTGTTATTTTCAAGCCTGTATAATTCCGTATGTTACGATGCACTTAACAAAAGCGCAGTTTTAGTCACTGTTCTTAACTCAGTTTTATCAGCTGCATCCCCTCACTTGCACGTAACACCATAGGCTAACTCTGTTGCGGTTAAGTAGAAGGACTAAATCTACAGTTAGGAAAAACAGCTTTAGTAAATCCTATATATGTTATTAAAGGCAAAGTAATTTGAAACAGAAGTGTGACATAAATAGTTATATATCTGTGAAGTCCATGAATGAAATAGGATATATGAATTATATCTTGCAAATACTTTCTTGCTGCTGATGTCTGTCTCCTTTTTTTAGATAAATTGTCTTTTCTTCAAGTCATACAAATCTTTCAGCAAGACATAGAGTTCCAAGTAGAAGAGGGCATCTAGAGTTACCCCACCTGCAGCAGGATTGTATTGATAAAATTACTAAAATTTTGCACACACAGTTCCTTTATAACTGTTTTATACCCACTTTCAGAAATGAATTGTGAATAAAGGTTCCTCAGTTCCTGAGATGCCATTTCAGTCATCATAAGGTGGGTCTGTCAAGAGGTATTGGGTATCAGCGCTATGAAAATCAGCACTTTTTAAGGAAGCTTAAGTTGGAGGTCCAAAATTTCCAAGTCAGTAATCATTTTTACAAATTCTCATATTACTTTATACATACATATATATATATATATATATATAAAAGAGCTCAAGATTATCTCTGTAGTCCAAATTATCTTTCCTTGGTTTTAAGTGAAATTTAGGCCCAGGAAATTAATGAAAGAATGCAGTTGGTCAAGAGATCTGGGTGAAAACTAGGGCACTATTAAGGGCAAAACCTGTGTTTTATTCTGACTTGCACAGTGGACACATTTTATTTTCTTCAAAATGTAAGAGAATTCTTTGTCTCTTCAGTCACCTTATGACTTGAGGAAGATCTTCCTGGCTCTACCTTCTCTCCCTCTTGCCCTGGAGGCGCTGGGGCTGTAGTGACAGTGATCTTCCCTTACATCTGACTTGTACAGTAATAGAGCCAGCGTGTTTGTTCGCGCTGGGAAATCTTACCTGTCAAGACAGAAATCAACACTTGAGGTGTGCTGGGCCATGAGGCCCAAGGGTGGTATTCTTCAAAATGTGAAGATAAAATCATTAAGGAGGATTCAAGCAAGCAGCTTGCAGGAAACACAGGATCTCCTGGGCAGCACAGACCCCTGTTTTGCTAGATGTTTGTTCTCACTCATGCAGTTCTGAGCTCTGGGAAAGCTTGGGGTTGGTGCAGTAGTCTGCAGACCTAAAACTTTGGGGAATGCCAGGGCAGCAGGTGGCAGAAAGAGTATGCAACAAATCTAGGGAAATCAAGCACAGAGTTTCTACGCAGGAGTTCATGAAATTTGAGTAAGAGATTCCTTCATTTTGTTTGTCCTGAAGACATTTTTTCAGCCAACTCTCCCTTTTTCCACCCCACCCTCCACATGTCTGTTGAACATTAATAAGACGACAGCCAGTTCAGCAAAGTAATGAAATTTCTGGAACATCCTGCCTGCCTTCAAAACAATTAGCTTTGCTTTATTGCTTGGATAGGAACAGGTTTCTTAAGCTGATGAACTTTCCTCTTTTGTCCCCTTCTAGAAGGCAGTGTCCTGGTTTTGGTTTCCTCCAGGACAGAAGCAACGCCACAGAGGGGAGGGCAGGAGCAGGTTTCCAGGCTGCACTGGGATTAGTTGTCCCGTCAAAACTCACCAGTGTGGACTGCAGCAGCAGCCTTCCCGCTGCTGAGGTGGGGCGGAAGCTGCAGGAAGTCCAAAGCAGCACGGTGGCTTAAGAGCTTGGGAGAAAGTGGGAGAAGTTAATCATTTCACACAAACGTGTTCATGAAGGGAGCTTGCTATTATCTGTTGGGTATATGGATACTGATACTTGGTTCTCCCCAAGGGGTCTTGCAAGTCATTAACCTTGACATTTGTTTTCCTGAATTCCATACATAAACATGCAGGCCCTTTGAGTTTGGGCCAAAACCAACGGGGCTGCGCTAGGAACTATCAGGCTCCTCGGTTACCCCTATGCTTATAATTATCCTTCTTTCCTGAATTGGAGTCAGCAGGCTCCAAGATTACTGTTTTCATGTGTGCTCAGCTGTCTTTGGGGGACAGCATGGTAGGGTTTTAATAAGTTGACATGCTATATTTAACATTTTATTTTTGTCTGTTGGAGACAGGGTGCTGGATTAAGTGAAACACTGGCCAGATCTGGTATGGCAACTTCTATGGGCCTGGTTTATTTTATAGTTTCCAAGGGATTTGTGAGACTCATAGTATAGCATTAATGGCTATAATGTGTTTTGAAATTCTCAGATGGAAAGTGCTATAGAAGCACAGGGTGTTATTTTATAACAAATCAGCGTGGCGTTTTAAAGAAAGAGCATTTAGGATTGAGATACAGGCTAGAGCTTTCGAGCCATGCCAGGTAGTTGTCGTACAGCTCTTTTCCTTCTTCAGGTAAAGTGGTTCAAATGGATAAGTATATTTATGGTGACTCAGTCTTAAAACAAAACAGAAAGCCATCTTTCATTCAGACTAATAATGCCAGACATAACTTTTGTTGTGTCCTTGGTTACAGAACAGCTGTTTTGTCTTGGTCTGCTCAGTATCATATGAATAAGCCCTGAATAAGCATTCCAAAATTGTGATGGTGAAGTAACCATGGTATTGCATGGGGAAGGGCTGGGCGAGAGAGAAGGGGAGCAGGGACCAAGTTTCATGTGTATGTAACTTACTAAGGCTTCAGAATGTATGTGAGACTAGATTTACCTCTCCCTGTAAAACACTGAGGATAGTTGTTACATGGACTCTGTAGCTGTCTGGTTTTAAAGATAATATCAAGTGAGGTTTTCATCCATAAAAAGGGAAGCAAATAAACTGGTGGAAAAAAAAAAAAAAAAGCAATTGCAAGCAGAGCAAGTAGGCTGAGAGAGAAACATATGCCCTATGTGCTAACTGAGGTTGATTTTATAAGTTTTGCCGTAATAATCTAGAGGAGAACAAGTACAGTATTGAAATTTGGAAGTAGCATCAATGTTTTGTGTATCAAAGCTTAATGAAAGATTGTAGCCTCATACTATAAAGGTTTCTGATTACTTTGAGATGATAATGTTTACTGGGAAGAAAGAAGAAGCAATGGGATATAAGTTGATGAAACGTACTGAAATCACTGGAAGTGATGGAAGTAATAATGTTTAATACAAATAAAATACCAAGAGTATTGGTGTGTTTTCTTGTACTAACTTTGTAACGTTTATATATGCATACTAAAGCAAATGGAAGAAGCAATGAAAAAAAAATTAGTAGTTTTAAAATACTTCTGGAGTCAGATGAGGAAGCTGGAGGTGACCACTGGTATTGAGAAATGCAGACAGAAAGCTTTTCACCTACTTAGTGGCAACAGAGAAGCAGCTAGTTCAGTCTTCAACATGGTGAGGGGAGAAAGAGCCCACAGAGAACCGGGCACTGAAATCAGTGTTTGGCCAAAGAAGGTGACGGAGGATGTGTGCAGGTTGCTGCCCATAGCTATGTGTGAGGCAAAAAGTACGGTTCTTTACATTCTGTCTTCTGCTGAACTAGGATTTGGGGAAACTCAGGGAAGGAGATTTCAGTACCCTAGGCAAGAACAGAAGAGAGCTCTGCCTGTGCATTTTTAGCAGAAGCACTAGGACAAACGAAGTGCCATTTAGCAGCTTCAATCTGTGCTGAGAAAAACTGACTGTGTATGCTACATGAATCATGTGCGCAGTGCAGTAATGCAAATTCTGTACATAGTGCAGTACTTTTTATTCAAGTGTTTAGACATGAGAAAATCTGCAGATGACAGTGGATACTGAGTTTCAGTAAGCAGTGATAGAAAAGGGATGTGGCTATTGGGTTGTGTCAAAATGGAAGTGATAGAAAGTGTTTATCTGTTCTAAGCCATCTCATTATATAATATCTCTGTCATATGGAAAATCAGCTCTGTGAAAGTACAGAGACACAGACTTTTTAAGACAAAAGGAAGAATGATGCCATGGAGTCATGCAAAGGGTAGGAAATTTTGCAGGAAAATAGATCTTTTTCAGGTGAGATTAATTTTTTTGTGGTTCTGCCTTATGGAGAATGTTGCTTTTGAAGAAATAGCTGTGGAATGACTGCAGGAGCACTGGTTTGAGTTCTGCAAACCCTTCCATTAAAAAAAAAAAAAATCTCTAAGACTTCTGCCTCACCCCTACCATCTTTTGAATGTTTTGAGTCAAGATGCAATGAAAGGTTGTTATGGGCTCACATTTTAACACAAGCTTACAAACCACATCCTTTAAATTCATAATGAAGTACCTTTTTTTTTTTTTTCTGATAAAAAGTCTCTAAACTGATAACTCTCACAACAGAAATCTTTTGCTTATCCATAGATGATATACAAGCATAAACAGCGATATGACCTTGAGTTGGATGGGATAAAAACAGGATAAAACTGGACACAATGCATGATTGTAGCATAAACAGATGATTATCGACGCAGTATGTTAGTGACTTAATCCAGCAAAAGTGCCAAATGAAAGGATGCCATAAAAATTGAGAAGGTTCATGAACAAGTATCTAGAGCTCAGACATCACTAGATCACTTACTTTCCTGACTTCTATGTTTGTTCATCTCTGTTGTTTGCAGTGAGCTTCCTTCTTAATGGACTTGTGGGAGATTGTTATACAATATAAACATCACTGCAGTCCTGTCTGCATTAAATGGGGTGGGATTTATGGTCCTCTCCTGTTAACAGGACACTTTTATATGGAGAACTTTTCCATCAGTCTTGAACAAGAACTCATTTACTCAGGTGCTTATATAACACTAATCAACTTGTTAGCAAAGAACCCAAATAGAAATGAGAGGATATTAGATAAAACTGAAAAGAACAGAAGGAAACCTTTAAATGGTTTATGTTTTTCTCCGTTCTTTTTAAATTAGCTTTGCAGTTTTTCTTAATGAAGGTTATTCTAATGCTAGATTGACAAAACATAGCAGCAGCTGTGCAAACTTCAAACACATTGATCTGTAGTTCAAAGCATCTTTAACAAAGAAGCAGGAGTATCTCCGAGGTAGAGTCAAACTCATTCAGTTAAGTTATACCAACTCTTCCTCCTGAGGCTGGTGGCAGGGGTGGGTGCTTGTCAGGGACTGAACTGCATCATCCCAGTTGTTTCTGACTGAGAGGCCAGTCAGCTCGCAGAGACTCCTCTTTGCTTGCTGCCAGCCTGCACTGGTTACGAGTTTACCATATCATAAGACATTATATTTTCAAATTACTATGCAAGCATTTGCTGACTGATCTCCACAATGCCCCTGCCACGTTCTCATAACTGAGGGAACAGACTGAGAGATAAGGAACTTGCCAGAATAAGTTGTTTGCAGCTGGGAACAGAGCTGGAATCTCTTCACTGCCATTTATGTGCCACTAAGCAGGATATTGCTCAACCTTTGCTGCCTGTGTTTCAGACACTTAAGTTTTTGTATCACCTTATAGTGCGTAGTTCCTTGTCTGTGAAGTCACTGCTCCTGCTTCCCTCTCCCATTTTCTATTTTATTTAACTCATCCACTGCAGTAGTTTTAACTGTGGCCTTCATGTCACCGACTTCTCTCTCCTTAGCGTGCCGTAAATGTCTCTTCATCAGTGTTCACCATTAATAAAAGATTAACATAGCCAAGACTGTGCCTGGAGCTTTATTGCAAAACTCTCCACTCCCTTGTTCCCAGTTTCTGTTGATAGCATGGCTGATTTTTCAGTCTTTGAGGCCTTGGCTCTAGAAATCACTTTGCATTCCTTCCTCTCTCCTGTTTGTATACTTCAAAACTTATCCAAGTTGCAAGTTCATAACAAAGCGAATATTTAGCATGTAAATTTGTAGATAAGGGTCTGGACAAACATTTCAGTTATCTTCCATCCTGAATAATGCAGCATCTTCATTTATAGTATTATCAACCCCATATTCCTTTTTCTCTTCCAAACCTACCACAAAAAAACAGAATTGTTACCGTGGTGTGACCAATAGTCACAGTGACACTATTTGTTTAATTTGTACATACTTTCTCACTTTTATAACTGGAAAAATGGCCTTTTGCCTTGTTCTGACTGGTAATTGTATACCTCCATATTAATCAGCACAGTTCTCAGAGATGAGGGCTATATCTCCTGTTCGTTATGGGGAACCACTGAAAGACCAGAATTGGAGGGGTAAGATTAGCAAAATCTGTTCGGAATCTAAACAGAGAACTTCAGCCTGTGAGGCTGTTAGTCCAATGCCTTTTACAAACACTGTATTTACAGTTCACTAAAACAGCATCAAAATAAGAGAAAGAACCAGATATGACACTCAGGCTCTGGTCCGAATTGTCTGAAAAATGCTTTGTTTGTAAGCTTAAGCCTGTTTGCAGAGAGGGAATGGACACAAATTCCCATCCTGTTTATATAGAAACACTTTTCTGATTTTGGTTGGACTTCAGTGTGAGCTTTCCCCTCAAAGCAGAGTGGAATTAACCTAGGGCAGATTCTCTCATCAATATCTGAAATGTCATTGCTCCTAACATCAGAGTGGCAATGACCAAAGTTGTTTATCCTTGGAATGCCTTGGCAAATCCTCCTGCCTCCTGTCTTTTACCAGATCCCCTTTTCTCTTTTCTTGTAATTGAAAACAACCAAACTAAAATGCCTAACTGAAATTTAAGTGTTTATTATTTAGAAAAGTTTTGTTAAGTTTGTCTTGGAATATAGCATACTGAAAGTTGGGAGGAATTTCTAATCGAGAAAAAGATCAGGATAGCATTGTGAAGGAATTGGGCAAGCTTAATTTGTGAAAGTGTAGTGGAATGTAAGACATTATATAAATAATATGTAAAGTAATACTGGGCATTATAAATTTGTTTCTGCTTTACATAAGGAGCATACCAGCTGGAAGTGAAGCTGATACTGGAGAGGTTCAGTTTATCACAGGGTAACTAAGCCAAAAGTGCAATGCAATTGTGAAAAGGGCCAGTGTTATCCTAAAGTAGATCAGGCAGGGTATTTCCAAAGGAAACAGGGAAATATTTGTACCATTGTACCAAAGACACTGGAAATGCCTTTGTAATACTGGGTATGGCTTAGACGTTTGTGTTCAAGGTGCTAAGAAGGAATAATAGAATTACAGTGGGAATGGCATTGCTATTCTGAGAGGAAACCAAGTGCCTGAACAGATGAGCTCTGATACACACTTCTGTCCCCAGACATCCAGTCCATCCCTCTGCTGTGAGCCCTTGTCCCAGCAGCAGTCAGTTAAAGGCAGCTTTGCCACTTTCCTGTGCCCAAAACATGTTAGCATCAGTCCCTTTGGTCTGTAACATAAGCTGACAGGCTGGACTTGAGGCCTGTGTGTATATTCTCTCTACAACTGAGTTTATTGAGCCGTTTGGTCAGATTGCTGGGGCTGGTGGAGTCTCAAGCCACTGTACAAAGACTCTTTCCAGCTTACCCAGCCTGGGTAATGTTATATTTCTCCAGTGGAAGGAAGAGGTACAACAAACCCATGAAAGGGTAGGGAGCAGACATGATCCCTCTAATCCAAGGCATTGCAACTTGTATGACGCTGTAGGCATGTTAAGGGAAAATCATCTAAGGACTTTGTATATTGTATATCTAGGGTATTATACTTTGTTTTGAGAATCTAAAGTCATTGAATTGTTCTAGAATGACAACACAGGAAAGTGATAACCAGTGAGTAGCTTTCTAGCTGCCAGGCCAGCTAGCTCTTCTTTATCATTTCTACTCATCATGCTGCATCGAGAAAATAATAAAATATATATTTTTCACAATATTACATTTCCCTTGACTGATTGCCATGACTGTTAGAAAAATAAGATGGGATTTTAGGGCATCTGCTCGATCAGGAATGGAAAGGATGTGTTCAGGAGATGGTAAGTGTGTTAAGATGAAGCCCATGTTGTGGAAACATTGGAAGATACTTGACTAAAAGCTAAAAGGCATTATAAGTACCCACCTGACCCGTCCTGACTTCAGCTCTCACCTATAGTGACTTGAACTTTTCAGATACCGATAGGGAGAAATTAACCTTGAGTCTGTGTCAGAGGTGTTTGTGCTCACCTTGAGTGACCAGTCTTGTCTTTTTGCATCATTCCACTAAATTTGGCTGTGCAGTTGTCATTGTAGATTCTGGTTCCAGGTATTTAAGTGCTCCACAACACTGAACTGGAAACTGGAGTTCAGTTTGCAGAGACACCTGAGTTGGCCTTGTACAGAGCCTACTGTGATCCAGGAGGTTTGGCTTAGAGTCTGAGCCAATAAGGCCTTATCAGGTCTGAGCCAGCACTGCTATTTCACTTAGCGAAGTGATGTCTCTGGTCTAGCTTGTGTGTTTGTTTTCCACCTTACGGCAGTGAAGTTCCTTCTTACTGTCACTTCACTCTTCATTTGTCTATCTAATACTAAGATAAAAAACTGTAGTCATCTCAAGCTACAGACAGAAAGTCATCTAATTCCCTCTTAGCTTCTCTTCATGATTCCTGGTGGATGTGGTACATGTTGTAACAAGAGAAAAGTACTCTTTTCTCCTTTTTTCATGCATTTTGTCTTTTCACTGGTATTCCTAGAATGGCCATCTTAGTCTTTCTTTGAAACAACTTAGCAGGCTTAAATGAGACATGTAATTTAGCATGAAAGAATTCAAAGAGTTTTATATATATATATATTTTTTGGTACTAAATAAAGGAAAAAATATGTATTTCCTGTAAGAAATACAATAAATAGTTGTCCTTTGGATAGTGTTGCAAGAAAGAAAAGGTTGAGAGGGGTTTTTTCATCTTTTTTTTTTTTCCTACAGTTGTGCATTTTCTTTGCTATGACTACATGTTTATCCTTTGAGTATGACAAATTGTTTTCAGAACTTCACAAGTGGTTAGGAACCCTATTGCACATAGGCCGATCTGAATTTCTCAAGCATAATCACTGTGTGAGAGAGTATCTAAGAGCTGTAAAATGCTACTCAGTGTTTTTGTGGAAAGAATGACCATTATATTTGATCTTTGCTTCTGTTTCTCCTCCAACTTAAGGTTTATTAATGTACTGATTGTTATCTAGGGCACGTTGTCTTCTAGGGTATTAAAGCAGTGTTTTGGGTCCAACTGTCAGCTATACTATGCACTGGAATAAGCATCTCTGCTTCTACCTTTGGTAACAAAATAGCAACGTTGGCCAGGAAAAAATTATTTCTTGGTGGATATCCACTATCCTCTAGAAATGCTAGTGAAGTCTCCCTAAACATTTCATGTTTATTGGGAAAAGTTTTTCCAGGATGCTGTTATTCACCTCTCGTACATTCAGTAATACAGGTTATTTTTATAAGGCCATGAATCTTTCTGTTAACATACTGCTTTCCACTGGGTAGAATCGCACCCAGTAATGTTCTTGCTAGATGAAATCTGAGTCGTGTGGAGAGATTGAAATTAAGTTTTAAACTAAATCTGTCAAATTTTCTCAATGCCCATACAGTGTGATAGGACTCCGAATGTACATGTATTGCTTCTGTATACATTAGTTCACAGATCTATTAACATTTTTTCTTGTCCTTATTACACAATGCCCAGTGGAATCTAAAATCTATTCTGCTGAGACTTTATGTAAGATAACACTGCTCTCTCACACGTGATTTTAGCAGTGGTGTCATGTGAGATTTTCCCCACAAACATTGCTTTTAGGAACAGGACTAAGTGAACACACTAAAAAAAAAAACTTTTTTGTTTCTTTCATATCAAAAGTATTTTGCAACCATTAGTATGGGTGAAAAATATTTATGCTACAGTCTAGGACTTGGTTGAATCCCATCTTTTTTTTTTGGTTGATGCCTGGGAATTTAGAATTATGCCTTTATATCAAGGAAGTATGAAGGACTTGGTTTTATTTATGTCTGAAAACAATGAATGCAGGATGGGGAGAGCACACTTATGATGCCCTCTTACAGAGGATTGATTTTCTTTCAATTTATAAACAATAATGTTGAGCTTTTTCATCATTCAGTAAGCCAAAAGAAAATGGAAGGTTAGAGTATTGGCAGTATTGGCTGAATTAGGATTTGAGATGCATTAGAAACAGGGACCTGTTTCTAATGATACTGAAGGTACTTTTTTTTTTTTTTTTTTAATCTGTAGATGAAGTATGTTGCTAAAACTACCACAACGAAGCTTCATAGAGATCTGAAGAATAATAAAAGCAATAAATCATGATGGCAATGCAAAAGCAATATGTAAAAAATTACATATTTAAGAACACATATTGCTCACGTTGTGGTTGTGAATTGCACCAAGCTGATCTGCTCGGTGTGTTGGGGAGGCTGGAAGCTGGTTGGATCCCTACATCTTCAGCCACGTGGACAGAAGGGCCAGCAGCATCTCTAAATATGTTGTTCTGGAGGAGAAAGTGTGCAGCTGTGGGGCTTCCATGCTGTTCTCTCAGCTGGTCCCATCTCTTCAAAGCCAGTCTGGCAGGCGTGGTGGAAGAGACATACATTCTCGGGTGTTATTGTACTCTTGCTCCTTTATGAGTCCTTCCTGACTTGGGGTTCATGATCCGGGGGATAAGGCAGTGTTCCAGTATGTGTCATAAATAAAAATTGCATCCTTCAGCTCTCTTCTTATTTTTGGAACCAAAGTCAAGCTGAACAGTATGGAAGGCTCTGAAAAGCTACATAAATTTTATTTTCTCTTCTTGGTACCAGTGTGTTGTAAGTCTGATGAGTGACTGCAGGCTGCCACGCAGGAGAATTCCCCTAGGAGGCCACGTTTATGCTACCCAACTGCTTTCTCCAGGCGCAGCACCATCCCCAGATCCCTTTTCTTGGTGCTGTTTCTTTGTGGTAACCCGGACATGCTGGCTGCTTTCCTGCTTAGTAGAAGCTACGAGCTGCTTTTCCTGCATTACCCCTCATGTTGGACAATTACCAGGGCTTTGGGCCTCAACAGTTTTATAGCATAGGAAATCTTCATGGCCAAGCTCTTGTGAGGTATCCTGACCTCTAGAGCATCTCCCCTGAGAAAACCAGGAGAGACTCAGAAAGAGAAAAGACAACAAAATTCAGTTTACAAAGTAGGGAATAAGGCACATGGCAGGGAGACAGAAAGTGATTCTGGGAAGAGGAATTTCTCCGGGTCTGGTGTTACATGAGCAGAAGGGAGCTGACTGGCCCTGCATACCCAGGATTTCCCCCTGGGGAACTTGCACCAGATGTCCCAGAAGCCAGGATCCTCCCTGGCTTATGTGGAAGTGTACTGGAGGCAGCCTGTTTTTCTGCACTTCCCAGGCCAGGTTGTTACAGCTCAGACACAATTTGGATAAACATACGTGACTGTGTTTTCTTCTTCAATTAAAACTTGAAATGGACCAGTGTTTGTCTGGGCAGTGGAGTTCCCTGCCGCTGAAGTTACAGTGAATCCTTAGGTACCTCAGGCAGGAAAGAGGCGCCCAGGCTGAGAGCGCAGGGCAGCGTTCGCAGCCTGGGAGAGGGCAGCTGAGCCAAAAGAAGCGTTTTGTTCATTTGGCCTAATGCAGCCAGGGCAGTCATTGCTCTGGAGCACATCGGGGCAGCTCACCTTGGAAAGTTGTGCTTTTGTTGTCTGTGATTGTCTTTGATGCTCATTTGAGGTTTTGGTGGTTTTCCTTCTGTTGAAGTTGTGTTTACTCAGTCCAAGGATATTCAGAGCTCCTCATTACGGTGCCCGAAGCTAAAACCATGTCTGAGTGGCAGCACATATTACATGCTGAGCTCTCTCACTCGAAATAGGGTGTTTGGCTAAAACGTGCACACTGGAACAATTTCCAGACTGATCATCTGTTGCTAGCAACTACGTGGATTAGGATGGATTCAGGACCTAGAAAATGTGGATAATTAATCTCCTGCCACGAGCATCTGGTGAATGCTTCCTGCTTACGGGCAACAAGTGCTAGAATGTGAAGGTGAAATCATGTGAAGGTAGAGGAGAACATCACAGCCACAGCACGTGCCTTTGTTCTGGTTTTATGAGGGGGGACAGAACTGACCCCACTGGACATTCAAGGAAATAACAGAGCAGTTATGTATTGATACTTCTGCTGCACCCTCTCTGTAGGGAAAAGCAGAGCATCTCCAGAGCTGTGCCCACCTGGCAGAAATTAATATGAAGCTGCTGCAGATGTCTGTCTCCATGCATGATTTCGGACTAAAGCAAAGGAATGTTATATGTTTTTCACATAATTGCTCAAGGAAACAGGGGCAGAATTAGGAAAAGAAGTCATGAATCCTGATTCCCGGGTCCTGGCATTGTGCACTATGAAAAAGTCCTTTATGTATGTACAAGTTTTTAGAAGAAACAATTGAAGCCAGACAGATAAAGCAGAGCTTGACATTCGGAGACTGTCCTCATTCCTGGACTTGTCCACTCCCCCGTTTCTCCTCCATTCCTAAAAGATTCTCAGTTTTCATTTCTATCTCCTCCTCTTGTTTGTTTTCCTTCCATTTCTTTCCTTTACAAGTATTGAATGTCTCCTCTGGGAGTAAGCCCAGCCACATGTGCGTGCAATGGTGGTTTATTTTTATTGGAGTCATTGCCTGTGACTGTTATTCATTACTATAGGAAGAACTGCACTAACAAACTGAGCTTTTTTTTTTTCTGTTGTAAAAAGTCCTGTTTTGTACATAGCTACTGAGAGCATCTACTGCCATTGTTACAGAGCTGAGAGTTTGGAGCTTGGATTCTGCTGCTGCCTCCTGAATGTCCTGTTATGTCTGCTGTTGCAAAGCAGAATTTCAGCTTCTCTCAGCTTCCTTGCACTTTGTCTCTTTGACCCAACTTTTCAACTACTTCTCCACCCCTCTGCTACCTGAGCAACTGAATTGGCCTCTGCATATGGAAGAACTTAGGGCTGTGCGAAGCTCTTGCAGTCACTGACTGCTGGTATGGCTTATGTTAAAGGGCAGAGCCAGAAGAACACCAAACAAGGCCTGCCTGACATAAAATGCCTGATCTAGAAAAGACAAGTCAAAAGTACTCTAACATGCTTTTATCTCACTTGATTTCAGCTTTCTCTTGACACTGGATAACTAATCTCTCCTTTTCCTTTTATTCTGTAGTTATCACACATTTCTGTGCCACCATGGGCAACACCGCCACCTCGTGAATTGGAGGTCGTGTAAGGAATTCCTGGTACTTCTTTAAGATTAATCTGTGGCGTAAATAATAAAATGATCGGTAGTTAAATTAGGAACACATGCTTAGCATAAATATGTCAGAGCTCAGAGATGTAAGCAGCTCAATTGATTTCACATTAAAAAAAAATACAGCAACGTAAAATCAATGATTATTAATTAACCACTTCTGAGGTCAGAGTGGAGTACAGTGAGGGAAGATAACTGATTTGCCTTGGCTTACCCAAAAAACATTAGGACCTTACCGTAAAAGTTAATGCTAAGACAAAACAAACAGACAAGAAGTGATTTATCTGAAGTTTGGCTAATGTTGCATAGGTCCATTTTTAAAAAAAAAAAAATTGATTTGTTTTAAAGATTTCAGAATCTCTGCTTCCCACTAGCAGTGACACCTGAATCTTAAAAGTAATCTGAATTTGGTGAGAAGGTTTGATCTAATTGATATTATTTTACTTTTGTTAAAATAAGTGTCATGCTGCTACTTCAGGATTGAGATTTCTTTGTATTCTTCATCCCACGCTGAATCCACCTCGTGTTTTCCATCAGGCTTTTGAAGGCTTTCCCTTCGCTAACTCTCTTGTTCAAATCATTGTCTGCTGTTGCTACTTCCCCTGCAAAACTGTCTTAAACGCATCTGCATTTCTTCCTTCCTTCCTACCCCCTCTGCCATCCCTTTTTTCTTAAGACGAGAGGCAAGGACCACTCAACTTCAGTCTTAGCAATGTTTTTTAATACGTGGAATTTGTATGCATTGCACTAAAGGAAAATATACAGATGTGCTGCTACATTTTGGGGGCTGAGACAACAGCAGGACGGTCAACTGCCTTTTGAGTCTGTTCATTTTGGAGTTGTTTCCAGATGTCTGCTAATGGACATTTTCAGGATATACACACAAACTCTGCTTACCTACTTCTCTGCACTAATTGGTTTGGATTTATGGAATGCCTCTCATAAAGCGTCTCTAGCTGCCATTGTTGCCTTTCTATAAAATAGTAGAAAGGAAACTCCTTCCTAAACAGTTTCCTCTGGACAGGATTTTCTTGTGGGGGAAGGAGAGACACAACCCATTTAGGTTGCTCTATAAAGAGTTTTATTGAGTTGCGGCCCATTAACCTGGCCTTGATGAAAACCTTTTCAAACAACTGGACTTCAGGGAGCCACAACTCTCAAGTGCTGTGCGTGGCCCAAAAGAAATGATGGCTTCCTAAGAAATCATTTTAATCCGTATTGTATTTTTTTCCTAACATTTGCAGAAGTTGTAGGGACTCCACAGCTATTCCCTGTATTGGGGCTCGTTTGTGGCCCCATCTCTAATTGTTTGCTCTCTAGTACTCAGGGCATCTTAACCTTTCACCATTCTCAATCCGCTCAGTTTGTTTTTACCTGGCAGAATGTACATGTGGGGTTTAGATGCTTAGGAGGGTTGAAGGATGACTGTATATATCTGCTTTCCCTCGACCTGTCTGTTTTTCCTCTTTATTCCCAGTGGTGGTACAGCTCACCCAGTCTGGGGCCTTTCCTACTGACAAGGAAAGAAGCCAAGAGGAAGCCTCCAGCTGGTGCATAGCATGCAGCTGTGGATGGTACTGCTGGGGTGGCTGAGCTTGCGTCTGCTTGAAAGGAGAAAGTCTGTGTATGGAGAGCTTCTCCTTGCAAGGGGATTTAGAGGAAGATGTGAACCTGGGGATAATCATTTCCATAGGAATATACAAGTCCCTGATCAGGTCAAACTCTGCAGTGAGTTGCCTGTGAAGGTGATGTGATTTGATAAGGTCTTATTCAGATCTTAGCACTTGATATATGCTGTACAATCTTTAGTAATATAATTAATTTCTTAACTTCAATTTACCCAAATGCATACTGTGGATATTTTTACCCCACTGTTGTAAAACCTTTTTAAAATCTACTGATGAAGTACCATACATGAAATCTTTTCTTAGTAATGGAGGAAATCAGTAAATTGTTTATGAATACATCCTAAGGCCATGGACATAATTGCAGGTCACCTAGCCTACTGTTTTGTTTGTTTGTTTGTTTGTTTTTTTGTTTTGTTTTTTACATTGGAAAGGAATTAGGGCCACTTTTTGTTTTTGTGACAGGGAACAATTATCTCCCAAAGTAAGTCAGATCCTGTTATGGGACTGGGGTCTCTGAGAGCTCCAGGGCCTTACGAGCCTTTCTAGTGTTTGGTGAAGCCTGGCAGAAAACACAACCTTTTTTTTTTTTTTTTTCTCCCACCTTGTAAAAAAGACATCCCGTTGCCCTGAAGTTTTTTTCTGTGTGGAGAGGGAGTAGGGAACAGCTGCTGTGTGAAGCCTGGACGCTGCTGCAAAGTTTGTGGAGGGAGCTCCTGACTCTCCTCAGGCACTTTCTGGTGGGCTGCAGGCGACAAAACCTGTGGAATGAGAGCTGGTCCTGGGAACTGGGTCACAGGTCCTGTGCAAAAGCAGATGAACAGAATAAGGACCGTTGCTTTCACTTCTAGAACAGAAATTCGTGCACATAGGGCCCAAGAAGAACCAGCAGGGAGGGGAGGAAAAACAGTCATGAGGTCTGCTGGGATATCTGATGCAAAATCAACTTTGTTGTTTTCCTAACAGGCTTTTTCCTGGGCTCTGCAGCTGAAAAAACAACCCTTCTAATCTACAATAAGAAGGGAAATTCTGGCATGAAGATTGTCCACCCAGACATTTTGGCACAATTAGGGGAAAAAATTGTTTAGCTTAGCACTGATTTTATTAGTGCCCGAGTCTAACTGAACCTGTCGATGTGCTCTTTTCCCTGCTGAATGACAGTGTCGATGGTACAGGTTTCTTTGTCAGTTCTCAGCTATGCTTTTCCATGCTACTGCAGCATAATTTGTATTCTTTGAAAAGTACTGACTATTAGCACTGATCATTTACTGCAATAGGACAATAACATAAATTAGCAAAAACTCCCAGCAAACCACCATTGTTTCACAAAGGCCAGCTATAGTAGTGAGAGCCAGGCTCTTTTCACAAAACTAAGGTATTTGGTAATTTGACAGTACATCTGAATCCTAAAATACGTATTGGCTCTAAGTGTAATTTTGTTATTCATTACAATTGTTTGTGCAGTTGAAGTCTCTTGTCATTTTTATAATCTCCAGAAGTACAAACAATGAGATAAGGTAAATCTGTCAGAAAAGGAAATCTAAGGAAAACAAACAAACAAAAGAATACGATATATTTTAAAAGAAGTTTCACATGGTTTCTCTAGTGTTCCTCACCCATTTTCCTTGTTAATAGTCTCATTAAAATATGGGCAAGAAACTGTATGTCTTCCCAGTGTAAACAGAAATGACATTAAATGTTAATACAGGAGATTTTATCAAATGTTTCATTAAAGTCTTCGTTTGTTATTTTTTTTGTTAAAATCATTATTTTTTTCATGATGGAAATCTTTTTTTTTTTTTTTTTCTTTTTTCTTTTTTCTTTTTTTAACCATTTGAGAGTTCATAGCTCAGTAAAAATCATCATTTTATTTAATCGCTTGGTAGTTTATCTTCCTGGCATTTTGATAACTAATTTGATATAAGATCCTGTCACCCCTCTTCCCCCCTCCTCCTTTTTTTTTTTTTTTTGGTAGGACACTGGCTTAATTTCTGGTTATCAGACTACATCTGAAACTCCATCCAATATATTTTCCAATTCATCACTTTCTTTGCTATTGACAGGGGATGTTGTCCCAGTAATTAGTATTTTCTGCTGGGCTTTTGCAATCAATTTCTGTGATTCATTTCTTCCATAAAGCTTCCATAAACAATAAAGTTTATTAATAAAAAAGCTTTCCCTAATTAAAAAAACAAACTTTAATGTACGTTTTTTCTGCTGTCATCATCAATTCTCTCTAAGGCTTTTGTTTCTCAACTGTTCTGCCTGTCTCCCATTTATCTTCCTTTATCTAATCTAATGGCATCTATCCAGTTTCTATTCACTTTTCATCAAGGTGATATATTTTCTGTCCCATAGTACCTTTGTGTTCCTAACATGCCTCATGACAGAAAGCATTTTTCAGTTGTTTAATGTTTATTCTACATTGCTGTCGTATAATAAATAATTATTACAAGCCTCCTGATGGGGAAACACAATGTTAGAAAGGAAGAAAAGAAACAAAAATTTGACCGCTTTGTAAGGTTAGGACTTCAAAAAACTTAAAATAGCTTTGACTTTTACATCTCTCATCTATCTTCATCATTCCAACTAGTAGTATCCATAATAGTAGGACAGCAGAATAAGAACAACTGCACTTGGTATTTATATTGTATTCCAGGAGCTCATGGATAGCCCAGATCAGGGAGACTCAATACCATTTCATCATTTTTTGTAAGTTTATTTCTATTAATTTCATTATTTACGAAATCATTTTGGTATTGGACTATTATTTCCTATCACTGTTTACTCAGCTTAAATTATGTGCTGCTTTTGGTGAGACTTCAGCTGAAAAATAAAAAGGTTTTGCAATAAATAATAATAAATATGATACAAGTAAACGATAAAAATTGTCAAAATTAATAGGAAATATTTCTGGTGAGGCCAGGATTTCATCTTTGATTCCTTTATTAAATAGTGCTTATCATAAGAGGTATGTCTTTCATATGTCTGGGTAGGAGACAAAGCAATGAATTCTTTTACATGTGTCAGGAACATCTGTAGAATTGTATGTTCCTTTATTTTCCTGAAGCAAAAAGAAAATCTTTCCATTATGTTGGAATGAAAATTTAGGTTCTTAATCAAAGTTTGGGAAAGTAAGGCTGTGGGAACAAGTTTCTGTCTCAGCATGCTATACAAGTAGCCGCCTTATAAAGGACTTATATTCAGGCCTAGGTTCAGACAGTGCACCTTTCTGTACTCTCTCCAGATTTTGGCTATGGCTGGTTTAGAATTGGAACAAGACAAATGGTTAAATACGTGTGAGTTTTAGAAACGCTTCCCGAGATATCCTGGAAGCCTCCTTTTGTTCTCCACACCCTCAGGTGGTTGCTTGGATTCTTAGGGAGAGGAGCAGATGCTTTCCAGAAGACAGAGACAAGGCGGCTTTCAATCATAAATGCTGTATTTGAAAGCCAGCAGCTTTTTTCTCCTTTAATTGACTGCAAAGATCCATAGTTGCATGTGGATCTTCAAGAAACGTTGTTAGCCTGTATTCTTCCAACTCTGTCAGTTCTCTCGGTGTAGAAGATGAATTGGCAGGGCTTTAGTGCTCAGTCTGCACACAGGATTTGAAGAGACTTCATAGGTTATGGAGCACATCGTAAGCACTGTTTCTTATTCCCTTTCATAAATATTTCAATCTGAATCCTAAAACAAAGATTTTTTTTTCTTCTTTGAATTGAAGGCTCATGTTTACTAGTGGTTAAAAACTTTCAAATTTCCAGCCAACATGTTTTTGTGGCTTCACGTTTGTTTTTGTCCCAGAGTCGTCTTTCAGTTTGAGTAGCTCTTCTCTTTGTTTCCTGCTCCATTCTCTCACATCCCCTCTGCCACTCACTGACACACACACACAGCAGTCAGCCTTCGCTTTTGCTAGATTCACTGAGATAATGCTTTCTAGTGGCCTTTCAGATGAGTGCTCTGTTCTCCTCATCAGCGTACAGCCCATTTCTTGTAGCTTGAGTTCATGAGTGACCTGCACCATACCTGGTACTCCAGAGTAAAGTGTACTAGTGGCTTCTACAGAAATACCAGTGGTTTTGCCAGGTTTATGTGGTAGCACACTGTACAGTTGGATTTGTCATTGTCCTGGCTACATCATGTTGTGGGTTAGTGTTCTTTTCAGGTACTAATATGTCTGGGAAGTACTTTCTTTTCAATAACTGACTGTTTCCCCTTTTGCCTTACTGCTTTCCTGCTGATTTTCATTTCTTCATTGACAATTACCATTTCACAGTGTTAAAAGCTTTATAGCATCCGTGTTTCATTTTACCCAGTTTTCCAAGTCTTCAATTATTCTTCCCTGCAGCATTTCTTCTAAAGCCCTGTACTATACTTCATCAGCTTACAGGCTTCAGCTCACCAGTTTACATCTTGTTCCTCATCCATTTGAGGTTTGGTTTTGCTGCTTCTCAGTTCTGTTGCATCATCTTCAATTCTTCAATTTCATATTTTTTCACATCTGTGTATGACAAATACTAGCTATCAGACCTCAGTTTATATGCTGATTCTTACAACATTTTTTCCTCAATAGATATTATCTGTTTTCTTCTGAATGCACTAAGTTCCTCAAGTTTTTTTTCCGCTTAGTTGTTGTTTCTGCATCTATATGATTGTTCCAATTATCAGCCTTGCTTTTCCTCTTCTTCAGCATCCTCCTGCTTGTTGAAAACTGATGTCTTCGCTCATTTCCAGAAAGTTTAATCACTATCTAATTTCACTATAACTCCCAATTTTAATTTCCTTTTTGATATTGCTGATATTCTTTCCAAGCTCAACAGTACCTCAATTTTTGGCAATTCACTTCTTGGCCTCCAAAACACTTTTTTTTTTTTTTTTTTTAATCTGGTTTTCCTTCTGTATTTCCTAAGTTCCTGGAATATGCTTAAGAACCTACTGTGTGTAGGCTGTTCAATTCAGAGAATGATTTGCAGTGACCTTTTATAGTTGTTTTTTTCTCTTTGGTCAGAACACAAATGTAAATACATATTTACTTTTTTCAATTTATGTTAATGTGGAGTTTGGTGTTATTAAAAAAAAAAAAAAAAATGTGTTCTCTACCTGGTTGTGAAATAATGCAATCATACTTAAGGTTATTTTTCGCAGTAAGCAAACATTCAAAGTAAAGCATTAGTTTTGAATATCATGAGCAAGTTCCTTCTAAAAAGAAAGTTAATTCTGAGCCTCAGATGTAACTGTGGAGCAGCCTTTCAGAGAGGTCCTGTGATGTACTGCTGAAAGGATGTGATTTATTATGTTTTTTCATTGCTATACTTAGTTATGCACATATTGTAACTACATAAAAATGCAGTAACAGAATGTACATAGGGTTATTTGAATGTCTAGCTGTTTGCACGTACAACTGTGCCTAGTGCACATTCATATATAGGTTAATATTTATGTGCATAGCACTGCACGGATTGCCAAAAATCTGACCTTAGACATCAGGTTTGTAACTGTTTCACTTTGGGCCAATCTGATTACACATCCAGCTGTTGTGGGAGACTGTAGCTGAGCATTTGCAGTTTTCCCACTCCATCCTCTCTCTCACTTTCTCAGAGATCAGCGCTGTGTTGGCATCACAGGACTGATAAGCACAAGGAGGCACTCTGTTGTCTCCCTTCAGATTCTCCGTCCTACCCCAAAAGTGAGAAGGGCTGTGTCTGTCTCTCTGGGAATAATGACAGGAAAGGGAGTTCTGGGTTTGTCAAGGTACATCACAGGCATGTGATGTGGCATGCTTCTCCTTCCTCCAGAAGTTTGTTAGAAAGAAGAATAGAAGAAGACGAATTAGCATGCAAGAGGGGAAAGTGTTAGCATGGCAGTTTTCCTACTTGGAGTAGTTCACAAAGGTTATATCACATCCTGGGATGGTTTTGCCAGCTTCATAAGGAAAACATTGACATTTGGACTGGTCTGATGTTCTCTGGCTGTATTTGTGTTCTTCATGTGCATTCCTTTATTTTTTACTGTCTGAAGAAGAAAGAGTATATTTGGTTTAAATTCTGAAAACCGTAACACTGTTAGCTAGCTGTGGGTACGTGTGGGTTATAGTGATTACGTTTAAAGCCCAGGTATAAGGACTTTGTTTCTTCAGTCTGCGTCAGAATCAGATGAGAAAGTCACAAGAAATCTCAGCATGATGGTGTCTGCAGACTACAAACACAAATGAAACCTGCCTACTGTAGAGATATCCTTAACATTTAAAGCGCTACAGGAAAGTTACACATGCCTTGATTCGGCAGCATAATTTGCTGCCAAATCCTGTTATTACATAAGTATACTTCAGAGCCCAAACTTCTGGTCCTTGATATTGTTAATCTTACACTTAGGAATAAATGTTCCAGCTCTGTGTATCTATACAGTGATTCAATACTGTCTGACTTTTCAGGGGAAAGTTTTGTTGAGTACAAACTTCCTCATTTTTCTGAGGTCTCTCTTGACTTTTATATAACACTGTTCACTGTTTGCCTGCTGATCATTAGACACCTCCAACAAAAAACATATATAACAGCCTTTAGGTGTGCTTGACTGTTGGGTGGAATTAGGGCATGACATTTGGGAGTAATGGAAATAACTTACTCCATTTGAAGTCAGCAGGAGCTATTGGTGCTCCACGCCTCTAAAACTAAGATCTTTGTCTGTAGTTCTAAGAAGTCTGGATTTGGACGCAGCTGCTGGAGGTTGGGTATCTTGGGCTGAAGGGGTGTAGTACTGAGAAGGCCTCGGAAATGTAAGCGCTGAGGTGCGTGCTGGTGCTAAAATACGCTGCTGGGTGAGGCCTTGCTGCTGAGGTTAAATGAAATCAATACACTGAAGCAAAGCAAATAGGCAGGCCTGCTGGATTTCCTGAGCAGTTGGGGTGGGCTCTGTGACGTGGCTGTGCTGACAGCAGAACCCTGAAAAGGATCAGAGCATGGGGTGGGGGAGCAGCCTCACCAAATGGTGCCCTCAGGGCCTGTCGGGATGGGAAGGCTCTTCCACTGTGCTGCGCTGGGAGAACTGGTCTTCAGTTCCCTGGGGACGTGGGGATAACTAGACCAGGGTTTGTGCTGATCACACTCTTGGCAGAGCTTATTAAATCTACTATTAAAATGTCACTTTCACATAGGTGATAGAACGGGGGTTACTTTGTGGCAAACCGTAACAGAACGGTCCTCCCCAGTCAGCAAAAATCAGGCAGACAAACAATAAAGCCAGGCACATTCGTGTCATTTGGGCTGGCACTGTCAGTTCCACATCCCAGCCTTGCTAAATCCATTCCTGTGTGTCCAGAGCTCTGCTGTTGTTCATTTTCTGTAATGGGTGTTTCCTCCATAGTGGAGTCAGAGAGCTTCGAGTATTTCTGACCCAGCCATAGAGGGTCAGCATACCCAGATGCCAAGCTAAATCTGATTGCACTGTAAACCCTCAGGGAATTTCAGTTCCTATTTTGAAACTCCGAAGACAGGATTCTCACATAAACTTGACTCGGTCACTGACCCTTTTTCAAAAGAGGACATCCATATCACTGCAATGCCATGTTACCTTCCCCGGTGTGGTGACCCACAGGTGGATCATACTGCATCTGGGGCAGCAGGAACATGGTGGAATGCGTGGGGAAGGCAAGGGGATGCGTCTCTAGAATTGCTAATGGGGATTAAAATTACATTACACAGCAGCAATTACAGCTTGCTCAAAAATTGTCTCCTGCCCGAACCAGCAAGAATGATCATCTTATTTGCCAATAAAACAAGCAAAACATGTTGTTTTTATGATGGTTGGTTTTTTATTACCTGAGAATCCTTTTTAAATTACAGCATGAGCTCTACATTCCTGTGAGAAGATCTCTACTTAGAAGTGAGAGGGTTAGATCAATAGCAACCTTGTTATTTCTACATTATGCATTAATGCTTCTGGAAGTTAAATCTAGTGGGATTGTTCTACAAATTTGAGCTCTGATCAGTATGTGATAGAGATATGTACTTATACGTTGTTTGTTTGTTTTGCAGATCCTGGTTGCAAAATCCCCTGTTGCTCCATTTTCCGTTTTTTTCTACACCATTGAGAAATCAGGCTTGGTTCTTCAAGGTAGGATCAGAGCATTGATTACTTTCCTTTTACAAATAGTGTTTTAAGCAGGCTGAAGGCAGGTAACAGTGACGGTTGTTGAAATGGTGCTGGTTTTAACTGATTAAAAACAAAAACAAACCAAAAACACACACACACACACACACACACACATTTGAACAGTCTAGTTGACAAGGGCAGCCTTCTGCTGCTTTCCCTGTCTCACCTTGGGTAATATTAAATTAGTTGCTGCATATTCACATGGATTTAAGAATAGGCCCTGAATTTATTACGTCTCCCTGTTTTCATTCAAAGTAAGTTGAATGGTTCTGGCATTGTTCCTATGGGAGAGATTTTTCCAGGAGGAGCATACCTGTCTATCATTAGTAGCATGTTCTAATAAATAGTTTCTCTTTAGCAAATGGCTCAGCATCAATAAAATATGGGAAATTAATATCTGTCCTCTATTTCTGTGATCACTTTAACGTGAATGCCACAGGACCCTAAATAATCCTAAGGTTCTCTATGGTGTGAGTATTGTACTGAAAAGATGGGTAATAGTATGATGGCAGGGAACTAGGGCTCTTTGTGGCCATCTCCTAAAATATATGTTTTTGAACCATTGTGAAAGAGGGAAATGCAGCTCTTCATTTTTTTTCCCTATTTACCCCAGTAAGTATTCCTTTAATCTATCTATTTTTTGACAGACATTCATAGACCAACTGTGTTTAGTTCCTCTGTGTTGATATGCAGTCGTGGTCCTGATTGCTGCAGCAGTTTAGCAGACTTTTTGTTCAGAGGATACTTTCTAATATGTAGTCATGGTATTAAGAAATCTGAGTATTGCTGTTTCTCAGGTTCCAGTGATTAGCAATCACTGATTGCTAAGTACTGATTTTAGCACTGATTGCTAATATAAAAATGCTACAGACTTTTTAAGGTATGTGAACAGTTTTCTTTCTTCTGATTGCCTATTTCCCACCTACAAACAGGCAGTACCAGATCAGCAACATATTTACATTTATTCATGATTAGATAAGCTTAAAATACTGGTAATACCTAGTTTAAGAAAACAAAAGAAAAGGAACAAAACTTTTTTTTTTTTTCTTCCATTTTATGCATCTACATAATGATAACATGAGGGTCCATTGGGTGTTTCCTAAACCTTTAGATATTATACCTAGTGTATTAGATGGCATTCTGTGACTTCAATTTGCCTTACGTGGTACTGGTAATTTTAAACAGGCTGCATGTACTAGCAATATTTTTTATTGGTTTAAACTGAGATGGCTTGCAAGAGTTGCTCTGGACATATTTTGATTAAGGACGGGGTATAAGACATACCACTTCTCTATCTCAATTATCTTCTGAGTTGCAGAGATGTTTCTGGTCATCATTAAAAAAGTAGACAACTTCCTGCTCTGTCTTCAGGCACTAATGTAGTGACACTTCGGGAAAGAAAAACTTGCTATTTCAGAAACTGGGATCATTTGTTCAGAGAGGATCTTTATTTGTTTCAAATCTTTTCAGTAAGCTGGGAAAATAGCTTCCTAAGGACTGAACCCTACCTTTAAAGAGCAGATTGGCCTGATAACATGTACTGATGATGGCAAGGCTCTCTGATAGTACGATGCTTAACAGCACTGTATGAGGAATATATCAATTACTCTTTTATCTGTATCCATATGTTTCTGGGGTGTGCATTCACCATTTTTCTAAAATCAGTGTGGATTTCTCTAAGTGAGCATTATCTTGCCATCAGGCATTCTTTGTATATTCGGAAAGCAGCTTGGAGCTTTTCTCTGTGTAAGCTTTTTCTTAGTTTATGACTATGCTGTTATGTTTAGATATTTTTTCCAAGATGGATAGTATGCAAGGGCATGGTTCCCCTGATAATGTGCCCCAGACTGTTTTACGTAGCAGGTAATGTCCTGGCCAGAGATCAGACAGCAGGGTCTGAACCTTAAATGTTCACATAGTGTAATCCAAATCTGGCATTTCTATGATTTTACATGCTGGTTCTTTTAGATTCTAGGTTTGGGAGTCTAGTGCTATTGGTGATGTCATGGTTCAATGATAAGGTCCTGTTGCTAGTATCCTTACAGAGTCTTGTAAGCACTTACACATGAGAAGCATCTCACAAAGTTTTACAAAGTAAATATTGCATGTTTCCTTCCCACACTTCAGTGAGCATTATTTCTGCAGAGAGAAGTGAGCAAATCACATGAAAATGATTGTTTCAGGTAAGATGTTGACAGGAGTTGCTACCTAACAAGACAGAGCCATTAGCAGAGTGATGGTGGGTGGCCTTGTGCAAGAGAGGCTAGAGTTTTTGTAAGAGTTGAAGCTTATACGTTCCACAGGGAAGCTGGATGCGAGGTAAGATGTCCCTAGGGCGACTGGCCGGGGGTTAGCTGGCGGGGGAGTTGTCCCTGTGTTGCGGTTTGAAGGATGTCGTAGAGTGCGAACAAGTGGAATCTGTCCCGCAGCAGGATTGCAAAGGCAGCTTTCCCATTCAGTCTTTGTTGTTTAATTCAGTTGGTGTCAGGAGGTGAGCACATTCAGGGCGTCTGATGAGAACAAGTGGATGGGTGTGGGAACTGGTGGGAAGCGGCAGCTGTCTGAAATGCCCAGGATTCTTTCTTCTTACTCAGGGGGTCCCATCCCGGGACCATTAACCAATAGGCCATAAACAAAATTGATATCGGAAAATGTGGCTGGAAGCTCCTTGATTAGTGAGGGTGAATAGGGAATGAAAGACAAAGTGAAAGTGTTATTTAACAGTTCCACAAGCAATTTCCATTGCCACCTCTGAGGGATTAGGATGTGTGGAATAGGCTAAAAATGAGGAGGAGCTCCCCCCTTTTGTTCTGTGGGCCAGAGGATAATAAAACGGCAGGAGAGGCAGTGCGGCTAGTTAGGGATTTCACAGGCTGCTATTTGATGCAGTTTAAGGAGCCCTTTGCTATTGTTGCAGTTAAAATGGGAAGCGGAACTGTTCTCCATTCGCAAAAATCTCCAGCGTCCTCAGGAAGAGGGCTGAGAGCAAAAGGCTATTAAGATGGTAATGCTGCCCCATTTGGAGGAGTGTATCAAAATCCTCTTTGTCAGTGTAAATCGCTGCTCTGTTTCCCTGGTGTCTTTGCATCTCATGGCCCCAGTGCAAGCACAGGAGTGTTCAGAGGAGATCCTAGTGAAGGAAGACCTACTTCTCTGGTGTTGTCAGAACAGAACTCCAGGTTGCCCAAGGGTGCCACAGAGAAAACTTTGCTTTTAAAAAATTTCATGTGTTCAGGGATTGAAAGAATCCAGTTATTCATTCCTTTTATTTCTGCTTTCAGACTGGAGAAATGAAATTTGATGATTGGAAAAAAGTGGTTTGTCACAGATTTAGCAAGGAAAGTCAGCCTTTGGTCTCCTCCTTTCATTGCTGCAGTATGGTCTGTGCAGTGGAGGAATGCAAACCCAAAAATACCCTCAGTTGCTTTTACATTGCAATGCAATGTCATGTGCTGCCACGCCGCAGTGTGACTCTGTAGTGAACCTGAATTACGATTGGAAAATCCAGTCTGACAGATCTCTGTTTTTGTAAAGCTTCTCCTCTTAGAGAGACAGAAACCTGGATCTAAACACTGCAAAATATTAAAACCTTTACTGTCTGCATGTGTATTCGGTTTAAGTACTTGTTGTTGCATGGATATTGCTCCGTAATGCAATATCCTAGTTAAAGTGAGTGACATGATTCTGTTAAGAAAAAGAATAACAAAAACAAACAAACAAACAAAAAAACCTTTGGATCTATTTGTTTAGGGCTGCAAGTCATAGGATGATTTTTGTCATTGCCAATGATATGAATTCTGTTTTGGGGTGGAAATGATTAGCTGATATTCATATATCAGTCAGAGCAGATTATGGGCTGATCTTGCCCAGCTGTAGTTTCAGAGAAGCTGAATGTAGCAGCTACTGGGTTAGGGCAGCTGGACTGGCAGATGTGACTTACATGTGTACATGCATATCCAGAAGGAAGACAGGATAAATAAGCTGATGTCAGTTCTAAGTTGTATTCTGTGGGTGATCTTCTGATGCTGGGGAATAAATACAAGACAGCAACAGAACCTACCTACCAGCAACTGGCAGCTCAGCTGTCTGTGAAATACGTCTCCTTCCATCTCACCTAAGTAAATACCCTCTGGTACTAAGAGGGTGGTGCTGCAAAAGACAACGGAATGTGCTTGCCAACTGGAGAGCCTACTGGGACTTTTCAGGGAGTGCTTTTACCAAGTGATTAACATTGCTCGTGACTGAAAGAACTCAAGCTCTGGAAACATAAGACAAATAATATTAGTGAGCTACGACTTGCTTTTGAGTAATGATTTATTTTCAGCTTTATAGGGTTTAAAGATGAGTGCAATCAGGAGGTCACCCAAACTGACCCCCCATATTTCCTACATGCTTCCTTCAGATACTTGATAACTTATGATACACTGAAGCATTTCTTCTAGGAAGGCATTTGCTGTAATTTGAAGGCATCAAGAAATGTGAGTTCCTACTTTGCCTTGACAGTGTTCTCCAGTTTTAGCTCTCTGGCTGCTATATGCTTGTTCTGTATTTCAGATCAGAATTTGTCTGCCTTCAGGTTTTGGATTCAGTTCTTTTTATGACCTTCATTGCCAAATAATGGAGCCCTCAGATTGTTGCAGTTTTTCATGAGTGTACATGGCGTCAAGATTTATCCTTCCATGTTTCTGTTCTTCCATTTGGAAGAAATTTATAACTGTCTGCAAACTTAACCTGAAAACTTCTGTGCCTCGTGCTGTCTCCCCTCACTACCTCAAGAAAGGACAGAATACTTTATGCTGCCAAATTGAAGATTTGATTTGATTCCTGTCCCAGCAGGACTGGTTGATTAGTTAGTTAATTAATCAGCCCTTTCTCCTTCCTGCCCTCTTTTCCACCGGACACGTGTCTGCGTGCACACAACACAACCTTGCCTGTGACGTCTTATCGAGGCAGGTGACTTCTTGTAGGTGGTACTGGGAGGAGAGTTTCTTAGGTTTTCAGTTTTACAGTGCTAAAGGTGGAAGAATTCTAGGAACAGCCAAATCTTGGGAAACCTTGTTACATTGTCTTTCATTTGTCACTAATGTAGTGAAAGAAGCTCATTTTGGTGTCAAAATAGCACAAAGTTTGGGTTTGTAGGGCAGCATGGCAAATGGTCTCCAAAGTGCTATAACTAATTTATGTGGCTGAAGCAAGTGAAAAGTGCCGCATTTTATTTTGTAAAGAAATGCTTTGGTAATGAGTAGCGAGGTAGAAAGGGAATTCTGAAAGAAAGGGCAGCATTATTTGTATTGTATTGTGTGAGTTTGAACAGTGAGAGACAATGATTTACTGCATCAAAAGCTTTCATTCAATTGAAGAACTGTAACTATAAAGTGACCTTTGTCTGGAGCAACATGGATATAATCTGTAAAATGAAGCAGGGTTGTACTTGATGTGTGAATGGATGGAAGACAGATTAATGGGAATAAAGTTGTGCTTTGCTATTGAGATGGTAACAGATTTGCAGTGCCACTGGTGATTTCCGGCCCTATTGGAGGGATAAAGATGAACTGATCATTGTTAGGATCTCTATGGGGTGGAACAGTTTTTGATGTATTCCCCACAGGACACTGAAAGACTCATGCTACTTGTAACAGGTTTATAATAATGAGAGCAAAAAAAGCATGATCAGTTTGTAGGCTAGGTCCATCTTGACAATAAGGGATGTGAAAAAAATAAGACCTCCATCATTCCTTTGCCAGCAAAATCGCCCTGTTGATGTAGCTGACATAAACGAAAATTTCCAGATAGTTCTTGGCATTTGGGTGGAAAGGATTACTAAACCTGACCCAGGAATGCTGTTGACTTGGATGAGAGCATCCTCACTAGGTGGCTTGGTGGGAATTGTTCGGCTGCTTTGCAGCTGCATTGGCAGAGCCTCGCTGGAGTAACCCAACTCTGTGGCTGGCACAGATATAAAGACAACTGAAAATGGTAATGAAGAGAGGTGGAGGGAATTTTTTTTAATTGTTAAGGAAGACTAGAGGTATCTTAGGTTGAGATCCAATAGAAACAAAACAAACCCCGTCATTTCATTAAAGTTAAATGTTTTCCTCTGCAAGCATGCTCTTTCTAGCTGCATAGTAGATAGACAAGAGATTGGTAAAGTTTTTGTCCAAACGTTTGCTGTTACTCTAACTTGCAGGAGGATGTTACACTGGATAAATCCAGCGTAGTACACAGTATTGAAGTACCTGCTTATTTCTGAACGCAAACATAAAGGCACTGAAGATAACAGTACAGCTTTCCTGCAGTGAATGCCAAGCATATCCCTAAATGATTTGCTAGATTGCAACCAAAGTGCCAGCATTTAATTTTTCTGAAGTTTCACTGAACGTAATATGAAAAAACTTACTGCAAGCAGTGTGCCAAATCTGTTCTCATTTATGCAAGTGTGAATCAAAACCTATTTCTTCTGAGCCAGTGTTGTTAAACAAATGAGCTGAAGAATATGAGTGTATTTGCAAAGATTCAGTCTCTGTTCAAGACTGTCATATACCACAGGCCTTCTGGGACAAAATGGTCCCACTTCAGAGAAATCTCGTCCTTACTAGTCTCACAGTAATGAATTCCTGATCAAAGTGAGTTGCTCCCCTGTGTTTTCAGCACAGTGCTAAAGCAAATGGCCTTTTTTCCAAAAGGCTTTTAGCATAAGGAGTGAAGGTGCGTGTTGATTAGAGGTAGTATCGGTGATTTGTGACATTATATTGTGCTGGGAACTTAATTTTCTCATAGAAGTCCAAGACTCTACCAGATTGCCTGGTGTTAACATAGAAGATGTTACATCTTTCAGGCTACAGATTTGTAGAATAAGGACAAATGTACTTATAGTGGACTTAATGTTCTTAAGCAAACATACTCATGAGTAGGAAGCCAAGAAAATGTCCAAAAACATGTTTTTCAGCCAGAATAAAGTCATATGCTTTTGTGTGCAGCTTATGAAGGCAAGAAGCAGTTAAGTCTTACGGTGACGGATCCCTCTCTCACATAGGCACGACTACATTTCTTTTGCTGTTCTCAGAGTTTGTCTGTTCTGGCATTTCATCAGCATGTTTGGTGAAGCCATCACTACCTCATTTTATCTCGCAGAACGATAGTTAGCAATAAAGGACAATGACCCCAATGACGTAGCCTTTGTAGTAGATGTACCATTTCTGTAGCCGTAGGACTTGATGTATTCTGCATGTTAAGATTTCTGAGTGTACGACTTAGCTGCCAAAGGGAGCTGCTGGAAGCTGTGTTGTTCTCTGCGCTAGGGAGGGGAGAGCGGTGCAGAGATCTGGCGGTTTGCTCCAGTCTAAACCTGTACATCTCCACGGCGCAATGCTCTGTAGATAGGCACATTTGAATAGCACTTCACAGAAACTAGAAAACTTTGCCCAAGGGGGGGCTTATTAGCACAGGGATAGCACTTGCAAACAAGGTTCCTGCTGCTTTGGCCCCAGCGCTGTTTTTCTTTAAACTTTCTCTGTGTTTCCAGGATTAACACAGCTAGAACAACCTCAGATATCTCTGCATCTGATGCATAGACTTGCCGTGTCCTTAAAATGGACTAACCACAAATTTAAATGATCTTATCATGTAGGCTTAAATCTCTCCTGATAAGATGGAACAGGAATATATAGCACTTTCATGCAGACTGACACGTGATAAACCCTCCCAACAAACAGGTTTTTACTTCAAAAAGTTTTTCTATTTACAGTCATTCCCTTAAATTAATAATGTTGGATGGTATTATATTTTTTTTTCCATAATATTCACTTGAACTTTTAACCAAATATTTGTCAACTGTATATTTGTACCCCCTTTTCACTACATTTCAGTGTTTGTGCAGGATAAGTATAAAAGGTAATGTGCTACCTGAGATTTTGTAACTATCCATGTAAACGTTGCTGTTTGTAAAAAGCAAATTTCCATATACTAATCAAGCAGGGGCCATAGGCATTCTGGATATCTAGTAGAAAGCCAAAAATTAAACTACAGGAGACACATCCTATTAAAACAGACTGAACATTAGTAACAAATACATGCAAGAGACAGTACTATGATAAGCTATAAACCACTATTTACCTACAGAATTTATTGAGCGATTACTTCAGTTTACAGTAGATCTGAGTGTAATGCTAGTTACATAGTGTTAGTGATTGTTATGGCATTTCTCCTCATTGTTTATGCTGTAATGAAACCAAAACCCGGCCCTTTGTCATTCAGTTTTGTCAAGACCCCTGAAAAATTTAGGAGATTAAATTTCAGGACTGGATTGAGTTAACTCAGGGTGACAGAGATAGAGAGATGATGGTTTGTTAGAGCATGGTGTGTCAGCCCTGGTTTGCCACCTGAATAACCCTAGAGGGTCTGCCCAAGGTACGGCTGAGGCCAAGCACTGCACACATGGGTGAAGAGGCAGCGCAGGTAGAATATGCTAGAAATTAGCAGTTTTCCAGAAGATGTTACTGTTGAAAAGATTTTGCTCTGTTTTCCGCTGAATCTGATTTTCATTTACACTTCCTAGCTTTTCCATTACAGAAACAGTGGCCAATATTAGCCCAAAGCCCTACAAAGGTGTGCTCCCCAGAAGCAGCAGCAGAGATGTGGAGAGTGACATTTCTAGGGTATGTTGCACAACTATTGGAGTGCTATCAAGCAGTCTGATAGAGTGACTTCTCAAGAGTGCTATGTGCTGTTCTGGAAACCTCAGCTGGGATGTTCACTGAGTGAGTAAGCTTAGAATAGGCTTATGTCCTAGAAGGCTAATGTCCCGAGTCCTGAATGACAAGCATAGCACTCCTGTAGATGTTCTGAGTGTATTTTGGGATGAGACGCTTTTGCTTAGTAACATATAGGGAAAAAAAACACATCATATTTTTCCTTCAGGCTGCGTACATTACATTTGATGGAAGGCATGTCAGCTTGGAACTGCACAGTTAAAACTAAGTGAGTTTTCAATGAGCAATACCCTCCCTTTTACCTTTTTATCCATATTTGTGCTGTGAGTGAATTACCCAGAACAAGCTATCAGGCAGGCAGGCAAATATATTATAGCTGCTTGTTTGTAGTTTGTATCCTATCTGCTGGGGTCATTTGCTGGGGTTCACCGAAGAGCAGAACATCCTGTTTGCTTCATTTTCTTTTGTCTGTCCCGCACCAACACAGGGAGAATATTCCTATATGTCTTTTCTTTTCTGCTCTGAAATGGGATCACAGTACTCCTGATTGTGTTTCAATAGCTGGAAATGCTGAGGATATCCGATTGCTGAGGTCTCTTATTTTAAACTCCACATGCCAGGAAAAGTATGTGGGATCCCACCAGCTTAGCACTGGAGGGTGCAGGATGCATCAACAGGAAAACCAAACAAAACATGAAGTGAAATTCATTTGAAAAGGGAAGGGACTCTTATACCACCCATCAGCAGTGTTTAAACTATTCGTATCCACACAATAGGCCTTTTATTTTCCTTCACTACTTCTAAATATGCAAACTATCTTAAATTGATTTTTAGATCTGCAGCTGCCACTAAAGTCAGTGGGAGCTGTAGGTGCTTGTTACCTTTGAAAATCAAGCCAATGTATTCTAATATGATATCAAAAGCCAAAAACGCTAAATTAGGGTGGTTGAAGCATAACACTGGCAGTCCTGCAGTGTGATCCCAGCCACTTTCATATTTAATACAGAGGCACAGCCTCATGCTGTGCACATCAGAGCTCAAAGGTATGTTGTTTCTTCTCTGCCTTTGAGTTTTCTCCCCCGGCATCTCTGTGGCCTTGCTTCATCACGGCCGTCCTTCCAGCTGGGTAACACTGACCGGGACTCTGCTGGTCACCACGTGAAACAGGTGGGCTCCCCACTTTTCTCTACGGTGGGCGTTAGACTGCACTCGGGAGCAGGTGGTCACAGCACTGACCTGGAGCCTTCCACCCACCATAACCACTGAGAGCACTCGCAGCCACCCCAGGCACGGTTTGCTTTTCATTTTGAAGATTTGCCATGCCCTAGGAGAGGCTCCTAAGCTGTGGCCAGAAGTCAGAGCAAGGCCAGATTTCTCCTGTGCAAAATGAACTAAATTCCACTGTCAAGTCTGAACATGAGGAGAGAAGGGCGGCTCTCCAGCTGGCCCCAGCTGTCTGGGCTCAGCAAGGACACCGCGTGTTCCTGCAGCACTCAAGGGCACAGGAAACTCCGGAGTACAAATGTGATCTGCAGAGGGGTAAATGAGCTGACCCACCTGAGGGCTGCGGCCAACAGCGTGGCACTGATCAAGGCCAGCTTGCCTCGCACTCAGTTCAAGACTGTCTCCCCTGCAAACAGATCTTTGCAGAAGAGGAGAGCAGGCTGAGGATGAAGCTGTCCGCCCGCTCTTGCGCCTGCCCTGTTTTTGGTATAGCTTTGCTTACTGGGAGCATGATTTTGTTCACCCAGTAAGGTGACAGAATGAAGCGGGAACATCTTGCTAAGCCTAAACCAGATATGAACGAAGGCAGAATATGTCAAGGAAGCAGCTAGTACTACTGCCTTCATCCTTTCAGTCATTATGTGTTAGCTGACACCTGTAAATGCTTTGGGTTGGGGTAGGTCTTTGGACCAGGTTTGGAAGGGCCTTGGACCAGTCTCACAGACTGAGGTAAAGGCAAGAAGAAACCCATTTTTTGGTCAGAGTGATTTCCTGAGTGATCCATGTAAATAGCTTAGTTACTGTATGCCTCAGTTTACCTGTCTGTAAGTAAATGATAATAATTACCATACGGGTGCAGAAAATTAACCTTCCACTCCCACAAGTATCTGCAGCATGTCATTACAGAAACTGCAACTCGTACCTAATATAAGCAAATGTGCGCTTCAGGTACAGCTTGGGAAGTGGCCAGCAAGAATGGTAGACAGTTCACTACAAAATGCTGTTCTAAAAGACGTGTATTAGCTCAGCTGTCGAGAGCTGCATGACAGTTCCAGATGTTCCTGTGTTCAGAGGAGGGCTTTTTGTAAGTAGGAGGTCAAAGGGATGGGAACTGACTGGTGGGTGATTGCCTGGAATTCTCTTCCCTAGTCCCGAATTAGGCGAGAGAAGTGGGTGGTGAACCAGGACACTTTCTTTTCCCTTTGTCTGGATCAGGGTAGATGAAATCTATGACTTGGCTATGCCTGGGTTGATGGTCCAGAGAAGATGGCATAGTTGTCATTAGATTTGTTCACCTGTCCTTCCCATAGCATGAAGAGTGAGTGATAATTTAGTAACTTGTCCAAAACAATTACTTGTCCAAGAAGAATAAAATTCTGCAGGAAAGGACAAATGGTAAGTCTGTCGTAAACAGGGCTTGCCAGCTGTCTGTTTACAGATCAGGGGATATGGATTTTGCTGAATGATCTAAAGGCAATTTTTGCTCATAAGGTAGGAGATGGGACTGGAAGGGGTCTAGCGCTAATGCTGATTTCAGGAAGTGTGTTCAGAAGCCTGGGTATTTTCGAGTAAGTATATTCCAAGTCTAAACTGTGGTCCTCACATGCACTTCCTTGAATAGTTGCTAAGGATTAAGTTGTTTTGCTTTTCTTTGGTTTTTGTTTGTGTTGGGTTTTTGTTGTTTTATTTTGTTTTCTCCTCTATTGCTCAGAATCAGTAGCTTAACTGGTTCAGAGAAAGCTAGTTTAAATTGTCTTTTGTTATTGCTTGCACCCCAGACTGGCGTTTTTATCAGTTCGTTGGTTCTGTGTCGGTTTTTTCATAGTACCGCATATTGTTGGTAAAATAAGGAGGCTTTAAAATACAGGAAGTAGAGGTAATGTTGATCTTGAAACACCAGCAATTGAAAGGACCATTCAGGGTTTCCTTCAAAACAAAACCAAGTGGTAAGATAATGCTAACCAGGGCTGTGTGCCCAGGAGAGCATCATAATGAAGCATCCACTGTTATTGTTCAGCTCAGTGTTTGTTCTTCATGTGAACAAAAGGAAGGAAGAACTCTGCTATCAGGCTAGAGAGGAAGGAGTCTTTGTTGCCCTTGGCTACCCTAACTTTAAATGTGAGGAAGCACAGGGCACTGCAACATAACCTTTCTGCAGTATTAGATGGGGGAAAATTGATAGTTCAGGAGGTTAAGGGCGGACACTGTTTATCTAAATAATAGGTTTCCCTTGCATGAAAGCCCCAAATCAGGTATGACAGTGCTAGTATTTTATTTAGGTCATGTGAGTCAGAGGTTTTAAGCCTTGGTTCCTCTGCTTTGCTGCTTCTCTGCTGTCCTGTTCCCCCTCTGCATCGTTGCTCACCATCAGGAACAGTAAGAGATGCCATTTCCTTATTGAGTATGGCAGGCACGGAGTGTCCTTAACGCAAAGTTCAGTCATGTTGCTGAAGCATCAGGAATGTATCTGCTCGAGACTGAATGAGCCAGGCTTACTGTAGTTTTCTGCTCCTGCTCCACCGATAGAGTTGTCTGCTGAAGTGGCAGAATCCCTGCCATCCCTCTCCCCCTCCTTCAAACCATGAGGCTGACATGCTGTCAGATTAATGAGGAAGTTTATTATGCTTAGAGCCATTGTTTCAGATCTTCAGATGACTAAGGCAGTGACTGTGCCATCAGCTCTGGCTGCCTGTACTCTTACTTTGGTTCATCTGGTCCGTGTCCCATCTCTGTAAGTATCAAGGGACATTGGAGAAGCAGATTTTCATCCCATTAGAGGCAATGCCATGTTGTTGAGGTGTTTGGGAAAAAAAAATGGAAAAAGTGTGTGTATTTTGATTCTGGTATAAAGGGTTCTTTTCTTGTATTTGATGCTATGAATTTTCTGGGCCCAGAGTGAAAGAAGTTCACACATATTTTCCAGTTTTGTCTTCATATTCATTGTGCACCCACAGATTGACTTCTTAATTCACAGGCTGCCATGATGTGTGTGATATACAAAATGCCACTTCCATACATGTATGGCAGAGTCTATCTCCATAATTCCAAAATCTAAGGAATTTGCTCTCTCCAACCTGTAAGACATGAGTTTTAGAAGAGTGCTTGCGAACTTTATAATATAATGTCTGAACAGAATATATGTCTTGTGAAGAGCTGCCAACATTAGTGTAGACAGAGCAAGAACGTTACTTACAGAAAATCATCTTATTTTGTTTAATATAAATGTTCTGAGGACACACTGATTTAACAGAGTGGAAGCATGTGGTAAGAATGTAAAGAGAATTCCATGACTCTACGGAGATGGTAAGTGTGAGGAATGTTCTTTGAAGGGTCAAAGTATGTCAATCACATACAGTGTGGATGAAGGCGCGAGAATTAGGGCCAAGGTCAAATCAGATATGCTTCTTGTATGGCAAATACTGTTCTGGAGGTGATCAACTTCTGTGTAAAACCATACTGGATACAGGAAGAAATAAAAACAAATATTCGGTACTACATTATTGGTATTGTGGCTCTGTAAAACCACAAAGTTCAAGACAGAAAATGGAAAGAAAACTCTGAATGTCCTGGAAAATAAAGTTAAGAAATAAAATGAACTCAGACCACCCATAAGTAGCCTTCTGGAAATAGATTGATCTTTACTTCACATTGTAGATGTGAAAGCACAGTAAAATGCTGGAAACACAGATGGAGCAGTGGAAGGAAGACTGCCCAGACATAGTTTTATTTCATTACTGGCATCTTAAAGTGTGGTGATTCTTTGAAGAAAAAAAAAAAAAAAAAAAAAAAAAAACAAGATTACATTTAGCACATCTTAGTCAAGCCCCACAGCAAGTATACTCAGGTTACAAGTACAAATGTTTTGGTTTTGTTTTTCTAATTGCTAACCCTAGAAATTATTTGTTTTCTAAAAAGCTAAAAAGAGTTCTTTCCTTCTCACATGTAATCATGAGTGGTTTTAACAGAATAAATCGTGTATTCCATGCCAGCTAAAACTGTTGTCTTCAATTATGCCAGTAATGGAGTTCTACGTGTGCAGTTACAGTTTTTATACTTGGGTGTTAAAATAAAACTGAAGAGACACAGAGGAAATAGTATCTGCTTTGGTTTTTGTGTTTGTGGTCCATTTGCTGAACAGAGCTAGCAAGGCTGATTGAGGAGCTGACATCCAGTAGTGTAACTGAAGACAATAGAGGAACTTCTGAGTACGGCCAGGGAACAATTATCCTGAATAAAGTAGGTGCTGTTTTGATGCATCTACAGTTAGAGCTGCCTTGTACTGTGAGGGGGCTTCCTCTCCTTCCCAGGGCTAGGTGGCTGGGTGAAACCTCCTGTAGAATGAAACTCCAGGGCAATTCTCTGAAATGCCTCACCTCTTCACCTGCTCCGAAGGGGAAAGCTATTTCTAAATACAATGCAAATCAAAAGGCATCTCTTTGGGGGGTGATTTACTCCTTTACCTTGGGTAGAAGCTTAGTGGAACTCACAGGAGCTCACAGGAAGCTACGCTGGACCCAGAGAAGGAGACACAATCTTCACATGGCTCCTGGAATTGGGTTTCTCATTTGGGGACTGGACTTGCTAACAGAATAGTTTGCAGTAGGAGACCCAGCTGAAAGCTGCCTGTGGACAGGGAAAAGCTTTTTATGAAAAGAATACTAGTAAAAAGGCTAAACCAGTTACCAGGAGGAAACTTTTTCGAGTGAACAGATCTGGCAAAAGAAACAAGAATACATAAAGCAGTGTTACTGCAAAACAGTGTTTCTTGAAGGAAAATGGTGTCGTTTCCACAAGCTAGCAAGAGGCATATCGGTTACTGTAGGAGGAGTTCAGTGGCATCAGATAGACCAGTGTGGTTGTTTACTGGTAGGGATACATGACAGTATTTACAGTATTCAGGAAGAAGAGAAAGACTGAAGACTTTGCTGTGTTTTATTAACATTCTCTTTCCAACACAAATCACATTGAAGAAGACAACAGATAAATCCTGATTTCACTTTATTAGTAGTTGTTGAGATATGCTTTTATTACAAGAAATGGGAAACAGATTACACCAGCAAACACATCTGGCCTCAGCCTGGCCTTCAAGTCATCCAAAAAGAAGCACGAAATATGGCGTTGTTTACAGCCAGGCACTCACAATCCCACACAGCTGCAGGGGTGAGAGGCAGCCGAATAAACTCTCAAGACAAGCTGACAACAGCTCCACTGCTGGGGTGCCCCTTTTACAGACGAGACAACAACAGATGAAGAAATCTTGAGAGTGACCCAGAGCAGTACTCATTAGTGAATGAAGCACAGGCAGGAAATGGGACAAGATTCCTTTTGTCATAGTTTTTCACCCAGCTGTCCACCCGCCCCACAGCCACCCACATGCAATCAAGTCTAGTCCTAGTCCCAGTCAAACTCCAGAAAAGTTATACAAATAAAACCTCCAGTGATTTCATGCAGACCCCTTCCAAGTTACATTTGCCCCATTAGCAAAGAATGAAAAATCGATGGGTTTAGTACAGGCACGTTTATCACCGCAATTGAGATTTATTACAAGGGGTTATATTCAGGTAAAGCTGATTAGGATTGTGTAATTCCTCTTACGTCTGTCTGCCCATCCGATTCTCTGTATATCTACTGTTTATTATTGATTACTAGCACTTTTACTGTGTCTATTTAATTTCCTTTGTATGGCAAAGCAGGGATTTTTATTTTATGTAGGTATATACTCTCTTGGTGTGTCTAAAACAGATGCATTTGATTTCCAAAATGTCAGCGTTTGCACACAAAGCAAAAACATTTCTGAAGCTCTGAAATGGATTCTCTGAGGGATCAAATGTTATTTGGAGATTTTAAAATTATAATAACATAAACACTTCAGTTTCTTGGGATCTTTTGTTTGTAAGTACAACTCACTAAAAATCTTGCTCATGTGTTATTAAAAATCTTTTTTTTTTTTTTTCTCTCATGTATTGAAAGTAGATTTTTACCTGTATTTCTCAGCTGGAGTTGAGTAACAGAAGTCTTTTACAGACAACTTTGTGAAGGACTCTCCTTCTTCCAAGTGGCTGCCATTCTCTTCTTTACCAGAACTGTGACTGCAGTGTACTGCGAGTAGTTGCACTTTATTCCCTTGCTGGTCGTAGTCCCTTCACACTTGACTTCGCTCCTCAGGGGCTGTTTTTAAACAGAGCACTTGTGTATGAGCTGTTCATAAGATTCCTCTGAAAGGAAACTTCTCATGTATCAGCCTCTGAGCTTGAGCATCAAGAAAAAGGAGAGTCAAATTTGCAGCTTACCATAATTGTTTTTAAAATCATGAATTCACCCAGGCTTGAAATAGTGTCCTGTGACACAGTGTCCTGTGACTGTGTAGAGTGCCAGGGTAACATAAAGTAGCCGGAGAATTCAAGTCAGCATTAAAAAAAAAAAAAAAAAAAGCCCAACCCTTTCCCCCTAAAACAAGAATACTTTAAGATTGGTCATTGGCATTCTCAATTTTCAGATCCATAGTAGTATTGTATCATAGCACTCTAAGAGTTTAAATATGTTATTTAAGCAAAAGAGCACATAAGGAAATTAATTTAAGAAATGGCGCTGGGAGATCTGCACTTGCAAAAAAAAACCCTGCCTGTTGAGATGGAAACTTATGGCACCCACCTCTCCTTTCCTTCTGTGTGGCAGGAAGAAAAGAAACAAAGATGTCTATGCAGAGGGGTTTGATACCAGTAATATGAAAAGTGTTTTGACCATATCCATATTAATACTTGTGTGCAGCAGTACTGACAGATTTACTGACAGTCACATACAACTGTGGTCACAAGAAACAACACTAGAAGGAAGTGATTTTTTTCTGTCATTCTTTACCATGCTGGGAAGCCTGTTGTGTTAAAGCTTCTGAGCTGGTGCATCATACCAAAAATAGTTCCCCCGTTTAACTTTTGTAGCAGATTAGTTTACTCTTCTTTTTCAAACTTGTTAAAGCTATTCTAGACTGGGTTTTCTGGACAAAAGGAAAAATAGTTTTGCATTTCATTTGGTATGGTTTCATTTTGTCTTTCACTTATCCTGAGGAGCCCAGAACTGGTTGTTCTAGAGGACAACATACCCACACATCTTTTCTATAGCCTTGTCCCCCAAGGTACCTCAGCACTGATCTGAGGCAAGTCTCTTGAAGCTCAGCACCCCTTTTTAGAGCTCCCACTTGAATCAGTCCACATAGGTATCACGGCAGTTTTCCATGCTGATAAATATCCACAAGGAGCCTCTGTAAGAAGACCACCTTGTTCCACCAGATACCAAAGAGATACGAAGCAATTGCTAATCAACGTGATTTTAAGTTTAACTGGGGAAGAATGCTGCAAGTTATCAGAACAGTCTTAGAGGCATCTGGTTTGCCACTTTTGGAGCCTTATTACTACCTCCTGCGCTGTCAAGATGGTAATGGTAGCTGTCGGACATTACTGCATCTCCTCTTACCAGTGTGTCTAGGCACGGTATCACTAGAGCTTTTAGTTGTGTATTTTTCCCCCCACAGCTCTCATTTCTCATCTTTATTTGAATCACAGGCTTGTTCAGCAGGTCAGCTAATGGAGAGCAGATCTTTTACTCATTCTGGTTCTTTTTTTCCCTTTTCCCTCTATTTATATAACACACAATTTGTAATCTTTTTAAAACCAAAGAAGAGAGAAGTCTTGAGTTCATCTAGATTAAAATCAGCTGCAGCCTATTAATGGACTCAGCCCAAGACTGAGACTTTAGGAAACAAAAACACTGGACTAAATTAGACTGAACTGGCCTCTGTCTCCTGGTGAGGGGATTCATATAGCGAGAGGAAAGGGGAAAAGGGGGGTAGAGGGAGAGGATCTCCATGTGGTTTTAATTCATTTTGATTCTTTTCCTGAAGCTAATTTACCCAACACAAAGGCTCTGTAGTGGGCAGCCAGCTTTTTAGAAGTTTGGCTTTCACTGATAAACAACTCAATTCCTGTTCTGAAGGTCTGAGATAGCTCAGACCTGTGTGTAATCAACAGAGGTTTAATGTGGATGTTTTGGTACAGGGTATTTCAATTACATATTAGAGTTCTTTCATCATCTGTCAGATTGTATCCCGAAGACTCTGGGATAATTGATCTAACTCCTCCATTCATTCCTCCCCAGAAACAGACAGTGAATTGTCTCATTGAAGAACCGGATCAGCAGAGAGATGGGTCTGTCTCGCCACCAGTACTTCCCCGATGTTGTCAGAAGGCAGTACTTGGCTTGTTCTGGGCATAGGAGACTTTGCCACCGTAGTGGAAACTCTGTTTTCTGCTAAAGGGGAAATACTAGAATGTTCTATTCATCCCCGTTGCTATTAAATCTTTTTTATTGCATTCTTAGCCCCATTGGTGTGCAGGTAGTCCTCTAGCAACATACAAGAAATTATGTCTTTGCCCTAAAAAAGCCAGACGGTGGGTGGGGAAGTGAAGCAAACAGTAAATCATTAGCTGGAAATGACTTGAGTGATTGTTCGGCACAGACAGTCTTTGGTTACAGTTTGCATGTACATAGTGACGATAACTTGTAATCTAAGCAAAGCTAAAAGGCAAATGGGGAAATTAATGGTGGGCTGGAGGAGGGACGGGAACCAGGCCTTGAGAGAGAGGGTTAGCTGAGGCAGGATCTGTGGGTGTATGGTTTTGCAGTACTTCAAGCCCATGTGCAAATATGTGTTACGCTAAATGAGTGTATGTGGGCCATCTATTGCTGACTGGCTAATGAACCACAACCATCAGCAGCAGTTGTTCGCTGCTCTTTTAAATGTGGCCTATGAATGAGTAATATCAGAGGAAATACAGTTTTAAGGCTGTGGTCAGAAGATACCTGACTTCAGCTGCTAATTGTTACCCAGTTTTGTGTAATGGTGGACAAATGATTTTCTCATGTCCTGTTTTTAATTATCTTTTCTAATTTACAGAGATTGAGATGTTCAGCAACATATGTAGCATGCCCTATTTCTACATTGTTAAAGGCCATGTATACATCCGTAGATAATTCTGCTATTGCCCAGTTATCTGGAAAGCCTTGGATTGCCTTCTCTGGGCACAGGTTTCCAAAGTGAAATTTTGCATTTTCTTGGCTTTCCTGCTTTAAGAGTCAAAGTTTTAAATACGCACGTAATACTTTACAGTTTGCTTGACTTAAATAATTTCTCACATCAGTAACAGCTCATCTGGAGACTAGGTTGAGCAGGACCTAGGTTATCTCATGGGATTCTTGTGTAGTCCTTCTTCCTCCTGACCAAATGCTGTACCTCCCCTCAGGACCCAGTAAGGTGCTCTGTAAGGACAGCAGAGATGCTACAGAGCTTTGGGGAATTAGACTGTTTTTTAAGGATAAATCAATGATGTACCAGTGCTGTGAAACTATTTAATATGAAAGTGAACTACTGGAAATCATCTTAGCAGTTCCTGCCTGTATTTTTCTTGCCAAAATTTGAGGCATGATACGGCTAGAAAAAAAAAATGACCCAAAGCCTTTTGGATACTGTGAGGTGTTCCACTTTCTCTTAGGCCTTCCTCAGACACACTTATAAACAAACTAGCCTACTGTCCTTTTAAGTTACTTTGTTTTGTTCTTTGCTTTTATTCTAACAGTCAGTAAGTCTTATTTGTCTAATGCTTAGTCAGATTGCTTCCTCCTCTCTCTCCAAAGAGTGTTAGATGCTGAGGACTCCAACAGAGGTAGTTAAAGGTCTATTCAGAAACAACTGGAAGTAATTAGCCATCTAGGTCTTGGCCAGTAATAAGGTGTGGTTAAAGGATGAGCTGAAATCCTATCCATCTGCTTAATGGGGTTCAGAGTTTTATTTTAAGGGTTAAGGTTACCTATCAGTAATTTGAGAGAATAAACCCATTTTGGATGGTTTTCTTTAAGAAGAAACCTGTTATTGGTATTCTTTAAAAAAAAAATACAACTTGATGCTTTTAGTGTTCCACTTGCTTTGAGTGACAGCTAGCAAAATACCAAAGAAATAACTACAGTAGTTTAATGTAGTAAAAAGGGTGTATTTAACATTGGTTTACAGTCAGACACATTAGGATCTTCATATGTTGAAAGGGATACTACACTCATCTTCACCTCAGCTCTCCTAGGCAATTGGTTGGGGTTCATCAGTTCTGCTCCTCTCAGAGCAGAGTTGCAATATTCTTTGCATTAATCTCCACATTTGGGGCATCTGTTCCCGTGATTCCCTTTGTCTTGTGAGGTCCAGACCCTGCTCAGCCTGTGCTTTTTTTTGCAGTCTTTTGTTTTTAGCAATTGTTAAACAAAGAAGTATTTAACTGTTGCCTTATTTAGCTTGAAAGGAAGTGTAGTGTGAGATCTACTAGTTTCAATAGGTCTTAACCCAGCCCATATTGAAAAGCCACAGTCTCTTTCTTCCATTGATTCAAAGCTGAAGAAACCACGTTTGTTCAAAAAAAAACCTCTGGGGAGAAGAAGGATGGGTTCAGACGGTCATTTTCAGGGTATCAACCTATGATGGGGAAGTTATTTTTGAGAAACTTGTTTTAGTGCGATTGCAAAGTCAGACGACTTGCTATATTGCTTACTCTGGGGTCACAATGTTGTATTCACAACCATAAAGCTAGAAAGATGCTTTTGAAGAAGAGGTATTTGACAGTACAATATTCAGTTACCGTGAAAAAAAGTTTTACCATGATATTCTGCCCTCAAACAATTCGATCCTTCTATGTCACACAAAATGGGACAGCAGTAAGGTCTTGATCCTGGAGGTTCCCAGGGATGTGACCCAGCAGATGGGATATGTTACCTCTGAGTACCTGCGCTAGGCTAAGCTCTAGTTACCCTTGCACTAGTCAGGGCCTGCAACACCTTTGCTGACATTTTACCTGTAGAGAGGAAAAAGGTCACAATTTTCCGGTTTTCACCTAAAAGAAAATGTCGAGAGACATCCTGCTTCTCGTGGTCCTTTAGCTGGCTGCACAAGAGTGTGTGCGGTCACACACGCAGCTCAGTGCCCTTGTGCTAACTTGCCTTTATGTGAGTCGGAGTGAGCTCCATTCCCCTGGTCGGGTGGCTGTTAACAGAACAGGAAGCAGGGCCTGTTGGGAGGATTTATTTTAAGAATCTGTTGTACAATTTTGGTTCCTTTCGGCTGCAGTGTTTGTTGTCGGCATATGGCTGTTCTCTTGGGGATGCTCTGAGCGAGCTGCACGGCTGTCATTGTTTCTCATTTGCCTCACTGTGTTTCAAACTTACGTGTGGTTTCAGAGTGCTCTGCTGGTCTACCAGGTCAAGCTCGTTGGGTGCTGATTCTCATATGGTAACCAACACTATTTCACCCTAGCTGCCGTCAAACTTATTTGCCTTAATTTAAAACTATTCCTGCTACTATACCTTTTTTTTTTTTTTCTTTTTACCATGAAACATCTGTTCTTCAGGGAGCTTCTGCATGTACAATGCTTTGGGGAAACCATGTACAAAACTTTGGGAAAAAGGTTTGTGAATAAAAGGCAGAATAATACAGAGGAACATTCTGTAATATGACGTGGGTGGTGTTTGTTTGTTTGTTTGTTTCAGAATTACCATTAGGAGGACCTGTTGTAGTCATTGCAATACTTTGTCTGTATGCTGCATAACTTTTTCTGAAGTGATGTGGCTTTTTTATATAGAGGGCTTCAGGCAGTGAAGTTGTCCTCAGCATAGGAGTCTTGCTGCTGGTCTCTCGTAGCTCTTGCAGAGTAGGCCATGAGTTGTGCTTTATCACCACTGCCTGGCGGGTGAACAATGCATTTTGAGTTATTTCTGTTATCCTCATGCAAAATGGTGGATAAAGAATTAAGTCACTGGCTTCAGTCATCAGCCATTTTTAAGAAAATTAAGATGGCCTACTCTGGTGCATTTTCCAGGAGTTGGACACATTGCCCTCAAGACTTTCATGGTTGGTAGCACTTGTGGGCCTTCTGTACCCACAGGCTTCCAGACAATATAGGCTTCTTAGCGTGGTTTGAATTCACTTACACTCTCGGTCTTCTTGCAATACCTTCCACAAGAGTTTCTTAATATTATCAGGTTGTTTCTTGTCCTTAATTACTACCTCTAAAAAATCATATTGTTTGGAGAGAAACAGGCCCGTCAATAAAGGCAGAAATTGAAGGACAGTTGGCTGCGCTAGAGCTCTGAGAATCCAGAAGTGCTGTTTTTCTGAGTGTACTTAGCATTTTGCTTCAGTGCTGTGGATCCTGTACAGTGAAGGGTGAATACAAAAGTAGAATATTGGTACCAGCCCAAAATTTCAGATGTTTATCATGTGATTGCTGAATTTCACATACCTGCAAAGCTGGGCCTGGGAGTCTACAAGAAAAGTTTTCTTTCAAGATTTTTGCTTTGATTTGGGTTGGATCTATACAGAAAATGTCTTGTGGCATATTATTTAAATTTTCACAGCTTTTTTTGCCATCAGGAGATAAAGTTCCTAAAGTTCTGAGCCAGCAGAAGGAGGTGAAATAAGGTGGAATATGATCGTGTAGACAATTCCACACATGTTCAGATGTTTAGTATTCACAGTTTTGCCAAGTTTGAATAAATGTTTGGGCTGGCTCTGATGTCATCCAGAGTGATTCATCTGCTTCTTACCATCTCCCAAGTGGGTGAATCACATTGTAGGTCTCCAAGACACATTATCAACATACACAGACAGAGATGCACTAGCAAACTCACTGTCCTGAAGTCAAACCCCTTCCATGTGAATGACAACTAGCAGATACGTGGACGTGTACTTTCCTGGTTTTCTGCATAGTCCGCCTTTGATTCCCTCTACTTAGAGAAAAGGTGAGGCATAGAGGAGAGCAAGCTAGCCTGTCAGAAGTGTTTCGTTCCTGATATCAACCGCCAGAGTTAGGAAGATTATTTTCTCCTTCCTCCCAAGTCCCCTGGCTCTTTTTTTTTTTTTTTTTTTTTTTCTTTCCTTGGCAGTATCCATTGGAGGAGACAGTCCTGTTTTGGACAAAACCTCGTTTCATTTCCCTCCCACCCCCTCTTTCTTTTTTTGTCCTAGACGAGAAAAGTGCATCATTTGAGGAATAAAAATCAAGTTTCTATTTCTACATCTGCTTTTCTCCCCGGGCTTTTATCTGTTGACTTGACTGATTTGCAGCCCTTCCTTCCCCCCTTGCTGTTAACTAATGGACTTTGGTACTAAGCCAGCCTTTCAGTGCACACCACCATGCCAACAAGAGTGTGTGCAGCTATTCTGTCTGCTTCGGAAGGCTACAGATGCGGCCAGACCTAGAACAATTCCCGTATTGATCCCGTGCTTGTCAGTTAATCCGTCATAAGGCATGGGAATCCTAGCCCCTTCCACATCTGCTTGCATAACTGCAGGGGGAAAACCAATTCTCTGAAGCTCTCACCAGGAAACAAGAAAGCAAAGAGAAATGGGAGCTTGCTGGGAGAGAGGGCTGCAAAGCTGCTGGGCCGGCGGGCCGTGAGATCGCCTACCTGCTCCACCCTTTCCCCCCCTCTCCTTTTCATCCTCCTGCAGGTCAGCAGGATCAGGTTTATGTTAGCGAACCATGAAGCTTATCAAATAAATGCTGCAGCAGCAGGTGTTTGGCTGTCTCCACAGGCCAAGTCTAACAAGGTTGATATTGTGTCTGTGGCCAAAGCAATGCAGTAATTACTTTTCTGGGCTTGGAACCCCCTAGAGGTTTCTGGGAACCAGTTAGAAAAACAAACCTTACTAAGAGCAGGGGATTTTTAAAAAGAACAGTAGTTCTGCCTGTGCCAGAGGAGAGGACAGGCGCTCCCAGCGCAGTGCCCGCTTTCCCTTTAGCTCGCCTCACGCTGCCCGGGCCAGGGCAGAGGCCGCGTGCTCGAGGCTGGCTGCTTGCCTCTGGGCGGGCACCTCAGCTTGGCCCAAAGTGCCATGTGGGATGGCAGCTGCTTTCTGTAAAGACCTGAATGTGGTGCAGCAAGAACAAACCCCGCTTAGGGGGCCCTTCGGTGCTTGCAATTCCAGCGATATAATTCAATTTGACTTACAAATTAGGAGTTACACAGCATAGCTTTCCCACTGCTGTGTGTTTGTTGCTTTTGAACATTTCTCTCCTAAGCAATGAGTGCAGAAACTGAGGTTTTGACAGTGATGCAGCCTAATTTTACTGAAGGATGAATGCAATTGCAGAGCACAGCTCTGCTGTGCTGTACCCCTTTGTCTCAGGTAATCTGTCCACGCCAAGAAGGGGAAAGTTAAAACAGAGCCATACAGCAGTGGCATTTTGAGGCAGCAATCTTCATCATTACTTTTGAGAGGATATTGTTCCTTTAGGCTAGAGCTTTTTCTGTGAAGCTGATTACCGCAAATGTTAATGCTGGAGTGGAACAGCAAGAGTCCGTTCAGGACTGAGGTGTATGGCAATGTCAAAAAGAGTCTGAGGCATATTAGGATTGGTGTTGTGGTGGCAGAGCTGTGTATGAGAACCTCACACATGACTTATCAGTGTTCACCTGAGTGTAACCAGACATGAACCAGAATGTATTTGCTATTAATATTACAGCAGTGTTTTTTTTTAAAACTTTTGTAATTAGAAGAATGTGCCAGCTTGTGTGTGTGTGTGTGTGTGTTCTGGCAGGGGAACGATGCAAGTGCTTACAGTTTCCATATGAAAGCGAGAGCATGCCTTTTCTAGGCCCCAAACAGTTACAAAAGTACCTCATAAAGCTCAAGAAATAATGGCAAAGAAGGAAACAAGTGGCAGCAGATTAGGCCAAGATATTTTATGTACTGTGATATTTTGTGTAGTCATCTGGAAAGAAACAGAAGAGACCTTTTGAAGATCATTGATTGGAAACAATCTTTATTACTGATCAAGTTCATCTTTGTCAAAAGGATGATTATTTAAATATTAGGCATCATTTACTCCCTGGCACGAAACTGATTCAAAGACTTGACCTGATATATCAACTGCTAAATGGCGCATTAGATTAGATAAGGGAGTTGGAATGTATTTGATGTTAATATTACATCCCTACATACCATCTAAAATCTCTCTTCATCTATCGTCTAATGAAATATATTACCCCAGTATAGGATGTCATCTGTGTGCTCTGTAGAGTCTTCTGTAGGCTGGGGATTGGCTTGGATATTGCTTTTGCTTTTACTGCATTTTTCCCCCGATAGAAAAAAAAAATGGTATTGGCTATAAAGAAATGAAAACACATTGAAGTTTTCAGGAATTGGTAATGGACAACAGAGTTCTCACCTAATAAGTGCACATTTAAATCTGGGCTATATCAGAAAGAAGAAACTAGCGTGAAGAGAAATCATTTCTTCCCATTCTTTAATGGAACAGATTATTCCTGGCCTTTTAACATAGAAATTGACAACATGAATGGAGTTACATGAACCCCTGCAAGGACTCTCTTCTTAAACAAAATAGCTAATATTGTCATTTTTCATTTGATTCCCAAAAAAGGGTAATGGTGTGATCTACTTGGTAGGATGAGAAAAGTAAGGAATTTGCTTTAGCACGTTTATCACTTAAATCATTCTGTTGTTCTTTGACTAGGAAGTTCTATTCCTCTGTGGCCCAGACTCATCAACTTTTTTTTTTTTTTTTTTTTTTTTCTTGTGTAGCCCATTTTTGCTCATGGTCAAAACAGTGTAAATCTTCAGACCTCTTCTTAAGCCCTTAATACACCATATGATTTCTGACCCCACTAGAACTCAGGTCTCATGGTAACATACATGACGAGGAGTGAGGAGAGTGAGGAGGAGTGATTAACATTTTAGATGTTACGTAGCTTTGCATGGTACTTTATAAACCTGTGATGAGTATCAGTAGTTGTTGATGATCACTTACGAACATAGTATCTGCATATATTTTGTGTTTTGGAGCCAATACTGATGTGACTGTGAAGTATGCAGAGAGGTTGCCTAAGCAGAGGTTTTGTTCTGGTCAGTATTGCGTATAAAGCTTTTAACTATAATTTGAACATTCAGTGTTGCTTGAATGGCTTGTCATATCCCTCCCAAATGCTTTTACATTCCCAACATGGACAAATTTGTTTTAGTGACCTGCTTTCAATTAAAAAATGATAAAATGGGCCCTTGACATGTTTATCATGAACTGGTTTCAAGTGCTCATATATTCCGAAAAGTAAATCTGAGGCAATAGTTGGAGGCACTTACTAAAACATGCAGATACAAACTCTTAGAATAAGAATTCACTGGGGAGTCTATCTTGAACAACTGCTTGTGCAGAATAGCTTCTTGTCATTCTCAAGACAACTGGTTACCACTGTGATTTAATACCTCTGGAGATGGTGAGACAATTTTTAGGAAACGTATTCCACAGAAAATTACTTAGTACTAGTAGATTAGTCTGATTAACCTTGGGAATGCATACAAAACTATTCAGTGCTTACCGTGAATGGTGTGAGACTTAGTATAACTTTGAGTTCCTGTATTTAAAAGACTCAAATAAAATTTCAGAAAGTTCTAGCTGGAACAGTGAAAGTTTCCCGGTTGACATTTTTGAGTCTGAACTGTCTTATAAATTGATCGTGCTGTTCATGCTAAATACCTAGGAGTTTTGACATCTATTATACAGACAACATATGAAGTCTGCAGTATTAGGAGGAAGCCCAGTGTATCTGGAAAACATATAATCCAGTGTTCCTTGTTAAACTATTGAGTCTGTCTGTTTTCCTCTCCTTCTGAAGTTGTCTTGCTCAAAACTCTCACTTCAGTCTGTTTTTCTTTGTGTATCTTTTCTGTGCTAGTTTTTAAGGAAGTGGCAAGAATATTAAAATATATCTATAAATCTGTATGTATATGCACATATTTTAGACATATATGCATTAGTGAGACTTAAATAAAATTTTCCTTATGCTTTTTAGAATGATGGTCTTAGGCCACTGTTAAGATTCCTGTTTCCCAATCCTTTAATACATTGTAAGTTTAATCAAGGTGTATCAAGGAATACCCTTGGCTAGGGGAGGGTACTTTGGAAAACAAAGGGTGGGAATGTCAGAGATATGAGGGGTTTTTTTAGTATGTTTCCATTAAACCATATAGAAAGAAAGCAAATGCAAAAGAAGGTTAAGGAAAGCGAAGAACATAAGGGGAAAAAAAATAAAATGACAGTACCCAAACTGAAAGGCCATCAAGGACAGAGATCTTCTGAGGAACTCTGAAGGGTGGGGAATGGAAAACTGGAATTAGGAGGGGACCTTAAAAAGTCAGGCCTAAAGCTTTGTCCATGCTGCCAAAAAATCTATTTTGCTCAATTTTGGCTAAGCAAGATAAACATTTTTTCTGGCATGTATAGGTAGTGGCCCAAATTTGTTTGTTACAAGTGGGTTGAAAAAAATCTTCCAGAAATGCTTTTGCCTCATCTAGTGAATTGTGCTAACTCATATTTTTACTTGGAGTTAAACAAATTTGGCCCTACAGAGACAGGCCAAACACCAAGGCAGATCAGACACAGTTGGATTTCACAGCTGTTTTTAAATTCTGTGGTTTTAGCTCTGTGGATGTGGCTTAACTGCAACATCCCGTCAGAGCTCACAGGGAAGGAGCACCCCAAGGTAGCATTCTCCAACTGTGCCAAACTTCAGGAACAGCCTACAAAGAGAGGTTCAGCTCTTAAAAATCTCAATGTCTGTAGCAGAAAATCATGACAAAAATGCCTGCAGCAGGCTGTGTAATGCACATACACACCAAAAAGAAAAAAAAAAAAAAGACAGTTAATCTGAGAGTGCTTTTTCTACATGTTTTGTGTTTGACTCCATTTTGTACAATTGCAGTGGTGCTGGGTCCTAGGATAGGTCAAAAATCTGCTTGGAAAGGTGTTAGAGAGGAAAAAAAAGTGGCTGAATGTTGCCTTTGCCTTTGGTTTAATGACAGTTTGGTGCTTGATTAGAGTTGGCCTAAGTAGTGTTTGCTGCCCGGTGCATGCCACCAAGGAGCTCTCCTGCTGGGTGAGGCCTAGCAGGTGCAGACGTTTGACTGGGGCCTCATAAGGCCATGGTCAGGTTTCACTACTGCTGATCTCACAACTTATGGTCACCAGCAGTTGGCCAACTGAAAGCCAACTTCTGCATTAGTTCTGCTGCTCATCTAACCCCACAGGACATCGACTGAAGGAAGTTACAAATCTGTACAGAGCTGTACTTTGTGGTTGGTTGACTACATCTACAAATTCTCCTGCACTTGTCATACTGAGAAGTCCTCTCTCTGGATTTCAGGCAGTCTACTAACATCTACAGGAACTCTCTTCTCTACTCATCCATCTATTTTCACTCAATTTCTGTGACCTCACAGATGTTTGAGGACCCCTGCCTTTTTCCAGACTTGGCTGAAAGCAATCAATGGCTGAAAGGGTTATATAGACTGGGATACAGAACGTGATTGCAAAAGTGTTGTCTGTGTAGAAAACCAGACTACAAAAGAACATGATAAACAGCATTAGGAGGAAGGTGACACAGCTGTATTGTTTGACTCTGCTGACTGCAAACATGATTTTAGCATTTCTTCTTTCAAGCAGTGCCTAGAAGTCCTACTTGCTTCTATTCAACAGGATGTTGCAACTTGAACCTGTTTGTTTTAGTTGAGCTGACAAAAGACTAGACTTATAAATGGAGATCTAACTCTTGTTATCTTAGTCCCAGTGCATGCAGAAGAGCTCATAAGGACCTGTTAAACTGATTCTGGCCATTAGAAATGTGATATACGTCCCTGGTTCCATAGCTGACAGTGCCCCATGGGACATAGGGCATTATTTTTGGATAGCTAGCTAAAGGGGATAGCTAGCTAAAGGCATCTTCGTCTTATTTACTGCTGTTTCCTCTGGCATGACTCCGTTGATATATAATTGGAAGAACAACGAAGAATTGAGCTGCTGAGCCTGCTTTTTCTGACAGCCAGAGTACCTACAGAACTTTGTGCTGTTGTTGGTTGTTTGGTAATAGCATCTGTGACCCCTATTCAGTATCCAGAGCCCCACAATGTAAGGCACTGTTTACACACAAAGAATAGAAAGATATTCAATGCTCTTTCTGACTTCAAATGTGGTTTATGGTTCGTCCAGTAACTAAGTATGTCAAACAACACCAAAACTCATGGCCAACAAAATCATAAACTATTCGAAAACAAACTCAGCTTAAAGAGACCACATGAATCACCGTGTAAATGTTGTTCAGTTGTACACTGGAAACATTTCTGACTTCTGATTGGCATGTTGATAAATTCCTACAACCAACATCATGTGACAAATGGGCTAACCCAATATCCAGTGTTTTCTAAGTAGTCATAAATGGGATCACACTTCTTTGTGAGCTCTCAGAAAGGGAAAATAGATTTTAAATTGCAGTATTGGCAAATAGAAAGGGCAGAAGGGGAAAACCAAGAACATCTCTAGTTGCAATAAGTGCCCAAAACCATAGAATGAATACCAGTGCTTTATGAAAGACTGCTGCAAACAATTTGAGCTGTCCATTTTTCGTACAGAATTTTCTAGCCATAAGCCATTCACTGTAGTTGAACAGTGACCACCAGTCCTTGCCAGCCAAAGAGAAAAAGGGGGAAAAAAAACTTTGTGCTTAAGTTGTTGTGGTCCTTTTTGGGCTTGCAGGAGTTTTGCAAATCAGGGTTCACAATCATTCAGTCATTCATTCTGTATTCAGCAGTGTCCTTGACCATACCCCCTGCCAGTAACAGGACCTTTAAGTCCAAGAGAGAAGAGAAACAACTTTTTTTTTTTTTTTTTTTTTTTTTTTAACCAACTAGCAGAGGATGTGCTGAGCCAAAATAGAAATAGCAAGGTCAGGTCAGGGCAAGGCCCTGCATTTCATTAGCCAGGCCTGGCTAGGAGTGATTAAATATGTACAAGAGGCTTTGAATAGATCCAGGCAGGGAGGATGACATTGTGGAATACAGAAAAATCATTCTTTGGTGCTGTCAACTGACTAAATACAGGATGGTACTTAATTAGAGAGATAAAAGGAATTTATTTTAATTATTTTAATTTTGCAGAAGAGAGAGATTTTATTTTATTTTTTCTGCTGAGTGTTTTGTAAGAGGGGGAGAAGAGGATCTGGTCAAAAAGCCTGGCTTAACAGAATCCAGACAGCCTCGAGGTACATGTTGACCTAGCCTGCAGTTCTCATGAATGCAACTTGATCGAGACCCAGTAAAAAGAACAAAATTACACTGGCAATGGAATCAAGGCCCTGTTACATCTTGGAGGTGCTCTGGGTAGAAACTGATGACCTTCTGAGCACATCGGACTGCCTGTTTCATTAGACATGTTAGAGAGAATTTGAAAAGAATGGAGCTTTGAAGCAGAATAAAGTACTGTGTCAAGTGGTGCTTCGGCTGCCCAGCTTGAATTTGCTGTTGGGATTGCCTGACTTAACTGACATTTTATAGCTGTATTGTAATTCTTGTATGACAATTGCATTGTTGCATAGGCACCTAGGCACTGAATGCACACTGTTTGCAGTCCTTTTCCATAGAAACTAGCTGCCCAGCTGGTAGAAATGACAATGCATTTACATTTGTCCAGAGCACTAACAATAATGTCTTTGCAGAACTTCCAAGGGCTCTTTTCTTAAACCAGCTGTAGGAATTTGGATCTCAACTTTATACCTCTTCTGGGAGATGATTCCTCCAAATGTCATGGCACTCCTTACTCTTGTGTTGGACGGTCGGCTCAGAACCAGCTAGGAATTTCTGTATGCTCACTTTTGCATGAATCTAACTTAAAAACCGTGAAAGACTAGATGCAGTTATATTTAAGGAATTTCTTTGTCTGGACACCAGTGTATTCACAGACTGGTATAATGATAATTGTATTTGAATCAGTATTTGTACACTGGTTCTCATTAGCTAAATACTGCATTTTTCATCCTGGTCTGGTGTATCTTAACTACATAGGAATTATTTTCTTGGTCAGTGCCAGATCTTCATTGCCCTGTTATAGTAAATAAAGCTTATAAAAAATCTTTTGGTCTTCTGAAACTTTTGACAGTGGAGCTGACATTATTGGTTTGATTTATATGTTTTCTTGCTTAAATGTCAGATTGACAGCCCTGGGAACAGAAATACTCAGATATTGCCCAAACACGCAGCATACTGCAAACTTTGCCAACCTTTCACAGCGATAGTATCTTGATCCTTGAGCGTGAGAGCATATCTAAGCCTTCAGAGGGCATTCAGTGCTGAACCCGATAGGGCCTAAGAAGTACTTTTTGTTAGATCTCATCATGATTCACGAAGGTAAACAATGACCGTGAGGTTCTTTTGTATAAAGCAATTGAACAGCCAGCCTGCCAGCAATAGCTTGGAGTTGGAATTAATGAGAGCTACATTTCAAACTATGGTAACTTTATCCTAAATGATTGCAGATCCTATTTTCAATCCCATGAATGAACACTTGCCCCTGGTTGTTATATCTAGGCTAGTTGTTCCACTACCAGTAATGATCGTTGGTTGTGGGCCTGGAAGTTTAGGTTGCACATTCTTGGGGATTTCTAAACTAGCACTAGTGTAAATTTAGTCTCTGAGGCTTGGGTAGAAGCAGTATTTGTCAATATATGGTTGCTGAATCAACATTGCTGTTACCATGTACCCATCACAGCAAGTTCTAACTGCTGACTGATTGTGAAACTTCTCGTTCTTTCTCTGACCCTTCCCACATCTGCTCCTCTTCTCCTTTAGAGGTTTTCCCTCTCCTGTGTCTCTAATACATTCCCATCCCTTCATCTTCTCTCCATCCACTCCTTTTCCATTCTTTACTCCCTTCTTTTGTTAATTCCAGTCCTTTTGCCTGTCCCCATTCCTGTTTCTCTCTGCTTTCTCACATTGCATTTTTTCCTTCATCTGTCCCCATTTTTTTCTCGTTTATTCATCTTCCCACTGCGTCCTATCTCCCTCTTCTCATTGGCACATGGAATAAACAGTACAGCTACGATGAGACAGCTGCTATTTACCAGCACTGTATTAAGCTATCCTGCTTCATTCCTCTTTCTCGTCCTCATAGTTGCTTGTTACCAGTTGCCTTAACGGTGACGTAATTAATATACCCGATTTTATTTTTTTCCTTCCTTTTCATTAGAAAGAGAAGGAGGGGAGGAATAGGGATATACTTACTTGTCCTTTTCTCCTCCTCTGAAGCCAAGGCAGTTTGACTGTGGCTTTTTTTCTGTGCATAAGAAGGGGTAGAGGCCCTGCCTTGAAAAACTTGGCTTTTTCCTCCCTTGAGGTTTTCTTCCAGGCCCTTTTTTAAGTGAATGGAGAGGAGCGATTTTCTTGTATCGCCAGCATTCTTTTCTTTCCCTCCTCCCCTCGGCACAGTCACGTCCTAATTAATTGAATTCCCTACTAGACCTTTTGTGAGTCATTTCAATTACCCATTAGTGAAGCAGCCTGGGATTTCTGCTGTTTTCACTCATCTTCCTGGAATTTCTCTTCCCCTCCCTCCCCCCCTTCCCCTTTTAGTCACTCTGGTCTGTGAAAAGCATTAGATGGACTTCAGTGCCGAGTGCCTATATTGTTTGCAGGCCCAGCTGCATACTTCCACACTCTGCCTTGTGCGTCACAGCTATTCATCTTGTTTTGTACTTGGCTCTGCTGCAGATGCTGTAAATATGGTAATTTTAGATTCCCTGATTGGAAAGGGTTGCAGGGCGGGTCTAAGTGGTAGGAACACTGTTTGATTTACACTAGTTCATTCTAGTTTCACAGAGTTTGGGGTTTCAAGGATACAGCTGAAATAAAACATGTTTTTAAGGGCAGTTTCTTTTTTAGGGTTAGGAGATGGCTAAATGCGAGGTTAGCTTGGCTTACTTGCATGCGAAAGTGCTGCCTCAGAACCTCTAGGGAGGCTGTAAAGAAACAAAACGAGCGGGAGATATCACCTCAGATTATGTGGGATGCCTTTACACATGGATTGCTGCAAAATGTTTATAGTCTAAAAACTACAGAAATGAAACTGTGAAAGGAAATCTGGAACTTGACAGAAATGCCATCAGAACTGAAGTACTGTAGACATATGGCACTCCCTGAAGGAAAGAATTGATGAGCTGCTTATTTCTACAAGATTTTGGAAATACTGGGTAGGACTGTACCAGATAACATACATTATATTTCTGAGGAATAGGATGCAACTTTGGGCAGTGATAAAGCCAGCTTGCTAAAATTATGATGGATGCAGTGACTGCCTGAAATTTGATGTCTGGAGAATCGCATTTCTGTTCTGAAATTGAGTGTGTATAGCATATGAATCTTTCAGACGCAGGGTAATTCAGAAATTCTGAAATATAGACATTCAAACAGCATCACCAGGAACCAGCATGCCGGAAACATGCCCCACACATCCAATGTTACAAAAGTAATTCACAGTGCTCAAGCTATTATGATGCTTTCATATTATCATGATACTCAGTCCTGTGAGATTAGAGTACTTCATGAGAGAAGTGACTTTTGATAGTCAGGCTGTTGTGAGGAGGATCCTTCTCATCGCTTCCCAGGGGGGTCTCGTTTGTTTGACTGACAGAAAGTGAATTTATGAGGGTTCCCTGGGCATCCGTCTTCATAGTTGTGTTGGTTTTTTTCCTATCTCTTTATCCAGTCAAAGGAGAGAGGAAGGGAACAGTGTGAAAATACTGCTTGGTACAGACACAGTAAGATGTTTGTAAGAGACCTCATCCAACCTGGTCTTGAACACCTCCAGGGATGGGGCATCCACAGCTTCTCTGGGCAAGTACCATTTTATGAGGGCCTGTACCACTTTTTCTGAAGTACCAGGTCATGGCAGCACCTTTTTTAAGCCATCTCTCATGTTCCTCTGTTTCTTTGCACAGATACTATTGCTAGTGCCATGTTAGAAGTTTTCATGATTTGGCAGGCCTTATCCCTTTTTATTTTGTTTGAATCCTCTTAAGTCTTCCATTGCAGAGTTAGCCTGGTGAGGGCTGCTACCCAGCTGTTGGCCTGCCACGCTGGCCTGACTGGCAGCAGCGTTTGAAGAGCCGTGGTCCTGCTGCCACTTCAGATGAGGCATCCAGTGTGTGCTGGAGGGTACTGGTGGGTACTGACCGAATTACACGAGCTCCGGGTGGCTTTCTGCATCTCTCTGTAGGAACTCTTTCCTCTTTCTGAGAGTGCCTGGAGGGACAGAGAAGCACTGCACTGAGAAAAGAAACCGTTTTTTACAGCACAGGACTGCGTGCTGTGCCCACAAAAGGCAGAAGGGACACCCAGAAGAACGGCTGGATGCCTCAGGGATGGCTGCACTGTCCTGGCCAGCCTCCCCTGGTCACTCAATCACCTGGACTAACTCTGCAGTATGGGCAGGACATCAGAGACTTTTTTTTTTTTTTTTTTTTAATCTTAGACATTCTGGCTCTTGTAGCACTGGGAGCATATCACATACGCAATAGGTGAAAAACTTGTTAGCCCTTCTATGCCAAAATGCATCTGAATTTCATTTACCTTATGCGGGGCCTAAATTCTCCTGCTGTAATATTATTAGGGCTCTTTATATGGTGTTTGCCATTGCAGAATGCTGCTCGGCTCTTACAAAGTACTGCTGTTTTGCTCCAGAGCTGTTTGCATCCTAGTAGCGGTAAAAACCTGACACCAACTTAAATAATCTAGTTAGTTCAGTTGGTTAGTAAAGGGGCTACAGAAATTTAAGTTTATTTTACTCATAACCTCTCCTGGAGTTTTCACAGATATGTCTGTGCGTATAAATAAATCCGCAGCTTCTGTAACATCCGTTCTGCTGTGGAACTATTTTGGACTTCCAGGGCTCTGGGCTGTAAAACTCCCTAGAGCTTTCTAGGTTCCCAATTACAGGTTACTTTCCTTGCTAAATCTCTTCTGAGGGAGCAGCAAGAAAAATGTTGATTGGGTTACGTTTTCTCGAACAACTGAACGGTCACAGACTTTCTATTTTTAGTTCTGTTTTGATACACATTTTATTTTTAGTTTTTGTTTTGATACAAAAACTAGATTTAGAATACCATGCTGGATGAATCTCTCTACACTGCAAAAAGCAAACGATAAAGATGATTTTAATTCCCCCTGTCTCAGGAAGGAGCATATCCAAGGGACTGGTTCAATCTTTGTACACATAACACACGCTAGAAGCTGACCTCGCGTATGCCCATTTATAGCAGTTCGAGCAGCACCTTCTCCCTCCTCAGCAATGGATCACTGCTCATGCTCCAGATGAGGTGTGCTGTTTGGACAGGGAGCAAAACGTGTGTAATCTGAGATTCACAGTGTGCCAAGTTAGTTTTCAAGGAGCTTTAATGGCTAGCAAATGTACTGCTAGCTAGTACTTAGGTTATGGAAGCACACCCATAACAGGTGAACAGACAATGAAATATCATCTGCCCTTTATCTTTTCCATTGTGTGCTGGCTAATTACATGGTGGGTTTGAGGGAGAAGTGGTTCTTTGGGTGGGATTTGCCAGAAGAAAAGTGTGTCATCCCAAGAAGAATATTCAGCCATGTGGTTTGTAATTTATCTGTGCTCTGTACCAGTGGTTGGTCACTCCTCTGAGCTGTGCAGCTGAGGGCAGGATGTGTGTCAGTAAGGAGGGAGAGGAATGAAAGGTAGGTTTAGTAACGGATACTGAGGAGATCAAGGAGAAAATGATAAATAAGAAGGGGCATTCAGTGAAAGAAATGATGATGTAATGATGGGGAAGAGAAAATCTTAGTAACTGCATTATTTTTGGAAGACAGATAAGGGATCAGACTAGGATAATCAGAGAGATCAGGGATGAAGAGCTGGTTGACAAAGACCAAGCATTTAAGCGTGACTCTGGGTGATCTGTTGTAGGGTTTGAGATCAGATAAGGTTAGATATATTATGAAGTAGGCACATTCATGTAAAATACACACTCCCAAATATTTGCAAAGCATGACATAATACTGTATAGCGCAGAGAATACTCAACTCCTCCTGAACCTCCCTAACACCTTTCAGGATCTGCTCAAGACTTTATTCCCAAATTCATTTTGCTTGAATACCACGCTCAGCCCCGCTGGCAGCTGCTTCCAGCTCTGAGTTGTTCAGTACATGTGAAAGCTTTCAGGGGTTCAAGCTTCATCCAGATGCCACTTGGAAGTAGTCTGGGATGTACCTGCACAGGGTGAGCCCATTGCCAACTGTTGTCCTTCCCCTACCTATTGCCAGGGTGCCATTTAATGCATGAGAATGGTATTGAAAAGTGTACCTTACCTGGTGTCCTAAACTGGGTTAGTATTTGAGCATGAGTTAGTATTAGAGGCAGTTAAATCCAGAATTTCCTAGGTGCCAATTCTGTATCTGATTCTTCTATGGAAGAGATGTCTAATCGAGTCCAGTCCCTCTGTTGGGTTGCAAATGGCAGGCTGCATTACACGTATGAAACACAGTGTTACCGTGCAGGGCATTTAACAGGGCACGCATTTTGCAAGGAGAAGGTGGGAAAGAGCTCCTATGAGTTGATTCCCTTCCTCATCAGTAAGTTGGAAACAAATGATTTCTTTACAAAAAAAGTATTAATCCTACTTTATATATATATATATATATATATAATCCTACTTTATATATATATATATATAAAGCAGCTAGATAGTGAAAGTATGGCCTAGTCATCCATTTCTTTCTGGAGTTTGTATTTGATTTTGCAAACTCTTGGTACTTGGAGTGGGTTAGATTGCATTCCCTTCTCTGTCTGTTATGTTGTGTGCTTAGAGGGGTCTGTGTGGGCCATCATGCTCGGCTCCCATGAGATCCCACATCTGGTAAAAGATGGAGTGTATGACCCCACTCACAGCCTCCTCCTTACCTCCAGCCTCCCCCCTCCCCATCATCTGAGAAGGTTAAACTAAAAGCAACATCTATAATGGCAAAGGTCCAAGTTTGAAATGTGGCCATTGTATGCGTTCAGTTCAAAAACAACATATCAAGGCGAGTGCAGTCCTTACAAGTAGCACCCCTGGGCCTTCTTTTATTCCAAAGCAGAGTTATTTACCCAAGGAAAAGAGGGAAGTGACGGGGTAACAGAGTACACATGTTGTGAAAATATGCAGGCAGAGACTGAAGAAAAAATAACATTCTGCCACAAGTAGCTGCCTTGTTCCTCAACTTTTTTTTTTTTCCTTCAGATTAGAACCAGCCATTTCTTGTGCTCTTTCAAGCACCTTCTGTGGTTTCCTGACAGCTGGCTGGAGAGGATTGAAATCTGGCCTGAAAAATGGGCTATGGGTCATGTTATTTTCAAGAGAAGAGAAGCAAAAATTCCCATAATGGTCAAAATTCATAGGTTTCAGCTTTGATTTTTACTTGTTTATTTGTTTGTTTGTTTGTTTGCTTAGAAAATCAGTGGTGGATATTTTAACATATAACTTTAACTAAAGTAATTAATAAAGAGAAACTAGAGAATAATCTCTTCCCTCAGATTGATTTATGATGGAAAGCAAGATTTAGTGTGGAGTCACAGCCTGTGCTTTTGCGTGGGAGTGTGAGAGGAAAAGTGTTCAGATGCATAAAATAGTATGCTGTTTTTTTCTGGAAGTATTTTGTTGATTTTTTTTTTTCTAATAATGTGATAACAATTCTCTTGTAAAAGCCACTTCATTAACAGAAAGTGAAACCTGCAGGCTGGTATTCTTGCTGTTGGCTCTCCTGAGCCTGAACTGACCATACCAATACATTCCCAGCTTTATGTTCCAGCAAGTGTTTTCTGTCAGGAGTTATAAACCTTCCTTTTCTTCTATTCTTTGGTGAACAAGCTATTTTTTTTCATAGTATTCAAAGAGAATGCTTAGTTCACAGAAGTGCTAACTTACTTGACCTGCATTTTAGGGCAGAGACTTCGTCTTGGGAACAGGGTGGACAACCCCACAACCAAAGGGCACAGCCCAGAACAGTAGTGCTGTCAGCTGGGTTTAAGGAAAGAAAGGAAAGAAAGCAGAAGCAGGGTGACAGGTACAAGAGAAAAACCTCCGTAGGAGGCAGCAAGTAGGTAAATCCAACTATCATGCCCTGCTATATGGAAAGAGCCAAGTGGTCCAGCAGAAGTCTGTAGAGCGTGAGGAAAATACGAGTGTTGGTTTGACTTGTGAATGGAAAAAGGAACAACCCCAGGCAGTGGCAGAGCACACCTGGGACAGGTACAGCAGCACTGGGAGCAGAGGGGCTGCATTCGTGGAGAACTGGGGCCACACGACCTGAGCAGCAGCAGCGTGGGCGTGTGTTCCCCCAGGATGTCCTGGGAGCAGCTTTCTTCTCTTTGCTTTAATAACGCCTTACAATCCTTTCTGTGGGAGGACTGGATTGGAGAGTACTGTCTGCATGGTAGAGTCCATCCACAACACTTCAAGAGACTCGTTTCATGGCAGTTTTAACAAGGGCGTGGGGAGGTTTTGTGTGTTTGTTGGTTGATTGTGGTTGTTGCTTTTTCGATATGAACCAACATTCTTTAAAAGTTGGAATAGAAACCCATTGCATACAGTTCACTGAATAGAGAGGTTTTTAATGGGTTAATCAGATAAAAATAGTCACCCATTCTTAATCACAATTAATCACAATTATGTCTTTTAGAATGAGAATAAGCAGCACAGTCTAATGGGTAGAAGATGTTGATGGACACTAGGAACGCCTTAGTTCTCATGTCTGCTCAGCTTTGCACTTGTTGAGTGACTGGATAACATAAGTAAATGCTTTCAGCCAGTAGATAATTCTGAAATACTTCTTGAAAATGTGTGGGATACAGCATTTGGAGAGTTTGGAAAATACCAATTTCCATATTTCTGCTAATTATTTGTGACAGTGTATCATACTCCATAGTGAAAAAGAGATCTGTTAAATTAACTGAGCAGATGAATGGGTCTCTTCAAGTCCCCTCATGTCCGTGCTACAAATGATAAAAGCCCACTAATAAAAGATGGAACTGGTTCAGGCATTTCTCATCACGTCACCGAGTTGTACTGGCTTATGTGAAGCTGTGCCCTTCATTACTAATTTAACTTACTGTATCCAATGTATTTATAAACAAAACTTATAAATACAAAATGTATAAGTGAGGTCTGCTATCATAACCTACCTATATTTTCAGTAGGGATTTCTGCTCCAGAGGTACAAACATCATTGTGAAAGGATATGTTTTATAGTCTTCAGCTGTAGAATGAGCCCTTTCAGTGGTATGAAGTCTACTACATTCACACCAGAAAGTTGACTTGGCTCCTGGAAGTAGCATTGAGTGCCAAAACAGATTGCTTCCACTCTATAACCAGTTTTCACCTGTTTTTGTGTACGAAGGCATTAATGAAAGAATTCTTCTTGGTATGGTTTAATGGTTAGAGGAAGGTAGTGCAATTCAAGGCTTTGCTAGGCAGCCACTCAGGTACAAAATGGGATTGTTCTGCAAACCACAGCAAACCTCTTAAACTGTCTGTAAAGTACTTTCCCAGTCAGAAAAATGGGTGCAAGAATATTACCACTTTGCAGGCTTTGTTACTTATAAGCTGTTTGTAGTGACTTAACGCATTTTTTGTAATCACTACCTATTCTTGTAGTGTGAGTTTTTTTAGTCTTTTTTTTCTAGTTTTTGTATGATTGGCTATCGTAGCAGTGTTTTTCATATGACATACTGTACTCGCTATTGTTTGAAATCACCATTAGAACACTTGACAATAACGTTTTCTTTCCTAACTGGTTTGTATTTTTTCCAGCACTGATTTTTTTTGCTTTCCTGTTTATCTCAAGTAGCTGGAGGAAAAGGACACATTGCGTCAAGGCTGATAGGACAAGAATCAGACCTACTGTATGTGCTGGTTGTATTCAAGGCTTACAAGCACTTCCTTTCTCCTCCCCCAAAAGCCAAAGGCAGCTCTGCTCCATTCTTTGGAGCAGGCAGGATATGGAGCTTTGCAAGACCTCTACCCTTTGAAGTACTGGGAGACCAAGGTTCTTGCACACTTCTGCTCAAAGCTTGTCCCTGAGCTTGAGGAAAATAGGTGCAGGGATGGTGAGGATGGAAAGCTTCATATTCCCTGCATTTGAAGTAGTGTTTTTGCCCTGGGAATAATAGTAAAGGAATACAAGGTTTGCTGTTATTTGTCACTTGGGATCTGTTACCATTTAAAACTTGGTCTAGGCTTAGAGCAGAGCCAGATTCTGATGTGATTTACTCTTGCTGTGTGCATGTTTACTCCTGTGTGGGTATGTGCATAATGGGAGAATTTGCCCTCCTGGGGTTGCAAAGGATTTGTTAACACACAGAAATCCCACCCGTTTAATTTAAATCAGTTTAACAGATTTAGTGAAACTCATGCCACACCCATGCTTAAGCTAAATTTCAGTAAGTGCTTACACAAGGGTTTACAGTAGTTAAGAGAATTGGATATAAACTGTACATTTGCTTAAACCCATGCAATTTCCAGATGTAAACAAGAAAGCAGTCAAAAACTCTGGGCAGCCCCCTTCCTCCGGAGCCAGCTGGGAGCAGTACTCAGCCCGACTACTGACCAGTGACCTCTCTTGGCCACCTCCGACCGTGGAAGGGGTTCGTGTGTGCGCTCCCCACTATGTTTCCTGCAAGGGAAAGGTGCATGAGCTCAAACCAGTCGTTTACACTGATGTGACAAATCCTGCCTGAAGTAGGTTAGGAGCACTCACGCCGACAGCTGGGGCGACGGCAGCCTTCAGCAGGGTGGCAGGTACAGCAGCTGGAGGGCAGTCACATCTCAGACTAAGACAGCTGTTTGCACAGAGAGCGGCTGGCCATAGCCTACCTTAGGTACACGCCAGGTTGCCTTTGAGCAGCTTATACACACTTTGCCGATTCGTAAAGAATTCAAAGCTTATTTAATTTACAAGCCGGGGAGCATCGACTTATATCCGTGACTGTGCCAGCATTCAAGCTGTCACACACCAGGAAATTTGCCTACTGTAAATCATTTCCACTTTCCAGCTAGTGCAGGATGTTCAACAGAGCAGGTTTCAGTGCAAAACCCAAAGTGACTCCATTTACCACTTCTCTCACGGTAGTTTGCTGTCTGTAATTGTCCTTCTGGACTACTTTTGCATGGCTATATTTTAGTTTCATTGTTCTTGTGTTTGTTGGTTGTGTTTTGTTTTTCTTGCCTTGATTGCCGTTGCTGCTCAAAAGCAGCATGATTTCTTTCCACTGCCTTCAGTGGAAAGGAGTGGAGCAGGGCCCAGTTACCTCTGTTGTAAGCAGGGAAGATCTCTTACAAATATCTGAAAAAGTGCTTTAGCATTAAGGAGCGAACATGTAGGAGCTCATGAGCTAACTCAGTAGATTTGTGAAGTGTTTCTTTGCAAATTTTTTCTTCCTGCGTTTTGCTAGGGTTCATCTCCATGGCAATTTAAACTGATCGGTTTGCTGTGCTCCTGCTTGTTCAGCTCCCAGCTGTGTGCTCCCCTCGCCTTCCCTTATACTGGCACTTGCACTTTCCTGACCTGAACAGTTGCAGGAACTGGCTTAAACTGGCCAAAAAACAATCCTCTGGGTTTTTTTTTAGGCCAGCTAAAACTGGTTGAAGCATCTTTAGTCTTTCTGAAAAGAGTCGGCGGTGCTCCTTGCAGTTAACTACAGAAAGATGATGGTCGGGAATGGAAGCTTTGGTGGTGGTGTCAGCAGGGAAGTCCCAGACTGCATGGTCAGAGGCCGTGGACTTTTCTTGTCCTCAGCCTTCCTCTGCCTGAGAATGCAGTGGCCATGTACTGGCAGACGGGGGAATCGTGCTGCTGCTCATCCCTGATGTGTGTTTGGTAGTTAGAGAACTCCTGAGCCCAGCATTCCTAGGGCTTGTTACTTTTTATCGTCACTAAACTGAGTTTCAGGTAGAACAGAATGAGAAAGCTTTGATCAGGCAATCCTTGTTTGTTTTTGCTATATTTTCTGCATTTTTTGAGTAATTGCTGGCAAAAGGAGGGAGCAGAGAAGTTAGGAGAAAGCTGTGTTTGTAAGACACGTATCTCTACACCTGCAAAACCAGAAAGGATTTACCACAAAGGCGTCGTAACCACATGAAAGCCCAGGCAGTGACCTCCAGAGGACACCCATGAGTTAATACCAGCACAGAGATAGGCATGGAATTGCCCCTGTTGTTCAGGCAGCTGGGAGCATCTGGATATATTGATGTGTCCTGAGTGATCTGTTAAGGAGTCCTTTTGGATGTTGTTTTGGATGTGTTTGCTTGTTCTGCCATTGGGAATTGCTGTCATTGCATCATCGATGCAAAGGCAGAACTAATCAGACTATGGCTGTTGCAGTTGTCTGATGCTTTCCATTACAAAATCTTGTTTTCAACTAATTATAACTTACCATAGCTTTTGGGCCAGGAATATTTATATAAGGGACTTACTTCTGGATGATTTAGATGGAAAGTTTCTTTTTGATAGTTTCAAGTATTGTTGGGAACAAACATGTTGTCTGACCTGTGATTAAAGCAATTCTGTTTTTTTAAGAAGCCCTATTGCCTCTGTTATTGTAGTACAGATTGCACGTTACTGAACGAATGATGGATGGCATATTAAGAGGAAAAAAAGGGAAAGAATTTTTATTTTCATATGAAAATTTATCCAACGATACTCTAAGCACGTTTCAGAACAAGATGAATCCATCTTCTTTTGCAACACCTTTTCCTTGCCTTTATGAACTGCTGAGTCACTGGTAGGCAGTGTTTGGAAATGTGAAGTTAAATGATATCCCCCATTCACAGTAATCCTCTGGGCATCTTGAAGGAACAAGAATGGGAAGCAGCACAGAGTGGAACCAGGACACTGATGGGCCAGGTGACAGCTGTGATGAGGTTTAAGATTAGGGCTGAGATAAGGAGGAGAAAAAACGCAGGGAGATGGAGCTTAAAGGGGCTCATCTCCAGGCCTTACATTTACACTGGGGTTTTTAAATCTCATTGTTTTGCTGTTAGATAGCAATTGGCTGGCAAGATGCCTGCTTCAATCCCCTCTTGCCTTTAGAAAGACCAGTATGGCTGCTACTTGTGCAGGCAGTTAAAAGTGTGCATCTTAGATCTAAAGCTACCCGAACCCTAAAAATACCAGCACTTTCCTGTGGTGGAATGTGGAGGGGTGACGCAATTTGCCAGTTTATATTTAGAAGTGTTTGACAATGATAAACTAAAACCTGGTATTTTGACCTTTTTTTTCTCTTTTTTCTTTTTATACCTGTTTAATACAACTAGAAATTAGTGAAGCCAGTTTTTTGTTTTTTGTTTTTAATAAAAAATACCATGTTTAGTAACGAGTCCAACTCTTGATATTTTTTCACTGATAGGCTCAGTCTGTGGAAACATTAAGGGTATCTCCTGTATGAATTCTCTTAAAAAATTTATACATATATATAGTAGTTCAATCCAGAACAAAGAGGACTTTTGGTAAGGCATACGGCAATAATTCTTCCTACCTAACAATTTAAATTTTAAAAATCCCTTTGGTAAAATTGTATCTACTTCAGTACAAATTAGTTCAAGGTAAGGGCTTTTTTTTTTTTTTTTTTTTTCAGTAGTGTAATAACTTCATTTATTTCTTTCCCTGGGTTTCTTTAAAGTTTTGCAGTACTCTCGGATGTAATTTGAGTTTGACCTATTTCTAGCAATCACAGAAGTCTTGCTCCAAATTCCAACTAGTCTGAAATGCAATGTTTTGATATTGGCAGCATTTAAACCCTTCTCATCTTCCCACTAAAACTGGAAACTCTCTGTTGATTTGCAAGGGGTGAGGAGTGGCCTGAAATGATAAAATCGTCTTAGGAGACTATAAAATTTATCATGAGACGGAGATCTATTAGCCTGTAAAATTTTCTTTGGCTTGATTGCATCTCCGAGTTTACCAGAACATACACAAATAGTTCCTAGTTCTAAGAACTGCGCAGCCCTCAGTTTTGCATATGGCCGTCTCCCCAAACCACAAGTCACTAAAGAATGTCAGTGTGATGTTTGGCTGGTTCGAGGAGGGCAACACTCCTGAAGCAGGCTTGTGGTTTTATCCCTGCATACGGAGACTCGAGCGTTAGGGAGATTATTTTCTTTCACATGTATTACAATTTATTTCTTTTCCACAGTCTGAAGTAGCAGCACCTGTGTAACCTTATTTAACTGCCTTCACACATTTTCTTTCCCTCAGCTAATATTCTGCCAATATGACAAACTTTCCTCTCTTTGAACTGCAGAACACCGTGAAAGCTTGTATTTCTCAGCCTTGTCCAGTGATGTGAATGTCTTCTGTGTGTTGTTCACTGGAAGCTGTCATTTTACCAATACTGCAGGAACATGACCACTAGCAAGCAGAATAAATTGTACAGTGAAGCTGTTACAATTTGGTTTTTAAAAAGGTTGATGCATATAAGGACCTATTGTTTGCTTATCCCTGAGCCTTTCCCAGCACAGAACATTACAGATGATTTGCTGCTGCTCTAGCATTTTTTTCTCCAGTAGAGGTTGTGAGGAAGCTGTATCCACACACTTGAACTCAGCATTAACAAGAGGAGCTTGCAGTCATGTTTCCTTACCTTTATGTTGACAGAAATAAAAAATAGTATGTTTTATAACCTTTTAAGTCCTTTCCTGTCCTCTGGGGGCCTAAAGGATGTTCATTCAGTTTTTGGCTTCTCGGCTCGTTCTACCAAGAAGAATGTCAGCTAGGCTGGCGTATCAGAAACCTGCCTGTAAGTTCGCCAAAGACCAAACTGAGACATGTCACGTATTTGATTTCTGTTCAATGGGACACTACAGAAAAATTACCATTATCACAGTTTGCACCCCAACCAAGGAACCTTGTTTCCGTTCCAGTTTATTTTCCACTCACAAGAATATATCCTCCTCTATCTCTATAGAGATGATAGTTGTCAGGAAATGATCTACCATTTGGATAAGTGGCATTCAATTCCTCACTTGCTGCTCTCTGCCATCTGGCGCAATTACTTTGCTATCTGTTTGTTATCCAGCCTAACAGAGCTGACTGTCCCTGGAATAGCCCAGAATTGATTTCAAAGAAATGCAGGACTGTAAAAAGATAGGTGCAAGTTCCTAACAAGAGGAGTCAATTCATAACTGAATTAACTCGTCTTTTAAGCCCAAAATACCTGCCTTCCAGTGACCAGAAAGTCTTATTTTTACAGTGAACAGCCCTTTTGTTAGCAGTCCTGGTAACAGAGGGAAGGGAATTTGTTAAAACACTAATTTTATTTCCACACTATCACTTTAAACATGAGCCAAGTCCATGTTTTCCTGAGAACCAATGAGGCTTGAGATTTTTTTTTTTAATTAAAAACCACCGAAGGTGGGGTTTGTATTTCCTTTCCCGTAGAACGCATTTGAAGCACCTCTGTCTCCAGCTGGCAGTGGGAGCAGAGCCAGCCCGTAATGGTTTCAAGCCCAGTGTGTGCATAGGGAACAGGGTTTTCACCTGATTGATGGCTCTGAAAACGTTTGCAGCACAGGGAGCTGGAGCTGGTAGCACCGGAGTTGTTTAGAAGAGCAGAGAGAGGAGGTGGCTCTGTTTTCTGAAACCTGGCAGTTCTTCCCTGTCAAGTGCAGTAAATGGTGCATGAAGGGTCTCATTTCATCTGCTTGTGGGCGCTCTGCTCCGTGAAACCTTTTGAAGTTGTTGCCAGAGGATGTTGCTGAGATTGGTTGAACTTCCTCAGAGTCCTTTCCCCTGGCCCTACAGCCATCCTTTCGGCTGGGCTCTCCAAAGTTTTGTTACTGGGACTATACATGTAAGAATAGGGATGAAAATAAATTGTTCACCCTGATACCACTTAAGAATGTAAAGCACTGTGACGTTTTCCACAATATCAGTATCTTTTCCAACTTTACATAACATTTACTGCTTCCAAGGCATCACACTGCTCCAGTTTTAATCTGGGTTTCTTAGGAAATTTGTAGTATCTCTACCTGATCTGTTACACAATGGCCCCATTGTCATTTCCCTAGGTGTGACAACAACGTTATTGCCCAAAGTGACTTAATCTTTGCTTTAGGGCCTTGTGATCTTGCAGTCATCTTTATAGCACCTCACTAATGGGAATGCTTCCAGCATTATGCTGGAGAGGGGAAAAGGAAACATCTTTCTTTGTGAGGGAGCCTGCTGTCCATCGCCACGTGTGGGTGTGGTGGTGGCCAAGGCTCAGAGCTTCAGGAAATAGGACAGGGTGCTAAGCAGAGTGGGGGGCACCCCCATAATTGCACGTCTGAGGACTTTTTTTCTTTATGAGCAGTGAGGAGAAGACATATTTGAAAGTATGAAAAAGATGGAATAAAGAGACAAAAAGAGGAAAAAAAAAAAAAAAAAAAAAAAGAGGGGAAAGAGACTGGCAGAAAAGCACAGGGCAGGGTAACACAGACCTTGTTTATTGGAGTGCTTATCTGTAAAAATGGGCCTGGATAGCTGAAAATGTGCTTTTCTGCGTGTTTTCAGAGTCCAGCTGAGGAGCTGTACGCATGGCCTATTTCACGACAGATTGGTGTTTCCGGGTGGGCCCGTAAAGCGCAGACATGCTTGAAGATGGGCAGGTGGCAAGAGAAATGATCAGAGCTTTATCGAAAGCCAACAATTCTGGGAGGCAGACGCTTGGTTTCAGTTCTGGGCAGATGCTCAGGTCAAATCTTATTTTGTCCAAACCACTTCCCCTCCCCTTAGGCGTGATATTTTCGGAGTGAAAGGACAGGCAAGGCCCGGGGAGATTCCAGCGCTGGGCTCACCGTGCAGCTGCTCGGGGGAGGAATTCGTCGGCTGGGGAGCACCACTCGCCCTCCTCCTGTGGATGGAGGGAGAGCTCGGGCTTGTGCACCACACCGAAACATGCACACGCATGCATGTGCACACACCAGAACAAACCAGTTCTCTCCTGCCTGCCGGGGAGGCTTCGGTTACAGGATCCACAGCCAGCGATTGCCTTTAAGCCGCTCTGCCTGCGAGTGCCGTATCCCTGCCTTCCTCCTTCCTTTCTCAGCACAGAGCCAGAAAAATACTCCCCCTCTCCTCCCGCCCTTCCCAGCACGCCTGACACAAAAAGCAAAAACTGACCCAAGCTCGCCTTCGCAGCTGGGCCGTATCAGGCAGGACACACACACACGGGTCGGCCATGGGAACGCGGCGCAGCGCTGGGTCGGCGAAAGCACCGGCGGGGGTGCGGGGCAGCAGGAGGAGCAGGGCCAGAGTCTTTTTTTTTTTTTTTATCGTTATTATTGTCTGCTCTTTTAGAAAGGAAAAGGAAGAAAGATTACAGCAGCTTTTCTATTAAATGAAAAGATTAGCATGCCGTGGATGCTTTGCTGGGGCGTGATGAGATTTGCAGCAGATGAGCGGGTTGCTAGGCGATGCTAATGAAAAGCAGGCTTTCAAAACTTGTGTGCTGTGTGGGCCCAAAAGTTATCGAGCCGCCCTCCCGCAGCCCCCCCCCCGCCCCATGCAACCTCCCAAATATTTATAAAATCCTCACCAGGACCAAGAAAGCCAGACACTGGGCTGGGCTTTTGACAGCTCGCTCTTCCTGAGCTGCCTGCGAGACACGCACACGCGCGCGCACAAAACTTTGCTGATTTTTCTCTTCCTCCTTACAAAGGAGGAGGTAATTGAAAACAAAACGATGACTTTAAAAAAAAAAATGGGAGGGGGGAGAAGAAGAAGAAAAGTGAGCAGTGGCTCCCAAACCAGCTTGGTCTCAGATTTCGGAGTTCAGGCAGAGTTTAAGGGCCTGTGTGCGTGCAGGGGTAGGTACGTGTTTGTTTTCTAGTTCGCTCCATGCGTTTTCAAGCTGGGCTCTTGCTCTTCCCCTCCTCCCGTCCTCCCGCAAGCCGCCTTTCCCTTTCAAGGCCTTCCGACACAATGAGCTTATTTTCCCAGGCTCCCTGGGAGCTGGGGTATGGGCACGAAAGCCGCAGCCTCCAAGGACCCTTTTAAATACAAAAGTTGAACGTTGCTGAAGTTACAGACAGGGTTTCTGCTATTTTTACAAATGACCCGTGTCTCGCTCCCCTTCTCAGAAGTATCAGCATTCTTAGATATCTTACCAGCTGTCTCTCCTGGTTATTTTTTTTAAGTGAATTTAGTGCTGGTGTGACAGCCTGGCAGACTGATGCGTTCTGCTTACCCGCTGTCCTCCTTGCTGCTCGGACTGCTGTGCCTCCAACCCAAAGCAGAGCAGCTTCATATCAGCAAAAAAGGAGATTTCCATCATCTGCTCTGGGCTAAAGCGGCCAAAGAGGTTTGTGTTTCAGCAGCATTTAACAAGGTCTAATTCATAATAATCTGATCAAGTCATATAGCCCTGCGATGGTAAAGCACCACATAGACATTGCTGAGCTACCTTGGGCCAGTCGGTGCAGCCTCACTGCACAGCCTGCTTCTGCTTTCCCCTGTCCCTTGCCCCAGTGTATCGTGTTAAATGGGAAGGGCTGCATTCTCCCTTCAATGCCAATGTGTATTTTTCATGAATGTTTTGGGGGAGGTAAAAGGTTAGCACGAATTGGAAACAGAATTTAAAATTACTGTGGAGAGTGAATATGAGCGTCTCATACGGTGGTCCCATAAAGGTAGTCCAAGTCAGAACATTAACGATCTTGGTTGAGGTCTGCAGAAGCCACTGGCACTTGGCTTAATGAAAACAAGAGCATGTGGGCGTTTTGTGGGAATTTTTTGTTTTGTTTTGATTTAAAACACACTGTAGCAGCTCTGTTTTTCCTGGACTCCTTCTCACTAATGCCAGTATAAATTGCTAATCAATAAGAAGTTCCTTGGACAGACAGATTTTTGGGGTCTGACACTGAACTCTTTACACTACATATTGGGTGGCACAGGCCTATATGTCTTTTTTTTCCCCCTTCTTTTTTTTTTTTTTTCTTTCCCTTTTTTGCTACCCTCAGCACTCTTTCAGTCAGCACTATATGGATAGCTGAGATATTAAACCAAGGTCCTGATCGTGTGTGGTCATTAAAAATCTCAAGGCATTCCCTCCAGAAGTTAATCTTTCAATTATCAGTTGGGGGAATTAAATTTTGCTTCCATAAATTCTCCTGCTGTTTCAATTAAATAGGGATGGCCAATTTCTAAATGCTTAGGAATAGGGCCAGCTGCTGTATGCAGGCTGTGGGATATCTATTCAGGTAATGCTCCATTATTTCAAGTACGAATTCTGGTCCTACAGGACGTGTTAGGGAGTGCAGCAGGGGCAGAGCGACCATGTGCCCTCCCTCCTATCCTTTGTCAGGCCAAGCAAAATGCCTGGAGGGCTCCACATTTTTGAAGCCTGGCTCTAGGCATTCCAGGGCTGCACTGACATGCCTATGAGGTATTGGTGACCATTACATAGGGAAACATATTTTTCACCTTTTTCCAAAGTTGTTCTGTAGTACCGTGTAGGGAGGCCAACTGCTACCCTCAGCACCATGTCAGTAGTGGATGTGGGCATTCCTTTAGATGTAGCTTGTTCTTTATTTTGATGTTTTTCAGGAAAAAAAAAAAAGACACACATAGAAAATAAGGGTATTTCTGGAAATAAACATAATATGATGCTGTATATTCTTTAATCAGAGCCCAGCATGTGCCTTTTCCACGTGAGTTCACTCCCAGAAGAATGGTTGCCAGAAGCACTCCCCACTCATGTGCACCTGGGTTACTCTTCAGTCGAAGTCCTGCAAAAATACGTTGATTTGTGATGTTAACAGAATTAGGTGATCAATGGACAACACGGCCAAACAGTTTTGATTCACATGTGGCTGCACCTTTCATTTTTACATGAGCAACACCTGAACTTTGAGCAGTCAGGTCTTACCAACGTGGTGGTTCACAGAAAGCCCATTTAATAGTCACCTCTGTGACCTCTGTGCGTGCTGTATCTTGTATTCACATATACAAGAATTCTTAAAGGAAATGCTTAACCCTCCAGGAAAAGGAACCAGATCATGTGATTTATCTGTATTTACTTGTAGGAGATAACGCTGGGACAAATCTGGTGAAATGTATTATTCTGTAGGCTTCAAGGTGTTTAATTTGTTTAAAAAGTAGCTGACACATTTTGAGTGTGTACCTGGAAGCATTCCTGATAGCAAACTTTCCTTCATGTAAGGCTTGACTGTGTGCCCGTTGGAGTCAGTGGATTTTCTGGGTAGTGTAAGGTATATAATGGATCTGGGGGTAAATACCAGCAGATCTACACAAGCAGAGCCATATTTGCAGACTTAGAGATAGCAAAACCTGTAATTCCTCCCCACAAGAAATGCTGTGTAACTGAAACGTGCTTTGCTGGATTTCTGGTCCCACAGCCGCCCCTACTATCCCTACTGATTGTTTAAAGAAGGTCCTCTGCAGATTCACACACACTCAATTGATCATGAATGAACCCAAGAGCAGTTATTAATCTTACTGCCTGGTTGCACTCTAAACCCCCTTCTAATCCTGCCTCTGTTCTCATAGACAATGAATGCAGTGAGATGAAGGCAGGATCAATGCCAGCATGGAGCTGCCCTTTTTAGTAGTTGTCGTGGCAGGGTTTTATACATCGGCAGCAGTGAGTGGTTCTCAGTGTACTGGGGGGAGAAGGGAGTGAAGATGAATTAAAAGGGTCAGACATCGTGCTCCCCAAGGGATGGCAGAGTCCCATCCTGACTCTTGGTCTCTGGTGAATTTTTGGGTTCCTTGTATTTAGTGACTGACCTAACGAGACATTGCAGCCCTACTGCCCTTTGGAGATCCATGAAGAGCTGAACACAAGCTAAGAAAGGGCGCATTGTGTCTTTGATCCACTGGGCAGTATTTCACAGGCTGGCAGATTTAATAAAATCTCAGAGGAACCTCAGCTCATATTTTAAGAGGCTTAACATTGAGTTAAAAGTTCCCTTTACTCCTGCATTGTTGGAGACCGTTCCCTTCCTGTGTGCTGCCAGAGGACCTGCGGGGAACTGGGGCTTCGTGAGCCCAGACTGGATGCAGGCAGCTGGTTGAGACTGGCTACAAATCTGCAGGAGGAATAGCGGGAAGCAAGAAGCTCCCTAATCCTTTTTGTGTTTCTCGTTCTTTGAAGTCATCCGGTGCCTCACATGCAGCGTGAAAACTTTGTTCTACACCTGAAAGGGAAGCCAAGCTGCTGATAAGGCCTTTTGGTCAGGCATTTTGAGCTGCGTGACATGAAAAAGCTAGGTCTAGTACCACTGCTTCTAGTAATGTTATTTGTACCACTGCTGACATTGAAGTAAGGATAACTAGCTCTGCAACCAACAACATAAACAAGGTTACTATCAGGAAGTCCTCCCCGATCCAGTGTTTCTAGAAATAGCCAGAAAGCAAAAGCGTCAAGGTGGAAAAGATCTTACAAAAGTTGATAAATGGATCCCCAAAGCCTCGCAAAGCTCCATAGTTTCTTATCCAAAGCTGCCTATCTAATGAAAAAAGCAAAAGATGGGGAAGAGCAGAGAGCCAGGCAGGCTGGAAGGGAGCCACTCAAGCAGCAAGCTTTTTCTTTGATGTTCAGTGCTGAGGACTCTGGGCATTTGGGCCAGGAAGCAAATCACAAAGTGCCAATTTGAGTGCAGACTTAGGTCAAAATCCGAAAACTGATGAATAGTGGAAACTGCAGAGTTTGTTTTTGAGCATCTGATGACTTTAACCACTATTCTGCTCCCTCCCGCTCTGCTCACTTGTGTTATTGTCATGCTGTGTGTGGACTGCACGGTTAACATTACAGCAAGAGTTCCAATCGAAGTCATATGTTGACCCTTTGGTCTAGCTTTATGAAGAAAAGCTATTTTCTCTTTACATGGAAAAACAGGAAAATGTTAGAGATTACTTCAAGGGAGGGGAAGGCTTCTGCTTAGATTTTCAGAAGTGCAGGGTAAATACTTTAGAAATCCCAAGCACTCGAATACTACCTTTTTTGAGAAGTGAAATACAGTTCTCATGATCCTCCAGTCACCACTGACTCTAAAAGAGGATCCTTTATAAACTCAGAAATTTACTGCTAGGTTGCTGCCCAATCCCACAGATAGCGTAGGCTGCTTGAGTTTTGGATTTGAAAGAAAAATGGAATATCCTACCCAAAGATTGGTAGTTAAACTTTTCATTGTTGTTGATTGAAGTCTGGCTTTCTTGGTGGTTAAAGTTTTATATACTTAAAGAAGCTTTAACATGACCTAGTAAGCAGTTTGCCAAAATTGGCATCTGAAATGATCAGCGATTGGGAAGGGAAAGCTCCAAACTCTTACTATACAAGATATTTTGCCAATTTATACTTCTCTTGTAATACAGCAGCTGAGGTCCCCATTTCACAGAGCCTTGTAAGATCCAACAGAACCATGCTCCCTTCCCGTAGGCAGATGCAGATCCTGCAGAGGTGCACAAAATAATAACTTCCACAGATATTTTTAAGATAGCTCTTTTCTTGAGAGAAGACAGCAGAAGGGAGAAAAATGTTTTCAGGAAGAAGAAATTGCTGTTTGGAACTGATATGTCTAGGGGCAGTGCTGAATATCAAGAGAAAACAAAGAAAATTAAATGAACTATCACAAAGGAAGGGGCAGTCATGTAAAAGACACAGATGATTTGTGGGATTTTGCAATAGCCTCCCGAGGGGAGCGAGGCCTTTTGCTTTGAGACATTTAAAATTAAACTGGACAGAGCAATGGAAATTCCAAGCACTGGCCCCTTTGGGGCAGAGTGGATAAGCCACTAGGTCTCCCTTTGCGTGTTCCCTTACTCTTTTGTAACTCTTCCTGAATACCTCCATTCCAAATAATCATTCGTCTTCCCCGGACGCCCATCCTGGCCCTCTGTTCCTCCCCTTTCCCCTTGAAGAAAGGAGCCGGGCTTGATTCATGGTGTCAGTTATCTTCCAAGCTCCGCGCGGATCCCAGGGGCAGGGGCGCATGGGGCTGATGAGGGTAGGGGTGATCAACTACAGGCTTTCCTGTTGCTGAGCTTGCTGCAGGCCTGGCCGTTTTTAAGACTTCAACAGATGTTTCTGCTTAGAAACTATTGGCATCTTTATGGACTGTTTTTTCCATTCTTCCCTCCCGGCCCGTGTCCCAGCAGCAATGAATTATGTAAGACTACATTCTAGCCTTTTCTTTATTAATATTTCTGTAGACACATATCTAAGAAGTGCATCTGCAGTTCTCCCTCTTAGTTTTAGGTGCGTCAGTTTTCAATTTGACCGAAACCCCCACCTACCCCAAAACACTTCTGTGCCTTTTCATCCTCTTACAGACACAGACGCCAGAAATACAATCACTGAAATCCCGGCTCCTGGCTTCAGATTCAAGGCGTCTCTCGCTGTTCATACTGTGATCTTAATTGATATGCCTTGTGCTTAAAGGTTAACCCCTTGGTACGGGGGCTGCCTTTATTTGTCTTTTACCTAGCACCGATTGCACTGCTGGTGCCTAACAAACAGTAATTAATAATAAGTAATGGAAGGAGATTTAGAAACTGCTGTTAGAGCTCAAAACGGCTCCAACAAGAATCATCCCCACCTGGCTTAGTGGTTTAGCTGACAGTTATTAGAAATGAACCAGTTTCAGACAATCTTGAGTGGAATAAATACACTGGACCGGTTTATTTGCACAGTTGATAAGCACTTGTAATCCCACAAAATACGCGGTGTGATGCATGCAGGGCACCTGACGCAGTCTGGGTAGACTTAACCCTTTTACATTGTACAGAAAAACTTCAAAGCTTGAAACTGGACGGATTAAGTTTCTTTAAAAGATGATGTAAGTAATATGTGCAAGACCACATGCAGATTACTTTAACTCGGGAGACAGAGAAACTTTATGCATCGGAAAATTTGGCATGGCACCACCAGACTACTCCTTGATTTCAGACATACTGTAGTAGCAGAAATAAGCAATTTCCTTCTTTGGGAACTCACTACAAGAAGGAGACAGAGCAGTCTTAGCCAGTGTGCCACAGCCAAACATGGGATTTTCATGTAGGCCTATATCTTGTTATTACAGCAAAAGGTTGCTGTAAATCCTCTTGATGCACTTAGTGACTGAATTCCCACTGGAAGAAAAGCACATCTTTGCCAATATAATACTCTCATTGTTCAGCACCTCAAACTTTTTTTTTTTTTTTTTTTTTTTGTGGCTGTGCTGCTCTGACAAGGCACAATGCCATCACAAGTGGTCCTCTGGCATTTTACCCTTTCGTGAATTTAGTGCCGACACAAAGTTGCTGAGTAGGTGGCTTCCTTTAATTTACAGTGTATGGAGAGTTCTCCAGTAACAGCCAAGCAAATTCACACTGTCCTACCCATGTGTCTCCACACTGGTTTTGCTGGACCACCGTGAGGTCTGGAAACAAAAAAACAACTCAGTCCTTTCTTGGCACCTTGTCTGAGACTGCTCAGCAGGAGAGGCAGTGGTACGGATGGGTGTGATGTGCTTTGGACCACTGAGGAGATGATCCGGCCACTGGAGTCCCCCTCCACAGAGAGCAGAGCGTGGTATTGTCACTGCAGGCAGCTGGTGAGGCTCAGTTGGCCTGGGTGACTTCAAGTCATGAGAGGGTTCCCTTGTCCCTTGGATTTTAGTCAAAGTCCCCTGGATTGTCCCTCCTGGAAGTGGAGAAGAGAACCATATCTGGCAAGAGCTGAAAAATATATGTGGTAGAAGAATGAGAGTTAAACTTTGTCACAGCCTTTTTCCATCTTTCAGTGAAAAAAACATTATAAAGATTGCCAGGTCAGCCAGTCTAGCATCTTTCATCAGTGATTATACAATCATGAGAGACTTGCACACAGTAGACACTGTGGTAGATGGGATTTTTTAAGGCTTTTTAGTCGTTATTTCCTGGGAGATAAGGCATTGCTGAGTTAAGCAGGTATTTCCCCCAGTTTGAGCAGGGAGTGCCATTACAGTGGGCAATGTTTTGTTGACTGATGTAGAGGCAGGCTCGGTATCTAATGTCTTCAGAGAGCTTGACACTGCACAAACATCTTTGATGTACATCCTCACTGCTTCCTGGTTTTGCTGTTATTGTTATTTTTAATAACTAATGCTCTCTTGGTGAAAAGAGTCACATAGCGAAATAGAGTGCCAAGATGTGAACTCAAGAATTCCTGTGCTCGCTCCTTTAGACCATGCTGTTTTTCTTAGGAGAGTTTAATTCACTTCAGGATCCAGGAGAGTTGTGAGCCAAGCTATGAGCCATTATCCACTAACAAAAATCTGCAATAATAGCAAATGGAGCATGTAAGCCGCCGTGCCAAAGAGCTTGATGCTCTCTTCTCAGAGGTCTCTGTGCTCAAGGTCTCCCCAGATCTCTCCCTGTTAAAAATGAAGTCTCCTAGCTCCCCGGGGCCCATTACTGACCCCCTGGCTAATGGCTTTTTGCCAGTCCTGCTCTGTACGGTTATATTGTTGGCTGACACTGCATTTTTACAGTTCAGTTTTGTTTCTCAGAGTCTTAGAAGTGGCCGTTTTCATTGTCAATAAATACATCTCTTTGGCCAGTACACTGTATTCTCCTAGCAGCTTGGTGCTCACAGACTATAGGGAGCTGTAAACAACACTGTTTATACTTTCTGCTGATACCAGAACATTAGCATATAAATAGGGGAGAGATTTAAACAGGCTAAAACAACTCCAGCCTGGCCTATTGGGAAGGGCGGACAAGCTGCTTTTCACTCTCCTTGCCAAGGATGTCAACTTTTCTGTGGGACTATTGCAAGAATGAAGGGCTTAAAGAGATGGGAAGCTTTTATCTGACAAAAGAAAGGTCGATGAGCCTTAGAAATGCAGAAATGGCCTGAATAACAGTCTGCCTGTTGGGATTTCCTTGTGAGCACCCTTGGTGTTAGTGTGGGGATGTGGAGGGAGGGAAAGTACTCACTTAAAAATCGCTGCAGAGCTGTGGGACAAGAGCTTCCTTTAAAGGGTGACTCTCAGCAAAGTGTTAAAAATATTAAAATTTTACCTGGAATGAACATATCCCCTTAGAAAAAGTTATTTCTTTTACCTTAAGAAACATATCGTGTGACCTTTAGCATTCTTTTAGCCTCACTGTATTTCAGAAAGATGGTACAGCCAAATACTAAATCAAATTATCTCTCCTATCTTATCTATCTATTGAATTACTAAAATTCCTCTCACCTTTGGCACCAGTGAGAGATAGGCACTAATGCTGCAGTTACTGTTAAATGACTTTACCTCTTTTTTTTTTTCAGTTGAAGTCTTATTTTATTTTATTTTATTTTATTTTATTTTATTTTATTTTATTTTAGCAATAGAATATGTAAAGTGGAGTTAACAAAAGTGTAGAGGCAAGGGAGAAAACAGGTTCTCAGTTAAGAGTCCTTTGGAAATCAGAGAGCAAGAAAAAGAGAAAGCAAGCCAGAAATGATGTTTCCAGATGACAAAGAAGTACTGTGGGATTTTAAAGAAAGCTGTCACATGAAGAGTGGGGTGAAACAATGAAACAGAACGTACCTGTGCTTGGGATTGGTCCTGGGCTTTTTGGATATGGCTCAGTGGGGCCTTCCCAGAGACCTTTAGAGATACTTCCACTTAGAGACTGGAGAGCTTTGGGTAGAGCAGCCACTTGCCCCATTTCTCTTCCCTCCACTGGGATCGACAACATTTGAGATAGTTTTCCTCATCAGAAACAATGAAATTTTGTGCCAAAACAAAGAATTCCAATGGCTGTTTTGTATTGTCACCTTTTTGGTGCCTGTGCAAAAAAAAAAAAAAAAAAAAAAAAAAAGGGGTCAAAGTTAAGTCCCCAAAAACTGGAAGAAACACTATGATTTGTACAGTGTTTAATCCACAAAGGTTGCTGCAGGACTGTTGTGTAGTCACAAGTGTGGCAGTGAGAGGGGCCCATGAAAAGGACAAGGAAATGGAAACGGAGCAGGTTTTTACTTGAGACCTCTTACTGGAGCTCTTCATTTGGCACATCTGCATTTGGTCCTCATGATGCCTTGACTGATGGGCCAAAACAAAGCTAGAGACCTGGAATAGCTGGCAGTGGTGGTAAAACATAAATCAGAAGGCACTTTTCAAAACAAACCACAGTGCATACACAGGCTTGTGCCTCTGCAGTCAGGAGCTAGTGCAAGCAGGAGGCAAACCCGTTCTTTGCTCTGGGGTGCAGGATGCCAACAGATAAGCCACCACCTTGGAGGGGGTAGGAATCTCTGACTGCGTATTGCTGGGGTGGCTCAGAGAAAAGGAGGCATTTCTGAGGTGGGGGACCGTGGATGTCCCAGAAAGAGAGAGGCATTAGAGATTGAGGGCTACAAAACATTCCTGTATTTCAGAGAAGACCTTGATCCCCAAGACACTGTGTTCTCCCACAGGATTAGTTGCCCTTAGATTAACCTCATTAGCAGTAATTATAAAGTCTGACACATTTCGCTGTCATCGTCTCTCCTGTATCATGCTGTGGGACATCTTCCTCGTGCTTCTGTGTTTTTATCTATCTGGTAGATTAGAGACCAGAGTTCTTTGAGTATGTTATCTCTCAGGTTTTTTTTTCTCCTATGTAAGCTGGACAGTTTTAGCACAGGATATATTGCAGTGATCTCAGTTCAGAACTTCACTTTTGTCAGGCAAAAGTGAGACAAAAAGGACAGCTAGTTATTGTTCAGATAACAACCCTAACGCCACCAGGGATAAAACAATGTTTTGTCTTCGGGTTGGGATTCCATTCCCGTTGTTTGCCTAGGCCTCAGTGAGCACAGACATGGCAAAATGCTCCCCGTCCTGCCGAATTACTGGGCCTCCATTGGGAAGGAGACGGCCAGAGCACCAGTGTCCTGGCAGCTTGAGGGAAGAGTAATAAAGTACCAAGGGCACTGTGTGTAAGGCAGCCCAGTCTGAGCAGCAGAGAAAAGCTAGCAAGTGCACAGACCGCTCTCAGAGTTGGCTTTTTTGGAGGATGTATGTGCACAAAGGACAGAGAATCTGTTCTCGCTCCATACAACTTGGTTTACATTATATGCAACAAGATACCCTGGAAGCTTGCCCTTCTTTGGTTTGGTTGCCACTTGTAATGTAGAATGCAGGTCCCATTTGATCTCCATGAAAAAAAAAAAAAAAAACAAACTGTTGAGAGACCCTGTTGTGTGTACTCCTCTCACCAGAGGGCAATGAAGTCAAGTTGCATAGCACAGGACCATCCAGCACCACACAAGTGATGCTCCCTGTGTGCTGAAATCTGAAGAACACCACCTGACGCGGCACCAGTATTTGAATAGAAAGGTGGCACTGGGTCAGGGTGACTCCTGCACAACAGGTGGCATGCAGATAAGCAGGCTGCCCCAATTGTCCACAAAAGACCATGGGATACCAGTGGGAGGACTTGGCAGCAGTCACTGTAGTAGGAACTGGCGTTCACACCTACTTTGTGGCAGATAAACTTATTTGCATCTTGGTAAATCTGCTTCCAAAGTGGCTTTAATAGCCTACGTTAATAAGCCAGATGCATTGCAAAAACAATAGGGTTTGGAGGCGAGATGCTTAAATTCAAAGCAATTGAAGTCAACCTGCGGCACAGCTAAGTGAAGAAATGCCATGATGGGCAGGCAGCCTGCAGGAGGGGAAGCTGGAAGAGATCTGAGCCCGAGCTGGTGCCAGTCCTTGGAGGATTTTAAAGGAGGCTGATCTGAATTGATTGAATCAGAAGTGAACGTGAGAGTCTAACGGATGGAAGGAACTGCATTTGTAATGTCTTCATTTTTCCATCACCTTTCCTCATCCTCTCCGGAGCGCTGCTGTTGCATCTCACAGCAGTGAACAGCTCAGGCGAGCACTGGCACTTGGTATTCTGGTCAGACCCGGTCTTTTGCAGGGTGCCAAACAGCCCAGTGTCGATGCCTCAGCCCTCCCCCCAGCCCCAGCACACAGAAGCATCTATGCGAGGCCTTACAAAGCCTTTTAAATGTCCTACAAATGGGACAAAGATAGGAGGAAATGAGATCTCAGATTTCAAGAGTCCATTTAAAAATTACACCATGTGGGTGAACTGGGGCTCTCACCAGCAGGCTTTGAGAAATTGAACTTTTGTTTTTGGGTACTAGCTTGACCTTGATCTGTGAGGCTGGTCACAGCTACTATTTAACATTTGGCCCAGAGGCTGTTGGAGAAAAGCATGTCTGGAGGGTGTTTCAAGGGACAGTGCCTTTCCGTGAAGCCCAGAGGGCAGGTGGAAGCTGAATGCCTAGTTGGTTGTTCAAAGAGGAGCTCCCCTGCCTTGTCAGAGAGGGCTGAGGGCAGGACAGGCTATGGAGGAGCAGCCGAGCAGCAGGCCACAACACTGCCTTTGCTCATAGCTTGCTGTGGTGAAGGTTTTTGGCTCCGAGGCTGTCAGTCCTCCACCATGTGTGACCACAAAAAGTGTGCGTGCCACCAGAGCTGGCCTGGGAAGATGGCGGCAGGGCCGGGCTGAGCTCGGGTGCCCCCGCTGTGCCTTCCCTCCCTTGGGACTTGATAAATACCCCGCGCCTTCCCCCGCCCTCCTGCCCATTTTCCACAGCAGAGAGCAGACACAAGGGGACCCTTTCATCTTGGCACATCCCCTTGCTGATTAATGTGATGCAATGTTCCCACAACAACAACACTATGTCGGCCATGTAATTAGGCGGGAGATAATGAATGCTTCAGAGACTATTCAGGCAGCGGTGCCCGCCTCCCCGCCGAACAAGCTTCTTTCTCAGCAGTGAAGCCAAGTGGAAGGAGAGGCAGCAGAAATGCCATTGGTGCTGCGCCTAATTGTGCTGGAACCGGGGGCTCTCGCAGTAGAAAAGAGGGTAAGGGCCGGTGTGGGAGAGATGGGCGAGTGGGTCCACTCCGGTATCTCAGGGCCAAACTTTTTGTTGTGTCTTTTCATGTGTTTGACCTTGTGGCAGGAGAAGCCTTAAATGTGCACATCTCTGGCTTCCTATGTGTGTGCCTTTTTTGTTTCAAATCATTAGGGAAAGCCATCATTTAATAAGCATAAGAGTCTGTCTTCTCAGTAACCCAGAGGCAAAGATGCTGGTGCTACTTAGTGGCCTTTGAAATGTGGGAAACACACTGGGGACACAATAGGCTTATTCTCTTTTAGGGGGCTTTACAGTTAAGCTGCCATTGTCTAGCTAACATTAGCAAGAAAGATACTCCCCTTTTTCCCGACCCCTATGTAGACTCTGAGAAAACAATCAATTGGTTTAAAATGCACTACCCAAATGTCTTCAGATTGCCCGAGAATAAAGCCAGCAAGTAGCCGAAAGTCTGTCTGATCAGCTGGAAGCCAATGAATCTACTGTCAAAGGTCTTAGCAGAAATTCATTCCTCTGCTCAAATAGCTTTCTGTTTTTTTTTGTTTTTTTTTGTTTTTTTTGTTTTTTTATTGTTCGCTTGCTGATGCAAAGTCTTTTTAAACTTCGATTCTGGGTATACTGCATACTAAATGTAGGCAGTGCAGCCTTGTGTGAACAACTGTTAGAATTCATCATGAACTGACTTCAGTAGTTATGAAATTAAAAAGGTAACTGAAGTTGTGCATGAAGTGCAAATAGGCAGAAAACAGCTGTTTGTGATAGCAATGAAGCAGGAAAAGAAGCTCAGTTCATGTGCGGATTAGGTTAATTTCTGAGCAAGAGGCTGTTGCACGTTCAGAAAGAGCAACCAACAATTTATATGATAAAACAATTTGTATACACACTCATATTTAAGCCTGCTTCATTCCAACAAGCTCTAAAGCCATAATGTGCCCTTTTGTCAATAAGTACGTTCCCAGGCTGACCCACTGAACACTCTGCTGAATTAAGTGACAAACTCTTTTGTGCATCCCTTCTTGAGAGGCAAATGGATGCAAGTTTTATTATTCTGCTGCTGAAACGCATTTTCCAATCAATTTATTATATAAAGTGCAGTGCTTCTCACTGAGGCACATTTTGACTCTGCAGCAGATAGTACACAGACAATTCTTAAGCCTTCCTAGTATACACGGTGTCAAAAAACAGATTTCATTCTGAAGCTTTTCACATTGCGAAGTAACTGTAGAGTTGGAAAAAAAAATCTGGCAGGAAGACCAGCTTTTACAAAAGAGAATCCGTTCCACTGACATCTTCACAGAGCTGTCCAGTGGTATGCTTAGTCATGTGCCTCCGTGTCATGCAAACACACTGCATTCATTTGTGCTATACCATTGCGTCCTAAAGCAGATGCACGTAGTCTCACTATAACCCTCAGATCATGTGTCCTCTGTTTTTCCTTCCTCTGTCACATGCACAAACATGGCCTATGGGGTCTATGTGCGCAACACTGAAGGGAAACAGATGACACGTGGTGTGAGGGTTACAGTGCTTCTAAAATTGATGATCAGCATTTTATCAGTGTCAGCGACTCAAAGATTAAGAAGCAAAAGAAGTGATCTGGAACTAAGGAGTTCAGTTGTTACAAACCAAGGCTGAGAAAGACCTCTGTCCTGAAAGGAGATTAAAATGTTTTCCTTCTGTCTATGCTACTTGCTGGCAAGACATGCTCTAACATGAACTTATGTTAGTACTTCTCTCAGTAAGCACAATGTCCTCCAGGGAAACATGAAGTCAATGTCGTCATTGATTCGGATCTGTAAACTGTATCTATATTAACGAGTGCCATTCCTATAAACTGACCGGGCTGATGTACCGATATTTCATTATCTTACTGACAGCTTGAGGCAGCATCTTGTATCAAGGAATGCACTCAGCATGTATCAAAAGGAATTAGCACAAACACAACTCATGCAGTATCTATGAGACCAGCTTGCTCTCATAAAGTAGAATATCTCCTTGTGATCTCTCTTTCCCCTCTGCCTAATCTGGTAACAAAGCAAATTGCACCGAACTCCAGCAAGCATTGCACATCTGGGAGAGGAGTTCTCCGTACAAAAGACATTCAGTCACCAAGAGTTCAGTGACGTGACCTTTCTCAGGGCAGCTTGCAAAGCGATTGGCACTCCTAGAATTGTGATGTTGACAACATCTGGAGCTCAGTTGCCTCCGGCAAAAGCCCAGATGTTTTGCTTCTGCTGGTCACAAACATCTCTCCATGTTCACTGTTCTAATTTCTGTTTAAAGTTGGCTTCAGCCAAGAAGTGAACATAAATTTGCTTGGCAACTGTCCCAAAGAATCTGCCATCTGAACTTCAGAATGTTTTGCTGTTTTACTTGCTCTTGACAGGCTCTGGAATCTATCCAGCTCTCTAGTTGGGGTGGAATTTCTTTTGCATCTTTTCCATTGGCCCAAGTGGTGTGAGGACCATCTTAGTTGTATGTAGTAGCAAGGAGCAAGGTAAGGCAAGATGCTCTCTTGGTGTTCCTTCCTGCTACCACAACATGGAAAGAGCAGTCAGCCATCTACACTCCCAATTGTGCTGAACTTAGACTCTATTTTGGTCTATTTTGGCTCTTGCAGAATAAACCAAAAGAAATGTAAGAAGGTAGGAATAATGATGCAGAGCAACCTCAAGATTGCAGACCCTTCTAACCACCTTTGTTCACCAGTTGATTTGTTTTTCAACAACTTGTGCTGCAGCTTGTATACACTGATAGGCTCCTGCAGACAGAATATAGTGTTAACAAGACAATAGGGTAAGAGTTCACATTCGCTTTTCATTTGCTGTGCAAGCCCTTTACCCTTAGCTATTCTGGCAGGGCAGAGTTTCTGGACCAACGGTTTCTGGACTGTTTCAGGGTTGAGGTATCCCAAGACAGGCACATGAAATTGAACTGGGAAAAGGAGAAATGGCCAAAGTACTTCTGCTCTCCAGCAAACCTCTGCAGCAAGGCTGTAGGACAAGTTTGCTGGGGACTGGGAGCCAGAATGGGGAGCAGGAGGCCTGGTGCGGTGCTGAGCACAGCCCTGACTGCACAGCAGCGCTGGTGTTGGTGCAGTCCTGGCCCTCCGTGCTCTGACCTCCCATGCCTGGCACGATGCTGGCCGCATGTGAAACTCCTGCTGACTCACACCCATGGCCTGGCACGGTCTGGGCTTTGCTTGAGTTCAGTTCTCTGTGCTGACAGAGCAGTCACGTGCTGGTACAAAACTCTCCCTACTGAGCGTCCCAGTCTCCTGCTGTCCTACCTCTGCATGCATGCCCACCCCACAGCTGTTAAAGGCATTGCTGGCCCACCTACTGCTAGCTCCCTCCCAGTATGGCCCACTTTAAAAATGAATCGGAGTACCCTGGACTGGGAAGGAGGCTATTGGAAGGCAACACAATGGCTTCAGATAAGCACTGTAGAAACCAGCACCAAAGGAGGGTACAAGAGGGTGGCAAAGGCAAGCCTGCAGCCTGCCTCTGTGCTGGCAGCTCCAGCAGGCAGCTGAGACTGCAGAGATAAGGGAAGGCTGAGGAGCTAAAAAGGCTTCCAGGGAAGGTGGGCTGGTGAGAGAAGGGGGGGAGATGAGGGGCACTCTTGAGTCCTCTTCTGCAAAAAGATTTTCAGAGCCTCAGTAAGCCCCAGGGAACTACAGGCCTATGCATGGGATGCTTATTTTTTTTAGATCTGTTTTAGTTTAGATGTTTGGGGTCTGAATAGATTGTGATTTATCCTAAAATGGATGTATGGTGACAGGATATAACTTGTCATAGCAAACTGAGCTGCAGGGAATGATCATGATTCATTCTCAAATTCAGCTTAAAATTCAGCCTGATGGCAAGGGAATCTTACAGTCATATTCAGAGACAAGCAGTTGTTTGCTGTGAGTTATTAAGAGATTTGAGATGTGAGAAAGTACCAAAATAGCTCAGACATGCACCTTTATGTGTCACGCTTACACAGATCATACTGGTCCCTGCTAGCAGGCCTTTCTTCCATTTAATTTTATCTCGTTACCCATAGATACACCCCTTGTGCATTTATTTTGTTAATGAAATGTTGGCTCTATTGAAATATCAACTCTGTAGGGGTTGCCAGGACATATAAAAAAGAACAGCCATAAACTATGTTCATTATTAGTGCAGTGCAATGCCAGGTCCAGTACTGATTCCATAAAGTAGGAAAGGGAGAACAGAACTTAACATGTCCCTGACCTGTCCAGAGGGACAAAACAGAGGGCTTTTATTTTATTTGTTTCTACAGTGACTCAGTCTGTAGTAACTGGGTTAAAGTCCACTTAGAAACGAATAGAACAAAAGGCCTCCTGTTAGTGCTGGACATTTTCCCTCTTCAGATATCACCAAAAGGATTTTTTAAAAAAAGCCCTCCAGCAGAATGCAGGAAACCACAAGCTTATGGGAATGTAGCAGCACTTTGGAAAGGAAAACACTGCCTCAGACTTTCATCTGCAGGGCTTGCTTTTTTTTTTTTCTCCCCCCCTTTTTTTTTCTTACCTTCTTTTCATCTCCTTACAGCTAAAAGCATTAGCCAGGTCGACTCAGAGCCTGGAGAAAACACTGGTGGGGAAAGGAGTTAGGTTGCAGGAGGTCATTGCCAGATCCCAGGCAGAAAAGAAAAAAAAATGGACTGTGCAGGTCACCAAGGTCTGCAAGGGGGCTCCAGCACAGATTGAGAGTGCTGTGGTGCAACAGGGTCCTGCAACTTCCACTCACGCACGTACTTGCCAGACTGAGGGTCTTACTGGGTCAGAACCCTGGATCCTACAGACCATACCACAGGGAAAAAAAGGCATTTGCATAATTTTTATTTGGTATGTCTGATTTTTTTTTTTTTTTTTTTTTTTATGTAGCTTAGTGACATCTAAGTGACAAATTACATAATGTTCTGTAAGATATAAAAAAGTATCTGAAATGCTTTCTCCCTCCCACACTAAGTATTGTCATGGCATGCCTGTATTTTCATTGTAAAACAAACATTTTCATGCAAGCATTCACAGTTTCATTAATTTTCACTTCAACATTTCCCTAAGGAAATTGACCTGATAGTAACAGAAAAAGCATGATGGAATATGGTTTGTATAGGAGAATGAGCACTTTATCTTGTTTTTCAAAATTTCCCTTTCCCTTCTCAAAAATGAACAAACAAAAAATTAACCCCAAACCTGTCAAAATTTATGGCTATCTAAAATTAAATGAGGTTACATGTTACTTCTTACCTATAGGTTTAGCTGTTCCTGTGATCCCTGTTTGTGGCAAAGGATGTGTTACTTGCTTTTTGTTAGGTGAGTTTTATGCTCCCCTAAATCAGTGAAATGTCTTGGTGAATGAGCAATGTTTTGGGTGTAAGGGAGGAATGGGAATGCATAGCCAGAGCTGGACCACATAAGCCAACAGTTAGTTTAATTTAGACTGCTGCAGAGCCATAATCTCAAGTGGTAAGCTTTTGAGTGACTTGACCAAGACCACATAGCACATAAGTAGTAGCTTTATTTAGTTAGATGACTGATTCTATACTCAGAGAAGTTTAAGTCTTTTGTGTGTTCAAAATAAATAGGTAAAGAGACTGGACCTTGCTTTGCCTCTTTTGCTGAGGACTGATGACACCATGCAGAAAATTCAGTCTTTAAACCAGATCTTCATGCGTAAGACTAAGTGATTCAGTTACTTTTAGTAGTTGGTATTGTGATATATAAAGCATCTCCTCTCTAGGTAGCTTGGGTCACTTTCCATTTTAGCCTGTGATGATAATCAAAAATCAGTTTTCACTTACATGAATTGAGTTATTGCACTTCCTAGTGGACAAATTATCTTTGGTGAAATCTCTAAATTTGGTTTCTGTAAGAGCATTTTTGTAAAAATAATAAAATTCTAATCTCATTCTGTCGTCTTATCTGAAGTCTCCTGCCGTACCCTTCTCCAGGCTGAACTCAAATTGTTTGGTTTAGGACCATTTTAGGGCTCTTCCACTGGACTTTGCTTCAGTTTGCCAGTGTCTCTCTTGTACTGTATGGCTTAAAACTGGACATAGTATTCTACTGTTTGTTAACTAGCATGTTTAAATGCTATTTTGTCCTTAGTGTGATCACAGCTAGTCACATTTGAAGGCACATTTTAAAACCGTGTCCAGACCTAGAAAATTAGGCCTGACTAGCCAAGATGTTTTAAAACCCAGCTGAGCCTACTTACACTGAAAACTTCCAGCATCTCAAACCATGTATTAACTAACACACTGGGGGGTACTCAGAGAAGTTAAGAAGGGTGCCTGTTCCTACCTCAATAGTTCTAAGTCCAGATCATTGGAGTTAGCTGCCTTCAACCATAATTTTAAATGTAGCCATTCTGTTTAGAATCATATCTGTAAACAGATGTTTTAGCACAAAACCATCTTCTAGTGTAAATGTGCTGACTGGGAGCACGGTTGGTAGCTAGAGCAGTTTATTACATGATGAGCTTTGATCTCATCCTTACGCATCAAGCGGCCAGATGGAAATGGAAACGCGCTGCTGGCTCATAAGGGAGAAGGTTCGCATGGCTCTGGTAATGATGGATAACCGGAGCATGTCAGTCTCCGTGGTGTCACTGTAAAAGCATTGCATTGCCACATACGGAAAGGCACGTTCATTGCTTTTTAAGGTCCAAACCATCCCTGATAACCAGCATCGCCAAACAGTGCTCATAGGGAATAGGGAATGGAGAACATTCCCTGCAATTTGTTTGAGTTCAGAGCTTCTAACTCCACCTTTCTGAGCCTCGAGAGAGAAGCATTTTTCCTCTTTCCATCTGGTACGGTGCTCTGGAAAACTTCAGCTTGGCCCACGCCCTCCTCAGCCCCTGAACTTTGTAATTTTTCAGCTGCCAGAATCACTAACTGCCCAGTTTTATGTAACTCCAAATATCTGCAGTGGAGCTGGAGTATACACACATGGAGGAAGTTTTGTGGCTTTTAAACTATGCCCAGAAATTTGCCTTAACTTTTTCTTTTGGTGGGAGGGAGAGGAGGAGGAATGCAGTGAGGGTATACACAGGACTTTTCAAAATAGACCGGAAATTTTGCCTGCTGGGAGGATAGGTGTAGGCTTGGTTTTGAAATCCCCTTTTTTCTGGAAGGGGCCCAAAACACGTTTCTTTTTTTGTTTTGTTTTGTTTCGTTTTGTTTTGTTTGATTTGTTGTTTTTGTTTGTTTTGTTTTGTTTTGCTGTTATATTTGATAAGTGTAAATACCTCATTAAGAATTTTGAGAGATTTTCAGTTCTTCGTGCCTGTTGCTCTAGGGGACCAAACCTATCTTAGAACAGCTATCACCAGTGTTTGTACAGCCAAAAGGGACCAGTGGTTTTCCCCTGCCCCAGCTAACAGCCTCCCAGATGAATATGCTGTGCTTGGGCTTCTGCAGCCAAACAAAGCAAATGGCCATGCAGCTCTTGCGGCATTTGGAGCTTTATAGTCCAGTCCCACAGAAAAAATGGCAACCACTGCGAGAAGTCAGGCGGGGCAGGGAGGCTGGCATTTCCAGGGCCCGTAACCCCTTTTCCCACATTCCCTTTCAAATTGTTTGCAAACTCCAAGTCAGTTTTTGTGTTTGCCATTTCAAAATAAATATGTTGTGGTGGTTTGTGTGTTTGTGTGAAAGATAGCGAACTGGAAGGATGGGAGAATGAGGTTTAGCACTGTAATAACAAAACAGCAAACAGCCTATCAAGCCAGGGACAACCCTGCAATAAACTAGTGCATCCAGACCTGTAATCACAAGTGACCTAGCAATAACAAATCAGTGCATGCCTATGGGTGTGGGAGAGATGAGCATAAGTGAGACAGATGCATTCCCAGAAGAGTAAAGAGAAAGAGAACAGAAGAAATGAGGTGTGGAGGAGATAAACGGGAGTAGCGTGCGCTTTGTGTGTGTTGTTTGTGCCTATACAGCCCAAGTAGTTGAAGTTAAAACTTTCTTCCTGTTTCCTACAACATGCAAAATTACATGCTCCTGCCAAATGCTGAATCAGGAGCAAAAATCAGCATCAGGTCCTCTTGAAACCAAATTGAAACTGCATGCAAACAACAAACTTTTAGCACAGCATCCAAGTCAGAGTTGTTATCTGCAGGCCCGTTGTGCCAGTGGTCCGTAGCCAGAGGAGCCAAAGGTATGAGCCACCAGAGTCACAGGAGGACGAAACTAAATGAAGAGCAAAATGGAAGCTTACAGAAATAAGCTGTCAGTAAGGTTAGTTTTAAAGGGATGTGGTTAACGATAAATATCAAACTGTGCACAGCAGAGCTATGTTAATGAATTGCAGTCTTTCCAGTGACAGAATCAGAGTCTTTACTCAAGTCAGATTGTAGATGTGGAGGTCTGATGCTCTCACCATATACCTGAAAGGTGCCAGTTTTATCCTAGGTTGGAAGACTAGCCTCTTGGATGTGCATAAAATGGTTAGGACAGCTGTGTCTCTCCCAGGGGTGGGGAGTGCCTAAAACAGCATGAGAAGAGTGGATGCACTTAAAAGTGAAGGGATTCATGACTCTGTGTATCCTCCGTCAATGGGAGAGACAAATGTGTTAGTGCAAACAGAATTACTACCTCAGACTCCTTAGTGGGATTTTTTTTTTCTGGACCCCCTTTGGGACCCTGTTGATGCACAGCCTGTGTGCTGCAGGCTGAATTGGTTCCTGAGTGCACTTAGTATTTAGAAACATTAATAATTTAGGACTATCTGCCACAGCTTCATTTGGTGTGATTGGAGCTTCTGACCTCTGCAGGCTCCAACTCCTAAAAAAGAAAGGGACCAGGGGATGGACACAGAGCCTGTGTGTTGAGGTATAACCGTGCACCCCAGGGTGAGCCTTCTAAAGGGGCTGAGTGTCTCATTAATGCTTGGTGATGAAGTTATTTTACCAAAGTCCCACCTTTTTTACCAGATGCCTTCACCATGCTGATTTCATGGAGGCAGAGAGGTTAGGAGTCTGAACAAAGTTGTTGCTGCAGCACTCCTGCTCACTTCTGGTCTTGCTGGGTCCCCAGCACGTAACCAGAGCCCCTCACTCAGCACTGTTAGGTGCATCCATGCCCAGTCTCAGGCTCGGAGGGCAGGAGTCCAGCCTCAGGAAGCTCCAACAGAGGTAAAAAAAAACACTGGAGTTCACAGCCAAGGTCAGGGACAAGAGAGCAGCCCATGTTTGGGGGAGGCCATAGATGATTGTCAAGTTCAGACTGTGGAGAGCAGCAGAATGGTGCAAATGGATGTGCCTGGTTTTTAATTTTCTTCTGGGACTGGCAGGAGAGGCTGCATAACTGAGGGCTAAGCATACACTGAACCTTGCACATTCCTGCCAGGGCACTGATCAAAGCTGGCCAGAGGCACTGGCTGTGTGGAAATGGAAGGTGGTGCCCTGTGTTGTCACATTAAAGGCTTTTTTTCTCTGAAATCAAATTGGGACACTGTGTTGGCATAGGACTCCTTCCCTCTTGACCCTGCCCAGGCCAGCTGGCTCAAGGCTCTAGAGCTTGGCAGATACATCTTGGGCTGGGTGCATATCAGCAGTGTCCTCCCTCTCTTGAAATTCTTTCTTTTACTTGAACTGCTGTTGACACAGTGGAGTTATTTGTGCAGAGGATGAGGAGGAGAACTGTAGAGAAAGAGGAGGTCAAGAAGGGCAGCTTTGAGCACACATCCCGAGCTACTCCAAAGCAGGGGCTAGAATGACAGAAATGACAAGGGTGGCAGGCTTAGCTCATGGTGCTGACACGGAGCAGTGGGCCAGAGCCCTACCCCTTCCCTGAAACTGCACAGGAGAGAAGGGGCCGGCATTCCTCACACCCTCCAGAGGGGGATGGCAGTGAGACGGCTGAGAGGTGGGTCTTGGGGGGCACATTTTATCTGAGGCCAAAGTTGCCCCACATCCCCTGTGTCGAGGGAGAGGTGCCTGCAGTGCTTCCTCTCAAAGCGAAGGACAGCTCACCACGAGTCTTTGCAGCTCGCACCCAAAAGCTCTTGCCTTCACCAGCTGCCAAGTGGATAGAGCCAAAATCGACCTTGCTTTATGGTGCCAGCCCCAGCTCAGAGGATGTGCGTATATTTTTCTAAGCTACACAAATTAACATAGCAAATAGTCCCAGCATGGGAGGAAAAGGTAAAACACTGTGACCTCATTTCAACAAAATGCAGTAATTAAAAAGCACGGTGATTAAAAACATGCCAGCAAATATCTTTAGATCCTAAGTCACTCGTGCCCAAAATAAGCAGTGCAATGTGCACATTTGGAGGAAAAGGTATTACTGAGTGTTTTCCTCTTTCAGCCTGTGCAGCTTCTGAGCAGCCAGTTTCTTTCAGCCTGTGCACCTTCTCCGCAGCCAGGTTGTTTCCTTGGGCCACCTTATCTGGGGTAAATTTCAGGGAGAAGGGGAAGTTCTCTCTCTTTGGATGATAAAAATGATGAGGAAAAATCACAGTGAGGCTGGCTGCATTGGAATGAGGTTGTGTCCCAGCTTCTCATCTTGGAAATTAGCACTTTCATAGCCAGGACTTGTAGTATTTTAGGTTGAGAGATGGCATTTCAAAACTGCAGATAGCATGTTGTTGTGAGATTTAGCAGCTGCCCTTAGAAAGGTGTTTTGTAAATTTCCTTTTTTATTCTCCTCTCCTTATTTTTGTTTGCTTTTTGTTTCTCCTCCTGCTAAAGACAAAACAACAGATACAGACCTCTAGCTTTTGGGAGAGTCAGACGTATACTCAGATTTTTAATCTCATCCATACAGCATAATAATGGGTTAAATCAAAACACATGCAAAACCAAACATCCCTGTTTTCTAAGAAAGTTTGGTTACAGATCCAAACATCATATCTAAATTAAATTCTTGTTTCCCGACTACTAGCCAGAAACCATGGTGAGATAAGTGATATCAGATGAGGGGAAAAAAAGAGGCTCAAATTTACGGCAGAAAAGTTCTCAGTGTTAATAGTGTATCTTTGGCTGCCCTGTCAAGGAAGGAAAAAGAAGAGGAATCTTTCTGTCTACTCCCATTTTACAACTGGCTAGGTACACTAACTTTTAAGCTTTCTTCTGAATGAGTAGACTTTTGCTGGAAACACAGTATTGGCATGATCTGGTAACACAAACCCATGTTCCCTTCTGCCTGGCCTCTCCTACTGGGAAGATCAAACTAATTTTAGATTAAATGCTGCATCCCTTCTCTGTCCTGCGCTCAGTTATGAGCAATGGCTGGGTTGTGTAGGAACTGTAAGGAGGGCCTGGAGGTCTCACCGTGACCGAAGTCTCGGGCAATTGTGGAGAACAGACTGTACGGCAGGGTGTATGTCAAGGCCGAACAGGCAGCCAGGTGAAAGGAGTAGATGGCAGGGGAAATGGAGGCTGAATTTGCCATGTGTTTGGCCTGTGCAAAATTATTCACAGCTGGGAAAATTCAGTTCCAGTGTTATTTGTGTTGAACTGAAAAAGAACATGAAAAGCAGTGGCAGAGCAGGGACACTACCTTGCATCAGACTGGAGATGAATAAATGCGTCAGCGATTCCTGTTTGACGCCCTGGTATGTGTATGGGGCATTATGATCCCTCTGCCCTTTGTTCCCCCAGCACCTTCTCAGACTCACAGCAAGGCAGAAAGCAGAGGCAGGAGCGTACCAGTAGCCCTTGCAAGTGTACGTGGCTGCCTTTGTCCCCACTGCAGGCACACAAGACTGAGACCAGAGCCACACGCTGGGTCTGGTTGTCCCTTGCGGCCATTGCCGAGGCGTGCGGCTCCATTAACTTTGGCAGATCTGTTGTGACTTCTGCTTAGGTGTGAAAGAGGAATTAAGCTGAGTAAGTCGACAGCAGAGCTGAGGGCACAGCTGAGGGCCTGGCAAAATTTTGCATTGCGGATTTGCACTGTTTCGTGTCTGCACTGGAAAAGGCGCGCACATGCCTTGCAGCGGGCAAAACCTTGACAGTGTTTTCACTTCCCTTGTACTACTTCAGCTGGAATCTCCTCGCTCGTTATCTCAGTGCAACTTCTCGTTGCACAAGAAGCCACAAACGTGCTGAGGCACCGCTGTCGCAAGCTGCACACAGCATGGCCACATCTGTGGGTACAGAGCGCGGGGCCCTCTCCTCCCCCCGCTCGCCGGGCCGGGCCGGGCACAGACGCTGTCAGCTGGCTGTTACTCCAGCTTACCACGGGCCTGTTCCCTCGGTCTCCCAAAGTGCGGCTTAAGTTTCCAGCAGGAGGGCTTGAGGGACCCAGAAGCAGACCTTTCGCCGGCTCCGGCGGCTCCATGTTGTGCATGCCTGGCGCTGACCTTCCCTGCCCTTCGGCCTCTGCCCTTCCCTCTCGACCTTGCAGGATTATTCCTGCTGTGCCTGCTCCGGGAGATGGCCCCTCGGCTGCAGCTTTAGTGTCGAGGCTGACCGTGAGAGGAAAGCAGAAAATCCCCCTCTGGTGACTGGCTTTTGTTGAGTGCAGTAATCAATACCTTGCGCAGAGCTGAACTGCCGAGGAGAAGCACGTTAAGCCTCCGCCTGCTAACCTCCCCCAGGCTGCCATCATCCTCCCACAGCACACTTCTCTACCTCCAAGATATCAAATGGTGTCTGTCCTTCCCTGTTTTCTACTTTGAACCTGAGGAGCAAGATGGGAGGCAGGGTTCTTGCTAGAGTTTACCCCTGCCCTGTCCTCCTTGGCTGGAAAAATTGGCTGTGGCTAAGGGGATGATCCACTCCCCGGGCTCCTGCCCTGCAGGCAGGGGTCATTTTGTGTTTGTTTGCTTTTCTGTGAACCCTGAAGCACTGGGCAGTGCTGAAGGCAGGACACCAGACCCCATAGACACGGTTTGTTTTTGCAAAGGCTCCCTCCCCAATCCCAGAGAAGCAGGGCTTGTGGCCCCCACGCCATTTTCAGACCATGCCAGCTGGGGAGTGAGAAAGTAGGCCCGCAGATTGCATCAGAGCTATTTTTCTGGTCATGCTGGTTGGTTATAATGAGAAAATACTCCAAATTCCTAGTGAAAAATCCTTTCTTCCTTTCATTATTACTGGGCCAGACAAGCTAAGCTAGCACCGCTGCACTGGATGACGGCTGGCAGCAGTGCCAGGGTGGGAGGTAGGACTCCTGAATCCCCATCCCAGCTTTGTTCTTCGGCATTTTCTGTAAACCTGAAAATCACTTAACTTGCTGTACATTCTGTCCCAGTGAACGTATCTGGGCATGAAACAAGATCCATGATATAAACCCAAATGTTGTTTAAGCTGAGCTGGCTAATGTGAGTAAAAAGATCCTTCAGCGAAAGAGACTGAAATGCAAAGTGGTAGGACTTTCTCAGACTTGATCTCCGAGCAAAGCTGAATTCAGATGCCATAGCACGTACCTTAAAAATGTGCTTCATTTTCTGGATTCCTATTTCTCATCTCTTGCAGAAATTTAACACATCTTCTGGACAGTAGGTTGGATCCAAAACTTCTGCAGACTTTAAATTCCAGGTGCCCTGCCTCATCACTGAGGCATAAGCTGTGAGGTGTGGCTGCAGGTAGCCAGCAGTGCAAGTTGTTGTGGAGAATGGATCAATTCAATCTTATTGCTGGACTGTGAAATGTAATTAATTAACTAATTTTTGTGGGTTTTCAACTGCAAAACCTAGTGTATGCTCAACAGTTGACAAGGACAAGAAGTTTGGGAACCCAAGATTTGTGTCCATGCCATATTGTTAGTTTCTGTCTTTATACTTGGAGATATCCTTAGATTCCTTTCCTGTATGTTTCCCATTTCCCCTTTTATTTTCATTTGTGCTCCAAATCACAAATTTGTCATGCTTTTCTTTAGTCTTCTTTAACTTTTTTCAAAATGTTCATTAGCCTCATAGTAGTCCTTGTAGGTAAGTATATGTGATTTTAAAATGCAGTCTTTTACAGGTGGGGAAACTGAGATACAGAGTATTAAATAATATAATAATGAATTCAAAACCATACACAAACTGTTAAGTATCTTTCCTTGTTGGTCTATATTTTATATTTGAATATCAGAGAAACTTCTCTGAGTATTCTTTAAATAAAAATGGTAACTGTGTGACTGTGGGCAAGGAGCAGCTAGTGAACATAGACAGTTTAGAGGAAATCCATGGAAATTCCAGATAACTCGTCGTATCTCCAGAAGGCCTGAAGGCCATGTTTTTTATAGCAGCATTTCCATTAGTTTGTGAAATAGTTTTGAGATATTTCTAAATGTCTTGATTGAAAAAGGTGATACTGAAGATTGAAGGCCTCTTGACCTCTATAAAGGTATGAGAATTTCATGGAAAAATTCCTACTTCTCTTTCTTTTGGTGCTCATGTAGCCCCTATCCATGTAGTATCTGAGCATCTCGTATGTATTTAAAAATAGAAATAACAATAACAAACCCTCTGTCTCTCTCTTCCTTCCCAGCCTGTAAGCGAAATAACTAGATTTGTTCAAAGGACATTTTCCTTGTGGGTTCTAAATATTTAGCTGTGGTTTTGCACAGTTTATCTACTGTTCCATTACTCCACTGAGAGGGGGAAAAAAGATGCCATTTCCATTATTTTGTTCGACTCAGAAAGCCACAGCGTTATGTGTTCCCTCTACTGGTTCCCATGCAGAGTTTAACCAATGCCATTCCCAGTGCTGTATATTCATTGCTTAATTGGTGCACAACCAGGGATGTTTTGGCAGGATTAGGTGTTGTGTAAGTCATGTATGATGGAAAGCCACGTTAAAGGAAAACTGCTATAGATGTTAATTTAAGCTATTCACAATATATGTAACTTGATAACGTGATGTTACATTAAGGAGGGCCATTTCTCTCAGTTTTGTGTATTTTTCTGGCCGTTATCACCTCAATACAAAGCACATTTTTAATAATCAGCTTGATTTCTTATTCAAATTTCTGCTTACTCCTTTGGGATAGTAGTGTGTACAGCTCCATATTTTCCATGTTAATTCTTGTTTTAAAAGTACTGTACAGGAGAGCAAAGCTGTTTCCTGAAGATACTGAGATTTATGGCCACTTGTAGACCTTTTCCTACAACATTTCTGAAAATCTATCCCTTTCACTTGTCAAATTTCTCACATTCATCTCCCTTAAAAATCTGAAGGCCCTGAACTAAACCAGGTAATCTGTACAGTCAGCTGTGCTGGGCAACTTGTTGTTGTTATTTGGTAAGCAAGATGCTGCATGGGACATGTACTCTAACCTCTTCAAATCCTCCCAAATGCAGTGACCACTGAACGTAAAGTTTGAGGCCATAAAGGTGCAGATCACGCTGTGTCCCAGTCCTCAGAGCTGGACATTCACATGCCCATCACCTCAGACGTTCAAATGGGACCATGTTCCTTAAGGGTCACCAGCCAGATCAGCTTTTTTTTGGCTGTCATATTTGTTTGTGTATCCTACATCAGGGAGGCATGCAGACAGACCTTGACATTCCATGTCACTGTGGCAGCAGCTTGTTCTTTCAATGCAGTGTGATAATTGCTAGCGTGTCTAAAATTTCACCTCTTCTGCCAACATTACCTCTATCTTTTGTATGTGTGTGTGTGTGTTTGACTAAGCAGCAGGGTTTTTCTTCACCTTTAATTTGAGCTGAGGAATTCAGTTGGCTGGGAAATAGTGCTATCAGTTTTGAAGTGAAGGCAGGATAGAGTCAGGCATCATAAATGCTTTCCTGGCATCCAAGGGTGCTGTGTCTCACACATTTATACATGTCTAATGGTATGGGGAAGATAACTGAGCCATGTGGGCCTCTGTGGTTGCAGAAGTGTCTCGACTATCATGACCCTTTTGGAGGAGAAGGAATGTGAGACAAGTCTTAAGTCTTTTACATTCACATACAAAAGTGTTAAACTGAGACGGCAGCATCTTGTGATCATTAGGGCTAAAGGCTGCTGAGAAGTCCTATAATCTGTGTAGTTCCTGCCCATTTCCTCGTGATTTAAGACAAATTTCCATAACAGAAAATATTTCTCTTTCCGAACTGTCAGATTATTTCCAAGTTACACAATCTAGCAGTAGAAAAAGTAATTAAGAATAATACACAGTTCCAGAAACAGGACACACATACTTGTCTGAATGTATCATCTGCAGTGCATTTCATGAAACATCTGACTTTCCCATAAGAACCTCTGTGATGCTTCCTGTTCCTTTTTACCCTTAGAAAAGTAGCATTCTCTTCTGTCTTCCAGAGGACAATCTCACAACTTTAGCTGTGAGACAACTTTAAAGCTACAATGGTAGCTTTAAAATGCTACCATGATAGCATTTTAAATGGTAACTTTAAAGCTACAATGGTAGCTTTAAAGAGCTATCAGTATTTAGGTGGAAACTTCAAGAAGTACTTTCCTTTTATAAGTTAGTTCTGAGAAAATACCAAATTTTCTGTCATTCTTTACTAAAAATAGCGTTACTTTGGGAACAGGATATCTGCTTCTTTATGTCTGCGTCTTTTGGTTAACCTGCTTGTGGCATCTAATCATCTGACTTCTGATTTTGGGGATGATTCTCCTTTTTCTGTACAAACTTAAGCATGTACAAATATCCATCAAGAGTCTGCCTGCTCATATGTACAAAATCACCTAACTACACCCATCACTGTTCTCTGAAGTCCTTTACATACCCCCATCCATTTTGAGACATATTCTGAAATCAGTCCAAGTATGGTAAGAAAACACTGAGAGACTGGCTTAGGCCAGTGCCTTTATTCTAGCTCACTCCTCACTCATCATGCACCAGCCCTCTTTGCCCACATGCACGGTTGTTCACTGTTGCAATAACCTTCACCTTCCTCCACTTTCCTTCTTCCTTTCTGTCTGTTCACCTGATTCCAGACACCAGCCCCAAACACTTCCTTTCCACCTGCAAGGCAAACTCTGCTTTTGGAATATGAGAGAATGAATTCATACTTGCAGTGTGAGAGCAGGAACCCAGAACTCCTAAATTCTAATCCTACCTCTGACACCAAAACGTCAGGCAAAGCGCTTTAGCTTTCATCCCCTGATTATATCCCTGGGTGGCTAAGTGGGAAAATAATTCCTAGTTAAATGCTCTGCAGAGGTTCTGTGGGCTTAATTAGATATTGGTCTATGAGTTAGCAACATTAAAAATACAGGCAACAGTTTAGGTGCTGAAGATTTTAACCACAATCATCTCTTTCAGTGTCTCTCATTCTTTTAACTTAATTAACAGAAGTTAGTCTTTTAACTTTATAACTTAATAGCTTTACAGCTTTGAGTCTATGAAACACACCATAGCAGATCTTCTGAAAATGTAATTGTGTATTATTATAATTATGGCTAAGAAATTTACTTTGTGCATTAGTAGAACAGGAAAGCAAGTCCGTTTTGCCTTTCTCAACTACTTGGCATGAAAACAGCCAAAACCGTGCAAATTTAGGCTTTGGTCCTGCACCAGATCTGTATACCACGCACTATACAAATGAGGGGTGATTCTGCCTGAATGCTTTGAGCACTGCCTCATTATAGACAACACTTTTTAGCAGTGGATCTTGAAGAGCTTCGCCAAGAAGGGTACATGCCATTATTGTTCTTTTACAGTGGAAACTACAAAATGCAGTATATTGTAGAAAGTGGCGTTAGCCAACAGGGGGTCCTGGCTCCCTTCTCCCCCATCTAACAAGTGGGGGCTGTAAGAGCAGTCTCTGCAGCCTTCATTTTACAATACAGAGAGTGGATTATGGTGGTCCTTGAAGTAAACCTTTTTATAATTACTGCTTCAATCAAGAGAAATGCCTAAGACTATGGCATGAGTGAGGACTGACCTAGCTTTGTAATTCATGTTTAATTTTTTCTGTTGTTTTAGCAACATAGATAAGGTCACTGCTAACATATACATCCAAACCCAGTTGGCCACAGCACATGTTCCATGGCTGAAGTTGCACAAACATACGAAATGGCAGAAATGTGTGTCTTTTTAGGATTTATAAATGGTACAGGACTGAAAGGGTTAAGAAAAACCTTCTGCATATACCTGGTATATAAAACTGTCATGTAATCAAATGAGAGGAATGCACTCCACTGTGTACATTAGCAAACACTCCATGCAAGCTGGCTGGCTGAGGCTCAGGGTTTTCAGTGCTGCCCTTGCACTACAAAGCCCTTCTTTGTTCTCTCAGCTCTGTTTTAAATATCTGATGACTATTCCACACCGTGTCAGTGCCAAATCCCCAGCTTCACTGCAGACTCTTTACAACAGCACATTGTGGGCAGATCAGATGGGGATGGGCTGGCAGAGTGTGGGTATCTCCCCTTTCTTTGCTTCTCAGGCAGGTCCTTGCACCAGCTCTGCCATCTCCCTGTAATTTCTGTAGCCCCTTGTGCAGCCACCTGGATAGTTTTCAAAGCCAGAAGGAGTGACTTCGGAGTGCAGAAATTGAACTTGGATCCTGACATGGCAACTGCGCTCTGTGAGTGTGCATCAGGATGGGTGTAGTCAAGGTTCAGCCAAGGAAGGGCAAATGAATCAAAGAGTGTTCTTGCAACAAATATTTTTGTTGAAACTTGTTGTGCCTATACTGTTGTTGGCTGGATCTTGCCTGAGCTTGCTAGCCAAGTGGGATTGGGCTTTGAAATAAAATTAGATGAAAGATTTCCTATGAACATGCATTCAGAAAGTCAGGAAGTGATGCTGATGACTCAGGAGACGGTGATGTTCCTTCTTGATTTGGAGTTGAAGTACTTCCCTGGAAGGATTTTAGCACAGCAACACATATCTCATCCTCTGTTAGATGAGATGTTAAACTGGGGTCTCATCTCCTCATACTCGTTAAGGAAATTTTATTTAGAAAGGTGATGTTCTAGCTTTCCATACAAGACAATTCTGTGGGATTGCCTTAACTGCTACATTGGTGTTCATTCTGCACAAAAGATGTTTTGTTTTGCTTTGTTTTTTTTTCATTCCAGGAAAAAAAGGAAAAAAAAAAAAAAAAAAAAAGCTTTTTATGGCATCTTCTTCTTGGTCCTAAACCTACTCTGTTCTTGAAGTGCACTTCTGTTTTTGAGAATGAACATAGAGTTAATGTTGTTTCCTGCAGTGCTTCAAGATTTCTGTGCATTGGCAGAAGGGTAGGAGATAAACAGTAAGCTTTCTGAGTTAGGAGAAGATTTTATTCAATATTATTTCAGTGGTGCTGCCCACTTTTGGCAATTAATGTGAAAGAAACTAAACTGCTCAGTTTCCCATTCTGTTTCTTGTTTCCCTTCCTGAAGCTCCTTGGCATCCAGTTCTGGTGTGCTGGAAACTCAGCCGTGCAGTGGGTGGCTGCAGTGCCTTCTAAAATAAACAAACCTGTTTTCATTCAAATGTCTTCATTTCACATGCAAATATTTCGTGGTAGACTCAGTAAGAAACCTTTTTCTAAAGTAAAACCTATTTATTAAGGGCCACTTGAAGGTGCATTGTAATGCTTTTGCTTAATCATTTAAAATCCATGAAAGCTAAAATCAATGAAAGTAAGGTTTACAGCACTGTGGAAGCTGTGCAAGGCCATATTCTCCATTATAGTTCTTTGGCTTAAATAGTTTAATTCAGTGCACACTGTGTACAACGATGAGAATCCGAGAGGGAACTTGCAATGGCTGCTTATGCTATGCAAAGGGCAGTCACTCCTGTCTTGGCCGTGTTTGTTTCACTGGTACAAGACTGAGTGCTTTACAAACAGGAATGAATTTCTTGGTGGTAAAGTATTCATACCTGATGAGAAGGTGGTGGTGTCATTTTACTCAGAAGGGATATAGCAAAAGTCAAAGAACTCTCGTAGTGGTATAAAGAAGTCTGCACCAGAGTCAGAAATTGATTCCACTTGTCGTATGATCCAGTTCAGTGCCTGGTTCATTAAACCAATGGTTCTCATGTCGTCTAGTACCTCCCATCACATATGCAGTCACAGGAAAGCTCACAGATGAGATCCCGTTCCATTAGGCAGAAAGTAATCCGCCAGTGAATGCCTCATTTTTTAACACTGTGGCCGGGGCTGTGAACAGGCTACATGTCTGTTCTCAATGTATCTCAATGTATTGGTGTATCTCAATACCATGAGATATTTTTAATGATCCCCCAGAGTTTGGTGGAAAGCAGGTTAATGATTACTGTTTTCCCAAAGATGAATCAGCTAGCCTTAGTATGATACTTTTAAGAGATTCCTGCTTCCTCTCTTTGCCCCAGCCTCTTCACTGTCACTATATAAACCTATACCCTTAGGTAACTCCCTGCAATTACAGAAAGTCAGTTTTTTGAGAGGCAAGGCTAAAACCAGTACCCTACCTTGCAGGTAGGTGCCCGTGTCCCTTGGTGCAGGCTGCCAGGAAAAAAGGTAAAGTCAGAACTGGACGGACTTGGGAAATGCTCCAGCTTTAAAATGTTCTAAATGTACAGTTACTTGTTTCTCTTAAGCAGCAAGTTGCTCTCAGGAGGAGGGCTGCAGCTGGCATGTACCAAGGGAATCTACAAAGATCTGCACCAAAAAGAATCAGACTAAGTAAAAAGAAGGCTGTGCGTTAGAGGTAACTATATTTTGTTAGGAAGGACCAAAGTAAGCTGTTTTCCTGGCAGTCATTGTTTGGTGGAGCCGAAAGAATGAGCCAGGTATTATGCCATTACTCGAGATGGGACATTTGGGAGAAAGCAGAGATTTGCTCACTCCCAAAATACTGCTGTTGGGCCTGAACTCAAAAGCAGAGTTCAGCAGAGCCAGAGCCACCGGGATCCTTGATTCAAGGTAATTCAGGCAGAAGGTCTCTTCACACTGTTTGCAGGTCCTGTTTTCTGTCAGGCAGGTTGAATGCTGTATGGGTTTAGCTTCCCCCTCTGATTTGGTTGTGTGTACAAACAGCTTCTTGTTGCGATTCACAAGAAAATGCATCTTGATGAAATACAGCTGTATCTGTCCAGCTGCCGTGCTCATCCACTGTCATCTGCTTCACTCCAAACCAGAACCTCCCACTTCGCTTTCATTTTCCATAACTTTCCCTACCACAGTGACAGCCACCCTTCTAACTACATATCTCGGCTTCCAAACTTTCTGGCACTCAACTGCTCTGGCTTTTCTGTGAGCTGCTAAATCTTTGGGCCCCGTTCTTCAGTCCTGTGAGTTCCCACATGAGTCAGTCATTGCATAGCATGGGCACAGCCAGGGTCGCTCTTGGCTCTTCTCCAAGCACAGCTGAGTGCAGATCTTTTATAAACCAGTGGAAGTTGAACTGTGGATTGGAAGAAGAGCAAATTAATCCAAAATTCCCAATATGTATATGCAATGGGAGGGCACCTTAGAGCAATCCCAAGGAAGAGCCTCAGCTGACCACTGAAGACAAATTCCCTGGATAGAATGAAATGAGAAGATCCTTCCCTTCTTCCCAGTGTAAAACACATGCTTGCTATATTAGCAAGATGCTAGATTAGTAGATGGTGTTGGGGAGATGTATCGTGTGAAGATGTGTTTTTTTTCTGAGAGCACTACTATGCTGCCCCAAGGAAGAAAGCGATTTCAAGTGGCCTTTCTCCACTTTGTTGTCAAGTCAGCTGCTGTTTCTCCCAGGATAACAGGAGTGCCTGATACACTGAGCAGATGTGCCCTGAAGGATGTGAGGAAAGCTACTATATTGGGATCAATAGCATACTTTTTCTCTCTGTAGCATGTAAACATTTGGCCTGATAAATACTAGAACTTCTTCATCAGCCTCTTCCTTCTTATTTGTCTTTAAAGAACATCTTACACCCCCATATATATACATTGAAATAATATTTTATGGTGAGTTGAATGAGCTCTGAAGCACTAAGAAAACCTACAGAGGTCAAGGGTGACAGAGTTTCAAATTGAGTAGCTGGGGAAAAACTCATATGGCTGGACACTTACTGCTTATTGGGAAGTCCATCTGTGTATGTTGCCTGGGGAAGTGCTGTGTATGTTTGCTTAGGAAATCCAAGAGAAATTTAGTTGTAAGAGTGTTGGTGGAAGTTTTATGCTGATTCCATTTACCTGTAGCTGAAATGAGTTGAATTAGATTGCCTGCTGCAGTCAGAAGAAATAATTTTACATGTACTGGTGCCTCATGAGTTATAGTGTGCTCCAGGCTGTGCTGATGGGACCTCAGCTCCTTAACAGGGTGTTTTTAATGTGTTTCTCGTGTTCTGAGGGACTCTTACAGAATGACACTTCCACCAGCAATCTCTGTTTAAAAGTTTTGCACTATGAGATGTGCATATTCGCTGAGTGAGTGAGTGGGGGAAGGAATTCAATTGTTTTTGACTTCAAGGAGGAATACTGTTCTTTTAAAGAAAATTGGAAAGTAGCATCATTTAACAAATATTTTTATAAGGCTGCTCTTTTTCAGAAGAGCTAAGTTTTGTTCCTGAGACAGATTCTGCACATGTACTGCTCACGCAGTGCTGAGTCAAACAGCAGCCATCTGTAGGAGCAGCAGAGCTGAAGGTCAAGGAACAGACTCTGCAGGTGTCTTCCCCCAGGGAACTTTTCATACCTGCTGTTTGGTGCAACCTAACCTATTACATAAGTGCGAGATTTGCTCTTCTGAAGAATGTTAATGATCCTCAAGGACCGTATCGTGTTGGCAGGGATGATTTAGAAGGATTCAGAGTGAACGTGAGAGGCAAAAGGCAACCTTCATCTCCTGCCATATGTTGGATGGTGCTGTTTGACTGTGAAGGTGTCTGATCCTTCTCCAAAACATCAGAGATACAACCAGCATTAATAGATAAATCTGCAAAGAATATATATTTTCTTTTCCCTTTGTGCCTGTTTTTGTAGATTTGATCCTAATGAAAAGCCCTGGAGTGACAGCCCTAGTGATTTCACTCCTGTATTCCAATGTGCTTTTGGACTTGACAGAGGGACAGCACGCCAGCCTTTGAAAACCTGGTTTCACAGTTACAAAAAGAACTGCGTAAGGTGGTTCTTCTTTTCATCTTCTCTCGGCAATACTAAATAATCAAAACACACAGTAAGTGAAGACTGATATTAAATCACAGTGTTCTGTGCATGTGAGCACTCCTGGTATTGAGAGAGTAACTGGAGTCTGTTGTAGGGACAAATTCATTATCGGAATCTCCCTGAAATCTATGGAGTTTCAGACAGGACTAATTCAGCCTTTGCATTTGAGTCAGCTCTTACAGTCACACAGTATATTACAGGTTTAGAAAATGTTTTGTTCTTCCACAGAACCCTCTGGATCTGTCAGCAAGTGTTTCTAATATCTGCTCTACCTGTTCCTGCTATGAACAAAGGACTATATTGCTGGTAATTCAGTACATCCCATACACAGTATTATTTTCAACCTCTGTTTTTACTGTTGCTGGAGCAGTATCATACAGAAGCCAGCTTTCTGGAGTAGAGAGGTAATACTGATCTTCTGACCCAGAAACCCACCCCAGTCTTACAGTACAGAATATGAAAGGGTGCTGTAGACAGCCCCGGAGTGGACACAAGGCATTGATTCACTGGAGGAACTGTGCCGACATCCTGGACCGTGAGAGCGCAGCTGGGGCGGTTTAAGAGCAGCAGTCAGGTTCCAAGAGGAAAGCCAGGCTTTTATTATTCACACTACAGTCACCTATTGTTTTGCTTCTTGTTTTTCTCAAGATATTTAGACGTGTCTGGTGGGCAGGAAAGTGAAAGACTGGGAGTGCCAGCTCTAGGCAGCCACAGCACTCCCAGGTACTCTGCAAACTTCCTCCTCACGGCTCTGTTCCTGCTGTTTCACACCAAAGCTGTAGCTCCTGTCTGAGCATTTGGTCCTGAATCTCACAACCTCTACCTCCAGCCTGGCCTGCGCACATTTGGCTAATTTCAGTGTGTAATCCCACACAACTCTGCCAAATCACCTCAAGTTTAGTCAAGAGTAGTCAGGCCAGGATGTGTTTTTAAATGAACCTGCAAATAGGATGTAATTATACAACGTTCTGTAATGATTTTATGATAGCTGTTGAAGGCTGGCGTGATCCTTTTGACTTTAATTTCAGCTGGGATCTTGGACAGAAGTAAATACATAAGCAGAGCCTCACTCATTAAATGACTCTTCACAGCTTCAAAAGGATACTATTAATGAAACCAGAATATTTAATATTTGTTAACTGAATAAAAGCCAGCAAGTATAATTCCCTGGTCTGTTAAGCCACGTGAAAGTACAAAATGGCCTTAGAGCCATCAGCTCCCCAGCAGAGAATTCCTCCTGCTGAGGGGGACATTCCCCTGATGAGAACAACCAGCTGCCTATCCCTCTGCCTATAGTAAGACATGTGTAAGAGAACAATTTGAAATAAATCTGCACGTACTTTATTTTCTGCTGGATTAACTCTTAGTTTGGGAGTAGTTCTGTTATGAGCAAGAGCTTGGCAGCTAAGGGCCAAATGTCTGTAACTAGCTCCTCTCCTTATCCCCTAACTTCTCTCCACACCACTGTCAGAGAGAGTGGATAAATGAGCCCATTTTTACGATATTAAAACATTTGAATCATTGCTGGTATCTCAAAACTCGTGACAGTTCCGCTGAGATCCAGACCCTGATGTGATGCTATCATAAAAGTGCTGGACCAGCCTCTTCACTGATATATAATCCACAACAGGGAATTTGGGCTGTAGTAAGGATTATGTTTTAGAGAATCAGATCACTGTATTGCTTCACATGCCAAAAATTCCTTTATAGCACTCAGGGTGACACCTTTCTTCCACATTCCAGACTGCTCAGATTGTTTGCACGTAGCCAAATGTGTGCACTCAGCTTGCCATGCTAAATAAAGGTAATCTAATTGTAAAATAAACCCTTCTGGTGATGGAGGTGGGGGATATCTGGTGTTCCCTTAGAGGACACAGATAGAGACCCGACTTGGTACCATCTGCCATCTTGTGCATTTGTTTCCAGTTGTGAAAGGCCTGCAGTGCGTTGGCTAACCCAAAATGCAGGGCCCCACAACAGGGAATTGTGGGGTTTGGGTGTAAACAGAACATCCCACACTGGTCAGAACCATCTTCAGAAGGCATTAATGTGTCATCTCCAATACAAAAAAGAAAAAGAAAAAAAAAAAAGAGAAAAAGGAAAGAGAAAAAAAAAAGAAAAAAGAAAAAAGAAAAAGCTTATTAAAAAATGAATGTAAAAAAAAATCTTAACTCCCCAAACTACTTACGTTTTATCATCTCTATCATGATTGCTAGTTGCAAAGGTAGATTTCTGGTTTGAAAGACTAACAACATGCCAGTGCTAATATGCTGGATCTTCATGGACAATGTAGTAAATTCCCAGGACTGCTGTTGCTGGCTCTCAGCAAGACCAGTGGGAGTTTTTAGGTATAGGGCATATACCTAATAATATAGGTATACTTATAAGCAATTGTGTTTATTTTTCCACTTTTGGAGAGTCCTGAACAAGGAAACAACCAAATGCTCTTTACCTAAGAGATTTGTTTTAAAATGAATGAACATTCACTTTTCATTCACTTTTTTTCAGTCACTTTCATGTTTGCTGGCTTACAGAGGTACTGCTCATGGATGAGGGATGCTGACCTTCCTGTATTCCAGGATCTCTATCATGAATTTAGGTGGCATGTTGATGAAGCACATTACATTTTTATGCCTTGCTAAATAACAGGGGATCTAAAAGTGGTATCTGTTACTATTACCTTGCTAATAAAGAGCCTGATGGAGTTAGATGAGTTGAGAAGTGCTTTACATCCATTTTCCTCTCACCATATGTTGTAGTCAGTGCCTGGAGAAGCTGATCCTGTTTTGGCCAGTTCAGTCGTCCACGGCTGAAGCTGTGTTTTTGTGTTGTTTTTTTTTTTTTTTTTTTTTTTTTTTTTTTTTTTTTGTTTTGTTTTGTTTTGTTTTGTTTTGTTTTTTGTTTTTTGTTTTTTTTTGTTTTTTTTTTTTTGCCTTTCCTCTGCAGAGTTCATGTTTTCTGAGCTCTTGCAGTGCATACTGTCTGTGGGAAGTGTCTGCTCACACCTGGGGGAAATACACAAAGCAAAGTGCCTTTAATTGCTTCTGGAACAGTACAGAGAATTGTTTAGATTAGATTTACTTTTCTGATTTGTGCTTAGAGACAGAGCTGACCTCTGCCAGGACTACAAAGAGCACCCAGCTGAGGTGGTTAACATCTCTTAGGAAACAGTTCAGGAACGAGCCTAACTCACTGCCCAGTGCTGCAGTGATTACAGTAAATCCTCATCTTCTGCTGACTTCAGCAGGGTATTTGCAGACAGCAGTTCTGACTCTAGCAGGAGCTCAGAGCCCAAAGAATGTGAAGCATGAAGGCTTCAGTATCAGTCTACTCGACCAGAATAGCAGTTTTCTGTAGCTGCTTTCATTTGTATTACTTCAAACCGGTATGTTTTCCTTTAAAACGGGACATATGTGAGTGCTCTGCCTGAGGGAAGTGGAAGGAGGAAAAAGTTCTGCGTCACCTTTAACAAATGCAGCCGAGTCTTGAGTCTCAGGCACTGTAACCTTGCCTAGTGGGATGAGTCAAAGCCCACTGGAAAGATAAACTGCTTCTGTCATTCCTTGTTCTGCTGTTGATAACATTTTACATTACGCATGTTTATTGTATTGCTGGTGAAGAGTATGTGAGCACACTGCAGCATAGGTACCGCAGTGACTGCTCTGCGGCTTGTGTGGGTTGGCTTGGTCATGCTCCAGTCCATATACATGTATATGTGTATCACAAATGCTGGTAGGTTGCTTGGCAGGGTACAGCCTACAAACTATGCATTTAATATAATTAAATAAAAAAAAGAAACAAGATCTCTCCTTTCTCTCTTAGGAACAGCTCTGTAGGACAGGGGTGAAGGGCACTGGCATACAAGTGATACTGCTAATATGCACGGAGCCAGAAAGAGTGTATCTCCAAAGCAGCCTTTATCTATCTGCACGTGAGGCACACAAGAGCACTAGCTTAAAAAAGCCACTACTTGAAGTTTGTAATTAAGTGAATGTACAGGTCCCATCAAATGCTAGCTGATTGTGAAGCCAGATGGAAGATGCCCTCTTCCCAAATGGTCTATGTCAGAAAAGTCAGAAAGACATCCTTTTTTTTTTTTTTAACTTTATTATTTGTAAATACAAGCAAAATTAAAACTGAAGGATAAAGCAGCCAAACTTTACAAGCACTCCCTGTTTCTCCTCAAATTGGCTATTGCTCTGCTCTGTGCTTCAAAGGCAACAGGCTGCTCTTCTGGCACTGCAGAGGGGACCAGACTTCCCCAGGCTTTCAGGCCCCACATCTCTGCTCTTTTTCACTATGTTTAGGGACTTGATGCCTGTACAGAGGCACACTGCACTCACTTTTTAAAAGTCTTGGCAGCATAATGCTGCCTAGAAGCTGTAAGCTACATTAATTTGAGCACCAGAAAGTGCTTTGGCATTTATGGATATGACTGTCTTTCTACAATTTTATCAGTAATACTGTTTGCTTTCATCTTAGTTATCCTTTAAACATTGTCAGTGTGCATGAGATCAGTGCCTCAGCTTTAATGAAAACAGGTTTCATTTGTTATTTGAGATGTCCTTTTAAGTGCCGAAGATGGAGAATCTGGGATCCTGGGATCTCAAGTCTGAGACGCTGCCTGGAAACAAGAATGATACTGAGGGGCTGATGAAATGTTCAAATCAAGTGCAGGACAAAACAAAATCTGTGTATGTGATGGAAGGGGAACTTGGTTGTTCAATATCTTGTTTTTATACCAAGTTATGATAAGGAATTTGGAAATTTTAGTTATACAACTTTTAGAAATTCAGATCTGTGATAAGGAATTTAGAAAGTGTTATACCATCTGCATTTTGAACATAGTGCATCTATTAAAAGTAGTCTTTTACTTTGTGTTTTTTCTATTTACAAGTAGGCCTAGGAGAACACATGGTAACTTAGGCATACTTGACAAAGGGTTCATAATACATTCATGGACTACCCTTGCAGATGCAATTGCTGTATGGAAAAAGTTTCCTATGCCCAACTAAGGAACATATTTAGGCCATTTCAGCCACATAAATGAAATGAATGTACAGCAGAGGTCAATGCCCTAACTGTTCTGTGCCAGAAATCCTCTGTACATTCTTTGAGGTGGTATTTATACTGAAGTATGCATTATCTGTAGCTTGTTTATAAATATGTCTGCTAACTCTATACAGTATTTCTGCCTGTAGAAGCTCTTATAATAACATATACCTCAGGGTTTAATTTATCCTTCTCCCAGCCTGATTGTTCTTTTTTCTTTGTAATTCATTTAATTGTCTAACATTGGCAACTCAAGTTTTGTTCTTTTTCTCTCTCTCTCTTTTTTGTTCTTTTCTTTTTTTCCCCCTTACAAATTATTGCAAGTCATTGTGCACTAAATATAGTTCTGTTTTCTGCTTTCCAGATGCGGAGAGCTTGGCATACATCCTTATAGCATTCCAGCCTAATTCTCTCTCTCTCTCTCTTTCTCTCTCTCTGTCACACACACGACTGTTCAAAGAAAATTTATTGAGTTCAGTGCTGCAAGGAAATCTTGATAGCTCTCCTTGTAGACTGGAGAATAAGTTTTAGTAAAACTTACTCGTTACATTTTTGTAAGGTTTATATTCAATTGCTGTAGCCCATATTCTTGTGATGGTATAATACATGGTTCTTGTTGACTTACATAGTTCATAAAAGATTTCATCTCTGCACACATCTCGCTGCGCATTTTAATTATTTAGATCTCAAATTTTGCAGTCTGATCTAGCCAGGCAGTTTTCACTTCTGGTGCAACTGGACTACACTGGAATATCAGGGCTAGCTTCAGGGATGTTTCAGCTCAAAATGTGGAAGTTCCACAGCAAAAGTCATTAGAGTGGAAAAGTACATACGTGTCTGAGCCACAGCTGCAGATTCAGTTTGGATGTGATTAGAACTTATTACAGTCATCCAAAGCAACACTAATTTTCAAGAAAATTAACTTTCTGCTCCATTTCTTTTGTGAGCTGGTGCTGGTTATCCTCATAAGCGCTGCCCACCAGGCAAGTGACCGTTTTGGTAGTGATTGAATAGTTCATATACAGGCTATGTAATATTCCTAAATTTTAAAGTGATTCGGACTATTACAAGACAGAGAACAAATCTGTAGGTTTGATTTTATTGACAATCAGTAGTGCCTTGCACCAGCACAGTATTTTTTTAATTGGAAGTATCCCAATTTAAGACATGCATTTATGCTGAAATTTGCTAGGATCAATGTATTGGGATATTTACCCACCACTAAAATGCTGCTGTGATGCAACATGGCAGCTGCTTACGGCAGGAAGCAAAGGAAATGTCTCTAATGAAAGCTGTAGTGGGAAGTGATTGGCAGAACATATTTACCCTGAAGATGGATCTGTACTGCCCAACACAGTGGGTAATCCTGATCGGGGCTTTGGCACGCCGCGTTAGTACAAATGCAAACAACTATTCATTTTGAGACATGGTTAAAGCACCAGGATTAAATTTCTCGGCAGTCTTTTGTAAACTGCCTCAAATCTGTGTTGACCACGGCCCCTTCTCCCTCAGGACAGTGCTCTGTTCCCCTCTGAGTCTTGCTGGGAGGAGAGGGAGCCGTGTCCCACTGCTAACCCCCGTCCTGCAGCAGCTGCTCCTGGGAACTGCAGCAGCCCCGCTCGCTGTGAGACTGGCTGGGAAAAACGGAGGACTCTGGCTGGGTGCCACTGCTTGATTTCCATAATGCTTACTTAATGTCATAAATGCACAAAGCCTACAAAACAGCAGCAAAGCTGTGAGGCCGGATAAAATCTGTTTCCTAGGACTGATCTGCGCAGTGCCCGGCTGGTGGGGAGAGGCTTCCCGGGAGGTTTCCAGCCCTCGGGATTCCAGAGGAGCCGTGGTCCCAGACGCTGCCGCTGCGGCTGTCCCGTAGCGGCTTGTGAAGAAATACCAGTATCAGGCCGTGGCTTGCTGTTCATCCACGCCTCTCACAACACAAGGAGCGTGTCATTCAAAACAGAAAATAGCTGCAGTTCAGCACAGGGTTGGCGCGAAAGGACGAGGCAGGGCACGTCGCAGGAGCCCTCCTGGCATCGCGCTCTGCTGCAGGCCGGCTGGCGGGGGGGTGGCGGAGCTGGCCGCTCTCGGGAGCCCGACAAGGGGCCGCATTGTTTCTGGGCCTATCGGTTGGTTTCTGATTCACCCGCGGCCAGCGCCGTGCTCAGATCACAGCTGGCCCGAGGATACGCTTTCCAGTGCATTTAGCGCCTGGAACAGGCCCAGGTTTCGGGAACACATGGTGAGGAGGAGGGGACAGCTGTGAGACCGAGAAGGGAGCTGATTTTTGCCTTCCCTCAGGATGAGCTTTTCTTTCACAGTTTGATTGCGTTAGCAGCATTTAAGTTTGTGAAGTTAATGTGAAGCCTGTGTAGATTTGGAAGGAGGGCGGACAGAGGCAAAGGGGGATCAGATCGAATAGGCAGTGGGTGCCTGTGTGGCAGCGTTCCCCTATCCAGCACTGCCCTGGCCCACCGCTCAGCGGTGGGTCTGCTTGTGACAGCTCTTAGATGGCTCCCGAGTACTCAGCCTATGTCCTTGTTCAGCTCAGAGCTTCAAGACAGGTCTGCTTGCCTCTAGCCAGAGGTTTATGTGGCTGCTCCATCCCCACGGGGTGTATCTGGCAGCAGCTGAGCTGGCGAGAGAGGGAATGTCATGAGTGCAACTGGGGATGGAGCTGGGCCTCACTGCCAAGCCGACATTTTCATTTATCTTTACAGCACAGTGCTTTTGAGCAATTCCTGACTTTTTTGTTCAGATTTCCTGTTGGACAGTAAGCGTACCATTCCTCATTTCCTATCCTACACTTCCCAGTGTTTTGTAAACAGTTTTGCTGTTTCACCTAGAGGTAGCTGCAGTTCAGGGAGGAATGAAGAGGTGCCTGCCTGTTTGCAGGTCCTTTAAGTAAATCTGGAACCTCCTTGTCATCCACCAAGTCCTCCACTTCCCAGCTTGTAGTTTCATCTCTCTTTGCCTTTCTTCCAGAGCTGATCCAAGAAAGGCAGCTGCAGTTGTGCGAGCTGCCATTGGCTTCTCTGCTCCGCTGCAGAACTTCAGTAATGAACTATAGCTTGTCAGGGCAATCTGCATTTCCCTCCCTATGGCCTATACCTCGTAGGCCTATAAACTACTTTAATACTTGAGAAAGTCAATCTGTTAATCAGCAAAAGTAATAAGCCAACTTTTTTTCTCCTTCCCCTTTCAGGGCCCCAATTCTATACGGTCATAGGACTTAAACATAGAAAAAGACCTGCAGTGTAATCGAGTCTATCTCCTGTAGTGAGGGCTTGTTCTCTATTACAGGTTTTTATTGTTATGTCAGTCTGATTTCAAATGAGCTCTGCTGCATGATTTACACATTCTTTTGAAATATATTTAGCCTAACATCCCAACATCTAGAAGATTTTCCTGATACAGTTATCTCAATGTTTTCTCCAAAAATCAATCCAGTTTCTCTCAGTTAAACCTTTGCTCTCCTGCAGCATTGTTCATTCTACTGAAAAAAAACAATTCCATTTTCCTTTAAAGGGGCTAGGGGGACAGCCAGTTTGCTATTTGGCCTGGCTGTTTTCAGATCTCATTTCTCAACCCCACCCTTCCCCTTCTCTGAGGAGGAGGGGCGGTCTTCATATTTTCCCTTTAAGCTGAGCTATGAAAAACAACTGTTTGCCAAAATCTTTCACCTTGGCCATATACACTCACAGATGTTTTCTGCAGCATAAACAGAGCAGCAAAGAATGTCGGGGCACGGGGGAGGCGAGGTAGTTGGGCTGGGGGAGAGATCGTGCTGGAGAATTGCCGTCCCAGCCGCTCGGCTGTAGTCTGCCTTGCAGAAGTGCACAAGAGCTGCTCCCACTGCTCAAAGAGCCGAGCCAGCTGTAAAATCATGCACAGCTTGATATAGCATGAGCATTCAGCCATGCAGTCTAAACATATGTAACGCACACGTCACTGTAACGTGTGCAAATTAAGAATAGTGACAAATCTGGCTGGTAAGACTGAGTTCTCAGCTGTTCTTCAACCATTTCCCTGCCCCAGCTGAGACAGTGCTTGGGGCATTTGTCCATTCTGCTATCTTATGGACCACACAAAATGTCCAGACAACTGTGAATTGGGTTCCAGTTCCTGGTTTTGAAGGTGAATGATTTGGAGGAAAGGAAAGCAGAAACCATTGGGACTGGGACCTTGTGTGAAAAGAGATGTTCTTCCTAAAAGAGCAACTGGTACTGCTGACTGAATGCAAGGCATAGCCATGAGTTCAGTAAGGTCCTGATGAGATTTTTGACAGCAGGAAATGGTGGCAATGATGTGGTTATTCAGCTAAGCTTCTGTGTTGTCTCAGAATACTGCTTTGGGCCAGCAGAAAAGTTTTTAGTGTAAACAGAGTCAGTTCTTGTTTAGGAGCGTTGAAAGCAAATTCATAACGATCAGTGTAAACCACTTGGTGCAGATGAAAGGGGTCAAGAATGTGGGCAATTTTTAAACAATTTGAGGCTTGGGAGGGAACCTTAAAATCTCTCCTATGGTCACATACGAATCACAAAGAACATATTGGTCATGTTTGTGTATATCCCAGAGGATCAATTTGTGAGCTGGTGCATATGCTGGTGGGTTGAGAGGCACCGAAACAAAGGGGACCATGGTTGGAAAGATTTGCATATTAAGGAAAAGAATGTGGAATGTATGTACTATGTGTAGTAAGAGCGTGGAACTAATGGCTTATGACAGGGATACAACTATGGAATTAATGTGTTTTGGCAGCCAGGCATTAATATGGAATGGACAGTTTTGGAGAAAGCAGAACAGGAGCACATAAGTAGTTGAAGTTAGTCCCTTGCATAGGAGCTGTATTGAGAGGTTTCTTGCACATGTATATGTGAGAGCAGACACAGTTTATCCTTATATCATTGTTAGGAAGTAGATAAAGATCTTTATTTGTATTTGTAGGGTGTGAGAAGCTTTTCCTCTCTGTTGAGTTGGCATGAAGAATCCTTTTGAGTGTATATCCTGCTGTTTTGTGTGGTTGTGATTTAACTGCTGTCATAGTTTCATTGTTTAGGGTTCTATTAAATACATTAGGCTTCTTTACAGAGAAACTGGAGATAAATATATTTAGGACTATCAAACATATGTACTGTACTGGAGATAAATATTTTGGAGATAATGATTGGGTATAGCAGAGCACAAGATCTACTGCCCTAAGTGCCCACAAACATTCTTGCCAGCTTAGAGCATAATGAAGTCGGTTCGTGCTTCATGGGGCTCCCAGGAAGCATCACTAGCACAAGTACCAGGGTTGTGTCAGCAAAAAGCTCCTGAGAAACAGCCCCCATTAAAAAATCATAGCATTTACCAAAATAATCTCAATCTCATTGAAACTTTTCTGTGCCTATGTAGGTTTTATGTTAAGACTGAGATTCTTACTACAGCATTTTCAGCTGCTCAATATCTATTCAAGCTAATAAATAAGAGAAAATAATATCCAAAAGGCTTTTTTGTGTCACAAGAGCACTGCAGGGGGCTAAGACCTTGTCTTTGCTGAAGCCTTGATTGCATAAGGGAATTGAGCAACATCACTGTTCTGTATCGCCACTTCATAAGCAGTATTTTGTAATATCTCTGCCATTCAGTCTCTGTTCAAAAGCAGACGTTAAACAAAGGTGTGAGAGGTCTCCACTCAAGCACTTAGTTTGCTCTGCACAAACCATTCCAACCACACCAGCCTCGGCAGGTTTTACCATCAATGGGCATTCACTCTACAGAGTCCTTCTAAAACCTTTCTTGTCAGCTCAGCACTGGGATCCATATGAGACTGAAGGTATCACAGAACTGCTGGTTAGAAGGGACCTCTGGAGGTCTCTAGTCCAACGTTCTGCTCAAAGTAGAACTGTTGCCAGCACTTGAATAGGTCAGCTGTGACTTTGTCTAGCCAAGTCATGAAAACATCCAAGGATGGAAATTGCACAACCTCTCTGGGTAACCCGTTCCAGTATTGTACTACTCTCCCACTAATTTTTTTTTTCTGTTGTTCAATGCAAACCATAATATAAGGTCCTGCGTATTCATTCTGGCATATCTTAAAGACTCAGACCTGGAATGAGATGTGCCTCATTCTTTGAAGTTCATATCCATCTCTCACCATCATAGTTCTGTTGCTTCACCATCAAGTTGCTGTGTTGCTACCACCAGTCCTTACAGCTACATGTCACATAGCAAACAGAGCTGAGGTACAGGCAACTAAAAACGGGAGCTGAAAGCTGATGAGCACTATCAAGACAGTAGCTTGTTCACTTGAACTATTTTTGCATCTACTGGTTGTAGAGTAACGTTACCCAAAAGAGTCACTCCAGAACCATGGATGCCATGTATAGCACAGATGATAGGCTTTTCTCTGGTTACTCTGTCTTAAGCCTAATGCCTTGTATTTGACCAAAGGAATTCCCAAGATGCTATGATTTGAAGATGTCGAGAAATGGAGAACATGAGTGTACTTTCCTGTTGCATTACTTTAGCCTGGCAGCAGCCTTGCTGAGGAGCTGGTTGCAGTGTTGGGATGGGACTGCACTGAGATTGCTTGTGGCTGCTGTGAACCTTGGCTTGTAATTTTATGGCTTTGGGGGAGCATGTTAAACTTCAGTCGCTCCTCACTGTACAGAGTGGCACACAGCAGCACTACGTAGCCTTAGGTGTATACTACTAAGGGTTTGTAATATCTAACACAAGACCCAGTAATTAGTCTTTTTCATCCCTCTGATTACATATGCATACATTGATTAAAGTCACTCCTGTGCTGTCTCTTTTGTGTGAGGGAAGTTGTGGTGAAATTTCAAAAATATTTCCCTTGCAACTGTAGTTTCTTACTAGAAGGAAAGACTGCCTTGAGAGCTGATAATAGAAGTGTTTCTGCCTTCTTGTCACCTGTCCCACTCCCCTGCTAGAGACTCCAAAATGTCATCCTAAAATTTATGACGAATGAATCAGTTGTTTCTTTACTTCCTAAACAAAGTGTCCTTCCCACTTTCCTTTTTCTACCAGAAAGTTGTCTCCTTCTGTTTTCTTAGAAATAAGATCACTTGCCTTTCACAGCCAAAACTTATTTCTGAAGAAACAGCTTAAGAAACGTTGTCAAGATGATCCCTGCTTGAATCATCAGCACCGTTTCCTGCTTCACCCTCCACCCTCCCTGGAGCTCTCCCAGCCACATACCTGACCTGAACCTAATTAGTTGGTGAGAGTTAGAAAGTTTGCCGCCCGTGGTGTGGCTGTGGGCCAGGCAGGCAGAGTTCTCTGTGCCTGGTACTGTAATTGTTGGGAAATCTTGCTTGATGGACAGAAGGTTATTCTGTTGTTTGGGTGGTGGTGTGGGTTTTTTTTTTCAACAAAGGTCCTGGAAATGTGTAGGAACACATTTTGGAGCTCATAAATTTGAGTCTTTAGAGACAGAAGGAAGCCCATGTCTTTAACATTGCTGACAGACAAAGAGTATCTAGAGCAGTTTTACTTCCAAGAGTGTTTAAAACAACCTTAACACATTCTGTCCTGCTTTTTCAAAAGTCCTTATTATTATTTTGTGAGGTCTGTTTATGCCTCTTGTCTGAGTGACACAGTGGAGGCTTTGTTAGGTGAGAGGAGAAGTACATATCGTTAGAACAGTAGGACTTGCTTCTCTGCTTCTCTTTACCAAAACAAGGGACTAGTTTGCAACATCATGTCTTACCAACAGCCCTATTGAACAGTCCCACTGACTTCAAAGTTGCTTGTGCCCATAAGTATTATGGCTCTTAGGCTGAGATACATTCCTGGGAATCAAGAGTGGTCTGGAAGTATCCTCCTGCCTTCACTGGAGGTGTGGAATGGGCCATATGTCCTTCCACCATACTGTTACTACTGCTTTGCACAGAGGAGGAACAAAGCACAGCCTCATGGTATGGGCCATTTAATGTGAAACTTGTTCAACTGTACTTTTTCCTCCCCTCTACTAATGGCCCTGTAAATTTTCCAAGGAATGTACTACTGAACAATAAATGTGTCCATTTGTTTGCTTGGATATTGTAGTGCTGTAATCTTCTCTCCCTCCTGAATCATCAGTTTCAATATCCATCAACATTTTTGTTGGGGAATGAAGTACTCTGAAAGCAAATGCCTAACAGGCACTGGAGAGTGTGAATAACTAACATTAAAACCATTATATCAGTGGCTTTTATTCCATTGTCTATGTATCCATCAGGGTCCAGTGACTGCTGAGGAATCTGCACAAGATAACTGAAAACAGCAAAAACATTTTCAGGAGACAAATTCATAACGTAGCCGTCAGCCACTCCTTTGGAAAATGGCTGCTGTTCTGGGTAATATCTGCAAATGGGCAGAGACCTGAACAGCAGGGAAGAAATGATCAGGTGTAGATCACTATCGTGTATCCAACCTCAGGGTGCTAGGGGTGTTTGGGAATCGTTCCCATCTGATAGCAATTTAGGCACTGTTATAAATGAGTTGTTTCTGTCAAGGTCCTTGAGAATGGATGGCTGCATCACAAAAAACAGCTTTACGTTTTGGATTAAATAGATTGATGATGGTAATCCCAATAGAAAAAGAATAAGAGGAGAACTGTAATGGGAGCTCAGCAAGCCTCTCTGCTCTGGAATTGTTCCACTGGTTGGGGGAGTGCTGGGAGCGGACTGAACGGGTCCTGAGCTTCCTGCATAAAAACTGCATTCAACTTTATTTTTTATCAACATTAGGTTTTTGTAAAAACAAAGGCTGCAAAAGTTAGTTGGTTTAAAAGGCCTCCAGTTTTAGAAATGTGCTCCTACCTTTTCTGTTCTCTTTGGAAATTATTCTTTATCCAGCGTAAAAAAAATTCATGGACAAATTCTGCCTTCAAGATCTGTAAACCTGATCAGTGTCTTAAAACCCCTGGAAGCAATGGCTTTGTTTATCTCCAGAAGTCCAAGAATAAGCTGATTTTGCTATTTTTAATCTATCCGGAAATATGCAAAGAAGAGAGCTTAATTGCAAACAGACCAAACCTTATATAGGAAACGGGTACGTCCCTTGGGGGCACCTAAAAAGTGAATGTCTGAAATTAAATTCATACATTCTTCTCCCTTGCTCCCTGAAGCACGTACTCTTCTAATGAAAGAGAACACTGTATGCAAGCATCATATCCCAGTAGTTTCCTTCCATTATAACACTCTGGCTATCTTCATATTCAATTAACAGATGTTTCCCAGCATGTATGAGCTCAAGGTGACTAGTTGTATGTGTCTGTAATGAAATCATTAAAGAGGACAGAGAAAAATTAGAAAAATAATGGCTCCATTACGAAGATCTTAATTTGGTTACCAGAGAAAAATGAAGCAGGAGCATTGTGATTCCAAGATCTCACCCACACTTTTCTCAGGAGAACGCTACCACACCGAGCCAACAAACATCAGTAAAACTTTTTATCGTGAACATAGCTCCCATCACCTGCCCTGTGATCCTGAAATCAAATTGTATCCTATGGTAGGTAACATACATCCTAAGGTGGACTGGACATGGTTAGCTAAACTAACAATCTCCCCACCCAGGAAAAAAAGGAACAGCATTGGTTTTGTACAGTCAGAGAAGCAGGCTCTGACTGGCAGTGCCATTTTACTGTTGGCTCTTCTACTACTCATCGTACGACCATTGAACACATCATATGTGTTGCTCTCTTTGGATGTGCCCTACAGTGCATCGTGAAGCTTGGCTGGAGCACTGGACCAAAGCTGCACTCCTGCAGGTTTGGAAGGAAGCTCACCCCAGAACTCCTCAGACATCTGTACTGATGCCCATCTATTACCAGAGCATGCTTTGCTGTACTCCTACAAGCTGAAATGGCTCAGCTGGGCTCCCTCAGGTACTCTAAGGCCACCCGAAGAGCATACCATGCTGCTCCTGTGCGTTGCATACTTGCCATCAGCACGGAAGCCTTTGCCATGCCCCACGCTATCAGTAGGCACTGCCATGCTCTTTGGGCCACGGCATCTCCTGAATCCAAATCCTGGCCTCCGGATTTTGTGGTCTGATAGCCGTAACGGTCTGGGTAACATCCTAAATGCTGAGTGGCCTGCTGGCAAGAGCGCACACAGGGGACCCAAGATCTGTAGATTTATTGCTTGTAAACCAAAAAGTATATTAAAAAAAGAAGAGATAAAAATAGATGGGGAGCTTGGGGACCGGAAAGGCAGCCAGTGGAGATTAGGTTGACTCATCCAGTTTGTTTTATTGTAGCACAGTTCCAATAACGGCTGTATTATTTCAGCTTATGTGCAGTGAGCAGACATTTGTTTTGCATCGAAGCTTTTTCACATAAATGTGCTCCATTTTTCATTTCTCCTTGCATTTCCCAGTGTTTCAGCTGGCAATTACGCAGGGGAGAGGTGGTGGCTCCAAAGGAATATTAGCCAACTTCTCAGCTGGTACAAATCAGCAACACCCCCTGGTCTTTAATAGAGCTATGCAGCTTTATACCAGTTGAATCTGCCCCAACTTTTCTTTTAAAACATGTCCCACCTTATAAAGAGCTGTGTTTTCTTCAGTGATGGATTCTGAAAATAATGAAAAGTGCTGGGCCGACTGCCTCACAGAGCATGTACAGCGTGCATCTTGGCAGGCTCAGCTTTCTGGTGTGTGGCTGTCTTCAGTCCAGGGGACTTTTTGCCAGAGAGCAGTAAGAGCCCGTCACACGCTGTCTGCTGGACCTGGGCTGTGGTCTGCCGGCCTGCACAAAATCTGCACGCGGGTCGTCCTACATGCTAGCTCGGTGCCTCCCAGCATTTCTAGCCCCACTTCACTTCAATTCATTAAAATTTTTCTGTGTCTGCGTGTAAGAAAATATGTGGAATGTGTGTCAGGCTTCATTAGCTGCTTGCAGCTTGCTTCACGGCTTGAAAAGTGCTGCCCTGCCAACTTGGGCTGCAGTCAGAGGCAGAAGAGTTCATTAGAAATGGGTCTGGAAACAACCACAGGGAAGGAGAAGAGCTGTTTACCTGAAGCGATACGAAATCGGGTGGATCCATGTCTACGTTAGAGGCTGCGCATTTGTTCCGAGATGGTAGTGCTTTGCAGCTCCAAAGGTGCAGGCAGGCTGAGGGAACGCTTTGGGTTCTGTGCAGCTTTTTAGAAAAGCCTGTGTAAAGGTGGTTTCTTGGGACAGAACCTGGTGAACAGGTGGGTCACTTCTGGCCCATGTTCCTGTGCATCTTACTATCAACTCTCAAGCAAGCCAACCTCTGCCATATGGACTATGCAGCTGTATATTTTTACTGGGATTTTGCTAATGTTTTAGTTGAGATGTTTATTTGCATGTTGCCTTCATTTCTCTACACAAATTACACAGGGTAAGTGGCGTGGACTATAAAGCTGTGTTAACTAGAAAAAGTGCCTTTATCTCTTCCCTGTGTTTTGTTTTTTTAGCTGCAGGGAGATGGGAGGGAGAATCTGCTAAAATATGATTTGAATTCATCAGTCTTCTATCTTATTGTAGAAACTGTATGGTCACAGGCTTCCCCATGGCCATCTTGTGAGTGGTGTGTACAGTTTGTAGCCCACCCCTAGCAATCCAGTTTTGACATTCAGACAGCTATATAACCAAAAAGAAGGTCCAAGCTGATCCACAATCAATTTCTACATGTGCATATGAATAAAGTTACAAGTACCTTGTTATCATCAACTATTTTCTACAACACAAAAAAAATAGCTCAACTGTTTTTTCATTTTTTTTTTTCATAAACTTGTCAAGCTCACCGAGCGCTGATGACAGTCACTTACAGGAATAAATGGTGAGGTAACAAGAGCGTTGTGTAGGATTGAGGTAAATTTGGGTCTGAAATAAATGAAGACCTCCATAAGAGGTAGAGTTAGGAAATAAGTGTGTGGGAAAATTGGAGTGAGAAGGCAGCAGGGAAAAGGAAGCCACAGTACAAATTAAAGATTGCAAGTAACAGGGCCGGGTGCCAGGAGTCTCAGAAAAGAAAAGAAAAAATATCCTTGATTAGCTAAACTGTTTGCTTTGCTATATAAAAACTGACCTCCTTGAGGAGCCCTGAGCCCTGGCCTCCTGGGTGTCTGAGTACGTGCGGGCAAGCCACTGCCATGCCAATGGCAACACAAATACTTCAGCAGGAATATTCTGCCCCACGGATTTCACAGAATCACAGAATCACAGAATCACAGAATTTTCTAGGTTGGAAGAGACCTCAAGGTCATCGAGTCCAACCTCCAACCTAACGCTAACAGCCCTCCACTAAACCATATCCCTAAGCTCTACATCTAAGCGTCTTTTGAAGACTTCCAGGGATGGTGACTCCACCACTTCCCTGGGCAGCCTGTTCCAATGCCTCACAACCCTTTCTGTAAAGAAGTTCTTCCTAACATCTAACCTAAAACTCCCCTGGCTCAACTTAAGCCCATTCCCCCTCGTCCTGTCACCAGGCACGTGGGAGAACAGGCCAACCCCCACCTCGCTACAGCCTCCTTTAAGGTATCTGTAAAGAGCAATAAGGTCACCCCTGAGCCTCCTCTTCTCCAGGCTGAACAAGCCCAGCTCCCTCAGCCGCTCCTCGTAGGACTTGTTCTCCAGGCCCCTCACCAGCTTCGTCGCCCTTCTCTGCACCCGCTCAAGCACCTCGATGTCCTTCTTGTAGCGAGGGGCCCAAAACTGAACACAGTACTCGAGGTGCGGCCTCACCAGAGCTGAGTACAGGGGGACGATCACCTCCCTAGCCCTGCTGGTCACGCTGTTCCTAATACAAGCCAGGATGCCGTTGGCCTTCTTGGCCACCTGAGCACACTGCTGGCTCATATTCAGCCGACTGTCCACCATCACTCCCAGGTCCTTCTCTGCCTGGCAGCTTTCCAACCATTCCTCTCCCAGCCTGTAGCTCTGCTTGGGGTTATTGCGCCCCAGGTGCAGGACCCGGCACTTGGCCTTGTTAAACTTCATGCAGTTGACCTCAGCCCATCGGTCCAGCCTATCCAGATCCTCCTGCAGAGCTTTCCTACCCTCAAGCAGATCGACACACGCACCTAACTTGGTGTCATCTGCAAACTTACTGAGGGTGCACTCAATGCCCTCGTCCAGATCATCGATGAAGATATTAAAGAGGACCGGCCCCAGCACCGAGCCCTGGGGGACGCCACTAGTGACTGGCCTCCAACTGGACTTGGCTCCATTCACCACGACTCTTTGGGCCCGGCTATCCAGCCAGTTTCTAACCCAACGAAGCGTGCGCCAGTCCAAGCCAAGAGCAGCCAGTTTCTTGAGGAGAATGCTGTGGGAGACGGTGTCAAAAGCCTTGCTGAAGTCAAGGTAGACCACATCCACAGCCTTTCCCTCATCCACCCAGCGCGTCACTCTGTCATAGAAGGAGATCAGGTTCGTCAGGCATGACCTGCCTTTCATAAAGCCATGCTGACTGGGCCTGATCGCCTGCTTCCCCTGCAAGTGCTGCATGATGACTCTCAGGAGGATCTGCTCCATGAGCTTTCCTGGCACTGAGGTCAAACTGACAGGCCTGTAGTTTCCTGGGTCTGCCCTCCGGCCCTTCTTGTAGATGGGCGTCACGTTTGCTAGCCGCCAGTCGATTGGGACCTCCCCCGATAGCCAGGACTGTTGATAAATCATGGACAGCGGCTTGGCCAGCTCCTCTGCCAGTTCCCTCAGTACCCTTGGGTGGATCCCATCTGGCCCCATCGACTTGTGCACATCTAAGTGCCGTAGTAGGTCACCAACCAGTTCTTCATGGATAATGAGGGCCACATCCTGCTCCCCATCCCCTTCCACCAGCTCAGGGTACTGGGTATCCAGAGAACATCCGGTATTGCCGCTAAAGACTGAGGCAAAGAAGGCATTGAGCACCTCCGCCTTTTCCTCATCTCTTGTAACTAAGTTTCCAGTCAGGCCAGGTGCAAATGCTTCATCTGGCAGCAGCTCTGCCTACCTTAAGCCAACAGCGCCTTACGTTTTATCCAGCCTGGCAATACACACTTTCCCTTTTTCCCCCAATCGCTGCAATAATCCCGGTTCCATTAGCTACGTGTGAATGTCTGTGTTGAAGGGAACCGCTGTCTCTCTGAGCATGACTTTGCAGGGGGCAGATGAGGGGCAGAGCCAGCATGACAAAAGCCCACTCCTCCAGCCAAGCTCAGCACGGCCGCAGGAGGGACAGAAGGGCTTTTCCTCTGTGCTGAGGTCTCCACAGACCCAGGTCTGGCTACAGCAGCCAGTGGGGCAAATCTGCTTCCTCCAGCCCCTCTGGAAACAGAGCTCTGTCTGCTCTCCTCAGGAGTCCCCACTCCCCAGGGAATATCTCCAGCCACCTGCCCCAGGGGCTCTGCCTTGCACAACAGATGCTCTAGCACAGAGAGCCTCAAGGAAAACCAGAGACCAGGCTTGACAGTCACCATCTTAATGCAAATATGGTCATTAACATCATCATTTGCGTTAGCCACTGCTATTAATAATGTTTTCCTTCTTCTCATCCATTCATGATGGCATCGCTGACTTGAACCATCCCTGCGGAGGGGGGAATTCTAGAGCTATGGGGAATGTGCTTGAGCACCTAACACTTGGTGGGTGTGCTTCTAGTGCCTGCTGATATGTCTGAACACAAGTTGTTCTGTCCCAGACACACGTGAAAGAGGATCCATCACAGCCAGAGCTGCTTGGAGAGCACAGACAGGGATAGTTATATGTGGAAACATCAGCTCAAACCTTTTGTCAGCAATTCCCTCACTTTTACTTGCAAAACTGTTACTTGCTCTCTTAAACACCCCTCTTCCTCCACTCCAAATCTGCAAAAATCTACTATGTACAATTTAAGTAACATAAAGACCCAAAGAGAAGAGCAGTTTTTTAACAGCAGAGGATGGAAGAATTGCAGGACTTCTTTGTAACGGAACAAGATTGAAACAAGCAATGTTTAACATTTGTAAAAACTTCTAGAGCTGAACTTCTCTAAACCCCTCTGTTACAACCCCAGTTTTACAGATGGAGCAACAAAGAGGTGGTTGTATGCACAAGGCCTCTAGAAGGCCTGTAGACATAGAGCTCAGTTCCTGGAGTGGGAATCTATATTCAAGTTTGGGACTATACCTCACTGTCAAAAGCTGTTATCACATGGGTATCGAATTGCAGGGTTTCTTCTATAAACCAAAGCTTCTAATCTATGCTGAATAATTTTTGGGGCAGAGAATGTCCTTTCTGGCCTTTAAAATGCACAGGACTGCGGGGAGTACAAAACATGCCCATATTAAACTGTTCTAGCTGTCTTTGTTTGAGTATATTAATAAAGATGAGGAAGGTCAGATGGAGGCAGTTTGCCTTGAGTGCAAGGCTGCTGAACATTTGAGACTTGCTGTGCTTACAGGTGTATTCCAGCATCCTCTCTGAGGAAGAAAACAGATTTTAAACCCAGGCAAAATCAAGCAAGCTTAACTCAGGAATGTGAGAGCACAATATCAGAGGGATGTCACTAAAAAAAGAAGAAACAGTGACAGCTACTTTCTGTTCATACTGCACTGTTCATCCAGGAATATCAAAAGTCTTCCAAAATGCCAATGAACTCTCAGTTCACCCCTTTGGATGGCTGAGTGCTACTGTCTGCATGTTACAGATGAAGAAAGAAAGGCACAAGAGGCTGTGCAGCCATTGCGTAACACAGTGGCATTAGATTTTGGGTGAAGCTGCCTTGTGCAGTCAACACACGCCTGATTTAGACATCATGTGATGTCTAGTTTCGGTAGCATTGTCCATGGCCAAAGGTGGTCCAGGGCTTCTGGTCTCCTTTTTTACCTACTAGGCAACACAGTCATTTTAGTCCTTTGTACAGGGTTCAACAAAAGGGGAGAGCAAGTTACCAAATTGTTCCTGATTTGAGGCTTCTCAATTTGAAGAATCTGCAACTGTTGACGTATGGGTTGGTTGGTTGTGCTGATGAAGTGAGATGTTCCAGAGGCAGGAGAGTATCAGAGTAGAAGGTGAAGGCAGGCAGGAGTCCGAAGGAGGAGACGAGGAGACTGTCATGCGCCAGAACACAGTGCCTAGGACATGCTACTTAAAAGTACACCCAGTATTCAAAACCATGCTAATGCCGCCAAAATGCAAGCAGCCCCTTATTAACTGGGGAGAGAGAAATGGAACATGAATAGTTTCTGAGCATGAGCAAGCTGCACGCACAGGAACAATTTCCACTGCTAGCTTTTAATTCTGCTGGCTTTTTTGAAAGAATCTGCCTCCTATTCCAGCACGATCAGAATGAAGGCATGGGATTGCAGTATGATTGGCATAGCAAAAATAGGAAAACAACAATATGAAATGGGAGTCTGTCACATAAGTAGAGTGTATTAAACTGATTCCATACAGTATTTTCATCCCCAAGTGCTTGAGAAGTTTGTGTATAAATGAATTACTTCCCTGTGGCTCAAATGTAGCCACCTCTGTGCTGAAATGCAGTTGTCCTCGTTGTGCATCCAGTGCTTAAGCTGCTTGTGAAAGATTTGCTTTATTATGCATCTGGTTTCATCCGGCTGTTCATAATAAAATGAAGGCTTTGCAGCACCTGATTCAGATTCACAGACTGGAAAGGGCAGTTATTAATGCCAGAGGTCCTAAAATCACTGAGTTTTCCAAATCAAAATTCAGAAAAGGTATGTTAATATGCAACTGCAAACAGTTACAACCAATCACATAAACGTTGCTTGTTGAATCCTGAGGACCTGGCAGCATTGCTTGCATCTCCAGAGCTGGAAAATCGCTGCTACAGTTGTTGGAGTGGCATTTTGTTACGTGTTTGCTGTGTCCTGGACTCTGTTTCTTTACTATTCTTCCACACCCCCATGACTGAAGGGGAACCCTTGGAGATGACAAGGAGTTGAAATACTGCAGGAATGAAAAGAATTTCATTTTTCTGTCAAGCAAAATGTCAGTAGTTAGCATATTTCCTTCACATGTTCCACCTTAGTATATCAGACCTAAAACCAGATCACAGCATAATTCCACACTTTTGCTCAGTGATTACCAACTTCTTTTGATACTATTTCCTACCATCTCATTCGATTAGGAATAGTGGGAACTAGAGTGGTAGAGCCAAATCTGTACTATACTGAGGATGCCTTGCATTTAGTTATTCCTACTACCTTGTTAGAGCTTATTTACCTTAGCAGGTACAGTATGTGTAGTAACAATAAACTTGATACACCCGGCCATCTTCTTACTTCTAGGATCTTATAGTAAGGTTACCTCAGGAAAGTAGAAATAACAATCAAGAGAGGGTATACAATTTCTCATACATTTATTCATACTTTATCTGAAGTCAGGAACAAGGCTGAGAATATTCTGTGATGGTCTCATATACTTTCTGCTGGATCTCATCCCCACCATAAGCAAAATTTTTAAGCAAATCATCACCTACAAAATCTAGCTCTGGACTTTGCATCATTGCATTTTCATCAAATGCTCTAGGGATTAAGTTTGAACCTGCCAAATCCCTCATAATCTGCAAATCATAAATTTGTAACTGGAAAAAAACCTTTGTGTTCATGAGGAGAGGGGGGTTGCCAGGCCATTTTGGCAATTGCAGCAAGTGGCTTATGGTCAGTTTTCTAACACAGGCTTCTCCTAAAAAAAAAAAAAAAAAAAAAAAAAAAAAAAAAAAAAAAAAAAAGACAGGAAACCTTTTACGTTTATGGGCAAATGCCAAATCCTTCTTCTCTGTTTGAGCGCCCTGACACTTAGCTTTTTTACTGTTCATTGCACAGAAATTACTGACCTGCAGATCTGAGCATATAGCTGCAAGAGGATTAGCCCAGTTCTCTTCTGGGGACAGCTCTGTCTCACATGTGCTGCTAAGATACCTCGTGGCTGCATCCTTTTCCAGTTTCTGGAATTGTTAAGATTTGTAGTCAAAGTCTACTGGATGTCTTTGTACAGCAGTGCCCTGGGGTTGTCAGGTCACGCAGCCAGGTCATACACCCATCTCCTGGGGCTTCCATTCCAACAAGTCCTTGTGCCTTCTGCTTCTGCATGCAACCCAGCTCCTCTGTAACCTTGCTGCACACATTGCTATGACATGTCTCTCACCAGCGTTTTATATCTGTTGCAAAAAATTAGCATTTTTGCCTTTCTAACCCTGCTTTGTTTCTTCTCAGGGCAGCTCTGAAGCCTTTTACTGTTATTCTGTTGTTTTTCTGTTTTCTTTTCTTTTTTTTTTTTTTTTCTTTTTTTTTTTTCTTGCTGATCTTAACATCATCTGATCTGTGTAAATGCTGAAAACTTGGTCCATTATCAAACATCTGCTGTATTTTTGGAGAAATGTCTCAAGTTTGGTGAAGCAATCCAAATCACCAGAAATTGTGATTCTCAACTTGCACAAAATGCGTGCTCTGTTTTTTAAGGGTTTCTGCCAGACCCTGCTGACACATGAAGCATAAGAAAATATTTGGCATCAGCCACTTCCCCAGAGGTTTTTCCTCTTGTAGGTAGTGGAAAATGATCCCTCTGTACACATGTATTCAATTCTTTTAGGTCTATTCATAAGCGAAGGTTTCATCTCTTTTTTTAGTATACCCATTCTGATGGTTTCGCTATGCAGTTTGTGGTAATGAATATATTCACCTCCTTTTTTAGCCTCTGCTTCAGGGCACAGGGAACCATGCCAGGGCTGTAGGTTGTGGAGCAGCCCTCAAACTGTTTTTCAATGACTTGATCCCCCAGCTCTCCAAAGAGAAAGGCCTCTTGAGAAAGCAAAAGACTGGCTCCCTCTTCTCTTACATTATTTTTGAGTCTGTCGCTTACCTAGCTGCTGACTTTCCAACCTCCTCGCAGGAATGAACTTAATGCTGTTAGTCCAGGGTTTTACCAGTTTCCACTGAGGCACAGCTGGTGCTCACGCTGCTGCTGGCAACGCAGGCTCATGCCCCAGTAAGCGCCTGAGGGCCAAGAAATGTCACTGCCTTACCGGGCACTGGGAGCCCTTCATACTTCAGACCCTGACCCCCCTGTGCCCCTTTATACCTCAAACACCTCCCTGTGCCCCTTCATACCTCAGATACCTCCCTGTGCCCCTTCATACCTCAGATACCTCCCTGAGCCCCCAGCCCCTCTCCACAGGGCTCAGTACTGCAGCCCTTCAGGGTGTGCGTCTCGTGGTGGCACCCTCCAAAGAACAACAGGACAGACCCTGCTTGCTTGGGTTCCCTACCCAGGCATATGCCAATGCCCCCAGTTACTGAGAGGGCACTTGGGGTTTGTTGCACTGAGCGACAGGGGGAAGGGCCTGCCCTGAAACTGAGCGCGTGGTTCCTCTTCACACCAAGTTCAGGGGAGGTTCAGCTCCCAGCCCAGCTTTGGTTACCGGGGAGGCTCAGCGAAGCAGAGCTATAAAGCAGGCCAAATGCAAACATTTGAAGCTCTGTGGCCCCTTGCAAGGGAACTATGCTGTGTCAAATCTCAACAGCTCACACTTACAGCCATGTCATCATGGAGCATGAGCACACAACTGTTGTTAGAAGAGAGCGAGTGAGAAAAAAATAATAAAAAGAGAAAATGCAAGAGGCTTAGGAGGCCCCTGGTTTCCTTAATGGAATTAGCCCTTCCTTTATGAATTCCAGGGCTAGATGCTGTAAATGTGATTCACATACTCCCTCCCCTCACCAAAGCAGAAAGATCTGCTAGACACATGTTCGGAGTGGAGCAGGGGAAGATATGACGTGACTCGAGAGCCTGGAAGGCTAAAAGGAGTAGATGGGGGAGAGCTCTGCAGCCCTTGATCTTTGTAAGATTTACTGCCTTTGCCTCTTGCAAAGATCTTTTTTTCCTGGAAAATTGCTAGCTTCTAGCAATTTAAAAAAAAAAAAAATTGGCTGGGGCAGTAAACAAGATCTTTGAAGGGGGAAGGAAGCCAAGAGAAAGTCAGGCCCATTAGTCACGCAGCTGCATTTCCTGTCACAAAGGACCCCAGTTGAGTAATCACTCAAAATATGCTTATTATTTTTTCCTATTTTATTTCAACTTTCAGCCTGCCAATACCTACTGTAAGAAAAAAATTAAAACAAGAAAAAGAAAAAAAATCTTTTAGCCTCAGAAGGGAAAACAATGTAGAAAGAGACATTGATTTACATTATTTTTCCTTTTCTTTAATTTTCATAGCCTAAAAACACTTCAGTCATATGAGACAAATGCATGTAGCGTAGAGTGGGTCTGAGGCAGTCCTGGTGTTTTCAGGGCACATAATTTCAGCATGAGTGTGAGTGTCAAAGTTGCTACTCTCCACATCCAGCTGCTACCATTAATTCATTGTACAACCTTGACTGAGTCATGAAATGATTTATCTGCAATTTATTTTGGCCATATGAAAGGTAAAGATGGTAATAGCTTCTGCATAATTGTTTTGTCAAGCTTCATTAATAATGCTTATAAGTAACATTGAGTCTTCTGATGAAAGCTTTGTCCACTGTCCGAAGGAAAATCGAGTGAGGATTGAAAAGATGTAGACTTGTAATTTAAAGCAGAACGTTCTTATGAATGTATTTAAATGTATAAATGTATATATATATTATTTTTTATAAGATGTGAAAATAGGAACAAGGTTGTGAAATAGAAGAAGGAAAATCTTGCTGACGCTCTCTCTCTTGAGACACTCAAGGCAGAAGAATAGAGCAGACGTGTCATAGGGAACAACCCCTTTTGCAGTGTTGGAATAGAGCACGTCACAGAGTGACTATACCACTTCCCCATCTCTAGATCTTGGATTAAAAGATGCTGTCTCTGGTCAACCTGGTACCAGCTTCAAAAAGAAGCCACAGATACATGAAGAAAGCAAAGCTGAAAAAATACCGTTTTTCCAGATTGCTGCAAAGAAAATACCTCTTTTACCAACAAACACAACTCCAGAATACCAAATTCCACATTTTATTTACTCAAAAGTAATGAGTGTGGTGACCAGGCCACCTATAAAGAATGACCATAAGCAAGCATCAGGGCAGCTGACAGTTTGTAGCCTACATTCCTGATTGGGGTACCTGACTGTATGGCTGTATGAAAATGATTACAAAGGAATAAATTCCTTTTTGTATTGCTGTATAAGTAGACAGTAGGTGATTGCAGTTTATGGTACATAATAACATGACTTCAAATACTGCACAAAAAATGAAGCTTACATTTGCATGTAAGTGACTAGTAATGTCATGTAATTCTCTAATTTGCACACATTTGATACCACAGATGTGCAACGTTTTTAAAACCACAGCTTATGAGCAGATGTGATTTACCCAGCAATGTAAATCACAGCTTCCTAACGCTAGTTAAAGGGTGCAAACACAAACAAATGTGAGACTTACACAATTTGGTTTAAGAGAGATTTTGAAATGCTGTTTGCATATATTTTGTAAAGCAATTCAAAATAATCATATGTGCTTATTTACACTGAATGGAAAAGTAAGACTCTTGTGAGTCATGATCCAAATATGAAAAGTTCTGCTCCAAATTATGTTTCTAAAGTTCATCCTTTGTCTTTCCAAATGGCAGGCAGGGCGAGCTGTGCTCCTCCATGGGCACACAAGTGTACACTCCCTGGTTTGTGGTCAGAGCTAACACCAAGCCATGGGGGTGGTCTGCTGCTCTCACACCAGATGACTTTCACTGCTACATATCCCAGACTACTGGATCCCCACATCATCTAACATTCTGTGCGACAGCCATAGTTTTGTCCCTAAAACGGTCTCTGCTGCCATGTGGGCTTATAAATCCATTTCCAGTGATTATTGGTATCCTCGGAGTTTAGAAATTATATACTGGTAAGTATGAATGAGTGGAAATAATTAGTTTACAAGAGCAACATAAACTTTGAACATTTCCTTTTATGAGTACCACTGTATGTTATATTTCCTATACTATGGTTATAGGTATGTATAAATCACACTAGCATCTGATATATCAGACTCTGTAATAAATAGCTACCTATAGAATTAATTATACCTGACCAGTATTTGGGTAGCAACCAATAGTTATTTATTTACCTGCCTGTTTATCTTAGGATATGTATGGCTCTATAGTATCTGGGTATCTCCAAACCTCTGAACTTTTGATGTACTTGTTCTCTCCACACAGGCCTGATGTAGATTAGTACAATTAGCTCTGTATACGTGTGCCAGTAAAGTCCTAAGATGAATGACTAACCCAGAATAGCCTCAGAAGTGTATGACTTCTTGATTCACCTGCTGGATGCAAAGAACTTCTCTCTTGCATAGATGGGAAGCTGAGTCATAAAGAAATAGTTACGTGCCCATAAGCACATAGATAGCAACAGAGAAGGAATCAGCTCATCGTATACAGAGCTTCAGTCCCTGGCTGTGTGTATTAAATTACTCTCTCCTGTCTTCAGTGAACTGATCATATCTGGTAAAATTGCCAGCAGTTGTTGCTCGTTGCAGTGTGGTACTTCTGTGATGTGCATGGAGGGGACCTAGAAAATAATTGCTTATTAAGCTACATTAAACAGCAAACAGGGCAGTTGCTTAGTACATTGACAACTGAACTTGTCAGCCTTTCTACTGAACTGCTGAATGAATTTGGGCAATTCCTTCACATCCATATACTGGCATTGATCTAATTTAATATAGGGATAACACACTTGGAGCTCCAGGCACAAAAATTGCTGTATAGTCCTGCTCCAATTCTCATTTAAGACAGTGGAATGAGAATGCAAAGGGAAGGTACAGGGAAAATAGTATTTTTTTTTTCCAATTAATTGAATGAAGCTTCTGTGGGACAATTCAAAAATCTCCCTTCTGAAACAAGCATGGCTGGTAAGAAAATTTTAGCATCAAGTTGCATGTTGTCAGAGGACATGTTGATGCAGGGCTGTTGTGCTAGGGATGGTGCAGGCTTTGCAGCTGTGATTTAGGGCTTCTGCACCCCTCAGCCCATGGATAGGCCTGTTGTAGAGGGGCTTCTGGTCTGTGTAGACTCAGACCTCAGGGCTGAATGGAGCTTGCATTGGGGCCAGGGAAAATGCAAGTAGAACCGAGGTGTGGGGGCTGCTACTGCTGGCTGTAGTATCTTAACATCTGTTTAGATGCTGAAACAGAGTCCTCTGGGTCTGCCTCAGAGCTATTTTCTTCTCCTCCAATACAGCATAGGATTGTGGAACTGAGCTACATGTAGCCGATTAACTTCACTTTCAGAGCAAAACTGACTATGAAAGAGTTAACCTGACTAATGGCAACACTTCAGTAAGAGTGAGGGAGGTGGAACTCAAGTCCCAAGTCTTAATAAAATGCAGGTGTTTTATTGTTAGGTTAAGAACTCCTAGTCTAAGACTTCAGCAAGCATTTAAAAACAAGGAAAAAATGTGCTGTTGAATAAGAAACTTGGAAAGGCAACAACGGGCCGTGCTAGGCATTTATGGAGAGTGCGGCATTCACTGGCTAAGGCCTACCATAAAGTTCACAGAGGGAAAACAAAACACATAAACATTACATGAACGACACCTCTCACAACATGCATCTGGCCTCCGATGTATTACACCTGGGACTAACTTCTGACATTTTCCTTTCCACCATCCTGGCTTGGCTCTTACTGCCCCCCTACAGAGTATTTCTACAAACGCTCTCCAACTCTTCCTCCTCCTCATTTCCTGGTCTGTTTGTGGAACCTATGGGGTGACAGGCAGCATGGGCATCACACTCAGCTACTCTTGCAAATGCTTTCTCTGTCAGGGATGGGATTTTTTATTTTTTTTTTTTTTAAAGAGCAAATGATTACTATTGTAGAGCTAGCTAGTTAAAAGAAGTTGTAAAGAAATCACTTATCACTGTGTTCTCTTTCCTTTTTCCTCCTTATCCCAAGGAAGCAGAAAATTTTGGGGAGCATTTTTCAGTAAACTACACCAAGTTTCAGTCACAAAGTTGAGAGATTGCCCTGAACTTTGAGCTCTAGCTTTAAGTTCTCCATGTGTTTGGAGAACAGTAATAGTTATGACTTAGTAAAGGGAAGTAGAAAATGATGAACCAGTGAAATCTGAATGTACTTATAGTGGCTCAAGGCCTAAGACAGACAGGTGAGATACTAGCAATACTAAGTGAAAGAACAGAAATGACATACAGAAAACTCTAAGAGAATAAAAATGAAACTGATGGAGCTGTTGAGCTTATAAACATGAGTACGTGCGAGCTCTCATTTACATGGAGCAGAGCTCTTAGGACAGCCTGAGCAAATAATTCAGAAAACCAAAGAACAAAAATCAAAACCCTCTGTAATCACAGCCGGAAACCCAGAAACCCAAACAAGCCCACGCTGTGTGCCCTGAGTGCACCACTGCACTGCGTCCTTGCTGCAGTGGCTGTACTGGGCCCTCTGTACCGGTGGGCAGGAATGGGGGCATCAGGCAGGCACGGCACAGGTGAAGAAGGAAGGTGAAGTGCAGATCCAACCTCTTCTTCACACACCTTTAAGAATTACCCTTCTTGACTCCCAGCCATCATCGAAAACAGGTGTATTTAAAAAGAAGCTTCTTGTTAAGATGCAATGGAAATGCAGACTGCAGTTTAACAGGGAGCCCAAGAGTAGAAATCTTCATTAAGAGTATCCCAGAAATCCTTGTAGGAATCTTTGTGTTGGCCTGCTTGTGCATGGTCTCATGGGGACCATCAAGCAAGAGAAGTCTCTGTCAGCATCTGCTAGCTGCTTCTAATTTTAGATCTTCCCCGGCCTTTTCCTTTCCTCCTTTGCTTGGTGAGACTGCTTTTCATCCCACTCCTACTCTCCTTTGCAGCTGCTGGTTCCTGTTACTGTCTTGTGTCAGCAGTTCTCAATCTTCTCAGACAACCCCGCTGTTGTTTGTGCTGTGCTACGTGAGGGAAACAGCCCATGCTTTCTGTTCCCTCCTGAAAAGTCACCACACCTCAAGCTCCAGCAAAGCTAGGCAAGCCCCTGTTCAGCACAAACCCTGGCCAAATCCAGCACATCAGATTGCAACAACTGGCAGTGCCTCTGGTCTCAGTGCAGGGAAATATCCAAGATCAAAGCTAGAAGCCTGGCTTATTTTTTCTGTCATCAAATTGGCCTTTTTTTTTTTTTTGTCTTTCTTTCTTTCCAGTCTTACAGTTATTGTTATCTTTTCTGATGTGTGTTATCTCTGTGAGTCACTGAGAAATAGTGGATAGATTTGCAATAATATATGTACAGCCAGACCAAAGTGTTTTCAAATTAGCTTGTCTCAACTTTGAAATAATAATGATGTCAGTCGCTGAAATATTCAAGACAAATACTTTATACTAGTACTAAGTATTAAAAATAATCGCTAGCCTTTAGGTCTCATTTCAGGAGTTGGACTCAATGATGGTTGTGGGTCCCTTCCAACTCAAGATATCCTATGATTCTATGATTACCCTTGCAGATACTGTCAAATCATCCATATGATGCAAAATAGAGCAACATTATCCTCTAAATAGAGCAACATTATTCCTGTGCTGTAAAATTGTCTTGTATTTGACTTAAAGAACTGACTGATGATCTTAGCATCCTGTTTCTTATTCCTCTGTCTTTGCATGTTAAAAGTTCCCCTTCCAAATTTCATTTCCCTTGTGTATAGTTATTTTAAATGCCTGAAAAGAAAAAAAAAATCCTTTACAGCTTTCTTCTTTACATATAAAATGCTGTAGTTAACTACTTGTAAAAGAAACAAAGATCCCCGTTCGAGAGAATAATAAATTGGTAACTCATTACAGGGGAAGTGGGGAGGAGGGTGACAAGACCGAGATTTTGCCAGTAACATAGAGAACTGAAAAGATTAAACTCAGAATATTGGGGAAAAAAAAAAAAAAAAAAAAAAAAAAAAAAAAGCAAAACCTTTGCTTTTCTGCTGCCCTACCTATAGCAACTTTTTGGGTGTATTTCAAGAAATGGTTATTTTTAACCTTATTCTCCTTTTTTTTTTTTTTTTAAGTGATGTAAAGAATGTTTACCCTATTTTTTATTTATTTATTTAAATTTCTTGTAGCCTGGCCTAAAGGGTTTCAGCCTTGTACCTTTCACAGGTGACCTGGAGCTCTTTTGCTGGGTGTGAAAATGCCTGAAGAGCTTATGTGTAGAGCAATGGCCTTCGTTTCACATCAGGTTAGAAATGAGTTCAAGGGACAGCAGTGCAAATGCCCCCACCCATGGCAGGGCTCAGAAGGGATAGGTACAAGCCAGTAAAAGCTGTTTGCTTTCCCTTTCCCTTGCATTACTGTGGGATACTTGCAAACATTTAATTAAAGCTATTGTATGCATGCTTAACTGGGAGCTATCTGTGGTTCCTTGAAACCATTACACAGGAGCACCAAAGAAAATACAAGGGAGTCACTGAAGGAAAATACAAATGAATTAGAAAAGCATAGCAACCGAAGAATACATTTCCCATAATACAACAGTCAAAGGTCATGAGGCCACAGATGCTCAGTTGCTCATGCATATCTTCTATTCTCTCCACTTGCATGCCTGCTCCGGAGAGGGCAAAGATTTAATGAGGATGGGGCTAGCTTTAGCAGTTCTCACCCTTCCTCACACCCCACATCTGAAAGAGCATTGAAAGCCTCTTTGAAGATGGAATAGACGCACATTGAACTGTCCCAGTGCACACACACAATCTGGGGTTTTCTCATCAGGTACAAAAATACAAGGTGACCGTTCTCTTCCGGCTTTCCAGAATACGAACAAAGCTGCTGAATCAAAGACTTATTGAATTTAGGCTGGAAAGGAGTTTCTCCACTGCATCTGTCTTTTCAATCTGCAGTAGCTGCCCTTCTCAGAGTCAAACAGTTTCTATTAGTCAGGTCGTTTTTCCTCAGTCCTTATGAAAAAATCCTGTTCAGTCAAAACAGCGTACTATTTACAGGAAGCTTGGCAGGGTCAAAAAGTGACTGCAAAACCAATCTCTTGTTAAAACACATACATTATCTGCTCTGATGTACATACTATTAGAGCTCAGCAATCTCTGATTTGATATCAGGACCTTGAAGGTGATTTCAGAGTCAGATTTGTTAAACTTGGCGACGTTATGCGTGTTATCATGTGTCATTAGCAGAGCTAACTTAGTCGCTCCAAGTCCCACTTAATCTATCCAGCTCACTACCCACAGCTTCTGACCTACTTAGTCACTTCCTGTCTTTGATTTTCACCTTAAAGCCTCTTTTCTGTGTTGGCCAGTGACTGCCATTTAATCTTAATCAAACTTCCTTGGGCTTCCATTACTGTCAAGCACAACTCCTCACGCTGTACTGCGCACCCTTCTGAGTGCAAGAATGTTGATTTGCAGCCAACAGTCTACCTCTTCTCTTGTGCTCTAAGTTCATCTTTGCTTTGTTTTTCTTCCTGTATGAGTCACTCCTTCCCCTCTTTGAGACATCATGCCACGCTTTGTTCCCCCTCCCTCCTCAGTGATGGAGAAGCCACCATATCCACCGCTTCTGTAGAGACCTGGTACATGTACATCGTCGTGTCCACACAGCTACCACGTGCAGGTTGAGAAAAATTGCTGAAAACTAAGAAATGGAGTTGGCCACAGGCTGCTACAGAACATCAGTTTTTTTAACATGAGAACATTTGATGGCAATAGCAACTGTGTGTAACCCATAGGAGAGGTGTGCAGTCTCTCCTCACGCGTGTGCTCTCTCCCAGCTCTTTTTTCAATATAAGCACTTTTCCTTTTTCCTCTTCCTACTTCTGTGCTCATCAGCCTGTACTCGTACTCTTGATTTTCTGTTGTTGATGTTAGCATGCAGGGGCTATAAGATCATTCACCGAGGGCAGCAGCCTAGTCCTCCTAATAAGCAGAAAATACCATGCATATTGGAAGGAGGAATTAGCTACAGGCCGTTCTCATTAAGCCTCTCCTTCAACTTATCTCAGCTCAAATTGTATTTTTGAACTGCAGTCACTATACGGCATTGTAAGCTGAAAACAAGCACTTGAGCCCTTTCCAGCGAGGCTTTGAGTGGCCCTGATAGGAGGCATGGAGGAGAGATAAGCAGTGCATTGAAGTTGCAGTATCGCTGTCGCTGAGGGCAAGGAGTGAATGGAAACATACCCTCCCTCTGGCACTGCCTTGCTCCGGCCGGGGGGAGAGGATCAGGCCGAGCAGCTCCAGTTCACACGCGGCAGGAGTCAGCGGCCTCTCAGCTGATGACAGATTAGACTCGGGGCCTGCTTAGTGGGAACACTGTGATTAGACCTCAGCAGCATCTGTCTCCAGCACTGAAGGAATTACTGCTGCAGGCTGCGATTTTCTCAGCAAGCTGTAATTATACCAGGAACCTCATTCCTGCCATTTTTCTTGACAACTTGAGTGCAAAAAAAAATGCGGGTGGGTGAGCAGAAATTGCGAAAGGAGCGGGAGAGAGACACCTGCTTATTTTCGTTCAGCTCATTTCACTCACTTTCCCTGGGTTTCTGAGATGCGTACGAACCACAGCCTGTTCTTCCTCAAAGGTCAGTGCCGAGGTTTAACTCCCAGCAGCTGTCCTGCCACCCACCCACGCTGACAGGACACGTCCTCTCCATGCTCTTAGGCAACACGGCACCCGGACCAAGTGAGGGTGCTTGCAGGAGACACCCAGCAAGCCCAGCCCTGGCAGTGCCCCTCGGCCCCCTCCCAGGGGAGCAGCGGTGAGGGGGCCAGGCCCTGGTCACCCCCGACCGAGAAGGTGCAGCCTGGGCAGAAGTGGGGCTGTTGGAGATTGGGCAGGGTGGGTTTGAACCTGGAAAATGAGTTTGAACCACAAAGGCCGTGCCTAGACTAGGACCTAAGCCTCTGAACGGTGTTGGGTTGTATGCGGTAGCTCTCTGTTTTAAAAGATGAACAGTTCCCAGTAACACCTGGTGAGTTTTGCCAAAATAATGATGTCAAAAACGAGCAGGACTTCTTTGTAAGATTTCTCTACTAGTAAAACACTTTCTTTTGTGTACTTGTAACTCCATACAAGCTTGATTGCCATTACTCTTTTCTTTGCTCAGAATATAAGGAAAACAGATATTTTTTCAGATTAAATCTAGGAGAGGAGGGCAGAAATAATGTATGTATTCCTTTCTTAACTTTCCTCAGGGCTTTAATGTGACTGACATACTTTGAAGGCAAGAGTGTCTTATCTGCGTTAAGCAATTTTACATCCAGGCTGTACTCATCTGGAAGAAAGCAGAATTGTTCCCTACCAGCACCCCGTCCCTCCATCCAGCAGCGTGTCGGGCAGGACAGCCAGGGGCGAGAGCGTGGCAGCAGCACCGCGGCCCCGGGGCTGGCAGCCCCAGCAGGCAGCATGCTGGCACGCAGATCGCCCGGCTCCAGAGCCAAATGTCTTCAGATACTGGTGGGAAAGACACACATCTGGAGTCGTCTGGAGCTGGCAAGAAAAGCTGTAGAGAAAGAGGAGAGAAAGGGAAGGTTGGAAAGAAAGTGGAAAGAACGCTCCTTGCACATTTTGCTTTCTTTTCCATCTGCTTGTGCGATGTTGCTGTGAGCTATTAAACAGCTGCAGGGCTCTGCCCCAGAAGGGGCTGTTTCAGCAGTGATGGAGAACGAATCCTGCAGCAGAGTGCTCTGGGAGCACCCTAGAACGAGTGGGGTGGTAGAAATGTTCCTCTGATTCACTATCACGCTAAATACCCTTGGGACCAGGGCACCTGGGGCAGCAGCCAGAGGCACTGTTGCAGCTCCCGAAGCCTCTGGCAGGCGCTGGGTGCTCCTGACCCATCCCTGGCGCAGTTGGTGAGTCCCCTCTTCTCCTCTGCCTCCCAGGCAGAACATAAGCCTTGCCTGCCAAGCCTCCGGCACTGGTTCTGAAATTGAAGGCGAGCGCATTGCTCAAGCAAAAGGTGTTTGCTGACTGCAAGACTTTGTAGCTTGGGGAGATAAGGGCGGTGGAGGAGGACTGGGAGCAGGAGGAGTGGGCATACTGTGACTGCCAAGGGCTGAGCAAGAGAGCTTTTTTTTTGCATCCATTCAGACGCTCAGCTATTTCCTGCTTGGTTCCTGCAGTCAGCATGCTCCACCTGCTTTTACTTAACCATTTCCTGTTTACCGCTTCCAAAACCTTTCTGGTGCGATCACTACGCTGCCAGTAGACTTCTATCTTCACAGTCCTTTTTGGACAGGCTTCACGACATTTTTTTCTTTCCCTCTTCTCTGTACAGACCGTTCAGACTGAGGCATTGAGGGGGTGGGGGGTGCGTGTATGTGTGTATGCATGTGTGTGTGCATTTCTTGGGGCCAAATTCAGTCATCACACAAGTCTGTAGTTTTGTCAGGAAAGCATTTGCTTGCTTGCTCATTCTTTCTCTCTCCATATGCCTGTTTTTCTTATCCTACTGCTTGCTGCTTTTTGCAGACTTATCAAAGCAAAAGGCAGTAGCACTGAAGGCAGGTTTCACTTTCTGTTGCATAGAGGGCTCTAGATATTTAGAAGAAAGACTCTTCCCATCACTTTCAAGAGTTAACAACTCTCCCACAAACAAGGGATTTATTTCCTGGATAGCTTGCCTAAGCTTCAAATTATTTTCTAGTTTTGAAAGAGACCGATTTCTTCTGGTTTGCTGTTCAGTTTCTCAGATGTGTAAGGCAAGGTATGAGGAGCAGGAAGGATCAGACAAAGAAAAATAAATCCCTTTGCTAGTGTAGATGGCTCCCACAAGTCCCCATCCCACACTCAGTCACGTCTTACAGAAATCGCCAGAAAAACATGCATGCTTCAAGTCTAGTCTCCTTAGCCATAGTATAGATAACACTGCAGCCAAGACTGAAATCAAATTTATTTGTCAGTGCTTTTGCTGTTTGTTTACTTTCTGTGTTTCTCTTCTGGAGCAGTGAAAATAGATTCTTCAGTTTCCTCTCTGGTTCTCATGCTCTTGCACAGCGCTGCAATGTTTGGGTTGCGGTGAGCACTGCAGGGGAATGTTCCCTTCTTAAAATAAATCATGGAAACATTTCTGTTGGAATCAGGGCTTGTAAAAGTTTATTTATTTTTCAATAAGAAGAATGTCGGGCCAGCTTTGACCTGACACTGTATCCCTTGAAAAGGATCAGGCCTGTGATGCACGTCGGTGTATATACACAGCGTATCTCTGCATGTACACACGCAGTATACATGCCAGTGGTACTCGTATAACTGAGCGCTGAAATCATCCTCCAAGAATGCTTGACATGTTGTCCCAGCCTGCATCAGACAGATCTCACAATTCCTTCGCTCACCCTGTTAGTGTAAGCTGGTGGTGCTTCGGCTGCAGGCTTCCCAGGAGAAGGCAGGGGGCTGGGAGCATAGGCTGGTGGTGTCTCCGAGCTGCTCCACACTGCTGGGATTTATGTGGATGGGCTCACGCTCCCTCACAGTTCTGAATATTTTAAGAAGAACACCAGCCCCCTGTTTCAGCAGTAGCATAAATATATACGGTAGCACACCTGTATGTGCTGGGAGGAATGGTCTGGACATCAGTGATGTCAGCCATCTGCTGCAGGCATCGTGCAGCTTAAATCAGAGTTTGCTAAAGTTGCCTTCAAGCTGTCTGAGAGCAGCTTTGGAATTTTCTTTTTAATTAGGAAAGGAAGCAGTTGTTTTCTGCACAGAAGTGTCTTTCAGATTGGCCCCAATATGTAGAACGGTTACTCTGGTTCCCATCCAGCCCCATTCATTCAATAGCTTGTGTCAGGGCACTTGTCACCAGTGGCATTTGCCCAGAGTGAGTCACACCCGCCCATGCAATGTGTGAGAGCTTTCAAATCTTTTTCATCTTCATTTTATAGGGTACAGCTCTGGCAAATTCATGACCGTATTGTACCACACAGCTCTTCTTACAGCAGCTTCTTTTCTTCTCTCCAGCTTTCCGTCCAAGGGGCAGCTTCTTCCAAAAGAGGCTCTGTGATTCAGTGCCCATCTTTGTTTTCCAGATGTTTCTTTCACCACTCTGCTTTCCGGTTGCATTGCAAATTCGGGTGCATTCAAAATATTTTTGCCTCTCCCCCACGCTTAAAATGGAGAAAAGCTGAAATATATGAAAATGTAGGAAGAATGAGAGTAGGGCTGCACCGGACTGCACAGGACTCTTTCCAGGAAATGGGTAGAAGGTTCATCAGATGAGTCACTGAAACCCTAGATGACTAAATTCTTGAAGAATAAACTGTCAGGAATATGATACTGGACAGGACATTCAGGGGGAAAGAGAAACTTCTTAAATAGCTCTTGTTTGTTTTCTGTTAGTGATTCATTCCTAAGGAAATTGCTGCATTTCTGGCCCGGGCCGGCAGCAGCAGGCAGGCGGTGCCAGCCTTCACGTGAAGCGTGCCGCTGCGCTCAAGGCCTCGCAGAGCCCAGTGTCTGCAAGGGATCCGGAGTGCTCGTGCTTGTCCTGCCCCCAGGCAGGCTCTTCGGCTGCCTTCCCCTGTCCCTCCCCACCCCGCAGAAAGGAGGATTCGAGACTTGACGTGTTTGGGTCACCACGAAGATGGGAGTGTTGAAGGCAGGGAGCCTGTGAGAGAAGGCTGTACAGAGCCAAAGTGAATAAAATAAGGCAGGGTCACCAGTGCAGTTATGCCATCTGAATCAATTTGCCTCTTTCTTAGCATACCAGCAGGTATGAGACCAAGAGGAAATGAAGGCATTAAAGCTCCAGTTCTAAGCTCCTTCTAAAAATTTCTCTCCCTCTACCTGCTCCAACCAGTAAACCAAGTTGTATCAATAAAATTGGCCCAAGGCTCTGAATTTGGATTTCAGAAAAGGTCTTGAGATTTTGAGTGCCAGTAACAACAGAAGCAGTCAGGCTCCCTCTGCAGCTACCTCCAGAGGAGCTGAACCAGCGCTCGCAGCAGCGGGAAATGTTTGCAGTAGTATCCGCGTGTGGAGAAACCCCAGCATTCCAGCAAGCCACTGCCAGTTCCCATTTTGGTGAGTTTGACCTAGAGCATTTAGCGTTTCGACATCAGTTCTGCGTCTCATAATGCTGTTTACGTAATGAGCTTTCATTTGGTTCCTATTAAAATCGTGGTACTTCTGCAAACCGCTGCCTGTAAATATCAAGCCACCCAGTTTTTCATTAGTTTGTGATATAGGAGGTAAACAGTCTGTCTGTAGGATGCACACCATAGTCACCTGGTAGAGGTGGCTTTTTCCCCTCTTGGACATGCAAAGTTCAGATCTCAGAAGCAGGAATGTGAAAGAGCTATTCAGGGTTACTGAATCCATCTCCTGCAAAACCACAGTGTAGTTACTCCCCGATGGATGTTCCCAGCTACTGTATTGATCAAAAGAGAATCTACATCTCCTCGTAGGCACGGCAGCAACAATTCTGCTAAGGGCTGCAGAAGTGGTGTGTGTAGCTCTCACAGATTGTCCCAGCGCCGCTGACATCTCCGAGGCAGTGCAGAGCGGTTCCTTGTATTATATATACCAGCACTTTGAAGAATTCAGTTTCAAATGTCTGAAACAATGGGGGTTTCACCGCTTCCTGTGGGAGCCTGTTCTGCAGCCTAACTCGTTTCACCATCTGGAGTGTTTTCCTGAGAGTCTGCCCACTTTTAGCTTTCTTTAGTTGTGCTTCCACTCTTCCGCCTTAAAGGTGACTCGCTAAACATTTCGTTGCACGAAATTCATGTTATATGGTGCTTTTTCCTTTTTTATGATGATCAGGGAAACCTGAAGGCTCGATGGCTTCTTCTCTTTGCCTTTCGTTCCTCAGAAATTGTAATTAGGAATGAATAATGTATTGCAGCTTTTCTATCCGGTCATCTCGACGACTTACCAGGAAGGTCAGCATCATTGTACTGTTTTTACAGATGAGAAAACTGAAGCACAGAGTAGGAGACTACTTGCCCAGGATCATTCAATGGGCTGGTGGCAAGGCCTGGGTTTTTAGCCAGTTCTCCACAATAGTGCCCTACTTTTTTTTACTTTTTTTTTTTTCCCCCTCCAGTCCAGTTCCCTTTGGCATTGTTGGAGTACCTAGCACAAGCTTTCCGAGAACTTTATTCAGAATTGTCATATTGTAACTGAAAGGCCAGCCTGCTGAATATTTAACAGTTACTATCCTTCCAATGTGTTCATTAAGCATCCTAATTAAGTAGAGATACATAAAACCAGCAAAGCATTTTAACAGACCGATTCAGTCCCTAGAGCCTCCGAACTGAATTTCCTTCAGCTAGCCTGTGCTTTCCTGGTTGCGGATTGTCCAAATTGAACACAGTTTGTATCAAGCATGCTCTTATCAGTGCGCTGCAGAGAGGTTTCCTTCCTCTTCGGTACCACCACGCTTACTTCACCTGTTATATTTTCCTTAGCTGTGGTTTTTGGTAAGCCTGTTTCTCAGAATCTGGGTAGCTATTGAACTATAAATCTTCCTATCTGGGGCGATAACACTGCAATCGGCACAGCACAGAGTGCCGTGCACAGACCAATATTTGGGCTGGTGCTGAGCAGGCTCACCTGGGCATCAGCAACACCTGCTCTCAGCAGCACAGAGCTCCTTGGGGGCTGCTTCCCCTACCTGAGGGGGACATGCCTTAGGGCTTCTGCCTGCCTGGCCTGTCATTTCAGTACCTTTGCTAGATCTGTCTGGGCACATGAGCGAGACCAGTTTTTTCTCTGCCACCACTTGGGAATGACAGGAGAAGCGGCCGCTATGGTGTGGCTGGCAGCCTGGTCTCCTGACTGCCCCATGCTGATCCCACTCTGAGCTCAGGGCACCGATCACGCGGGAGATGCGGCGCTTTGTACGGCTTGGGAACAGTAAATGAGAGCTATGGGTAGGACGGAGTTGTGTCTGAGGGCTAGCACATCAATGTCCCTGGCTGTCAACCACTTTCGAAGCATGCCAGTAAGTGAGCCAAGCCCTTACCAGCTGCGTTGTTTCCCCCACTTCTCCTCCAGGCCGCCCTTATTCCGGATATCATTGAGCCAGAGTTTGAGGATTTACCGAAAGCTGCGAGGCTGCTGTAGGTCACTGAGCACATTGTCTTTGCTTTCAGATTGAGTTTGAGAAATTACCAGCGGTGTCATGCTTATGCCTCCTGGCCATGTGAATAGAGGAAGCTAAGAAGCAACAATAGATTACATAAAGCAGGGAAATCCCCCTCAAACTTCTCCCAGACTATCTTAAACTGAAGTTGATTTGCATACATACACTACAAATAGCTTTGCAATGGCTTCTGGCCCCATGAAAGGGTTACATGTGCTTGCCTATAATCATTTAGGCCAGTTCCACCAGTTGAATCACTCAGAGAAAATAAAATAGGCTGAATGAGAGCCCATATAGAAACCCAAGCAGTTTTATGTAGCATCAGCCTACTTCAGGTAAGGACACAACTGGGTAACACTATGCCGTAGAAGATCAACGGGAACTGTTTGATACCTGGTAATAATGAGTGGTTATTCTAGAAAGCCAGTGCCAAAAAGCTATCTTAATGTTTATAATTTGTGATGACGGATGGATGGTGTCTTTCTTTGGCTGAACTTGCAACTGAGCTTCCAATACAAACCCTGCTTGGTGGAAAATGGACCTTACTGAAATCCAGGAAAAAGCTGTAGAGTCTTATAGATGAAACCTGTGACCCACTGCTTTTACAGGCTCTGAGATTCATTAGGCCTGGCATTCCTGCATGATGCTGTTCAAGAAGCAGTGGTGTTAAACATACTTGCAAAATTCCTGTGATTTTTTAAAAAGTCACAGTTTAACAGAAACAAACAAATGACCAAAAAAGAGATAGCGTAGTGAAAATGCATACTTACTGTGTTATCTCAGGCCCAGAAATCTAGTTGGCTAATCCAACATTTACAAAAATCTTTTACATCAGCTTTAATGTGCTAAGAATGACAATGTTTGTAAGCCTAGTGCATCATGACTGCGGAATGCCTAAATTCTTGAAGACAGATGGTATTTTCTGTTCCCTTGCTGAGGGACTTTATCAACTAAAAATAATGTTATTTTTCCCATTAACTGGTTTCTTATTTTGGGGGCTTTTGCAGCCGAGTTGTGGTTTTTTATTTGTGTATCTGTGTGTGTGTGTGTGTGTCTGTTTGTTTGTTGTTGTTTTGTTTTAATAGGATAAGGATATAAAGTTCCCAAAGTAAGAGTAGCTTCTTTGGAAAGAATTTGCTCACCTACTCCCTTTCTTAGCTTTCTGCAGGAACGTGTTTTCAGATAGGTTTACTGCCAGCCCTGTTGCAAGCAAGGCAGAGTGTAGGCAACTACACTGATTCTTTAGGCTCTCCCAGGAAACTCACAGAAAGGATTTTCTCTACATTTTTTTCTACATTTTCTCTACAGCTTACCTTGCCAACCTGTGTAAGCCTCATGATTCTTCTATAATATCCCCTCGGTTAATATTAATAATGTCATGGCCTGTTGCAGGGGAATACCATGCCTTGCACCCTCCTCCTTTCAGCTTTATTGACTTTCTTCAAGGCTTTGATACAGCCCAATAGGGATCGGCCCAGATAGGAGCTGGCTGTTCTGCAGGGTCCTTGGGGCAGAGCTTGTCACAACAGATCAGCTGTAGAAATCGGAAGAGAAGTACATATTTGAGTAGGAGCGTGATACCTTGCAATGCACTTAATAGCAGTGAACAGGAGGACATGACTCGATCTGACTGATGATTCATTTTTACCTTGGGTATTTTGGTCTTAATAACGCTGTGTGTTTCTTCAGTTTGTGTTCTTTCTGTCAGCTTGCAGGTCAATTAGAAAGGCATTAAAGGATGCTTTTATTTTGTCTTTTAATATCTCCTCTCACAAAAAGCAGTCCATTTTGTCCATAAGGTGTCTAATCACAGTAATTTAACATTCTTTATTTACATAGTAACATAATCCCAAAGCACTTTACCTCCTGGCATTGACATGGGACCAAGATTAAAAATGGAACAGCTCGTACTGGTTAGGAGGGAGGCTCTGCTCTCAGCCTAGGCGTTAGGAAAGCACATAGGGCGCAGCCATAATATTTGCTCTGAATCCAAGGCAATTTGCTAATAGTTGGAAGATATACTGGTATGAGCTGTGCTCCGCTTAACTCTAGGAAACGTGTTTGAACTGTAGAGAGAAACCTGTGGTAGAGAACGTCAGTCTTTTTGCACATCCCATTCTCTGTTCATAGGCACTGGCTATCAAAAAAACAGTTTTACTGGGAAACCAGAGTGATGCGAAGCTCCTCAGCAAGTATACACTGGCACTGGGAGAGCTCTGCCAGGGGGTGACAGAGGGGCCTGGACTGTGCTAAGGTTTGGCTCCAGAGCATGAGGAGCATCAGAAACTTTGTCACACAGAATGAGAATGAGTCTGGATATTGGTAACTAGAAGGACATCCAGGCAGGCAGCAGAATGAGGATCATTACACATAAATTAATCCGTTTTCAACTAATCTGTGAAATTAATTTATACTGAAATGTACCTTTATTTGTTTTGTGGATTAAACAGGTTTCCAAGTGGCTGTTCACTGGAGAAATACTAACTTTGTCATCTCAGTCTTATACATTGCTATTGAGGTTCTGTCTTTATTGTGTGTTTCAGATGGAAAGGATCAATCAGATTTAACCTGGGAAGGAACCAATCCTGCCCTGCAGACCATACAAGTGAGAAACACTGTCTTGAAAAATACTTTAGCTGATGCTGCTTCACCCAGCACTACCGGTGCAACTCCTGGCGATCTATCCAATCCATAGAAAGGGCAAATGCAAACTCCACTCAGAAATGAATAAACAACACTTTTTCAAAAATTCAGGCATTCTTCTTTTGCCTCTTTAAAGACTAACTTCAAAAGCAGATGCTCTTCTCTGTGTGTGTGGTGCCATATTAAACTCTGGAATTATGAAAATTCTGAGTTTTGTTCAGGTTAAAATGCTAGTGAAGAAACATAAGCCACACACACGTTCCGAATTCACCCCTACACCTCACCAGTCTGCAGGAACTGACAAACGCACAGCACTTGCTTTCCACAGCGCATAACATAGGGAAATGTTCTCTTCTGCTTTTTAAGAGAAATGGTAAACCCACTCGTTGGTTTTATTAAGAAGCGATAGTTCTGTGGGCTCTTATTCCTGTAATTCTCTTGTAAATCATCAGGGATGATGTAACAGAGTTGGCTGTAGCAGGGTACTGGCAGTTCAGAAGCGAAGGAGAGCAGGTAGGAATCCAAATGGTGGGAAGGCTGGCGTGTGTTACAGCTGCTTAGCTTTTTCTACCTTCAAAGCACTGTTGGAGTGTTTGCAACATGACTGCAAAGCCCAGCACTATGTACTCACCTTCCAGACTGAGCATATGACTTGCTCAAGGCTGCTGAAGGCACTGGCTGGGCTGTGATCAGGACCAAGTTGTTGCCAGCCCTCCAGCCTCACAACCCTAAGGACAGCCATGTGTGTGCTGAGTTAGTGCCGAGGGCTGCTGCGGTCCCCCTCGGCCCAAGTGGCTGGTTCTGTGCTCTGCACTCACGGGGAAGCCTCTCTGAGCAGCCTTCTGGAGAGCAGAGCATTACGAGCAGAGCACCTGTTAAAATTACTGCGTGCCCTTACAGCGGCGGTGCGGGAGGCTGGGGAGGTGCTGGGGTGTGGAAGCCGATGTCCCTTTGCTCCCAACCACCTGAAAGGGTGGCGTGGAGCAGACTGTTCAGCTATCCTGTTACACGCCTGCTCGCACAGCTTTGTGCTCTCCTTGAACAGGGAAGTTTCCAAGTTTCCATCACAACAAGTAAGCTACTCCACTTCAATAAACTACTTTTAAAAGCTAATAGGTTTCACCTTGGGGAAGAGCAATTCTCCAGTTTTACTGTTACCAATTTTGTGCTTTGAAGAAACCTTTGTAAAATTTCATTTTAATTTAGTTTTAATTAAAGTTTAGATTTTCTTCTTGACAGCGTTGCACTGCTGTCCGGTCAGTCAAACCCTGCTGAACTTGCTTGTAGCCATTTTATCTGGGTATCTTGTAAATATTTGGTAGAGCACTCAGACACAGAAGTGTTTTTTGCTCTTACAGTCACATGCCTGGTTCCAGGACCTTTCAGAAGTACAAAAGGCTGAAGGCAGGGAAAATTCCACTGAGACACATTCAGGTCTCCAGGGAGCAACTGCACTCTGTTTAGACTAAAATTTCTCATTGCTGGTTCTCCTTTTTTTTAAACATGGAGAGATAGAGAGGGGAAGCTGGAGGGTAAGTTTTTTTATTATTATTATTATAAACACAGAAATGCAAGCACTGTTTCTCTCGTTTCTCTCATATTACAGGAACATTTGCAGTCAGAGAGGGAGATAAGCTTTTTAATGCTCTCTGCACAACCTGGGAAATTTCCATCCAAGTTCTAAAATGTTTTACAAACATTAATGAATTAAAGCTTAATCCCCTTCTTCTCAGCCCTGTGAAGTAAGTCCTAAATACAGTTTAAAGACAGGGATAATAAGTCTAAAAAAATTGTAAGTACCTTGCCTGAAATCACACAGGCAGTGTGGCAAGAGGGCTCAGGTCTTTGAGTCCCAGCCTTCTATCTTTTCTGTCAACACAGACAACACAATTCCCTCCCACTTCAAGGCTTGCTATGCTTCCCCTTCTGGGATCTAGTGAAAACATACTGGCGTCACACCTTGACATAAGCTGTTTTTTTCCCCCCTTGGAATACAGAGAACTCTCACTGCTGCTGTCCCGTGGGATCAAGATGCTGAAAAGATCAGAGAGGGATGTGAGCAGGGAAAAAAAAGAGCAAGTCACTGCTGCATCTGCCCTGGACATGTCCTGCCTTTGCTGCTGCCTCTGCATGCACCAGCAGGAGCAAACTCTGCTTTCTTATGTGCTCCCGTATCATATTCAGGCAGGACTTTGTCAGAAATGCCATAACCAGAGCGAGCTCTTGGCTGACAGTAAACTGGGCAGAAGAGCCAATAAGGCATTCCCCTGTATTAAATATCTGAGTTCATTAGCCTCCTGTTTGTGACTCACAGTCTTTATTATCACAATCCCATAGCTACTGCTGCAGCCATCCTCCGCATCCTCGTCAGAAGAGGGGGATAATCCAGCAGCCAGTTCATCTCCAGTGCTGTGAGTCAGGTTTTTACCAGGAGGATTAGGGCCATTGAGAAGAGCTGTTCCCAACAGGGATGAGCCAAAAGCAATGCGTACATGAGTCATGAAGTGAAAGAGAAAGAAGCAAATCTATACATTTTTGAATGATTTTTTTTATCTTCCCTTGTCTGCACTGATCAATAACCAGGTATGCAAAAGGTGGACGTGCATTGGTGGTGGCCAGCTTATGCAGGACCGAGAGCTCCTCACGCCGTACAAACCAACCTGAAGTCAGAGAGCTCCCAACACTAGATCGGTGCTTACCCTCAGCCCTGTAGCTGAGAGATGCGGGGAGCCAAATCTGATGGGAGCCCAGCCGCCCGTGCTGCCTTCCCTGCAGCCCGGTGCTGCAGCCCTGCACCGGGGCCTTTGACCTGTTCATGCCATCGCCATCCGTGCTGCGTGCCCCAGCCCCGGCGCTGGCCCTCGGGTGCGCTGCTGTGGCACGCGTCCCTGCCAAGGATCCAGGGTCCCTGCAGATGCTGTGCACAGTGCTCGCTTCATTCCCTGCTGAAAGGCGGCCAGGCCTGGGGTGGGACATGGCAAGCACTTCGCTGTGCCTGGCAACGCCGCCCAGCTGCCGAAAACAAGCGGGGAAGGAGGGCTGTGTACAAACGCAGGGAAATGTTCACATAGGCAGGATGTAATTAGCAGAGCTGGAATTTGGCCAGGATGCTGGGGTCAAAACACTGGCTTGCAGGTAACACACTGGGAGCTTTCATAATTCAAACGCTCAGGATCTCCTGTTTCCATCCTACCTGGAAGATGTCAGAGGACAGTTCCCTATTTAACGTTCCCAGGCAGCTCTCGGACATCTGACACAAAGGAAAAGGCGTCTGAGGGTGCTGCACCTGCAGCGTGTCGCAGCCAGCAGCTGCCCCCCGCTCGCCGCAGCTGGCAGCGTCGCGTCCTGCCGGGGCTGCACCACATCGCGCCAAACCCATCACACCCCGCGCCCTGCCTGGGCGCTCACGTGAGCCTCAACTTCCCTTACGCAGCTCTCAGGCCCTGAGCCCTCAGCAAACAGCAAGAAAAGGTGATAAAAATAGGGCAGCCCCTCTCATGTTAATTGCAAAAGAGGGAATGTTGCCATTAGGCGCTGCTTCAGCCTCGCTCCCTGCCACGTGAAGAAGTACCAGATCGGTACCGGGAACGCGGTTCAGCACTTCTCCCCAGCGCGTACCAGTGAGCTTTCCCAACCAGCCTTGCCAGTAATACGCAACACGTTAAGAGCTCGTGCCTCCTCCTTCCTTCCAGCAGAGAAATCACGTTCAAAGCAGCTAAACATTTTTTTCCTTTGTGACCTCACTTTCCGTATAAGCAATCGTGTTTACTACGAGGATGTCGAATGTCCACAAAAGGTCAAGGGAGTCATTCATGAACCTCACGTGCGGAAAGTCCGCACGACATTTCTACCACAATGTGGCCCGCAATGTGAAAGAAACCTCATGGCAAACTTTTAACCCCCTGGGGCAGCAGCCCTGCAGGCCAGCCTTAGTTCAAAGCGCCGGCTTCCTCTCTGCAGAGCAGCAAGCAAGACAAGAGGTGTCCCTGCCGCCCCAGAAAGCATCATCTGTGCGTCAGCAACTCGTAGACAGGAGCCCTCCTGTGCCTGCGAGGGCTCCCTGCATTGGCTTTGGGTTGGGTTGGACTTTGGGTGGCTTGGTTTGCACGCCGTGCGAGTCCCCCTCCCTGTCAGGTGTAAGGAATGCGACCATCGACCGAGCTGGGTGGGAGCACCTGAGAGAGCCTGAGTCGAACGGCAACACGCGCTGCAGAGAGGAAAGCACGGGCAGCTGCAGGCAACAGGAAATCCAGCACTAATAAATAAAACGTCTTACAGCCAGAAAGAGGAAATAAACAGCACCAGTACAGACTGAGAGGACAGAAGAGAGGAACACAGCATAGCTGTGGCACAGGAATCGCTGCATTACAGTGAGCTTATTTTTACAGACCATCGTCCCGGCTTGTTGTGTGTCCAGACTGCAAAAATAAGTGGGGGAGTGGAGGGACTGGTCAAAGAGAGGGTCTCTATCAGGAGGAGTTGTCAACAGCCGCTGTAATTAAGGAAGCAGCCAGAGCACACACAACCTGAGTGGCCGCCAAAGCGAAATGAAAGCATTTTTTGTTTGCAGCTATAGCCCCAAAGGATAATAAAAGATGGCTCCAGCGTGCCAAGTTAGGAGCTGCAGAGACACCGTTCCTAAGCAGTGAATGTCCTGCTCCCATCTTTCCAAGCTCACGCGCTGTGGGGAGCAAATCCTCCCCCTGCGTGCACCTCCAGCCCGCGTGCCTGCAGCCACCATCTCGGGAGGCCGCCCGCCGGGCACTCAAGCCCCAAGTGCAGCAGAGACGGTGGGGACGGCACCGGGTGAGCTCTGCCTGCCAGCTGACGTGTGCCCTTTGGTCTGGGATTCCTCCAGCCTCGTTTTTCCCCCTCACACCCCATGGGTGTGCCATGGTCCCTGGTTCTGCTGCCAGCAGTGGGAGCTGCCGCGATCAGCACGGCCGCTGTTCTCCCCGCCGTGGCAGCTGTGGTTGGGAGGTGCAGGGATGCCCTGGCGAGGAGCTTCACGCCACGCATGGCACGCAGGAACATCGCTCTCGGCTCTGCTGGTGGCATCTCACCTGGGCCATTGCAGCAACTGAGCGGGTGCTGAGCTCCCCAGCAGCTCGGCACATAGGGCTGGGGGACAGCTTGGACCTTCTGAGCCACGAGACATCGCTGTCAGGCTTTCACTGATCGCTGTAGAAATTTGTGTGCAGGTTCAGCGAAGGGAGAGAAGTCATTCACAAATCGCATGCATATTTATTCATTCATCCATTGAGTCGGGCTTCCCTTTCATCCCCCCAGCCCCACACACATTGCTGGCATTCTCCCTCAATCCCATCTAATAACCCTGAGGTCTCCGCAAGCCGCTGCTTGCCAATGGGGACCACGGTCACCAGCCCGCCCGCTCAGTCACATGAGATGTTACATGCAAAGGTTTAGCGCTTTCTCCTGACCCCAGCCCCCTTTCCTGTGAAACCCCTGCAGTGTTTTCCTAATCAGGCCCCGGGAGGCTTTGCAGGGTGCAGGATGCTAAGAAGGTGGCTATTTAGCTGCAGTGCCTGGCTGGCAGGGCCCAGTGCTCATCTGGGGCTCACGTGGCCCATGGAACAATGTGCCAGGGGCACCTTGCAGCCAGATTGCTGGATAACCAAGCAGAGCATTTGGTTTCTGTTTCAGTTCTCTTTTTTGGAGGGGAGGGGGCAGGCTGGTTATGAACTGCACCCAGTGCATGCATTTGTGTGGTGTGAAGGGGAAGATCATGGCAAAATTTAATTTATAGACTGCTCATGTTGTTCTGCTACAAGCTTTCTCATTACCTACGTAACTTTCAAAAAACAAACCATAAATAAGTAAATGAAATTGGCTGTATTTTTTTGTGTTCTCTGCTTTTCTCATGCTCTTGAAAGAGTATGCCCGTTCTGCTTGACTGGCTGTCTGATTGTTGTTTTCTATTTTACTACATTGCTTAATTTCTAACTGTAAGCCTTCCAAATCACACAATCAGAGTTCTAGTCTCTACTTTCAAATGTAGCTACTGAAAAGTGCCTACCTCTTTGGTATGTATGGCATTTAACATACTTTGCTTAAATTGGGTATTTCCAACTCAGTACAAATGGGAGACTTGAGAAGTCCTGCTTCTCACAGACAAGAGCGAACCTGAGTAATACAGGAATGACTTTTCTCACTGAAAAACATTATCAACTTGCATGCATAAATACTGGGGTTTAATCAGCCAGTGCTGCGTGCTTGTTTGAAGGAGAAGCTTGTTTAATCCCTCGGGAGGGATTCCAACTTCCAGTGAGAATGGAGATCAGCCTGAGCACCCAAATGGTGATGCGTTCACAGAAAATACAAGAGGGGGATGTCTTTGTATGTGATCTCCCATCATTGCTCTCCCTGCCAAATGAAGGACAGGATAGCAGAGAAGAGCCTTTTCTAGTTCTGCAAAGTAAGTGTGGTGACATGGGGGAGCCTATCTTTGCTTCCAGGTGGCAGTATCTTCAAGACACTGCTCGATATCAACCCTGTCAAATATTTTGACAATGTGAGTAAACGAGCACCCAATGTTTTGGATTTTCGCCTCAGAAGAAGACAAAGTAGCTCGGCATGCCTCTGTCTCGTTAGATACCCTTCTCTGCAGGAACGTACGTGGCAGACGCCCCAGGCAGCAGAAGGCCCGTCGCTTCCAGTCACCGAGTCTCGCTTCCCTCTCCACACAGGCCCCTCGCCACCACAGCCCCATCCAAGGCCAGGGTGAGGGAAGTCCCTGTGGATCACCACGCAGAAACCTGCTGGTGTGGGGACAGCACGCGTGCGTTGTCATTCTGTGCAGGTTTCTGAAAAGCACGACATCCATGGTCCCTTCACAGCAACACAAAATAGAGGCGGCAAGCTGAGGCAGCACACGTGTAGGCACACAAGAGCCAAACCTGTGGTGCCCAAGTATCTTGGCCTGAGGAGAGGCTGGGGCAGCTTCCACCTGTGCCCTGGCTGCAGACAGGAGAAGGGAGAGCAGTGCTTGGCCTGGGGTGTGTGCAGTGGCTGGTCTGGGGTGGCAGAAGCCACGCTGTGAGGCCACGCTTGAACACGGCCACACCACCGCTGCGCCCCGCTGCAAGGCCGGCTCGTCACGGGCACATCCCGCTTCCGCCGTCAGCGGCAGCCCCAGCCTCCTGGGGCTGACGCAAAAACCTCTTTATTCCTGAGATAATAGCAGGGGAATTGGCGGGAGGCCTCTGGAAACATCATTGTCATCGTTGTCATCGCAGTGCTGAAGTGGTTTGGCTTTTGTCTGGCCCTCAAGGTGCAGTGCCCGCACAGTTCTCAGCTGCGCCAGCGTGTCAGCAGCATCAGAGCTGAATGAGGGACTTCAGGTGTCTGGATGGGAGAGCAGTTAGTGGCAACACCGAGGAAGATGCTTTATTACCTCTGCAGACTAAACAACATGAGAAAAGTGTTGGTTTAGGGTAGAGTTTAACAGGAGCTCACTCTGAAGTCTGGGCTGCCATACTCTTGTCTCCCCCACCGCCTTCAGCACTGGTGCAGCCGTGCAGGGAGGCGGGTCAGAGAGCTGGCCTGTCTGGAAATTAAACTTCTGGTTTGTTTCTTTTTTTCTTTAAAATAAGAAGTTTGCTTCAATAGAATGTCTCAGAGTTTTGTTGAAAGAGAAATACACAAATTAAAACATTAGGATATTAAAAAGGTAAAAGTAAATAGAACTTTGAAAAAAAAATGCAGCAGACTATTTTTAAATAAAGCTAGTTAAAACTTTTCTTACTGTATTTATTCATCACTGTCTCTCTCATCAGCCCCTCAGCCATCCGCTACACAAAGCAATAAGCTTAAACTATTCAGATATGCTAAGCAAAGCTACTCTGAATATGGCTCCTAGCCTAATAATTCAGAGCCTTATCCAGTTCCCATGAAAAGCATCAGGAAAGTTTCTTCTAACACTAATAGACATAAGATTGGATTGCAGAACAACTACATAACTTTTGACCAAAAAGTGAAGTTTTTGTAAAGCACCGATAAAAATTCATGCAGGACAGTATGGAAACTCTGACTGGAGCAGTCGTGTTGCTAAATATGTTTCAAGTGAGCATAATCTCTTCTGGAGCCACACTCATTCTCACTACTGATGTGTGCTCTAGGGGGAAGATACAGACCAAACATTTTTTAAAGGAAAAAAGCATTTATAATGTCTTTGTTATGGATGTGCAAAAACACTCCCCCTCTGCTGCTGGAAAACCAGTTCCAGCTCCATTAGCAATAAAGCACATCCTAATTTTTAGAAAGCATTTGTTAGGCAAAACAGGTTATTTTTTAAGATGCTTTTTATTATTTTTATTTATTTATTTTATTTTTGTAATTGCAGCCTTTCTGTTGATGCCAGCTGCTTTAGTTGTAGGTATCTTCTGGGAGGTGGTGTCTGTCAGCAAGTCCCACGTGGGTGTCCCCTTGGCTATCTCTCATAGCCGCCCTTCTGTAAATCACAGCATATTAAAAAAAAAGGGGGGGGGGATAACACTGACATGTGAACTAATCCCCACATCAAAGGGAGCAGCTCTCCCTCCTCTAAACACCCGCCCCCCTCTTTTGCTGGGAAAAGTCTAATGCCTAGAAGGTGATTTACACAAAACTTTATCCCAGTTGTTAGGAAACTTGTAGTGCCACTTACAAGCTGACTGCAGAAGAAACCTGGGAATCAGGGTAACCACAACAGCTAGCCTGAGGGGTTCAGCATTTGGCAATTCGGGGAGGGGGTGGGGAAGGGGGAAGGATTGGCTTCTTACAGCAAACTCGTGCATATGTTGATTGTATGGCAGGATAGGCATGTATACAGACAGATGTAAACGTGACGAGTAGTGTGGGCTGCATGGGCACATATATACCTGCAAGTGTCTGCAAGTACTTGTATATGCACCGGTGTGCCTGTTCTGACACACAGACACATGCACACACACAAGTCTTTACATCTGTTTGGAGCAAGGAGGAACGATGGGAAATATATATGAAAAACACAAGCACATATGGGCACACAACTGTGCATCAGGTATAGCCATGGAGGGGGCTGTCTGTAGGATATCTTAAAGCATCCATTCGTGCCATAGGCCTATTTTTGATCTATAGGTTCAAATGCTAGGAATATATGGATAAGGCGAATACATCTGTATAAGCCAGGATTAAACCATAAACTTATTCCCGTCCTGAATTTTGCAAATGCTCCCTGTGTACTGACTAAGTGTACAAAATGCTTCCCAGTAATGCACTGTCTTTGTGATGCAACTGAAGGGAGGAAAACAAACCTCTGTCTGCCTAGATAACCATCTTTTTCCAAATCAGCTCCAAGTCTGTGCCTGTGCTAGGCACACTCCTTCAGCAGTGACAACAAAGCGTACATGGCATGGACAAAAATTATACTGGTAGCTCTGTATTTAAAGCCAATAAGCCAAAATACCTACCTTATGTGAAATGAGCTGTGCTAATCAAAGCGCATTTCTATGAGTACGTGAATGCAAGAAACAAGACACCCACCAGTATCACTGCTGCTGGCTGATCAGCTTGGCTGCGCTTGCAGCTCTCCTCTCCTGCTTGCTCATGCAGGCAGGGCTCGGGGCCAGCATCCCACCCCACCTCCAGGCCATCCCTTGCCCAGGCCAGAGGGCTACTGACACCCACGCCGGCATAAGCTGGTGTCACCCGCGTAAGCTGCTGTCACTGCTGCAAGAAGCCTGTGATGATCGCTCCCAGTGCCAGCACTGGTGTGCCCTCAGACTGAACTGGAGTGGGGAACAGAGCTGGGTTAAAAAAACAGAGACAGGTTCCTTTTTGTAGCGGGTGGTCAGCTGCAGTCCAGCTGCGTTCCCTGATGCTCGGCTGTGTGACTGCACAGGCAGGAGCTGGGGGCTGGAAGCGAGCAGTGGGGCACCCAGGCGGCTCCCTGGGAAGCCTGTGCTGGCTCACAGAGCGCAGGGACAGTGCCAGGAGTGCCTGGGGGCCCATCACCCACCCCGCCAGCACAGAGCACACGTGGAGGAAAAGCAGAGCCCAAGGGCTTTGCAATTCCAGTTACATGCTCCCTCCGTGTACACTACAGCTCCATGTGCATCTGTGCCTGTCCCCTGCCCCGTGTCAAGTGGAGAGGATGTGAAAGAAACCCCAGTGTGGTTGCAACCTTCACCTCCAGTACACGGAAAAACAAACACAGCCATTCTCTGTTTGTTGATTTAGTGCAGGGTGCTCCTTCCATTACAAAACCATTTCCCTGCAGGCAACAGGCTCAAACCTATTTGCTTATTACTCTGCAAAAGAAAATGAGGGTTTCAGGATAGGCGCAATCTTCGAGCATCTCATCTGTTGATAGAGAGATTGAAAGGCAAGAGCCATCCCAAGTGCCTCTCAGCAGAAGTGGTACGCTTCCTTGCTGCAAATGGCTTTTCATGTTTCCTAGCTCAGAAACACACGCCATAAATTTATGTTTCTCTTTCTCCTCTCCTTTAAATATAAATCTTAGTATGTGAGAGCTTTGTGCTTAGAAAGTTAAGCATGTGCTTCATCACAGATATTCACGTAGACACAGCTCCGAGCACCAAAAGCCTCATCCAGAGCCACAATTCGCAGAGCACCCACCCTCCTGCCCACAGCTGTACTTGTCATACCCCGGCATGGGCACTTCTGTTGGCTGAGGGCTGCGTCCTCTCCCCTTTAGGACAGCGCAAACACCATGCCCACTTTTTGATCTGGCACGGCAGAGCTGGGCTCCAGGTGTGAGACACGTCCTTGCGAGAAGTGAACGCGTAGGAAACATTCACACGAGTCTCTCCTGGCCTATTTGTATTTATGAGGTGCACCCGGCGGCAGTTCCTGTTGCTGGCTGGAACAGGACTGGATGAGCACTGCAAGAAGAGCAGCAAAGTTTACCTAGAGCTGGCACAAGTTTTGGCACTTGGCTAAATTAGCTGTTTCTACTTGAAGCCAGAGCTCTCTGTTTTTGCCAAACCCACCCCCCTGCATAATTAAAATACTCTCAGCACCTTTTTTGTCAGATAAAATCGCATCTCCTACAGCTGGTCTCTGAGATGGCCAAAATCATCACTCTTCTGGCTGGTCTTTTGGCTGGCTGGCACTTTAGCCTTCTCCCAAATCCAGACCAACAGCATTAAAATGGAATGAATGCATGACAGGGGGAAGCATACAACAGACAATGTCAAAGGAAAAGCAGATCAAAAAGAGCTGCTGGTACTGGATATGAGGTCAACCTGAGTACCAAAGCAAGACCTCAGTGTCACTTCCAGCCCTGTCTGAATATGCACACGTGAGATTAGCCTGACCATGCTAAGGCCCAACTTCCCATAGGTATGTTTCCCAGAGCCTTGCTCAGCATGGTAGTGCTGCTCTGCATATTGAATAGGGATGGCAAGTAGTCCCTACATGTGCAATAACTAGGGTAGATTGAGAGGATAACAGTAACAAAGAAAAAAAAAAAAAAAGACACTTTCACACGATGAAAATTTCTGGAAGCTGGGATTTTCATTGCCTCCCCTCTGCCCTGCATTTCAGCTCAGCAGTGTGTGTATGCTAAGTAACGGGTTAATTCCGATCTCAGTGACTCACTCCTAAATTCTTCAGAGCAGGATTCAGTATTGTAGTGTCAGCGGCTGCTGCAAGAGCTGTTTAGACGTCCCTGCACGTAAGGAAGAGCAGGGCGCTGGTTCTGGGCAGCAGCACTGGGAACGTCATGGTTTGTTTAGCGTTCGCCGCGTATCTTCCTAAAAAGTCAATGTGCATCCCTACGGCTCTGCGGGCTGTCTGAGCGTCACGCTGCAGTTTGCTCAGCTTTTATTTTAGCGCACGAAGGGAATTGTCCTGTGAAAGGGTACCTTCTTTTTCAGGTTTAATGGCAGACTGTGTCACTGTAATTTGATTTTAAATTATCTCCTGTTGAGGCTTTCACAAGCGAATCCAACACACATGCATTTGCTCCGTAACAAATTTGACTGTCTGGAAAAACAAAGGTTGATAATTAAGCTAACAGTGGATTATCAGGATGGGGCCTAGGCATGGCCTAAAACCTCAACAAGTTGGTGCCTTAATTTCTGGATACTTATCAAAAGCAAACCTTCTACCTGATGCAGCTTGCCCGTTCTGGATGATCTGGCTCCGTGAGTCCCCAGGCTGGCTGCTGGGCTTTACCGCGGGAAGTCGGCACCTCCGTACACGACGGAGGAATGCTGAACAAGCAGACACCTCTCCGGGGTAATCAGCCATGCCAAATCAAATGCATAATTCAGCTAGATTATGGCTAAATCTGGGAGATACATTTCTCTCCAGCTGATGCATGAGATCCCAGCGCCTTTTGTAGTCTGAAATACCGTTAATTAATATTTATCAGATGTAAAATGTGACACCAGCTACTTCATATAGTATGCCTTGAAGCACTGTACTATTGTTCTTTTTTAAGCACATGTTACAGCCAGGGAGACCAAGGCAGATGAGCACAAGTGTCAGCAGCAGCAAATAGCACTGAGCTGGGAGCCAGTTTTCAAAATCCACCCAGGATTTAAAATGGCCTGTCTGGGGTGCAACGCACAGGAGGCAGGGACAGACACCTTATCTGCAACTTCTTGCATCGATATGGTGGTTTAAGATAAAAAAGTAATATCGTAGCAAGTTTTTTCTGGTGGCAGCTTTGTTCCTAACTCGCACAGGAGTTTGGAAAGCATTTGTGTACAACCCCATTCTCACCCCCCTCGTTTGTGTCATGCTGCTGTGCTGGTGCTCAGCCTTCCTGGGATGTGGTATGGCAGGGCAGGAGGTGTGTTGTGCCATGCCGTGCTGTGCCATGCCAGGCTGTGCTCCTGGCTGCTGGGTGGGCACACAGGACACGATACCAGTGGCTCTCGCTCTCTAAATGTGTTTGATCCCCGCTGGGGCGAGGCAGGGGCAGGCCCGACACGTTTGACAGCGCGGTACCTCCAGACCACCGCAGTGGGGGCTTCCCGGCGGTTTGGCTCCCAGGGCCGCAGTCTCTGGATAACTTCCATCCCAAATGTATGTCACATTTCCTTCCAGAGAAAGCAAAATATTTACACTAATCCAGGGTCACCCGGAGGCCACCCCGCTATCGCGGGCTGGAAGCGGCTGCAATACTGTAAACCGAGGGGCGCGAGGGCGGAGGGGATTAGCACGGGCCTCCAAAATAAACCGTGTGAATGGCTGGCGGCCGCTGCTGCGAGGCGGCGGGCACCGGGGCAGACGGTGCCTGATGGGTGCTTGTGCCACGGGATGAGGAAATGCTGGGCCAGGAGCTGGCTAAGGATGAGGATACAAGGTGGTACGGCAGCTGGTGACATTCTTCTCCAAGCAGCACTGAGCAAATTCTTGGCTTACCTGTCCAGAGAGGACTTCCCGAGAAGCCAGTGCCCCATCCAGCCTACCAAAAATGAAACCCCAAAGCTCGGATCATCTGGATGTGTTTGTGGTCAGCGTCTGAGCCTGCGGCCACACCAATGTCACTTCCTCACCTGTCTTCAAGAATCTGTTTGGAAACCAGAGAAGCACCGAGTGGCTGAGGCTGGCAGGGCCCCGTGGAGCCCCTCTGGTTCAAAACCCTTCCCAGGAGGGCCGCCCAGAGCTGGTTGCAAGGGCCTATGTCCAAAAAAATGCACCTTTTGTTAAGAGTTAAACTGCAACAGTTAAACCTGACTGGAAGGTGCTAGAAGGGCTTGCCCTACAAAAGTGCCCTGAATTTAGAGATCCAAACCCATAAGCTTGAAGTAGAGGACTCACAGCTTCTGTAGTCCCAGCCACCTGAGGGAAAGAGTTGCAATTTCCCACTGTAGTATGGGCAAAAAGATCTTCCTTAGACAGTTCTTCCCACCTCCTCGCAGCCAGAATCTCTTCTATGTGCTACCAAAAATGTCTTTGTTATCGCAAATTATACCCAAAACCTCTGCTGCACACTGCACTACAGGTCTCTGGATGAAATGGCTGTCAGCCCCTGCTGTCCTGCTCTCTTCTGCCTGTTTGCCCCAAACGGTGACCACGGCTGGGTTCCACGCGTGACTGTGGCATTTTGATGCCAGGAGCACCCCATCAAGCAGTAAGTGAACTCGTAACTCCTTCTGTATGCCCTGAACTTGCTGTGGCAGTATAAGGCCGCCAAACCTGCCAGGCCCCGGGCTGCTTCACAAAGCCCTCAACCAGGTAGGGAGATAGAAGGGACCTTTAGGCACGAGGCAGCTGGAGTTGGAGCTTGTTCCCCTTCGCTGCCACCTCCGATCAGGTGAGCCCACGAAGAGCAGCACTTCAATCTGAACGAGCCCGCAGGCTCTTTTACACTGGTTCCACTTCCCAGCAAGACTTGTGTGAAAGCGTGCGGGGTAACCAAAATATTCTCGGGCTTTTCCAGTTATTGTTGCCTGTCTAAGGGAGACATAAATGCATTTTTTGCATCAAATCATTTTCCACTGGCACTTTTTCTCATGACTATCGTGGTGTCGATATCTGAGGTGTCAGTATGGGCCAAAACTGAAGAGGGTGGCATCTAGCCACTCTCTGCCACTTGGGATACATGGCTTTTCCCAGCTTTGCAGAGAAGTTGCTTTATGCTGATTACTAAACTATTAGGTATGCAAGGCATAACTATAACAGAAGGGGATTTCTGCGTGGGAGGGAACAGTATGATTCAGATTGTCTCATCAGCCTTGTGAAAAAAAATATCCGAGCAACAGAATATGCTTTTGCTACGTAGCCACTTATTTCTGTGCCTTTCTGTGCAAGCCGCAGGAGAATCTGACAGGAAATGGGAATTCACAGAACACTTCACTAGTGATTCCCTTGTCGTGAGAGATAGTACGAGCACGGCGAGGGGAAGGAGGGAGGAAAGGCTCTGTTCGGGCACCCAGCTGCCACCTCTTGTAATAGCTCCTTGAGTCAGACATGGGGAAGTTGTATCAGGAATGCTATTCCAGCTCTGGAGGCTTGCCCACTTTGCAACCAGCCCAGTATCTGGTGCACAGACACGTGGCTGAGCATTGCTCACATAAATACCTACTGCGTCGCACTAGTTGTTCAAAGGGATTCATTACTGAAGCTGAGGTAAGAAGTTGGCTCTACTGTTGGGTGGTTATTTTAGAACAGCCTTCAGGAACATACCACCCCTCATTGTGTGGGGTTGCAAAAGAGAATAGTAAGGGTAAACAAAAAGCACTGATTTCAAGAAAAAATATCGTAAGTTGAAGTTCTACCTGAGGGCATTGGTCACTATCTTACAGGTGAAAATACTTCCTAGAACATTGCACTTAGGTACTAAAAATAAAATTATGTCGGGACTTTTCTCTGCCCCGCAAAAAAAAAAAAAAAACAACTCAAATTTAAGACAAAACAGAAGAATGTCAGATGCTTTAAGTTACGGAAATTCACAGTGTAGGTCCCAGCCTGCCCTTCACGATGATGCCCCTGAGAAAAATCAGTGCCATCCATAACAAACAGTTCCACCTTATCAGGGACCACAGAAAGTAGGATGCCTTAATCTCACTCGCGCAGGGACCGGGCCAATTCCAGCCATCACTGTGAGCTTACAGAGGTTTGTTTTTAGCACACTGCTGACAAGACAAATGGCACACAGAAGGCAAATGCTCTTCAGCCTTCTTTTTCAAGGCTGGCTCAGAAAGTCAGAAGCTTGTGTGCTGCAGTGTTATGTGCCAGCCCCATATCTGAGTATCATTAGACACAGAACTAGTATGAGGCTATGCATACTTTCCTAGGCTTCGCACATTCTTTTCACATGTGACACTAACATAAAAGCTATGCAATTGTAGGTATGTTTTTATGAAGCCAGTTAAAAGTCAGTGTGCGTGTGTCATATTTTTGGTACTTTAGTCACCCTCAAAAAGGGGCGCCAGGGGGAGGGGGAAGTGGGGAGGCAGGCTGCAGCTTGCTTTCTTAATAACAAGCAAAACCTTTAAAGCTCAGGTTTCAGTACAGATTTTGTCTCTGAACTCCAGCTATGAAGCAAATAGCCCACAGACTCTTCCATAGAACTGTAGCGGCAAACTCCAATAACAGCTGAAGTGCAGTGATGAAGGGCATTGGTGCCAGAAATACCTGCTAGTAGTAACATACCAAAAACAGTACTTTTAAAACCATTAATTTTAAGATCTCCTGTCTTGGAAGCAATGTCACCAGGAAGCATCTTGGGGCTGAGACTTACCCCATTCCTTCTGCTTATACAGCATGTGGGTCTCACCTCATCGTGACTTATGCTGCTCTCTCACGCACTCTGGCTCTAGTATGAGCTGGGCCTTTGACAAGCCATCTCTCAGCACTGCAGCCCAAGAAAGTGCTTTATGGAACACCAGACTGACCAGTTCTTGAGGCTGACCCATAGCTCTTGAGGCTCTTCCCATAGCCCAGTATGAGAGAGTTCCTGCAATGCGTAGGCAAAGGGGCTGAACTCTTGCAAAACACCATAACTGTAAATCCCAAGGAAACACAGCGATGTATGATACATGATAAATCCAAACTACAAGGCTGAAGGTGTCAAGGGTTTTGCTACCAAGTTTCATAAGGGAGTACAGTTAGGCCTTATATAGCCTGTCCTTGGCCACGCTTCAAGCAGTTTAATGGGGCAATTTCCAGTAAATAGAGAAATTGAATTATGCCAGCATGAAGAGGCCGTCCTCTTCAGAGCCCCTAAACTTTCTTCCAAATGGCAGTACTTCCTTTTTCCAAAGCTATATAAAATAGGATGGTTCAGGTCCTTCCTAGAAATAAAAAGGTGCATTCTTCCTTACGTTCCTCATTCAGTGAAAACTTATATGATGAGAAACCACACACACACGCACATGCCTTGGCATGAGCCCCGATGTGGGCACAGCTGATGTGTCTAAGTGAATGGACACACAGAGATCTCTGTGTAGGTCAGAGCATTTGCCACGTGCAGTGCTGGGAAGTGCACGCATGATTCCAGTGAAAACCCACAAGGTTGGCTGTCAGACATTGTAATGTAAAGATCCTTTCTGGTGTGTCCAAGCCTGAAAGGTTTGTGACATGCTGGAGTTCAAAGATGAGGCAGGTAGGAAACAACTTCTAAATCGGTTTGTGCAGTGGATTTCTGCAAATACAATTAAGATGCCTGCAAGCAGAAAAGGCCATCAGATCTAAATCCTGATTATCTGATTTTTGTAATTAGTACCTATTTTATAGAGTGGTAGACAAATCATCAGCTTCCCACAGTCAGGTATTAGCCCTGTGTCCCTGTTTTGCCCAAGGGAAAAAAAGTCTTCATTGCCATTACGCCAAACTACGTATTGGCCACAGGGTTTAACATCTCTTCTATAAAATCAGCTGCTGCAGAGCTCTGTTTGCTCAGTGCTGGCTGCTGGGAGCATGCTTGCAGAAACCCCATGAAGGATCGTGTGGGTCACTTCCCCCATGTTGAGAAATAAATAAAGGCCAAGTTAGGAGAGCTCCATCTGAAAAGGAAAATAAGGCCATAAAGGGAAAAGGAGGATAGATTCTTAAACTGACTTCAGCTTTAATATTCTGCGGTTGTTTAAGGAGAAATCAACAGGAGCTTTGCCACTGATATCAGAGAAATATTAGACATTTAGTTTGAGAAAAAAAAAATACTTTTTTTGAAGGCATTAACTGAAGAAATGAATTCATTTAAAATCAACAGAGTCCCATAATATTTTGCTTCATGTGTGGTCCTTTCTCCTGTGCTATTCCCACTCAGGGACAATATATTTCTGACAGGCAAGTAGTCACTCTTTCCACAGTTAAATTCTCTATTTGCCTCTAAGATTTCTCCTTCTAGATATGCATCAGATTACGAGCAGGGTAATTTCTAGCTCAGGAAAAATCAACAAACTTCTCCCTTTTCTTTCCTACTGGCTTTAAGGCATTCTAGAAATCCCAGGTGCACCGGTGGCCAGCCCCTTGCTCTGCCTCCACGAAGGCCTTTGCTTTCCATTCTGTTGTTATCTCCATACCGCGGTTTTGCCCACACTCCTCTGGGTACTACTGAGTAACTTTTGGTTCTTCCCAACCATTTTGATCCCTCTGCTCTGCTGATTTACACGAAACTGGAAGGCTGCAGGGGCAGTTAAACTCCTCCCCAGCTTTCCCTTTGGCCAGTTTTGCCACCTTTGTGGATGCTGCTGGTCTTCAATGGGGGGATGCAAGCCCTGAGTAGTGCTGAGACCAATGTGTCTCTAAACTTGACATGGACAGAAAAATGCACTTCCCTTGGAGAGGTTTCTTTTTACAAGACTCTAGACCCAATTTTTGTTCAGGTTTACGGCAGCTGGATCATTCATGCTCACTTATAAACTGTTGATTATGTATAAAAACCGTTTCTGAAGCTTTTCCCAAAGCTCAGGTGACATTTACTGTTTAACTCCCCTCCTTAACTACTTAGTGAAGGAAAAAAACAACCACAAATCCATGCCAGTTTCAGCACCTTTGCCCTTATGATTGACACCTTCCCTCCACTGCTGGGTTAAGACCGCTGCAAGTGGGAATTCCTTCTCCTGAATTAATTAACTCTGTATTGTTACTGCCTTTGATCTACTGCCATAGGAACAGGAGTGAGCACTGGAAAACCTCCCCTTGTGTGCATTTCTTACGCAAATAGCTCTGGACAGAATATTAAAGGGATCATTTAGAAGATGGTGGGCAGAAATTTTCCCCTCTCCAAAGTTGCCCTTGAGACTCATGCTCACTGCGGAAACTGCATGGGAATGGTTACAGACCTCTAGTGGCTCTGTTTATATAGCTTGTCTAGTTTCCTAATTGCTCACCAGTACAGAATTTTGGAAAGCTGTATAGAGATTTCCCATAAGGATTACAACACGGTGTCATTTCATCTTCTCTGCATTTCCCATCCCGTTGCCTGTTTGTTTTATTTTCCTCACCATAACATCTGTCCCACGCCGCTGAGAGATTTCACAATTGCAAACCTGCTATAAATTATGACACAGAGTTAAAGGACTTCAGTGTTTGCTCTCTGCTATTTTTTTCAAGGGACACTGGGTTAGCCACCTCTTTAAAATGGGTCTTTTTTTTTTTTCTATTTATATACTGATGTTTGTAAAAGCTGTCTTTAGAAACTGAGGAAAAAAAAAAAAAAAAAGTATTTCTGTTTTCTTGTGCCCTTTTCCACTTATCATCCTTTGAATTGCTAGAAAAATGCAAACTCCTCTAAGTGCTTGCAGAAAATAATCTCTAGCAAGCTCTGTCCCCAATGGCCTGTGGGGACTCCAGACAGAAAACAATCGCTCTCGTTTCTCCTACCCAGCGTCTGATGGAGCCTGTGGCAGCTTTAGCGTTGCCAGTGCCAGCCCACGTCACTAGTGCCAGGGCTGCAGGCTGAACTGGCCCCTGGTTCCCACCGAGATGGAAGCAAGCAGTCCTGAGTGCTGTAGTTCGGGGAGGCCAGTTCTGCCTGGCTGCGATTAGCAAACAAGCATAACGGGCTGTTTTACACCGACCAACTCTTTCAAGGCTAGCGTCATGCATCATCACTATGGTTAGGAGCAGAAGCATTTGAATGCAAGATAAACCACGCAGCGCTATACTCTCATAATCCAAGGATGTCTCTTAGTCTTTGGTGACTTTACCTGCCATTTTCCTGCGCACCAGCAAGCAGTGCGTATGGCTCCTGCAGGACTGTTCTTGGCTCCCAGTCACGAATGTGAGCGTCACAAACCACAAACATGGAGCACTTGTAATCCTGGCTTCCTTCAGCAGTAAGGATAGAATCAGAGATTTATATGGCTGGAAGGGATCTCAGAAGATCATTTAGTCCAGACTCATGTCCCTAGGCAGGATCATTATACTTATGTCACTCTTGACAAATGCTTGTCTAACCTCATCAACACAGGATAGCAAGTCCACAGCCTCCTCTGATACTCCTGTGCGTCATTATCCTTACTGCTTTCTTTCTTCTAACATCTAACCTCAATCTCCATTTCTGTAATTTAAGTTCATTACTTGTCCTATCCATCAGGGATGTGGAGAACAATTTATTCCCCTTTTCCCAGCCATCTTTCACCTACCTGACAACAGTAACCCTACCTCCCTCAGTCTTCCCTAGACTAAAGAAAGTCAGTTTGTTCGTTCTCTCTTCCTAGGTCTGGATTTCAGGAACTCTGATTACTCCCATTGCCATCCTCTGGACCCTGTCTTGAGCACAGCACCCATAATCCAACTGTGGCCTCATGGAGAACGGAGCAGAAGGCTTAGTTGTAGGGTCTGTGCCTATTTACACAGCATATTACTGCATTTGTGCTCTTTGCATTAGCAATTAACTCATATTTTAATTGTGACCTGTAACATCTCTCACATAAACTTTTTATGTGGAGTTGCTACTTGGGCTACTTGGGCATATTCACCACACTACACAAACAGAATTAATTATTCTTGGCAATGCCCCTATGCAGGAACTTACAACCATCCTTACTGAAATGAATCCTATTTTGAAGACCATTTGCCTAAATAGTTTTTAATTGTAGTTTTATATGTCAGCACATCCATCATCTCCTTCCAGGTTTGTGGTAGACAAGAATGTGATATTCTCTATTCCATTGCCTAAGCTGTTCATAATCACCTTAATCACACTGACCTGGTACAGACTCCCAAAAGACTCTTCCTGACCCACCTTTCCCGTTTTAAAGTGTCATTAATAACTATTCTCTCTGTGTGGTTTTCCAGTTAATATTGCATCATCCTAGACCAGCCCCATTTAGCACAGGTTCCCTTAATTTGTTTAGAAATATCACGTTACCCTGTGACAAAAGCCTCACCACAGTCAAAATATAGGACAACGATTGCTTCTCCCTTATCAACAAAGTTTTTTACTCTGTCATGAAAGGAAATTTGATCCATTTTACACAATTTGTTTTTGACAAATCTATGTTGGCCATTATTCATTTCTTTGTTTTGTTTTAGGTGCTTACAAAAGTTTGATTGTTTGTTCCAGTATTTTTCCGGGAATTGAAGTTAAACTGAACAATCTGCAGTCCCTGGCTCCTCCTTTTTTTCCTTTTGAAGGCAGGAACTACGTCTGCACTTTTCCAGGCTTCCAAGTGTGTTCTTGAGCTGTGTAACATCCCAGAAGCTAGGCTAGGTTATGCCTAGGTCTTTTGAGGTTAAACAATTGGCTGGTGCAATTAACCTAGGCTGAAATTCATCTGGCCCAACTGACTTGAGCACTAACACACTGAAGGATCTTCTAACCTGTTCTCTGCTCTAGTTTTGTGATCTTACCCCCTCTGTCATTGACATTGATGGCAATATTAATCTGAAGTGACAACAAAAGCAAAAAAAAAAAAAAGGTATGAAACACCCTGGGATTCTAGCCATGACCTGTCCATAGATTGTTCTCCACTGGAGAACATGTTTTCAGTTGCCTGGTCATCATCTCGCTGCTATAGTACTGAAAAATTACTTGCTGCTTTAAAGTGTCTTGTTAATTGGATCTCAATTTGCTGCCTGGCCTTTGTGATTGTGTCCTCAAACATCTGGTCCAGCTTCTGAATGCTTTTTTCCTTGAGGCTGAAATTGAAAAAGAGCTGGTGATTTATCTGCTGTTACATTTCCTAGGAATTCCGCAGATTTAGGATAGTCTATGCTCATTGCTGTTCTCTCTGAGACCCTTTTCACATCACTAAAACTTTGCACTTGCCCAAAGCACAAAATGACATGCCTTTAACTACGGAGTACGTGACCTTAATGGAATCACCACTGGTTTATCTTGGCCTAGGAAAGATCAGGAGCACGACCTTCATTGCCACCTCTTACCAACTGGTAGGCTCTGCATGGAAGCAATTTTTATTTAAACTTCTGTCCTTACCAGAAGTGACTGGCACAAGTCACAGGACCTTCTCACCCATATGTGAATTTTAAATAGTCCCAAATGCTAGAAATGTTTACAGCCAGAAGTATTCAAGTTCTTCTCAACCGCTTGTTAGAAAAACATCTTTTCTCATTTGGGTACACTTTATTGCTGGCTTCCCTCTCTGCTGGCCTTCCAAGCTTGAGTTCCTGACAGAGTGAGGAACATTTTTTTTTTGTTGTTTTCACACATATGGAAAACTCAAATCACTAGCAATGTAATCATGCCAAACTCCTGCCAGCACAGAAACTCTAGCTTACCTTCCATCATCACATACTCTTCACATCAGTAAAGATACGCAAAAGATCACTGCTCGAGGAAGCTGTAGCTGTAACAGCAACACTGTAAATACAGCAGTGTTATAACACTATAATGGTGCTCTTTCAAAAGAGCAGCATGAGCAGCCAAAAGAGGAAGGCGTTCAGACAGTCTTTCTATTGCCCAAGCGGAAGTGAATTTCAGATACTGCTTTGGTTCCCTTTAGTTAGAATTCCCCATAAATGAACGGCTAAAACACCAGTTGATAGTAAGGACATGCAAGCAGGGAATCCAGAAGTGGAGGCTCAAAGGAAAAAGCAGAAAAAGCTGGCCTTTTGCCTAGCTATGAGTCTCCTTCCTTCCCATTCTGCTTCTTTTGTTTTTATGGTTCCTGCACGTTTTGCAGTGTCAGCCGGTTGTCACAGATGAGAGGACAGCGTTTCATGTGTTTTAGCTAAGCCTGGGACCCCAGGCACCTTCCAGGCCCTAGCCTGGGGCATGTTCACTGCTGCAAACTGCTGGTTAAACCAAAGCAGTGATCTAGATCATAAAGCAAGTAATAAAATACCCTGCTGATAAACTGCAGTATGTGGAAACTTACACATTATTTATGGATTGTTAGAGGTTAACACTAGAAAGAGCAAACCATAATGATTTTGTGGGCCTCCTCTACTTGTTATCCAGCCTTAGTATGACAATATTCCACGGTAGAAAAAAGCTCTCTCCTTCTCAGCCTGGGCAAATCATGATGATTGCAAAGTGTCCCCCTGTCCAGACATTCTTAGTATGCCTTCGGGCCTGAATTTGGTGAGCTTTCAGCCATTGGATTTCGTTTTGTCTTGTCCTGATCCTTCCCAATGTCCATGCATGTGAGCCATGTGTAAAAAGACTGGTGCAGAGGCAAATTATGCATCAACATCTAAAAATCAAGTGAGCATGAGAGACACATTTCCAGTTTCTATAAGGAATCATCAGAGACCACTTCTCAAGAAACCAGGGAAAAAAAAAAAAGGAAATGGAAAAAAAAGTACCTTTGGAAAAAAAAATACCTTTGGAAAGAAGGGAGAGTGGTGGTGTTACAAGATGCAGCAACATATCAATGCTGGCAAAGGCAGGCAGGCATTAACCACCCCAAACAAAAGCCAAGTTCTCCACTGTCCTGCAGCTATTAACGCCACATCCTGCCACTATTAACACCAACTACAAAATAGGATATATATATTAAAAAATAAAATAAAATAAAATAAAATAAAATAAAATAAAATAAAATAAAATAAAATAAAATAAAATAAAATAAAATAAAATAAATAAAATAAAATAAAATAAAATAAAATAAAATAAAATAAAATAAAATAAACGTAGATAGTGGTGCAGGGTAATGGATGTGATTTCTGCCAGTAGAACACAACAGATTATCTTTCCATCTGTTTTTTACAAATATATGTCACATTGAGTAAACAAAGCCTCACTGAACTTGCATTTCCCTGCTCTGCATGAGACTCCCAATAGTGAACATGGGTGGAGTGAGTGAAGAAACAGGATGCTACCCGTTGAACGCCTACACACATAGATATATGAGGACCAACATTAATGAAAGGTCCCTAGCAAACCAAGTTTCTTCGTACCAGTATGTCTCACTATCTAAAGCCATGTTATGGGAGGAATACATTTACTGATTCAGATTATATTAGCAAAACAGCCTGCTAGCAAGCATGACTTGTTCAGACAAAGTAAGGGACAACTGCAACATGCCCCCAACCCCAACAAGTGTCATCCATCATAGCTCTGGTTACAGTCCTGCTGGCAGAGGTATGTTGTGCAGACCTGACCTATGATAGAAAGACTTGAGGAAGGAGAAATGAGGGCGGGGGATGTGTTAGATGCCAAAAACCTGATCCCTCTTCAGAGGAAATCCCTTAGCAAAACAATGCCTACAGAAGGATGGCCTGATACCTGAAAGAGATTAAAACAGTAAACCTGTACTCAAGCTGAGCTGCCATGTGGAAAATCCAGCACTTTCCATGAAGCAAAGGTCCCTGTGTGCACCTGTAGCTAGATGGGAGGGGAAACTCCTAGAATTAGGAGGAGAGATTAATAAAAAAAGTATTTGCACATTTAAAGGCTGACCTGATCTTTGGAAATAGCTAACCTTATCCCTCCTTCCAGAAGTGAGCAGTCCATGCACCTCACCTGCACAGCAAGATGGGAGTTCTTGGCTGGAGGGGGGTATTAAGGTGGGGAGGAGGACCTCCAGGCAAGAGAGGTTAACATAACCATTTACCATAATGGATTGTTTTTCAATAAGAACTAAGAGAAGTTTTGTTTGGTTTTTGTTTGTTTGTATTTTAACAAAAAAAAAAATCCTTCCTATGGAGGAAAGGATCAAGTAAAACCAGTAAGAATCTGCAGAATTTTTCCAGCTAAGGCTGGCAGAGTGTAGCAGGGAAAATGTGCTGTTTACCATTGCTGCCTCCTCCTTGGTGTCTGGAGCTGAACTGGTGGGCAGGACCACAGTCGTGCCACCCCCTTACGTCCCCACAAGAGAAGTGTCACAGAAATGTGAGTGTTCGTCTCCTGAATCCATCAGCAAGAGGATGTGCAGGACAGGCACTCCCTTCTGTTTTGCAACCCATCATTCACACAGACTCTCAAAACACAGCTCTGATACACGATCTGTCTGATTTTCAGATTAAAGAGTGCACTATCAATGACTGTACTCTGCCACTGTCGTGGTTACCAGCGAAGGATTAAGCTTTACCCTGGTTTCTTCTGCTAAACACAGACCTTCTAAGAAGCTTCCCTATCAGCTTGCAGCTGCTTGTGCTCTCTAGTTCTTCAAGATATTCACGCTCACTGGGACTGCTATAGTGGGATCCCTGTTCTTCAGGCAGCAAATGCTGGCCACCGTCATAAGAAAGACATTTGCCAGAGGCCCTAAGAAAAGGACTGTGTGAGATTTTGCTAGGCAGCACCTTGCTTAAGTGCACGAACCTTTCTGACTCATATGCTTGCTCTGATTTTGAAAAGGATGATGCAGATCAAATAAAGTAGGAAACACTGCTTCCAAGGCAAACATTGCACATTTGCATTCAGGTTTGACCTCTGCCTTCCTGGAGGCCCATGTGACCTACTTAACTTTTTACCTTGCTGTTTCTTGGGAGACTGGATGAGCTGAGAGAGGAAATGGTAATGGGCTATGGGACTTTCTCACCTGCAGCCTGTATTTTCATCACACAGCACCCTTCACTGAGGCTCCAGTTTGCTTTCCAAATGTTTAAAGGGTTGATTTGCAAAAATAATAATAATAAAAAATCTCAGGAAAACAATTATACTTTTATTTCTATCAAACATTTTGTGAGGAGGAGATCCTGTGTCTCCTCCCCCCCTTTGATAAAAGAGTTCACCATCACAGGGGTGGCAGGAGAGAGGGAGTGAAATAAGATACCTCCGCTCAGCTTGCCTCAATTTAATGAGCTCCTTTAGGCCTTATCATTCGCCCTCTGCTTTCCCCCATTGTGAACTTCTCAGCCTCATCTAAAAGAGCGTCTTCTTCTTCCTTTTTTATTTTTTTAATCGGACTCTGTTTGATCGGCCCTTTACCCTTTCTTTCCACAATCCCCCACATCACGCTGGAACTGGTACCAGTGGAGCATGTCAGCATGCCCTAGCAACGGGGAGATTAAGGGAACCACCAGCTCCCGAGGACGGGCTGTCTCGGACTTACTAATTAACTGCAGTGAAAGAACTGAATGAGAGCAGCCCTTTCTTCGGGGCAGAGAAGGCACTAGAGGTGGATGAAGGAGTTCAGCTAAAAGAAGATTTCCCTCCCCCAAAACATGTGTCAACACTCAGACCAATCCTTTCTTAATAAGACTTTGTGTACGTGTGGAGGTTATGTGGATGGCAAAGGCTGACAGCAGTCAAGCTTGATGTAGAAAAACACAGGTGGGAGTGAAGTCAAGCCACCACCCCACCCCTGCCTCCTGTCTGGCCATGTCCCACTGCTGGGACACAGGTTTTGGGGCTGGTCACTGCCCAGAGGCAGGTCTACACGTGGCCTGGGGGGATGCTCCTGCCCCAAGCCCCCTCAGGCAGCAGCCTGCATGCAGCACTGCAGCCCACAGACACAACGCGTGTCCTCTGCACCGCTGGGCTTGGTCTGCCTGGGTGGGCAGCCGGGTGCGCTGCTGCTCTAATGAGAGGTGGCAGGGTTTGTACTGGAGCACAAGCAGTGCCCCAGCCCGCCCCAGTCCCTGCACCCTCCTGGATCTGGCCCCTGCCAGCAGCGCCCAGCAGTGACCAACAGGTTTCTGCAGGGCCCCTTCACACCAAACTGCATTAGGATCCTGTCCTCTTTTGGTCAGCCTTAGCCTCTGCTGGTAAATCTTTTCAGAATTATGAAATACTTGTGACACATCGCTTTTTTTTTTTCCCCCAAAAAAAAACAAACATTATTTTGTGTTCTTGCTGCTTCGGCGCTTTTGCTTCGGGCTGAACTGGAAGTGAAACTGCCGAAATCCCACAGGAGAAGTGCTGGTGGTATTTCTGGACGGAGCAGGAAGCAGCAGACACGTTGCCAGACAGCAACTTCTTGTAACAATCCAGCCCCTTTCTCTAACGCAAAAAAAAAAAAAAAAAAAAAAAAAAAAAAAAAAAAAAGCTAAACTGGATAGATTTAAAAAACCTTTTCAGATTAGCGTTATTTCCAAAACGAGGGGACGCTCCTTCAAGTGCGTGGGGACGGGCCCACGCTGACGTGAGGCCGTGGTGTGGAAAGTGGGGCTGAGGCCAGGGCGCCCGCCGGGCGGGGGAAAGAGGAAGCCCGGCCGGCGGGAGGGCTGCTGGGCCCGCGGCCTTGCCCCGGCCTCCATTTCGCGGGGCGCAGCGCGTGACGGCCTGGGGAAGGGCAGGGGATGGAAATCTCCTTCCATCTCTGCTGCCGGCGAGAGACGAGGCTCCCCAAGTGCACGGGAACTGATGAAAACAGCGGCTTTGTTTTTCTGAAATAAACTGCCACTTGAAAAGGAAACTATAAAAGCCTCACTCAGAAAGCGTGGGTTTTCTGTGAAAAAAAGGCTGTGGAAAAATGGTGCTATCTTACAAAAGAGAGCTGCGCTTTTGCATATTTAGCCGTGGATCTGCTGGTATTAGAGACAAAGTCAGATTTTATTGCTTTTTTTTTTTTTGAGCCCTGCAGCACTGACACAGATGAGCCACGTAATGAACTGCAGAATCTTTTTATTTCTTGAGCACCAGAAGTGACTTTTTTTTTTTCTAACTGTATACTGTATCAGCCTTAACTTTGCTAACACACCATAAGCCACATACAGCATTTTGTAGGTTCATAAAACTTGCAATTTTTTATTCAGGTGTACTGCTTTCCAGGATTAATCTCTACAGACTTTTAATTGAATTTGTGTGGCCTGCTGTTGATTTCACCCTCTTAAAGGCTGTGAGACCTTGCCATATGTGTTTGTACAGCATCATTTCTCGGAGCAGACCTGTGCTTGAAAAATGCTGCTGACTGCAACGTGCTGGTGCCTGCAAAGGGAGCACTCCAGGGATGCAGCTTCCCGAAGGAAACAGAGAAGGGTTAACTTCACTGAATGGTTGCAGAGTCCCGACTCTCCAGACCTCAGATGCTGAGAAAGAACATGAGACAATAATCCCTTAGAGAACGTGCTAAATAATTCAAGGCTAGTTTAATAAATAAATAAATAAATATTTTGTTGTAATAGTTTGGCCTTTCTTAATATAGCTTGGAGGAGCAGGATATCTGGCTGCTTTCTGAAAGTCCTTGTTATGGTATTTAATGAACCCTAGGGATCATTACACTATAAATATGGTTCATGTTTATATAGATGCATTGGGCAATGTATTACAATGCTAGGGGTTAAAAGTCATTTCCATGGATTCCCAACCAAGATAAACTCATCCACACCCCTGAGGTGAATAGTATTTAAGTCTGTGTTTGTATAAAGGAGGCCGTCAGACTTTCCAGCACCTGAAAAATGGTCAGGCTTATCTGTTATTTATCTCTCAGGCTTGGCTTTTATATGTAAATGTACCTACAGTGGCTGCAATGGATGGTCAATGATATCTCTGTCGTAGGGCTGGTCATTGCAGGCCAGATCTTCTCCACCGGCAGCAGCCATGCAGCTGGAGGGGAAATCCAGCCCAGCGCCTCCCCTGGGGACCAGGCTGAGAGCAGCAGCCATCTCGTGTGTGTCTTGAGGGAACTCTTCAGGCTGGTTCCCCTCCAGCCACAGGGACTTACCAGCAAGGGCTGGGCTGAAGTGGTAAGCTTGATCTAGGTAGCATATGATCTACATGATTATGGCTCATTTTAAACTGCTACTGGGCTTAGCTAGACTAATACTGAGGTAATGGAATATTCTGCATCTGCATGTAGCAGGATATTTTTAACACATATATGTGTGTTTACACACATGCGGAAATATAGCTGAGGTGACTCTTTTCTGAGAAGAGAACCGTGGGTTGAGACCAAATGCGGAAAACATTACACAGAAAAGTGTTGGAGAAAAAAAAGGAACAAAAAAAACCCTACACCTCACGTGTAGTAAAAGTGACTGTCTGTCAACAAACAAGGAAAAATCTCACAGGCACACAGATCAACCAGTGAAATGAGAGACCAGGGGAGAGAAACATAGCACTTTCCAAGGGTGAAAAATCACTGTAAAATATCAGACAGGCACTGAGTAATGTTGGATTGGCCTGCTGCAATGAACGGGGGCAAAATCTGACTGCTGGTGGTGGGGTTTGGTCGGGACACCAGGCTGGGAAACAGCTCTACTCCTCTGAGGGGGGAAAGTTGATTTTTAACCATGGCAAGTGCTCGAGCCACTCATTTCAAATCTGTAACATGCCGTTTAGTAGCTACAAACATCAGGCTGCTTTTCCCCTGTGACAAGCAAGTTGTTTCTTGCTTCCACCTTATTTCCATGTAGCCCACGGGCAAGCTGGAAAGCTTTGGACTCCAAAAGCAGAGAACACTTGAGCAGCATCAAAGAGGCAAGGTGAGTGCATGGCCGTCACTCCATGTGCACACCAGGGCGCACATCTTGCTAGCAGCTTCCAGAGCTGCCTGCTTGCTCCTGCCTGCTCTGCTCATCAGCGTGGAGCGGCTGAGGTGTGTGTGTGCGGCTGCTAAATGAACATTAATTCACATTACATCACCTGGGAGGCTGGAAGTCAGCTGCCTGGTTCCCCACATGGGGGATGTGAGGCTCAGCCAAGCTCCTTGGGCGTTACTTTTCTTTCTTCCTCATTTCATTTGCTGTTTTTTCTTTTTTCCTCTTTCAATATTTGCTTCCAAGAAGGGATTAGGTGTGATGGGTGTGGGGCGGATTGCTCCGACACTGCTTTGTGAAGGAAAGGGACCCGTTCATAGGAGAGTTGTGGGTTGTTTATTAGCAGCTTGCATGACTGCAGAAATCCCAGAGCAATATGCTGGGCACCAGGCACATGGTGGCTGCGCACAATTACCCTCCGCACCACGACAGAGCAAGCCCAGACTCAGACGTTAATGTGGCTCTGAGGACAACACTTCATTCCACATCTCCAGTGGAAAGCTTTTATAAAAAGTCAAGTACCCACATGGGATTAGAGTAATAATAACGTCTTGCACTTTAGCATAAAAAATAGGGTGTGAAATCAAGCGGCTGATCAGTGGTCACAATTACTAACACATTGAATCCTCAGCTACTTTATTCCATTCAACAAACGGAACTGTTTTGATGTGGGCTCTACCAGAGACCAGGCACATAGTGCTTCTTCTTGCTTTTAGCAACAGGAAGTGTGGAGCATCAACAAAATTGGCATTTTACTGTTACAGGTCTGTGGAAACTGCTTGTCCGGGTGGCGAGAGGTGCTGGAGAAAACCCCACAACCCAGCTCCGAGCGGTGCCTGGAGCAGCTCACAGCTTGCTCTCTGTGGGCTGGGGAGTTCTCCAGGGAGGAAATAGCTGCAAAATCTCATTTTTATCACTGAACTCAGCAGCTACGCCTCCGAGTATAGCAATCTGACCTATTTCACCAGTTGTACACACCAGTTTTACACCAGCGTCAGTCCTGTGACGTCAGTGGGATTACTCCATCCCTGCATAAGATAAAAATCAGGCCCAAAGAACAGCTTTGTTGAGGAGGAACATGCTCTTTTGACATATTTCCTAGTCCAGCCACATTTACAAGAGATCAATCTCATGTTTGTTCTTTTTACATATCAAATCATTTGTCTTTTGGGAGTTCTCAGCTCCATCCACATGAAACCTTGAATACTGCCTCACCTACTATAAGATCCCAGTCAAGGAAGGACCAAGTCACAATGACTGGTGACAGCAGCGTGCATGACCTCTATGATACCAACACCAGAGCTAGTGAGCTGGACCAGGAGCCACCAGCGTGAGGTGGGAGTGCAGAGAGGTTAGCAGGGTCAGTGCCTCGGGTACCATTGTGCCTTGTCCCTTCCTGGTCTGTCCCCATAGGGCAATGCTGAGACCCCTCAGGGTGACACTGTGAGGCGCAGAGGTGAAGCAGTATAGAGCTCCCAGGAGACAGAGTAGCAGGAAGACATCTGAAGCCTTCCTTGTTGGTGTCGTGTTGTACTGTATGGTCTTTCCTGCTTTTGCCTTCTAATAGAGTCATTGTATTTGTTTTATCTACTTTGATTTCTTTCTTCTGATTTTCCTGATTGTTACCTTCAGACCTTTTCTTCCTGTTCTGTGTTCTTTCCTTCAGACCCTCTAGATCCTCTGTGGCTCGTTTACTATCCTGCATCTCTTCCTGTGCTTCCTTCTACTACCACGGTCACATATCTCCTTCTCCTCTCCTTCTCAGCTCACCCTGTTCTCCGGTCTTCACTGCTGCAGTGTTTCCTATCATATTCTCCCTCCATTCATGTCTCCTATCTGTCAGTGTGCATATGGATCTTCAGACCTCTTTTGGGGATGCTGGAAACCAGGCCAGCAGAGTCTCTGGAGCTCTTTAAATGAAGCAGAAGGTGAGATTGGAAAGATGGCCAGAAGCAGAGAGAACGTGTGGTGTGAAATCAGGGAGATAAAACCTTTTGTTTTAACTGATATTGCTGCCAACATCAATCTGGTCTACTGCTGCCAGCAGATAGGTGTGCCACCACACCTTAGTAGACAAGCCAAGGGATTTTCATACCTCCTGCCATGAGGATCTGGATAGGCTGTAAAGGCAGTTTAAACCTAAAGCCATTATGTCTGTTGACTACCCCTTACACAAAGCTATGCTCAGAGATCAGTAAGATTGCAAAACCAAGCTCCTATATTTAGAAAAGGCCAGGCTTATGCTGCTGGTGAAACATGAACCCAGTGCCTGCCACGCAAGCGTTAGAGCACTTTCTTGCCCAAGACCCCGCAGGAAGCCGGTTGCAGTGGGAAGCCAGACAGCACAGTGGGGGCTGGAGAGCACCCTCCCGCCCTTACCTCTGCCTGCCTCACCGGCCATCCTGGGCTTCAAATGAGGCAGAGTCTTGTAGAGCAAGTAGTCTGTGATCACGTAATTACAGACTGCCACGATGCATGTTCACAAAAGAGCTGAATTAAGCCCGAACAGGCAGTTACAAGCACTATTACATCATTAGACTAATCGCTCCTTGGCTGGTCATGAAGGACCTCATCCTGTTCCCACTGAAGCCAAAAGACCGTACCTCTATCGACTTGAGTGGAAGCTGGCTTGGGCTCGCCCCAAGGCTCATTCACGGCTGTTAGCTGCTAGTTGAGGCTGTACCCTTAAACACATTAAACTTTTCATGCATAACTCATGTACCACACCTAACACTTGCACTTTCATTCAAGTAGAGACTTCAGCCCCAGTGCTGTGGGTGGTGGAGTGTGAGGGGAACTTGCTCTGCCGCCACGCTTGCCCTACCTGTTCAGCCTGTTAAGTTGTACATCGCCGTCAGCCACTGCTGGCTGCTGAGCAGGAGGTGGAGAAGGTTTGCTCCGTCTGCTCCTGCCCTGCACAGCCCACAGCCAAAGCCGTCGTGGCCGCAGCGAGCCGATTATGTCTGTTTTCCCACCCTGGTGCATAGGTGAGAGCAGAGAGCCCTGGCAGCCATGTTGGCATCAGCTGCGACATGGTGGCACAAGATGGCAGCCACGGGAGCTGAATGGGGACGTGCACCCTCGCGGCGTTGTGTCGCAAGACCAGTGCCGTGCTCCTTTGGGCTGAATGGCAGCTGTGCTGCAGGTTACTTTCCCAGAACAGTTCTCGTTACCTTCACCATATCCCCAACCTATCTGGCTTTATAGCTTTTGGAAACTGGCTGAATGTCTGAGATCTAGAGAGGAGGCTTTGGTGGGTGATAACCTAAGTGGGTGCAACCTTTATACCTGGATGCATCTTAACATCAACCCTCTTCTTTGTTTTTTTCCAAATATTGCACACAGTCATTGGAATTTTCCTTCACTACGACCTCACAAGTGGCCTTTTTGTTGCACCAAGAAACCGCTTGCCATCTCTGACATCTCTGCCCCTGTGGCTTACCGTGCTGTTGATTTCAGGGCTGCACACATCAAAGTGATGAGCACATCCCTCATTCCAGGGACAGAGCAGAATTTGTCACTTCAAACAAGTTGTGCACAAAATGCCCAGTTCAATCATTGCCGTGGACAAACTAATTATTCCTCTATCTAACAAGCCAAGGACACTTTTCCTGTTATTTCATCTCATGTTTTCCTTTGTCTAAATTAAACTGATCTGGTTTAACTCTCTTCTTGTATCACATGAAATAACTTCATCACTTCGTTTCTGTTTATCATGAAGAAATGGATGAGGTAATTTTATATTGCTCTTCATACTGTGATGTTGAACCATGGGCTTGAATGTCAGTGTTTGTGGATACATTTGACACACACAGAAGAGGGGGGAAGAGGACCAAAAATAAAATAAAAAATAATAATAAAAGAAAATGAAAGGTAAAGGAGTGGAAAGGGCAAAAGAGAAACTCAAATTAAAAACAGAGAAAGCATATGTACACATATGTGTGTATCCATATACTCAGGCACACACACTCACAGTCACCCAGGCACACATGCTCTCACACTCACCCAAGCAGACTGATATTAAGGCAGTTATTCAGCTGTTTCTAATACATAGTACAGAAAAAACTCGAGCTGGAGAAATATTTTGTTTTAACAGTGAGTCATCCATGAGAAAAATGTGGGTGTAGGTTATGGGAGAGGGGGCTGGGGGAGATTTTATGAAGGCTTATTTTGTAAACCCCCAAATAGGAAGGTGCATAAAGTTGATCAAGGCACAGAGCGAGTCCCTCCCTCCCTTGCGGACATGACAGAAGGTAAGAAGGTAATCAGCTCCCATTGAGAGCCTGATTGTGCCATTTGGGCCAAGGCCCTGTGCTGGATCTGTCCTGCCCTGGAGGGACCTGCAGGGATGGCAGTGGGAAGGCTCTGGGCCAGCCCTGCCAGGGCACCCCCAGGCACAGCCATGTACACTGCAATGACAGCCAAGCCTGGGCAATGCCAAATGTAACAGCTATGCTTTACCTGAGTGTCAGCAGCTCTTGAGGGCCCGACTGTGCTGCTGGAGACGTCCTTCAATCTGGAGTAATTCAGATTTACTTCGCTGTCAGTGAAACCAGGAAGAGGCCCCAGGGCTGAGGGTTCCCTTCTTGCCCCCTGATCAGCACAAGTACCAAACACACCAGGAACCATTGTCCCAGCACATCCGCAGCCAGACTCTCAGAGGCTGGGAACTGTAAACACGTTGTCAGGTTGTGAAATGCCCATTGATTCTCAGGACTGTAATCACCATGGGAAGAAAGGTGGCTATCGCTTAGGAGCAACAGCCTGAAGATCAGGCTTTCTCCCTTGGCTATCTTGCAGTTTTTCTATGGGAGTTTCAATTCTTATGTCCTGGTTTTCTCACCAATAAACCCAAGTGACTAATAAGGACCAGTCTTCCCAGGAACAGCTGAACACTATTTGTGGATATTGCACAGAGCATTCATGATGGCTAACGTTTTTCTGGTGGGTGAAACCTGCTGAGATCCAGAGCTAATTATTCCTTGGTGTGATTCAAGGGGGTATGGCCAAGAATAGCAGCAAAATGAGCAGCAAAAGACTTACCAGGAAATAAAGTGTAATGGTAAAATCTATTAGAGCATGGAACTGGCTTCTGGGGAAAAGGCAAGGGCTCCATTCCTTGGGCTAATTAAAAAAGATACCACCAACAACACCTTATAGGCAACAATCCTCTTTGCTTCTTTAGGATGGACTATCTAGCTGAACAAAGAGGAGGCCGACTCCTATAACTCTGCTATACCTGTGTGACTGTAGAGAAATGCTATTTACTCTAATTATATTATTCCTTGTATACACCAGGGTTAGTGAGAGAGAATTTCTCTGGGTCTTTTCCGTCTGTTAAGTTCCATGGTTTGTGATTCACTTTAAAAAAACAAGGGTGGTTGAAAAAAAGAGTTGTTTTCAGCTGTGTGGTGATGAAATACAGTAACTGAAAATGCTGTGGGTTTTGAGGTTGGATTTTGTGATTAAAATATTGTTAGGTTCAGGATAGGATTGGTTGGTAAAATGAGTTACAGTAAGACATTATGCTTTCACCTCTAGAAAGTTGAGTTCAAGCCCTGTTTAAGATCACAAAACCAGTAAGTAGTTCAGGATGATTAACAGTTTCTGAACAGGACAGGACAGGAACACCCAGGGGCTGGGAAGGTCAGGTTGGATTCCCACCATGGAGGCCCTGGCCTCAAGCACAGGAGGGCACTGCAGGCGAAGGCAGACCTCTGCTGGCACGGAGACAAGGGGGACAAAAATCACTGCCACAGGAGATGCTGAGGGTCCAGATGAGGGCTGTGTGGCCATGTGGTTGCAGTGGGCACCACATGAAGCACATGTCCTGCATGCCAGTGGTAGAGGCTCAATCCTGTTTTGTCCCACCACCTCAGTCTATGACAGCAGGCATGGGCCACACTACTTCTATAAAACAGTGCAACAATACAGACCGCTGTGCATTTCTTCCTATGTGAGGTAACCAGATTGATCCTTAAAACAATGATGCTCCTCAAGATTCCCATTTTGCAATTTGTTTATGTTGAGCATCATAAGCTGCTGATTCAAACAGCCAAGCTGCAGAAGAAATGTTGCCAGGAACCCTATCGAGTTCATTTCCCCCCCATGGTTTCAGTTTTAGCCTATCTCAACAAGATGTGTACTCATCAAATACGCAACTTGCAGACATGCAGGCCAGAGAGCTGTAACCAGCTTCGATGCCCTTCAAGCTGCTAAATGGAAACCAATGCAGCAAGCAGATTTGGGCCTCTGCTCTCGAGCAGCTGAGGCCAACCCACTAGCCAAGTACTACTTGCACTTGAAATACAGCACAGATAGGGTGTAAGTGGTGTATCATCACTGTTCTGGTGCTGTGCATTTACCCTAAATGCAATTAATGTGGTTACTGTTAGCAGAGAGTTACAGATCTACTCACAAGTTAATAGCTGTTAAAATCTTCTTTTCTAGTTGTCTGGAAATAAAACTGAACTTTTTTCATAGCATAGTATTAGGTATTTTCTGTTATTTCTGGGATTTTGTAAAGTACTATCAGAGGGTTTTTTGATTTGTTTGTTTGCTTTTTTTCCGTAATTTCAGTGATTCCTAGAACAAAACAAATTTTATCCAATTTGAACTTGAGTACTTCAGTGAAAGAAAACTAAAATGTTTTCTTTTAGCACTCACTTAGCAAACAGTTCTAAAGTTTATCTGTGAGCTTGGTTTACAGGGGGAGCTACAAACATTCAAAACCACAACATGCTTCCAAAGTGTTTTAGAGAGCTGGGTATTATTTGATCCATTTTATAGACTGGTCCCAGTTGGTGCATAGAACAGAGCCCAGCTCTAGCCCCATGTCCTTTATGGTAACCATCAGCCCACAATACTATTCATATGAGCTTTTGACTCTGCTTAGCTAGTCAGGAATTCAGAGGTACTGCACTTACTTTTTCTCGAGTAAAGGAAAACCTAGCCTTAGGTTTGGGATAACCCAAAATGCAATTAACAAATTCATTCAATTTCTGCAGTAAGAAAGTATCCGGTTCAGTAAGGAAAAGTGTGACACCTCCAGAAATCCTTTTTAATGCTTCCTTTCTTCTGAGGAGCAGAAACATACTGCCCTAGAAAACTTAAGTATCTCCAAGATTTGGCTTTAGGAGGAGCCCTGGAAAACCAGCAAATTCAGGTTCATCCTGGCAGAGGCAGTGGTTTCCAGTGTCCTCATTTCCCTACAGAGACCTCCTCATTTCTAGCAAGGGGGCTGTGGTGCAGAAGCTCCTGATGAGAGCTGCTGTGACAGTATGTAAGGGGAGAGTCATCATGTGCTCCCAAGATGACTCCCTGAACAAGTGCAAGAACAAGTGCTGTGTTTCTGCAGTAGCTGCCATCTCCAGATGGATTCAAGATATGACTAAAGGAAAGCTCATTGCAGCAGCCTAAGTCTGCTGGATCTGGAAATGTGGGTGGATAACACCCCATTGAAGGGCAGTGTTGCAAAACTGGGGAGTCACATTGCCCTTTCCATCAGAACGATTCCCAGAGCGTCATTCCCTAGACGTTTGCATCACTTTTCCTTGCACTCTCCCAGGTTCAGTCATTGTTTTCCCAGCGCTCTCCACGTGGCAGCCTTGCACAACACCTGTGAGGCTCCTTGGGAAGCACCCAGGCTTGGCCGCCAGCAGGTGAGGGCTCCCAGGGGAGCCCTCGGCCTAATCCGGCAGACCCGTGGCTCATCGGGGCAGCAGCTTTGTGTCCCTCTTAAATATCAGAGACGTGAAACGCAAGTGCGTATGTCACAGCGGAGTCAGAGCAGCCCACGCATCCTGCCAAGAGAAGCACGGTGTCCCCACGCCGCCCCTGCCCCGGCAGCCCGGGGCCTGTGCTGCAGAGCAGGAACAAAACAAACCACTGCGGAAGTGTGGTTAACAACGCCCGGCACGACGCGTTCTCGACAGCCCGGCTTCGTGCTGGGGCGAGCCGGTGGGAACGGGGCGTGCTGCGGCAGGCAGGCCCTTCAGGCCGGGCCCTGCCCTGCGATGATGTGCAAAGCGCGGTGGCTGCAGGCACCCCAGCCTCCCCAGGCCGCCCTTCAGCCTTGTGCCCTGCTTCCCCTGCTCGTCCTGCCCCATGGCCCCCCTGCCATGGCCATGGGTGGCCCTGGTTGGCAGTGGTAGTGGGGTGGAGGCAAGGAGCCTGCCCTGGTGTTTTCTGCCCATAGCAGGAGGGCGGATCGGAGCTAGGCGAGGTGGGAGCAGCCATCACGTGCTGCTGCAGCCCCCTGAGGGGAGGGGAGGTGGGACCACCACCATAGCTCTCATGGCCATGCTGCTTTGTTCAACTGCAGTGCATCCGTGCAAGCTCATGTCACAGGCATGTGAGCTAAAAATCTCTGATGGGTGCTGAGTCACTCAGCACTAAATCAGCACTTCATATTCTGGCACAACTAGATCCCCTCACGGCATTAAGAGCCAGGACAAGCTCCAGCACGGAAGTATTTGGTGCAGTCATTTGATCCGCATCCATCTATCTCGCTGTAACCCCAAGACACATTCCAATTTCACAGGAGATATGAAGCACGCACCTCAGAGGAGCACAGCGTGGGTTTTGGGGGCGTGCAGGCAGCGTGGACAGGGCATGGTGTGGGAGCAGCGGTGATCCACCTGGTCAGGATCCCAGCAGCTATGGCCCAGCTGCATCACGAGCTCTGCTTTGAGGCTGTGTTTACTTTCTTGTGTGTGCATGTCTAACAAAAGGAAAAGCAAAGAGATGCCTTCTTCGTGAAAGGGCCGGGGCTAAGGAAAGCCTTGCACTGCTTTCTCCCGGTGTACTAACAGTGTAAAGAAAGAAACTCCTTCAAACTTTTTAAACTTGCTTTTTTTTTTTTCTTTTTCTTTTTTCACTTGAAAATACCTCAAGGGGAATTCTGAATACCTCCCTGCTTGGGCTTATTGGTATTTATATTTGAGCTGCAGAGTAGTGGAGCTGTGTGCATAATTGATTACTGTTCCAGGCAGATCTCAAATAAAAAGAATTTGGTTTCCTCATTAAATGGAACCTTCTCTCCCCCCCCCCCCCCCCCAAATAGGAGCTCTCTATTCGGGTATTCAGGAAAGCACCAAATGTTTAATCTGTTCGTTTTTTGTTTTGTTTTGTTTTGGTTTTTTCTTCTTTTTTTTTTTTTCTTTCTTCTTTTCTTTCTTTCTTTCCTTTCCTTTTTTTTTTTTTTTTTTTGTTTTGTTTTCCAAGAGTTTTGTTTCACTTAGAAATTACTAAAATATAACCAAACCCTTGAAAAATCATTCTAAAATGAAAAACAGCATTTGGATACTGCAGCACTTAAGTGTGGCAATATTTCTAAGTATTTTTTGCTGAAGCTATTTACAAATACAATGCATTTTTTGTTGGCCTGAAGCAGCATAGAATCAATTATTTACGTGAAGTAATGTGCCCAGCTCCACTTGAGATTGTTCTTTCAGTGCAAGTGTATTCAGGTGGCACTCATGACAAACGCTGCCTTGGCATGGGTGGAAGCAAAAAGAGCTTTGTTTGATCAATGTTTCACAGCGTGAAAAAAAAAAAAAAAAAAAAAAAAAAAAAAAAAAAGCAGCGCTAACTTCCCTCTTCTGTTGCCAAGGCATCTCCTTGGGATGGCCCGGAGAGGCAGCCGGGGGACAGGGGAATTCAGTTTCCATGACTCATTCATTCCTGGGCTGCTCTGTGGAAACAGCCAACAAGTGGTCGATTGGTGGCAATTGTCATGGAGAGTTTGTGATGTGGATACTCAGACCATCAGCATATTGCACAAGAGCCATTCAAGAGCCTTTCCTCTTCAGGTAAGCAAGACCAGAGCTGTCTCTAAACCTGAAAAACCCCACCTGTGTTTCTTAACAAACCCCCATCTCAACCACCTTTTGGTGTGTTGTTTATTTAACATTTATGTTTTATGATAGTTTTATCAATAATGAAAGTAAATCAACCAAACCACTAATGAAATAATACAGCAGGGCCAGATAAGTGTCAGGGATGTCAGGCAGAGAAAAAACAAGCTTGCTTCAGAGGAGGAATATTTTAGAGACTACTGTGGGAGAAGACATTTTAAAATTATTCAGTGTTCAAATCAAGTCTTGCTCTAAGCTTCTGCCTGTGGCACATTGCGTTCTCAGTGCTCCTCAAAGTGCATAAAAACCACAAAGTATGTTCAACAAAATAGAGAGTAACAGTATGCTTCAAAGAAACACTTTAAGCTCCCTACACTTGTTCTGGGAGGCTTCCCGCAGTCCCGTGACACAGCTGGGTTTATCTAATGCTCTGTCTGAAGGGGCTTTATTTCTACCAGATCCCTTTTCCATCCCTCCCCTTGAGCCAGGCCTTCACTGAGTCAATTTTTCCCTATTTGCCCACTATAAAAAAAAAAGAAAATCTCTTTTTTTTTTCTTTTGTTGGGTGGCTTTCAATCCCCCTCCTCCTTTGGCAGCAGTAAAGCTTTATAGGAGTATAAAGGGCCAGCCTAACTATGGCAAGTGTTCAGAGCATCTCTTCCTTGAAGTTCCAGCTTTGCTTTTTGCAGGGCTAGGAGACACCTTTGATACGTGGCAGCTCCCCCCTCTGTTGTACTTGCATTCAAGGGTGCGAAAAAAGCAGTCATGCACCAGGTGGTTCCCATGCACATATTCTCAGTGTGCCACACTCTGCAACAACAACAAAACCTTTACGCATTGCTGAGGTAGCTCTCACTTGTAACCTGACGGGTTAGTCATACCGCCACTGGAGATGCACAGCCGTGATGGGAGGGTAGGGAGCCAGCAATTTACGAGCACAGTGAGAGCACAGTGAGGGTGCAGATACACAGTGAGGATGCAGATACTGCCCTGCAAGGTGGAGGCCTCTTCTCTGAGCCAGCTCCCACCGGGCTCATAGGTGGTGCCTGCATGCAGCCCTTCAGAGCGGCACTAATCCTGCCTCCTGTCCTGAGCAGCTGGGGCAGTGCGGGAGACACCAAAAAGGTATCCACAGAGACATCAGTTTGAACCAGGCTTCTCTGCTGTTCTCTCAGTGGATTCGCTTTGTTCGGGCAGATTCACCAAAAAAGTACAGCACAGGACCAGTGGCCAGGGTCCCCATGCCACCTCACTTTTCCACACAGCAAGAAGTGGCACCAGCAGAGAGCTTGGTCATGCTGGTAGCTCCTGAATCCTGCTGCCCTTCCTAGTTCCCCAGATCCCAATGACAAATTTGGACGTCTCAAAATGCTCCAGAGCACAGTGTGGGCAGGGGGAGGCGTGCTCCACTGCCCTGGGTCACAGCATGGCCTGGCCCACTTGTGCCCTGCATCGCCCCAGGAGGTTGTGCTGGGCCTCAATGGGGGCTGTAAAGGGACACTTAGCATCCTTGTGCTGGATGGCCCTCCTCTTGTTGCTATGCATGCATTCAGTGTTTAAATCCGGCTTCATTTCCCTCTGAAAGCTCGTCTAGCAATCTGAAAAAAAAAAAAAAAAAAGCATTTGTTTTCAGAACAAATTTGTGGCATTGCAAACTCCAAGCAGGAGCAGGCTCACTTGTGCTAGTTGCTGTGTGAAGGCAGTTCACAGATGAATATGGCCCCATATGATCTTCTTTTGTCTGAGACATAAAGCTGCAGCTCCGAAAGGCTGGTAATCTTTTTCCATGGTGCTATCCAGGTCTGAAATAAGTGGGGTGTGGTAAATCTGTGCTGACGTAAATGAGAGAAGGTGTTTTGAAGAACCCAGGACAGGGAGAACAAATTAAAACCAGAGCAGTCTGCTGAATATTTCACAAGCAAAGCCTAGTCTATTTTCTGTTTCTTATTTTTGTGATTGCTGAAATTCCCCTCATCTTAAATTAAAGAGATGAGGCCAGGAGGCCAGAGCCAGTGTGGTTTGCCATGGTGAACCAGCAGAAGCCAAATGAGGAGAGACAGTGCAACCATGAACCACCCATGGCAAAGATTAGGGTCTGAGGATGCAGAGATCCGGCTGGATTGACAGCTATCCCCTGTCTGGTGTGGGATGATCCCAAACCTCACAGCCAGACACAGCTACAGCTGGGTCAGTTGGGAATGGGGCTTGGTACCAAATCACTTCTCTCCTGTTTCAGGCAGTGACGGTGTTTTGGTTTGGGCTTTTCTCCCACTCTCAAAGTTGTGGAAAGCTGTGGACCGGACTTTTTCTACTTGCCAAGGACAAAAACCTCTTCCTCTTACTGCATTCATTTGCTAAATAGCATGATTGTCTGTCTGTAAGAAGCATTTTGGAAAAAGCTGTTTGGGCTTGATTTTTATATTCCTCTTCCTGCAGCAAAGCATCTGCAAGTTCAGTACAAGCAGATCAACAGAGTCCAGCACGGCGAGTAGCCTAGCTACAGACTTCAGCTTGAGCTCTGAACTACTGAGGTTTTGAATGATGTCAGTCTGGTCTCTTGAGGGCTGCTGTTGTCATCAGATAGTGAGGTTGATAAGGCACATGTTATGATGAGGCGTACTGTTGGGTTTAACCATAGTATCGTGCACGAGGTGCCATGAAAGCGGTGCATTTCCTGGTACAGTACCTTGATAAGGCCGCCTCTGCTTCATAGGTATTTCCACCACACTGTCCTGTGTGTTCAGCACGCAACAGATTGCTGACAACCCGAAAGACCAAACATCGCAAGGGTTCAAAAATCCATTTCCTCTATCACAAACATGTTTGTTTGGGACTTTGTATTCCTTTTCCTGATCTCAGTTTCACTCTCTTTTTCTTTTCTTTTTTTTTTTTCTTTCTTTTCTTTTCTTTTCTTTTCTTTTCTTTTCTTTTCTTTTCTTTTCTTTTCTTTTCTTTTCTTTTCTTTTCTTTTCTTTTCTTTTCTTTTCTTTTCTTTTCTTTTCTTTTCTTTTCTTTTCTGTTTCTCTTCTCTTCTCTTCTCTTCTCTTCTTTTTTTTTTTTTTTCTTATTTATTTTTTTTTTCTTCTCCCTTTCCAGACTTTTCTTTTCCAGGTCTTTCCAGACCTTTTTCAAAACTGGAAAAAGCAGGACCAGAAACAGCTATTCAGAGCTAGACAAAGTACAGCCACTTTCTGGAGCTGGTTTTCTGCCAGTCCCTCATCCCCTGCTCTAGTTGGGAAGCACCTGAAATCCAGCAGAGCCCATGGGCTAGAGGTCCTCGGCTGGATTTGGAGACCCCAGCCCCCACCAGCACTGTTTTTCCCACTGCTCGGATGCTCAGAGCCAAGCTGTGGTTTCTTCCCCTCCTCCCATTCTACTTCACATTGGATATTGTGGTTTGTGCTATTGGCAGACCAAATGATAACAGCTCAGGACCAGTTCTGTGAGTCAAGGAGCACTGAAAGGGAGTTTGTATCTTGCCTTTACCTAGATTTTGCTTTTTCATCATCATTGATTTTTTTTCTTATGTACTTCTTATTTTTCACTTAGATGGAACTGGGAAACCAGGCAGGCTGGATTCCTGACCACCCCTCATTTTCGGTCATGGGGAAGAACAGATCGGTCTTAATCCCACCAGAGGGACTACACGCAACAGACAAGCTAAAACTGAAGTGACCCATGCTTCTGTCAGCTCTGGCCTATTCACAATTTATCTCCACATACCAGAAGAAAGGTGGAAAAAGTACATTTTAAAAACCCTGATTATAGAAATTATAACATTAAACTCTGCTGTCTATCAGTTTTCAATATGCCAATGAATAAAAAGCCCATTTCACTACCTAAATACGTCCTCCAGGACCCAGTAGGGAAGTATAGCACCTGTGTGAAAAGAGCAGCAGTTAATGTGGCAGCAAAATCTTGAGCTGACAAAGGCAGTGTGTACAAACTGTACAAGCCCGCAGCCCTGTGAAGAGCGGTAAGAGGCTGGGTAGGACGGCACTCAGAGCAATGCAAGGGCGTTGGGTTTTTCCATCCCCCAGAGGAGATGAACTCAGCGTAGCCTTTGAACTTCTTCAGGCCTTTTAGAAAGTAACTCATTGCGAGCTTTTCAGCACATGGAGGAGAGGAGATGCTGGCTGTGCAAAGAAGGAGGGAGGCAGAGCTGGGGGGGCACCAGGCAGGAGCAGAGCTCCCCATTTGGACATGCTGGAGGAGCTGGGTGGGCTTCCACAGCTGGAACCCACCCCAGACAGGCTGCTGTCTGTCACTTCACTGAGTTTATTGCTGTGATGACTTGCACATTTTGAAGCCCATCTTGTGTTCCCTGCTGTCCGTCCTGTAGAGAAAGCATCAAATGCACTTTGTATCTGATCTGAACTGAGAACCCCATCTCACGCCCTCTGACGTTGCTCACCCATGCCTTGCTCCCGCCTTTTGTGGTATTAGAGGCTTAATTGCCTGTAGTTTTATCAGCCTAAGTGGTTATAATTGCTAATCATGTTGCATGTGACAACATAGTCATATGCTGAATTAGAAAAAATATTGAAAGAGCAGATAGAGGTGACCTAGTAAACATTCTGTGTGTCAACCATATTTTTACACCAGTTTTGATGAGGCTTCCTACAAGGATTGTCAGAGGACATTAAGTATCACCAGCCAAGCTATTGGAGTGAGAAGTATGACAGGCCAAGAATCTGCACCAGATTTAGACCCAGAGTGATCCAGCATCCCAGAGAGAGGATCACCACCTCCTCTTTCTCAGGGCAGAACCTCACTCCACAGTGGTGGCCACTGGTGAGAAACATTGGACAACTTAAATTGCAAGGGCTTGGCAGAGCAATTCAGAACTGTGGAGCTCACAGCAAGAGGCCTGAGGACCAACACCAGGACAGCAAGCAAGCCAGCTGCTGCCACAAAAGGGAGATGAACGTTTGTGATGAAAATGAAGGGACTGTTTCTTCTTCCCCTACACACTCGCCCTTTGGAAGTGAGCTGATCAGTGAGGTCACAGGGCCAAAATCTACAGCTGATTTTTTTTTTAAGGCTGGATAATTTTATGGCCACTGTTAAGTGCTGTAATTTATGTAAACTAAGTTAATGATAAGTGGAAACAACTTGACTCATGTTTAAAAGCCTGTGTTCCCTGGGGACAAGGATGAGCACTTCTCTTTCAGGAAGGAAAGCTAAAGGGCAGGAGCAGAGCTTCTTCTGAATGCCTGATAGAGGGGCAGCTGCCCAAGGATCCTGTCTGCCTTGGAGCATGGCACTCCAATCAGAGCTACATATTCCTACATGCATTCCCATACATGCAGCTCAGCAGAGATAAATTCCCAAGAATTTCAAAAAAAAAATCAAACAAAACAAAAACAAACAAACAAACACAAAAACAGAGGAAGAACAGCATCAATGAGAGCAGAATCAGGATGAAAATGAAAGTACAGGGTGGTTTAGGATACCCTGTGCATGGAAGAGATACAGGAAGAGAGCAGTGGAAAGGTTTGGAGAAGCAGATTCCCTGAGACCAGGCTGATGAAGAGTGCAGCAGGGACTTTATCTAGAAGCTGGGCTCTAGTCTTATTAGCCAAAGGGGATGGGGCAAGAAGTTAATGGCTGTAAACCTCACGAGGAGACATTCGGGTTAAATATTAGGTTAAAGAGAAGTTAGAACAGCCTGAGCGGTGAACCACCCTGACATGGGACCGCTGTGGAAGCATCGGTGCTGGAGACATTCAAGGCTAACACAAGTCAACTGTCTGTGCCGGAGAGGTGGTTTGGGGATAATGAGATCAGTCCTGTCATAGTTAAGAGTGAAGGTCTAGATGACTCACTAGAAATCCCTGCCAACCTGGATGATACACTGATAACCCCACGGGCCGCCTGTCTCCAGCCTCCATCACGAGACCGCTGGCCTCCTCCAGCTGCCTGCCCTCACGTTCTCCCAGGCTGCTAGCTTTAGAAACAAACTTTCAGATGGTTTAAAAACATTTCCAGTTCTGTTTTCATTCACATATAAAGTGTTTTGCTGGTCAGAAAAGTGCCAGAAGAAGGAAAATATCTTGGTCAGCAGATTCAGTCTATGAATCCAAAGCCGCACCACCTAAATTTAGAGGAAAATAATTTTCTGCAGTTCTCCTAGCTGTTTTGGCTGTGCAGCTTCAAGAGAGGGTGAATTAGATTTGTTCGTAGCTTTTCAGTCCCCTGATAAATGTATAAGTCATGGGGAAAATAGGGTTTATTGTAAGCATAGCACACAAGACCTGAGGCCAAGAGAAAATAAGCAGGCAACCTCTTTGCATATTTTTAGTACTGTCTCTTTTCCAAGCAGAAGTGCACCTTTGCACCTTTTACTCTCTCATGTTGGCCTTGGACATAACCTTTCTTTGTTTCTTGTGACTGCAATGGCTTAGTAAGCCAGGACTTTGCTAGTGTCCCAGATCCCTTGCAGCATCTCCGGAGCTGAGAACACGGTATATTCTCTCACTGTAGCTATAATCAGGGCAAACCACGATGGCTCCCACATTAGACTGCTTGAGAAATCTCTTTATAGCAAACACAGCAAGAGCTTCAAGAAATAACTTCATTGGTGTTTGTTCCATATAGTTTAATGTCTCCTTAGGGGCCGTGGCTACCATCCCAAACAACATTTCTATGGCTTGCGTGGCTACATCCTTTTCCTGTGAATCAACGTTGGCATCTGCTCATCCAGAGCATTCAGGAGAAATATTTGCTGTTGCCTGGAGACTAAGACAGGAGAAAAAGTATCGGGAGCCCTAAATTATTTTTGCAGCTCTTCCTCTGATCCCGTGCCACTCCCAGACAATCCCCTTCACTTAGCAGTTGTGTATCTTGTGGGTTCTTCAACCTGGGGAATAGGTACAGTTATACTCGCCAAGTGCCCAAAATACTTGAGAGTCCTCCCAGGCTTTCACGTGAAAGGAATCACGTAGAAGTATAAAATACATCTTCTACATGGGCCAAAGGGACTCTGCCCATCTTTGTCAGCGTTGTCATTACTTGCACTTGCTGTCCTCTCCAGGAGGGAGATAAACCCTGGGGAGACAGAAGGATTGCACTAAAAACTGGCCTTTCACATCGCACCAAAAACCGCTGGAACATGTGGGGGATGAGGGAACTTCCTTCCACCCAGAGGTGCAAGAAAACTCTGGAGCTGGCAGTCACGTGTTGCACACAGCCTCACAACCCACAGGATCCTGCATGGAAAAATTTCACTTCCATGTGTTGACTGAGTTAATGTGGTGGGGTTAGTGGGCGGACATAAAATGAAACTATGAAAAGAGATTAATTTGCAGCTGAAGCCCAGGCAGGGAGAATGCCGGTCCTCTGTTTGCTCAGAAAATGGCAGTTTTCTGAAAGAAACCCAGTTGAAAAGAAGAGGTTAAGGCAGCGGTAGTAAAAAATCAAAACCAGGAAAAAAAAAAAAAAAAAAAAAGCAAAAGTTAAGAAAAGCCTCTCTGGAAATTAAGATGTGGAATTCAAAACATTTGCAGGATAATAAACCCAACCGAGCCCATAAAGCTGCACCAGCCAAAAGGAGGTCTGTTCTGCCTACGAGGAAACACGAAACCGCGTCATGCCTGGCAGCAGCCGCCCCATAGTCCCGTTTCCTCCCCGCTTTATTGCAGAATTGTGCTGCTGGGTGCCCTCGGCTATGTTTAACGCAGCGTCTGTTTCCACTCTAACCCCTTCGCTTTGGAGGGGGAGGATATAAATCAGCTGTGGAGCTGCCCACAGGGCTTAGTCACAGCAGGTATTGGTTTAGGGTGTCTTAGAGGAACTTTTTTTTCTTTCTTTCTTTTTTTTTTTTCTTTTCTGGAAGTATTCTAGGGAATAAGTGCAAGCTTTGTGAGGAACAGGCATTGCTTCATGGGCCAGAGTCTCCAGACAAAGGACATTTTACATCACCCGCCAGAATCATCTTCTAACGTTTTGGGCTGAGCACAGCCCCAAGCACAGGGCGCTGTTCTGCAGGTTCCCAGAAGATGTTTGCAGAGTCCCTGCCGAGCAAGTCTCATGGTCCTTCCTGGCATTCCTGGTCCCAGGACCATGCTGGAGCCATGTCTGGACATATGCTGGCCGTGCACCTCCTTCCTTCACAGCCTCCCAAAGCCTCTTGCTCCAGACTCAAGCACAGGCCGGATTTCCCCAGCGCCGGCCACACAAATTGTAGTAATTAGCAAGTGTAAAGGGCACGCTGTGGTTTTCACATGTATTACTGCATCTTACTGCTCATTCATATCCTTGGGCACGCTCATCAGATAGCATCCAGTCAGCAATGCTATCCAGGCCTTTCCCCTAACACTGCTGTTTCAGAGGCCCACTGGAGAGATCCAATTCATTAGTGTTCATGCATCCAACCACCAGCAGCTGAGCCTCCAGACTCAAGGCAGTACGGCTTCTCTCACCCTTCCAGCCCTATGTTGTGTGGACCTGATCTCTAGCTCTTCCCCTGCTCCCCATCTCCAACCATGACCCCTTCAATTCCTGTCCCACTGCCACATCTTGGCCTGGCACGGCCTGGTTTTCCTTGTGTGGTTCACAACAGCAGCTCCCTGGCCCATTTTCAGACCATGCCCTCCTTGTGCAGGAGCCATACGGACTGGAAGTCCAGGCCAGCTTTTAACAGTCTTCCAGGTGTATTTCTACTCTTCTCAGTTTCTCTGCTAGCTCTTGCCTCTCTGCCTCCCCTCTCAATTTTACTATTATGCCAATAGGGCAAATTCTGTCAGGACCAGAAAATTTGAGCATTTCAGGCTTTTTTAAAATAGTATTTTACTATTACTTGCAACCCTGGCACACCACAAACCTATCTATAAGTGATTTGAAGTAAGGGTTGGCCTAAACCAGACTGCAACATTCCCAATTACCTTCAAAAACAACAGCAAAGTAAGCCTATTTTACTTTGCACCCCTCAGCTACAGAGGCATTTGGGAAATAAGAAGGCCTCTGTTTCTGCAGCCCCCAGCTGCAAAACTAAAGATGTTTTGGTAAAAAAGCCACAACTGGCCCATAGCAAGAGAGTAGATGGTGTGGTCACTGGGACACCTTCAGCTGCGTAGGAATTAGGAAGGAGGGAGGCAGCTACTGGAGTGGGATCTGAGCCACCTGGAGCTCTGCAGATCAAAGTCACCGTGTTCCTCCTGACAGAGGCAGCTGGCAACGGCAGCCGTACGTGCTGACTGCAATTTCCAAAGACAGCCAGACGTGTTGAAGGTGGATAGCTCTAGAGTCACCTGACTCCAAGGCCAAAAAATAATAGCTAATGCCTGCAGCCTGAAGGCATGAACCCAAGTTTCTCACCAGGAGAACACAGGGAGCATCCATGAAGCACATGAGCAGCCAGCCAGAGCCACTGCAGGATCCCCCTGTCCTGCAGTAAGAGCTGTAAGTGCAACCTGAAAAGTATACCAAGGCACCCTCTGCCATGCCACCGCATGTGGGATAACAGGTATCTCATCCTCATGGGTGCTTCTCTCTGCCCTCGGACACCAGGCACTTCAGGACCAACCGTGCCAGCACACGGGCCGGCCCCTTCATCCTGGCCACTCTGAGAGTCCTGTGCAAAAAATGAATGAGCCAGAGCATGGACGAGCCCTCAAGTCAGAGGAATGTGCCCCTCGAAACCACCCTTCCAGGAAAGGCTGTTTACTCTTCCAAGCCTTGGATAGGGTATTACAAACACACGGCCAGCTGCTAGGGGAAACATGCTAACCTTAGGAGAAATAGCACAGACAACTCATCCACAGCACAGCCGGACTAGCTGCTGCCATATACCTGAGCCACAATGAATGCCAATGATCAGGCAAATCCCCACGTTGCTGGAGGCTCTCATGCGCACACTCTCTCTTATAAACTATTACGGAAAGTAAACTTCTGATAGTGCCTGCTCAGCTCTTCTCTGTTCCCCATGTGGCCTAGCTCAAGGTTAGTTTCAAAAAGCAAAACATCAAGTGACAGAGCATTTATCATTGATAAGCTCATAGAAGAAAAACAGTGCTGGCATCCCAGAACCAGTGCCCTAGAAAGACAAGGGAAGTATATGAGTACCATGAGCAAAGACCTACTTTCAGCACAGCTTCCCAGTTGCTTGTCTTACCACTAGCACCCTGATACTAATACAGCTATTTTCTTCATCAATTATTAACTGGGCAAAGACTATTTGTTTGAAGAGCTGCGCAGAAAGTCCAAAGAGGAAGCGAACAGTTTCAAGCCCCACATGCACACCCATGACAGGCGTGGGATCCTCTCCAGATCAGATATGCCTGGCTCGTCAGGGGCCAACGGCTCTGCTCCCAGCAGCTGGGAAGGAGGCAGGCCCGGGCACTTGCTGCAGCTGGGCACGGGTCTTCCAGGCAGGGGCACATCTCTCACGTGGGGCCTGGCTGCTTTCACTCGCAGGAGGTATAGGAAGACCGCTGAGCAGCACCGGGGCTGTGCCCAAGGCTCTTCTCTTGCATGCTGTGCGCTAGTTACATCAGCATCCGCCAAGAAAACTCCCCGTGCAGCTTTTGTACTGCTCATGGGAACCAGCTCCTACCAGCCACACTCTTCTTCCACCATCTTTCCTCCACCTAGCTTGCCTTTATTGCCAGACCACACAAGAAAGAGTGTTGCACAAAGCCAGCAGCAGGGAAGGTATGTCGGTGTAAGCCTTGAGGTATCCTGCAGCTTTTGTTTTGCAGGAACTTTTCCAACTTGAATTAGGAAACGTCTCTCCTTAACGTTGAGGCATGTCAAGACAACTGAGCAAGCCGTGGTTCGGCAGCAATATTCCACCCCTGATTTGGAAGAGAGCTGGAACAGCTTCAGATGAAGAGCACCAAGCTTTCTCCAGAGGAAAGCTCAAAGGTGAAAAAAACAAGAAGGGCACCGTGAGCAGCACTGGCAAAGAAGTGTCCCTAAATAAAAACACAGGTTTCAGGGATTGTTTTCTGGAATGTTTCTGGGATTGGTGACCGATGTTCCAACAGCTATGGGGCCCTGAGTGCCATAGCAGGATCACTTGTACACGCACTGAGACTTTGCTGGGGGCCCACATCCTTCTCCCTTGCAAAATGCCAGACAGCCACTCTACCACAAAGGCCCAACACCACTAACAAGCTGGGCCTGATGTTTGGTATATTCACAGTTCAGTATTGCCTTAGAACCTCTCACAGGACAGTGCAGGCTGTCCTCCAGGGGAAAGGGGCTGCTCCTCACAGCAGGAACAAAAGCCAGTCCAAAGCTTGAGCTACACCAACCAAAAAGAAGTCTGCAGGAACTGACTGAGTAACTCAGGATGGGGGTAGGATTCCCTAAGAGACAGAGAGGGTTAGAGGCCATGGGACAAGCCACACCAGGTGCTCGCTGACATTGATCTGCACACCCATGTGCCTGATGGGGCCAACCAGCTCCATCTGTGAGGTGCAAAGGGTGCCTGAGCACATGGTGGGCATTGCAGGGGTGAAAAGGAGAGAAGTAGCTGCATTTGAGTGGTTCTCTAAAACCAGCGCCTCGATTTTTGCAAGTAAAACCAGCTTCACTTGTCAGTTTCTTGAAAAAACTTGGGGTTTATTGATTTAAACTGCAAACAGTCGTTACAAAAGAGATTCTCTTTTAAATAAACTCACACAAAGAGGAAGAAAAAGCAATGTAGTGAACAGTAACAGGGGAAAAAAATTACATTCATTATTCTCTTTGTGCCAGTCCCGTTCACCTCGGCAAGGAAAACTCCAAACTTGGAATACAGAAAACGCAAAGACAAACTGTATTTGGAATGTCTTCAGATAGGCACTTTGAGCCCAAGGCTTTTCTCCTTGAAGAAACTATACAGAAAGAGGAAGAAAAAGGTCTTCCTCCCACGCTGTCTCGCAACAGAGCTCAGGTATGTACATTCTAAAGCCCACATAGGCAAGACCCAGGGGAGGGGAAGAGAAGAGGAAAGGCAAAGAAGCACATGAACTCAATTTGCAGTCCAACACAAAAAAAAGGGGGGGAGGAAGGGAATTCTAAAATAAATAATCCAAACACAGTTTTTGCATTTTTTTTAAATTAATTTTTCATTTTTTAAAATAAAATAACCAAAAAAGTGTAAAGTTACAAAAAAATGTCATTGTAGTATAATATATTAAACTGTGGGGAAAAAAAAAGGAAAAAAGACACTTCACAATCTTAAGATTAATATGGAAGATCATAATTTAAACATAAAAGAATATATTCTATGGATTCATCATCCCGATAAATATGAACAAAATTAACAAAAAAGCATAGGTTTCGGCAATAAATACGTTTTGATAAGTTAAATAAGCTTTTTTATATTGTTGTGCAGTGACAAGCAAAATTTGCTCTCCAATTTCTGAAGTTATACAAAATTAAAAACCCAGAAAAAAAAAATAATAAAAAGCTTGGCGTGAGTGCTCTAAGATAGGTCTAAAGTACTCTAGAGCAAAAACCATTAAAGCTATGTCTACTGGAACTTTGTTTACACAAACTTGTGTGTGTGGAATGACTTCCGTCAGCCCCACCCCCTCTATTTCTTTATTTGTTTTTAAGATGTCACATGAATACACGGGGAAACTTTTAGCACCAAAATCGAGTCTCTCATAGTCCCATCTCTTTTTTTTTTTTTTCATTTTGTTTTGTTTTTTTTTTCGTTTGCTCGTTTTCCTCCCAGTCGAAGTCCCACTCGTGTTACAATCTTTGTCCGTTCTCAGCTTGTCTTCCCGCAGACCTGAGTGGATCCAGGCAAGATGAGTCTGTAAGGGGGGAGAGTGCGCTGGATGTTAACGCCTGCCCACGTGCCTGCAGCCTAGCGGGAGCTGGCCAGTCGGGAAGGGACTGGGAGAGGGCGATGCAGTATGCAGCCAGTGGAGGGAGCTGGATCCGGACATTTCCTGCACATCTGGAAGTGCACAGAGCTGCTGGTGCCCTCTGCAGCTGGAGAGGTAATACAGTCACAGTGAAAGCATTAAAAGGCACTAATTTTTGTAAACGTTATTGCTTTTCATCGTAAATTTGGCACTTAAGGTTTAAGCCAGTGGGTCTACGACAGGCAGGTGGACACGTTAACATCCAGCTCCGACTACGGGGCCGGGGGAGTTCAGCTTAACATCGTAATAGAGGTGGGGGGGAGCAAGAGGAAACCCCAGATTAGTCGTCGGAGATGGAGAGTCTGCTGAAGATGGGAAGACGTCTTGAGGTGTCCAGGATAGGGGAATCTGAGCCGCTGTGGCTGCTGCTGGAGCTGCTCAGATAGCCCTCCTGGTCAGAGAGGGAGTCCTGAGGACTGGGCGGCGAGTCAAACAAGTTGGGGGACTCGGACATGGGCCTGAACAAGAACGTGGTGGGGGAGCTCCCGCTGGGCACCTGCACCCCCATGCTGGGGGCGAAGAGACTGACCAGCTCCTGGCTGGAGAAGGTGAAGGGGTTGCTGGCGCAGTCAGGCAGGGTGGGGGAGCCCAGCAGGTCGTCGGCGCTCAGCATGGGCGGCGGGGTGATGGAAGTGGGGCTGTCCAGCAGCCCGCTGGCAGCAGTGCTGGGGAAGCCGGCGAAGCTGAAGCTGTGCTGAAGGCGGGGTCTGTCAGTGACGGCGGGCTCCCGGCCGCCCGCCACGGCACGGCGCTCCTCGGCGTTGTGGATGAAGTGGCAGCGCGGCCCGTAGGGGCAGAAGCCGATGGTGTGGAAGGTGCGGCAGAGCTCGGTCTTGTACTTGGGGTGGCGGGTGAGGCTGCGCAGCTCGTGGATGCCGTGGGCGAACTGGCACTTGTCGCCGTACTTGCAGGCGCCGTTCTCCTCGAAGGGGCGGCACAGCTCCGTCTTGTAGCGGCTGGAGTTGACCTGGCCCCCGGGCTGCTTCTGCTGCAGCAGGCGCTCGCCGCCCTCGGAGAAGGAGCGGTCCCGAAAGCGGCTTTCCCGGGGGCCCAGCATGGGCGCGGGCTCCCCTTTCAGGCTGCTGAGGAGCTGGTTCTGGTGGAACTTGGAGTTGGGCAGGGTGACAGAGTGCCTCCTAGGGAAACCCCCGCCGGCCGGGGTGCCCACCGCCTTCCTGTCCAGCAGGCACCCGCTGACACCCGAGGGGCTGTAATTCAGCATTTTGTTGCTCTGCGGGCAGAAAGCAAGCACCGGTCACTGCCACCGCCTCCACGCAACTCTCCCCGGACGGGAGGGCGACGCCGGGAGCCCTCGGAGGGCTCAGCCTCGGCGGCACGGCACGGTACGGTACAGCACAGCACAGCACGGCACAGCCCCCCTGCGCGTCCCGCCCGCCTGCTAAGAGCAAAGCAAGCCCCGAGCCGCCCCTACGACCACCGGGGGGGCGGCTGCTGCGGGAGGAGCCCCCCGGGGGGAAGGCGCCGAGAGCTCGGGCTGCTCCCAGCCCTGCTCGCTGCTCCCCGCCCGGGCACGCTGCAGCAGCTCGGCCCCCGCCCGGCCCCGGCCCGGCCCTGCCCTGCCCGGCCCCGAAGCGGGGAGCAGGGAGAGGGGCCCGGGCTGAGCCCAGCGGGGCGCCCCGCCCGGCCGGGGAAGCTGCTCGCGGCCGGAGAAAGTAAAGAGGAAAACGCAAAGAAAAAAAAAAAAAAAAAGCGCAGAGAGCCCCTGCAGGCGCCAACCCGGAGCGCGGCCAGCCGGCGCGTTTACCTTGCATAAAACTTCGCTCAGGTCGAAGATGGTGGGCGACACCAGGGCTGTGGACATCTTCGGCGAGCGAGGGGGGAAGCGGCAGGGGCGGCGGCAGGCAAGTGGAAGGAGTCGCGGTGTGGGTAAGGCGCAGCCTCCAGCTCGCAGCCTCCAGCGCTGCCTCCCCCCGCTGCTGCTAGCGCTGCCTCCGCTGCCGCCACCAGCCCGCCGCGCCCGCTCGCCGCTTCCAGCGGGCTCGGGCAAAAAGCTCAACTTATAAAGTTTTCCGACTTACCCCGGGAGGAGGAGCCGGCGGCGGGAGGAAGGGGAGGAGGAGGAGGAGGGCAGGGTGATTGACACCGCGTCTGAATCACCCGGGCGGGCAGGCCCAGAAAAAAAAAAACTTCTCGGGGGGGGAGGGGGGTGGGGAAGAAGCTGGGGGGGGGAAGGGAGGGGGAAAAAAAAAAAAAAAAAAAAGAAAAGGAAAAAAAAAAAAAGAGCGCGTCCCTTCCAGAACAGCCCCTGCGGGCAGCGCTCCCCTCCCCGCCCCGGACGCGGCTGTGCGCGGCTGCTGCGCGCGTGTGTGCGCGTGCCCGCGTGTGTGTGTGTGCGTGTGTGCGCGTGCAAGTGCAACGCGCGGCCCCGCGCAAAAGCCGCGCAAGTCCCGCGGCGCCCGCCCCTGCAGCAGGGGGCCCCCGGCAGCCCCGGGGCTCGCTTTGTGCCGGCCCGAGCCGCCCGCGCCGGGCGCTGCGCGGGGAACGAGCTCGCAGCCGCCTTCCCAAAGTTGCTAAAAGGCGGTTTTAAAAGGGTGCTTGGTGTGTTCTGCCTCTCTTCTCCCCGTATGCTCTCTCCTGCCAGTCCCCTCTTGGAGTTGTAAAACTGAAAAAAAAAAAAAAAAAGAATGTGTCTCTGAGCAAGTAATCTGTTCCAGATTTCAGTCGGCACAGTGTGATTCATACCGATATTGATATGGCGGGGGGGTGAGGGGGGGGAGGAGGACGGGGGTAGTTTCGGTGTAAAAAAAGCCAAACGTCTCAAGGCTTCCTGATAGCAGGGTGCCTCAGCGCCACGGCGGCTGCCCTCCAAGGCGGCCGAGGGGCTGGGGGGGGCGAGGGGCCCCTTGCCGGGGTCCCCCTGCCGCGGGTCCCTCCCGGCCCCCGCAGGGACCCAGCGGCCAGCGCCTTGAGGACTTGAAGCAACTCATCCGCTTCCTCCGCTGTTTGCTTTAGAGTCTCGGGAGCCGGACTTTGAACTGGCGGCTGAGCTTTTTCCCCTCCTTCGCTCTTCGAGAACGGCCAAAACAACCAAGGAGAGGAACGCCCACGGGCTCCGGCTATGCCAGAGTCCTTTCTTTCTTTCTTTCTTTCCTTTTTTTTTTTTTTTTTTTTTTTATTATTATTTACTTAGGGAGAGCAATCAGGTTCCTCGAATTTCCTTCTCTTTCTAGTTTCTTTTCTTTCGCCTTGGCCAGAAGCGAGGAGTAACCAGGGGAGAGACCAGTCTATTATTTTCTGCACTTGTTTACTGATTCTGTAGATGGTGCTTGTTCCCAGGGCTCCGAGCCTCTCTATAATTAAACCCATTTTAATTGTTAGGTTAGAAACGTCATTTCGGGGACTTTCCAAGAGTTACCGAGAAAGCCGGCCGAGATAACTATTTCACTACTGAGTTGCTCTGAGCCGTTTTTGTTTTTTTCTTTTTCTCGGCTTCCTCCCTGCTCCCTCTTGTGCTGAAATGTGCATATTCGCTCGCCCCATGCGTGTGTATGTTTTGGAAACTTGGGGTTTGAGGTCGCACATTTCCACGCATCGAGCAGCAAACGCCGAAGCCGAGAAGGAATTTTTTCCAGTGATTTAGCTTGTCAAAACCTGATTCCGTGGTGGTCTGCTTTGCATTCAGCGCGCACATGCTCAGAGCAGGAATTTAGCTGCTCGCCCCACCTCGTGGCTAAAAGTCAGAGCCCTCCAGGCCAAAGTGGGAATTTGTGTGGGCATGAATTCACACCGACTGGAGGAATGAAAAATCAGAGCCTTGCACCTTCTGCCAGAGCCCTGCAAGAACTTTGATAGATGGAAATGAATAAAGATAGGTAAATGAATAAATGAAAGTAAATTATTAAAGGAGGTTACTGAAAAAGTGAATGAATGCATGCCATGCTCATTAGCCACCCTGTGTGGGGCATGTTCCAGCTGGGGCACTACCGCTGGGCCCAGGGAACGGCAATAAATGTCCAGTGCTTCTGAGCCGGTCCCAAGTCCCTCTTCAGCACAGGAGCAGCATCTGTAGCATTCTCGCTCCCCAGTTCTGGTGCAGGCAGATGCTAAACTTGCCTCAGAATAGACACAGATAAGGGTCCTGGTCCATGCATGCATCCAGCCGAGCAGTTATAAACTGCTTTCCAAAATTGGAGCTGGCATACGCCAGAACGGCCCGAAAATGGGGAACAGACTAGGGGACTGCAAATGAAACGACAAGCCGGGAGGTTTAAAGAAGTACTTCTTCAAATCGCGCGTGCATGAAGCTGTGGGCTCATTGGCACATGATGCTGTGGAGGTCAAAAGTATAAACGGGGTCAAAAAAGCAATTTGACAAATTTATGGAGGAAAAGTCCCTGGAGGTTTACTAAAGCCAAAGGCAGACCTGAACTGTGTGTCGCTGGACAATGCCCAGTGAAGTACTGCTCTGTCATCCCCCTGCACTTTCCCCTGAGTATTGACTGATTTTGGCAGTAAGAGGAAGGCTAAAACAGACTCTTGATCTGACCCAGTACAGTTATTTTTACATAGTCCTGGCCTGTCCTTGCGCTCTGTACTCCATCAAACGCTAATGGACTCCTCTGGAGTGTGGGTTTTGTGAGGAGCCTTGCAGCAGCCCCTGAGGAGCTGGCAGGGGCTGACCCAAACCCTTGCTCCCACACACCGAGCCACTTTACCTCCCAGCAGTTCACGGGGCTGCTGCAGCCGGCCAGACCTTTTCCTGTCATCTCCTGCTTTTCGTGGGCCTGCGGACATCAGCGGGAGGCCTCACGGGAGCGGCCAATGCTCCCACCGTGCAGGTGGAGCTGCGTACACTGTGCTGGCTGGAGGTGGGCCTCGCACGCGTGGCTCTCGCAGCACAGTGTGGAGGTGTCCAGGCCGGGCAGGAGGAGCTCCACGCTGGGAAGTAGAGGTCAGCGCTGTCTCATGCCTGGGCCACTGGGCTCAGCTTCCCGTTCTGGCCTCTGCGAGAAGCTGGAGAAGAGTCCCACGGGGTGGCTGTGCCTCCTCACCCGGCTGAAGTCCCCCTTGGGGTAATAAGAGGCTACGTGGGGCACCACATGTAAACTGAACACAAGCACCAGCTTTGCCACAGGTCCGTCTGGTGATGGTACATCTGCCGTAGCTACAGGAGAATATCGCTGCCTTGAGATGCCTCCACATGCCTTCACCTGGAGCCACACACCAGTAGGAATTTGGGGGGTCTGAGCCAAGCAGGGGTTACTGAAAAACAGCACAAGTACAGAAAAGTCGGAATGGTTGAAAACAAGGTTTGGTTTGGTTTGTTCCCACCTTGGCCTCTTTCCAAGGTCTCAAGCTAGGAAAGGGAAGTGCTTCCATCACACAGAAAGGGAGTGTTGTAGGGGTGAGGGGTTTCCCCTCTGCTGTGGGGGCTGAGGGTATGTGGACGTATCTTATACCGCAGACGTGTCTTCCTCCAGTGCAGGGCAGCTAGGGGCAGGACAATCCTCCCACCCTTATTTCTGCTGGGGGTGCAAGAGGAGCTGAAGCCTTGTGCAGTGGCTGTTCATATCTTGTGGGTCAGGTGCTATTTTTGTTGGCCGTGCCTCTGGAGGTGGAGGTGCAGCAGTGCCTTTCTTCTGCTGCCCGCAGGCTGTGTCAACTCCAGGCACCTTCCAGACGCTGTGGCCCTTAAGGTGGAGTAGGCGGATGTCAGCGTGGCTATTCTGCGCCTGCCCTTTGTCGCCTGCCCCTAACTTTTTAATCCTTCCTTTTATTTTAGCCTTGTGCTCCGCCTGTGGAACATCTCCGGGTTGCCACTGGGAGGTGTGAATGGCCGGAGCTGGAAACCACAGGGTGTAGGGACGCCCTCTGCCAGGGCTGCCGGCACCTGGGGCAGCGTGGCCTCCTCCTGCTGCCAAGCAGAGGGGACACAACCAGCTCCCTGGTGGGACAGCAGACGCGCAGAGATACAGGCAAGTGTGCTAGGGTGGTGGGAAGCAACCCAAGCGAGATTCCTGGCTGCTCGCGTTTGTAAACATCCGTAAAAGAGGGAGTGTGTGCATGTGTGTGTTTTGTGGTGGCGTGAAACCCAAGAAGCTAGCTCCATTATTTTTGCTGGAATTGGTAGCAACAGCACCAGGCAAATATTATGAGCCCTTAATCCTCCCGACTTTACACGTGTGAATGACTTAAGGACCGTCCAGGATGAGCTCAATTACAGGACTTCTTTGCTAATTAGTAGTGGGGTTTGGATCTGATTTGGTTGTTCGTCAGGAGGGCTTTCTCCTCCACAGTGGCTCAGATACTGGGCTACTGTTTGGGTGTGAAGGGAGGAAAAGATGGGAGGTGGAGGTAGCTTGTGGCCTCTTGAGGAAGGGTCACGAGTTTAGCGCTGGTGGCACTGACAAGGTACTGCAGGGGAAAAAGCAGAGGTGTCCTCTCAGCAGACGCAGGGTAAGGAAATTGGCTGAACTTAATGGATCCGAGCTGTAATTTCCAGTGGAAATACTAATGCGGTTAATGCACGGCAAGCCCATGCTGGTATTTTGCTGCCTGCCACGACCACCTCGGGGCCACGCAGCTGCAGCCAGGCTGGTGCCAAGCTCCATGGGGCTGGGGCGCAGACGGGTGCGGAAGAGGGCAGTTTTGAGGGGTGGGAGAAAAGTGGTGGTGGCCGGTGAAGGTGCTGGGGTCAGCCCCCGTCCCACTGCCCCCCGAGTCCCGGCCGTGGGGCTGGTGGTGGCACACAGCATCCCGCAGCACGCTGTGGCCCCACCTCGTCTGCAGGCCCGGCCTGCCGGGGCAGAGACACCGGCTCTCTCCCAGCACTTTGGCATTCAGATCAAGGGGAGTGCCGGAAGCTTGAGAGAGGCTGTTGGCAGTGTCTGGGGGAAAAAAAGCAGCCCACACCTGCTGCAAGTTGAACCGGCAATTGCCCTTTGTATCAATAGGGTGGTTAGTGCATGAAGCAGAAGCGATCCTGGAAATGGGAAGGCATAGATGGCAGCAAACAGCACAACTTGGGGATTGTTTTCAAATCCTGCTTCCACGCTTGCAAGCCTGTACGCACCAGCGCGATAATGCAGCAGCACAGCCACTCCTGGTCGCCCATGCCAGTTTCCAGCTGGAGCTGGCTGCTGATTTATTCAGCAGACATCAACTGGTGGAATGTTTCCATGATTTTGTCTCCCCTGAAAGAATGTGCTAGGACTAAATGCTTTCACATTATTATTTATTTATTTATTTTAAGGAGAAGGTCAAAACCTCTTCGAGATCTCACCTTTGTCAGCCATGCAGTGCTGGTGTCAAAACGTGCTGCTTGCTGTGCTGGCAGCAGTTCACCTCCAATAGGCCTGGCTATAAACCTCTGAAAAATTCCACTTTGCCCCTTCACGGTGGAACTTGTCACAGCCTTGTTTTCAAACACAGTGGTTGTACTCCACACATTTCACAGCTCAGTGAGATATTTGCATCAGTGAGGCAGCTTACTTCCCTGCCTATCCTATCCCATCCCATCCCATCCCATCAAAACATACTTTTAGCACCAGGCAGGAATCAAGGGTTAAGCCTCCTTTTCTTTTTTTCTCATTTTTGCTCCTCCTGACTTCTGTGAACACATTACGATACCGCCTTCGGTTCCACTATTACATCTTTTCCCACAAGACCGTTGCCTCATCCAGACCACAGCGGGGAACGTGCTTTCATCTCTGCCAGCTGGGTACTGCTGGAGCACCCGGCCGTGCCCCCAGGAGCTGCACGAAGATGCAGAAGAGGCCAGGCGCTGCAGATTCGTCCACAGGGCTTTGGTCAGACCCACATCTGGGAGGGCATTTCCAGGGAGCCTCCCATTGTCTCCTTTGTCCCGCCTGGAACAAAGAACCTCCATGAGGCTGGGTTTCCTCTCTCCTGAGTTTAGGTGCCTAAAAGTTAGGTGTCTAAACCTAATTAGTCGGACAGGCTTCTTGCATAGTCAATGGAGACAAATAGGCACCTCTAGTGTGTGATTCACCTCGACTATCTTCAGCATTTATCTTGAGAAGGGCTGACTCACTCTGGAGCTGAGTGCCCACTTCTCTTCTGCGACTGTAAAGGCAGATGGGCAACTTGCTCAGAACTTGACAGCTAATTTTGGGACGCCCCAAGTTCAGGAAGGCGGATCCCACCCCACAGCCTGGCCGCAGCAGTGGCTCAGGGAAGCGGGCACCATTGCTGTGCACTGTCTGAAACCCCCCATCAAATTTCCCTCAGAGGCTCCATGTCCATACCAAGCAGGGCTGGGTCTTAGTGTGTCCAAATCACATTATCAGCCCCTATCACGTTATCAGACCAAGTTAAATATTTATAAAGCTCTTGGGGGCAGGGTCCATGTCTTGCTACGTGTTTGTATATTCCTTCACAGACCAAAGCCCCAGCACCGGTTGCAACCTTTGTGGACTGGTGCAATGCGGGATGGGGAATCTCTGTGTAAATCTGCAGGTCTTGACGAAATGCAGCTGGGAGTGCAAAGAGTGCTCATGGACGTTGAGAAATAAGCAGGAGTGAATCATAAGAGCCAGGAGAAGCTACTAATGTGTGGGAAAAAGGCAAATGTGCTACCTCTGCACAAACATATAATAAGGAAGTATGTAATAATAATTATTGTTATTGTAATACGGTCTGGGTGAGCATTTGGGAAAAAGATATCTAATAACTGACAAGCAACGTGGCTCGGTTTGTTTTGATCTGAAATTCAAACAATGGTTATGTTTATAAGGTAATAATACACAGGGCACAGAGCACTGGCACTGCACCAACTATGCACTCCGCAGATTGGGTTTATATAGGTCATGCCAAACAAATAATAGTGTTCTTCAATATAATTACTGATTCATTAAGAGAATGAGAGAGAATGTAATCGAGTCTGTTTGGATTTCAGGGAGGTGTTAGATATGGTAAATTTATACATTTGAACTTGGATTTTGGAGGTATCATGTGCTTGCCCAGCTCTGCTCCTCCGGAAGCCAGCGGTGAAATTCCCGTTGCGGTCTCCTGCAGATGGTGCAAGAAACCTCCTGCGCAGCCTCTGGTGCTCCCACAGTGCTTTTGGGAGCCTCTCAGAGCCCTTTGTAGCATTTCGCAGGTAGGTTGGGAAGCCAAACTACCTCTAGACCCCAATCCATATGTGCAGTGCGTGGCTTTTAGCTCAGGCAATTGCACTGCCCCGATCAGCCCACCTTCATCCCGGGGACACTGACCCCTCCACTTCTGACACCTGTGTTCCCCCCATAGCCACCCATTCTGGTGATTGGGTTTTGCTCTGCCTGGCCCTACGAACTACATGAGTTTTTTCCCAAAGACACAAAGCATGTTGGCACAGCCATGGGTCCAGCATCCCTTATCTCCATCACCAGCCCGGCTGCTGCTCCCCACTGTGGGAAGGGAAGAGCCCTGGCGCCCGCACTCCTGCCCCCCACCAGGGAGCAGCTGCATTTTTTAGAAAGGCTGGACTGAGTATAACACAGGGCTTCTGGGCAAACAGAGACCGCAGAGGAAGGAGCAATGCATGGACAGGAGGTTGTGCAAAGCGTCTGGCTCCAAGCTGGCGTGTGCTGGGATGGGAGACAGCAGTGGGGGCTGCAGCAGGAGCAAAGGCACGTCCCAGAAACTGCCCCATGTCCGAACTCTGCCCTGTGGGGGAGCAAAACAGGAACGGGAAAAACAGAACTGCTGAGCAAAAGCAGCATCCAAAGTAAGTGGGAAGGATACGGTGATAATAAATGAACGCATTTTTTGTGAGTCTAAATCATGCCCCTCTAGTCAGTTGACTTCTTTGGGTTTCTGAAAAAGCTGGTCAGAAAGAAGTAGAGACCGTTGTAAACACAGGCTTTCAAAGGGGTTTTTGATAAAGGCTCTTCCAAGAGTGAAATACACTTGGCAGCCATGGGATGAAATGTCCTGTCATGGATTAAAAGTGGGTCAGAGCTGATGGGAGGGGGGGAATCCATGAGAAGTAAGTGGCCAGCAGGGTAAGAAAAGCTTGCATGGGTAGTGGGGCCACGTGTGGCGGGGATGAAGGCAGCCCTCCTAGTACCGTTTCAAAACACAAATGGGGGAAGAGGACTAACAGGGCAACAACATTAGCTACCAGTGGAGCATTATTTATTGTAAATTCAGGCATAGCTAGACAGAGCTGGGAGACACTCCAGAAGCTTCTAACTAAACTAGGAAACCAAACCACAATGACGGAGAAAGTTCAGCTTACACAGAAGCCAAAACAAGCCATTTCAGATGTAATTGGGCAAGCCTCTTGTTCTGAATTAGAAGTTAGCTCGTAGGGGTCAGCTGTGGCATGGGCCAAGACTGTTCAGGAGTTGCTCAGAAATGATCTGGGGCCTGGATCAGCATGATGAATAGTCGTCTCATAGCCTGGTCGCACATCGCAGTCCCTGTCTGCCTGCCTGCCTGCTTTGAACGGCCATAGCAGCAGGACCTAAAGCAGCTCCCTAAAAACAGCCCCGCTGAGGCAGATCAAAAGCCCACCAAAGGCAGCATGGACGAACAGCAACAGGATCAAAGGCAGAGCTGGGTAGGGGGCTCTTTCTCATGAAGGGGGATAGATATGATTTCACTTGCAACAGCGAAACAGAGGGCTACAGAGCAATGATTTGCTTTGGTAATAACCGGCTGATGCTTGCATTTTATTTGTGTCATACAAGGGGAAAAGAAAGGTGTAAAGGTGCTTTTAAAAATAGTTGCAAGGGAACTGAGTGCTTTGCCAACAGCCTGCCTCGCAGTACCCTTCCAGACGGGATGCGATCTGCCGATAAGCCCGTACCTGGCCTGAACCTGGCCTGGCGTGCCAACCCACCCGTAGCAGCATACCTGCTCCGGCTGGATTGCCGAGCCCCACTTTTGCAGAGGCTGGATGCAGCTGCCTGGTGGGCAACATCCAGCCCGGGGCAGCGGCTGGCGAGGCCCGGCCCATGCACCCAAAGCCTGCTCAGTGGTGGGGTCTGGCTGCCCCAGAGCGGGAACGGCTCTGCTGGGGACAAGCACGGTTCCTGGCAGGGTGTGGTAACACCAAGCCCAACGCAGTAAGAAACAGAAGGGGGGTGTGTTTGTAAATAATTCACTAGAATGACCTACATGCTACCAGGCCTTTGTTTGTTTTTGTGAAGTCTGTAGAAAGCTGCACAGCCTCCAAGACCGAAGCTTGGGGACCAAATGCTTAGAGGTGACACAGAGCAAAGGCATCCAAGCCCTCCGTGCGGGAAGACAGCCTGGGGTGGCTTCAGAGTTTCCGAGCTTTCTTGCATACAGAAAGCTTTGTGGAGAAACTGGAGAGGAAGAAACGCCCCGCAGCTACATGTGGCAGCCTCAGAGACGTGGGAGCTTTGCCACACACTCCATGGAGGGGCCGGGAGGGGAGATAGCTTGCCGGATGGTGCCTGTCGTGTTTCAAGCAGGCTGTCTCTCTGCCCCCAACCCCATGTGTCCATGGAGAGGCAGACCTTTGGTGGAGGAATGAAAGCAAGGCCTCGTCATCAAAAACTGATCATACTCCTCACAAGAGCTGAGACGTTGGGCCTGGTGTCTGGGCTGCCTCTGAGCACTGCATGCTGTGATGCCCAGCTCCGTGGCACAGTGCCCTGGATGTTGCTGATGGCAGGGTGCTTCCTCTGTGCTCACCCTTTGCTTTCTGTAAGGGGATAAGGTGTGTTGCACAAACATCAATTACTGGCTACGGCTCCTACTTGCTGCTACTTTTTTGTTCTTTAAGACTCTGCTCCGTAGATCATATGATTGTAGGGGAATCAGTTTTCAGTTAAAAGCTCGCTTTTCCTGCTGGCTATTGCAGAGAAAAACATGAAAGCTCTGTAGAGTTGAGCCCAAAGGCTGAAGAGTCAAAAGACAAACAGATACTGAATCCAACATCACTGGTTTTCAAATTTTTTAAATGATATTGTTTAGGATACTGACAATATTTCAGAACCCAACTCTTAAATGTCTGGGATTAGCTGTTCTGCAAAGAAGAGGATGTTGGCCGCCTAGTACCACTTGGGAAATGTCAAAATCCCAGCCCACAGCTCTGCAGAGCTTAATCTAGAGCTTAATCAGAGGTCTGTTACCACCCTCAGGGGGCTCCAAGAGAAAAGCAGGTCAGGTTTTCTCTTTCATCTCTGCTGCATGTGCCAGTCCAGATGGATAATACTTCCAGCAGTGATTCCCAGCAGCAAGAGGCTGGGGCTCTGCGATGGCTACCTGACCTCCCCTGTGAAATGGAAGTTCTGCCAACAGTACTGGCATTTCTTAGCAGACAAGCATCCACACGGTATAATTTCTACAGTAACTGGTGTCTTCGTGTCTGCCATGACCATTCTCCCTGCCAGCCCAGCAGACAGGACTTAAATTACCTGGAAACAAAATTTCTCAATGAAAGTGTCCTTCCAACTTGCACCGCTCTGCAATAACAGCACATTCACTACCTTCTTTGATTCTTGCTGTAGTTTGCCTGTGGATAGTCAATTGCAATCTTCAGGCCTACAGAGATGACTCATGTTTCCCATTGTTAGGCATATTAAAAGATAATAATAATAAACTCCCAAATTCACTGCCCTCCAGTGTGTGCACCTCTAGCCCTTATAGCTGAGACGCTGTACCCACCAGTTGTTTCTGAAGTTTGCAGTTAGTTGACCCACCAGTACAGTGGCAGGATGCTGGGTGGAGTTGTGTGGTTCTTCCCAAATTCAGATGCGTTCAAGATGCATGGCTCAAAGATGACCAGTCTGTCACCTTTAGTATCACTGATGGATCAAAAACCCACAGATTCATGCTGTGGTGGATATGACTGTGTCTGTTGCTAATGCAGCTGCTCCAAAATGCAAACCAGAAATTTTAAGTGCTGTTGAACTAGTGAAAACCCTTTGAGGAGCAGGTGTGGGGGTGGTGGATGGCAAAACCTTGTCTGGTGAAACTGTTCAAAAGAGCAAGTCTGTTAATGAACGGAGGGTTCCACATTCACCTCCAACGCCGTATACAGAACAACAAGAAGCAACAGCAAAAGCCAGCAGTGCACCAAAAGCAGAGTCCAGAATAAACCAGGCCAATAAAAAGAGCTGTGCATGTGAACAAACATGCCAGTTTAAGCCACGTTTCCTGAAGCAGTTGAACCCCCAGCCACAAAGCTCATCCCAGGAAGAAGAGCTGTTGCAGTGACGGTGCAGTGGGGTAAGTCTGCCTCACAGCTGCCCTGCATACGGCTTGCCAAGCGCGTTGGTGCAGTGCTTGATTATCCATCTCTCTTCAGTACAGGAGAAAGCACTAGCCTATGAAGAGCATGTGTGCGCATGAACAAGCGCCTTGGGACACGTGAGCAGGACGCCGAGGGGTTACCGCAGCCACCCGTGCGCATGGCCATGGCTGAGCACCCTGGCCCACGCGAGGGATGGTGCCGTGCTGGCAGCCGCGTGCCCGTGTGCAGGCAGGGAGGGTGTGGGACCGTGCTGATGGCAGCGTGGCTCTGGCGGGGAGGACTTTTCCTGGCTGCTGATGAAGTGCAGCTGGGCTCAGCAAAGAGTTAAATTGGTAGAGAAGAGTCTAGAAGGGCTCCTGCCAGCTATAAACAGAGCGATCAGCGTACACAGGATGTGGCGAGCAGCTAAAGGCGTCCCGTTATTAACTTCACTTTTATTTCAAGGGGATTCACTTCTCTGTTCTGTTTCCCATTTGGGAAGTGAAACCTAAGACCATGGTACCACTTTAAAAAAAAATGGTCACAGCTCGTTTGTTTTTCTACTTTATTCTTTTTTCTTTTAAAGGTTACTCTGCTGTTCCTTTGACGGAATTTATTGAAATACTGGTAACACACTGAGTCTTCACTGAGAGTAACTTCACTTCTGTTTCTCTCCTGAGGCATTATCTCATTTGCTCTCATTCAAGCCTGTTGACTCTGAGGGGAGTGTTTACTTGAGGACACCTCGCTGCATGGTGCAACCCAGCCTGGAAGGAACAATGTGGAGAGCATTAGCGCCGGTTCCTCCGAACAGCAGCGTCAGAGGCACACTGCTCCCAAGGTGCTTTGTAAACATTTATTCATTCTTGCACATGCTCCCTTCCCTCCCCCCATAAGGTGAGGAAATGTTATTGTCACCATTTCACAGATGGAAGAAGTGAGTTCAGATAGGTGCAGTGACTCACCGGCCGCAGCTGAGGCAGATCAGGAGCTGAGGAGTCGAGCATAACCCAGGAGGTCACGTTCCCACCCAGGGCTGGCAATGTAGGCAGAGCCAGCTCCATCTACCTGCCACCCACTTGTCCTGAGAAGCAGTAATGCTCATCTCAACGTTTGCAGAATGAGATCAGATCGCTGTGGCTTACTCCATGGGCTGGTGTCATCAGTGTGATATATTATTATGATATCATGATGTTATTACGCCTGAAACTAACGCAAGGCCACTCGCAGAACATGGGTAGGCAGCTGAACACTGGTGACCGTGCGCTCCGCAACCACATCACACGCACACACACGCCCTGTACCGAGGTGTTGGTCAACCCCACCACGCCGCAAGGATCTGCAAATGATCTGCGTGCCGGGCAGGGCTGTCCCCATGCCTGTCCCCTCTTCGCTGCTGTCCTGGGTTAACTCGGCCCCACACAGCCCCGGTGTGAATGACTGAGAGAGGAAACGTGGCTCTGTGAGGCAATGGAAGGAAAGTGCTTCTCAGGTGGAAATGGCTCTCACAGCACATGGCCAGCAGATAAGGATCAGAGCCCACGTTCGCAGGTGATGCTTGTTATTTTGGAGCACTGGGTGCTTGTTGGAAAATCAAGCTTTCCTCAATGCAAGCACTTAGGTGACAGGCACTTGGTGCCCAATGGTGGCTGAAAATTCAGGGCCGTACATTACCACAATTTGGTGGCAACTATTGCTGTTTACAATCCTCACCAATATCATTTTCCTCTCCCACACGGCATCAAGAACAACAACAACAACGAAAACCCCCGCTCCTTATCACCTCCGCTTGCTTTCCACACCGTCTGCACGGCGCATGGTTTCACTCATCCTTGGCTCGGCGCGGGCGAGTCAGATCAGTCAGTTCCACTTTCTGACGCAGGTCTGTCTGTCTGTCTGCTCCTCAGGCCCGGACAGGATGTGCCTGTGATCAGGTTCACAATACCAGAGGGAAGGTTGGAGTTCACTGTACAAATCTGCATTTTTAAGTAAAATGCTTGATAGTCTCCTTTTGTGGCAGGTCATCCTAATTAAGCTGCAGTTTAGCTGCCTTCTGCCTTGCCACGTGCAAAACTGGCTTCCGTTGCCACAATGAAGCCTGCAGAAAGATCCTCTATGATGTCTGGGGGCTTTGGGCTGGTCTGGGGGCCTGGTCCTGCATGTGTTGACAGGAATGGCCAAATCCCCGTAGACTTTAAGATATGAGAGACCAAGCTTCTCAGCAGACTCGGGAACACGAAGGGCATGCACCTGAGTGCCTAGGCCTCTCCAGGGCCTCCCTGCATCTCTCCCTACCATGGTGTGTGGTTGTGGGGAGCAGTGGGACTTTACAGGCATAGGGAAATTGAGAGGTGTCTAAAGCATTGAGAGCAAGATGGTTCTTCCTCTTCCTCTGGCCCTCCTTTAGGGAGCAAGCACCACATAAACTCTGCCAGAGACCTGTCTGCAGAGTCACAGCGGGCTCAGGTTTCCCGTCCTTGCCGAGGGTCAGGCTGCAGTTTCAGGCGGTGGGGAAGGCAGGCCAGCAGCGTGAGGGGTGGCGGGAGAGCGTGGGCTGGCGTGTGGAAGCGCCTGGAGTCAGCACCTTTCGTCCTCTGTTGTGGAACTGGCAGAGAGTTAATCTCATAGTTAAACTATTACTGGGCTTCACCCGCTCTTATCCCTCCACAGTGCAAGGGGCAAGGGGCTTAGTAGGTCAACTGGCACTGGTACCTGACAGCAATTAAAGGGACCCAGCCAAGGCCCAGAATTTGACCTACGCCTTTTTGGTTAGATCTTTTTCCACGCTCCATGTCAGTCCTCACAGGACTTTTTTTGTACTTCATTGTGTTTTGTGCTAAATGAACAAAGTATAAATCCTGCAAAGCAGGAAGCCCAGCCCAAAGCCAGGGATGCTCAGGGCAGCCTTCACGAGCTCCCTAGAATAACGCAAGAACACACAGCGTGCTCATGAGGACAGCCTTAATATAACTGATGGGTACATGGCAGTCGGGTCCTTGCAATGTTGCAAAACACAGTGCCTGAATTTCAGGAGTTCCAGATGGGGAAGACAGCTGTGCCAGCTGTGAGACTGTGAGAGACAAATAAAATAACTAGCTGAGAAGGAGTTACAAATTCAGGACAAACGCCCAGGCAGCACCCCGCCTTCTTCTCGTAAGATGCATATAGCCAACACCCCGTTGCAATGGTAATCAGGGCCCTGGATAACATGGTGTTTGTTTGCTGCTAATATTGCCATTGTACCTACCCTAGCCGCAGATCTCTGCTCCAGACCTAAGCCACCAAGACTGCAAGTTAGAGCTCTGCTGGCCGAAAGCTTTCTGAATGGGAACAGAGAGCGATCCTCCCTATCTCTACAAGTTCTAGCTCAGCAATGTGTGCTACACCCATTCATCTGAATGCAGAATTAGCTCTGAAACTAATGATAAGGCTTTAAACGCCATCGCACAGCTAATTTATTTTCCCACTGTCCCAAAGTGCTTCCCAGGTGCTGAAAAGCTTGGCTGCCAAAATCTCCATAGCCTCTGCTGACAACCTCCGCAGCGCAGCTCTGCATTGCAACACCTTTCCCATCACCGCAGGCCCGAGCGCTTCGAGCAGCAGCGTAGCTAGCTGTGGTGAGGGCGGTCACTCTCCTCAATGCAGGTTGCTGAGGCAACATGCCCTCTCCCCTCACTCAGATGGGAAGTGTGTGCACCAGCACCAGCTGATGCCTTCCATTTTCCACGCGTCTGTTCCCTCCTCAGAGTTAATTTAGCAATTTTCTTTGCCTTGATGTCAGTGGCATTACATAAGTCTAAACTAGGTGTGAGATCACGATACAACACATCGATTATACAAGGAGGCACAAGGTCATAACCACCCTTTGGACAGAGGGAGGACGTGTGTATACACACACATAAACACACCTAGGTGGATATATATAAACACACACGTGTGCACACAGCGTTTCCATTTGGAGATGTGCCATGCGTGGCACATGTCTGTTGGGGCAGAAAAACATTGCTGCCTGTGATTCTGCATCAGAATCTTTTGTTTTTCTCTCTTGGGCTTTGGAGTTACTTCTGTTTTACAAAAATAGCACCACTCAGGGCAGTCTTCCTGATAGGTGGAATAATTTCCCCTTGAGAAGGAACTGGTGGAAATCCCCTCTCCTGAGACATTTTAACTCTGCCAAAAATGTAGAATGGGAGTGACTGCTTTAACTAGCGAGCTGACTTGGATGAGCTAATGGGTTTTTCCATCACTAGTGTCTAGTTCCAGGGATTTCCATGAATTGCTGTCAGGACAGAAGAAGGCAACAGATTGCAACTGTGGGATCTGCTGTTTCAGCTCCACTGACACGTCATTCCCTCAGGACACCCAGTGACCTGGTTAATCTAGTTCTTTGCTTCTGACTTCTCCTCGTAAATGATTTATCAACTGGCGTGGATCCCTGTTTGCTTAAGGAGGCGTGTGACGACCTCTAGCAGACTGCCTGCTCAAAGCCACGGGCTGCGTTTGGCACCCGGCTGCTGGTCCCAGCTCGTGACCCTTGGGACGGGGCTGCAGCGGAGCCCGGTGGCGCGGGCAGCTGCGGGGGACTGTGGGTAGTGTTTACACGGTGTCTGGAGAGCGCCGTGACTAAGCTGCCGGCTCAACAGCCAGAGCGCCTGCCCAGGACCTGCCTCGGCCTGCTCTGACCCCCGCGGTACCAAGGTGCTGGTGGGCAGAGGGCTGGCTCACTGCTGCGTACGGGCTGCTGCCCGTGGGAGCATCAGCGGTACCAGAGCCAGCCTTGAGGTCCATGCACACCATGGAAAAAGGAACGTCACCGTCCTCCGCCTTGTCCAGTCCCACAGAGAGATCTGCATCGGCGGCGGTGACATCAGTGTCGTGTCTGAAGCAGATGCGGCTCTGGAGGTCTTGGTCACGCACACATGTAGGTCGCTATGCGTGTCACCATGTGTTAAACACTGCCGTAAGAAAAAGATGGTACAGATCTAAACTCACTCACTCAGAAGTCAGGGAGTGAGGGTGAAGATAGTTCCTGCAAGATTTACATTTGTACCTGGGCTAAAGGAACATGGAAAGAGATTGGCTATCACAAATTGGGCACCCTTCTGAAAAACTGTCTATGGGCAACTCCCTGCCTTCCCTCCAGGCCAGTTATTGCTGCTTCCTGCTCTGATTGTTTCAAATCCGGTTATCTTGAGTTGTGCCTGTTCTGGCAAATACGGTGCAGCAGAGGGGAGGTTCTGTTCCAGTCGATGCTGTATGCATGCCACAGATCACAGAGATTAGCATGGGAGGAATCGCTGAGATGAGCTGCTTGAGGCAGATAGTGGGAAGCTTACAACAGAGCTGTGTAACAGAGTCATAAAACTGTTGAACGAAATCCTAATTTTGGAGGACACAGGGCCACGCTGGATTTGCAGCTGGCAGGAGGCCGCTTCACAGGGGCAGCACCCAGCAGTAAGCGAGCAGAGGAAGCCCATTGTGGGCAGCCGGGCGACCCAGAAGCACACTGTCACACCACCTAAGGGCCACACATCATCAGGGAGGGCTGGTTCAGGCTGTGGCAAGGAACCTGCAGCCACATGTAGAAAGAAGCAGGGGTGTGTTTTCTTCTCGCGTAAGGGTGGATCTGGAGCAGCTTTCAGCTTCCCGAGACCTCAGGGGTGGTCGTTCTTCATGGCCCAAGAGGGCGGAAGGTGCAGCTCCCGTTCCCTTTTTGGGGGCACACCACTTGGACGTGCCTCAGCAGAAATCTCTGTTCACACACCACGTGCTCCCACTCTGCTCCTTGTACAGTGGACCAGCGTCACCGAAGGACAGAGAGATGGTGGGATGTGTGAGGGTTAACCCCACCTCACCAGGAGCAGCCACGACTTAAAAAACAAACCCATGTCCCCACAGACAAATTCAGTCTAGGCTGGGCCCACACGCCCTATGAGATCCTAGTCATAGTCACAGAGCAGAGAGGCAGGGCAGGGAAAGAAAGGATGGTCAGTGAGTTATCCCCCAATCATATTTCCAACCTTTTAATATGTGTGGAATTATTTTAGACATAAACTTCAGTCTGAATTCCCAAGTGCTGATAGATTTGTACATGGATAACACCAGGTTCAGGCTTAATTTCAAGCCCAAACTCACTGACCATTCACACCACCTCTTCCATTCAGTCTTGCTCGTCAAAGAGCAGAGAGGAGCCTGTTCCGTATAGAAGCTATGTCCTTACAAACAGCACAAGTGCTCCTGGCTCAAACGTCTTGGCTTTGTGAACTCAAACATGTTTACTGAGGACAGCATGGATGTAGAGTGATGCAAGTGCAAAACTCCCCAAAAGCATTCCTGTGTCCCTAGGGCACTGAAACAAGAGCCGGGTTTTCTCATTGACCTCTTTTGTGTCAGGTGCACAGATTTAGCAACAATACGTTAAAAAGAGCACCCAGAAAATCTTTGGCAGAGGTAGGACTGGAACCTGTTTCCTCTCATCGTGTCTCCCACGCTGGGGGAGAGCTTGCTTCCAGGTGCCTGGCTTTGTTCTGGTCCTGGTAACACAAGACAATTTTCTGGTCTGTTCTTTGTATATCCCAAAGGGTTTTTAATTTGCATTTTTGACCACAACCAAACTTAGATATTTTCATTGAACTGTTCACACGGAAACCATTTTATTGAGCTGCTTTGGTTTTGGTGTGCTAAAAACACCAGCTGGTGGAGCAGTTTAGTGCATGACAGAGAGACGTCACTTACCTCTAAGTTGCGTCTTACTGTAGGAGATCCTACCATGATGCTCTGGACAAGCATCAACTACCTGTCATGTAGCCCTGACATCCTAAGGTACCACCACTCTTCTGGGAAGACAGGCTCAGAGTCAGAGGCAGCTGACCACAGTTTCTTGTCCAGAACCACTGCTGATGAGACTCAGATTAAATCTACTGGCAAATCTAACAAGATTGAATGCAGAAGCACACAGCCCCGAATAAATAGAAGTTAAGGGAATAACCTGTTTTTCTTGGATTTGGTCCAGTATTCACTAAAGGGATTCCGTGAGTATCAGTAGGATTGAAATCAGACCATAAATTTCTTATTAGTTCTCTTCTGCTTTATTAAAAAAAAAAAAAAAAAAAAAAAAAAAAAAAAAAAAGTGCAAACCCTAATAAATAAATAAATAAATAAATCTATTTTAAGAGTTGTTTCCCCTTTTTCTTTTTCTTACGTATTTATTCTCCTTTCTGCTCCATCCCGTCACGAGGAAGGGTACAGTGCACCTCTGACAGCACCATGATCTGAGAGTTGCCCATAATCTGAGCAGTATGTTCCTGAACAGGAGACTGAATCCTGCTCCGAGCTGCTGCAGCAGGGCACAGGAGTGCTGGGGGAACGTCCAGCTTGCAGCTCACCATTTACCAAGGGCCCTGTCAAGGCAGAACTGCATACTGCAAAGACATCCTTCTTATCTTATTATCGCCTCCCCAAACTATCAATTAAAAAAAAAAAAAGTCACGTTTCTGTACCTGTGGATGTCATCTGCCTTCTGCATGCACTTTTTTCATGCAGGGCTGTGACACACACTTCATACAAGTCATCTAGGGAGGGGTACTGTAGGCACTGAGGCACTTAAAAATGCCAGCAAAGTGCCTAATTGGATTTCAGGAGGGCATTGGCCCTGACTGCTGATTTCAGTGCAGCTTAGACATGTAAGCCCCTGTCTCTGTCTCTAGGTGCCAAACACCTTTGAAATCTGGCTCCCTCAGTTCCCTTTTTGGCTATGGCAATTAGCTCTCAGGGTATTATGAGGATGGAAGAATACCCTGACTATGAGTTCTCAGGAAATATAGAAATGGGGATAACTAAGTAACATTTAAATCAATTAGACAGTTCATTAACACTTCTGCTAACAGCCAACTTAGATTCCTGTGCATGTGCATTCTTTCCCACTGTTAGCATCTCCAGTCACACACGGATTATTTACAACCCTTCTCCAACAAAAGCCTGGTTATTCTTATTTAAAATAGACCATAAAGATACATTTATTAACATTAAGGACGTTAACGCTCCCTTTTTGTCCCCATGCTTAAAAAAATAAAAGGATTCAAACCTTAAGTGGGAAGTGAATTACACAGAGTGGCTGCAGATGGGAGCCATTAAATGCCTGGCTGCCTTTTTTTTTTTTTTTTTTTTTTTTTTTTTTTTTTTTTTTTAATTGAAACAATAAAGCAATTTTCTGTACAAATAGCTCTGGCAAAGTGTGGCTTTGGTTCTGTCGAAGTTCACAACCACACATCCCTAAAGATCAAATACAGCAGCAGAGCCTTGGACCTTCCTGCTCGCTGAGGAGGCCCTTGGTCCTCACCCAGGAGAGCTGCTCGCCCATCAGGCGGGGCACTGACCAAATGTGTGCGGGCTGGAGGGCGAAGCAAAGCACCGCAGCTCTTCTTTGGTTCCCACACAGCTGCAGAAATTTCAGGATGAATTCCCAGGTAGCAACTCCCAGCCCAGTAACGACAAGTACAGAGTCCAGAGGAAGGCAAATCCATATTCCTTATTTTGAACAAGAAGAGGGGAAAACCCAGACATGGTTGGTTTTCCTGTAATCTTGATTGCCCGTAGGTTTTGGTCCAAACTACTAAACTGCACAGCCTGTCTGTAAATTGAGCGTTTAAAAGAAAGGCGTGTCTGTTTTTTTAACTTTTTGATGTGTGAGTAATAGGGGTGCCATCTAGAGGCCAAAGTGACTTTCCAGCACATTCCCTTGGACAGGAATGGCTCTGTCAATAACCTACTCCTCTCACTACCTCCTTATAAACGACTTATCATTTCTAAATAAAATTGTTACAGTACGAAGCATCCTCCACACACATCTCTCATTCAAGAGTTTCAAATCCTGCCTTAATCAATCCAGTTTAAGAAGGGGCTATATACGTTATCCACGTATCTACCCACTGCAGGGATGAGATGTTGAGAGCAGCAACAGGCTCTGGTTATACAGGTCTGGACACCGTCCTTCCCATCCTGACCTTGAGCTGAACACTGCAAGTCACACTGAGCCGAACTGCCAGCGGTGGGATCCAGTCTGGAGCTTGCCTTGGTGGTTCCAGCCCCGTGCAGAACAACCACATCTCGTCTCATGCTCCTCTGCATTGCTGCCTAATGTCCTCTCTTGCCTGGCTTAGGAATGGCCTCTCCCTGTAGGATATTCCCTACAGTGGGTGTAGGAATCATCTAATGTTAATGCAAGCGTTAAAAGGAGCCCCGTACAGGGCAGGCATGGCCACCTCTTGCTCCTCACAGTGCTCCATGCTAATTAGCGCTAAACCCTGCCTGCCTCCCACCTACCCAGAGCGGCCGAGCAGGTTGCAGTGGAGCAGGAAAGGGAGGGTTGCACAGCGCTGCTCAGGCCTCACAGCCAGAGGAACCCCAATCCAATGCCCTCGCGAAGCACTCCAGATTTGCTTGCAGATTCCCTGCACCCACTGTGTTGCAAAATCCCCTGTTGATGTGACTAAGAGTCATGCTGGCAGCCTCGGCTTCGGTTTCTACCTCTCACAGTCCTGAAATGGAGACAGGGAAGTGTCAGATGCTTTCTGTTCTCCTTGCCCAAGACTCTCTGACCACGGGTGTTTTTGCATCCACAGCGCTCAAGGGACCTTTCAGGCAGTGCTATCTCGTGAGTAGCTAAATAAAAACAGACCCAAACGTCGCCGGCTCTGCTTACATCAAGGAAAGGAGAAGCAGCTCTCCTACTACAGCAAGCGCTAGCAAAGTTCTGCAAGAGGCAGCTAAAAATAGGGCTGCCCCCTACAACACTTCCGTCCTGCCTTTCACACACTTGCAGCTTTCACGTCCCATCGGCCCCACAATTTCCTTGTCGCTGGCTTGCCCCACGCCCAGTGTCCCCGGGCAGCCCTTCCTGCCGGCAGAGAGCCCCGGTGGCTTTGAAGTGCGGGCAGCTCCCTTGCACTGGAGTGAGCGGCCACTTCCCCTGCTTTCTTCACTGTTTTGGTCTGCATCAGTTGCAAGTGAGAAGTGGGACAACCCCCCCGGTGAAGGTCTCGCCCTAAGAAGATGCTGAAAGTCCCTGAGGTGCCGAAGATAAGAAAAGTTTTCCATAGCGGAGTATTTTCAAGGGTATTTTTCTCGGTAAATGAAACGATGGAAAGCGTTTGTGTGAATACCTCTGGGATAACATTCCCAACCATTCCCTTCCGATTTTGGTGTTTGTTCCTGGAGAACCAGGAGCTGAAAATGGCGTGAATGTGCTTCTTGGAGTCAAAAGGAAAGCAAGAACACCCGTGGTGTAAAGGAGGGGTTGTGAAGGGGACCTCCTCTGCCTGGTCAGAGGTGCGGGGCTGAGATGCCCCTGGTGCCAGGGTGCTGGCTGTCAGCAGGCCAGTGACACCGCATGGATGTTGGATGAGGGCACATGGAAGGTGGAGGTGTGTTAGCAGCGTGCCGTAGGAGGAGCACGAGCAGTGCCAGTTCTGCCAGGGCAGTCTGTGAGGAGTGACATGGGACAGAGCTCGCGGGGACAGGCATCGCTACTGAGGCAAGGAGAAAGCCATGACGTGCATTAACCCCAATGAAACTGTTGAAAATGGTCTGTGCTGTTTGCCCAAGATTTTCCAGATCCTGGGAAAGTAATGCCCATGGGAAGTTGGGCTGATTGGGAGCTCGTGAGCATTACTGTCTTCTGCACTTGTCAGTCCAGCAGGTACCAGAAAGGGTAAGGCAGCATGTGCTGGACTCACAGCAAAGACAAATGGATAAGACAAATCCAAGAGCAGGGCTTTGCCACCTTTTGGGCCACAGGAGGACTGAACAACTTACCACCGTGTTGCCAAACAGCAGGAGCAGGGGCCCAGGCAGTCTGGGAGCTGATCCACACCTCCAGGAACTTGGAGTCTGCCTGTTCTGGCCTCAAGCGGAGGGATCTCATCTTGAAGGGGAGTCACTTCACAGCCCCTGTTTGTGCTTGGGGGAGTGGATGGCGGGGTAGGGTGTGTGGATTGAGAAAGCCAGCTGAGTTCCCTTGCTGTAAAAGGACTGATGAGGAAAGAGAACCGTGCCTCTTCACCAGGGGTGGGTGTGCTGCCTCAGGCTGCCCCCCCGGAGCCCCGACATGGTTAGGGGACCCTGCAGTTTGAGGCTGCCACAGTGAGCTGGCTTGCAAAGGGCTCAACAGGGGAAGGCATTTCTGGGGAGAGAGCCCCTGGCCAGGCTGCTGGGAGAGGGCTACTTCCCCATCGGATGGTAAAACACAGCAGAAAAGCCATCAGCTCAGAAGGCACACCCAGACCGCTAGAAATTCTGTCCGGACCAAGCCAGAAAATATTTCCTGAAGCCTCTTTGTCACCAGGCTGCTTTAGAAGAGTGGCACCATTGAAAGTGTAGCTAAGACCAGCTGGAAACAGGGCTGTGGCAGGAGAAGGGTGCCAGCCCCGCTGCTGGGTAGCTCCTGTGGGTACACGTGTGTGTGCGTGTGGGGAGGCGGGGGGGCTGGTTCCTCAGCAGCTTTATTTTTCTCAGTCTAGTTCAGAAAAGAAGCATTTGTAAGCTCTCACTACTTCTAAGCCTCGCCAACCACTCTCAAGAACAGCCTGTGAAGGTTTCCTGGGTGGTTGCCTTGTGGTTTCTACCGTTGCAGTTTAGTATCTGGGTCTTAATTCGGCCTCCCCCCTCGCCCCGCTGCCCTGCTGGTGGCCACAAAGGCGGGCTGCGTGTGCCCTTTGTCAGGCCGTGCCCCGCGTCCCTCAGGAGCTGCAGCAGGGTCAGGAACAGGCCTGCAGCCCTCAGGCCTTCCTCGCAGTGCTCCTCAGGGCAGAGGCAGCCCCAGGGCAGGCAGCAGGATGGGAAGGGACAGGCAGGTGGGCCGACAGCAGATCCTTCGAGGGAGCTGCGCATGCCCCGGCTCCTTCGGCTGGTTTTTGAGGCCCCCGCTCCCCCTCCTCGTCCTTCCGCTCCCCCGGCAGGTGAGCATGCCGGAAACCACACGAGCGGAGGAAGGCAGAGTTTCCAGTTCTCTAGTCAGGGGTGTTGTTGTGTATTTTTGGTACATAAATACATATTTTTTTTTCCACAAAGGTTTGGGTCACCAGGGCTATTTTAAGATGGGTTTTTCAAGTTTCCTCTAAAAAGGGTATTTCATTGAGGCAGTGTTACAGCACCATCTGGTGGGGTCCCAGCTAGCCTCCCGCGGCAGAGGGGCCGTGAGGCTTTCTGCAAATGGCTGGCACAAAGGGGCCTGTGGGAGCAGAGGGGCTCTCGGTCTGTCTTCATGGTGCGCCAGCCCTGGGTGAGAGAGCTGAACAGTCTTTGCAAGCATCGCCTACTGCTGTGCTGAGAAATGTCTGAGGCAACTCAGGCTGTAACACCTGTCTCGAACTTGCAGAGTAGGCTGGAGAATCATCCAGAATGATAGAAGGATTTACAGTACTCGGCATCATCCTGCATATTTTACAGAGGGAGATGCTGCAGTTTGGAGGCTAGTGAATGTTGTGGCAAGAGACCTGGGGATGGGGTGCAGGCACTTCAGCTGTATCCCCATGCTGGTCCTGTAACCAGGGAGAGCTTTCCACACACATCCACCTTCCCTGGGCCTGTCACATTCTGCATGATGCTAGAATATCCAACAAGTCAAGGACAGGGGATGGCTGCAGTGTGGTCTGGAAGCTCCCAAAGAACACATTTGGCTCCAGCAAGCCCTGCCTCCTCCAGCCCATGAACTCCATGCTACGGCAGTTGCTTGCTTCACATGATATATCTGATAAAGTATGCTGAAGTTTCCTTCTATAGCACAGCATTGCAGCTGACACTCTGGTGTGCTGTCTAATTGCTGATACACTGGACAAACCCCACTGTTATGTAAAGTGCACAGTCATAGTGTAGCCGTGCATGGGGCAACTTTAGACCCAAGTCCACCTCAGAACTGGCTGCTACGTAACACCACTTGTCCACTGTGAGTATAAGCAAAAGCCACTCATCACACAGTTTTTCCACACACAGCTATTACTGTTGTTCACGTTATGTAGACAAATGGGAGAGTGTGCAGTGCAGGTTTTTGAGATATTAACTGAACTAAGTAAATTTAGAGATTTGGGGTCTCAGAAGTTATATACTGACTATCACTCATTCTTACTGAACAATACAGCATAGTGTGATTCTTCTGGCATTCAAGGATAAGAGATATGAGTTACTGGAATAAAAGAAGTTCAGGGAAGGTCATATAACGAGCAGATGTGGATTTTAGACCACATAAATGCCAGGACTGGAAAAGGGAGCAATTCCTGGCCTGGACTGAAGCATCTACTCCAAGCATGTTGATCTGGATCTTTCCAGCTCAACCTGTTACTGCTGAACACCCGCACAGAACATGGGTTTTCTAGGGTGGGAAAGCAAGGAATGAGGAGAGGAGACCCTGGTTATGGGAAGCAGCCACTGTAACACAAAACAGTATCGTTCAGTTCCTGTGAAACTCTTTGTCTTTTATTTTAAGCCCTTCATTCATCTTGAAGAGCGGGTTTTACCTTACACTCCCACCTCTCCCTTGTCACTCCCTCATAGTCTAGGCCCAGCAAATCAATAGTAGCGATTGTCCTTTGAACATCTTGAGACTACCCAGGCCTACAGGGTTGCCACTACCTAGTATTTCACTACAGCACATAATGCGGCCTTGTTTCTTACACAGGCCCCCAGCCTGTTACGCCTTACACTTTCCTTTTGGTGCCTGGAATGGCTGCTTTACGTGGAGTCAGTGTACATGTACCTGCTGCATCCCATGCAGCCGATCAGCACAGAGCACCCTGCTTGCATGCCCCCCGGCCCCAGGGCTCTGCTAGGTGTAACTGCTCGCTCATCAGCGGCATTGTCCAGGCAAATCAGCCCCAGGGTGAATGGCTAACAACTCTCTTGCAGGTCTGTAGGGAGGGGGTGGAGGGGTAACTGATGGCAGGGCTGGTAAAAGAGGAAACACCCCCAGGTACTCTACGCACAGCATTTAGCCTTCCGGCCAACAATTGCTACATAGGGGGAATGGAGGAAACATTGGAAATCACACATTTCCAAAAACCTTGTGAGAAAACCAAAGCCATTTAGGAGCTGTGCAATGTTCAGGCTGCTACAGCTCCTATAGGGCACAAGGGTTGCATTTTCCAAGGCATTTTTTGTTTTGTTTTTTCCTGCAAGAGCATTCAGCTCTCCAGATTCCCAGACAGGGCCTGATGGAACACACCATCAGAGCCATCCTGCTTCCAGGGTGCCTGTGTGACTCTTAAAATACATTTTTCTCTTCTGTGAGGAAACAAAACCCTCTGAGCCTGTTTCCTGACTCCACAAGCAGTGGGAGCAAGTACAGCCACTAGATGGCAGGAGTCAGAGATGAATCTATTCAATGAAGAATCCTGGCCTTCATTTCAGGCACTCTCCTATCTGTTCCTGAACTCCCTCACTTTTCAACTACAGGTGAACACCCTTAACCACTTGCTTTGCTTTTCTCACCTGTCAAGCAGTGATGTGACGTGGCCAATTATATCAAAGTTTATTTATCTTCACAACTACTTGGATATTCTTGGTTGAAGAGCCATGCATTAAATTGACAAAAATGTAACTAATAATAAAGAAATGCAATACACATCATAAGAAAAAAATCTCTTATTTTTGGGGATAGTAGGATACTTGTGCTTGTGAGGGAAACAGAAGGATCACAGGGGAGTTACACCCCAGGACACAATTCCACTTCCTCCCTCCATGTGTCAGATTCAGAAAGAACTGGTAAAAGCAATACTTCAGGAGACCTGAAGTATCCACTCTGTGGTGGAATCGTTACAAAAATTAAAAAAAACTGCTCTTCAAGACCCAGGCTAGCAGGATAAAGGCAGGAGTAATGACAGGTTTACTTGTTCTCATGTAAAGTGTCAGATGTTAGAACATACTGCCTGTAAAAGCTGTGACTTCAGAACATTAAAGGAGTTTATTTATGGTTATTTTAAAGCTGGGCTTTCGTTCCTGTGCCCTGTAGTGTTGGAACTAAGGCACCTGGTACAGGTAAATAATTACTATAAATATAATAAATACTATACTGTGTTCTCTAATGAGTCTGCCAAGTTTATTTCTTCTAATCAAGATGCCTACCTGAATCAGACACTACTAACAGAAACACAGGTAGTGTTTCTTTAGACCTTGTGCTCTTCTGCAGAATACCAAATACTTTTAAGCAAAGCAAACAAGTACACAGGTTCCCAAATCTGTTTATCTTAAGATCACATGCATAGGGAAACTTCTACATTTGAACTACTATCTTCAGTAACAAAGGTCTTGTTTCCTTCTAAGGTGTATCTAATACAGCCTTTGACACTGAAGCTGCCACCTCTTAAAACCCAAAGTCCCTCTGTCCTGTTTTACTTCACTGCTTCTTTCTACTCTAGTCCCTCATCTTTCCTCTCAGGACTTTTCTACACTAGTTGGCCTCAGGCTATCTTATTCAGGCTAGAGAACTTTTTTTTTTTTTTTAAACAAAACAAAACAAAACCAAACCAACAAAACAAAACAAAAAAAAACGTTTTCCACCAATTCAGATGCCCTAAAACTAAATTTTCTAGATTGGGTTTGCTTCTCCAAGCTGAGGTCACATATGACCAATTTACAATGGCACAATGAGTCATCCTTCATCAAAATTATTAAGTGTACAAAATTGTAGCTCATTTTACATGTCAAGTAATGTCTAAACTTTAAACACAACTAAAAAATGTAGCTTGCATTTCCGCAACTACCTACCTTTCTTTACTCACCTGTTTTTGCCACATCTGAGTAAAACAAGAGAAAATTATGCAAGAGGAATGACACTGTACAATAAAGAATCAAAAGTGAATAGTAACATTCACAAGCTCTGTATTTATGCTATTTGCAAGGTAAGCATGTTGTAGTCAGGAGCACTCAAGGTCTCCAAGTACTGCACTTGCGAATCTCAAAGATTCTCAAAAGAAGTGGACATTTTGGAAGGTTTTTGGTAACATCACAAATTTACCAAAGCAAGCAACACTGACACTTAAAAAATTGAGCAAATCCCAGCTTTCCCAATGTAGTCACGTCTAGCAAGATTCCTTTGCGAAGTGATTTCTATTTGTTCCTTCCATTTTGCTGAAGTAAAAATTCAGGTAACATCAAGCCAAGTATGTAAACGTGATTAGCAGAAACTTCCTCTAGTAATGGTGCCTGTCTTGGCGCTTTACATTAACGGAAGGAGTGTAGGCAATAAAAGATTTCCTGGAACCGTATTTCAAATGTTCCAAGTGGTTTTACTTACACGAAAATTCCTGTATGGACAACAGCCTGTATGGCTGTTGGTTCTTCTGTCAAACTGGGGACAAGAAGGTCAATAACACAAATAGTTCTGCAAGGACAGCAGAGAGACTATTATTTGTGATCAGGTCTCTGAAACACCAATGGCCATGACAGGAGAATCCTATCCAGTCGTCCTTTTGGACAGGATCTGATTACTTACATCACAACTGGTTTCTAGTTTACATTTTGCTTGCTTTCACAAGGGTACACCTTCCAGTAAGTTTCCTTGCGATCGTATTTGCAAGACTGTACAAAGTGAACAATACCACGTAACATTAGTACACAACACTGCAAGGTAAGCCAGAAAAAGGTTTTATTTTTATTAGGATTGGTACATTTAAACACATGTAAGACTGAGTTTAATTTACATGTATTTTTCCAAAAATGTTTCCCTTCTTTAACAATCCAGAAGTTAAAAAAATCTTATTCCAAATTATAAGAACAAACAGTATTTGCAGTGGAAATTTCTATTAATCAAAACAACTGTGCATCCAGGAGATTTAAAGAAATTATCCTCTTTACTCTTTAACATGATTAACTTTTTGTTACAACTGACTACACTTTTCCTGGGAATTTTTGCTGCTGTCCTTTACTAAAATAACCTTCCTTTCCATCAAGACTATTTCTAGTCATACACACAATATTCAGTATCATACATCTGGGTATGAAAGCTATGCCACTTTTATAAACATTAAAAACATGGACATGCATATTGACATTTCTGTGCAGTTTTATGGAGTCACCTGTCAAATAAAGGCCTCTACATACAATAACACATACTAGTGAATTACTGGAAAATTAGTATAATGGATTCCCAATAATCCTGACATCTGAATGGTATGACTCATTTTAACAGGAAAATCCAGCATTCCTTACTGGTTAACATTGTATTCTTTCACTAACCAAATAAACAATATTCAACTGGCCAACATGTATTCCTGAAAGTCTGTTGCAAATTAAGCTTATTATCAAGGTCATTTAAAGCTGGAACTTAAACAGCCTGTTAAGCCAAGCAATGGGGGAAAAAAGTGAACTCTAAACTAAATTCAGCTGGTCCATTCATACTCACACAGAAAAGTAGCCACAGAACTTTAAGGAATAAAATCTATACTTCTCGTTCTCGGACTTAATACCAAGGACAAAAGATAACGTAGTATTTTGGAAGTCAAAGGCCTTGAAGGTGGAGGGGAATTTGGGGGCAGGAGAGGGAGAAAGCAGCGTATTGTCTCATCCCATTACCTCAGCATTATGTGTACATATTATATCTATGATAGAAATGTTTACTAATAGCAGGAAAAAAAATAACAAAAAAAGACTTCCCACTCCAGACTTCACTGAAAGGAGAAAGCTGACAGCCCCTCCTCACAGAGATGGCCTATTTGATGACAGGCACTTTGGCAATGTAAAAGGAGGTTACCCTTTCATCATGTTAACTCATCCCCTCCCAGTTCTCATGTGTATTTCATCTCAAGTCTTCAAGAAACTTGAATCAAATTAAACGTATTAATACATCTCTAAGAGCAGGTTAACTACGGCTATGAGCAGAGCTCGACCTAGAACGAGATTTTCTTTTAGAAGAAGAGGGAGATGGGGAAGAAGCTAGCAAGCTGGAGCGGTGGCTCTTCTGGGAATAGCTCTTTTTAGGTGTACGGCTGCGAGAGCGAGACCGGGATCGGGACCGGGATCGCGAGCGAGACCTGGACCTAGACCTGGATCTGGACCTTGATCTTGACCTAGACCTGGACCGGCTGTATGATCTGGAAGATCCTGTAGACTTGGATTTGCTGCGAGATCTGGAGTAACTCCTTGATCGAGATCTGCTTCTAAAGAAACACAATTAAAAGCTGTAGTCCCGTTTCCTACTTTATGTAACCGCTTTGTGTACACAGCGCTTCCAGCTGACCATCTGAATGCACTAAACACAGCATTCAGTTATTTCAGAGAGCTGCTCTGTTAGTTCTATCAAATAATATCTTAGGCCAAGGATACCAGGAACTGCTAGCCTTAGCATTCTCTGCTAGATTGACAAAATAAGACCGACCTAAGAAAAGGAGAAGGCCTTTCCCCTTTTCTGCCTCCTCCTTCTCCTCTCTCCCAATCTCTCAGAGCAAACAATTTTTAGCCATTTATCAAGAAAAGCACAAAAATGAAAATTCATACCTGTAGTCTTCAGTCTCTCTAGAAACGCCCATGCAAATTAGTTAGGGTTTTTTCAAGATGCTAAAAATGTCTCTGGCACATACCACCACTACATTTCAAGGCTCAAGAGTTTAACACAATCTCTAGTTATACAACCCTTTTTCATGGAAAGAAATAGATTTATTTTTAAGAGACTTAATGAGAGAGCTGCAGCTAACCTGCTTTTATGACTAAGTGGCAGAACTGCTTTGGGAATAACACAAGGAAGCTAATCTTTTCTTTTATTCTCGTGAAAATGTTGGCTTTCACAATAATCTGAGAGGCATTTCACAGGTCCCAATAAAATAAAAGGAATTTAATATCAAAATATCATAGCTTATAATCCTTTTAAATATAAATTATGTTTTATTTTAAAGATTTCTCCTTACTCTCATCCTAACGCATTCTATTCAGTCTATTTTTAGCAAGTCAGATCTTACCTAACCTGTTTATACTGCTAGAAAGTGCTTCTTTGCTGTGATATTTAGCTTGGGACCAAAGAATTAGATAATGCAGTTTTGGCATTAATACTACCCAAGTCCAAACCCTCAGCAGAATTTTATCAAGTCAGCTGACGTACCTATGCCTTCTGTGGTCTTCAATCAGTTTAATTCTGCGTCCATTCAGCTCAGTGCCATCCAATTTTTCCAGCGCACTCTTCATATCACTGTAAGATGCAAATTCTACAACCCTATACACCAGAAAAGACAAAAAAAAAAAATCAGAGAAACTGAGAAAGCAAGGAGAACAAGTTCAAACCTCTTAAAATCTGTTGATTCACAGCTTGATGTTTTATCATCTCAAAGCTAATTTTTAACTTGATGACAGGAAAATATGACCCTAACAGGCCTAGCCATACATAAACCTTTCATATCTTCTTAAACATTACTGAAACTCTCATCTGCAATGAGGTGATAGAAATCCAGGAAGCTACACAAACCTGCACCAACTGGGGAAATGTTAACAGTGAATAAATAATCCCCTCTTTGGTTTTTCATCTCTTTTCCTTCGTTACGTTCATTTCCGGTGACTTTGCCTGCTGAACCAGTGCAAGGTAGCCTACAGACAGGTGATATTTTGGCCTCAGAAATCAGAATTAGATGATAAATGGCTATACATAAATAACTCTTAAGTTTAAAACTGTAAAAAAAAACAAACAACCGTTGACTTTTCTCCCTTCTTCTGTTTTGAAATTGTTTTCATTGTGGAGGACAGATGAGTTCAATACCCCTTCTGAACTCCTACCTACTGATAGGTTTATTTATTATTTTTAATTGGAGAAATTTCAACCAAGCTAAGCCAGACCATATAGCTATGTTTCATTTATTTTTGTATTACAGGAATAATAATCCTTAATGGTTTTCATTATCACACAGATTTATACACAAACATGAACTTACCCTTCATTCCTGTTGTTTCTGTGTGCATCCACATAGGTGACCTCCCCTGCCTTTCTCATGACATCTTTCAAGTCCTGCAGTAAAAGTTAACATTTTAGCCTTAAACAGAAGACAAAAAAGTCAGCTAGCAGTAGGCAACATCCCCCTAGAACTCTCTCCACTAAAACTGCATAATGCTTTTTTTCCCCCCCTCTATATATACCCACAATTTAGAAAAATCAGTTTCTTAATCTCAGTCTACGTAATAGCAGCTATGTATAGAAAGAACCCCTCACTTACGAAGACACTGAATAAAATACTGCTCTGCAAATGATCCTGTCACAAAATAGCTGTTATGGAAGCAGTACAGAACTTAAAATACCAACATATGCATTGATATCAGAACTACACCAGATGAAAAGCAACATAGTATTAAATGCAAATTTTAATACTATGAGGATTAACGTCCCAGGTAACTGACAATCCGGTACACTTAGACAAATTCATGCTATACGTTCTCCTCCCCAGCTTCACAACAAAATTAAAGGCAAATATGTTTAATTAGCATATAATAAATAATCTTATAAGAGCATTTTTTCTTAGATTTCAACTGATTATTCTGTCACACTACAGTGTCATGTCAATAGACATCCTTGCATTTAACTTAATAGAGGCTAAACACACACGCACTATGAAATTACTTGCTCCACAGTAGCATAAAGTACAAAAAAAACAATGTGAAAGGTCACTAAACAACAGAATATTTGCATAAGTTAAACCACTACTTTTTACCAAACTGTAGCTGGTATTTTAGTCCCAGACTACTTACCGCAGCACGCCACAAGTGGCAGATGATATAAGAAGGTACCTTAAGCAAAGAGTTGCTTGTCCAATACCTAGCTGGCCAAGAGGAACTCTCTTACATGAGAAAGGCAGTGATGGCTCATAGCAATGTGCTTCACCGAGGTACCAGAGGCCCTGAAAGCACTGGACATAGTCTCCAGAAGTGGCTAAAGAACCCGAGGATGATCTGCGCTAGCCAATCGAGATCAAACCCAGACAAACCAAGATCTAGATTGCCAAAAAACAGGAGTGTCACAGGAACCAAAAGGAAAATTCAGAACAGGCCAAGCCCTAGAATTTCAGACTCTAGAAACCCCCACATCTTTGGTTCTTTCTCTTCCACACAAGAAAAATGAGGGTTAACCAAATCAAGGTTGTTAGAAGAGGTTCAAAATGCACTTGGTTAGAAATGTGCTTAAGGAAGAAAAGACTACAAAACAAAAAGCCAAAAAAAATCAGAACATTTGCCACAGGATATAAGAAGGCTTAGTTTTATCTAATTTCTTAATTAGAATTCAGTAGTTTAATTTTAAAAACCGGCACATGCAGACTAGTAGATTATTCCCTTTGTTTCAAATGTGCAAAGAAATGTAATTGTAATAGCAAGTGAAAAATGGGCCCTGCACCACCATTAAAAGTAACATTTCAACCTCAGTATGTTTAGCCCAATTTAGAAGTTAAGAACAAAATTTTGGCCCTGCTTAAGTCAATGAAAACCTAACCAGACCAGGACCAGTAAATTAAGAGAAAGTTAAAAATATTAAACTACATCATTTTCTAATTAAAAAAATGTTACTCTTTAAAACTGAGGCCCCCTTGCCAGACAGTACACTGACTCCTAAAGGTTATCATGGAATATAATTCATAATAGTACTGTCAACATAATTAAGATGCCAACATTATTATTCAAGAGACTAAGTGTGCAAGATAAGTAGAATTTGGGAAATGTTTTAAAGTTATCTAGTTTGGTTTTCTGTTTGTTAAACCCAAGTCAAATTTTATTCTAACTTTACTGCTCCAGTTCACCTTAAACAGCACAAGAATACTCTGTTGTCCTTGGCATCAAAAGGCAACAAAGTGTAGGACAACTGTAAATAGGAAAAGCGCGTATTAAAAATTAGATCTTCAAGTAACACAGAGCCAGTTTTCCCAACTGTTTGGAAATTCACAGACACTGAAGAACTAGTAAGTGGCTGGAGAGCTCTGAACATGCAGAAATGCTTTTACTAAAATCAAGAGAATTCTGACAAAATTGTCTACTACTTAGGTATGTACCTAATTACCTAATAGATAATTAGGTAATTATCTATTAATGATATCGTCAATGGGTCAAAGAAGCTAATCTGAAAAGAAATATTATAATTTTACTCATTTATCTTTTTAATATCTCAACACAGTAACTCTTAAAGGAGACAGATGTTCTCAAAGCATGGGGATCTGCACACACCAAAGATGAAAAGATGCACACAAGTTTTCAAGCAAGGTTCCATATCAGTTGTGGCTGCTAGAAGCTTGAAGATTACAAAGGAGTAATAATGCCACTATCGTTAGTGTATTAGCTATTTGAATCACTTGTGCAAGTAGCATAGTTAAAAGAAGTTAAAACAGTATCAATATCAAAGCAGGTCAGCTTCAAAACTAAATGAGGCTTGCATATGGATTTTAGCTTCAAGTGATTGTCTCTTTAGGCAGGTATCAAGAAGTAAAGTCTCTTACAGTAACTTATTATACATATAAAAGAGTCATTAAAACATGTAATTAGAATCCTAAAGATTTATAGCCATTAAATCCATATTGGGTGGGCTTCAGTCTAAATCAGTAAGACGTGTAAAGCCATTATAAATATTCACAAGTAAAAGAAAGTTTCAGAAATGTCCCCCCCCCCCAAGTTATGAATTTAACACTGAAGAGCATTATAAGATTCATTCTTTTTAACACTATTCTAGCTTACTTCTCTAGTGCCTACTGTCATTTCCAAATACCTTTTTTTTATTATTTATTTTTTAAATGATCTCTTCTAATACATAACTGCACAGCATACCCAGAAGTGATTTAGATGAAATCCACTAACTCATTATATCTCATTATATCGACTCAGAATTTGTTTTTCCAATTTTTTGGTAATTAGCACAATCATACAACTAGAAACTTTTTAAACCCATCACACAGAAGATGAACAATCCTAGTTCTGCTATTTATCTGCACCCAAGCTCTTATGAGACACATCAGTGGAGCTCCAGCCAAGCAAAACAGCCTCAAGTGGACTTTGCTGCAAGACCAAGTCTTTGAATATTCAAAAAAAAAAAAAAAAAGTTCTATACAGACTGTATACTACATAGAACAAGTGAAGAAACTGATTATGTGTTTATTCTGTTTAAAAGCCAGCTAGAAAATTTGGAAAACATTAGTACGAGGCAGGAAAAAAAGATAGAAAAGTGGTAAGAAATCTACAGAAGATGGTTTATTTCATCATTAGAAGATGAAAGGGTTCTTGTTTAGTATCTACAGTAAGCACACTTTACACAGAAGCTTTCTTAAGACTTCCTTTATTAACGATGCCTTACGACTTCTCAATCATGCATCACATCACAAAAGTACTTTGTAAAGCATAAGAAAAGACCATAAATTTCAATCAAACCAAGTGCATGATTATCGTACTACAAAAAGATGACATGGTTTGAATAGATGTCATTCTTCAGTAATTCAGAAACAATCTAGAGCTGTTTCAAGTTTTATCAGTCGGTAAACGCAAGTAAGCAAGAATCAGTTCCCAACTACAAAATCTATTTACAGAACTATTTGCACAGCTGTGAAACCAAAGACTTCTTTAACTGTTTGAACGCTAATTGTTTGCAATCGCTGACTTCTTTGCCTATTTTTTATTTGCATTAAATATTTATGATGGCTTTAATACAAAATTAGGTTGAGAGCAGTTTACCAACAGGGCAGAAAAATAAAGTGTTAAAAAAAAAAAAAAGAAAAAAAGAAAAGATGGTAACTCACCTGCCAGCTGATACGGGACGAAAGGTTTTCAACTATGATCCTGTGTTCAGTACGAACAGGAGGTCCATACCGGCTAGAAGAGTTCAGAGGGGAAAAAAAGTCTCCAGTGTAAGGAATTTAGAACATAAGAAATTTAATGTTTTCTGTAGTTTGCTGCAAGATTTGAGTCAAGTACTTTCCTTATTTCTGGACTGCAGATTTGATTCTCCCTAGTAAAAAACATACCTAAGAGTCCGCTACAAGAGAACAACTGTAATAAGGGGAATAAAGAGGATTTTGATGATGAACATTATGTCAATGCAGTCAATACAGCTGCCATTTTTCTAGATAATACTGAAACAAGTGCCTAATAGAATAAAAAAAAACTTTAAAAATAATTAGTTTAACTTCAGCATTTAACAGGCTTGGCTCACACACAGGGGTTTGGAGGTTATTCATCTAAAACGCAATATTTTATTTTTATTTTTTAGTTGGTAAGATAAATTCAGCTTCAACTCAGCAATTTGAGGCACAATTTAAAGGCACCTTAATTCATGCTTCTAAATGCCCAATCACTTGTCAATATTTATGCATGACCTATATTCAATATTCTTGTGCGTAGAAATATTACTGGTTTAGTAAAAAGAGATCTCGATAACTGTTACCTTGAAATAACCGTGGCAGTTCACAGTTCCTGAATGAAAGTGGATTTTTTCTCCCCTTAACCAAAGGTTAAAACCATCTCGAAAATGAAAATGTGGCTTAAAAATATTCATACAGAAAAGAACAGTAAGACATCCTGAAAAAACACTGCCCTTGCAGGCTATTTCTGATCCTAATGCTAGCCATTTGAATCCAAAGGGATCTGAGAACTATGGAAAAACATACGCCAGCCTTTTGATAAGTAATGCAGGATTCTAACAATGGCACTACTTTGTATTACTACAAAAAGACTCAAGAATTAAGAACACTGACCTCAGAGTAAATTATTCTCATCTTCTCCTCCCACAAAAACATAACCCTAAATTGTGCGTATTGATTTGTACACTGAAGCATAGGCAATTTCATTTCAGTGCATACCTCCAAGTGTCCCAATTTTTTTCAGAACATCCAGATCTTCAGAGCATTTAAACAGAGGTCCCAGAGTCCCAAAACTGGCAGGCTGAGTCTCATTTTTCCATTATTGCAAACCGAAGTCTCTTCCTGTCTGGCATCGGCAGTCTGACGTCATGAACATGACTACAACGTCAGACGCCCACGACCTCCAATCACACTTCCTACTTTAAAAGTCCACTTTTAGCCTGGACCTCGGATCAATTATACCGCATCAAGGTTACTGCCGCTAAAGAAAAAATAATCTAATTAGCATACTTGCATATGCAAATTAGATGTTCCAGACACTGGTTCGTAACTGGCTGCAATTCTGTCTTTAAAAGAAATGCAGAGGTTTACGTCAGTTAAATCTTCCTCTTTCTTCCGACTGCTACTCTGTGTAGGCCACAGTTATAAATGTTTTTACAGAGTGAATTATTTCAAGCATAAATAGGTAGACATAAAGTACAGAGATGTAAATGTGCTTATCTGGTGGAATATATGCAAAGCTGCAAAACTTCACAAAATTCACTGCAACGTGGTACAAGATTCACCACCGGCTCAATTCACTGGAAGTAAACACGGCCACAAATACTGCAGGTCCACTACAGGTATTCCACGTGAGCTATCTCCTGCTTTTCAGATTTTGTTGTTGAACAGAGGCTCTCCTTCAGAAGGCTCCTGTCCGGTCAGCAAAGCTGGTATTTAAATGCTTCTGCACGTGCTAGTACCTCGTCCCCTAACCCTGCTTCTGAAATACAGTTCCTTTTTTGCACTGTGATGAAGTAAGCATTTTGATAACCATACAGCTGGAAATGTGAAAGCTTGGTTAGATAGTAAATACCTTGGAGAACTATTATTCCACAACACTTCTACTTAGCTTGTAAGCTCAGTTTAATGACAGAAACCTCAGCAGAGAAGCTCTGGCATTCTCCTTGGTTTAGCGTTAAGAACAGCCAACCCGACTGCAGCGTTACTCCTTCACATCATTTACACAACAGTAGGAAGCGAGACCAATGCAGTGCCTACAACAAGGAGGGGAAGCATTTCAAAAGGTGTTTGTGAATCTCTGCGAGCCAGTTAAACTGCTTTAAAGACCACAGTTTCCTCAGCCAAAAGAGGTAAATAACAGTAATGGACCTCCAAGGTTTGAGAACGTAAAACCTCTGCCATGAAGCTCCGCAAGGAAAACAGAGCTGGATCCCTAGCTCCAAGCACGGGAAGAAAGCAACAGTATAGTACAGTTCTTCAGTTACTCTGCTTGAGGGAACAGAGTCCAGACCACCTACCTAGATCCACTCGTCGACTGGTAATAACTGAACCGTTGCGGGAATCTGCCCCTTCCTCTTCGGGCTCGAGCATGCTCAATTGTAACCCTTATGCAACAAAACAAGCGAACAAAAAAAGTAAGTATTTGAGAGTGACTGAAATCTTTCGCAACTGGAACCACATGTGCACAAACAAGAAGCATCTTGCCCTTACAAGCAGTATTTTATAATACAGTCACTGGCATTTCTTAAAGAGGCAGAACAATGGTGTTCTCCTGCCTCATTCATCTCCCTCAAGACTTTCATGAAAATTGTCATGGGTCTGTAATTGGTTTAGCAAATTTAATTAAAACAGAGCCCAAAATTAATCACAGAGTGAAAAAGATACCAAAAGGAGTAACAACAACCTAATAACCTAAAACCAATTTCCACAATGCAAATGAAAATGACCGTAACATGCAATCACTACTGACCATCTCGTTGCAAACTGAAGGGCAATACCCCAAATGATGAGAGGTTATCATCAACTTGTTTTCTGAAGTCAACATATTCAAATAAATCTCTTCAGATAAAGTTACAGAAGGTGTAACATGTCACGGAGCCAGAACAAACAGGCGTCAGCACAAGCTAACGTGCCACATCTAGATGCAAAACACTCTTGCTGACCTTAAGGGAAAATGTATCAAGCTTACCTTTCATCACACAACTCTTTACCATTTAGTTCATAAATTGCATCATCAGCATCCCTGTGGTCTTCAAATTCCTACAAAAAAAAAAAAAAAAAAGGAATATAGAATTATTTTCCCTCACAGGATATTCAAATGCTAGAAAACATACTTTCTTTACAAATTTTCAATTTCTGCAGCAAGTAGCAGCCAGAACTATGAACAAAGAGTGGACTCCTGGCACATTAATGACTGAAAAGCTTGGACCATTCCTTCTACCTGCACCCTGCACACTCCTTTTGCCTCCTTCAGCTATTTCAGTAGAACTATTTGTGGGAGCTACGTAAAATAAATTAAATGACTTGGATTATTACAGAAATATCTAAAATACCTTTTGGGGGAGGGGTGGGAGGATCATTGCAAGGTATACAGTTTAAAACACAGCCCTACATGCAGGGAAATTCTATGTAACAGCTCAATCTATCGAACTGCAATCAAAAGCAGGGGAGTAGCACACTTCCAAAACCCTCCTAAGAATTCAATTTTTACTGAATTGGCAAAGAAACAGCAAGACAGAAAAAAAAAAACTTCTGATTTTTTTTTCTAAGCTAAATTCAGCTCACTACTCTGGAAAAAAAGGTGCCTGTGTAAGACGAGCAAGGAAGATAAGCCCCTCTTTAGCACTGGCAACCTGTGGGTCCGGATCAGCTGTGATGTGCAATTCCATACACTGTTGCAATGGAATCTGCTGCTTCACTTTTGGCAGCAATGCTGCTTTAGTCAGCTTGAGTCGATCCTGCCCACTATCCAGCCCACTGGTTCTTGGCAAAGCTGTTTGTACAGCTCTGCAGGAAACTAGGTCAAGAAACCTATCCAGATGAAAAACAGCACACTTGCTGCAGGAGGTGGGGTGAAAAAGACAGTGTTATTTTTCAAATAGATCAGCTTCCCAGGTAGGCTTATCACGTGGCTGAACAAGTGTGGTAACACCAAGTGAAGGTAAGGGGAGAAAAGGAAGAAAGCAAGCAGTGAGAACAGGCAGTTGGATAGGGAATGCTTACACCAACAGCATTCTGTAGAAAACAAAAACGTGGAAATGTAGCTTGAGAGCAATGAACAAAAAGAGCTTCAAGTGGAAGAAAGTGTTTTTATAACTGTAAGCAGCTTTTCAGAAGCAAAACTGGCTAATGCTTTCCGCCCCATCCCGCACTGAAATCTGCTTCACTACCAAACATCACACAACCCTGCACAATGACACAGGAATTATCTGGGGAAAACCTATTTAGATCCATCATTAACTACACGAAGGTGTGTAGTTAACACCTACAACTCCCACTGATTCCAGCTGGTTTCTAAGACACTGAACGGCTGCCAGTCTATCTAGCTTCACATACTAGCTCTCAAGTTTGAAAAGATTCTGTATTGAAATCTACAGAATTTAAGTCAAAATCATTAGTTTCAAAGATCAAGCAATGATTCGGATCAAGCAGACTAAAACACGCTTTTTTCTTTTACAACAATGTTAAACCAGAATCACTTGGGTTTTTAAAAGGTTTTATACAGATTTCAAATAACTGAAAACAAAGGGGAACTGACAGCCAGCCACAAGTAGAATACCTCAAGGGCTATCCGATGTTTTTACAAATGACCTGGATGGCAGGATTGGATGCACCCTCACCAATTTTGTGGATGACACTAAAGTAGGAGGAGAAATAGATACAGTAGAAGAAAAAACACACAGAGAGGGCTTGATAGGCTGAATGATTACTTCAACAAAAATTGCAAGTTTTAACACAGATAAATGTAAAGTCCTGCATGTGAGACAGAATAATCCCAAGAAGCAGTACAGGCTGGGGTCTGAGCGGCTGGAGGGTAGCTCTGCTGAAAAGGACATGGGAATCCTCACAGAGAGTATGCCAGGCGTAGGTCAGCAGTATGGCTTTGCAGCAATGAAAGCAAACCGTGTCCTGGGCTGCTCCTGCAGGGATACACCCAGCAGGCCAAGAGACATTGATTATTCCACCCTGCTTGGCATTTGCTAGGCCACACCTGGAACACTCTGTCTGCTTTTGGTCTCTCCAGGCTCAAGACATGCATTGAAAACCTGGAGCAGGACCAGCAGGGGGTCACCAAAGCTGATCAGAAGGTTGGAGAACTTAATAAATGATTAAAGGTTGTCAGAGTTGTGTTTGTTCAGCCTGCTGAAGAGAGGGCTCAAAGGGGATCTAGTCAGGGTCCTCCAAAACCTAAAATGCAGTTACAGAGATGATGGAAGTATGTTCCTCATGTGGATGCACAGTGACAGGAGAAAAGACAAAGGGCACAAGCTACCTAGGCAACATTTCATTCAGAAAGAAAAAAAAATAATGGGAGCGATTAAACATTTTTGACAGAGTTATGGGACAATTATTGAAGTTTATTTGTAAATTTTGAAAGGAAAATGCCACTACCTAGGAACTGGAGGAGGAAGGAAGAAAGGAAGGTTGGCTGACTCACATACAGGAGCTCAACAGAAGCTTTCCTGAATGAGTCAACAGCCCTGCCCAAGAAGAGAAGAGAAACGCTCAGGGAAAAGCAATTGAGAAGTAGCACCAACTGGAAAGGATGGACTAAATAAACTGCTCAACTGCACACCAGCCATTTACCTCCAGACTTCAGGAGGGAGGTATTTACCTACTGGCGGCAGCCAACAAGAAGTAGCTCGCGCTGCGATCAGGAACTGGCACATGTAGGAGTTCAGAAGTAATATTCATATGAAACTTAAGCAGGCAAAGCATTTTTTTTTTCCTTCTTTTCCCCATAGCTTCACACAAGCAACTGATCATGGCAGAACAAATGGCATGTAAGCCCACTGCTGTGTGAGGGCAGTATAAACCTTTCCGGTTGGAATTTGGTGCTGCAGAATGGCCCGTTCTTGGCAGATAACAGCAAAGAAATAGGCTGATCCTCAGGCAGCCTGGGAAGCCGCAAAGATTTGGGTCACAGTTTAGGAACAGAGAGGTCAAAAAGCAGTGGTAGGAAACTAAGATCCAATGAACTGTGCTTTGTTTATTAGCCTGAGAAAAACATATACTTTATGAACATAGGATGATGGTGAATATGCCTAACTCTAGCTGCACGACAGTTTAAGCTGTGCTGCTTAAATCCAACAGTAAACACCTATTACACCTGTTATCTTAGCCAACTACTTTGCCTTTATGTCTGGATATTATTTAGAAATACGACCAAGCAGACTAGGAGTGAGAGAGAAACTATAAAAATGTTTCTCTAGGTCAAGATTTGGTTGAATATTATAGTGTGTTAACAGGCTATTTATTCTGTCTGCAGAAAGAAGGGTTAAAATCTAAATGCCAGGGAAGACAACGATCAGATTCAGGATGCATTTAACATAGTTAGAACATTAACAAGATTTTGAGCAAGACCTTGCAGAAAACAAGGAAAAAGCTTAATGAGTGAAAGAAAACTAATCACATCATCTGTAAAGCAATCTGAAATGTATGTTAATATTTTCCATTTCCCATTGGAACTATTATCATCTCCAGCATTTGCTCTTTCTTGACTTCAGACTACCATGACTAGTAATGCCAAGCAAGACAAAATAAGGTACTACTTACCACAAATCCAAATCCATTTTTTAGATGTATTTCTCGTATGCGTCCGTACCCTTTGAAGAATTTTTCCACATCCCGTTCCCGAGCACGTGAGCTTAAGTGTCCAACAAAGACACGGCAGCCACTCATCTTAAGTTTGATGCTAAGAAAGAAAACATCATTGCTTATCAAATTAACTAATTTAAAAGAGGTCGATTAAGATCACTCTTACATCTTAGAAAACTTGCTTAATTGGAATTTGTTTTTATTGTCCTAGAGGTATACGTGTTAAAAACCTGACTCTTGTCTATAGTGAGAAATTCCTGCCTTACTGACTTTTAGCTGAACCTACACAGAACTCCCAGCTTTGTTCTTTTCAGTTATGTAATTTAAAGCCTCTTGCTCTCTGAAATAATGGCTTTGTTAGCTGCTACACTAGCAAGGTTTTTGTGCCACAGAGCACAAAAAGAAACCCCACTCTATAAGCTCTAAGATGAATTTATAAAGCTAACAGTAGTTAAAAAATGTTAATTGTTATAGTAATAACATAAAACAATCTCAGACGCCTGCTTTCACCTGAAGGGACTACGCCAATAACAGTCATATTAGAATCCAAGAGACAAACTATATTAATCAAATTACTAATCATAAAATTATGTTTTTTAATGAAAAAATGGTTATGAAAAAACAGTTTGTTGTCATGAGATTTCAATAAGAGCAAAAACAAAGGCTATTCTGGATATTCAGATTTTTAAAACTATTGATTGATCCAGGAGACATAATTTGGGATATTTTACAGAAGCCCCATTGTTTACCTTGACCATGTCACTCTTTCCGTGGACAAGCACCCCAGATTCATAACCCCAGAGGTGACAACATACTTCCTTTTTATTTTAATAGTGACTTATTGATCTGAGTATTTAGTTAAAAAAAAAAAGATTATTTGTGTGCTATTTAGTTACAAGTTGACGTAATTTATGAAATCTTATGTTCTCGTGACTAAAAAATGTTAATTGTTTGGCTCCCTCGGTGAGCTCGCTGCCATACAAAACACAAAGAATCCGAGCCCTGGGGAGCAGCAATCCAACATGGCCCTGTGTGAGGGCTCCCGGCTGCGGAGCACACCGAGCGCTCTTCCTCCAGGCCCTGGAGAGGCGCTGGGGATGCGGCACTTCGGATCAGCGCGATTCCCCGAGGTGACAGCTACCGCTGCCAGAAGGCCGCAGCCCCCCCCGCAGGCCCCTTTGTGGCCACCCCCTCCCCGGGGCTCCCCCCGCCGCGGGCCCGGCCTTACATAACCGCAGCGCGGCGGGGCCCGGCCGCGGCCCCCCCGCTGGGCGCAGCCCGGCCCTGCCCGAGCAGGGCCCCGGCGGCCCCCGCACAAAGCGGGCTCAGGCGGGGCCAGGCCGCGGGGCTCCTGCCGGGCCGGGCCGGCCCCTCACGGCCCCGCCGCGCCGGGAGCCGCCCTCGGCCGCCGCCCCCGTTCCCTCCAGCCGCCCCCCGGTGCCGCTCACCGTGTCTGGGGCGCTGCGCGCTGCGGGAAGGCGGCTCCGGGCTGCGGGCTGCGGGCTGTGGGCGGCGATGGCTGCCTCGCTGCCGGAGAGACCCACAGCGCCGCGCGGCCCCGGCCGATGCTGCGCAACCGCCAACGCCCGACTCCAACTCCCAGCGTGCCGCGCGGCCGGCCCGCCGCCGCGCCCCGGCTCTCCGCGCCGCATGGGGGGCAGCGGGGCACGCTGGGAGTTGTAGGCGCGGCGGCGCGGTCAGGCCGCCCGGCAGGGACGTGGCAAAGGCCGGGCAGGGGGCTCTGCCTCAGCCTGCCCGGCGGTGTTGGGCAATCCTTAAAGTGCTGCCCTCTGTTAGTATTCTGCAGGATGGGGATAACTGCAAATTCAGCCACCACAATACACAAAATAACCCCTGGAGCCCACCTCAGGCAGGGTCACCCAGAGCAGGGTGCCCAGGGGACCCACGTCCAAGGGACTCCAGAACCTGTGCCAATGTTTGGCTGCCCTTAAAGCAAACTCTTCTCTCGTATTTGCATGAAATTTCATGTGTTTTTATTTTCTCCTTCATCCCCTCTCATCAGGTGTTTACACACACACTGAGCCTTCTCCTCAGGCTGATCATCCCAGCTCTCAGCGTTTCCTTACCGGTGAGATGCTCCACGCCCTTCATCATCCTCATGGCCCCTCTCTCCAGTCTGCCCATGTCTCCCTTGTACAGGGGAGCCCCGGTCTGGATGCAGCACCCCAGGTGTGGCCTCACCAGGACTGGGGAGATAGGAAGGATCACCTCCCTCAATATTCCACATATGCTGTCTGATGCAGCCCACCACGCTGCTAACATTTGCTGCAAGGCAATTGATGTGAACCCTTTTAGTAAGAAAAAGTTGTAATGTGATAGATTAACAAAACTGTCATTTAAAAAGTGGGTGACTGTAGCTAGGGCAAGTATGTCTTACAACTCCAATACAATGTTCAGTTGTAAGGCTGGTTTAATTCTTTATTTATTAAGACCATCCAGGACACTCAAAATGGCAGCCCTGTTCCTCTACTCCAATTCTGTGCAGCTTGCAGAGCTGGAATATTACAGGAGTAGCATCAGAGCCTTTGTGGGTCTATGTGCTTGGATTGCTGTGTAAGAAGCTCAGAAGCATGAAAAAGCTCCTTAGGTGGCAGTCTTGGAACGGTATGAGAGTAATAAGGATTTGAGTTACTGGCAATAATGAAGATAAGTAATGCCGGAAGCCCAATTAAAGCATTTTTTGGTTTTATCCCGCATCACTGCAGTCTCTGGGATCATGTCAGCAGGGAAGAATGTGGCTGTGTGTCTGGAACGAAGCTCGGACTGCTCTGGCAGCGCCTGGGCTGGGCTGGACTCCTGCCTTGCCTTTCTTGGTTGTGGACATGTTGCACAGGCAGTAGAAGGCATTAAATTAATCATTTGAAGAACCTGCAGTGTTGCTTCTAGCATGTGGGTAGTGTTTCTGGATGTTACCATGTGCAAAACAACTCTCACAGTAGAGCTGCACGTCAGTTTCCTAGTTATTTTGGTGGCACAAGAAGATTGGTCTCAGAAGCCTGTTTGAAAGCCCCTTGGGAACTGTTAGTGTCCTGACTGCACACCTACAAATGAAACAAACACTCAGCTGGAATCAGCATGCTTAAAAACATAATCTGCTTATTGCTATTTTTTTCTTGCTTCCCTGAAGCAAGTGTTTTATTTTCTCTGTGGCAGAAAGCAGGATGGTGTGGTTCAGTGCCACAGATGAAAGATCTGCTCTATTCAACTAAGAAGCAGCAGGAGAGAAAATCTTCATTAAAGTGATGGTGGCAGTGTTTGAATGTACCTAATAAAGAAGTCATAGAATGCTTTCTTAATTCTGCACTTTAAAAGATGTTCTTGGTTTTAGGCAAATCTGCACAACCAAAGCCACAGGGTTCATACAAAAAGCAACAATAGCAATTAGGGAACTAGGGGGAATTGTCTGGGAAATGTTTTGAGATACTTGGAGGATGACTGTGGCACTTGGACTGGAATGTAACAGAGCTGGGTTCAGTTCCCTGCTCACCATTGACTTCCCCAAGGACCGCAGGCAAACAGCTTCTGGCTGGGGACACAACTGAGTTGTCTTCACCACAGCTCCCACCTCAGAGGTGCCAGCAGCCCTGGTGGGCTCCAAGACCTTGAGTCAGGTCCCTGCAGAGGACACAGGAGCAGGTGGGCACCTGGTGACTGAAAATACCTGTGTGCTTAGCGAAGAGCTGCCTGGAAGCAGTAGTGAGAGATGTAGGTCTTTATGTCCCTGCACATACACACCCACCTGCAGCTGTGAAACCAGAGCCTTATTTCATTGGCATCCACAGGCTGGGGTTGTCTCAGAGGAACCTGCCAACATCTGTTTCTGTCAAGGACTGACTGGGACTCTTTCCTTGAGCCACCAAAAGACGTTTTTAGACCAACAGCTACTTTTGGTAAAATAGCTTATGTTTAACATCACCATTGCTCTGTAGGCTCAGGCCTGGTGTCTTCCTCAGCATGGAGGTTCAGGCTCCCGTCCACCACAGAGAGCCCTGACCACAGCACTGAGCGAGGTGCCTGGTGTGGAAGGCAGGCCCCTCTCACAGCGGCTGTGCCATCACGGGGCAGGCAACCCAGGGGAGCAAGTCTTAGACCGACCTCGTGGTCAGGGTGCTGGGAGAGGAGCCCCAGGGCCTGGGGCCAGCTCTGAGGCTCTGCTCTGTGTTTTATCCTTTGTTTAACACAAAATACCTAAAAAATTCCTCCAGCAGGGACTGAATCCTGGCAGCCTTCCTGCACACTTCCTAAACCACAAGGGTGCAGGATTGTGCTTTCTGTCTCATTATTCTTTATTTCATAAACACACGGAGCCAGGTTGGTGAGGTGCTCCCTGGCCCAGCTGGGCTGCAGTGCTGGGGGTGGCAATCCCCTGAGGAGAGATAAAGTGTGGACCTTGTGTTACTCACCTTACATGGAGATATTTTAGGCAATTAGGCCCTTGTGAAGCAAATGGGTGGCAAGCCCACGTAGTGGCTTTGCAAAGAAAGCAGCAAAGAAGGATTAGGTACAGGAGGGAAAGGCCTAGTGAAGGCCTAGAGAACCATCTCCAGGTTTGGGCAGCAACTGAGTGGAAACTGAATTGCAATTTTAAATACAGACTTCTCATTTCTTCCTTCTAGTGAGATCTAGCCTTTTCCCCTATGTGCTTTTTTTCATCTGCACAATGGAAATGACACTATTTCCCACAGCAGTGGTGAAAGGTCATGTTTTCTTCTTTCAGATGGTAGGAGGGTGGGGTCATCGAGGTATTGCTCTGGCTAGAGGTTGGCTGGACATTTACCTCAAATGATACCTTGCATGATGCTCATTAGGTTGTCAACTACCCACAGATAGCAAGAAGGTGTAAACAAAACTGCGAAGAAGAGAGAAGACAATAGTGCTGGTTCTACCAACGTATTTTCATGCATGCATGTCCCAGAAGTATATGTCTGAGAACAAAACTGAGGAACTACTTCCTGACTGTTGTGCGGTATCCAAATAAATGGGAGGAATCAATTTCAGTGTTTTGGTGGTGAGATAGATGCATAGTCTATAGTAGCTTTAAGTCCTCAGAATATAGAAAAGACTAGTTTTATTCCAGCATTTTCAGTGAGTTGTTGAGATTTCAGTCTGCCTAAAATAGCCAGATAGGAAATCCTTCCCTGTACAGGAGACAGTTGTCCATCTCTTGCAATGGTTGACTTCTCTACTGTCGTGCTGAACACATTTCCTCAGTGCATGCTGGGGCATGCTCTGATTACCTGTTTGTCTCAGGGTATGCCCTATACTTTGCTAATCCAGGTTTATTGTGCTAAGACTTTCCCAGCAGCTTATGGCTAATGCAATGGATTTTAAGGGTTTATGTAGTGGCAACTCTTGTGGTAGCCAGAGTCACCTAGGCAATTTGATTAATTCAACAGGATTAAGCTTTCTTAGTATTTGTCTACCACATGAAAAACAAAACAAAACGAAAAATATATAAATCTGTTCTACCCGGACATTTGTTGTGCAAGTAATACAGTAGAAATAATTTTCTAGTTATGGTTTGAAATCATACCTGTATTCTGGTTTCTTAAGGAAGATATTTCAGTTTGAGCTGTTCCTTCTCCCAGCCATTACAAACAGCCACCCTCTCGTTATTCCTTGCCCTCTCTGTTATTTCACTGATAAAACCAGCCAGCCTGATTCAGCTGTATGGATCTGCTGTGGATGTATGAATACTTCTTTGAAACTAAGTTCATTCAAGGTTGCAGAGCAGTTTCCTTTCATTGTCTTCTGAGACTCCTGGCTCCACTCCTCTCTTCTGAAACCAGATGCTGGCAGCACTGAAGACATGCGATAGTCACAAGCTACACTTGAGAGGCTTTTCGAAATGTGGCTGACATGCTGGCAGGCAAGACAGCTCCATGTTTTCTGAGCACTAATGTGTTTTTGTTCCTGGGCTGTCAGAGAGCCATGCAGGGGCAGGTACCGAGATCTCCAGAGCCGAAGATGGCAACAGCCATGAAATGAAAATGGTTAATTTCTGGGAAAACCATTATTTCAGTTTCCGTGCCTGAGAACAGTGAGTCTGCCAGGCTGAAAAAACGATCAGTTCATCCCTGAATGGGAGATGTGAGCTTGAGACGCGTTGTCTGCTGCTTCTGCTCTTGGCAGGGGAAGGGGCAGTCACTGAACTGCAAACAGCTGCTTCCAGGAAGGAATTTAATCAAGGCTGATGTCAGGACTTGGCTGAAAAGTGGCACATTAGCTGCAAGACCATGATCCTCACACAAAAAGCTGTTTTCAGATTTCGGCACGGTAACTGCCAGGGGCAGTTAGGCCACAGGAGTGCAGAATATGTCTTGTGCTGCATGCGAAGAAGGCTGATTTGCTGCAGCACCACCGTGCCTCCTTGGGTGGCGTGGGGATGGGAGGCCTTTACCTGCAGCCCAAGGGTCAAAGACTAGGTCACATCAGCTCTAACTGGTTTGTCAGAGGCTATGCAGAAAAAATAACAGTACATGTGACTAAAAGGTGTACCTGTGCTTTCTGCAGCCCTATTTCAAGATAACATTTTCTCAAGACAGTGGTCATTGAAATCCTGATGGTTATTCCCCTCACCCCCTGGTATTAGTATTTTTTTTTGAAAGCATGCATAATGGAATTCATCACTCCATCTTCATGTGTACAAGCCACTCCTCAGAGAACCTCAATTTATATGTAAGTGCCAATGTCCTTTCTAAGGACCAGGCAGCTATTGTGCAGGAGGAACAAGGGTTATTACAAAAAGGGCAGTGGGTACTCTGACGCAAACTTCAATACAGATTTTCTGCTCATGCATATAGTCACCCCCCCTACTGTTTTAGTTTTAAAACATAACCTATGTTTTGTACATTAAAACATGGTAATGGACTCGTCACTCTACCTTTGAAGAGGACAGTCCCAATTGTACACTCATTGTAGAGACTTGGCTGAAAACGGGCCTAGAAAGGAGCTTGCAAGTGGGTTCAATACTGATGTAGCTGCAAGGCCAACGTTACTCATCACAGCTATCGGCCCCTCCAGGGGTCTCAGTGTTAAGGATTGCAACTCAGCCTCACACCCAAGGAAACTTGGCTTCTGAACTCCAGCACTCATTAACCACACAATTTTAGGTTAATTTTAAGCTACGTGAACTGTCTTGGCTTCAACTTCCAAAGACAAACTGTTGCTGAGTATAGTCTGGCCTTGCCTACACATGAAGCCAAACAGCATTCACGGGCATACCCTCTGCCAACACATTATCAGGAGAATGGGGGTCTCAGTGTCTGCTGGAGGAGGTGCAGTGGCAGACATTAGCACCCCCTCTCCCAGATACAGCATGCAGATGTTGTCAGGTTGGGATACCTCACAGCATACTGCTGTGGTTTTTACGGTGTGTCACACTCAAGGTCAGGAATGAACCTGAAAGCTGTACTGAACCCAAGTACAATTCTTTCCTCAGGACTCAGCTTTGCCCTAGGAAACAGAAGGCAATTCTGCTGAGAGCTGCAGGAGTTCATTGTGAATCTGTGAATGAATTCTCAGCTCCCGCAGGCTAGTCACTTCAGAATAAAAACCGCCCTCAGGACTGGAGGCAGCAGTATGTGGTTATACCTAAAAAGCCCACTTGAAACACATCATGAAGCACTAATGAAGATTTTTGTCCTTAAGTCCATGTTTCCTAAAAAGTTGTGGGAGGGCAAGAAATGTCTTTGTAACACAAAATGTCTGGGAAGGGATTAGCTGCTTCCCTTTGCTAATTTTCAGGTGCGTGCGTTTGCTTCTACTTTATGATTCGTTACAGGTCCTTAAAGAGATGTTTCGCAGGCTGCTTTCTTTTGAATGTCTGATACGAAGATGTTCTTGAGTGCTCTGGAAGAATTTACAGTGTCAGAAGATGCGATATTAAAAGCAGTGAGATATTGAATGCTGAGCATGGAACAGTGGAGGAACTTCTCATTAGATGGTTCAAAATATGGTGATTGTTTGTATAGCTCTAGTAACAAATTCTGTACTGTTTTCTAAGGAATAATGAGGACATTGTTCCTAGAGGTGTGTGTGTGTAAGGAATGGTTAAAAATGGTATAAATCTAATTTAAAGTGGTCAGAAATCTGTGAAATTTCCAACTTAATTAAACAAAAATTAAAAGTTAAGGGAGAGGGAAGATGACATTCAAAGGACTGTAATTTTGATGAAAAAACATTTTGGATTCTCTTCTTCGTGCCTGTGGTTTCAATTAAAGAGGATTAAACATTTACTGTACAAATGAATAAAGTCTAGATTTGTTATCACAAGAAATTTTTAATATGGTTTGTGACAAGCAATATCAAAGTTATCAACTCTCAAGCTTCATGTTCTGAAACCAGACAACTCTCAGCAACAAAAAAAGTTGTGCACTGATAAACATAGGAGGCATATTGTATTTTTTAATTAAATATGAAAACATGAGCTGTGTACATTATTTTTTCCCTAGAAAACACAGCAATTTCAAAAGTTTATCATAAAATATTTTCATGAAATGAGTGAACCAGCAAACACATGCACTTGTGTGCCTTCCCCCCTCCAAAGATAAACGTGATAAAGAGACATACGCAAATGTAAAAGTTAACAGAACAAGTGGCGTTTTGTTGTTGTTTGGTTCTTTTTGGAAAGGATGGAATGTAACATTGTGCTCGACTTTCTATGTCACAACAAAAAATATTTGGTGTAATATTTTAACATTTTCATTTTAAGTTTCAATCTGGTGGAGAAAAATACCTTTTTTTCTATAATAAAATATGTCTGTTCTTTTTAAAACGTAACTTTTTTTGCACAAAATAATTTTGTAAACTGTCATTTCAAGGGCAAGGTAGGCGGTGTCATGTCAATGTCCTCCCCCCCACTTAAAAATGTGATCTGTTATCTGAAGCAAAACAGGGAAACACAAAAAAGAGCGGAGCAGAGGCTGCTTTGCAAAGAGAAAGAAGGGTGTGTTGGACGGGGGAGAGGGGAGGGAGCGTGTGGTGGGACAGAAAAAAGTTAAAGGTCACTTTCGCCATAGAGCGCTGTGGAGAAGGACATGTAGTCCAGGGCACCGGGTACGGCATCACGGCCGTTGTAGGGTGCCATTCTAGCAATGCAGTATTCAGCCTGATCAGGAGGCAGTTCCCGCCGCAATTCGTCCACAGTGATGTAGTTCTGCAACGAGGACACAAGATAAGGCAAGCATTATTTTCAGAAGACTGACCTTCCTCCCGGGACAATCGCTCCCTGTCCCCCAAGGGCAGCAGATGACAGGGACAGACCACAGCTAGACTAGGACTGTACATCCGTAAACAGTTTGGCCAATAATATGTTTTAAAAAATGGATAGGAGGATTGTTTTTGCAGGAGAGATGCTGGCACACCTAAAGAAAAGACCTGGTGGTAGGTCAGGTAAATTGTTAGCGTGAAATTGACCCTTTTCGTTGAAAGTGGAGGTCCTACTGAAGGCAAATAGAAGGAAGCAGTTTAATTTGGATCCTGCTCTCACTGGCAGTGGTTCATGACACTTGGGAATTGCTGTTGCCTCTCTTCAGACCACAGAAAGGAGCCATCCCCACTAGCACTGGTTGGTGGCACTGATGCAGGCAGCAGACAAGCCAACACTTCCTCTTGCTTTCACAGCTCTGCTGACAATCTTTGCCTTTCACAACATACATTTTTAATAGGCAAGTAAAATGTCTTACATAAAACTGACTTCTGGAAGCTCATTCAGCTGAGGTGAGGCTAGCTTGGCTTCTCTTCATGCAGCTGGTAACAGTAACTGCCTGTTTGCTAACCAACATGTTGTATTTAGCTAACTGACTCCCTTGCAGTCTTCTGAAAAATGGCTCAGGTTTCAGAGCATCTCTCTCTCTCCTTTGACTTTCTATACGTTTTTTCATGTCTTTCAGTTTCATGACTGGAATTAATAAGATTTTTCTTCATAATGAAATCCTGTCTGATTCATGTTGTAGTCACTGAAGCATATTAAACACTGAAAATTTTATTTGAAGTACTGTACAGAGTAGATGAGTTAGTAAATAAAACTCTATGCCAAAAAACTTATTTATTCAGTGTTTTAGCTTGTCACAATAAGCTGGAATTTTCAAGCCTTGAAAGACAATAGAACTGGCTTTAGTCAGGTATAATGCCTTAGAGAAAAATGGGCATCATAAGTTTCTACATTATTGGTTATTAAAAGATTATTAGTAAAACACAGAAAACAGTAGTGGATGAAAGGATAACTCATCACAACCAAAGAAATTTCTTGTGAGATGAACAAAATCATTAGCAAATACAGAGAATCATTAATAATTGATATACTACTTATTTATGCAGTTGTAGCAAAGATTAGTGGGGATTTTTATATGAGAAAAATAAGAATATATTTATTTTTATATCAGCTGGCTCCACTGATGCAAATTTAGAAAATTAGTATTTTACATTCATTCTGTGAGTTTTCCTATTTTTGGCCAATTTCTATTATTAAAAGATGCCCTTTTTAAATCACAGAACTTGCATACAGAGCATATCCTCAATGAAAATCTAGTATTGATCATATAACAGCAGTAGTGATATATACAAAGATCACCTCAAGTTTACAGCTAATAGCTCTTTTTCTTGAAAAATATTTTTAAATAGTTTTTTATTCTTGAAAAACTAACAGTTTTTCAAAACTATTTTTTGAACCATCTGTTGAATCTGTTCATACATTTTGAAATAACAAATTGCAGCTAAGCTCTTAAATTCAATTTTTAATGCCAGAGTGGGCAGCATAGTTCTGACTGACAGAGGAACAGGACTTCAGTTGCTTGGCAGGCTGCCTGTTAACCCACACTTTAACCCTGTACTCCTCTAGCACTGCACAGTGGTCTTGTGAAAACTCTCCTTGCTAGAGAGCACTCCCCTTGACACTCTTGGAGACAGGAGGGAAAAAGGGAAGCAGGAGCAATGAAGATTGGAAAGGAGGATGTAGAGCCTCACCTTATCTCCAGCCAGGATCTTGAAGGAAGCCATAACCTGGTCAGCAGTATCTGTGTCTGCTGTTTCCCGGGACATGAAGTCGATGAAGGCCTGGAACGTCACTACACCCAGGCGATTAGGGTCGACGATGCTCATGATGCGGGCAAACTCTGCCTCCCCCTGGGGAACAAGACAGGCATGTAAGCCAGGATGCTTGGGCAGCAGTGCTATGACAGTGGGGAACAACTGTTCTGCAGCACATCTTACAGCTAGGAAAACAAAGCCAGACAGTAACAACTTCAACCTTTTGTCAGAATTTTCTTTTTTAATCTGTCTGTTGTGTACAAAGGCTTCCCAATCATTTGTCCTTTGGAATAAAATACTTTCAGCTGTGACCTAGGATAACATCCAGCTCCATCTGGCTCTAGGACAACACTCCTATCAGGGAACAATGTCACACAGACCTCAGGGGAAGATGCAGCTTTCTCTGTACTACATGTTGTGCTAGATGCCTGTAGCGATATTGGGAGATCTGCATTCCTCAAATCCTTTTACTTTCATTTACTAGAAGAGAACTTTTATGGTTCTCCTCAGCTGCCAGAACAGCATCCACCAGAAGAAACCTCTCTGGGGGCCCTTAATATTATCTTGTTCATCCTAATTAGACAGGCTTTGGAAAAGGACTTGCAGATCCGAAGAGGCCCAGGGAAGTATAGCCTTTACAGGAAAGGTGCTACAGGTAAGTTTGCTAGAGAGGCCAAAACCCTGTAGCAACTTTTTTATTCCTTTTTTTATTTTTTATTCTTTCATATAAACAATTATCTATTTTCATCTCTGGGACTCCTTCCTCCCCAGGTAAGGAGGAAGGGGAAAGCACAGCTGAGTCTTCTCCTGGGAACAGGCTCTTCTAACACCTCTAGATCAGTACACCTGCAAGATTAATTGAGGTGTCTAATCAAATGTTACTACAGCTTGGCACACTACTTTAAAGAGTCTGTGTTTACACTGGGCTGATAAGTATGACAAATCAACACAGCTTTGCCTGGTATCGGGAACAAAGGTACTGAGCGTACAGTTCAACATTTCTGCACTACGCTGTTCTCCTGCCCTTTAATGAACCTCAGTCTTTGGGGAAGCTTTCCCCATTAGTTATCATGCCTCTCAAGGTGCCCTGTTCCTGTTGTGAATACGCAGGTACTCTGGTGAGGAAAAAGCTACAGGGAAGATGACTGGAACTTGAACCTACTTACACGAACAGGAAGATGGATGTGAAATAAGTGAATGAGAGGAGTGGCATCTGAGTGTACTCAGAAATCAGGCTGTGCATATGTCCAGATGAGTTCAACTGATGCCCAGGGCTGGGGAGCTTATATGCCACTGTGCATACTGCACAGAGCGATATGAAAAATTTATTGTTTCTTCCACTTGTAGCTGCACAGTTTGATAAATACAACTCTTATTTGACATACACAGGAATTAGACAATGATTTCATTTTTTTTTAACCTTCAGCTACTGCTGCGAGACAAGAATTTTACATGTGCTAGATTTAACTTCCATTGCTGGAAAGCAAGACTGCGTTTACCTTGATTCGCTACACATTCTCCCTTTCTTTTTGAAGGTGGCTATAAGAATCACTTTGAACAGGAGTGACAGAGGGCTCTACATTACCATATTGTAACCCATGGAGATAAGGCAGGCTCGGAAATCTTCACAATCCATCATACCAGTCTTCTTCTACAGAGAGTGATGCAAAGATGGAAAAAGCCAAGAAAGAAAAGGGAGACCAGGCCAGGGAGAAATGAACCCACAGGAGACATTACAAAGAATGAGTTTTAGGAAGAAAGTATTTACAAGACAATGAAAAACAATACAACACAGGTAGTTTGTGAAACCATAAAGAAATAAAGGTAGTTTTGGAAATGAAACAGTTTACACACAAGGGACACGTTGATGATGAAAAAGAGGAATGAAGATATCAAGCAAGACCGATTGAGAGACGGACAAGAGAAGGATTGTTAAGTGACACAGACATAAATGGAATAGTTTGAAGATATAAAAGGAATTTGCCGAAGACAAACAATTAGGGAATTAAGAAGGAATAGATACCAAGGTACATTTAGGAAGGAAGTAGTATAGAAAAATGATGCATTTACAGTCAAACACAAGAATGATAGATGGATTAAGACAAACAAGAAAAGAAAGGAAAAAAACTGTTATTTTTTCACAGTTTAATATCTGGCTGTGTTCACCACTAGCATTCAGTACCTGTGCATCGTTTCCAATATCGTAACCCAAGCTGATGAGACAGGCTTTGAATTCCTCAGGGCCAAGTGTGCCGGAGTGGTCCTGGTTATGCGGTGTGCCAGGCAGCAGGACATGCAGTGCCAGTGGGGTGACGGTGTGGGCAGAAGGAAGGGAGACACAGAGGAGATCAAAGGGAGGCGGAAAGACAACAAATAGGTGCCCCATGCAGTGGGTGAGAGGAGGGAGAGGAAGAATGACATGCAGATAGAAAGATAGGGAAGAAAAATAAAAAGTGCACAACATTAGATATCACAATGACATTTCAGGATGTGCTAAAAATGCTCTTGGAACAGTTCCTTCTGAGAAAGCTCGTCACATCTTGAGAGCATTTCAGTGACAAAAACAGTCAATGCTCAGAAGCCTCAAGATCTCAATCTCCCAAGTGAATTGCTCGCATCACTGCTTGTTATCCATAGTGCCAGAAGCCCTGTGTTTCGCTAGTAACCTGGAGTGCAGGTAAGCAGGCAGAGGCAGTGGGAAGCATTGCCTTATTCTTCTAGTCAAAAGTCCCACCAAAGGAGTAGGTGAGGGCAGGTATGTTTGGCAACACACCCGAGGAAGCTGAGCTGTCAGGGCATCCCACGAACAGACAAAGAAAAACAGCTGAAGCTCAAGGGAGCAGTGTTATTGCTGTATTTATGAGACCTGCACATAAGGTGGAGCTTTGACTGGCAAGGCTGTTTGAAGTGCTCAGCTCTGAAAACAGCACTGCTGTACAGCATGGCACAACGTGGCTTGGCAGCTGCTCTTCCCTTTCCTCATTCCCCATTCCCCAAACATCAGTGTTTGGATGTACCCATGATCACAAACTATGACAGGAACTGAGAATCCCCATTTGCCCCGCAAAATTTTTGCTCAGGCAGCCCCAGGCATTGAAGAACCCCTGCCTGCAGCCACCATCTCTGGCCAGAGAAAGAAAGCTACAGACAGGATTGTGGGGCAAATTCCATGTGACTTTCCTCAAACAATCAGCTTTTTAAAGCCAGACTTAAGCCTTCATAATTCAAACAGACAGCTGAAGATTGGGAAAGACATTTTTTCTCTGCATTATCATTCAGACTGTTGTGCAGGAAGGGGCAAATGACATGAAAGTCAAAATATAAAACTTACAGTGCTTTCTGGGTTCTTCTGCCAAGGAAAGAAGCTATGTTTTTGGTTTTCCTTTGGCAGCTAGAGAGGGGCTGAAATGGCTAGTGCTCAGCAATCTGAAAACATTGCCAGCCTCTGAGAGGGCCCTGTTCTCTGGAGACCTTTCAAACAGTCTGACTGGTGCAGCAAATGGTGGAGAGCACCTACATTTGCATCTTACTTAGTATCTCTGCAGGCGCACGGATTTCCAGACAACAGTGAGGGGGCTGATAACTGAGCCTACAGAACCAGTCATGAGATGGTGTCAGGCTGGGGCTGCTGTCTCTGCCTCCCTGCGTTGACAGCTTTCTGATTTGTTTGGTAGAGGGATGCCAGCTGATGGCTTCTCAATGGAGAAGGAAGAGCTGCAGGGAGAGTGGCAAATTGAGGGGAGGAGGATTTCCTTTGAGGAATTCTTATTGTACCTGTTAGTGCCTTGACAGGTATCTCCACAGTAAGGCAAGGCAAGCTTTGCATCAGGGTTTATCTACATTATGTAATGTCATTCTGCGCATAGATCCTCCTGTTTGCTCCATACAAGAACAATGCTGGTTCCTTCAGTACTGGTGTATGTGATGGTGTATCAGAGCACAGGACGGCTGCTCCAAAGGATTTATAAACTATGGATTATAAACTAAGATAGTGAAGCTGGGGTAAAAATGTAATTTTCTAAATAAGCCTTCAAACTTTTTCACACTTTAGCTTTATCAAGAAACTTTCTGTTTCAGATATACTTCTCCTCCCAGGCTAATGATCTCTTGGCAATCTCCCTGCTCCACAGGAGTGGCATTTTTAAGAATTAAGCCTCTTCTATTAATCTAGTTTTATTACAGTGACTGTTTGTTATTGCACTGCACAGTCTACATGGGAGCTTGTAACTTACCAAGCTGCAGTCAGCACTGACTTACCCTGTCGAAATGGTTGAAAGAAGCCCGGAACTCGTTCATCTGTTCCTGGCTGATTCCTTTGGCATCACGGGTCAGAATCTGGTTTTCCACTTCATTGATGGTTCTAGCAATTGTTGTTAATAGCTGCTCCCAGCCCACTCGGATATGCTGGAAAAAAGAGGACAAGACAATTTATAAATTATATAAATTAAAAAGTCCTTCTGCCTCTGAGGCCATTGGATCAAATATGCTACTTGTTTCAAATTAAATGATCCTGGTGGCCAAGGTAGAAGTCCACTTGCTCAGAAACATTTCCTTCTCATCCACATTGTAAGCCAGACGGATATTTAAAATCTGAATTTTGACTGTAAAAAACATTGAAGAGGCCAATTCCTGCTTGTAATAAAGTCTTGGTCCTATTGCAAACTTCTTTTCCTAGTAGAGCAACACAGTGGGGGCCTTTAACACAAATGAGAATCAAACCCAATGCTTCTAAGACTTAGTTGGGCAGAAAACTCTCCTTACATGAACCAAGAAAATAAATAAACCACAGTCCTTGAAATACATTGGTGCTCCACTGCATCTGCTGTTGTTCAATGAAGAGCTGGCCAGAAACCAAAAAGCAAGTTTCAAAGCCTGTCTGTGTTCTGCTGGACTCATGCTGAATTCAGATTGCTTCCAAGAAATCTCACGTTGTCAACAGAAAGCCAGACTCTGATTTTAAAAAGGTTTTGTTGGACTTCTTTCTTCTTCAAGGCTGTAGCAACTCAAACTCACCAACGCCTGTCTGGTCTTTCTAATCCCAGCTAATAGGCTGCCACAGTCAGGTGGCAGAAGAAACAAGGCCAGCCAATTTTTCAAGCAATACTGTTGAAATCTCATTTAGGTTATTTCTATTGTCTGTATTTGGAAGAACAGTGGACCACATTGGTATGAAGTACAGCAAGGCTGAAAAGAAATTTATTAACACGTTGCATGCTTGGCCATACTGTCAAGCTCTCCTCTTTGCTGAGAACCACAACACATTGCCTGAGCAGGATGTGGCTGGTGCTAACTGGCCACAACAGATCAGGCTGTCTGATCTGCTGGCACTACACTCCAGCAGGGAAAAGGCTTTGCAAAACACTTACCTCCATGGTGTAGTTGGTGTGCTTGTTGTCAAAGATAAGAGCCTCCTGGATCTGTTGGTGGTCTCCTTCCAACTGGTCAATCTTTGGTTTGTAATTCACGATGCTCTTCTCATACTGCCGCAAGTGGTTGAGCTGGTCCTCCAGGGTCCCGTGCATCTCTATTGAAATGCGGCCAATCTCCTGCATTAAATTAACAAAGGGAAAGGAGTTACACCCCATTAGAAGGAAAAGCCTTAACATGGCTGACATTTAATGCAGCTATTTCACACTTGCATAGGATGATGATTCAGAGAAAAACATCTCAGAGAGCAGTTACTTGAGATGAGCTGAGACACTGTCAGCAAAAATTTCAGCAGAGCCTTGAACATTTTCCAAGTGGGGTGTGTCACATGAAATGTGTCTAATATAAAGATGCAAAAAAATGAAACTGCATTCCATAAGCTAGTAATGTAGCAAGAAAGATCTTCTCTTGATGTGCTGTCCACCACTGTCAGTCCCTTCATAAAGCAATGTCTGTAACTGCTCTATTCTTTACATCTCCTACCATCAGTAACAGCTTCACATTCTTTCATCTCATCAACTCCAATTTTAATTCAAATCTTACCTAAAGAGAGAAGATTTCCATTAAAAATGTTTCTTTTCTGCTGATGTTTGACATGCTAGTTGTATATATTTTCTCATGTGTACCAAGATGTGTGCAATTGCTGTGAAAGCAGTTATGGAAAATATGCTTTTGATGTAGAGTCTTTCTCTTGCTGCATATATATTTGACTCTATTCAAATACCACCGTTCCCCATTTTAAGTAATGTATTTTTATCACTTTACTGAAGAGTTAGGGGAAGAAAAGTAAAAGCACTTCAGTAATTGGTATCAATCTTTGTATTCTCCATATTTTCTATGAAAGTTTATCTTGTTGCAATCTGAAGGAAAAATTACCAAAACAGTAGTCAAAAAAAAAAAAAAAAAAAGAACCAAGTATCAGTGAAAATCACAAAGGAAAACAGACTGAAAATGAGAAAAGCAATACCTCCATCTTGGTCTGGATCCAGGGTCCAATGACATTGGCCTGTGCACCAAACTGCTTACGAAGTCGTTCATTTTGCTGCTGGCGAGCGTGTTCCTCCATCAGTGCTTGATCCCTTCTAGGAACCAGCTGCCTCACCTAGAGCAAAGAGTGAAAAAACGTGCATTTAATACATGCAAAACTAAGTGAATAATAACTATAGGAATTGATGCAAGGAAGGGGTAAGGTTTGGAGAGAGAAATGACAGAGCCCCAGTGTGAGTGGGGTTGTGAAGGGGCTTCCAAAAGAGGGTGAGGGCTGCCAGAAGCATTTAATCCAGGGCTTTTTTGGGGGGGAGCCCCAGGTGGGGTGCTTGTTGGACCTGGGCTCTCTCTAGGGTTAGGATTTGGAGACAGCAAAAGTACAGAGATCCACTGTGAGTGGCGTTGCAAAAGGGCCTGTAATGCGCTAAGATGTTTGTACTGAAAAAAAGCAGTCATAATTTTTAGGCCTGGGCAGGGAGGCTCAAGGAATGTGAATCCTATTCACTGCAGGACTGCAAATTCATCTCAGGCCATGAAAAGAAGCTTTCATCCACTATCTGGGGGTTTGGTGCCTGATGCAGGCTGAATTGTAGTAGCTACAGATATCACTGAGTTTGTGGTAAGAACCACCAGCATAAACTGGTATTAAGATTATCTGCTCTTTTAGGATTACAGCATTGGAAGGCTCCTGGTCTGTGGAGACTGAACATTTGAACGGTTGAATGGTGGAGAAGGATATTGACTCCCATGACATACTTACTTGCTTTTCAGGTCAAATGAGGACTTAAAATCTCAGATTTTTTAATTTAGCATCTCTTGTTAAAAACAAAACAAAAAAAAAAGGAATGAAAAGGGATGACACCCTTAGGAATATATTTTAAAGGTGTCTTCCAATTTCCCAGCACATGACATTTGAGCCGAAAGCAAATGGCAAATGTGCAGGAGCTCAGAAGTAAGCATCAAGGATAACTCAGATTAAATAATCCCCTTCCTGGGGCCCCAGTGACTAAGAAGCAGCCTCCCCCACACTGACTACAAGGTTGTAAAGAACTCACATGTTCCCATTTGCCATTGATCTCCTGTGGGGTGATTGTAGTGTATGGATTCGTTCCTGCCATGTTGACGTGGTATGTCTGGACGATCTTTGAGACTTCATTGTGGATTCCCAGGATGGCCTGTCGCTCTTTGTCGGCATCTGGCAAAGTGGCTTTGAACTGTTCGTGGGCTGTGGTCAATCCCTGTAGAAGGAGGGCAGCAGCAAAGAAGAGCATTAGTCACTGAGTAGCCTCTTCAGCAAATATATCCCTACAGAAGTGACTGCAAAAGCTTATATATTCCCAGGATATAAAATAGTCTACTCTAGCACACTTTCAGCACCTCCCAGCATCACTAAACAGGCTGCTTTAAGTAGTTAAATGAAATGAATTCTCATTTTTCCTCATTGTTTCCAACCCATGTTGACCAGGGACAGAGATCACATCCCAAAACATGATGGAATAATTCTGCCTCATAATATAATGGATCTATTTCTCCGTTATTGCTCTGTGAATGGCTCTCAGCCCCCTTTGGGAAGAATGCTGGAGTACTTGTCTAAATGCACCACATTTTTGTTCTCCCACTAGGTATGTAATAGTTCTACATCAAAGATGATTTCAGATGAATAATAAAGAGTCAGATCCAGTCTGATTAGTGAAGTTAGAAACAGGTGAAGGTCTTCCAGCCCACAGCAAACCTGCACAAGCAGCACAAGCTCCTGTTGCTGAAAACAGCTCCCTCTCCCTGAACACAACAGGCCCTCTCTGTTGCCCATCTTGCTGTGGTGCCCAGACTGTAATCCGAGGACCGATGGTAGGGGCACACTTTCTGGTAGCTTGTGGACAGCTGACAAGCCAGTTGGTCCTGGCTCATTTCCCACTGCTTCTACAGGCCTGTAAGATACTTCATCCCAGAAGCCTGGAAGATCAAGACTAGGGAAGCAAACACAGGGGAAGAAGCAGCAATACAAATGGGGGACAGAGAGGCATGTGCAGGGATAATGGAAGGAACAGCGTGGACAGAGGAGGGAATGAAAGTAAACCTCGTGACTGACCACTTTCTTACCACACACACACTGTAACTAGTTTTGTAGAACTGCTTTCTTACACGGTGACTCATTACTTTGCAGCTGCTGCAGTGGCCATAGAAATGTAATGCAAGTCTGGGGGAGCTGGGAAACAGTCTGCAGTCACAAAGAGATGATGGAAATGTTTAAATGCTGTTCAGATTTGTTCTGCATTATGAAAGACTTAATGAACCCCTTTGTTCAGAAGGGAAGGGTGGAAGTAGCAAGTTGTAGTTCAGTAACAGAGCTCAAGCCTGGTTAGGGCTATTTCACTGCCTCTCTGATGCCCCGGCTGCCTTGTGTTCCCTGTTGGTCTCCAATTCACTGCCTCAGTGATGGCCACGTTGCTGTCAACCATTCCTGCAACAAACTCATCAGTTTTGACAAACTGAACAGGTCCTGAGAGAGAACAATGTCAGGAGTGGCAGCAGTGTGGCAGCTGCTAAGAGAAAGAATATGCTGGCTCTTCATCTCAGCCAGCTGAATCCAAATGAATACCTGGATTCTTTTCATGAGCCCATCAAGCAGAAGAAATAGTCCCCTCCGGAATCCAGAGAAGGGTAATTCCTGCTCCCAAAGGTCTGAAAATTACCTTTAGATACCTCAAGTTCCTCTCATTACAGCCTTTCAGAAGGGGGAAAACTGAGATACTGTCTCTGCTGTCTTCAGGAGGCAAAAAGTCTTTGGCTTCAAATGGCAATCCACTAACAAAGTACAGAATCCTGATTTTTCCATTGCTTAGCACTGAAACCCAGCTGGCAGCTCAACAACTGCCCTCATGCCGCATCACGTAGGAACAAATGGCCTGAACATGGGACAACTGACCCACAGAATCTGAGAGCAGCACTAAGCTTTCTTCATTTGGAATAAAACCAACCAACAAACACAAGACCCTAAAAAGATCCTCTCAGCTTTCAGGCTCTTATTACTAATACTGGAGTCACAATGAAAAATACACTTTCAGTTCCTTGTGCTCAGCTAGAATAGTGTGAACATGTCTCTTATCTATTCAGATACATTACTTTTTTTTTGAAGAAATCAAGGGAAAGCATAGGCCCTTTTGTTTCTCTTGCTAAGGCTGACTCACTAGAGCAGCACCACCAAAACATGACCTACAAATTCAGCACTGTTAGGAATCCAGGAGACCCCTGATTTCCCTGGCTGGTGGAAGTGACTGCTCTGTACCTGGATCTCCTCAATGGTGTGAACGATGAACGTGTCCTGCAGGTCCTCCATGGCCCCTTCCATCCAGTTATTGAAAGGGGCAGCTCGTTTGGCATATTCCAGGTACAACTGGTCAATTGTTTCCAGTAGCTTCTCTGTCCTCTGAGCGTGCACAAAAAAAAAGAAAAAAAAAAAGAAAGAAAATGAGGAAAGATGGTTAGAGAAGAATAATCACACAGATACATGGATTCTCTGAGCTTTCAGACCTCCTTGGAGAGTGCTACAGTAAAAGTGTCTCTGCTATTAAGATTACACACAAGATAGATTTATTCCTCTCCATGAGGGAAAAATATGAGGTCAATTGAAATTAAACAAACAAGGACAGTCTTTTCAAGCAGAATAGCATTACAGAACACAAGAAAGTATAAACAAATCAATAGCCTGAGCAAACAAATGGTATCGTAACTGGGCTGGAAGTAGAGAAGCTGCCTAAGTATTCGGAAATGCAGCCCTGGTTTACAGTCTGGGATGTTCCAGGAGAAACTGGCTGTTCACACGCACTGCAGCTTGCTCTCCACAAATGACCTACCCCTGTAATCCCAACTGGCAACATGTCTCACCTCCAAAGCTTCTCTACGTTTCTGGGTTAGGGCACCCAGATTATCCCACTGATCGCAAATCTTCTGGCACCTGGCATTGACACTTGGAGAATCGTAATAGTCCAGCTCACTGTGAGGGGTGGGGAAAAAAGGACAAAATAGCAAATTAAGACCTTTTGGAGAAGAAAGAGAAAATTTTATCAGCCTTAAGGAGAGATGCAAACAAAGGGCTCATGGTCTCTGCAAGTAAAACATGCCAGGAAGACAGCAGTATCTAGTTTTGGAGACACTGGCACATCAAACATCATGCAACAGGAAGAAAAACAACCCCCACCCAAGGCTCCAACAGGCATTGGTGCTGGCTGCCTGATGGGGATAACTTGGCACCAGGGGAGGGGAGTGAAGACTTTTACTCAGGCTGGGATTAAGCAGATTAGAAGCAGCAGTATGCCCCTGTATTTTGCACGAGAAAATCGAGTAGGCTAACTACCTGCATCTTGTACATCAGGAGATTGGGCAGCAAAGATTTTATTATGATTGCACAGAAAACTACTTAAGATGTTCTAACAGTTGCATAGGAGAGGTGGCAACCTTCAGCAACAGTGGAAACGTACAACCCATTCATTGATTTAGGACAATCCCAGAATTACAGTGTAGGTTTCTCTCTGGTATGCCTCATAACAGTGCTTTGCTGGGGCGTTTGTAGCTTGGCACTCCTGGAAAGAGTATGGCTGGGGAAAGGAGAGCATGGGGTAGGCTGAGGGCTGTAGTCTTGCATGAGTGTGTGCTCTTGGCTCTACACATGATCAAAGAGGGAGAAGCTTGCAGGCAGAGGGAGACCAGCCAAACTGGGAAGTGTCACCCATAAAAGAAGGTGGAATAACTTGCTGAGCTACTGAATGACCCTGGGCAATATGATGAGCATTTCTCTTATGCAGTAATGCAGGTTTAAACAGTTTCCTCCTACTTCATTTCTTCCCATCATTGTATTGCCCCTCCTGAGGTGTGTGGGCTCGACTGTCGGTGGAGTCTTGTGGAAAACTAGTCATGAAACTGCCTTCGGCTAAAAATAACTTTTTATTCTCTTAAAAACTCTGGGTTTTTAATCCAGATCAGTTCCTTGATCTACTTTGCTGCACAGCCAGCACTGCAGCTGAAAGAACTGCTACTGAAAGCCTTGCTTGTAATGCAGCCAGGCTGGACCACTAGTGCTGGGGAGTGAAGTGTGCCTGTGCCCCTCCACTTGCCTGGTGTGGGCAGCCACAGGGGCTGCCTCTCAGTCTCCCTGGCAGGGGATCTCTGGATGAGGAAAGAACTCGGCCATCTCTTTTTCTGGGCACAGCACCTTTGCTGACATAGGAGATGGCTTTCGGAAGGATGGCACAGCCTTCTGTTCTCACACTTTGGAAGAAATCAGCCGTCTCCCAGCTTAGGGCCCAGTTTTCCCTGTCACTATTAGAGCCGCAGCCGGTTTGCCTGGCCTGTAGCATTTGCTTTGGAAGTGGCAGATCAGCTAATGCTTGCTGACTAGCCAGCCTCAGTTTTAATCTTACTGACATGGAGGATTGCCTTGAACCCTCCTCCTGTTCCAAGGTCAATCCTCCAGTGGTCAAGTGAACACTTCTGTAAATCTTTGTTGGTAAAGGAGATAACGATCTTGATCCAATAATCCCGATTTTTTAGAGAAAAATGGTCATTCAGCCCAAGTGAGATGATCTAGCCCAGATGCTGTCTAACTTGAAATAGGCTAGTGTGATATATAAGTATTTTTAATAATGAGACACAAAGTCAAAGCCAAATTGTTCAAACTGTTTTTGCCAAGGAACATGCAGAGCTTCAAAATCTCTCTCTGTGCTACAGAGACCAGCTCTCCCTAGCAATCAGCCTCACAGTCTGATGGGACCCTGTTTCACCTAGTAACCTGTGTCACTCCTCAGTCCAGGAAAAGGAGTGGAGGTGAAGGTTGCTAAGCCAAGGGGAGGCCCAGAGGAAAACGAGCTGCTGTAAAGGGTCCCTGGTGCAAGTCCCAGCTGGAGTGCATGCTGTGCATTATTCCTGGGGCAAAGTGCCTGCAGTGGCAATAGAGGCCACTATGGGCTGAAACAATCAGCAGACTTTTTTCCTCAGCAGTAAGGACTTTTTTTTTTTTTTGATAAAACAGAGCAAACCATGAGTCTCTGGAGTGCCTGCTATCCTCTGCTCTTTCCCTCTGTTCCTGGAAAAGTAGGACAGCGTTACAACGCTGCATCCTAACAGGGGCCAGAGGCAGGTCAGGCTCTTTAGGAAAGGGTTCATGGCAGTATAACAAGCTGGAAGAGGATGGAAACTTGGCTTGAGAATGTAATTCTGCCTCCCCCTCATCGGCACCCACGACTCAACCATTTTCTGGCCTGCTTTTCTGGTATGTCTAGATACTGGAGAACAGTATCCTAGATACTGTTTGGAAACACTAGGGCTTCCCAGCATTTTTGTATGGGGATGGATTCATGGCTCTCCAGAGGGCAGAGGGCAATGCTGATCAAGTCTCCCTGGCCCCAAGCATCGGATGTGTGTCGGGGTGCCGTACTTGAGCTCTTGTGCAATAGCAGCAATCTGTTCCACGCGGTCCTGGTGTGCAGCCAGGTCGCTCTCAAAGGCCTCGTGTTTCTTCAGCAGGGCCTTTATCTCCGAGAGGGTTGCAGTTTCGTAATCCTTCTGCTGCAGCATTGCTTCCTTACCTGAGGAGGGAGCCAAAGGACAAGAAAATGAAGGACAGGACCCCATGCCCCTGAAGCCAGCTCCCGGGCACCCAGACAACCCTGGGGCCTTTGCTGGGGCACCTGCCCCACTCCAGACACCCTGCCTGAGGCTTGCCATCACGCTTGCTTGCCTAAAGATGCACAGTTCTCACTTTCAAACGAGCAAGTTTGCCATTAGCAACAGATATGGGCAGGTAGTGCAGCTCAAGCCGTCGCAGTCACAGTTTATACTGGACTCATCTCACTATGCTGTTCCTGTAAATGCCAACTGTGGTATTTACTTTACAGTAACCTTTTCTCTGTTCTGTAGCTCTGTTCAATCCAAAAAATCTCCCTCTGGCATGGTTAAGGAATGCCAGTGCAGAACAGAGGTGCTTTTTGTGATTTTTTTTTTTTTCTAATAAAGTAAGAAATGGACCTAGCACTCTGGAGAAGAAAATCTCCTAGAGAACCCATGGAAGACCCATATTTTTCCCTCTAGATAACTGACAGCAATAGGAAGCATACAGGTTGGCATTTACCATCTGTCCAGGACTCGTGAATAGATGCCTTCTGCCGGAACTTCTCTGCCAGGTGATCCAGCCTCTCTAGCCTCCGGATCTCATTCAACAACCACTCCTCATAGCCCTTCTCAGCCTGCTCTAGGCCACCCCAGGCATTGTTTATATCCTAGAGACAGGAGCACAGGAAGAAAAGGGAGGTTAGAAGATGGGGGAGAAGATGTACTTCAGCATTAATCCCAGAGGGCTATGTGGCTCAAATTGGTTGGAGAGATTGGGTGTGTGTGCTTTCTATCTCAGAAGGTTGTGCAGACAGGTCAGGAAGACAAAGTGCTAGACTTAAGATAAGCAAGCCTAGCAGTGTCAAGATATATCAGTCTACACACAAAACCCTCTCTATACACTCCCTCACATGAAAATATAACAAAATTCAACTATTTCTGAATTAGAAAGAATGAGAGGCACCCAAACATCTTCCCATAAAGGCATGCAACTTGTGAAGAGCCTCAGAGTCTGGTTTAGGTACAGAAGAGCAGTCATTCTTTGTTCCTCTCTTATTATGGACTCACTGAACTACATTCTGTAGGGTTTCTGCCACAGAACAGCTCACTCTGGAGCTTGGCATTGCTCAGCCCAGTTCTGTTTTTTGGGGCAGAGCTGGAGAATATGTATGCTCAATCACCCCCACTCACCGAGACCATTTTCCCTTCTGAAGGCATGAAGGCTGGCCTGTTGCTGAGCCGTAGCTTGGTCTGCAAGGTGTTGAAATTGATCTCAAGTTGGCACTTCTCTTGGACTTTGGGGGGCTTGTGCAAGCGGCGGTAGTCCCGGAAGTCCTCCAGTTTCTGCTGCATGGCTTGCATGGTGTTCTCTGGTGCCCGGTTCTCCAGCCAGGGGATGGTGCGACGAATCCACTCCAGCAGCTGGAAAGATCAAGAAACCTTCAACTGAAATTGTGTTAAAACTACAGCTGTTGGTCTGATCTCATTAGGGACTACTTACTTTTATGTTTGCTTTCAGAAAGGCTCTGCCAACAGCAGGGCTAGTAAGGAAAACCTTGCTAGCTTTTTTGGGAGTACGATCGTTTTTCTTATGAGCAGCCCATTCCCTACCACACTGAGTAGTACTGCTTGTTGCAGCACTGCTAGTACCACATGCTAAAGTCATAGCTTTTACACAATCAGGACCAAACTACATCCTCTGACTGCACTGAATAAACCCTAGAATTTTGCTGGGCTACAACTAATGGATGCTGTAAGCTGTATTATATATTTTCTCCTGACAGGAGAAAACAGACCATTGCTTCCAGTTCCAGAAGAGCCATGCTTTTCTCTCTCTAGCTTCTTAGAAGTCAGCATTGCTCTTTGAATTGCCCTCCTTCACAAGCCAATGTGAGGGAGCTGGCAAGGTGCTAATGCAATGGGCAGTCTGTAGCGTGAGTGAAGTAGTGTCAAACACTTTTTAAACAGGCTGAAGCCAGGCTCATTGGCAATGTTTGACCTTTTGTTCTCCCCATCTTCCCTTCCCTACTTATCTTCCATAAACATACTCCAGTCCACATTTGGTCACTTCTGGAGTCTCACATCTGTCAGTCTGTCAGGCTCCTCAGTTAACCAACGCAGCCTCCAGCTTGTGTTGTACACAGATTCCTCCCAACTATCAGCAAAGGCATATTTCTTTCCTCAGCTATCTCTAACTTCCATTCTCCCTGATCCAGTTCCTGATTTCTGCAGTATATTGGCATGCAACATGTATGAAAGACATTATGATGTTGTACAGTCCTGAGCAAGTCAAAACAGTTTGATTTTTTGTTTTAATTTTTTAGTATTTTTGTGGCTGCTCCTAATAAACTGAGAAACTCAAAACTGCTTCAATGGAAATTTCTATTTTAAGCCACATTTTTCTCTTCTTTAAGATATAATTCAACCTTTCATCTTCCTCAAGCTAGAAGGGAAAAGAAAATAAATCTCTAGGAAAACACGGGCCAATAGCACTCCCTAGGATTAACTATCAGGGATAAATGCAATTCCTTTCTACACAACACCACCCAGAAACCAACAGCACCATGGACACCTACATCACTGGCCAGTTTTTCGTAGTCTTCCATGAGCTGTTCATTCTCTTGGTTGACTGCCAGCACCTTGCAGATACGATTTGCTGCTGTCTCCGCCTGCCAAAGAGAAGAAAAACAGGAGAGGGGGAAAAGTGTGAAAAAAATATAAGCCAAAGCTTGCGGCTTAGCTTCCTGCTACATACCTGTGGGTAAAGTCTCCTAACCTTGGCTCTTGCAGCCTGACTGGGCTTCAAAAACACCTGTCCTGACCTCTTTGCTTTCCATCTGACCTTCTGTAACAGTTTTTTTATTTTTTTTTCCCCCTTCTCAGGTGACTATGTATGTTCTTTCAGGGATTCTGAGTTCAGCTGACCCCAGCCCTGTGTGTTGTGAGAGGAACACATTTCTCTGCCTTTTCTGAAGCTGCTCCTACAAAAGGGTCCTGTTGTTTGCTGCCTACAGAAGGACCCCAGATGGCACTTCACAAAGACAGGGAGCTTCTGTCACCAACTCCTCTCTCCTCACCAAAATTCAGAGCCCCAACACCAGGCACTGAGTGGTGTCACACTGACAAGTCTCTCTACATGCTTCTACCTAAGGAACACACTACCTAAACACAGTTATCTGCATAGCATCACAGAATGGCTTGGGTTGGAAGGCACCTTTAAAGCTTATCTTGTCCAACCCCACTGCCATGGGCACGGACACCTTTCACTAGCTCAGGTGAATGCATACATGTATATTGGACTTGGGAAATTTTCTAGTTTTGCTTTGAAGATAAAATTAGACACCCTTGAGCTTAATTTCAGCCCAGCAGAGATGTTTTCCAACACTCCCTGTATTTCTGGCATCCATTACAGGGCCACCTCTCCCAGCATTTTGCTGCATGACACCTACCATGTATTCAGGTTTGCGTGATCCAGGTGAGAAGAGGATTTTTTCCCCCTTTCTGGATAATCATTCTGCTTACTCTCACAAAGCAAATCTCACAAAAAAGAGCCTGTTCTTACTACTTATTTTTTTTTCCTTATTTTTTTTTCCTAGTATGGGACCAAAACCTGGCTCTCTGTGGGGAGCTGGACACGTTAAAACATGAAGTTGGAACAGAACAATGCTCAGAAAAATCCCAGCTATGAGCTCAAGAGCAAACAGTCTGCCCTGAAGTGCCATGAAAGTGTTTGGCACGGGGAACATACAGCAGGCTGATCCTTGTACAGCACGTATCTGTGGATCTGCACAGCTCCTTTTATTATTACGGTGGTAGGTGCAAGGCCATAAAGCCTTGGAGGACATAGCACTGTGACAGGTGCCTAGAGATTGCTCAGTATCCTCTTACCACAGCACAGTTATCGCCCTGGTGCCTGGGGTAGGTGCTGGAGCTCCTTGCAGGACCCCTGTGGAGGAGTTCTCCTCACTCACTCCCTCACTCGCAGAGGCCAAGTGGAGATGAAGAGGAGGGCACACGCCAGCACTACAACAGACCCGTCATCAGCACTGTGCCCTGCCTTAAGACTCTGTGTGGGACTGATGACAAAAGAAGTTTTGCCAAGCTTATAGTTGGCAAGTTTCAACCTCTTTCTATTTTTAAAAGGCCTTTCATTATCTGTTTATTCAAGGCCATTTGAGAAAAATCCTCTAAATTTTGCAGCTGACGTGAGGCAGCAAGAACAGCAATAAAGTCACAGGCTGTACAGTGACATATGGATTGCGAAGGTCTCAGGGGATATAATGATCTTAGTCATTTGTAAGAACCTCTAAAAATGTATATTCAGTGATCTGTCCCTTCATTACAGTGGGCCAGCTAGCAGATGCACAGATATTAACTAATTAGAAACACATCAGAGAGAAACATAGAGGAAAGTCATTTTACTTAAAAAAAAAAAAGTAAAAAATGTAAATGATGATTGCATTTAAGAAACTTGTACTTTGATCTGTTTTTAACAGAAGTTTTTACTTTAGTGGAGTGCTTTTTGATATTCAGAGAAAACTTTATAGGCACGAGACCAAATGTTCTGTTAAAAAGCCAGTGCCAGAGCCCTACCATGATGTGCCGAGTGGTTCAGAGAACTGGTGATGCCAAATGTTTGTATCAGTCTTTCCAGGAGAGGAGCTCCCTGCACACTCTTAACTCTCCTTCTTTCCTTTTTTACCCCTGGAGCTCACTGCAGCAGCAGCCAGCTGTGCAGGAAGGACCCCATTTTGCACAGGCATATTTACATCTATCTGACGATAGATTTCCTCCAGCTGCCCAGGTCTGCGTGTGTATATATGTGTTGAACATCTGTCCAAACACAAAAGCCCTCTGAATGTCAGCAATTACGGCATTATTTGTGTTATCTTAACGGCTGACAGGCAGAGGCCAATCTTCTTCCTCCTCTGTACCAGTACTTGCTGCTCCGTGGTTCTTGCCTGCTCCAGACTGCTCTGTGTAAGGGTGCTCTATGCAAGCGTGTTTCTTCCCCATAGGGCTTAAGGCAATGATGCATTTGGGATGCTCAGGCTGGTTCTAAAGAAACCAAGATGCCCACAAGGCATGGAGCAGCCCTGGTAAGCCAAATGCACCGTCCTGGGGTCTGAAATCTACACAGCTGGATTCTCTGAGGACTTGTGTGAGCTGATCACCTTTGGTACAGCATGACACTAACACATTATACTACTTACTCTCATCAGAGATCATGGAGGGAGGGTGAGACTAGGGCATTCAGCTTGATACTGCAGTGCTGTTAGGTATCTATGTCCTGTTTGGTGGGCTCAAAATGGAAACCTGAATGGCCAAAGAATAGCAGAAGTAGCAGTAATTTCTCTGCCTACTGTCTTCTCTCTAATTCTCAACCCTGACTTGGACTTCTTAGGATGGAAGTGGAGTTGTGTCTCTAGCTCTTGGATCCAGGTCTCTTCGGTGAGGGCGATGACAAAGGAAGGCATCCCCCCAGCGTGCTATGTAGGGGGGGTGCCTGCCTGTTGCTGCCCTCTGGCCTCAGAGGACCACCCCCGAATACCGTATGCCAAACACAATCGTTTAATAAAATAGCAAAATGTTAGTTAGAAATTTTCACCCCAGAAATAAGGTTTATAAAATATTAAGCCAACCAGTAGTAAACAATCATGCATTTAGTGTGAAAGTCAGAAGCAGTTAGAAAACAAGCAAACCAACCAAAGCAAGTATACCTACATATATATACTTATAACAAAATGGCATAAAGAAAAAGCAGCCATCTACACACACGTCAGGCTGGGGACCCTGTACCTTCAAAGGCTCAGTATAAGAGAGTGAAAGAAGCAGAAAGCGGCTCATGGGACTTCCCCTTCAGGACTGGTGGCAGTAATGAAAAATCTGAATGAAAAATGGAGTGATACCACAGTAAGTCACCTAACCACGCACAAGGCAGCAACATGTTACAAGACACTTTGGGCTGGGGCTTGCGCTCAGCAATCACTCTGCACTTGCCCTGGGATTTCAATCTGTGTCACTCAGCAGCTGCCTAATGTATGGCGGGGGCAGCTCCAAAAAGGAACGGGGCCCCTCCTGCCAGCTCTCCGCTGAGGCACTGGCCCATCAGGCCTACTAAAAATTTAATTAATGATTAAATCTTTTATCTTCCCTACAAGCCAGTTAGACCACATCGGTTTGAAGCTTTATTAACAAAGAAGCTCCGTCGCTAGTTGCTGCCCCAGCTGCTTGGTTCAGGTCCTGAGGCAGCAGAAGATTGTTTTCAGTTATCCCAGCAGACCTAGCATCCACCTCAGCTGATGAGAGCATGGGACCTGCTGAGCAGGTTTCCAAAAGGTGGAACGGGCACAGAGGTAAGAGGAGGGGACTGGAGAAGGACACAGCCAATTCTGCAGCAGGCCACTGCCCTCCTCGTATTCGTGGTTTGCCCTTTCTTCGGGTTAAGCATGGAGCAATTCCCAAGGGGCACCTGGCAAACAACAGGCCTTATCGCTGGGCTGGCGTGAGTTCTGAGACTGCAGTTGTCAGAGGCAAGTATCAGCTGGATGGAGCCCGCAGCCTGGTGTTAGGGGTTTTGAACTATTCACAAAGCAGGATCCCACTGGACAAGTCCTGACTACATAAATCATGCCAAGTGGGCAAGTCTACTGCACTGCTGTGGAACATATTTCCAGTTCCTTGGAAAGCAGATAGCATCATCTCATTCATATGAAACAAGGCAGGGAACAAAAAGCTTATCCCAAAAAGCTGCTCCCTGGAACCTATTGCCCATTTTTGCCCTCTGAGAGCCAGCCTCAGCACGATATCTATATCAATGCTGCAACCATCAGCATTGTTTTGCACAAAAGAGATGGAGTCTTTCTGGAGTCAAGTTACCCCTCAAGCTGGGCAACACACGGACTGGGCCTCAAACAGAAAAGGCCTGGTGAGAGAAAGAAGTTATGGAAACAGGGAGATTTTACTTCCTGTACGTAACAAGAAGAATCCAGTCTTGAGCTTTGGATTTTATTGTTCCAAAGCTCATAGTCTAAAATCTGCAATGATTTCATAGAAAGGCTGCAGCCCAGACAGGCTATGGTATGGGAGAAAAGGCTGGAACTTTGTCTTCTGTTGAAAGGATTGCAGGGAAATTGCCATTTTGCGGAAGTTTGCCCAAAGAACGTGCCTCTGAGTGACTGGTTCCTCTAAGGAGAAATGTCCCAGTGCCAGGCAAAGAGACTCTGGGGTAAAGAAGAAGCAGGACTGAAGCTACAGAAATGAGCAAAGCAGAGGAAAGAGAAATAAAACATACAGGTGGTTTGGGAGGAGAATGACTACAGAGAAGCAAGGAATGGAGAAGTGGGTGTGTGTGGGAAGGCTCAAGGCCGGGTAGGGATGAACTTCATGGCTGGAGCACAAAAGTGCTCCAAAAGAGGCTACCACTGTGTAATCAGCTGACGTGATACAACCTAGGAAGCGATGACTGACCTCGCAGAAGCTGAGTGAGAACAGAAGGCAGGCAGCTCAAGGGAGACAGGATGCAAAGTCCTGGGCCAGACCGAGCTGATTATGGCACTGCTGGAGATGCATTGCCTGGCCAGGATGATGCCCACTAAGTCATTGACAGGGTGCTGCCTCTGTCAGAGCAGACACTCATTCCTCGTTCTACGCCAGCTTAATCAAATGCTTTCTCCACCACTGGGGCATGAGAACTGGAGAGAAGGAGCAGCTGTTTGGAAGGACATCTAAATCACTTCTCCAGCAGGGCTAGAGCTGGATGGGGTGCAGCAGAGACTGCTCAGCCTCAGCGCTGCGCCGGGCGGAGGGGCTGGAGCCTTCCTCGGTGGAGAGGACGAGTGGGCAGGGCAGGGAGTGGGGAGGGGGTTGTTAGCAGTAAAGTCTCACCTTCTGCGCCCCTGAGAAGGCGTGGTAGTAACATGAAACATAGGTCATTATGGCCTTCTCATCCGGCCTTAGCGTGCCTATAATATCTGTGCAGAGAAGGAAAAGAGGTTGAAAGGATAAAGTAAGAAGCAGCACATAGAATAAAACAAAACAGTCATGGGTGGCGTGAGAGAGGGGGAGAAAACTTCCCATCATGCAGAGCAGGACAGGCCAAACAGATTTCCATGCGGAGCTGGGAGGTCGGATCAGAAGGTGGCTAGCAGCGTTGGCTTGTGGCTCGAAGCGGCACCCCTGCGCCCTCCCCCCGCATCAAGGAGGGTTTGAGCTGAGGATCTGAGCTCTGCACCTTCCCAGTGGTGGTCAGAGGGTACCAACGGGCTGTCGGGAGGTGTTCAGGGCTGTGCCCGAGGCCTTGCTGCACACTGAGGAGCTGCAGAGATCAGAGCTTCCTACGCGCTGCTCTGCTTCACCATGCACTGAGCGCTCCTATGGCACTTCAGTATGCTGCTGGGTTTTGGGCAGAGACATTTACAAGGTCTCACCCACAAAACGTTTTCCTTAAGTGACTCTGTTACCAACAGGATAATGGCTGAGCCAAACACGGCGAGGACTCGACTGCCTGATTTTCAGCATGGTGGGTGAGGAAAGGTTAAAAGGAAACAAATGAACAAAGCCAGGCATTTCAGTTGTAATAAACTGTGCTCTGTTCACATCTCACCATAGAAGCCCTCATTAGACGTGCTTTGTAAGACCCAGATAAACTGGGACTGAATTTGTGGCATGGCTCAAGAAAGCAGCAGGTTTGGACCTTGAAGGACGGGTGTGGGAACCTGCAGCAGATATAAGGTAAAAGATAAAGCTTTGGGTATTCGTTGAACCCAACATAAAACCACTAAGACAGCTCTGTTACCCCATCATTGTAAAGAAAACAAAAAAAGTGAATAAGTATCAGCATAGTTTCCAGTGGGGTCAGCCTGCCGTGAGCAGCTGAGCAGAGCAATCTGTGGTCTCCATCTCTGTGAAACCAAGCATCGTCGCTCAGATTTTCCAGACACAGGGAGTGCAGGTCCCCAGCCATCAGGGCAGCAGTTTGGCTCCCCCCATTCTTGGCCTTTATGGGCACGCCAAGACACTGGCATATATAAGTGCCACTGGAACAGCAACGCTAACTACAGGGAAGTGGGACTCCTGGCTTCCTTGCCCCATGTATTGAGTCTGGGGCACCACTTTGAACCAACAGCCAACTCTACCGAAAACATAATAAAGATGCCCGTAGCTAGAGAGGAGAGAGAGAAAGAAAAAAAGGTTTGGACATTAGCAACGGCACCAGGTGTGCTCTGTGGAGGGAGCTTGGGATCCTGTGATACCTTCTGGGCTCCTGAGAAGGCGTGGTAGAAGCTAGAAACATAGGTCATGATGGCTTTCTCGTCAGGACGGGCAGTTCCAACAATGTCTGTCAAAAAAAACCTCACGTTAAGAGCATAACCAACCGATGGGAGGAAAGTAAAGGAAGGGGAGAACCACAACTGTCCGGGAGGCCTGCTAGGGTATACACTTGTCATAGCAACTCTGAAGAGCTTCCCAGCTTTGTCTAGAAAATGTATCACTCTCAGAAGCCAGGATCACCCTTTCTGGTTCCCCTCCCTCATGATAAAATTGCTTCCAGTGCCTGGCCAGGCTAATGCAGCCATATGTCAACACATCTCACACCAGAGCGCTTCCCCATCCTGAGAGCATTAATGTGAATGATGGGTTGAATCAATCCGAACTAGCAACAGGTTGATATGGCTTTTGTAGATGTACCATTCTGCAATTCTTCCATGCAGTTCTTCAGAAAAGATCCTTTCTTCCTTCCTTTCTGTGCCCCTGTCCTCCGTTTCAACACAATGATGATTTGAATTTCAAAAGACCCTTTCATTAGTTTCAAGAGAAACTCAACACCTCCAGAGATCAGAATTAATGGTGTAGAGGAATGCACATTAGTCCCAGTCTGTAAGGGAGGAGACGGATCAAGAAAAAGCAATAGAAGCTCCGTTAAGTGACCCTCTTCATCACTGTTAGCTATGCTGAGATCTGAAGCTAGATCCACTTATTTTGGGGGTGGCTTTATTCCTACAGAATGGCAGGAAGCACTCACATCTATTCCAGAAACCTCATGACTCTTTGTGACCTCAACATAGTGAGTGCAGGGAAACTGAGACTCATCCCTGGGAATGGGAAACACTGCCTAAGAATATGAACATGAACTTCCTAGAACCCAAATACAGGTTAACTGGGTTCAACTGTCTTATTTCCACCTTCCCCCTTAGTTCCTCTTTCTCCTTTATTTAAAAAATGCCTTTAATTGCTTCTCCTGTCAAAACCAAGCCTGAAATACAGCTTCCACCACTGAAACCAGCTGGCTTCAGCCCCTGAACCAGTGAACTATTTTAGGCTGTTGTTTATACTTCAGAGTTACAGTCTCTGGTCTGTAGCCAAGCTGGTTCTGACAAGGCTTGGAGAAGTAATCCTTGCTGTCCCAGTGGCCTCTGGGAAGTCATAGTCAGTAGCAAAAGCATCTCTGAAATACATGGATTTCTGCCTTGGTCTCAAGATCCAGTCATTGAGGGATCTTCATGCCCAAGACTTCCAAGTAGTCAAGAAGCAGCAGTTTATAATACTGATATCGCATCCCCAAAAGGAAGGTCAACAGCTGTGTCAGAAAGAGCACAGAAAAAAATCTGAAGCAAAAGGAACGCTGTCCTACACCATACATTATCTCAGCATTAAGCCTGGTTCTTGAAAGGCAACACTTTGGTCAGCTGTAGACATAGCCAGGTGTTACTCATCTCTGCCTAGTGAGTCAACCCCAGGTTAAGATCTCCATATCAGACTCAGAAAACTGAGGGGCACAGGAGGAAGAGGGAAGCAAAACGTGATTAATTATTCCATTGTAACTTTTTTCCTGCACACTTAGTATGTGATGATGGAGGGAGCACTCAGATGTTACTGAATTCTTGTACAATACAAATCCACCTAGAAGAAGTGGGAAATGTCAAGACAAAGCAAGTTATCACCCCCTGCATTCCACTTTACCTTCGGCATCCAGCATCTTGGGGATATCCAGGTATTTCTCAGCCACATCAAAGGCTGTGTTTAGGTTAGTGAGAGGATCATCCTGGGAAAGAAAAAAAGCCAGAGCATTAGCATCAACTCATAACAAGGTTCTCTCAAAATAGAGCAACTGTGCTTTATTTGGTTCAGGTAACTCAGCTGTCCAGACAAAATTACGTGCAACTCCTCATGTAGCAGGATGAAATAATTAGCCTCCTTTTGAAAGCAGAGCCTGGAGACTCATGATATGATAATAACGTATAATCTATGCACTTGTAACAAAAAGGAGTAATACATTTTGTTTTGCATTTAGTTTAAAGTAACATTAGCTTCACATCATATTGATAGTAAATGGCCATATCACACATTTACATATCATGCTTACATTAGGTTTGCATCTTCCATTTTAAAGAACTGCAGAGCAGTGTTAGAACATCTAAGCAATACTAAAATAGTAACAACATCTGCAACGGGTGCTGTCCTTAGCTAGTGTACAGTTTGTTGAACACCAGTTGAGTGGGAGGAAGAGAAATGTTTGAACGAATCTCTACAAAATAAATATATATAAAAGTACCCATTTTGTCTGAGCATTGGTTTTCTTCCTAAGCGCTGCAGAGTACTTGCCATTTCCTTAGTATATTTCTATTCCTCTAGGTATAAACCTTCTGCTGTAGCAGGATGCACTTCAGATACAGACATCAATACACAGTAATCAAATTCTAAACAAAGTTGCGTGTGACATGAGTCATATCACAAAGGTAACTAACTAGATTTTAGAGAGCCAAACAAGAGAATGTGAAACACAGATGTCACTGGAAATGAAAGACCTCTGCAAATTGCTCCCAGCATTCAAACGTAATGATCTGCAACAAAACACCTATCAAGCAGTATCAGCCCATCATACAAGCCTGATTCCTATATTCCTGCATATCCATGACATTTATTCTGAAGGATCAATCAATCAACTTCATGGATGACTATTTCTACTGCTGAGACAGGTGGCTTCTGCTGGAGGAGGGGCTGTGCACAAAATGCTAGTGTTTAGTCACTGTTTGCTAAGAGGCTTTCAGGAGGGAGGAAAGATGGGGTGTCTCTCCATACTGTCATTTCTGCCACACACCGAGTCCCGCCTTAAAAATTAGGAAATAAGAAGTGCAGTCATTTCACCTTTCTTCCTGGACTAGTATCCATGCTCTATTTCTTTTCTACTTGACAGCATGTGCTTTCACGTACTGCAATGACTTGGAAGACTGAGCTGTGCCTGACCTTTAATCAATAGTCAATCTCCTTTTAACCCACTAAGCATGACAGATGGAGCCAGGCAGGCTTGGGCAGACAGGTGTGAGCACAGAGAAAGGTTTCTTTACAGCACTGGTCACAAAGTAGCCCCTGGATTACTGCGTTCAAGAAGATATGAAACCAAGCCATTCTGGAAGAGGTTTGCTGCAGCAGTTCCCCAGGAATTAATGCATGCTTTGGGTTGGCATCCCATAACAATATCATGTTCCTTTGGATGAATGTCTCCAGCAGGCAGCAATGTTTCACCTACCAAAGTAAATCATACACAAAGGCCATCCAAACAGACCCAAGCAGTAATCCATATTTAGTCCACTGGGACAAGTCAATACTAAGTGAGGAAATGTTGGATGGGCACGCGGTGATGAAACGAACGGCTGCCACACATGGCGACAGGCCATCATTTCTCAGCACCAATTAGTACTTTATCCCTATTTAGTACACTTTCAGGGGTGACTTCAACAGATATATCTAAATCCACCTCTTCAGAGCTTAGTAGTGCAGGGGATTTTAAATATCCTCCAGCCACAAGGAGCCACCCTGTGCAATGGACTTACAGACACTGGCACCAGTTCAACTTCAGCCTACTTGCCTCTGGTACCTGCTGTGCAGAAACCACTATGAACCCAAAGAGTAACCAAAAGCCTTATTTGAGGGGCTGAGACTAGCTACATGTAGACAGGACCTCACCTCCATTTACGCTTATAGGAAGGAAGTGTAACAGCCTTTCTTTCACTTGAGTGAAATTTTCCCCTAGCCCACATACCATTTTCTACTTCTGTAGAAACATCACCAGCACGTACTTTTAATTTCAACCCATGCTGACCAGGAATACCACGACATCACTAATACCCCCTGCCCCGAGAGAGAGCCTAGTATTAGTATTATTAACCCAGACCCTTCCTCAGCTCAGCCCCGTCTGCCAGAGCTGCCGGAGGAGCGGTCAGCCTCTCCTGGAGGAAAGGGAGGTGCAAACTCGTTGCAGATAGCTTCCCTATCAGTCTGCGAGTAACAACACCAGGGGCGATGTTGCCAAAGGTTAAAAAGAATTCTAAGCTGCAAGCTGGGAGAGGTTTCCTGATGGGAAAACTTACTGGTCTTGGGCACTCCCAAAGGAAGGGCTGGAAGTCTTAATGTGTGGGAAACCGAAGGCTCACCTAGATGAAGCCAGCCGACTTCTATTTCATGTGTAACAAGGATGTGTGATCACATTGTCCCTTGGGGAATGAAGCTAAAGATAACACTACTGAAAGCAAGCTGTCTGAGCCCAAGACTAGCCTGGAGATTTACAGAGAGCTAAACCCGAGCAAGGCCCTTTTCCCTGTGGGAAAAGCTTCACCCCTCACGGACAGCAGAGCTGCTTATCACAGAGGTGGTGCTTCTTGGTTGCAAGGCAGAGGGTTCCCTGGCGGCCTCCCCCAGACCATAACAGGGCCTTGAGCCTCTGGAAATTCCTCCAGACACCACTGCTTTCAGTTCCAGCCCCTAGTACACCAGCTAATCATTACTTCAAATTCCTCACTTCATTTGACTCCTCATGAAAAGGGTAAAGCAAGTGAAGACTGCCCTGCCCTGGCGGCTCCAGGCCTCGCAAAGCAGCACTCCAGCACCACAGGTGCAGGCATGCTTCAGGGGCCCAAAGGCAGCAGGGCAAACAAGAGCCCAGTGACTTGTCCCTTCCCTCCACGGCTCAGACACACACCCCAGAGCAGCACTGACTGAGATGAGGGTCTCCAGAGGCGCCTTAGTCCCCAGCCTGCTTACATGAGCACAGAAATAGAGACACCTAAGAAAAGCAGTAACTTGGGAGCTCTGGTGGGGCCAACCCCCAGGAAAGCTATCGTTTTTTTCCACGTAAGAATAATGTTGTTTTAACAGTGGCAGACAGTACACCTGCTCTAAACAGATGCCTACCTGGCACGTTCTCTGTTTTTGCTGTCTAAAGACGACCACAGCTCCTCCTTTTCCACCACACAGGGAGTCATCTAACTCACACAGGGAGTCATCTCTCCTCCTCCAGCTAGTCCCAAGCCCTTGCAGCACACAAGGTTGCCATGGCAATTATTGCAGTGTGACATGAAAAAATCTTCTATTAACTAGCAATCAGGAAAGGGGATGGAGGAAAATCAACAGAGAGCAAGCACTTCCTACATCTGCCAGAGTTGAAGACACCGGGAAAAAAAATCCAATTAGTACAATTCATATTTTCAGGAATATCTGTAAGAAATGCCTCCAACAGCAGCACACAGATGACACTTCTGTATGGACTGCAGTACATGTGGGGGCGTTTGAGCTATCAAACTGTACTGGATGAAAATATCTTAGATTTGGTTCACAATTCAGCTCTGGATGGGGGTAAAAGGCAAGCCCCATGGGAAGCCCCATCTTCTTGTCCCTCATGTGCAGACCATGAGCTGAAGATCTTACCTACATTGACCAGAACAATAGCAGGCAGACCTGCACTGAATAAAAGCCATCTAATCAAATAAGTTATTGTGGTGTCAGGGAATTACTGACACCAAACTGTGTTGACCTGAATCTTTCATTTCAGGGCCTGGTCAATACAAGCACCTTCAGTTAGGCACTGCATGTCAGCAGGAAATAATTGTGCTCACTCTACTACTACAGCTAAAGAAAAAAAGAGCTAGGAACCAAGAACAACCATGCTGATAAAAGAACTTTCTAACTTTTTGGGAAGCAGACACACAGCTACACCAGCTACCTTTTGCTACCATACACTGCCAACACACAATATGTAGCACAGACACAGCCTTTACAAAGGAACAGAAAACACTAAAACTGCATGAGAATGCTGCTCAAACAGGAGGTACAGTGCAGACTTCTTATCATCTTGGACTGCTGAAGTTCACTTCTCTCTCTCATATATTTGTGTGCTTGTGTGTATACAAACACACATCACCAAAGGCACACACAGGTGAGGTGTGTGAGCTAATCAGTCCCTAGGGATGGAAGATACCTGGAGGTGGACCTTTACCCAATCCTCTGCTGCAATAGCTGATCTCAGCAGCCCTCCTCATATCTTTCCCTGCAACATAAATCCCCTGCAGAGCCAGGACAGATACAAAATGCTGGGGTTTGTTTGTTTGCCTGGTTTTGAGGAGAAGGGTGCAGAAATTGTGCAGGTAAATACTGTATTTAGGAAGGTGCCATGTTTGTACATTATACAGATGGGTTTGAAAGATCTAGTGTAAAAAAGGCAACTTCAGCACACATCAACTGCAATCAGAGCTAAAGGCTAGGCTGTGAGCTACGCTCTTCCCACCTATTTGCTCAAGACTTTAGTTCTGTAGAGTTATCAAACATGCATTTAATCTCATGCCTTTAAAGCAATCAAGGCAGAATAAAAATAAAAATGATACAGTAAGGGTCAGAAGACTGCAGAAAAGCAGAGGGAACCTGATGAAGGATGTGATCAAAAGTCAAGGGGAACACAAAAGGAGCTGGTTGCCTTTAACCATGCTCCAAGGAGGACAAATTCCTTCCCATTAATATTGATTTTGGCTAGAACAATCACCCTCTCCTTCACCTTATAAGGCCTGCAGGCAAAGTGACCAAATAACTTTCATTTTCTTTCCCTTACTTGAGTTTTGTTTGAGCTTGGCTTAGGACTTTGTTGGTAATGGAGAGCATTGTAGCATTTACCCTGTTGGGTTTAGCTGCTTTTATTTTCCCAAGATCAGACACTGAAAATGTAGCTAGCTCCAGTAATTCCATTTTTTATTGCTGCTGTTTATGTAAACAGGTAGAGTCTATCCCCACTGTTTATTCATCATATGCTGACTCCAGACACTAAAACTGATCAGATAATATAATTGACTGCTCTGCAAGACAGTAAAGATCTAAAAGGTTACTGAAAAGCAGATCAGACATTGTACGAGTCATTGCCTCAAGGAAGCAGCTAATTTGATTAACTCATTTACATATTGTCCATTTGCACAGTAATTCAAGAGCCCAGATCTATTAGTGATGGGATTCTACGCTTATTTTTCTAGCTAGCATCTTTCTAACAGCCAGCCCATGAGATCAGATGGTCGAACTTTTAATATATTAGCCCCAGTAACAGTACACAAATAATGCTCTTGATGACATTTCACTCTGGTTGTATACACAGCTATAGGTAAACAGGATCTAAGCAGGCGGTGGGAATGCAAGTAGGATGCGAATCCAGCTTGCTCTTCTGTCACCTGGCTGGGTCAGAACAATGCTGGCAACACAAAGGGCTGATCACTCTCTCTCATCATTCCAGTAGCAGTCTTGTTTCCAAGACACACAGGAGGCACTTTGGAGCAGCTAGATGCCATGTTGCCAGTGGCAATTTTTAAAGTAAAACTGAAGTGTTATGGCAAATACTTTTCTGGTATTTGACATCTACATGCTAGGAGACGTCCAGTATGCAGATGGCTCAGTGCTGAGCTGGAAGCATGTGGCAAGCATCCAGTTGGGGCACAACACCCACCTCACTTGAGCTTTTACACTTGATTACCAGGTAACCGGTTTCCATCCAGCTCTTCCCAGAAATGTTAAGTCTGATCTGACTCACTAGTCTGTGACATTAGTACAGAATTAGCCTTACATTTGGTGCTACTGAATTTGCCAGTTTTTGCTCATTAGCTGGGACTGGGGCACGTGCGGCTCATATAAGGCAGTCTGAAAGCAAGGAAAGTCAAGCAGGCAGCTCATTAAGTTCACGCTTCACTAAAAAGCCTGAATGTACTGATTCATCCCCTCCTTCCTTCCCCCTCGTCCTGCAACTGCCAGCTTGTGTTGAAGTTGTCCAGTTATCTGTTTATCAAGCTAATTCTTCTCCCTCTTTAACTCCATGGACCCAAGCATTTGGTATGACAAGCAGATTGAGTTGTACCTTTCGTAGCTTCCCATAGTCGATGAGCTCTGGACGGTGTCTGTGAATTAAAGCGCAGAAACCAAGGCCATCCTTCCAACTGTAAGAGAGCACAATAAACAGTGTTCAGCCAGGGAGAGATACAGTGAGGACATGAGCATGAGAGAAGGCACCAAAACAGGAGGAGGATTAATGAGAATTTAGTTTCTAACCAGCAGTGCCTCTGTAAGTGCTGGGAAGGATTCCTTCCAAGCCCTAAAAAAAATACACTGCAACTAGGACTTGCCCTTTGAATTGCCACCTCCTTTACACCAGTTCTCTGTGCTGAATTTTTACTGTCCTGGGGAGCATGCAAGAACAGGTGCAGAGCTCAGGGTTGAAAAAAGGTGTATATACATGTGCATGCCTTAGGGAAGAGACAGATTGAGGAGGAAGGGAATGACTGTTGGTGGCTATAACCAGCATTAAATAAGCCAATGCTTCACTTCCCAGACTGCTCTGGACGTACGAGCAGAACTGGAACCAGAATTCCTCATTCCAATTAGCATAATCGTTTCCTACAATTTATCAAATCTAAACACTTCATCAACTAATCTGGGACGTGAAGCACTGATGCACTTGATTTTCTGAGAGGCACTTCTGCACTCATTCTTAAGAAAAGCCCATAGCTAGGTCCACTACAGTACTGGTTAACATGGACAGATCTTCAGCTCTCTCACAGAAAAAATAAATAAATATTTTACATTTATAAGGTTCATACAGTTTTCTGAGATGTGCTGTAAAAGCACTATTACACAGAATCTTCAGTAAAGCACCTGTCAGTTTACAAATATTAAAAGCAGAGCAAGAAAACCTTTCATCCCATCCTAACTCTGCAATCCAACGAAGTTTCTGGTGAAATACGGGTTTAAAAAGCCCTTAATTCATTTCTTCTAAGGTATTCTGAGTTTTCAGAGAGTGGAAGGGGTCTTGCTTATCCTTTGTCATATATGCTGCTCTCAGAGGACCTCATGCTCCATGAAAAGTTCTCCAACTTCTCAAAAGCAGCAATTGTAACCAGAATGAAGAATTGGGATGTAGGTACTCATATCCTCTTATAACCTCTGCCTTTAATTTCCTATGTGCCTCTCTGGACTATGCCACCATGTAACATAGTTTCCGATGGAAATGTAGATGTGTCAGGAAAATTTTTAAATATAGCATAAAGACATCTCAAAATAACATGGATTGTAAAGCTAAATTCTAGCCTGTGACTCACCTGATATGGAAGTTTTGGATGTTAACATTTTTGTAGGGGGCTGTCTTCCTCTGACACCATAACAAAAGTCCTTCTTTAGCAGATGTCTCTAAAGAAAGAAAGAATGCACGCCAATTAACCCACTTCCGCAGAAAGCAATAGTCTCTGGAGCACATTAGAAAAACATGACCAACTCCTCTTTAGTAGAGGCAGCACTGAACTGCACTTTATTTAACTTCCTTTGTCATAAAATTCCTTGTTTGAATAGTGTACTGGAATGATTTTGATATTGTTATTTTCTTAAAGAGGTTCTGTAATAAAAAGATGGCATTTTGAGATTAGAGAGGAGATCTTTGTAGGACTTGCAGAAGAAATGTTCATTTTCAGTGCTATTGAATCAGCCTGCAAGAAATACAATAGATTCCAACATCAAAGTTGACTTTCCTGCTTAGCCATCTTTTTGAGCTGTTCTCAAATTCTCTTACAAGAAGGTGAGGTGAAAAGACTTCTCAGCATATCCAAATCCTGACAGAAAAGTCAACAAGACCATAGGGCAGCTTAGGAATGGTAGCTCTCTGGGATCTTCCAGTGACTCATCTACAAGCACATTCTGGGCCTTTTAAGTGGCAAAGCCACGTGGCCACTCCATTTGTTTGCTGCTCAACCATGGCTTGAAAGAACTGAGATTTACCTTCAACTGAGATATCCTGAATGGCAAAACGAAGAATGATGGTCCAGATCATTCCAAGAGTCATTTTAACGTTGCCATCCACAATTTCTAGGGAGAAAAAAAAAAAGGAGAAAGAGAAGGATTAGAAGACATCAAGTCGCAAGTGCAAATCCCAATAAAACAGGCACATCAGGAAGCCCTCCATTTTGCAGATGGGGGAAACTGTAATTCCAGCTAAAAACAGTTCTCTGTCTCTCCAGATGCTCTGCTGGTGCAGCACAGTCTTGCACAGTAGTTCCCACTAATTACAGTGGTTCTCTTGCATTATACCACTGAGAGAAAAACAGATAGTGACACAGGAACAAGGACCAATATAGATCAGTGTAATTCACCGCAGGGACCTAAAACCACACTGTTCAAGTTTAATTTCTATCACTCATAAACCTTATTACCCAAACTGGGAAAAAGTAAAGCCTTCCTGTCTTACTCTAGTATACCTACTACAAGTCACACCTATGTAACTGCTCCAGGGAAATTATACCAGAATAACCAGGGAGACTTCCCAATGCACATGAGTTCTGGCAGCTGGTTGTGTAGTGTGAACACAATAAAACCAAGAAAACCAAGAAACATCAACATTTTAATTTCAAACAAGCCTAAATGCCCCAGACTGCCTGCGTAGCAATTCCTTCAGCCATGTAATTGCCAAAAGACACAAAAGAGCATTCCTCAAAGTACATGCATCATGCTTGAAGAGGAAGCAAAGACTCATGCTGATCAGCTTGAGCAGAGCATAACATAAACTAAGATGTCAAGCAGATTGTGCTTTATTGCTCACTGGACTCTGCAATATAAATCAGCAAGGGTCAACAACTGGGAGGTTTTAGAAAGCAACCACTTGCACATGTGACGTATGGTCTGTTTGGGACGAGGGATGTAGATTCTGGGGGGAGGCGCTGGGAAGATGCTAGACCAGGAAGGGGTTTCCACTGCGTGCAGAAGAGCACCGAACAGGCCAAATTGCAAGCAGATGGGTCTCAAACGCTGATCCTCAGCATCTGCAAAAATTCTGCACGGACTACATATTCAGGTTATGAATTTTACAGCCTTCATTTTTTTTTGGATGGTGAAAATAGCCTATCTGTTTTTTCTAGTCATTCTCTGGTGGTTTCCTGAACGGCAGAAGGATGTTTCACAAATAACTGACAAGTTACAGAGGTATTTTCAGTAAGAAAGGGTTCGAATTAACCTACTGTTTGGGCTAGAACAACTCAAGTCCTAACCACATTGCCAGAAACCATTCTTCTGCAACCATAGACACCTACATGTCACTGCTTCCACAAAGCTGCCCTGCAGAAACACCTCGTGCTCTGGGGCAAGGAGAAATCTGCAGTACAGGCAACTGCCACCCACCTGGATTCTGTCGCAAAAGTAACAATATTGGGAATTTTCTGTTTAAGCTGTTAAAAAAAGATTTTCCACCTATGAGATATTATCAAAATGTGAACCTCCCTGCCTTCAAAACCAACAGACAAGTAACCTGTAGCCCAAACATACTGCTTCAAAAACCCTCTCCATCCAACCCAGCTGCCTGGCTTGTGATTCAGTGGTACTTGTGGTGCCACTTCAAGTGCAAACTAGAAGGATAACCTCTGCTGTGCTTTGTCATACATCTGCATTAGGAATTTACAAGTTGAAAAGATATAAAACTAGACGCACCAGCTTATTCTGCTCCAGCACACCTGTGTCCACTCCCTTCTGCACTTACAGCTTGAGGGGGACATCAGTTTGCTCAGAATTAAATAGCCAACAAACTTTTCATTGCATTACAAAAGAACTATGGTTATTGTTTCTGTCATGAAAAGGACTGTTTTTCCTGCTGACAGTTTTATCAATTTGCATTTTCCATCCTCCTGTGAAGCACTGCAACCAATGCAAAGGAAAATCCTTTTTTTTGTTAACTCCTTTTTATTGTTAAGGATACCTGAGATACTATAGCTGAAACATTAAAGAAAACATCCATGTTTTCAACCTGCTTTGTTCATGTGATAGATCTTTGTGGTGATTTAAAAAGAAAAAAGAAAAAAGAAAAAGAAAAAAAGAAAAAAAAAAAAAAAAAAAAAAACCACCACAAAAAAAGCAATGCCTGTAAAAACCACAGCAGTTGGCAGAAGGACCCTAGGGTATACTTAAGATCTGAAAATAAATTTAGCTCTTTATTCTAATGGACTAGATTAAAATCTGATGGCAATACTTTAATGTTGGAAATGGTTTATGAACACTAATAAATCAATCAGTGAGCTGAAACAGGTAATTAATATTACTGTTCCATGGATTTTAATTGGAAATAAAGGTCAAGATACTACATAAAACCAGATGGTGTTAAGTTGCTAATGTGGCATTAGAACTCAGTACTATGCTCTAGTCACGTTCTCAAATTCCCCTTTTTATAAAGTTAGCTGGTGGAGTTAAGGTGGAAAGTATCCTTTCTCCCCCAGTTCTCCTCTTTGCCATATTCAATTTAAAAGGAAGATGTCTGCTCCCTGCTCCCATGTCAGATTCTTCCTTGGCACTGCTCCAAATCAAAGCTGCTCTGGAAGAAGCCCAAAATATTTCCACCACTTCATCTCTACAAATCACTTTATTTTTTCTTGACAAAGAGAAAACTCACCACCTACCAAGCAGATACTGATGTCAATGAGATTAGTGAGTGATCCATCCTGGGATGCAGATTTAATCTACCATACCATCCCCAGTCCTTGCCTTCCTTTTTTTTTCTACTTCTTTTAAATAGAGTTGACGAAACTGCTATCCTTTGTTAGAAGCAGGCAAGCATTTTTAATTTCTAGAGCAAAAAAAGTTCTCCTGGAAACCTGGTTACAAAAGCCACCAGCTTGTTCAGAAAGAGCCATATGCTCTTTGGCCCTAACTCACTCACTTTTCCATCTCTGCATTCCCTGATCACAACCTCCTTTTCCCTTAGAATTCCTTCAGTGCCCTTCAGCTGGTGCCAGTCTCTTTCTAGTACAGTGGAATATGGCCAAGAAGCAAAAGTAAAAATCACGTTTGCATGAAGCCTTCTGCTTCCTGGTGATGACAGGAAAGAGGCTCCACAGAAATTGTTAAAAAGTTGAACATAGCACTACAAAGCTGGAACAGCCTAATGCTTGTTTAAATAGCTATGTTTGTTCCCTCTGATATAAGCAACACACGATAATGTGAGAGTGGTATGGAATAAAAGGCCAATAGCCAAGCTGCATCTTCTGCCCAACTGTGCTTTCTCAGTGCCCCTCCTAGGCAGGACCTCTGCAAACGTTCTCTGCATTTTCTCCACCAGCAGCAGCTGTGGTCTGAGCAGCAGCAGCAAGTACATGCTATTAATGTGATTTACATTCAGCCTGGGGGTGGATCGTTGCTGGCTAAAGCTGACGAGGTGTCTGCAGCCACTGGAAGGAAATTTCCTGCACCAGTGACTATGCTTCCACCCAGCTCCTATTATTGTACCAAATACCACAAACAAAATATGTAAAAATTACAGTACCCTCATCCAATTGTTTGACAGCCAATTAAAGGCTTGACAAATATTCAGTCCTTAGGAGTAAGACTGGCTTGCTACATAGATGTGGCTTTTAAAATGGCAATTTTGAATTCAAAAACTCATTTTGAAAAATACAAAAAGGACCAAGCTTACTTTTCTACCTCTGACCTGGGTAGTTAGAAGCAGAAACCGTTGTGCACCCCAGTGATTTCTGAGTTGTCCATAACTGTACCTGGCTACCCCATGAAGCAAAGCAGTTGCAGAGGAGGAGCAACTGGCAGGATGGTGTTAGGTTTGGGAATTAAAGACAAGGTGACGTAAAATAAAGGATGCTCTTTTTTTTTTTTTTATCCTAACAACATGGCAGGTACAGCAGGACAAGCTTCCACGACTCTGTCTGCACAAAGCACGTTGCTGGGGAAGCTCCAGCCAGATTTAAGACAGATTGCTGGCATTGATGATGAGGGTATGCATACATTTAAGCTTCCTAATTGTGAGCAGGCAGGGGGCAAATATAATGCTGTGTGTCACTCACTGACATGGAGAGACCGTATTTTTTGCCTCTTTCTGCTGTCAGATGCATGCTTGCTCTGCTTGGTGGTTCAGTGTTTTGCTCAGCTGTGACTTCTACAGTCACTGAAATCTTTATGCATTTTTTCTCCTTTCGCTTATACAGGTGAGAAGAGGGATCAGTCCATCCAAAGTTATCTTCATGTTGAACTGAGCTACATCTGTCTAAGACAGTGATTACTTTCTATGCAGATTAGAGGTGCAAATAAAAAAGTCTTGGGGACAAATACTTGACCTATTCAATCTGTTAAATCCCTGGAGCACTTGACCCTAGTATGGAATCTATTACAGCAAAAGAAAGCTCCTGAGATGTCAGAAGAGAGAGAGATGTAGAAGCAGATGAAGAACTATTTGGAAGCTGCAGCTGGCTAGACCGTTTCTTGATCCAGGTTTACACAGATCCATTGTATTACCACAACTGCTTCAATCCAATAGACCAGCTAAACAAAGATGTTTAGAATCATCTTGGATTGTTAACGTCAGATACGGCTGTAAAAAGCTGCTCTTAATCCTCATCGCTTATTCTTTTTGCTTAGCTCACCCTCCATTTAACGTGGACATGGAATGTGTCCCACACACATACTTTGTATGGGAAGCCCTCTTCCATTCTAGTTCGCATCCACTGGGACAAAGCTGCAAAGCCTGGCTTCTAAGCAGCACAGAGGGACCTTCATTTGATGAATGCTAGAGAAATGTCATGGAAACGTTTTGCTTGCTTTAACGCTTTAACTCTGGTTGAGCGCAAGGTTTCACAAGGCTTAAGCTAGTTGACCTGAGAGTCTCCCACTGAGATTCTTAGATTCTTTCTGGAACTTATTTTTCAACCACACTCCAAAAGAAGATCAACCACAACAGGACATTAATGCCCAATGCCTTTTGTCTAATTTATAAAGGGAACTGCAGACCTACTAATGTATACATGGGCTGCAGACCTGTCACACAAGACTGCTGCCTGGTGGATACCCAGAGCTGGAGCAAGCCCCCTCGAGGTGAGAAGGTGCTGCCCTAGCGAGTACACCCAAATTGCTACTGAACTGTATTTTTCCCTTATGGTAGAAAAGCCACCTGGAAAACTTTCCAGATCAGTCCCGCCTGCCTGAGGCATTTACAGCTCATTTTCTTGGCGCAGTGTTATGACTGCCTCATTGGCTTTGATTTCCTACTTTGCTGTGGCGTGATGTCTGAAAGTCTCAATGTATGACCTTAAAATTCTTGCCCAGGAAGGCATATAACCCCTTCAATGGACAGAGCTACTGCTATCCTGTTCAAAGCAAAGGTCCATTTTTGCAGCTGATGTGCAATTTACCGTGTCCCCAGCTTAGACAGCCTGGGTAGAAGCCCTGCTGCAGGCCCACATCTCACACCAGAGTGGCCTGGGCTCAGCCTGGGGGTACAGGCAGGTGCTGGACTGGGGGGGAGCATTCATGATCACACTTGCATGGCCCAAGCTTGCATCAAATCACAGGCCCGAGAGCCTGTCTCACTGCCAGTCTCAAAGCAGGCTCTTCTGTTCTTATCCCCTGTCACAGCCATGTACCACCTGTACTTTCAGCAGCCAGCTAGTTTTCATCTACATCAAACGCCACCTGAGCATCCTGAGAAAGATCCCTCTTGGCTGTCAGAAGCAAAGGCACTGAGATGATCTGTTAAAAGCCAGGTCTTTTGGGTGGTGTAAAAAAACCCACATAGGTTCACCATGTAGTTGCATGGGCACCAGGACAAAGGAGAGTCAGGAAGGTTTGGCAGGGGAGGTCAGAATCACAATTTAGACTGAACTAAATCATGGCTTGCCACAAAACTGCACCTCGCAGCCTACTCCCGAGCAGGATAACTGCTATGAGTCAATACTGAATAAAGGGGCCCTGGAGATCATTGGTCACAGAGCCTTTTACTTGCAAATGATCTGTAAGTGCTGTGAGGGTACAGTCATAGCTGATGCAGGAGCAGAGATCAAAAAGAGAAATCCAGTGGAAGGAGAGGAAAAGGCCAACTAGTGCCAAGGATACCAGAACCAGAAAAAAAAATAAAAATAAAAAGAAAAAGAAAAAGGGATCAGAGCAGTGAAGTTGGGTTTGACGCATGCTTTAGACTCCCAGAAGAATCCATATGTCTGTCCAAGATCCAGATGACAGCAGGAGCTGTCTTCTCCTAAGGCAGGAGACTTCTGGCTTCAGGTCCAGCCTCTAGTTATAAAAAAGTCCTGTACAGATATGGACTAGTGAATCAGATGCTGGATATATTAGTCATTTTAATAAGGGCACAAAATAACTTGAAATCTGCTCTTGCGCTAAACAAACAGTACTCAGGGACAGCAACACCCTAAGGTTGCTCCTATGGGAATAGCTGAGTAAAACGAGGGCAAGTTTTGCATGCAAGTTATATCAAGCCATTCATCTCTTACATTTAGCTCTTAAATAGCAAACACTGTAAAGAATTGTTTCTGCAATGCCCCTGAATGCAAGCTGCAAACTGTTCCAAAGTCTTCCTAACGTTACATCTTTAAGCTGGGGTATTTGGGGTAAGGCAAACACAATTACCTGCAGTGGTTGAGGTGTTCTGCCTGATCTGACACAGAACTAGGGGACCACAGGATGAGCACATGTTTTGGAGACGCTCACAAGAGCACGCCCAAGAGGCCAAACCTAGGGACAGCACGTCAATACTGCTCTGACCTCCTGGGCTAAGAACAAGCAGAGCACAGCCCGGCAGCCCCACTCCCCTCCCAGAGGATGAATAATGAATACTCATCCAGAACTGTATCACGGGCTCATATCCTGGCTGTCACAAGTTTCCGTGGAGAAACCACGTATTCCATCTGTAAGATGGTGATAACAAACCTCCCTTATTTTCCGTGGTCACTGTAAAGGCAAACGTAGAAATACCACAGAAGCGGAGTGTCTCCACAGCAACAGGGACAATAGGAGTCCATAGGCACAGGTCCAGAGCGGAGGAAAATGAATGTCACAAAAACACAGTCCAGACAAGATGACAAGTTACTAAGGTCTATAAAAGTCAGAGCAAACTATCTTACTAACCTGCAAGCCCTTCCAGGTTTTGAGCTATGTATCTGCAGAACACCTGCCACCTTCGCTAGGAAGACAAAAATCCTGCACAACTCTCTGCTGTGCAATTTACATGTTCATCACCCGCTGCTGCCCATAATTGTTTGCACAACACTACATGGGCTTACCAGCCAGAGTACCCATGGTCCCAGGGTGTGCAAGAAGCCTGGAAGCCCTGAGGACTGAAGTCTCTGGGATCCTTGACCTGTGCTGGTGACTGCCCTTGGCTTTGACCCATGGCACGTCCTGCAACAATAAGGGTTCTTTCCCACAAGCTCTGCAACAAGCTAAATACCAACAGCTGCTTTGTTTCAATTGAGAAATAAACATGGTAGGGCTAGGGAGGCACAAAGGGAACTGAGATGCAGATGTGAGAGAAAGGCAATGGTAAGCACAGCTTGGACCCAGACAAATCAGACAATCATCTGGTTGCTTTACCTTCTGCTCCAATAGATACTAGTTTGACTCCTTTGCTGGCAATGAAATCCAAGGCCTTGTTCACGTTGGAAATTTTGTGTACTCGCATTTTGCCTCTCTCAGGCTTGGCCAAACGTTCACCTAATTAGAAAAGAGAAAAAGAATTGTTAGAACTCTGCAGCTTTTCCTCACCGGTAGGTGTTTTCCCATGCTGGTGGCTCCCACTGCTCAGCCAGGCAGAGGGTAGGCTTCCCCAACTCTTTTCTTGATGGTGAATGCAGAACAGCTACATTCGCTGTTAAGTACTCTCAGAAAGAAATAGATAAAGAAGTAGTTTTGTTGCATCCCAGGTAATTTCATAACTGATAATCTGTCGGCACTGAGTCCTTTCCACAGCAGGTTTGTACCAGAGGTACAAAGATCCTTATAGAAATTGTTCAAAATCATACTGAGCTCAGCAGTGGAATTAACCTCTCTGTACCATTAACCACAATTAATGGTGCCTGGAAATGACATTAACTGCCCCTCCCTGTGAAGACAGGTGAGGAACTCATCTCCAGCATCTACAATGTGCAATTTACAAAGCAAATATCTCTTTCTTGGAACTCCTTACTGTCAAATATTAGGATGGGCTTGTATCTTGCTTTCCTTTTCCCCTTCCAAGCTGCAGACCTTGTACCTCTCTAGCCTTTGCACCAAATGGTCACAACTGCAACTATCAGGAAATAAAATCATTTCTTCAGTGAGCAGCTTTATAACTGTAAGAACCATCACCTCAATTCCTCTCCATTAAATGTTCAATGTATTTCTAACTCTATGTGATGGCCTTGTACACAATGGCATGCATTTTAAATGTATATTATGAGGCAGAGAAAGGGAAGCAGCCCAGCTCTGAGCTAAGGCAGGTAAATCTCTGGTGGGAGTGAGTCCAGTCACACTGGATCCTGACTACAACTAAGCTGGGGAACTTGGAAAAGCACTTTGTGGGCCTTATTTGTTTGAAAGAGCTGCATGAAGTGGTGTCCTTCTTGACTGGCTTTAGGTACTACTTCCATGGCCTGCTTTTCCTAGCACTAACCTACCACTCGGGGTAAGCAAATTAAAGCTTGGGCAGGCAAGTGGGCTTTTCAAAGGAATCAGTGATAGAAACATAACCAGACACGACATCAGGAATCACCTTATGTGACCGACTTCACCAAAAAACAAACAGAGCAGCCTGGGTTTCAGATCACAGGCTCCAGAATACCATATACTATATATATATAAATACACATACAAAATGCAAGAAGGTTTTGCATTTGGAAAAAGAAATTATGAAATAATTAAAAAAAGATCAAATGGGCAAGTCCAGGCAAGTAATTACTCAGATCTGTTCAGTTCCAAGAGCTCCTGCTTTATCTCAAGCCTGAGTATTTGAGTCAATGCAAGCCGTCCCAAAACCTTTACTTGAGACTTAAGGGTGAGAAAGAAAAGTCCTTTTTTAAAGAACTCTATTTCATATTAAAACTGGATGGCTTGTTTTCCTAAGAAAAGAGTGAGGAAATGTTACAAGGGAGAAAAATAGATTATCACCATAGCCATGCCCTCCAAAGGAAAAAAGGTCTGGAAATGAAAATCCTTTAAAAGTGTTTCAATTATTACTGTAGGCTGGTGTCAGGCTTAACGATAAAACCAGATTCACTTTCAAAATGACACAATTAAAGTAGAAAAGATGTATTTATGGTACTACCGCCTTCCTAGGATTAAAAATATCTCTCTCACTTTAATGGACCCTCAAGTACACATCATGGTGTTTTGCTTTCTTTTTCCACCTGAATAATGCTAGTCATTGAAAATACAAGTGGAAGCACCTTTTGTGACAGTTTCACAAAGACATTTTTACAAGTGTCATTTCAGAATAGACTTAAGCAGATTTATGCTGCCAAACATCAACAAACAGGTTGAGCCAGCTGAAAAATAACCATTTTCTTCACTGATGTGACTGTAAACTACCCTTGCAAAAAGAAAAATAAAGAAAGAAGCTCAGGTTTCAGCTGGAGCAGGAACAGGCCGATCCAATTCACCCTGTGGCTGCATAATGCGTGCTGCCAACAGGACGGAGAGCATCCGAACTGCTCTCCCCAGGGCTGAGGAGGGCAGGATCGCTCCCTCTGCCAGCAGCATGATCCAAGAGCAGCCAAAGGTGTTTGCAAAACTGCAGCTTCCCTTTCTCAAATACCACAGTAGGATATTTGTTTTAGAATCATTTTTTAGTCAACTTAAAGAGTCCCCAAGCCCATTGGCTATTTCCTTCAGTCCCGAACTTTATTACAAATTTAGATTTCCAGAGCAAAGCTTCACATGGTTCCATGCCATGCAATATTAATAATGTAGACTGTTAAAACGGAAGCCTGCTAGAAATATGTTCTACTTTCAGCTATTTGCATTGCTGCTTTATTTCTCAGTACTTCTCCCAGCTGAGACAATGAAAATAAAATGGTCGACTCGCTTCCATTCTCCAATTCTCCTGTATTAGCCCAAGGCTGCACTTCAAAAGCCAAACAATGCAAGGAAGTGTTGGCATAGAAGTTGTTTACAGCAAATTTGTTTAGGAAAAATTTCAATTAGTCATCCCTTCTGTTTGGTAGGAAAAAAAAAAAGAGCTGTATAACTTCATTTGAAAAGTACTAAACGTGGGCTTGGACTTTTTCAGTCTCATGGTGTTATTTTTAAAACAGCTTTGTCAGGGGAAGGAAATACATGCAGTGAAAAATGAAAGTGTCTCTCAAAGGGCAACTTCTATGGGACCCACCACGAAGGCCAGCGGGAGAGGACTTGTGATGACAGCGCTACCTCCCTCGCACGTCTCAGGCCGGAGGGCCAGGTGGAGGTGGCACTTGGCTCTGCACAGCTCTTGGCCGGCCCGACCCTGTGCTTCCATGGCTGAAGGCTCCCCCAGCCATCAAACTACCCATGGTGTAGCTGGGTTAGAGGAAAAGCTCAGCCCACCGCAGAGCAGCCCTGCCCACGCCAAATTCCTGTCAGCAGCTCCGCAGTCCCCCGAAATGCGGGAAGAGGAAAGTCTGGAGAGAGCCAAGAGCTGAGAGGAAAGGCCAGAAGCCGAACCGGAGAGCTACGAGCCATCCGGAGACTCTCCCTGTTGGCAGGCGACCAGCAGGAGCCGTGGCAGGAACAGAGGCGAGCCCTCTCCAGCAGGGAAGGCACGAGCAGGAGACTCGTTCCCCTCATGTGGCGGCGCTGGGAACCACTGGGCTGCTGCTTCCCAAGCTACAAGCCCGAGGGCTACTGGTGGGGCCAGCAACTGTGGGCAGCTTTGGCCTTCATGGCAGGATGGGGATGCCCACGCCTGCTGGTGGGCTCCCAGCAGGACAACAGGCGAGGACAGGTGAGAGGTGAGAGGAAATCAAGCGGTGTGAGGTGAGACCTGCTGCTTGAGCAGCCAGCCTGCCACACTCACCACCCTTCCCTGTTCATGCTCCCCTCCTCTGTCTTCCAGCCCAGCAATCAGAAACCAAGCCATCAGGGCCCATCTGGAAGCCCCTCCGCTGGAAGGGAACAGCTCAGCAAAAAGATAAACACAGAAAAGAAAAATTGGGCTCTGCCAGCCAGCTTCTCACAGGCACTGCAGGAGCAACACGTGCTGCAGGGCTCTGATAACATTTTGAACTTTGATTCCTATAAACCACCAGTGTGGGCAAAAAAATGAGGTTTTATTCTACATCCATAAATTCTCAAGAACACATACTGACAGCATCTTTGCAGGAGCTGGAGAGGGTTAGGAAAGGAGGGGGCAGAGAGAAGGTAGTCTGAGTGCCTCTATCATGGCAATTTTATTGGAAAACATACCAAGAAGGTCAGGAGTGCAAATCCCAGGGTTGCTGTTACTGGCTCTAAAGCCATCAGAAGAAAGTCTGTGAGCACACAACCCCAATTTCACACACGCAGTCTTATCCCCTGTCATGCCTCCCACAATACTTAAGGTATTTATTTCATCAATAGGGATCATTGCTTATATGAAATAATCCCTGCTGAGGGAGATACCTGCCAAATAGTGGGACATTTGTGATAGGGAGTTAAAACATATCTGACCTAACTTGGTCACTGTTTTTATTTCAGATTGTTTTCTGGGATTTTGTTTTGCATTGGGATTTTTTTTTTCCCGAAGGCCTGAGCACTGAGTTCAGATTGAAAGTAGAATGGAAAAACTTCAGTCACAGCTGAAACTGAATGACAAAGAAGATTTACAGGTCTGACTCCCCTCTTCCAAAAACTTCTATCCTATTCCCACTGTCATGTGGCTTTGGGATGATTTGCCAGTGCAGCATTCCCACACTCTTTCCAGAGCTGCTTCATCAGCCCTGCCAAGCAGTAAGAGACATTGCCTGAGCCTTCACAGGAGGCTGCACATTCCTGACGGGTGGAGGAAAGCCGAGAGGCAGGAGCAGGAATGCAATGGGCAGCCTGCACAAGCCATGAGGCTTGGAGCACATTCCAAAAGCACATTCATGGTCACTGCTGGAGACAAGATATTCGTTAGGGAGAAATTTGTTCTGAATCAGAAAACAGCTGTTCTTATATTCCAGCAAGATCGGCAGCATTACAGCCCTTGCTGTCCCTTATCTGCAAGAAAGGGGGAGGGCAGATTTCAGAACAGAGATGCTAAGGACGCTTAAGAGCACCACACAGAACCTCTCTCACCTGAAATGACTTCCAGAAGTAACATGAGTTTAAGACCATCCCTGAAATCTTCCTCTATGTTCTCAATCTGTGTCCCAGCCTTGCGGAGGTGAGAATTACACCATGCTGTAAATGTCTAAAACACAGAAAAGAAAAAAAAAATAAAAGAGCAGTCAGTAATCTTCCCAGAAGCCAAACAACAGTTCAGAACCAAAGCAGTGCTGCTAGGGCACTGCGATACAGACTGAAACACCACTTAGATTATCACTTTCCCATCTTGCAGAGCACAAGTGTTAGTATCTAAATATCTGAGGGAGTTGCAGGGTGCTCCCGTGACAGAGGGAGTCTGATAGAGCTGGTCACTTTGTGGTTCCAGGGTGCCAGATCTTCTGGAGAGGCCCTAAAGTTTCTGTTTAGAGTACCTTGAAACTAATTTTAAGGCATGCTAAGTTACTGGGGACTCCAATGGTGTTGGGGGACACATATTAAACATAATATGAAGGAGAAAGGAAAACAGTATTCCATATCTCCCTGTCCCTAGATAGGTGCTTGAGAAAAAAAATATTTATTTATTTTTTTAAACTGCAAGTTGCCTCTGGACTACTCCACCACCAGCAAAGGCTGCAGCCTATGGGCAGCACCGAGGGGCAGACAACTTGGCCATGCAAACCATATCCAAGAAGCGTGGGTCCAGCTGCCCCTGTTCTCCCTCTCCTGCCTGCCTGGTTTATACTCGCCCTGCAGCTGCAGCAGCTGCTCACGTGAAGAAGCAAATGCTTTCTGAACTACACCACCATCACCCATCTCAACAGAAGTGCCAGTCCTCCAAAGGATGAGTGAGCATTACCCACACCACTGCCTAGCAGAGTCCCAAACTTGCAGCGCTTGAGGGCCTCTGGCAGAGGGATCACTGAAGCCACCTCAATGACAAAAATCACAGCCACTCGGTAATTAGTGATATTCTGCAGGGCCAGTGGGGTAATAATAGGAGTATGAAGTGGAGGAGGGACTGAAATCCAAACTACAACACAGCCAGTGGCATTAAGGGTAAACAAAACTCTTTTTGGAAATGCCTTCTGACCTCAAGTGGCCAGGATAAGAGGATCTCTCATACGAGAGAAATGAATTTCGCCACAACTGATGACAGCACACATTTTCTGTGGTTGGGCTCCGCCGGCCCGTGCTCTGAACAATGGGCACGTGGGGCACTGACGGGGAGGAGACCATCTCGCCTGTCAGGGGATCCAAGCCAGGGTCTGAGCTTCCACGAGACAGGATAATAGAGATTATCTCAAAAGAGCACCACGTGAACGGGTCTGAAAGAGAAAAGTAAGTGCTGTCACTGGACAGTGACACACAAAACCCGGAGGTTGTGACATGCTCTCGGCCAGATGAACCACAGAGCCCAACCTGGAGATGCAGAAGCCATTTGAAACAAAAGCGCTGTTTGAAGAGTAAAAGGCAGCAGCCAGCTCTTTATGGGCGGACAAGTTTGTCCAAGTGCTAAGGAATGAGTTTCACAGTGTTTGAACAGGGCACCAAGCAAACCCTTTCCTTTGTACAGATTGATAACCCCTCAATCACTCTTTAAATAGAAGGGTGAGGTTACTCAAAGACTGGGCAGCTCCCAAAGTTCGGCGCTACCACAGAAAGGAGGTCTTTCTTCCCAGCCGTGCTCCCAGAGCCAGCTCAACTCACTGCCCCAGCACAGAGCTGTTTGCTTGCTGTGGTGAGGCACAGCTCCTGCTCAGGCAGTGCCTGGAGACAGTCCAGCAGCATCCAACAAGCCTCTGCAGGAGAACATTGGGCTCACCTGGGCAGGCAGGAGGGTGGGGGGGACCACAGCACTCATGCCATCGCCAGGTGCTGAGGAACTGCAGCGGGAAGGACTCTGCTGATACTGAAGCAAGGCACGCCAAGAATTTAGAAATGCTTCGCCACTGCTCACACCACACACTGGATTTCAAGAGGAGTATTGCCCCAAACAGCATGGAGACTTTTCTTATTTTTTCTGGAGGCTGGGTTTCCTCTATTAACCTGCTTGCACGACTGCAAATAGTGTAGCAGAACCTTGCCTAGGAAAAAGCTTTGCTTAGCAGCTGCCGAGCTTTGCAGTGTTGTGCTCGAGCCGCGCTCTCTGCCGGGGCTGTGGGATGGAGCAGGATAACAGCGCAGCTGTAAATACTTCCATGGCAATAGCTCTCTGGACGGGTCCACGTATTGTGAAAGTCTGAGATCTCTATTTTCAAGATGGCCTGGTTTCCTTCCAGACTTGGAAGTTTTAAAAAAAGATTAAGCCATTAAGCACCTTTTATTGCTTTTTATTGTTATTCCCCTGGGAAGTAAGTGTTTTTTTTTTTTTTTTTTTCTTTTTTGGGTTGTTGTTTTGTTTTTAGGATAATAGTAGCTGTATTTGAAAACATGCCCTGTATCCTGAAGTACATCCTTTTGGCACTACTTTCTTCATTCCACTGCCCGTGCTATGTGGAAAGAGGTTCCTTTATTCGGCTCCCTTTTGCAGCCAGGCTCCTTTGCTCCTCCAGAGGGGCAGATGAGAGCAGAGACAGTTTCAAATGCTATGTCCTCATCACACATCAAAGTACAAGAGCAAGTTATGTCAGGAAAGTTGTAGATGCCCATCAACCTCCCTCTCATTTGTGGAAAGCAGAAAGAACACCACAGCTAGTGACTGGCCCGAGGTCACGTTACAGAGCAGTGTTGAAGTGAGGAGGAAGCCCAAGATTTAACTCACAGGTCACCAGGCTGCACTTTCATTTCTTGTACAACTTCTCTGAAGACAGGTCAGTTTTGTTATTCATCAAACTAAAGCAGATCAGAAGGCTGTGCTCTAAATCATGGAGAAGCCCAGCACAGCTCAGCTGGGCCTCTTTGCCCATTTTTTGAGGAACTAAGGGGGTTACAGGGTCTACATCGCCAAGAAACACAGATGAAATTACAAACAAACCCCAGATCTTCTAAACTTTGCATTATTGCAAGGCCTGGAATGATAACTACATAACTGAGATGACATTTATTGGTGCAAGAGTCACCTAAGCATCGGTGGAAGGGTACAGCCCAGAGCCAGCCCTCCAACTCCTCTGCTGGGGCCTTCTCCACACATCACAGACATGGACGTGCTGAAGCAAGATGCCCCTGTGAACTGTTGCCTTTAGGCGTCAGTGGGACAGCTGAAGCCTCAGCTCCTCAAGGCCATGGGCCAGGAAGAGTTAACAGATGGCTCCCCACAACAGCTCCCAGATGTGCAGACACTTTCTGGAGGTACCCTTCAGGTCCTACATGAACTCCAAGACACCATAAACAGCACAACATGTGCAAACAGCAACAACCAGCAGCCCTACGTGGATGCATCAGGCCATTTTACAAGCAGGATTATAATGCTTTTAATGAGAGTGGGCATTTATAGCCATGGGATTCACAGAGAGTATTCTTCACAGACCAACCCTGAGCAACATCTGTCAAAACACAGCAAGCAGAAAACAACTTTACGTTGCATCTGCTGCACACACGGCTTGGAAATAAAATATCTTCTTACTTCAAAGTAGTCAATTGGAAGGAGATTTGACAGACAGCTGAGAGAAGGCTGAAGAAATGTGTTAGAAAAGTCAGGGGGAGCAGAAGAAGGGAGAGATGAAATTTTTGCTGCCTCCTGGGTCTTGCAATCCTGGCAGTCTTCTTTGGAGTCATTTTTACTGACTTGGCTTCATGCAACTGCACAGGATCCTTTTTGTTTTTCTGGGAAACCTACTGAAACCGCTCTCTCGCCCCATCCACCTTCTGTGCAACGAACCCGCTCCTCCCCGTGCCCTGAGTCACAGCAGCAAGCAGCGGGGGCAGCCGCCGAGCCCTGCGGGGCTGCCTGCCGCTGCCTGACAGCCTCCAGAGAGCGGAAAGGGCTGTCACGAGCAGCCAGCCCTATTTTGGGTGCAGCCTCGGCCCAAAAAGCACCTGTGTTTCCTGGGGAGAGGCGAGGCAGACCGCAGCTTGGGGGGGAGGGCTGAAAAACCCCGTGTCGGGTACAAGCACAGAGCCACGAACTCAACCCTCTTCTCCACAGCAGCAGACATTCTTCCTCGCCGTCTGCAAGTGCAGAAGGCTGGAGATTATCCTCTCACTTACCTCTAGTTCCCTGTCCCAAAGAGAAAACAAATACTCTGGTAATCTTGAGGCTTAAGAAAATTTCACAGAAGTGGAAAACTACTTACTCTTACCAAATAACGGCACAGAAACACACTGTCGACTGGATTTTCTTCCTATGAATCTCACACCGTAAATTTTCTATGGGAACTTCACAAGAGGTATAAACAGAGCTGTGTTTCTTGGCCCTCAGATCTTTCCATAGATTGTACCCTTAATTTCATTTTTGGACACAACAGATCTCCCCAAAGGCCTGCTTCTTGCTCAGTGCTCACATTGAAGGGATGCCCAAGGAAGGAGCATGTGTGCGTGCACATGTGCATTTGTCATCCCTGCTCTCTTCCTCCTGCTCTATTCTACAGTTATGACTTGTACCTTCCTTATTCATCTATTTTTTTAAAACACCCCAGCCTCATCAGCAAGGTCCCTGAGACTGACATCCCCTCATACCCCCTTGCTATTTGTGTGCCAGGTGCTGTACAAAGAGTAGGACCTTCAAATTCTACCACAATATAACCTGCCGGATGATAAAAAGAATAACAAAAGTCACCAAAAGCAACAAAATATGATCAACTATTCTGCCGCTGCCTCAGCATATAAGAGAAATTTATTGCTGGGGTCTCTACAAGCCTAGTTGCACACCTGTTTTAACAGGCACTGGTGCCCTTTTTCTGACACAACTCAAGAAGTCCCTGCTTCTCCAGGGTTTGCTGTTTTAGTCCTTGCCTGGGCATGTTACACACTCTCTGGTACTCTTTGCACCCCACAAACCTTTGTTTCTGTTCCTGAAAGTCAGTAACCTTTCTTCTTCGCACTGCCTTTTCCCAACTCTCTCTCTTTGTGGTAGCAGAGTGGTTCACACAACGTTCCTACAACTCGGGGAAGCAAGCCAACATTTTTAAGTTCAGAGAAAGCTTCTGCTTGCACTGTGCTGCTGCTGAGAGCAGATCTAGAGAGCTCTTTGCTGCAAGAAAACAGTCATAAAGCACTTCAGCCTCTGAGCAATTTTAGCAATGTAAATGTCGGAGCTACCACAACCACGCAAATGACATTAAAAAAATAATATATGGGCAGTTTTATCTCTTTGCGGCTGTGACAGTGACATTCCGGCTTTATCTGACCTTTCCAGATGCTCTTTACTTCTCTCCTTGCTAAATCACTCTTCCATGCAGCCCTGCTTTCCATGGGTGAGTGTAAACTTCCTGACACAGCCAAGAGACTGCCGTATTTGTATAACAGCCCCGGAGAAGCTGTAATTGAGCCTGAGCAGCGCTGCTCGCCTCCTCTCTGACAGCAGAAAGAAGTCTGGCTAAAGCGACCACAGAAAGAATTTGCTGGAGCACTGCTTCGCCGGCACACCACCACCACGCTCAAAGGCCTCCAAGATACCCTCCTCCCTTCCTCGTATGTACACTGGGGGATGGATTTTAATCGAGTATTTCAACACCATTCGGCCTCTGCCATGTGTCCACAAAGCCCTGGCTCCTCTGAAGGAGGGGATGGAGTTGCTAGCACACGAATCCCAGCCTAGAACCATGGTATTACACGATCTGCACGCATGCCCTGCAAAGTGAGGTCCTGAGCAGGCTGGGAGCTAAGGGTACCGGTGGCTCAGGCAGATCCACGCTCGCTCTTGCAACGACTCCTACAGCCAATTCCAGGCTGCGAGGAATTTCATTTGAATGAAATTATCTGGAACAAGGATGGAGGCACTCACCCAATAACGACTAATAGTTTTTTAAGAGCAGTCAGAAAACTGCTGCACACGAGGTTTCTTTAAGCCGCAGAATTAGTCCTAAAGCAGTTCCAGCTGCTCCAAAATGGGCTCCTTTCCACCCTGGTAGGCTGGGAGCTGAACACACCGTATCGAGCAAGGAGGATCCTAACCCACAGCCACCACAAACCTCTCTCTTTCTCCTTGAGCAGACAGACGAGGCCACCATTTGCTCATTACTATGAAGCATTTGGATGGCAGGCCCTAGCTCCCAGGCCCCCAGCCCAAATTCCCTGCCCTCAGCACCAGCGCACTTCCACCATTAACCCCAGAGCCCCACACGGCTTCCCCCCTGCCGGTGCTATTGCTCTCAGAGATTCCCTGGTGCTCCTTTCCCCCACCACACACCCAAAAAGCATTAGGAAGAACTGCTGGTGGTCTCCTGGTGGCTGCTTGTCACCACAGCCCAAACTCAGCACGGGCCCAGAAGAGGGGCTTGGCAGCAGCTCTGCTTCCTGCCTGCGGCTGTGCTGCGAGCTGACACGGAGGTGTTCGGTTACGCGGGGAAGTTACACAGCTATCCCAGATCCTGTCAATGCCTTGGCACACGGAAGGCCATGGCTGGACAAGGCAGACCACATAAAACAACCCTAGTGAAGAAATTTGGGTGTTGAAAGGGGCCTTCAGGAACTACTCCTGCCATCAGATTTGCCAAAACGGGGTCTCCAGGCCCACCCGAGCAGTTTCCTTGCCCATGGGCTGCAAGTGACAGTTTTACATGTCTATATTTTTAATTTTCAACTGTGAGTGAGGAAGTCCAGCCCTACAACCTTCATCTCTGTATTCTATACTCCGTAGCTTATTCATCAGGCACCCTAGCAGAGCTTTAAGTACACTAAAGCCACTGGCAGATGACTGTCCTCTGCTGCAGATTGGAGATCCTCTACACAAACCTCACCAACTCCAGGGAGCTCCCCAAAGCGCTTTTTGTTTAAATCTGAATCTTTTGTTTGAAATTGATCGGCCACTGTTCACCATACCCTTCAATTTCATCTTCCAACCTGAAAATACAGCCCTGCCTTCACTGCCTGTTGCTCTGTATTTAACGCCGCCTAACAATTCCCAAAGGAAGAATGGCACTTGATAAACCATTTCAGCATTTACTCGTTTCAGCCCATTCTCTGGGACACAAGGGCAGCTGAAAGAGCTTGGTTTGTGCTGAAGAGGTTTGCTATCAGCAGTTGACCTGTGAAGAATTACAGGTATGATGGTCAGGGAGACCAATGCCGCACAACAAAGAGCTTTGCTTTCCCGTGGGGTTAGCCCATTCTCTCAGAAAAAGGCTGAAGGAATTCAATGGATATTCAGAAAGAATCATTACAGAAGCTCTCAGCGCTATTTTGCCACCTCCACAAAAGGAGTTCAGTACCACTGGCATCAGGGATAATGTCCTATTCTGGTCTAATTGCAGCTGCTGAGCTCCAAGTGCAGCTGAAAGCCAAAATATAGCCCACTGCTCCTGAAGTACTATGTGCTGAAAGGGGGAGGTGTCCCTGTATTATACAGCATGTTACCAGCACCCAGATAACGAGCCATTTGGTGGTTGCCTAAGGAATTACCCGGGGTGAAAAGGAAAATTGTAAGTTTACTTGCATCTTCCAACTCCAGGGAACAGCTGCTGAACTTGGGAGGACAGAGCTCGGTCGCTGCTTCTGCACACCCAGCTCCAATGAACAGCACTAAAGGAGTAAGAGCCCCGGTCCTGACTGCATCTGCATGAGCCAGGCTGGATCCCACTGGGGATATAACGCTCACTACCAAAGCCTCTCCTTGTCCAGAAGAGCTAGGAATTGGTGCACAGGGAAAACAAACCCTTCCTGACAGCCAGTCCGTCCTTCTGGACACTGGCAACGAATCAGCGTACCAATTGCAAGAAGCTCAAGTAAATTCAGTGTAAGAGTTTTCCATTTTTGCTCAGTGCTTTGCACAATTTTAAATTCTCCTCTCCTGGAGGAGGGGAGAATAAAAAAAGCGAGTCCCTTCCATGCTGGCTTTCCTCTGGCATGGTATTAAATGTTCTGGAGTCAGAGCAAGCCTTTTATTAGCTAAAGTGATGAGGGCAGAAATCTCAATCCAGTGCACTTCCCTTCCAGCACAGGGTAAATATTTGTTCTTCTCTACATTTGTGCCTCTGGAGCCTTTAACTCTCCTTCTGCTACAGACCTGCACCATTTCAGGAAGAATCTGCTGGCCTTTAAAAGCTCCTGGCCATTAAATCAATGACTCGGCTGGCATTTCGGATCCATAAAGTACAAGCAGCCCTCATCCCACAGTTACCAGGGAGCACGAACGGATAGGAAGTTACAAGAAGTCTTCAGACATGCAAAAAAAAAAAAACCAACAAAAACTGCACGGTGAGATTGACTGGCCAGAAGTATGATCTTTTACAGTTTATTATGAAGCTCAGGCTAGCAAGTCTCTTCATTATGCTCTTCTCTCTCCTATGAAATCAGCTCATAAATGTCAACTTGCTTCAAGCTCTCTCATAACAAAAATTAAACAGAGCTGGCCTCTGCACTTTATATGCTGAGCTTCCCAAATACTTTATAGCATCTGGGCATACACTGGAAGAAATCATTTTGCTGAGCACTGGGATGCAGCTATTTATGGACTGAAAAGTGGCAACAAACCACCGAAAACAAGACTGCTCGCTTCAGGGAGGCATGAAAGCCTCCACAAGCAGTTTTACGCCATCAAGATGATGGCAAGTCTGCACTTTAAAACCTCAGTCTCTCAGGTGGTTTACTCTGGTCCAGTGTTGATTTCAGTTCAGGGAATCACTCTGTGCTGGGGCAGGCTGGGGGAGAAGACAGTAAATGCCTGGCACCGTCACACAGCAGACATAAAGGCAACTGTGCTGTGCTTCTGCTCTCATGGCACAGGGGGTTCTACCAAGTTTATCTCAGTCCCATAAAGCCAGCAGTGCAGGGAGCTGATCTGGCTGCAAACGAAGCTGCCAACCAAAAAAAAAAAAAAAAAGAAAAAGAAACAAAAAGGGCTGACATGGCTCACTCCATACCTGCACGACGGCGGTGCAGGGAAGCGTGCTGCCAGCATGTGAGGGGCGTCCCTCTCTGGGCAGCCCACGTGCAGACTGCTGGAAGGCGATTTCTGAGCTGCAGCTCTGCAAAGCCCTCCTGTGGCCCAGGTTCAAAGACCCTTAGGGTGGCCCCGAGCCCTCCCTGCCACCCAGCACGCTGAGGGTTCACGGGTGTCGCCTTTTCTGGGGCTCTTCTCTGTCTGTTTACTTTCTGGTGAGGGGGAAGGCAGGAAGAGGAAGTTACCGCTTCATCTACTCAGGCTTTCTAAATAGAGAGCTAAGTAAACAGGTTGAATAATTGCAACAGCTCCGTGTATTTGCCTGCTGCTCTGTACAGACGCTGCAAAATAGCCCAAACAGCTCCTCAGCCCACCAAATGTTGGTGACTGCAGCTCTGGAGAGAAGAAACCTGAAATAATCTGGTTTTCTAAGGGGAGCTGGCGAGTGTCATAGCTACAGGAATCTACACACGCAAGAAAGGGTCTTCAACGCAGCATTTGACATGAAGCCTGAGCTCCCTGACAAGGAGTGAGGAATCAGAAATGATACCTGTGTCCAACAGAGTCTCAGAACACTCCATGGATGTACTACGTGTCTGGGCTTCGCTCCCATCACTGGGGACCCAAACACTTGGCTAAAGTATGGCAAGAAAATAGACGTATGGATTCATTAGTGCCCAGCTAGGTCTTCCCCTTCCACACCTTTCAGCACCACCATCTCTGTGAGCAGGCTGCCGTCCCCGTGGCTCTCACCTCTGTCCCTGACAAAACGTGCTGTCAGCACTCAGCTCTCCTGCTCGCCCATGGCTGTGAAACACATCACCCCCAGCTCCAGAGTGCACAACGTCTGCGACTGTTAGGATCATTCACCTGATTATGGGTTTATCCAAAATTCAGAAAACAGCTCCTGGGTCAAGACGGCTGTGATGTGTGGTCTCAGTGCACCCACAGCCTGCCTCTTGTCAAGCTATTCACCAAGATCACCTCCTGCCATGCTGCAATTTGCTCAAGTTTGGGCCATGCAGCCGGTGCTGGCAGCCAAATTGGAAAGGAGATGACAAAACTGTGGCTGTCTCTAACAGGTTCCTCCTAGGTGAGAGGCAGCACAACCAAGAGCAAGAAAACATTTGGTTGAAAACACAACGAGCAGGCTACAACACTTGGTATTGGGCTGATAGACGTGAGAGCTAACATCTCACTGCAAGGACATAAGAATGGGAGAGACAACTCAGGGCCTTGAAAGCAAAGACAGGCACCTCCTGCTTACTGAGATGAAGGAGGAAGAGCTGCTGGAGAGATGCGATCTGAAGGGGCACGTTTGTAAGCAATGGGTTATAAAAATTTTCTGCTGCGGATGTTTGGATGAGTGTGAGTCTGACTGGATTGCTCCACTGGAGTCAGGGAAAAAGGGTGCTGATGCTCCTCAGACAGAAGATAAGCAAACCAAATGCCCACGTGGGACTGTCATTGGAGATCCATCAGCCATTCTGGAGGGAAACGAAATGTCAGGTTGGAGAAGGGAATGTCACATCCAGTACTGGATGGAAGCTTTTAACTGATCAGGGTATGAACCAGACTTTGAATATTTACATAAAGATACTGAAAAAAAAAGTTCCACCTCTAACTCCTGCGAGCTTTAAATACCTTTTTTTTAAATGCCTTTAAAAAACAAAAAAATACAGAACTGAGCATTGGGGATCCTCAGCTGGGACCCCCACCTCCCACCCCAGAGGAACAGCACAAGGGGCAATTTTAACATGAACAGAGACCGTGGGAAGGTGGAGCTGCTCCTCAGCGCATCCCTGGGTGGATGTGCTCTTCCATTCACAAACACGGTTGTCACTTTTTGCTGCCGTTACTTGTGTGAAGCCAGCACAGATAATCAGGGTGGCACCGAGCTCTGAGCTTCCTCACGCGTGAAGAGTGAGCCCTAACTGTGGTTCATTCAGCCCCTGGGCCTCTGGCAGCACACAGAGAGCACTGTGAGGTTGGTCAGAGCCTCACTGATTTACCAGCAGCTGACCACAGGCATCTCTCCTGGCAGGCTGTAACTCTCAGGTGGGCGCACGCATTTGCACAGCTGTAGGTTTTAGGGTGTTTGTACTCGTGGTTTAAATGCCCAGCACATGAAACAGCTAAGAACAAGACAAATCCAAACACACGAGTGCCTGTGTCCCCTACGGTTGTGGGGAGAAGTATTTATTAAGGTTAATGGTCAGATTTAAAGTCGAATTGCATCGTGACTTATTTTTAATTGGATGCCAAAAGTGCTAGAGCTACCGTGGGTGGTGAGATTATGAAGATGGTCTTTTCTGGGATCTTAAGACACAGTCTCTGTTGAGGCATGAATGTGTCATCTAAGAGCAAGGATAAAACAGGATTTAAACCCTACGCTAGCGCGGAGTAGCAAGCTATTCCTATTCCTCGGTGTGCATCACAGGGCAAGGAGTGGCCTCATTAGTTACCATCTCCAGGGGCCCTAGGGCTCCTGCATGCCAGCGCAAGTTCCTAACACCACCTTTCCACCACACGCACTGCTAGAGATGGGATCTTCTATCTTCACGCAGCATGTGCACACCAGTGGGCATATCCAGACAGCGCTGTGAAACTGGTGGAGAGGCGTAGGGCATCTGAGCCAGGGTAACAGAACCAGCAGCGGTGTGAAAACAAAGCTGGGAAAGGGCTGTGGGATGCAGGAGCATGGGGCACAGCCCCTGGCAGAGATCAGCACGCAGCAGGTACGGGGCCAGGCTCGGAGCTGCAGTGGGGGAAGGAAGCAGGGGAGGTCAGGCCAGGTCTTCCCAGCATGTGTGTTCAGAGCAGGATGGAGATCTTAGAGCAAAACAAGAAAAAAGGCAGCGGAAGATGAAAAGCGATGATAGGGGATAATTACAGCAGGAGCTTTGTTCCAGGCTGCTGCGGTTCGACGTTTCAGACATCCCGAGACCGTAGCGACTGCACCGAGCGATGGAGGCAGCGCCGGCTCACCCCGTGTAACACCTGGCTGAGGACGGCACGGCATTTATCCTCTGCCTCCCCCACTTTGCTTTCTTTGCCCAAGCCTCATGCTGCTTTGCCTTCCCCATGGCCACAAGGATGCCGGACCGGTGATGTGAGCAGAACGTGGCCCTGCTTTCAGGGGATGCACTCTTTAAACATATTCTTGAAATGACAACCAAAATGTCTTGTTTTTTTTTTTCTTTTTTTTAAATCAAATCTGTTGGTCTTGAAGCTGTTTATGAACTTTATCAAAGCAAGAAACTCTCTTTAAAAGAAGTCAGATGTTGAACTGATAGGAAGGATTAAAAGGGAAGGAGAAACATTCAGGGATTTTTTTTCTTTGATGTTTTATTAAACCTGAGCCATTAGCAAACGCATTTTCAGTTCTTGGTAGCACAGTAAGCTCTGACCTAGTGGAAAACCAGACGATATTATTCTTCAAAAACCTTGTGCTAGGGTTTTAGTTTATTTTTTTCAAAACTTTTACGAAAAAGGAAAGAAGGAAGCAAGGCTTAAAGGCACGCACTAGGAATCTGCAGCACTCCGGGTGGACATCAAGCCTGTGTGAGTGGCTGTCCTAGGTGAAGCCTGGGAAAAGCCGTCCATAAACCTCCTGGCCTCGATCCAAGGGCTACCAAGAAGAATGTTTCCATGGACTTTATGGGGTTTGGGATCAGGCCCTGCTCTGCAGGGGGTGATGGCAGAACGACAGAGTCTGGTGACTCCGACCTAGTCCAAAGGAGCCGTGAGGAGCTGCTGCCGCGTTGTTTAAAAGCAGATCCGCACAACGCTGTGCCAGATACTAATGGGAAGAATTTGAGCTCTCTTTTTAAACCCTGCAACATGATTTTCACCGGTCTGATGACAGGAAGACCTATGGGAACGCGGGGGAAAGCACTATGCAGAAAGAACTGGAAGCAAAATGCTGATGTTCAGCCCATCAGGAAACATTTGCTGCTTTTACTTTTCCACCCCAAAGAGCTGGAGGCGTCAAACAAGGCTCTCGAGCACCAGCACAGGGGGCGAGGGCAGGGACGGCAGTCCCAGCGCCACGGCCCTGGGCGAACTGAAGTTCCCATTAGCCCGTGAGGACTCGGGGCGTCCTCAGCCCTGGGTTTCTTCCGTAAAAATCACACTGGGCTCCTCGCTTGCCCTCTGGGAAGATGCAACAAGCCCAGACCTCACCTCGATTAGCAACGCTGTGCTACTGTATTCATTCAGCTGGGGAAATTAACTTCTCAAGCCGGGCAGTCGGGAAGGCGTGAGAGCAGTGGGAAGGCAGGAGCCGGAGCTGCAGCAGCCACAGTTGCAGGGGACGGGGCGTGATTTACGCCCTGGCCACAGACACGTTCACATTCCTGCATTTGCTCATTTCTAGGAGATGAGGTCAAAGAGCTCACCACAAGAGAGGACGGATGATGTAAACTGGATGCTGAATGCCAGCGCTAATTTTTCTTCCCCGTGCTCTGCTCATACACAGAGCCTTTCCATTTATAGGAAAGGCCATCGGTATAAAAGGTGCATTCTTCAGCGGGCCGGAGGAGGAGGCATCACACTGGGTATGAAAATGCTAGCATGGTTTCCAAAGCTCTGCAATCCCAGTTAAGGGATGAGAAAAAAAGAAAAAAAAAAAAAAAGAAAAAGAAAAAAAAGAAAAAGAAAACACTTTCTCTCTCTCTAAGGAGAAGCTTTCAGGAGGGTAGGGGATGGGAAATGGAGACTGTCTGCGAAAAATCAGGTATTTTCGGCAAGAAAAATGAAAGAGCCCCAGAGGTAATGATGTCTATTTTCAATCGAAAGAACTAGATAGCAATTTTTTTGATTGTCTTCAGGCAGGGAGAAAGAGGAGTGGGACGACTCCTATTTGCCATGGCAAGCCTCCCAAGATGCTGTGTGTTAATGCAAATACCTTGGGAAAGAGAAGACGGGAAGAGGAGAAACCCAAGCAACACCCAGTAAAATCCCTCTCAGAACCACAAGTGAAAATGAACTTTGTTAGGCATTTCTGTAGCACTTCAGGACGGGAAGTGTTAGGATTTTCCCTTCCTTTCTGTAGCTCCATCCCAGTTCCAAGCGTACTCCCAGCTACGCTCTGACTAACCAGCGGGTGCTCTGCTCCCGTTCGACAGCTGCAATTTTCCCCTTTTAAAAACACGAGTGAGTTTCAGCATAGCTCTGACAATCTGAGATACCGGCTAGGGTGAATCAGACACCTTCTTCCTGCTGTACGGAAGGCGGCCCGCTTTCAGCAAGGGTGCTTACGAGAGGACAACTTGGCCACAAGCTGCAGGATTTTGCCTCAGCAGTAGTGTGGCGATGCCTTTTGGGAGCTGGGCTTCAGGTGCCTTGTGCTCCCATTTTCTCCCGCAGGAATTCTTGTTTAAAGGTTTCTTCCACGATAAAGCACCCAGCAGGATGGCGCATTCCCACGTCTGACAGGTGCAAATCCTGGGAGATGTAACTCCACATGGAAACACATGGTCACAAAACGTTTCTAACACTTCCAGAGGGACTGGCCCTTTGCAGGAGCCACACGGGGATGTAAGTGGCCAGTGCCTCAAATCAGACGGGCAGCAAACACCCCCAGCTACCAGAGTTTCCCAAACCATCATCACGAGAACAGGGCACATTCACAGTGCTGCCAGCTGTGCCACCAACCATGTTATTCAGAAACACCGGTCATTTTGTTTGCTCCTGCTTTCCATCAGGCTGCCCCAAGGAGGAAACAAACAGGGCACTTTGGGAGAGGGTGGCAGAGAGGCAGGGGCAGGGTTTGACTTGTGACTCATCTGGAGCAAGATGCTCTCAGTTATAAAGCTTCACCGGTACTCGAGGGGCATTGATTAGAAGACAGTTGTGCAAAGATTAATTATTACTGGCTTTTGCTGCCGTTTAAAGAGAAGGCACGGTGAAAATTGCAAAAGGGGAACTCATCCTGGGATAGGACAAGGGAAAAATGGGAAGTGGGGACCAGTTTTGTTTTTTCTTGGATGAGGGAAATTGCAAAAATAGCTGGGGGAAGAGTTTATTTGTATTATGAGCTTTAATCTCAGTCTGGCGGTGGTGGCAACAGGCTTTGGTCCAGCAGCAGCTGCAGAGAATGACCATAGGACAAATCTGTATTACACATGAACATAAATCCGAAATTTTCCATTCCTCTTCCTTCTGCCTGGAAGCATATGGCATCTATTCCCAAAAGTTTCAAACAGCAGACACTGAAACTACCACTAGCCCTGTGGGCTAGAAATTATTTCTTCACAGCTCTAGGTCTAAAAATACGTATTTATTTTGTCCTTCAACATGATGAACTTCCACGATACATTTGTACGATTACTGACGGCAGCATTTCAGTAAGAATTTGGGAGAATTTTTCCCCTCCCTGCCAAGCGGAGCAGAGGAGCTGAGCGCTGAGTCTGACAAGTGTATTTCTCCATTAGACAGGAGCGGAGGGGCAGGCAGCCCTCAGGAGATGTGCTGCACGATGTGCAAGCTCCTGGTGGAAGGCAGCATCCGCACGGGTTACCACAGCCCTGCGCAGCCCTCTCCTCCCTTCTCCAAGCAGCTCGCCCAGCTAACACTGCTACATCCAAGGCTTCCTTTCAGAGCTTGGCTCTGCTGAAACTCCTCCGAGACCACAAACCACACTTCAATAAAGAAAATACACACACACACAGACAAGAAATTCCACCACAGCTAAAACCCAGTCGTCCTCCTGCTCCTTCCACCTCCCACGCTGAGCACGAACCTTGCCTTCAGCCCAAGTCAGAAGTAACCGGCCCTCCTCAAACCACTGCAGCAGCCAGAACACGGATGCATCAGCAGTTTTATAGCCTCTGTAGGTAGCCACCGCTCGCACGGCCGCATAAACTCCTAACCAAGGGACTGCTTGTCTCCAGTTGTAGACTGAGCAAGATGGGAAGCGGCCAGGACAGTGAGCGCTGCTGGAGAGCCCTGCGAGACACGGCGCTGGGCTCGGACGTCTCGCGCCCACCTCGCGCTCTCTGATCAACAGCCAGGAGTTAGGGCTTTAGTTAGGGAGCCCAGAGGGAGGGCACGGGGGTACCAAAGGCTCAGGGTCCCCCCAACACAACCAGCTCGAGCACCCCCCTTCGCTACGCACCCGAGAGCTTCACTGTAAACACGCCCTCCACCAAAGCAGAGAGCAGTAATATAAACCAGATGCTGCAGGGAATTTTTTCCCTCTTCGTCTGCACTAAATTTAAATACTGAGCTCTTCCTTTGCCAATTCCTTCTTAAAGGGGCTGTACGCCGCTCTTCATCTCCGTCCCACTCATCTGAAGCCAGCCGAGCTCTTAGCAGCCCCGGGAAGCACGTGTCCTCCACGAGGCCTCGGAGGCCACGAGCTGCCTTTGCAGCCACAGCACCCAGAGCCCTCCCGGCCCCTCTGCCCCTCCACCTGGGCGCAGGGGAAAATCTGTGGGTGCAATCACACGAGGAGTGCTTGGGGGCTGGTGTGGGGCTGCAGCACAAACCTCCTGCTACACGAACACACCACCACGTTTCAGTGTTGTGCCATGGCTGCGTCTAAACCCAAGTGAGGACTCCTGGGCTCGGGACTTCGCTTTAACTATGAGGAAAAGAGCTAAAGGCAGCCTGGCGTGTTGAATGCTGCAGTGTGCAGGGCTAATTGTCAAAGTCCAGCTGAAACACACATGCAGCAGTGTAATTGCACACCACCTAACCATGCTTTCCAAGTTTTTTTCCACCTTTAACTAGAGGGTAGGCTCCAAAAAACTTGGCTGTTTTTTAAGACAACACTACCCTGCCCTTTGGTTGAGTACTGCTACTCCCTAAGAGGTGCAGCAAGGAGGAGCGCGTGCCTGAGCCTCAGCTGCTCCACCTCTAGGTCCAAAGTCTTTGTTCCAACCAGGTGTGAGCCCCATGAAGTTTCCCCATCCTTGAGTTATATCCTACTCCATCTCTTTATCTTCTGACAAGGAATGTGACAGAGTCAACACAGGAGCAGCAATTCCCACCTCGTGCATGCCAAAGAATTGCATTTAGCTTGTAAAAACTGCACCAGGCCTGATCAACACAAAGTCCTACCACGAAGGCAGCTGCAGTGCCAAGAGCAACCTGGAAGCCCCCTCCGAGCAAATGGACAGAAGAGATGGAAAGCTGTACCCATCCCACCACAGGCCGTGCCTCCCAGAAAGAGTAATGGAAACCTAGATGCCAGTGAGACACCAAAGCACCTACAGGACTCAATGATCCTTGTGGGTCCCTTCCAGCACAGGTCTCGTAGCAGAGGAGGACCCAGCTGCATCACCAGCTTAATGCTCACCTGGGATCAGCCCCCAAAAGTGACTGCACCTGCCCCCGGCCTTAAGTCAACACCATCTTCCTTGCAAATGCTTTCAGCACTTATCTGTCACTGACCTGTGGCTAACCATTCGGGTGGCATTGCATTTACACATCGTTCAGGCCCTTCCCCTCCCCTTCGCTGGTACTGTCAAAGTGCACAGCTGCTCGGGTAATCAGCAGGGTGGGTTTTATTTCAGGAAGTCGCCTTAGCCTCCTAGCTCCATCAAACATCAGCTGCCCATGGTAATTCATAAGCAAATCACTGGTAATTTAACTGAGCGTGCCATTCTGGAAAGATGCAGTGATGCTGGCACACACTTTTCTGTGTACTCCTGCATTACATTTCTACTTTTGGGAATACCTCACTTCCAAAGTCAAACAGTAACCTATTTATTTTTTGATAACAAGCCCTTCAGCAAGCAGCGGAACCAAGGAAGCCTGGCATCCTACAGTGCTCCCGTTGCTCTCCGGTGCCTCACCGGGAGCAAAGCTCTTTGCCTTTCCCCATCCCACCCCAAATCCCGAAGGCAGCACACAGCTAGCACCTTTCTGTGTTGCTTGACTTGTTTTCCCTAACTCTGTTGTACCATATCACTCTTCAAAGGTAAATAGTCACAGAGTAAGTGGGATGTTCTCTCCTGGATTATTAAACTAGCTAAAGAAGAGAAAATGAAAGAATAAAAAGGCCAGTCTCCCTCACAGGGAGAAGGGCATTACCCACACTTCATGCAAGCTCAAATACCACTTAATTTTTAGAAAAATAATATGATCAGCAAGGTGAAAACACAGTTCTGCTTACAAAGCCTAGCTGTGAAGAACTGGATTTAATCAAAAGACAGGTACATAACAATGACAAGCAAAATTCACTGGTGATAAATCTTCAAAGATACGCTTGCATTGGAAATACTCAAATGTCTTTCTGGATCCCGAACGAATTCAAAACAGGGAAGAGCCCCGAACAGCTCATCAATTCACCTGCTTAAGGCACAGCAATACCCTAAACGTGAGGCCACAAGTGCAGGAGGAATAGCACGAAGAATAATTATGGACATGAGAGTACCAACACGCCACTCCATGCTGTGCCTACATGCGGAGCACGGCAGGGGCCTGAGCTTTCACGACAAGGGAGCGAGAACAAAACATTTTTGTAAGCAAACTCCTTAAATCATCTGAGATGTTCAATTTACTTCTGCTTTACAGTTCAGTAGGAAAGAGCAGAATGAAATTATGCAGCAACTGTTCCATACACCTATGGCAGTTTTTAATGTAGAGGTTGATTCAGTGAAGGTCAGATCTATACTATGATGCTTAGAGTTGGTTTGTTTGCCTTTTTAAGGAACAGTGTAAAGTAAATCACCACTTTCCTGCCCCTCCCTTGCCACTCTTGGAAAAGACATTGTCAAGGTACAGAAATAATTGTTGAAATCTAGACTTTCTGTGGACATTGTGGTTGTACATTAACTACCAGTGAGAACTGCCACCAAACAGCAGCTTTAAGGGCAGCGTGTGGAGGTGCCCTTCTCCCATACACAGAAAGGGAACCATTTGAAAGATGGGGTGATTTTACCAAGACTTGTGTACCACGTTTTGAAATATTCTCACAAAGATACAGGTATTTTGGGTACATAACAAACTGTACTGCTTCAAAAAGCAGTAAGGACATCAGCACCTTCTGTAAAACACTGAACCATCACTACACATTATTTGCCTAACTGAGTAACCGTGTAATCATATCTCTAACCCATATCCTTCCTTAGCATTTTTTCTTTCTAGTAAGCACTGATCTCATCTGAAATGCATGTTATTTAGCTACAAAGTCCCCAGCCTGCATACGTTGCTCTCGAAACTCTCAGATGTGGCTCCTGACCACAGGAAACAAGCTGTGGTCTAGTCCATCAGGAGGAACAAGGTACAAGGATGCCCGCTGCCTTCTGCTTGCACATGGGTAGCTGGAACCACTAATTTACCTCAGAAACCCTGCGGGACACAGCCTCATCTTGTTTTCTGTGATGCATGAAACACTTGCAGGTGGCTCATCTCTGCTGCATAAATTAAGTCTGAGTAAACATGGGCACTAAATGGTTTTCAAAACAGGGGACACCCATTAAGAAATGAAGCGGTGTTCTACAGCAGAGGTCCCAAATTACCATAGCAGCCTATCACCCTGGGGCATTGGCACAGCAGGATGGGATCTTTTTCCCCCAGGGACAAGAGAAAGCTCTAATCCCATGTAGTCACTGAGGTGGGCATTTTAATTCCCAAATGGCATTTCTTCAAGCTTCTCAGTTTCTTAAGTAGCAGAGGCTTTATTTAATCCAGAGGCACAATAAAGTTCCAGGCAAAGCTTGAGCTTTCTTATGTGGTGATTTTGGAAGAGTCTGTGGATCTAAGCGATGTGCCTGCAGTAGACTGAAGCTGAAATCATTAAGTGAAATGCTTTTCATGATCTAAGAAAGAAGATCCCACAAGACCAGGGTGCCTTCACAGGTTTTTATCATCTCACACTCTTTTAAGTCCTTCATCAGTGGCTTAATTTAGCGTATATGTGAATAATTTTTTCCCAAATCCCTGGAAAATCACTTTGAGGACTACAGAGTATAACTGTTGGTGTGGTAAGCTGCACAAGCACCACGGGGCCATGTATTTCCATGGCTGTTCTCTTGGCCACCACCTCTGTTTCTGAGCAGGCTTTCAGCAGCACCTGCTCGGATGGATGCCTGTCTGGGGGCCTCAATTACCAGCACTGGTCTCTACACCTTTGCTCACGCTTGCTGACACAAGCCAGCTGATTTCTTGCCCTAGCAGACAGGTCGCTGGAGCTTGCCAGGCCCCCACCACCTGCTGGGGAACAGAGACAAAGCCGTGCTGAAGGAGCCCACATGCTCATGGGGCGCAGAAGGCCCTCATGGACCGGGAAGGCCGTGGCGTGGCAGTGCCCTCATCGGCCGAGCCCAGGAGGCAGGGGCGGCCTGGGTCCCACATGAAGAATTGTCTGACCCAGATAACGTCTTGCTGAAAAGCTTTTTTCCCTGCCAGGTCCTTCTGGTCCAAACGTGGAAGCTCTCCCCTTAGAGAGCTTCCACTTGAGCCGTGTTGTCACCTTCGCAAAATGCTGATCCCCATGAGCCACGTTTGGGGCAGGCAAGGAAGAAAGGGCAGGTACTCAGAGACAGTGCCCTGGTCCCAGTTGATCCCAGGCCTGGAAAGGCAACGAAAGCACTGCAACACCTCCCTGTAACACCAGGATTCTGGGAAAAATGACGCCTTCCCTCCAAGCAAGGGCAAGCAGTCTGGGCAGACTACTACAAAGCTATATAAGGAAGAGTCAAGGTTACCCTTCGATTTATTTTTGCATAGAATTTCACAACCATCTGAAAAGACTCTATAAAACATACGTCAGACACTCTCACAGATAAGCCAGCAGAAAGGTCCTATGTGTGCCAGCTCGAGGCAGGTTCCTTTTGCCTTTAATCATTTCTCCCATGAATAAGTAACACCTAATGAAAGTGCTCTTACCCAGGCAGTATTTGTAGTCCGATACTGAACTGCTACTCACATGCCTCTCCTACGACAGCCCCTTGTTACGATTACAGTAGCGAGGGCAGGAGATGTGTGGAAGCAGACATTTGGATGGCTGCAGACGCCACCCAAATTCTTCAGTGCTGCTCACTGAGGGGCCACAGAAGTTAAAACCACGTAGAGCTCTCCGACCCTGCAGCCTCGCGTTGGGAAGCTGCTGAGAGGGATCTACAACACTCAGAAAGCCAGCAAGAGCATTCATGTAGCTAGAGGATTAGCCTGAACATGCTTTGATGCATATTCATAAATGCGCATATTCTTACACGTTCATAAGAAAATGCCAAATCATTTAGTCACGGGTAGCACATCAGAGTACAGCTCATCTCTTAAAAGGAGTGCCTTCCATACTCACCATTCCTGATTTTGCTGTTGCCTGACAATTTTCCTTTGCAACAGTTGCTAAGCAAAACATTTGCAATTCAGCTTACTATCACAACTCATGCATGGGGATTGTTCCTAATGGATACACAGTAAAATTCATGGCTGTTCAGTCCTGCTCCTCTTTTGACCTACCCTAGCTTTCTTTTTTTTTCCAGACCTGTGACACCCAGGATATTTTATTGTTTACCTACGTAACACCTATATTATTAGCACAGCAATATACGCAGGCACGGATATGGTAGGAATAATAAAACCAGCAGATCCTGGATCCTGAGTCATGTTACATTAAAAAAAAAAAAAAAAAAAAAGCTTCTGACGAGAAATAGATAACCCAACTGACGGTACGTGCAGCTTCTGTGTAATCTATAAGTCATCACTGCCATGAAGTTTGTCATCTGCTTTCTTCACTAAGGAACCATCTGAACGAGGCAAAGTGCACGCATGAAGGTGACATTCAGATGACAGATAAGTGTTAGAAACCACGTGAAAGCCAAATGACACCCTGACACAAAAAGCCAAAAAAAACAAAAAACCACCTTATTATTTCTGAAGCTTGCTTCAGAAAAACTACAAACTCATTCCAGTGACTGTAAGTAGATGTCTTACTGGTACCATAAGATACCCACTGTGAGTTGGAGGAATTTGAAATTATTTCTAGAAGTCCAAGTGGTTTTCTATTTCTCCTTCAGTAATTCAGTTCAGACCAAGACTGATAGAGAAAAGTTAATTCAAGACAGACTCAAACAGTTATATTTTTAATATTGGCTGCTAAGGCCCTGTACCACAGGTCAGCAGTCATAGCTAGTACCCAATGCAGTAAGAACCTGGAAATCATCTCCTTTCCTGCTGAAACAAAGCAGTAAATAAACGCCAATTTTGTAAAAAAAAAAAAAAAAAAAAAGTAGGCTCCTTCTGACATTGCTAACAGACACAAACACAGGTGCATTTCAAGCTTGTACTTAGATTCTCCCATTTCCCTTCAGCCCCTAAGCAGGCAGACCCCCGTAACAAACAGGATGGTCAAGAGGCAAGTTCCCTTTCCATTAGTTTTGGCTTCATTGTGGAGAGAAAGAAAAATGCACTTCTCCATTCTCCTTCTTCCATGTCAAATGCATAAATTTCATTCAGGGATGATGATCAGACACTTCTCATATAAAACAGAGATGATGGTGGAAAAAGCTTTGGAAGCACAGAGGAAAAAAGAGAGATTTCTGCAATTCCTAAGACATGACAGGAGTCTTCAGAACTGGCTTTGGAAATCACCAGCAATGCAGGTTGCTGCCACAACTTGAAGCCCTAAGGAGAGCAAAGCAGGTCTTACAGGTTGGTGGGATACAGGAAGAAACGGAGCATCTGCCTTGTGCAGCAGGAAGATAAATTGCATCCTGCCTTTGGCCCCATGCAGGCTAATTACAGTTATGCCCATCCTCATAGCAAGGGCAAACTACAGACCTTGTGACAAAATTACACTTTCCTTCTTGAACAAACCCACATCTCAAAAACTAATTTGAATTTTATAGCAGGTTCTCCGCTGCCACAGCTGCTTGTATTCAGTACTGGCCAAACGGCTGAGTGACACACGTACAAACCCTCTGGCCACAAGGCACGCTCCCATTTCCCAGACTGCTCACTGTCAAGCCTGGATAGCTTCAGGCATTCATCTGGGACTGGCGTCCCAGCCAGAAACTCCCAGAACCTCTTTTGGAAGAGATCAGGTTATTATGGAATAAGTTAACTCCTGGCAAAACTCTCTCAGCTTCAAGCTTACACCAAGCTGAATGCAGCCCAGTCCGGTCCGCTCTGTGGTTCCTAAAAGCATTAATTTTCTGCTCTCCCTGCAGCTCCCTGCGAGGGCTGCAGGGAGGAGCAGGTCCCTGCAAGAGGGCTGATGGCAGACCGCGCAGCTTCACAGGAATACCAGCCTGAAACACATTGTTTCAGGGTCTCTGGTTAAGTGCTAATCTTCTTCCGGATTTGGATGCCAGCCCTGATTATGAGAAGTATGCGGTAAACAGAGCCTCGCCATGTGATACGAGCGCTTAACCCTCTTCCTGCTGGCAGCCGCGCGTCAGCACAAAGTTGCAGTGGGAACAGCAAAACCCCGTTTCCACGGGCTGGCTGGCCTTTTGTCCTCAGCTTGGTGCTTTGCTGCCATCGCCCTTGGAAAGCCGCGCTCACAGCGGAGGGATGAATGCCATTTCCACCAGGAGCAGCCCCCTGGAAGGCCGCTTTACGCGGTGCTCGGCCCCGTTCGGCCCCGAGCAGAGGGCTGGGCAGCAGCCACGGCCAGGCCGGAGAACAACGCCCGTCTGTGCGCAGCTTCACGGGGACAAGGGCATGGGCAATTCACATCCACAGCGGGGGGCTCTACCTCATCTTGTCTGCGGGCCAGGAAGGAATAATCCCGCTCCCAGCACACTGGTTAACCAGCGGGTGGGCTTGAAAAGACAGGGCACGGCTGTCCCAGCCCTGTCCTCATCGAGCAATCGCTGGGCACTAGGGTGGGCACTGGCTGCTGCCCTGGGGCACCAGGGCCGCTGTTCCAGCACCCACTGCAGCCAGGGAGGGGAGAGAGGCCTGAACCAGCAGGCAAGGAGCCAGGGAAGGGATGGATTTCAGCCCCTGCTCCCTCCCAGGGGATCAGGTATCCTTATCGTCAAGGCAGGCAGGACCGAGTCTTCGCAGGCCTCTTCCTATGGGTTGCACAGATGGCCTCAGAGCATCGTGCGTGGCAAGGAAACATTTTCTTCCTGCACAAATCGGGCAGATCAACTCAGAAAGCGGAGTTTTCGCAGCACTACATTCAACTTGGTACTTAGCAAGCCTAGCCACCCTTACTAGTGGCTCAGGACCTCCTCACATCCTACGTCCTAAGCACTGCACTGGCAACTGCTGAAGGAAGTTAGTCACTTCCACATTAGACTGTCTCCCACGCCATGAGCAGCCAGCCCATTTCTGTCGGCAGGTAAGGGATTGTTAAGCCATTTAGAACTCATTTCTTCCCTCCTCAGCTGCCAAAACTGTTAAGCCTCTTGCTTTGCTTGGTGGGTTACTCTTTAGCACTTTTTTTCCCTGATGCTTAAGAACCCAGCCCTGACAACGTGGAGCCTGCCTCCAGCTCTCTGTGGTTTCTCTCTATTTAGGACCGCCATATGACAAGTCCCAGACAGGAAGCTTCAGCACAGAGCCCTGACGCGTTCATGCTGCAGACTTTGAACTACACTTGAAGCAGCAGAAGGCAGGGACATATAGGTCTGTATGGGCAGCAACCAGGCAACAAAACAGAGCAGAGCAGCATGCATTTGTTAGGGAATAAGGAGCCAGGCACCCGTGAATGGAGCAGATGCAGCAGAGCACCTCCCTGCTGACAGGGGACTCCCCCTCGGCTCACTGTGGGAGCAGCCAACCCACAGCACTGCCCTTTGCTCCCCAGACTCCCTAAAGCAGCCTTGGGACTCTTTAAAGATGGGGATCAGACTACTGGTACCTGCTCGTGGAAGAAGTCTGATATTCTGCAAAGCAGCATGGCAAAGGCTCCAGGTTTTAGGCTCTCAGATTCTCAGGGCTAAAGGCTGCACTGGCTGGGCACCTTTGTTTCCTCAAAGCTCCAGCGACTGGATCCGTGGGAACTACTCTGGGCTCAGTCTCTGCAGGGCCTGAGGAGGAGGCAAACGTTCCTGCAGAGGCAACAGAAGAAGCTTCTTTCCCAGCTCAGCAGCTGCTGCACAGCATTTCTTTGACCCGCTATTAAGAGCTCTTTTCCAGAAGGCAAGAGACTGCATCGGACTTGACAGTGAGACAGATGCCAAACCCCAGTCCAGGGCCAGTGCTCGGGGAACCAGCAACGTGATGGTCAGAACACAAATCCACTGCTACTTATTTCCACAGGAAAACCACTTAAAAGCCTCATTTTCTTAAGCTCTCTCCCATTCTCCCGATGCTCTCTCACCGTGGGGAGCTATGTAGGTTTAACTTCTCCCTTTTATCTGTTCGGTAGATTCATTTTAACCCCGATGAAGTCCATTCACATGGCTCACAGCTCAGGTCTGCAAGCAGTTACGCCAGAGCAACGCAGATGCTGTGCCTTGCAGGGTGGGAAGGAGCAGCCGGGGACAGGTACTCCGCAGGCAGCTCTTGCTAGCACAGCCCCTCAGCGCATCAAGCCTCCAGCACGGCCCCACTGCTTCCAACATTACTTGCTGGTGTCAGGCTCATTTCCATTCCCCCACTCCAAAACCCTTCCCCCATGCATCTCCGCTATTTCGCATGGCTGGAGGTGGCTTTAAGCAACATTCCTACCTAGGGAGAGCTGGCGGACAGCTTATTCTTTTCACATGCAGACTAGAACTATCACCTGGTCCAAGCTGCAAAAATTCAAGGAATTTGGGCAGGGTTTTAAGAGAGTGAGAACGCATTGCTTTGCTTTCCAACCAGCATGAGGTGTTCAGAAGCCTCTGCTTTTGCTCCAGCCCCAAATACCATATTGCTGAGAGACCGGTTTCAGGGTCAGCTTTGGCCACTTTACTGACAGTCTGCATCCAGCTGAGAACGGGTGACAGGTAAGTGCATGCAGACTGGTCTGAAGACTGAAACTGCACCTGGAGTGAGTCCTGCACCGAGTAAATGGATGAAGAAAGCACTCACCATTTGCATACAAAGAAGTTAAATAAATTAGGTGCAAAACGTTAAGATTTGGCAGGTCTTTGGAATCACTGACTGCCAATTTGAAGATACCTTACATCACCTTCTGGCAAACTATCTAGAATATACTTTGCAGGCTACAGTTACACAATACACTTGTACACTAGGGCTGCAGAAGTACCAAATTTCACCAGCCAAGAAACAGATAAGCACTACATAAATTACATTAAGAGCTCTGGAGCATGCTATTCCTAATATATGTATGTAAAACATTTTGCCCACTCATATCTTCTTGGGAAGGCAAATGTGCGAATGGGGGGATAAATTAAACTCCTGTCAGTTTGACAGATGCAGGCATGTTGAGCTAGTATTGCTACTCCTATTGGAAGGGGAGCAGTTTTTCGCTGCACTCCAATTTCATGACAAATAAGCACCCTTACAAAACCTTGTCAACAGTTCACATGAGAAGTAGTCATAGGAGAATGTGACTTATGACTTCCCAATCCATCATACAGGAAGGTCAGAGGGGAACAGGAGCAGAACTGTGTTTTGTCAACACCTCGTTCCTTGCCCTAGCGTCAGGACAGCCCTCGCAACCCACAGAGGCACGCTTAGCCAGAGTACAGCTGCGTGTGCACTGTACCCCGGAGTGTTTCCCTGGATGGGATGAGCAGACTGAATCCACACCTCGCATCCTGGATGTGCCCATGGCACACACTTCCCTCTTTCAAGCCTGCCCGCTGCTGTGCTGCAGAGAACCAGAGCAAGGCTTGCCCAGAGCTCACTGCCAACCAGAGACTTCCAATTAAGCTCTGAAGCGACACCACTGAAATATTATCTCCTTCACGAACAGACTAAGTTTTTAATAATTATCTTCAACAGAAGCATCTGCAAAAGCCCTTTCGAGTACCATACCGTTTTGTTAATGTATCGGAGATGAAAGCCAGCAGCCCACCTAAGCAGGACAACAAGCAGCAACCCAAGGCGGAGCTCTCAGTACGACGGCAGCGTAAGATGCCCAGAACACAGACCTCCCTCCTTAGCTCCTGTTAATGAAGGTGGGGGGAGGAAAGGCAAGGAGTACAGGAGGAGGAGGAATCTGGGACTGGGAAATACAGGCAGAAAACGAGAGATGAAGGAGTACCACCTGAGGCTTCAAACTCAAAGCAAAATGTAATGAAAACAGCATGCTTCTGTATATTCTCTCTGGCTATAGCCACATCAGAAACTCGCTCCAGTGTACTGCTGAGTTGGGAGGGTGTGGGGAAAGGACATCTCCTGCAATTTTAGAGTGACATGCTGAAAGCAGGCGTTTGGACCTAAAGACAACAGAAATACAGAGGCATAGCTCTGAGGCGGCCTACTACTAGGCCTCATGGTCATGAGAGACTGGGAAGCACTGAAGCAGGGTGTGCCAATAGTGGCCAAGACAGCACCTAAAGCAGAAATCCAAATGCATGGTACTAGCACAAGAAAACACGGAATTGACAATATTTTTTTCATTTGAGTCAAGTGGATTGTAAACAAGTACCACAAACACAGGCACGACTTTTATTTGCTGTAATTGGCATAAGTAGCCTTAAGAAAACATCGATAAGTACGTGCTAAGAGTCCATTTAAAATCTGTTAGCATCTCTTCAGTGCTGCTGGCCATCCAGTGTCTGGGAACCATGCTCAGTGATCAGAGAGGTCTGTAGTGCAAGGTGCTGCAGGGCAAAAAGCCCACTCTTTCCCCAGGCACCTCCTGGCTGCGAGAACAGTGAGGAAGATGCTGGCAGAGGTGAAGAGCACAGGGAAGCAGATAGCTGCCTCCTGCTCAGGCCAGCAGCTGGTGATCGAGGCCTGTTCCCAGGGCCGGTCCCGAAAGTCTCTGTACTCAGTGCTTGGCTGTCCACACTGACCCACAGGGCGCCAAGCACACGTCATGTCGTGTGGAAGATCAAACAGCGGACACCAGGGTGGTGAGGCAGGTACGCAGACAGCAGTACCAGAGGTCGACAGCCCGCACAGGATCCTGAGGGTGACAACATCTCTCCTCTCCCAGGCTAAATCCACAGCACGTGAAGTTGAACTCATGCTCAGAGTTTTTTTCCCTCTGTTCCTTTCAGCTGCTGGGAGCCATGGCGCAAGCCAGGCATCTCGCTGCACCTCTACTGCCCAGCACCAGGCAGGAATGAAGCCTAGAAAAACAGCAAGATGAATGCTCGAGAGCAAAATGAAAGCTGTGATGAGAGTGTTTTTTTGCTGTTGTTTTTGTTTTTAAACCCTGTCCTCCGGCTGAACAGGCTTCTCATCTTTCTGACCCCACCAGAGGCCAAATACCACAAATGAACACCCTGCTCAGCTGCTGAGTCCAGAGAGGTGGCTGACTGATGGCTGGCACCCGGACAACTAGGTATTTTACTTTACCCTGGAGGAGCCTGCTGCAAGGTAGGCATTTCCTACCACATAATAAAAATAAAACAAACCTTAAGTACTGCCATGTTACAGCTGCCTCAGTGCCCTCCACACCCTTCGGCAGCACCATGCGAAGCCAGGACTCCTCTGATGTGATGGAAGCGAGCCTCGTGCCTCACTGTGCTGCTCCAGGCAGAGCAGCTAGTGCTCAACGGCCTCGAAGCATCCCCAGCTTCTCCCAAAGCAACCTTGAGGACTGGGATGTGGGCACACCAGCTCGGGGCCCCATAGCTCCCCTGATGTGGGAAGCCCTAGCGGCGCCAGCGTGGGCCCACGCTAGGCTCACCCGGAGCCCCAAGCACCATGGGCAGCGATCGCATCACCCCTCACAGTGCCGCAGGCAGAAGTTGTTCCAAGGCCTGCAAGCGCAGAGGGTATAACACTCACAGTTTTACTTACTGTAAGCAGTTCACTAATTACAGTAGTAATGATTGGATTATGGCCAGTTAACAGCTTTAAAGAAACAAGCCATTATAGGAGGGGGAGGGAAATATTCCTCAGGGTCTAGGCTGGAAACCGCTTTCAGATTTCGGCAGTCTACCCCGTAGGAAGCTGTTAGAAGCTGGCTGGGTCGGGCCATTTGCAACAGGCTGCAACAGCGAGGAGCAGTGTAACGTGTCACTAAATGATAGGCTGGCACCTGAAAATTATCAGTGTTGAAGGAGGTGTGCTCGCAGGAACAGAAGGGCTCCTGTTCATGCGCTGGCCCCATCGGCTCCAACACCCCTACGTGAGCAGGCCCAGAAGACAGGTGTGTGCATGCAGAGCTACACAGACAGCACTGTGCCGATGATGCCTTGTTTCAGCACGCACTGCACTGTGACTACAGGCAGTTCAGAAACTCTTTCGCAGGGGCCTGCTAGCTCCAACCACGCAGCCGGCTGCGAACACCCACGGTATCAGGAGCCAAAGGCACTCATCAGAAACGGCAGCTAGAAATTTCCTTTCCCTAGCAATTTCTGCCAGCGCTGGAAGGCCCGCAGTTATCAGGCATTAATCCCTTAGTCCCTCTGGTTGCTAAAAATCCATACAAGGCACAAGCAGGCCCTAAATGAGGAAAGCCAACCCCTTGCATCCCCACCACCCACCCTGCCCAAGCAAGGCCCTGCACCACCTGGAGCCACCCCACAGGTGCCCACCCACCGCAGCCTCCCCCTGTGCATGTGCTCAGTGTCTCCCCTCAGCACCGTCCTGCTCTGCTTGGTCTTCTCCTCCTCCTCCCTGCAGAGATCTTTGGCTCAGGGCTGGCAGAAACCGAGTTTGGTGTCGCTGGCTGGAGGGCGAGGATTTCTGGCAAGGGAAACCAGTGGAGCTGGGCATCTTGCCCAGGGTGAGTTCACACTTGGCTCCCCACAGCTGGAAATAGTCTCATCCGCAGCCAGAGTTCCCCAACGGCCCAACAAAACCCTTGGGAAACAGCAAGTTTCCACGCGTTGGCCATTTTGAGGCAGTCTGGTGCGTGGTAATGAACGTGCTCCCTCGCTGCCCCCACCCAGCCTCCTCTGCACCGCAGCCAAAGGGTGCTTGGCGAGCAAGGGCAGGCTCCTGTGCCATGCGAGGAGCCCAGCACAGCCAAGACCAACACGACTGCTCCTTTGACCGCTCCTTTTCCTACAGAGCAGCACCAGAGGGAAGAGGAGGGCTGAACAAGTGTGCTCCCGCACCCCCCTTCCCAGCGCGCTCCTGCAGCTGGGCTGTTGCGCTCCTCACTTCATCTCCCAGGCCAGATAAAACATGTAGGAAACTCACCTGGAAGCATAAACACGTTTAAAGAGCTGCAACTGCTCTTGGCTGCAATCAAAATTTTCCTCAGGAAATTAAGTATTTTCCGTTGTGATAAAACCTGGCATAGGCACGGCCTCAACAGCTTTAAACAAAGTGTCTTTACTTTGGCATTGTTTAGCAATTAAGAAATCCATTTACTTGTTTTTTTTTTTTTTTTTCTTCTGTGGACCCAAATTTTTACAGTTTTCTTGTGGATAATACACTTTGGTAGCTGAAGTAGCTCACCATTTACTGAAGGGTACCTTTAAATAAGTGGAGGGGATCACAGGTAAGCACAGGGGCAGCAGAAGCTCTGTCCCTGCAGAGCCAAGGAATCCGGCCAGGAAGCACGGCCCCGGGACGTGCACATCACTTTCCATGATGAAGAAAAGAGCACTCTGCCGGGGTGTGGAGACCATACATGGATCTCTCTCCGTGCCTCGTTTCTCGGAGGCCTTTACAGGCCAGCTCCCGGAGCGAAGATGTAACAGCACGACTTCCATTTACAGCAGCGGTGAAGTCTGACTGCTGGGCATCATATGCTGCAGCGAGCAGCAGCAAGTGCCCTGGCTGCCTGCTCCGAAGGCCATGGAAAGCAGGAGCTCCTCCTCAGCTGCCAGCTGGCCTTGGCTCAGCACCTCTGTAGGACAGGAGAGTTGTCCTCGGCGTTGTAAAAGGAAGCACGAATTTTCTGGGCAAAACTTATCTAGCACAGCAGCCCCTCCTCACCCAGCAGCATCACTCAGCTAGGGGATGGCTGTGTAGCGATACGGAAGAGGAGTAAACTCTGCCCCAGTTTTCTGCGTGAGAAGTTTTGGTCAAGCAACCATCCCTGCAGTGATGCACGGTGACCGCAAAGTCACAGCCATGACCAAAGCGGCAGCTGGCTGGTACAAGTCCCCCTGCCTGCCCACCGACCACGTCAGCCATCTAGGAGGCTGTTGGTCTCCCTGCAGCCTCCCCTGCCCATGAACTATCACCCCCGGGTGTTTCTATAAGACTGTCCAGAAGGGATGAATCACTGGCATTCAGAGGCTCACCTGAAACTACTCCAACTACGTGACAGATGATAAAGGGAGCCTCACGTCGGTGGCGTGCAGTGTAGTGAGTGTAAATAGCCAACGCAAGGCATTTTCACCTGCCAGCACGTCCCATCCAGAGCTGTACTTTAGCCCCCGCGCAGTGGAAAGGCCAGTTCTGCTGTCATTTCCCATAACACAGGGATGAACACATCTGAGAGGCTTTCAGTCTATCTATACAGAATGACAAATCAGAGTCACCTGGATGAGAGGCCAAAGTCCTGTTTCAGAGTGTGTGTACCCCAGCCCCGCCAACAGGAGCTGTTTTGGTGCACTGAGGGCAGAGAAAGCCTCTGCAGAGACCATACCCTACTGCTGCAAAGCAGCAACAAATTTAGAAAAAGGAGAAGAGAGGACAAGTGCAGGTGAGGGCCTGAGGACAGCTGGCTGCATACTGACCCAACAAGGGTTGGCTTGCAAAGGCCTGACCCAGGCCTTACCAGTAGGATGCACGCGTTGCCAGCTGAGCAGGAAGGACACAACGACATGAAACCAAAATAGGAACAAAAAGGTTCTGCTTTACTGCCCGATAGGGTGCTCAGAGGTTAAGCTGGCAGCGGGCCACACCACAGACATCCTATGGCCAAGTTCTGCTCGAGGGCGGTGAGGGAACGGGAGCAGGGAAGATATGGCAGGGGAACAGGAAGGCGGCCTGTTTGCTGAGCACATCACTGCTGCCGGGCCTGCTCACTTAAGCATTTTTGGGGTTGGCCCAAGAATTCCCCAGTTGTGTCTCAGGGATGTGGGTGATTATTCAGAACCAAGCGAGGCTGAGGTAGAGGAGGTCAAAATGCAGCAGTGGGTGGCTCTAGGGACCTAGATAAGATGGGCTTTTGCAGTGTGGCTAGTGCCAGACCGAAGGTCCCGCCGCTGACAAGCCTATCTCACCAGTCTGCATCAACTCATCCCCACAGATCCAAGCTCTGGGTAACATGCTTCAGCCCCGGTATCCCACAGATGGAGCAAATCCTATGTCCCTAGGAAGATGACAACTCTGGACCTTTCTTGCTCAAGTGACATTTTTTCCACCTGGCAGCTGCCAGGCACACTAAGCACGTGCTTCATGCTGCCCCTTCACAAAGTTCATCTCTCGGAGAGACAGTGTTTTACACTGCAGCACAAGACTTGTGGAAGTCATGCTAAGCATGTTCCTTATGGTAATCATCATGTTCCTAATAGTCACACAGGGCAAGAAATCAGGTTTATATACATACATAAAAGAATAAGCTCTGTTCCACTCTGCTGCCTGTCCTCCCTCTCAAACACCGCCGCTCAGGTTGTACAAAACACCACCAGAAGTCACAGCAATACATCCAGCAAGCCCCTGGGCAGACTCTACATATTTGAAGTGAAACCAATCCACCCTATTTGCTGTATATTAGCAGCTTCCCAGTGTTTCCCCGAGACAGAGCTCCAGCCTCTTTTCTACACTGACTGCTTTCTGCACCTCGCCATCAGACGGAGCGCAGCCATCCCCGCCAGCCTAACGATGCCCCAGAGAAGGGCCCAAGTGTCAGGCACTATAGCGATAATCCGCAGGCAGCTGGAAAGAGCCCTCAGCCCTTCTCCAGCAGCCCCGTGCTAGTTTTCACCATCTCTGTCACCTCTGCTTGTGCCAGCCCTAAGAACTCCAGGCCAGAAACTTCAGCACATCCCAATGAGGCTGAAGAGGAAAGTGCACAGGCCAGGGGGGCTCACCGAGTGCTGCTCCTCCTGCAGACAGAAACACACGGGTGGGCTGTGAAGGTGCATCTCACATGAGAAGAGCAAAGTGCCTCCAGCAGGAGCAGCTGGGGCTCGTTATTACAATTCACAGTGGCCACTTGGGCATTGTGAAGCACAGGTAGCATCCCCTGTAACACACGGGGCTTCTAAAAGCATGGCCTTAGCATTCACAAAGGTTTTTACTGAACAGGTTTACCAGCCCACGTTCTCACAGCTACACTTGATTTTCATGGCAAGGCACCACCACCCCACACAAAAGCACCCATTTCCTTCTAAGGGCACAACTTCTCACCAGACTGCCAAGAAAACTGAAGTTTCTGCTTAAAGACACCACGTGGCGGGGCAGCAGACCACATGCCCCCAGCTACCCCATGCAGCACTGCAAGCGGGCAGGGGGGAAGCAATGTCATCACATCAGGCCTCTGCAGCTCCACACCAAAAACGTCATGAAATTCTTGTGCCTGTGATTTGGTAAGCTGCTTGCCTGAAGCAGCGCGTGAGAAGTTCCCCAGACAGGCACATTTTACATCAGTGGGCTGGTAGCTGGATGCCTTTGAGGTATTTCATCCGTCCCTAGAGGATAAGGAGGATGAACAATTCAATCCTGTTTGGCAAGTGTCTCTCCTCACAGTGGCTCCTTGGGGTCTGTAGCAGCAAAGCCTTCCAAGGAAGGCGCAGTCTTCTTTTCAACCCATGTTTTCTCCTAAGTTTCTCTCTCAAACTGGCTGCTGCATAGGCGGTAAGTCGCTGCAAAGCACGCACGCCTCATTCATCACCTATCTGAAGGGTACGATGAAAAATAATGTTCTTGTCAAAAACCCACAAGCACACTTCCTGATCACAAAACACACGAAACCTGATCACAGAAAGCAGGAGGCAGCTCCCCCACTCAAGGACAAGTAGCTGATCTACAAAGCCAGATACTTGTAGAGACCCCCTACAGCAACTTCTCACCTTATCGTTCTGAAGAACAAGTATCTGGCGACAGCTATCTGTGTTAAACAGCAAAAGCTTGATCTGAAAGATAACAAGTACCTGGTGACCCGTATTGCCTGCCTGTATGACGGTAAAACAGCAGCTGAGTGAGCAGCCACACTGATTTCCCCATCCTGCTTCTACACTGGTATCAGCGAGTGCAAAACAAGGCACGGAGAATCCTACGTGCACCAGGGACACCCTGCAAAGACCACGAGGGCCGTTCATGATCACCTGCTGATTGTCATCGTGTCACTTACAGAGGGAGCAAAGGGGCCAGCACTGCATAGTCACCACCAACGAGCATTTATGCTGCTGCTGAAACTACAGCGGGAGGTACTGAGAGTGACTTTAGCAAGCTAGAGATGGCGTGTGGCACCGCGCCTCCAGATGGGCCCCCAGCAGCCACCCGAGGTGCAGCTTTCTGGAAATGTTGCCACCCTTCTCAAACCAAGGAGGGAGGGCACTCGAACCAAGGGGAAAGGAAGCGGTGACTGCAACTTGTACGTCTTGTCAGAGATATTAGTCACCCTCGGTACGAGCATGTTACCAGCAGCCTGGGAGGTGGGGTGTTTCTGCGAGGGACGTGAGCTAATTTCATGAGTATTTTCTACCCTTAACAACCCCACCTCAGACACAGAGGTGATTAGCACAGCAAAATTCAAATCATAACGAGAGCAGTAAGACCTGTCAGGTGCAGACACAGCCGTGCTACCAGATCCATAGCTTTCGGGGGTATGGGACCACCCTTGCGTTCATATGTATCTCCAGATGTAGCTCATGGCAGAGGGTTTGGGAGATTGCCATTCCCGACTGAGAATTTCAGCAGTTTCATGAGTAACAACTGTACGTAGCATTTCTTCAGGGCAGAAAACGTGCTCCAGAAGCTTGTGCTACCACTGCTTCAGCAGCACTGTACACCAGAACACTTCAGCTCTCTCAGCTGGTCACATCATTTACTGCCACAGGGGTGCCAACCTGGGGAGGCAGAGCAGTGCCGGACAAAGACAAGGCACATTTATTTCATTGATACCTTAAAGAGAAGCATGACTGTGTCTCCTTACAGCACTGAAGTTGTATGTGGCTGTCTTCTGTATGTTGGAACCAACACTGCTTCCTACTCACACTGTCAAGTCAGCAGCTGTCAAGTCTGCAAGCGATTCAGCATTTAAAGGGTTTGTTTCGCCCCCAGCTCTGCAGTTTGGACGAGTCACTTCAGGACACATTTTAAAATAAACTCTGAACAACCAGCCCACAAAATGGGCAACCAGAGGGAGAGCCAGAACCACCCCCAGCCCCCAAAAGCCCCCAGCAGCACCCCAGCACCACCTCAGACCCCTCTGGGACACTGGGGGGCAGTGGGAGGAGGCTGGAGGTGCACCACAGGTGCTGAGCACCCAGCAGCTCATCCAGGCACTCAGATGCTCCTGCACCAAGAGCCCCACAGGGCCCTGGAGAAGCCTGGCCATCTGCAATCGGGAGGGAGAAGTGCCTGGTACAAGCTTTCTACAGGGCAAGCTGGTGTGCCCCGACCGACAGCTGCTTTTCAGGTGGGACCTTGGCAATGGCTCTCAGCAAGCTCTGCTTCGTAACGCTGGAGAACAGCGAGATCGGTCTCGTTATGCCTTGGCCAGTGCTACGCCACGGCCTGACTCCAGACAGGAAAGAAGAAAAAAGGGAGAGGAAAGACAAGGCTGTTAGAAGAAACTACTGAGATGAGTCCAACAGCGCAGAGAGGAAAGTATTTTAATCCCCAGCAGAGACCCTGCTCCCGTACAAAAGGCTGTGCAGAGGCTCAAATCAAGCGAGAAGTAGCAGTTTGTTCTGCACATTACATTTTTTGCCACTTATGAATAGCAATGCTGCAAGGAGCTCTTTGAAACCTCTCAGAGTCTCTTCTGATAGGCACAGAAATGCCTCCTGTGGAAAGCTGTGTGACTGGAAAGCTGTTTTGCTCCGAAGCACTGTCGCTTCATCCCCAAATTTTAAACCAGCAGCTTCCCAGGAAGGGGCAGGTGGGAAGGTGTGAGACCAGTGCCTCTTGGCTATGTCACGTTTAGAGGCCTAACTTCACCCTCCAAATATGAAATATGAAATTCACTCTGCCATCCCTCGACCTGTGTCAAAGCAGCTCACGAGCCCGTACCTCGAGCCCTGCCCCAGCCAGCTGTGCCCCTCTCAGCGCAGTAGGAAACCTGCGCACCAGCTCCCTGAAACCTGTCCTCCTTCGAGCACAGCACACCTGTTGAGCCCATTCCTAAAAATAAAATAAAAATCAGCAGATCTCCCTGCTTCTGATGCCTGCCATTGGCTCTGCTGAGCCCAGTAGTAATGCCACAATAACTCGGTGGTACTTAAACCCCTGCACAGACCTTTCCTCGTCTCTCTTTCCCCACACTGGCACGGAAGCTTTGGGGTCTACTGCTGCCAGCACCCGAAAGCGAGTCTCACCCATGGGAGAGGCCTGGCTGCTCTGCCTGCAGGCAGCGAGACGTCAGCGATCTCCCGCTGATAAAGGCCCTGACTGAATGGCAGTGCTGCAACAGGCACAGCGATTTCTAAGAGCTGATCGTCCAAACAGCCATTTATGTAGGCAGAGAAATCGCACGTACAGTCAGGATTCATAAACAGCAGAATTAAGTTCACATAGCAACATCCCAGCCTTCTTCCACAGCAATTTTCTGCTTCTCAAATCTCGGTGCCCTTTTATTTCTAGGCAGACAGGCTTTTAGAAATTCTTTAGCTGTTCCTTACAGGAAGGAAAACCTAAAACACGTGAACCAACTAGAAAGCCCCAACAGTGGGCCAGAAGAGAGCCGACAGATCATTTGGGAGGCGTGAACCCCTCCGATTCACCTTGGTAAGCTATCAGTCCTGAGCAGGGAGACAGAGGTGCAGCTGTAATTACTGCAGTGACTTCATTTTGCAGGTGAGGAGGGGTTACGGTCTCAGCACACCCCAGGGCTGTGCCTGCTGGATGCTGTTACCTCCTGCCCTCTGAAGCGAGCCCCAAGGCCCCAGCACGGTCACTGGGAGCTGCTGGCCACGTAAAGGAACTGGCTGGGATAATTTCCGAGCAGACACACGGATACCTTCCAGCTCCCTCCCGGCTTCTCCCCTCCTGTGCGCGCACAAGTAACCCAAGTTAATGGAGCGGCTCTCTGTCCCCCTCTGCTGATAGGACCACGAGGACCAAAAAAACCTCCTGGAAGGAGGTAATTAAGGAAGCCGTGGCCTTCGGGGCACGTGCCACACAGCTCCTGCTTTGGGGCTCCTCGGGAAGCCAAAGGCTGGGCTCCTGCTCCCAAGGACCACGCCAGCCGCTCCGCTCCGCCTGCCCCCAGCGCCCCATGAAAGGCAAGGAGCTGCGCACAGCCTGAAAGCCATTTATTTCCCCTTGTGGGCAACGAGCAGTGCTGCCCACCTCGCCCTGCGCCCCAGGGGCTGTCCCAGACCCATCTGCAGGGCTGGAGGCAGCGATCGCAGCCAGGCAGCCCTCCGGAGCAGGAGGAAACTTCTCTCCCTCCATGAGTGCATGGTGGCAGATAAGCCACCGAGCGAGCACAGCCCAGACCGAGATTGCATTCCTCCTCCTCCTTTGTTGAGGTGCGAGCTCGCACACCGCCAGCTCGCTCTCAATTAAATGTCCTCGCTTGGGTGCTGCAATTCTCCTGCTGCCTCCCCGAGCGAGCGAGGAAGCCGCGGACAGAAGCCCCGCAGCTCTCACCTCCAGTTAACCCGGTGGCGATGGGCAGGAGAGCCTGGCAGCCCTCCACCCGCAAGCAGCGGAGGTGGGAAGGGAAGGGAACGAAGGGGAACGAGGGGGCTGGAGACCGAGAGACCCCTTACGGGGGGCAGCGGCACCCCCACCCCGGCTGGCTGGGATGCGGGGCTGGGAGCGGTCCCGCACGGGATGCTCCGGGCTGAGCACAGCGAGGAGAGCAGCGGCCAGGCTGCAGCTCCCCAGCTCCCCTCCCCGCTAGTTCAAAAAAAAAAAAAAAAAAAAAGGGCCAGAAAAGGGCCGAACGTTACCATTTTTGGACATGACTCGGCGCCAGCCCTGCCCTAGCAGCCCCCAGCGCTCAGCCCGCCGCCGGGGCCGGGTCCCCCCGGGGTGCACCCTATTTTTTTGGGGGGGCTGCCCGGTGCCCCCCGGTGCCCCCCGGTGCCCACCTTCCGCTGCTGCTTCTCCCAGGCGGGGTCGAGCAGCAGGTCGCGGTCCCAGTCCTCCTCCGGCTGCATGTAGTCGTTGGTCTGCTGCGGGTCGTAGTGATCCATGGCGGCAGGCAGCCCTCCGTCCCTCGTCTGTCCGTCTGTCTGTCCGTCCGTCTCACCCGTCTGTCCGTGCGTCCTCCCCCCCCCCTGCCGCCCCGCCCCGCCCCGTCCCGGCTCTGCCGCTGTGCCCGGCCCGCGGCCGCTCAGCCCCGAGCAGGCGGCGGCGGCGCCCGCTCCCTCCCCCCCCTCCGCCTCCCTCCCCCCCCTCCGCCTCCCTCCCTCCCCTCCGCCTCCGGCCGCGCGCGCCGCACCGCGGGGGCGGGACCAGACGCCGCGCCCCGCCCCCCTCCCGCCCCCGCCCGCTTCTCATTGGTCGACCCCGCAGGCGGCGCGCCGCTCATTGCGCCTCCCGCCCGTCCGTCACGCTCCCGCGGCCCCGCCCCGCGCCCCCCCCGAGGCTGAGGGAGCGGCGGGGTAGGGCGGGCAAGATGGCGGCCGGGGGCGGCCGGGCGGCGGTAGCCGCGGTGCCATCCGCGGGGATGTGCCTCAGCTGCCGCCGCCGGCAGCCCTCCTCCCTGTATCGGCCTCTAGACACAGAGTACAATATGTAATGCACAACCACACACAACGTAAAGAAATAAAGAATTGCGATATCACTGCATTAAAACATAAAGAAATAAAAATTTGCGATATTTCTGGCTGTTTGAGCCCCTCCTCACTGCCCCTCACGTTCACGCCTCCCGCTCCTCGCCTCTCCCAATCCCTCCCTGCGTTTCTGGGAAGTGCCGCAATTTTTCACTAATCCCGACCCTTAGATCCTCAAGGGCTCCGTAACAAAACTCTTGGCCGCAGTTTGCGAACTTACGGGCAGCAGCGTGGGGGGCGGAAAGGAAAATAAATGTCGCTTCTGGACTTGGGACGCTTCCCGGCCCCGCTTGACCCGCTGCCCTGGTGCGGAACCGTACCGGCGACACCACAGGAGCGCAGCGATGCTCCCGGGGGGTGCCTGTAAGCACAGCAGCACCCCACTTTTCCTCCTGTAGCCTCCTAAAGCTCTCTGTGTGATGTTAATGCCGACCTCCTTGGGGATCCTTCAAACCTCGCTGGACCAAACAGGGCTCCAGCGAGGTCCTTCTGATCCGACAAAAGGGGAGCGGGTGCTCCTAGGGCAGTGGGAACAGTCGGACCCACCTCCTACCCCTTCAGATGAAGGAGCCCAAGGACACTCGGGTAGCTCTGCTCGCTGCTCTTTTGCTTAACACATCGGCTACAGGTCCAAGCTTCCCTGGGGAGATAGCTGTTCCCTTGCCAGGAGCATCCATAAGCTCCTGTAGGAGGCCCAGCAGGTGAGCTGGGTCACTGCACAGCAGCACACAAAGCCGTGTGGAAGTGGTCTGCCCTTTCTGGGGAGACTCACGGCCAAGTTTCAGCTTTTATGTCCTGCAGGTATTCAAAACCATTGTAGCTCTGTGACTTAGCACTTAAATTTGAACTGCGTGTTGGACTCTCACAGTTAAGATCTCAACAAATTAACACTCGCATCATTCTTACCCTCCCAGCCCAGGACATGTTACCAGTAAGAACTCGGCACCTCTGAAATGCAGACATTTATCTGGTGGAATTTAGGGGGCTATAGCATGCCGTGGTGGATGTGAGGAAGGAAGCTGTCTCATGGCCAGAGATTGGGTAAAATCTATGCTTTTAAGAAGTGTCATGGAATAACAGTGACAATACTCATTATCCAGGGCTCATTTGATGTAAATGAGACAAACAAATGCACACAAAGGCAGGGATACTGTGTTTTGGGGAAGAGGAAAGAAGGGGCCTGGTAAGGTACAAGACCTCATATCTCCCTATCAGGGCCTCTCCACCTGAGTTGTGTTCCTCTTCTACCCTGCCCTGTCCTCCCCTTCTTCAGTTCTCTTTCCCTGTACTTCCCATTTGGCTGAACTTCCAAAATTGGCTCCCTGGCCCTGCACCCCAGAGCCAATGTAGCTGCTGGGACAACTTCTTCTCCAGGTACTCGTGCCATCTCCTCCTGCTGACTCGGTGTCAGCTGTGCTTGTTCAGAGCAGAAGATTTAAGGTTAAACTGACTTACAACAGCTGTTTTCATACTGCAAATGGGTGTAATTTTCTAATATTGTTTGAAGTGTCAATGTGTTAGCTCATCCTATAAGGACACTGATTTTACTTTTCCAACAGAAGAGTCCCTTGATTGCTCTCTTTGCTTTCACAGTGTCACTTGAAGGATGGGATCGGGAATTATACATCTGCTCCCATGCCCTTGTTATTATGTACCCACTGTATCTACTTGTATCCTGAAAGATTAATCGAGTGCATTACAACGTTGCTTGTATACTTATTTGCCTCTGCTTCCTCCCATTCAGCCCCGCAGAGGAAGGAGCTTGCTGCTCAGACACGCACGGGAGCATCACGTGCCAGCAAAGCAGGCTCGGCTCAGGCAGCTGCCAAGCTGGTTCTGCAGAGGGATGTAGGGAGTAAAATCAGACAACGGGTACCTAACCTACAGTCAGCAAAATGACCACCTCAGTGGGGTCAGCATCCTTGTGTTAAGGTGTGGGCACAGTGACCTCCAGTTGCTTGTGGTAAGGGCTTCCTTTTTTTCCATGTTTTACCTGTTCATTGTCCTGTAGTGAGGGGCTGAGGACTTGTTTGCTCACACCTTTTGTTTTCCTGTGTCAGTCTGAAACGGTGTCCCATGTCATGGTCCTTGCACAGTTCTGTGATATGGCCCAAATGATAAGGAGACTCAGGGAAGGGCCAGAGATGCTAAAGACAAGAGCATCTGTCTTCAGGCAGATCAAGCCTGTGCCTCCCCCAAGGCCAAGGCAGAGGGAAAACAAGAGAGCCTCCTTATTTCTGGACACCGAGGGTGAAATCCAGGCTGGCTCACCCCTGGTGCCACGTAGCTGAACACTCAGCTTTGAGTCTGTTCTCACTCTGTCTCTGCAGAGCTTGCCGGAGGACTTGCCCGTTGCCTGCAGATGTGAGATCAGGAATTTGCTGCTGCTCTTGTTTCCAGTGTGCCAAAACCAGCCATGGAGCGATCATGACAGGCTTTGGAGTGAAGTCCTCTGAAAGGGAGCAGCAGCAAGATGGCAGCAGAAAGGCAAGCACAGGGATTAGCCGCTTTCCAGCTCCACCCTTGCCCTCACAGAAAATCTTTTCTCATGAGAGAATCATTGAGCTCTCAGACCTATCATTATTTAGCCCCAGCTTAAAAACTTCGCTTAAAGATCCCTTCCCTTCTCTTTGATGTTCTCTGTAATTGAAAGCCTGCAATTCTCTAGCACAAAGCTTGAAAAAAAGTAGTGCTCCCTCATCTGTGGCTACCACCAATGCAGTGGTACCCTCAGGCTGTTTTCCAGCAGAACCCCCCTCCATCTAGAGCCAGAGAGGACTTTCCAGGAAGATGGTCAACAACCCTCTCACTTCTGAGGAGGAGAGCAGCTCCCCCACCATGCTTTAGCCACAGTGAGCTGCACCAGCAGCCCTCCCTCCTGGCCCTGCCACCAACCTGTGAACTTAAGCCTTGGCCAGAGCAGTGATACAGAGTGATACAGCACCATCATGCCATCTGCCACCAGTCTGGGACACACTGGGTCCCTTCAGTTAGTTACTACATTTAGGGCATGCAACAGTAGATTATGGTTGTTGCAACAGTATGTCAGTTATCCCCACCTGACCAAAACCACCACCACTCTCAGGTGTTTTAAGAGAGGTGCTTTGGGAATGCCTGCTGAGGTTCCCAGTGCTGTTTTACCAGTCTGTACTGGGCTGGAGCCCCCAACTTTGCAGAAGAAGGGCATCTCTAGGGGAGACTTCAAGTGAATGCTGGGCCTGCCAAGGGGATTACCAGAGAGCTCACAGCTCACTCAAGTGATGCAGCCCCTGGGAGCTGGTATAAGACCTGACTGTGCACATGGCTTACCGTGTTTGGTCCCTACATGATGCAGGCCTGTAGAGGAAACCACAGAGGACAATGGACAGTGGTGCACACGTACAGCAGTGCCACTTGCAGGACATGAGGACTCCATCTTCCATTCCCCTTGGCATTTGTAAGGCTGTAGCTGGAGGGCTGTCTGGCTTCGGGTGCCTGCTTGTAAGATCCACACCAGTTGGAGAGAGTCCAAAGGAGAAGTAACAAGAAGGCTCAGAGGTCTAGGAAACCTGACCTTTGTGAGGAGACTGGGAGAACTCAACTTGTTTAGTCTAGGGCAGAAAAAAATGAAGTGAGACACAGTAGCAGACCTCAAATATGTGAAAGTTTACCGAAAAGTGGAAGTCAGTAAACAATTTGCCCTAGCTGCTACAGAACCTGCTAATGGTCAGGCTAGTGAAGCACTCAAGCACACCACCAAAGAAGGCTGCTCAATCTTCACTGCTGGAGGCTTTAAAGAACAGGTAAAGGACCTATAAGAGGTTGAACTTTTAGGATAGGTCAACAGATCCTGCTGTGGGCCCAGAGGATGAATGTTATGTCACCTTCCAGGATCACCTTCAGCTCTGTTTCATAGCCCTGCAGCACAGTCTGCTTCAGAGGGCAAGACAACACCATGAAGAAACATGACAAGGTTGTAAAGAGACTAGTGATGGAAGAAAAGCAAATACAGCTGCCGGGAAAAGGCAGGGATGTGAAATGTAAAAGCAGACGCATGGAACATGACCTTGATGGTCCCATCAACACACCCATGTGTGAAACATATTGCAGCACAACAGCAGCTGGAACTCAAGGCAGCTGAGAGGTAACTAGGGTAAAAGGGGCTGGGGGAAAAAAAAACACAACAACAACAAAAACACAAAACACCACACATTTATGTTGACATAAACTGCTTCAAATCCACTTTCTGACAAAGAAAGATGCAGCTCTCCTGCATCATGGCCAACAGCAAAAATCACCATCACTATTCCAGATGCTGAGACAAGATGCTTCACTCCTGGTTTGACTTTCAAACATGACTTTCGTGGCCTTTCCGCCTCATCATGTTTTTAGCATAAATTGTCTATTTCAGTAGCGAGACAGGTCACAGTGACATTGGACTCCTGGCAGCAATCTATACATATAATCAGCACTTGGGTATGGAGCCACAACAACAGATAGTTCACAAGGAGCTGAGAAAATACAGATCTGTATGATTGAAGGGACCCCACACCCTCATCATCAATGCTCCCATATGACATGAGTGCTCTTAAAACTGGGGTTATTAAATGTTACCTGTGGTCTTCAGGATACCAGTCAGGGCTCCTGTAGCATTATCTAGTGCTTGAAGGCTGCCCTGGGAGATCGGGGAAAAACAGCTAAGCTGCAGATTTTTGGTGTCTTCTGTGCTGTGCCAAGCCGCCCACAGTCACCAGCAACAGAAGTGGCATAGCTAAGCACAGTGTGTTGTGGAGGAAGAGCTCATTCTTCTTAGAAAAACAGTTGGTGCAGCTGGAAAACACACCAAAAGCCTCTCAGACACAGCAGCTTTTTCTCAGGGTGGCCCAGCAGTGAGCGGGGAACCCGATGCTGAGTCAGCAAGGCTGGGCTCCACATTCAGATATGCATCAGAGGTGGAGCAGGCCCCATCAGCTACACTGAAACCCACTGTGCCATTAACTTGCCTTCCTAAAGGACACTTGGTCAAGCCCAAAGTTCTCCATCCCATGAGGATGGACAGCTAAGGGCTTTGCTTGAAGGAACCATTTCATCCTGCTCCTCCAGCCGGTGTGGGGAGCAGCTGGGCAGCCAGCAGCCTGCCTACTTCCACAGGGCAGATTAAGCTTCTGTGCTCCAAAAGCAAAAGCTGCTGTGTAGCAGCTGCTGTGGGTTATGTATACTTCCACACAAAAAGTCATCCTGTGTGCGTTATGCTTTTCTCCTAACTGGCTCACTCTCCCTGTTAGTTTTTTCCTTGGTACAACAGTGCAGAGCCACCCCAAATAAAACCACACAGTGCAAAGTTACCTCCTACATCAGAGAGCTTCTTATTCAGGAAGCAGCAGCAAACCCCACATCCTCACACTCGCAGTAGCTCTACCACCAGGAGGAGGATACTCGTGGAGCAACATGTCGGATAGTGTAAAATGGAGCTTGGAGAAGACGAGCAGCAAGTGAGGAGGTGCTGACGGGCAGCACACAGCAGGGACAGCAAGCGAACCAGCTAAGCCAATCTCCCCAGCTTCCTTTAATCTCTTCTCTAGTAGGATTTCCCCCTCCTCACCATCGTCTCACATGATGCACACCTGTGACCCTGCCTGTGACAGGAGGCTGCAGACCAGCAGTGTGAGCCCAGGGCTCCCTGCAGTGTTTTGTGTCTGCTGTTTTTTTTTTCTGAGCAATGCTTACCTGTTTGTGCCTTCCCTCCAAGCCTATCACGAACCTAACCAACCTACCGTAACCCCCAGCATCCCAACCTCATCCTTCCACAGCGCAGCAGTGAAAAAGGGCTCAGTGGCTTCTGCTTTCAGCTGACCAGGAGCAGCCTGGCCGCAGGCTGCCTGGTGGGGAGACCAGCTCTGGGAAGCACAGGGCACATGGGCATTTTAGAGAGACAATAACCTGCCATGGCTGATAGCAAACTCACCTTAGAGCCAGTTACACTGTTATAGTCATGAAATCAGGGTGTTTTAAGCATAGGAGCTGCTGCACCTCAGTTTTTTGTTGCCCCTGCACCCAAGGTCCAGGGCAGCAGGTCACTCAGTGACAGCAGGGCAGCTCCAGGGGTGTGGTGGGAGCCCCCTTGCAGACAGAAAGGCTCTGACCCTTCCTCCATCTCAGCATTTTGGTGACGTGCATCCTGGCATGTCTTCTTTCTGACCAACAGCCCCAGAAAGCTGACCCCATGCAGGTATCACTGCTGCAAGGAGGGAGGGCATCCTCATCTGGGCTACAGAGAGATGACAAGAACGTGCTGTGAGGTCAGTGTGCTGGCCTCTGCCTCCTAATTACTCATCTCTAGCTTTTTTTTTTTTTTCTTTTTTTCTTTTTTAATGACCTCATCTCATAAGGTATTTTCACTCCAGTAATTCCTGTGATGATTCCTGAGCTTGCAGGTATTTGGAAGCAGAGTTACAGATGGGGCCAGCAGAAAGCCTCCCACAGCTGATGGCAGCGCACAAGCCTTGTGGCTGAAGGCCTCGAGGATTTGAGCTAACCAAGTAGGAGGCTCAGGAAGGTTTTTTGTATGGTTGTGGTAAAGAGCCACAGGCACTCTCAGCCCTCACTCATAAGGTGGAGCTCAACAAGCATCTTGCAGGTACTGTAAGGGTTTTGAAAAGCAGAGAGGGCACTAAAAGCCTGCAAAGACAAATAAAGTATCCTGGTCTTATTGCAGGACTGAGCAGATCTGGGGCTGAGGTGGCACTATCCCATTGCTCTGGCTGTCCCTCTGACACCCCATGTCTCTGGGACAGCCTCTGCACCAGTGCTGCAGCCTGGCAGAGAGGAACTGGAAATGCCAAGATGCTGTGGGTTTGTGAATTACCCTGATTACTTCTTATGAGGTCTTGTTCCAGGTGCTTCTCTGTCATAGGTGAACACAGGTGGTTCCCGAGATGCCCTGTGGGTGACAGCCCCAGATTATAACCTCTCTTTCTCTATGGCAACACCCACATAAAAGGAAAACCCTTGTGGCATAGCCTGCCTGTCTGTTTATAAAGGCAGTTAGATCATTTTTGAAAGGTGAGTCGGTTCTGAAAGGACAGGTCTGTGGAAAAATAATGTTTAAAAATCCATGTAAAATGAATTGACAATATTGGTCACAAAATACAGTGAAATATATTCCTTTCTTCTGCAGAACTAGAGAAAGCAAATCATTGCAACTATGATGTGTCCTAATGCTCATGACAGTCTCAGGTGCAGAACCGGAATGCTGCTCTCAGATACACACTTCCAGTTCTCCACTGATAGATGTCCACCTACAGCCAATGAAGCATACTTTAATTCCTCTCTGTTTCTCTCAGATCCAAAGCACCTGAAGTACTTAGGTACTGGTGCTCTACAGAATAATGGAAATGGAAAGCAATAAAGTGTGAATATTTGACTAAGTACCTAAGGGAACTTGGATGCAAATTATTCATTTGCAAACTGCTGCCAAGCCAGTGCCAAATTCAGCCCAAGTACTGCACAAATGCAAACTTGGCCGGTGCAGGGTTTTTGCTGGGGAGTTCGGGTTCAGTTCTGGCCTAACAGCACCCCTTTGGGGCACCCTGTGCTCCTTGCTTTCTTAGCAGTCAGAGCTGTGAAACGATTTTCATTGTAGCTCTGTGCATGTTCTCTGTTCCACACACTCATAACTTCTGAACCATGCAGCTTTCCAGACTCACATCTTCATTCAAGCAGGATTTTCTGCTAAGCCAAAGAAACAAGCAAATACCCCCATTCACTACTTTGGATTCCTAAGCCGCCGTTCTTTGAATGACAGGCAATGCAATGAATGCACAGTTAATGTAGTAGAAAAGAAATGTAAGTATTTCTCCATCCCTTGAATGAAGGCTCCATTCTGGATTTTAAAAGGTGCTCCTTGTACTGAGTTCAGTTTAATGCCACTGCTTGACTTGAGTGAGAGAAAAGGGGAGAATATATGAATTTAAGGTTAGGGAATATCTCTCTGTAACATACTCAAAGAGCGTCTGCTAATAGTTGGCAGAGCCCATCGCAGCTCCTGATGTGGTGGCATCCACGTGCATGTCCCCTCAGCCCAAGGCTGGGGCCCAGGGCTGCTGGAGCAGGCTGCGTGGGTCTCACTGAACACATAAATAACCTCACCCCTCTCCAATGCTGTTTCATTAAAGCAGCAAATTAGCCACAAGGTACGTTGCTTTAGCTAAAAATAAAATGTAAATAACAGGGGGTTGTCTGCAGACGTCTGGTCTCCGTGCGTGACACCTGAGATCCCTTCAAGGCAAAAACAGCGGAGGGCACAGGGCTCCCTGCTTTCTCCGTGCTTTCGTGGTTTGTTTTCTCTGGACATTTGTCAGCACTGTGCAGTTGCTGCGTTTCCTCCCCAGGGCCAGTTTCCTTGTTTGCCCAGGTTTTTCAAGCGGTTCTGGGGCGAGAAAGCCCAGCCCCTGCTGTGTGACCACCAGGAGAGGCACGTCCCGGCCCAGCCATGCAGGATCTTCTGCGGCACGGCCCGGGCCAGCCATCACCCTGCTGGTACCTGCACTTTTTTGGCACCACAGCGATGGCACAACATCTCTTCTGCTGCCAGCTGGTCTGGAACAAGCCCCCCGACCCTTCTTATTTTGCAGCACATCCCATCTCGGCGCGGTTGCACCCCAGCCCTTGGGCACTCTCTGGGAGTGACTCTCATTTGCGTCATAGCTTTTACACTCCAGTAATGAAAACTTTCACAAGGGAAACAAAACAAAACAAAACAAAAAAGAAAAAAAAAAGAAACACCAAACCACCACACAACAATAGTGGTAATTATGGAAAGAGCAATTAAGAAAAGAGAGAGGGAGAAAGAGGACCTGGGCACAGTCCAAATTGTGTGTAACCAGCAGCAAAATTACCATTCCCTTGAACGGGCCTGAGGTTGGCATCTTCCCATCCCCGAGCAAAGCAGCAGACGAGGCACACCTGGGCTTACAGTAGCGTTCTCTCTTCTACCTGCTTATCTGTAGTTTAGCATTTATATACACAAAATACAGCCCATCCAGCAGGTTTCGGGGAACATATGCACAGCGTATTGGGTGCATCCAGGACACCCCGGGAGGAAAAAAAAAGGCTCCAAGAGCTTCTGAAACATCAACAGACCTCAGCTCTGCCAGAGCGGCGGTGGGAGGAAATTAGAGATGGGTGCAAGCGGCTGGAAAATTCCTGCTGCCTTCCTCTGGCCTGGTTCAGCAGCAGTACGGATCTCTGGCCAGCAAACTCGTCCCTCCTGAAGGATGAGCTGTTTCCATTGAGTGCAGCGCTCCCACAAGCAGCCCAGAAACCCCCAGCCCCCCGTGGCTACCGCTGGTGTCGTTGTTTCAAAGGGAGGACTGCGTTATCCCCTGAAGACAGCCGCAGGCTTGGCATGCTGGCACTCTCTTAGGTTTGCACCATCCCTGTTATTAGGCAGAAGATGACATTTGCACCAACCTGGTCCCAGCGTGAGGCTCTGTTTTCAGATGGGGCTGGGAAGAGAAGGAACAGGGCCAGTTTCCGCCTTCCACTTCCCTTGTGAGAACAGAAGCAGCAGTCACTCCACCCTCAGCCCTGGTGAGAAAAATCAGGTCCCATTTTTTACTCTTTACAGACACATCTTGCTCCTTCCAGCACCAGCAGGGAGGCTTGGGAAGAGCTACAGCTGCAGGGTGCTGCCCTCGGAGAGGATGGGCATGCACACAGGCTGCCAGGTTGGGGGGACTGGCTGGGGGGACTGGCTGGTGGGGAGCCCTGGGTGCTGCCTGCCCCTGGTTTGCTGAAAAACAGCCACATCACCTCCTGGGGCTGTAGTGTAAGAAGGCATTAGGAGCTCGAGTCTTGTTCTGCTTTAATGTTTATGAAATTTCAGGACTGTTTTTTCTGCAGACCATCAGGAACCCGCCACCCTTCAGTATCGCAGGGTAATTTAGGTTGGAAGGGACCCCTGGAGGACATCTGCTCAAGGCAGGGCCAATTTGCTCAGGTTTCTCAGTCCAAAAAAGCATGATTCCACTAACAACTTCTTATTCATCCTATCTGCTGGCTTGAGAGACTGGACTGTGTTTTTACCACGTTTTTAGTCACGCTAGCAATGCAAAAACCACTGCAGCTCTGCCCAGCTGAGGAGTCAGGTTCTGTTTTCCCTCCTCCTGGTTTATATAAAAACGGGAATTGGTAAGGGCCCAAACTGTCCTCAGCTACACCAAAACAATGGGCTTTGTTCTGGGAATAAGCAAGTCACTCTGAACCTCATTATGCTACCTCTAGTGGCCCCATTGTCTCTGATAACAAACTCCCGGGCTATTATTAAAAAAAAAAAAAAAAAAAGGAAAAAAACAAACAAACATGTTCTGAGTGCCTCACAAAGGACAAGGTCTTTCAATTAAAAAAATATATTTATTGTCTGAAAAACGCTATCTGCTATAGCACAACCTGATAACAGCCCAACTGGCATAGCACTGATAACCTCTTCTTGTGGCACCTGGGTTTTGCCCTGGAGATCTCCTGGCCAAACCAAAAGGGTACATGGGTCTGCACTGCCCTGAGGCCAGGAGAGCTTGTGCTCCTTCCTTCACAGCCCTCTGGTCTTGCCAAGGGTCCTGTGCCTTGTAACAGCTTTCACTGGAACCCATGGGCTAGCAAGGGGAGCTGTGGTATCTGGCTTTCACCCAGGCCAGTGCTGGGCAGGGTGAGAAGCATTTTGGCTGAGTACTGAGGCCGGGCAAAAAGAAATGCAGGAAGGAGAAGTTGTAAAGAACCAGAGAAATAACGCAGCAGGGCCATCAGGTGATGTATTCCCAGTGGGAAGCTTAGTGGGTTTTAGCACCCTGTTTTCACAAATCAAGTCCTCACTCCTCTATGGAAAGTTATAAGTGTGGGAAAAGCCTCTGCTCTCTTCAGAAGAAAATTCCTTACCCTCAGTGTCTCAAGCAGGACCTGGGTCTCCTCTGAGTGCCCGAGAGGTGACTGTCTCCCACCAGCGTGAGACATGGTGGCCACCCATCCTGCTGGTGGTCCTGTAAAAGGGGTAAATGGGACCAGCTTCCAGTGCTGGAAACATGCAGGGAGAGTGGAGTGAGGGAGGGAAGCAGGAGGGGTCTGATGGAAGATTAAGCATGGAGCCTGCAGAGACACTGTCTGAAGCGACATGTCGGGAGAAGCTGGGGACCACACAGGCTTCCTGCAGCCCTACGAGGCGTTCCCAGCCAGGCACTGAAAGGGGTGCAGAGAGAACAGCTGGGTTTTAACGCTTGGTGTGCCTGTATTTTATACAAAAGTGTAGCATTTTCCTCCTTGCTTGTAGAGGAAACAAGTTGTCTTAGAGCGAAGATTTAAATGATTGAAAAATCACTGCTGGGCAAACTTGGTGGGTGTCTGGTAAGAGGCAAACGATCTGTTTTGATATCAAAACGTCTCCCCACTGTATTTTAAGAGGCATAGAGGCTGCTACTTTCAGGAAAAATTGCCTGAGGGAAATTACAAACAACTGATAGATTGAAAGGCTTATGTCAAAATCCTCCCTCGCTCTCACCCAACTCAATGTCAGTGAAAGGTCAAAAATAGGGATGACAAAAACTGAGGGTCTCTAAAGACCTTGGATTTTGTCACTTTGCCCTACAGTCAGCAGATTCAAGTCTCCAGTCAAGTGTTTCTAAAATTGATGTCGTGGTGATGTCAATAAAATCCTCCAAAGCACAAAATAGGACACACTTGAGCAAGCAGGCAGATTTCCAAACAGTCTGGCCTATTTACATCATTTCCTCCTCATAATTCACCCTGTGTGCTATACCTCTTACTTGCCCATCTCTGGCTTCCTTTAGATAAGAGGGAAATTCTTCTTGTATCACATGAACTTCTTCAGTTCTATCACAAATCTCTCAGATAAGAGGCTCGTGTGAAGCAATCCTTGCTGTCCTCGCATTCCAGTCCTCCAGCAGCAGAGCATGGAGCTTTTCCACCTTATAAGGACGTTCAAAAGGTGCTGCAATTGCTTTCAAAGGTTTCTCAGTATTGCAGAAAGAAACCTGGTACCTGCCATCCTGAACTAGCTGGCATTCCTGGGATGCTGTTTTGTGTGCTTGAGCAAAAAGCATTTGGGAGGCTATGTTAGAAACCTTTTATTTTTGCAGAAAATTTGTTGTCCCTCTCCCAGCCTAAGCTGGCTCTGCCCTGCTGTCAAGGCAGCATCAGAAAGTTTCTGCAGCAAATCAGAAATTTGCATTCATAGATGGGAATTCAGGGTCCCCGGTCTGTTCTCCTCTCCGATCTTTGAACTCCAGGCTCTGGGTGCACGTCTGTCACTGCTGCCTAAAACCCAGCCAAGCTAATGTGCTTCTATTTATAAAATTCCCTCGAATGTTCCTTTTTACACTACATGTGAGGAAAAGTAGAATGTAAACATATTAACAAAATAAGCACTGGCATTTAAAATGAAGCAAAGAAACCAGGTTCTCTACCTTCCTCTTTCTGCAAAGCAAGAAGTGTCCCAGGAAACACTGCGTGGCCTATGTTGTATACAGCCCAGGCTGCCTGTCAGGCTTCCATGCAACACAACGGACTCTTTAAAATATATCAAATACGTACTTTAGCTGTGCGGTCATTTGACTTTGAAAAAAAAGTTTTGAAAACAAAGGACTGGGGAGGATGGGAAAGGCTCCCTTTTGGCAGCCCAGTTGAACGCCCAGACTGCAATGATGAGTGATGCTCCATGGACCATTTCATTGAAGGCCATGCTGTTTTACAAAGCTTCCTATTTCTCACAAGCCTCCGTGCTCATGGCATGGAAAGCCCAAGGGCAGAGCCACAGCGGTGCCAGGCGCCTCTTCCACTGCAGCACCAGCATCAGGCTGTGCTGTGCTGGGCTGCAGGAGCTCAGTCCTGCTCCCTGCATTCTCCTCCCAGCCCCCCTGCGATGGGGCTGCTGCTTTCAAGATGGGGCAGAGTAATGGTGCCAGAGCTTCTCCATTATCCCCAGTTTCCTTGGTCATCTTCTCATGCTCTGAAATCAGACCAAGGAGGCACTTTTTTGGGTTGTACTGCTGAGAAGACCAAGCCAAGGAATTCACTTCCCACAGGGACTGGCTCTGCGGTGTTGTTCCTGTCAGACCTTCCCCGTGCAGAGAGGTCCCCAGGGCAGGAGTGAAAGATGGAGAGCAATGAGGAAAGCTTGGTGTCTTGGCCACAAAGAGAGAACCATGTCCCTGTGCAGTGCCCTCACCCCAGCCCTGGGGGTGCAGGAGTGTCCCCCTGTGGGCAGGGGACCTGCCACGCCGTCCCCTGCAGCCCAGCAAAGCTGATGTGGTCAGGGTTTCATGGTGTGTCCAGCTTCCACAGCATCAGCCAGGAGCGATGCCAGAAGCCACATAGGTTATTTTTAATTAAAGCAACAACAGAGAAGGACTCATGATATTGTTCCTGAATGAGAACTATTTAAGGGAATAAATCATCGCCATGGAAACGGGGAGCTTTGCCAGAGAGCAGCAGGAAATGAAGTTCAGCAAGAGATACCCGAGGAATTTTCAGCCATGCTGGTAGCAGTAGCTGCTCCTCTTGGGGTTGCATCATTGGGCCAGGGGACCCCAAACTGCCTTCCTGAGCCCACTGAGCCCGAGGGAGCTGGCTGCCTGCACTTGTGGTAGGTGTAGCATGTCTGCACGGTGACTCACCGGTGCGGCACACGCCTGGTGAGGGACCAGAGGAAGAACAGAGCCTGCAATAGATGCTTCAAATGGGATTTGGGAAGTAAAATTAACTACATGGGGATTAGAGCAAAATGAACTCCAGGGGCTTGAAAGACTTCAAATGTGTTATCAGCCTGGATGCTTCCTTATGTCCTGATTAGGTCCAAAGGCCTGTTCTTTATCTCAAAGTCCTAGAGAAGCAAGGACAAAAGCTTAGCTAAAAGGCAACAATCTCTTCTTCACCCCACTTAGGCATTCCCTGTGTTCCCTGCAGTCGTCCTACCACTGTAGGGAAATTATGGACACCCCATTCTTGGCTGTTGCAATCACTCAACAAAAATAAGTCTCCTAATTTCATAGGGTGGCTTACACAGCTCTCACAAACTTATCAGCACCTAGCTTTCCTCCCTGAGCAGTCAGGGAGGCTGCCTCCTGAGCAGATCTGTTCACTTGATATATTTTCAGCCTTCTGTGAGTCATTTCCATACTCAGGAGTCCAACCTGAGCAGCTGTCAGCTCCACTGCATCTGAAGCCAGGTGGGATGTACGGGCAGCTGCTTCCTGTTGTTCTTTGTTGGGTGCTCCTCGGTGCAATTCCAACCATGGCTGACTGTGCAGGCAGATGCAAAGCTGAAGGGATAGAAAACCCAGAAAAGTAAAATGCAATTGAATAAAACAAGCTGGAGAAGTGGCAGCAGCAGTAGTCCAGGCAATGATAAGGAGGCAAGAAATGTTAGGGAAGACCAAAAGAGAATCACCATCTGTGAGAGAGGAGCCAGCAGTCCCTGTCCTCACTTGAGAGTAAATGCATTACTTATCTGGCCTCCTGAACACTTATCCCAATATTTCGCTGTGTGAAATAAACAAGACAAGATGGACAGGAAACTCCATCACCCCTGCATGAAAGCCAGTCGGTGCTGGGGAGCTCAGAGGTGATCTCTGCTAAGTAGCAGTCACTGCCTGCAGGTCAGCCTGGGGCTCTGCTGTCATTACCGTGTGTCTGCAGACGCCTCGACATCCATCCTGAGAGGCAGTTCCTGGGAACAATGGAAGATGTACTCTGTGGTCAGCACTTTCGTGGGATCTAACGGTGGCTGCAGACACCAGGATTAGTCCTCGGCGGATGACAAGGGCTGCTGTGACCATGTGGATCGAAGTGGGGCTGGGAAACTTGCACCTGAGAAACAGCTGGGATTCATGCAGGGGGGAATGCCCGAATTCAGGGATCTCATCGTGTGTCTCCTCGCCTTTTACGGGAGCACAGCCCCACCAGCACCCTGGAGACACGTCAGCGCCTGCACCGGCCCTCGGGGCAGCTGGGCTGCAGGCATCAGGCCCCAGCCAAGAAGGCAGCAGACCAGACGGAGGCTAATATTACTCTTCCCAGGGGTTCAGTAGGTCACCGCTTCATCCTGTGAGCAACTCTAAATTTCAGGGCAGTGAGAGAATTGTTTATATTGGCTACTTGTACAAATGCTGAAAAAAAAGGGTATTATGGGACTTCTGTTCTTTAATTCCAAAAAGAAATCAAACATGTCTAGACTGTTGCATGCATGTGGCTTTCTTCCAGGCTTCTTCCACCTGGAGCAATAAGCAGGCTGGAAACTCTCCACAAAAGAGTTTTCAACACCCATTTAAAAATGCTCCCACCCCGTGCACACCAGCCAGCACTGACCAGCCAAATCCTATTAGGAGGCGACGTCAGATAGGGAAAAAGATTTCAGGCTCAGGTCAGACAGAGCCGCTGCGGTGTCCCCGCTCTCCTTCTGCACGGGGAGGCTTGGGAAGAGGGCAGTGTGCCTGTGGCAGGGCACAGGCACCACAGGGGGACATTTCTGGGGTGGCTGCAGGAGCAGCAGCCAGGCTCCACCATGCTGGGGCAGATGCTGTTGTTGTCCAGCATCAGCTCATCCCGCAGGATTGCCCCTGCACCCTGCAGACTGTATTAAACAGGGCTGCAGTTCAGGCGGGGGTTGGTTTATTGTCGTTATCGAGTGAACTTGGAAGTGCTGCTGACAGGAGATGTCAGAGCTGCCCGGGGTGAATGACATCTTCCCTCTAGCTGGGAAGCAGCCTGAGCTCGGGCTTTGTTCATGTCAGCTCACTGAGGAGCTGTGGTGGCAGAGCTGGGGGAGGACCAGCAGCTGGAGAAGGCTGAAGCTCATGTTACCATGACTGATGTTGTGCTCAGTCTTCTTGCCAAGGTTTCCAGCCCCCAGTCTTTCATTATTCCTCCTCTCCTCCCCCTCATATAGAAAGGAAGATCCCTCTTAACCCCCTTATTTGTCCAGCAGAGACTGAGACGGGACACCGACATACCTATATACCTGATCAGAGATGGGAGCAACCGTAGGAGCTGGCTCCCAAAAGCTCCACAGTCCTGCTCCCTCCCTTTTGTTAGCAGATCTATGGACCTATCTTCATCTGTTTTCCCTACCTGTCCTCACTCACAAACCCTCAATGCTTTGCCATCACCACCATCACTCATCCTTTCCAGAGCCAACAGAGGCCACAGATGCAGGGCCTGGGCCCGTGAGGAGATGACAGCCAGAAAAATGGGGAGCCCACAGCCTGGCCTAGGCAGCATTTCACAGGGACAGCTAAGAAGCAGAAGTCCTGGAGCTCATACCCTGACGCATAGAAATGCTTTGTGAAGATAACTGACTTTACAATTGCTTTGGTTTTACTGATCAGCTGCCTCTCACACACAGAGGGCCCCATGCTGGGACACGCTGTCTGCAGGCAGCACGAGCTAACCAGCAGGCATGAAGCTGTGGTGGGACATCCAAGAGTGGCCTTGGTATGGTATTCTGGGGTGAAGTAACCACTGTGCTCCTTTCCACATGGTCACCTGAGCTAGAGGATTTTTGCCACCCTTTAACCAAGCACAGTGGAAGCACTAGGTAGGATGCCATGTGTCATATCCAAAGTAGTGCGACCACCCCCATACTGCAGGGCTGTGCTATACTCAGGGCCCTATCGCTGGGCTAACACTGACATGGGTGCCCAGTGAGCAGGCCCCAGTGCAGAGCATGCCACACAACTGGAGGACTGAGGTGATTTCATGGGTGTCCTACCAAAAAAACGTGTCACTGGCCTAGCTGAGAGGTCAGCATTGCTTGTCCCACCACAGCTACAGCTTCAGAGCTCCTGGCTGCACTGTGGGCAAGGACTTCTGTAAGAGGGACAAGGGCCCCAGTTTTCATTTTACTCTAGGTCAAAAAAAAAGTGCAGATTACTGGATTTTTAATTACTAGATTAATTTTCTGGACATGAAGGAAAAGACAAACATTTGAGAGAGGCTTTGAGAAGACCTGGTCTCATAACGATGAAGAGCTTCAGCCCACAACAGCAAGTTCGGTCCCTGTTTGAAACATTGCTTCATGCTGGTGGAATTTCACTACACCAGAGCAGGGTATGAGTACATCTAGATCGCTGGCTAGGAAGCTTTATAAAGCTATAAAACCTGAAATAAACAGAGGGCCGGGGTCAGGCTGGGTCAGCTCCCTGGGGCTGGTGGCTGCTCGGGGAGGGGTGATGAACCAGCAACGCGCTCTGCCTGAGCCCGTGTGGTGCTGGGGTCAGCCTGCAGACAGGGGAGCCACCCGTCACAGCTCCCTGTGACCACAGGGCCACAAGGCCATGGTGTCACAGCTCCCTGCTGCTCACAGGGGTGCTGAGTAGCAGAAGGGGCTGGCCAAGGCAGAACCAGGAGTCCTTTGGCTCCTGCCACCTGAGCTTGTCCTCCTTGTGTGAAGGCCCAGCTCCTCCACTGAGACAGAGGCCGCCCAGCCTGATGGCAGCTGGGCTCTGACACAGGAGGAGGAGGAGGATGCGGTGTCAGAGCGCAGGTGGCATGCACAGGAGCTGGCGTTCCCCATCTGGCACAGCCAACAGCTCTTGGGCGGGTGGATAACACCACGGGCACACAGCTACGCTGCGCCCCATCAGCTACTCATATATAATGCAGGACGGGTGTGGTGACATGCTTTAAGTCCTGTATAAGAATCTGAGGTACATAGAAGGTTACTGAGTACTTTGATGGGTATCCCAGCCTGCTGTCCCTGTGGCATCCTCACAGTTTGCACCAGCCCTAGCCCTCAGGTCAGCATCGCTGTGCTACCACTGTGATCTTCCGTGGCTAGGAACAACCTGGACAGAAAGCAGCAAGGTAATTAGGATCTTCTTCAAAAAATGATTTCTTTGGGAACCCGAGTAATTTGATCAGATACTTCCATTTTCTTCCACCTAATGGCCAGGGCAAAACATGCTGCTTCCTTCACCAGCAGGATATGGTATTGTTAACATTCTGTGAGTTATAAAAGGATGGATGAGTGATACCTATAATTTTATTTCATTTCCTGCATGAAAAAAATAATTAGATTTATTTAAGAAAAGAAGAACAACTGAGGCATTATTCATCATGGAGCACTCTACTAGGAAACATTACTGAGCTAAGGAGAAAAAGCCAAGCCCCAGAGTCAGCTCTTTGTGTTAAAGTAATAAAATTTCTCCACGAACATTTATAGATCTCTCACTAATGCTAATTCAGCCTCTTCCTCTGTTTGTGCAACGATGAATTCCCTGACAGATTAAACCAACTCCCCCATCATGAGAAGGGAACTCTGTCCAGCTCGGTTTGCTGAAGGTGGTCAGGCACCACCTTAACATCCAACTTTCTGCAGAAAAATGTTGAGCTGCTACTATTCTGAGATAAACAACAAATGCTGTAATATCATTAGCAAACATCACCATGACTGTTTAGTGAATTAGTTTACTATGTCTCAAAGAGTAGGGATATTACCGTGGAAGTAGAACAGATCATGTAGACAAAATACCTGTACATCCCACCCTTAGTCTGTCACCGCAGTGAATCAGACGCCCCATGGGTTACTCTCCAGTGAGATGTCTAAATTAATAGATTTGAAGATACCAATTAACAATCGGAGTAACAAGAAAAGGAACAGTCTCAGTGCAGTGCTCCGAGGGGCCCTTGGAGACAGAATTCAATGACGTTACAACCAAATTTATGCTATTATCAGTCTCTTTCCCATCTCCTCATCTGGTTGTGGTTTAGCACCAGCAGGAATCCTGCAGGGTCTGGCAGGGCGCTTCCACAGGGAATAGCACTGCAGAACATGGGCTGAGCCATGTTGGCTAGGGGGAAGTGGAAAATCTGCAAGAATAGAAGAGTCAGAGCCTGTCTTGGTTAGAAAATGGGCTGAGAGGGGATTTTGCATTTGTACATAAGGTAAACAATCCATCTAAGAGCAAACACCTGGGCTGGCCACCTGCAATGCCTTAGGACCAGTGCGCATGGGCTTAACATATCTTCTTGTAGATGCACAGAGCCTCATTACCTGAAATGACTTTTTTTTTTTTTTTTTTTTAATGAAGGATTTCCTCTGCTTGCACTCCAGTGTATCAGGCTGGTGCACCTTGCAGTGTTTTTCATGGCACCATTATTGTCCCAGTAGGAAACCGGGCTGTTTAGTACACAATTTAGAGGGATGGGTTGTCTGCACTGCTGGCATCTTCTGCATCCTGCAGAAGTCAGCATCACACGGCCGCCCATCCAGAGCACTGCACACACACACATTTCTGTTCGTGAGAGACCTCCCAGGCCTGGCGTGCTGCAGTAGATGAGGCAATCAACAGAACAGCAATTAAATGCATGAACCGTTAAAACCACTTGGAGACTATTTTCATTTTCCTAAAAATGTTAGGAAAAGGTGAGATTCCCTGGAGAAGAAGCTGATTTAAAGGCCACATTTGAGCCCAGAACTGATACCAGCCAGGTCACCTGCTGCTGAGGGGCTTCTCCTGAAGGATTTGGCCAGAGCCACCAGCAGCTCCTCCTGCACAGACTAGGCACAACCTGCACTGCAGGCTGCTGAGAAACAGGTAAAATTTGAGCAGAGAAATGCAAAACTCCAGGGAAAAGTAACGTGCTGAAAGGCAGTAAATGCCAGAGCTGTCTCCTTCCTGCCCCTCAACCATACAACTCCATTTTTCCGCTGGGCAGAGCCTTCCCCCAAAACCCTCTGATGGGGCAAGGCCATGGGATGGCTGGGCCCGGCTACCTCAGGCCTCACGTGTGTCCTCTTGCAGGCACCTGCAGAGAATCCAGTACACACAGTAGGTGAGTGCCAAGACAAGCAGCCTTGTGATTTACTTTTTATCTGAAAGCTGTTCTTTTCCTCAAGAAATAGGGCTTGGCCTTTGTTCCCTGGTGGCAGGCGACATGCTGGTTCTGGAGCATCAGCGATGCTTTATTTCGGCAGCCTCAGAGCTTTTCCCTCTGTCTGCCCCGCTGGAGCCACCTCAGGGCACCGCCATGTTTCTATAAAGCAGCCATTTCGCTTTGTACAGGCCAAGCCCTCCAGACACTGCACCCCTTGATCGCCTCAGGGATGTAAGAGCCAGGGCCTCTGTAGGGCAGCCTGCAAATGCTGCAGCAAAGCCCCTCCATGTGCCAGGGCCTGGAGCCACCGCAACTCTGCTCGCACCACCATTTTGTGCAAGCATGCACGGTAACATGAAAACAACCCAAGTCAGTCAAACACAAACCATTTTTTTCCACTTGTGCCTTCCCTACGGACAGCTGAGGCCTGTGCTGCATTGATTTCCCTCAGGTTAGGCGTTCGGGTAACTGCGCCAGTGCTTCTGCATCTATCAGTCAGAGCTGAAGTCCCATAAAACACACTTAGCTCAACACAGCCTATTTTCTGTGCCATCAGCTTGCACTATTAATTAGCTACGACGATATTTTCTTCCATTTTAGCTCCGTCCCGTATGAAGCCTTCCATCGTGCTGCGATCCAGCTGATGGGCCTGGAACTAGGTCAGCCCCCTTCTCTGGTGGCTTCCAGCCCCGCAGAGCTCCCAGTCTTATTAATTACCCCATAGGGATGGGCCAGAGACCTCCCTGGTGGTGTGCTGAAACCTCCTGCACACCCTGTGGCAGCATGAAGGTACCAAGGAGGGGCTGTGTGGAGGTCAGGTCTCGCCAGCAGAATGGGCATCCTGGTGGCTTCAAACCCAGGAATCCCACACACCCGCTGTGCACTGCTGCCCATCCCGTGTTGCTGCAGCAAAATGGCATTTTCAGCTAGTGCTGGGCAAGCAACAGGTTCCTCCTGACCTGGATTTAACTTCACTCTCCTCCCTGCCCTTTATTCCTTTTTTTTTTTTTTTTTTCCCCTCCTTACTTCCTCACATTTCCTCATTTCTGGTTTATATTTATTGCAGTGAACTTCCCCTTTCCACTGTTTGCTAACATAAATACGTATTTTATTACCGCATTTACTGCCCCGAACCCAAGCTCATTTGCAAACTAACGGCACCGAACTCTCTTGGCGTGACTTTTAGACTTTCTAGGAAAATGTCCTAAAACCATTTTAAGTCATGGCTGGAAGGAAAGAAGCCACAGCTCCCCTGGCAGCTGTTGTATCCTGGTACCGGCAGTGAAATTGGGTTTTCACATCCTGAAACCAAGAGAAAGGGTGTCATACAAAGAGGCAGCAGTCCCAGTGACTCCTGTCTGCTCCCTGCCTGATAAGTCACCCCGGCTCCAAGGAAGAGCCCTCTCCCACCTCCTGCTGATGAGAGGCAGAGCAACCCCCGGGCAGCCCAGCTCACACCAACCACTGCTGCTGCTCCCTGGGGGTTTCACATGAGGGTGAAGGAGCACCAGGAGACACCTACCAGCTTCCCACCAGCTGAACTGGCACCCATGGGATGTCCAGTGGCAGGGGCTGGCCTGCCTCAGTGCGGAAGAGGGGGGGTTTCCCCGGGCACCAGTTTCATGTTAACAGCTGCTCCTGAAGCCATCAGCCTCATTCTCGTGCAGTTTGCTCTTTAAAATGCTTTTTTATTTTCCCAGCTGTACACAGATGAAATCCTCCCTTTCCTGGCAGTGTAGTTGTCATTTAGTATGAACGGTTAAGGATTTCATTTAGCTTAAACATGACAAATGTAATCATCTAAGCAACATGCTAACTTTTGAGTTCTGCAAATTTTTCATCTGCTAAAAGTAAGACTAAAGTAGAATTGCCCTTGGGCTGGAAACAACCACTGACTTCAGAAACAACAGCATCAGACTGTAGAAACATCAAAGGTATTTCAGGACCGGCAGCATGAGACCTCAAGATGTGTCACTCAGACTGAAATCCTCCCATGTTTGTGCAGATTTTCAATTTAAGATTACAGCTGAGTGATTAATGAGCCATTACTCCTGCTGTCTACTGCAATTTGTGTGTCTCCAGAAAGGTGATCTACCGTCCCAACCTGCTCATTAGCTGCTGGGAAGTTGGGCCACAGAAAGTCTGTATCTTTTGCATCCGTATCATTAGGGAGATGAAGGAAAAACCGTTCCCTTCCTGGCAAAACATATGGTAGAGGAAAGCTGAAGTGCCCCTGCGCTGGGTGACAAACTGCAATGGTTTTGACTTTAAAAGTATGTGGAAGTAAACAAAAATCTCCATCTAAGGCTTTAACTGCTTCCACTGTTCCTCAGATAGATTACCCTAGCCAGACTGCAATTCAGGAATTCAAAACATTGCTACAGACTTTCCCAGCTTAAAAATAAGTCTTCCACATCATCAGAAACATTCAAAAGCTTTAAAAAAAAAATAATTTAAAAAAAGCTTCTTATTGGAAAGCCTAGGGATATGCCCCGTAGGACACACTAAATCAATTCTCAGTCCTCTCACTGAATTCAAAGGAAACACAGGACTGCTACTGTTCTCTGTCACTGCAGGCATAGAAGTAAATAGCACGGCAGTCAGCTTGTATGAAAAGCAAACCTTGATAACGTTGAGAGCTTCAAGAGGGCTCACGTACAACTTGGAGCACGTACGTCCTTTCGTTTCAGGCTGGATCACCTTCCATTTCTCCCTCCCCAAAGGTTAGATAGGTGGGAAACAGATGTTCCTCAAGCTTTGGAGAAAATTATATTCAAGGATATGATCCAAGCGAGAAATTCCACATCTGGCCATAATATACAGGAAATGTCACTGAAGCAGAGTACTGCAACTGGGGACAGTTTCATTTTTGCTTTCTAGTCACCCCAGCACTGTAAGTCCCTCTAGGTTCTCACCTAGAAGGGGGAAGAAGGCAGCAGGTTCCTCAGTGAGGTGTGGGAACCTTGGGAAGGGGAAGAGAGAGTGAGATGTGGCTCCTGCTTTAGAGTTCTCTGTTCCTCCTGTAAGGTTGCTTTATTTTCCTTTGTTTTAACTGGCTGCATAAAGATCACCCACAAATGAAGCCCGTAAACTTCCTTCTAAGGCCCAAGGCAAGCACAGACTAAAAACGAAGTGTTTTTCTCTACAGAGCTTTCTGCAGCAAGTCCCAGGTGATACGAAGCTGAACCAGATGGCTGTAGGAAAAAGACCCCATCAGCTGGTCAAAGCCTGGGGAAAGCTCTGGCACTTCTCCGTGTGTGTTTCAGACAAAAGAAGGAAGAAGCCCACTCCTGCACGATGCAGTAGGCTGATGGGTAGGATGCAAGACAGGAGACCCAAGTTCAAGTCCCTGACTCGAACGATGCAGAATGCAAACACCAGTTCTGACTGCTTGTTTGCTGCACCGTGTAGGTGTGAGAGCACTGACGACACAGACACCGGGAGCTCTTCTGAGACTCTCACTGCTTTTGACCCGCACAGCCACTGAAGACAACTCTGCAACCCCTAGCACCTGCCAGGACCAGTGGGAGTTTCGTTTTGTTTTGTTCTTTAAAGAACTGCCAATTTCTTAACAGGTGTTTGAAACTGTTCTTGTTTGTATTAATGTAGCGTTAACTGGGATTATTAGCACCCCCTGAAGCAGGAGTACACTGATGTGTTTTATAAATTATGTATACGCTAGAATTGGCTTATTAAAGAATTCCTCAAGAACCCCATATAATAATGAGGTTGTTACACAGCAATTTGGCTGTTACAGCTATCTGCATCGCTCTGGGACTCTGCAGACTCTGCAGCAGCGCACACAGCTCCCAGGGGCAGAAACGTTCTGAGATCAGTGGGTAAAACCGAGAGAAAGCATCACAAGTACAGGGTACCTCTCAGCAGCACTGCCTGTAGGAGATGAGAACTCTCTAACATGGAACGTTGTAACTCAATGAAGAAGCAACAACAATTCTGTCTTGCTCTTGTTCACAAACAGCAAAATAAATTAGAAGCCCAAATGAAAGCATCCCTAGACCACAGCAATATCAAGCCACATCAGCTTCTGATGGCCACACGAGACATCTCTCTGTTCATGGGGATGTGACAATGCAGAGGAGCACAACACCACAGAAGCAGACCTAACTTCCCTGACACATTACATGAAAGGTGATTTTCCAGCTTCCAAGTGACAGAACATTTTAAGGAGGGATTAGGATCAGGTTTCAATTACTTGAGAGCGGATCTATTATGAAACTTAGAAAAAAAAAGTCCACTGCAATCTCTAGAGAAAATTAGATTCTGAAATAAGTTGTCCTCCCCAATTACTACACCAGCTGAGACAGGCTGGACTTCAATGCAATCACCCGGTACACCTGTGGTTCAAACCCTGTGCTCTTCCTTTCTCAAAGCACCTGCACCGTTTGGCATGAACCCTGCCATGAGACACAGCCACCCCTTGACAGCTAAGGGTGGCCTCCATGGAGCCACTCACCTTGGAGAAGATTCACCAGCGTTGGTAAGAGAATCACAAGAGAGCTGGAAAAAAACCAACACGCTAGGGCTGTGTGGTGATTAATCTCCTATCTCTCATGTCTCTGAAAAAGCCTCATTCTTGCCTGCTTCAGAGGAAAAGCCAACTTTGTCTCGGTCGCTTTAGTTCAGATGTTGAACAGGTTGGTTTGACATTAATGCTTTAAACAGAAATAGGCAAACGTGTAGCTTGTGAACTTATAGGAATGTGAGAAAGCATTTAAAGATCAATCTTTCTCCCTCCAACATGCTATGAAGAGACATAAAGGGGGGTTATTCTTTCCCACTGATAAGTTTTTTCGGAGATGAACTGTGCAGTCCGACCTAGCAATTTTCCTGTCATAGCAAGCTGCATGAAAAGTCAACAGTAGCTAACTAGCAAGGTAACCCAATATTTACACAACCTTTCTAAGTACACAGCACACATTATTAGAAAAGGTAAAATCTCTTCAGATACCGACGTGTAAGGTTTTCCATTGAAAAGCCCACTCTTTGCCCACAAATGGGGAGTGATGATGCCAGACACAGAGCAACACTCCGACCTACCCAGCCAGCAAACTACCAGCACGTAGCAGCTCAAAGCGTGGTGGAGGGAAGGAGCAGAGGTTTGCGTATGGATCAACGACGGAGCAAACCACCCTCTGGAAGAGCAGCTCTTTTCACTGTTGTCTACCTGTAGCAGACATTATTATTATTTTTTTTCCCCTTTGTCTTTTACAGGTAAGGCAGCTGCCCAGTGCTGAGGACATGATTTATTTGTGTGAGGTGAACCCACGGAGCTGGAAACTACAGGTCTTGTGTGCAGCGAAGTTTCCTGTGAACAAAAGGTTAAGATTGCAACCTACCTTCCTGCTCCTGCTGCACAGAAACCAGAAAAAACAAGCACACGGACAACACCACAGAAACTAGAAATAACAAGCACGCAGACAACATGGGAGGCTACCTTTGGGAAAACACAGCAAATCTTTATGTCCCAGGCTTGGGGAGGAGCATTAACACCAAACTGGAGAGCTTTTGTTCAGCTTACGAAAACAAACAGAAGAACCAGAGAGTGAGACCATGAGGCACTGGAGAAATGGTGAGAAAAATTATCGTATCATACGAGAGTGGAGACGCTTTCACCAGCAATCTGGGCTTTCTTCAGAGGAGGGCAGAAGTGAGTGTAACAGCTGAGAAAATGTTTCTAATATAAATATCTTTTTTTTTTTTTTTTTTTTTTTTTTTTTGAAAGATTTGACAGGGCAAAATAAAGATTTTAGCTAAAAACCAGCATTTACAACAAGGTGTTTATATAACCAAGTAGGACACTCCTACAGTGATTGGAGTGGTCCAAAACATGACCAGGACAGAACGATTTTTTCAGTAAGGGAGCAATACATCAGCTCATTCTGACTGCCACCTGCACTGGTGTTGGAGAACATCCCTCTCCCTTTCAGCCTCCTTAACATGCTTCTCCAGTACTGCATCACATGCTTACTCCAAGTTCTCACCTAGCAAAGCTGATCAAGTGTGGGAAAGCAGCATAATGCACACAGCAATTGTAGCACAAAGTTTTTCAGCTCATGACTACCCTTCCTCCCATCCCTTTCCCTTTCCCTCCCAGCATCCCTTCCAAAGTTGTCCTTTACTTTCATCACGTTTTAACAGGGTGTCTTGCTTCTTTCCCCAGGTACCAGGTAGCTGTCTGTGTGAGATAATTACTCTGAGACACTCCTTGCACTGCTAGCGTCCTGCCCAATGCAGCAAGTCCCCTACTCCTTAACCTCAGCTAGTCCTTTATCAGTACTGAGCTTGAAAGCCTGTAACAACCACTAGGGTCAAAGCAGCACCTTTCCCTTGTCAGCACTGCAGGGCACAAACACAGTCAGGTCCTTTATACGAGGTTCCTTTTCCCTTTGCTCACTGACTCACTTTCCAGACCTCTCCGAGTGCTGCTGCTAACAGGCACCGCTTACAACACCCGTCCTTCCACTGCTTCCTCTTTGGCCCACTGCCTCCCAGAAGCAAGCACACAGGGGAGGGGAAGGCACAGTCAGGATACATCCCAGCCCTCAGAGCCATATTCTGAGTAATAATAATAACAACACCGAATCTTTGTGTGTTAGGCTTGCATGCTTCAATGCCTGACTTCTGATGCCCTTGGTTAGAGCGAGGCCTGCAGCATAACAGCCGCCTCTTGCCAAACAATCGCATTGCACTGTAATGATGACACCGTGTTACTCAGTTCCTTTCTTTCACAAAACCCACAAAATTGAATGTCACCATGGGAACAGTCTAAAGTTGATTTTGGAAAGAGGCTTATTTCCTATAGCTTTTCTGTTGGCATAAAAATAATGTCACTGAACTGTATCAGAAGCGAGTGCTTTATGAACTATCATCTGTAAAGGTATCAGTAAGCTCTGAAAACATCCTCCCCTAAGGGCTGCATTTCTTTAGTTCCTGAAGTAGAATACAGGGGCCAGAAAGGTTTATTCCCCATTTTCCTCAACAAGAAACACACCCCGAGCTACCACCAGAGTGATCTAATTCAATCATTCTTCAGCCTGTAATGCGTAATAAGTGTCAGAATGGAAAAATTCCTTCTAAGAAGAACAATTAAAACTTAAAGCAGCCATCCTGGTTGGCTGGCTGAACAAACGACACATGTTCACACAAGAATAATTCAGTCAACCGTCTTAATAAGGATTTACTTTAAACAGAACCTTGTATGGGTACACTAGACTCAGTCTCATTAAGGAGTAAGTTGGATTTTTATACAGCATGAACCATTGGCAATCTAAAACAGACCCACTGAAGAATGGAATGGAGAATCAAACGCAACATTTCAGACCCAAGCTCTATGTGCCTTTAATACTTTCTTTTTTTTTCCTTTCCTTTTTTTTTGAGTGCACACTACGACAGACATTTGCATTTATCATGTTTTTAACTTCTTTTCTAAGGATGAATTCTCTGAATCTGCATCTTCCAGCTCCGCTCTGTGTCTTTTCAGTCCTCCGAGAGACGGAGTGCTCTCACTGCCTGTGGGATGCAAGTCAGCAGGATCCTCTCTTGTGCTCACGTTGTAGCTGTTGGAGTCCATTTCAGACAGGCAGCAGTCTTTGTGCAAGGTCGCACCCACCTGCGCAAGATTGCCATTGTCAGCGTTTGGGCGCACCTGTAGTCCTTGAATCACAGCCTCCTGCTCTCCGAAACTCTGTCCGTTGTTGAAGCACGAAGGGCGAAGATGCAAATGGCCATTGTTGTGGTTAACGCAGGAGGTGTCGAGGCTCCTCTCCTCGCTGTCGTCAGCCTGGTTTCTGGAGCAGTGACCCGACATGCTACAGATGGCAACGCCAGAGAACGGAGGGACCAGCGAGTGGTGGCTTGGTGCTGGCTGACAGTTCTGACTGTTTTTCTGTTCCACCAGGCCGGCGGGCTGAAGGCAAGGCTCTTCGGTACAACTATTTAGCCCTTTGCAGTTAGCTTTTCCATTGAGCTTCTTAGTCTCAAAGGAATGCTCTATACCCCCGCTGGTAGTGTCTTCAGATGTGTTTTCTTGACTCTCCACCCGCCGATGATTGTCACATTCATGAGCTTGACCATTACTAGAATTTTCTACCAAACCACACTCCTTTAAAGTTTCTTTGTTGTGGCTTTCAGCAGAAAGAGCTGGGGAACCTTGAGGAACCACTGAGCTCAAGTTCCTGGCATCCTCCTTATTTAGCGCGTGTGCTGTACTGTGCCTTCCACTAGTTCCTGGTTTCCCTTCATCATTCTCCCCATCTCCTCTGGAGGATTCGCCATCTTTATTAGCCGAATACGATATGTACGAATAGTGAAGCCATTTGTAGGCTTTGTAAATCTTTCTCTCCACTGATTCACTGTCTGAACAAGGAGAGGTCCTTTCTTTGAGAACTTCTTTGTTGGCTGAACTCCTTTCCGGTGAAGAAGCTGGCGAAGAAGAAAGATCATCTACTTTGATCTGGGGGTAATCGTAGATATCCTCACCTATGTAAGGGGTCACGTTCTCTGTGTTAGTGTTAGTCCTTTCCTCCTTTTGCACCTTCTGTCGGCGCCTCAGCGCGTTGCGTTGCCTCATAGACGTGCGCCGTTCGTTCAGTTCCTCTTCGTCTTCCGTGCTGCTGCTGCTGCTGGAACTGCTGGACTCGTGCTCCTCGGGACTCGGGGATCGTGGCCGTGGGAACAGGTCTGTATCCAGCTCTGCCTCGCAGGTGTTGTCATCAGAATCGGACTCATTGGAGAGGGCCAGGAGACGTTTATCCTGGTATTTTCGCAGTGCGGAGAGCCTCTGCTGACGGGAAGCCACGTCTTCTCTGGCCGAGGGGGATTCCGCTGATCTTAAGGCCCTTAAGTTGTAGGCAGTTTCATCAGACTCTTCGGCCGTGTGCGGTGGGGAGTGATGCAAAGAGGCCGAGGACTCCGACTCGCTGTAAGCGGAGCGTTCGCTCACTCCCGCGTGGAGCTGCAGGATGGTGCTCTCACTGAGGTCGCTGTCCGAGTCAGAACTCCAGCCCTCGATCTCCCGGCGCACCAGGGAGTCGAAGAAGGCCATCATCCGCGGGTCCTCCTGGACCGACTGGTTGGCGTAATCGTGAGACAAACCACTGCCACTGTTCAACACGAGGCTGATGTACTCTTCGTGAGTGTAGAGGCAACGCGAGTCATCCTCAATCCGGCCATCTAGATCCCCTGTGCAGTCAGGCTGTTTGTAAGGACTCCAGATCTGTAACAGAAAATAACAAAATAAAATAAAGTACACACAGCTTTGACTTCATAAACTACTAAAGCATTTGCAATAGAACAGTAGAGCACATGCTAATAACAGCTGCAAGTTGCAGATTTTTTTATTCATGTTTACCCCCTACACCCACACTCACAATTATTCCAGAGATTTCTTTCTCCCTTCACAAACGTGTTCTTCCTGCATCTTCTTCACCCATCCAGAAAGCTAAGAGCTCTCACACTGCAGATTATCCGCCGTTTCAATATTTCAGCGTGTAATAATTCTTCCCAAATTGCAGGGCTCTATTTTTATGTAATAGGTGATGCTTACTCACTAACTGTAAGAATAGTTTGTTGCCTACAGTATAGTCTTAGCACTAATGAGGGATGAAGGCACTTGTTTCCCAGGAAACTAGAGTTGCTTGTGCCAGTGATGTAGAGCAACATTTCATCCAGCTGCACAGTCAGTCACACCTGATCAGCAGGCAGGGAGCTGAATGCATGGAGGTGAGAAGCTGTCTTGCACTACTCCCTTTAGAGAACCGTTGAGGAGGAAAGAAAGCATCCAACATCCTCTCAAGATGCAGCAGCAGGTTCGGTTAGAGGAGAAAGGTGAAGGAGAAGAGCTTTACTGAAAGCTATTTTTGAAGTGGGAAGAGGTAGTAATATTGCAAAATGAAATGATTTCACCAATATCAGCAGCCTTGACCGTACTCTCAGTCTATTATCTCCTCAGTTTTCCTACTATGAAGGGGAAAAAAAAAAAAAAAAGTGCCCCAAAGAAGATCCACCTCTATTCTTAAGAAACTGTTAATCCATAGCAAACGTAACAAAAGGATCTCCTCACCTTTCTCAGTTTTACTCAGATTCAGGGACAACACAACTGAAACACATATTTGGACAACTACCACCACCTTCCTCTAGGTCACTGCTAATCTCGTGCACAGCATTTACCGGGCACAGAGCTAGTAGGTACCTTATCCACGAGACTGCCTCAGTGTTCTGATACAATATGTGATTTCAGTCATGCGTTGGTTTAACCACGCTAATAAACTCACAAAATATGTTTCTATGCCAGCTACCTACTCTAGGTTGGTCTTTTGGGATAGACCTTGGCAAAAACACCCAACTCCTTTCCCAATAGAAATTAGACAAGTTTTGTTCCAAGTAGCCAAAATCACTCACAAATAGAGTGTTTTGCTTCTGTAAATGGGATAATCAGCACTCATCTCATGGATGCAAAGTTAACACATTCAACCTCATACCACCATGACAAGCACAATAAAAAAAGCCCATGAGGATTCCAGTAATTCTGTATTTACAGAGGTTTTCACTACTGTACTATCTATCTTATACCTTTAATATCTGAAGAAAACCAAAATAAGTTATCTTGCAGGTACTTGTTCAGTGCAGCCAAATTTAAGATGGAAAGGTAACCTTAATTCTACGGTTCTCCCAGACTTGAGCATTTCAGCAGGTAGATCACACCTTTTTGTGGTCAGGGAGCACACACCTTCCTGTAAATGCTTCATGCTGTGTGCCTGGACAAGCAGGCTGGCATACCCCTTCCTCAAAACAGACAGACCTAGTGGCATTCGACTGATCACCGTGTTTTATGAAACTTTTGTTCTGAACATGTTTTGCCATCCAGTTCAACATCTCATACACGTTTTTGCATCTTGAATGCAGAATTGTCCTAAACTTCCAGCTTGCGAAGGGAAGGCCTCCTCATCACAGCGGCTTCCTGTTTCTGCCCTCTGCTTGGGATGACAAATTTCCTCTGTTTCTCGTCTCTGTTCCAAAGATGGATTCCTGAATCTCCTTCAGGTGCAGTTTTGCCTGGACAACATTTACTTTTAAGAAGAGAACAAGTTTTAAATATTCTTGGACATGTAAGACCATTGCAAGTTAGCTCCTGGATTTTGTCATGACTTTTTTTTTTTTTTTTTTTTTAAGCAAAAGAATTATAAAACTCTTAGATTCTGCATGAACCAATATAAGTGGAGGAGCGATTGTCTGCTCTGAAGTCAGTCTGGGAAAGGTCCTTTTTACGATGAAGAGTCATCTAAAAAGGTATAACAAGTGAGTACTGAGATTCCACATCCTTATATTGCTACACGATCTTTCTGCTCAATAGGCAAGCATCAGAAAGTAAATCAGTGTTAAATATCAAAAAGATAACTAAAAAGTCCATAGTGAGGCGTTTTCCCTTCTGAGATGGGTTTGTGTACTCTCACTAGGGAGTACATAAAAAAGGGAAGTCAGGGGGAATTCAGTATTTATCCCCACGAATGCCTGCTGGTACAGTTTGCACAGGATCAGATGCCACTGGAGACTGATGTCCCTACTTTTTATGCATTTTGCAATGAGGGAGTAGAAGGGCCTGCCAGAGTCCCAGAAAGAAATCAAAGACTCTTTCCTCAGCAAAACTGGGAAGTTTTTAAATTGACAGCAATTTGTCCAGTGCTCTCTCTGTGGCATCTGAAATGGGCTTCCTTGCAAATGGCATGCATTTGCGTTTCTCTCATCCTCTGACTGATGCCATGGCAGGGAAGAATGTGAGCAAGTTGGAGAAAATAAGTTGGCAGCTCATCCCACTGAAGCAACAATCTATCAAGAAGTTCTTTCCTTGTCAGAGGATTAAGGAGCTGAATATTAGTCACTGATGCCCCAAGTACAGATATAAAAATAGGAACAATAACAGAAAAAGGGAGCACAAAACGGCTTCGCTACTTCAGCAGAGATGCCGCTGCGAGCATCTTTGAATTTCTTGTATTCCATGGTGGCAAACCACCAAAATTTTGAAAGAGAAATGGTTATGCCGTTAGCATGAGAATAATTAAAGCCAGCTACATCAGATTATCTCATTAGGCAAAGGCAGCTCGCCACAATGACATTCATCTGTCACCATAGCAACAAGGCCAGTAGGCTCTGCTGTCCTGATAGACAGTTGCCCTCAAAATCAGGCAGTTTTCCATTTCCGATACAAAATAGTATTTTTTTTCTAAAAATCCTTACACACTTTATCCATTTTAGCTTTTCTGGAGCTGTCTTCTAACTGCATGATTCTCCGTGGCCCTCCTCTAAGCCCCACACGTTAGAGGGAGGGAAAGCCTTGTTTATTTCTCCTGTAGTGCAACTCATGTTCCTGCCAGCACATCCCAACCTCTTATACTTAACTGAGGAAAAAGTAGTATTTTTTTTTCTATTTTATGTTGCTTAGCCATAGTGGCAAATGCTTCAAGCAAAATGACACTTTTATTTGGCAGCTGTGCTTTCCCATGCTATGTTTCTGAGGTTCAGGTTTTCAAAATGCAGAGCAATGAACAATTTGTTTGGATCCAGCATACATACTCGGAGTCAAGGCTTCAAGCATCCTTTATTAATCAGCTTGCTGACTACCATTTTAGGTTTCTAAAGCCTCCTCACTTGAATATTAATACATACAAATACACACTTCAGCTTAACCACTGTATCCCCATTCCTAGTAGGGGGCAAACCCTAAAATACTGAATTATTGAATTAAATTCCTGCAGGTGCCGCCTTACTACAAAATTAAATAAAGCAAAATATGATAACCGAAAAGGTCAAAATCATTCTCGCAAATGTTATTCGTTGCAGCAGGGCTAGGCCTGAGATGAATTTGTATCTCATTTGCAATCAGCATTAAAATAGCAAGTGTGTTGGCAGGAGCACATGGCATTATTGAATGGCTTGTCTGTATCACGCCTTGATGCTGGTGCTATCAGTTCCTCACTTCTACAAGAACTAAAATTAGGCCAGCTAGTCTGAAAAATAAGGGCTCAGACAAACCGACTACTTGCATCCACATTTTAATTCATCACAGTTTCTACAATTGAGGGAATGGAACAGCAGACGAACTTCATGAAGTTATCTCCCATGACTTAATTCCAGAGAGATTTTTAAAAGATACCTGAAGGACTGTGGAAGAACAGATACTTCTTAAACAGATGACTAAAAAAATAAAATACTAGCAACGGTTTTTATTTATGGCTCTTCCTCTTGTCATCTCAACATCTCCAGGCAAGCGCTTCAAGCATTTGCGTGGGAGAAAGACAGCCATACAAGGGAAGGACTCGGCTGCTTTTAATGCAGTAAACAGCCCTCTTCCACTGGTTTGCAAGTTGTCTTTCTCTCTCAGGTGTTCAATCTGCCACTTCCCTCACCTTCCTGCCAGCCACCACCACCTTTACTCCTGTTTCCCCACATGGATGTTCTCTTCCTTGCTCCCTCACTCCTCAATCCAGCCACGTTTTTCCCTGCCCCTGCAAGGTCTCTCTCCTCAGGCTGCTCTTGCATCTTTGCACCAGGCGGACCCAAGAGTCTCAGAACTGCTGGTATTGTTTCTCCTGTTTTGCCCTACTGCTAGTGGCTGTTACTAGTGTCCAGCCTGTCCTCAGAAGTAGCTGCAATGAAGAAGAAAACCACCATATGGTCACCTGCAAAACTGTTGTTTACTCAGACTGTGCCTTCAAACAGTAAAGCCATGCAGAACGAACAAGACATGAACCTTAAAACAACCTGAGCACCAAACAACGTGCTTTACAAGCTGAGCCAAAACAGCATACAACAAAAGCATAAGAACTTCAGGCTCTCTAAAACTTCCTACACCTTTCCCTGGATTTTTCTCTGGCTTGCAGTGTTTGGGGACTTGAGCTGCTCAAAGCAGCTACACAAGATGCACGGCATATTCTGTGACACCACGGGTGGTTCTCTTTTAAGGAAGCATTCAAGCAGAGATGTCTTTCAAAGAGTTACACAACCTGTGACTGGAACGTTAATCAAACTAACCTTTTAATCACTAGGCAAAAAAAAAAAACCAACAAAACAAAACAGAAAAACCCTAGCAGAAGTACACAAAAGCAACACAGGGGATGTTTATACCAATGCTAATCCAATAGTCTAAGCACACTCACGCAGGAAGGATTCATAGGGTGAAGGGTCAGCAGATCTGAAGTCCAAAAGGGAGGCTTGAGACTGTGTGAATCGAATTCCCAAAGCAAATGTATTGCTCTCGCTAAACTGCTTTTAAACAGCAGCAGACTGGCTGCGTGGAAATTGAAAAAATCAGTGAGGTGCTAAGACTGTTCAATGCTCTTTTGTTCAAAGCCTGTGAACTGACGGATTTGTGATCAAGATATTTGCATACAAACCTATCCAAAGGACACAGATGAAGTAAAACGTAGAAAAACAAACTAAAGTACCAGTAGAAGACAGAAGAGAAGTTGAACTAGGACCAGATACCAAAGGTTGATAGCCATAAAGCAAGTGATGCAGCTGGACACTGGGCTGTGGTCCCACTATTTTGTCCAGTTCTGGTCCATAGTGTGCAGACCCTTACCAGGGCAAGTTCTTTCAGTCAACTTGTAGTTTACTAAAGAATTTATTTACTCCTCACAGAAATAAACGACCTGATTTATAGCCACATGCAGCTAAGACCTTTATGAAGTCATTCAACAAAAGTGTAGAAGCAGCATTAGTTCTTATTATCCTAGTTAAAAATTAATAAAAATAAAATCTGTTTTCCTCCTCTTGTTGGCAGACATAAATAATATCAAAATTTCTATAGCAGCAGAATGCAAAGTGCATTAGCATAGCATAATCCCATCTCTCCACTCTCAACCTCTGTTATTAAAAATGGCAAAAAAAAAAAAAAAAAGTTTCTGCCTTGGTCCCACAATATCAGCTGTCTTTCTTTAAGCAAAAAAATACCAGAGCATAACAGAGATCGCCATCTCTTTACATTCCACGTAACAAGACACAAACTTTCTAAAAAATTGTAAAAATTGTTGCATGATTCAGAAGAAAGCCACAGAAAGGGATGCTGAATTGATCTAATCCAGAGGTGTGTACAGAAATTATAAAAGGGACCCTGAAGCAGTATTTGGGCCAAGTTCAGCTAGGTCAGGCTATGCTATGGCTCAACTGTACCATTCAGAGAGAATTTGCTAAATTTTTCACTGAAGTCTTAGGAGATCGCATATTATGGCTGTTACCAAACTCTCCTAAGTTTGTATGGTACTTCAGCAACATACAGAATTAAAGTGGGGAAAAATATATCCTTTCTCAAGGTAAAACAAAAACAACAACATGAAATCACAATCTTATTGCTTATCTCTAAAACCTTTAAAACTGAAATGGAGTTTTAAGTTAAAATGCCAATTGCATCGGTTTAGCCAGTTAACGAGACATACCACCTTAGAAAAGAAGATAATGGGAAGACTGGATGGGCGTGGGGTATGAATGATGAGAAGAATTTGAGCAAAACAAAGCACTCCTTTCTGAATTACTGAAAGAACACACTTTCTGATAATTGATCTTACCTTGATAATCTTTTCGACGCCAGATGAACAGATCATGTAAGTGTGAGGATTAAACCGGACTTGGTTTACAATTGACCGATGACCTTTCAATACCATAAAAGCACCATTGACAACCCTGCCAATGCCACCTAGAGGAAAAACAAAGACAACTGAAATGAATAATTAAGTTTCCATATTGCTTTCATTCATAATAATTTAAAGTCATATTATATTTGACAATGTGCTTCAGCTTTTTTCTGCAATACTTAAGGCCTGTGTTGGCTGCAGAATTCCAAATTTATGAGTAATGCCCCTATGAAAAGCTGCAAGTTTGATGAAAAGCATCCTTCCTGCAAATTATGACTTGGAAGCTAGCTTTAGTTCAACTATCTAAACAAACAAAGAAGGTTTTTGACCCAATAGGACAAGTATGTGAATAAGAGCAACATACATATTTTATGAAATCACCAGTGAAACCATAGTGCCTAAGGCATGACACTACTCAGTCTGTGAATGCGAAGCAGAGACTAATAAAGGAGTTGACTTCCTATTAGCTGTATTTTTAAAAAAATCAGCAATTCATCGTTGTCACAATTAACTCTAGTCAGATGGATAGGAAACCTTCAGGGCTACTAACCTGCGTCACTATAGTACAGCTAGACTTAGTACAGTCTTCTCTAGACCAGGATCTATAACAACTCATATTTCTGTGAATCAAGCTTAAAGAGGGCCCTGAAATAACAAATCTGACCAGTAAATTATAGCATTCTCTTCTACAAGGGAGAGAATTAACTAAAGCAGAATACTTTTGTAGTAATTGTAAAACTCAAAACAGAAGCTGAGTTATTGACTCTTACTAAGTCCATACACCAAAGCAAGAAACTGTCACACAGTATTTTTTTAATATATATCCACAAATTATGTAGTATTAAAGTAAATAAAATGATTAACTTATTAGAAAGCATACCTTCGTATCTGAATAAACAAGAGTCAATCAACACACTATGATTAACAGTGAAAGTGAAAGAAACCAAGACTTTTAGAAGATGAGAGGTAAAAACTGAAAACCACTTCAGAGGAAAACAATCTTGCTACTTACAACTTGAAAGGTCATAAGCACACCTTATAGAAGGTTAAAATCACTTCAATAGCTTATGTGCTACTTATAGTCATCTTAACACTGAACAAGTAAACTTTATGTGTATGTAAACTGATATGCATATGTAAAGTTTTAACATAATTGCTTCTTCTTGCTGCAAGTGTTTGCTATCCTTCTTTGTCCTCAAGAGGAGCTCTCTCCTGAAATAGCTGCTGGTTTGAGCTCTAAACCCAATGTTAAACCATCTGTCTTCTGCAGTCAGAGTTCTCCACAGTACACACTTCCAGAATAAAAGCTTGCATTAGCATCAAAGGGTAGCAAGACAAAATAGTCAAAATATAAAAAGAGGGAAAAAAAGACATTCCTCTATCACCTTCCATTTGTTAGGTCACATAAATGATAAAGAACTGCAGCTTGCGAGCTTCTGTTTAGCCCCTCTCCTCTTAGACGTATTCTATCCATTCCACTCAACTACAGTCTAAAGACCAGGCTGATGTGTACACTCAATGATGATGATTCAGAAATGAAGAGTTATACAACCCCCTAAAAATCTCAAACCTATCTGCAAACAGACCTTTGCAGCTTCTAGGAAGTGTTCTATTTGCACAGATCAATTTTTGCAGGCACTTTGGAATAGAAAGATAACATGCCTGAGAAGGGAAGAGAGATGGCGAGCAAAAGAAAGAAAATATAAAAAAAGAATTTTAAAGACTGTCTATAGAGTGAAGACATTTGAAATTCAATGAATTTGAAAGTGAGATCATTCCAATTAACTTCAAGATACATTCACTAGAACTACTCTGAGACTGAGCTACCTGGAATAGTTCGCTTACCTGAGTACTTTTATCTGAGCACACCTGTATTTTCTGCAGAGGTTCCATAAGGACAAGTTTGGCCTTCAGCCATTCCAGCAAGATTTCACCAGGGTAAGCAAAATTGACTACTTAATAACTGATTTGAGAGCAAGTTCATTAAATGTCAGATTGGGCTCTTTTGATTTTCGTTTCCTTTTGAGGTTCCTCACACCCTTTCATTCTGCTCGCCCTGGTTAGACATTCACGACCACATTTGTGGCTGATGGCAAGTTGCCCTACTCCCACAGCATTCCTTCCAGCCAAATCACACTTGTCAATCCACTTGCATCTATCAAGCCAACTGTAGATGGTTACATCAAGTCCAGTTCTCAACACATTTATCTTGACCCAGCAGACAAACGTTCCAGGAAAGAGGGCCTCAGTAGCATAGAGACAATTTGCTTAGGAAACATTTCCAAGTCTGTAAGTAATGGTGAAAACAAGTTTTAACTATCAGTGGACTCTAGCTGCCTGAATTCCATAGAAAGCAAGAAACATACCTAATGAAACACAAAATAATTTGAAGTTAGAGAAACAATGAGCAAATAGGGAATTATAATGGGCTGCATTTCGAAGCTAGTCACTGGCCTCTTCTGGGACCATAAGCGGTATGAATTTACCCACTATTACTTTCCTAGTAGAACAGCGATAACAGTTATTTAATGTCACAACTGTCTTCTGAAACTTCAAATGTTTATAAATTTACTAAGAGCACTGGATGAAAAGTACATGGCATGCCATGTCTAGAACACAGCTCTCCCATGGCCATACTCAAATTCAGAAAGTGTGAAGAAACTCCAAAGCCTTCTGCTTTAACAGTGAAGTTCTCTGAATTAAAAATCACAGACTCATAGGGGCTTTGGGTTGGAAGAGACGTCAATGATCATCTAATTGCACCCCCCTTGCCATGCACAGGGAAACTTCCCACTAGACCAGGCTGCCCAAAGCCCCATCCAGCCTGGCCTTGAACACTTCCAAGGATGGGGCATCCACAGCTTCTCTGGGCAACCTGTTCCAGCGCCTCACCACCCTCTGAGTAAGGAATTTCCTAAAACTTAATCTAAATCTATTTTCTTTTAGTTTAAAGCCATTACTCTTTGTCCTGTCATGACAGTCCCTGACAAGGAATCCCTCTCAAGCTTTCCTGTAGGTTGCCCTTAGGTACTGTCAGACCACTATTAGGTCTCCCCTGAGCCTTCTCCTCTCCAGGCTGAGCAACCCCCACTCCCTTGGCCTGTTTTCATGGGAGAGATGTTGTTCCAGCCTTCTGATCATCCTCGTGGCCTTCCTCTGGACTTGCTCTAATAGGTCCTTTCACAGTGTTAATAGTAAAGAGGAAGCACAACACTCAAACATGCACTGGAGTGAACTTCCCTACAAAGCCCCTTAAAACAACTAACTGCCAATTACAGGAAAAGTCCCCAAGAGCTTTGTGATTAGTGGAACCACAGTTTAGCAGACAGCTTTTTCCAGTAGCATGAAAGGTTTTAATAATTTAAAATGAAAAGTACTGACTCCAGCAGTGTCCTGATAATTTTGTGTCAAATGTAAGAGACTGCCCCAGGCCCTTGGTTTTGGAGAACTCCCTCGCCTGATGCAGTTTTAGTCTATCAACTCCTATATGCTTCGGTGATGTCTCTAAACCAACGCTTAATGCAGAGCCTTCTTCTCCATCCTTATCCTTCTCATCCTTATCCTCTTCACTTCACAGTCGTCCAGCAAAGCCGCTATCATATTACATGAGTATCTATGTGGCAGACATGCTTGTGTCCAGACTTGTCTGGAATCCCCCTGGTCTCTCAGCAGGCCTCAACAGTCCAGGCTCAGCAGAGGCTCAGCTGCAGCTGTACAGCTTCTAGCCATCGCACAGTGTGAGCCGAGTTTGCTCACGTCTGCTGCCAAAAAAATAAAAATAATCTCTGCATTAAGTTGAGGTTGGCCACCAAGCGCTCAAATTCCTTGTGCCATCTTCCATTTTTATACATAATGATTTCTATTTATTTTTCTTTTTGCTGTCTTCACTTAAACTGGTATTTCTATTTCCATTGTTTTGCTTCTGTTATCACAACAAAACTTAAAATTTTGCTTTTGAAGTTAGCTTTTTTTTTGAGGGGGGAAGGTGGTGTTGCTTTCGAATTTAGTGGCATGCACAAGTCTTGCAACTGGTTTAGCATGACAGCTTTCATATTCTTGGATAGTTACCACACTTATACACACAGTATTTATACAAATGTCATGGATTTAGCTCACATACATGTTGGTGCTATTAAAGAAAAAAAAACTTTTAAAAGTTTTCACAGGCTGATTATTCAGATTTTAGAAGGTTTTTAACTTTCTAACCCACTGGAGGAGGGGATGGAGATATACTAGCTGGTTTTGCAAAGCCTTCCAAAAATTGCTATGCTTACAGACAGTTCTGACTAGTGATTTAGTGTTCTGGCTGTGCTGGTCTGCTTTTATTTGATACACAAAGGGAAATGTCAAGAAAATCCTTCTTTTTGTATACCCTGCAAATAGGTGTACCAAAGAGGAGCAATTCAAAGTCTCAAAAAATTCTCTAAATATATCCTACTATGATATTTGTCCAGCTGCCACAAACAACTTGTTAGAGCTTAAATCTAAAGTGCACATTTTAAATATACACTTTTAAAAGTGATTTCCTCTACATACACTTGACAAGAATACCATGGTAACATGGCATACCTATAGGTTTAATACAGACTGAAGGAAACAACAGTACGATGCCTTGCAGTAGATGTCTACTGAGTTGTCAAAGGGAGTACATTTTTGCTTGCTTTATTATTATGCATTTAAAATATTATGCCAATGAAGTATTAATTATGCATATTTTCATATTTATGCAAATAATCTAGCATTTCATATATAGAGAACATGTTTGATGGTACACACCACCATATTAAAAACCAAATAAACACTGGAAAACATAGTAAGTGAGAGCAAGCCACTTGGACAGCAATCCTCCCATGGAGAAGTTCCGTAACACATAGCAGTATTTAAAGCAAACAATTGAAGAAATTATCTGCAGAATAAGGAAAAAATGGAAGTGCTTATTCAAAAGAGTGCCCTAGTGCAGAAATCCTGTAAGAACATGGAAGAGTCTCTGAAGTAAAAGAAGCTGCATTGTTCCAAATATTTAAAAAGGAAGTCAAAGTACTGGAGAACTTCCTGGGATAAGGAACAATCTCCACGGTCTCTGTAACAAAGGAATTAAATGACCTCATTAAAAAGAAGTCCTTTCTATCTAGGACACTGGAAAGAAGTCCCACTGGTTGTTCATATAAGGTAGAAAGACGCTCCATAAACTAACGCATAACTTCATACAAGCCTTGCAAATTACTCAAAGTGTTGAAAGCTCCTGAGAAGAACCAGATATCTGCAGCTGCTGCCAGTGTGCCACAGCACAGCGTTTCACTCTAGTACTTGGCACTACAAAGAAAGCTAACTTAAAAATAATTTAGTTTTCATTAATAATAATAATAATACAGGACTCATTTAGTCCATAAGCCACAGCCCTGAATTTGAATCCTATGAGGTCATGAAATGCTCACGGAAGAGAGAGGCTATGCAAGCACCAACACTGCTCAATGTTGTAGAACTCTGAGGTTGCTTCATGTTCTTCCACCAGTCGGGCAAATAAACATTCACAGAGTACAGGGCTTCTGCTGTCAGGGCAGCAAATTATGTTCAGACCCCTTTCGATGTCCGTCTGATCACTTACTCACCTGCATTTGCTTTGTCCAATGCATGCCAGCAGATAGCTTTGCTCCTCAGAGAAGTGTCTGTAGAGAAGCTAGATTAAACACCAATACTACTGCCCAGAGAGCACAGGTGCCTGCACCATCCCTTCTAGTGGGATCACGAATCTGAGTCCAGCTATGGCAGCAGCCAGAGCAAACTCACCGTTTCCTTGCAGCACAGGCAAGGCTGACTTTGGTCATGTCAAAGAACAGCATCTTTGATAGTGAGAACAGCAAGGGCTGGTCAAGAACCTCTCCCTTCCCTGCCAGGTAAGAGAGGGTTTGGTAAGACAGGAGGCATCAGGGGAGTCTCGTGTAGCATTCCTGGACTGCTAAGTGCTTCTGGGGAAAGCTGTCTCCAATATGAAAAGATCTGTTGAGGAATTCTTCAAGCCTAAGGAGCCGTCTGCATTTACAGTGACCAAAGAAAAAAAGGAAGAAAAAATTGCATCAGTTCTGCTCAAAATTGATGCAATTAGTTTAGTAACTGGACCACAATGATGGGCCCTTTCTTGCTAGCAGCTAAAGAGAGAATTAAGAAGAGGTTTTGAAACAGTTTGCTGTTCTGATTTAGTCAAGTTTTTCAGACTTCAGTCAAGTTTTTCTTTCTCTGGTAAGAGCCCGACAATGCAAACTGAAGGATTGCCAACTGCCTTCTCTATCACAAATACCATGTCCCTCACACAGCATCTTCGAGCAGTATTTCAAAAGCAAGAGAGACAAGCTCTGAGTTGCAGAGATGATTCAGAGTAGTGGGTGAGGAATGTAAATTCCTACTAAGCCCTCTATTACTCCGCAAGACGTGTCAGGTTCTGTCTTGAACGGGGATTCTTTACTAAGAGGCTGTATTTATGGAAGTTAGGTTTAAATACTGCCTGAAGTGCTTATGCTGTTTAACAGGCTTGCTGGGCAGGTCACTTAGGGCCGATGTCTGCTCTCACTTCTAGCTTGCCTTCAAGTCAAATAAATGCCATGGAAACTCAGGACTGCTTTTCTTCTACCAGATCAATGTATTTGTTGTGCTAGAACCTCTGCCTCTGAAGAAAACTGGAATACGTGCTTTAAAGAGGAAGTTGGCTAACAAATTTACCACACGATTGGCAAGAGGGGAAAGCTGGGTAGCACTCAGTTGGAAGAGGAAGCGGAATTATCAACAAGCTATTCCATCTTCAAGAAAGGACAAAAAGGCGGTAAAAAAAGAAACTCCTTTTTGGCATTGGAAGTCCTGGCTTATTTAGAACAATCTAAAGTTGTGGAGGAAGACAGTAAGGCTCTTCAGCAGAATAGCTCCCTAAGCAGCTTGGGGAGTATCCTTTGCTCTTCCCCAGCTCCCAAATAAAACTTGCCTTAAAAATTCATCTGAACAAAACCACTGGAGGAATCTCCAGCTGAGGGGGAATGACGCAATGCAACTGACTGGGAAGACACCTCTAAACTATAATTATTTGCCATAAAACCAGCAGAATCTGTTCCATCTTCCTGGCAAAATACCAACACAGGTAACTGCATTCCTCCACAATGAAATAAGTTTGCAGTTGTCTGACTGATGTATTCTATTCTAGTCTTCTTCATCTTTTGTGTAGTAATATTGCTAACCATGAGTTAGCTAATGCTTGCTATACCTGGATGTAACCAAAACAATCTGTTTCAGAGCTGTCCCTAAGCACACAGCTCTATAAAAAGGTTTCTTTTTGCAAATAAGTTGCTATTTACGTTATTTATATTAATAGCTGATATAATTTAAGGGAGTTGTACCGTAAATATTTATAGCAACACAATGTCTGAATTCAACTGGAAAGATAGATATCGGTCAGGGTGATATTTTTATTTAAAATATCAACCAACAGTACAGGACATTACATCATCCTGTCTAGTTTGTACAACATTTAAATGAAAAAAACACATCCCACCCCCTCAGATTACAGACCCAAAGACATTTCTATTTTAAGCTAAGACGTGAGAATAAGGAGTTTTCCACTGAAGCAGAAGGTTTCTAATGCCTCCATACCCTATAGCAAGACTTCTCCAAGGAGGAGGCAGAGCAAACTCTCCAGTTGAATTACCATGAGCCACAGGACCAGATTTAAAAAAAAGGATGTTTCATCACATTCAAAAAAGGCCCAACCCTTCAACGGCTGCATGAAGAATAGAAGAACTTCCCTAAGACTATCACAAGTGACTTGGATGGCTGATGAGATTTGCCACAGAAACCAAATTTCTAGGTTTATCGAAGCAATACTCATGAGCTTTTTAAAACTCCTTCAGTAAGTCTCATGAGCAGTTCTCTAAGACAGACAGGTTCCTACTACAGGATCTTCAGATGCTATTAAGCAATTACTGATGGCAATTGATGTTAAGTAATTAATTTTGTAACTGAAATGTTGCAAGTTTACTGACACCCTTCCTCAAGTTACAAGAAGCAGAAACAAAAAAGCTGACTGAAACACATAAGACAGGTTTTTGTGACAATTCCAGCTATCAGTCCTTGTGCACAAGTTCCAGATATAAGGTTTGTCAGCTGTAGCTGTCTGGAAAAAAAGAATTTTCAAAAGCATCACAGCCAAATACAAGAACCCAAACCCAGAATTTATAAATGCAGTGAGGATAAGTATAGAATTACATTTTGTATATGTTACTACAGTGCACAAGAAAATATACAGATAAGTAACTAATGTGAATGTATGTAACTTTTGCTTTAGATAGAAAGAAATTCCATATTTAGTAATAAAATAATAACAAATGAAGAAGGAAATCATACAAGTGGAAAGCTGAGCAGAGGGAAGTCTCTATAAACCCTTCAAGAAAAGGGCAGAAGGCTGAGGTACTGATATTTTTAATAGGGCCATCTTCAGGACTTCTGGACTGCAACACTAAATGTTCATTAAATAACCAATCCAAGATTAGAAGGACATTTTCCTCAAAATTCTGGCATTAAACAACCCTTTTAGAGGTTAGTCATCCTCTTAGCTGTGGATTACACCGTGGTGATTAATGGCCTTTCAAAGCAAAACAAAATCTTTTCACTTCACCTCCAAAGCAGACTGTAATTTTCTTACACTATTGCTAGAGCACCTGAGACCATGAAAGAACTCTTGGTTGTGCTTAATACCACTACAATGTGGAGTTTAAACTGTGAGAGCCATTAAAAACCAAAACGGTAGTGGATTTTCCTGGAGTCTTAAGTCTTTCAACAAAGATTCAGCACCGCTCTTAAAAAGCATTTTGAATCGTTTCCACAGAAGAGAGGTGCTGATGTTATAAGGCCTAGAGATAGTAATGGATGGCGTTGCATTGTCAGATCCTACACAATAACAGACAGTATCAAATTAGGCACCGACCAACTGTATAGCATTTGGAACACCATTGTTATATCCCACTCTGCTGCTTTTCTTTAACACCCCCAACTCCTGTTCTATGCAGATTTGGGTTACTGCTGCTACTTGCTTACTGTGTCTGCCCCAGCTTGGGGAAAGGTCAAAATAGTCAAAAAAGGTCAAAATAAATGGTCATTGTTTCCACCAGCTAGTGCTCCTCCACCCAGAACGTCCAAGAGCATACCTGCTCCGTGTCAGAATTCAGTGGGAGGGTTTTGGGGTAGGATGAAAAGAAGAGGAGGGTGGCACTGTATAAAACTGGCCAGAATCATTTATGCTGCAAGCTTCGTTATGGGATGAAGTTTCTTAGTAACAGATCTGAGTACTTCAGTGAGCTCAGATGAGCTTAGAAGCAGCAGAATTGGTAGACTCTTGTCTACCAAGCGAAGGAGGAAAGGCAGACCCTGCCTCCATCCACAGCTCTCTCTGTCAGTTCATCCAGATGATTTAAATGATCATTATAAGAGAAAAGAAATACAAAGAAACCCACTATGATCACAGATTCAAATAGCATTGTCCATTGCTACCCAGAGACTGCACTATGTGTCTGTAAACTCTTCCCATCCAGCTTTCATCAGAACAATTCTGGATTCAGTGGCTGAGTGAAAACAGCAATTTTTCAAAAACAGATTAGTATTTGTCAGGCATTCTCCACCCTAAACCCCCAAATTCCAAAACAACAGAACTTACCTGCTTCTGGATCTGGAGGAATCCTCCACATATACAAATTGAAGTCATCAGAGCCCGAAAGAATGTACTGTTAAGAATAAAAATAAAAGCAGTTTACCACAAGGTATCACCTGAATTACATTATGTGATCGTTGATCTAGTTTCTCCAAACATGAAAAGAAAAGAAAATGAGATAGTTTTCCTCATTCTTTGCACCTCACTGATCAACTTACCCTTAAATAGGGATGAGGTACCAGCAGAAAAATGCTGCATGCTTATAAATGGACCAAAGCTCAAAAGCATGCTTCGTGTATCTAATGCCTACTGCCCAAAGTGCAAGTTTTCTTGTCAAATAAGGCTACAGGTTATGGCTGGCTTTAACACCTACAGGACTAGAGTAAACATGGATCTTGCAGCCTGCAACTCTTGCCAGTTTTTTAATGTCTGCCACTCACCCTTTTTTCTCTCCTTCTGAACTACTGAGGAAAGCTTCTTCGAACACATACCTGAAGAAGAGAGCTAGCACTTTCATTGCACATAAGCACAACATGTGTGGCTCACAGCAGTCTGCTGAAGACCATCAAAGGTCAGTCAATGATGATGATAATCTTCAGCACTGAACAAAACCAAAGCTAAACACTGTCACCAAGTCTCAAACTGTTCAAAAACCACATGTGAATCATATAGTTTATTTTTCTCTTGGTTACAGCTACTCTGAAGAGATGGACAGCTGCCCTTTTTCAACAGTACACGAACAACAAGCAAGCTTTATGGTGTATAAGTTTCGGAAGTAATGCAATCTGAAGTAGCCCTACTTCATAAACTACAAACATTTACTGGAATGACAAGTGACATCTGACATGGTAAAAAGCTTATGCCCCTCAGTTAAGAGAGGCTATAAATTGTGCCTTGTCTTCAAATATCTCTTATCCAATAAACTGTAAATCCCTAATTAAGAGATGAGAAGACACATAGTGGAAACACTGGCAGATACCAATTCCAGTTACATTGGTGCAGACAGTTTAAATCTACCATCCTCAGCACACTTATGGGTTCTGCTTAATCAATGCAATCAATAAGCTGGTTTTTAATTATTTTATTATTATAATTATTTGGAGGGAGGGAGGGAAGAAAAAGAAATAAACAGAGCAAGTCTGTCTCTTTCTTTATCCGTTGATAGGAGAAAATTCTGTTTTGTTTGGCTCAAATATAATTCGGTTTGTCTTTCACTCTCCAGGGATATATAATCTCATCAGGCAAAGTACCATCAAGCAGTGAGGAGATAAATCCTGGAATAACACAGGACTGAGAATCAAATAAACAAGAAATATATATACCAACACGGAGAAGCTGCTATAAATTTACACATATTCTGTTTGCAATGCTAATTACATTCTTGCAGAGTTTGGATGTTTCCAGCCACAAAAATTGCAATTACCAACCACTGAAGTCCCTTGTCTGGCGTCCAACTATCACAATCCAGCCATTCTTCTTTCTCTTATTTTTAAGGATGTAGGATGTGAGTAAGCATTTATGAATGCAACTCTGCACATTTTCTGACAGGTAAGAAGCATTGATCAAACACCAGTTCCATTACAAACGTGTGTGCGCTAGTTCTGCATCACTCATAGACCCTTCCTTTCCAAGCCAGAAAGCAATTTCTACAAGTCAACGTGTTCAAGCACTTAGGCAGCTTACCTCTGCCAAACTGACCTACTGGTGCCAGGAATACGTGCTTCCCTTTCATCTTGCTGCTTATAAACGTTAGCCCACAGCATGCTGAGCCGCGGTGCCAGATCTGCACAAATCAGGGCTCTCATAGGCAACCTCCCAGCAACCAGAAAGAAAGCAGCTCTCATGTGTTTTGTTACACAGAAAATGCCCCATAGGAAAAAAAAAAAAAAAAAAAAAAAAAGCTTATGCTTAATGTTATGAAAACGTTGCCTGTTGTTGACATTTATTACTGAAGTGTGCAGCTGAAGCAAGAACTGGTTTGTCTATGATGTGGAGAAAAAAAAAAAAAAAAAGACTTCTAAAACATCTAAAAAGCTCAGTATCTTTTTTTAATGTATTGTGGTCATAAATTCAAAAGTTCCAACAACTCCTTTAATATGAGAGCAATTTACCACTTCACGTCTGAAATCAAACACGCCTATCAATGTCAGGCCCAGAAGTGACAGGTTTCAGATATCCCGCACCAGGCACAAAACACAGAAAAATCACATTATGTATGTGCAGGGAACCAAGCATCTCTGAGGCTCTTCAAATCAGCTTCAAAACTGATCTGCGGATGAAAACACTGTATGCCCTGTAAGACTCAGTGGTCAACTGTCTAGGAGATCTGATGTATCATTGTCCACTGAAGAGGAACACACTACCTTCAAATGCTCCTGATTGAGTCTGACTTTGGAGAAAGGGAAAATTGTTGTGTCCTTGCAGCGATGCAGACTAATGGCGATTTGGCTGCATCATCTTGAATGCAAACAGAGGGTCAAGACAAGTGATTATTCCCCTTACCTGGCCCTTGTGAGGCCACACTTGGAGTACTGTGTCCGGTTGGATCTCCCAGTACAAGAGCAACCCTAATAAACTGGGCAGAGAGTGGAGGAGGGCCACCGAAGCTACAAAGGCACACGACCTGCAAGGAAAAGCTAAGGGAACTGGGAACTGCAGAAGAAAAGAAAGTGAAGGGTCAGAGCGGACCCCAATAGTCTTCCGCTATCCAAAGGAACCCGGAGCAGGCAGGGACAGACACTTCTCAGAGGCATGCGGTGAATGCTCAGGAAGCAATGGTCACAAGTCACAGCAAGGGAAATTCCAGCTGAGCACAAGGGAACAACGTGTTCAGGAGCATGACAAACACTGCAACTCAGCCCCAGAAATACAGGGGAACCTCCACCCTTGCAAAACCAAAATTTAACTAGGCTCCCTGATAAACCTGAGCTGACTTTGACAATGCCTGCTCTGAAAAATAGCTTTGGACAGGTGACTTCCAGAGCTCTTTTCTGATTCTGCGAGTACCAAAGAAATAAAATGGAAAGAATTGGCTTAGCAGAATGTTTTGGTTTTTTTTTTCCTCTCTCTCCAAGGACAGAGAGACTCAACTCCACTATCTACTTAAAAGCATCACAATGTCCTTCAGTTAGTTATTAAGCCAGAAGACGGTGACATTTGCAACAACCAAATAAATATGGCCAAATCATTCTGGAGGCAGTAAGTACAAATGCAGCACCCACATTGCAATTTATGTCTAATCACAGAACAAAGCTGAGGATTCGAGCTGATGTTGTGAAGAAGTAGCTGTGTGTCTAACCTTGAAACCCAGACAGTCATCAATAACGGCCAGAAACTGATAGATACAAATTTGATGTTTTAAACTACAGGCTGAAGTTTTTATATATATTCAAGTTTTATTCCAATAATTAGCTCTCGCTAGTAATCCTTAGAAACATACCGTATTCTGCAAAATACCCAACCAATTTGGAATCTTCACCATTCTACTGCCACCACAGTAGCAGCTGCCATGGTTTTCCATTCTTCTACCACGTTAAGAGGTTTGTGCCTCTAGGGTACATGCTTCTTCCTGCTGTTCTCGTAATACAGAACTGAATTCAAGGCCTTTTGCCTTTTTCCCATTCCTTTTGCCTTTTTGCTGTGAGATCAGGTGATAGTAGGGAGCTGAGAAGTACAGCATGGACTTTGCAGCTTCAGACCAAGAGGCAGCCAGAAGCACAACTTCATGACTCTGCTACTTGAAGAACAACGTGCCAGCTGAAGCCTCAAGAGCAGGCACCCAAGCTGCTGAAGCCAGAACTGCACTGTGCCATGTGGCAATTTGACATTTGGCAATGCCAATCAGTAGTGTCTGCACAAGGCAATGGGAACCCAGGGCCTCTGGAGATCACAGCTGGACTGATGGTACTGGGACATTTCCTTGATTTTTTTCCCCCCCATGTACTTGTTATTAGCATAACAAATAAGCCAATACTTTTCCCCACTGGTTGAAAGCTGCAGGATGACGACTGAGGAATTGCAAAAGTCATTCCATGCTACTGGAGAATTCAAAGAAATAATTGCTATGAAGTGCACCAAGCCCTTGTTAATAAGGCTAAAATCCTGAGGGAATAGAGTAGACTTCTTAAAAGGAAGAAAAGAAAGGAAAGAAAAGGGGTTTGGAGTACAGTAGATGAAAGAACATCATGCTGCATATGCTTAGACTCCACTTTAATTATGTCCAAGGGATTTTGGTCCTGAGGGGATGCACAAAGAGTAATTCCTAGCAGAGCACCTTCTGCTTCAAGACCAAAAGCCTGGATAATCAAATCACACAGGCAAGCTAGTAAGAGGCAAAACCATGTGTGCTTACAAAAACAAGTAAATGCTAAGACAGGCTGCGCTCTCCCTCCTTTTTACCCTCCCCTCCGAAGAGAGGCTGCAAGCAGAGCATAACACAGAGAACTGGTGTAGTGCTGAGTTCTGCATGAGAGCAGACGCTGAGCAGAGAGTACAGATGCTCAGATGTCTGGGGGCAGAGACCAATATTAAAACCACCTGTTTGATTGTCTGCTTTTTTGCTGCTGTATCTGACTAGGGCTTCAGAAATCAACATTCAGCATATTCACATGAACATGAGGTTATAGAGAAAAGCAGTTGCTAATAATTAATATTTATTTTTTAAGCAGGGAAGAATCAGCTGCTGCGTCTAGCTGTTACTAACAATGACAGGAAAAGGCTTCCAGATGACTACCAGCTGCTGATTCAGTAGTTTGCCTTAGAAGGAAGAAAACTCTCAGGCGTGGTTAGAGTCTGCTGCTGGAGAAAGTCTGAGCCTCAAGTACGCATGAAATGATTAACATGAGCTATCATCAGGAATCTGGCAGCGCTACTTCGGACTAGCGATCTCCACTCGCTCCCTGCAACTCTTCTTGTCTTCTCTCTCCCCAAGGAGATTAGAACAGTTGATATAAATAAATGGAGACCTAATCAGCTGCTGCTATAGCCTTGTAACAGTAGCATTAGCACTGCATTTTGCAATACCACTCTGGAGAATTTATTTTTATACTTACCACTGCTGGTTTCAAAGCTTTCAAAATCCCACAGGCTGTATTTCCTCAGGTACTACTGAATATGGACTACTTAATAAAACTGTATCTATATCAAACCTTACACTGTTTTTTTTGTTAACATCCACATTTTCTGTTTCCATAAAATCCCTTTACTTAATGACCTAGATCAGAGGCATTTTCAAGCTTTTAGACCTAGACAAAGGACCAGCAGACACAGATAATTTTTTCCCAAAATATGAGTAGATCTTTTGAATGGCCCTACTAATGTAAGGAAGAGTAAGAAGAACATAAATAACAAAACTTGTCTTAAAAGCACCATGGTGACCATTTGAAAAGTGCCAACCTGAAGAAGCCCTGAACATGCCCACTGACACCCAAATTACGGTCACTCACCCTACAGATAGCAAGGAGTTGGACAGGCTCATATTCCATGCTGCTGCTTACAGCCTTACCAAGTCAGCTCTGAAAGAGATTCAACTTCTTAAATCTCAATTCCCACTCATTTGAGTATGCCTGTCCCTTCCTCAAAGGGACCAACAAAACGTCCTCCGTATGTTGCCTGTAATATAATTCATGGTTGGGGTGTAGGCTTTTGTTTTTCTCCCACTGACAACTCATAAAAATTCTGGACTGGTGGTAGTCTGCTAGGCTGAAGTCCTAACTGCACTTGAGCGTAAGAGAAGATACCTTGGACATCTCTGTGGTGAGGTATGCACTGAACAAACCACAGTTTGATGTGAATTGGAAAAACACTACTTGTCCAAGAGATTAAAATTCATAGCAATCAGCACTTTGGGGAAGGAAACCACTTACATGAAGAATATAAGAACTGAGTATTTTTCCCAAGGGAGAAAGGTCTCCTAAGGAAACCAGGTGTATGCTATTTTGTTCTTTGTGGCACCAACCCAACTTCAAGAACTTTCAAGCTTAGCAGACAATTTCAAATTTGACAGAAGACCTGAGGGCTCAATAATTATGAACTGGCCAGATTTACTTTTTTTCTTAAAAAAACAAACAGTGGCTACTTACAGGGTATCATCTTTGAGAGAAAGGCAGTACCAAAATCATGCCTCCCTAATGAACAAAACGAAGCCCAAAAGGGAAGTCATCCTTGAACCAAACAAAATGCCAATGAAATCACCATGATCTACCTCTCATGAAACTATTTCAAAGGGGATGAGAAAGCAAAGTACAAGCACATAAAACCAAAATGTTCAAAAGGTGACCTCATACATATATATACGTGTATATATAAAATATCTCAACCATAAATATTTTTCATGCTAAATATGTAATGTATAGTGAGAACCATATTTGACATGACAACCAATTCCTTTTCTTACAGCTACATCTTAGACACAGCAGTCTCATTTATGAGAAAGGTGTGTAATGCAGTATTGGCATCTCAAAAACCCCAGAATTTTTGTTTTAAATGACTGATATTTAATTTACAATTTGAACAGAATTTAGTGCCAAGTCTGCACTTCTCTGCAAGCAGAAAGCCCACATTTATTTTCAAGTCATCTTTCTGTTTAGAATACCCACTAACCAGGAGGAAGACGAGTTAAGGATGCATACAGTTAACGGTTGGACTTGATCATCTCGAAGGTCTAATTTCTATGGAGGAGGAAGACATGTCTTCCTATTCAAGAAGCAACAAGGAGCACGCACACAAAGCAGTGAGATAACATAGTTTGAGAAGGGCATTTCCAGAGGAATAAAGAAAAAAAAAGAACTCCCACAAAGCAGATATATAGCTCTTTCCTTTAGCAGTCAAGAAGCAAACCATCGGTTGGGCTAAATATCGCATCTCTTTGCAAGCCCTGATCTTTGTGTCAGGCTGTTTCTGTATGCTGATGAATCTAGGCTTTCAGAATAGAATTCCTACCAAGTACAACTTGAAAAATCTGCTCTAATGATCATCTGCTGGCCTCTTTGCCGGGTATGCTTCCACTTACACCCCTTGTGCCAACATCAGAGCTCATGGCACAGTAGAGGCTGGTTCAGTACCTAGAACACTAAAATCCTATAGTAAATCACAATCAGTCATCCAATCCATTTCCTCTGCTTCAGCTATTTCAGCCAGGTTCAGGTGAGTGCCAAAAGGGCCCAAGTAACATACAGGACCTCCCCTCTTGATGCCATACTGCCTTGTTTGTCCCCTCAGAGTGCAACCCCAGTCAGAGTGGCTCCCTTTTCTTATTTTAGAAGCTGTCACTGTTGTCAACTAAGAAATTCCTCCCTTCAAGCTAGGTAACCCGGGGGTAGGGTGGGGTAACAAAGAACAGTCACCTGTGCAGGCTATTCACCTCTTGTTCGTGTCTTTCAATAACTAGACCTAAAGCAGGAAGAGAAATAACTAGGAAAATTATTACTGAAACATGTTTTGGGAAGTTTATGGTTCTTAATATCATTTATCTACTAAAAAGGATACCTGTAAGTTCTTTTATCTTCTACTCTGTAATAAATCCTATGGCTTGAATCATATCTGTTGTGCAGTCTGACATAATGCAAGACTAACCTTCAACTAGTTCTCATAGCACCATGGCATTATGAAACCTTTGCTTTTAAACAGCCACCTTTTTTCATACAAGCAAGGAGAGCAGCTTGCAACCTGCAGCATTTGAGACTGTTTTTCAGGAGGGTTCAAACTGGCACAAACAAGAGCCTGAGATTTCCATCTTGGCCTAGGAACCAGGAAGGTACCTCCGAAGGCTTTTTCCAGCAGTAACTTTGTTCCTCAGCATGAAGCATGCCTATCTCATGAACTGGAAAAAGAAAAGCCATGACACAGCAGACTGGAGAAACACAACTCGCTGCTAGTACATAAAGTTCAAAGCCAAAACTTTGTATTCCCACTCCCTAAATTCTTAATCTTACAAGCAGCCAACTCTGTGTGGGGCAGTCCTAAATGCTTACAGAAGCATCATCAGGAGCAATCCATCACCGTTTTACAGCTGCCTTTTTGCTATGCACAGGGGCCATAACAGTAATTTTATTCACGAACAAAAAAGCAACTTAGAAATTCTTACTGTGGATTTCTATGGCAGGGAAACATGTTCCATAATGTTCCTATTATGTTCCAAAGAAAGCAACAACGTTATCTGAACATACTAAGGGAACTCTTAGTTGGATGGATGAAACTGCATATAGCCCAACTGCTCTGTTTTGATTTCTTCGGCTGTTACTTTGTCAAAGATATGCTAAAATCAAATATTGTATTAGTCAGGATTATCCAGAATTCATAGTATAGCTGTCAGTACAGCCCCCTTGGCTTGTTTAGCACTGTAGTGCTCACTCTCCCTTCCCTCTCCCCTGTCCTGCAAGTGATGCTACTGAACTGCAGGTCTCCTGCGATGCACCTACAAGGAACACCAAACCTGCAGGCTTCAAAGTCTTCTGAGTCAGGGCTCCAAAATTCAGCTTCAGTATGGGTCCCTTTGGGTTTATCCATGACTATCCAGAGGTCTAAAAACCTCCACCAGTGGCTTACAGGAATTCAGTAGAGAAGGGAGAGAGGAAACAGGGCTGGCAGGATGCCCCAGGGAACAGGGGAAGGGGTGATCTGAACCATAAGGGTTAGAGGAAACTCCCAGCCCCTTCTGCCAAGACCCAGGCTCTGAAGAGCCATTTTTAGTACAAGCCTCCCATATGTCAATTACCAAAAGCAATGGGGAATAAATAAACAAAGCAGTCCATAGCCAGATGCACTGCTCATGTGGTATTTTGTATGTATGTAATGTTAGCATGTATCTGGGACTGAATCTGCCATTTAGAGAAAGTAGAAACAAAATACAGCCTCGTCAACAATTCTTGAAGGGTGCCAACTTAAGACACAGTAAGACTCATTTTCTTTTATGCAAGCGCTACAAAATATTTGCAGACTGACTGCTTTTCATGTACTAAGTAGTAATGACTGCAGTAAGCTACCAGTCATTAAGAAGTCTTCTATGCATAGGAAACAAAACGTGCTCTTTAGAAAAAGACTTCTCGTTTTGCTTTCTCTGTTTTAAAGCTAGACGCTGATAAGTACTATTTCCTGAGATAAATGGTCCTTATATTATATGACAAAGAAGAACACAGAAGAAAAGTTGTATTTCTTTAGGAGGGCAACGCACAGCCATGTAAGACCTCTGGCACCTGCACAAGTAGCCCTGTTCCTGCAGAAGGGTTACGTTCACGCAGTAATTCTGTGCTGTTAAAAACGGGGCTGTCCCTACCCAGGGCTATTTAGTACAGAGCCTTCAACATAATGAAGGCTGTAACTTTATAGGGAGTTGGAGCAGTCTGAAGTACCGTGAGTGGTGCATTCCTGAAACTCTCCTATACCAGCGTAATGTCAACAGAAAAGGCTGAGTGGTGATGTAATGTCTGAGGGCATGCCAGAGTCAAGACACTTTTTGTTTGATTCACAGGGTACAAGTTATTTCTCCCCACCCCCCCTTTTTTAAAGCAGGCACCAAGCAGCAGTTTTCACAGCTACAAGTGCTGTGGAACCCCACATTACCTACACAGTGGGGAAAAAAATAAATAAATCAGCGAAATGATACCGCTCAGCACTGTGACACAGGCAACAGTACTTGAGCAAGAATAATTTTTGTTCTACTTTTTAGTTTGGAAGTGTTTTTGAGTTTGGTGTGGTTTTTTTTTCCCCCTCCTCTTCTCTTTCTCCTGTCCATCACCATAACCTACGCTTAAAAACACATTTGGGTACCTGAAGCACTCCAATTCTTCCTGTATCCTCAGATCCAAGAAGGTATTTGCCATACATCAACTAAAAATCCTTAGCATCTAAGCATTTCTCAAATCCTAAAGCTGACCAGAAGAAAGGGAACTCCCCTCAGTCCTCCTGATGCAACCTGAGATTCTCACACACTTTGTGCGTACATGAACACTAGGGGAAAATCCATGGGAGATAGGTGCAGAAATAAACGGGCTTTAAGAATTTGGGCCTGGATGCCTGTACCAGAAGGATGGACAGATTCTGCTCCTGCGTAAGTCTCTGTAGAAAACAGAGAGAGAGGTCAGCTGGGGGTCCTACCCGATCCATCTTGCCTATCTTATTCCTCCTTCCTCCCACAGCTGTATGGCTCGAGTGAGCTCCTAGATAATGCCCACAGCATACAATTTTGAACTCATTCAACTGTGAGCATCAGAGCTCTCCTACAAAGAAAGGCAAGATTGGTGGCATGTGAATGAGGTCATTACACTCATGACATGGACAAAAGACAGTTCTGAGAAGCAAATGAAGGCAATTAAAAATGGGTGCAAACAAAGCGCCAGCTACACATTGCCTCTCAGGCTTTGGTAGCTGAAATAAACAAGACTGGAGCATTTCTAGGAAAAACGTTTGCATATACTGTTTGCTGATTTTCAAATCGAGCTCACAAGGACAAGGGCAGTAACACTTTTGGAGGAAAGCAGTTTGCAAGGACACAAAAAGAAGCCAAGCTGTTCATCCTCCAAGACCTCTGTCACCCTGCTTGAGCTGCAATGTTCTCCCCACAAAATACCTACAAGAACTCAAAGCCATTTAAAGTGCTTTGGACTGTGCTATTTTAAATTAAAAATAAAATTTAAAAAAAATCACTGGGATTAACAGGTGAATCTTTATAGTTCTTGTTCCCTATAGCATTAATAGCATTTCATTCACTGTGAAGAGGTTTCAATCTACTTGTATCACAGGTGCTTCAGTCCAAGGAGGTGCTATGCAGATCACTGCATACCTGCTGGTTGCAGGCTCCCCTCCTGCATGACAAGCCAGGAAAGCTGAATCCTGTTGAGTCCCAACAATCTGTGGGGACTAATGGGAACACTGAGCTCAGTTTGGCACACAGTCCAACTGTCACCAAAGAAACAAACCAATCAAACTGTTCCCCAGCTAGTAGTCTGTATTTTATTTGTGTAAAGAAATTGTATTTATTTAACTATGTATTTAATGTGATCACATGCGCACACAACTTGTCAAAGTAAGAATAACACATCTGATTACTATGGGAACTTATACTTAAAGAAATTCAATACTTAGCTGTGATGTCGAAGAAAACTTGTAGATTGTGTGCTTGCAGCTAAGAACATGTTCATTTTTGCCTTACTAGAATCCAAAAACTCCATATGGAACACGGGTTTATTTACATCTCTGTAGATATCCACGAGGCAGCAAGATTCCAAAGGCAAGTACTGAGATACTAAGAGCTTCAGGGGGTGGTTTTAAGCCCTGATAGTCATGATTCACGGGGAAACTTCCCATGAGTAAACCATTCTCCATGTACAAACTTCATGGAAAGATTAGCAAAGGATGCAGTTCTGTGAGGAGCTGAGCCTCACAGCGATAAAAGGCCACCTCTCATCCACCCTCCAGTCTCTTATATCACATTCAAACGCTTGGCAGAGCCCTCTGAGTGTCAATATAAGTCATTAATCAAGAAAAAGTAAATACTTTTGCCAGGTTAGGAAGTTGAATCAGTTAAAGGTCTTGCATCTTGCTGAAAAGAAGGGCTTCCCCCTTCAGCCATTCGCTTATTTTTTCAATCCAACAGCAACCTAAGCACTCATGAGTTAACGATAGGCCTTTTGGTGTTAGGGTTAAAATAGGGAACTGAAATGCAACTTTATCAGATGAACTAACTGTGCAGACAGCACATAATGCTTTTTGAACACAGGAGAGTCACATTTTTAAATTACTAGAGACTCTGGATGAAGTATTTAAACCTAACTATTTAAGACAGCTCAAAAGGAGAAAAAAAAAGATTGAATTATCAGTTTAATAAAGATGAAAAGAAAAGTTGAAGACAGAAAATCTGAGGTGCAACAAGAGAAAAATTCTGAAGAATCCTTCCTACCACAAACGACACTCACAATTTGAGCACAACTTTCTTATCCCTAGATCCCTTCAAATGACCCCTGCACAAAAAAACTTCAGCTCACAAAGTTTTGATCCTACAAGGAAGTACAAGCAAGGAATTCTATGAAGCTCAGTAGGGACTTCCCATAGATCTCAAATGAAAGACATTCTTTATTAAGGCAAAATACAGCAATATTAAAGGGGGGGGGCAGCAGCACTGGAACCAGTTTAAATTAAAAACAGATTTTTTGTTGTTATTATCTTGCATGCATTATTTCATACTCATAAAACTGACCAAAAAGCAGCTGCATACTAGTTGTATAGAAGGACTAACCTTTAAAAAATATATTATTATTATTACTCAGGAGGTTTGAGCTCTAACCTTTGCTAGACACACCTGGAGACAGAATTGGGTTCTCTGTAAAGATGGTCTCTAAGGACTGTCAGTAGCGCTGACAACCTTTAGTCACCTGAAGCTGAGCATTACTGGACAGTTTCAGACATGCAGTTGGACCACACGTTGGCATTTCCTGCAACTTCAGTATCTTTCTTTTACTCCAGCTGAAGGGTGGGTACAAACCTGCATCTAGATGTCAGATTCCACATTTCTAATATTCCATACTAAACCTTACCTCTCCTATTAACTTCTTAGGGCACTAATAAGGGAATAGAGCTCCTTTTGGTCTGATTTCCAACTTGTTAATAGTATTATGTGCTAGTACTTATTCAAACAGAAGGTCCATCAAGCCCAAAGAATAGAGGTTTTTAAAAATACAGGCTTCTGAAACACAACACTATACCCAACAGAAAATAACTTAAAAAGCAAAAGAGACACTAAGGCTTTTTTCTACATCTTCAGTAACAGACAAGAAGCTAAACTACTTGTCAAAGTGTACACAGTTCTACTCTGACTTCCAAAGGAGAAAACAGTGTCATCTTTAGGCTGACTAACAAATGGACCCTAAATCATCAGCATTTTTTTTGTTATATATGTGTTTGCCATTCTTTACAGTAAATACTCCTAATTTTTTAAGATGGTTTCAGTATTGCATTTTCATTCTCCTTCTGCCAAAAACTATGTAAAACTCAGAAGGAACGTGCAACACACTGATTTCCCATGCCCATTCATCACACTGCTCAAGTTCAGTGATGCAAATGTATTTCCCACTCGTTATCTGAAAGAAGCTCAACTCTGCCTCCTGCAGCAGCAATAGAATTAGCGACCGAATTCTGACTGCAGGACTTCTATGGATGACAGCAAAAAAAAATTTCAGATCTTAGTTAGTCCTGCACTATTGTGTTTTGACAATGCATCTTTTGTCCCTAAACATCATTAGCGGTTATTAAATACAGCTGTCCGAAGACAATGTTCAGCTCTAGAAATATACAGCCACTTTGTGTGTGACCTATTTTTTGTGATTACTAGTAGGGACAGAGTCCTGCCTCAGTACAGGAACAAACTACTCCTCCCTAACCCCCTGCCATCACCACTAACAGAACACTGAACAATAAAGACCTATAATCGGATCCAGAAGTAAAGTAAGTAAAGGAGAAACATAATTTGAAATAAGAATTAAGGACTTTATGAATACACAACAAAATGTAAGTGTTGGGATTGTTTCTACTATTCTCAAAAACAGTATTGAAATGAAAATATTTCCTTATCACATGGGGATAATATTGTTTAGTCGTGGTTCTAAAATCATATTAAATGGACCTAAAAGGCCTCTGCAAGTATTTTTTTCTTGTGAGTATTACCTAAATAAGTACTAGATCACATCAGTCAAGAGGTAAAACTTATTGTGTGCTTTGGTATACATTTTGCTTCATCCAGAGCCTATGTTGCAGAACAGTTCTGAAGTAAGCCTATACATGCTCCGTGTTCTGTTTTATCAACTGAATCAGGGAAAAATAAACAAACAAAAAAACAAAACCGCAACCCTACGAAGGTGTTTTCAAATACTGACGGAAGCTTTGTAGACTCAGGACAGCATCACCCACTTATTACCTGATCACGATCGCCTGCAAAACAGCAACTCTTCATGGTACACGAGTTAAAGTACCCTTGGTTATCGAACTGGAAGACGGGCAGTCGGCAGTGGATGTCGTAGAGGACGGGGGGAAGGCGCCGACGCAGGGCCAGCAGCTGGGTTCCATTGCTGTTGAAGCGGACACTCATGGCACTCTGAAGGGAGAGGTTTCCACCATAGCGCAGCAACGAACTGGGAAAAGACAGAGGAAACAGGTCAGATGGGCTACACAGATGAACCGAACTGCTTAAAAACAGAATTCTAACATTACCGAGTCATTTCAAGCTGACAAGCCCATAAATTCTATTCTTGTATTGTTTCTGCTTCGAAGCATCAATCCCTGAACAAACTTCATTCAAAGCCTAGATGACAAACTATCAAAACGGTAAGACTATAAAGTCTCAGAACAGTGAAGCTAAGATTGTGAAGAGTTTTGTAACAAATACATTTCCTGCCTGGGAGCAAAGTTCCACAGAGTAACTGTAAGCCTTTAAAAGGCTATTCTTGTACTTCTGGGATGTTGGCATCTAAAACCAACCCTACTCAGCTCTTTTTGTTCAGCTGGTACCCTAAACCAGCCAAGCCAAACTTTGTCTCTCTGCTCTGGCAATGGATGGCATTTTCTCCAAGCATAGATACTCCGACCATTATCTTACTTCCACTTCTATTTACAGCTCTACAAAACATCAAAGAATGTTTGAACTCTAAAATCAGTTCCAGCTGTCTTAAATAAAAGGCCACCTTACTAACAAGTTATTGCAAGAAATGCTAAAATAAGACACTTAGCTAATCTCAGACTTGCTCCATGTACAAATATTGCCAAATAGGCAGGACAATTATGCTAACAGATGACACTATCACCTAAAAATCTCACATGGTTGAAATAGCTGGTTTCCTTATCCCATATAAGGCTGTATGACCAGAGCTGGAGTATCTGTATCAGTTCTTACTGACATATACAGCATAAAAATAAAGGGTCATAATTTTCCATACTCTTTTTAGAACAGTAACAGAATATGGAATTTGACCCATCTGTGAGCTTAATGATGATCAAAGCACACCTGATATTTAACATGCATTCTAGAGGCTTTCTTGTCTTTTCAAAGACTTAATCCTTGTATTTGAAATCATCATGTGTATGGAGAGGGAGACAAACAAGGAGGATATTTTATCTGTGTTTTTTTTCTTTTTTTTTTTTTTTCTTTTATTATTACTTTTTTTTTTATTTTTTTATTTTTCCCCACACACAGACCACTGAAGCTTCCTTAAACCGTACTGGAACCAGACCTTTTATAAACAGGTTTTGAGCAGCCTCCATCAAATCTTGTGTAAAGAGCTGTGATTTTTATGCACCTTCTGGACCAGACAAGGCACGCCAGCACATAATTTGTAGATTCTAGAAGGGAGTTCATTCACTGGTTTTAATGCTTCAGATTTTCTGATGTAGCTCTCTGCCTCAACATTTGTGAAAAATGAGTCACTCCGCGTGTATGGGAAGCCACATTCCACACAGGTTGAAGCATGCATCACTACAGGAGATACTGTAAAGTTAAAAATCTATTGTTCCTAAGCCAGAGTTAAACAAAACCAAAAACAAAACAGGAGACTAGACTCCCCATAACGAACACCCTAGAAATACGCTGCTCCCACGCGCACAAACTTTGTGAGCTGAAGAGTCAAAGCCAAGGTGCCACGAAAGAACCAGAAGCCACATTTTCAAAAACAGCTCCACAGAGCTTCAGGCTGGGCACCAAGAATTCTTAGCACCTTTTACTATGCTGTTTTTGAGCACTTAGGTATGTAGCTTCTTGATCAATCTAGATTTTGGCTTTGTGGAAACCGATTTCAAGTAAGATGTAAAAGAGCATTATACAAGACAGCTGTGCCAGCCTGCCAGCTTCTTGCACCTCCTTCCTCTTGTCCCCTGATCAGTCACTTGTGTCCATTGGTTATCTTGCTTATCAACAAACAAAAACCAACCTGCCCCCTCCACCCCACCCCACCACCACAAAAATATAAACTAAAATACTGCAGAAGAAATAAACCCGCATTTTTTTGGTTGAGAAAGGTCATTTTTTCTATAAAAATACAAGTTTTCCACCACATGAGAACACCATGATGCACATGGACCAACTTGATTTGATGGTAAGATGCAGGCCAATGCTGCACCAAGACTAAGCCCCCTTCCCCATTACCAGTTCTCTTCCTGGGCCTGAACTGCAGCCCAGATCCTCTCGTGCCTGCAAGCGAGCATACCAGATACCCCATCCTTTCAGATCTCCAAGCAGTTTCCATGGTTACTATTATTATGCCCTGCCTGAAATATTTTGAGATTATGTTTTATAGTAATAGTAGTATAACATTAAACTAGCTTCCATTCTGCTTACAGATGTTTTCACTGGGCTCCTATGGCAGTCAAAGCTATCAAACAAAACACTTATTAGAGTTGAATTCTGTATCCTGTTTCAGTAACTTCAGTGAAACAAAGCTCTAAAAGAGTATTCTACTTATTAAATGAAGAAAAAGTAGAACTTCAGAAATTATGATCACATACACAGATTAGAAGTCTAATATTAAGAAGCTGCATAGTTGAGCACCTCTCAGAAGCCTCACAGATTTGTCTACTTCATATCTCTACTCCGTACCATTCAGCCACACTTGAAATGGAAATACAGTTTGTGCTGTTCTTGACCATGACATCTGGCTCAAAGAAAAAATAATAAATAAAAATACCTGCAAAAAAGTGGGCTAAATTTGGCTGAAGGAGGAAGAAAGGCTACAATAGACATTTACCGTTCATGTGGACTAGTGACCTATTCTATAAAGCATTTACCTTCCACAGACTCTGAAAAGAGACATTAGGTAGTTAGGTGAGGATGAGAGAAAAACTGATATCAAAGCTCCCCAAGCATCCATTTCCTGATGAAAAGGACAAGGACAACAGGGAAGACGAAGACAACAGTAGTATGAGGAGGGGAAAATTGTGCTTAAGCATGCTCAGTGTTAAAATGACTGCCCCCACTTTTCAGACTGCATCATGTTGCTGCTCAGTACCTTCAGTCATTGCTACTTTGGGATTTTTTTTCAGACAGGATTATGTGGGGCACTGCAGACATGCTTGGATGTGTTGCCCATGTTACAACTGTCACTTCTGCCAGCTCCTTACTTCATGCTCCAGCAAACAAATTTCAGAATCACCACCTTGCAGTTCCTACAGCTTTACTGACGCGGCAGACTAAGACCAATACTCCCATCTCAAGCACCCAGACCACGACAGCTAAGGAGAAATCCAAGGGGGAACCCAAAAGGACATGCCTGAGCAAGATGGGCAGCACCCGCTTTTTGCCACAGGCATTATCGTCGTGCACCCAGACCCAGACTACGCCAGGAGTCAGACTGCTTCCAAACTTGGCTTGCCCAGGCAGCCGGGGAATGCTGGGGCTGCCTACCAGCTCTGGGAGCAACAGAGCCATACCCACTCCTGAGTTTAAAAAAAGTCATCTTGTATGATTAAGAGAAATATTTAGTCCACAGATGGAACATTACATCCAAACACACATGCTGGCACTGGAGGGAGTAAATGGACAGTTATGTGCAATATGGTCATTTCCGTAGTTGGATATGCTGCATTCAGGCAGCGCTCGAGTGGTAGCTAAATACCAGCTCAGGCAAACAATGGAAGGCTTTCAATCCAAGAGCAGCACCACTAAAGTAAATAAATCCGCTTCTGCTGGCAGCTAGCGGGGTGAGGGAAGGAGTCGTCTCACTGCAGTCAGAATTTGCACCACTCAATCGCTTCCTCTGCAGCAAAAGACCATACCTGAAACAAATGTTTCTCTCCTGTTCCCCGCTATCTGAAGAAAAAAAAGTTGTTTCATCCTTTTTAGAAAAGTCAGCTGCCTGACTGGTAACAGACGCTTAACCCAGACTACTCCCGAGTTTGCTTGACAGCAGACAGTGAGCACTAGAACTGAGAGAAGATCAGTGTCCTGGCAGAAGTAAAATAAAAGAGGCGTGTGTGACAGCATTAAATAGGACCATTTGAATAGTTTCTCTCGATAAGCTGTAAATCTGACAGTGAACTGCAGTACAGATACTGTCCTTGGGAAATGAGAGTCATTTAAGAGGGATAAGGAAGGAAGGAAGTGAGAAAGTACTGGTATCATAAACAGCAGTGTGTGAAACCAACATAATGAAAGAATGACCTTAAAAGGGAAAAATGAATTGACTGCTTGTAACTAATACATGCGATTGCATACAGCCTTGTTTGTCAGCAGTTCTGTAACCACTAAATTGAGGAACTTCTAACTGTGCAAAAAGAACTGGCATAAAACTTGGCAAATAGAAATCCTGGCCTGGAAAACCACAGAAGAGTTCATTTATTTATTTATTTTTTTTAAGAAAGTAATTCTGTGCATGTAAAAACACACAGTTCTTATTCAGTCTGGAGCAAACAATTCAGAAGAGCCAAATTTACCAATGACAGAAAAGCAAGCAAGGTATCAATTAACATGCATGCTTTTTTTTTTTTTTTTCTGTTTTAAAGGAGATTAAAATTCTTACAGAAATCTCAAGGTATCTTCTTTAAAAAGCAGCACAGTTGTGTAAAAAAGTGCCTGGAATTTCTCTTTAAGTATTGAGAAGTGTTAAGAAATCTAAATTACGTCCATCAGTGTCTTACAAAAAAGAATACACAAGACATAGCCAACATTTTATTATTTCATAGTAATATGCTCCTCTTTCTAAATTGTCATCACTATTTGATTATCTCACTACTTGTACAAAAAATCTTCTGTAGATGAACAACATCCCTCAGAACATGAGATGGAAAATAAAGGGTATTTGTTTGAACTTCAAAGAACAACCAAATGAAGGCTGTGTATTAGTAAAACTAGTACCTTTGCTTTCCTTTGCAGAGGACAAACAAGTAAAATCACCTGCATACAACAAGACTGGAAAAGTAGGGAGTACAGGGTGAAAATCCTGTAGTAGTTGTTTGTAGTAGTTCAGGGCGAAAATTCTGTATATTCAAAGAACATGTCACTCTTTCTCACCTTTACTGTTAGGCTCAGGAACATGCACGTTAGAAGGAAGATCAATTCCCAACATTAATAATCTTTTGTGCTTGACAAACTCTAAAGTGAACAGAAGCTTGATCTTTCCCTCCAAGCCAGGAAGGCTATATATATATATTTCACATTATACATATATATATATATATATGTATATAATTTATTTTTTTAAAATGACAGATTCTTATCTGATAATTGACTTCAGAATCTGGAGCCTTAAGATCATCCAACATCACCAGATTTTAGTACCCAGGGCAACCAGACCTTGTAACAGCAAAGGCTTGCATGGTTTAGCCCTTACGATCTAATTGAGGTGCTGAATGCTAATATTGCTTCACCAGTGATCGTGGGCAGTTCTCCAGAAAGCACTGTTATGTTTTCCTTTACCTTTGTTCACAGGAAAAACAAAAAACAAACAAGAAAACACCCACCTATAAAATGTCATTATTTTGACTAGGATGACAGAGCAGAGGCCCGAAGCGTACCAAACTCTTTCCCTCTTCTGCATCACTTACATCCTTCTAGGGTTTAAGGCTATTATGGCAATTAAGCGTTAGGAAATGACAACAATGAAAAAACAACCCTATTTATTTGAATGTTTCACATCCTCCTTCAGCTCTACTCAATGTTTGTTTTAGTCTTATTACAGACCTGTTCCCAAACATTCTCACCAGCCCAGCCTTGCCCTCACTACAGCTCTGAGTCAGCAGGCACAAGTGCCCTGTTCTCACTCTGCCTGAATTATCTAGGTGTTACTATCAAGTAAGTAATAAATGAGATCTACTGGATAGTGAAACGGTTTTGCAAGAAGAGGGAAAAAAAAAAAAGCATTTAATCGGGTTTTAAAAAGCAAAATAAAAGTAGAGAATGCAAAGTAAAGAGTAACTGTCCACTAACCACAAGCAAACTAGCTAAACGAGCTCATCATTTTTCTCCTTCTCTAATCTCTAAAGTCAGTCTATTACTCACCGTGTTCAGAAATAGCACCTTGAAGGATGGAGTATAGACTGTGGGAGAGAACACTGCTCAGCTGGAGGCAGTAAACCAAAAAGGAGTGGGTTCCATCAGATAACCAGACAGAGAAGATGCAAGTACGGCCAGACGTGACAAGGGAAGATGACCTCGAGACCAAACGACGGAACAATAGTTGTTTCCAAAACAAAGCACACACCAAAGTCAGTGTAACACAAAGTACACAGCTGCCAGAGAAAGTTACCTCAGAAAGATAATCTGAGTGCAAAAGAGAGTAATTTCTCATGAAGAGTAACTCCATATTTATACCTTAGGGCCTACACAAGACCAGTCCCTTATCCTTTATAAGACTGCGTTATTGATTTTTTCCCCTGTGCATTTTCCTGTACTGTGTTTCCTGTATTGCATTAAAGCTGAACAACATCAGCTACAGATTTGCTTCCTCATCCAATAAAAACATGTTTATAGCCACACACTTTTCTGCAGCGAAGCTGCTCCAAGTGCAAAGTCTTCACCTGAGCTGGGGCAATCCCAAGCACAAATACAGTCTGGGCAGAGAACAGCTTGAGAGCAGCCCTGAGGAGAAGGACCTGGAGTGTTAGTTGCTGAGAAGCTCAACATAAGCCAGTGTCGTGCACTTGCAGCCCAGAAAGCCAGACGTATCCTGGGCTGCACCAAAAGCAGCATGGCCAGCAGGGTGAGGGAGGCGGCTCTCCCCCTCTGTTCCACATGGAGCACTGCCTTCAGCTCTGGGGCCTTCCTTTCTTTTGAAAGAGTGGCAGGATCTAAGGTGCTCCCTGCAGAAACACCATCTAGTCTTGAACCAAAGCTTTTGCCTTCCAGTACGTACAAGAAGAATGCAAACTGGCATATAAACCCACCTAAATGTAACTCTAACCACAGCTCTGGTCCCATCAAGTTGTTCCACCACAGCTTCCTATGAATTTATGTTTCAACAACTAATTCCCATGTCTTACAACAGGGTTGAACCAAGGCGTGTGTACATTTAAAACAGGCATCAAGTGAGGGAGGCCTTCATACCGTACTGTCCTAGTTAACTCTTAAGTAAGGTTATGTCAGATAAAGGTGGGCAAGAGTACCAGGCAGTATCCAGCAGACTTGCACACTTATTGGAAGTGTTTCTAGACTAGGTGTTATTTGGCACTCATGCCAGCAAAGATTGCTTACTTCAGAATAAAAATATTTAGCATTAAATTCATTGATTTACATCTCTTGCAACTTTAGAGTAGCACCTCTGTCCTTAAAAGATAAAGAAGCACCAACCACAAAGAAAGAGTCCATATGCAGCGAAGTGCTCTGCCCAGCAGAAATACAGCTTGTATAAAGCCTTAATGGTTGTAACCATCTCTCTTTGCCCAAAGTCAAAAAGGTTTATTTGAAAGCACTCCCTTTTTTCTTCAGTGGCTCTCATCTCAGAGATGTAATTTGATTTTGGCTAAAATCTGTGGCAAACAGTTTGTGAATTTATTTATGGTTGCAATGAAGAAAACACATCCAATGCACATTCCACAAAAATACCACCCCTTACCATAACCATTCAACGGTTCCTTCAACACACCCCAAGGATTTCCATAAAAGGATAATTATCCGTAAACATCAACAAAAAAAATCACTGTCTATAACAAAAAGAAATGTTTAATAATGGAAACAAATAGGAAAAAAAATATCTAAGCTTATATTCTGTGCCATGTGAGGCAAATACACCAAATCAGAACTGGGTCAGGAGAGAGCCTCAAATTCTAGGTTGAGACAAAAATCATTAGAGCTGTCTCAGTAATGCAAAACAGATGAGGATGCGACAAGTATAGGGGGTGAGGTGAGTTGTATTTCCCAAGCAGTGAGAGAGGATAAATAATTATTTAAACTATTTTAAGTGGTATGGTTGACCTATACTGGTGAGTGCCTATGCTGCATTTAAAATTTATGTTGCAACCTAGCTAAATGAGTTATTTTAAACAGCATAAAAATAGTCAAAATTCACAACAAATAGTTCTACTAGAAGGGAAAGAAATGACCTGATGATACACACATTTTTTCTTCACTCATTAATGCAGTGCTCAGAGGAGGACTAGCAGAGGTCTCAAAACAGAAACACACAGCACATTTTTATTGCACTGAAATAATTAAAACTGGTAGTTGGAGATTCAGTGATACAGAGGAATTTCTTCTCCATCTGCAGGGGCTTTGATAATCCTAAACCATGTGCATTACAAGTGATTAGTAGTATCACAGGCTTCCTTGCTTTACATGCAGGGTCAAAATGCAAAACAGTCATAGAAAAACCTTAAATCTTCTCATATTCCTGGCATCCCACTCCTGCAGACCTCATGTATCATCATATCAAAAACCTGTAGGGATGAAATAATTACGACCAAAGATGCTACTTTGAAAGAAAATTTCCAGTCCACCAATTCTAGCCTCTGAACAGTCCCAGCCTCACTAAATTTGTTGTCAAAAGCAAACCCTGTGGCTACCCACTGGACTAATATCACATGCAACATAACCATGAACAGAGCTGGACCCCACACTTGTAATTCCTGGAGCTGGGTATATTTCAGTCAACACACCAGACATCCTGGTAACACAGAGATAAAACTAGGTGACAGCTACTTGTTAGAGAGAAATCAGGAAGGTAACCTGGAAAGCATAACATGCAGCATGTGCACGAGCATTCCTCAGAAAAGAACTGCTACGTTTGTTCTTCTGGCATCATTTTTAAGGATCAAATAACAGGGCCAGGTATGAGCCTAGAAACTAAAACTGATAACTGCTGGAGATCTGCACCTATGGACTCAGCTATGATGCTAGCTAAGGACCTTTAAAATCTTCCCTGCTGCAACACTGGTTCTCCATAGCCCTCTCTGTTTCACAGGCTATAAATATCACCACCTGTGGCACAGGCAGAGCTGAAAATACTCATCCATCTCCCTTTCCTCCTTCCTCCTCAGCCACCACCACCAGAATAAACCACACCTCTATTCAGAGGTACTACCTCACCCTCTCCTGCAAAGATGCTCTGCCTGACATGCATTTAACTCACACTGCCTCTAGTCCTGACAGCTGCCACTTCTATTTCACACCTGACAAAGGACTTGTGAACTTCAAAGACCATCAAGCTTTTTCAGTTACATGTCAGTATGTCAATCCAACATAAATCACCTGCAGGACTTCTACATCCTTAGATTTTGATGGATAGAGAGATATTCCATATTCCATACAAAGAAGTTATGTTTTAACCTAATAAAGCTATTAGCACAGAGATAACATCTGAATATAATCAGAAATTTTATATCCATAACGAATAGACTTGTTCTCATCATCTCTACTATTCACTGGGCCCTTCCTGAAAAAAAAAAAAAAAAAAAAAAAAAAAAAAAGGGGGGGGAAAAAAGAGACAGGCATGGAGTAGAAAAAGGAAGAACACAAGAGTACTTAAAAATATCTGGAGTTACAGAGTCGTTGGTTGAAATACATAAGTGAAGTGACTTGCTGAGTTGCCCCCAGCAGTTCTGTAACAATACAGATCCACAATACATTTTTGCTGCAAACAGTTTGTGATGCACAGAACTGCCTTTTTTGCCTACCTAAAACAGGCACAGCTTCTAGGCTCCATCTAGCGTTGTAAGTGCCTTACAACAGCCTCCTCACTAATCGAGAACATATTTAAGCTTCTCACCACGCTATTTTTAAAGAAGAAACAAAACAGCTGGTTGTGGTTTAACATCCATCTGAACAAAAGACAGTATTAATACACTAAAAAAAAAAATGAAAAATTAGTTCCAGAATCACCAGCCAACTCGTAATCATGCTGGATTTCTATTAGTTCTGTTTTAAGAGTGCCTCCTATGCTACCTTTGATGAGCCAACCCATTGCATTTAGATCTTATTAGCAGGCTTGTGAAGGGGGGTGGCAGGAATCTCAGTTGCTGCACTGAGAAAATCTGAGACAGATGAGGAGATACCAAGCTGTGAATGAACTCTGAAAAAAAAGCAAAATGAATCAGTCTCTGTATCTCAATGAGCAAGAGCAATCAAATTATGATTATTTGAAGTGAGCTGAACTTTTCACAATTCAGAGCTGTGCAATTGCCCCTAAATGTTCCTGTGCACACCAAGAAAAACTCTCTTTTCAACTACCTTCTTCACTGTTGTAGCTGAATAGTGGTTGAACTTGAAGCACTCCCAGCTTCCCATCAGAAAGTTAACCACTTCCTTAGTACATGACTAAACTCTACTCTTAATCAGGACATTTTTTTCCCCTAGCCCTAAGAATACTTTGTTTATAATTTGTAGAAGGTGCTTAGAGCTGCCTGAAAAAAGCAGATAAAACTAACTCTCCTGGCTGGAGGCATATAACAGCTGGCAAGAAGCCACACTCCTGTAACTCAAGTCGAAAAGAACTGTGTATTTTGGAGAAAAATCCTCAGATTTTTGAGGATAGGTAAGTAGATACAGCTCATTTGTTTCTAACAAATGGTGAAATCTGTATCCAAAGTCACTAATCTCCTCGTTTATCATCGCTCCATTCAATATTTTGAATCACCACAGAACACTATTAACTTGACAATTTTGACATACTGACGCCTTCCCTAATAAGGTTACAAAAAGGAATTGAAAATAAGACCCTTAGCGACAGTGCTTATACCACAGTGATCCGTTCAGCACTAAGTTGTGGCTACCCTTGCATTTGTGTTCAGTTAGAAGGGTGGTGGAGGAATACAAATGAGAAGAGGGGAAGAGGGTTTTTAGTGTTTGGACTTTTGAGGTGACATTCCTTGGAGCAACGCTGCTAAGTAGCTATATTGCAATCCTATCCATGTGGCATCAAGGGGCTATTTGTGGATGTTAATTTACTTTTGGTTACAGTAAGCGGAGAAGAGAAACTCTGGTCTCTTCCCACTTCCAGGTGCATGATCCTACTGTTGCAAAACTGTTGCAGAAAGTCATTAAAATGCGATTATACAGTCACTAGTTACATAAATGGAGTGATCAGTATGGATGCCAGGTTTTGTAAGCTACAAGAATTTTGAGCTTCAAGGTCTTTAAGAGCACTTTTACTCCTCTAAACTGAATAGAAAAGCTTTTAAAATGTTTTTTATTCTCTCTGCCTTTAAGACACTAAATCGGATTTTTCAGAAGCACCAATTAGACACAGTTTGAGTTGATGAAATGTTTTGACCAAGTTGAGCTTCCAGAAATGGTGACCTTTGGAGACAATTAAATTCAATGCCCCTGAAAATTTAGAGCTTTTAGTTTAAAACTGCAGTCAATTATCTGTATTTTATCAGCTACCATACAAGTTATGACACTAATGGCAAACCATTATTTTTCTGACAATGCATCATATCTAACTGATCAATATTAAACTGTACCTCACTTGAGGAGCCTTTGCAGATTAAAACCAGAAATTTTACATTAAGCCTGATTCCCTTCCAATGACTGAAGGCCAGCTGAATCCTGTGGGATCAACAAAGCTCCCCTGGCTTGAAGAATATCTGAAGAGTATTCCTGTGCCACTGCTGTTGGCTGTAATACATGGTAAGTGAAGGTGTTGCTAGCTACAGTGCTACTACTGGCCCCAAACAGCTGGTGTTCAGACTTCCAGGCTTTTGATTTGCTTTCTGGATTTTGCAGGGGATCAGCAGCAGGATTCCCCTGAACAGTCTGTAGTTATAAGGAAAACCAAGTAGTGCCTGCATCAATTTAACCCTGCTCCATCCAATACTTACAGATGGAACAGTAGTTTTGGGAAATGAGAGCTGCATCATCAGTTTAAATGAAGTGCTTCACTAGCAGCAAATTAACTACTTATACCCATTTCACCTTTCTTGTAGCAGAGTGCTGCAGACATACATAAGCCACTGGAAGTTACTATTTTGGCAATCCGCAGCAAATTTCTAGGTATGTACACTTCCTCCCCTTCTTTTTAGCCACTTAGCCTCTGATCATAACCCCACTACTGCACACTAGGACAAAACACCCAAAGTTTGCCTGACCTAGGTCGTTTCTGCTAGCACCACAGGCAAAAGGATAGGATAGGACTGAAACGTTCCCACAATGGTCACAGTATTGTGAAGGATTAATCTGGTACTGAAAAAACATGGAATTTCCCTTAACAGCTTGGAGCATAAAATAGATTCCCTCACAAATGAGCTCCATGCACAGAATAGAAATAAAAAGATAGTCATGGGAAGAGATAGATATACCTAGCAATTTTACACTATCATTATATGCTGCTGTACTCAACAATCCCAGCAAGTTAATACTTCTACGCTGTATCCCAGCAAAGCCTCTATTCCCTTTATCCTTCTCACACCTCATACAGTGTTACATTTTCTTGGATCCCGATAACAGCATCAAAGAAAGAAACCCGCAGAGAAGCAAGAATTTCCACCATTAGCAGAGCCTTGACAATGAGAAAAGCAGCTGATGGGGTTACCCTCCTTGCTGTGCTGCTGTTCTGCCATGCAATTATAGAGGCAGCTTCCTGTTTATCCCGAGATTATGGAGAACCTCAAAGCTCTTTAACTCCTTCTCCCTATAAAATTTCTTAACAGCCAAAAGGGTTTTGGAACACATCTTACCTGAAACTATCCTTTCTTTTTAGTATTAATACAAATAGGGAAAATAGACAGAAATTCACTCACGTACCAACTTCAGTACTATGTAAAGTCTATTTAATACTGTACTTACAGCACTATGTGGATTATTTCACTCTTAAGAGATTTTTTTTTTTTTTAATACAAATATATTTAAATTCAATGTATTTTCTCTGGAAGACACTAGAAAAAAATAAAACCCACTGACAAAAACCTGAAGTTTGTTTTCCATTTTTCATAGCGTTTGGAATGAGGATTATATCTTAACTGATCTACACATTAATAGAATTGTTTCCTTATAATACGAAGTGGATTGGCCTCAAATATGTTGAAAGTAAAGTTATGTATTTCCAGATCATTAAACTAGATCTCTCAAGACAAGTGGAAGCTTTGACAAATGCTTTGGAACTCTTAAAAAAAAATAAGATGCTAAAAATCTGGTTTAATTTGGCTAAATCTGACTGACTCTGGCTTTGGCAGCCCACCAGCACAGCACAGACATCTCATTCTGAATGTTCCTCTTTCCTGAGAGTTTCTGGGTAACAAACTGTAGTAGCACCAGAGTGCTTTAGGCCATTTTCCTTCCCACCACCAAGAATACCCTCTTTACCATGCTTTGGGCATACATGTACCTCTGGTCATGCCATGGAATAAAGTTGATTGCTGTCCTGGAAAGTGACAGCTGAAAGCAGACTGTTTTCACCTGCATTCATTTAACCTTACAGCTTCCTCAGCCCAAGTCTGAGGTTCTAAGTATCATCTACTCTAAGCGGGGCAGGGTTGTCCCTTACTGTTCTCTTTCCTGTTTCTGAGCCCTCTAGGAGGAACAGGCTGCAGGCAGAAAACATGTACCTGTTATACACCATGCAGCACACCGACTTTGTAGGTGCAAATGCTGTAAGACTTCAGTGCTTAAGGATCAGCTGCATGTTATACACAGTGCACATCCACCAGTAAGTACCGTAAGGATGTTGTAAGCGTTCCCTTACACATGGAAAAAGTGGCGTGGCCTACCCACCCAGGAACTTCAGCACTATTATTGCAAGGTATGATGTTTCACCACCGCTATTTAGCTTTTTAATTGGAAAGATTTACTTTGATCAGATTAGAACCAGAAGAGGGTAGCTCTTGTCCATCAGATAAGTGTACAAGCTTCCACCTATTTAATTCATTCAAGGCCTTCAGTCAAGTTATAACATAAGGCACCCTTTCCCTTCCCCTTTCATCATTTAAAGAAAAGACTTTGGAATTCAGATTTATCAAAGGTTATCAAGTTGTTCACACACTGGTTCTAAACCTGAAGAAATACAAAATACTTGCTAAGAAGCATTACCAATGAAATTATGCTATAGCTATTTTGTATTCAGCATTAGGAAGAACAATGCCACACTACAAGTAAAATCAGTGTCCTTAAATGTGTGAGCACAGACCGTCCCATACACACAAAATTGCCCCCAACAAGCATTTTACCTTGGAGTTAAAACTGAGGAAGAAGGCATGATAGCATCTAGACAGGAGATCTTCAGGGTTTCTATGACCTGACAGCTGCTACCACAGCCAAGCTGAGAAACATTTTGGATAATCAAAGTCTTAATGAGAATAACAAAAGTATCAGAAAGCAGCTATTACAATTTGTGGGAGAATTCCTTTCTCTGGTGATCTGCTTCTGCATTTATCAGAGGCAATACTTGCATCCTTTGAAATAGGTACTTCCTCTCTCCATTCCCTTTAACCTTTCCAGTCACACGTATCATTCCATTTCACTTTGCTGCCCAAATGAAAGGCTTCACCTAAATTTTGCATCTGTGTATAATTTCTATTAAATATAAGCTATAGCACTATTCCAACATAATCCTATCTATGTTTGTACTCTGAGAGCAAATGCGTGAAGGAAAGTGTTTTGGCATAACTCCCCTTCAAAATGAGAGCAACCTTAACCTGTGAAAGTTCTTAAATCACAAAGTTGAGGCACAAGCAGAAAAAAAAAAATAAATAAATAAATCCTGCAGGAACAGTACAAAGCTAGCTACCTTGTAAAGAGGACACCAAGTTTATGCATATTAGTTCATAAGGAAAAAACCAGCATGAATGCAAATTAAAATGATAGAAACTTTATGGAAACAAACAAGAAACTTTTGTTTTGTTTTAAGAAAGAAATAAACCTAACAACTTGAATTTCTCTCCCTCTCTCCAGGGAGTGATGAACAGTTTGCTGTCAGAAAGCTAAGACCTATACAAAGGGTTTGACAGGGATAAGAGGAAAGTGTCTAGGCTATCTTCTAACTCCCTTCCAGTTTATTTTATTCAATCCTAAATGCAATAGCAGAATTTACAACAGCTGCCAACAAGGGCTCTGACAACATTTACAAATATGAGAGACTTCTAGAGCCATGAGCATCAGCAAGCAAATACCAATTCAAATTTAAAAGCAAAAGGCAATTCAAACCAATAATGTTTACTACTTAAGAATAATAAGCCCCCTTGAAATTCTAATTTGGTTGCTATTATAGGGGATGTTTAAACATTTTGATTTTTTTTTTCAACCAGTTATAATTAACTCCAAATGATATTGTTTTTTCTGTCTGTACAATACAAAGCCAAGAAGTATTTTTAGTGATATGCATCTTCTCGATATTCTGAGAAATTTGTTGATAAAGGGAGTGTATGTTATGGACGATTTTAAATAACTGAGGCTACTATATCATAAAACAACTACTATCTCTTTCCTCCTCTTTTCACTTCCTTTGTAATTATTCTGTTTCCATTTATAACTGGAAATGTGGAAACAAAAGCTGGAGATAAAATGGATAAACATTTTCTCTAAATGTTCAACTTTTTTTCTGATAGTTATGAAGAAAAAAGGAAATTGTTTTCAAAAATTTAAAGACAAAAAAAAAAAAGAAAAGAAAAACCTCCAACAGAAGCTTAACCTCTCATTCATTTAAAATTCTGGTATCTGGCATTGCATAAGCCCATTTTAGAACCCAGTCCAGTTAGTAGCACTCCATACTGCAAACTTATCTCTTAAGTTGTCAATTTGTTTAAAAACCTATGCACTCATGGAGGCACATCATTTAGCCAAGCTGACTCTCCATCTAGGGAGTCATAAAATGCTGAGTAAAAAGCAGACTTGACCAGCCACTGAAAACTAAGCTGGGTAGAAAAAAAAAATAAAAAACTGTAAAAGGGGTGGTGCCCCCACCATGTTTTTTTCCAGTTTTAGTAGAAAGATGCTACATGTAATGATGAGATCTTGACAACATCAAGGCATCTGTGTTCATCCTGCAGTGGTGAGGCCAAGCAGACTTTCACAATGTCACTTACCTTAACATTGGAAAAATCTAGCCCCACTTTGAATCAAATTAGATAGTATGTGTAAAGAAGGGCAATTATGCAAAATAATTTAATTCAGCATTACTAACATTGCTGTTAACTTGATTCTGCATCTTCTCTTCCCATTGCATGCTCTGACTTAAAAGGAGTGGCATGCCATCACTTCTCAAGAGAGAAATCACACAGCCTAAGACCAGGAGAGACAGATCTTACCTCTGAGGTTTACGAATATCCCAGAGTCCCACACCTTCCTTAGAGTTGGCTGTAGCCAGCAATCTGGGCTCTACCGGATTAAACATCACACTGTGAAAGGCTGATGGGTAGTGTGCCAAGCAGAAGGGCTCTGTTGAAAAAGTTGTGATTTCAGACATAAGAACAAACAAAGCGTACAACTGTTTGATGCAATGAGTTTGGCAGCTTAATATGGAAACAGCATAACAAGATTTGAAGATACGGAGACATGTTCAAACCGTTTCTAGAGCTGACACATCCAAAGCAATATAAAAACCTGAAGTTTTAGAACCCACCCAGACGTACGTTAACTTTGTCTAAATATGGAAAAGGACAGAAACTGGATTTCAAGACTTCATTTTGCTTATGGAAGGTTGTCAGAGTATGAAACTAGGCACTTGCAAAGATTAAATATTTGACTTTTCTCATGGTTCATGACCATATGGTCATCTAAGAAGGGCCACAGGGAGGACTTCTGAAGGCTTACTAGCAAAGACCACGTCTGAAGCCTCCACAGCCACTGATGATCATCCGAATTGTAAATGTAGCAGTGACTGCTTACACTGGAGAATATTGTTACATAGAGTGAGAGAAGCTTGTATGGAACTCAGCTCTAAAAGCAATCTACCATCCCTGGGGAAAACAAAGCCTCTTAAAAGTGTTATTCAGCAACTGTGTAAGTATGCAAGAAAGGGGGCTTCTCTTATATAAAAACATTAGCAGTTACCTTTTGCTATTCATACACACAGTTAAAAAACAAACATGCTCATCCAGGCTCTCTTCCTCTCATCTTGATTAGGATGAGACAAGCAAGGCTGTGCTTGGCCTGCTACCCTGCCCTATTCATTCCATCACAACGTTGCCTCCATGAAGAATGGGAAAGAGCCTTCACTTTGTCATCCTTCTCTCTCTTTCTGCTAGCTTTATGGCTTTAGGCACAGCCGAAGTCTCTGGTGTGTATGTTTTGTGGCACGCTGCCATTCTGTCATGCAACTAGGAAACAAGATTATGCCAGACTTCACCATTCACTGATGCAACTACCGCATTGCTCACGTGTCTGGGAGACTGCTGCTGCCCTTGTTTGGGACACTGTGTGCAGGCACCTTTAGCCTTGCATTCTTCATTTTCTTTCCTCATATCCCTCATTAAGACATACAGTACTCCCAAATTCACAACACCTGAAACTACTGCCTATCAAACAACTGAGACAGAATTAATACGTACCTGTCCTGCCCCCATCTGTTTCCTCCCCTTGCTTTATTACAAGCTTAAGGCAGGGACATTTCTTTTCAGTATTCATTTAGCAGACATCAAAACAATGGTCTCAGACCACAGCTGAAGCTCCCTGGTGCTATTAATTATCATAGGAGGTAGAGGTGAGGGGAAGAACAGGAGCAAACTTTTGTTCTGCCAGCCTGCTCAAAGACTTCAAGAGATGGCTGTTGGTTTTATAGCAGTTCCAAATAAGGTTTAATATCAACACCGACCTACATTAGCATCACCAAATTGGATCCCTGCTGACATGTTGCTAAAATGGCAGCCCCCACTGGAAAGCAATGGCACGTATTAGCTGAGTAGAGACTGAAGCAACGCGATTGCCAAATAAATGAGTTGGTTTGGTTATTTTAAACTGAACTTTAAATTTGTGCATGCTTGCTTAGTGAAGTCATTGTCACTAATTACTGGTGTCTTCCTTCACACCTGTATTATACACATCCCGGAATCACAGTGTTCTTCTAAGATTTTGAAAGTTGCCTTTCAGTCTGTCAAATTAAAGACTGATTACAGCAGCCAAACTAATGGGGCACAAAGTCACTAATGAAAAATAGGGGGCTTACTTTTGTTACTATTCTTTATGCTCATTTCGCAATTGTAGCTCTTAAATACCAGGGGACAAAAATGCTTCTCAAAGGAAAGTTCAACAGAGTCTCTTCCATAAATTAAATGCAGGTTTATAAAAGCTACTGCTTACGTCACTCAGCAGAGGAACACAGGGATGGACGTAATGCGCTATTTTGAACCAGGAGCTTATTTGCAAGATCCTAACGTATTAGCCAGTGTAACTAACTACACTCACACTGGCATGCACAGCGTGCATTCCCATGACAACACCACTGCAGACAAGGAGATTACCCCAGTGACAGGCATCTTCCTGTAGGAAATACTGGCAGGGCTCACCTCTAAATGCTGACCTGGGGCTCCTATCCTAAGTAAGTGTACAAAAGCTCTTTGTTTAAAATTCAGGGAACCTATGACACTACTCCAAAGAACCCCACACGTACCACAGCTAAACCTTCTTCATCCTATTTTCACTGGTGCAGACTTCTCATTCAAAGACTTAGTAAGGCAGTACCAAGGTTTAATTGCATCTTTTTATACAATTTTAGAAGCTTTGATAAGATTGGACATCATCTTAGGATACTGAACAAGTTCATACGGATGCATTTAAGCAGTGACCATTTCCACCACCTGTTGACATCCAGTCACCAAAGGTAGCTCTCCTAACAGAGATCTTTACGGTGCAGAGTTCAGGAAAAGGCCATAAGTGAACATTTTGCCATTTCTAATTTGGAAGTCATATTTATTCAGTGTCTGGTCTAATCACTTGGATATTATGAAAACAGAAAAACAGGGATGAAATGAGACTTGGATTTACTAAAGATAGAATCATCACATCAGATTAATTTGATCTCTGTCCTTGATAAAAGTAGTGAACTTATTATTCAGGGGAAATGTGGCAGAACTAATCAGGACTAATTTCAGATGTGGCACGGTATAAAGTTTAGCTACAGGCAGCTGGGATTAGCAAAGGGAGTTGGAAGTTGCATGGTAGGCAAGAAACTGGCTGGCGGGAAGACAATAGTTCCCTGTACTAGTAAGGGACTTCTGAGCAAGAGTAACGTCAGTAATGAGTTTCTCAAGGACTGATCCAGAGAAGAGACGTTACGGACGTTTTTATTAAAGTCAGTTTCACACCTACACTGAACGTGTTCGCTGTTTTTTTGGCATGTTTTAATATTTTAATAAAATTACCAGATGGGACAGAGATAAAGGATACCACAACTGCACAAGAGAATCAAAATTCACAGTAAGACTTAAGACTACTGAAAATCGAATGCAGTGCTATTAGATTTAATTTTTATTTATACAAAGGCAACATGCCTGATGTAGGAAGGCATCAATAAGCAACCCACTCTGAGTATTCTGGGGTGGGGGTCATCAAGACAGACCTAGTTCTGGTCATGCTCGTTCAATAGGAGCCACTAGTGTCGTAAGGGCTAAAAGATTGCTAAAAGACTAGAAGTTATGTGTTGTTTCAGCTAAAAAAGCTAATTCAGTTAAACTGCAACTTTGACCCATTAATGCATGTGTACAAATTGCCACAAACAACTTTACTGTAAAAACAACAGAACCTACGAAGTGATGCAATTGCATTTAATCAGCTTACAAAAGAGATGCAACTTCATTTCAGCTATGATGGAAGGGAACCACATTCAGTACTCATGCAGACTGCTCAGTTTTAAGTTATCAATTTTGTGTTCTTTAGGATGGGGTGAATGCATAACTTAATTTACTGAAGTATTCCTGACGTACTTCTAGATTAAAATTTAGTTACTGAAGTATTCCTCTCCGAAATGTAAGTACAGTTCTAAATTGAAATTCTCCAGGAGAAAAACAATGACAACAACAAAAAAACCCACAGCCACCCAGATTGCAAGTGTTTCGATTTAGAAAACAAAGATTGAAGTAATAATTTAGCGTCTTCCCTGTTATCTCATAAGGGATCTAGGTTTCCATATAAATGCAAGAAATCTTTTTTTTCCCAGTCAGATAAATTGATTTTGCTCTCTCATTTCGAGTCCACACTTCACAAGAGAAACAGAAAACATTATGCATAAGAACAATTACCAGTGTCACAGGGAAATACATAGTTCACTTTGGAAAGTTTTTTCAATCAAAATAGCTTCCTAAACTTCCAAACAAACTTTTATCTCAGGGTATATACAAAAACAGTGTTTTAAAAGAAACATCTAATCCACATTCCTAATTGGTTTAAAGTTTAGCAAAACGTTTTTATTGAAGAAATGTGTCCTCCATTGTTTCTTTAACTCAAGTTAAAACCAATTCCATACCAGGTTCTATGCTACCCGGGGCTATATGCAGGTACTTTATGAAGCCATTCAAGACAGTAACACAGAACGGTAAAGATCAGGGCTTGCCTATTACAGTCCGTAAGAATTATCCATCATTTTCACCCTTCTCCAACATTCCTCATTTTGATTGTCCAGATAAACATAGCTTTTGCATTCCTTGGCTTGCCCATATCCCAAATTCTTCCTAAAATAATGATCTTTCCATCTGGAGATCTTACCTCCATGGGAAGATTCTCGGATGTCCCAGATAAGAACACGGCCATCATCTGATGAACTGGCAAAGATGTTATCATTTACTGGGCTCACTGAAAGGCCATATACTGCATCTTCATGGGCAAACACATCCAACGTCTCAGTGCTGGAAGAAAGACACACTATTATCATTCCTTCTTTTGCTACTGTTTTAAAAAGCAAATATCTACAGCTTTATCTATGTGGTAATATTAATGACAAAGTTATCGTATCTTTCTAACAAGCCCCTTGCATTTAATTGGAATAAAACAAAAAAACCCACACCACCACCAACCACATGTATAGTGACCAAGATGCCATTCTACAGTTACACTTGGGAGGAGGTGATTGGAAAGGAAAAGAGGTCTGGGGACCTGCAGACCAAGTTATAGTACTTAGTCTGAAAACAAGATATATGTAGATTCATTAATACAGGCTTCTTTAAGTTCAGTTGAAGCACATCCAAGAGCAACACTCCATCTGGCTATATTTTAGGTTTTCTTGGTTCTCAAGGACAAACCAGAACTACAATTTCTCCCCCCCTCCCCTCCCCCATGTAGAAAAAGCAGCAAAAGAAAACAAAATAAAGAAAGTCCCCTAAGTGTCTAGCCCTCAGACACGGCACAGCTACAAAAGAGAAAAAAGAAAATAAAAAAATAAATCACCCACCCCACTTTTCCCAACCTTTTAGGTCACCTTAATTAGGCAGAAAGAGTGGCATGGAGAGCCCCAAAGTTGAAATATTAAGACAGAGATTTTAATATTGTTATATTCCTTTGGTAAAACCCTTTAAATAATATTTAAATTCCCCTGCAGAAATAAACTGTCCTTGCTTAAATCTGTAAAAGTACAGACCAAAATTTTACATTTAAATTTTCTACTTCAAACGTAAGAAGCAAAAAAGACATGGTATGCTATCTAGAGAGCTCCAATCAAATATATTACCACTACTATATTAATTAGATTTTGAGTAACAGCCTAATCTTGGTTAATCAAAGCCCAACTCTCAACTATTTTGCAGGTTTGGTTTTAAAAAAAAGTTGTAAAATAAATATGCTTCACATCAGCATGGAGAATCAAGAAGCTGTGAGCCAAAGTTTTAAAAGGTAACTGGCGCTTGGCCACCTAAATATCTTAAATACACCTATGTGAGTGTTTTGGGAAAAAAAAATAATCCCACACAAACAAAAATCCCACACAAAATAGAGCCTGTAAGTGCCACAATAATCTGGCTCTGAATCTTTCCAAAACCTAATATGCTGCCTGCAGGAGAGCATATGTATTTAATAATCCCTCTCGTTCCCAAGATCAAAATGATGCAGAAACCAAGTACTTTAAAAAATAAATAAATGGGGTGATGGGGAATACTTCATTCCAGATATGAGTTTAGATAAATAAAAAACATGTTTCAGGATTAAATCAGACTGTTCTCTTCTCCCAGACCATTAAGTTAAAACAAAATTGCCTCCAATGAGTTGGTATTAAGAGAGTTCACGAAGCAGTGGAAACACAAACTGTGTATTTACCTTTCAACATCATGGAGTATAACTTGCTCATCGTTGCCTATAAAGAAAAATATTGGCATTTAACATCGTGTTCCAGTGGTTAAAAAACAACAAAAAAAAAACACATTAGAGCAGAAAAATAAAAACATATATATGTATATATGTATATATGTATTTTTTTAATTTAAAATTTCTATTTTGAAAACACAATTGAAAACAGAAAAGACCAGCACTGTTGCCAGGCGATCAGCACTGTGCTCAGCTTTGTGAAATGTTCCATGTGACATTTCCAAATGCACCAATCCATTCCACCTTCTACTGGTCAACAGATAACTTCTACTGAACTGTGTTATTGATCATGCCCTGGTCAGTTTGAGCTGGAGTTTTGGGACACTAGCAGTAAAGAGAAGAATATACTACAAAGCAGCAGAACACTTCTGACTCTCACATGCATGCATCTTTCTTCCTGTTCAGAGATGCTTCCTAAGAAGATAATGGAGGATTAAAAAAAAAAAAAGGGTGCCGCAAGCAAAACGCATTGGGCTCGCGTGCCAAACGATGCCAGTTCATGCTGTCAGCCTTCAGAGTTTTGCAACTATTGAGAAGGTACAAACGTGACAGTGAAAATGCAATTTCTTCTGTATTAACAAAACCCAAACCAAGTACTCAGACAATCCTGTCAGTTTTCTTTGATCACAACCATTGACTACAACGGCAACTAACCACATGTATGCAGTCAAAGAGGATCACAGCTACCAAGTAATTCCACTGTCTTCTTCAGAGTTTTTCAAGTTATAGCAACAGAATAAATAGTCAGTGAAGAAACCAAAAATATAAATTTACCTAATTTGGCACCTCCTGGTTAGAAATATTTAAGGAGACAGATTCATATTTCATTCAGAAGAAAATAAGCAGAAAACCCAAAGTCATATTTTTGTGCTCAGTATAACTTTGTAGTTGTGGTGTCAAGCTGTGAAGCTTTTCCAGTGTACACCAAAGCCAGATGTTTATAAGGAGCAAAATTTCTTCTGCTATGAGTTTTAACTGTTCATATGACTCAGTTTCCATTTATCCTGTGTGCATTTCGATTTGTTTGTCCCAACAGAAGAAATATAAGAAAGTTTCTCTTTTACTAACGAAGTGTGAGATTTTCTACATCCACTTGCTCTTCGCATAGGCTCTCAGTTAAATTGTGCCAGCCTTAGATGACTGCAGTAGCTCATCTTTTCCATGGCACAATAAACGAGTCACTTATGTGTAAGTGTCCTTTGATCATTAATTGCAATGGAAGCTGTCCATTATACATTACAGGCTATGTTTATACCTAGTAAAACTACACTAGTGCCTATGTATTTCACCCATGAAAAATGTAGCCTAGTCTCTCCAGTGATGAAATTCCCCTTCAGTGGCAGGAAGGTGAGGAGCAGGAATCACTGTGCCTCGCTGTCCATACAGCACGGACAGGAGAATCATTCTAGCTGCCTGGCTTCAGGCCTCCAGCCATCACAGGATCAACCTCCCCTTCCATTACAAGTTCCAAAATGGGAAAAAAAGAAAGAAAAGAAAGGGGGGCATGGAATAGCCACTGCTTCTCTGTGCTTTGTGCGTGGAAGGAGAAGGTAGTGACAAAGCTTAACCACAAACTGCTCAGTTGCTTCTGGTAAGGATTCACCCTTCACCCTGGTATTCTTCAGGGATGGAAACTTCCTTGGTATCTTCAGATTTCTCCCCCCTTCCCAGGATCACATGCAAACCACTATCCACTCAGTTCCTACCTTCCATGTTAGGATTGGCTCTGTGTGGTGCATGTTACACACGCACTCTTTGACATCAAGGAGGTTTGAAATTACTTGGATGGAATTTAATTTATACTGAATTGGAAAATCTTCTCTGCTATTAAGACATGCTTGACAGAAACGTCCTCAAACCCTAAGTCATTAGCTGATGGTAGTTTTGTTTACAGAACAAATGAAGTTCTGTGCCTCTTATGCTAGTTTCTACACTTAAAACCTAAAAACTTAAAAATTACAGTATTTCAACTTCCATGTTTTGAATGCAACTCCAACTGAATTTATTGAACAGAGGGGAAATCAACAGATCTTAGGACCCGCACTTCTTTCAGACCTTCTGAGGATCTCCAAGAATGTTGTTGAGTGATTAAATATAGTTAGCCCCATTTTACTGGAAGAGAGATAACAGATGGTACATCTAGGCCATGCAGCAAAGTGACTTTTTACATAGGATCCAAGAGTCAGCCTCACAGCCCCAGCAGATGAGCTCTGTGAATCTTGGTGGAGCAGATGAATAAGTTCCTGACTCCTCCAATGGAAATAATTTCTGGCAGAGGCACAGCACGTATGTGGACCAGAGGAGGAGAAAGAGATAAGCATGGCCAGTTTGTGCATCAGCTGTCACAGCTCATCGAGCCTGGCATCTTAGCAAAAATACACTATAATCATCAATACAAATCTCTAACTGCAGGTGTTAACTGCAGTGGCAAGGTACAGAAAAAAAATTCTGCTGCTCTTCCTGTGATAACTGTAGCCTCTGACAGCATGGCCCAATGGACAGAGGGTTGAGTTGGAAGTGGCAAGTACCATCACAGCTGCTCCAGCAAGATTTAGCACAGTTAATCTGTCAGTTCAGCCCTTGAATATTCATGTGAGCTTCCATTTGTCTAAATTCAAGCTAAAGCAAAACAGACTTCAGCCCAAAATTCCACTGGAATAACTACAGGCCTCAAAGAGAAACATCCATTCTGTAGACAGTGTGGATTGCTGTCTCTCATAAAATAAACAGCAGTCTCAAGAATCAGAAGACAGACATCAGTATTCAACATTCTTGTTTTTTCTCCACATCATCTTTTAGTATATCTGAATCATTTCAACCTTGAAATTTGACACTATCTTAAGCTTTGCTGTCTTTCCCCCACCCCAAGGGACATTATGGTTTTAATCCAGCATTAAAGCATGGGAAGTTTCCACCATTCCCATGTCCTTAGAACCAATTCACAGCATTGATTTGCAGTTCACAAATCTCAGTAACAAAGAAGCAGTGAAGGGCTCTGACCAAGTGGTCTCATAATACTCTACAATAAATCTAGCTGTGTGTTAACTGACATACTGATGAAAGATACAAATCCCTATCCTTCTGATAATCAGATCAGACATAGAAATAAAGTATAGCAGAAAAGGACAACGACTGCATTTCAACAGTCTTGTAAGCTTCCTTTCTCCTCTCAATTCAATTCTCCTTCCTATGTCAACACTTCAAAATCAAGCAATGAGAGGCAAAATGAACATAAATTCTAGGGATTTAGGTTCAGAACAAGTACATGTCCAGTTTATTTGTATTAGTTTTAAGACTAAATTAATCTTCCTGTTAAAATGTGGATTTATATACAAAAAGATAAAGAATATCAAGGACAATTTGAGCCTGATGTGCCAACAGTTGTAAGGGGCAGACACCTATTGAGGACTGAAATGAGATCTGAGGAAAAAGTGACCCACCAATAGATGGCAATAGTCCTTCATTAGCCATCTAAGAGTGCATTAAAATTGGTTAGTAGCAGCAGAGGTTTTCAAATATCAAACTAGAGTGCCAGACAGGATGCAGCGCAGCTAGGAGGGAACGACACAGATGACGTTCCACAGTCTGTAGCGCAAGTAGGGGCAGGACTGCACCGAGGATTCTCACGATAGTTTGTGACACAATGCCCTTACATCAGGATTTGGAAAAAAGAGAAGCATGATGAGATTGAATATGGTGTGCTTGCTAAAGAATTCCCTGTTCCAAAAGAACCTTCATGTGCCGATTAAGGTCAGCTTCTAGGTACATAGGGGATTATGGAAAAGACCTTTCATATGGGGTAGGATCTCACTCATGGCTTCTACTCTAAGGCAATCACAGCTCAGACTCCTGTGAATCAGGCTGCTCTTCCTTACCTCCAGAGAACACCTTCGTATTGCCACTGTTGAAAGCCAGGCAAAAGATATTGGAGTGATGTTCCCCTTTCAGCTGAACTGGTTTGACTCGTGAGTGGATGGCTTCTTCCATATGCCACAGTAAGACGCGGCGGTCATCGCCTCCTAGAGGAGAGAAAGGAAACTTGAGTTACTGCTGGAGTCATGTGTAAATCGATGATAACCAAATTATTTCATTCTGCAGCTACTCAAACAACAAACCAAAACAAAAAATTAGCATCAAGATTGTTGTACCTCGCAATGGGTTGGACACTTAGACAAGTATTTACATAAATATGCCATGCAGTCAGGTATTCAATTAATATTAACGATAGCAGAGAAATCAGCAGGAAGAGTTTGGAACAAAAACCTGCTATTCTGCCAATATGTACTGACAACCTATAGCAACCTGCAGACTCAGAATTTTGCTGGCACATAAAGTTCTGTAGCAAGCTGTAAATGAATGACATGCCAAAGTAACATATGCATGTTGGCAAGAATACTTCCAACCAAATCCCTGTTTACACCATTGCTTATACTGTTCGTGAAACAAGAACCTTCCCCCCCCAACAACAACCGTATCTCCACTATCAGTCTTTGCAACGCCTGTTCATAGCACAGGTTAGTTACAGGACTGAGGTATGGGGACAGAAAGACATTGCTGAAGACTCCTGAATGCTTCAGTATAGACAGTTATGTCATGCTTCTAGATCTGTAAAGGTTAAGGCAGATATTTCTGAGGTGAACCTCCTGACAAAGAGGATAACTGCAGAAAAGAAGTTCAAATGTCTCTCGTATTATAGTTTTCTGTATTTTTTTTTTTTTGGTAATAGTTTGCCTAGTTGTAGTTCTCAGTTCAAAACTCTGTGCACAAATATATTTAAGTGCCTCCTTCTCTATATGGTGAAGAGTCAGGAATAAAAGAAATATTAGACCATGTTCATGCTTTAATTGCATTAAACAACAGTTTGCCAGGAAGGGAGAAAAATCTTTCAACCTTTTCCAAAAATCTTTGTTTTTTTTTTTTCCAAGATTCTGTTGTATTTGGTAGTGCTCTCAACATCAAATTTGGACGCCTTGTGAAATTCAAATAAAGCTTTTTCAACTGAAAATCAAAATGTTGTTATCCATCTTTAGTAACAAATGCAAGACAATGGCTCCGCAAGTCAGAAGTGCCACTAGAAACCTGCTCATTTCAGTTAAAACATTTTATTGCTTCTTTGCACAATCAAAAGCACAACCTGTGCCTCCTGAGCTCCTACCCTGCAGGAAAAATCATGAAACGGAGACAAAAGGAAACTGAAATTAATTACTCTGTTTTCCTTCAAGAAGAGGTAAATGCACAAGTGGAATGCATTGTTACTGTTAATCGGATTTCTTTACAATTTTCACATAATACGATGCTATCAGGAAGTTTGCCCATGGAACTGAGTTATGTCCAACATCCCTTAAGTTAATGGTCTCTCAGCCTTTAAGTCTCTTAAGAGATTTTATCCCAATCACTTTGATAGACAGCACAGGTCTGCGTCACTCTTATCCATGCTCCGTGAAATTATTAATGTGTGTTCCTCTTTCTGATATTGTACTTTACAGAGCAAACAACTAATGCGGGATAAGGAGATTTGCAATGAATTTGATAACTACTGAGAACAAGAGTCAAACGTGACAGCTCCAGAAGAACTCAGCACTTATGGTTAACTGATCTGGTAGGAGTTTGGATTCCTTTCTGTCCAGAAAAAGCAAAGAAAGTTCCTATTATCCCTAGTGATTACAGAGGAGTAGTAAGGGGACACTGAAACAGACAACTGGTGAAATAGATGACCACTCTAGTCACACTAAAATAAAGAAGTGATCGTCACACTTAAAGGGATCGCTTTCTGAAGCTGTCAACAGCCAGGTCTTAACGTTATCACTCCCTGGCACATGATTTAGCAGACGCTTGAGGTTGGTGAACACCGCATTGCTCCTACCACACCGCATCGGCTGTCTTTCAAGACTTCTGCAAAAGCCATTTCAGAGCAAAACATATTATTAACACAGCGTTATTAATTGTTACCATAGCAAGCCAATTTGCAAAAACACTGCTTTAAGTGTACACATCCTCCTACCTGACACCACTGCTAGCTAAGGGTTTCATTTCAACAGCAAATCCTCATTCACTGTTACTACCCACCTGGTCCAGGCACAAACAAGAACAATGAAGATCAGAGACGAGAGCCCTGTAGTTTCCAGCACAAAGCACAGCAGGAGACGGAGAAATTGAAGCCCATGCAGAAAGGCCTTTACTGTTGTGAAAAGTTGCCACAACTTTTTTTTTTTTATTTTTTAAAAAGTTCCTATTTCTTAGTGCCTGTTTTCTATGCCTCCTAACTGTTCCTAATGAATCTCTGCTCCCTGACATCGATCTCCATGCCACTTTGGTACAAAAAAAGCCTCACTATTGCCCAGCAGTCTGCAAACAGCATTGCCTTTGCAGTGGTGCATGTTTCACAGCTCAGGAGCTTACATGCTCTCCATGTACATGCCATTCTGTCCTTCTCCATCTCCAGATTGTCTTGCACACGCTTGTCTTTGAGAATGTCTACACCTCTGTTTCATGCCTCAGTTTCATTCCCCTTGTGCCCCAGTAAGACAAAAAAGCTTAATAAAATGAAAATGTTAACTGGGTTAGAAGCGTGTTCCCTTCTGCCTCCAATCCAGCTATCCCAGAAACACTTTGATTTAAGGCCAGCTCCACCAGAATCAAAAAATCGTCAGAATACAAAGAAGGGAAGGAAGGGAGCACACAGATATAGGGATGGGTATACAGGGAGACACAGGTATACAGGGAAACTGCAAAGAAAACTTGAAGACACGGAAGGAGATGGCTGTGTAGAAAGGAACTACGATTCCTCAGACACAACATGCATGCACGTTATCCAGCCAATATAAGATACAAGCCTGAGAAGTACAGCAAACTTCAGGCCTACAGCGTTTGTCCTGTATGGCTGGTCAGCGAATGCAGAACATTTTGGATGCTTTCTGTTCATGGTGGACTTACTGTGCACGTTCACCAGCTCTGCAGCGCATGAAGCAGAAGCACTCAGCACTTTCAGGAAGCACCGGACCTGCTGCATAAACTGTGACACCTCTGCAACACTCCCCCTGAGAGACCACCTGTGCGTGGCTACCTGGTACAGCGCACACAACACCAGCACCAGGCTTCCTACACTGAGAAACCTGCATGGATGGCCTCAGCTGAAGGCACCTGAGCCACCAGGGCTTCAGTTTGTCATTGCTGAGCTCATGAGCTCCCAGTCTGAAACTACCTTTCAGAAAGTTTCAGAGTTTAAGTGTTTTTGTTTCAGATTTCTGCAAAGAAAGTCATGTGGAGGTGCAAGAGGTACCTGAAAAGCATTAACATCAATTTTCAAAACAGCGCTATTGTAAAATCTTGAGCTACACAAAATCCTAATGCAATCCACTGACAAGTGTAGAATGGTGGCTGCAGTCACTTTCAGGTATATCCCAGCACTGCTTTATCAGCTTACGACACCGTTAATAATGTTTGAACAAATATCAGAAGTTTCCTAATGAAGAAAATTGCACGTATTTGCACACACACACACACACACACATATATATGGAACATTTTATGGATTTCAGGATCTCTTAGCACTCCTAAACCAAGAGAGTTAACAGCATATAACAACCTCTTTCTTCCTGGGCTACAAGGTGGCTCACTGAAATCCCAAGTAATTTAAACCGTGAAAGCTACCTGGGACAACGTGAATACAGAAGTGTCAGAAGTAGTCAGTTTGACATCTACGAAGTGGGAAAAGTTTCACTTCCACCTTACTTCCCCGATCCTGTCCAGCACTGCATAACCAACAATTTGAAAAGGGAAAGTTTGTGTGACCCAGGTTAGAACCAAGCAGTGCCATGCCACGGCTACTCTTCAGAAAGGAATCGCATTTAAAAAGATTTACTCAACTACTTCAGTGTTCATAGCGCTGAAACCTGCTGCTACATGTCAAATGAATGTCAGACAGGAAGAGAACTCAGGCCAAAGAAATATTTGTGGTCAGAGAAGCTGGAAACTTTATCACCTTTCCATATTACTCTTGATGTAGAAAAGAGCAGTATTTTTTTTTTAATTAAATAACAAGAACTCATGAATGAAAAACAAACACACACACGTTTCTTCTCCTACTCCAAACCACCGGAATATTTTGTTAATGATTAGGGCCTTCTGGCTAAAGCTGATGAGACATGGGAAGGATCAAGGAATCCTACCCAGAGGATGCTCAACACAACATACCTAAAAAGAAAGCTTCAATTTCAAATCCTGAGATAGTTATCCTGAAGAAGACAAAATAAACAAACACTGCTTGCCCACTTCAGAACGGTTTGTGCTTGCTGCATACCCCAAGAGATTTGGGAAAAGGAAAAAAAAGTAAGAAGGGGTTCCCCCGCCAAAAAAAAAAAAAGTTTTTAATTTTTGTTTTAAGTAGCACAGATAAACAATATGGGCAGAACACTGTCTCCACAGTTTCTAAACCAAAGCATTCCAGGTTTGCCCCACTTTGGGGCTAGCTGCGGATAAAGCTCAAGACCACGACACCTCTGTCTCCAATACACCTCCTGAGGCCCCATCACCGCAGACAGCACTTCTAAATCATTACCTAAGATTACTCTTATTGCTTGCACCTACTCAAGAAGCTGTAAGAATCACACAAAGTGGAAAAGGTGTTTCAAGAAGCTGATCAGTTAGTTAGTTGATCCTGGCCCTGGGCAGAATGGCAGACCACCTGAACTACTCCCACCAGAGTATTTATGTGTTTAGTTTGTTCTTAAAGAAACTCCACTAAGGTAGATTTCACACCCTCCTTAGGCAGCCTATTTCAGTGCCGTTATCCTTGCCATTAGGCAGATTATCCTAATATCTAGCCCAAGGGTGCAGTTTGACGTTACACATAATCCCACTGCCCCTTGCCATGTGCTCCTTGGTATTCTCCCTCCCATCGTATTCAGGGGCAATCAGAATCCACAGACAAACAACTTCTTCCTATTCCTCCTACCCAGACCCCTCAGTCATACCCGTTTATGACTTTAAGCTATCGTAGTGCCACATTACAAAGAAGGGAAAGGAGAAAAAAAGTGAATGAACTACAGGATGAATGGGACAGAAAAAAAGGCTGCCCTTTCTGGAGGCAGACGCAAGTTATAGCACATTAGGTAAGATTGAACTGCACCCTACAATTTAAAACCATTTTCTTGACCTATTCCCAATGGGCAAAGAAGAGTTTACAACTTTATATGACAATAATTAAAGACACTTTGAAGACTTGCCTGTCTACTCAGTTTTTCCATCTGTAACCTGAACAGACCCCTTCTTTCCAGGCTTTTATTTTACTAGACCTCTGACCATTCTTCACTGTCTCCTCTGAATTTTCTCTAGTTAGGCCACATCTTTTCCAAAATCTGTGCCCAAAACGGAGCACAGTGCTCTTTTTGAGGCCCCAACGGCGCCAAATAGAGCAGAAGGATTACTTCATGCGCTTTATCAAATCTGATGTTATTTATGTTGTGATCTACTGTCACATTTGGATTCACTTCTGCATGACTGCTGTCTAGCCTCCATACTGTAGTTGTAGTTGACCACTTTGAAACAGTTTGCACTTGTCCTTGTTAAGCTGCATGACTTTTTTTTTTCCCAGGTGATGTCTCTAATTTTAAATTCAACTCCTATCCTCTGAAATTCTTGCTGCCTCTCCTGTTATCACCTTCAGTTTTTGAATTTCTCAGACAGTAACAAAAATATCATGTAGTAAGTGGACCTCTCACCCCTCCTCACCCAGAATTTTACTCGACACAAAAAGGCCAAGATCAGGACTGTCCCTCCTTAAATCACACTTGATACACAATTCCCTTAATTCAGAAGTAATATTCCACTACCTTTGCTAGTCACATCATTCTGTTGTCCTCTTAGATCTACCTGACAACCCAACGTCAGGCGAATTACCAGCACTTCTTGCATCCCTACAAATTTACTATCGTAGAAGAGCCATCTATTTCTGCATTATCTGGCAAGGGAGCAAAGAGAGAGTCCGAGAAAAAGAACATATGCATGGATTAAGCAAGCCTCAGATTACACTATTTCCCAGAAGTTATCTTGAAAGTACAGTTTAAAGTGTGTGTGTTGGGGGGGGGGGAAGTGGGAGGTTCTGATAAAGATACTCATGTTTCCAAGAGATAGCACACATGAAAAATGACAGATAGACAAATAGGGAAATTCATCCACCAAGCTTGAGGATGGGAACAAGGAACGCTATTAGGCAGAATAAATACAGATGATTTTTAAGAAGTTAAACTGCAGAAGGAGATGCTTGGCATGTCTGAGGGAAGGAGTCAGCTGCTTATCATTGAACATGGAATTTCACTTCCATGCACTTACAGTTGTGTTTCTCAAACTGCTAACAGAAAAATACCACCAACTAGCACATAAAAACTTGCAAAGAGGCATTTTGTCCAATGAAATCATTCAACTCCACCCAGCAGCAAGTTTTAACTCACCTCAGCCTCTTCCCTTGTGTCACTCTACAGATAGGTCTTTTCTACTTGTCCCACTGCACCGTCGTCTCTTGAGCATGCACTTCCTCCTTTCATTTCTCTTTACTTTCTTTAACTCATTTCCTTATGCCTGCCCCTTCTTCCAGAAGTCTTGCCCCAAAACATTAGCATCTCTCTCTCCAAAGTAACACTGTTAAGTCCACACAGGCATAGCAAAAGCCCAGACAGGCAGATCCCCAACGCAATTTGTTGACCAAACCTTTCTTTTTTCTTTTTAATAGTGGCTGAAATGGTCAAATGGCTCCAGAACATAGAAATATTGTAAACAAAACAACAACAACAGGAAAAAAAAAAAATACAACATCACTACGTAAAATCATGGTTAGGAACAAAATTAGTTACTATAAAAGGCGTAATCTCTAACACAAGATTTAATGAGGTTAGGAAGTTTTAAATATGCTTTCAAAGGGCTTGCTGAGGCTTGTCTACACCTAAGCTCTCTCCAAAATCCTAACAGGAAAACGATCTGGAACTGTAATGTAAACCCTGTTTAAGCACTTTGAAATGTTTACTAAAACAGCAGTAATCATTAGCCTGACAGACTTCCTTCTGGGAGATGTGACCAAAAACAAAACAAAACAAAAACAACACAAAATCCACACCAGAAAAAGTGGGACACGTCCCCAGAAAAAAGGATTCCGGCCAACGCTGATGAGAACAGCACTAACTCGGATGCAGGCTTGAATTTAAATGGGATCAGTATAGGCAGCACAAATGCACTGTATCAGCTGCACTTAAAACAGCTCTAACAAGGTCTAACTTCTTAACAAGTCAATTAGCCGAGGCAGACTTCTCGATGGTAATATACATATTACTTAAAACTGAACAACTGAAAAACTGCTTGCGCTCTTCCTTTTCACACACTCCGATATCCCTGTTAACTCTCTGAGCTGCTACAAGCGCAGATGGAAGTATCTAACATCTCATCCTTACCTCAGCACACTGACTATTTTGAGGGAGGAGAGACCCACATGCCATCTATTCTAAGGCTCTATCTACATTTGGAAGACTTCTGAAGCAACTCTTCTACAAGAACTTCAGATTGCTGTCAGCTTACACCCCTCCTTTATCTTTCATCTGAGCTCCCCTTCTCACTGCTTTCTCTCGGTGTTTCAAGATGAAGCATGACCTTAAAAAAGTAGTGTTTTGAGTGTAACGTTAATGAAGCCTGTACTTATAATGGCATCAAATTTAACAGAGCATCCATAAATATTTTGCCTTTTAACTTCTTAGTCTTGAATGAAGAACAAAGCACCTGCCTGTTGCTGTATCAAATATAGCTTTCTAGATCTTGTGGTCACAGATAATGTAAAACTTCGTTTAAAAGTTACCGTAATTAGAGCTTTTCACTTTCTCAGGGCATCAATACAAGGTCAGACTTAAGGCAGTCTGTTCTTAATTATCTAAATTTGTGCACTGCTAACACATGCAACTTAAACATCCACTCCACACCCATCCACCCCCCTGCCTTATATATTTTTTATACTAGAACATTCACTTGCTTCTTAGTCACCTTATGAGTTTAGGAGGGTACAACTCTAGCACCATCTCCTACGTACTGAGTAAGCGCTTAGCCCCTGTAAACACTCTGTAGCTTTAAAAGAAGATAGGAAATTGTGAAACAGACATGGTTTGAAAGCCTTCCTTTCCCACATAGCCACCTGATAGGAAATCTGTTTCCATTCTCCCACTGCACCTACCTTGACTCAGGCAGTTGGATTAAATTGATTTTTTAAGTCCCTTCCAGCCCTCATTTTTTTATACTTCTACCTAAAGAATGGATGTCGACATAAGCAAGTGCATCAGTGATGTGACAAGACCCAAAACATCTCCTAGGGCTTTCCTGAGCAAGAACAGAGAACTCTGATGGTGTTTCCATCACTTATGATGAAAAAAAAATTAAGAAAACCAATGAGAGACGCACTTGAGCTCTCAGCAGCACTTTGGAAGTAGAAAAGCATAGCTCAGCCTACTTGTGGAGAAGGACTGGTACAAAGCAGGGTGCCGGGTGGGGAACACCTGAGAGTTTTGGAACAGAGGCACCAGCCCTGCCCCAGCACACAGCCATGTGTGTATGCACGTGTATGCATACCTGCAAGACAAATGGATGTGTACCATGAAAGTGGTGTGTGCACAGACACAAGACTCCCTGAGAGCAAAGCTACAATCCTCCAGGGACACTTCTGGAAATTACCGGACTTACACTCCAAACTTTCTTCAGATAAGAAAGTTATAATTAGGCAGGCCTCGGCGTAGCAGCCTCCGCTCTATAAGCGCACGATTTTGGTGGTTTTATCCCACGATCGCTTAAAATAAACACCCGAACAGCCATAATAACTTTTTTTTTTTTTTTTTTTTTTTTTTTTTTACGGAAGCCCCGCGGTATTTCGGGAGCTGCCAGCGGTGCCTGCCTGCAGCCCCGGGCGCTGAGCGAGGCCGTGGCCCCGGCCTCACCCCCCGGGGGCCTCCCCGGCGGGGATGGGGCTCTCCGGGGGCAGGAGGGAGGCAGGGAGGGAAGGAGGCAGGCGAGGAGCTTCTCCTCCCGCCCCCTTCCCCGCAGGCCCACAGCCTCCCCCCGCGGCCTGCCGCGGCCCGGCGGGCGCCCCGCAGGGCTGTGCCCGCCCCGCAGCGGGGTCCCCGTGCCGGGCCGGGGAGCAGCGGGGCTCCCCCCCGCCCCCGAGGCCGGGCCGTGCCCTGGATCCCCCGGGCCGTGTCTGCGAGCAGCCCCGGGGAGGGGGGGGCAGCGCGGCCTGCAGCGCCCGGCCAGGCCCCGGCCTCCAGTCGCCTCCTCTCCCCGGCGAGCCCGGGGGCGGGCAGCGGGCACAGGCACCTGCGCCCAGCGCCGCTGGGGAGGCAGCGGGGGCCCCGCGGCCCTTCCTGCCGGGGTTTGAGGCTCGGCACCCCTTTACCCACCCCCTTCCTCGGGGTCGAGCTCCTGAGACCTGACAGCATCACCCCCACCACCACCACCCCGGCCTCCCCCTGCTCCAGGCAGGCAGCAGCGGGGAGCCTTAACCCCCCCCCCAACCCCATCACCGCGGAAATAATCCCCCTCTCTTCCCCCCAAGCATCCTGCTAGGGGAGGAAGGAGGAAGAGGAGGAACAAAACAACCCCTTCTCCTCCTCCTCCCCCCCCTCAAAGCCGGGTGCCCACCCCCACGGTGCCCCCGGCCGGGCTGAGCCCCCCCGGTCCCCCCCTGCTGCGGGCGGGCGCTGACAAATGTCACTGGGCTCCCACCATCAGCCCTGCAGTTTTGTTTCCCCTCCCCTAATAAAATTCCACCCCCCCCCATTTTTTTTTTTTTTTTTATTATTAAAGGAGGGGAGGCAAAACAAACGATCTAACAAATAAAAGGGCACCCCCGGCTCCCCCCCTCTCAACCCAACCCCGGCGTCCTGCAAACACTCGCGTAGAAACTTTGTCCGGGGCTCCCCAGCAGCAGCAGCAGCAGCCAGGGCAGAATTTAAAACCTGTCAACCATTTTAGATCCCCACTTGGGGGAACATTAATCCCGGGCCGGGGCTGCTCGGAGGCACGGCTGCGGGGGCCGCCGCCGCTGCTCCCCCCCCCCCCCCCCATGGCCGCAGGGGAGGCGGCCGAGGAGGAGGAGGAGGAGGAGGAAGAGGAGGAGGAGGAGGAAGATGCTTTCTGGGGAGGGGGCGGCGGAGGAGGGGAGAGGAGGGGGGGGTGAGGGCCGGGGAGCGCTCGCTTTACCTGAGACCAGCCACTGGCCTCCATTGTTGGAGAATTCAATGGCATTGACACAGCCGAAGTGGCCCAGGAGGTCCTTCTTGTAGAGGTTCCTGCAGCCCCGCAGGCGTCGCCGCTGGAAGTCCTGGGTGAGCAGGGGGTCCCCCTCCAAGCCCCGCTGGGACAGGAACCCCACCACGGACCGCATGCTGCCCCCCCGGCCTCGCCTCTTCATGCTGCCGCCTGCGCCGCTCCCCGCCGCTCCTTCCCCCGCCGCCCCTTCCCCCGCCGCCGCCTCCCCTCCCCCGCTTCCCCCCTTGTTATGGTTATGATGATTTTTCTTTAGCCAGCCATGGCAGAGAGGTGTTAGACACTCCGCCGCTTCCTGATCCCGCTGGCTCCTCCCCGCTCCCCTCAGCAGCTGATCCTCAGCTGCAACCCGCGCCTCCCCGGCGCTCCCGGCCCGGCTCTAACGCCGCGCCGCCGCTTGGTAACTCGCTCCTCTAACGGCGGAGCGGAGCGGAGCGGAGCGGGGAAATTCGCAGTCCCCTGACCCGGCACGGCTCGGTTCGGCTCACTTTAGCTCAGCCCAGCCCAGCCCAGCCCTGCCCGGCTCGACCCGACCCGACCCGGCTCAGCCCAGCACTCCCCGCCGCCAACGTTGGGCAGGTGCTGCCGCGGGTGGGCACCGTCCCCACACTCGCCCGTCGCGGCGCTTCTCTTCCCCCCCCCCCACCCTCCCCCTTTTTTATTTATATTTTTTTTATTATAATTTCCTTCCGGAAAGTCGCCCCGACTGAAGTAAAAGGAAAAGGGCCACCCCAGAGCGGTAGCTGGAAGGGGGCGTGAGGGAAAAGCATCCCCCCCCGGTGCTGGGTTTTGTCGTCTGTGAGCGCTGAGCGGTTTCTGTGGCGTTTCCGAAAGCGTGTGGTGAGGGGTTTGCTGGGTCTGAGGTGGTGTCTGCAGGGCTCGCCGAGGGGCTGCTGCTCGCTCCCTCCTGCTCCTGGCTGGCCAGAGGATGGGTGCCCCTCCTGAGGGGAGCGGGGCTCCCAGGGCTTTGCCCCAGAGGAAGCACAGGCGAATCCCCTCATCAGCAACGACAAAATGCTGAGTGGCAGTCGGTTAAACAGGTGAAATTAATCTGTTGTACTTCACTGCAGTGTGACACCCTCACCTGTGTGTTCGTGAGAGGAAAAAACAACATTTTTTTTTCTCTTTCACAGGACTGCATCTGCCATGTGTAATACCTGACACTGTGAGGACAACAGCAGTGATGCTGGGGGTGTAACCGCTGTGAGGTGCGGCCCACAGCCCCACTTTGCAATGCACAACCACGCACACGAGGTGAGTATTCCCAGACCTGTGGCTCGAAATTCCCAGGACTGTATTTCCCCACAGGTGCAGGAGAACCAGAGCCAGTACCCATGGAAGCTACAGTTTTGGGAAGCTGAGGAATTAGTCCAGTAGTCCTGGCCTTCCTTACGCAGAACTGCACCTGCTGAGAATTAGGTGTCCCCAGACAAACAAAACCCTTCCTGACATTAACCATGGTGTGGCAGCATCACCGGGTACTGCTAGACTGCTGCCATGTTTCAGGGATGGCTTTTCAGTGGAAATTAAAATGATTTCAGTATAGGAAGTCAGTTGAGTGCTTTGGTATTCTTGGCTAAGACTTACAGACTTATAGAAAGAACACAAAATCCTATAAAACATACTTTTTAGTTGACAGTGCTATAGCTTTACTTCTAATAAAATAACGAACTATCTGAATGGAATTTTAAAAAATCAGTGAACATTTCTCATATTTCAGCTTTTTAGACAATGTTTCCGTATGTGATATCCATAGGTGTAAATATCAGAACGTAAAAGTTAATTAAAGGTTACAATAATAATTTGAGAGAAATATCCAGACACAGTCCACTAACAGTTTTCTGGTGGAATGATAATTATTAATGTTAACAATAAAATGAAAGCCAGAACACTTAGTCTTTCCTACATCTGAGCTGTACAAGGATTTTGCTCTAGTTAAAGCTGTCGATAGCCAGCTTTTGCAATGTAACGTGTCTAGCAAGCCTTGGTATAGACAGGCAAAGGCCCTGTCAGTTATGATTTGTGTTTATTACCTTAGCTTCAGAAACAGGTAAATTGTACTGGTATAAACCATATTTTATAGCTCTTTGGCTTGCATTCTAAAACATTCTGTAGCATTACAATTACATCAGAAATTGACGGTTACTTCTAAATTCCCAGCATAGATTAGCAATATTATATATTTCTACCTATAGGTTTCAAACTGACTCTATCAGTTTGTATTCTGCTCTCTCCTGTATAGTTTTCATACAGCTTGCATCCCTACAAGATCCAAGAGCCTTCCAGAAATACATTACGTAATGTGGCTGTCACTTCTGTCACATGTGCTTCGTTTTTTCTCCTTTCCTAAAGTATTGCTTAGGTTGGATATTTTTGCTTTTATACTGAAACAAATAAGTGTAAGAACATTTTGTTTGAAATGTGACATAATAAAATCACTGAAGCTCTTTCTCCATGTACTGGATCCAGTCTCTAGGAAAGCTGTGCACTTACATGAACAAATATAAATAAACAAAATTATTCCCTAAAACCCCAGTGCTAGGATTTTCAAGAAAGGCTTAACTGATTTTTTTTTTTTTAAATCACATTTGTCAGCAGTCAGAAAAAGATGTCATGTTGTCAGAATTCGAGAGAAAAATAATAGCAGACTGCCAAGCTTTTCTGAAAAATGCAGTGTTCTTTCACATATCCATGTAGGTTAAAAATGTACTGGTAAGCATATTTTGCTCTCCAACTCCTTTGTTTGTATTAATTTTGAAAATATTTAACACCTAAGAAATTCATCGCGACCTGTACTGGTGACATTTTCCTCTGAAAATAACATGTTGCTGCGCTAATGCCTGAATGCTGTAGTCTCATCAGAACACATACATCGATAGGTCTGAGTCATGCTGGAGTAGCACCAGTGAAGCATCTTTTTCTAGCTTCACAGGAAACTTCTGCAGCTTAGAATGGAATTCAGCCTGGACAGTACCTAGTCAAACCAATTCAACTTCTACAAATTTCTATTTTATGGGACATGTTAGCGCAAAGGGTGCTGTGCTGGAACTGTTTGAGCAACATGGGCCAAGCTGGCCTGAGTCTGGCTAGACCGTAGGCTGGGCAGGGTACTTCAAGGTCTGTTTGTACCCACTGCTTGAGCAGCTTGATTCTGTAGGATGTTAGTCTCCTGCATGCCTCAAAAGCAGCGTGAAACAAAGCACAAGCATGTTTTGATTGTAATTTTAACAAGTAGACAATAGGAAGGAAGGATTCAACGGAAAAGGAAATGGGAGGTAATGAACAGGGAGATGGCTTTCTGCAGAGGAGAATGCAGATAAGTAAATAATGTTTGTTGCAATACAGAACAGGGAACTATCAGAATGCTTCAAACAGAGAAGTGATGTGGTCAGAGTAATGGTCTACATAAACAGCCTTGGGTTGTGGTTTCAGGGTTGCTAATTCTAAACCTGTATGCAACCAGATCTCCCACTGCTACTGAAATAATCTGGATCAGGTATGGCCATGCTGTCACATTGCTCTCACATTAGCTTGTGCCCATGCTACAGAGTTTTTATTCTCCCTCTGGAAGGACTGACATTACCTGATCTGTTTTTAATGTCTGCTTGTACAAAATTATCCCATCAACATTTTGTTCTGACCAAATTTGAATTGGCAGAATGAGTTAAAATTGCATTAGTGGTTTCCATTTGATGGTTGTGGCATGTTTGATCGTTAAAAGGAGGACTACAGTCAGCTTCCCTGTATTGTCAGTTCATGGCATTCACAGCAGTTAAAGGCTGTGGGGTTATGAGCTGCGTTGGTCAGTGCTGGAGGGAAAGGTGTTGGGGCAGTCTGGGTATGGAAGCAAAAGACCTAAGCAAGGGATCCAAGAATGGATCAAAGGACTTTGTCTAAAAGATGCCTCATAGCAGAAGCCTAAATTTAGACATACCCTGGGCGCTTGTGTCTACAGAGAGGTCTCAGTCAGAACTGATAGTTGACATGGAAGCTCAAACGGCAGGTAGACCAGCGATGTTATCCATAGATATGCACAAAGAAGATGAGAGGACTTTTAGGTAAGAGAAAGAGCCATGTTCCAGCTTCGCTGAGCTTTAGCTTCCTGCTAGTCATCATCCACAGAAAAGAGAAGGCTATGATTTGAGTTTGGATAGAGGGAGATCGCTCTGGGGAAAGGAGCAGATCTGTAAATCATCAGCACAGAGATGGTAGTTGTATTTGTATTTCAGATGAGATAACTCAGAGATAACGTGGGAGGATAAAAGCAGGAGGCCAAGGATACAGCTCTGTGACACAGCATGAGGAGAATCTGCCAAAGAACACTTGGAAGAAAGGCCTAAATAGTAAAGGAGAAGACTTCAAGTGAAGCATGGTTGATTGTGTCAAGTCAAAGACAATGAGGTTTAAATACATTTTTCTGAGCACTGCTGAGCCTTTGAATGGCTTCGGTTGATCCAAAGTGGAAATAGAAAAGAGATTTGGACACCAATGCTCAGATATCTATGGGGTTAGTCTACAGGTGCAACAGAGACAGGGCAGCCATTAGAGAAGGAGGGGGGTCTGGGTCAAGGCTTTTATTTATTTATAACACGCTTGATTTTTTTGAGAAATAGAAGGAAAAGGAGGGTGAGCCAAGAAGATGATATCATTTTTCAGCCATGTCTTTTTTTTTTTTTTCCCTTAATAACTCCTCTTGTGCAGTTTATTCCCTCTAGTGGAAATTAGGTGGCTTCTGGGCTTTTCTCCTTTTGCTTATTCATTTCACAGACCAGAAAGGTGGGGAGAACAAGCGCTGTTCTCTCAAATGTCACCCCTTGAGGCTGTTCAGCTAAAGATGTAGCTTGAACATGCAGCTGAGCTGATCTAATGACTTGTAGCTGCTGAAAGGAAGCTTTATTCTTCTTGGCTATGTGTTCCGTCCCTTTCTTTGTGCTGCTGCTGCTGCTCATTGGGCCTGTTTGTCTAACATTTTACTGATTTCATTTGGCTCATGGAGGTGTCCCAATGGATGCCCAAATTAGCACAGGCCAGTCAGGAGGGTGCAGCTGGGAGCAGGATTTTGGGAGATGGGGGTTGTCACCTTCTAAGCAAGCATGAGCTGTGGGGCCAACTTACTGTGTCTTCTGGAACTCAACCACTGAGGTAAGTTTAGCAGCCCTTCCAGAAACAAAAATGTGAAATTCCTCTCTATTCCTACATACACAATGAAAGAGTTGGCAATTAATGGAGAAATATGTTGGTGATGATTAATGGTAATACAGCTTATCCTCATGGGATCAATCTGGCAGCTCACACCTCTGAGGGCTGTTGTTTCAGATTCTTTGCAAAACCTGCAAACTCTGGCAGATCCCTTCACTGAGGGAGTTGCAGCTGATTCATCTTTTGGCTTGGGATGTAGTTTCACTGAGATCTGGCTCTGTGGTGAGCCACTCCAAGGAGTTAAACCAGGAGAAAACTTTTTTTTGCTGTGTTAGCTTTCTGCTCACTAAATTCCTTAAATCAGGCTGGCACCAATGTTCGCAGAGGGAAGGCAATAGAAGGAAGACTACAGGTAGAAGGAGGAAGCAGAATTGTTTTTTCAGTAGGAGCTAAACCTTCCATCCACCTTGTTACAGCGTGAAACTCCACCTTTAGGATGTGGCTTCACAGTTGATTTCAAATTGATCTCATTATGACTTTTTGACAAAAGAAGTCGTCCTACTACCTCCCTGTACCAGCCCTGTTTAAAAAAAAAAATTAAAAAAAAAAAAAATCCTGCTCAAAATGACTGGTTTGAAGATGTAGTCATGGAGTTACCAGCATTGACACAAGGAAGATAAATCACATTAGGAGCTGAAATGTGAGTTTGGCTTTCTTATGTAGCTTGGGATGGGGCCCCAAATGCAGGGTTATTAATGAGCTAGTGGGGACTCCACGCAGCTCCCTGCTCATTGTCTGCTCGCAGCAATTTAGGTCTTGACTGGAGCCTCTCTCCTTTGATATTCCACTATCATTGATTTTCCTTTGAACACTGAGTCATTTACTCTAGTCTTCTCCCTGTTAAAGGATGAGCTAATGGGATTATAAAAATATTTTTTTCTGTGATCAGCAGAACAAGTGAAGCCTGGTTTCCTATGGACTTGTCCTGATGTGGCACCGCTGTGTGGATTCTCTGATGTATATTAAGCAGTGTCTGCACATGCTTGATATTTTATCAGTGGCAGTTTTATTAGGGTCTGTTTCATTGACTCAGCTTTGCATTTCACAGAAGTCACGTTTGAAAGCTCTATCTCTTTGTACAAATTTAGATGGAATTGGGCAATGGCTTAAACGTGCCTTTTTTTTGGCAAGGAAAGGCAGGAAGAAAGGGGACCCACAGGCAGAAACGCCAACAGACAGTGTAATTGCATAAGCCTTCTTTCCTTAGGAAATCAGGCTAAAAATGAGTCTTTTGACATCGATCTCTGCAGAGATCTCAGATCAGGTTACAGAGAGACAAAGAAAAGTAAATTTTGCTGTTTACCATGTAAAGGCTTCAGTTACCTGCTGCAACAGATTTCTCGTAAGTAAGGCTAAGCCAGCAGTTGGTGTTTGCTCACTTGGTTACCTTCTCATCTTTGGCAATGTCCCCATCAGGCTTTGGGAACTTTTTTTTTTTTTTTTTTTTTTTTTTTCCAGAGTGCACTCATGCATCAGTTGCTTTCATTTATTTTTAATTTAACCTTTACACTTGAATAAATGGATATGTAGGTAGTAAGACAAGCTGTTAAAGAGACTTGTGGTTTACAGGACTCGGTGTCAGTGATAGCATGAAAAACAAAGGCTTTAGGTGCAGCCAAGGATACAATCTTGTTATTATTGAAAAGCAAGGCTTGGGCATTACATTATATCATATTTTCTCTGTACTGTGTAATAAGTGCTAGGATATTTTATTTTTCCTCTCTTTACACAAAAGTCCTATTACCTTAGAAACTGAAATAAACACTTTGTAAAAGGGAAGACTGGCCTGTTTCACGTTTCTGGGTGGATGTCAGTTTATTACAAATGGATGCGGATATGAATAAACTTTGCAGATTTGTTCAGATTTGGTCACTATTCTGAGCTTGAGTCTCTGACAGAGTGCTTAAAGATGCACTGCCTGCACCCAACAGGGTGGCTGGACCTTGAAGTGCAGTCACAGAGGCTTCTCGGGACTTGGGTATGTGGTCTCTGAAATAAGTCTGTAGTGACCCCAAATGTTATTTTTTCTTCTCCCTTTGGATTAGTTTACAGGTGGATCAGTTGCCTGAATCAGTGCCCCTGTCATTAAGGAAATGCTAGTGCTGGAGCAAGGGAGCAGGGAGCAAGCAGTCAGTCGGGTTTAACGGGAACTGTGGTAAAATCCAAGCAGTGCTCCAGGTCTGTACTTGGTTACAATGACCAAGTAACACAAAGCATTGTACAATTTGGGGGAGGCAGGCGAATGAAGCGAGGGAAGGAGAACATCTCCATCTGGCTGTGGGAGCTCTCAGTTAGAGGCAGGCCACCCCAGCTTTTTCTCCTGTGCACACCCTGCGTTGTGTGATGAGCTCAGAGCCGTAGCCTCCTGCCCTGTGACGTGCATTTCAGCTGTCAGCTGGGTCTGGGGCATTGGATCTGGGATGGAAGGAGAAACTGTGGCCCGGGTATGGCTGTGAGGAAGGAGCACCTCTTCTTGTAGGGGAGAGCGAACAGGAACAAGAGGTGTGTTGCTACAGCATGCAAAGTTGCACTGCTCTGGAAAGCCCGGGGGGTTAATATCAAAGTGGATAAAAATTTATTTGGTGCAGAGCAAGATTGAGGGTCTTTACAGAGAAAAAAAAAAAAAAAAAAGAAAGAAAGATACAGGAGCTGTTACTAAAGCATTTGTGTGTTCAAAACAGACCACTCAATGGAAAACAAACTTTTCCCAACTTGATCCCATCGCCTGTGAGACCTGACGTCTCGCTGCCCTGGGCTGAGCCCCGCTCCTTAGGGTGAGCTGTTGGCTGCTGGAGCTATAGGGGATGGATGGGTCATCCTGCTGAAACCCTGCTCCTCTGGGAGCACCCTGCGGGCGATCCGCCTGCTCAATGCCAGCTCTCCTGGGGAGCCCTTCCTTCCCGCTGTGACAATTACGCTACAAGTGGCCAAGTTAACACCAAAAACATCCATTTTGGAGGCGGCAGCGCCCGGTGCCGGGCTGGAGGCCGACCCGCCGCCCGCCCCGCCTCAGCGGCCCTACAAGATGGCGGCGCCCAGGGGCCGCCGGCTCCTGAGGGGCAGGCTCGGAGCCCGCCGCCCGCCGCCGAGCCCCCGCAGGTAGCGGCGGGGCTGCCCGGTGCGGGGACGGCTGAGACCGAGGCTTGGAGGCTGGGGCCGGCCCGTGGAGCTGCCAGCTCTCTGCTTTCTCCTCGCAGGCCGCGATAAAGCGCCGAGCGGGTGAAGGGAAGGGGATAAGGATGCCCAGGCAGGCGGCGGTGACGGTGGCTGTGGCGACCCTGCTGGGTGTGGCGGTGGGGGGCCTGGCGCTGTGGAGGGCAGCGCGGCGCCGCAGGGGGACAGCGAGCTGCGGGCAGCCGCGAGGGGACGCGGGCAGGGGGCCGGGGGATGAGGCGCTGCTGAAGGCTGAGGATGAGGGTGAGGAGGTGCCTGCCTTCGGCACGCCGCCCGCCTCGTCCTGGGCACACAGGAGCCTCGGTGCGGACATCGTGGTCGTCTCCGAGCAGGAGGAGTGGGAGCGGGTCGAGCCCCTGCTGAAGAAGGAGCTGGAGCAGCGGCCGGTGCTTGGGATCGACTGCGAGTGGGTGAGTGATCGCAGGGCCTCGCCGCCAGGTTGCAAAGCGCAGCAGGGAATCATCGAGGGAGGAGCTGTGCCTCTGCTGGAATGGGCACGGCTCGGCTGGCTATCGAAACCGTGATTATCTATCGTGACACCAGGGAATTATCCATTAGTTTTGATTGTTCTCACGTTTAAGTCTGCTGGCTGTAAATTTTTAGTTCAATACTTGCATTTGTTTGCTGAACTTCTGTGATAAATCTAGTTCTGAACATGCAATGATAATTACACGGCGAAATAGCACCATACGTTTTATATAGTACCTCTTTTCATGTAGTTTACTAAAGTAGTTCAGATTTACAATATTTTAAGTCCATCTGTGTACCAAAGAGTTTCTTCAAATTAATAAACCAGAAGAGGAGGATAATGCTGATAAGAAGATAGACCTCTGTGGGCATACCAGAAAGCAGTATTCATCTGCTGCTTGTATGTTTGCCTGTGTGAGCTCTTGGAACAGACTTTGAGTCATTTATGAAGCTTGTCTTCACCATCATTTTGGCTGGAAGTTTATTCACCCCACATTCATTAGTACAAGCCGCAGTTAAGCAGTGTGCTATAAACACTTTTGTAGTGCTGACGTGGATTAAGGAATGTGTCTGCTTGCTTCTGCCAGCCCAGCTGTGAGGGGCAAGGGTGAAAGGAGGACAATTTCTCTTGTGAGGTTGTAGCAAGAAGTAATTGTGGGACAGTAATACTGTGAAACAAATCACATAATTTGTGCAGGAAAAGCTTTCAATTGCATAGTCTGATAAGTATTTCCTGTCTTTGGTGGGCTGTTTTACAATTTGGTCCAGCTGCAGTACTGCTAGTAACCCAGCTGTGATTTTTACCTTTATTTCAGGTATCTGTGGAGGGAAAAGCAAATCCTGTATCCCTTCTACAAATGGCTTCTTCCAGTGGCTTCTGTGTCCTCATCCGGTTGCCCAGGCTTGTTGCCAGTGGACAGACTATCCCAAAGACCCTGTTGGACATCATGGCAGATAGTGCTGTGTTGAAAGTAGGGGTGGGATGCTGGGAAGATGCTTGCAAGTTACTTCAGGACTATGGTCTTCCAGTCAAAGGGAGCGTGGATCTCCGATATTTAGCCATGAGACAGCGGTAAGTGTCTGAAGACAGAGGCAGCTCTGTTTCTAGTACACCATTTGAGTTTGAAATATTAAAAAGTAATTTGTGTGTGCTGGATGATGTCAGGCAGGTAGGTTTGGTGTTCTTGGGATGGGACACTTTCTTTAGAGCATGGGCAGGCTTGTATTCTGTGGCCTTAAAGGAAATGAAATCATGAATGCTAATTGTGTCAGTTTGTCTTCTCATGTAATACTTGTAAGGGCTTTTCTGAGTATCTTGCCTTGTCTTGTAAGAAGTCCAGGCACAGTGATACAAGATGGTCAGAGAGCTCACAATGTAAACAGATGCTTGAAGACACTGCCTGAAACTATGGGGTAAAAGTGTGAGTGGCACTTAAGTGGAACTGTTAAATTACAGGATTTCTTGAAAAATTGCTAAAAAAAACCAACTAGCTCCAATTTTCTGTTCTAATATCAGTGTTTCCTATTATAGGTTACAGTTGTGATGCTATTTTATCATCCTCTGTTCTTTCTTTAAAAAAAAAAAAAAAGTTTTACTTGGGAATGTTCTTCATATTCAGTCAATGTGCATTGTTAGTGACGTGGGGCATGGATTTGGTGACCTGATGGTGCCTTTTTAGCACTGAGGATGGATTCTTCTTGAGTCATTCCTGGCTCTCATGCTCCTCAGAAAATGTCTCCAGGCTTGTTTATTAAGTGGCTGATGAATCCCTAGGGCAGACAGTCCTTCACTCTATGACAGACCTCTCTATTTCAGAAGCAGGTAGTTCAGAGCCAGATACTTCAGTCTGAGATGTTACCAGCTCCCAGCCTTGCCTGTTTTGCATATTGCAGACACTAGGTAATTACCAAATCTAGGTCGGACATTTTAGTGGAGAGGAGGGTGAGGGCCTGTATGCTGCTTGAGTGGGAGTCGTGCATCGAGTGCGTTGTGTTCTGGCAGAACCAGGTTGTGTGAGGCTGTCTAAATTTGCATGAGTGTTTAGTTTCATTTTTAATATGCCTCTTTTGCTTTCTTTGTTAAAACTGAAGGAAGGATCTACTTCACAACTGCCTTAGCCTTAAGTCCTTAGCTGAAAAAGTCCTGAACTGCCCACTTGACAAGTCTCCTCATATGCGTTGCAGCAACTGGGAGGCAGAAGAACTGACACAACATCAGGTGTGTCTTCCACTTCAACTCTGTGTTTTGGGAAGAAAAGCAAACTTCTTATTAGAGGAGAGGCATTGTAACAGGGAGATCGTGTCCTTCTTTGAGTTCTTCAATAGCTTCTGTGTGACTATGATATGAAGCCCATTTTAGCCTCTGCCTGAGTTTCCCTCCTTTTCCATGAAGACAATTTTCTGTCATTCTCTCTGGATTCTTGACCCTTGTTTTCCTTTAATCCTGGAAGATCTGTAAGGCCAGATCCCTTGAACCAGCGGTTTGTGCACCCAAAGCCGCACTCGTTTGTTTTCTTTCCTCCAATTTATAGCAGTCAGTGCAATATCAGATAAAGACCCTGGAAACCTTGTTCACCATCTTTAGCCTATCATGGTTTCCCTAATTGCTTGTGTTCTTTAGTCATGCTGCAGATGTCTACAAAATCAGTGACCAGTAGAGGGAGTGACAGGATAAATAATCACATTGGACGGTAGTAGGCATTGTGCCAAAAGGGAACAAGGGAAAACAAATCCAGCTTCTGGCTTTACTGAATCTAGTGTTAAAGACTGATGGTGTTTGGGGGAGTGTTTGCTGCTTGCCAGTATCCCAGTGTCTGTGCTTTTCTGCAGGTACTGTATGCTGCTAGGGATGCCCAGATCTCAGTGGCTCTGTTCCTCCATTTGCTGGGATTTGCCTGCCTCCCTGCTGTATCTGACGGTGAAAACTCTGCTGCTACTTGGGAAAAAGTACTGAGCAAATGCCAGGGCTTGGTGGATATTCCATTTAGAGGGAGGAGGAGTGGCAGCGCAGGAGAGAAGAGTGGAGAGGCACGCTCCCCTCAGAAAATAAAGAATCGGAAATCTTCAGCGAATGTCCAGTCCTCTGGCAGTCAGCAAGTGAGAGATCCTCGGAGGCAGAAGCGAAAGCCTCTGGGTGTGGGATATTCTGCAAGGTAAGTTTGTGAGCAAATTTTACTCCTTGCACCACAGGTGAAAAAACTGTGATTGATACTTCCTGCTCTATTTATTAAACAAAGAGGACAATAAGAGCTGAGAAGGGACACAGCACCAAACAGTCATGAGAGCCAGATCCTATTTCTGTTTTCCCAGTTCTTCTCTATTGGAAGTGACAGGGGAACTCGGGTCTGTACTACATAATAGATTGAGGGGAGGTCTTCAGTTTTTACCTTCCCTTACAATATGGAGGCCTTAGCTCAGGAGCAGAGGCCCAGCAGGAGCCAGCTGGCTGTCTGGGTGGCGTTTCCAAACAGCTGAACCCTGTCTCCTCCAGGGACAAGGGGGCAGCTGCACAGAGATTGTCCTGTGAGCAGGATCTGCCTCGTGAGCTGGTTCGTACTGTGCTGTTCCAGGTCACTGTGGTCACAGAGATGTCGGGGGACAGCAGACCTGAAAGCTACCAGGGGTGAGCGGGATTATGTGAGGTGCCAGGGAGCACAGGGAGAACCATCTGTAGCAGCATCAAAGCACTGCGCTTCTCCTTATGCCAGGGAGGGAGGAGGGAATGGCTCTACTTTGCCCTTGCAGAGGCAACTGTTGCTGGATTCAGGATCCCCAGCCAGCAGGCTCTTCTGTGGGACAAATGCTAAATTATTATGGCCTGTTGCTATTGTGAGTTCAGTTGTTTTTAGATTAAACAAGTAGGAGTGATCTCTTTAAGCTCAGCGTAGTGGGAAACACAGAGACCTAGTATATTTGTTTACATTAGGGTGCACTCTAATAAAATCAATCACATGGATGTAGGAACTTGAACACCCTCCTGCCCCACCTTCACCTTTACTTGGGAAGAAAAAGATTCATTTTGGTATTTTTCTCCTCTTTTTTGGCAGTGGAGTTTACAGGATTGGCAGTAGAGTCCTTTGTATTGTAGTCAATAACATAGATTTCACTAGCAATCGTTAACAATACTGTATTGTACACAAAAAGTCCCTTCAGATATATATACTTAAATTTGGAGCCTGTCATACAAAACAGAAGGACTATACTTTATGGGAGGATTAAAATTTAAACACAATTGAATTCCAAACTAAACTGATATCTCCCTATGGTTGCTTGGTTATTAATTTATTGTTTTTAACCACGCTTGATTTCATGAAAGATTTGTAGACCTGCTGTTTCTTGCAGTATCTCCAGCAGTCCAGTTCGGGTAAGGCTGAATGTGATTTCAGAAGTCCTTTTCTATTTTCCTTTCTGTAAGCATGTTTGAATGTTTATTAATTTAGAGTTGGGAAGCACTCGTATTATGATGGTGATTGAGCTCAACTGCTGATGTTTGGTGGGAAGAGATCTCCTGTATCATTATAACTTTTTTTTACTCCCACACATCCCCACTGACATCAGGAGAGACCATTTTGTTAGATTACATGGCCTGTGAATCAGTCTTTTTAGCTGGTAGAGCTCTGCTGAGTGAATGCTCAGTGAATTGAACGAATACTGAGTGAATTTCCAGTACTCCAAGGGTTGTTTTTTTTCCTAATGTTGCTCTTGGATGAATGAAATAATTGCTGTTCACAGTAAATTTTAGAAAAATCATCTTCATAAATCCTTACAACATGGGCTTAGGTAGCTGGTAGCAGATTCCTGAAATGGCTTTGTCTACAGGCTGATAACGCTCCTTCAGCTTGCTTGGAGCTCATCTTTGTTCTTGACTTTTCATTTATTTTTTTCTAATGTAATTTTTTTTTTTTTTTTTTTTTTTTTTTTTTTTTTTTTTTTTTGGAAAACTGTTGTCATTAGTGGTATCTCTTGAAAACTGGGATTCAGAGTTAGCACTTCTGTTGGCATCAGGAGAGCAAAGATACCTTACAGTCAGTTCATGAACTTCAGATACATTTTCAGATGTTCTGCTTCCCTCAGCAGCAGCCTGTGCAGTGCTCAGCAGCGTAAACGATGTCTTTAAGGTCTCCTCTCCCTCCCGTGATTTGGATGAGGCTGCAGGAGTTGCAGTGTGGAACACATCACTGTAGAGAGCTGTTTTTCTGGCATGTTGTTATAGTTTTTGCAATGTTATCCTTGTTTCACAGAAAATCTCCACTGTATGACAACTGCTTCCTGCACGCACCAGATGGACAGCCCCTCTGCACCTGCGATCGCAAGAAGGCTCAGTGGTATCTGGACAAGGGGATCGGAGGTGAGCACACTAACTTCCCTGTTGATATTTAAAATACAGCATTTTTTTCATGTTTCTTTGATAACTGGGCATGCTTTTTTTGCTATCCTTTCTTACTGAAAATTCTGTTAGGATGTCTCCCTTGTTTTAGCATCATTATCCTCGCTTTCAAATACAACATTGTCTTGAATATTCTCTGCTTGCCTGTACTCTTTCAGACCTAGTTAGCACAGACCCGTTCGTTGTGAAGCTGCGGTTTGAGCCTTCAGGACGTCCCGAGTCTCAAGTCGATTATTATCTGACAGTCAAAGAGAACCTGTGTGTTGTGTGTGGCAAACGGGAGTCCTACATCCGGTGAGTTGCTTAGTGGGGTAAGAAAAAGTTGTATCTAATTTAAAAACAAAAATAACAACAAGACTGAAGTCTGCATCTAGTTCAGCATCCAGAAGCGTGGTTAGTGGGCTGAAATATGTGTGTTCACATCCTAGAAGGTCTGTCGCTGTTTGAATACTCTGGTCACGTGTATCTGGGTAAGTTTGACATTGACCAGGTCAGCCTTTCCTCTTACAGAGGGTGGAGGAATTGGTCCTTGGGTAGAACGTTGTGTTGCTGGTTGAATTACAGGGGGCAGTAGTAGCAAACACATACTGTTCTGATGGCATTCTCTTCTGAAAATAAATATGCTATGCCTTCTGGTACTTAATCCTTATATTTTTGGAAGGCTTAGGTGAGCCTGAACTTCATGAGGTTACAAAAGGTGAGCTTTTTGACTTTGCTGCTGTTTAAGTAGCAGGTGTGCTTCTTAAAAAAGAGAAATGTAGAAAACCTGGAGAGAGAAGTACAGGTGAGGGATTTCTGAAACTTCTGTGGTGCATTGAGAATCCTGGCACTGCTGATGTTTGTTTTCCTGCACTTTTATTATTAGTTGTACTTTTGTGGGCCAGGAAGAGGAGAAATCAGGGAGTAGCAGCTCCAGGCAGGTATAATGAGCTGGCTGATTTGTCTTCCCCAGGAAGAACATCGTTCCTCATGAATACCGAAGACACTTCCCCATCCAGATGAAGGACCACAACTCCCATGACGTGCTACTTCTCTGCACGTCCTGCCACGCCGTCTCCAATTACTACGACAACCACCTCAAGCAGCAGCTGGCTGAGGAGTTTGGTGCTCCCATTGGCTCCGAGGAGGGAGTGCGCATGCTGGAGGACCCTCTGCGCAGGCAGGTGCGCTCAGGGGCCCGAGCTCTGCTGAATGCAGACAGCCTGCCTGATCCCCGAAGGGCAGAACTTCTGCAAGGCATCAAGGACTTCTTCAACACAGAAGCGGTGACCCCGGAGATGCTCCAGGAAGCAGCTGCTCTGGAAACCAGGTATAAGAAGCCCAGCAGTAGATGTAACATTTTAGTTGTTTATGTGAGCATGTAAATTCAACAAAAGGGCGTCTGCTCACACAACCTTGGGTAAATATTTATGGAGCAAAACAAAATAAAATCCAGCAGCATTTGCAGAGCTGAGGATCACACATGCTGGCTTTTTACCACTAAGCTTTTTAATGAAAATAAGACCTATTGCTGGTTTCCTTGGGATATGATTGTACCTTCCATAAAATCATGGCGTTAAGGAATTTCTGAATTTGAGACTAGTAGAAGTTGATCTGCACAGGCAAAAAGAGCCCCTAAAACCACAACTTTATCGCCTGCATAAGCCTGCAGAGTGTGGATTTATAGTACTCATACACTTAACTAGAAAGCAGAGAAAGAAGGTAATTGTGCTGTATCCTAAGGCTCTAAACAGACAGTCATACCCTGAACTTCTTATTGTGCACTTGTTCATCCTCTTTTCCCCTCATGCTGGTAGTGGTCTGTGGGTTGCAGCACTTGTTTTCCTCTCTTCATTTCTCTTCCAGCAATCTCCTTCTGTTCTTGCTCATCCCTCTTCTTTACTATTTGCTGCTTCCTTTTGAAGGATGGATCGGGGAGGGAGACTGAAGGACAATCATACCAGAAGTCTCCTGTCTTTAAGCCTCCCCAAATACCTGTTCTTAACTAGTATCTGATCTTTGTCTGCATGAAGACAGTATTTTCTCCTTGTTAAACTCGTTGTTGCTTGTGATGTGCCTATGTAACATCTCAGTGCCTATCCAGGCAGGGAATCCAATGGCAGGGTCAGAGCTCTGGAATATCGTGTGGTTCTTGCCTTGAGAAGTTGGCAGTCTGTCTCCTGAGGAGCTTGTAATGGGCCTTGAGAGCTTTATTTAGTATTGTTATAAAAGAATTCACTCAACTCATTTCAAAGATGCCAGCTTTCCGGTGTAGCTGTGTTCCAGAAAGCAGCCTGGCCTTGAAGCAAGCCTTAGAAGTTTCTCTCCCAGCTCCCCTCCTGGTTAGCTTACACCATGTGGCTGTAATTAAACCGCACAACTGAAATCATGTTCAGTGCCTTGCTGTTTCCTGCAGACAGGTCAGGAGTCTGACAGTGGGCTTGTGTGAAAATAAACTCTGCTTTTGTCCTGGCAGGATCTGCAATGAGAGCTACATGCCGCACGGACTGAAGGTGGTGCAGTGCTTTGCCAAAGGAGGCCTGCGCTCCCTGATGCAGTTGGAGAGACGCTGGCGGCAGCACTTCTTGGACAGCATGCAGCCCAAATACCTCCCAGAGCAGTGGTCAGTGGACCATAACCACACAAAGCTGATCCGAAAGTACGGGGAGGATCTTCAGATCGAGCTGTCATGAAAGTCACTTCCTGGACTCTAGATAGGATCTAATGGACATACGTAACCGAAGGTGGAAGGACTGTTTTTATTTCTGTTTCTCCACTAACACCTGAGCCTGGGTTTGTGAACAGGCAGCAGTGGGTCTGCCAGATTTGGCATTTATAAGGAGCTAAATCCATTGACTTGAATTTTATCAGGTGGTTTGGAATCTTTAATCCTAGACTCACTGATTAGTTCAGTGCAAGAACGATATACTAAGGGAGTTATCCTTGTCTAGTTGACTATTGGGAGTTATTTTCTACCCCAGGGATGTCTGGTGCCTCCAGGCCATCTCTTTTAGCACAGAGCACAATATGTACACGTTTCCAGGTTTTCTGAGAGATGTATATATACACCTTGGCTGCACCTCAAGAATCTCCTGATAAAAATCTTTTTTTGCTTTCAGTGCAGTTGTACTCACACGAGTTCTTCTCAGAGAAGACTACCCACTAGAGAGATTCCTTATTTGGAAGTAGCAAATAATTTACCTTTATTTTTATTTTTCTTTTCAGATTCTGAGCTGTATCAGCATTCCCGATAGGCCTCACTGTCCTGGTGCTTGAGGAGAAGATTGGCATTGTGGCAGTGCCCATGTCAAGTTTTTAAACAGCTTCCAGCAGCTCAGAGTCTGTTTAGAAATAAATAAATAAATAGAGATTTACCGATTCTACTTGTTTATCCTGAGTAGCTCTCAGCAGGTACCTTTTCACATCAGAGTGAAATGCAGCCAGGTGTCTTAAAAGGGATGAGAAGAAACAAATTTTATTAAAAACCAGCATCTTTTAAGAGGTCAGATCATGTGTGGCAGGAAACTGGAAAATCTGGTGTTCCGTTCCTGGATTTGACTTGTGTGGTGGTGAGCAGGTCATACTCTCTCCATGCCTGTCTCTAAAATGGGACTAATAATACTTACCTATCTCACAAGGGTGTTGTGAGGATTGATTAATTAAGATTTTTGTAAAATGCTTTAAAAACATGAGCCAGTGTGTGCTGATTATTATTGTTTTTAAAATTGTGCTTCTGTCTTGACTTTTCATAAATAGACATGTTTTTTGCCTGGTGTTAGACCCTAGCTAAAATACAACTTTTTAAAAGTACATACCCATTTCTGTGAAATCACTTTTGATGATTTTGATTGCATGAGATGATTGTGCTTCTCCTGAATGAAACTATGCTCAACTTCTATAAGCCTCTGCGGAGAAGTTTTGCTAAGACTCTTACCGTGCTTCACGCTGCTGCGTATAGCACAGTTGACCCATATTTCATAATAACCTTTGGGCAGAATGCCATTGGGCTTGCTGTGATTGTGGTGGAAAGTCTCCTCTATCAGATTATTTGAGAAATTTCCCAGGCCAGGGGTTGAAAAACGCATTTGTAGCAGAGCCTGTTTGAGATGCGTAGGAGCCATGGAGAAATTGTGCGTTAATGTCATCCCAGAGGAGCTGCAGAAGCAGTCCGATCAAAAGGAATCAAAGGTTTGTGATAAATAGTACTTATCACTGAGCCACAAACAAGACCATTTTCATTATAAGGGCAATTTTATGTCTTTCTTGCACCATTGACAGGTCTTGACAAAAACTGATGAAGCCGATGTGTTCTGTCACTGTGCTCTTTCACACAGCTGATTGTAATCTCAGCAAGAACTTCCTGTCTACAGCAGGAGCTTGGATGTAACTACTTCTTGCCAAAGCATTTTGAACATGTGTTCAGGTGGTGTTATCTCCTGTATTTATAGCAGGTCAGTGTGGTGAGAGCTCTTTGCATGGTTCTGAAAACCCTTTTCAGCCATCAGGAGTACAAACTGTCCCTCTCACTTCTTTGCTCTGTTTTTCTCCCTTTGTTCTGATGCATGGACTCCTTATAAAGCTGTCCTTGTTTACAGGAACCCAAAGGTGCCAACAGGGCTGTTGTCTTTTTTGTTTACTGAGAAAAGAAAATGATGTTGAGAAAGGAATTAGACTAAGGGTCCTCTAAACTTAAGGAGTTGGTGGTATTGCTAAAGAACTTTTTTTTTTTTTTTTTTGGTCAAATCACTTGTTTAGAAATAGGAGTTTGCAAGGAAAACTTCCTTCATAAGTATTTTCTTAGCTAATATTCTTCATTGTTAATTGAAAGATAGCCTTAACTTGCATGATTTTAAGTCAACCTGAAAGAGGGGGGAAATGGTATATTTATTGTGTAGAAAATGATTATTTTTATATGATTGTGATTTAATATGTTTTTGCCTTTTAATAGAATATGCTTGCTTTTTCTGGTCAATAAGTCTTGCGTGTGGTTATCAAGAACACTTGCTGGTTTACAGGGTAGTAGCAGTTCTACGGGCAGGGTCAGAATGTACTGATTACTTGCATTATTCTCAGAGTACACTGCTTCCTCCTTGTAGAGTTGCTCGGGCTCTGGAATGCATAGTGGTCAGAGGCAAAACCAGCCTACAGATTAAAAATCTACATATGTCTTCATTGTTACATTCAGTAAAAATCTGCTCTTTTACCAGACTTAACCATCAGTCAAGCTCTTTTTTTCCTTTTTTGCATGCCTGTTTTTTCTCTCATGTCCCTGTGTCTCACTCTGTCCTTGTGAGTCCATCATCTGGATTTCCTTTGCCAGTGCCTTTCCCAGCTGACCTCCCAGGTACCAGGATACTGTACTTCTCAGCAATGTAATGGCAAGTTTGCTCAGGAAGAATTGAATTGTTCTGAGGTGGATTCAGGTACTGTCCTTGCCCTGATTACGTTGGTCAGTCGTGTCGGCTGCCTCTTTTAAAATAAATCTTAGGTTTGGCTCAACCTGAGGACTCACCTAGGTTGCCCCTAGCATCTTACCTATGGTAGGACTCTCCTGCAATAAACAGTGCCTCCATTCTTCCTGTGGAGGCAGAGCTCTCTGTGGGCTGGCTTTCACAACAAAGGATTTTTCTTTCAGTCACTTGTCACTTCATGCTTGTGAGTTTGCCCAAGGTACGCTGCCAGAGATGGGGAGAGAATGTTTCCTTTTCACCTGGCACTTGCTGCTACCTGCCTCGGAGCGATTTGTGCAGGTTAGTGGGGAGCATCCTCCAGTTGCTGTGGTCCTCAAAACCTGCCTTGGGTTATGAATTCCCTGCAGCTTTTGCCTCAATCCTTTCCATTTCAGGCATTTTGTCCTTGTGAAGTGGATGTGCTTGGGGTGCCTCTGAGATTCCCTCTGTTCCATGTGAGACCTGAGGAAGGCTTGAAAGAAAGTCAGCAAAGCAAAGAGTTAAGGACAGTCAGCCTGCAGTCCTCTTCCCCTTGTTCTTACAGCTGCACAGGCTTACACAAGAAATTTTGCCACTCCAGAGGATAATGACAAAATAACTTCAATTTTTGTAATGCTGCTGTGAAGCCTTGAGGTAAGATTTTTTTGCTGCCCTAGCAGCTATGGTTTACTCAGTACTTTTCTAAGAATATGACTGGGTTCATGTTTCCAGAGATGCTCCTCTGGAGCTGGAGCAACAACAGCACTGGTAGTATGTTAGCTAGCCTTCCTGCATGGGATATAAACTGACTTCTGTCCTCCCAAATACTACAGTTTGCATTTTTTTTGGCTTTGCAGCAATTTTGGCATGATTACATGGTGCACCAAGTACCGGGTGAGCAGAATTTTCGATAGTCTGGTGGTTGAGATGCAGTGAGTGCTGCACTTGTGAACAGTCCACACACGACACATTAATTATTCTGTAGACAGACATGGCATTTGGAGTGCCTTGATTTCCCTCCTTTGACAGTCTTTAAAGGTCTCAGCTGTCACATCCCATGACCGACAGGGACTGAAGACAACATACCCCCGTGGGCTTCTTGCATTTGGTGGTCCTTAATGCCAGGCATGCAAAGCCATCTTCCTGTTGCATTGCTCTTGCTCTGGCTCCCTAGGGAGTATCTCAGCTCTGCACTGTCTGTAACAGTTTTTGTTTTGTGTCATTCCCCACCACCACCACCCGTGAAAAGTACCTCAGTGCCCAGCTTCTGTGCCTAGGTGCCTTTGGGGAGCTGGGACCTTTGCACATGCAGAGGGAGCCTCTCTAATAAGGAGTCACCACCAGCCCTTGCCACTGTGCAGTGTGATTAGAGGCACCTCCAGTCTGAACCAGTAGGTCAGTTTCCATCACTTACTCTTTGGTCACCTCCTCCTTTCACGTTGTTTTGGAGAAGGGGGGAGGCAGTTTAAGATGAGCGCAAAGACAGCATCCTGCTTCCTCTGGGAGCTTTTAGGGGAGCCACAGTTTGCCCTCTTGTATTAGCCCAGCCTCAACATCATTTTTTTACGTGCTTTTACAGGTAGAGAGGGTAATGCTGGAGAGCCAACATGGTGAAGTTTACTAAGGAAAAATAACAATAAAAAATCAGCCAAATAAGCACACGTGGGACGTAATTCTCTGTATTCAGAGCAGGCTTTTCTTTCACTGTGAATTGCACCATGAACTGCAGGCAGCTGTGGCAAGGATTTTCTGCACCAAGGTTAGTGCTGCACCCTCACTTCCCACTTAACCATCACCGTGCTTGTTTCTGCCTTGAATTAGGCAGTGTGATACTACCCAGTGTCTCAGCAGTGCTGGTCGCCAGGAAACAGAGCAAAACCATCTTTCTTTTATTATTTTTTGCAAAGGGACTAGATTAGTCCAGTTCTGGAGATGGAGGAAGAAAAGAGGAGTGAAAACAAAAAACAGGACTGGGGCTTTTACTGTAAAATAGAGATGTAATTTTCAGATAATAAGAAACCATTTCCTCGTACAGGAAAAACTCCAGCTTCAGCTATAGATGGTACAAAATATGGCTTCTATCTTTCTTTGCTTAAAAATGGAAAGATTGTGTAGTGATGGAGGAGCACAAGAGAGAAGACATTTATATATCTCAGCACGAATGTGACAAGTCTGGGAAAAAGGTAGTAGTAGGCAGCTGCCTGACTTGCAGGCTTCAGAGAAAAACTGCATCCCCAAGCCCCCTCCACAAAAATGCATTTCTCTAAGAAGCTGTTTTGCATTGTGTGCTCTGTAGGGATCTGACATGTATCTCTAATCACATTGATTAACGGCAGTGTGCTTTCTGATTGATCATCCTTTGTAACATGCTGAACGGTACTTTGCATCAGCTGAGATCTATCAATTGCTCTTCATCTTTTCCTTTGTGCCCCAACTCTATCCAGGATGTTCAGTAATAAATAAAAGCAGAGAGACTCTGACTGCTGGTGGCAAGCTGTGAAAATGAGAGTGGGACCTCCTTTAAATGCACCGTGAATAAAATAAAAAAAAAAACAACACACATTATCTTTACTTGTATAGCAAAGTCTATGGAAAACCCAAATCAGAGCTGTAAGTTTGTGCATATAGCTTTATGTCAGATTTTTGCCATTTGGATAATGTTTTCCATATGTTTTACAAGCGTTACACCCTCTTCTTCCCTCCTCTGGTTCTCCTGTGATATATGGCTAGCAATTCTAGATGTTATTCAGCTGCACATCTCATAGCGCTTTGCAGATGTCTTAAAGACCGGCTCCATTTTACAGATCTTTTCCCGCAGGAAAAATATCTCCTCACTAGGAAGAGAGTCAGCCCAGGAAATAAGATTAGAACTTAAGAAATCCTTACAGAGCCCTGGAAGATATCAGATTAGACTGCCTGTCTCTTGACAAATTGCCTTTGGAGGAGAAAGCTGCTGTAAATCAAACATGCCTTGTGCGTGTTCTGTGCAGGATAGGCATAGGTGACAACCACTAGATGGTGCTGAGTATTAGACCCTCAGAAATACCCAAGTACCTTTTTCCTCTGCCTTGCAAGTTAGATTAAGAATCCTAATGCCCACTAGGCATTAGGTTGCTATGTTTGCAGCTTGTATTGAAATGTTAGGGGGTGCTCTTGCAGTGCAGAAGTTCTGCTGCAACAGCAAAGAAGCCAGGAGGCAAGGTAAGTACAAGGAGTTAGATGGCAGAGCTGATGTCTCCAACCATGCTTTAAAAACCAACAAAAAGGTGTGTTATCTTTATTTTGCTCACCTGAAATAGTCACCAAAAAAAAAAAAAAAAAAAGGGTTCTGCTAGCCAGCATCCTTTGGTTGGAGGTATTTCAGTGCCAGCGGTGGCTAGTCAGAGGGTTTATAGTAAAAGCTAACTTCTCGGGGGGACTGCATTGGAGGACAAGGAAGAGAAATTACTGCAGCTAGCAGGTTTGCGCTAGGGTAATGACCTCAAACAGCTTTTCTTTGCCTGTACCTTGGAGGGAAAGGAGCCAAGGGTAGCCCGGATGGGGGCTTTTGCTTGGAAGCTGCCACTTGGAAGCTCTGGAAGGTCAGTCTTGTGCTCTGCAGGGGACACCGGCACAGAAATCTGGCTTTTGAGCACAGCCCAGAAGAACTGAACTCAGGGGGAATAAAGAACTAAGGAACAAGGAGACAAATCAGAAGATTGTGGTGAAGAGGAAGGGGGGTTCCTGGTCAGCTTTCTAGTCTACTCTAGCTAGGACAGCAGGTTATGGCCTTAAATGCCAACAAAAGGGAGATTTTGGGCTTTATGGTGCGTGTTGCTTCTTGACAGAGGTCCCATCTCTTCCTTATAAGTGCTCTGAGTGGCTCCCCAGCTGCAAGCCATCTGTACTGCCCCCCTCTGTACTGACAAACCCAGAGGTGATGAAAATATTCCAGCTAGCTCCATGCACGGCCATGCTGCTCCCATGCTCGCTACGTGCCCTGCAGTCACCAGCTGCCAAGACAGACACGCAGCTCTCCTCTGTGAACTGCTCTAATTAATGTGTGCCTCTTCTGGATTTTTATAGCTCTAAAAAAGTAGCTGTGAGCAGGATCTTGTGTCAGAGAGAGGTTTAATATCGCTGCTGTGCAGCTGGCCATTGCTACCGCTGCGGACATGACCTTGGCACATGTTCCCTCCCCTTAGCTCTTCTCACTGTGTTTTAGCACCACACTTTGCTCTTCCAGACAAATGCTTTAAAAAAAAAAAAAAAAGACCCATGAGCCAATTTTTTTTTAAAGTAACTTAGTAGCTTTCCAGAAATCCCTGTTCCCTTGAGAAGAAATACAGAAACCACCCTTCCAGCCCTGAACAAACTTTCTCTTGCTAAATATTTGCTCTTTTCTTAAATCTCAGAACTTTATTTAGGGGATGGAGTCAGTAACTTCGCTAGCCTTATTCTTCTATAAATCCCTGTTGTTTTGTGTTTTTTGTTTGTTTTTACTGGGAAATTAAATGGAACTGCTGTACAAGGAAACAAATTGTGCTGGAATGAAGATGGGAACACAGTAAAGCCAAGATGATAATCCCACTGCTATCCTTACGGGACTATACTTTTGTCTTGAACAGATACAAAGGGAAAAGCCTGGAAAAACAAAATCAGCTTGGAGCAAAGGGGGATCCCAAAAGCAGTGGGGTGTGGTGTACAAGGCAAATTTAAATAAATAAAAATAAAAAAATAATAAAAAGAGGCACAAAGGAAAAAGTACCCCCAAATGATCCCTGAGGACAAGGATGAGGATGTCAGAGTTGCTGTGCTGGACTGAAGCCAAAGTCCAGTTAGTTCAGGATAATTTATCTGGCCATAGCAGTCAGCGGTGAGAACTTGGTTCTCTCTAGATAGTTTGTTTTTCACGCTTCATATTTTCAGGGACGACTGAGAAAAATTGAGTGATATTTCTTGTGTTAGTTTGAGAGGAGCTAGGGAGAGGTGTTTTGTTTTAGCAAGTCTCCTATCACCAAGAAATGTGATAGCCAACTCTTTGCAGATTCAAGATGAATGGTCTTGGCAAAAGGATGTGAATGCAGCTTCAGAAATAGGGGAAAAACCTATGTTAGTGTTTAACGTAGAACAGCCTGTGCTGGTATTTAACGTAGAAGCCCACTTTTCTACTCCATAGTACAGGAGTACAGGATGCTCGCCTGCAGACCGCACAGCTCCTGGGTCCAGCACCTCATCTAAAGCAGCAGCAGGAGGGCTGGCAGGGTGCCCCATGCTCGGGGGTGGCCTGGGCTTGCTTGGCTGCAAGGCTCCTGCACAGAGGGACAGCCGGTGAGTTAATGGAGCACTCTGCAAGGAAGAACTTCTGGGTCTTCGCACAGGTTGGTCTTTGAGGAGCTCTGTTTTCTGTAACTCTATGGAGAGCCATTTGGGAAGGTAGACAGTAATTGCAAGGAGGCAGACGAATGGATGTCATCTGTTCAGGCTTGACGAACACCGTGGCCGTGTATTTAGCAGTGAAGTGCTTCAGTGTCAATGGTCCTTACTAGCTTACTAGCTGTGGCTGTTAATGACTGCTGAGGTGTGTGAAGTGACTCACTTGCTGCGCTGCTCCAGGCCATCTGAAGAGGACCCTCTGGACCCATCTTTGTCTGCTGACGACTACCGGAAATTTAGACCTTGCTTACATGCTGTTAATTATTATTTTGATTGGGGGTGGATTTTTTGATTTTTTTTTGTTTGTTTCTTTATCTAACTGAAATTTGATTTGTTGCTGTCAAGGGGGGAGTGTACAAAGGCCTGTTATGTAGTTATAGCTTATTCCCCTGGCAGTGCAGTGCTATAAACACCTCAAATCCAGAAGCTGTGTCCATCCTGAGAGAGTTGTACTGGTTTATTGCTGTCAGTATATTAAAGCAGTAGTGCTTGTGTATCAACAAGCTTCTCTTTCTTTTAACGGTGAAAACATACAGTGAGTAAATACTTGTTTTTTATCTCTCTCTTCTGAGAATAAATCTGTGTCCCTGCCCTGAGCTCCTGGCTAGGTGTATTTATGCCCTGCTAGCAGCCTGGACCTGCTGTAGCCCAGCAGACTTGGACAAAGGAACCTGCAGATGAGCCAGGCATTGGAGTGCCCCCAGAAAATTATGGAAGGCTGTTTGAGAACAGAGGCCCTCTGCCTCAGGAGTGAAGGAGCAGGAGAACAGTCCTGAGGAGCTGAGCTCCTGTTTCTCACTGTACCCACCACTGACCTCATGATTTCACCTTTTGCTCCTACTCCCCATTGCTTTCACATCAAGGAGACCTGAAACATACACAATGAATGTCAGAAATGTGTCACTGCTCCATCAGATGGCTCCCTAGGGAAATCCTGTGCTTGCAAACTGCCATAAGGCTCAGGTGTCTCATTTCTGACACCTCAAATCCCTAAAGAGTAGCTGAGCTCATGTCTCCTCAGGTGGGGCTGTGGTAGGGCATTGCACCTGAAGTGCAGCAGTAAAAGTCTTGGAAAAAAGGGTTCCCACATGCAGCACCGTAGCTTGAGGTGGGGGAAAGAGCACACAAAAAAGCATGAGATTGGGGTATTTTACTGAGAACAAGTGTTGAACAGGACTTTCAGAACCACATCTGAACACTCTTCAGACAGGGGGAGAAAGCGCTTCCCTTCAGGCATGTCTGTGTCCCACTTTGTTTCTCATCCACCAATTCTCTTCTGAATCCTGCTCAAAGCTGTGAATGCTTTACTTCAGTAAACCCAAAGCAAAGCCTGATGTGTGGGCTGAGGACAAGCAATGACAAAACCATAAGTATCAGGACACCCTTCCAAACTTAGGGGCACTGCCTGCAGCACACATACAGACTTCGGCCCAGTCTAGGGACTAAATTTGGGCACCTGAACAAATGTGCAGAGTCAGCCTCAGGCCAGTCCGTGAAGGCAGCGCCAGGTCACTGGTTCCAATATTTTATTAGTGAAAGAAATGTCTGAGCCAAAAATGAACCAGAAGCTTTGTTGTTTATGCTGCAGTGGGCTGTGGCCTAACCCTGAGTGGAGATCTGGGTGGGCCTCAGCTCATGATGAATGGGCAAAGGCCTAACAGTCTGATGCCATCACAGATCATTTCTCTTGCAGATGATTTAAAAGAAACTCAGATTTAGATGGATGTGATCTAATTCAGAGCCTAGACCTTTCTCCCTCCTCCCACAGACCTCCATGGTGTGGAGCGACCTGTGTGAGGAGTGGCCTCCTGCCTCTTCCTCACCAGGCCTCGGACACCCAGCTGGGGAATGCCTGCCCTGCCCCTCAGGCACAACATCCCTCCTCTGAAGTGCTCTCTCTGTCAGCTCCCCCTCGGGCTCCATGAGGATGGGCTTCCATTTCCAGATTTGCCAGACGTGTTTCACTGCGATGCCCGTTGGTCATTCTTGGCTTTTCTGTCTCAGACCTTTCATTTTCCACTTCCTCATGTCATAAAAAGCTGTCAGCCTTTCTTTATTTAGTGACAGGGTTAGATCTCTGCTAGTGAACAGAAAATGGTGCCCTTCCTTGCTCTCTTTTATAATCCAGGTGCAAGGAAGGACCTGGAGTAGCAGAAAGCAGGAGGAGGGAGATGGGACAAAGTGGAGCATTTGCTTCACCTTGTCCATTAAGGACTGGGGTTTTACATTTCTGAGCATGGTTGCTTCCTTCTGGCTTGTTCAGCAAACCTCCATCCTTTTCCATCTGTTTCTTTTTATCCAGGTCTCTTTTCCTCGCAGTGTTTTTTGCCCCCATGTCTGGTGCACACACAGGATGCTGAAGGAAAGCCCTGTGTTTCTGGTAGGGTGTCACTATTGCTCCACAGGCTGCAGAGGTTGCCTGGGATGGATTTGTCCCACAGCTGTCATAGCATTTTCCATTTCATCACTGTGTGAGCTGGTCCCAGGTCTGCTAAGGCCCCCTCCAGATTCAGGTGAATCCTAAGGATTTAGGAGCAGTGATGAGATCAGAAGAGCCATGCCAGATAGGGCTCACATTAAACTTGTGCATGGGATGTGATGACAGGACTGGAACAGTAGGAGTAGGGCTGCCTGCAGATGAAATACGCAGCCCACCCTGGACACAGCTGGCTGAGCTTCTGCTCGTTGGCAAGTGCACGTCCATGGGAAAGGGGCTGCTGCTCTCCCACACCAGTGGCTCACTGAGACAAGCCCTGAGGTTTACCCATCTCCCCACATCCCTTCTGTGGAGGAAGTTTCAACTCTTTGAAATCCCCGTTCTACCTTCACATCTGACCCCTGCCTCTCCTCACTCCCACACCCAGCCCCTGCAGTGCCCTGGGGAGCTCATCCCAGCCATGGTGTATTTGCTCATCTGCAAGGAAAAGAAGAGTTACAGACGGAAGGTTGAGCAGCTCAATTTTCAATTTACAGATACTTTTTTTGTAAAGCTCCTAAAACCCAACTAGTAACAGTGTTTCTGAGAAACAAAACAAATCTCCTTTCTCATCCTTCAGAAATGTACATGTTTCATTTTTTCTCCCACTTTTCCCATGTCTCCTTTTTGACAAACATTGTTATTTATATCCCCTAAGAATGAGAAGCAGTTTTTCCCTCACAAGCATCAGAGAGGCTTTAGTCTCAGGCCGTTCCTTGAGATGTAGTTAGCTGCAGCGTGTTCTCTCCCAGCCAGGATGTCTGAGATGTGATTCTTCTCCTTGGTGCCCCTGTTCAGGGCAGAGTTTAATGAAATTAGATCTGTGCTCTTATACTACCAACCATGCTAAATTTGAATCTTGGTTTCACTCCAAACACTGGAAAAGAAATAAATGCCCTGGGGGGTGACACAAAGAGAGGGACAGCTGGAAAACCCAGGCTTGGGAAGTAAATTTTAGAGTTAGGCTTCAAAGTTTAATTTCAGGGATGTGGTGAGAGTGGTCTCAGGTGGGCCAGAGCTGGGAGAGTGGAACCACTGCCCAAATCCCCCAGTGCAACGAGGCTACTTGCACAACAGCCTTCAGAGATGAATGAGGATGTGATGTTTGGAGAGCAGGAGAGATAAAATAAAAAATAAAGTGGATAAAATCTGTTTTATCCTAGATTATGTTTCTTGGGATGCAGAGATCTCTGAGGGCTGGAAATCTGTCAAAGCAAACCCGTCCTTCAGAGCTTGGCAGAGACCAAACGGCCCTAGAAGATGCAGCTGTCCTTGTTGGCCACAGCTGCCTCTCATTGAGCTCCTCCCTGCACCAAATGATAAAGGCAAGTGGAGGCTGCTTTCTGTGCTCTATATGTTCCTTCTGGAGTATTTCTCTTGTGCTAATGGTACAGTTTCTTAGCTCTTTGTGCCTGCTGGTCCCTGCCTAGGTGCTCTGGGGATGCTATTGGGATGAGCTGCATCCCATCCATGGAGGAGTGGGCATGGGGCTACTGCTCAGCTGGGCAGAGTCACGGGGTGTGTTTGTGGTCCTGTATCAATGGGGTCTGAGCTTGAAGAAGGGCAGAGCTGGGCTATGGAGCGTAAATGTTGGTAACATGCTGATGAATGGCAGTGTGCCTCCCAGGAGGCTGAGGCTGCACACAGCTCTACATGGGGATGTAAAACCTGGGAGCAGGGGGCTATCAGTATGGTTATTTTGGTCTTTGTAGGCTTTACTGTGCCAAAATAACACCTAAGTGTTCTCCAGTATTCCATCAAGCAGTATAATTGCAATTGTTGCACACAGCCTTTTTCATCCTCTCTCCACGGAGCAAAGTATGTTGCAGTGCACGTGCTTAGAGAGGAGCTGCATGCGCCAGTGATCATATATATTTTCTGGAGATGGCACATTTCTTTAATCTTGCTGTGACCTTCAAACAGAAATGGTCAGGTTTGTGATGGCTTTTAGCTCCTGCGGGAGAGACTTTCCTTGTCTTCAGCTAGCAGCAGAGGATGCAGTGTCTGCTGGAAGCTCAGATTAGATTTAGGAACTAATCTGAGTGTGTGAAACACGTGTGCACGTTCTTATGCTCGTGTGTTGATGTATCTCTGCATCTAAAAAAGCTGCACTGATGTGCTGAGCATCTCTGTAGACACACAGCCTTTCAAATGAAATAGCATTGCTTCTGTTCACAGTGGCTTAAGCAGTTCCTCCCATTTCTCACTCCTTTTTCTGGCTGCTGTGCTCCTGCAGTGACAGCTCTTTATTGCCAAGCCTCGCATTCAGGTATTGGAGATAATTACGAGCAAAAATGAGGGGTCATTTTTTAAACAGTGGAATTTCTTTCTCTGTAATTCTTGTTCCTCTCTTCTACGTGAGAATAGGGGAGGTCATTTTGTTCAGCACTTATAAAGCACTCTTCTCTTTAGGGAGAAAAACATTTGTCCTAAAATGTGAATTTCTAAAGAATGTGAATCTGACTTTCTGTGTTAATGTTGCAAATAAATTTCTATTAGGTAGCCTTATTGTATCATGCAGGCCATAAAAATGGCTTCCTAATGGTCAGGCACCTTGCCTGTAAAGGGTAAACAAAGTCTGAGATACCTCAGTTTGGGGAAGGGGAGGCTGGCTGAGTGGACAAGACCATGAAGGACACAGTGAAGCATTGGACCTTGCAGACACTACTAACAGACTATAGGTTTATATTAAACAGGTTATAGAATGTAGGACCATGAACAGATCCTAGTGGGAACAGCAAGACCAAATGTAACTCTTCTAGCCCAGTCCTTTGGGATGTTTTGTAATAGGTATCCCCAAGCATCAGGTATGCTCTTGGTGAGGCTGGCTCCTCAGACACCAGTGTTGGGGAGCTTCAGAGGAAATTTGCCCTCATGTTTGCACTTCCTAATTTTATTTATTTATTTATTTATTTATTTATTTATTTATTTTGCCATGTGAGACCTTATCTGGAAATCAGAGAGCTTCATGTGCCTGCCATGGGACTTGGACAGGACCTCTCAGAGCCTCACAGCGTCTGTCTCAGGCTGCTGCTGGGGAGGTTGTGGACCTGTGCTGAGACCCTGCTGCCTGCAGTGAGGTGGCTGCTGCTAGTGCTCCTGACACAACAAACAAGAAGTTCTCTGCACAGCTGGGTAAGGGGCTGGTGGATGCTTCACATGCAGCCTCTGCTGTCCCACCACTGGCAGGGCCTCGAGGGGCACCTGGGCAGGGGCTGGATCACCCAACTTGTGCTGGGCAGAGCTGTCATTGCTGAGAGCTTATGCAAAATGTCTGGACCTCTGTGAATGAGGGGTCTCTGTGCTGGAAGACTTCATATAGTTCATGAGAAGACATCAGCTCGGCTTCTGTGGAAGCTTCAGCTTGGCAGTTTTCCTTGGCTGTGGTTCCACTGAGGCTGTGATTTCAATAAATATCCCAGAAATCCCTTACTCCTGCCTTCCCGTGAGTTACGATGTTCCAATATAACATGAAGAGGAAAAGGCAGAAAGTGGTAAATCTTCAGTGCTGTGTTGATCTGGCTGGAGTCTCAGGGACTGAAAGTGCTGCAGATGGGAAGTGCTGTGCTGGTCCTCCTTGTACTACTGCCAGCCAGAGGCAGCTGAACTGAAAGGGGCATCCTGTGACCTTGGGAGGGAGCCTTGGGCTCTGCTGAGGTGGCCGTGTTTTGCCCTTGAACAGAGTTTGTCTGTGCTGGGGTGAGTTTGCAAGGCCCCCCTGCCTGCAAGCTCAAAAAGCTGGAAAGCACCAGCATGCTGGATTTCTGCCTTTTTTTTTTTTTTTTTTTTTCCCTTTCCAGTTCCCACCTGGAGGTGGGTCTGGACCCTACCTGGCCAAGGTTGTATATCGGGGGTATTGTGGAGCCTCTGGGGCTGTCAAATCCACGGCTCCTGTTTCCCTCAGCCTGAGGTTTCTCATGCTCAGTGCCAGGGCTGGAATGTTTTGAGAAGTGTTCTGTTAATTGTCTGGGTTATTTTGAGGGATGGAGCTTCAAAAATAAGTATGTTGCTGCGACTCTTAGGAAAGTTAAGCATTTTTTCAGTGCACTTGACTTGAACCCAGCTTGCTGTGCACGACGCGAGTTGCTCTTATGGGATGTGTGAGAAACTGGGTAGGATATTTTTCACAGGTTATTTCCCAGACTGCAGTGGTTTTTGTCTGGAAATCCTCTGTAGTGGGAGACTGGAGCTTCATCACTGTGCCAGATGAGCACTGCAAGCTGCTTCTGCTTTGCAGCTAAGAGGGCTATTATGAGCACTAACCTGGTGGCTATATTGAGCTTTAAAAGCTTAGAATTTCTATGAGGATTAAATTGCAGTTCAGGTCACATTCAGCACTGTGATGTGCTGCCAATAAAGGAGAGCAAATAGTCATCAGATTGTAATAAAGAGACTTTATTGTTAATTAATTCTGAGCACAAGAAAAGTGTTACGTGCTTTACCATAAAGGTGGGAAATAAATCCCTGTCCTAGGGAAGTCAAGATACAGCAAGTAGGAGAAGCAAATGATATGGGGCGAGAAAGGGACATAAGTTCTCATCCTGCCTTCTGCTGCTTTTTGTAAGTCAGGCTCATAAAGCTGATCAAGTTGATTATAAGTGGATCTTCTAGTTCAATCATTTGCATTAATATATGACTTATTCTACTTAAATATTTATTTTGTTTCTACACTTTCAAAAGATCTCACGATGGGTGCATTACTTGAGAGTGATTTTTTTTTTGTGTGTGTGTGTTGATATCTCCTGCCTGATTCTGCCCTAACTCCATTCCTCTTTATCCTCAATGTGTTGCGTTGCTGCCCAGGGGTTGCCCCAGGATCGGCTCAGTTGTCTCCAGAGCCCCAGCTGGAAGATGTGGCTGTGCAATTCTGACTGCAGAGGCTCAGCTGCACCAGGATGTGACTGGCTTCTGCCATAGGGAAAACAGATCTTTGTGTTGAGCTATGTCCCAAGAGATGAGCAAGCTTCAGCACAGAGCTGGGTGGGCAACAATTGCTTGGGCAGTTTTGGGGCACTAATGGGAACCATTACTTGCCACAGTGCTGCTCTTAATCTGAGCTAAAACCTGGTTTCAAAGATCTGCAGCCCTGCTGGTCACCCTCCTGAATCCATCAGTGACTTTACCCTTTTGACACCCCACACTGATCCTAGGGAGCCTCACTGCATGAAGGATGCTCCTCATAGAGGGTTAATGGCACCTTCTCCCAAGGGTCCCGTGTCCCAGATAACCATCTCTGAAGACTTTTGGCTCCTACAGACTCTCAAAGGAGATTCATCTGACCATGGCTAGCCTTTCAGCAGGTGCTTCTCTCTTGAGAAACACAAGTGCATTGCAGACCTGTTAATGATAGCGTATTGGGAATTCTTCAGTTCTCATTTTCATTAAGAAAAATCTTCATGAAGATAACTTTAAGGTTACAGTGACCTTAAATACCACTTAAGAGAATGCTTTGTATTAAATTGCACTGTTAAGCAATTAAAATTCCAATTCCTGGTTAACTGTATGCTCTTTGCCCTAACTTTGACCTGGGCCATTGCCCTCCACCACCTTACTGCTTGGACATCAGCCAGAAACCATGAACCAGAAGGTATTTCTGTCCTGGCTGGCAAATATGCCATCCTACAGAGCTCATCTTCTGTTAATCACAGAAATAATCAGCATTCACCCTCTGCCTCTTCTGACTGGGCATCAGAATAAATTAAGGATGGAGCCACTCCCAGGGGAGTAATTTCTGTCTGGCCTTTTTATGGTGCCCGTGGAGGTGATCAGCTGGAGGCTGCCTGAATGGTATCTAACTGTTTAAGATGGTCTGTTAGACTTTCTGGCATTCCTTGTGTTTTTGTGGGGCAAGTGGCTGAGGCCAAGGGTGTGCAGGGTGACAGATGATCTGGGGCACTGCAATGTAGCTTTTCACAAACCTTTACCCACAACCTCTGACCAGCATGAGGAAGCTCTTTGGAAAAGGAAAGTACTTGGGGCAGTTTAGGAATTTGGCCAGTTGAGATGAGTAATGCAGATAACTTTTCTTTTCAAACCCTGGCAGTGAGGGCTGGTGGCACATACTTTACTATGTTGGCACTGCCATATGCGTAAACACGTCTCAAAGGCTTGCAGGGGGGTGGTTTGGATCCAGGTGATGAGCACAGTGAGGTGTTATGGTTAGACTATCAGATTGCTCCCCATTTGCTGTGGGGAAAGGACTCCATGGCTCTTCCTGCCCATTGGGACAAACATTTCTCCCTTTCTGATTTTTTTTTTCCAAGATTCTTCCTCAACTGAAACCAGGGCTGAGCTCAGAGTCCTTCAGCAGGTAAACTGCTTTCACCCATGCCTGTGCACCTGCTGGAGCATCTGGAAGCTCACTGACCATTGCTCAAAGAGAGCAGGAGCTTCACCAGGAAGGGTGAGCCTCCAGCCCAGGGATGGAGTGGAGGAGGAGGAAGGAGCCACTTGGTGGCAGCAAGCTCAGAGAAAACCACCCTGAGATGCCTTGTATTCTTCTCCCAGTTACTGTGCTCTGCCCGTGTAGAAAGAGCTCTCTGAGGAGAGGTTTTGTGGGAAAAGTTCCTGAGCTGGGGCTGCTCTTTGTTTGCCTGGTTTGGCTGGGAGCCGTGATGAGCTTGTCTAAGAAAGCTACCAGAGCTGTCACAGCTGAGCGTATGGATGGGCTTTGAAGTGAGAATTAAGAGAAGGAACCCCTGTGGATGGAGAGCTCCAGGGAAGTGAGCTGTGACTGTGTCCTCAGCCCTTGTGGCTTCAAGATATGTGACTTTCTGGATCCTCAGCCTGTAGCGCTTTCAGTGAGCAGGCAGGAGCCCAGCTGGGCACAAGGTACTTCTGCATGAGGTGCAGCTCCATGCCTGGCTGGTGGGCCGTGGGGGAGCAGAGCTGCATCTCCCTGAACAAGGGCCCACATCCCCGCAGGACAATGCCACACACTCCTTTCTCCCCCTTTTCTGTTCTCCTTGCTACCCTAATGACTGCTGAAGGAAGCACCCAGATGGGGAAGTGTTTCCTGCCAGCCTGGAACAGTGAAACCTCTCTGTCTGGCAAGGGTGCAGCTGCACAGCCCAGCCTTGCGTGACCTGCTCCAGCCCCTGAACTCTAATGCTGGTTTTCCTTACATATTATTAGCTAAACTCTGGATGACTTTGTCTAAACTGTTTCTGGAGTCTAGACAGGCCTCATGTTTGTGTTTCAGATGGCACTTCCATGCCCAGAGGCCACAAAAAATAGTGGACCTGATTTATCAGATCAGAATAGTGCTAAGGAAAGCCCTTTTGTGTTCTCCAGATGTTCCATAGTTGAAAGCTCAGCTATATTCATCGTTAATCTGATAAACATGTTCTCTGCACCACAGCTATAAAACAGCCGTGTTTTACTTTTTGTGACGACAAGTCCAGATGATGCTTGTCTTTATTATTAGTTTTTTTCCCCCCTGCAATGAAGAACACTTTAATTCTATCTGGGCAATTTGTCTCTCAAAAAAGACTTAAAATCTCTAACATGGAAGTCCCAGCTATAGAGGGAACACAAAAAGAGCAGTTGTGGTGGTAAGACCCCACAGTTCTGCTGTGATGCTTGTACAAGACTGACTTGTTTAGTTTATTATGTTTTTCAGGTCACTTCTGTTAGGCAACAAAGGTATTTATTGAATTATCTAATGCTTTTGCAAAATCAGCAATGTAATGCAGTCACTTAATATTCATTGTATGTCTACTCTGGAGGCCGCACTGAGGTCTCTGCTAGGCTGCTTCTGGTACTCTTATTTCTGATAAGGCTCTCTCCAATATCTATATACTACTTCGCAGCTTATAGTCATGCATGAAGAATTTGAGTTGTCAGAGGTCCCTGTATAAACACAAAGTTCAAAATATGCTGTCTTTTCAATGAGATGTGAGATTTTTGGAGCAAAGTCCTGCAGTTGGAGTCCTGCACTTGCAAATTCTGGCTGCAGAGCACAGGACCTTGGTACTCATAGCTTGGGCCTGGGAGCCAGTGGAGCGTTTGGGCCTTGAAGATGAAATATGGCTGGGGAGGTCTTCAAGGCGTTCAGAGGCCTCGTGTTGTAGGAGTATGTGTCTCTGTGGTGGCTGTGCTGAACTGCTGCTGTCACAGGTGCCGTCTCCTTCAGGACAGCCAGCTAGCATGTCAGCTCTCCCTTGGCTGTTCAGCTCAGGTCCTGAAGCTTTAGAGACCTAAATAACAGGTCTCTGTGGATCTGGTTTATCTGTTTCAAGTGGGGTGCCTCAGGGTCAGCGTGAGCGGCTCATCTGGTGGCTCTGAGGTGTGATCTTGGTGGGGCTGCAGGCTGGAGCTGCCAGGCGGGTCTGGCTGAGTTTCTCCAGGTCTTGCTGGAGAAATTATTCCCCTTACTTGGGGGAATAATGCTCCTGGGGTGGCTAGCAGTGACTGCCCCCAGGGAGGAGAAACCCCTTCAGCTCCAGCTTGTCACTGCTGCTTCTGGGCAGGGGTCTGCATGCTTATTTTTGACACTTTCCTACAGGGCACCTAGCCAAAGGGGTTTGGGGCTTTCAAAGGGAAGAATTAGCTCATCTATCTTGGGGCTTCTCTTATGATCAACGAAGGGAGTTAAGGAGTGGTGATACTGTGCGGGATGCTTTCTTGTCGCTCATTTCTGTACTCAGCAAGCCGAGTTACCCAGGTGCTACAAATAAACTCCGAGTTTTGGGGTTTTCTGTGCCGTTTCCTGAAATCCACCACCCTGGAAACGCTGTAGGAACAGCGGGACGCAGTGAGGGCGAGGAAGCGAAGCATCAGGGCTATGAGACCTGCAGGCACAGGGGGGTTTCTGCTGGGACCCTGAGGGTCCCGGGGGGCGGCTGTTCACAGGGGGGGGCGTCTCCATTACGGGGCTGCACCGCTGCTTCCCTCCTCTCCCCTCCAGCCGGCGTTAGGACCCGGCGGGGCGGCCCTAACCCGGCCCTCCCCAGCCCATGGAGGAGGAGGAGGAGGAGGAGGAGGAGGAGGAAGGGGGGGCCCCACGCTGCCTCCCCGCCTCCCTCCGCCGCCGCTGCCCGGCGAGGCAGCGCTCCCAGGCTCCACCGGGGCTGCCGGCATGAGGCGGCTGCGGGCCAATGCCATCGCCGTGCTGACGGTCGCCTGGATCCTGGGCACTTTCTACTACTTATGGCAGGACAGCAAGCCCCGCACGGCGGCGGGCGGCGGCGGCCCGAGGGCGGCCGGCCGGCCGGAGCTCCGCCGGGAGGACGGGAGCCTGCCCCTGGCCGTGAGTGGGGTGGTGTGAGGAGCCGTGCTCGGGCGAGGAGAGGGGGGTTTGGGGTCTCTTTTTTTGGGTCGTTTTGGGGCTTTTTGGGGGAGGTTTGGCGTGCTCGCGCGTCACCATGGCAGCGGGAGCGCGGGGCGATGCTGCGCGGGGGGAGGTGGGGTCCCCTTCAGCCCGGGCGCAGCGGCAGCTCGCCCCGCTCCGGGGGCAGCTTCATTAAAAATAACGCTAATAACGAGGCAGTCCCGGGGCGGAGGTGGCCCGGCTGTGCTGCAAAACGTGCCCGTGCTGCTGGGCAGCGGGAGGGTTTGGAGCTCCGCTGTCTGTCGGACCCCCCCTCAGCTGCCCCGAGCCCCCCATGCCCTGCCTGTGCCGAGCGTGCGGCTCCGTCAGCTTCTCTCTCAGTTCCCCCCACTTACCCTTCTGTTGGTATTTTTTAAACTGCGTTTACTTCGCTCCCCCTCGCAGGCTTTGCGAGGTTTCCAGGATCTGCGTGCCCTAGAAATCCTCGGCAGGAGGATGCCGTGGCGGTGCCGCGCGTTGCTGTGCTGCTGCTGGAGCTCGCCGCCAGCCACACAGCCTGGCTGTACCCGCTCTAGCGCCCGGCAGCCGCTGCTCCACGTCCCAGCCTGCTCACAGGTTGCTTACCACTTACCTTACCACTAAAATCCCTTGCCACGGGGAGAAATAATCGCCCCTTGCCCTCCCGTCCCTCCGTGCTGGCGTCCCACGGTGTGCCACCCCCTGGGAAGGCGGTGGCAGGGATGGAGGACCTTCTCCTGACACACCTGACCACATCGTGGTGTGGTGGCAATACCACGTCCTGACCTGCAGCGATCCCACGGCACAGAGAATGGCAGCAGCGGGGTTTTGTGGTGTCTGGGCTTCCCCTTGTGTGTGCTGGGGTCAGCATTGTCCCCACAGGGGTGGCATCTAGTGAGGGCTCGAGCTGCTGGTCTGGTGTGCTCTGTGTGTGTCTGTGGGGTTGGTTACGTGTGGCTGTGTTGAAAGCATCCGCCCCCCGTCCAGCCCAGAAAACGTGCCATTTCAACCTGAAATTGAACCAGGAGGGAGAACCCTGAGGGAGAAATGGTTATCTAGAGACATGGCTGTCCTGCTGCTGTGCAGAGCCCTCAGCCCTGAGCTCCTTCCCGGAGAAGCCGAACTCCTTGAGGTAATAAATAATGGCAGTGTTGTGCAAGAGGAGGCGTGCGTATCCTCTGTGTGCTGCTCGAGTCCCCTGCCCTTCCACAGAGCCGCCAAGGCAAGCTGCCTGTTTTCAGCCGGCTTTTGGTCCGCTCTGCTCTGTGTGACTGATGCTGGAGTTCAGGTTTGGGTTCATCTGCAAGTAAGGGTGACTCATGTGACTTGCGCTTCTCTGGAAAAAATATTTTTGCATTTTTCTGCAATTGGCTGCTTTTCTGTCTGGGGGAAAAATTGTGTCTCTTTAATGATCAAGTCCAAGAGTTCTGCTCTTGCATCTATGCCGTGACATTTCAGATCCTGGGTGAATTATGGTGAAGTGTTTTCTGGGCTTGCAGTGAGATGTGGTTTTCCTAATTATTCTCTCCTGATGAATAAAAATAACTTCAGGTAAAAAAAAAAAAAAAAGTTGATTCTGAGTCTCATCTTGAACCTGGGTTCTTATTTGTTTACCTCACATTTATTAGCACAAGTTTAAACTTAAATTCTGGATGCCTGACTCTTGGAAATGCCATTCCAAGGGAAATCTTTGAATCCTAAAGCTGGGCAGAGGGGCTGTCAGAGATCAAACAGCATCCCAGAAATAGCTCATGCATTAATGGTGATCCTACAGATCCCTGTTCCTTATCCAGAAGTCTAAAAAACTTGGCCTCTATGCAACAGCCTCTACCCAAACAGGTCCTGCAGATGCTTGAAATAAATATGCAGCAACTGGGAAACTGGAGGCGTGAATCAGTGTGAGCTGTGCCCCTGGATGCTCCCTATTTCATCCACCATGGGCAAAGTGTCAGAGGCCAGGCAATGCACTTTTTCTGTTTGCCTCCTGACCCTTGGAGGCTTCCCAGAGGCAGAACCTGTGCGATGTGTCTTCAGAGGGGCTTTGGCATCGTTTCCACAGGCTGTTAATCATTCACCACTTGCCTCTCATCTGCTTTCGTGTGGAGCTGATGGCCAGAGCCTTACTCCATCCTCCTGCCACAGAACGCTGCCGGGTGGGAAGCTCGCCCAGAGCACCCCTGCCCCACCTGCAAAGCGTTTGGTCAGAGCCTTGTCTGCTACCTTTGTCCTGCCAGCTTCTGTGGCCTGTGCAGCTTCTCTGTGAGCCCACCAGAGGCTGCTTGGCAGCCGACAGCCCCGGCACGGTCACACTGCCTCACGTTTCCCGGCGTCGGCTCTGGTGGCTGCCCGCTATCTCCGTGTTCAGCCACTTAAAATGAACACCAGGCAGATAAGATCGCCGTGTCCTTTTCCCTTGTAGCAAAGGATTTCTAAATGCTCTGCGAGCGGCACCGAGCTGAGCTCTGCCTGCCTGTTGGGAGGCAGCTGGTGGGGCTCTGGGCTGGGCTGACAAGGTGCTGCTGCCTCTGGGCACTGAGCAAGTTGGTGAGGAAGGATGCCAGTCGCCTGGCTTCCCTTTTGTTTAGCCAGATATTAGGTAGTGGCTGGGGAGAATGCCATTTGCCTAGCTGGCAGAAAATGATTGTATTTAATTTGTCCCAGTGGCCCGTGTGTGACATTAAAAATAAATTAATAATAATAATTAAAAAAGAGGTTCACAGTGATGTTAATTAAATCCAGTTGGTAGCATTGGCGTTGTCGATGTGTGGCATGGCAGTTCTGGTACAGGGGAGCGTGGTGACCGGGCAGCTGGGATGCTGCTTGGAGGTGGGGGGCTGAAAGCACAGCGCTCCCCAAAAAACATTTTTTAGCAATTTTTGAATTTTTAGCAATTTTTGAATGCTTTGAATAAGCGGGTGAAGCAGCTGCAGGCTTTAGTGAGAATGCAGTGTGCTGCTGCTTCCAGAGTTAGATTTCTCCTTGTGTTTGTAAAATCACCCTGACAAACCTCCGTGATCTAAAAGCTAAAAATTTAGTAGCGTTTGCTGGGAGCAGAAGCAGTTCTGTGCTGCCTTTTAGTTTCCCCAAAATCTAAAATGGAGATTTTACCTGCTTTGCAGGGCTTTTGGGAGCCTTAACTAGCAAGTCGTGCAAAGCATTTCAGATGAGATACCCTTAGCAAAACATTTGGTTGAGTTCACTCTTTTGTGAACATTTGAACCAAAAACTGGATTAGCAGAAATGCACGGGTCAGGGAGGATCAGCTGCAAGAGGGCAATGCTGTGAGCACAGCAGAGTTTGCTCGGTGTGCTGAGCAGCAAGGAGTGAAAAGAGGCTGTCTGCTACCTGCTGCTATTCCTCACTGCATTTTTGTGAGCATATTTTCTTGCAACTAATAAGAGACAAAGGACAGGAGGTAGGCTGTTCTCAGCAGACTTTCCAGGTCCAAATTGGGCTTGCGGCTGTATGTTCAATGAAGTATGTAGGAGTATGTTAAAAAAGACTTTATTCTGGACCAGCCAAATCCTGAAACAGCCACAGCCAGAAAAGCACTCTTGCCCAACAAGGTGTCTTTAGCAAGTCTCTGAAAAACTCTTCCTGCAGGACCAAACTGGAAAACACTGATGCTTTCCATGTGCTCACGTGCAGAATGCCCTGCATGAAGGATTTTTGTGCTGTGCCTTTGTGCCTTTTGGTATCAAGTGTGCAGTTAAAAAAAAAAAAAAAAAAAAAAATGCTTAATAAGTGAGCATCTAAGAGCTGCAAAAAGCAGGTCCTTGGGTAACTCGTGAGTTGGTTTCTGAGTCTGGGAACGGTGATACAGTGGCAATTCAAATGGTAACCATCAAATCAACTTGAAGTTGTTGCTTTTAAAAAAATAGTAAATTAATTATAAAAATTAATAGTAAGTTATCAAAGTTTAGGAAATGTGAGTGTTGGAAGTGCTCAGTGATGTGATCTTGCTGTATTTCCCAAGTGCTATAATAAGTATGTGATTCCTTCGTTTTCCTTTGTACCTGGAAGACATTTTGGATGCAGTTGTGCAGTAGGAGGAATTACCAGCTACACCAGGCTGTTGGAGGAGGAGGCTGTGCGTTTCCTGACTTCCCGGGATGTCTGTTTGCCTGAAGTGCAAATGCCTCAAGTTACACCTGAAGCTAGGGTGCAGTCAGCCTCCCGGTGTGGTTGCTGGGTGGGTTGATGGAAGCAGCAGCAAATAGGGCATAACCCGTGGTGTTCTGCCTTTGGCTTTGTGCTCAGGAATAGCAGAGCTGGATCCTGGCATCATCAGATGCAGACTGAGGGGAGCGTGGTTGTGTTTCTCCCACCTCTCAGAGCTCAGCATGGTGTTTACACCGAGCCTGGATTGGCAGCAGGATGGATGCTCTGCGGTGAGGTAGCCCCTTCCAAAAAAAAATCTGTCGGAGCAAACCTGTGCCTGTCTGCATCCGCTGTGTCTTTGGGTGGTCTGAGTCATGCTGTGCCATGCCCTGGGATGCCCGGCTTCTTCCAGTCTGCGCTGGGGAAACTGGTCTGTGCTGGCCGGGCACACCCAGAAATTTCGGGGAGGGCTGGTAGATAAGTGCTCCTGCAGAACAGCTGTGGTTGGCACAGAGGCTCCGTCAGGTCAGGAGACGAAGAGCACCAAAGGGAGGTCTAGCCTCAGAGGGGTTGCCCCGGCATGCTTCAAAAGCTGCTTTTGGCAGCGTGTGAAAGAGATGCAAAGAAAGACCTGCTGGCTCAGGGCAGGCTCCTGAACAGGCACAACTCGTGCTGCGATGCTGGGTGAGCCGGGAGGAGGTGGTTTGAATGGTCCTGTGCTTGCAGTGCAGGACACGGAGCGACTCACATCAAGTAGCTGGGAAAATCTGCTGATCTGCTTGCATCGCTTAGCTTCCAGTGTTATTGAACATCATTGCTAATTGTAAATTATTTCTCATTGATTTTTGGGGGCCCAAAGCCTTGCTTTCAGGACAGATGTGCTGGAGCTGAAGGGAAATGTGGAGGGAAGATATAAATGATGGTGTTTGGCAGGGCAAATGACACAGGTTGTGTGGTGTTCTCCCTTCTGCTGCTGCTCAGCCGCTGGCTTGTGCAGCTGTGCTCTGCCATGGGCACTGCTCCCTCCCCTCCTGCCCTGTACACCCAGGGAGTCAGGGAGCTTACTGAGTGCTCCTGCTGCCCCTGTGGTTTTGGGCACACCAGTCTCAGCGTGGCAATGCCATGGCAGCAGAGCCCGCTCGCCCACCACTGTATCAGCAGGGCTCGCCAGCTCTTCCTTGCCATAGAAAAAACTGCAAGGACACCATCCTGCGTGCAGCTCATCGGAGGCATAGGATGTGTGCAAAGCTGAGCCCTTTAAATCTTGGTGCTCTAGTTAACAGGGATTTAGTCCTTCCAACCTGTCACAGCCCATCTCATTTTTCCTCTTTTTATTTAGAGGATTATGACTGTCGCATTGAGCTTAAAGGGGATCAGAACGCTCTGTGTCTTTCTTCTGCTTCTCCCCAATGTCTCCCGAGAGACACCAGAAAGAAGGGGCAGGAGCGGATGAACGGGCATTAGCATCACTGTGAGTGCTGAAGAAGGGCTGAGGAAAATCCTGTGCCTTTGGGCTCATGTTCTTGCGGGATCTGCAGGGGATGCTCTGTCGTGCTGGTGTCCTGATATCATGCCTGTGCAGGAGCAGGGGCTCGCAGCAGGCTGTTGGCGGCTGCAGGGGGAGAGTGCTGGTGGGCAGCTGTGTCTGAAGGGGTGCCCTTGCGGCTGCTCTGTGCCTCCTGTACCCTAGGAGGCATTATTCGAGCTCATGGGTGTGCAAAAGGCACTTGGTGCTGCCCGCGTGTTGCATGGTCAGAAAACAAGGTATGCAAACCTACCTGATTGCTTCAGCTGCATTTCAGTGAAATCCAAATTGTAATATCTGAATTTCAAACGAAACCAGTGTAAGCAAGCAGAAGCACGGGGTGACTGAACTCTCTAGTTTATACAGCAGTGAATTGGAGAAACTAGAAAATAACGCAGCACACGGCATTTATTAAATGTCCAGGAATTCGCTAAACCAAGTCTTGTGGCAGATTCATGAAAGCTAAGCAAGCTTTGGGGATCCACATGACATCATCATTAGTTTTTTTTTTTTTTGTCTAGCTTTCTGCTAATGCAGTTATAATTCCACTAGAAACACACCTCCTGCTGCTATATTTAACTTGCCAGCCCTGTATGAAGCTTTAATTGTGGTTGTCACCGCTCCGTGGTGGGGACGGTCGGGAAGCACGTTGCCAGAAGGCTGCGTGAATCACTGAAGGGGGTTCTCTTCCCGGAGCCGAGTTGTGACTGAGTGGGAAAACACTTCTGTTTAGCTCAGAATTTGCCTTATCAGCTCAATGTTTTTCTTCCCAATGTAAATTCCCATCTCGCTGTCACTTGGGAGCGCCTGACGTGGGTAAATTTTGGTAGGTTTCAGTCACTGCCTGTCAGCTGTTTTGGGTCTGAAGTTAGCGAAAGCGGCGGTGGCTGTAAGCCTGCCTCGCTGCTGGGCCCGTGCCTCCGGGGCAGGCTCTGCACCTGAGGGACGTGTCTGGGGGAGCCCCTGCAGGTGGGAGAGCGGGGCAGGGACACGTGTGGAAGATCAAACCATGGGGGGCTGCTGCAGGGCTGCCCACGGTCAGCAGCCACTTCTCCAAATGGCTGCAGGTGAAGGCCGTGCGGCCTGAGGCCCGCGGGCACAGCCCTCAGGCACAGCCCCTGCTGCCGGGTGCCTCGTGCTGTGACTGGGGGTGTTGGGATGTCCTACCCCCGATTACCCCAAGTGCTGCCTCAAATTTATCGTGCCTATCTTTCTACCTGTTTGTTTGCGGGAAGAAGCAGCGTTTGGGGATAAGCTGCCGGGAGTGGGGATACAGGCGGGAGAAGCTTACAAATGGCTCCTCTGCGCGGCAGCGTTAATCATTAAGCCAGCCACCACTTCACTGCGTGACTTCTCGCCGGGGCGAGCTGCCCCTCCAGGCTGAGCAGAAATTAACCTCGGGGTGTTTGCTGAGCTTGTAGGTGAGCGCTGGGAGCTGGGCCATGGTCTCCCCACTGCTGAAGGCTCTGTCGCTGGCAGTGCAGCACGGCTGCTGCCTTACTTACCACTCTGGCTTTGGAGAGTTAAATCCTCGACTTCACCCTGATAATGTGAGGCTGCCCATCTTATGTTGCTTCTAATGTAAAGTGACAGCCGTAACCCGTGGCTCAGGCCAGTAGCCTGTGTGATTTGCTCTTCTTGGGGGAAAAAATCCACTGTAGGCAGTCTGAAGATCATTCCCTCTGCAGAAAAAAAGCGTGTTCGTCTGGGAACGTGCTCCTGGCGTTTGTATTATGCGTTTGTTTTTTTGCCTTGTTAACTATTTCTTTAAGCAGCTAGGTAACAGTAACGTGAATGCCTGCGTGCTTAAACATACGGCACAAGGTAGAGTGGGCAATACTGGCTGACAGGGCACATGGCCTTTCTGCCACAAGTCATTAATAGTCAAATGCAAACACAAACTGCAGCACTGACTTTTGCAGGAGCAGAATTTTGCAAGGATAAGCTCAGCTGGTTGTACTTTCCCCCAGAAAAGAAATCTGAATGTTGCACATCCACTTCTGCTACTGCAACCTCTGACTTCGGTCAAGAGGGGTGTAACTAGTGTATGTTGGACAGTCTGGGCAAATTCTGCTGGATGATGAGAAGAAACACGAGTGAGCAGGCATTTAGCCTCACTGTACTGGTAGGTAAAGCTGGATATGTGAGCTATGGTCTGTGCCAGAGCTGGGTGAGCTACGCTGCGAGGCTCCAGAGACCACTTCCCTGATCAGAGGGGTACAGAGGGGGGTTTTTGGGGCAGCAGCAACATGCCACCCCAAGGAGGCTCCTCACAGCCAACAGCAGCACCATTCCCCAAGGGAAACTTGCCCTGTCTGACACATCCTTGCTGTTTCTTCTTGAAAATCTCCTGAAGATCTCTGTGAGATCTGCACTTTGGAGTGGCTCTGCACTGTAAGCAGGAATGGGTTATCCGGAGTTATTTGAGGGGAAGAAAATGACCAAGATGGAGTGAAAACCCTGCTGATTTAAAGAAAAGCTCCCTAGCTAAATACCTTTGCCCCTTGAGAAAGAAGAGAGTGGAAAATCCCTGCTGTTTGATAGGGCTGCTCAGGCCCCCATGGGCTGTGCCTCCAGAACTACTCGCAGTGCTTCTGCCAGCTCACTACCTCCAGCATTACCAAGGCACGCGTGAAAAGCATCTGCCCAGGAATGTCTTTGGTGTCATTTGGAGGGCAGCTCAGCTATCTGTCCTCTGGACAGACACTGGGTCTGGCGAGGAAAAAGACATTTATACTGTGCTTTACTAAGTGTTGACCTAAAAGAGCGTGTCACTGCACATTTCTCAAACCTGTTAGCTAAAAATAAATCTCTCCGTTTTTAATTAAACGGATTGAGTGGATTTCTGAGAATTTGAAGGTGGACAGCCATAAGCCTTTAGGTTTGCTGGAGTAGCTTGCATGAACTTGGAGAAGCTTCCCTGGTGCTCCCAGTGGATGAGAAAGGAGTACGAAGAAGCACAAAGTACGAGGACTTTTTTCTTCAGTATATGCCTATAATGTAGGGCTGGTGTAGAAGTATTAAAATAGCAAATATTTGAATGTTTTAAACACGAATCTTAATATTGTCCTTAATTGTCATGGCCTAATGGTGTTGTTGCAGAGAAGAGTGGGCAGAGGATGATTTTCCTCGAACATTTTCTTTGCTGTGTGGGCCGGGGGCAGTGCCCACCTGACTCAGCTGCTGTGCAGCCACGTTTCTCTCTGCTGGTCAATGAACAGAAAATGCTGCTTTCTGCACGGGGAGCGGGGATACTGGCTGCTAGAGTCACATCTGAGCTGCTGCTGTCACAGGAGTTGGGAATTAGGCGTTGCACCAAGCCAAGGATCTACCTACTAAGGATACACAGACTGAAAAGGAACGAGTGTTTGTAAGTTAAACAAATTTGTAGTAGCATCTGTTTTACCCAAATTTTTATTTTTTTTTACTGGGGGAAACAATCCAGAGACAGTGAGACTGAGACACTTCAATTGTTATTTTTGGCACTAAATATATTTTGTATTGACACATCTGTCTGCTGCACTTCACTTAACACATTTCTGAAGAGCCCTTGAGCATCTTCTTTTATAGATCAAGAATCAGAGGCTAAGAAAGGTTAAAGTCTTGATTTGCACTGGTTGCTCAGGCTCTGACTTCCTCTTTGAATGTGTCTCGCACCGGGCACTCGGCTGACACCTCTTTCTCTAGTGTATGTGTGAACAGCCATGGTTCCTTTGTGGGAAGAGGTGGTGGATTAAGGAAAAGCGAGGTTAATATACCCTACTGGTGTGTGGTGCCAGGATGCTTCATCCCCTGAGGATGGTGCTTCTCCTCCTGATGAGTCTTTGGATGCAGCATTGAGAGCGCTCAGGTCTGTTGGCAAAGTGTGGCACCTTTCAGGGCTGCACGGTGAAGCCCCTAGTAATGAGAGGCTCAAATGAGACAGACAGTAACAAGCTGTCCAGGGATGGCTCATTGGCTTCTGCCTCGCAGACAAAAAAGTGTCACCCTAATTTGTGCTTACCTAGCCACGCAGCTGGCTTTTATTCTTGAACTAGATTCCTAGCTAAGATAAAGTCCCTTGGGCATGCCATTTGCATGGGGTTCTTAATTAGAAGAATTCATCCTAAACATGGGCATCTTTCACTCATTAATATGGCAGGGGATAGAGATTAATTGCATCAGCAGAAACGTGTTTGTTGTTGTTTATGTGAAATGTGGCGGTCCTTGGTGTCTGCAGGCAGGGATGAGGTTCTGGGTGATATTGCTGTGCTGCCACTGTTGTGTTTTTAATTATTTAATGAGTTGCTGACTTTGAGTGGAGGTAGCTCCACAAGGCTTGCTCTCTGCTGATCAGGAGATGCTTAAAACTTGCCTATTCCAAAGCTTCTAGATCTGCAGTGATAAAGGGGGAAAATAGTGCCATGTTTAAATTTTTAATAGCCCTCTCCTAAAACATCTTTGTTCTCCTCTCCTGTACTGCCACGAGTGAAGGAAGGGACAGGGTGCAGAGAGGTTTGCTATGATAATTTCAGAATTAACAGCTTAGTTTGCAGCACAAGTAGATCTTGTATCCTGCTTCTTTCCCCTCTGCCCCCCTGTCCCCTCTGGTTCAGCTGGCCAAGGGATGCCCTTTCAAGTGTCTGGAGAAGAGAGAGCTTAGAAAGTACTGTGCAGAGCTGAAGAATCGGAGATTAGAATTGCTCGTTGGATCCTTCTATGTGAAACCCGGCTTCTAGAATTAATTGCTTACGTTCAGGTTTCGAAGGGGCTGTGTTGTTCACAGAGAATAATGCAGGAACAGCTCGCCGGCTCTGAAACACGTGAGCATGATTTGAAATGCTTGCCAGTGGGGTGCAGCAGGGCTCTCCTCTGAAGCTAGTGGCAGCAATTAAATCACTGGAGAGGAGTGTTGGTTTCGCCCCCCCCCCCTTTTTTTTTTTTGTTAATAATCTCATTCATCTTTTCAGTGGAAAATTTCTTTTAGCTGCCTCAACTCCTTCCTTCCTCCCCTGATACCTGTCATGGTGTAAACATATTGCCGAGGAGAACTGTGTCCTCACACAGAGTGAAGGCATGCGAGCTGGCTCATGGAGACAAGTCTTAAGCCCTCTTCTAACCTGGCTGAGATTTTGCTCTCACCCCAGGAGCCTTGGGTGCCCATACAGCTACCCCAGGTCCCTCTGGGGCTCTCTCTGTATGTAAAAACTGTGATCTTCAGCTTCTGTCCCCTAAGTACAAAAACTGGGAGATCTGTGGCATTATGAGAGAGGGGATGAGTATTTGCCCATGCACTTAGTTAATACCTGCTCTTCAGTGAGTGCTTTATTGCAGGTGTTTGCTGAACACTTCTCGCACTTCCCTTTTGGGATTAAAGTGTTAAGAAATTTTCTCCTTCCCCTTGTGCTCTGTGCTGTCTCACCACAAGTCAGGATGAAAGCGCCTCCTCGGCCAAACAAGATCTGGTGGAAGGTTGTGCCTGGAAGATTTCTTCGAGTAGGAGGTTTTTCAAGTTTAGTGGACACTAAGTTAAAGAAATATCTCAAAATGAGGGAAGGTAGAACAAGCATTTTTGCCTCTCCTTGTTCTTAAACGTGTAGTGCCAAGAAATCAGAAGAAGAAATACTATGGAGTTTTTAAGGTGATTGAAGATTTGGTGGTTTGCTGACCTGTGGACTGTGGAGCCTTCTCTGTCTAGAAAAGCCCCCAGAAGAGTTTCTGTGCAGTTTTCTACATGGCTAGCTCATAGTTTGAGGCCCCAGACATCTGATTTTCCAATCTGCCACGTGTCTGAGGACAAGAGTTACAGCCTAGCACTTCAGAATGGTCAAGAAGTTACTGACAGTCCTTGGCTTATTGGGTTCCCCTGTGTAAAATCTCATATACAGCACTGATGACTAATTGACTGAACTCTTGTCTGGAAAAGTTTCTTGTGAGATGTGAGTAATGTAAAATTGCCTTACTGGCTCCAAAAAGCATAAATATTAGTTTAAAATGACTGTTGCCAGGCAGAGAACGCTGTTATCTGCTTTTAATTACAGGACAATATTTTCATTAAAAAGTGAATCCAAGTCATTTTTATCCGTACAGTGAATGGAAGCAGTTAATAAAACTAAACACGTTGGGTTTGAGATTTGCAAGGTCTCTCAGATGAGGACGTACAAAACACCTGCTTCCAGGTGTGCCCGAAGCTGCTGCTGGTGTTGCAGCTCTCCTGTGGAGCTGAGGTGGAAAGGAGGTGTTAAGCACTCCTCGGGGGCTCTGCGAGACGTTGATGCAGCACTGTGAACGTCGCTGATCGTGTCCTCCAAAAGATCTTGCTGGGGCCATTCAGCTGGAAGAAGGGGTGGACAGCTCTGATAGCTTGCTGAGAGAAGCAAAATTTGTGATTTAAAAGCCTGGGGACGCTTCTTACTGTTCCTCTTGCTACATGAAGGTGAGATTCTTATATTTTGCTCTTCAGGTTAACATAATTTATGCCATTCCTGCAGATCTTGGTAGCTGCCAGTAGAGGCTGTGCGTGGGAGGTCTGGAGAAATTATCCTTACACTCTTGGGGTACGCCCTTCAGCTGTCTGCACATGTTGCTCGTGCTTCCTTGACCCAGGCAGGGTACTGCCTCCCTTTTGGGCTGTGACGGAAGCAGAGGCTCTCCCAAAGTATTAGTTAGTCTGTGACTAGGTTAGTCCTGGTGACCTGAGGAGATTCCTGGTTGCAGATAGCTCTGGAGATCATGGTACACCAGGAGGAGGAGTTGAGCTGGTAGCTCACTGACCTTTTGTGGTGCTCCTGCTTGAATCATCAGGTATTTTCAGCTTCCTCAGCTGATGTGAGCATTGGGGTGATGACCAAAAGCGGGACCGATCTTCATGAGAAGGAAGGTGACAGACAGAGGAGGATTCAATCCCCAGTAGATCCAAGGGGCCAGCTTGTGTGCATGGCAAACTTGGCATCTGCAGTCGAAGCGATGCTACCTCACCCTAGATGAGATGCCTTGTTTTTTGAGGGAGTGGATTTAAATCAGGACAACGTTGCCGCCAAAGGCTGTTCATGACCTTGCAGCAGCCAGAAGCCCTGCTGTGCTCGCTGGCCTGACTGCATGTGCCACTAACCAGGCTGGAGTGGGTGGTATGGAGCTCCTGGCATGTCTGTCCTGTCCCTGCTGCAGAGAGGGGAGAGCGTGTGTTGGGTCTGAATGCCATGGGAAGGGTCATGTTATGGAGGCACCAGTACTGAGGGCACCAATGCCAGCTTGTGCCACTGCTGCCACTGACAGCAGGTCACCTCGTTGTGGGATCTTTGGAGGCTGGATGGAAAAGGAGTAGCAGGAGATGAGTTTATTTTGGACAGAGTAACCTGTGACTCATCCTCAGCTTCCTAGAACCCACTGGTCCAAAAAGTGTAATAATTCTGCAAGACTTCAGTGTCACGATCCTTCTTTTTGTTGGCGGTGTCTTAGAAAAGTCTTGGAGTATTGCTCATACTACTGCTTCAGCAATAACTGCTGAAGCCACCGAAGACTTAACCTTGCAACCTCACATCAGCAGCACTGCTCCAAATCTTCAGATGGAAAACACGGAGCACAGAGGGGGCAAAGACGATTAATTGCCTTCTGGAGGTGATTCAGGGAAGCGTATGAGCACATCTCCATTTGCTGCCAGCAGGTACTACAGGCTCACCCTTGCTGTAAATTACAGGCTTCAATGGTAGGACTGAATGTCAACTGCTCTGTTAACCTATGAAATCTAAACCTTTTCAGCCCATCTCTGTATGGGCACCTTGCTAACCAAGTTTGCTTCTTCAGAAATCTTATGTCTGTGCTAGAACTTATGTCTGTGCAAGATTGCTGGCTAGTGTTACAAAGTGCAGGACTTCAATAAAACCTCCAATGACGGTTTGCTTACGTAAATGTGACATGAAACTTCTCTGTTCTCCTACCCTGCCTCTGGAAAGCAAAACATGGTTTACTCAGGGAATCTTCCGTCTTCTTCTGTCTACACACACCTCACATTAATCTGGTCACCCATTTAAATCTGTGACTTCCTTGAGCTCTAACATTTATATAAGCCAAGTTCACTCAGCCCATTAGTCACAGTTGCATCAAACTTACTGTAACATCCTTGTCAACGAAGACTAAATTGAATGAACTTCTTTCTGTGTCCCTTCTCCCCCCAGTATTTGGATATTTTCTCTTCAGAATTAATCTTTTAATCTCTTTAGTGTTTGAAATTTGAGGATTCCACAACAAAGGTCACACCAACCGTGTGTACCTACTATGACAGAATATAACAGAGATAATAAAAACACGAGGGAAGGGCTGAGTTTAAAAGCCAAAAAGGTGGCCTCCTTGTAAAACCTCTCCCAAAAGCATCAGCAAAGAGGGATGCACCATAATGTCAAAGGATATTTGTTTAAAAGGAAAAAGGTTGTAAAAATAAAAATATTAAAATAATCCACGTTTGAAGTCTGGGTGATTGCAGGTGAGCTGTTAAAAATGTCTGTGCATATGCTACAAATGGTAGGCTGGCTGCCATCTTTTTCATCTGTTTCTCCTCTCATTTTTGTGTCTTTTCATGCAGAAACTACGTGCACGGTTTATGAATGAGTCGTTTGGGAGATGTGGATGTATAATTTACATGTGTGTATATTGGCAGGCTTGAGGTTCATATTGCAGCCCAGCTATGAGTGCATACTGTAATGATATTTTAATTGTGGCAACTTTGGGAGACTTCTTTTCAGTGCTGAGGATTTTCATTTTATTTGAAAATAAGTATTTTCCTGTTTTATTTCCAGTAGTGGTTCAGAGAGACTTTGCTGCTCTGTGGAGTGGTACCAATGAAGTGACAAGCTGTTGGACCTCTTGAGCAGAACCACAGGAGGTCAGAGGGATGCCTCTTGGTATCTACCACAGGAGCTATCTTACCTATCTAATAACAGACTAAACCAGGTTGGTTTGGCTGCTATGGGAGGTTTGCTGGGGTATTTTTGTCCTCACTGAGCAGAGGTCCATCGTGGGCACCTTTTACTTTACAAGCCCTGGAGCCCTCTGTCAGCAAGGGCTGGTGCCAGTTGGCTCCTGGGAACAAACTGCCTTCACTTCTCTTGGGTTTCTCCTGTCTGAGACATCCCCAGATGGGACCTGGGGACGTCCAAGAACTGGAAACAGGCAAGTTACAGTCCCCTCCTGTGTGAGGATGGGGTGGCATTGCTGATGAATTCACCAGGGCACCATTGACTCGCAGCAGGTAGAGCCCTCTTTAATTAGAGGTGATGTCTGAGGTGGTAGGACAACCAAGTGTGGATTCCCTATTTGGGTTGCTGCTCAGAGGCAGTTTTCTATATCAGGTATCTCCTAAAGGGCTGCTTTGGTAACGCAATCTGCCATGACTTTTTTCCTCATCCATATCCAAAAGTCACAAGGCAGGCCAAATTTTCAGGATTCAGCCCTGCATCCCTCTATGTCATCTTATGCATATGAAGTGTACTTAAGCTTTTGTACTGCTTGATAAAAGCCTACAGGCAAATCTGAGATTGGATCAGTATTGGCAAATCCCTGAACTATTTGGCATGCTGCAGTGTTACCGAGTGGCTCTCTTGCTGCTATCTCCATAGGCCAGGGGAAACTGAGATGGAAAAGCACTCTCATGGTTGAGCAGGAGGGACCAGGAGTTGGAACTACAGGGTTTTACTCCTGACCTTTGCAGCTTACAGTTGCTCAGGACCTATTCCCCTCACAACCTGCCTGGCCCTCTGGTCCTCACCCCACTGGGGCAGGAGGGTGCCCCCACCAGCAGCCTGCCTTTGAGCAGAGGCTCCACCGGTGAAGCACTTTCAGCTCTGCAGATTAAGACCGCAATGAACACACGCTTGCTTGTGAGGGCTAAGTGAAGAGGCAGTACCTTAAGCCACACGATTGTTAGATGTTTCAGTGTTCCCCAGTTAATGAGCCTCTTTGAGATAGGTGTCAAGAGAAAATAAATCCTATCGTGTCTCAGCCCTTACACAGTAGGATTTGAACTGTGTAACACCGGTTAATGCAGAGAGATAAATTGCTGTTGCGTTACCCTCGCCAAGGTACGTGGTTTGTGTCAGTTGTCTCTCCGAGGCAGCCATTTCTGGAGCACTCCATCACACGCTACAATTACGCTTTTAGTAAGGAACACGACTGACTTTTCTGCAAAGAGAAATGTGATTTGTTCACTAATCTGTGATTAAAGATCAATGGGAAAGATGCCTTTCTGCTTTCCTTTAATGAACTTACTCATTCTGTTGCTCTGTGTGACTGACAGATCTGTATCAAGCCCCAGCCTCTAGCATCACAGTACGAACCTTTATTGCTTGTGTTTAAGGGCTGACTGTTCATTTACCGTCCGAGTACCAGGCAGTTATCCTCTGCAAACCAGCACACAGAAGTGAGTAGTGTGAGGTTCTAGCAAAGCAGGGGGACAGGTGTTGAAAAATTGTGCCTTTTTGTGATGAATGCAGATTACAAGGAATTGATCTGCTAGTTTCTAATGAAGAATGTGCTCCTCAGGTCTTCTGCTCTGCTTAACTTGGGACACTGTTATAAAGGATTGGCTTTCCAGAATTGCCTGAACGTACCAAGAGTTTGGGTCTTTTTGCAAAAGGATGCTTTTCTTTCTCTTTCTGGAGGGGTTCTGCTTTGGGTATCTTAAGTTTTAAGACCTTAGGTCTGAACATGACCGCAGTTGGTTATACTTGGGGGAGGGCAGGGAGCCAATTTCTGGCAGTTGGCTTGTTTCATTTTTGTGGGTCCTTTGGAGCAGCCCACAAATGACACGTTGAAAACCACGCTGGTAACCCATGTATGTTGATATGGCAATTCTCTGTTTAGGCTCCAGTAGATTGTTACCAGAGCCTTGAAGTAGGTGCTGGCAATGAAGAAGTCTACTTTACTCGTGCTGGTTTTGTAAGCTGCTTTTGGCCAAGCTGTTTGGGAAGAAGCTGCAAGTGGATGCCCGAAGCAGTCTGATGAGTGGCACCGTGCTGGGCACAGGCATCAGCTGTGGCTTGGGTCAAAGAAGCAGGCAGAGCCCTGCAGCCGCGGTGGGGCCTGAGGCAGGAGCTGAGCCAGCCAGCAGGCCCTGCCGGGTCTGCAGCTCACCGAGTGCTAATTCCCTTCTCACACATGGGAACTGCCTCTGTTTGCAGTGGGTGAGAACCTAGCTTTAAAAAAATAACACACACAAAGGCAACAAAACAAACTAAAAATTACTGTGGTATTGCTATGGTAACAAACATCTGAAAAGCAGGCAGATCTCTGTATCAATTGCAGGCTCAGACTTTATAGCCTGTGCCCTGGTGCGTGCATATGCAATCAGAGGCAGAAATGAAGCTGTGAGGGAAAACAGCAGCAGGCTTATGATACCTTGGGGTCTTCCCAAACGTGAGAGTTACTGCGGGCCCCACCTGAGGCAGGCTGGGGGTGGCTGCAGGCTGCTGGTACAGCCTGTCACTGCTGGTCTGCTGCCCATCCAGGCTGTGGGGGGACAAATGCACCTCACAGCACTGGTACAGCTGAGCAGAAACGGGTGATCATGGGATGGGTATTGGAATATCCCATGTTTTGAGTTTAAGAACACCTTAGCCTCTCATAAGGTTTTTGGGGAAGGCATAGATCCAATTTGCACTCAGTTCACTGGCAGGCCTGGCATCAAGGCCTGGGAGGAGGCAACAGGAGCTCGGCTTCTCCTCTGGCATGGTGTGGTTCTGGGTTTTGCTTTGTTTTCATTCTTTGCTTTCTGTTTTCACTCTGTTATCGGCACCATTTGTCTCTTTAAAATCAGTGACATAGCAGAGGAGGTGCCAACAGCAGAGAGCTTTGCTTCTCCGGCTGAGATGGAGCAAGTTCTTCCAAAGCACCCCTAATGCATGGGGTATGGTGGTAGCTCTTCCCTTCCACAAGGAACTCCAAAAAGTACAGCAGGACCAGGCAATAGGGCAGGAGGGAATGAGAAGTAACTTCTACCAGGGCAATTGTGGAGGTGCATGGGAGCCACACTGTGTGGAGGCTGATGTGAGGAGAGAGGAAAATCCACCCTGAGACAGCCTGTTTTTGAAGAGGAGGTGCTAGCCCAGCATTGGTACACCTTCAAAACACTGCCGAGGAAAAGAGGTCTCGTTTCCCCCCAGCCCTCCCTGGGGGATGATGCTGAAAGGAATATGGCACAGTGTGTGTGTGGAAGGGAGCGGCCTCTTGTCGCGCAGTGAATTCTCTGCTTGTTGCAGCTCCCGCTCCTCAGGGACCGAGCTGCAGGCTGATTCCTCCTGAACAACATCTCTGCCTTCAAATTAGTAGAAGCTATTAAATGTGCGATACCGCTGGGGACGTGCTCTGGATGCTTCTGGCATGCTGCTCGTTTCTGGCCTACCTTGTGTGTGACTGCGGGGAGGCAGGGGAAGAGATTGTGGTTACTGAACTCTCACGTGTCAGGCAGGGCACACGGTGGCACGCCATTACGTGCAGTCATACCACTGAATGCTTACACGGGACATGTGTGGCAGAACTAACGTTGTGCTGAGACTTGTCACTCAGGATTGCCCTTTGTGCTGAGTGCTTGACTCTACAGCTTCAAATGTCCCTTCTGATACTGGTTTTGGGAGAGATCTCTATGAAGTATTGTAGATACTGACAGACAGTGAAGTGCCCTTCGTGTACGGTAGATAAATCCTGAAGGATGGGCTCCTGTAGAAGTTCAGCACATCTCTCATCTCTGACTTCAGAAAGACAGAGCAGCTCCTGTTGCTTAAGCCTCTGCTAATTGGGGAGAAAAACTGAAAAATGATGTCCCAGCAGCTGGCCAAATCCTGAGAAGCGTGTCACTTGGTGGCATGAGAGCTGCTACGTGTGGCTCACACGCTGTGTCTGCAGAGATCTCAGTGGCAGCTGCCTTGTGTGCTAACCAAAAATCAGATTTCACATCTCACTTGAATCACTAAACCCACTTCATTCAGTAGGAGGTGCTGCTCTGCTAAGGCTTTTTGCTCTCTGTTTGGCGTGTTGCTCTTCAGGCCATCTCCAGCGGTGGTAGGCAGGCCGTGTGAGCTGGGGTGTGTGGGTCAGGAGATGGGTTGGTGCTGTCGGTCCATCGTCCTGCCACGTTCAGGCTTGTTACTCAGCACGCCTTTTGCACCCAACCAGTTATGGTAAGAAATGCTTCTTGCAGACTGTAATGAGAGTTATAAGCCAATTCTTCTTTCACACTTCTCTTTTCTCGTTTAAGAGTAGATCTTCCAAATCTTGTTCCCTCTTTAACAGTTCTTTCAAGTTTTTGGTGGATGGTTTTCTGTTTTTGTTTTTAATGCGGTATCTTTAGTGCTGTGTGTCCCCATGCTTGCAACCACAGCTCTGCTGCTTGCTTTATAATTTATTTTTTTTGAATCTACTTTGAACAAACCTGTCAGCAAGTTTCCTTTGTTCATATTTGTTCATCTCCACGCTACCTTCTGGAGCCAGAAAAGCTAAAACCCAACAAGAGTGAGCCAGAACTGTGAAAAATGTCTCTACATCTTTTTCTATTTGGGAGAAAATGAGTTGTTAGAGACTCTATGTCTCTAACAAGCTGTATTGCATTTAACCTTTAGCTCACCACCACAACCTCCAGCTAGAAATTTATATATTACTTGTCTTTTCTGTAATGAAGGCTATGTAACAACATACTAATTAGAACGTTTTCTAAACATAACCCATTTCTAGGGCAAACATAGCAGAAAATTGGGGCTTTGATTAGTAGAGTGTGTGTGTTTCTGTTTATATTTCCTGTTCTGGCTGAGATACTGTCCTGCTGATGTGACTGGGAATTTTGCCACCGGTCAGGATTTCAGTGGTAATTTACAACACCCTTAGCTTTTACATTGTGTTCTTCTGAATATGAACAAAGCGTTTGTGCTTCGTGCTGCTCTCTGAGTAACTTTGGAGAGGAGAAAGCAGAGCTCATCCTCATGAGTACCCCTGTGATTTTCATGGAGTGAATGGTTGGATTATATGTATATAGTTTTTCTTTTCCCTTCGTATTTAGGAAGGCTGCTGGTGGCCCAGGCAAGATTCTTTGACCATCACAGCACTGGTGGCTTTTTGGAGCTATGCATCAATTTAGTGAAATAAATATGAATGGTGAAAAATGTGCTGGCCTGGTGCTCCAAGGCGATGGGAGGAAGCTAGACTGTTGCACTGCCCAAAGACATGAGCTCACTTGATCCTACTTGCAGCTACCATGGTTTGGAATAAGAACTAAAAATTAAAAATAAAAATAAACAAAAATTAAAAAAAAAAAAAGCACCTGATGGAACTTAAGGAGAAGAGAAGCCACGTTTCTTGACCACATTGGTTATATTCTCACAACGCTCCTCTGGGAAGCAAAAGTGTATGGTCTGAGCTCCAGGTGTGGGAAACAACCACGTACATTTTTCTTATGACAAACGCATGAGCTTTTAGTTTACAAACTTGCTTGTGGATTGGAAACTGCTGCCACTGGGCTAAGGTGTGGGAGGCTGTCGGCACTGCAGCTGTGGCACTGTGAGGGAAGTGGCGTGTGATGGTGGGGCTCCTGCAAGCTTTCTGGAAATGTCATTTGGGCAAAAACTCCCCACTGGAGTAAAATGTTGAAGTGTCTTTTAATAAATGAACTCAAAAATAGCAGTTCTCAAAATCTGTCTGATCAGGCCTAAGATTTAGCCAAGCCAAAAAACAGCTGTAGGCCAAGCTTTCTGCATAGCTGTGCTTTTGCTGACCACAAACATTCAAACATTACAGGATTAGTGCTGTTTGTATTGTATGGGGACTGGTGCGGTAATGGATTTTAAAGATCCTCACTGGTCACATTGCAGTCACTGAGTTTGTTTTGCCGCAGTTTGCATCTGCAGGATGAGACGAGTGGCTGCGTGAGGGGCTGCAGGGCTCCGTGCATGGGGAGCTCTGGGTTTCCATGAGCAGTGGTTGTGCCCATGACCTGCCCTTAGTATTTTGAGGCTCAGGTGTGTGCGTTTTTGTTGGTGCCTGGGTCAGTGGTTCAGCTCTTCCATATATGCCCAACTCTTCCCTGGTTGACAGTGATTAAAAAGGAGAGCAGAAGGGCTGTTGAGGATGCTGCTATTAATAATGTGATGGAAGCCTAGAATGACAGAGGCCTGCATAGTGTAACACAGGTTTTTTTTCATATTTGACAGGCATATATGAGCCCGTTGCATGATTTTTCATTGGTATGCACTATCCTTGATTAAATTTGCTATTGGGGAGGTGAATTTAATGTCTGTGCAAATGGAGACCCAAGCAGGAGCCGAGCATGGTTCTGAGGGTCTTGTCAGTTCAAATTGATTGCTGAGCCCTGGAATTGGAGTAATGCAGTAACTGAAAAATTAATCAATTAAATTGGATTTCATTTGGCTTCTAAACAAAATGCCAATGGCCTGATCCACTCAAATCTTCACTGACAGGGAATGAGTTTCTGCATTATCAGAAGACTCTGTTGTGAGCCACAGAGCTGAATGCATGGTGGTGAACACATCTGAGCGAGCTGCCTCCTGCGGGACTAATGCTTGTAATAATTCATGGATGCATATGCACCATCCCCACTGTCCTACCCAGATGGTATTTCCTGGGAAGATGAGTTCATGCAGTTTCTTATTGAGCAGACGGGTGCTGACAGGCTGGGTTTGTCCCTGTTGGGAAGATCCAACTGTCCCCTGGTCTTCCTGTGCGTTTCTGAGGAATGTGAATGTTGGCTATAGCAGAACTATGCCATTTTATTCGTAATCTTCTAATTCCCATTTTAAAGCTGTGACTCTTGAGGCTGAATGATTAAAGAGGTACTTCAACTCCCCTTTTCTAGTCTTAGCAAAAAGCCCTTGCAGGGTGATCTTGAAGGCAAAGAAAATGAGCCTCGAGCTTAATATAATTAAATATTTTAATGCTTTCAGTGAACTGTGCCAGCTCCTTGGTGCTCACTGACCTCTGCTTATCTCTTAAGTAACTAGTTTGCTACTGCCTACATTAGCAAGAAGCAGGCAGCAGCTGCAGGAGTTCAGACTAAGATGTTTCAGGGAAGCTGCACTGTTATTTTCTTGACCATTGGAGCCTTTCTCCTTTTATTTATTTCTTTTTAATAGCTAAATCTTTAGTTTCACTGTTGGGGAAGCTTCTTCACACAGCTTTCTTGACAAATAGTATGGAAATGTAGGCTATATTCTTGAGTTTTGTCCATATTCTGTGCTGTGTTTTCTTTATGGAAAGCTGGGGATTAGTGTAGCTTCATTTCCTCTCTTGACCTGAGGCATTCAGCAGGTTAAAACGAAAAAAAAAAAACAAAGAGAAATCTTGACTTCATCAGGAGAGGTTATTTTTCCTTAGAAATTTCAGCTGCCTATTCTCAGCCTCCCGTTCTCCATGTCACTTCTCCTTTCTGCTGGCTTGGGAATAGCACAATGCTGCCTCGCCGTCCTCAGCTTAGCAGGCCTGAAGCTGCTTTCTCCTCTGCGGAAATATCTGTGGCTGCATCTGTCACTCTGGACAGTTGTGATTCACTGGGAGGAAAAGGCTGAATGTAGGTCACTTCAGTTCAAGGGGAATGGATGAGTGCATCAGCTCAGGAGGCACATGCACATGTTGCATCTGTGCAGACAGCAGAGGTGGGGGAGTGGGCACAGGGAAATAATTAGTGATGGATGCATTTAATGAAGATCTATCCCACCGCCATTTGCACTGTCTTATTGGCCTCATGGGTACTACCAGGTAATCAAGAGGGCATTATCTGTGTCTTGATGTTGAATGAGGTGCTATAAATCTGGGCTCAGGTAGTGACTATATCTAACACTTAGAAGACAAATAAAACTGTTCCTTTTTCTTCTTTGTTTTATTAACTCAAAATTACTTGGAAACCTGGGTCACTCTTAGTGTATTTAAGTGTCTACAAAGACTGGGATATTTTGCTGCAAGAACAAATGTAGCAGCCTATAGTGCCTGACTGAGAGACCTCAAAACCCACTTTTACAAACTGCATGTGTATAGCATTTAGCAGAGCAGTGCTCCTATATACAGTGAGTAGCCAAGATGGATTTTGCTAAGGAGGTTTTCTATGTGATACTAAACAGATGTCTGAAAGCAGACAGCTTCATATTCATGTGACCATCACTTCTTTGTTCAAAACCTTCATTCCCAGAGGCACTGTGTCTCCAGCTATCCTTTGGGATCTCTTTCTGACTATGCTGTTGTTCTGGTAGGGGTGCCAGTATCAACTGCCTAGTCCCTTAGGTATTGAAAGAGTGTGCTGGCATACGTCTTCTCCCTGACACTAGATGTTGTCATGGATATTTATGGATAGAAATAGGTGTGTTTGGAAAACAAGTGCTGTTTCAGGGAAGAAAAACTCAAACCTCTCTCTCCTCTTTCATGCTGGCACTCAGTAATTTTGAAGACTTTCCCCTCACTCCATTTTTCAGGGTTTTCTTTGCATTGGTTTTCTCCTAAAAAGAAATACAGAAGCATAAAGGCTTTCTGTCACCAAAAATGGTGTCCTTCATGTTACAGCAAAATTTGCCAAATGGGGGAAAAAATCTTTCTACCCCAGGAAGTGAGAAGAAGATCAAATGAGCACAAAGCCAGATGTGTCTGGACATGCGGGTGTTTATATATATTCAATGTATACAAATATCATAAATATAATAAAAGCAAAAATTGTCACAGATTTTCAAGTTTGTATAATGGACATCTGTGTGCTTTAGACTTCAGACTCAGGGAAGAAATAGGCATTGGCAACTGCATCACCTCATCTGGGGTCTGGATTTCCATGCTTCTGAGCAGCTTTATTTCCTCAAAGTTGCTTATAAGGTAGTGCCCTCAGGCATCTATCTTTGAAGCTCTTTTGGCTTCCACTGTTGCTTTATATAACACTCCTAAAAACAAAAATCGAGAAGGATGCCCCAGGGCATCATGTCCCCTCCCTCCAGTTATTGGCAATTTCTTTTTGCCTCTGGTTAGCTGGGCCAGAAAGCTCGGTGGGGTGCAGCCCTTGCTAACTGTTTCAAGGTCTGCTCAGGGATTATATAGCTGGATCAAAGATGGGCATACTTAAAAGGTTACCTCCTATTAAATGTAGGGAAAAATCTGTCTTGGCCAGCTGTAGAGCACAATAACTGACAGTATCAGGCACTTGTCGTGTGAGGTTGTAGAATAAGTTCCATCTTCTCAGGTTACCATTCAACAATGAATATACATCAGGGAAAATGCATGTAGTAACATAATTGTCTTTATTTTTATCTCCCCCCACTCCTTTGTTAAATTTCCCTTGCACAGATTTCCCTCTCTTGTGTTGCCTACTTTCTTCCCCCAAACTGTCTAAAAGACCAGCTTGCCAAACCATGGCAAGTCTGTTTGAAAGGCAGTGGCCAAGCCTTGTCCATCAACCCACTGTTGTGACCTGTAAGTTGGCATCGTCCCATTTCTAAATCTTTTATGCCACCAACCCCCAAGGTCCAGCGGCTTGTGACACACACCACAGGAGGACGTGATGTTTGCTGTATCCAGGCTGTAGGCAACACCATGGAAAACACCGTGCCATCTTCTGTGTCTCTTGGAGGAAGCTCTGAGAGTGGTGTCCAAAAAGTGATGGGTGTGGGGAGAAGGTTGCTGTGGAAACCAAACACAGGAAAATAGTTGCTTCGCCTTTCTTGCATCATGCAGGGTTTCTACCTTTTCAGGCCAGATGCTTGAGGACGCTTTCCTTGTCAACAGCTCATAGCCTCTGCTGGGGACCCACCACTGGTCTCTCCGTCCCCATTTGGAACTGGCAGCAGGCCTCACGATAGCACGGAGCTGATGCCAGTAGAAAATCTCTTGTGATTGATTGCTGGTGTGGGAGCTGATCAATTCAAGTTGCTTTACTACCTCCATTGTGTTACTCTGGTTTGTGCAATATACAAACTAAATGTCAAAATTAATTTCAGAGTCCTCTGTCAGCGCCTGTACTCCTCAAAGAACAAGGGATGGTTCTATTTAATTGTGGTAACTTTTATTAACATTTCATAGCAGAAGTTCTGTAAGAGCACGGTTCCCAAACCACATTTAAAAAGCTTTACACAGTTAAAGCATGAATAAAATAGGGCCTATTGCTGTCAGGCACAGCCTCTTCTCTTAAAGTATTTTGTGCAATTTAACAGAGCAGATTATGGGTTATTCCACGAGGAATAAGAGCTAAGTGCACGCTGGGATTCCTAAACCCCCTCTGAGAACGTGATACCCCCTCTAAAACAATTGCCATTGGCAAAAGGCATTCGAGCTCGCATATTCAGCCCACTGACTGACAGTACCGTGCTCCCCAGCAAGTAGGATTCTCCTGGGAATTTACTGGGAGCTGCTGCAGCTCCCAGTCCTGCCCTGTCTGTATGCTGTGCCATTCGGAGCCCAGCACCGTGTCACTGTAGGGGCTGCAGAGCAGCACATGTCTCCCTAGCATCCCCAAGCACTGTTGTGCCCAGCAGCTGGGGTTAGAGGGAGAGAGGCACAGGCAGATGCGGGATCACTGCGGTGGAGGTATGTGGGGGCAGTGGGATAAATCACCTTAAAGATCACCCAGTTCCAACTACCCTGCCATCGGCAGAGACACCTCCCACTGCACCAGGTTGCTCAAAGCCCCCTCCAGCCTGGCCTTACAGTCTCTCTGGGCATCCTGTTGCAGTGCCTCACCACCCTCTGAGTGAAGAATTCCCTCCTAATATCTAATCTAAACCTACCCTCTCTTAGTCTAAAGCCATCACCCCTTTTCCAATCTCTACGCTCCCTGGTAGAGTCTCTCCCCATCTTTCCTATAGGGTCCCATTAAATACTGGAAGGCTGCTACAAGGACTCCCTGGACTTTTCTCTTCTCTAAGCTACCTAACCCCAGAAAGATATGCAAGAGCTGCAAAGTATGCATCCTGTCATAAAATTGGTGTGAATCTAACCTCAACTACAAATTATTAATTATACTTACATCTGAGAGTTTTGCATACCTTACCCCCGTTGAACAGTGATTCCTTCTGGCCCCTGGAATACGCTTTTTCTTTTTGAGTTTGGCCAAGCCAAAAAAAAACATCTTGGGACTCTAAGTTCCCAAACTGCTCTGGTTTTAGTGGCTGTTTTCTCAGTGTTGGAATTGGTGTGTCTGGGCCTGGTGGCAGATGATGGACAGAGGTGAATGGTGCTGTATATTACAGTCTTGCAAGCGATCTGGCCTAGAGCTATAGCACTGTCCTAGTTGAGAAATGAGGCCCTCACATTTTCACGGATGTGCATGGCATTAATTCCTTTCCCTTAATCTCCTGCTTATGGCATTAATTTTTCTACTTAAACAGTTGCTTGTCCCTCAAACCATGTCAAAACACACATAATGATGTGCTTTCAACATCCAGAAGAGTAGCTCAGTCCATCCTGTCACTAAAGGGAGGAACATATGTGCAAAAGAGAAATGGTAAAATGAGATTAAAAGGCTTACAGTATTTCCTAAAATTTTAGTGTGTGAATTGTGTTGGAAGTCACAGTAACGTTTGGGTCAAACCTCAGTTTGTGCAAACTACTTTGCTAATCCCTAGTCTAGACACTCAAATTTCCAGTGCCTATTAATCTTTTTCTGCTTTCACGTAGCAATTTTTTGGGGTCTGTCATAGCACATCAATCAAAAGGAACTGGTCTCTTCTGCTCCTGTAACTCCCAGTTGTAGTTCCAGCCTCAAGAAGTGCCTAGCCATATAGGTTATGGCAACGAGCTATCCTGTTGATTTGGTAAAAACCTTACCTCTGAACTCAGCTGTACACACTGTGCCTTTAATGTGCCTAAAGCCCATACATGCTTAATTTGACTTTCTCCTCTCGTGAGAGGTGTTAATGCAAAGGGAGAGGAAGGAGGGGGTTGCTGTCAGTCTTCCTACCTCAGAGGAGTTTGTGGGGGAACTGAGTACAGTTTCACGGAGAATCGGTGCTGTTCCTGGTAAGTATGTTTTGAATTAACAGTGATGAATGTCCTGTAGTCAAACAGCTGTGTTCTAGGGAAGGAATCTGATAAAGCAAGTCAAGTCAGTCCTTTAAAAATAAGCTCTATATTCACTTTGCTGGGCTTTTATGTAGCTGTGTGGACACCACTGAGAATGGTGTTTGCTCTCCTCTGTTTATTAGGCTTTGCTTTTGTGTTGTTTGCAATGAGTTGTAATGTCTATGGCTTTTCTGAGGAACTGCTACCATGGTGTTTCCTCAGTTTTTTTGTATTAGTTCAGTCCTGCTGAACTCTAGGGGTTTGAGTGCCTTTATTGAATTACAGGTATTGTTTTCAGGTACTTTTCTACATGCATTGAGATAATTTTGAATTCTAATCCGGCTCCCCAATGTCTCTGACACCTTTTGCTGGATTTCCTTGGGCTTTGATAAAAATTGTTAGTCTCAAGATCCAAGCCGTTAATAGCCCTGGATCCAGCACCCCTAAAACCTGCCCTTGCAATAGCCCCTCTGCTCTGTCAATGAACGGTTGGTAATCCTGCTCTGACAGCAGCTTTTTAGTTGGTTTCAACCCATTCTCCTCTAGTTTTAGTCTAGGCTATTATTTCTCTAGCTTACTAATGATATTTTATAAGCCTGTATCAAGAGCCTTACCAAAGTCGTGATGTGTTACATCTACTGCTTTTCCACACCCCTAAGACTGATTACTCCATCACAGGAGCAAATTATCTTGGTCTGACATGATGTGGTCCTGTCACATCTCAGCTGGCTGCTATTTATTACCCTCTTCCCTTCCCGGTGCGCACACATCGGCCATTTGATTACTCCTTGCAGCATTTTCCTGAAGCTAGGCTGTCCGAGCTATCATCCCCTGAATCCTCCTTCTTCCACGTTTATAGAGAGCATGAAGAGATACCAGCTGAGCTAAAAATGAGACGTGTTCTTAACTGATAATGAATTCCTAGTGCTCTTTATGTATGGCCCACGTCAGCCCCAGGGCCACCAGCCCCAGTGAGGCCGCAGCAGGACTCCAGCTCCTCACAGCCCGGCCTGGCCACGGACCCCACAGAGCTGGGCCCACGTCCCAGGCCTTGTCTGGTCCCCAAGGAAAGTTCCTGGGGCTGAGGCTGCCCCGGGGCCCCTGGCTGTGGTGGAGGGATGGGGTCAGGCCCTGTCCCATTGCTGTCGCAGTGCCCTGACAGGATGGCTCCCGCAGGCTTGCTGCTGCTTCCAGCGCCTTGCACAGTGTTCGGGGCAATATAAACCAAACCCAGCTGTCGCTTTTCCAGGGCTTGGGGAGACAGAGATAAGTAGCAAAGGGTGAGTGAGTGACCGCAAAATATTTAAAGGCGCAGGATTAGCTGGGGTTTCGCTACACAACAGCGTTGTTTTCTAGGGTGAGAAAGAAAGGAAGCTCTGACTGAGATAACTTCAGATATAAATTAGAGGAGGAAATCGTTTCAGCTTTTAAAGGAACCAAAATAACTATTTTTTCCTTGTACTGACAATACAACCTCAGGGAAAGTCTAAGAAGCAGGGAGGCAGGGGCTGGCATCCCCGCTGAGGTGCCTGCAGGGTGGAAGAGAGGCAGAGTGCGTGCCAAAGTGTGCCTGAACCTGAGCTGGGTAAATCCATGTGCAGCAGCTTGAGCATGCTGTGTTTGAGAAAGTTTCTGGGTATTGAAAATAGTGTAGCTTTATTTCCTATGCCAAGACGTTTTTTCCTTTCTTGTATGGTCAGAAAGGGAGATCTGAGCATCAGGCTGACTTGGCTATAGTAGGCATAACTTGATGGGTCTTCCTTTTTCCTCTCTGTCATTTCATTCATCTTCTCTCCAAACTGAATAATTATAACCTTTAGTTTCTCTTCATCCTCCAAAAATGTATTTCCAGAGACGGGGTTGACAAAAACTGTGCTCTGGCCATGACTGCTGAGCTGTCCCTGATTTTGTATGACAGCATTCATGACAGTTTGCTTTCTCCGTCCTGTTCTAAGTCTAGACGTTTGCTCTCAAAAGCATTTGGACAATGCCCTCAGACACATGGTCTGATTTTTTGGGTGGTCCTTTGGGGACCCAGGAGTTGGACTCAGTGATCACTGTGGATCCCTTCCAACACAGGATACTCTGTGATTCTACTTTTTGTCCTATTTTCCACCTCTGCACACTAAGTGCTGAGGTTTCATTGAGCTGTCCATGGGGATGCTCAGATCCGTAATGCATGTGGTCACATTTAGTTTGCGGTCCATCAGTGTGTGTGAGTAGTTTAATTTGTTTCTTCTAACGTGTGTTACCTTGCACTTGCGTACACTGCATTTCGTTTGCCATCATCTTGCTCAACCGTTCAGGTCTCTTAGGGTTGTCCACACTGCAGAGGAGCCCTTTGCAGAGACAGTGACCCTATGAGATGGTCTTCAAGTGTTGGCATTGTGTTGACTCCGTGACCAGGGAAAGGAAATTAAGAAGCATTTAGGGAGTGGAGAGGGATAACCCTCTTGTTTTAGCTTCTGTGTGGGACTGGGGATGGTCATATGCAGTTTCCAGCTTTATCATGGACTTCCGTGAGACTGAACAAAGTTGAGCAAGGCTTAGGGGGAAACCTGTTAAATCAGCTCCATCTGTGTTCAAAAGCAGTAGTGAATGATGAAAGGCTGAAAATTTTCCTCAAAGTACTGTGTTTCAGCCATACTGGCTGGAGGTTGTTCTCAAGCCCGTGCTGTCTGGAAGGGTTTCCAAATGCCTGCAGTCTCGCACGTTCTGTGTAACAAGTGCTGCAGAGAATTTGGCTCTGTCTGCACTATCAGGAAAGCAGATTTCAGCTGAAGCTGAGTCGGTGAGGATAGCGAGGCCTGCAATTTTCCTCAGGGAAGGCAATTATAACATTACATCTGTGAGGGTTTCCTGCTTACCTTTCCAAGATCTTGCCTGCCTTGCTTTCTGCCATACCTGAGCTACTTGCAGATACGTGGCAAACAGCCTCCCGTAGTGTTTGCATCCAAATGTGTTACATGTGTCTAAACATGGATCAGCTGCTCTCCCTGACGCTCTGATGCTTATCTCTGCTCCAGATGACAAGGGCTCCCCAAGGAGAGAAGAACAGCCGGAGGGGGTTTGATGAAAAGGCTTATTTGTCCTCAAAGCTGCTGAAGGCTGGAGAAGACCCCTACCGCCAGCATGCTTTTAATCAGCTAGAGAGCGACAAACTCAGCAGCGACCGGCCCATACGGGACACCAGGCACTACAGGTACTGTGCAGCCCTTGCTCCACACCATGGCTGCTGCTTGCTGTGGGCAGTCCAGTGCCACGCTGTGTTGTTCTGCAGTGTTAACAAAGGATGCCTTTAGCTTTTCTTCACCAAGGTCTGTTTGTTACTTCACTTTGTTTCATGGTTAATCTGCAAAGGTCTCAGTGCACATTCAGTCCCAGCCCAGCTTGTTGCTTTTCTAGTACATCTTCTCCTAGGTCTGAGCACTATCCTGTTATTTCAGTTTTTGGGTTTCAGCATAGCCCCTCCATTGCAGCTTAAATTGCTCAACTGGCAGCTGTTTTTTTTGTATAACTGCCTCTACACTCTTGGCTTCTCAGTGAGCCTCTGTCCTGGCTGCAAGGTACACAGCTGTTGTAACATTGCTTTACTCTGTTTTTTCTCACCTGCTGTGTGCCCTGGCTGTCTGAACTCATTTCGTGTGTTCTTTTCAGCCAGAGTGTTACATTTTGGATGAAAAGTGCTGAGGTGGGGATGAAAATAACACGATTTTCATCTTCATACAGTGAATATTTCATGGCTTGCAAAGTGCTGGTTGTTCTGTCCTTGTTTCACTGGGGGTGAATTTATTCTGCTGATTAAACTCATCCTTAAGTTACTAATAGTGCCCAGGTAATTATTTTGTACCTTCTTCAGTACAGAAAGATAACGTTGTACCTTGAAGATGATAGGTTTGATAGGGATAGGATAGTGCAAAAGAGCCTGCTTCAAAGAAGAAAAAATAGAAGCAGAGTAACCGTGCCTGAAATGATGGTCTGTCTGGGCTGGAACCTGGACCCAGTGTTGCAAAGCTTCTGGGGAAGGGAAGCCAGGCATCTAACTTGACTGAAACTGCGAAAGGGATGTCAGGAGAAATGGAGCTGTGTGAGTTTGCCAGCACTGACAGCCGTCAGGGTGCTTTGTGAATGTAAGCGGTTGGAACCGTGGTTGTGAGATGAAAGTCTTGCGGTCCCGTTCCCCGACCTAGTGCTAGGGATTGGCTTGCTAGTGACTCAGAGGCAGCGGTGCATGTCCTCCCTTGCTGACAGATCTCCCTGCCATGCAGGATTGCTGTTTTCTGTTAATCTGCTGTCATGCTCTGGCCTAAAAACAGCTTCCTTCAAAGAGGAATTATTTATTTTGATCTATGATCTGTGGTATCATGCAGAGCACGCTTTTTGTGAAAAGCCCTGTCTGTGCACTTCAGCCTGAAGACAAACATATATGCTGTTCCATGGAAACGTATGGCCGCTTCAGGCCCCAGCTTTGCAAACATTCCCTTAAGCAATGGGGAGTCCCTAAGCAGTGTATGATCAGGGCAGATAAACCTATTACCGTGTTCCTCTGTTCTGCAGGGAGATGGGGGAGTTTTTGGGCACCTTGCCTTGTAGCTATATTGGAATGGCTGATGTGATGGCAACTTAGGATGAGGACTTTTTTCAGCTGATACAAGTTGGATGTGGTTTGAGAAATCAAGACATCCTACAATCTGCTTCTAACATAGCATGTAGCTGTTTTCTGATCCAAAGCAAAGGTAGACCCCGCTTTCAAGCACAAACTTTATCCTTGTCCTCTGTGACGCTGTAATAATGCTGAGATCTTAGAAAGTCTCTCTCAAGTAACACATACACCTCTCTCTTTTATTTTCCACTTCCTGATGACTTAATACATTTTACATTCATTACATCATGGATTTATTTTGAAACAGTAATAGGTGAGGTATGTCTCCTGTCTGATCACATGTTTTTCACTTTAGTCTTTTCAAAGCTTTTTTGTATGTTTGAAAATTGCTGTAAGAAGTAGTCGTCTTAATAAAATATTGCAATGAAAAATAGTAGTAATTTAGAATAGTTGTAAACCAGTAGGATTGAAGGTGGTGATAAAAATAGTTAACAATTTTGCAATAGCCATGAAAAAAATAGTAACTAAATGTAGGAGTACAAGTAGTGGCTATAAGAAATGAATTATATTCCTTCTAGTGATGTATTCAGTCTAAGCATGGTCTTAAGTAGTTAAAAACACCAGGCCACAGTTTCAGGTGCAGGTTCTTTGCCAGGCCGGAAATCAGTGCAGACTGACTGCTGCCTGATACGGGCTGGAAGTTAAGGTGGCAGCATTCCGGAGGAGCAGATCAGCCCAAATCTGTCATTTCTAGTACCTGCCAGAATTGGATCCAGGGTTCATATTCATGAGTTGCTCTCCTCCAAGAATCTTTGTTGTCCACAGGGTATAAGCAGCCCTGGTGCAAGCTGATTCTGAGGTAGTTCTTGATTTTGAGTGTGTGAATGAATATACATACCTAACATTACAAAGTCAGATAAGAAGATAAGAGGAATTATTTTCCCTTGCCAGCTGCAGTACTAGTGTTCTGAGCTCCCTTGCTGCATCTCCACTGTGCTGTTTCTGGTTTTAGCATATTATTCTCTTCTCTTATAGATATTCTAGATGCATTGCCCCAGCAGCTGCTGGTGGACGATGTTGGGCTCACACTTCTGCTCTTTGGTGTTGCAGGTGCACCTCTGTACGCTACGATCCAGACCTGCCAGCTACCAGCCTCATCATCACCTTCCACAACGAGGCCCGCTCCACCCTGCTCCGTACGGTGAAGAGGTGAGTTCAGCACGGGGTGCTGGGCCCAAATCACCGTGCCTGGAAGGCCACCACTGGTGGGTGTAGACATTTGCAGTGGTTAGGCAAGCAAGGTTTGCTTGCTATTTTGTACTAGTGGCTCCTGATTTCTGAGTATCAGCAGTGGCCAAATCTGACCAGTAAATAGGTGGCATAGGGCCTGGCAGCATCCCCAAGCAGATGGGACCATGCAATTATCTGCACCACAGAGCAGTGCTACAGCTGCTCCTTCTCCTCCCCATCACCCCTGCAGAACCTGGGGAGGCTCTTTTCCTTTTTTAATTTTACATAAAATATGTCCTTTGCCCTCTGACTTATCAAGCATTTGCATAGATGGTCCCTGAAGCCTGCAAGCAGGTCCAGGAACAGATTGTGAAGGCTGAAAGGAGAGTGAATTGTCCAGGTAGAAGGTTGAACTCATGGTATCACTAGCAGGAATGCATTATTCATCATCATAACTTCTTGTCAGGTCCTGTGGGCTTAGAGGAATGTGCTTTATGAATAAATAACAAGCTTGTTCAAGTCAGCCTTATGGCTAGAAGGCTGGGTTTCTGTCTGCCCGGCTTGGTGCTGCTGTGTTTCCAGAGGTCTGCATATATTGCATTAACACATTCTGTCTTTTTACCTCTTACCATTTCCTTTTCTCTTGAACCATAAAATTAGTTCTGCGGAGCCACTGTTCAGAAAATGAGCAGATTTGTTTGGAACTACAGTGCTGCTAGGGCAACAGCAGGAGATTTCTGCTGATTACATCATAGGTCAGATAATAAATGGGTAGGTGCTCAGAAGCTGTAGTAGTGTGATCCTCAAGAAAGATCTCAAGGCAGTCAATCAAATAGCCAGATGCTATGATAATTAAAATGTAGAGAAGATGACATTCAGAGCAGCAGTAACCCATAAAGAGAGGAACTGATATCCATGTCCTATGGGGGTGATATGTACTAACGAGCAGATGAGCATTGCCAATGCATTAACAGGCCAGGCTTGCTCCAAGAAGGATCAGCTTGAGGAGGTTGCTCACGTCTGTGTCCAGTCAGTTCTGAATATCTCCAAGGACAGAGACAGTGCAACATCTCTGAGCCTTCTGTTTTCAAGGCTAAACAATCCCAGCTCTTTCAGCCTCGCTTCATGCATATGATGCTCCAGTCCTTAAATCATCTTACTTGGTTCTTTACTAGACCTGCTTCAGCATGTCCTTGTTTTTCTTGTCCTGTGAAGCCCAGAATTGGACATAGCACTTAAGAAGTGGCCTCGCCAGTCTCTCAGATGTGGTCTTCTGCAACCCGGAGCCCCCAGCAAAGATCTTGAAAAGTGGATGCCATAGGGACCAGGCCCAAGCATGAATAGGCCATGCTGCCCTAAATCTCACTGGTCCCATGTGGAGAGCCCTTCAGATGAACTTTGGTTAGTTTTCAGCCTAAAGGAAGAAAACTGCTTAAAAATATTCAGCAAGTGACTAAGAAGGTGCGTAGGGAAGAAAGTGGGAAATGGGCTATCCTCCAGGACCTGTGAATGTTCCATAACAAATGGATCATTGCTGACAGCCTTGGTCCTGCTGGTGCTGCGAGTCCATCAAGAGCTGCATGCCTGCTTGATCTTTTCCTTGGCAGGACGTAGCTGTCACTTGCAAACCAGTTACTTGCCTGGCATCCTGTTCTTCTTGGAAATAACTGTCATTCAAAAGCCATTTTGAATAATTGGTGTCTTTGCCTGATTAGTTGTTAAGTGATACCATCATGTGTGTTGCAGTGATGATTTTTGTAGAAGGGAAGATCAACTGCCCTTTCTTTTTATTTATTTCTGATTTCAGTCAGTATTGCAGGTAGTGTTTGTCTTTGTAAATGCAAAGGTGAATGGTCAGGCTTTAAGACAAGGGTCTTGAACAACTGTTAGTGGTTCAGTGCCTGTGCAGGCAGCCTATATAAATTATGCGTAAAGGATGCTGATGCAATGCTAGACCTTTGGTATTGTAACTCATTATGATGACAATTTAATTAATGGCGAAAGAAGAGACAATTTTAGAGCACAAGAAAAAAGAGATGGTTCTCTGCTAACATATGGAATAAACAAGAGTATTTGTGAACTGATGAGGGATGGACAGATCAGCAGAGGAAAAAGCTATTGGCAGTTGCTGATTTGGTGTTGTAGGACTGAGTCAGGACACTGATATTGAAAGAACAACAAAGCTGTGAGGAAGGACGAAGGTTGTAAGGTATCTTTGAGATGAGGGTAGAGGTCTGTGTTTCTGCTGTAAAAGGCAATTGTCGTTTGGATTTTGGATTTTGGAATCCTCATAATACACTTTGTTCCCAAGAGTAATTGATTGTCATGCCAGCCTCGGCACCTCACTGAAGGGAAATAGTCGGATTACTGTGTTGGTTGTTAAAAAACAGGCAAGATGAAGTGCAAAGAAGATAAAGTACCTTTCCCAAGGATCCACAGCAAATTATTGCAGAGCTGAGAGCAAAACTAGGCATTGAGTGGGAAGCTGTGAACTCTTCAAGAATGTTTCCTCTGCTGGGGGATCAGTGGACAACTGAGGAATGGAAAACAAAGTGTTGGCTTTTTTGCCAGTTATGTTAACTTGGAAGACCTGAAACTTGTGGAGAAAATGTGAGCAGCACTAGTAGTCAAGGTAGTGGGAGAAGAATTAGAATCCCATTTTACAGCTGTTACGCTGCAGTATGCAGCCAGTCTGGATCGCTAATGCTTTGCATTGAGTTTGCATGGACAAGTATTTCAGCACAGGGCAACCTTGTCTTTAAAATATGCAGATAATGGCTGTGCTGGGAAAAGCTGCAGTCATAAATGCAAAGAGGAACATCTCCCACCTCCCACCCCGCTATGCAATGCTAAAGGATCCAGAGAAGTATGAGCCAAGAGCAGCAAATGAAGTTCAGCTTTGAAAAATGCAAGCTCAGACATCCAGGGACATATAAGCTCAAAATACAAATACTCTTGAGACGTATGAAGCAGCATACATCTGAAATAGAGTGGGATGTGATACTGAACAGCAGAGCAGTCAGGATTTTGCAGTGTGAGACAGCAGAAAACTAAGGAAGCTTTGGCTCTGTATGCAAAGCCATCATTGATGCTAGTTAGCAAGACAGTGACTTCTTTCTCTGCAGACTTAGTGGGCCATTCCTGGGAGTATGAGATTATGCTTGTTGTGTTTCCTATATAGAACAAAAAAAAAAGCCAAACAAAACAAAACAAAAAAACAAAAAACACAAAGAACTTAACCAACACTTATCCCTAAATCACTCAAAATCAGAAGAGTAACTCCCACTGGAATGAGATGGGTCGCTAGAACCATGAGGATAGTGGTTACCTCTGATTTTTAATATTGAAGTTTGCGTAACTGACCTCTTCATGGGGTGCCTAAGTGCAAGTGACTTTCAGCATGTGGGCAGTCTTATTGGAGGTGGTGAGGACCTGCCTGTGCATTTGCTGAAGGAGGCTCAAAGAGGGAGTGTGCTGTGTGGTTGTAAAGCCAAGGGAGGGGTTTGGAGAAAGTCATAGAAAATTAGTTCAAGCATTTTAAACAAATGAGAGAGACAAAAAGTAACTCCAGGGTATTAGAGTATATCAGCCTCTATAGAGGGTGGAAGCTCTTATCACCTCTTATCACCTTTCCTTGTGTGCGAAAGCCTCTGTGTCCTGCAGACACAAACTCACTACATCTCTGGTGGTATTGCAAAGTACAGTGGAAGCCACCCAAAGGAAAGGTGTGTCTCAGCAAATGTCGTGGCTGTTTTGAATGAAAGACAAGTAAAATCCAAAAGGGGTACAAGCGCAGGGTTACCTGGCGTTTGTTATTCCTGGTACCACTGGCGTTTGTTATTCCTGCTGTAACGCGTGGCACAGCAGGCTTGTGTCAGTCCTACCATTGCCATTACTTTGGCAACTCACAGAGACTTTTTCCTCTCTGGATCCCTGCAGTGTCCTGAACCGCACTCCTCCCAGCCTCATCCAGGAGATCATTTTGGTAGATGACTTCAGCTCAGATCGTAAGTATGGACCCATTTCTCTTGCATTTTTTTTCCCTCTATTTTCCATATTTTTGTTTGCTCTATTTAGTCCCCCTCTCTCACAGAGATTCCATCATGTCTCTGTACAAGAGAAAAGCAAGAGGGAGGTGGTCTTTGTATTTGTTTTAAGCACGTGCATGGCAGAAGCCAGAGTTTCCTGCTTTTTTTGTCCGGTGCGTCTTCCCTCTCTGTCAGCTTGGCAGTTTTGGCCACATTGCCAGAGATCTCTGTCTAGTTTCATTGTGTACCATTTTGTGAGCTCTTCAGCACAGTTGCTGAGGCAATGCTGAGGTTGGGGATTTAAGAATGATGCTTTCAGAGCATCATTTTATCTGATTTGGATAAAGACTGAGCTGCATCCAGCTGTTGGGTTTGGGTGTTTCTGAGCATCTCTAAGCAGTCCTAAGTGTCTCATATTCAGCCCCTTGAAAATTCCTATATAATGTCAGTGGCCTAAGTGTTCCAGATCAACGCCGATGGATCTCTGGCACCAGCACTGCACAGGGCTCAGCCAGAAATTCCCATTTAGGTTCCTAAGTGGAAAAAAATATATCAAAAAACCCTATCCTATGACAGTTCTTATTTTTCTCTCTGGCAGACAGATATCTGTGGTCATACAGCTACTGCACTGAAGTGCCTCCATAGGGACGCTTTAGTACCTATTTGATGACTCTTTGCTTTAGTATCTACCTCAGTTTCTGCAAAAATACAAAGAGTCTGCCAGTGCTGGCACCTTGTTACACTCAGAGTGACGTGCTCCACTCCTGGAGAGTGAGTGACTAGATAAAGGTTCTTGTACTTATTTGAAATGGTGACTTAGCCAAGATAAGAGATGCTTTCTGTTGTAGCAGCTGTCCAGCAAAATCTCAGTAGACTTTGAAAGCACCTGCCACTTTACTTGGATGGCGCAGCAGCTGCCAGAGTGCCCACACAAGAGCAGTGTTTCAGATTGCATGTGTCCTTGAGAGTGGAAATGCTCCTGCAGGACTGTGCCAAGAGAAGCACTTTGGATGATGGCTTTTGCATTCTCCCCAGAGTGCTGAGTCTGTGGGTGGGTGAAAATGGGTAAGGGGGGATGTAAGACATGAAAAGGAGTGTGGAATAAACATGGAAAGTGATGAGGGCGTGCAGAAGCAAGGGAAAAGTGTCTTAGAAATTGCTATTACTGTGACTTCTGCTAGGGCAGTTCTCAGGCAGTGTAGCCCATGGCATCCTGCAAAGCCCTTGCAGCCTTGGAAACTTGCATGACCTGGTGCTTTGCTATGGATGGGCTGAGCCTGGGAGCTGCTGCTCTCCATCATGTTCCCTGGGCAGTGGAAATGAGGGATGGCCCAAGATTCAGGCAAGCTGCCAGCAAAGCCCTCAGTTAGGCATCCATCTATTAATCTAATAGTGTCTCCAAGGAAGCAGGTCAGATCCCTGTGACTTACATTAAATAAAATCAAGCAGAAACTGCCTTGAGAATAAATGTTGGGAAATGCCCAGGTGAGCCGCTGAAGGCAAAGAGAATGGATGAGATCACTTCATATGACAGGGCTCTCTTTTACTTGGTACTTCTGCAATTTACAGCCCAGGCTCCCTACAGCCCCTCGTTTTCATCATCGCTCAGTGCCACATTGCTAGCATATGCCCTGATGTTGCTGTGAAGTGCTGAGTGTAGGAGGGCGATGGCCTGGCCTGCTGGAGCCTCAGCTGTCTGAGGTGGACAGCAGGCAAGCAGCTCTCTTTTCTGTACCCTTTAGACAAGAGAACTAAGGCCATCAGGCTGCTTAATGTGATACTAAGTGAAAGCCGAAGTTCCCCTCCCATGGCGATGCAGGAGAATAGTTAATTGGAGCTCTCTGTTGAAGCCAAGTAATTCATGCATGTGTGCCAAACGTTTTTTTGCCTTCCTTAAGCTGAGGACTGCCAGCTCCTTACCAAGATCCCGAAGGTCAAGTGTCTACGAAACACCCGTCGAGAAGGTGAGTGTGGAAACTTCATAGGTGCAACGTTTTAGTGGGCTTTCCCACATGGCCCTGTTTGCCTGCCAGCTGCATGTAAGTTGTTTCTTACCGTCATGTTGTTTTTTTTTCTTCTTCTTTTTTTTTTTTTTTTTTCCAGTATAAGGGTTTGGTGTCCTAGTGTTGGAGGTCTGTGGACAGATAACCTCTCTTATCAACTCTAAGGCTCTCATTTCATAGTTAAGTAATGACAAGTGGTATCCGGAGGCCCTGGCTAGAGCAAGGACAACATTTTAAGATCTTTATGAATATAGGTGCAGGTGGAAGTTCCGTCTTTTTAAACTCAGAGTACAAGATAATAAGCCATTCAGAAGATGTGGGAAAGGAAAAAAAAAAAACAAAACAATTATATTATCATAAATAAATACAATTAAGGAAAAAATTCTTACATATCTCATGTATGCATAAATGGTAACACCGACTTACCCGGCTGCTCTCTAGTTTGACTCAAATGTTCTGGCTGATTTCTAAAGCTGTCAGTGCACAGCAGGCCTGGAGCAAGGGTCTGAAATGAGAGACAGGAGTCACTGTTCTGTTCATGAAAGTCATCCCAGGTAGTGGGATGGTCTGTGAGAAAGTATGGAGATGTCTGAGAGCCAGGCCGACACCTCTGATCACGGGTTAGAATAAAGGAGAAAAGGAAGCAGGTAAGAAGGAAGAAAGGCAGCAAGAGAGTAGAGCTAGTTCCTGTTTAAGTGGTAAGAGAGGCAGTAGGGTGCTCTGAGGGGAGAGACACTGAGCAGGTGTGGCCCAGGCAGCAGCAAGGTATGTGTGGGAAGGGGACCCTCGTCAAGGCAGGAACCAGATGAAAGTTCAGTGGCATGGACAGAAGTAGCAGATTAAGTCATTCTTTGAGCGCTGGGGGGGCTCACGTTGTGGTGTGGCCCTCAAGGGATGCCCTGCTGTAGCTGCTTTCTGCTCCTGACAGAGGTGTGATAGTGGACAGTCACCTGGTCTTCTCATGCTATGGCCACACAATTAGTTTATTTTCTGAAGGAGGCTCAGCTGTTTCCCTTCCTAACCTTCTGGCTCCTCATCGCAGGGCTGATTCGCTCTCGGGTGCGAGGAGCTGAAGTGGCCACCGCCGACATCCTCACCTTCTTGGACAGTCACTGTGAAGTCAACAGCGAGTGGCTGCAGCCAATGCTTCAGAGGGTTAAAGAGGTGAGCACCATCTCCCAGTCTGGGCTAGCTGGGGCTGGCCTGCCTTGTGCTGATGAATGCTGTGCCCTTGTGTGCTGTGAACAGTGTCAGCAAGGACAGAGCCTTCCCAGGTAGTCCTCTTTTCAGGCAGGCTGTTACAGAGGAAGGTACAGCCTGAGCTAGATGGGCAAGAGATCCCTGATGGCCTTCATACATGCTCCTGCCGATGTGGCAGGGCAGGAGGTGCTGAGTGACGGGAGCTTCCCAGCACGGAGGAGCTGCCAGTGAGTGCAGGGATGTCCTTTTGTTGGCTCACTTGGGAAAGGTTTGTCATGTGTCTGGAAGAGTGAAAACGAGACAGGAATATTAGCAACTGTCACCCTGATTGCACTGCTGACTTGTATCCATCTCTGGCTTACAGTGGAAGAAGGTGAAATTTCAGAGCCGATGACTTAAAAGATTCTGCTTCTTAGTCATGCTCAATAAATCCTCCATCTTGGAAGCCCATAAATATTTACTTTACTAATTCTGTGTAAGTCAAACTACAGCAGCATGGTGTTCCTAAGCAGCAAGGACCTCACTGGTTTCCTCAGGGAAGGATCTGAGTTGCAAAAGCTTGGCTGCCGACTCCAGCCTTATTTAGTGAGCAGATTTCAAGTCAGCGTGTTGCAGACCTACTTCATACGTTCCCGATGTGGGTCCTGGTTTGGATTTCAGTCTTGCCCTACCCAGTCCTAGTGCTGGCTGGTAGGAGCAGTAGCTGGAGCATTGGGCTCAGGCACTGCCAGCATACTCCCTGTGCAGCTGTCACAGCACTAAGGGGATATCCATGAGCAATAGGCTCTTGCTTCCATGCTGGCCAGCCAGGCCACAGCAGGAGGAGCTACTTCAAGGCATGAAATGGAGGCTTGGTATGAACATTGTGGAGGCTGGTAGGTGCCAGATAACAAGATGATGTTTCTGGAATTGCCAGCTCTCTGTTTCATCATAGATTTCAGCTATCACAAGGCTGTCTCTAATGCCCTGTCTCATGAAGAAAACTTGTTATAATCTCAAGTTCCATTTACTAAAAGGATTGCAAAGTAAAACTGTAACTATCTATACCCCTTAAGGCCAGTAAAGTATCCCTTTAATATTACAATATATTTATTTTTTTCATTTTGTGCTACGATTCTTAATTATGGAGCTTTGATTCATAACACTTATTAGGGAGATGTTTTTTTTAGTGGGTTGATTGTTTCTGGGCTGATGGCAATGAGTTAATTCAAGGATGGCTGAGCAGGAAGCATGCTGTCAATAGATAGCAAAAATGAGCACAAAACCTTAGGGACAGTGATTCACGTCCTGTGACTTGGGCAGAAAATAAAGAGCCGTTTCTTAGCAGCACTTCTGGGTATCAGGGTCCCACGCTTCATTCCCCATTTCCATGGTGCACACTTGGCTAATACCCACCATCTCCTTGTTTGGATGTTGTGGACATCCATCACTTGCCCAGCTGTCAGAACTATACTGGAGAAGCCAAACAAAAATTTGGATGTTACATGTGCAGCTTTGTGTTTTTTATGATCTCTGGCAGTTTTTCCAGACCCTCAAGAATAACCTGACTGTTTTTCCCCCTTTCTCTATCTCCTTCAGGATTATACCCGAGTGGTGAGTCCAATCATTGATGTTATCAGCCTGGATAATTTTGCCTACCTGGCAGCATCAGCAGATCTGCGGGGAGGTGGGTATAACGAACGGCTTGTGTAAGCTTGGCCTGAGGGATGGTGCATGAAAAATAATTGTTGTTCTCTTTAGCTTTACAAGAAAATAGTGAGGCTCTTTCCTGATGGGTTCTCTGTCCTCCTTTTCCTGCAACTTGCTAAATCAGATCTTTTGCAGAGTTGAATTAAAGCCTAAATACTGTTTTTTTTTTTTTTTTTCGTTTTTTTTTTTTTTCTTTTTTTCTTTTCTTGAGCTTACATCAGTGTCATTGTGTCTTGCAGTATCAGGGCTTAGTTAACTGGTTACATATATCACCATATCCTCTGGCCACTTTACCTCCTACCAGCAAGTGAACAGCAGGATTTTTAGGCTGTGGCACTCAGACTGAGCAGCCAGCCATGAAACACACTCCTTCTGTGCTCTGTTTTTATGTTCATAAACCATGGAGGTGACTCTTTACAGGTTCCACTAAGGGAAGGAGTGTAATACGAAAGAAGATCGGTGAAAGCCACCCCTACAAACTCTTCACTCTTCTTGTGCTACTTGTGGTCCTTTTAGCATCTTGTGCTGTTTCTGCATGATGCAATTTGCTCCCTGGGAGAGAGCCACTAGAATAAGGAATGGAAAATTAAACTCTATATTAGCACAAGTGTCCAGGCTTTGTTCCTATGTGGCTAACCTTAACAGTGGTATGGTGCTACTGACTGCTGTGCTCAGCTCTCCACCACAGGCCAACTGTAAGCAAATGGTAGGCTCAGAGGGGAAAATGGTTAAAATGCTCTACAACCCTTTGTTTCCACAGTGCGTCACATCCAACCCCACAAAGTGCTTTGATTAAAGCCTCATAACTCTGGTACTCAGGGAAGTGTAAAACAAACTGGCCAAAATGCAGCAGCACTAATTAGTACATCTCACACTGACAACACTCTCCTGAAAATGTAGAGTGGAACTGAGCAGAGACCTGTACTGCTAAGGGATGAGGACGCCAAGACAGTAAATTGTCAACTTCTTAGCTGCATTAAGATAGACTCTTACTATTTTGGGTAGACAGAAAAGGGAGGTCAGGGAAGGAAAGTAGGGTAGCTTGTGATGTAAGGACAGAGGCTATTGCTAAAGCTAGTAGAAAATCAAGAACAAAACCTATCTGGTATGTTTCTTTTTTTCACAGGGTTTGACTGGAGCCTTCACTTTAAGTGGGAGCAGATTCCTATAGAGCAGAAGATGTCCCGAACAGACCCAACTCAGTCTATAAGGTATCTGTCTGTGTGCAATCCTCTAAATGCCTTCATAAGCCTTCACCTTTATGGCAAGCCTTCCCTTTAAGGGGATTGCCTTGCTGAGGACAAGATACCAGAGTGTTCACTCAATAATGACAAAATCCCAGAATCATAGAATATCCTGAGTTGAAGGGACCCACAAAGATCATCAAGTCCAACTCCTGGCTCCCCATAGGACCAACCAAAAATCAGACCATGTATCAGAGAGCATTGTCTAAATGCTTCTTGCACTCTGGCATGCTTGCTGCTGTGACCACTTCCCTGGGCAGCCTGGTCCAGTGGCTGACCACCCTCTTGGTGAAGAACCTTTTCCTAAAATTCAGTCTGAACCTCCCTTGATGCAGCTCCATGCCATTCCCTCATCCTGCCCTCTAAAAATCATGTTAGTTCTGAAGAAATCTTGCAATGTATTGGTGCACTAATCCTGAGAGTATTATTCCATGAATATCATAAGAATAGTAATTATATACTGTCATAGGCTTGTAGTCTTGCCATCTCTGCAAGCCACCTCTTCTTGTTCTATATGTTTGTTTTTGTGATCTCCCTCACTCAACACTCTAAATGCCTCAGAAATCATTTTAATCATTTTTTTTTAATTACCTCTGTCTTCCAGGTGGAATTAAGGAATTAAAGAATGAAGTAGCTAAACAGTCACCTTGGGAAGTGTAAAGCAGACCTGGGAATTGAATCTCACCTAGTAATTTGAGCACAGAATTAACCTCCTCTCCTAAATAAGTGTGTCCATGGACAAAACAGATTGTGTTGGCTGGAGCAGTTATTGCCAGCCTTGCTGCTGTGTACAGGGTTCTGAGGAATGTAGAGTGTGACAAATCCTGATATAAAAAGTCAGTGTTTGTCTGTATAGGTAGACAGCTCCCTGTTTGTAGCATAAAAGTATCATTCAATTCCTTTGCATAATTTGTGAGCCTCTGTTTTGCACTCAGGAAGCAGCCCGTTTACCGGCAGCAGAGCAGTACATGCAGCAAAGCCCCTCACACCATGTCTAGCTGCTGAACACAGTTATCAGACAATACTCTTGTCATTCCTTCATACTGCACGCATTTGTGGAAGTACAAAAGACAGCATTTTTCAAGTAGTGCTTGCAGCACCACCTGAAAAAGGAGGAGGATCTAGTGAGGGGCATCTCAGAAGACTCCTGTTCATGCCTCAGCTCTGCTATTTTCTTGTTTTGAAGAGATAGGATTTGTTGGGTCTGAACAAATTGTCTCTTCCCTAAAATGTAGATGGTGATGATGGTGGTGTTGCATGTACTTGTGATAATTTAGTATGGGCTTGTGTTTTCTTTTCCAGAACCCCTGTCATAGCAGGAGGCATCTTTGTGATTGACAAGTCCTGGTTTAACCACCTGGGAAAATACGACACTCAAATGGACATATGGGGAGGAGAGAATTTTGGTAAGCTTAGGGTGTTTCGGGTGAATGACACTAAAGAACCACTTCCCAGTATTTGTTCACCTACCTGAACTCTTCTTGCAAGGGACTGATCTGCATGTTGATGTAAGGCTATGGACATGGTGAGGCAAACCCCATGTTGGTCAAAATTGTACCTGTTATCTTTGTGCAGAGTAAATGGAGGCTCTTTGAGGTCAGGGCTATCACTGTCTTACATGCATATGCACTATTGTATTCTTATTATTGTATACTCTGGTACAAATAAGTGAAAAACCAAAAAAGTCCTGATATTTAAATTGTTGCTTGTTTTTGGAGAATACTCCTCTGGTCCTCCTTCACATGACAGTCTGTGTCAGCCCAACTCTGCAAGGGACAGTCACTCTGACATTCTCTTCCTATAACTGTCCTTCCTTCCTAGAGAAGTCTGAATTACTCTCCCAGCTTCATAACTCTGAAGGATGATTTTCCTAATAAAATAAGCCTCTTTGTAAGTGGAATTTGTGTATAAATACACTCAGAATTAAAACATTTTGAAGCAAAGTAGAGCATCATAAACATCTGAGCTATTCACATGCCCAGAATAGACTGTCCATTTAAGTGCAGTTACCTCAGAATGTGGTGCTGAAACCCATCTTTTTGTACCTAATGGTGGCACAGCTATTTCAGGGATCTCTCTTCTCTGCCCCTCTGAAAGGATGCTGCACTGTCACTGGGGATTAGTGACAAAAGGAAGAATGACATTGAAAAGACATTCAGGGAGACCTCAAGTATTTGGGGCATTCATTTAGAAATGACGTAGGTGGAGCAGACGTGACAAAAGTTTTCCTCTGTTCTTCAGTCAAATTGATTTTTCTCTTGCTTACACTGGCAAAAAACATATTCTGTTTCTACAGCTTCCATAAATATCACAGATTTGTAAATAAATCTCTTTAAAGAAGAATTTATATGGTGTTTCCTAGCACCTGAAGGGCCAATTAGGAAGAATGAAATAGAAGAAACTTTTGTTTCTCTGAACACAGCTGGGAGAGGTGCCATTTTCTGAAATGCTGTCTGAAACCAATAAATGATATTTTTTGTCTGGTAACAGAATATCAAGTACCAATTTTTAAAAACAAAATACAAATAATGAATGCTTATGCTCTCAGTTTGCTGAGGTCTTGCTTCAATTTTGTGATATTCATGATATTAAAAAGAGGTGTTCAACTAGCAGTGCCAGTAATGTCTGCTAAGTGTTGTAGGCAGATATAAATAACAGGGAGCATTTACCTAGGCATGAGGATGCCTTTTCCTGTGTCCCTCAGACTCCTCTGCACAGCCAAACTCAGCTCCTTGCTGTCACTAGCCCTGCTCCAGCTGCAGTCAGCCATTTAGCCATCATGCCAGCCTCTCAGCTGCAGCTGTGTAAACCCCAAAGATAGTGAAAGAATATTTATTTAGGCTTTTCATTGTCTGCTGCTGCCTGCCTGGGAATCCTAGCATGGTTGTTTGGTGCGTATGTCGGTAGCTGATGCTAAGCAGAGCTCTCTGCCACAAGTGGCAGTAAATTACCTGCACACCCACAGCCCTTCGTGCCTATACAGATGATAAAAACCTCCACAGACTTGCTTCACTCTCCTCCTTCAAACTGCTCTTGTACAGCCTGACAGTGGCTGGGCCAGGCTGTGTGGGACTGGGCGAGGTGTGCAGGGCTTGCCAGTTCTGCCTTGTGCAGTTCCTTGTATATTTGTCTCCCATCACTTGCCTCTTACCCTGCACCTTGACTCTTCTCTTCAGAAGTCAAGGCTAAATGCACAATGCTCTGTATAACGGGGCCTGTCCCTGAGATGCATTGCCACAGCACCAGTGTGATGATAGCAATGGGAAAATATTTTAAAAACAAGACAACTTTTCTTCTCTAAAGCTAACATTTGTTCAGCTCGTTGGCATAGCATGAAGCAATGATTCAATCAATGGCTTCTACATTCAGCCTGTTGCTGTTGCATAGCAGAAGGGTAGAAACCAACCTGTATTTGACAACAAAAAGTATTCATTTTCCTTGAAAAAGTATTTAAAGTGGTGAATTTATACTCTGAAAAAAATGTTTTCCATACTTAATTGAAAATTAAATTCTCTGTTCAAGGAAAAACGTTGATAATATTCTGAAACACTTTTTACTGCAAGTCACAATTTTGAGTGGAAAGGAACTGGTTGGATAAGGTCACCATTTGTGGGTGAGCTGAGAGAGTAGCTCTGACTAATCTGTGTGGGTGAGAATGGCCACAAAGGCCATTTTTAGGTGTTTTTTTTTAAAAAAAACAAACAAACAAACTACTTTTCCACAAGAAAACAGAATAAGAGAATGTATTTTAAGGAGCTGGACAAGCCCTGTGCACACAGCAGGTAAACAGGAGTGTTCTGGTAGTGATTACCAGCTGCCAGAGTATTCTTCCAGCTGGATGTGAGCTGGTTAAAAACTTTTTTTTCAATTGCATGGAGAAAAGCCACAGTGATTAAATCATTTAAAATGTATATGGACTAGGCCAGGTTCTGGAAAGCATATAGCAAAAAAATCTCATATGCTTTTCATCAAAGGATGCATGGAAGACCTTAATAAGTTATGCTTGATCTCCATTTTCCTTTCTGTGCCAAAACCTGCATCCTTTCATCCCTTTTCTAAAGAATTCTGTCATCTGCAAACCTGGTCATGCAAAGTCTGTCTGTGTGCCTAAGATATGAATATGGCATGAGGATTCCTCTCTTGAGAAATGGACATTGCTTTAAGTTAAACCTACTAGATTGAGAATTTTGTTTCTGTTATAGGCCAGAGCAAATCAGAACCTCATTTCAGGAGAGCAAATGCCAGCTGGACACAACACCAGACAGAAACTCATGTCTTGACCCTTTTATTTTTATTTTTTTATTTTTTTATTGGAGCCCTTCTTTTATTTGAAGCTGAAACTCCCTGTTGAAAAGAGACTAAAAACAATAAGCTGTAGGAAAGGGTCAGGGAGAGACCAGAGTTAGTAAGAAATGCCACAAAATGCAGTCCACTTATTTAGTAGCTAGATTAAATACCTCTTCCCACTATTCACCCACCCAACCAAGTGAGAAACACACTACACAGTTTAAACAACCTTTCCCAGGAGCTGGAGAGGAAAGCTATGGAGAAAGATGAAGAGCAAAAGGATGTTAGTGTGTGTGCATGCTTTAAAACAGCCATTAGAGCTGGATGCATCATTTCTTTTTTAATTTCTGAACATCAGAGCTCCATAATTCGGGCATTACTGGAGGGAGATCCCAAGTGAGTAATTTTTTTGAAGTAATCAGTCTACACAATCTGAAGCCCTTTTGTAAGGACTTGATCAGAAATCCCAACCAACTACCCAGCTAATTTTCCTTTTCCCTCTTACTTCTTCTCTTCTCACCGCCACATGAAACACAAGCAGAAAACCCCTCTGGTGTGGCAGTGATTAAACCTGTGAGGACAGACCCATAAGCCTGAGCGAGGTCATATCTCTTCTGTGATGCAAATAAGTGCCTGCACATCAAAGCCCCATGTTCTTCTAATCCTTTAAGAAAATGTTGAATTTAGCTTCAGGACCAGCTGAATTTCTTCAGGAAACAGGGCTCTCTCCATATATTTGTAATCACGCTATTAGGCTGATTTCTGCTCCCTGTAGCTCCCCCAGCAGGGGCAACAGGTGACAAACTGCAAACCAGTCATCCTCTTTCTATTTTATTTTTTTGACATAGCCAAGCAGAACAAGAGCGATGAAGCACCTTAAGGTGTATAACAGGTTGATGCAGGATATACTGCCATTCCTGGAGGCCTGGGAGAGGCCAGCAGCAAAAGAAGAGGGGCTCCTTGGCTTGTGGTACTCGCTCTGCAGGGAGTGAGTGTTCTGGGCCCCAGGTTAGGGAAATGTGTTTGCCTGTAAATATACCAATCTCCTCAGCTGTGCTATTATCACACTGCATGATGTAGAGGGGACAACTGCAGATCATGTCCAAGCAGTGTTGGAGGTATTCTGCTTTCAGGTGGTACCTCAGGTGATGTAGCTGGAGGTATGGGGGAGAGGACTTGGCCCTAAGCATTGCCTCGCTTCCTATGCCCTCATATTGTTTTCTTCTTTCTCCTTTGTCTCCCAGATCCCTTCTCTTCCTCACATGATTTGCTTTACACAGTGAATTCTTTTTTTCCTTCCATCTGTGTGCTGGGTGGGAGAGTTAGAGAAGTCCAAAACAAGATGGGCGTGGGGGTGATCTCAGCCACTAGGATCTGCTTAAATGGAAAGTTATCTCAGGATATACCAGAGAGGAACAGGACTGGAGAAGGTTAAGGCAGTCTCTGAGCCATGGGGGTTGCCTCCATTTTAATGAAGGAATGAATTTGTTTTTCATTCTCGCCCTGGCATCACTTTTTCTGTTTTTGCTGTTGCTGGAAACACATCTAGAGCAGAGGGGCAAGGATTTCAGGCACATTGCTGAGGTTGCTCTTCTTGGAAATGCTGATGGCCTGGCTGCATCTGTGTAACTCTTGGGGTTTTCTTCCAGAGCTCTCTTTCCGAGTGTGGATGTGTGGTGGCAGCTTGGAGATTGTGCCCTGCAGTCGAGTGGGACACGTGTTCAGGAAGCGCCATCCCTATGACTTCCCCGAGGGCAATGCGCTGACGTACATCAAGTAGGTGCTCAGGAGTTCCTGGTAACAGACAGATCACCTTGATGTTGAGCATGTCTAAATAAGCCTGAATTCTTTGTTGTTTTTCTGCCTGGTGACAGAGAACAGCTTGCGGTTTAGCATCTGTTCTCAAGGGTAGGATGGGTTGCTGCTGTCTACGCACAAAACCTGTTCCCTTCTCTGTTTGTGTTCCTGCAGCTTGTTTTTCCTCGCTTTGCAGTGGAGGTGGGGAGCAGTGCCCCAGGGAGAGACCGTGACCATTTGTGGATGCTGCCCTAAGACATGTGCTAGACACAAAGCTAGTCCTGCTTTCTGTGGGAGGGTTGGACTAGGTGGTACCCAGGGATGCTTTCTGAGCTGATTTATTCCATAGTATTATTCTAACGTGGGGAAAGGGAGCAGGGTGATATCAACAGTTGGTCCAGTTACCTCTGCAGAGGGAGCATATTTGAAAGAAATCATGCTGAATTGGCTGATTATTTTTTTCTTTTTAACTCCTGAACTGTAGCATCCATGCAAGACTTTGTAGAGTTAATACATTCAGTCTAAATCTGACCATACTGCTCACTTTGTTTCATGTTTGGTACTGTTCCCCACTCCCTCCGGGCAGGCTGGCAACCCTGTGCTTGTTCACAAGGAGAACAGGTTCTACAGTAGCACTCAGCAAACATTTCCTTGTCCCCATGCAGGAACACTAAGCGCACGGCAGAGGTGTGGATGGACGAATACAAGCAGTACTACTACGAAGCCCGGCCGTCAGCCATTGGCAAGTCGTTTGGGAGGTAAGCTGCTCCACGAGCACAGGAGGAGAGCTCTGGTAAGCTGCTTGCTAGCAAGAAATAGTTATGGGATCTTCTCCGGGACTTAGTGTGGGAAAGAGAAACAGAGGTGTTCTGAATGGCTGGCTTGCCAGGAGGGTTGGAACTCAAGTGTCTGGCTAATGAGGTTTGCTTCTAATTCACTTTATTTTTCCCTCAGTAACCCTGCATAAATCATTTGTTAATGGAAGGCCAAAGGGATCTATAATGAAATTAAAATGCTAGACTTTTTAAGTGGATAAGAATATTTTCTAATACAGCATGCAGCTGCTCTGGAAATGGGAGCTATGCAGTTACTAGAGCTTGATCCAGAGCTCCTGTGCAGATGCAGAACTGAGGGCCAAGCACAGCTAGCTGGCACATGGGGGAGGTTGCTACCTGGTGCACTCCTCTTTGCTGATGAGTGTTTTGCCTGGTTTATAGGTCAGGAAAGAGCACGGCCAATAGTGAGACGTTATACTCCTCTTCTTTCCCAAAAGAACAAATAATTATGTTTTTTAAAGTCTGCAATCCAGCCTACAGCTGCTGCCATGTCCCCTTACCTCTAGCACACACATATCTGAGCATAAACATTTTCTAGGCCTTTTCAGGAGCTGATAGTTGTGCAAGTTTTGTGGTATGCTGCTACAAGGGTAAAAAAGCTAGGCTGAAAAGCTTTCTTGGTCCTACAGTAGCCTTACTGTGCTGTATCATTTAGCACTGTAGAATCTGGGCTCTGGCATCTTTCTGAACTGAAGGAAATGCAAGAATTGCTCTCCAAAGGCATTTGTTTCTTCCTTTTCTATTTCCCCCCTGTTGCCTCTCCTTTCTTCTTCACCTCAGGTCACTGGTAGTGCTCTGAACCCAGCAACTAGGTGGGAGAACAAGTGAGGGGAGAAAATTCATATAGTCTCCCTCAAACCTCTTGATTGCTCTCCATTGCTCCCCTTCCTCCGGTTCACTATCTTATCTACAACAACCTGCCTGTGTTTCCAGTGTTGCAGAACGAGTGGAGCAGCGCCGCAAGCTGAACTGTAAATCCTTCCAGTGGTATCTGGAGAACGTCTATCCCGAGCTCAAGTGAGTCAGTTCTCAGCTTGTAAAAATCTCTGATCAGGGAGATGGGTCCCAATGAGAAGCTGAGCTGCGGCAGCAGCAAGCAAAAAAAACCAAACAAGCAGGCTTATGCTGGGAAAAGGTTTTCCTCTGGTCCTCTGGTGAGAAAGCTTCAGTGATTTCCTGGCTTGTACCATTACAACTCTGAGAAAGGTTTGTTGCTTCTGCCTCTGGGAGCCCTCTGTTCTGCCCCGTACAGCTGTTTCAGGCTTGGTCTCTGCCTGTTGGATGTTATTCCTGGAGGTAGCTGGGCAAAGTAGAGCTAGGCTGCCTCAGTGCAGAGGTGCAGGTGTTTCAGAGAAAATCCTGGTGAATGCCAAACCCAGCTTGTCTGTGTCTTCCACTGCCCTGGGTCAGGCTGTGGTAGTGTTGTAGCACTGCTCTGCTGGGAGGTAGCATGGACAACTCCAGAGTTGTGTTGTTAGCACTTGCTAGTCAACACACCTTCACATCCCAGTCAGCAAAGGCTGTAACTAACATGCATTGAGACTAAAACATCTAGTTGTAGTCTGGCTTTGACGGATCTTTCCTGTATTGCTACCAAAGAGGCAGTGAATACTGCCACTGCGGGGAAGAGTGTGGAAAAGGTGGAGGCAGATGCAAGATAGGTGTGGATACGGCTTTTTACTGGCAATGATCTCTTTCAGAGGAGGCATCACACTGAACTACTTTCTGAAGAGCCTTCTGAAACAAGGGTACTGGTCCTCTGATCAGGTTTTCCCTTGACTTTTGCCTGCTCCAGACATTTTCAGCATATAGTGTGATATCTTGCATTTTCTGTCAAATACAGGGTGCTGTGTTTCATACAGGGGCCAGTTATGCTCTTATAAATCTGTAAAAGCGCTTTGGACTTTTGTGTGTATGAAGTGCCTTACAATTGTTGTTTTGTTCCAAGGGTTCCTGAAAAGGAGTTAATTCCAGGGATAATTAGACAAGGAGGAAATTGCCTGGAGTCTTGGGCACAGGATACCACTGGAAATATGTTGGCTGGCATGGGAAACTGTAAAGGGACAGTGAACAATCCACCTGTCACTCAGGTAAGGCGGGCTTCAGCTTGATGCTTTGCTCCTGCCTCTGCCCTTTTTATTACCAGTGGCCCTGGTGGGTTTGTACGGAGATGAATGAAGGAAAAATTTGGCCCTGTTAATGGTATTAGCAGTAAGAAGGAAAAGAAGCAGTGCCCATCTCAGAGCTCCGTTGGCTTAACAGATGCAACAGTCAGGCACAGGGTAGGAAGGATTTCGTCACTTGGAAGCAACAGGTAACACCTGAATGCTCAGAAGTGTGACTAGTCTCTGCAGTAAACTCATGACCAGGGTTTGAATCCTGTGGCTATCACCGCTTGGGCCATCACTTGGGTGTGCTCCAGCCCGTGTGGCTATGACTTTTCCATGAGAACCAGTCCAGGGGTGTACCTGGCTGGTACCCAGGCATGCAGGGTAAGAGAGTTCCTCAGGGTCAGAAATGTTCCTTGCTCCACCACTTCAGCTGTAGCTGTGGATGGCTTGAATTGTGCTGTGTTACAGATGTGTTTCAGTATAATGCCCAAGTACAGTTTAAGTAGCCAAGACCTCAGCTGCAGTAACTGGGTGCAGCTTCTCTAACTGCAGTGGAGATGTGCTGGTTTGTACCAGCCGAGGATGTGCACTCCATCTCTTCTTTTGGTAGTCAAAGCAGCAGAGAAGCAGCTTGAGAAAGTTAAGGGTTGCTGCAGGATATTTTATGCCAGAAAATACATAATCACATCTGTTAACTCTTGGAAACCAGTTTTCAGACAGCTTTCGACATGCCATTAAATCTGACTCATTGCTTCTTGTCATTACCATTTAAAGTGTCTGAAACTTACCGTTTTGTGTTTCTTCCTTGGGGAAAGTAATAATAATTGATTGGGTTAATAGTTGCATGGGTCAGGCATCCATCTAGTGAGAGGAAGGAAAAATGAAGTAGTTTGTGCTTTATGTGTATTGGTGAAATTTATTAACCCATGGATATGTTTGCATGTGTTTTGCTTCATTTGACAGCCTGTAGTCCTGGTTACCTGTTGCAGAACACGTTGGTTATGTAAAATATGCAGAGGCAGTTGCACATCTTGTAAATCGGGGTTGGTAGCCTCCCTGCTTTGTAGGCCAGACTGTGAATCTGCAGAGTAAGGAGTTGCAAGGGATCCAAGGTTAATCAGGCAGCTCAGAAGGTCAGGGGAGTCAGCTGCAGCTTTTGCAATAGTCATGATGCACCAAGCCTGAGCATAAACTTCTGATCAAGTGAAGACTGCTTCCATAATTTTCCCAGGGAGTCATTGAAGAAAATATCCAAGTTTTTGAAATGTACGCTGGTAAAAACTTTCTCCCTCATCTTGTCAGCATTATGATCATAACAGAACCTTTCTTTTTCTTTCTTATGCCAAAGGAGTGGGTATTCAGTGACCCTCTAATTAGACAACAAGGCAAGTGTCTTTCCATTACCTCCTTCTCTACTGGCTCTCAAATCGCACTGGAAGCCTGCAATCAAAAAGATGGCAGACAGGTAACTGTGCACCTTTATTAATCCCTTTGTTGTCACATACAGGTGTTCGTACATCAGTGCAGCTTATGGGAATGAACACAGTACTATCAAAGTGTGTAAAAGTCCCTTCCACCTCCACATCTCCCTCTCTGGTGCATTTCATAAGCACAGATGTACGAGATTGCCTATGACCAGAGAGAGAGGGTGGGGGTATATGCTCTGCCTGGGTCCTTGGCATTGTAGTTAGCTCCAGCCCAGTCACACCACCGTGTCACTCCATGGAAACACTGATGTTCAGCAAGGTTGGTTCACGGATGAAGAACAGCATCAGTGAGGAGTAGGTAAGCAGCAAATACTTTGAGATACCTGAGAGAAGGGCAATGTATGCTATCATTTGTTTGCTTATTTAAGAGAATAGTTCAGTTGGAAGGGACCGTCAAAGATCTAGTCCAACTGTCTGACCACTTTAGGGCTAACGAAAAGTTAAAATGCATTATTGAGAAGCTAAAAGTTAAAACACAATAAATTATTGAAGACCTTATCCAAATGCCTCTTGAACACTGATAGGCATGGGCACCAACCAGCTTGCTAGGAAGCCTATTCCAGTGATTGACCACCCTCACAGTAAAAGCATTTTTCCTAATTTAGAAGTGAGAACTGTGTTCTTTGTGCTGTCTTTGGACATGTTAACAGGCCTTTAAAACTGAGTGTGCGCAACTCATTTGAGAAATATTGACTGGCATAAAGCACCATATGTTCTGTCCAAACTACTCCCTGAGGAGAAATACACAGCAGCAGTATTGGCTTTGCAATGCTCCTGACAAAATGCAGCTCTGGGACTGTCATGCAGTTTCCAAGACGCGTGTCCCTGATCTGTCAGGACACCTAAGTCATTTTGCCTTGCAATACAAGGTGTGAGATAGTGTCTGAGATGGCTGCAGTGCTCCTGCAGATACATTATGTGTTTTGTTTTGTTTTGTTTTTTTATCAGAACTGGTCAAAACATAACATGTGACAACACAGCAGTGGCAGACAGTGAATGCACAGGACTTACTTCATCCCTAGCTCCCGTGCTTCCCTCTATACCAAGAGAGAACAATTTTCCTGTCATCTAGAGCTATACTGGCTCTGTTGTGTTTTCCTTTCATCTATTGTTTTGGTAGCCCAAAGACAGGAGGTGGCTCAGCTTGCTACCAGTCCTCAGCATCATCCTTTTTTGTCAGTACTTTTTAATGCCATATGAATTTCTGAATTAGGTTCTTCCTGAAAGAAAGCACTGAATTCCAGTCTTGCCCATGTGTAGAATGCCTGTGTAGACTTTCCTCTGGAGGTTTGGTTAATGCAGAAATGTCTTGAAGAGTTGTCACCATGAATACGTTGGGAAAACTCTTAGTGCAGCTTAGCATTGCAAAGATATCCCAGGTGGGCTGTGCTCGCCTGCTCCTTTTTCTTGTTGGTAATCACTCAGCCTCTTGCTGTGTAATTAGGTCACTTAGCTTCCCCTTAGGTGCCTTGCAGCATTTTCCTCCCTGGCAGCAGAGAGGACTCTAGCAGCTGCCAAAATCAGTTCTTTCCCCACCTCCTGTATCATGGAAGGACAAGGGTCCCCTGGAGGGGGGTGGAGTACAGGCTCTATTAGCCAGAAGAGAGATTAATCCACACTAACACATGCAGGTTCATTCTGCTACTGGAGTAGGATTTATTGAGCCTTGATGTGCTGATTGTATACAGGCTCATTATAAAGACATGCATATACACTTAAGGATGTGAGCTGTTGTTTTCCATTACCTTGTGTGAACAAACTGCACTTAGATCAAGGACTTGAGCTAACAGATGATTTGGCCAACTGACGGTGAGCAGGGATTTTGTTGAAGCATTTCAAAAAACTAGAGACTGATCTGAATCTCAGCTGCCATTCCAAACCCCCTTGTGGTGGTGGGGATGAGGTAGCAGAACTGCATTTGAATTTTTAATCTAATTTGGGTTGAAATGCTCTGAAATTTTGGGGTTGCTATGAAGCCCCAAACTGCTATTTCAGATTTCTGCTTAGAAAGCCAGTTCCACATGCAGTGCTCAAGTTTGTTGTGTTCTTGGGGAATGTTGTTATGGTATCTTCCTTCCATAAACACATTGTGTTTTAATTAGTTGGAAGTCAGTTGTCTTTGCGAACTGGCCCATTCTCTTTCCTCTGCCTCACTTCTAGAAGGACCACATACATCTGATGCGACGTGTTGTCTGTTCACTTTGGGAACTGACTCTTTCTTTGCCAAATCCTATCTGAAGTGAGAAGTGAACCTAACAGCTTATATGGGGTCATCTGGGTTAGCAAGGCAGGATTCTGGCAACAAAGAGACAAGAAAGAGACGGAGTCTTGTTCTTCATAAGCAGGCAGCTTGCAAATCCCCCTGCCTAGGATGTTACCCCAGCCCAGCTCCCACTACTTACAAAGGTGAATTTCAAGGTGTGGAAACTTTAACATATTCCTTCAGTTTGCCCTACAGGATGCCTCTCTCCCCGTGGGTGTGAGGTGTTGGGAGGGATTGCTGCCTTTTCAAACTACACGTGGGTGTAGCCACTCCTCAGTTCCAGCAGGCTTCTCAGAAAGCCAAAGGGGCTGAGTGGGAATGGAGGAAGGGAATTGAACTACCTCAGAGAAGTGGAAGTGGCAAGCAAGAGCCTTGAGAGGAAGAGGGCAAGCCTGGCAATGTGCAACATGTGTTATCCTGCGAGGAGATGGTGGCATAAAGTCCAGATCTGACCATCTCTAGTGTCATTGTCATCAGAGGTCTGTGGTGGAAGGCATTTGGACTTTCCTGGATCTAGACTTTGTGTCTATGGCTGAGTGATTTCAAAAGCACAAAAAAGTGATGGGTTCATTGTTTGGTGTCAGCAGAGCAGATTAGTTCACAACAGCACCATATAGCTGCTAAAGCTGCTTTCTGCTTTCCAACATGCTGAATCTGTGCTCACGCTACACAGCTGTTGTGTGTTAAGCCTGTCCACAGGGAAGAGAATTTTGTTGTTGTTTTTGACTGCAAACAACAGTCTCATGTCCATCTGACGTGTATGTAATACTCTAGCAGAGGCTTTAAAGTCTTATGAGCAGTATATGTAGGGTATTACCTCAAAATAAGTCTGGAACCTTGCAAGCAGGATACTAGACAATGCTCCGAATGTAGATGACTTTTGACTCTGTCAGACTTCTCCCTTGGGCTGAAAGAAACCAGGAACAAAACCTATTTGGCACCACGATCCTTGTTGATCATTCAGCAGCAACAGCCAGCACTGCTAGCACAAGACCAGCCAAGAGCTATTGTGCATAATCAGAACTAGATTTCAAAGCAGATGGATGTCATCCATAATGTTATTTGGAGAATAGCATTTTACTTGAATGCACAATAAATTCTTGCCTTTAGCTTTTGTTTTGGCTCTGACTGATGGTGGGAGTGGCATTTTAATTCGTATTATAGCGAGGACAAATAGGAGGCAAAGTGAGAGTCAGACACTAAAACAAGAGAATGAAAATGAGAAACATTGGCACAGTATCTCCCAAAAGAACAAGAAGCATGCTGAGAAACCTTATTAAATGGCCATATTTCATTAAAATGTGCTCAAGGAACGTGACCCCAGCCTGAAAATGAGGACATCAAGCTTTCGTGGGAGACAAACAGTATTTGAAGTCCTATGTGTCTTTGGACACGATTGGGAGATTTTCCCACCTTACTTCTCAGTGTCTTGTATTACATGAAATGCAGACAAATGCAACTTTGCACAGACTTTCAGAAAAGAGGAGTGAAGACCTGTGTGTTCTGGAAGCACTTGACTCAGCATCTTCCTGATAGTAAGCGGGTAAAATGCTCCTTGCAATATGCCAGAGCTTGAAAGCAATTTTCAGGAGACAAGAGTCGCTCTCAGTTCTGATTCTTCGTTTTACAAATTTAAAACTAAAATTTAAAATTTAAGAGTTCAAAGGGGGACAGTACTTGCCAGATGCTGACATGAGCTTTTCTATCACACTCTCTCTGCTCATATGTTTAAAAATGAGGGTTTGTCATCTTCAGCACCAGCTTTGGGTTGCCCATGGCTCTGCAAATACATTCAATTACAACTTGCAGCATCCTTGTCTATTCCAGTTATCAGTTCTCCATACATCTCTGTCTGAGGCGTCTCTGTCCTAATCAGCAACATCTGCTCTTCCCAGCTGCGTTTCCTAATCTTGGCCAGCTCCACCACATTTCCAGGGTTACAAGGCTATTGTCTGGAATTTGAAATAAACCCTGGACTGATCGGATTGCTGTGGGTTAAAAGAAGGCTTTTGATTATCCTGAGAAATTACAGTACTGTAAACACTTTCAGCTCTTGTATATATTGTGCTGTTTCTTACTGACTGGTTAGATGAGAACTAGCTGTTTCAGACTTTTCTCTTAGTAATTTCACATGGAGTGCTTCTACCCAACCACCTCAAGGTACTTTGCAGTGATAGATAATAAAGATGGAGAGAGAGCTTTACTAAAAAGTGGGGAAAATTTTGATTGACATTTGGGGAAGAGGTTCAAGCAGAGAGTGGGATAGTATTTCAAAGAAAATATTGCTTCTTTTTTCCATCTCCACTTCATACCTGCTGCGACCAGTAAACTGTATTAGCTACATTTGCACTAAGGAAAATTTTCAAGTCAAAATTTTTCACACTGTGGCAATGCTTAAATCTTCAAAAAGCTGCCCTTGGCCCAAGTACAGGCTGATCAAAACTGTCTATGGGTAAGAAAGAAGGCTCCCTGTAAAGTTTGGCTCTATGCAGGAATTATCTGATCTGTTAGTACTTTTTTAATTCTTCTAAAGATGGCAATCACTGCTGCAAATTACAACTTAGCTGTCCAGGTTCCCCTTGTGGTCTTTGGAGGAAGCTGGGCCCTCCCAAAAGGTGTTTGTACTTCAGACCCCTCCGTTAACATGCCACTAGAGGACTAGTTTAGGCTAAGGTGCTCAGATCTGAGGTGGCTGAAGATGGGAGTATCTTATCTTCTATTTCCACCCATTCCTACAGCCCTTCCTCCTGAAAGGTCCATGATACGATTTGTCCTTGCAGGGTTAGCTATTGGGTTGTCCCTGGCTATTCTGTGGTCTGGCAGCCATGCAGTGGGCTCTTGTGAAAGGATCAGGTGAAGTCAGAGGAGCTCATCAGATATGTCGTGGAGGACAGCAGAACACAGTTTCTGACCAGAATGAGTAGAATCCATCACTTTGAAAATACCACTTATGTGAAATGAGGGAGCCCTGCTTTAGCTTGGGCTGTCAGTGTGCTTTATAATAGCTCCATGCATGCATAACCAGCCAACCAGCTAACTCTGTCACCTTCTCAGTGTTCCTCCCAGTTTCCCCATCCTTCCTATCCAGTCTGTTGAATGGAGAGACACAGAGTGGCTCTGGCTCTGGGCCTTCCAGTGGTGCCATTCACTGAGATTGATTTGGTGTAGTTCATTAGCAGCAGAGAATGTGCTCTGGTGAGTGTTTGCTGGTGTCTTGCTGTGTCTGTTGCTGCAGACTCTTCCTGCAGACAGCACAGTGGGTGCCTGCTCAGCATGGAGAGATCACAGCAGCAGGTCTCTGATCTGGAGGAATAACAGGAGAGAGCCTCCTGGTAGTGCCAGGTTTCTTCTAAGCAGCTGGAAGAAAGAAGAAAAAAGTGTCTCTTGGTAAAATGACAGAGGCAGGGACAAGGGTGGAGGGCAAGGAAGAGTTTCCTACATGGAAGCTGGGAGTCAGAGTAGGGCAAGAGGCTCTTCACAGAGCTATCTGTGACCTTGGGAAACAGTGAGGGAGGGGGGTCATTGCTCAGAGATCACACCAGATAGACACAGTGTGCTGTTTTCTGGTATTAACTTCTTCCTCAGTTCTTTGCAGGGAAACTTCTGCCAGATGAGAGCCAGATGGCTCCAGGACCCATGTAGACACTGGGATGCAGCAGCTGGTGAGGGTATTGCAGGCTCCTCTGTGTGCACAGACTGTGTTGGATCTTCCACTGCATCATCGCTACATTCCTCTTTCTGCTTGCCTGTTAAAACCAGCTTCTTCCTGCTGTTACAAACAGTTTGCTTCTAGCAGTGTCCCATCAGTCAGGGTTAGCAGCCATAGCACAGTGATTCTCCCCCTGGAGTAACGTCTTGAAGGACTATGTGATGTAGGAGTGACATTATTCCAGGCTTCGTGACTGCCCAGCCCTCCAAGAAGCATAACCAGCACACGGGTTTGGAGGAGAGCTGCCAGCAGTATGTGAACGTAACGGATTGCCTTAAAACACACAGCATGTGGCAGTCTAAGCTGTTTGCTGCGTTACTTAACCAGGAATTAAAATATTGGTAGGTTTTGACATTGCCTGGATAGCACAGGATTTTTTTACTCCAGTTTGCATGCATTTCTGCAACAGACTTGAGGTCCATCAGTGCTGCCAAGCTGTTTCTTCTTCCTCATCAGTCACATGGGTTAGCCAAAATATCCTCCTCATATCCCTAAGCCGCTGACCGACTGAGTCATCTGCGACTGAGTGGGAAAAAACCCAGGAGCCTGGAGCACTCAGTCCAATCACCTGCTGGTCCCAGCTGTGCCCCGCTGGAGGGAAATGGCACAGCCCCACCTGGGAGATCCCAAATTCACAGACTCATTTCTGCTTTATTTTCTCGGGGCTATTAGCAGGGATGGAAGGTACTGCCTTTTCCCAGCAGGATTTGCAATTCAAGATTAGGAGATATGTTTTCATACCTGAACAGCAGCACAAACAAACAGGGCCTTCAGGAAAATGGGGTTGCATGTGGGGTCTTGTGCATATGCCTTGGTGGGAGCAGACCCAGAGGACAGCACTGCAGAAAACAGAGTGATGTGCGCTGAGCAGCTGTGAGATGTACACTTACAGACTGAAATGTTGGTAGGGCAGATGAGATTATGAAGAACCAGCTTAGGAAGATGCAGAGATATGAAGAGCTTTCAGTGTAGTGCTGATAAAAGTCTTGACTTGATGAGAGGAGAGATGAGGACATGAAAGAGGGAGAGATACAATCTAGTCAAAGAGCAAGAAGTGTGGTTTTTGTGTTCTGTGGATGGTTTGCTTTCTGTGCTGGGAGAGATTTTTGAGGATTGGAAAGAAACCATAGAAGGGTTTCAGGTTTTGAAAGGTATCTGGGTGTGCAGAGATACAGAGCAAATGTGATTTCCTACATTCCTACAGAATGGTAGGGAAATTCTGGGTATAATATACTTTTGAAAATGCTGGTGGTTGATGGTTTTGTGTTGCTTGCCTTCTGGATACTTCTGAATATCTAACCCTATAAACCAGCTAAGCTCAAGCTCCAGATATCATTAACGCAGGAAACCAGTGCTTTGGAGAAGCTGCCAATACCCAGATTTCCCAGTTGTTGAGGTTTACAACAGGTTTATGCTCAACCTTTCTCCTCCTTCTTGAAGGCATGGTTACCTGGTGAAATGGCAGTAACAGTGTGTTTCTTCTCTCCTCACAGAAGTGGAAGATGAAAGGCAGTTTCATTCAACACTTCGTCAGTGGTCTCTGTCTGGAAAACCAGGCTGGGAGAGTGGTGACCAACCCGTGCCAAGCAGATGTACCTGGCCAACAGTGGGAGCTGCTACAAGCAACATGATGGTAGCACAGAGATCTCCTTGTTTCTTTGTGCATGAGACTTTGGGAACAGAGAGGGATTGGGATGGGAGGAATGGCTTTGTATGTCTGACCCTAAACGTTTTCATTGTGTCCATCAGCAAGCCACCATTTCAGCTGAACACTTGGTGTTTTTGAGCTTTCCAGAGAAGAAGCTGTGGGTGAGAGAAGGATGAGGAGTTGTTGAAATCAGCCTGTCTGTTGTCTTAAGTTCCCCTCTGTAGCTGATGTCTACACAGCAGCACACAGGGAGGGGAGAGCACCTAGCCTGATACTCAAAATGGTCAGAACTGCCTTGCAGCTCTCCCCCTATCCATTCCTTTCTCTGCATCCAGAGTCTGTGACCTTCAGTCCAACACTTTGGACAATGCTCATACAAACGTCGGTAGGTCTTTGTCTTCCCTGGCTTTTCACTTTAACATCGTGCATCATTTATGCATGTGTGTGCTGGTGCGTCGCAGCGAGGACTGGCCAGAGGAGAAGCCATCGTGATGAGTGGAGGGGCTGGGGGGGGATGAGCAGGCCCTGGGGGCAGGTTTGTAACCTCGTTGTGGTAGGCCCACATCTTCCTCTGCCTCACAGCCAAATGGGCTGAGGCTGGGAAATAGGGCACAATGCTGATGACATCTGGAAAAGGGCCCTGTCTGTTTTAGCAGCGTAACGTGGGATTTTTTCAGGAACTATTCCCTGCTGAATTCCTGCTTCCAGTTTTCTACAGGTGGAAGGCCGGCCCCGTCTCCACGAGTAATGCAGTCTGCAGGCAGCCCAGCTGGACCTGGGTTCAGGGTACGGTGCTCCTGTGGAGCTGCCCTTGATGCTCAGCAAAGGGTGCTGATGCTCGGGGATTCCAGACAAGCGGGGGCCATTCCCCGGCTGCTCTTTCTGGTGCTGTCAGATGCTGCCCACTGCATCCTGTATCGAAGGCAACGTGTAGCCCTTGTGAACGTATCCCAGCGTGACAAGCCACCCAACCCCTCTGTCCAGCTGATCTTTCCCCTCTCTCTGAAAGAGGAGGTGAAAAGGCCTGGGGCTGCTCTACTTGCGAGGCCCGGCTCTCCTCCCAGGGTCACCTGGTGGGGGTTGGCTGGTGGAGCTGAAACTGCTCTGAACTGACACTGCCACAGAATAGGTCTGCCCGGGAGCTCTCCTCTGGATGCTGGAAATACTGAGGACAGATGGTGTTTCTAGCTGACGTCCCCTTCTTGCTCCCAGTTACCAGTCAGCTGTAGCTGAGTTTGTGTTTTCAGACTTGCCAGGGGAAGCCTACCAATTTAAACAAGCAAACAGAAGTCTCCACAACATCACCTTGGAGCACGGTTTTGTAAACCAACCCTCCTCTCCAAGAGCCTGGCAGGGAAACCATATGGTGGGGCCACCTTCAGAAGACATTTGCTCATCTGGGTCCTTTCTAATTTGGTATAAAAGAAACACAGGGGGATCATTTGGGTTCTGAACAATGGCAGCTTTTGATCATGTTTGTAACCCTTTTTAATTCTTTCTTCTACCTTGTTATTACTCCGATTTGTTGACAAAAGAACAGATACTGTTCTTCATATGTATGTTTGCATGTGCTTGGAAGTGCTTGTGTGAGAACTGGAAGATTTTTTTTTTCCTGTTCTCAGTTTTTCTTTTATTTAAAAAATTAAATATCAGTGAGGTGGCAGGAGCTCTTTTCTTGTTTCCCCCTATATTTGACATCAGCTCACCATCTTGACAGATGGTGACGAATGACCTTGCCTGCACAGTGAAGACTCAGGAGGCAGTTCCCTCTGGCCCCAAGTGTGCAGCATGGTACAGCTGCACTTCTCTGTGGGGACAGAGGTACTGACTCTGCAGAGACTTCTCTTTCCCTGTAGAAATGCTTTGAGCCTGGACCACTGAGGCTGAAAGAGCTGAAATTGGAAGAAAATAGCCTAGGAAAGGAAAGACGACAGGGCAAATGGACCCATCTCAGGGAGAGATGCCATCCCACTGACAACTGCATTTTTAAACAAGCATATGCAGGAGATGCTACTTACAGAAAAGCATCATTAGGCAGTAGGAGACATGAATGGTCAACTTCTCAGACAGCTGGCTTGAAAAAGTTAATGCAAAGACAATGAAAGGCCATTGAGCAGGTACTGTATGTAAGCTCTGCATACAATAAAGTGTTAAAGGATTATTTATTTTCATCAAAATGTATCCTAAGTGAACCATCCAAGCTTCCCCCATTTCACTTTCCGGCATCTCACGGGTTGCAGCTAACAGCATGTTCGCTCCTCCACCAGGTACTGCTTCCTTCCTTCTTGCTCCCACTGTGTGTGTGCAGCTTTCTTGCAGTTCCTTCTTCATAACCCCACTGGGACTAGGACCCCGCTCCTCTACAAACAATCCTCCTGACTGCTGCAGGCCACAGGAACTCTGCTTATATAGCCTCCAAGCGCTGGGCCAGCCCTGGTTCAAAGGGTTCTCCTTAGCATGCTGGCTACTGCCCTGGACTTTGTGCTTGGCTCCAATGTTAGAGGTTCCTGATGGGTCCCAGAGCAGCGGTACCTGGACTCGCTGTGCTGATTTGTGCCTCTCTTACCACTGGTCACCGCCTGGCAGAGTGTGAGCTCGCAGCCATCTGGGGCTGTGAGCTGGAGCAGCCTGAGCGCTCTTCTTCAGGTGCTCTGGCCTGAGGGAGAAAAGGGAGTGGGTGGGCAGATGCTAGATGTCAATAACTTAAATCGCCCCTGCAGTTAGGGGCTGCCAGAACCCTAAATATACCTGGCTTTGGACGTGTTATCCTGAGGTCCCCTGCCAGCTGCTGTACTCCCCTGTCAGCCGAAGCACAGCTCACAGGGCCTCCCCCGCATAACCTGGAAGTTAATGGACTTCAGCAATTGCTGAAAAGCCTATGCGTTACAAAAAGCTGCTTTTAAGTGTGGGCAAACTAATCTTCTCAGAATAAACGAAGGCTTGGCCAAACTCCTTACTGGCGTGCTTTCTACTTCCCTTGCACCGAAGGGAGGAGGAGGGACGTCATCTCTGTTTTCTTTCGGCAAGGTCCAGCGGTGCCATGCTTTGGAACTGGACTCCAGTGGGGTATTTGAAAGAAAACTGACTGAGCCCTCAGATTTGGTTGATTTGTTTCTTCAGCAGTCAGAATAAGCAGCCGCTCACCTTTGTTTTCCTCTTTACTTTAAACAGACCTCTAGACTGTGAAGACGGAGCATTTGCATTGGTAATACCCTTTAAGAAAGCTGTTATTGTGTCAGATCATGCAATGTAATTTCATGTGCTATGAACCAATGGGGGTTTATTTAAGAGGAACTGAAACTACTGTTGTACAGAAATCAATTTCAAAAGGTTTATTTTCCCCACTCAGTTGTAAGTTGCACTTTGCCAGATGTAATTTATGTGGAACCCAGATTTGTTTTCCCTTTTCTTGAAGAAAGCATGTGCCAGAATCTCTCTAATGCCTGGAATAAAATCCACTTTGAAACAAGTGCTCCAGCCTGTTCTTATTCCCCTTTGCTTCCCATTGGAAAAGAGCCTCCCTCTCTTCTTCCTTGTCCCTGCCTCTGTTTCTCCCTAGGTTTGTGTCCCCCCAGTTCATTGCGTGGGTTCCTGGGGTGTTTGTAGAGGGGCTCTGCAGGAGCTGGCTCAGAGATCTCCAGGTTACAGTGGCGTATCAGTTGAAAATGACTGAAGAAGCCCTCCTCAGCTGGCTGAGCAGGAGAGTATCCTTCCGGGCAAAAGCTAAGAGCAGTTATAGGCTGGCTTTTACACGCTGAAAGAAACAGCTTGGTTGGGTGGAGGATGTTAGTTCTTCCCTTAACTCCATCCTTAATCTGCCCTTCAGGCTATCGGCCTGCCTGTTCCCCACTAGACCTCCCAAAGGCCTTTCTTCTGCCTCTAGCTTGAGGGCAGGGCAGCATCACCACCCACCGCTGTGTGCTAGCAGGCGTGTTGCAGAGCCTCAAGTATTGTGACTCCAAGAAGGCTGGTAAGCTTTCCTAATCTCACCTGAAAAAAAAATCATCCACGCAGCATCAACAAGAAGCCTAGCCAGCAGTGTGTTCCTGGAGGCTTTGGGTTTAAAACCAGGGCTTAAGTGCCTGCTAATGCACCCACAGAGGCTTTTGCAAACCAGGACCAGCTGGGGCTGCCCCTACAGCCATCAGCCTGCTGGAGCCTCTGCCTAGGGAAGGAGGGGGAGCCTGTGCTGGAGGTTGGTGGAGGGGAAAACAACACCTCCCCATCCTGCCCGGCAATGTCTGTGTTTGAGGGTTGGGTTTTTCTTTCTTAGCGCTGCTTCTGGAGCAGGACATCAGCAGAGCTGTGACCCAGGACTCCTGCTCAGGTATGCCCCAAGCAATGACTGCTGTCGTACCCTAGAAACCATTTTAGCACACACAAGGCAGAATATAGTCCTAGAAACAGAGACATTCTCCAAGCTGGCTTCAGTAGGAACATGAAGGGCTAGATCTCCTGTTTCAGCAGCCTGTTAAAAGGGAAGTTCTCGATACAGAGACCTTACAGGGGTGTCTCTTCGTTTCCAAACCCCTGCTGACGAGCTGCAGGAGGTGCTGAGGTGGATGGCTGTCTCCCAGCCCCTCTCCTTGGACCTCTCCTGCACTGTAGAGGTGCTCACTGATTACAGAAGTGCCTGGAAACCTGCCAGCTGCTCCTCCCTCAGGCCTGACACACTTCTTCCATCCTGTCTCTTTTGGTCTTGTACTTCCTGGCCAACACAGCCCAGGAGCTCCTGTATCCCTTTCCCTAAGGCCTGGGGCTTCACTCCTCTGATCTACCTGAAACAAAACTTGTTTTCCATGTGTCTGTTCTGCTGCTGTGGCAGCAAGAAACCAGCGCTGCCCCTCCCTATCGCAACAAAAGGGGTGTTTGCAGGGTGCTGGGGGTTTGGCTGGGCTTTCCCAGCAGAGAATTGTGTCTCTGCACGGATGGGAAGGATCGCCCTTTGCCAGCCTCCTTGCTTCAGTGCCAGCTGACGGGGCTGTCATCCACGTTCCTCGTGCTTCATTTCTGTGAGGCACTGTGCAAACATCTGCGGCAGGGTCAGGAGCTGCACGAGCAGTGTGCCCGTGCTGCAGCGTGTTGCAGAGGTGCCACCGGGCAACGGGAGGCTGGAACAGCAGGGAAGTGAAAGGGGGTTTGCTTTCCTGACTGAACTGCATCTGTTGGACCACAGCTGCTTACGTCCCACCCGTGACTGAGCAGTGGTTAAAACCAGGGCAGAACAGTGCAGGGCTGGGAATGGCTCTGGGATGCGTTCGGCCCTGCCTGTCTTTCCTTCCCCTGTCAGGGACATCCCATCGGAATGGGAACAGCAGCTCCTCCGTGACATCCCGGTGACACTCCTGCTTACCAAATCCCTGCCAGTAAAACAAATCCAGCTTCCTCCGTGTACTGTGTGGTGCAAGAAGAAAAACGAGAGGAAAGATAACAAAATAATCCACTTGGGACAAAATTGTGCTTTAATATGATTTTGGTGGGAACCAGCTGCTCTGGCTCCATTTCCATGGAAACCAGCACGGCGAGGCCGCCTCGCTGCCTGTGGCAGGGCTGTGCCTGGCAGCAGGAGCCCTCACAGTGTGCTGGTGATGAGCTGACCGCTGCCCAGGGGTGCTCAGGAACATGAGCTGAACAAAGTGGGGGCACTGACCCCAAACACTGCCTGTGGGCCGCTCCACACCCATGGCTCTGCCTCAGCTTTCTGTTCCCAAGGCCTCCTCTCTGAATTTTGTGGTCAGAGCCCAGGCCTGCCTTGCCTCCTCGCTGTCTCTGCCTCAGTTTGTTGGCAGGATCCCAGCGTCACCGTCCCTGCAGCAGCCTGGGGCTTTGTGTGAGCGTGGTGGCCGCTGGCTCCCCAGGCTTAGTGCCAGTGCCCGCAATCCCACCTTGCCTCGCACTGTGGCCTGTCATTTCACGGCCCCAGGGCCTCTCCTGACAGTTATTCAGCTTTAACCTGCGGGCCTGCTGCCGTCTCCTATGGGCTTCCCATCAGCAGCTGGGTTACCCGAACTGGCCCTGCAGACAGATGTGTTTTGGAAGGGACCACAGAGGTTTCAAAGAAGTGGGACAGCTGCATGCAAAGCAGAGAAAAGAGCTTATTGAAAAAGCTGACACCTTTTCATGGTTCACCAGAATTTGTGTGACAATCAGTTCAGAGTTTTGCCTCCTCTTGCTGTGGGACAGAGCACAAGGGACGTGTTCTGCTGCCAGCTGTGACCCTCAGGGACCACAGACAAGTCCCATTGCCTCCCAGTGCTCCCTTCCCTTTGCTGGAACTGCCCACTGCTGTGTAGATGACGGCTTGACTATGTGGGCTTTATATTGTCATCTCTCTGCTGCTGAACATGCTGCAAGGCAGGAAACATGCAAACGGTGTTTCAGCAGCATGGAGAAACCTCTCTGAAGCAGAAGTCCTTTTCTCTAGGCAATTTCTCAGATTTTGGAGGAAATGTATCAAATTGTAGCAGAGTCTTCATTCCAAACTGCTGGATTTGCTGCAGTTGGTGCATTAAGCTCACTGGTGGCTTTGTCTTTTTCTCAAGCCCTGAATAATTTTAAACCATCCCTTGGACCAGACTTGCCAGCACAGCTTGGTGTGGTACAGTCCACCTGTAGGCTGAGAAACTCCTCTGGCATGGGAGAGCTCAGTCCCTCACTCAGCAATTGGTCCTACCTCCTGCCAGAGCTGGGATTTCCACGGGAGACTTCACATCCAAGAATTTCATTTAGTCTAAATCGCCTGTGATGATACTGCAGCCATAGGTATCTGCTGATGAAAATGGGCATTCGAACGTGACAGACGTAGCTAAGTGTAAAAGCATACTGCAGGATTTCATTCTTGGGGTGACATTACAGAGTGCAATCTGGTTCTTTCATGGCTCCTCTCAAGGCGTCAGTGCAGCGTGGCTAAGCTTTTGTATTTTTAACTCGTAAATTTTGTTGTGTGAGATTTGTTGTGTGCATACACATTATAATGCTGTTGACAAGGACAACCAAATGATGTCAAAGTCCTTCTAATTATCCCGAGCTGAAGTGTCACCTCTGCTTTCTGCCTCTGTGGATGAAAGCAATATTCAAGGAGTCCCACTTAATACTGGAGCATTTTTCAAGGCAATCAGCTGCTCCAAGCTCTTTTCCCTCTAAGCAATCTAAATGCTAAATAGATCTTTAAAATAATTACCATAGCTAAGATGAGGAGCCATTTTCCCCTGCAAACACCTGATGCTCATTAGCAATATTTAACCTGTCACACATCACCTCAGTTTGCTCTAAACTTTCTTGACAGGAGTTTGTCAGGTGTCTGCAAGTGCTGAGCCTCTGCTGAAGAGCTTTGGAAAGCCTCTTGAGCACAAATCCTTTGCCCGAGGAGAGAAGGGGAGAGAATTTCTGAGAAACACTGCCTATCTTCCCCTGCCCAGCTTCGTTCTGGTGTTAGTTACAACACCTAGTCTCAGTGAGTGGTGCCAGCCTGAAATGGGCCCCCAGACCAGAGATGAACGTGGCACTGAGCTCATGAGGGACAGAAAAGCTGGCTTTGTCACATCCACACAGCCAGGACAGAGCAGGACCCAGCTGGGTCACTGGTGGCTGCTTACAACATCAGAGAGCCCTCGGGAGCTGGTTTGTAGCCAGGCCTTTGCCCAGAAACGCATTTAGCACACTTGGAAATGTGAGCACCATGGGCCTGCTGCAGGGCCTTGCCATGGCCTCCCTGCAGCAAGCACAGCTCCTGCTGGGGACATCCCCAGGAGTCTGCTCCCTGCCCCTCATGTGGCTCTTGGGAACCAGTCCCACCCTCGTACCAAGGCAATGTATTAATAAAGAAGAGGCCCTCTGGGAAACTGGGCTTGTTAAAGGTCTGCCTGCTGAAGCTGTTCTTTATGCCTGACGTGACAATAAAGCTTGATTCAGACATGGGATGTGTATTTCTGGCCTAGTGGCTCAAGAGCTTTCAGTCTTTGGAGCAGGGCCTGGAGCCCAAGGTTGCTTCAGGAATTACTTAGCATTTTTGATCTGTACCAGTTTAATTTCAAGTTCACAGCCTTTTGGAGCCATGCCTGGAATCCAGGACCTTTTTGCCATGCTAATGCCCCAGCTGCTGCTAGAAACCTGTAATTACTTTCCCTCTGGTGCAGGTCATCCTCAGATAGTTCATGCAAGGTATTTCAAAAGAGCCTCACAAGAAGCCATACAGTGTTTTGCCCTCTAATGCCTCCCATCAGCCCCAGAAGAGCCTGTGTAACTTGGTGAAACGAGGCAGTGCCTGGGGAGGAGAGGTCTCTTTGTCACGGCAGAACTGAGCCTGCTTCACCACATTTACTGTGATGCTGCAGCGCGTGGTAAGGTTGGAGGGGACCAGCTGTCAGCAAAGGCAATGCTTTAACATGCGCTGAGCTGTGAGAACTGAGAGGTGTGCAGTGAAGGTGAATCTACCTTTGGACAACAGCTGAGTGGAGGCTTTGCGGATTCCCCTGTGAGCTGTAAGCGTTCAGATGTCACCCACATCCTTTGGATCTGGACTTCTGAACACCCTGCATCATCCACACATCACCCCGCCTGGAACAGTCTGAAGTCATCCACCTTTAAGCCCCGTTTTTAGGATGGGATGCCATACCCTCCTCATATATCTTAATGCACACTTCTCGAAAATCTTGATCAAATGTCTCATTTAAATAATGTGTGCTTCATTACCACAGGGGCTCTTTAGCCTGTAATATACTACACATAACGCTGAAGGTGTTGAGTTAGTGAGACCCTTTCGTGGGTGTGCTGTGCATGGTAATGCTATCATCTGTGACTTCTGGGAAGCCCAGAACCTCCAGACAACATTGTCCCATTAATAAAATGGATTAGACACTCTCAAAGGTTTTTGAGATTGCTCAGAGGAGAAGCTAGAGCTGCTGTAGAAATTTCCTCTGAATTAGGCAGTAATAAAACCCGTCCCAGAGGGTGGTGAGCATGTGTGAGAAGGGTTATTTGGGGGTGCTCCCTCATAGCCTGGAGCCCACACCAGCTGATCTGTTCAATCACATCTTAATTTAACCATAATCCCAGCAAGATAATGAAAGGGAAATAGCATGAAAGGCTCGGTGCCTGCCGTAGCAATGAGTGACCAAGCAGATTCTGAAAGCTGGCAAATCTCTAAAAGGTTTTAAGTGGATCAATATTCTCTGTGCTCTCATTTCTAATTGGGCTTTATTGCAGGGCTCTGATTCATGTAGTTCATTAAACAGCCTCAGATGGAGTTTCTACAACTGAGTTTATACTCCCAGGGCATAGAAGTAAAATAGCAGCAGCGAGCAATTGCCAAGGCCCCCAGAACTCATCTAGAGAAGTAATTGCCAGAGTGCTGAAGTATTAGGCCTCAGTGAGACATGGATGTGGCTAAATCACTGTTATTAATTGCATTTTAGTTTACAAAAAAGTTATCTGCCATGTTAACAGTCACTTTAAAAACCACTCAGTGCCATGAAGTGGATAGTTCAACTCATCTGTAGTACCACCTGCATTCTGGGGGAAGTGTTTCCCAGGTCTTCATGAAGCCCCCAAGCAAACAGCTCTTAACCAGTCACTCTGTCAGCCAGAGCCGTGTCGTCTCCTGCAGAGTCTCAGTCTCAGGATAGCCTGTACGAACCACTAAGAGGTGGAAGCAAGGAGGAAGACAGTGTGTATGGCAGCTCCTCATCTACCTTAGGTCTGCATACACACTTTAATCTTCCCTGTAAAACATCTGTGAAAAAAAATAGTTAAGTTAAAAAAAAAAAAAATGGTTTTGTGTCCACCTAGTCCCTTAGCCTGTTTCTGTCAGTGACCAAAACCAAGTGTCTAGGGGAAAAAATAGGAATAGGGCAATTGAATGGTGCTAGTCTGCCAAAACACTCTCAGGGCCCTTAATAACTCCTGCGTTATTGACAGCCTGAGCCAGGGAGAGCATCCTTGAATTTAACAACCACTAATGGATTTCTCTTTACTGGGCTTGTCTAAGTAAACAGGAAGAAGGGTGTATTTCAATCCTCATGGGATCTTCTGCTTTAATTAGCAATAGTTATTCCTAGTTATGGTGAGTCAGTGTTTGGTGGAAACTAGGGCAGGAGATATCAGATCAGTCAATACACATGTGAGTGAAGGAAATGGGGGAAACTGTGCGAAGCTGTTGTTGGGCTGGGACCTGGATTTTATTTTTACATTACTCCAGTAGCTGGAAGAGAGCTTGGACAAGTCACAAAGGCAGATTATTTTCAGTCTGAATTATATGTCAGGTACCTTTGAGGCTGGACCTTCATTCTCTCTGCAAATAGATTTAAGTAACATCTAACTTCCAGTGACAGCACGCCTAGAGGTAGTCATGAATTTTGTACAGTTTAAATGGAGAACTCGGAGTTGTGGAGCTTAACATGTTTTACTTGAGGTCTATTGTGTGTGTGTTGGGGGGTGTCTTAAAATAAAATTTCTACTGGCTGCTGTTCCACCCCAGGAGAAATGTAGGGCACCAAATGAGTAGCCTGAGCTTGGGGGGAATGCGGTCTGAAGAATAAGATAGACAGAAGCCACCACGCTGAGCAGGTGCCCAGGTTATGCAATGTGCTAACGAGATGATTGGCTCATTAATTAAAAGATGGAGGGAGGTGCTTCTTTTCCTGGGGACTTGCAAATGGGAAATACTTCCTGGAGCTGTGGCTGACCTGATTTGGGTGCCTTTCTCCCAAGGCACAACAACACAATTTTGGGATTAACACAGTCCCTGTTCTACTCATTTCAGAGAGACCTTGAGTCCTCTGAAACGTCCTGGTGAGTGTCCTAATTAAGGCTAATTACTTGGTTATCCTTGCATGGCTCTTTCTAGCTGAAGTTTCATTTTGCATAAATAACAACTGTTTGGAGATCACAGGGTGAAGAGATAGGGGGTGTACTGAGTTATCCAGAATGATAGAAGTGTTGCAAACATTAAAACAACACATGCGTTGTTTAGAGGCATTAGATGATTCATTCTTGGTTAGGATTAGGGAGATATCATTAACACACTATGAAAGATTGGTAAACTTCATTCAGAATGGTAGGTGCCCAGAATGGAAACTACCCATCACAAAGTGTTCATTTAGCAACACTGGAATGGGGAACGGTTACTTTTCATGGGAGATGAGGGGAGAAGTACCTGGAGAAAGAATATAAAATGTTGTTACTGGCACACAGTCAATAGAAATTGACCATAAACTCTCCTAGGTCAGAATCTAGAAGGTTCTGGAGCTGCAAAGATTCCTGTTCTAGAGTTGGAATGAGCTGCAGAAGGTGTTCTGGAGTAGCCTCACTAGTTGGCAGGGAAAGCTGCATTAATTCAGCATGGGCTAAACTTCTGGAGACGTTTGGGATGGAATGGAAACAATTCTGGTTTGAGAAATGCACTCCTTCAAAGAGAAGGATTGGATGATCGACTCTGCTTGCTGCAGGCTGCTGATGTCTTGGTGGTTTTGCTGCATTCCATTGTTACGGGGGAATAGGTGTAGGAGATAAGAACCCCCTCAGAAATCATGTTAATACTTTTTTTCATTTTATTTTAAAATAATTGTTTCTTCTGCTTAGAACCTGGAAGTAGCCATAGTGAAAAGCAAAACACGGCACAAGGCTTGTTTCTAGTCCTAGTGGGGTTGACTTCTTCCCCAGCACGTACCTCACCGGGTACTGTGTTAGGATGCCTTTGCTTCCCCTTGAGGTTGGCAGGGAGTGTTGAGCTTTTCCTATCAAAACATTACGGATTTTTTATGCCTTTTATATAGAAATATTTACGTTTGTTGACAGCTGGAAAAGCATATGGGTGGGTGTTTGGGGGGGGCAGAGGTGTGTCTGGGTGGAAGGTCTGATGGCCTCCCAGGACTACACCCATGTAATAAGGGATTTTACTCTGTGTCATGTGTGAACCTTCATTCCTGCACAGAAAATATTGAAACAAGATCAAATCTGACCTGTCCATACCCTTCTTAGTAGTTAAGATAACTACTACCCAGCAAGTACATACAGTACCTGCTGTAGCCCAGTGAATGTGTCATACAAACCCATTTAGGAGTACTCGATATGCTGCCATTTGCAGCAATGTCCTAGGAAGGCTGGGGAACACTGAGTTCAGATGCTTCTGTGAAATCAGCCACAGTAGGGATTCAAAACTCATATTTCCCACTTCTTGAGATGGGATGTCCCAGTAATGAGTCCCATAGAACGACAGATAGCTTAGGATGGAAGGAGGCTCCCCAGGTCCTCTATTCACGTCCTGCTTAGAGCAGGTCCAACCAGACCAGGTTGCCTGGGGCCATGTCAAGTTGTGTCTTGAATATCTCCAAGCACGGCTGCTCCCCAGGCTCCCTGTGCACCAGGCGTGTGTTGGAGTGTGCAAAATCCCATCCCCCAGGCAACCAACAAGGCAGCAGCTTAAACTCAGGAGCCTGCTTCCCACAGTCAGTGGAGTGATGGAGACACTGAACAGGAGTTAGACACTAGGTTGAAGCACTGATGCGTTAGAGATCGGGGCCATGCAAGTATCTCTTTAGCCAGTAGCTAAGCCCAGAAATGCAGACCTTAAGCACGCAGGCTCATTTTCCTCCTGGTCTCATTGACTTACGTGGCACAAGCAGAAGGCATGCAGCAGCTACGTGCAGTGACAGGAGCTGTGTGCGTGTCACTGACTGCTGATGCTAAGACAGCAGCGCAAAGTAACGGTTTATTTGGAAAGACTAAGAAGTTCAATGCTGCAGGGGTTGTAGGAGACAATTGACTGTTCTGTGTACAAAAATATTAGCAAAATTCCTGCCAATGCTTCACAAGCAGTGGCATTGACTGGGGATTTGCGGCACGCAAGTTTCGCTTGTGTGTCATTTGCAAGCTAAGCACAAAGAGTAGAAAGAAAAGCTATAGATTGGAGCTGAGCCTGAAACTCATGCAGATAAACTGTTCGTACAGATCCATAGCTCAGATTGCAGTAATGAGAAAACATCGCTAGGATCCAGTGTTTCTTTGTGACAAATCCAATCGGGGCTTGCTTTAACTTGGACGATTTTCAGATGAAGTGAAGACGAAACCTTTATTCATGGGTCAGAACAGAGAACTGTCTTGTACTGTGCAAAATCAAACCTCTCCATTCAGTGCATTTCAGTGGCAATTCATTCCCCTGCTACTTCAGTGAATGGCACATTATATTCAGCCAGCACTCAGTAGCCTTCTAACAGACAACACTCCGTGTAGGAAGAACTCAGAGGACTGGCTAATATAGCAGAGCTTTAAAATAGTTCTCTATTTTAAACAGATTTACAGTTTTGATATGTAACTTCTGCTAGCTCAGGGTAAAACTGAGACAAATCTGAAGCAAATGGTTCCAAGCGTCAGGCACAAGCAGTCAGATACTTGGTGATGCTGACACTCTTGAGCTCAGTTACTAGCCTCAGCCACAACCTGCCTCGTGGTGGGGCTGCTAAATGAAGCTCCCTGACCCCTCAAATACTTTCCTTCCCTCCTCCCACAACAAACTTACATTAATGGTAAGACGTTGGATGTATTTAATACTCTCCAGAGTCAACAAAGAGACAATACTAGGTTCCAGCAGACCATTCTTTTTCACAGGGGTTGAAAAGCAAGAGCTTGAAATTACTTTATACTTGTAATCCAGTGACTGTTGACTTTCACTGTTTATTATCTTTCTTGATGGACTGTGTAAGTGAATTTCTTCCAACAAAGCTCTCTTTAAATACAATCACAAAATCAATACACTTTGCAATTCAGTGGGAATGGCAAATGTTTCTATTTATGTACTCTAAAGAAGAGTAACTGGAGCATTTCCTTCTTCCCTCTGAAGGTAACTCCTCTTAAGAAGTTTCCATGTGTTTTCAGTGCATCATGAACTAGTGATGCATTGAGTCTTCAGAATTCTGAAAGGTGGCTGCAGAGCGGGATTCTTGTAAGAGAGCGATCCTGTTAATGTTGTGATGTGAAATGTAACCCCACTTGGATTAAAATTCTGATTACATCAGACCTAGGTCCTTGAACTGGCTGCGAAGTTTTGGTCCAAAACACACAATATAATCATGTCAGGCATCCTCTCCCTCTATCCCAGTCCATCACAACTGACAGGAATGTGCAATGGCAGATAAACTGGTCCTTTATGTATACAGCAGTTTAGCTACTGTTTTCTGAAACAGCATTTACTTGCTTGATCTTGCTGTCAAAGCACAAATGAGATTAAGTAACCAACTGCTTTGCTTATGGCTGCTGAGTGGCAGGCCCTGTTCTGCCTTTCTCCCGTGACTCCCAGTGTCTCTCCACTACCAGCTGTATTACCTACAAGTGTAGAAACTACAGTGTGGAGCAGCGTAATGCCCTTACAATAGCAGTGAACTGTTAGATCAACTCAGTCATCTCATGGAACTTCACCTTATTTGCTTGGTGAACAGGCATGCCGTGAAATGAGCTGTACCGCTCTGGTTTTGCCACACCTGGGATCAGTAGCAGGCAGTTCAGGGTCTGCATGAGGACTAACGATTAGATGAGATGTAGAATGCTTCATGGCTCCATAAGCCAAACTGAAGTCAGGCAAGCAACTCAGATGCTTCATGCTCCTGGCAAGGGATGAGGGCTCATCTATTCCACTGAAGCGAGGCTAGGCTTGCTTGATGGACTTTTTTAAAAAAAATAAAAAAAATCAAGTATTTGGAAATACTCTCTCTCTGAACTCCATTCTTTTCCCACTTCTTAAAAGACTGTACTGTTCCCCTGCAGAAACAGTCAGTATGATTTACCTTTATCATTTACTCCCACACTGTAGCTGCTATGATCAACACTGCCACGTATGCATGTCCTTCATGCAGGAAGCATCAGGCTGCCACAGGGCAAAACGTGCATAGGATGACGGGTTCTGTTCAGACATACCTTCTGTAATCATGTAGCTTAGTTACAGGTTACTAGCCAAACACTGCTAACAAACCTTAATTGTAAAGTAGCTGAACTCAGGCAAATAAACGTTTGATATTGGTTAGTGGAACTGCTGTCCTATGCCTTTATGGACAGGTGCAACTGGAGAAGGTCCTAAGAACACTGCTATCGCCCCTTAATGGAAAGGAGCTAGTAAAGAAACACCACGAGACTCCTCGTGTCTCTGGATCTGGAAGCAGTCACTTGCTCTAGGCCCAATCCTCCTGTAGTTGTGGCTTTGACCATAGGGACCACTCTGATACTTCAAGCTTGGCTAAGGGAGCATTAGAGCACTGTCAGTGACCCATCTTCTGGGTACAGTCTGGCATTTCTTTCACCTGTTTTAGACACATGCTGTAAGGTTTGGGCAGAGTTAGATGATAAAAATGAGAGCTTGAAGGGGCGCAAAGCTTTAACAAAATACACGACTTGGATTTTTTTCTGCCAAGCAGCAAATTGAGAAGTAATTTTTCACCTGGCCTCCTACAGCAGACTACATTACTAGAGTGCCAATAGAATGCCTACTGGCATATTCTATGTTTCCAAATGCTCACAACCCTCTTCTTTACTATATTTCTGAAAGCAAGTTAGATGGATTTCAGATTAGTTTCATATTCGCCTTTCTCATCAGTTACAGGTCAGGCAGATGCTGCAGCATCTCTTCTTTCCTTCAAGTGTTTTTGCACTCAGCTGCCCAGTTAAGCAATTTCTCTGTTGTCTCATGAATAGTTAATCAAGTAAAAGGCGAACCCAAGGCAATGTGGAGAATGGCAACTCGGAAACTACACACTAGGGAATTTTAACCAGTAGCTTATTTCAGGAGGAAAGAAAAAGCAGCCTCCCCCAAAAAAAAACAAATCAAAAAGACAGCTATAGTTAGGTGCTGAGGGGAAAATAGATGTTTAAGTCCCTTCTCTTAAAGCGGTCTACCGACCCTATCTTTTCTATCAGCAGAAGGCTGAGTCTGGCTCCACAGGTATAAAAGGAACTTTACTTACATTTTCCAGTTCTGCTAAACTTCAATTACTGAGATAACCAGAAGTGCAAAAACGTTCTTGTGAATTAACCTCAAGAAGTTAAAGCTTGTTTGCCTTCTATGTTCTAAGAAACCCCATACCTTCATAAAGGAGAAACTTAGTGCTACCTGCTTTAAAGTACCATCTTCCCAGTTTCTGCTCTGACATGAGAACCTCTGTACTTGTTAATCAGCCTTAGTTTGTGCTGTTACATCACAGTCAAAAACTTTTTTTTTTAAATCAGACTAAACTTCAGGTTATCTTTGAAGGAAGAGAGATGTTATGTTCCAAGCCCCAGATTGCTATAGATTCTGCACAATCCTTGTACTTTTCAAAATCAGGAAAGTGCCCACATGCCTTTTTTTCTTTTTCCTTTAAGTAAAACCATGCTCACAAAATGATAAAAAATACTTGATCAGTCATTTCTAGTGTGCAGAAAGCGAGAAGGGATTTTTGACTTCACTTAAAGATGGCAGTATTGCATCCTGCTTAGCACATTAGAGGAATATGCACTAGATTGGTTCACTGTGAGAATAGTGGAGTTTTAACGAAGTATTTACCAGTAATAAAACCCAAATATTTCCAAATATAGGAAAGAACGTGCTATTTTAGTACTTCCTAAATAGGAGGATAAACTATACAAGATGCTTGAATAACACTGCTTATATTAATTTGAATGTCACTATATGGGGCAACAGTTAGCGAATTATTTTTGTTTTAAGCTGCATTTGGATATAAAAGCAAGCTTCCACGCAGAAATACTTCCAGATATAAGTAATCATGTGTTGATACACTTCAACCTGCCCTGCTTTGAAAAATCTGTTTTGAGGTTAGCAGACTGAATCGATTCCTTATTGCTACAATCATAGAACTAGCAGCTTTACTCTCCAATTTGTACTCATGTTGGAGAAAGTTTTAACATTCCCCTTGGATATGTCTAAGAATTTTTCTCTCTCCTGTAATTTGATTCCAAGTCTTCAGCAGCACTTACTTATCACTTAAGTGAAGCTATTTTCATTAAAGCTTTACTATACACAGTCCATTTAAACTCATGTTCTTTTAAGCCAATGCATTTGCTGTAAAGTCTATTGGAAAATATTAATGTGTTTCAGGAAGTTAAGCACACTGGAGACATTCTTCCATTAACCCTAGCACTACTCCTGGTTGGGCATACCTGGAGAGTCTGATTCCAATCTGTACCCACAGTGGACAGACTCTGGGTTAACACAAAGGCAAAAAGTACCAGTCTAAGTCTAGCCTTGCTCTTCTACCTGCTGTTATTTGGTCCAATATATCCTCCAGCACTATTTTTTTCAGTATAGCAAGATTATAAACACTGCAGCATCTGTTTTAGGCAGGGGGAGGGTATTGTTCTACAGAACGTGCAAGCAGATAGGTCCTTATCCTTTGTAAAGCGGGAACACGGTTTGGGCAAGATTCATGTCAGAATAATTCACTTTGCCCATTCCTTTCTCAGGGGAAGCTTGGAAGTAGAATTATTCATGGGGTCTGTGATGCGATACATCAGCCTGCTCTTAGCCATCATCTGTCCTAGCAAGCAGGCACACTTACCTGAATATAAATGCCTTCTAAGAAAGATCAAGTTTAGAGTGCAAGAACAAGAGGGTTGCTATGCTTCCCAAAGTTGCCCAGGAAAGACAGCCAAATATAGGCCAGAGAAGTTAATTTTGGAAGGTCAGAATCTGAGCCACCCTGCAAGTAACCGTGGTGTTCAGTCCATACATGCTTTCAAACCCCATTCTTCAGCAAATGGACAAGAAAGATTTAGTTCATTGTTTAGCATGAAAAAACACACAATTCAGCACTCAAATTTAACTAAAGGGTAGTTTTTTTATTCCCCATTAAGACCGCCTCAAGGACAAAACTAAATGTTGGAAACCCCACGGAAGGGCACATACAGTGGATGTGGTGAAGTACAATGTGAACAGCCCCAGGGGTTCAAATAAGGTAAGACCATTAGCTAACCAGTGGGAAAAAAAAAAATTAAAACTCTGCTGAAGATGTTGCAGTTTCTTCCCCATTTACACTGAAAAAAAAGTCAATCCAACAAAATCCTTGCATCTCTAACAATACATTCAGTCCCGACTAAAGAGTTTAACAAGATGGCAACAGGATGACTATAATACAAAACTTTCACTACTACACTCTGTACACACCTGTTGTCCAAGCCCTCCCCCAGCCCCACGTAAGGATGGTGTCCCCATTATTTGCTTGCTTGCTGGGCCTGCCTGCGGAGGAGGACGTAGATCTTCTCCTTTATCCAGTCTTTATTGTACGGCTGGTATGTCTGAGTGTCAGCACGGTAACTAGAAAAAAGAAAAGGACTCATGTAATATTGGTCTGTCCCACGGAACGCTTACTACAAAGACTTCACAAACAATTAAGTGTCCTCTAGTGTACAAGGCAGAAAGTCGTATACAGAACATCAGTAATATCAAAGGTGAATGGAAATTGCCATTTAGAAGATTTGTTCTGTTTCCTAAAAAAAACAAAACAAAACAAAAAACCCTTACAAGTTACCCAGCAGATCAGTAAGAAGCTGAAACAACTAGGAACTCCAAAGACTAAGAGACTGCACTTTGCATTTAAATTCATGAATGTAATTACTTATGGGAGAAAGAAAACAGAGCACCTCGGTATTCTGGAGCTCAGAATTAAGAAGAATAGTTCCACCAGGAAACCATACTTAATTTGTCTTAATGAGCCAAACACTCAGTTTAACTTCAAGCAAGTGTTCATGTAATTTCTCAAGTGTACCACTTCTGCCTGGATTTTTTTTTTAAATAGAATGAATAAAAGCACAATTTTCCAGGAGTAAAGGCAGGCTAATAGATGGATGACAAATGATTCTTGCCAGCTAGCAGCAAGGAAAAGCTTGCATCTATTAACCAAGGACACTTCATAATAAGCAAACTGAAAACAAGAACCTACAGGTTAATTTTCTTTACTACTCAGGGACAGGTGATAGAAGTAGACCATTAGCAAGATTTCTTGTCAGGGCTAAAGAACTTGGTTACTCAAGACACTGCTGAACTGCAACAGAATTAGACTGAAAAATAGAAGCAAAGCATATAAAGCTAACTGAATATTCATGCTGTCCTTTCCCCCTTTAGTCCTTAAAGGTGATTTTTTTTTTTTTTTGGATGAAGATGGTATTTTCAGTGAATGTCCCAGCCAGTCCCTCAATTTTGTATCAGGTAAGAACAGTAAGGAGGTCACTGACAAGCAGCTGAGTATAAATCCAGTTGTTTAACTCAATCCAGAACAATTTGCAGTTCTTTCTCTAAAAAACAGAACTCTGAACATACTGTTTTTAAGGAAACCTTATTTAAAACCTAGCATGAGTAATTCAAAGCCATAGAAAGAGTTTTATTCTATACTAACATATTAACGATTTCATTACAGTATAAGAAATGTTAGTTTTGGGAATTGTTTGATTTATTCCCCTCCCTTCCACCTTATCCACTCATAATGCTACACTGCAAGACCAGATAGCAAGTACTTCACAAATCTCCACAAGCACAAGGCTTGTCGGGTATGTTATGTGCTACGTGTGCCATCTGGTGGAAAACTCGAAGCTGAAGTAGTGTGACACTAAGTTTACAAGCCTTATTAAAGAATATGAAAGACTGTACTAGAAATCAGTCGCTACTTCTTAAAACAAATAGTCGTCAGTCTGTTAAATATGCTAAAACAAAGCTTGGCTTTCAAACCACATCAGCCTAGTATGATGACACCAGGAGACCTGACATGGCAGAACAAGGTAACTGCAGAAATTGTAATAGTACTTTATTTATTCCACTGAAATCTTTGGTGAATGGCATTTGTATAAGTCACCATCAGTAACAATCTGTTTCCGTATGTACATCTAGATGCAAAGGAAAGTAATCCAATGTGTTTTGTGTTTTTAAACTTTATTAATTGGCAAGGATTGCTTACTGTACAGCTGCACAGTACTTATATTGGGATTTAAGACTTAATGTCCACACTAGATGCTCACTGGCTTAAAAAGAGATCCTAGAATTTTGAGTTGAGCAAACTGAAGTGGTTTTGGTTATCTGAATGTGCGATTTGTATCCATATTCCTACATAATTTCTATGAAATTCAATGCCACCATCACCTCAAACCATTACTCTGAAAGGTGTGGTATGGAAATCAGCCAGGATCTAACTGGTTGGGTCACAATGTTAGCTACATTCTAAATACTGAAGTTTAACACTTGATTTCACAGTCCAGTCAGAGTGGAAACCACACAAGACCACCTTTGCTTCCTCACAACTTTAACACACAGATGAGAACCAGAGATGATATATTCACAAGGGCACTCAAACCACTAGCTAGGGGGCTCAACAGGATTAATAGGTTCCTCAGTCACTTAATTAGGATTTACAGAAGCTTCCATCTTGCTGTGTCTTAATCAAAGTAAACAGTTGCAAGTGACTTCTATAGACTACCACTATACTGATGTTAAATCCTACAGCTGAATACAATTCATTAATCATTCTGCCTCCTTAAGAATCAGACCAACTGCATAAAGGCAGATCCAGTCCCAAATCACAGAATCACAGAATTTCACAGAATTTTCTAGGTTGGAAGAGACCTCAAGATCATTGAGTCCAACCTCTGACCTAACGCTAACAGTCCCCACTAAACCATTTCCCTAAGCTCTACATCTAAACGTCTTTTGAAGACTTCCAGGGATGGTGACTCCACCACTTCCCTGGGCAGCCTGTTCCAGTGCCTCACAACCCTTTCAGTGAAGAAGTTCTTCCTAACATCTAACCTAAAACTCCCCTGGCTCAACTTAAGCTCATTCTCCCTCGTCCTGTCACCAGGCACGTGGGAGAACAGGCCAACCCCCACCTCGCTACAGCCTCCCTTGAGGTACCCATAGAGAGCGAGATTAAACAGACTAGCCAGACTAAAATATGTAGAAGTTTATACAGAAGAGTTTTGTGAGTCACTGACACAGATTTATACAACTGAACTTACACAAGACAGCTGAGGTCTGCCAAGTCATCAATGAAGTCAAACAACTGGCTGATATCATATGTAATGGATGGACTGTTGGGATTCATTCTCTTCAGATGCTCTTCATACATTTTACAGACTCCTACAGAGGGGGGAAAAAAACAGATGAATAATGCAATAATGTCAGCACTGGAGAAAAGAAGAAAAAAAAATCTGTATTTGCTGTACTTTTTTTCAGATATTGAACCAGATGCCAAGAAAGTTTAGATGCGAGTACCATGAAAACAGATATGAACTTACTCAGATTTTCTGTTGTTGAAATGCTTTTGTTTTAGCTGTTTGCATTGAACACAATGCTATAGAACTAGGTAAGATGCATGATGAGCATCATCATCTAAAGGAAAAAAAATTAGTTCTGTTGTGGATATAATGTTCTATGGAGTAAGTTCCATATACAATATGGAACTCTAATAACTTTTAAACAGCAATTGCAACATGTATTTCTACTATACAAGCACCTGAGAAAGAAGGAGTCCTGTTAAATACAGCTGGTCAAGTCTCAGAAGAGGTCATTCTTGATGAAATAGTCAAACACGGTGACTGAGGTAAGAGTGACAGAGCAAGTCTGTACATTTACATAAGTTTTACTTAAGCTAGCCCATAAATAAGTCAGATACATTTGAAAAGAATGTAATATTAAAACGAGCATGGGGGTTTTACATTATCTCTCCTGTGCTTTTGTTTGTCTTGCAAAGCTTCCTGGAATTAGATTTTAATGCTAAGAGAACTTTTACATTTAAATTATACAGCTGTAGTATTTCAATCTTTTCTCCAACTCACTGCATCTCTTAAAGTCACACAGAACTTTTTTTTTTTCTGGCACAGAAGCCACCAGGTTGCAAACTACATTTCAACTACAAAAATGCTTTTATTTTATATATTATTTCCAGTAGCAATCTTTCCTTTACATGGTTAGCACCAAAATTTGTGAGAAGGCTGGAATCTGATTGTGCAGTGAAATATGTTCAGCCTGGTCTGTTGCACAGCCCCACCACGAATATTGCCTGCTTCCATGAATTGAACATGGTTCAAACTAGTTAAGCCAGAAGGAGACATTTAATGTCACAAGGAAGTTTTAGAAACAAGGATAATAGTTTGCTAAAGCACTAGTAAATTAAAAACATAAGACCCTTTTTAACTTTTTTTTTTTTTGCGAATTATCTTGGGAATACATGAACAGCAGCTTACTCTTACCAAGGAAGTATGAGAATATGTCAAAACCAGGATTTTAACAGTAGTTTTAAACTACAATGATTGCACCCACCTTCCATGCACTCATTCACCGATTCATAATCAGCATATGTTCTGCCTTCTGGCCTCTTGGTAGGCTGAACAAGTAGAATTGTGTGAGACTGAAAAACAAAACAAGATTTTTTCAAAACCTTTTTTTTTTTTAAATTAAAGTTACTGATCTGAATGAAAAATAAGCTGTAATTTTGTTTTTGGCCACCCAATCATTACACAAACTGGGAAGCATACCACAGCTGTTCCCAGTGTTACTTTGTGATGCTTCCACACATCTTTGGCATGTAAAGGTTAATTATGAGGAGTAAGATAGCACGGTCTTCTCAGAACTAACCAGGCTAAGTAACTTAAAAAATTAGTACAGCTTTAAACATGGAATTACCAATCAAGTTCACAGACGTTTTCCAAATAATACTTTTCATATAAGCTGTGTTACTTTTTGTTTTCAATCAGTTCTATCAATTCTCATAAACTTTTAAAAATACGTAATGTAAAATCATCAGTAAAGCAGCTATTGTGTTGAAGAAATCAAACATGGAAATTGTAGTTTCTACTTAAACAGAAAAGCAAGGTGATGCAGTCAACATCTAGAAGCTATCCCATTGTACATTTACTTATTTTATTCCAAGGGCAAGCTGTTAGTATGAATTAAGTACCCCAGCTAGAAAACAAAAATGGGGTCCAAGTTAGCATCGCTGTCAGTCTCACCTTGAAGATCTAAACACAAACAGCTATTTAGAGTTATTCAGCTTCAAGATAACACACATTCTTTAACAAATCCGCACTTGGTACTCAAGATTATTTCCTGCAAATCAGATGTGCTGATTTTTTTTTTTTAACACTTCAGCAAGTCTACTGAAAGGGTAATTATGGCACAGATAACTGTTCCAAATGTCAGCCTGTAAACTCGCTCTTCTGCAGGGAAGGCTTTGATGATTGTACAGTCTGTGGCTTGCATTATTTCTGTAATATTTTTCACTTGGATGCAGCAAATAATTTAAACAAACAAGATTTTAAGTGTATACAGCCTGTGACCTAATTAACAGGTTACACATCATAGGAAGTTTGCAAGCACACCAGAAAACAGCATTGCCTGTGCTGCTAATTTAATCCAGCACTTTCAATGCTAATATATGAAGTGAGTACTCAACTTCTAAAATTCATGCAGGGAACTGCAGAGTAAGACACACTGGAAACAAATACTGAAGTGTATTATCATGCTACAATGAAAATCATATGAAGGAGACCAGCCTGCCAAGGCTGCTTCCCTGCACACCGGAGGACACTAGATGCAAACAAGATGACTCCAGGGCTGCTGGTACCCAGCTGCTCCTAAGGGCGCTGCACTGCCCCAGGCACGCCTTACCAGGGAGTCAAAGGACTGCCAAATCCATTCACAACTACTTCCAGCAGTGTCCTTTTTATTTGCTTACGACCAGGCTCACTTCCAGGGCTTGGAACTCTGATCTCCCAGGAGCATCTGAGCAAGAACCCCTTATTAATAAAAAATGGGGTCTGTCAGTTCAGTGTGTTTGATAAAATCTTGTGTGTTCTAGCAGCAGAATGCCCTGCAAACTGCAATTGTGGTCGTTGTACTTTCAAACTCAACTGTAATATTAGAAGAAAAAGTTGGGTTTATTTGACAAAACCTAAAAGTATAGATATCTCAATACTCAGACTACAGAAAAAGTATCAGTGAGCCAGACACATAAGCCAGTTCTTTCAGAACTTCAAGTTAGAATTTATTTGAACTTCTGACTTGAAACCATTTTTCCCTTCGCAACTTTTTCAGTATCCTTATCAGCCTGGAGATTATTAATTGCCTTGTACAAAAAAATGGAATAATTCAGCTTTTTTAAAAGCAACACCAATAGATCATGAGTCTCTAAGAATAATTACTACAATAACATCAAAAAAGTCTACATTATTGCTAGTATTTCTTTTGATCCTGTTACTGCCAACTAAATTTCTCCTTTTAACAAGTACTAACGTCTCAGCTTCTACTAAAAGCTCTGAAGTAAAGCAAAGAATAAAAGAATCAATTCTTTCATGTTTATATTGTACAAAATGGCTTTTAAGATCTTTGTCCACCTTAACTGGTCTACCAAAATTACTGCCACTGGGATCACCTCTATTGCAGGATTAATGCATTACATCTGAAGAGTTTCTTTAGGAACTTCCCATTATTTTACCTTAAGGCAAATAAATAAATAAATAAAAATATCCCAATTTAGCTTGATTTACTAAAATCGTTCCTCCTCTCCCACCAGAGATGCAACAAGTTCATAAACCTGAGAGGTTTCTTCCAAGTTTTACCTGCCCCGCTGAATATGTGCCTAGGTGACGTGGGACAAAAGTCAGTGTAAATAAAATGTTTGTTTTTTCTGAGTATAAGTCTCATTGTAAGGAAAAAGAAAACCAAAACAAAGGAAGATAGTGAAGATGTCATGCCTTGGGAGCAGGTAATATGGAAGAGCCCAGTAAGGACTCTTTATTGTGTTGCACTGTTGTGTGTTTTTGTGTTTTCTTTTGGAGGGCAGTTGCACTGGCTGTCGTTAAGGTTTATATCCCTCCAATTTCCAGCTCCCAGAGCGCCCTTGAGAAACCTCCCCAAGTCCAAGATTGCAGACGTAGCCGCGCAGAAACAGTCGAGGCAGCGCTGGCAGCCCCAGGAGCAGGACCCGGGCAGCACCTGCCTGAAGAGGCATTTTCCAGCTGTGAGGCCGAGCTGAGCCCCAAACGCGGGGACGAAAAGAGGGGAGAGAGGCGGAGGCATTGTGAGGGCAAGGCGCCTGGCCAGGCGAGGCAGCGCACCGCACACTCGGGGCCCTCCAGCCCCCCAGGCGAGGCAGGAGGGGCGATTTCGGTGACTTTTTCCCCTTTTCGGGGTGCAAAGCTCCCGCCCGGCCCCGCCCGCGGCCGCCAGCCCCGCGGCACCCCTCAGGGAGGCGACCCCCGGGCCAGGCCCCGGCCCCCGCTCGCGGCCTCCCCCCGCCACGTGCAGCCGGGACGGGCCCCCCCGGGCCTTACCGTGCTCCCCCACCTCCCCCCGGTCCTCCCCGGTCCCCCCCGGTGGCGGTGCGGCCTCACCGAGCCCCCCTCGCCCCCCCCGGAGCCCGCCGCTCACCATCGCGGCTCCCGCTCCTCAGCTCCGCCACCGCCAGGCGCCCGCCGATCCCCCACAACCCCCCGCGGCCGCACCAGCGAGAGGGAGCTAGAGCGCCCCCCCGCGCACGCGCGCCCTCTGAAGCCGAAGCGCTGAGGGCGCCGCGCGGGACGCGCTGGAGGGAAAGGGGGGCGAAGCGGGTTGCGCCGCCATCTTTGATGAGGGAGCCGCGCTTTCCCGCCTCCCAGCGGCGGGCGGCCGCCATCTTGGAGCCGGGAAGGCCCGGAAGGGGAAGCGGCGCGGAGCCGCTCGGCCGAGGGGGCGGCCATGGGACGGGGCCGCTGCGGGGCCCGGGGCGGCCGCGAGGGCTGAGGGGGGCGAGGGGAGGCTGAGGGGAACCCGGGTGGGCTGAGGGGAGCCGGGCTGAGGCGGGCAGCTCGCCGCCGGGCGCCATGGATGACTTCCCTGCCATCTGCCTGCTGTCCCTCGCCATGCTGCTGGCCTGCTATGTGGCGGGCATCATCCCGCTGGCCGTCAGTTTCTCCGAGGTGAGCGGGGCCCGGGGGGGCCGGGCCGGGCTGAGGCGCGCAGCGGGGAGCGGGGCTCGGCGCTCCCTGACAGGTCCTTGACGTGTACGGACGAGGTTATGGCCTCGGTTCGGTTTTACGCTTGCCGTAAGCTTGGTGCTGTAAGGAGCTGTCTGCTCGGCTGGTTTAGCAACGGAGCTGTGTCTCTGCGCTCGTTTTATCTGCAGACACCAGTCCTGGAAGCGTCTGATTAGCAGTTACAATCGTTTTGTTTAAAATAGCCGCTTAGGCCCCTGATACATGAGTAGTTTTAAACTGAAATGAGTTTTTGGGCTGTGCGTTACGTGGTCTGCAGAAAGCTTTCTAGGTGATGCTAGAGAAAAACGCCTCCTCCCCCTGGGTACTTATCATGGTTAAGTACAAATCAAATTAATGCTGTACGTAATAAACCCAGATGATAGAGAACAATAGAATTATTAATTAATACATTTCTTCAGATGAGTTTAACTGTGGACCTAATTGTGTTTTGATTTCATATTTCTATTCTTTTAATTACGCTTGAATATTCTTGAGAGTATGAAGCTCCAATAAAGCCAGGTATAACTAAACATCAGTGATGAAAAGGTTCAGACGAACAGCTCTCTGCTTTATTTCTGCAGGCAGTTGTACGTTTTCAGTTTAATCCCGATTTACATGAAGTACTCTAGGAGGCTAACCGTGGGCCAGAAACCACACTCTAGCAGTACTTGAGGCTCTCTGAAGCTGCAGCCTAAATGCTCAAAATAAAAACAAGTTGTTCAGGTAGTTCGAATCTTTTCCTTGGGTAACAAAGACTCACAGTGTTGACTGGAATGGGACTGTTTACTTTTTGCTAGGTCCAAGTAAGAGTTTCAGTGTCATGAACATTTAAACCAAGAAATAACTGAGCTGTGGAACAGCTTGCTGATTCGAGGAATTTAGGTTTTCCCTATGTATTTTTTAACAGCATTTACTGTGCTGTTCTTAAGAAGAGACACACAAGTGGTGTGGAACTGAAATAGTTGATTTCCGGGAACTTTTTGGAACTGAAATAGTTTGGCTTCCTGAATTAAACTAGATGACTTCCCTGTCAGGATAAGTTGCAGTTATTAGGTCGCTGTATTCACTGTTTTGAAGTATTTCATATTGAAAAAGAAATGCAGACTTCTCTTGAAATAGTAATTTGTTAGTGTTTATTATTTTAATGCATTTTTAAAATTCACAGATGTCCAAATTGAAGCCGCGCTCCGTATTTGCACTAGTAATAAAGCATTAGTACTTGAGGTGTTTTTTGGTAAATGCACACACACAAATGCATGCACACAGTGTAAAAGAGATTATAGTGCTGCAGTAAAAAATCATCTTGTTTTCATTCTGAAACATCATATTTTGGCAAAACTACTCTGGGAACAGTGGGTGTGGAAGATTATCTTTTCATCTAGATTGGCACTGCTTAATGATTTATCAAGTGCAATTGTCATACATGCAACTGTACCATGCATGTTGATGGAAACTTGGCATCTTTTGCATATTAGTACTCACGTTTTCCCCAGTGATGCTGTGATTGTTTCCTGATGGTCCCAGTTGGCTTCCTTTCAGAAAGCTGGTTGTGTTGTGGAGAGGTTGTGCTGTTTTTCTATGCCAACGTCACCTGTGTAGGCGAGATAAAGAGGGCAGGTAGCACGACGTGTCTGTGCTACAAGTGGTTTCACAATATTTGAGCACAGACCTTTGTCTCCAGGGCTCTGGTAGCTATTTGGCGGCACGCAGTCCTCTTGTGTGTGGAAGGTGATAGTTTTGCCACAAAATAGGTGATACCCGATTGTTAGGAGGACCTAATTTTCACGGTTACTATACGCACTGTGTTACAGCCTAGTTCAGGAGTGACCTCTGCAATTTGTCATATTTTGCAGTCTAGCAGATGATGCCTATATAATTGCATTTTCAGCACGTGACTTTGACTCTAGCCTGTCAATGTTGTGTTCACAGGGAAGCAAAAAATATTACAAACTGTTCTTATGTTGGTGAAACAGAATTTGGTCAAACAGTACTGCAGTTAAGTTGAGCATCTCTGGCTTTTATGTTTTGTTTGGTCCAAAATTAGAATATAACTAGGAAAACAGCCGTTACTTATGGTATCGAATGTCTACCTACCCTTTGTGATTTTTTTTTTAAGCATGTTGAAACTTTTTCTGGAGTATAAACTAAACTATTTTTGTTTACTGTACTTTAAAAGCATTAAGTTTATGTAATTTTTGTTAAGATTTAATTACAAATTTGCAAAACCAACCAACTGGCATGTATTTTAAAAGCTCTCTTTGTGGGGGGGGGGGAAGAGGGATGGCTGTGGTTTGTAATTCAGTAAGTTTATACTTACTGAATAAAACTTAATTTGATGCCTTTTTGAATACATGGAACACATCATCAGATCTTTCAAATACACAAAAGTACATTTCTCTTTAATTATCTTTTATTCACAACTGTTTTTTAAATAAGCTCTTCTTCAGTGATACTGTATTAAACACAATGCCATTAAAATATGGCAGTTTTAGGACAGACTTTTGTGCAAGGGTTGTTTTAGAGACTGAAATGTAGTTCATCTCATGTAACAGTCTTGTAACAGGTTAACTTTGTTGTGTCTCTCAAAACTTGTAGGTGACTTTTGTGCTCTAAAATCTTCCTTTTATTCTTCCTGCAGTCCTGAAGCTTTTCTTAGCCTTTTTCTGTTATCTAAATATAGCTGACTTTGTGGTTTGTACTCTTATTTGACCAACGTATTTGCATCTGTAGAGGCGTTTATATTTTTGTATCTCTCATTTTTCTGTCTTTTGGCAATTTGCTTCATTTATATATTTTCCTTTGTTATTTTGTCTGACGTTTTCAGGAATGGGTGATTTATCCTGTGTTGTGCTGTACCTACAAGAGGTTTTAGGGAACTTACAAGTTTAAGTAGGTTTCTAGTGGGAAGGATGTTTAATGGGTATTTGATAACAAACCCAGAGCAGAGATAAAGTACAGAATTGTGAACATGCTGCACTTCAAATGTATTCTCCATGATCCTTTGTCTCTGCAGGCTTTGCAATTTGAGGTCTTGGGCGTGAATTAGCCCCAAATAACTATTAGTGTCAATTATAACAATTCTGGCTGTTGTCAAGTATGCACCGCTTCACTTCTCTGATGTTGCCAGTCTAATGGGCTGTCTCCAACTTTCATTGCCTATTTCAGCTGTTTGTAGTGGACACTGGGTGCGTTCACATTTCAGCAAGTTAATTGTTAGAAATACAGGACTATACAACTGGATCTCTTGAATACGAATCAGCAAGAGGTTTTGTGGATCATTCTCTCTCCTCCACTCCACTTTGTCCCTACCCCGTTTCCCTTACTCTCCCTTCTTAACAGTGGTTAAGGGTTTTCATTCTTAAAGGTGATGCTTGTTTTGTGCTTGCTTGCAGGAGAGATTAAAGTTGGTGACCGTTCTGGGTGCCGGGCTGCTGTGCGGAACTGCCTTGGCTGTCATTGTGCCCGAAGGAGTACATGCACTTTATGAAGACATCTTGGAGGGTAAGAACCAAAACTATGGCTCTAGATAGCCTTGTTCAAGGTAACTTAGGCCACAGCTTTATTATTTACTGGGGCCTGTTTGTAGGGCTTTTAACATAAGATTGGCAGGGGCTTTCACAGTACGGCACAAAGCCAGCATACAAACACAGAACTGCCATAGGTAAGATACTGTACGTTTCTGGTGGTTTGGGAGAGGAGTGTGATCAGGCTGGGGATCGGGTGATTCTTGCTAAGCGATCCCGTTGCTTGCAGGTCCAGCTTAACAGACTGCTAATGGAACCATAACACATTACGCTGGGTCATGTGTAATTTTTCTTATTGTGGGGAGAGTTAAACTTTAACTTTCACCGGAACTTCTGATGAGGTGTAGGGATGTCTTTGGGTGAGAATGGACTCATCGACTATTTGCTGTTGCATTTTGTAACGTAGATCACTTCTCATTTCAGCAATTGCTGGAAGTGCTTTTTGGATCTACGTGTACTTGCCATGTAATAGTTTTCTCTTTTGAAACTGAAGAACTTACTGAAGTACAGACAGAACACTGGATGGCAGCTGCTGTTCCTGCCCACAGCAAGCTGGGGGGCTGTTCCAAGCCAGTTAAAATGGTCTGAAGTAGGAACCAAGATAACTTAAGGCACCTGACTGAAAATTTTGGTTACGTGGGGCTAATTCACAGAGTAGGAGGCATTTCTATCTTGGGTGGTATAAATACATCTTGTACCCAGAAGTCTTGGAAAATCCTCAGATTGAGGTTATGACCTTATTTTGAATAGTTGGGGCCTGTTACCTTTGTTTGCAGTGCCCTTTGAATCTTGCTTTAGCTTGGCGTGATGTGCTATCACATTACCTTCTGACAACTTTCTGATCTGAGCACACTGGGAGGTATCACACATGCAGTGGTAAACAGCAACAACTTAACGGTCACAGGAGTAAGGCCTATGAAGTTGAGACTAGAGAAATCAGCAATTGTCCGATGTACCATTGGTCCTAATCTGTAATTGAGAGATAATTGCAATACTCTGTTTTTTGTGTGCTACTGCATCTTTCTTAATTCAACAACCTTTTACATTTCTTTTTAGGAGTATGCTTTCATCTATTGTGCTTTAGTTTCCACAAAATTTATATGGTGTTTCACTTATCTTCTGTTTACTTCAAATCTATAAAATCATCCATTATCAAGAAGTAAAAGAACCTCTGATTATGCCTTTATACTGTACTGTAATTTGTGCACTCCAATGTAGGATGTCTCTAATGAGCTGTAGTTGTGGGCTTGCTCTTCATTCCATTTTAATTCAAAGTAGAATAAATTTTCTTCTAATGATACGGATAGCAGTAAATACAATTACTGTGAATATTTGCATATTTTTCACTAAATACGGTGTACAGTTCACATTTAATATCTACATTCAGATGTTTAGAGCTGTTAATCTATATTTTTATAATACATTATCAGGGGAAATGTCAGAGGTATTTACCTACTAAAAAAGATTTTTTTTTCCTGTGAATGACTTCAGGCTCAATTCCGAGCTCACAGTATTATGGGTGAAGCGATTCTGTCTGTAAAGAAACGTGTAAGTGACATTAAGAGAATGATCTTTTCCAGAGAATTCTCCCTTCTGTGGTCGTCTTTGTAGTTTAATTTTGTCCAACACATTACACTTGCTAATCAAAACCTAAGTCATTGTTTTCATTTCTTGTAGATGCAAGAGAAAATGAGATTTTATTCATTTTTTATTGCAGAGAGGCAAAATGCACAGATATTACGGATTTAACTACAAAAATACTTGTGATACCTTTCTTAGAGAAGTAGGACATACAAAGTTAAGCGTAAGATTCTTAGAACATATCAGCTTTCATTACAGCTCTTGCAACGTACCCATTTACGTCACTAAGTCTGGAAAGGTGCTGAAGGGAACACTGAGGCTTAAGGCTGTATATGGTGTACACACACACATGTATGTATGTGGGCTGTGTTTGCCCAGTTCCAAGTGTAATTTAGCTCTGGTTTCCTGTTATCAGTACAAGAGTTTGCCATTGTTACAAAAGTCACTTACCCTTCTGTATCTTCCCTCAGGCTGCAGAATAAGTAACTGCTCATTTTTTGACCTCTTAGGCTTCAAGGAGAGCAAACAGCATGCCATGAATCAGATTAGTATTTGCTCATAAACCTATTTATGCACGTATGTACGTAGTGAAACCAAGTATTACCAATACATAAAATTCCTTGGTGACTGCGGTCCTTTGTTTTAACTGGTGAAACTGCATGACTTTGGTTGCTGCGAATTACCCACGACGTCTTAAATCTTGAAATAATGTGAAGCGATGCTATCTTTTTTTATAGAGATGGCAACAATATTGTTTGGTCTAAATTGATTTATTGGTTGATCTTGTGCAGCAAAGAGAGGCTGGTGAAATCTTTCAAAGATTCTAGTGCTCTTTGTCTGTAGTAATGGCATGGTGCCAACATCTTGTGCAGGAGGGTGGTACGACTGAGGCAAATCCAAGAACGTGTGAATACTCCAGCATAAAGATGACTTGAATCAGTCACGTTTTTGCTGTTAGTGTCTAAAACTTCAGAAGCTGCCAACCAAAAAACCTGCCCAAAATGACAGTTTTGCTTTTGTCACTTACACCACAGATGTTAGAAAAGGCATGATGTGCTGTGCTCCATTTTGTTTCTTGCTGTTCTTTTTTCAAAAAGGTGAGAGATATTATTCTACTTTTTTTAGGTAGCAGCATATCTAGAATAAACCTTAAAAGTGCAGACAGATTTTGTGTTGAAGTATAGTGATTATTCACGTCTCGATTCATTACATCCTTACCTTGATTCAGGCACAACAAATTGGCTCTTCAGAAGTCAGAAAGCTTTCCAGAGCTGAACTATAATTCCTTCCAAGCCCATGCTTGTTCTCATACTGAGAAAACATTGGTTGCTGTTAGACCAGTGAAACAATCTAGTTAATATTCTACTTCCTTAAGTGCTGTATGCTAATCCTGTTAGTCCTTTTACCCTTAAATGAGATTAAAATTAAACTAAAATCAGTAACATTATTTACAGTGAAGACTTCAGAATTTCTGATGGAAACTGATGGAAATTTCTGACGGAAGTGAGAATTGCTGATGGAAACTTGCTTAATCAGTGCTCTTTGATATTGTAATCAAAGCATTGCTGCCCTGTGTAATAGCAAGGACTATGAAGTGAAACCTAGGTGTTTGTGTTACTGTTTCAAGTCATTTTTTCAGAAAAGATTTTTAAAGGTGGGGAGTACAACTGGTGGATAAGGTCAAGGAGATCATTCTAAACTTGATATAGTATTTAAAAGGGGTAGCAAAAGTGATGAATACATAAGGAGTGACAACTGGATCGTGTGGATTGAGCAAATGCAGCAGAGAGGAACCCGAGGAAGAGATTGGAAATACCAATAAACTCCAAATCTTCCCCTTAGTTAAAAATAAACAAAAAAAAGTATTGCTGTATATGCATAAGGCATGATTGAATGCTTGTGGGCAGCGTGATCCTGTCCTTGCTTCCCCAAGTTATTTGCTGAAAGATTTGCTCAAGTAGGAGAAATGTTGAGACATGTTTGTACCTTGCCAGTGATGCCCAGATGTCTCTTAGAGTAGCTGCTAATTGCTGCTAATCACAGAATGGCTGAGGTTTGGAAGGGACTCTGGAGGACATCTGCTTCAACCCCCTGCTCTAGTGGGGCCACCTGGAGCAGCATGCCCAGGACCATGTCCAGGCAGCTTTTGAAGATCTCCTGTTGCAACTGCAAGGCTTACAAACTCTGGGCAACCTGTGTTGGTGCTCGCTCACAGTTCCAATGAACAAAGTCTTTTTTTTTTTTTTTTCCTCGTGTTCAGAGGGACCCTCCTGTGTTTCAGTTTGTTCCTATTGACTCTTGTCCTCTCTCTGGGTACTATGCAGTACCTGGGGACTTGATTCAAAATTTCTTATTCCTGATCTTTGCTTGTGCCTTTCAAGTAGTGTATTTCTTTATGTCTAGGCCTTCCTTCTGCCAACAGCAAATGCCACGTTTAGCCCACTGTCTCCTAATCTGTTTGTTTGGCTGCCGCAGGGAAGCATCGCCCAGTGAGTGAGATGCAGCACGTGGTGGAGTCTGAGAAGGTCGCAGAAATCCCAGTTGTACACGAGTATGGCCACGACCATTCCAGGTTGCACGCCTACATTGGTGTTTCCCTTGTCCTTGGCTTTGTCTTCATGCTCCTGGTTGACCAGATAGGCAGCTCTCATGTGCACTCTACAGATGGTAAGTAGAGAAACATTCGGTTATTCTTGCTAATTAGTTCTAATTAGCAAGGTGCGACTTTTTTCTATGCTGCTGGGATTTAATTTGACCAGTCACATCCAGAATTTCAGTAGGTGCTGTTCAAACATAAAGCAGGGTCTGTGTGAAATGTTTGTGCTGGAAATCTGTCCTGGAATCCAGCATAATTTGAGAGCTTGCTTCATTAATGTAAAATAACTGCAGGCATGTGTATTGTGTGCGTGGAGGGTGACTTGACACCGGAGTTATTGTCTGTTTTACAGTATCACCCATAGGGTTTTTCTGTGGCTTTCCCAAAAACTTCAGGTTAGTCTTACCATCATTATTTTTCCTACTTAATTGTCATACGTGTAGGCAAAATTTGCAAAAATAAAAAAATAAAAAAAAATTATCACAAGACTGCAGAAAGAACTACATTTCAGCTCTGGTCCTTTGCTGTAACTGCATGGCTGGGCTCCTGTATTAAGTCTACAGCCTCACTTCCTGTGAAGTCCAAAGATTTCTCAACTTACTGCAAGATTCTCAAAATGCCCCCAGTTGCCCTTGTTTCTTGCTGCAGCTTCAGGCCCAGACTGTAGCTTAAAATGCTCCAAAGGTATTTTGTCATCAAGAAAGGTATTTATTGCCTCTGGCTGCTCATTTTTTCCCCACGTAGTCTCTTCTGTTAGTAGAATTTGTCCCTCCAAAATTAAGGAACACATACGACAAGAAAAAAGGAGCTGGGGTGGGGAAATGTTTTGTTTGGATCCTTAGCAGTTCATGGTGCAGCTGCACAAATGCTTGTATGGGGTCAGTGTGATGGGACAATTATGAGGCAAGTTCAGTGGCTGTGTCTTTCTCTAAACTAGAGAAATTCTGGAGGCTGGAACAGAGGTACGAACTTAAATGTGACTGTCCCCTTGACTTTTAGTTCTGATCAATCAGTGCAGTTGAAGAACTTGAGAAAACGTGTTTTGTGACTGATCTCCTGTTTGACACGAGTATACCATCCCAGTCATCTGGTGCAATTGCTCATGTAGGCTCTCCCTCATAAGGAAGACCAATCTAATGGAAGAGAGTACGTTAATTTTTTTAGCCAGCTCACTTCCTTGATATGAGACTTCAGGAGGAAAGGAACAGTATTTTTCTCTTTTGGCAGCAGTGCAGACTTGTTAAAATAGCTGTGTAAGCATGCTTGCAGTCTAATTAAATAATTCCTGTTTAACTATTCTGGAATTAAACAGTTGAATAATGTAAGTCCTATGCAAATATAGAAGCATCACTGTGATAAACAATGGAGCTTCCTCGTATCACTTTCACTGTCTTTCACTGCAACTGCTGGTTGCAGTCACAGTGGATGTATGTGCTGGGCTATATAATTAGCTGACATGAAAATGTCCTCAGAGTAGTTGTCAAACAGCTGCAGTCAAAGCACTGGGTCAGGAAAATTACTGAAATCTTTGCAGCTGCCCCCACAAGAAGTAGCATTTATTGCTTACTGGGAATTCCCAGAGAATCAGTGCAGCAGGGACTGTCACAGATTGTCACCTGAAGGAAAACTGGGCTGGGTGGGGGGAAGCATCCTGACCGTTGGAGTAACTTGAGTTTGGGATCTGAAAGCTAAATTTTCTTCCCCTTGATAGCAAAGAACTTCCAGGTTCAGTTTCAGGAGCTTAAGAAAAACAGCTAGTATTGCCTGTATCAGTGATCCTGTAAGTTACAAATAATAATCTATGATTCTGTTATTTGTTGATGGAATTTTGGGTTATTTGAAGGTGATAAGTATCAAACTGTTTTAGAATAAATTTAATGCAGAAATTCAAGAGCTGATAGTTTCGAATACAGCTGCCTAAACTGCTTAGCACAGGTAAGTGATGTGCAATTATACTTATAATTTTTCTTCCAGCATAATTTGTTTATTTGTTCTCATTATGTTTGCTTTCCTCATGACCATTTCAGATCCAGAAGCTGCTAGATCGGGCAACTCCAAGATCACCACAACACTGGGATTAGTGGTCCATGCTGCAGGTAATGAGGGACTTCTTGTTAGAGCTTGAGGAGGGCTTCTGTTGCTCTGTGGCGTGTCCCTAGGTGCAATAGAAACGCTTGCATTTTAGTTTAGAAGGTGTTTTTTTTTTTATAAGCAAAAAAGAGGGGAAAGAACTAAGGCTTTTTACCAAAAGTGGCTAAGAAAACATACTCCAGTACTCAGAATGTTTCAGAGAATTTTGAGTGCTGTGTTTTCCCTTCTTTATTTTTCCAGTCTAAAATATTGTGTGACGCTTTCTGCCTGTCCTTCGCTGGCTGCTGTAGCTGCAGGATTTCAGTACGTGCATACTCATTTAATATGTAGGATGAAATACATTTGGGTTTCTCGTCAGTAGAGATGTGTTTTTAAAAATAAAAAATAATATCATGTGGAAAAAGGAAATGATAAGGAGGAGCTTAAAGGTTTGACTGAAACATTTATGTTGATTTACAGGGATTGAAAAAATTAAACTTGTATTGCAGTTAGCCCATGTTCATGTTGTAATCCTTCATTATATATCTGTAGTGTAAATATGATACCTTTTAATCTCTTCTGCTGACAGTTACCATGTAAATGTCTTAATTTTGATCAAAAGGTATGTCACTAAATGAAGTGTCTACATAGTACGGATTAATACAGTATCTATTTCCTATTTCATTTAGATGATAAAATTGTTAAATGGTACTAAAATAATGTATTTAAACATTCATTTGAAGAATAGTAATTAAAGTTCTTTTAATGTTAAGAATCTAAAGCAGCTTTAAAAAATGTATACAGACAGCATTTCTACCACAGAAAAATAAAATTAGTAAAGTTGTTATTTGATTCTAATTTGTCAGACTTTGTCAATGCTGTATACGTTCTCCTTATAATTTTTATGGGCTTGGGGAAAGTGATACAGCTCCTGTTGTGGGTTGTCTGAAATACTCAAGTTGTTTTACCTGAAGAAACAAAGGGGAATGAATGACATGCTGAGCTGGTTTATTTAATAGTATTTTGAGTAATGGGACTTCGCAAATGTTTCGTGATCCCAGCCATTATGGGGGGCAGCTGAAATTTACATGGAGGAATAATCCAGGAACTTTTACTTCTCTTTCAGCCGATGGTGTTGCGTTGGGAGCAGCAGCTTCTACTTCTCAGACTAGTGTCCAGTTAATAGTGTTTGTTGCAATTATGTTGCACAAGGTAAGTCAACAACCAAAAATCTGTTCTTTAGTCATTAAAAACTGTTAAAGCATACAGGCATTACTGAAGATCTTAAATTTGATTGATGGTGTGATCTGGAAGTGTGTCATCCCATTGAAATGAACAGGTTGGCAGTACAACTTCAAGGACCAAAAAGCACTGGTATGTGTATGACAGAACAGTAAGTGATAGATGTAAGTCTGAATGAGGTGCAAATGAGAAGAAATTCAGACTTCTTACTGCCTAATTTGTCTGTAGTTGTTGGGAGGAGTCTCCCAAATGCAGGGATAGAAGAACAGCTCATTAAGAAATATGGCAGCTTCACATTACTTTTTGAAACAAGGTGTGTTTTGGTGTTCTTTTAGATAGTATTTTTGGTGGGGAGGGATGGGTTTTTCTTTTTCTTTTTCTTTTTTTTTTCTTCTGTCTTTTTCTTTAAGGATTCTTGTTGTTATAAAAGATGTTTTCAAGCAAGATGTGGATGGTGGACCACAGGATTATATGCTAGTATTTTCAAGGACACAAAATATTTTTATGCTGTTACACAGCTTTTTTTTTTTTTTTTTTTTTTTACACTGTTTTTTTTTTTTGCCTCTATTCTCAAAAAAGTGAGAAGGATATTCATGTTATGAAGGGTTTCACAGTGTATGGGGTTAGTCTTTTGAAACTACATAATAATGGAGTGCTAGAAAATAACTTCTGATTACCTGTGTTATTGTAGTAGCTTCAACATCAATCATGACGCTTCTGCAAGAAAAAACTGTGAAACTTTTTTTTTAATGATAACAGGCAAGCAGTGAAGATGGGAAGATCTTTTTTCCTTAATGTTTATTCAAAGATTGGCTATATAAGTGTGCTGATGCACATAACTTATGGCAATACATACATATATTACAATAGTTAGTCATGTGTGTATTCAAGCACAATTTTGGATTATTATATGCCCAAAATGTTTGGAAATTCAGGTTTAGTACGTCTTCTGTTCAATGTTCATGCAATAAACCATTCTTCATGTAAACCTCTTCAAAGGTGGTGATAACAATGTCACATGTTGCTGTGAAGCTTATTTCACAGCTAATGCTAGACATAATTTTTCCTCTTTTATTTGTAACGTTCAAATTAACTGGCTTCTTAAGTTTTGCAGTTGCACAATTTTAAAAGAGAACTTTTCCCCAAAAGATTATCAAGAAATATGTGATATTTAAAGAGTTTCTTTTTGGTCATTTTTTGATTCTTTTCTTCTGATCCAGATTGATGGTCATCTTTCTCACTTTTTCCCCTCACTCATTTTCTTTCTTTTATTTCTTTTAAAAAAAAAGACTGCACATAAAACCAGTGCTAATACATATTAGTTGGTCTTGAATAGTATTGTCTAGGTGGAATTGTACTGTCTGTGTGTGAGTAAAAATACAGTAAACTGTATGAGCAGGACAGCCACACCTTGTGAATAAGAAACTGGATGTTAGTGGGGGGAATACAAAAGTATTTGCTTCACAGTGGGAATAAAAGTATAACAGAATGATGAACAAACCAAAGGAGCTCTTCAGTCTTTGTTCATTTGCTATCTCTCTTTGGGAACCTTTTCCTTTCCATTTAAATGTAGATTTTTTTCTGTTTCAACTTTATAAAAAAAATAAATCTAAGAATGCATAATATCAGGATGGAAAAAAAAAAGAAATTACATAAGTTAATGGAAATTTAGGGAGTATAGCAACCACTCAAGTCAGAATGAACATCTGAGCATTTATGACTACACAAATATCTTTACTTGTGGTACCTTTCCCAGTGTTGCACTAATAGAATAACATTGTGAATCTGTAACTGCAGACCTTCCTCTAGAATCAGCATGAGAATAGTCTAAACTCTTGCTTCTATCCCTTCTTTTTGCAAAGAAATTATTGGCAATAGAAGTAGAGCAATCCATATCTGAGAGTCTGCAGTTGGAGTTTATAACGAAGAAATTCATGGAATAAACTTCTAAAATGTGTTGCTACCCCCAAAAAGATGGGTCATAAAACAGGGCTAGGACTGCAGTTTGGTGAGATGGACAGGATTTTCTTAACTCACAGTTCACATGTCTTTTTTTCTGGAGACCTTTAAATATTTTTTTGTGTCTTACTGCAACACAAATAAATAAAATAGTTTGTAGGCTGATGAAAATACAAAATATAATTTACTTGAATGATAGGCAGAACATGGCTTTCTATTAGGTAGTGTTCTTAAGGCAGAGCATTGTATAGGATTTTGTTTATCTGGGTTAACTGAAACATGTAAGTGCCTTCCCCAAATTTCTTCAAAATCTGTGCATTTCAGTGAAGTAAGTCATATTTCAACTTAATCTTTATCATGTGTTTTAGGTAATTTTAGAATGAATTGTATTACCAGTAAATAGTATTTTTTTTGCAGGCACCGGCTGCCTTTGGCCTGGTTTCCTTCCTGATGCATGCTGGGCTGGAACGGAATCGAATTAGAAAACACTTGCTGGTCTTCGCATTGGCAGCACCTGTTATGTCCATGGTGACATACCTGGGGCTAAGCAAGGTGGGTCTGCGATGTTTGTCCTGCCCAAAACATAGGTTAGTGGTGGAGTTCAGGGAAAGGAGTATCATACAAGGTTCATAATTCTCTGCCCCATCAGCTTTATAATGTCACTATCCTCATGTGACGTGGAAGACATTAAGCAACATACTGAACTACTGTCACTGTGAGAGAAGGAGATTTGATAGAAGTCCTATTGTGTCTGGACCTTTATAGAATTGTTTCATTATTGGTTGAAGAACTTCTGCTCATCTTCATTTTTCGCTCTTTGTGTTTTTTTCCCATTTCAGAGTAGCAAAGAAGCCCTTTCAGAAGTCAACGCCACCGGAGTTGCTATGCTTTTTTCTGCTGGGACTTTTCTTTACGTTGCCACAGTTCACGTCCTCCCAGAAGTAGGAGGAATTGCTCATAGCCACAAACCTGAATCAACTGGAGGAAAAGGACTCAGCCGTCTGGAGGTGGCAGCCCTAGTCTTAGGATGCCTTATTCCTCTAGTTTTGTCCATTGGACACCATCACTAAGAGCGCGAATTTCACCGTTCTCCTCCTTGATCTGACATGAGCAGTAAATGTCGGCTGCTCCCTTTATCACTGTCTGTCTTATCCATCATCCATCCCATCTACTTTATGGAGTTCAGAGGGAACCTTGATTGCAAAATGAGGAATACTGGGAAAATTTTTAGTGTAGCAAAATGTACTTTGGCAGCCGGACATAAATTCTATGTAACTCTTCTGAAGACATTTGCTATTTTAATTGTTACTTCTGGCCCTATTCTCAGGGAAGACGGAATTTGGAGTTTGAGAAAGGTGAGTGGGGAAGAACATAGCGACTCATCATGAAATTGCAATCACCAAAGTATCCTGCAGTTCAGCTTTCAAAGCTGAGAGCAAAAACAAAGGATGGCTGCCTTTTGAGAGGTTGAAGTCTTCTTACTAATGAAGAAGGGGGCTCTCCCCCATCGGTTCCATGTTGTCTTGGCAACGTGAACGGTTCTTGTAATGTTTGTCATTAATTGTATTGTGAAAGCGGGCTGCACTCAGAATTCTGGACAACAGTGCTATTGTGACAGGTGTCATTGATAGGAATGAAATGCTGTAGAGAAAGCGTAGGATTAGAGTAGGAAATCAGCTGGTTAAAAGTGCAGAAATGAATTTTGCAGTGTATTCCATTATTTAAGGGATAGAAGCAAGGAGAGTATTGTTCTGATTATTTATGCAATTGTTAATGAGTTTTAAACAGGCAGTATTTACTGGGAGATGGTCTTCTGCCAAGTAAAGCATAGGCACCAAAATGTTAGCGGGAATTAGGTATTTGTAACTGTGATTACACTACTGCTACTCTTGAGAGAGATCCGTGTTGTCCTTTGAAATCAAGCTGTTCTGGGCTCTGAGGAGTAAAACTCTGATGGAAGCAGCTGTTGAGGGACCAGAGAACTTTACTAGCTCATTTTCAAGAGTCTGAACCACTGAGATCAGTGGTGTGTGTGTTTCTCATCAAATAAAATGTATTAAGGCTAATGTAACAAGATCTATAGATAAATATTTATGTTACAGATAGAGTACAAAGTGTTTCTAACGCAGTTCTAAACAAACAAACAAAAAAGAACAGGCAAGCAAGCAGAACCTGGTGGGTTTCCAGTGGACCTGTTAGACATTTTGCTTTTCCTTTGGGAATCCTGCTTTCACCTTTTACTGATAATCATTAGATTCGGTGAATCTACTTGAAGACTTATTGCCAACTGCTGACGCCTCTCACTGCAGATGGGTGATACAAGATCCATCCCTTTCCAAGCCACAGCATTTTCTTGTCAGGCACCTTTTCTCTTATGCAAATTATATTACACTTTAATAACTGTAGTGCATTGAAAAGTCAGGAATGCTTGATGTGCACAGACTCAACATAAAATTATTTCTTTAGGGGAAATTTTTTAATGCTGTACCCTTTTTGAGCTATACTTTTTCTGCAGTTTTTAAAGCTAACATTGCCAAATAATTTTTTTTAAAATGGATTTTCAAAGCCTGAGATCTTTCCTGAAGTGCTTATTGTTTCAGTTTGAATGAGCGTGTCTTTTTTCATGCCATTTATTGCTTATACTACACAGGCCATTGTGCCTTTTAACTTCCATACATTTTTGTCACCGTCCTATTTGTCTAATAGCCCGGTAATGGGCATGGCCTGGCTCTTGGCCTAGTGATGCTCCATCTGTTGGCTTTGTAACAATGCAGGCGTATCCCAGGAGTGCACCCAGTATTGATCCCCAGGAGTGCTTGTGCATTTGTGCATTTTACAATATGTTAGATGAACTTAAGTATCGTTGAAAAATTACTAGAAACGATCTTCTCCCACAAGATACCATTTTCAGATAGAATTTCAGGCCTAAACAATCATCTTTGGCATTAGAGCTTCAAAAGTTAATCCCGTTTTGAACAGTCACTGCAAAATTAGTGATGCAGATGAGATCCTCTGCTGCACATCCTTAAACTGTTTTTACAACATATGTATGCAACAAGTAACTTACTAGTTGTTATCTGTTAAAAGGTTCAGTGAACAGGTTACTGACACATGCGAATGACATACAGGGGTATTTACACCAGAGCTCCCGGTGTTCTTCCTCATTTCTCTTTATCTTCTTCCTTCATGATGTCACTATTTTACCTTGCTTAACCCTTCCTTTTGTTTCCAGGAGCTGAAGAGTTTGCATGATCTGTAAAAAAGCAAAAGCAGGAAATAAGTTAGAGCAGCAACAGGTGCTTGAATTCTGTAGAACAGTTTTTAAATTGGAGGCTATCTGCCTGAGTATGCAAGCTGAGTCCTTCTCCCACTAGACCTGAAACAGTTTTCATATGGAGGGATGAGTTCTGTTTCTTGAAAACTGATCCAAAGAGCAAACCTCAATAAGCCTGATGAATGTACGTGAGTGCTGATTCATGATGGGTGATGCTGGCATGCCGCAGGATGTAGGGAACCTGTTCTAACTTGCAGTGTTCTGGGAGAAACTTGAGTTTCTCAAATACTGCTCCAGCAGCCCTTATGTGGAAAACGTTTGAACTGGAGTCCCAGTGGCAAATGGCAGCAGGAAAGTACTATGCTCTTCTTTTTTTTTCTTTATGTAAAGCCACATTTTATCATCTGCCATTTGCACATGATCCCTGACTCCGCTAGTTACACTGCTATCCTGATGCTGTTCCTCTTCAGCCTTGTTTTGTACACAACAGTTGCAGCAGTTTAGGGGGGTGCGGGTAGTACCTTTTTGTATGGATGAGAGTTTGCTTCACTGCTGGTGTAACCTCTGGCATGTTAATCATAACAGGTGCCACTGGTGAGAAGCCTTGTTGTCTTTGGTTTTCCCCCATCCCTTAGGTCATGTTTCGTGTTGATGGGGCAACTACCAGGAATGGTAATACTCAATTCAATCATTCATGAACTATGGAGGCCAAGTTAGAGCAGCAGGCAAGGGATATATAAAGTTAAAAATCGACAATTTGAAATCGGTGAAAAAAAGTCTGATAACACAGCTTTCATTTTGGCACTCAATTACGTGATATAAGACTTCTGTGAAAGTTTTTCTTACCTATTTGGAAGTAGTGTTTTCTTTTTGCTGCCTCTGTTATCTCTGTGTTGAACAGTTATTTTCAATTATGTAGCTGAAACTATGACTAAGGAAGATTCTGGGTATGTCATAGGAAGGATGTAAATCTTAAATGACCAAACCTTTTCAAATCATTAGGTCCACGTGGAGGATTATTTTATAGAAGAGATATTTTATTTACCTCATTAAATTACTCTGCATTTTATCATATCCCTGTTCTTACCTATCTCCCCATCTGTCACAATAAATCCAAGCACTGCGTGTAGTCAAGGCCATCTGGTACAATTTGCTGTTCCTCAGGGGACCTTGCTGCAAGCAAGTTCCTCTTTACTCTCCCTGTAGTGGCCATCTCTGCCTGTGTTTCTGCCGTGAGGTAGGTGGCAGTAGGAATAGCAGGCAGCACTTTAACCAAGTGCCAGGCATTTCCCCTTTTTCTTCTGTCAGTCCCTCTAGGAAACCTATAATCTTCTCATCACTCTTTTTTTTTTTTTTTTTTTTCCCAGTTAATGATTTCTTAATTGATTGGACTAAAGCTGTGATTCTCTTCATCCCAGTGTGTTCAGGTACTTTCCCTACTGCTCTAATTCTTCTATTGTTCCTTGTGTTTAAAAAAAAATAAATAAAAAAGGAAATCTTTTGTTTTCAGCACCTGGTGGCAGATGCAGAGGCTGCTCTGGCTTTAACTTGTGTGAGGAAGGTAGATCTGCCACGCCGAGACAGGAGGCTTTGATAATTATTCCCTGTCATTTCAGATGTTAAACACAAAAACCCACTGCTGACTTCTGGTTTCAGAGAACCATCGCTAGGTGGATTGTGTAAAAGAATGGCATCCAGGAGACCCAGGAAGTCTGTTTATTCAGGAAAAATTCAGAGCCTTCAAGGAGCTTTTGAGAGTAGCAGATGTGTCTGTGCGGTACCAGCTCTTGGCAGAATAACAGAGATGCTGTGGAATAAATGCTGCTGCTGCTCTCGTCCTGTTCTCTGCTGCTTTGCGTGGGGCTTGGGAGGAAGAGGAGGAAGTGTGTTCTTTTGGGGTGGGAGGAGGAGGAGTTGTGGTGTGGTGGGAAAGTTTGAGTTTCAGATTCCTGTTCACCTCAAATTTAAAAAACAAAAACAAAACAAAAAAACGACGACAAAACAAAACTTTTATTTCTGGTTTTCTTTTTATTAAATCTCTTAGCAGCCTTGGCTTTCCAGGGAAGAACACTGCGTGGTCATTGCTGTTTACCGGACTCCTTGTATGGAACTGTAATTTTAATGTCTTTTTTCAAACCATTTGTACACAAAATCATTCCATGAATGGCTGCCTTATAATTTTTCCACTTTAATTGTGAATGGTTAAAATAATGTTGCAGTTTTCAATTTGTTTTATTATATTAAATTTTTACTAGGTGCAGAGCTTCAGAGTTGGCTTTTCATTTACTGCATGGGGTTTTGTGACAGCTCGAACAGAGGAATGACAATCTCAAATGGGATGCAAGCACTGCAGACAGCACGTCTGAGTTCTGTATGATTGTGCTTGCAGCTTCCCCTCGTAATGTCTGAGCACCACTTGGAAACCTGAAGCATGAAGCTGACTGCACGTTGGGAGGCAGTCTAGCGTGTTGATTTGGACATGGCATGAATGATTTTAGAGGTATAAATACAGACGGGATTTGACAGCTCTGCCTAAGAGGGGCGTTTGACAACTTCTGTCTCCCACCGAGTGCTGAGGAGCTGGCGTTGCTCTGAAGCTCTCTGCCACCCTCTGGAAAATCTGGGATGCTTACAAGGCAGAGATGTCTTTGGAGGGTCGTGAAGAGAAAGAGATGACTGGCTCAAGATTGCTGACGAGGACGTGCTAGGTCTAAAGCAAACAGAGCACAGGTTGGAATGAAGTCATCTCAGCCCCCAACCCCAAATGCCAACATTCACCAGAAGAATGCAGCGCGAGGTACTTTGTAACCGAGCAGCCTCTGGTATTGATGTGGGTGACTAGTCAACTTTAGATATGTAGGTAAAAATGTGAGTTCCCCTACTTTGGAGAAAACCCTAGCCTGGTTTTTGTGTTATGGGGGAAAACTGTTGTGAAATCTTGCCCCTGCTGTGTCTTTCCTCCCCCCTTGGGCTCCTTCTCATAGCTCAGCTTTCCATGTGTCTGCCACGGGATCCTGCTGCTTACCTGTTCACAGCTCTTCCGTATTGTTGTCAGTCTTCACTATTGTCACATTTTTTCCTGAAGGCAGCCTACCTGCTTCCTGCCAGACAATGAAACGAAAGGCAGTGTTAAACCACAGCTATGTGAGCTTTCTCTTTAGTCCCGGTAGTTGTAGGCATTTTAACTGAGAGCAGATTTTGTTCCTGCTGTGAAGAAAAAATTGTCTTCTCAGGCTCCTGAATTTCTCTGGAAGGGTTTTATTTGTTTCTGACATAATTTTGAGTTTCAAAGAATTGTTGCAAATTCATTTTTTTTTTAAGAGGTGGGTAGGCAGGGGATATGAGGAGAGCTTTGAAAATGGATCGAGCAAAAACATGCAGGATTTTTTTTTTTTCTTGCTACAGGACACTTTAGGGCACATTTTTAGGGTTTGCAGGTTTTCTTAGAAGATTTGCAGAAATCCAGGCAGCTGTGCGTTGTGTGCTGTGACTTTCTGGAAGATGGGTGCTACAGCTACTGCCAGGATTTAGTGCAAGGCTGAGAAGTAGAGTTGGGATCTTTGAATTAAGTAGGAAACAAATAGGAATTTGGCTGCAGGTCATGAGACAGTTCATAAGGAAACACCTGCACAGGCGTTTCACAGCTGTGTATAGGTCCCGGGAGGAGCGGTTTAGCAAGTAAGTGGTCTGAAAATGTCATTTGACCTCTGGTGATAAAAACACCAGAAGCCATCAGCTGGGGCAATTCAGGAAATGTTAATGGCTTAGAGCAACGCAGGGAGCGAGGCAACCCCTTAAGGAGCTCATGGAGAGGTAATGCAGGACTCTCAGTTATTTATGTACATGGATGAGATCCCCCTGAGCTCCCTCTGCTCCAGCCTGAACAGTCCCGGCCCTCTCACAAGGAGAGGTGCTACACTTCCTTCTCCTTCTTGGTGGTTCTTTGTGGGATGCTCTCACATATGTCCATCTAGGCATAGCTCTCTTGTGATAGTCAGCCTTTAGAAATATGGGTAAGATGCTGGCTTGACTTGTTTTATTGATATTCTTGCCCTCCAGCTGCCCTGTAAGCAGGGTTGGCTATCAGGCATAGCCTTTCAGAGGAAGGGGAATTATGTTATTAGGGACCGGGGAAGGTATTCTTTCCCAGAGCAAAGAACCTTCAGGCATCCCTTTAAATAATAGCCTCGGTGGAGGTAATTTAGAAGTAATTCAACAGAAAAAAAATAATGATTTTTTCTTTCTCCTGTGGTTGCTATCTATAAGGTTATCTAAGATCCTGTAACCTTAAGGGTTGGAACGGTTTAGCTCTTTTACTCGAGCAACAAGCAGTCTTCTGAGTTGTTTTTTTTCTGATAGCTCATAGGACTTGTGGTTAGGAAGGTGTCATCTCTTTGTGCTGCCGTAATTACAGGAGAACATGATTAATGTGAAGTCAGTGAGAGAACTGAAACAAATGGCAGTTTTGCTGTTGTACCCGGTACAGGCAGATGAGAAGCCAGCACTTAATCAAATAGGCTCTTGTTTTTTTTCTGCAAATAAAGCTGTTTTAATGCTGAAACATTACGCAGTATATTAGCATACTTTTAATGTATTTTAATAAAAATGTTTTCTGGCTATTTGGAGACTTAACTGCAGTGATCTGGTGTCCATCCTTGTGAAGCTGTGGGGAAAGAGGAAGTGTTTTAGGGGGTGTTTGTTACAAGACTTACCCCTGAAAGCTTAAATATGGAGGAACCGTGGTGTTGCAGGCATCCCGATGATGACTGTAGAGTGCTCCATCATTGAGGGGAAAAAAATGTTTTTTCATAAGCATTTTTATCAGACTCATTAGGGATGAGCACTGCAGCAAGAAGATGAGCTGTCATCTATTGTTCCAGCTTACAAATTAAACCATTTTTCTACTGATATGTGCAAACCTCATCCAAATGTCCCTCCAGGCAGCATTGCGGAGCGTTCACCCTTCTTACCATGGCAATTTTTCTCTTGTCTAAAATGTCTGGAGATTAACAAGCCATAACAGTGGATTTTGGATCAAGAAAAATGCCTCAATCAGAAAACATGTAGAGCTAATGAAAAGTAAGCTGCATTATGACTGACACCAAACCATATACAGCATTTAGGTAATCTGAAATCCAGGGTAAAATTATTAGGGGAAAAGTGCTTCTGTATCTGTGTGCCCGTCCTGTGTCTGCAGTAATTGCTTATGATACATGATCACAGTTTGTGTTGGAGCCTGTGGATTTTAATGGTCTTTTGGACCAGACAGTACAAAGTGGGTGGAAGTAAAGGGACTGCAATCAATTTCTAATTTTCTTGCAGCTGAAAAACACCTCGTAGAAAGTAGCCCTGCACCACTGGATCCAAGCTACTGCGGGTGTGTGTGTGATTGTGATGGTCTGGGTGTTGGTACTGGTGTCGCATGTGAGGGGCTGTGAGAGAAATGAGGTTATGTGCTTGAGGCAGGGACGTCCTGCCAGGGCTGGGAACTGAGCCCAGGTGTGCAGAGCCCTGCCTCAGTGCCCACATCACAAACACAGTGCTTTTCTGTGCTCAAAATTAACAGGACAGAATAGGCAATTGCCCCTTTGAAATGCTGTCCCCAGGACAGCTGCCCCACATACCTGCCTTGTCTCTGGTCTGTCTGTGAGGTCTCTGAGTGTCTGGGCACACAGGCTGCAAGGGGCATGGAAGTTTTAAAATTCATGTGTTTCAGTAGCCCATGCTACTGCTGTGGCATGTGTATGAATGCTGTGTGCAGTCCTTAGCGTGACTTGTATGTTTCCTATATAGAAAGCCTCCTGTAGATCTCACCAAGCAATTGCTGCTGAGCTGTGTAACCTCCTCAAACGTTTCCTCTCTAACTTCCTACCCCTGCTACTGGGTTCAATGCTTTAATCAGGAGCTTTTTGTTTTTTTGACTGATGTTGAACCAGGTGTGGGTTGGAAGCTCTCTAACTGGTTCAGTGCTAAGCATTTTCTGTTCATACAGGCCACGTGAATGTTTCAAGAAGACTCTGGGCTGTCCTCTAGAAGGAGCTTTTTCAGAGGCACCTTACTGCTCTGATGTGTTATTCCAAAGGCCCTGGGAATGTCTGCTTAGCAGAAACATTTCATTTACTAAACACCAGAGCGAATGAGTCTTCTCCCAGGAGAGATCTTTCAGTAGGATTAAAACAAAAACAAACGAACAACAACAACAACAAAGCAGTCTCCTTTTAGATGGTGAGAGAAAGAGTCATGGACTTTGGTGTCAATCCCTGAGCAAATTACCCCCAAAAAAGCCAGGCTGTGCATGCTTGCCATTCACAAAGCTGTTGGACGAGCTGCTGGCTATCAACCCCCTTCGCTCTTCAATAAACAGTAAATTGACATCTTATTTTCTGTCTTCCTGTAAGCCTCCTCAAGTGGTACTTACATCCCCAGCTAATGATTTGATTAATATGACTCAGGGGTCGCTGAAAATGGATCTGGGAGGGTTTGAATGGCAGGGGCTCATGGAGGGCTTTGTCTGGACCACTCTACCGAGACCGTGGAGCCACGTCAGATGGAGTTATAAATCTACAAAGGCTCTTTGCCTTAATGCCCATTTGCTTTGAGCTCTGCAGGACAGCTCCGAGTTCCCATCTGACGTTAAAAATTTAATCATGTGCAAAAGAAAATCTATCAGTGGATCATGTGAAAGAGATGGATTGGTGCTGGTTGCTTCTGCTGTGTTTAAAGCTGCCCCTGCACACAGCTGTGTATCTGGGGAGCTGGAGCATCATGTTGTACATAAATGTGGCATTTTACCTTTGCAGGAATGTTACATCAGAAATGAAACCTGAGCTGGACTTTTTTTTTTTTGTCTCCTCATTGCTCCAGATGCCTGCTAATACCTCTCATAACTGCTAATGGGCCTCTGGGTGGAAACAGCCAAAAAAAAAGCTGTGAGAGGAAAATGAATCCAAACTGGAGAGCCAGAGCCGAACCCTTCTGACTGCAGCAGCTTTACCCAAATCTCAGTTTCCTAGCCTCAACCTGAGGACTGGTAAAATCTTTGTAAAGTGCTGCTGCAAGGCTGCCCGGGACATAAAGAAATAACTTCTTACTTTCAAAAACTGCAAGGCTCTGCCCCGGCTGGGGTTATCCAGCGTGTGCTTCCTTAAACTGAGAGGGGGCACCACTAGCCGGAGGGTGGCCTGTGGCAATGGAGCATTGCTTCCCTGCGAGCTCACACTGCTGCTTGCCTCTGAGTAGTTTAAGCAAAATTGTATTGGCTTGGTGTGTAGGAAACCCAGGGACAGCAGCAGGGAAATAATTTGCTTGTCAGTACAACCTGTCTCTTCCACAGGAAGGCTTTCTGAGCGAAGCTCCAGTGCTTTCTCCGCAGGCCATGCAGCTGTGTTTTCCCTCAGAGCCATTGAGAGTATAACATCCATCGAAAGTCTTTAAATTATTACTCTGCAACAAATGTTTTGGAGAAAGAGGGTAGGCCTAATCCGTACCCCTGGAAGGCACGGCCGCCTCAGGCTGCTGTGCTTGTAGCATCCAGCCCACTGATGGCTTTCCACCTCTGCCGCTCTCGTCGTGTGCTCGAGCACCTCAGCCCCCTGCCCGTGGTGGGTACACATCCACTCGCTTGTTCAGGGCCAACTCCAGCTCGCTCACTCACTTTATTGCAAGCATCGACCTCCGCTAATACGTTAAGAGGGGAAAGAGCTCTTGAAACTTGAGAGCAGTCAATTTTTCCCCTCAGCTCTCACTTAAACAAGTGAAGTGCTTCCAGTCTCCTGTCAGGCTGTGGGTTAGCTCTACCTGCGATCGTCCCTCAAGTCCTCTTCTGCATCGCTTTGGGGCCAGGGAATCTGTGGTGACAGCAGTGCTGAAGGGACCTGTGGGCCTGGGGTCTTCCCTTACTTCCAGTGCAGGCTGTGACCATGCTTTGATTTTTGCACTTGTTCAATGATTATCCTGCTGAGGCCCAGTATGCTTGGGTTTTCCTCCTCTGCCCTTATAAATGAGCCCCCAGGTTAACCCCAAACTGATCATATAACTGTCTGCGTGCTTTGGGGCTGTTATTTTTCACCAAGATATTATATCAGAAACAAGGTTGTTCGGTTGTGCTTCCTGAAGGACCTTTGTCTCCTGGGATTTGGAGAGGACACTTCTGCAGGACCTGGCTCCCCCTGCTTGCCCTGTGGTGGATCCTTTTTTTCCCCTACCAGGTTTTATGAGGCTGTTCTTTTGATCTCTAATTCCTGGCTGGTGGAAGTAAGTTTGGCACCTGGCAGAAGTTACGCCAAGAAACCTGTAGGCTGGCCCTTGGGCCCTTACCTTCTGTTTGTGAGAGAGAAGTTGCTTGCCTTACTTGCAACCTGTTGGGTTGCTTTCCTGTGTTTTCCCTCAAGCAGGCCCCCGATGTAACTGGATTAGCACATGCACCCCAGAGATGCTGTGTGCCACTGTTTTTACAAATTGCTTTGTCCCGGGCATCAGTGGTTACAGAACTCACCCTGCTGCTAATTCCTGCCCTAGCATTGCTAGTTCCTGCCTGTTTTTAGCTCTTTTGGAGACTTGATGTAAGCAAGTTGCTTTTTCCCCTCCCCTGGAGCTGCCTCCTGTGATGAGCGTGCTGTGACTGCCCCGTGCCTTGCTTGGCCTGGAGGCCTCAGGGCAGACAATACCTGTGTTTCCAGCACTGTGAGCCACAGCCATCCTTTCTCTCTTAATCTCTAAAATAAAAAGAAGGAAGGCCTGTTTTTCCTCGCTCCAGGTCACTGCTATAAATCATTGTGTCGGTGCTGGTGTCCAGGGGCAGAGACATCTTTATGCAGGGGCTCTCTGGCTTTTCCCTGTGCACTTATAAGTTAAGGCGGTGCTGCTGGGCCCAGGATACTTTTTTATTATTATTATTATTATTATTATTATTATTATTATTATTATTATTATTATTATTATTATTATATTTGTGCAATATAACTCCAGGGAAACTTTCCCCTCTCCCGAAGCTCTGGTTATGAGGAGTATTTTCTTTTTAGTGCAGTGGGTGGGATGGTCACTACAGCACTAATGCTGCTTCCCTGTGACACAGCGAGGTGCTCAGGAGTTGGGGCTCAGGTGAGATGAGGCAGTAAATGCTGCTGCCCCTTGCTCTCCACCCTGTCCCTCAACGCCACTTTGAGCTGTGATGCTACCTGACACATGCTCTATGGTCCAAAAAGCCAGGGTAAGTAACAAAGCACTGGGGTTGCTGACTCTCATCAGGCTGTTGATAGCGACATTTATCAGGGACCTGCATCTGTAACTTCTCCCACACCAGCTGCAGCCTGTGACCAGCAGGCAGGCTGTTTCCTCAGCTTCAGAGGCTTCACACGCTCTCCAAGCTCCTGCTTTCTGTCACCAGGCAAAGCTGAGCAGGCCCCTGTCCAGTGCTGTGATGTGGCACATCCCCTGGTCCTAAACTGTAGGGCTGCGGGGTGCTGCTTCTGAACAACAGCACTGCTGGTGTATTGGCAATCAACGTCAGTACAAATGGGATGGTACAGGCCAAATGGGAGGGGTTGTCTCACAGCATGTATGCATCTGTACTGATTACATGAGACCCCAAAGCGAGGTGTCTAGGAAGCAGAACCAAAATCTCATTGTGTGAGTGCTGACAGAGATGAATGGAGGCTCACCCAAGTCCTGTGCTGTATTCCTGCACCTTTGCTGTGGCCAAGGAGCAGCTGGAACCCAAGAAGCAGGGCAGGAGCTGTGCCTGCCATATGCAGACCCCAAAATGCAGGGGGAGGCAGCTGTCTGATCCCCGGCCTCCCAGCAGGAGCAGCCCTTTAAGGATGAGGCAGGCACGCAGCCTGGATGCTGCCCAGCACAGACCCAGAAGCCACGTCAATGTCCCAGGGTGGGCTGTGCCAGCCTGGCACAGAAAAATCCTCCCCAGGGCAGAGAGAAGCTGATTGAGCTCGCTGGCTCCTGCTCTGCTCCCCTTTTTTGCAGGACAAATGAGAAGCAGCTGCCTCCAAGCGTGAGATTTTGGGGTGTGCGTCAGAGTAAGGGATGCCTGACAGCAAAACGCCTTGCCCTGGTTCCTGCCTGGGGAGCTGCAATGTCAAGTGAAATAACCTTCCAGGCTGCCTTTGGTGCAGAGGTCCTTTGGCTTATGGTATTGCTTTCTGTCTGGTGAGCTGTCTGCCTCCTGTATGCCTGATCTCAGGCTTTCTTTGCTCCTTTTTTTTTTTTTTTTTTTTTTTTCTTCCCTCTTTGGGCTGGGTTGTGCTCTGCCTTTAATGCATCGGGAAGCCATACGCAATGAGGAGACTCTCATCATCTGTGCATCAGGGCGAATTACTGACTGAGTGCTGAGCAGCCACGGTATTGATTCAGACCGTAGCCCAGTCTCTCCGCCTGCCGCCCGGCGTGGCTGGCTGCATCCTTCTGGTTCGCCGCATTTAATCGGCTTCCCGGAGCTGCCAAGCAGAGGGGGGAGTTGGAACCAAACCCATCTGCGATGTTTGCTTCAAAATCCAGCTCCGTGTCCCCTTCTCCGTCCATGGACCAGGCAGATTCGGATGCCCTGGACATCAGCACCAAAGTGCAGCTGTACGGCGTGCTCTGGAAGAGACCCTTCGGGAGGCAGTCAGCCAAGTGGTCCAGGAGGTAAGCTGCAGGGTGCTGGGGTGAAATACAGAGCCAAGGGGTGCTGGGCTGAGTTGGCTGTGTGCTCAGACTCTCTTCAAGTGCAGCCAGCCAGGCAGGGACGAGGGGTGAAGCTTTGGCAGAGCTTCCCTGCTGTCTTGTGCCTGCCTCACAGACCCCAGTGTGCTCTCCTCTTTCTGCCCACAGGGCATCCTGAAAGGGGTCTGAAAGGTTTGCTAGCACACTGCCAAGGGCAGAAGTACAACCTATTGCACCGAAGTGGTGGGTCAGCCTGAGGTGCAAAGCTGGCACAACTTCTGTACGTGAAGCACTGGGCCTCTCGGGAGAGCAGCTGTCAAATGATGAGGTAGGGCTGGTCACGTACGGGTACGAGCACAGGAACATGGCATGGCTCGCTCTCGTTGCTCACTGGGGGTACATGACCCAAGGGATTAAGCCCTCTGGCATTCTTGGGAGGCAGACTCATGTCACTGCTGTTAGGTGTCACTGGCAAGCCACTCAGTTTCACGGCCAGCAGCCGAGAAACTTGTGTTTTCACCCTGCTGCTGTCAGAGAGAGATTTTGTGACCCAGGATTGTTGTCATGAACTTTAGAAGGAGGATAATAGTACTGGCCCTCCTTCGGTAGCTTGGTAGTACTACCTCCTCTGGTAGATATCAGCAGAGGAAACTGTGCCAGAAACACAAAGTAATGCTGTTTTCCTTTTTTCCCCTCTTTCCCCTGGGAAAAGGCAGAAATGAGTTGCTAACAAAAGGCGGCCCAGGAAGCCCGAGCTACCCCTGGGGCTGAAAAGCAGCACGGCCTTTTGCTGAAGTGTCGACACAAGGAATCAAAGTGTACTTTAGTAGTGCTTTTGTGCTTGTGGCTATCTGGGACTCATGCAGGTTTTATGCTGTGCTCTTTCTCCTGAAAGCATGGCCTGTTTTCACCAAGGACAGAATTTGTGTCGGTGTTCCCTGCTCAGCTCACAAGCACTGCTATTTAAATGAATGGTGTCTGGAAGCTGACGTGACTGTGCTGCTGAGAAATGGGCAAAATAACATAGGGGAAAGGTAATTTGCTATGGAGGACACATTCTTAAAAGGTTTTTTTCCTAATCAAAATTTCTTACAGGCAAATGGCCCAGCTCTGCTCTCTCTCTGTCATTATTTATTTAGTGCTGTTCTATTCCTAGAAGTCATCCCCATCTTCAGCAAGTTGTAAATATTTTAGTGATGGCGGGAGGGAGGATGTGGGGAGGCAGGCGTGGGGCAGTGTGGAAGGCTGGCTGCGAGCATGGCCACTGAGGGTCCTGGGGGAGCAGGGACAGAAATGTGTTTGGTAAATGGGAGATGACTCCTGGTAAGGAGTGGCTTCCACAGCAAAAAGCCTGTGGGACTGGAGGAGTGATGAGGGCAGGGAGAGCTGGTCCAAGGATGGGCTGATCCTGGCAGCAGAGAGTGTGGAGACTTCGGCACAGGGCAGGGGGAGCACACGGAGCAGTGTGATGGTGCCCTCCTGCCTCGGGGTCGGAGGGGCCAGAGAAGGCACAGGTTTACCTGGGGGAGCCCCAGCACATCAGGCTCTTCTGCAGCCCAGCTTTTGCCCCATCAGACCCAGTGGGGTGGCTCCTGGGCCCTGGCAGACCATGGATGTATTCAGCTGGGTGCGGGCTGCAGGGTGCTGGTCCTGCGCGAGGAACCCAGAGCTTCTGGCACAGCGTGTCTGGGGATGTGCCGTGCCACAAGCTCTGAGGGTTTGCTGAAATTCCTCTGAAAGCAGAGAGAGTTCTTGGCACAGAACTGGTTCGCTCTAAACTCAAAAGTCTTGCATGTCATTGTCCATCAGTCATTACGGTGGGGGATGAGGAGCATTTCATGCATTTCCTACCCCACACACCCAGCAAGGCACAGCTGGGTAAGTGCATTATTCTATGAAAAGAAGAAGAGATGTTTCCTTTCTGGTTAAATTAAGAAAAAAACAAACAAACAAACTACTGCTAGATACAGTTGGGGATCTGATCTCTGAGGAATGCAGATTTTGTCCTGAAATATTGGATTTTATCTATTTTGTCTCACTTTATCTATTTAGTATTTACAGGTTGTGCCATTGCTGTGAAATAATTTTGCACTAGACAGAGGTAGTAGTCCCTGTCCTGAGGAAAGCCTTTCCAAGTGAAGGGAGATAAAGCAGAAGGATCGATCATGTCAGGCCATCAGTCATGCAACTTACTCCGTGTGGCTTTTAAGAGCTGCACTATGTTTACTGGCTCGATCCCATTCATTTGGCTGTAGCAACAGTGCTGCAGGAGATGCTGAGAAGAAAACCAATTGTTTAAAGGAAGGGTGGAGACTGAATGGATAAAAAAAAAAAATAAAATCAGAGGAAAACAACCAGGCACAGTGTCCAGAGCTGTGGTGACTTAGTGATTGAAATTCCCGATTTGGAGATTTCATTAGCAGAATCCTATCTCTCAGAGTAGTGCTCTCTGGCTTCAGAAAGCTGTATTCTCTTTCCTCCTCTTCCCATAAAGCTGCACTCACTTTTCCTTCCAACCAAGAGCACACAGTTCAGGCTGTTCCCTGGTACACAAGTTGTATGGGCAGCAGCATCAGTGGAGTCCAGAATGAAAGCCCGAGGTGTGTCCCTGCTGAGTGGCTGTCCACAGCAAGGAGGAACACAGGGAACTGAAAAGAGTACAGAACAAAAGGAAAAGTGTGCTGATACCTCTGAGATGTGCTGATACCCACTGGAGGTGCCAGGCTGCTACTGGAAGGAGGGAAATACAGCACTTGTGTCCTTTTCCTGTAGTTTTCTCAATCTGTCCCGAGGGAGAGGGAGTGGGGCTGGGATCTGCTGCGTGTGCTCCTGGGCTGGTGCCCAGAGACCCGTGGCCAGCTTGCTGCAGTGTGGTAATGTAAGTGCTTAGCTTGGGCCACTGTCACTTCAAAAACTTTCTCAAAGATTAGCTAATTAATCTCGTTAGCCCTCTGTGATACAAAGACAGTGCTCTATCTCCAGAGATCAGTATCTCTGCCTGCCATATGGGTCTGGCAGGCCTAATCCTGGCAGACCAAGTCACTGCTTGTTGCTGTCCCTCCCCATCCCAGTTTAATTACACAGACATTTCAGTGTTTTCCCTCTTCTTTCCACTCCCTCTTCTTTCCTTTTCACACCTGTGCTCAATTCAGACACGAGCCCAGCATCCCCAGCCCTGCAGGCCCACTCCTTGGGGTGTCTCTCCCATTCCCCCTCGGTCATCTTTGGCCTTCCTGCTCACCTGGGTGCTGCTGCAGCCATCTGCCTCTGGAGTCCTGCAACTTCCCTTCTCCCAGTTAGCAATTACCCCTGCATCTTTGTACAGAGAGTTTGTCCTGAATGTCAAAGCTGAAGTGGTGGTCTTGAGTTTTTAGGTGTTGCCTTTCCGGTAAGGATAGAAAAGAGAATATAAGCAAATGCAGCAGCCCACCAGCTAACCAGATTTACAGTGTTCTTCCTTATTTGCCTTTTTTTTCCCCTGTTATTTATTGCATTTTTAAAACTCTTATTTAGTCTGTTTTCATTCCAAATCCCCATGGATTCTCTGCATCCATGAGGTCAGGGATCTGAAAGTTCATCAATCCGCCAGAGGCACATCAATTCTGGGAGATCAGTGCTGGGCTTTGCTCTTGTTTTTGTTTTGGTTTGTTTTTCCACTGGAGCATAACCTGTAATACGGGGATTATCAGGAACACTGAAAATCCAAAAAAGTATGATCCATCTCTGATCCTGATGCAGGAGTCACGGCTGCCTTTTCTGTTAATGCAAAAATACCAGAAAATACCAATCCTTGTTTCACACAGAGGTGGAGCCTGGGTGAATCCACTCCATCAGGCATGTCTCCTAGTGCCACATCTGCCAAATGGCCTGTGTTTGCCTGGGTCTCAGAGCTGTGCGAGCTGCTTGCCCCCCTTCTCTGGGATGCTCCTCCATGTCCCTGCCTGCTGTCACGAGAGAACTGTTCTGTGTTGCTGGCTAGAGATGCAGTACTAGGGCGAGTGGTACTTGTTCCTCCTCAGGGACCTTGCTGGACTGGCTGCACAGGGCACGAGCAACCTTTTGGTCCTCTCCTAACTAACTAAGCTCAGCACAGAAGAGTGTTTTTTGCACTGTCACGCTGTGCTGTCCAGAGAGGTTTTGCAAGGCTGTGGTCGGGAACAAGAGGTGAGTTCAGGCAGTCAACCGTGATGTTCCTGGAGCATCAGGCGAGAAGAGTGTCCTGCTGAGGCAGCAAGCTGGCTGCTCCTTCCCACCTCCTCTGTCAACACAAATGGATACAAATGAGTGGGCAAGGAGAAGGAAAAAAACTCAGGGCATCTGAATTTCTGCTGTTTTTTTTGTGCATTGTGAACGTACCTGGGTGTGAATGTGCTCAATGTGTTCAATGACGGCCACGCTTAAACATTTTGAAGCAGGCCCGCAGCCGGAGCTTGCTGCAGGTCCTTCTACAGAACATTGCAAAACATTTTCTTTGTCATTTACTTGTTTGAAAGCTCCCTACTAAACCAGTCTCCATCCTTCCAGCTGCTCTTCAGCATGTTTGAGGGCTGCAGATATTTAGGCTGAACTGAATCACAGAATCACAGAATCGTCAAATCTCTCTTCCCTGTGCCACTGCCTGCAGGGTAAATGCAACATCAGTTTTCTAAGAGGCACTCTCCTAGGGGCATTTTGAACATCCAACTAGGCTAAAAGCAGAACTCCTTTAATTACAATTTTAGGACATGCTCCAGTAAATTAGAGGCTTGGTTTACAGGTGCTGTGGTGTTTTGTGGCTACCGTGCAGTGCTTGTCAGAACATACCTAAGGCTAACTGTGTACAACAAGGCACATCTTAATGTGGTGCATATGAGAAGAAAATTCAATTTCCTTTCTATTTACAAAGGCCAGTGTCAGGAGACTTTGCCAACAGCTCTGCTTAAAAATATCTCTAAAATTTATTTCTGCTTCTGAGTGCTCTCATGACGAATGCATTGCCTTGAGAGTCGCTTGAGGATGCTCCCCTGTGGCTCTCCCTGCCATATGACTCAGTGTTACAGTGGGAACGCTTCCCTCTTGGCTTATGCTGGCAAGGGACAATGAGAGAACAAAGGGCAGCAGGGAACTGATTGCAAAAACAAGCTTTTAGTTGCTTTTAGCCCACGTGAGAGCCTTTAAAAGAAAGGAGCAGCTCTCTTCCAAGAGGTTGAAGCCACCATGTAGGCTAGACAGAATACACACAGGTCAAGACATCAAAACACTTTGGCTGGGATCCTGTCTTGGATGCAGACTGCTGTCCCATTCCCCTGCCAGTAAATGATGCCATAGTTTGTTTTCAACACCAGCGTGTGCAGTGTGGAAGCACAAGGCACTGGAACTTAGAGCTTACTGTTAAGCACTGGCACTTGCCTTTGGATGGAAATTGAGGCACCCCGCATGAAGGTTAGGTAGGACTGGTCAACTTCTCTGCTCAGAAAGCAGCTATAGGTGGGCATTTGTGCTGTGAACCAAGAGCTCTGTTCTAGCAGAGTTTTGTTTCTTTTCTGTCTTACAGGTTCTTCATCATTAAGGAGAGTTTCCTGCTCTACTATGCTGAGAGTGAGAAGAAGAACTTTGAAAGCAATAAATACTTCAATATCCACCCCAAGGTTAGCAGTGGTTGTAAGGTAGAGAGGGTTACGCTGTTTCTAGCTTCTCTTTTTCGTTAGACTATCAAGTCAAGAAGAGCTAAGGCATAAGCTTGCAGATCTGGGGAAGCCTCCAAAAAAAAGTGAGAGTTGTGTCAGTCTGGGGCATTGACCTACGGACGAGGGTAATGGATGCACAACCTTTCTGTGCTACCTTACCACTCCACAGCGTCTGCCCCTGTCAAGAGATCACCTTCTCCTTGATAGAACACCTTCCCACCTCTGTGCTTTAACCAGCAACCTCCCCTCCAAGCTGAATGCGTGTTTATGTCCTTTCAGATACCACTTGGAGGTCTCCTGGTGGTGGTGGTGGGAGTCCCTCTGCTTTTCAGAAGCTGTGTGTATCACCACGCCAGGATGTCCAAGGCAGGGCAGGGGCCCACAAGTGACCAAGGGTGGTGGTTCAGTTCCTGATTAATTAAGGGTGATACTTGACTTTGCTGACTGATTGGAGTGCTCTGGTTCATCCCCAGGGTGTCATACCCCTAGGGGGCTGCATCGTGGAACCCAAAGAAGAGCCCAGCATGCCTTACGCCATAAAGATCTCTCATGAAGACTTCCACGTAAGTAGATTTTTTTTTCTTTCTCAAGGAAAACAAAACCCCAAAACACTTATTGCTCATGAGCAGAGCTGGATTTCCCACTCTGCCAATGTCTGTGTACCCTCTCTGGGCAAACTATCCTGGGAGGGAGGGTGGCTTAGCATATAAAGTCCCCTCAAGGCTTTACTACTGCCCCTGCTTTGACAGCCAACAAGGGAATTTCCTCCTTTTGACAGTGGGTTTAGTATACTAGCAAACCAGTAGATAGAAATCTGGAAGCCCAAGAGCTCATCTCCCCTTATTTCCCCCCTATACCTTTATTCTTTCTACGAGCTCTTCCTGTGTGCATCTCTTTTCAAGCACGAATATGTGGTAGGCCTGGGCCATGTTTGCTCCGGCGTGATGCCTCCCGCAGAGGTGTGAGCCTCCTCCTGCCATAGCTGTGTGCAGCTCGTGCCCTGGGTGTAAGGCACCAGCCTCTCTAATCTGGGTTTCTTTCCCCTCCCCTTCCCTCTTCCAGGGTAACATTGTTCTAGCAGCCGAGTCAGAGTTTGAGCAGGCTCAGTGGCTGGAGATGCTGCAGGAGTCTGGAAAAGTGTAAGCTGCTTTCTGTTCCTTCTTCTCTTTGATCTGCTCTGTAGACATATAAGGGATAAAGAGGAAAAAGTTTGACTAGAAGGACTTTGGGGAGGCAGAGAAGCTCCCCAAGACTAGCGAGACCCTCACTTGCCTCCTGGGTCCATCCTTTCCTAAAATACCAACACCGTAAAACTGACAGAAAGCTTCCTGTGTCGGCGTACAGTGTGGTGACTCTTGGCTAACAAACCTGGGTTGTCACCTGGCACCTGCTGTCCCTCTCCCTGGTCTCAGAGATGTGGGACCTGGGGCTTAGCAGAAGCTCTGAGTCTCAGCAGGTGCAGGAAGAGGCAGTGCTTAAAAAGGGATGTGAATTTCCCCAGGTGGGTAGAAACTTGCAGAGCAAGAAACTTGTAGGGCAGAACCTACCATTCATATAGGCAGTAATTTGGGGGCCAAATTCACCTCCAAAGCGCATGAGGGAGGGAAGGGGTGTATCTGGGCTCTCACAAGCAAGCCCTGCCCAGCTGCTCGTTTTAGAGCCATTCTCCTCTGCAGGCCTTGCCCCAATATCCCAGCACTGGAGTTTAATACAGGCAACGGGGTGGTGGCTTCCCCTCTCTGCTTCTGCAACCTGCAGGGGAGAAAGATGGTGATGCAGCCCCTGTGCTGCTTGGTTAGTGCCAATAATGGCCTTTGTGTGACAGCAAACAGTGATTGCACGATTTATATTAGTGTGTAAAAAGCACCAATGTGGGAGTACAAAAGCCCATGGTGGCAGTCCCTGCACAGCCTGCCAGGAGACTTGGTGGGCAACGGGAAAGAAATCACCAGCTCTTCTGTGTGGAGAAAGGTGTGAGCTGGGATGTGGCCAGCTGAGGATAAGATTGAGAGCTTATTCCGAGCAATGTGCCAACCGTTGCCATACCACATGATGTGCTGCTGAAATTATTTTGCTTTGTGATTGACATTAAAAAAAAAAAAAAAAAAAAGGAGGAAAAAATGGGATTGCCCTGTTCCTCCCTCATTTTCTGGAAGATATTTGCAGCTACTTCAGGGTAAGAGCCAACTCAGACTCAGGTACCTCAACTGCTGACTAGATGTGTGTGAAATCCCTCATGATGCCGTTTCCTACTTGCTTCCTATTGTCTCCTAAGCAAAGGTCCCTTCCCTATCTCTGTTGCTCTAAGACAAACTACGCTCTTGACCCTCATGCCACCTACTGAGGCAGCTCTGCCTTCAGATAGTCTGTCTCCCTGTGGGGCCATACTTTGTGTCCCCTGTCTCCTCACCCCCATATACAGATGATGATCCAGCCGGGGGTGTTAGGTAGAGGGAGCATGGTCCACGTGTCCTGTGGACCACAAAGTACTAAGTGCCTCCAGAAACTGGTTGTGGATGCTCCCAGGAAAGGTAAAATGCCAGCAAAGCTGCAGAGGTGTCCCCACCTCAAAAGGACTGGAATATGGATGCCCATCTGCAAAAGGAGCATCAGCCTTTCTGATGCTGTGCTTTCCAGCACTTCAAGCAACATGGCTTTTACCAACAACAGCTCATGTGGTAAGAAGAACAAAATAACAAATCACTAGTTTGCTGCCCCCTTAGCCATAGTGAGCATCTGTGTAGCACTACAGGTGTGGTTGCACTCAGGCACTGGTTCCAGCAGATAAAAGGAATAAAAGCCTAAATACTGCAGTGCTATGGCTACATCTGGCAAGTTACACAGCAGTGGGTGTTGCTACCTTTGAGCTACAGACAGGGAAACGTGTCAGGCTGGGGAGGGAACGCTGAAAAAACGAATCTAATGAATAGACCCCTTAAAAGCTGCAGCCATTTTAAAACCCTCCGTGTAATTATATGATAAACTCTACCTCCCCTGCTTGAGTTGTTTGCTGTTGGCTTCTTTGGGATCAGATTCTTCCTACATCAGAGCACATTAGTGGAAAAACACACATTCACACCCACATATTCTCACTCAGGTTGAAGATGTCTACCTGTGGGCAAAACATCACCTTTTTAATTAGCATTCTAATTTCCTTTGCACTTTGGAAATATCCTAGATGCTCGTTAGCTGAAAAGAAACCCAGCTGCCTGCAAAGAGCACAAGGTAGTGTCTGGGCTGCTAGTAGTGTGAGTTGCCTGGTCCCTAGGGTAATGTGTGTTTAATGTATTTGGCTTTTGCAAGAGACGAAGTACAGGCTGCCTTGAAATTGTTTTGTAAGAGGTTGCCAACTTACAGTTTCCAAAAGGCCACAGTCTCCAATGGCTCACAAAGAGGCCTGATGCAGGAAAGCTTACAGGTATTTAATATTCATAGGCTCCCTTATGATTTAACAAAGATGACAAAACTTCTGGGCAGCAGTTGCTGTTCCTGTATGTGCACCTATATAAATAGATTGGAATTGATTTTACATATGCATTTCATGTATTTTATGTATGTAGGTGCTGTTTGCTAATGGAACGTGGATAGAAGTGAACAGCAAACTCTGGTTCTCTTTTGATTTGTACGTCAGTGTCCTTCGTTACTTAGTCTCTGTATTGAAGCCCACTCTGTCCATCAACGCAGTCCCTAATGGGCATCTGCTCCACAGGCCTTTTATGCAGCTTAGTTTCATAATGTTTTCAAGAGACCTTGAGATCCTCTGGCCAGTGGTGCTGCAATAATGCAAGGTACTCTTCGAAAACGCCTGCTACCTTTAACTCTCTGTACTTGCCAGTTTCTCATCTGGCTTTTTTATCTTTGGTTCCTCAATGCTTTCACAGGGAGAGGCACTTACCTCAATGTAGGGCCAGGCACCAAATTCTAGTGGTGTACAAACTGAGTGGAGGAGGGATTGATTGGTTCCAGGATGGATACCAGAAAGGCTGAGGATACAAGGCTGTGGGAAGGGGACAACACGTAGTTAATGTTTGAAGTGGAAAAGTAGCTAAACCAGCAAAATATTGGAAAAGCAGAAGACAATGCCACTGGTCTATGAGAAGTTGGGATTCGTTTAGTGCGTTCCAGGTACATCCTATTGCAGCTGGAGGCTGTGCATGTGCTGGGTTGGTCTGGAGGGTGCTCAGGACTAGGTTTAATATAGAAATCTCCAAAGCACTGGAGAAACAATTGAGTAGCTGTGTGGTATTGATATACAGCTCCTGTAAACTTCCTTTTACTGAACATCAGGAAAAGTTCTCCAAGTCACTTGCAGAGAAAAATTTAGAGAATCACAATCCCCACTGAGAGATTGTGTTTAAATTCCTTGGTAGATTGCTAGGCTGAGCCCTTTGCCTCTCTCTGTGGGACCCTTAGCTCTCTTTTACTGTCTGCTTTGTCTGCTCTCTCTAGTACCTGGAAGAATGCCCAGCTGGGAGAAGCCATGATCGAGAGCCTGGAGGCCCAGGGACTGCAGCTGGCCAAGGAGAAACAGGAATATTTAGGTAGGAAACTCTTGCCTCTAAATGCTGTAAAACCCCAAATAGCCAATTGGCTAGAAGAAACCTCTGGAAGTTACGTAGTCCAATTCCTTACTCAGAAACCAACCTCTGGATAGCAATACCTTGGGTGCTCTGACTGCCCTGAGCGGTGCAGCCGTCACTCCCCACATTGCCTGTAGCAAGAGCCAAGGGGCAGCAGCCTCTTTACCCCAGATGCCTCCTAAGTTAAGTGGAGTGTTCCTCAAGAGAGGTGCAATAGCCTTTCTGCCCTGTGGCTCCACACTTTACACATTGATCACAGAGATAATAGGGAGTGCTGAGAGGAGGACCTGGAGAGACAGGTGGAAAGTTAGAAACTTTTGTTAAAATGTTGTTTTGCAAACACCAGAGCAGAAAAAATTGCTTAAGGCTGAAGAGGATCACAGTATGATAAAAGAGGAGGTGATGGAGGAACAGAGGAAAAAGCACTCTGTGGCAAACCAGAGTTACTTGGAATGTAAAATACATATTTCACTGTATTTTTTTGGTCCTTGACAAGATTATCCTCAGCTGGTGAATTTTCACAGTTGGTTACTTTCTTTTGACAGCAATTCTATATTTATTCCTATTTAACTGATGACGTTTCTGCCTCATTAACCTCATCGTCAGTGATCTGTGTCCATCCTGTAGTTAAGTTTTGAGGTCAGGCGCTGCTACTGGCACCAGCTCAAGGATCTTTGGAGAACAGAAACACTGCCCTTCATCCCTGCTCTGGGGAATTTCCTGCATCCCCATGGGGTTACCTTCCATCTCCCCTCCTCGCCCAGCTGGGATCCAGGTTTCCCAGAGGATTGATTTCTCCAGGCTCTGCAACTATAATCTATTTGCAGTTAGTTTTGTTTAAATATATTAAGATAATCCTTCTTCATAATCGCACACAAAGCCATCCTGGATATTTATGTCCGTATGGTAAAACAAAACAAAGAAACCTAACAACAAAACCCAGCTATCAATCTTTATGACTAAACCCAAAGTCAGTTCTAAAAACAAGCAAGCCTCTACTCAAAGCGTGTGTAATGGGAACATGATGAACAAGAGGCTTTCAGACGTCACTGCGGGGAATAGCTCTAAAGGGTTGTTATTTAACACCTCTTTTTAGTCTCAAGCCATCTAACATCTACGTAGATTGATTCATATGAGTTAGGATCACCAGAATAAAACATCAGTGCTCTTTTCTGTTGACTTAACTCCCCTTACACTCATATCACAGAACAATTGATTATACTTTTGTCTCTATTTAACATTGCACATAAACATGGTTAGGACAACTTAAACTTCACCAGAATAATTTTTTTTTTTCCTATTGGTTCAAAGCATATTGTAACTCTAACAGACCACAGTGCTTTTTACCTTACAACTTAATAACAAACCTGAATACCTTCCTTATCCAAGGTAAACCACCCATGTGCCTGTCTACTTCACACGTTTCATCATGTACCCCATAGGTCTTTGACTTCAGGGCAAAGTTTTTCTCTCACTGAATTTAGTAAAGTAAAATCTGGTAAATCTAGTGAGGTTTAGTATGATGAGAGGTTTGTTTGTATGGGCAGCAGCCCGCCGTGCGTTCAGGAGAATTTATTTGGAGTATGCCTTGGAGGCCCCTCTAGACTTGGGGGAGGCTGTGAGACCTCTTCTCCCAGTTTAATCTAGAGAGGTTAAAGGAGAGGGTGATGTGCTGGGAGGGCAAGGGCAGGGCACTGAGACATATGGGGAGAACAGCCTGCTGCCGTGCTGTGAATGACCCTGCGTGCCCACTTAGCCCTTCTGTGCCTCCGCTCCCTTATGTGTGAAGCGGAGCTGAGGATGTTTTCCTAGCTCAGCTAGAGGGTGGTGAAGGTTAGTTTGTTAATGCACTTGGGAGGAACCCTTAGATGGAGCACACATTAATATGATTGCTTAGTTTAAGTTATTTGGCAGGAGGGAAATTACCGAGCATCCCATTAGTGTCATCTCAGCCTTTGGAGCCTCTAAGACAGATATGCATGGAGCAATAGGGAGCGCTGCGCTTACAAGCTCCTGTCAGTGCTTCATGCTTATAAACATCCCCGGGATATAAATTGCTTTTCTCTGTGTTTGGCCTTTGTGTGTGTGTGTTTGCAGATAAGCTGATGGAAGAAACAGAGGAGCTGTGTCTGCAGAGGGAGCAGAAAGAGGTGAGTGTCAAACCAATTCCCTTCTGCTTCCATGGGGCAGGGCTGGGAGGTTTGCTGCTGGTTTGAGGGCACACCAGAGTCCAGACAGGGAGGCAGTGGAGCCAAAATTTTCCTGCCATTCCCTGGGCACTGTGGGTGAAAAGAGAAATAAGGGCTGTGCCATGGGATCAGCCCTGGAGCAGTGTCCCTGATTCCCAGTCCCAGGCTGTTTCCACACAGCATGTTTGCTGCACCCCTCACCTGCTGATGTCTCCAGGTGAATTGAATGCTTGCTCTTTGCTGGATTCAAGAAGGCTGTGACAATCAACTTGTCTGTCTACAGAGTTAGAAAACAGACCTGACATTGTTCTAGTGTAGGGATGCCATTGTGAGAAAGAAGGAGCAACAAAAAGCAATCAGGTTTGTTCTTTGGACTCAACAGAGATGGGAAGAATAACAAACATTGCTCTAGAGAAAGACCAGGGCACCAGCACTTTAGATGTGACTATTATACCTTAATCGATCACGCTTATTATTGTTTTTCAAGAAATTCCTAACCTTTTTGTTTAATATAGTAAGCATAGTTCATTCATGTATTTACACCAAATCTATACTAGGTTTCATACCACTATCGTAAAGTTATTGCAAACTTGCTTTGCAAATTGATTTTCCTCTTATATGGCTCTCAGGGACACAGATCACCATATTGCAGCCTTACAAACTGCCACGTGTTCTCTTCTCCAACTAATCCTGAACAACTGTGGCCCCTCTTTGGCAAAAGACAGCAATACTGACCTAGACTTCTCAGGCCTATGCTTTTCCTGCCTACATTTCTGTAGAGCTAAAGGACAGTTGGTGGCTTGGACACTTCTCCAGTGCTAAGCTACTTCTGCCTTTACAAGGAGACATCCCTATCTGGTGAGGTAGCCTGCTGCACTACCTGCAGCCACAGGGAGGGAAATGTTCTTGTCCAAGGACTCTGGAACAAATCCCTGTCCTTACAAAGCCATTCATGGTATCTTCATTGCCCACAAGGAGCAGATGGGGCCAGGTTAGCATGAAGGACTTTGTTGCGATGGAGGACTACATAGCTCACAGGACTGCAGTGGTCTGACCTGCTGTGAGCCTGGAGGCTTCAGAGCAATATGTTGGGAAAGCAGTTTGAACCATGCCTCTGCACGTGGCACAAGAGTCACGTGCGTGTCACGGATCAAGAGTCTTATGAGTTTTATCTGGCACCAGTGTTGTTTTGTGACCTGTGTGGGCCTGCGGCAGGAGATCTGCCTAGCAGCTAAGGCAGGAGGTGGACCCTTGCTGTGCTTTGTCCCCATCTCCTCTTCTGCAGATGGAGAGAAGGCTGGTAAATGCCCCTGGTAGGTCTTGGTATGACAGCTTCTCCTAGACTAGAAGGGACTGTTTCACCCCATGTGGCTAGCTTGAGGTAATCAGAAATCTTTAAGCAGTGCTTTATTAGTCCAAAGTGACAGGCTGACCGAACTGCAAAGCTGTAACTGTGCAGTCTGTGTTTTTCCTGTCCCAGTGGGAATGGAAAACGAGGTTGAGCTGGTACGAGTACCATGTTTGAGCTGGTACAAGTACCATCCTGACGTATTCCTCTCCAGGCTTTGTGCCTGCACATGTGGGTGCCTGGAGGAAAGGCTATGTGTGTGTAGAGCCCACCTTTCCCAGGAGGCTTTGGACCTTTTATATGCATGGAGCAGAGCTGATCTGTGCAGGCAGCATGTGTTGGATTTCCAGGTGCCTGATGATTTGTCAGGGTCTTCTGAATGTCTGGAAATCCTCAACCAACCTCTAGTTCCTTCTAAATGCCCCTGGACAAAAGTGTGCTGAAATCAGATACCTGATGGCTCTGCATAGTGCATGTGAAAAGTGACAGGCTTTGTTAACAGGAAAGCTGCTCATGACTTTGAAGCGTGCTGGCAGAGTACCCTCCTGTCTCCTCTTTTGGTCTAGGAACTGGAACGCCTGAACCAGGTTCTGGAAGCGGAGAAGCAGCAGTTTGAAGAGGTGGTACGGGAGCTGCGGCTGGAGCAGGAGCAGATCAAGCGGTAAGGGAGCAAACTGGAAAGGGCAGGGAAAGGACACCAGCTCCCTCAGTAGAAGCACTAGTGTGGCTGTGAATCAGGCCACACATAAAAGCCACCAATTTTGTCTGTGTACAAAAGAGGTAAATGCACTATTGACCACAAGATGAATGGCTGAGATATGAGTACTTGCGTTTGCCATCAGCTGTGTGACCAGTAGTTTACAGCTTAATTTTGTTTGTTGCTCAGGCCTTCAGCAACATCATTTCCAAGGAGCTGGGACGTGAGCAGTCCTCAGGTTAGCTGGGGCAGTATGGCAAGTGACAGGTGCTGGAGAATTTCAGCACCTGATACAACTTGTATTCTTGCCAGCCATGCAGGCTCCAGACATCTCAGTCTGGTTTTTCATGCTCAGCTGGATGACACTGGGTGGAGGTTGAAGTTGTCTCACTAAGAATAATTTTTGAATAATAAATTATTCAAGAATAATTTTGTCTTTCTGAGAGTTACACTACACAAAGTAGTAGTAACAAATGTTTAGAAAAGGGAAGATCCAAGTGGTTTTCTCTGAGTGTTGAAAAGGGCATTTTTTGCCATTGCTCTCTTTTAACCATTAGGAGGCACAGCCAGGTCCCTGGATGCCTCTGGTGTGTTCAAGGTGTGATGCTTTCAGGTCAGGCACACTCCTGTCTGAAATTCCTGACTCACAGTGCCCATACCAGCCACAAGTAGCAGGCCCTGTGTTAGAAGTCCACAGCCTGCACAGTCCGAGTGTGCGGGGCTAGTGTTCCCCTGCAATAGCTGTCACCATTTCTGCTTCTTTAGGGAGCTAGAGCTCACAGCCCGCTCCCTTAAAGGAGTGGAGGAAGAAAAGAAAGAGTTGCGAAGCCTGACAGAGTCTTTACAGAAAACCCTAGAGGTGAGTGACCGCTTCTCCGCTCTGAATGGCAGCATTACGGGAACAGCCCTTGAGAACTGACCAGGACTGACAGCAGTGCTGTCCGTGGAATGAATCCAGCATCTGCTAGTGTCAGAGTTAAGCCCCGTGCAGATGAACCAATTCATTCAGTAGATGATATGAGGGACAAAATCCTCTTCAGAAATGTCTGGAAGTGACGAGGAGCCCAGCAGAGCCAAACCTTTCTCAGCAGTGCCAGATGAAGCGATGCAGGGCAATAACCATAACATGTAGCTTAGGAAGCTCGGGTTGAACACTGGGAGAGATTTTCTACCAAACAGGCAATGGGAGAGGTTGAGGGATCTCCATCCTGGAAGTTTTTTTGAGACTCAGCTATACAAAGCCACAGCTGATCAAATCTTGCTGTGCTGACAGGCCTGCTCTGATCAGGAAGCTGGACTAAAGACTCCCAGAGCCCTTCTGGCCAACAAGGCTATAATCTTTTGTGAGAGCTTTCTGATTTTTGAACAGCAGCTCCATAAGCCTTGACTTAGAGCAGCCGTGAGGCATTCCTCATTCATAGACTGGATCATGGTTCCCAGGGAATCATATATTGTACAGCAATTTAGGAAATGGAGTGCTCATATATAAAACCCTTTATTTACTCAGTATTGCTCTGGTGGACAGGTGAAAAGTGGCTTTTCTAAATTAATATTATTTTTGCAAAGTTTCCACACAGCTAGCCTGCTGAAGCCTCAATGTCATCTTTAATGATCTTGTTAGATCCTGAAAGTTGATCCAAAATCTGATGCTCCTCCTGAAGTTTTCTCCTTGCCCACAGTTGTGGGTAGGAAAAAAGATCTGGAAAGTTAAGGAAGGAGCATTTCTACTCCAGGTCCCTCCAGGTTCTCTTCCACTTGCATAGCAAAGGCTATGGTGAAAACAGATTTAAGGGGGAAAAAAAACAACAGATTTTTTGCTCTGGTTTTAATTTGAATGAGAAATGTGAATGTAAGTGTGGAGGAACTCAGTAAGGTGCCAGGCAGGAAAAGGAGCAGAAATATTAGAGTTGACTGATGCTCATAGTTTCTGTCCTTCTTCAAGGAGCTCTCCCTGGAAAAGCAGCAAATGCTGGAGATGATGGAAGAAAATGAAAACCAGTTCCCACCTCCAACCAGCCCTAACAAGGAGCAAAGCCCCAGCTGGGGACTGCACTGCAGCCTGCGACAGATTGAAGAGAAGATGCAACAGCTTCTGGAGGAGAAACTCCTGGCAGAGAAGAGGTGAAGTGGGGTCAGGGGCTCTTACATGGAGACAGGGAGGTGGAACAAGATGCCTTCCAGTGGGAAAGGCGTTGTGGGAAAGAGGTAGTTTTTCTTCATGGCAGATGGGAGGCAATCATAAAGAGTATGGTTAATATTTCCAGGCTTTAAACTAGGATCACTTCAAAACTCTTCCCATACTGACCCTGAGACCTGCAGACAGGTGAGAGACTTCATAATTTCAACTTCTGGCTGTGGTAAAGGAAAGAGGACATTTCTGCCTTGGTCAGGATTTGTGGTGCCAAATGACGTAGCTATCTGCTGACTTACTTTGTAGCTGCCAGCACAGAACAAGGCTGGAAGCCCGTCTAGTTCCTACGTCAGGAGTTCAGGTTGTGAATGCTTCAGAGAGGATGGGCAGAGTGAGGAAGGGCCACTGAACTCCTTGCTGCCGTTGGGCCTGCACGTTTCACATCAGGACTGAGACTTATGAATCTGTTCAGTGTTCATGCAGTTGTCCACTAGAAGTATCTTGTGCTCGTGGACCTCTTTGAGGGCAGTTTGAGGACAGACCCCACAGATCAAGAACTGACTACTTTTCCAGCCAGGCCTGTGTTATTGAAGCAGAAGGCAGATAATGCTCCCTTTAGTGCCTCTTTGCTCAGGGTAGCCAGGTAGTTAAATGTGCCTCACCACGGCATCGAGCCCCTTCCTCTCTGTGAGTTGTGCAGGGGTGTGGGGATGGTGATCTTCTTTTTACTGTGCTATGCACCAGGATGAAGGAGAACGAGGAGAGGTCCCGAGCCCTGGAGGAGGAGCGGGAGTTTTACTCTTCCCAGTCACAGGCGCTGCAGAACTCGCTCTCAGAGCTGACCGCGGAGAAGCAGCAGACAGAGAGGGACCTCAAGGTACCGCCTGTGTCTGTCACATATCCAGGTCTCGCACCTCCTTTTCAGATCATCCCCCATCTCATCTTTTCCCTGCACCTCCAAGATTTTCTTATCCTTTAGCATCCCACTTGGCCAAACTAAAGCTAAGTTGACCTAAGCTGTATGAGTTATTCTCAGTTGCTGAACTACTACTCATATTATCCTTTATTTCTGTTTTATTAATTGTATTTTCTTTCTGAAACTAAGAACTACCCACCCCATTTTGGGAATTGACTGCCTTTATCTCAAGTTCATCTCAGATGAAAAGGTGGCCTCCTGTTCTTGCTCAGCTTCAGCTACTTGCATAGGTATGAATTCATGTGCTGAAATGCCATCTCTGATTCCACATGGTTCATACAATGAGAGTGCAGATGTGAAAAGAAAATTCAGAGTAAGGGAGAATTCCTAAAATAATCTGGACTTCAAATTCAGATTATCTGAAGACACGAGGTACAATTCTTTTGTTGTCTTATGTTATTTCTATTCGTTTCACTTTTTTTTTTTTTTTTAAATTTTCATCTGCTTTGTGTCCCTTGCAAGCCTTGTGAGTTGCAGGGAGAGATACACAAGCTGTTTTCAGGAGTTCTTGTTCTCTTCATCTTCCTCAGGCTGAGGTGAAGGTGCGCATGGATCTGGAGAAGAGACTGAGGGAAGCTGAGGAAGCGTTGCAGCGCTTGGAGCAAGGTTTAAATTCTCTGGATCGCAACAAAGAGAAAGAGGAGAAGATGAAAGCAGATGTCAGCCATTTGAGAAGTAAGTCAATCATCCATCTTCTGTACTGATGAGCAAGCTCCCAGAGAGGAAATATTTGTACCCATCTTTCCAGACTCAAAAAGAGGTTCCCAAATTAGCAAGGCTGCACCTGGTGCTCTCTCCCGGTTCTTTGTACCTCAACTCCACCTCCCTTTGGAGGAGTCAAAATGTGCTATGCAGACACTTGGTGTTTCATCCTCAAAGCAGTGAAAGATTATTCCAGCCTTCCCTGTGTGGTGGAAGAGAAACCTAGTGGCAGAAAGAGGCGTAAATGCTTTCCAAAAGGTCAAACAGGGAAGTTGTGGCAGAGCTGGAAAGACTGACTTGGCCTGAGTTTATGGGAGTCCTCTGGTTCCCCCAGTCTCTTTTCTCAACCCTCTTTCCTGGAACATCAGCAGTGTAAGGAGCACCACGGCTGCTGTAGCAATGTGCTGGTAGGTCACCAAGCAGGTAAACTTTGGATCCTGAGTCAGAGCTGAATCACTGCATCAGCCCAGCATTGCTGTGCTGAGACAACTGCAACCCACGGGTGAGGTGTAAGCCTCAGGTTCCCTGCAGCCTATCCCTGTCTGTTTGCTTTTTTGTAAGATGGGGTGCTGGCCTGGAATCTGGCTTGAGCCATGTTTGGGAATTGATATCAACAGCTTAATCTGGGAGAAGTCTTCCTTGTTTTCCATCCTCAAGTGTAGTGCAGGGGGAAGCCATTATAGAGATGCTGTGTCTGTACAGTTAAGGCTTCATTGCAGTGAAACGTGGATGTATTGGGCCAGGAGGGAAAAAATCAAAAAGTCTTGTGGCATTCTGAGCACTATATGTATATATAAAACATTATTCAGTAGTTTCTCCATCAGATTCCTAAACTGAGGCAAAGGACTTGATTTTGAACTTCATGCCAGCAGCTAGGAGCCATGGCAAGAATACAGAGCTAAAATGGCTGTGTTGAGCTCAGCTTTCAATCAGAGCTGAGCTACCTGCACAGGGCAACTGCGAGTAACCTCTGGCACTGAATGTCTCCTGACACACGTTTCTGAAGTTTGGAGGCTCTTTTCTTCAAAAGAGCAATGTTTTCTTTAGTACCAGTCCCAGTACAGATTGCTCAGTCCTTGCAGGTGATTGCTGCAGCTCTCTGCTGCCCTTTGACAGCAGAGCTGGGGAGCATTAGCATTTGAGCCCTGTGAACAGCAAGATGACCAGCTATACAGGCAGGAATCTATGAGGGCAGCAAGAGAGGAATTGCAGAGAATGATTAGACCATGAAAAGGCCATAGGAAGAAATGAACCTGGGCAGGAAAAAGGAAATGAAAAAGGAAATGAACCTGGGCAAGAAAAGCAACTGCTATGGACAGGAAAGCATTGTCTGAGTTTGGTGGATGTGGGGCTTTGCACAGAGCCTGTAACGCGTGCATGTATTCGTATTTGCTATGCTATTAAGAAATCCCTGGCCATGCACGGCACACCTGGGTGTGCATGACAGTGTTTCTAACTCCTCTATTTCCCCAGCTAGGCTTCTCTGGCTTTAGAATTTCTTCAAGGAAAATGCAACCAGCCAGGCTGTTCAGAGTTTTGAGAGAGCTGATAAGTTTAATCTTAATATCAGAGAGAGTAAACTGCCTTCCAGCGGTTAAATCATTAAAGCTGTGGGAAAGATTAAGGGGGAATGGATGGTTGCCATTCTTTCTCTAATTTGAGTTATGGCACTGGAGGTTTCTGTTGTTCCAAACTTGATGATGTTCTGGAGCTTCATAGATTTTTGTCTGTGAAGATCTGGGCAAGTGTTGAACATCATCACTTGGCTCAGTCTGTCAGCAAGTGCAGTCCCTCTTGACTGATTCCTTGCTTGCAGTGTCATTCATTGCTCACAGTGGTGTCCTCTCCTCAGGGTTCTTTGAAGAGTGCATCCGCAACGCTGAGCTGGAGGCCAAGATGCCTGTGATCATGAAGAACTCGGTGTACATCCACAAGGCTGCCACTCGCCGCATAAAGAGCTGCCGCCTTCACCGCCGGAGAACCAGCACTTCATGGAATGACTGTAGGTATCGGGCAACTTCTTCCTCCATGTCCTGCAGAAGTAGATAGCTTCTACTATCTACTTCAGATAGTAGAAGCTTGTGTGCTCTGTTGAAACTTGGGTTTGTGTCCCTGGCTGAGCGTGCTGACCTTTCTGTGCTGCTCTTGTTTCAGTGAAGCAGTCCCAGTCCTTCATCTTCTCGCATGCAGAAGCTGAAAACATTGAGGAGCTGAAGGAGGCAGCCAAAAGACTGAGCCGGCACCAGCACTTCCGCGAGACTCTCTACCAAATCATGAGGTCACAAAAAGATTCAGCTTCAGGGAACGAAAAGTGACTCTTGCTGGGAGGGGACTTCTGATCTCAACTTGCCATTCAGCTCTGCAAAAGCTAAGCCATCAGGCACTAGGGTCAGAAGGGAGATATGCCTTTGGTGAGGAAGGTGAGGGGAAGTTGTGTGTAGGCAATTCCCTCAGTTAGTGGCTTTGCTTTACTTTGGATGCTCCCCGTAGCCTGGCAGACCTTCCCTGCTGACCACTGCAGATCACATCTCTTAGCTTCAGCTGCTTACATTTTGCCAAGATACCATGTGACAGTGACCACCGACCTTAGCTTAGGAAGTGCCTCTTCTTTTCTTTCCTGCCTAGTCTGCCTGCCCGACATGAGTGCTTCTGAGAAACCCGTCGTTAGCCCGTGGTCCAGCTGGAGCAGCCACCTGAGCCGGCAGAGCTTGCCCTGTTTTGCCTGATCTCTGCTAGGAACTGGCTCGCTGAGCACCCCTGCTCATCAGCACTTCCATGGGGCATGCTTCATGGCACACTTCTTGAAGACTGCAGCAGCCCCAGCCTCCCAGGCACAGCCTGTAATATCAGCCACGGGGCAAGCTCCTGATGCAGCAACATCTCAAGCAAGCGACAGCAGTGCAAGGTGAAGGCAACCTGGGGATGCTGTGGATTTGGCTTCAAGAAGAATCACGTGCAAAGTAGATCCTATAGGTAACTCGGCAGCATTGCTGCAAGCTGGAGGGAGGGTAATCCTGTGCTGGCTGTGGTTACAACATCCTGGGGCCACCTTTGTGCTTTTTTGCACTGGAACAGCTGGCTGTGTCGCTGCTGGGAGGAGGAGCACAGCTATGTACAGAAGGTGCTATCTACAGGCAAGTTCAATGTGTAGGAGTCTTTGACTCAGCTCTGATGGCTTCCTCATCACCTCTGGAAAACAAGCTTCAGGACAGGTGGATGAGGACTGTCCAGCAACGAAACCTGCCACCACTTTGCAACTTAAACACTGTCAGCAGCAGGATGTCAGGGCAGTGCAGCTGTGGGGAAATCCACCTCTGTGTGGGCTGCAGTGAATGGTCTGTACCCAGGACTTTGTACTGCTCTCTACCAGTTCTCTTAGTTGCAGCCTGGGCTATCTTGGTTCAGCCTGGGCCTCCAGCAAGTCAAGGTTGGAATGGGAGAGGCGCTGGGGGCAGCTTGTTCAGAGGTGGGCTTCTGGTTGGCCTCTGTGTGTTCCCAAGTGCTCACCACAAGGTTATTAAAGCGGAGGATTTGGCCTGCAGGTGGTTATCTTGTGTGTTACAAAAGAGGGATGGCTTTGCTGTGCAAACCTTACAGCCTCTCCCACTACTCCTTTATGCAAGTAGCTGCCTAGTAATTATCTGTGCACTGCTTAGTGCTTACAAAGCCTGTGACAAGCACTTATCCCTGTGATAAAAATCAGGAAACAAAGCCATAAAAGATACAAAGGTGATGAATCTAGCAGTAGAGGGGCTTGGGAATCTGAAATGCAGGTTTACTGGGCTTCTCAGGGCTGTAATGCTCACCAGTTCCCTTGGTTATCACACATGCCCTCTGTGCCAAGTGACACCAAGGGGCTAATAGCCTGCCCTGTGTGGGCTGTGACACAGGCCAGCCCCAGGCTGTGCTTCTGGCCACCAAATTAATTCGTTACCAGTCCAGAGCTGTTTTTTCCCTTTGCACTGCCCTAACATCATCTCTGGCTATTTTCCAGTTACAAGGTCTTTGTTGAGTGGTGCTGGAAAGTACAGACGAGTACAGCCAAAGAATGCATCTGCAGCCCAGGCAGTTAGGAAAATCACCCAGTGGCTTGTGAATGCAGTCCCTTTGGTCTATTACCATCAAATGCCACAACATCAGAATTTACACAATTATTGTACTCAGGAGGTGGCCACAGCGGGTCTTCCTTTACCCTGCATATTGACAGCAATAAATAAATAAATAAAAGTTATGTGGATGCTAGAATGAATTCCTGCGTGTTCTTGACACACCATTACTGAAATGACGTTAAATTGCCTCTGCAGGAGTTGAGACAAATTGCCGTGACACACATTTACTGCCAGGGTACTTGCTGCGCTTCACTGCGTTGCTGTACATGCTGAGTATCACCTCCAAAAGGACTGTACGTAAAACGCTTTCACCCTTGCTACCTGCTTCCACCTTATTTACTATGTTGAGCCTCTGCACTTTAAAATGTGTATAGCATTGGAGGCAGGATATGTGAAATCTAGAGCAGAAATCTGGTTGCTTACCCAAAGCCGGCAGGCTGGGTGCCCATTAGCACCAAGCCGTGCCCTCAGCTCCCTGTGGCGATGTGCTTGCAACCTCACTGAAGCCAGTGGCCCTGCAGAGGAGCCTGCCAGCCCCGACCCTGTGAGCTCCCTAGCAGTCATCCCATCTGGGAACTTCTCCTCCCTCTGGTGACTTTCCCAGTTCACCCCTTTGGAGACGCATTAAAAAAATGGTTTAATGCGCAGACACACCAAACATGAAGCCTGCTGGTTCTCTTACCTACTTTTTTTTCACAGCATCTCCTGCTAAGGCCAAGGTAAGAGTTAATTTTGTCCAGGAGCTGCAGGACACCTCCAGGCTGTTTCTCTCTGGTGCAGAAGAGGTTCCTGCTTCATGGGCAGGGGCTTGGCAGATCCCCTGGCACTCGCTCCCCCAGCCCTTTGCTGTTACTCAGTAGTACATGACAGAAAGGAAGGCAGCGCCGGCCCCACTGCTGCCTGTGTTTGCTGCTTCTAAAGCAGAGAAAGTGGAAAAGAAATGGAAAGTGCCCTTGGGGTCAGAAGTCAGTAACAAAGGATGAATGGTGTGCTATGCGTGACTGCGCATGGCACACGGGATGAAGGCTGGTGGCAATTTCCAGCTCCAGAGCATGGCTCTTACCTGAAGAGGGTGGGCAGGCTTTCTGCTCAGGACATTAGCCTGGCATTAATAAGGCTCTTTGCAGAAAAGGTAATAGTTTTTCACATAAAACAGTCTGTTTCAACTGCTTTCTCGTGCAGTTGTTTCCTGTGGCTACCGGAGGGACAGAAGATGGCTGGAGCTGTGCCTGGGCTGTTGTCAGTCACCGGAGAGCAGCCGTGTGGGTCCGAGGAGGCCTGGCCCTCATGGTGACAGTTCTCTGAGCAGCCATGGTGTCTTTCTGCCCGCCGGGATAACGTCTCTTCTTCTATATTAAGTAACTCATTTACTTCTTACTGTAGGCTTAGCTCTAAAGCCGGAACGAGGAAAGATGCAACTGAGGATTCAGCCAGGTCCGTGAGTCCTTTCTGTTCCTTTTTGCACCAGCACCAGAGTAGGACGTGCTGCAGTGCTGGGAACAACATCTCTTTCAGCGTTGGCAGGTCTGGCACTTCAGAAGAAGAAAAATGACAAAGGCCATTTTGTGAGGGTAGCAAAGGCACCTTTTGCTAACTCAGAGGTGTTGCAATAAATAGCACGGCAGGGTCATGTGTTGTTCTTCTGCTGTATTATGAAAAGTGCAGGCTTTGCATTGCTTAAAATAAGAAGTAAACTCTGCTTACTGCTTGAGTTCCTCTTGGCTGTGCCCTGCTTCATACCTGTCTGTGGAAAAGTACTCACAAGCAGAGGGATGGGTCCTCTCCTAGGACTGCTGCTCCTGTCAGTTTCTTCACCATTGGTGCTGTGGGCAGGGGAGCTCTGGCATGAGGAACGTGGGTTCTGTTTTGTGCTGGTTTTGTTCTGAGCTCCAAAGCAGAGCCACAAACAGGGCAATAGCACATACTGCAGAGTGATGGGGTTCACAAGTGCTCAAGGATCCTGCTGATGAAGGGTCCTTGCACAGCTGGGTGGGTGCACTGATCTTGGCAGCAGGTGAGGTGGTGAGAAAAGCTAAAAGCAGCTAAGAGGGTGAGAATCCTGTGGCTCCTGTAGCAAGCTGGAGGAGCAGGCTTACTGCAAAGATGGTCGGAGAGAAGAGATTGCACCTTGCTTGGGAATAGCACCTTTCCTTTCATTTCTCCTTTCCTCATTCTGCCAGAGGCACAGCTCCTGCTTGCTGCAGGCGAGAAGGTGAGGAGGCTTCACCAGGAACAAGGCTGAGACGTGGGAGTGCAGCTAAAGGGCCTAACAACCAAAACACTCCCGGTAGTGGGTTGGTGTGTTTAAGGAAAAACAAAAACTTGTGTGCTGTGTCCTGTATCTAAATATACAGAATGCAACTGTCCTATTTCTTGGTGAGCAAATCCCACTTCCAGTCCCAACCAGCATCTAGCCCCAGCTGCTTGGAGAAAAGGGGTCTGAAGCTATGGTTCCTTTTTCCTCTCCTTGCATTGTGCTGCTGAGCAAGACCTGGTGAGAAAGCACAGCCGAGCTCACACCTACATGGCCCCACTGGGTGATGCCAGGTCCAACACAGGCTCTCCTCTTCCTGGCCCTCCCCATGCCTGTGAGATGAGCTGGGTCCTCCTGCATCAGACAAAGAGCAATGAAACCTGGCCCTGGCTTCCTCCTCTCCTCTCTGATGAACTTCTCTTGTCATAGTTTCTCCCTGCACATAAATACAGAGCAGGTAGGTTTTAATGTGGAACTTATTTTAGATTAAGAGAAACTACGTAGGCTCCCTGTGCAAGCAGAGCTGGCTTTGTTCTCTATGTAGGGGGAACGTGGGCTCCGAAATGAGGACAGAAAATTCCCAGCCATTCAAAGGTACTGTAGATGGGCAAAATAAACGCGCTTATTTCACGCACCAAGCTTGGGTGAGGAGGAATTGCAGGATACGCTGCATTCAGAGTATGGAGCCAGCCAGCAGTGAGTGAAAAAATGATTTTGTCTGAAGAGGATGTTCTAGCCCTTGTTTCAGCTGATGCTGAAGGAACCAGAAGAGAATGTGCCCACTAAGCCCGTGTTCTCCTTTTAGCTGGTGGCTGGCTCCTGGCAGTGACCAGCGGTTAGATTTGGTGGCTGCTCATTATGTAGAATATTTAGCATGATCCAGATCCACAGCGGACTGGGGCAAAAATCTTACTGCCAGTTTTAAGGATAAGAAAGCAATAAGGGATGAGGGGTCTGCAGCTAATCATGCTGAGCACCAGTGTGGTCATGGGATTGTAGGTGTTTATACCAGTTGTCCAGCTTGGTCCCTCCAAGGCTGCAGCAGTGTGTTTGAAGGAGGAGTTGCAGTGGATTTATTTTCCCAAGGAGCATGCTGCTTGTTTATAAAGAGAAAAGTTGCTGAGAAGTGAAGATGGATGGATGCTGCGTGTTTGCTCTTACGACTGCACTAAATTACTTCAGCCTGTGACTCTTGTACACTGCTGTGGGGAGTCCTTCCCGCAAGCAGGTGAGGACCCTGGAAGGTGGTGTTTGCTTGGGAAGGCCAGGTACAGAGGATCCTTTTTGATCAGTGACTTCAGAGCCTCTGATCATTTTCCCTGCTCAACCACACACTCATCTCAGCAGGGAAAGGAGGGGCACCTCCTAGCTGGAGGGAAATAAGATTTGTCACCAAAGATAGCGTATATTAAGATGTAATAAACACAGGGTGGGCTCCCTCTTGCCTTCACTGAATGATGGTGCTGGTGCTGGATTTGCCCTTTGCTGACTGCTGTGCTTGCCCAAGCCCCAGCAGTTGCTCATCCTCTGCCTCTCCCTCCTTGCTCACCCAGTGCTCCCCAGCTCCCAGAGGGACTGCAAAGGACAGCTTCTCCCCACCTCCCCCAGCCTTCTCCCTCGACTTTACTTTTGTTCCCATTTGGCTACCGGTGAATATCTGCCCGAGGTTGGGATCAGCGTCACCCTAGCACGCCGTGCCAAGCGGCAGGGCTGTGGTGCTGCTGCTGGTGGCAGGGAAGCCCACCCTGCTGAGGCTTGTGAGTGCACGGGAGGTGAGATGTGGCCTACAGGGAGCTGCAGCTGCTCATGCATTTTTCATAGTGCCGTATTTCTGTCTAGAAAATATTTCTCATCCAACCCATAAAGTCTTTCAGACTTGAGCATTTCATGCAGAAAATGCATAGAATTATCCAGAGAACACCCCGGGGTGTTAACCTCTGCTAACCACTCCGCAGCCCACCTCATGGGTGGTTTGGGCACGTCCTGTAGGTGCAGAGGTGTGATGTGGGGGGCCTATTGCCCACCACCCACCAGCATGGGCCCATCTGGGGTCTGTGGGACAGGCTTAGTCACGATGTGCCCTGTGGGCACAGGAGAACAGGTAGAGATCCCTTGAACTGTCCTAAGCCTCCATGCTGGCTGTGGGTTTCCCTTCCAAGCTACTAGCCAGCACCCCTACTCACACATATATATGTACTTATCTGCAAATGCGTGTGTATACGTAAAGGGATGCTGTGCATTAAATGCATGTCTCGGCATGTAGATAAACTAGGTCAGACAGCGGTCCTGACAGAAATTTCCTCAATGTTTTCCGATCCCAGGCGCTGATAACAGCAGAGAGGCCTTGACTTCGGCTCCCCTCCTGGAGCCTATGCACACAGAAATGTGAGGTATACAGAGGCAGGATGTGGAGGAGCAAGTGTTCATCTTTAGCTGAGCTAAAGACAAACCAGATTTTATATTACGGAATCTCCTCTCTCCTTAATCTTTGGAGATTTATCAAAAAGCTTAAGGTTAAGACAGAATGCTACGGCATCTAATCTTTCCTCTTGTCTGCCACAGACGAGTACATTTCACCTACTCACCACATGGCCAGTTCTAGTGTTACTCTAATCTGTGGCTGGACATACTGGGGAATGGGATCTCTGCCACCTCTTGGGCATTTGCCCACCTCTATTAGTGGTGCAGGACCAACGTGCACCTAAGCAGGCTCTGACCTGGAAGCCTCCATGGTTCAGCAGGGTGTGGGAAGCTGGAAGCTTTTTTTTTATTAGTGCTCCGTTTTCCACGTGGAGCACTGTGGGTTTTTGTCTCCTTTGCCTGAGATGAGAGACTGGGAGAGACCTTTGCTTGCAGCTAGCTCTCCCAGGGGGGCAGGTTACTTATTCTGCTTTTTATTTGTTTAAATACCTCTGGTCCCTTTGCTGAAGCAGCTGGGCTGTAGCTGTTGGGGTGCTATGTGAGAGAAAAGGGCATGGTGCGACCAGCTCGGAAAGCTTCAGCTATCTGACCTGCCTTTCCACCAGCCCAGATCCCTCCCTGGGCCAGGGGAACAGAGCAGCAGCAGAAGGGAGATGTGCACTAATGGTAGCTGTGGCTGAACCTCCCTGCAGGAGAACCTTGAGAGGAAGGTCTCTGAAGGGATTGCATTTCCCTCTCCTGTCCTTCACTAACGTGGTCTCCTGGGCCACAGGGGGAGGCTGGGATGGTGGACACCTGATAAACACCCTCAAACTATAGTCAGTGGCTTTCTCCTCTAAAGAGGGCCAAAGTGACCCACACATAACCCTGACAGCAAGAGGACAGGGCTTGTTCTGGCCAGCATGAGAGACTGGTGGCCAGAAAGCTGTTTTTAACATGATTTATCCAGTGCTGATTCAGTGGGGATTTTTTGGCTTTCTGAGAAAATCCAGTTTGCTTTCCTAAGAAAATGAAATGCTGGCAGTTGCTTTGCCTCTCTTACCTCCCCACTGTTATGACCCTTTCAGCCGAGCTGAATAGAGACACAGAGAGCTCACCTTTCGTGTTTCTGCGCTAGAAGTAGTAAAAACATTTTTGTTTTTATTTACAGCTGAAGGAAGGTGGAATTTGCCGAGCAGACTCTGGGCAAAGCTTGCACCCTGAGGTGGGAGCTGCTCCTGCATCCCTCAGCAGTGCTGCAGGAAGCATCCCATGGTGGGATGAATGAGGGGAACATCACCCCCGGCTGCAGGGTGCCCCCTGGCCTTCACAGGTGAGGCACCTGCACTTTGCACAGGCTGGGTGTTAGGGGTAAAGCGTGAGCCCCTGCCCCATGTTATCTCTTAGCAAGAATCTGGTTTTGTAGCTGTGTATGTGAAGAACTCCACTTGCTCTTTCCTGGTGGCAGCAGACCTGGATTCCTTATGCTTCAGTGTCTAAAGACTTTTGTCACCGATCCCTTCGGTTTCCCTGTCAGAGCCAAGTGGGCTGCCCTTGTGCACACTGAGCACTGCCACAATAGGCTGGCTTATGGGGAGCAGGATCTTCTGCCTTCTGTGTATTTCTAGATACATGCTTTTTCCCCCAAGTCGCTTGTGTCACTCCTTTTCTGGCCCAGGCCTAGAGCCTGCTTAGTCCTTCACAGCCTATTAGGAGCTCCTCCTGAATAATGCTCTCCCTGTAGTACGCTAAATGCATTCAGCCTTCAAACCCTTTTGCCCTCTGAGATTTGGTGTTGGGGGCATTTTATGGGAGGGCAACAAGGCTGAATTTCAATTACGTTTGCAAGAGGCATCTGAGGGCAGTTGAGGAGAGCCACGCTGCACCTTGATGGCATCTTAGCGGCGTTGCTCTCCCAGAAGCAGCAGTAAAGCTGTGGGCTGGCAGTGACAGTCCAGCCACTCGGGTTGCTCCAAACCCTGGCTGCATTATCTGTCAGGGAGATAATTCCCTGACCTCGTGGTCAGGGGATGAGCACTTTGCTTAGCGATTAAGCCACTGCGCTGGATAACACTCCCTGTTTAATCCCTTCGGTAGCTGCTCCCGGGGAGGGGGCTGCAAAAACGCAGCGCCCTGCTGCGGGGGGCCTCAGGAGGTGTGGTAACAGTGTGGGAGCCGTGGCTGTACGTGCCCGTCCCCCTGTGTTAATTCGGTAGCAGATTGGAAAACAACCAGCATATCTAGGGCACTACTTTATCGAGTGATGGAGCCATCTGGTGCAAAAAAAAACAGAGTTGTCTGAGGGCTTAGGCTTGTCAGAAATCAGGGAGTCCCTCTGTGTATTGATCCTGTCTGCTATCTGCCGTATATAGAAAGAAGGTTTATAATTATTTTTCCTCTGCTCTGTCCTGAATTACTAACTAGTTCTGCTGACTTGGCCCAGAGAGGGGTGAACAAAGCTGTTTCTCCTGAACCTATGCCCAGGACCAACCTGCCCTTCGTACCCCTGGCACCCAGGCAGCGTCTTGGCTTGTCTGGGCCATAGAAAGCATCAGTGCATGGATTCATGACCAGGTCTCAGGGTTGTACAAGTCATTGAGGGTTGAGGCCCAAATCCTCAGTAGTGATCCTTAGGGTCCTGCCTGTAAGTGAAAGCAGAGGGAGAGTTTTGACCAGGCCTGACCTAAGAGGTTTCAGCCTCCCATCCAGCTGCCTGTCTCCCACGTCCTGATGAGTGTCCTTCTCTTCACATGCTGGCAGTGCATAGTTGAGGGTTATGAATCCCTCCCAGCCTGCCTCTTCCCTTTCAGAAGGACCCTGCCCTCCTTGAACAAGCACCAGCCTCGGGTTTCCTTTGGCCATGGTGTTGCCTCAGCTTGGGCACAGAAAGGTGCTAGATGTCACCGTGTTGGGCAACTGACCCTACCGGGAGGAACCCAGCCCCACGGCCTGGTGACTGGATCAAAATGTCTGTACACAAAGCTGTGCTTGGCCCTGGCCTTGGTGAGGGGCTCAGACACCTCTGCCTTCCTGACCAGAGCTGGGCTGGGAGCATGCTGGGGGGCTCTGCCAGCTCCTTGCAGCCTGATGTTAAATTTGGGCCTTAAGCTTAGCCCAGCAGCTCTTCTGTGGAGATTTTTCTTTTCCCTCCTTATGCCCACCATTCATTCATGGCACTTTTTTTTTTTTTTTTTTTCTTTCTTTTCCTTTTTGTACTGGTGTGAGAGCCATCATCTCTGGAGATCTACAGAACAGCTTTTCTGCATTCGTCCCCTCACTCAGCTTTCCTGGTACTCCCTGGTGTTGCAAAACACCTCTCCTCTCTTACCTCTGGTCCTAAGTGCCCTCCACCGTCATTCCTTCCCCAAGGGTACCCAAATTATCATGCAAAAGAACCTGTTTGGCTATGCACATTTCTGTTGCATGAGGCCTATAAGCTGTGTACCTATGATTTGGAGGTTATTTAAATCCCCCACTTTGCCAGTTACCTCTTATCTCTCATGTTCAGCAGCTCTTTCCTTTCCTCTTGGGAGGTGCTTTGTTCCTGTGCATTTGTGCCAACAACCTCCCCATGGAAAAGACTTATGCTAACATTATACTCTATAGATCTGATATACTGACTCCCTGGCCAGCCTTGCCTGCTTGCAGGATGCTTTCCTGTACCCAAATGTTGCAGTGTGTTGTCACAGGGAGGATTCAGCCAGCACTACAAGGTCAGTGAGTACTGTACAGCCTGCGAGCTTATAGAGCGTGGGCATTGGGATGGATGCAAAGGGCCCCTGCAGATTGCAGGAGACTCTGCAGAAATTCCCTGGTAGCTGCATTACAGATTATTTTTTTATGCACTTGGGGAAACACAGGCTGTGACTGAATCATGTGGCATCTGCATTATAGTAAAGTGTCTCTGGAGAGAGGGCTCTGCAGGTTCCTTTCCAAAGGAAATCTGTTGAGTGTAGCACAGCACATGCTGAGCAGAGACGTGTAAAGAGGCCAGTAGCTGTAGGTATGAACCTTGCTGCCTTCAGGAACCTCCTACTGCCACAATTTTTTCTTCATGGAGCCATAAAGAGAATGCATTGGGATACTTCACTGGGCAAGGAGTGGTGAGCAGGTTCTTTGCAATGTTGTAGTAATGACAGAAAACTTCTGCCTTTCTTCTCTGGGCAGTCCCTTCTGCCTAGAAAATATTGGGACTTGCCACATCTAAGAGACATGAGTTGAAGTGACAGCTACTGTACAAAGTGATGTGGAGTGTATACAGAGCAAATGTAGGATGCCAGGTGCTCTAACTCGCATTGCGTAAAGCACTGAAGGATCCCTCAGTGCACCCACCTGCCTTGTGTTTTCTGAAAGCAGGCAGGTCGGCTCTGACTTTCCAAAACAATCCTCCCTGGCTCTACTGCATCCTGCACAGCAGGAGGTGAGACATCACAGAGCACTAGCAGAAAAAGTGATGCCATAACTCAGAGTTCTTAAGAGACTTCTAAAATTCCTGTCATGACAGGCCCTGCAGGCCAGTATAAGCTGACCATGCGTGTTTCAGCAGAGCTCAGGATGGGTTTCAGTGCCCATCAGGAGAAGGTGGAGAACACTGGACCGGTTAGCCCATGCTAGGCTCTGCAGTGCTGTGGTTAAGCTAGTGGAGCTTGGGCTGCTCCATTTGAAACTTGCTTGGTTATAGCCACATCCTTGGGGTAGTAATTGCAGTGCTGGAGGCAGTGTAATTGCAGTGTTGGAGGGACATATCTTAGACACGAGGACAACCTCACACCAACGCCCCAATCCCTCCTGGCCCCACATGCCGGGTTGTTCCAATTTCAGGGTTCATATTCATACTGGTGTTACTACCAAAGGCCGTGGTTTTTGGCTTTGTGTTTTAGGGCATGGTTTCTGGTGCTGATAGTGTTCTCCCCACCCATGTTACGCTGACTGGGAAAACAACACAAGGGAAGAAAACTAGCAGCGGTGCTGCTATTTAAAAATCCCTTTGCATCCCTTTGCCATTCCACAACATCCTAGTTCTTCTGTAGGTTTTCAGTCTACGCCAGCCAAAGGTCCAAAGCCTGGATTCAGACAGCATCTGTAATTGGCGAGGGCTGCAGAAACCCACTTGTGAGAGAAAAGTGTTGCTCCCCTGCTGGGCTGGCTTCGTGTCAGAGCTGGGCTGAGTCCTGCCAGGACAGTCGTGTAGTGACCCCTCTGCAGTGAAAATACTGCCCTTCTGTTCAAGGAGCTCATCTTGTGCTTCTTTAATCTCACCTTTTCCTTGAAGTCTGAGGAAACAGCTGGTACTGGGAGTGAGCAGGAGACAGGTACACGGGCAGCAAAGCTGTGAACAGAGCAGACCACCTCCTGGGGTCGAACACAATGTGTGCTGCCTGGCTTTTAACAAAGCTCTCATAATGCTCGGGGTTTTTCAGGTGGGAAAGGAAAATGTCTTTCCACTTTACCTGCACATTTGTGTTTTAAGCTCCCTTCCTCGTTTATCTTCCCATCTTTCATAAATCATTAGATAACTGTTAAAAATAGCACAACTTACTTGGGAGGTGATTAAAAATGAGAAGACTTTATCCCATCACCCTCCTAAAACCCCAAACATTCCCAACAGCATCTGACAGAGAGCCAAACCTCTTATTTATTCCCCACTGTTTAGCTTGCTGTCTGACAAGGTGCCTCTGTGCCAGCTGCCCTGAGCTGCTCGAGCAAATGCTGCTTTCTGCAAACACCCAGGAATGCTGCATGCAGATGGGTATCGATGGGCTCTCCTCTGTGCCTAAAAATACCAGAGGCTGTGTGACCCTACTGTCCCATTGCCTGGGTACAATTCAGGCAAGAGGAAATTTCCAGCAGGCTCTTGGAGGCATAGCTTATCCTAACACACTGTGATTGACATAAATAATAGAAAGGATAATGTATCTAGGCTGCATTTGTTCCTGGAGTAGCTCTAGCGAAGTAACTAGTGAGGTGAAGTTGTGACTTTGGTGGGCTGGAGGAAATAGTGTTACTGCATGTTGTCATATCTACAGAGGTGATTCTAGTCAGCCGGGATGGTTCAAGGATTCTCAGTCACACCATTCATGTTCAGGCCCCCTGTTTGAAAGCATAAAGAGATATTTTACAGGCCCTTCAAGTGCTTCAAGGTTTGAGGACAGCGGCTAGAAGTGGAGGCTGGCATCTTAAGACCTCCATCCTCCGTGCAGCTCCAGCTGGAGAGCAGCAAACAGAGGAGCTGCTGCAGCAGAGGCTCAGGGACAGCCTCCCCTTGCAGCAGGGAGGTTAATTAGGGCACTGCTGGGGGAGCAGGGAGGATGTGAGAGCTTCAGCTGAGTGCCAGCATGGCCTGGGGCCAGGCACATTCGTTCTTTCTGCTTCAGTTTTCCTGTACTCAGACCAGGGGCAATAACTCATTTACCTCACAGTCAGGTCCTGGGGTTGGACGCAGGGAGCTGCGTAAAGCATGTAAGTACAAAATTGCACTGGCAGTTTGATTTTGTAATACAGGATATTTCTTACTGCCAGTGTGATTTTGTAATGTGGGAGATTTCTTGCTGAATGGCAGGGATGTAGGTGATGAATGCAAAGTTGCAAGAGGAGGATTTGGGTCCTTTTACGCCAGAATCTTACTGTAACAAGGTTGTTTCACAGCAAAAGCCATGCCAAAATGAACGAGCTAAGGACAAAGGAACCAGACCTAGAACTGATTTTTTTTTTAATGTCCTAGCATTAACAGGCATATGGGATATGGAGCATATCCCAGTATGAAGGCTCTGAATGCTAGCTTTCCACTGAATGCTGGCTGCTGTACATAAATGGATAATGTGTTTCCAGGTATCTTGTATTGTGATTTAGCTTTTTTTTTTTTTTCTTTCTGTTCACAGTATTTTCCCATCAGGGCACCATCCAGTAACATCTCACCGCAAAGAGGGGCAGAGCTGCCTCCCGCCTAGAAGCAGAAGCATTCTGATTTTCTCACCGTGTCTCAGCACTGGCTGTTTAAAGTGTGTGCTACTTGCTTGCAGAGGGCTTGTGGGGCTGCGCTCCCATGGTAAGTTGTACCAGGGCTCCATCGGCTCACCTTAAAACAAGCCTGGACTGTGCTGCAAAGCAAACATCATGCGGCTCATTTCCAGAGGGACTGGGACTTCCCGTTCTTTGCCCATGACAGCTTTCTTTCTCAACTATGACAGCTAAGACCAAACCTAACAAACTTAATTCCCTGGGACCTTGACCCAGCAAGGCATTAACAAGCTTACACTTGCATGCTTTGAATGAAGGCTGTGTGATTTGATAGCAGGTGTATCCCCCCCAGAGATCCTCTGCTCTCTTGGAGAACTGCATGGTCCCAGGCCTGCAAAACAGAACTGTGTGTAGAGAACCACAACCCGTAGCCACAACCTGCATCCAACTAGTTTTGTGGCTCATCCCTATACCTCCCTGCACCCGCTTTAAGAAGAAGAAGAAAAAAAAAAAAAAAAAAAAAAAAGACTTGCAAAATATCATTCTAACCATTATGTATTAACCACCAAAAGAAGAAGACCCAGAGATGAAAGCAAATCCTTTCTTATGGCGTAATGGCTGGTGGTGATGAGAAGCCGTTCTCAGGTAGGATGTGGTCAGCCTGGCTCTCTCTGAGGTCAGTAAAGGAGCAGAAAGTGTCACTTCTCTGAAGCAGTCACCTCTGATGATGGCTACTAGTGGTGGCTCTGGGGCCTTTCTTAGAAGAACCTCTGGAAAACTAGTAGTTGATGGACATTGTGTTGCAAATTCTGTGCTCCCTACATCTCCCTGTCCAGGCTTGGCTTAGTAAAGACACACACACTGAAAAAGTCTCCTCTCAGACCTGTGCATATTGCATATTCAGCATCAGTTTGGTGAACAAAATTTCCCCAGTATCAAGAGAAATCTTAGCACAGAATGAGTTTAGAGCTTCCTAAGCACCATAAGAGAACCACAGTAGGTAGCCAAGGTGAGAAATCTCATCCTCACATCTCTCTTATTCATGCTGTGAAAGTGTTTATGATAAACTTGGTTAAAATACTTCGTGAAATATTAACTAGTGGGGATGCAGCTGCTCCTCCTAATAGCTTTTAAATGTGTGTGCCAAATTCAGCATTGACAGAGAGATCATGGTTTACTGATGAATGTTGTGTGAAGAGGCAGCATGCAGAAGAGACAGACTTTTGGGGCTCTCATGGGCACTGAAGGGCTCCAGCTTTACTCCAGGTGCTGTTAAAAACTAGATAATTCACATAAATGACATAGTCAACAAAGACTCAAAGTGTGTGAAAGCTTCATTTGGAGTCCATGCTACAGGAACTGCCCTTCAGTCAGTGGCTCTCCTCATGTGTGAGTTCTCTGATGTCCAATACAAGTAGCTTCAGTTTCGCTGAAGCCAGTCACTGGGCACCAGCCCAAGAAAACCAGGCTGCACAGTTCTGGGACCTCTGAAATTACTTGCCTTATTCTGTGATGGATGAGAGTGTGGCAGTCTCTTCTTTCCCATGATTATGTGCCTGATCATCGTGCAAAAGGTAAAACTCCCATCATTATTTAATGAAAATGAATCTCAGGACTTGATCCTGTAATTCTTTTTTGAACATTGAAATGATAATGAAGTCTTTCTCCCTAATGTTTCAATACCTCAACTTCAGAAACCCCTCAAAGTGATTTCTAGCAGGTCACATCCTAGCAGGAGGAGTTCTAGTCTAGGCTAGTGCTAATGGGTACAGTGCTTTTCAACTGGAGTTCCAGGTGTGTGTGTGCATTAGTGTTTGGCTTCAGATTTAAAAGTTTAGTAGCATTCGGACCTAGATTTTGGCTTGTCCCACTAGATCCATGGAATCTAACATGAAATCTGGAGCGAGGCTTTCCAAGTGCTCAGGAAGTGACACCTGGGAATTTGATGCTAGCTAGATCTAAGATGTGCCACTGGTCACAGAAATTTGCCAGTAAATGGCCTTTGTTACTTTTCAGTGCAGGTATTTCAAGGTCTAGCAGTCACTCTGCAGCAGGCGTGCACACGGTCTAGAAGCAAATTCTTTATTATAACCTCATGATTATAATAGACCAATAGCCTAAAATGTGTCTTCTAATCCCAGGAGAAGCCCAACCTAAGTTATCTTTCTGCAGAACCTGACCAAATGTCATCAGCTGCTCCTGTGCTCTGTGTAAGCTGTGATCTATTTCGGAGCAGTCAGATTGCATGTTTCTTGCTTTCATTTTTAGTTCTCTCTGGCTTGCAGCTCAATATCAAGCCTCATTTAAAAATGCCATTCTTTTTGTATGCATACCAGGGCTTAATTTCAATTTCCACAGAAACCCGGCAGTTAAACTCCTTCTCAAATAAACAAAGCATAAGCAGACCCAAGAAATACCTCTCATGCCTCCACCCAACTAGCTGACTTCATTTTCCATGTCACAAGTTTAAGTAACTATAAACTCCGCTGACTTTCACAGGTTTTGGACTGGAACCACTACAGAAATAAAGAAGTCCATACACAGATTAATGTCTTTTGAAAAAAAATATTTTTTTCCGTAGATTGCACATTCAAAACTTGAGCTGCACACTGCACAGTATAGAAACAGCAGTTAGCCAATCCAATTACCACCATGTAGATGGGTTTTGATTAGTTTGCCTGTAGCCCCAAGGTGTCAAACTCATTTGGAAGCATAGACCCAAGGTGTAATTACAGTCAGTGGCCAAGGTGTCTCTCCTGGGCTGTAAAAACGTTCTCAGTCTGCCTTGGAAATACCACGTCAGAGGGCAGAATGCAGTGGACTTTCAGGGAAAAAATACTGTTCTACTGTTCCAGTTAGTGGCCGTGGCTGCTCATTTGCTCATCAAATTATGCATTAGATTTACATTATGCCTTCTTTACAGTTCCCAGCTCTTCCCCTTAGCTCTCTGCTGAATGGATCAAGCAGTGAACTTCAAGCATAATGCAATGAAGCAGGGAGCACAGGCCTTTGCATCAGCGCTGGCAGGCTTTCTCTGCAGCCCTGAAGGCTACAAACAAAATGAAATCTTGGCTATACAGAAGTTAGTGCAAGTTTTATCCCAACTCCAATGCTGCCAGGGAGAGGGAGAGATTTTATGCAGGATGTAGTTGGGCCACTGGGCATCTCTTTTCCAGGTCTTCGATGCTACAAGGGCATAGGTGGAGCACTGCAGTACAAATAACACATGCACACAACTGTATTTTCATGAAGGACCCTGTCTGGTGTTACCGTAGGACAGCAGGATTGCTTCCACTCTTCAAACTGACTGTAGTTTTGAGGACGAGGGTGCAGTGACAGGCTCCTAGCTGGAAAGAGTAACGCTGCTGTCCTTCCCAGAGTTGTGCATGTTTTTAAGTTTTGTTGTTAATTGGTGCTTTTTGCCAACAGGCATACTTTAATAACAGCTCAAACAAACAAATAAATAAATAAAACAGTATCTTGTGCTTTGTTAGCATCTTTCGTCCAGAGTCTTAGACGCGTTTTGCCAAGCCAAATGTTACTATTTCCTGCGAGTCACAGCAGTCCCCAGAGCATGACTCTGCTTCCTTTTATATCAATAGGAGCAGGGCCAGCCCTCAAGGACTCGCCTGGTGTAACACAGTGAGCTGACGACTGACTGAGCAAACTTAACTCAGGTGCCCTAATTCCTACTTTTCATGCTGCCTGCCCTCAACAGCACCAGTTGCTCTGTGATTCAAAGAGAGCAAGTTCCATCAAAATGAAAGAGATCCCTACTTGCTTCATTCCCATTGCTGCTTTTATGATGTCTCCATCCTTGCAGGGCACCAGGGTGTGCTTGGTTTACTGCTGTTGTTGCTGGTCATTTAACACCTTCTTAAAGCCTTCTGAGAGGTAAGTGATCTATGCATGCAGAACCGCATGCCTGTGTCATATGTCAACCTTCTTCGGGTTTTCTCATCCCCTGCGTTGTATGTCAGAGACATCTGCAAGTAAATGAGAACCTGGCTCTTCGTGCTGCTTCTCCCCCTTGCCCTGGGTTTGACACCATCACTACAACAACCCAGCATGGCATCACGCATGGTGGAGCATGGTGCTGGCGGTGCCCAGGGCCAGAAAAAAAGCAGCAGAAAGTGCCTGGTTTGGATGTGTGCTTGTAACTGCAACCCAGCAGAGTAAATGTGGAAAACTGGAACAGAACACTGACTTGAACGCTGTCCATGGGGCATAGGTAGGCTTTTCACATTTCCAGTGTATTAATGTCAGAAGGACTCATTTCCCTATAAATGGGATTGAGTTACAGTTGTAAAAATACCATTATCCTCATCTAAGAGGATCCGTAATGTACACTATTTTGTGCATCGACTCCTTCTTGTGCCCTAAAATAAGCATATAACTGTTAGCACCAGTGGACAGATAAAAGCTGCCCTGCCCAGTAGACAATGATAAGAGCTGGGTGAACATTTTAAGCCACTCGTGCAACCCTTAGGCTGGAAGAGACCTCTGGAGCACACCTTGTCCAGCCTCCTGCTCAAAGCAGACCGAACTGGATAAGGTTGCTCAGGATCTTGTTGAGTTTGAAGAATTCCAATCGTGGAGATTCCTCAGCCCATCTATGCAATCTGTCCACAGATTTCCATTTTACAATGATCTGCAAGGCCAGCTTCCACAGATTTGTTAATTTTTATATCTTAATGAACAAATGGGTTGTGCCTGTCAGATTGTTGATTGCCTACAAACTTCCTCCTCAAAAGAGGAACTTCTACAGACCTTTAAAAGAGACGCTTGGAAATGAGGGGTGAGGATACCGGGGAGGGGCCACAGTTGCACACAGCAGAAGTGCAACCGTGGTGTTTGTAAACACCTTTAACAGTTTCTGCCCAGCTCTGATCACAATGTCTACTTACAAGGTGTTATGAAGTCTTGACCCATGCTTTCTTCCCCCCATGTCTGATATCAGCAGCAGGTGAGGCGCGTCCAGGGACACATGGACTTCTCCAATACAGCAGTCCATGCCTTCATGGGTGTGCAGTGGCTTTGAAAATGCAATCCCGTGCCTTGAATCAGCTGAATGTCACTTGAACCAGAATCAGCTGGGCTGGTTTTGGTTCTTTGTCAGTAGGCTCTAATGGTAGCCCGTAGTCTCTATTGTCTGTTTTTGCAACTAAAAATAGTGCAGCTGTTGTCAGCTCCAGTTAAGACAATCAGTAACTCACAGGTTTCACACAAACTTCTTCTGCAGCCCTCTGGGAAAACGTGTGCTTGTGGGGTGGAGGATGCAAAAGCTCTTTTCCCCCTCTGTACAGATGATGGAGGTTGGTCCTTAAAACATGCCCAGAACAAAAACATGTTTAAAAAAGTATGTGAAATAGCTGCCATGTTTTTGTGCGGTACCCTGCTCCTCCTAAATAACAAATTTATTTTTTTTTTGAAGTGTTAATGCAGAGGAGCTTTCTGATGCATTATGATGGACAATTGGTAACATATCCCTACTCATCCACGAAAAGATCTTTCACTTCTTATCCAGGCTGGCATGCAGTTCTGCTTCAAAGGCCATCTTGTCAAAGGTGCGCATGTTAGTCTCCTCCCGTACCTTTTCCCGGACGTGGAAGGATGCCCGAGCTACAGACCTGGCGTTTTCTAAGACTGTCTTCCTCTCCTTGAAGATCTGCTCGCTTCTCTCCAGTTTCCTCTCTATAGAAAGGAGGATCTCCCGGCGCCGTAAGTCCTCGTACTGTTCCACCTTTTGCTTGTTCATCTTCTGCACCTTCTCCTTCTCCAGACGGCTCAAGACCACCTTGCGGGCTTTTTCCTGGACCACCTCTTCAGCCACCTGGGCAGCATGCTGGAGCTTCCTCTCTGTCTCTTTTGCCAGGGCCTGCAAGTGCTCCTTCTGCTCTCTTTCCTTCTTCTCTGCTGCCAGCTTGGCTCTCTGGATCTGCATGTCCTCCCGCCTGGCCTTCTCCCTCAGCTCCTGGTTCCTCTTCTCCATTAGCTGCTCATAGTTCTCCTGAGCCTTGGTCAAACTCATCTCCAGGGAGGCCTTCAGCATTTCCTTCTCTTCTGCCTCTTGCTTGGCCAGTTCCTTGAGCAAGGCCTCGTGCTTCAGTTTCTCTGCCTGGCTGAGCTGCTTCCTTTCCTTCTGCAGCTGCGCTTCCTTCCTCAGCCTCTTCTGTGCAGCCGTGGACAGCTTCTCTTGCAGGAGCTGCTCCTCCCGCTCCCGGTGCTCCTTCTTGCCCTCCTCCTTCGCCTTCAGATTGTGCTCTTGGTGGAGCTTCTTCTGCTTGTCCTCCTGGATGGCCTTCTCCAGCTTCTCCCTCCGCAGCCGCTCCTGTTTCTCCGCTTGCTCCCGCCACCTCTCCTCACACACCTGCCGCTGCTTCTGCTTCAGCAGGGCGGCCTCCTGCTGCTCCTGGCTCAGCTTCCCCCGCCGCTTCTCCACCTGGCTCTCCCACATCCTCTGGCCCTGCAGGAGGGCCTTCTGCTTCTCCTTCTCCTCCTGCTCCTTCCGCTGCTCTGCCAGGCGCCGCTGGCTGTCCCACTGCAGGTGGGCCGCCTGCCGCTGCTCCCGCAGGAGGCTGGCCTCCTGGTGCTTGGCGATCATCAGCGCCGCAATCTTCTTGTCCCTCTCGGGCACCTCCGAGAGACCCTTCCTCCTCTTCACCTCCTTCACGATCCTCTCCACCCTCTGGGCCGTCTGCGGCGAGTGGCTGAGGTCGCCCAGGCTGAAGCTGCGCCCCAGCAGCGAGCCATCGGCCACGCGGCCCCGTCCGCGCCCCTTACCCCCGTGTCCCCTCAGGCTCTCCCCGCTGTAGGAGGACGAGGCCCCCGACTCCGAGGAGGTCTTGCCCCAGCTGCCCTCCCGGCGCTTCTGCAGCGAGTCCAGCGAGTGGCTCTTGGCCTTGGCACCTCCTGACGCCCCAGCCTTCCCCTTGGGACTGGGTCCACTGGTGGCGGCAGTGGTGGTGGTGGTGGAGGTGGCAGCCCGGGGGGCGAGACGAGCAGCGGGTGAGGGCGGCAGGCTGCCGAGGGGCGCGAGGATGCGCCGCTTCTCCTCGCGGATGATCCTCTCCCGTTCCTCCCGGCACTGCTGCAGCTTGCGGCGGCGCTCCCGCTCGTAGGCCTCGTAGAGGCCGGCGGCCACCCGCATGGAGCGCCCGGGGGCCTCCCGCAGCAGCTCCCCCAGCGCCCGCGGCAGCAGCTCCACCGGCCGCACGGCGCAGCGGGCGCAGGCCTCCAGCGAGCGCGGGCTGGTCAGCACGTACCGGCTGCCCTCCGCCGCCGCACAGTCGAAGTTGTAGAGGTCCAGGTGCAGCAGCGGGGACTGCTCCCCAGGACGGGACACCTCCCCGGGGGCTGCTGCTGCTGCTGCTGCTGCCCCACCGGGTGCCGGGCATGGCTGCGGAGGGGGCTCCGCTGGTGGCTCCACCATGGCTGCGCCTGCGAGGGAGAAAGCGGTGGCGGTGAGCCCGCGGTCCCCTTTGTCCCCCAGCCATGGCGCCAGGGATGGGGAAGGGCATGGGGATGGGGACGGTGAGCGGAGTGGGGATGCTGCGGTGTGCGGGGGTGTCTGGGAGCCATGCAGGGGGGGTGGCTGCAGCGCAGGGGCTGGGGGTGCTGGGGGTCTCAGGTGCATGCAGTGATCGGGACCCCACACCCCACCCTACCCCAGCTGGGCTCCCGTGGGGTGCATGGTGATGGACTGGGCGGTGGGGGAGAGGGGCTGGGCTGCGGGCAGGGCACTTTGTTCGGGGCAGGGGTCTTCGGGGCGGGGGGAGGCTGAGCTGCGGGCGGGGGTGCCGGGGGGTGCCCGGGCTGCTGCTGCTGCTGCTGGGGGGCTGCGGGGGGACCCCGCGGCGCAGGACGGAGCCCCCCGGGCTGGGTGCGGCACTCACCGGGCTTTGTCTCGGCGGCGGCGGGGATCAGGTGGCTGGTGATGGTGATGCTGGTGATGGTGATGTTGATGGTGGTGGTGGCTCCTCCATGGCAGCCGCGGGGCGGCGGCGGGCCCGGTGGCCGCCCCGCACTGCCCGCCGCAGCCCCGCCGAGCCGCGCTCCCGCACGGGGGCGGGCACCGGGGGGACCCGCCCCGGGGGGACCCGCCCCGAAGCCCCCGCGCTGCGCTGGGGCCGGCCGGGGGTGTCCCCTGGCGGCCCCCCCAACGCCCCGCAGGGCTCGTCCTTCGGGCGCCCTCCGGCTGTGCCCCCCGGTTTGCTGCCGCTGTGAGCAAGGACAAGGGGGTGCCAGCGGGGGGGGGGGGGGGCAGCGCGGGGTTACAGATGGCGAACGGGGCCCCCAGGGATGAAGGTGCCCGCCTTGGGGCACTTAGGGGGGTCTGTGTCAGGGCTGGGGTGGGGAGTGCAGAGCTCAGATTTCGGCGCACAGCAGTTTGCAGGCACGACCCCCTGCCCTGTAGTGCTAATGCAAGCTACTGCTCGCTGCAGGGATGTGCCAGGACCGAGGCGGAGGGCACCCGAGCGGTGCTGGAGGCAGCACAGCACCCACTTGGAGCAGGCTCCTCACAGTTATTTCAGACCTGCTCTTCCTACAGCCATCCGGGGCTCAGCAGAGGTAGAAATACCTCTCAGCACAGAGGGCATCATTGCTGGTAGCGGAGCTGCAGAGCATCTGTGCCACACAGTGGAGCAACTGGTTTAGTCAGGCAGAGGACAGCAGCAGCAAATGCACTGTGTTACCACTTCAGTGTTTTTCATCAATCCGTCATTTAACTGCTAAGACGCAGCTTAATCTACTGTGTTTTAATAAGGAAGGATGAGGCACTCATCAAGGGGCTTCCAGGATGGCCCAAGGCAAGGATAGAGAGAGACAGAAAGAGCCAGGAAAGGGCTACAGAGTCCTTGCGAGGAAGCTGAGAGCTGCAGCCCAGTGGTGGTTTCATACTGTGTGGGTAAAGACTTTGAATCGAGCTCATCCCCTGTACCGATGGATGCACACAGTGATGATGCATCTGCAGTGAGTGGGCAAACTCCAGCAATGAAGCACATTGACTTATCTAATTTCATTCATTCATCATCAGCATAGTCTGTAGGGGATGGTTATAAAGCTTGGTGATTAGTTATGTGAAAAATCCTCAGGCCAGGTAAGAGTTTTCTGCTGTCTGAAGAGCCCAGCCCACTGACTGATAGTGCTAACCATTAATAACAGCTGCAGCACGGTAGCTGTCGAGCTGTGCCTGTGTTCTTTTTTATGGAAAATATTAAGCTGGTAAGTGTGCATGCCAGGTAAGGTGAGGGTTTCTTGGGGCTTTTGACAGGTTGCTGTTTCAGCCTGCAACGGGGCTGCAGTTGGGCCTTGATCTTTCAGGTTTCCTTGTGGATCTTTAGGATTCCCCTAAGTGGTCTCCTAAATGCAACGGGAAGGGAGGTTAGCAGAAAGCTTGAGAACCAGGCAGAAGGGACTTTAGGAGATATTAGCACATACGGTCTAAACATAGAGTCATGTCCCCATCTCATCAGGATAAGGGAGACTGGGGATGGGGCAGGAGGAGACCTCTGGAGGAGCTGTAGAGGATCACTGCTAATGAGTCATTTTCCCTTACGCGCTTATAAACCCTAATTCTCTTTTATTTGGAAATGAGAGAAATCCACGCATGCAGGCTGAGCAGTACTGTAAGGGTAGCCTCCTGCTTTAATAAACAATTTCCTCCTTTGCATCGCTGTTAATGATAGCTATAGATGCAGGGCAGTGGAAAATCGTGACTACAGATAGTGGAGGTGGAAATATTTATATCATGCTGACAAATTCTTCTGTGTGCTCTTCATTGCACATGTATTAATTAATCTTTTCCAGTCCAGCTTTAAAACTGCCTATACTTGGGTTTTCCCCCAGTCTCCTTGGAAGAGCTATTTCACAACCTACGAGAGCTCCTTGGTAAACTGTTATTAGCTACTTTCTGCTTCCTTTTTCTTCATTTTTATTTTTATTTTTTATTTTTTTTATTTTATCTTCTCTTGTAAGTAATTTGCTTTTTTTTTTTTTTATATTTATTTTTTTTTTTTCTTTTGGCTAAACACCTCTCTACTGCTTGGGTTTGTGCCTTACAAATGTTTGTAAACCGTTTCCATATCCCTCCAGAGCCAAGGAAAACATATCCTCGCTGTGAACCGATTCCCCGTGGTTGTGCAACCAGCTATCGCCTTTCTTCTGAGCTCCTGCCAGCGCGTCAGGCCCTCCTGGCCGCTGCTGCCAGTGGGCTCCTGCAGAGCATCTGTGTACGCAGCCCTGGTGCCGGTGCCTTTCTCCTTCTCACATCTCCCCTTCTCTAATTTGCTAGCTCTCCTAAGGCTCGCTCAGCACATTCGGACTGTTCCGCCCTCTGCCATAGGGATATTAGCTGGTGATATTTTTCCTCCTTGCTAACTAGCTTTTGTTTTCCACATGGACTCCTGTCTCCATCTGGTTTGCAATTTCTGCTTTCTCTTTCTCATGTTGTTTAAACCGTTGCTGGGAGGGCCCTGACCTAGCTATTGTGCAGCCACTCCAGCTCTCACCCTGCTCTCTCCCATTCAGACTCCTCTTGGTTTTGCACCAGATCAGTCCTGCTCCTTCCTGAGCCCTGGGGATGGGAGAAGGTGACAGCCTTGAGGAGCAGAGTGTAAGAAGCATGGGGGCAGCTCCTGCACCACTCCCAGACACAGCAGAGTGTCTGCAGCACAGCCTTCCTCTGTCAGCTGCAAGCTTTCTGTACCAGTTCAAGACTTCATTAGGCACTGAGTCTAAGGTCTTACCAATCCCCATCCCGATGACACATTTGGTGCCTTCCCTCTGAACAGTCCCTTGCCACTTGCCATCACCCTTTCCTTTCAGTCCTACAGCCTGTCCAGCTGAGTCATTTTGCAGCCCTCCTCTAAGCTAATGCTGAATATAAAGTCCTGTGAGACTTGTTTGGTAGCCAGGGACTGAAAGTCAGCGTGCCACAATGTTTGTGTGACAACCTGACAACAGCCAAAGTCCTCCTCTGGGAGAATTCAGTCCCATCTCCTTTGATCCTCTCCCATGCTTGGCCTCTTGTTTTGTCGCTCCCTGCTTCTGCTTTGCTTGCAGACGTGGCACAGCCTGGCTTTCCTCTCCTCTGCAGGCGGCAGGATGGGTGTTTGCTTTCCTCCTGTTCCACAAACTGCCTGCCCACACGATGCAGGCAAAGCCTCCCTCCTGCCCTGGGTGGCAGGCACTTTTCTGCAGCCCCCCGCCAGGCTGTTGCAAACCAACTGTCCCAAGCCAAGGAATCATCCCTACTGCTCATAGCCCAGAGGCTCTGCTTCTTGCTGTCATCTGTGGCTGGCTCTCAGCCACTTTATGTGTCCCTAGGGAAATGGAGCCTCTGGATGGACAGATGCACAGAACAGGGACACAGAAAAGAGATGGGGCATGAGGGGGTAGCTGGAGACAGCGACATATGGTGGGACACAGTGCAGAGCCACCGCCAGCAGCAAAATGTTTGGCAGCCACTGGGGACAGACTTGTATTACAAATACAATGTCTTTCCCTGTAATGTAAAGTCGGAGTCTAAGGCTAGCACATAAGCTGTGCTGATGGTGAGTTGTTAATAGCATTTATCTTGTTGCATAATGCTACAATGTGCTGTTTGGCATCTCATCTCTGCTCAAAAAAGCGTCTTACTGAGCATCTAATTGGTGCTTCTTGGGGACGCGCCGAGCAGCTGCCTACCTGGCTTTGTGCAGGTTTGGCACACCTGCAGTACTCTTTGTATTTGGGTACAACCTATGCAGCTACCTGGGCTGCGTGAAAAAATACGGTAGGCTGGCAGACAGAATTCTGAAAATGAAGGAAAAAACTTTGTCACTGCATATTTCCATGGAAACAAGTATAGATGTGGGAGTAGGTTTTATTTGCTTTTGGGGATATTCCACTGCCAGTGGCTATTTTGGGGGAAATTAGAATACTGGCGTGTTTTGGACCAAACCAAATTGGAGATGATGATGCTGACCCTCATGCATCCAGTTCTCCTGGTCAGGCTGAGCTTGCTGTGGAGAGTTCACAGTCATGAGGGTGTTGTGGTGTGCTTGCACATAGTGAATCACGGAGGCTAGATTTTCCCCAAGGTCACAGAGCAGACTGAAGATGCGGCAAACAAATAGATGAATCACTCAGAAATGAGCATGAGGATGTCTAAAGGGCTGTGTTATGTGAGAGGTCAGAGTGTAGCACTGGAGTCCATATAGAAATTCTGTGGTTTGCTTTTTTCATTAGGGAAAAGGCAAATTTTCTGTTGGGTTTTATTAATTTTAATGTTCATCAAAATCCAGTCTGGACAGACCTCATTGTACCATGTGCAGAAATATCCGTACTGTAGGCAGGGCTGTAGTGTGGCACTTAGTTTTGGGCATGGAATGCCTTTGTGGAAGTGATGTTCAGCACCTAGAGCAAGGGGTTTCTGATCCCTGATTGGGGTCCTACCACTACTGTAACCCCATTACCAATAAGATTAGGAGCAAGCACTGACACCAAACAGTCTCTAATAAGCATGAGCTATTGAGTATAAAATCAACACGAATAATGCATGTTAACTCCGGTTACATTTTCAAGCTGAAGCTGAAATGCAATTCCATTCCATTCATTTAATTGAAAACTGTTGTTTTTGAGCAAATGATCGGTCTTCCATGCTGTTTCAGTTTCTAAGCTGTGCTATTTATTCTAGCACAGCCTGGAAATCACAACGTGAAACTATTGAAGAACCGTGAAATATGACATTGCTGGTGACATTCTTCAGGGGGAGCAAAATGCTAAGTGTAATCAAAGAGAATAAACTGTTAGATTAAGACTGGAGATTTTAAATTGTTTTACTTTTAATTAATCTCAGGTGTTTATTAGCCCAATACTAAAAGATTCTTTCTCTTCTTCCTGTATGATTTCTACCTTGACCATGGCATGGATTTTATCGATTAGGTATATTTCTCTCATATCTCCAGGGCAACTGCAAAAATATTCCATCCCTCCTTATTTCCCTAACAGGAGCCACCACCAAAACATGATTTTCCATGGTATAGCATTTAATGTCCTGGTCTAAATATGAGCTAATCATGCATTCCTAGATTAGTGTTGCTTAATGGTGCATTGCCAAGGAGCTCGGAGGCAGCAGGAGGAGATTTGCCACTTGCTGCTGCTCTCATCTGGGAGTGAAGGGCAGCAGGGTCAGGAGTTGGGAGCTGGCCCCTTCCTTGCTTGGTTAGGTGTATAGCCATGCATATGGAGTGTACAGGAGGTTGCACTCAGCCTGCATGGATGTAAATTACAGCCTGAGGAGAAAGGCAAAGAAGTGTTAAACCTGTGATGCCTGCCTGCAGAATTCAGGAGAAATTAAAGAAAAACATAACACTCACAGGGGCAGAGTGATCACACATGGGCAGTCACATCACACGCCCAGAGATACAGTTGCCCAGGGCAAAGCTGCCCCTGCTGATAAAACACTGGTTAATGAGAACCGGAGCTACCAAGCCTTCCTTGACTACATGTACAGGTAAACTCCATCAGCAGTGCTTCTGATTAATTACAGACTAATGTCCTGCCACCCAAGTCCCACGTCACCAAAACCTCCTGGGGAAAGGAAACCATTCCACCAGAAAAGTGAGAGACTGCAATGGCGCAAGGTGCCAAATAGATTTTTATTTTCTATTGGACTGGTACCTGGGAATAAAGCCAGCTGGAGGACCTCTGGAAGGAAATCTTCCTACCACTGACCATGCTTGCAGTCAGTTTTTATGCCAGATTTAGTCTCAGGAAATATGAAAATCAGTGGACGGTTGTTTTAATATACAGCTTTGCAGCTTAAAAAGTGCTGAGTTTTTATTGAAAGAAAGTGAAGATCTACCACTTCCTTGAGGTATAAAGAGTCACTGTATGTAGCCAGATGATGCAAGGTCATGTGGAAAGAACAGATCAGAATCCAAGAAGTTAACAAATGTCCCATAACAAAAATCTACTCTGCAATAGAAAAATATTTACAACTATCTTTCATTTTGAAGAAGAATATGTCAACAGTTGCTGATGTTTTAATTATAGTTTTTGATGAAAGGAGAACCTGTGAGTAAACTGGGCACTTTTCAAGGGAGAACCTGAACGTGTACTTTTCACTGTAAAGAAGGAAGGGTTTAGGATGATGGGTAGTAGACAGGGACAGATTCGGTCCTTTGCTTTGTTACTCTGCCTAAATATGAAGTTTGAGATGGTGGAGATAGTTAAGATGATCAGAGAACCATAAGGCTAGCCTTAGGAAAGTGTCCTGTTAGTGTCCTAACAGATATCTTTGAAAAAAGACCTCTAAAAATTAAATCGGAGGCAGGATGTGGTAGATCTTTAAAAATCCACATGGGAACAGACAACTTGTTCATGCAGTGCCTTTAATGCACCCTGCATTGTGCCGTGCTAACCCAGAGGCATGTCACAGCCACCCTCAGAAATGCAGCCTCTGAAGAAGCTTCTGCCCTGAAAGCCGGCGTGGTGTGGTTGTTGACTTCAATGAGAACAAGACGTACAGGAAACTCCCTTTTCCTTGCTCTGAACATTTAGCCCTTAAGTGAAGTGGAATTAATACCATTGTGCTGAGTGGCTTGAATCTAGCACAACTGGAGCAGAAGTCAATTTGCTGTATTTGAAAGAAAATTAATTAAGGCCTCGTTTGTTTCCCTCAGAGAGAAAAGCTCTGGGTAGTTTCCAGGAGAGGATTTTCTTGCAGGCTCCTTCGGTTCAGGCCTCTCTGTACATGACAAGCGTTGCATGGCTCCAAGCCCCACATCCCTAGGGGCTCTGGGGCTGCGAGCTGGGCCTTGCCGCAGCACCCTGCTGGCCGTGAGCTTCTCTTTCTGCATCCTTTCTGAACAGCTGGAGCGCCTGCCCTGAGTATTAAGAAACAAGCAGTGCCCTGCTGAACATGAAGAGTGTCTGTAGGATCCATCATGGGATCCAGGCCGCATTTCCCCAGGCTGGGGCTGCCTGTGGGACTGTGACCGCTGGCCTGGGCATGAGTTCCTGCTTCAGTCGCTGTGACCTGCCTGTGGTGTCGGCTGCCCATGGGCTTCATGTGCTCGGCTAGTGAAAGCAAAATGCTTTGGGAAAAGTGCCCTCCTGTGCTCTGTATGGTGCAGCTCAGAGCCCTGGATGCTCATCGGCCACCTGGCTGCCCAGCACCATGCTGCCTCGGCTGGTTTCAAGCCATGGGTGTGAGGGGGCTGCCAGGGGACACAGACCTTCCCCAAGGCCAGGGGCAGGTGCTTTCTGTTGAATTCCTCTGGAGCATTGGCTGCTGGCTGAAAAAATGCTTTTATCATAGTCAGGGTCTGGAACAGGCATCCTGGTGAGGTGGTTAATGCCCTGGATAAGCCAGCAGACAGAAGGTGTTTGGACAATGCCCTCAGTAACGTGCTTTAACTTCTGGGTAGCCCCAAGGTGGTCAGGGAGCTGGACTCGATCTTTGAAGGTCCCTTCCAAATGAACTTCTCTATTCTATTCTCAGTGATCTTCCTTAGCGAAATTGGCATTATCCCTCAGTGCAGCCATTGTTTGCCTTACTCACCCTATAGCGGTGCCTGTGGATTTCCAAGCACTCTGCACCTGGCTGTAATGTAGTGTAATTTTCAAGGTCCCTTCCAACCAAACTACTCCTATTCTATTCTATTCTATTCTATTCTATTCTATTCTATTCTATTCTATTCTATTCTATTCTATTCTATTCTACTGTACGCTACTCTTTTCTTTTTTTTTTTTCTTTTCTTTTCTTTTCTTTTCTTTTCTTTTCTTTTCTTTTCTTTTCTTTTCTTTTCTTTTTTTCTTTTCTTTTGTATTCTATTTCTTTTCTATTCTATTTCTTCTCTACTCTGTTCTAGTCCATTCTATTCCATTTCATTCTGTTCTGTTCTAATTCTATTCCATTCCGTTGCATTCTGTTCAATTTTAGGTGGTTTTTTTTTTTTTTTTTTTTTTTTTTTCCCCATTCCATTCCATTCCAATTGGTTCTGTTCTATTCTAGTCTAGTCTAGTCTAGTCTAGTCTAGTCTATCCTATCCTATCCTATCCCTATTCCTATTCCTATTCATCATTCCTCTCCACTCCACTCCGACGCTGGAAACAGTACAGCGCCCTACACGGATCGCTGTGCCGATGCAGCGTAGCAACTCCTCCTGAAAAAAAAATAAAACCAAAAGCCTACTTAGTTTATAAAAAATAAAAAATAAAAAAAAAAATCACAACCTCCAACCTCCGGCACAGCGCGCGCGGCCCCTTTAAGCCCTTCTCCCCGCCCGCCGCGCGCGGGGCGGGGCGTGTCGCGCGGCGGCGCGCGGCGGCGGCGGGGCGGGACCTGGCGGCGGCGGCGGCGTCGTGGTCGCGGGTCGGCGGCTCCGGGACTCGCGGCCGCCCAGCGCCAGCGCCAGCCCCAGCCCCAGCCCCGCGGCCGGTGAGCGGGGCCGGGAGCAGGACCGGGAGCGGTGGCCGTGCTGCGTCCTTCCTTCGCTCCGCGGCGGGAGCTGCTGAAGGTGGGGGCGCGCGGCTGGGTTTCACCGGGGAGAGGGGGACGCGGAGCCGGGCGGGTGTGCGAGCGGGGAGGGCGGCGGGGGAGAAGGTGGTAACGGGAGGTGCTGCGCGCAGGGGGCTCCCCCCGGCTGGGACCTGCCCCAGCGCATCGGTGATTTGCCTGCCGAGGCTGCGGCTCCTCGCTGGTTTTGCCCCCCACCTCCTCCTCCGGTGCCTTATCGGAGCCCTCTTGGCACATCCCACCCGTTTTCCTCCCCTCGTGCCCCGCTGTGCCCGTCTCCGTTCCCAATTCCTCCCGGCGTTGCGGGCGGGCGGCCGGCGGTGGCAGTGGCAGCCCTGCAGGTCCCGCTCCTGCCGTGTTATAACTCGCGTGTTGCTCCCGGTGAGGGTTTGGCGAGCACAGCTCCCAGACGGAAATAAACTTCTTTCTCTGCTGGAGACTGATCTGCCCTCCGCAACCCGCTCGTTACATAAACGGGTGTTTTATGGAGCGGCGGAGGAAGGTGTGTTTCTTTAAGGGGAGCTGGAATGAAGGCAGTGTGCCTGGAGGACCCGTAATGTAATCTGGCTGCCTCTTTCTGGCCGGCTTTTAAAGCCGAAGGTGGCTGTCATCGCTCGGTGGTATCGCAGCTCCTCGCAGAGCAGGGCAGCACATGACAGCGAAGCCACAGCCTCCTCCTGGAGCAGTCCCCGTAAAAACCCGGTTGTCCCCGCGCTGCTGCTTTCACAGCTTTTAGCATATGCAGATGTTTCAAAGCCTGGGAAAGTAATGACCTGCAAGCTGAAATTTCCCAGCTGCCTTACGGTAGTGGGGGGGGATTTGGTTCTGCCACCTTCTCTCTGCTGTCATGCAAATCGGCCACCTGTGGTCTTTGAGGAGGGCTGGGTGTCCTTGAGCTGCTGAAACAGCTCCCAGGCAGCTACCAGCAGCGTGTGAAGGTTGCTGGAGCTTGCAGGAGCTGCTGGGGGAACCGGCAAGCAGAGGGTGCTGAAGTCACTGGAGGTTTGTCCTGCCCGCAGCGTAGTGGTTTTGATGGGATTAGTTCTGTCTTCTGATCACGCCTGCTTCCAGCTGCTTTATTCCTGCCTGGAGAGCTGCCTCGGCTCTCAGCAAGAGCAATCTGTAGTGGTCATAACCTCAGCTCCTTCGCTGTGCAGCCCCTTAGCTGCTTGGGTTTCTGTCTGCGGCTGTTCCCCTTGCATCACTTCTCCTTTTTATCACCGTATTTGCTCATACCACACCTACCAGCTGCCCCGCCACCCAGATGCGTCTCTTGTTCTGCTTTTGTGAGAAAACAGATAAAAGCTGCCAGCCCCTGTCAGCGCAGGCAGGTTTCACACAGCACCCACAGTCTGTGTCGCGCCACCGCTGTCTTTTTTTATTTTTCCTCCTTTCTTCCTTTGTATTTGTTCTCGCTAATCTGCTATCTTCCCAGAGCAGCCTGCAAGGATCCGCGTGAAAGGTCAGTTTCTCGCAAGTCTCCTTCCTCCAGTGTTTTCCAGCCCGCTTCCTGCCGAGCTCCCTGCCTGCTGCAGGGGCTCCCCGTGGCTGCTGAGCCCCAGTAGGCTGCAGCAGGCAGCTGATCCCAGCTCATCAGGCTTCTGCAGGCTCCTCTCCTGAAAGATTTGGGGGCAAGGGGTAGCGGGGGTGGATTTCTGCTTCAGGAGCATGTGAGTAGAGACACGCAGGCCTTTCTTAGAGCAGGAAAGGGGAAGACTTAGTGCATGCGTAGCAAAGATGTTAGCTCGTAGTGTGGTATCAGTCGCAGGGGATTTCTCTTGCCAGAAATACAGTGATCTCTAATTATGTTTATCCAACTGTCGTGACAAGTGTCAGGTCTCTTGAAATGCCATCATACACATTTAATCTGTTTTGAAGCTGCTCTGGGTGCTAATGGAATTATTCCAGGTGCAGTGATTGAACCCCCAATGCAGGGGTAGTAGCTGGGGACAGGTAGATGGCTTCAACGAAGTGCTCTCTGTCTTTCAGTCCTGTGTAATTCTCCAGGCTTTGCCTTTCTGTAGTCATGTAGCATTTTCCTGGACTCTGCTAGCAGGCTTCTTTGCTGAACAGAAAGGTTAAGATTGTAAGCTTAGCCAGTGGAGACACTTGTTATAAATTTCAGGAAGCGAGCTTTTGTGTATAGCAAGAAATACTTGTACCAGCATTTGTGTGCTGTTTGTCTTGGTACCAGCAGTGGAAACTGGTGCTCTCTCGCAGGAAGCATGGTGTTTGCGCTCTGTGGTGCAGGCTGCAGGCAGGGTGTTTTCAGACAGAGCCGAGCGATGCTAATAAAGAGAATTTTTCTTGTGGTAATGCCCAAAGCATGCTTTGGCATGACCCATGCCTTTTTTTTTTCCTCTGAAGGCTCCCAAAGACCAGCGACAGCCTGGCCTATTGTTTGCTTCCTAATATATTTGTTTCAAACTGATGGTATTTGTGATAATTCAAGGCAGTTTAATAAGGAGGATCATGCTGTAGAAGAGCTGCAGGATCAGAAGTTGGAGGTATAAAACTCCTACCTCTTGCCCTTGGCTTCCACTGCCCCCTTCCCCCAGCTTCTGGCTTTCTCTGCTGAAGCTCTGAACAATGGGCAGGCCCGGAAAGTGGAGCATGCACTGAGAACCTTCTCCACGGCAAAAAGGATCAATGTGTCTCGTGTCATGCTGGTGATTCCCCAAGGGAAACGGCGAGCCTGGCAGCCAGCCCACCCAGCTGTAAATTCGCTTCCCAGTTGCAAGTGGGCAGTAAGTGGAAGGGGACGTTTGTCCCCTCTGCAGCCGTAATGTGCTAGGCAAGGTGAAACGCAGCCTTAGGAGATGGTAGGAGCAGGGAAAAGGGGAGCTGCCTTCTGGAAGCCTTTGGGGGAAACACTGCATCGTATTTATGCTGTGAACTAGAACGGCTTTCGGTCCAGCGATGTAAACTCATTGCTCTGTGAATGACTTCTCCTCATAGATGCTTGAACTTGCTAGGCTGAAGTGTGCTCCATTTTAACCTCCTGCTCAGAAGTGAACTGGGTTTAATGCCATCTCTGTCCTCAGCTTACACTGCTTCAAAATGGTTCTGGATTTTTGTTTAAACTTTAAAACTGTTTATGTTTTCTCTCAACTCATTTTCCTTCTGGTTTGTAGTTAAACGTTTCTGTGGTTTGCTGCTGCTCCTGGTTGTCTCTTGCATTGGTTTAATGGGGCTTTGTAATAAAGTGAGTGGGAATTGAAAGAGTCTGTGATCAAAACCAAGTTTGAATCTTGCCTGAGGATGAAGATAGGTGAACAAAGAAAATTGCTTTGGAATACTGGATCACTCTGCAGGACTGTAAGGGAATGTATCTTTTAAGAGGGAAATCCTGATTATGCTATGGTCTTAAAAAATAAAAAAAGATCTGATTTCTTTAAGAGAGCTTGAGAGAGTGGTGTTCTTATGCTGTAAATAAAATACAGGCCTTTCAATAGATTTGTACCTTGTCTCATTTTCAGCAGTAGCTGTTAAGGTAGCTGCATTTGAAAGGAGTTGTAATTTGGATATCTAGTTCTAAATGTATAGATTAATTAAATGCTTGAATGTCCTTAACCCATTTAAAACGTTCATGATTTTTTTCTTTGTAAATAACTTCTGAAAAGTTCTCAAGGAATAGATCCTGAAGCAGCCTGCCCTGATACAATCGCATTAAAACCTCTTTAGGTGAGGGGGGGGGGAATGCATGGTGGGTGTGTGTTGCTCTCGAATGATCCCAGATGTGAAAGAAATTTGATGTTCAGTGAAGAAGACTTACAGTAATTTGTCATCCTGTGCTGTGTGTGGGTACATCATACTTGAAAGCTGAGGCAGAAACTGCTGCAAAAATAGCCTGTATAGGTTTTCCCTCAGTGTCGGCACGTGGCCTGAGGAGAACCCCTTCTGCACCGCGACACAGGCCTGCGAGGGCGACTGACGTCTCTGCCTAAAAAAGAGAAGTGCAGAAAGTCCAGAGCAACCCTCTGGGGATGTAAAACTTTCACTCTGAGGGTGTAAAACCTTCACTTGCCCACCTGCTGCTGCGTGTGCCACTGATGGCCCAGTGGCTGCACGTGGGGGGACGATGCTTTGAACCCAGCTGCTCTCCAAGGGCCCCTCGCTCCTTTTGAAGGTGCAGAAGGGGCATCCTGCTTGCTTCAGGGGATGAAGGCTCCTGCTTTTCCTGTAATTGAAATCTAATGGTATGTCCTTATAAAACTACGGCATTATTGCAAAGAGCTGTGTGATCCTGAAATGCTGCAAGCTGCTTCTCTGATGTGCAACAAAAAATATGCTGGAAATTCATCGTAGGATTTGAGAGCAGAGGCTGTAAAACCGTACAACTCTGCTAATAGAGATCTGTTCTTTTTTTGTGGGTGTGGGGAGCTGGGTTGTATGATCGGGGGTGTGTGTTTTGGTAAGCTTATGATAATTCGAGTGAGAGACACAAAGAGGAGCTTGCTTTTAATTTCATTAGCTGCGGGACCAGCTCCAGTCAGCTGCTGGTTTGCTGCATGACTGTCTTGCAGGACTTGCATGCTTCTGAAACTCACTAAGTTGACATTTAAATAATGTCACGTTTCATTAAATAATGGGACGTTTAACAAACAAGAGCTTTAAACAGGCGAGGCAGAAATTGCTTCTTCCAGCCGCAGAGCTTTTACTTTCGCTTTTGGACACTCGGCTTGCCCAGTTTGCCGTCAGATGCTGCGCTTTCCACAGCAGAGAAAGTTTCCTGGTTGCCTTACTAATAACCACCTTTTCTCTTCACCTCTTTGAGATGTTAGTATTAATCCTAAAATAAAAGAGTGGGGGGATAAGACTCTGTAAGTTACACCTGTGTTTTTCTGGTTCCACAGAAGCAAATATCCTTTCTCCTATGCTTGTTTGGGAAGTATGTGCAATTTGTGGTCGCTCCTTTTTTTTTATTTGTGAAGGTGTGTATGTGTATCTGGTAGCTGGACTTGATGCAATTCTACTTTGTGTATTTTGGGTAACTTTTCTCAGAAGTTTGTCCCATCAAAAAAAATTCATGAAGCTCGGGTACTGCTGAAAAACGTCTTTCAGTAACTCTCTGCTGTGCTTGAAACCATGATCCATTCCCCTCCTGAGGTTTTTAAATGGGTTGTGTGCGGGTGCTGTTGAATGTTCTTTGTGTATAACTTGTGCCGTAAATCTCAAACCCAGGTAAGGATTTTGTGGGTAATGCCTGAATCAAGCATATCTGTGCGCCTGTGTCCTAAAAACATAATAGAACTGCTTCTACCCACCGCATTGTGACTCTTTTATGTGCCAGGGCTGCTCTTATCCCTTATGTATATATTCATAGCTGATACTTACTTTTTTTTTGTGCATTCCTAGGTGTGCGAATCAACCTATCATCACGGAATTGTCACTTTTATCATACTGACTTGACAACTGTTGGATGCCAGCTCGTGTCAACACCAGGTAAGATGAAAGTTAATGTGCTTACTTGTTTTTTCCTCTTTGCTTTTTAAACTTTTGTCCAAATGCTGATGACTTTTCTGTAAAGTCACGCTGTGCTGCCTTCCATATTGTTCTTCTGTGACGAGACATCTGCGTGCATTAGTTCCTGTTTCGAAATCTAGTGCTCTGAAATGCCTTATTAGGAACCGACTCCTTTATAGCCATGCCTCAGCCTTTTTCCTGATACCTCTATAACCTGTTTTTTTATGCTGTTTGGCTATCACAAGTATCACAACATGTTTTTTTCCTTGGTGTTCTTTACCCCTTACCACTCCTTGGTGGTGGTGTAGAAGCTGTTGACCTCCTTTGTCTTCTAGAGTTAACCTTGCATGATAAGCCACCTGTCCTATCTGATCTTTTCCGTAGAACAAAAAAATATTTTTTTGTGTGTGTGCCTGCTTCCAAATGCTATCCTTGAAAAGATGCCACAGAAAGATATTTATTTTTTTTTTTTTGTGAATCAGTGGCAAGAAACTACCTGGATATGTCTTTCAAGGAATTAAATATCAAGCTGTTCTTTGGACCTTACAATTTGGACTTTTTTTAAGAGAAGGGATGTATAATGAGCAGGGGGGAGTAAATCCCTCTAATGCTTTCAACAAGGTTATTATTCAGTGCTCTAGGAGAGTCCTGGTGCTGACGGAACTAATGTGAGCCTTTGTCCTGATGCTAATCAGAATAGGGATAATTCCTCCTGTTCCCCCTTCATCCCCCAGATCCTGCTAGCAGCGATGAGGCATTAAGTTCCTCTGCTGCCTCTTGCTGTGCTGGCCTGTTGTCCTTGTTTTCTGCAGCAGCTACCTTGAGTGCAAAGGCTTAACTTGAGTTTTGAGGGGTCTCGCTAGGAGTGCTCGTTGAAATCTTTAGAGATTTTCTGGATGCTTCCGAGAGGTACTTGTACACTTCACTTAAAGACACGTCTTGGTGGATGTGTGTGCTTATTTTTCATATCGTTGTGTGAGAAAATAGCTTTTCGTTGATGAAAGCTACATTGGGCTTGAAGGTAGCGGCATCCTTTGCTACATGTTGGGACATGCGACTGAAAAAATGCAAGTAGGCACGTAGGTGAAACTTAGAAGGCATTCTTCCTTTTGTCTCTTTCCTCCTTCCTTGGCAAGAGCAAACAGGTATTGTTTCTCACATGTTTTTAAAAACCCTTAAGGAGACTAACTTTTGATCATGACTCCAAAGGCCTCTAAGTCTTTCTAGGAGGAATGTATATGCAAGCTATGTATTGTTTTATTTTACATATTATGTATTTTATGTTTATGTATTTATGTTTATGCCAATGATCTCCTCCCAGTCTAAAGATTACCTGCATGGCAGTAGAGAGAAGAACTTATATGCTAGGCATATAGTGATATATGACTTAGCATTTAACAGAAAAATAGTTTACTAAAAACCATGCCTTTTCACCAACTTCTGTTTGTGGCTATGGGCAGGAGGTTGTAGAGAAGACACTGGATAGGGCTGCCATGGAAGGTCAGACAAAGGCATTAGGAAAATACCTTGCAGATCAAGAAAGGAAGGGTTGAAGTGTACCCAGTTAGCCTCTTTAGCCTTTCCTCTGCAGTACAAAGCTGAGGGGAAGATCATCTTTGTGCTTGTAAGAGCAGGTCTCCTAGCACAGCTGCTTGGTTTGTGATAGCAGGTTCTCTGGGAATAGCTGGTGACAATCCTCAGCGGATAATCTGTCCTGAGTCCGGCTGAGCTGGCCTTCTGGTGAATTTGTAAGGGGGTTTGCTGTCTTTCACTAGGGACTGTTCTCCCTGCAGGGTGTTTTGAGACCCTCTGTAGTGTCAGCATTGAACAGCGGGACAGGAGGGATTTAGACGGGCTAAAGAGCTTCCCTGGAAGACAGCAACTGAGTGCATCCGCTCAGCTAGCAGATGTGTATCAGCCTGGTGTTCTGTTTTGATGGAGCTTTTTTCTTACATGCGGAATTGGAAAGGCATGAAGTGATGATATAAAAATCTGTATGCGTAGCCCAAAAACTTGCGGTTTGAAATGTCTAGGTAAGCTGAACTCCAAGTGTGTGAAAGAGTACTGGGGAGGAGAGAGAAAAGCATCTTCTGATGGGACCCATCTGAGGAGACTGACTTAAACCGTTTGGGGCTGGGAGTCCAGAGCCAAAACTTCTTGCTAGTGACTGTACACAGGTGAGGAGCTCAGTGTCTCCCTGAAGTGAACTTGCATGGAAGCATTAGCTGCAGGAAGGGGTTTATGAGCACTTTTGAACAGGAATTTTTCTTTGATTCTGATGCGTATGTGTGGCTGGGCTTTATCTTTTTTTCCTTTGCTCTCAGTTGGCCTTTGCAGGGCATTTCCTGTGAGTGCGAGCCCTGTGCTTACAGATAGCAATCTATCACTTCTCAACGTAATGTTGGTCTTGTACGATACGGAACACCCATCCTGAAATGGGGTGGAGGTGTGTGAGAGAGAAGGAACTTGAGGCTGCAGTGCAGAAGACAGGATTCCTCTTTCCTGTTATTTTTACCCTGTGAAGTGAGAACAGAAGGGAGATGGCAGAAGCGTTTCTGAACAGACCCTGTTCAGAGTTTCCTGTAAGGCCTCGGATGCTCTCTAGCCTGCACTTACATGTCTTTCCCCCCATGTCTGCTCTATCAGTGTGGGAGATGGAAAGCCTAACACCTGGGTGTGTGTATCAGTGCTGGCTGCTCTGCTGTGGGCACACCAGCATCCCTCCAAACATACCTACAGACTCTTCTTGGTTTTAATTTTTCATCCGTATTTATCCCTTAGTGGGAAGCTAGAGTTTTTAATTAGCATAGTTTAGCCATTAACTAACACATCAAGGGTCAACGTGGGTGGCAATATGTCTCACCTCACCTCTGGGTGGGAGGTGGGACTCAGCACAACATGAGGGTGGTATTTCCCCTTTGATTTGGGTAGGGAGTCGTGCTTCTGACTTCTATGCTCTCTAAAACAAGCTGTGGTGAGGCGACCTGGGTTCACGTGAGATGTATAGCTTGACTTGATTCTTCTGTACAAGGGGTGGGACCTTCACATGAAGGTGCTTGGGGGAATGGGTGTCACCCATGTCCTTGCTGTGTCTGCTCACAGAAATCAGCAGTATGGTTGGTCTGCCATTTACTGGTCTGAATCCTCTCTTTTTTCCAACAGGAAGGGCTCTGCGGTGAGGTAAAATGCAGACTTCTCTGGTTCAGCAAATCTGTCATAAAAGTTGCAAAGAAAGACAGCTGTTTGTTAATGGGCATCATAGTTATTGATGTGTAACTTATAGAGAGGGGTTTTGGGAGCAGAAACTCACCTCTATATCGGTAGAGCAGCAGTTTTATGGCAGCGAGAGTCTGGGAGGAAGCCGTTGATGTGAAATATTCATCTGAAAAACAGCTTGTTACAGAAACCTGTTGTAGTAAATCTCCTGTTTGAGAGGTATGTCACCTGAAGATAGGTCTGTTGCAGTGTAGGTTGAAACCTGTCATTGCCTCTTTTTTAATATGGATGATTTGCAGGAGGTGTTTGTTAGATTCTTCAGAAAAACTTGGGCTCTTTTGAACTAAAACGAGGCTGCGTTGCATAATGTGTGAAGTTGAACAGGAAGATGGGAAAGTAGATGTGTATACACACAAGACTTTTGAAAGGGACTGAACTCTGAAATTGGAAGAAATTGAAGCATTTGAGCCACTGAATGTTAAACAGTTGGCACTCATGCTTCTGGATTCTCTCAACCTGGATGTGAAGGTAATGCCTGGGTGTGCGCTGCCTCTTGCAAGTCCCTCTCTGTTGCCCTGCTTGCTCTGCATACCTGTGCCCATTCTTCTCTGCCATCTCCAGCAGGGTGCTAGTGCATTGGTAGGCGCTGACTGAAGAGGAGGATTTGATCAGAAATGCTGCTTTTTGCAGAATTGTGCATTTGCTGCAGCCTCTCCAGGTGTTGCTCCAGACAAGTGTTACTGAATTTAAGATGTGATTTCTCTGAGGTACTTAGTGACAAGGAACCATATTTGCTAAAGCAAGCTGGTATGTAACAGTCCTCCAGTGTTCATGTGACTGTGGCATAACAGGTTCCTGCTGTCTCAAGTGTACCTTGTTATGTGTTTTTTTTTTTTTTTTTTTATTGCAAGTGTTTAACAGGCTCCAAGTACATAGAGGAATTTTGCACCACCTTTCTATGTAAAGTGGTACTTCAAGCTATTGAGAGATATTATTTGGCTTAGGCAATACAGCACCTTAACAAGGACAAGCACATATCCTGAATTCTGTGTGGGTATAGACGTAGGTGCTGTACAGCACCTCAGAGAAGTTCAAAGCATCACCACTTTATTCACTTTCAGAACTTCATGCTAGGCGCTCTGTTCATATAATGCCCACAGGTGGGAGATTTTACAGGATGGGTGCAGTAAGGAGTGCAGTTTCTTCTTTTGTCGTTCAAGACATGAAGAACAATATTAAATGTGAAATCAATAAATTCTATCTATTTTGTTTCCTCTAGGACTCACGATCATCCTAGCATTCTTTCTGTGTCCTTTTCGGATACAGAGCCAAAATTGTTGTACGTGATGGTAGTAGAATTTGCTGTAAGTGTAGCAGGCAGCCTGTTTTTCAAGTAGAGGCAACTTTTTGGAGAAGGGTGAGGCTAAGGAGGAGGTGATAAGGTATTTTAAGCAGGCCTTTTGAAGCTGGCTTAACTCATTAGTTATGCTGGGATGAGCCCATGAATTCAGTAGTGTTATTTCAGACCTGCACCGTGAAGGCGATTGTTACACTCTGTATGTGATGCGTGAAAGACTGCTGTGGAAATGCTCTCTCCTTTTCAGAGAAGAGAAATAAATGAGAATATTGGAAATAGAGTACATGGAGTCCTTTGGTGAGTGTGCTCAGCAGTAGGTGATGCTGGGCCTGCCACCCAGGAATCGGATGCTGAGGAGGGTATTTAAGTTACAGTGACTTTGAAAACAGACTGCTCAGGAGGCTCTATTAGTCTTTAAGGAAACAAACAAACAAGGGAGGTTAGGAAAGGTGATTAGTCCAGGCAGCATTAATGCAAGCTTTGCACAGTGCCATGCATGTTGTGTGGCTGTTGCCTGGGCTTCTCTGCGTGCTTCCTGCCAGTCAAAGCCTCTGGCATCTGCAGGAAATGGAGCAATGAGCTGGGTGAGCTCATTGATCACATGAATTTTTTTCACAGTAGATCAATTTCCTTAGCTCTGTGTCTGTCTGTAATTGAGATGTAATCTATAGCATGCTAGGCAATGCTCTCAGACGGGGACACAAATGACAATTAAAGGCAAGTAGCATGCAGTGAAGGAAGGGAGGGGAAAAAAGAGCATTGAAAAATGTAAGTAATTATAACTAGCCCATTTCTTCTATGTGCATAAAGGTTTCTTAAGTTCTTGTCCCATATAATGTAAAATCATGTTTGCCCAGAAAGACAAATTTTTTCCCTTCCTGTCGTCTCCCCTTCATCCTCCGATGAAAACAAGCATTATAGTACATAAATCTGTTAGGATAGATAAAGCATTTCCATACGTATAAAGATGTTGTTTTCAAACACCTCTAAAGTCTCTCATGCTTTCAGTGGTAAACCCAGGGATCAGGAGTATTATTTGTCTGTAGATTTTCCTTTTTAGTGTGTTTTGCAAAAGCTATTTTAAGCAATTCAATCCTGTTTAGCTTACTGATTTTAAAAGGTTAAACCTGTTCTTTTTCCCTGATATTGCTGTGGAGAAGATGTTGCTGGGGTGAGGCTTACCCTTGGATAGCTTGGCTGTGTTATTTATAGGTAGCCCTCTGTAACCTGGGATGAACTTCTCTGATGCCTTCTGGGATAAGAAGGGCTAAAATACAGAAGCTAGAACTCATTGCATAAAAATTGTATGTGGATTTACTTCCACAATTAACGTCCATTTCCAGTGTAATGTGTGGCTGCTGCGTGCCTTTTACTGCGGTGCGCAACTTCATTATGTTGTGGTTTTTACAGTGTGTGGCTGTAAGGCTGCCAGGCTCCCAGCTGCTTGCGAAGGGCTGTGCCAGCCACCCCTGGTGTTCCAGGTGGTGCCTGGGGAGCCCACGACCCTGTTTTTGCATGGGAGGATGAGAATTTGTGCACCGTGTGTGCACAGGGAGGGGTGGCAGATGTGGGCATCACTGTATCAGGGCACACGTCTTCGTTCATCTGGTCATTTGGTCTCAGGTAAGTGCCAAACTCAGGAATACGGGGCTGCTACGTGGCTTGGAAAGGAAACTAGGTCTTACTGTGGAAATGCTCTTCTCAGCTGGAAAACATTAAGGTAGGAAGAAGCAGAGTGGGGTCCCCACTGCTGCCAGTGAGCTGGTGATGGGCTCTGGAGTGCCTGACTTTGCTTTTGGTGGTGTTGCAGACTGGAGATGCACATTTTGCTATAGCAGCTGTTAAATAAGCCACTGAATTTATCTAGGATACAAGCATGCATGGGACAGCTATACCACAGAGTAAGATCTGCATGAATCTCTTGAACAAAAAGCCAAGATACTTTGTCCCTTTTTTTGTTGTTGTTGTTGTTTTGTTGCCTGAGTTTGAGGTGTAGTTGTGTTTGGTCTGGGAAAAGGTGGGTTTGAGTACCTCTTCCCATAGTAGCACTAAGCCAGACCTCATCTGCTTTTGCATCAAACAGAATGGCTTCCTCCTCCAGGAAAGCTCAATTAGTGTTCAGGAAACAGAAATCCTGTTGCTCTGAGATTTCTGTATGTCTAGTGGGCAGTGACTATTAAGTGTACTTTATCAACTGGGAAATCCTACCTTTGTCTGAAAAATTGCTTTACATCTGTTCATGTAAGACTGTGAGAGTTTGGAGGGTGAAATGCTACTTTCTCCTTTCAGATCATAGTATGCCCAGTGACACAGATATAGCCATTTTGGTATCCTGCAGAATAAATGTGCTTTTCCCAGGGTTGAAGGCTTTGACTGTGTTTGTTTTTCTTCTCTACTCTGCACAATGTGATGAGCAATCGGGAGTCAGGTGAGTTCAGACCATGGCCAAGCAGCTTGAGGGCATCTCTAACACCTGAAGCTCCTTTTAATTTATGGGGAGAGAGGAGAAAAAAAAAAAAAAAACACTTTTATTTGTCATCCATACAGTAATTAGGGGATCAAAGTGAGACTTTCTGAGGCAAAGCTTAACTGCTCTTAAGTGGGAAATAATTGTGCCTCTTTTTGTTAATGAAGTTTAACGTTGGGACTGCAGAGCTGAGAAAGCAGGCTTGGGAAAAGAAAATGCGAAATAATTCTGCCCTGTGAAATACCAGCCTCTCTCTCTGTCCCCTTCACCCTTTGCAGAGGGCAGGTGCCACATGTGCACGGTCATTTTGACCTCTGCCACTTCCTGCAGTCCTGTGTGCACGTGGTGGGGTCACCCACACAGCTTCTGGTCTGCTCTGACCTTCCTTTGTTCTCAGGTTTCCACTGCTGCTTGCAGCAGAGTGTGGTGTGAACACCACGTGCACCTATAGGTTCAGGTAATACATAAGATATCCCCAGTTCCACATAGAAAACACACACACACACACACACACACACACAAAAAAAAAAAAAAGCCCTAGATTTTGTCTCCACAAAATCCTCTTTTTCTGAAACGAGTTGCTGTGGCTTTTATCACAGTTAGCCACAAGCAGAGTTAATGATACCAGACAGAAAAGAGACTGTAGAAGTGTTTGTTATGGAAGTCTGTATTTAATCTCTCCCAGTGGCTTTTGACTTGCTTAAAGCTGTGCTAGTCTTTGTGATTTCCAAGACTATTGATTTCCATACCCCTCCTACACCCTCTTGCTTCCCCCTCCCAGTCTGGAAATGCATTTAATTCTGTGATGGTTTTGCTGGCAGTAGGTTTTCCATTTCACATGGAAAAAATCTAGAGTATGGATCTTGCTAGAAATTGATTGTGAGTGACTTCTGATGGCATGGCAAATCTTCTACAGGGATAATTTAGGCTGTGTGTGACACAGGCTTCCTGAGTCGCAGAAGGCCTTGAAGTCAGAAGTCTGCTTTCAGCTTTCAACTTCCCTAGCTACATCCTGGAGGCTGCTAATCACAGGAGTACACCGCTTCTGCTGCTTTCCAGTGCAACCTGTGTCCTTTCGCAGCAGGATCACCAGTAAAGGAAACATGGGAGGAAGCAGGGGAGAAAACAACAGTTAATGCTATAACAGTATCATCAAAAACAGGGCTTTATAAGCATAATGTTGGAGTTTCTGATCCTTAGATGAGTCTGACACCCACCTCTAAGTAAATACTTGGCAATAGGTAAAATTCAGATATCGGGTCTCAGTTTCCTCCTGCACTTCCTGGCAGTGAGGCTGTTAACCAGGCACAGTTGCTGTCCGTGTCGCATCTCTGCTGCACTGCTTTTTTGCCTTGCTGCTTGGCAAGGGACTTGAAGTCCATATGAGAGCTGCACACCAAGAACATGGGAGTACCTCTGAGCAAACGCTTGGCTCTGCTGTAGACACTTGTGGGTTGCTCTTTTTGTACGAGCGTTCATCCCTGGGTTTCTTGCCAAGCTCTCTTCCGTGGTCAGAGAGGCAAATGCACAGCGATGTGTAAGTCAGGGCAGCCGTGTACCAGGACTCAGGCTGGAGTGCTTTAAAGGGATGGAGAGGGGAGACTGGGACATGTTGTGACCTGGGTGGATCTGGGAGCTAGCGCTGGTGCTTGCTAATCTGGCCTGTCATTTCCCATTTTATTTACTCCTGGCACTTGGTTGTCAGAGCAGGCTTTTGTACACCATTCTTTGTGGCTTAGGCTGCTCAGCACTGCTGCAAAATCCTTCTAATCCTTTTTTTGCTATCCGTTTCTTGCAATGAAAACTCAATCGACAAAGTGAACACTTGAATTGCAGAGAGCAAGTGCAGAGTCAAGTTTTGGGAAGAATAAAGAGCCAGCAAATATAGCAAGGCCTTAGTGGGACAAAGGGACTCTACAAAAAATGAATGAACTTGTGTGCTGTATCTTGACAGCTGTTGAGGGACTGTTAGTACCAGGGGTCTTACCTACTTGCAGAGCACTTTCACAGCCAAGTGATACCTACCAACAGGTGATAAAATAGAAGAAAACTGAAACCGACGTGTTCTTTAAAGAGATGATGAGGATGTATGGAGATCATTCTCCTTGACTTCTGTGTCCTGTATTATAAGTTTGCTGTGTGGCAGACCCCTGTGGGGTAGCACTGCTGGAGCAGAAGACTTCTCAGCTGTTGTGCCTGTGTTTGGCAGGACATTAGAAAGCAATGCTGCCACGTTTGTTGCAGAAGGATATTTCTTGGGTGCTTAGATCTGAGCCACCTCTATTTGCGATTATGGGCAGAGCTTTCAGGAGTTAAAGATGGCTCCAGGATAGCAGTTAAGATTTACTGTGCTAACCATCAACTCTCCTGCCAAATGCATCATAGCTCCAGAGCACTGCTGTAATCTACTGACAAAATTTAGTCATTCAGCACTGCAGCTCTGACTGGACTGTGGATAAAGCAGGCTGTGTTAGGGCTGAACAAAACCACTAAAGGGGCATTCTCACCCTCCTTGCGTGGCGTCTTGTAATGAAGTGCTCTGAGCTTGGCTGTCCAGGCCAGAGCAATGGCAGCACCAGTTCTTCAGAAAGCCAAATCTGGTTTGGAAATCTGGTTTGGGGATGATAGGACTGGAGGAGTGGAGTTGGAAAATAGGCATTTTCCCTCTTATCTTGGAAGTTATCTTGGAAGGAGTGACCTATTACTTTTGCTTTTAAATATGAATGAACTCATTCCCTGTACCTCAGATACAGACCATATGGTGCTCTTGGTAAACGTAGCAGATGTTCCTCTCTTGCTCTGTTTTGCTTTGTTACACAAATTCTCTTTGTTTTCTTTCTATCCTGTCTGCAGTGGGCTGTAATAGCACAGCTCCAGCGTATCGGGTTATTGCTCTGAATTTCTAAATGGGCATTGAAAAATAAAGGGCATGGGGGAACATACATAAAATGTTGCTTGAGCTGTGGAACTGAAGTGTGTGTGTATAGATGGTAACTGACCCTGAAACTCTGGTTCAGTGTGCTCAGCTGAATAGTTTCTCCTTCTGTTTTCCTGCTACTTATGGCCTCTGAACTTTGTTCTTCAGTATAAAACAATGTTCCACCCCACCTTCCTTGTGGTGGCTTATTTTAGCTCTGTTTTGCTTGTGAATGCAGTTTCTGTGCGAATCTGCCTCACTTTGTATACCAGGACACTGTTGTTTCAGTGAGGAAAATGGGTATATTTTTCCACACAAATGGTTGTTTTTTACATTTTCCCTACCGGTATAATTGTTTGTACCTGTCAGTAGTGTTCCACTTTAGTAAGGGAGGGTAGGCACGTGGTGATGTGCCACAGCAGACAAACATCAGGGAGTGCCAAGCAGACCGCAGCGTCCCCCGCTCTGGCGTGCAGGGATTGGAAGAGTGCAGCCGTGAGGAGTTGTTCCTGGTGTCTTTGTTTGCGTGGGGTTCCTGTTTGTTTAAAGCAGTTGACACAACACAAGTGAGACTTTGGTCCTTGCTGGCGAGAGTGACTCAGCTCTTCAGAAATTGCATCTCCTGGGGAGGTTCGGTGGGAAGAGACACCTTTCTCCACCCCCAAGACAGTGTCAAAGATCTGCTGCCGTGCTGACCTGTGTGCACAGCTGAACAGGCAGGGTTGTGAGCTGATGGCATCTCGACCAGGTATAGATAAAGACAATTCTTCCCCTTTTTCTTTAAATCTAGCCTTGGTCAAAATTTCTTTCTTTCCCCCTTTCAGGGGATGTGACCTGCTAGTCTTCTGCATGTAAAGATCAATGTGTGTCAGGAGTGATGTATTTACTAAGAAAGGTGTCAAACAGAATATGATGGTAGAATTATTTATTTATTTATTTATTTGATTTCTGTAATGTGGAGGAGGGTTTGCTGTTACTATCAAAGAACCTGCTGTGGTTTAACAGGACAGTTCTCCCCTCGGGTAGTAAGATGTTTGCTGATGGGAATGCTTAAGGCAAAATAGAAATATTAAATAGTTCTTGTTCTCCTTTTTTTATGGAATCTGGATACCAACTTTCTCCATATATAAAAGACTGGAATAGTTCAGTGTGTGTGTGTAGAGGGGTGTCTGTGCTCACCAGCTGATACAGTGCACAGAAAAGGCACTAGCTTGTTTTTTCTGCCCAGCCTACTGACATGCTTGTCTGGTGCTTTACTGTGGAAGGCAGTGGTGTGGGTTGGTTCCCCCTAGGGAAGCATGGACCTCTAGAGGAGGAATTCTACCTTCCCCAGCTTCCTTCACCAGAAGGACAGAAAGATGGTCCTCTCTGGGCCCAAGGGGTTTGCCCCATATCATGTTCTGCAGAAGGATGTGGTACGGAACAGCCCTTCCTGTCTGTGCTCAGAAAATGGTAGTTTTAGAACAGCTTCGGGCTACTTTGGGGCTGGCTGGCTTCTCTTCGGGCTGTAAGCCACTTGTGATGGTGGCTCCACAGTGATCCTCTTGTGCTGAGCTTTGTAGCACTTGAGGCCTAGTAGTAGCTACATTCGCTGAGGCAAGGTGCTCTTGCAGGCAGGTCCAGGTGCAAAATGGTGCAGCTTGCGGATGGCCCCGAGCACTGTGGCTGCCTGGTCAGGCCTCTGGGCAGAGCCAGGCCATGGGCCACGCTGTGTTAAGTATCTGCTTGTGTAGGAGCCTGAACCCTAGGGATCTGTTTGTTGGGAGGAAAGGTGCATCTGGGGACATCGGGATTAATGGTAGAGTGATTTGGTTGCAATAGATTGCGCTAAAAGTTTAATGCTTTCCTCAGTAGAAGAGAAAACCCCGTGAGCGAGACCTGCTGATAGCCGTGTTTGGGAGCAGGACCAGGATCCTACAGACTCCGCTGGGGCCAGTTACAAAAACGCAGGGAGGCAGCTATTGGAGGCAGCTATTTCATCTCTGTCCTTAATCGGGAGAGGAACAGCCACACTGGGAGTGGTGAAATGCAAGTAGAGGCCAGATAAATGTTAAGGTATCAGAGAGACAGATCTCTTAATGTTTTCCTCTGTGGTACAAAGGTCTTTAAGGTGCTGCTGCCAAAATGTACAACCTCTCAAAAAAAGCTTAAACTGAGGGACAAGATTCACATTCAAGATGATTGGAGGTGGTTAGTAGTGAACTTGGTTTCTGTCCTACTGCTCTGAGTGTTTTACTCTCCACTGCTATTGCAGTAGCCTATTGTCCATGCTGCAGCCGTGCTTTGGCTTGGTATCAAGCCTTGGAAGGTATTTTCGGTAGCAGTTCTTCATCTCGGGCAAGGGTGAGGGTGTAGGACTGTGCATAGGTTCTTCCTCTTAAGGAGGCATAACTAAATTGGGGAACAACTAAGAAAAAAAAATTAAATACCATGGCACAAGGGTAAGCATCAGGCTCTCTGAAAGTACATCTGGCATTAGAAAGGAGCAGGCTTACTCCTTTTTCCCTCGAACAGGAGGATCCTGTGCTCCAAGTTGTGTTTGTTTAGGGAAACCTCTGGCAGATACCTGTGGGGTGGTGCTAACCCCTCAGGTGGAGGAGTGTAGCCTCTGTTACCAATATGCAGCACATCTCCACGCTGAGAATCGAGAGCACAGCTGAGGGGGAGCTATGCACGCATGTGTCCCTCGATTGCAAATGCTGCAGCTGCACAGCACCTCTGCAAAATGCACAAAGTAACTGCCCTCAAAACCTTACAAACTCATTCCAATATGCCCAGGGGCAATTTTCCAGTCATGGGAAGTCCTGGAGACCTCGCTAATGAGTTCAGCTGAGGAAGTAGCACAAGGAACTGGGGGAGAGGGAAGGTTTGCTTGTGTGTGAAGCGTGTATTGAAGTGTATGTGGGGAGGGTAAGGGGGTGTGTTAGTAATCTTAAGAAACAAAAGAGAAAGGAAAGCAGTGGTGAGGCTGTCTTAAAGCTTGAAGGTGAGGGGAAAGAGCTGGGAACCAGAAAGGGAGAGCCAGTGGCAAAGAACGTAATGCATATGCAGTCCTAATCTTTATCCCTGAAATAAATCTGACTTTATAAATTAACAAGAATCAATCTGATGTCAGTGATTGTAGCTGTAAAAATAAAAAGGGAGTTGAATATTTACTGATAAGAATTTGAGGAAGCAGTCGTGCTCTCTGAATTTTGCATCCGAGCCGAGTTATTGGCATGTTCTGAGACAGAAATAGCTCGCCTATCTGAGTGACCTTTTAATTTCCTTCTCAGTCCTCTGAATTCAGAGTAATGAACAAAGAGAGCATTAAGAACAGGCGTGGCTCAGATCTTTCTGCACGTTTGCAGTAGACCAAATAGCTCTGGATTTCTCCAGGGGTTAAATTCTAAGAAACTGCTGTTGAGAGTAAGATCACGGGGAACCACTTATGGCTCAGATTAACCAAGTGGTTTCTCTCTGTGATGGCAGCTCAGTGTCTTTTTTTTTGTTCTGGGTTTATCCAGCACCTAGCACTGTGTGGTCCCATTTGTAGTCTCAGACTTTTGTGCCTCCCATTGCACTGCAAATGCTAATGAGGCAAGAAATGCTCGAGAAGGTTTTGTTACCCTACTCACATACCTGTCTGAAGCAAAGGTTTATCCTTTGGTATGTGCCCTGAGCTTCCAGTGTGCATCTGTCCTGTTGCACATACTTCCACAGCAAGGCAGAACAATTATCTGTAATGTGTCATAAAGATTAAAAAGCATGTGTTAAAGAGAATGGGATAGGGTATGACATTTCAGCCAAGAGGCTTTCCTTGGGAGGGGGATGAGGGAGATGCATGCAGAAGAGGAAGAAGCAGGGTGAGAGACTTGGGGGCTTTTATGCACAGCACGAAAAGATCCTGCGACTAAAATGCCATGTAACCTTTTCTTTTTATATTTGACAGCCAGTTTATCATATAATAAATGCGGTCTATGTAAGGCAAAGGAGATGCTGCTCTTGAGTAAGTGTGTGGCTTTCATTTCTTTTGGAAAATGTCAGCATTCAAACATAGAAAACCAGACCTGGTAGACCTGTGGAAGCTGCCAACTTTTTTGCCCCCATTTGTTATTTATGGGGAAATCTTCAACTCTATTCTAGTCAAACAATTGGCTTGCATAATGTCTGCTGGCTACTTGTAGGTGAGGAGAGCAAGCCAAGGGATAGACCTAATGTGTGTAGTCAGCTTTTGATGATTGGTTTGCAGGTGAACTGTGCGCTCTCAGGAAAGTGCAGTGGGGATCGAGCATTACTGTGCTCTGAAATGACAAGGCCCTCACGTGGCTGGTTCTCTCTCTCCCGTGTTACATCATTTGCATCACATCAAGACTTCCTTCTGTGGTATACCTTTCTGAGTCTCTAGGCTGTGTGTGGGTAGAAAGTCCAACAGTCGAGATTATTCCTACTTCTGTTCCTCCCATCCACTCCTACCCTCGCCCCCTAAAAAAGAGAGAAAACTTGGAATTGGACCTCTTGCAGCTGCTGACACCGTGACCTTCAACTGCTCTGCTTCTGTCCTTGCAGGATGAAGGACCTCCAGTGTTTCCAAGGAATAATTCAGTGTTTTCTAGATGCTGGTGTTATTGAGGGTGTGCCATTCAGCTCTACAGAGGCCTCCCTCCTGAGAGCCTTTACCTGTTGACAGGAGCAACTTTCGGTGTTCTGTGATGCAGAGGTCTGAGGCTGAAACTTGCTCTTGGTCTGAAGACAGAAGCCAGCAGCTTTCCTTGGTCAGAAATCTTCATTTCACCCTGTAGCAAGGTGTATGGGAGTGCTTTTGCAAAGAGTTGAAACTCCTGCCCTATTACATCTGTCTCATACCAAACGCAGCCGAAATACATGTATAATTAGCTTATTTAGAATCAGTGTGTTTACTTGCAAGGAACTTGTGAAGGCTATGGGTGCCCTTGGTGTAAATGAAGCATGGTCGTGCTTGGCAGTGAAGGTGAAACTTGACCTTTGTCTCTCCAAATTAAGTCATGGGGCTGGCAGCGGGTTGTCCATCTATCACTTTGACAAGGGGCAGTAATAGTGCTTCACTGGGATCTCTTTCTGTTTGCAGGGGTGTTGTGAGACACCCTCTGCAGTGACTTGCAGAGGCACTTTTTGGCGGTGGTGGGAGGGCTGCAGAGGGCGGTGATGTCTGTCTGCAGTACTGTTGCTAAAGGTTAGGGAAGGGGATGTGGCTGCTGGGGAAAGAGGGCTCCTTATAACTATTGTGCTCTGCAGTGTACTATAAGGAAAGTGGTTTCCTCAAAATGTGCCTTACAGCATCCTTTGGAGCCTTAATGGAGCTATTTATTTTCCACAATGCAGGATTCTTTTTGTCCTCCTCCCACTTCCTTCTCCCAGGCAAGCCCTGCGTGTGAAACAATGACTGCTTCATGGGGAAAGGAGACCCAGAAGTGCAAAGGCAGACAAAGAAGATAGTTTGCTGCTGAGAGGCAACTGCGTTGCTTACATCTGTTAAATGTCATGCTCTGCTCACCCAGAAAGGCAGTTTTAGGTGAACCAGAATCCGTATAAAACACATGGAAGCTCGCCTTCTGACAAAGTGAAGCTTGTTAAGTGGCCTTTTAAGCGATGTTGAAGGCTCTGTTGGAAGCCTGGACAGTTGCAAATGACAGACCACCAGCTTCTCTGAGCACTGCTGTACATGACATGCACAATACAAGTTCTTAGATGGAGCTGCAGCTAACACCTTATTTTTTTTAACAGTTGTTTTTCTGTTCGTGTAGTGAAGAGAAACGAGGCTAGCTTAAAAAAAAATAAATATTTACTGTCAGTTTTTGTGCACACGCCATTTCTGGAAACTGCCTAATTTTTTTCTCTTGTGGAGAGGAATAAAAATCTACATAAACCTGTGCATGAAAGACAGGTGCTGATATGTGGATGTTTGTACCTATCTGCAAGGTGCAGGTTTTTGTTGTATGTGTAAAGCATGCCTTAAGTGGTTGCTCTGTTCCTCTTAAACTGTTCTAGTGCTGTTATTTTACTCTCATTCCTTCATCAGATGACTACTGCTTTCTTTTTAGGAAATGTCAGGGGACTGCTGAGCAAGTTTCTGATGCTGCTGTCAGGCTAACTGCTTACCCCACGCATACCCCTAGCATTTGTAGGAGCTAACACTTGTCTCCCTGCATGGCTTTTATTTAAAATGTTTGGCCTTAAGAGAAGTGAGAGTTGGTAATACTGAAAGATGGAGTAGGTGGGTTTAGCTTGTTTTGCATCAAAGTCTTAGGCTGCAGAGGCAAAAGGAGAACAGCTCTGGTGAGAAGGATGCTGACTCTCTAACACTAAATTGCGTGTCAGATTCACAAAATGGGGAAGCAAATTTAATCTTAGAAGTACAGTAATGAAGGAATTGGGTGAATTCCCTTTGAGAAACTCGCTTGAAAATGGATTAAATGAACATGAAAATCCTCTGTCATTGAAAGGCATTTTAAATCTTCATCTTACAGTTTGGCTGGTTTTGCATATTAATTCCGCTGTCCTGTAAGCTTTTATAGCTGAACTTTGTGCTCCTGCTTGGAGCAGTGTGTTACAGGTAAAAATGTGAAGTGGGGACTGTTAAACCAGCTTACTATATACTAATTTTAATAACCTTTATTTAATCAATTCACTCTGGGCAAATCTTGCCTCCAGAGACAGGAAATTGCTTAAGGATTATTGGCCAAGGCAAGAGCTTCATAGCTGTTTGCAAAATGCCTGGGGGGAAAAAAAAAAAAACCCTTTAAAGGAGTTGCTGCACGTTTCTGGTTAAGCTGAGTGGAGGTCACTGGGAATTTTTTTGCCAGCACGTGTCTTGTGACAATAGATTGGTGGCCTGAGTGTAGTTGCCCAGGGTGCTTGGGGAAGCTCCAAATCCAGATAAGCCCCTCCAGGGCACAGAGGTGGCAGTGGCTGGGGTGATGTGCTTGGCTGGGGATGGCAGGCAGCGGCACCTTGCAGGCAGCTGCTCAGCAGCTCTCTCTGATGGGGTGCTTCACCCCTGGGCTGTGGTCTCCCTGCAAGAGGCCTGCTGCTTTATCCAGTGTTTGTCTTTACCCCTCTGAGTATCGGGAGGGAATCTGCTCTTTGGGAGGGCTTTCCCTGGAGGCTGGGTGAATATTTGCGGTGTTTATGTGGTCCTGGGTTGTCTGCTGAAAAAGCAGAGGTGCTAGGCAGAAGGTTAAATAACCCGTGTCCTTTAATTCTTGGGTATTCCTTCCTCTGACGTAGGATGGCTGACACAAGCATTGCTTTTGCCTTTATGCAGCACTTTGCAGCCTTTTGCATTGCTGCACAAAAACCTAAGTTGTACTGCCTAAGCCAGTTGCTGTTTTCTGCCATCCTGCTTTCTGTAACTTTTTCCCTCTTTTCCCACTTAGATTTCATTTGACTACCTCTAACCAGGCAGGCCTGTGTTGCCTTTGGCTATAGTGGAGTGCTCTCACCCAGGTTTTTTTTTTTTTTTTTTTTTTTTTAATTTGCATAGAAACCAGGCTATGCAGAGCCCTGATTTAGGTGGAGGGTTTTGATCTAGGGCGTCTTAACACACAGTAAATTCTCTCTGCTACATTTTAATGCCCTGAAGACAGAGGAGGATTTAGGAACAAGAAGCCTGTGCGGTTTCTCGGCCCAGCAGGCAGCACAGGCTGCTCACCCGAGCTGGAGCAGCTCCACGCACTGCAGCCTTGAGCAGCAAAGCTGAGGGGGGGGGTTTTGTGCCTTTCCCCTCCTGCTGCCACCAGCCTCAGTGCTGTGCTGCTGCAAGGACCCTGTTCCCCCTGCAAGTCTGTGGAACTCAGCACCAGTTAGGGCAGCACTGATGTGCAAGGGGTGGATGAGACTGGTGGTCAGTAAAAGCTGAGTGACTGCTGATGCCATATAAACAGGGGAGAAGTTTGAGCATCAAACTGGCCTCCACTGAAATGCAGGTTACAGGATTCATGACGGGTTTTATCCAGGGGACTCGTACTCCTTTCCTTTTTGGCTTGTTTCTTTTCTCCCACCCCAGCTGAATGATGGAAATCTTTAATGCTCAACTTTTGAATCGTGGCTGTAAGTCACAGGACAAACAGTTTGCTGCACTATTGCAAAGTGACCTGTGCTGGATGCTCTGCTCTGAGCACCCAGCCCCTTTGCTCGGTGTGTGTATGCTCACCCGTGAGAATTAGTGGGCAGTGATCCTTCTGAGTGCCTCTCTGGTTTCATGGGTCCAGTTTGTGCTCCTCAAATCAGTATATAATTAACACTGATCCCCTGTTAGAAAATCAAATTAAATGTAGCCTGTTGAGGGAAAACAGTTAGAGAAGGCAAAACTGGATTTTCCTTTTTAAATTGCACATTGTCCAAAGAGAAGCGTGGCTGGGTTTGCAGATTGAGATGTGTCCAACACCCATGCAACCAGTCTGTCACAGGGAGCGTTTGGAGCAAGTGCGTGTATGGCTGTGGTGTGAGAATGGTGCATCTTCCACAGGAAACATTTAATGCGTTGCTGCTACTGTGAAGCAGCAAATTATTTCTTATTTCTCAGAGCGGTTTCTGTGTGCGTTTATCTTTGAAAACAGCTTTGTGCTGACAGATGCCCGGATATCAAGGATTTGTTATCGTGGAGGGGTCTGGTGTTGGAACATGTCTGTTGTGAGGAACTTTCTGTATAAACTGTGATACAAATAATAAGTGCTACCCAGTGAGTGTCGTCATCCTTTAGAAGTGGTGAGTGGACATTCTCGTGTATGGGATGGCAGTTCCTAAAGGACTTGAAGATGGTCTGCTCTTAAGAATAAATATAAAGGATGAATGCAAAAAATAAAATGAAAAAAAAAAAACAATCATGGATAACTAAGTAAATGTAAAACTGACTTCCTGAAGTTATATGGAGACTTAGGAAAAAGATTTCCCAACTGGATGTCCTCCTGGAATGGCTGTATTGCTTGGTGTGTACAGCAGACTGATGCTTTTAGCCACATTACTGGAAATGGAAGCACAACAAGTGGATGGGGAGAACTACATTCTGGCAGTGAGGGTTTGTAAAATAAACCTTTAGTGTATACGCACCTTGTGGTGTATTCCCTGATACAGATTAACACAGCTGCATAAATGAGAAAAACCTCCTGGATATAAAAGCAACCCAACCAATACAATGCCTCTTTGAGAATCCTGTTCCTACTAAACGTATCATTTCAAGCCTCTATGTGCTTATAAGAGGTTCTGCCTTTCCATGGCTTTTCTTTATTCTCCTTCCCTGAAGCCATTTCAGTTTACTGTGAGTTTTCTTTTTTAGGACTTATTATTTTTGGAAAGCTTTCTGGAACATTTTGTGCATATGGTCCTCTGTAAATGTGCTGTTGTACTGATTAAAGCTGAAAATATGAAACCAAGCCTCTGTGATGCAGTGCGGCAGGGGAAAAATGCTGAAACAATAGTTTCCAAAGGGAATGCTCTTCCAAATAAAGACATATTTATAAAAAAAAAAAAATGCAATCTTTCCCAGCTGATTTCTTGAGACATATTTTCCGTTATCCCCCAGTGTCTACTGTATCCCATATTGCCAGTAAATTCCCAGTAATTTAATAATAATGCCAGTAAGTTCCCCCAAAAAATCAGTAAAGTAGATACAGTATTTCTTCTTAATAACCAGTTTCTCATCATTCATTGATGACATGATCCCATCACTATAAGCATTGTTGTAGCAGCACAGAAATCTGCTGTGCATTGGAGGTGTTGTGTATATTAACTTCTCTAACTCTCTCCCCTGTCCTTCCACCACTCTGCTTTTCCTTCCTACTGGTGCCTGGAAGTTCACAGCAACTGAGCTGCCTGAAAGTTCCTTCTCCTTCCGTGGTTTGGAAGGATGATCAGATTTGGTCTTTTCTCTGCACCCTCCCAAGTAAAATGGAAAGATTTTCCAGTGACAACTTGTGACTTTCAGGGAAACTTCTTAAAACTTAAGGAGCTGATGATGTCTAGGACTTTCACACCTGATGATGTCGAGGCAGGGGAAATTTAGGCTGGACGTCAGGAGGGGGTTCTTCACAGAGAGGGTGGTTGCACACTGGAACAGGCTCCCCAGGGAAGTGGTCACTGCACCGAGCCTGTCTGAATTTAAGAAGAGATTGGACTGTGAACTTAGGCACATGGTCTGAACTTTTGGGTAGACCTGTGCGGTGTCAAGAGTTGGACTTGATGATCCTTAAGGGTCCCTTCCAACTCAGGATATTCTATGATTCTATTCTATGATTCTATGACTTTCTCTCTGACTTTCCAAGGCAAGGAAAATCAGATAATTTTCAGTTCTAAAACCTGAAATTTTTGCAACTGGCAGACCTGGCATGTCAACCACAGCACTTGAAAATGGGGAAGGGTTTTCACAAGGCTGAAACAATTTATACCTGTTTGTCTCTGACTCTGTTTCTAAAGGTATGAGAGTGCCATTTGCAAGTGTGAAAACCAGGTCTTGGAGCAAGCTCTGCTGTGGTGTCCCCTTTACTCTGTCACAGGATGGGAAAGCAAGTCTCTTCAACAGAAACCATTTCACAGCCCAGCAGCTATGGTGTTTCAGTTACTGCCTGCTGACAGCTCAGAGTACCTCGCTAATGGTCTGTCCTCCGCAGCTGGAGGTCTGATGTACTCGGTCCTCGAGAAAAGTGCATTTTTCAGAGGCCTGCTCTGATGCTTTCCTGTGAAGATGGAACTTAGTGCTGCAGCGCACAGATCTATTTAGAAGATCAGGGTAGTGTGGCTCGTTTGGCTCTTAAATCTGTGCCCAGGGAATGAAATGGCAGTTTAGACTGTAGGAGGTGCAAATCTGTGAACTACAACTGAGAATGAAATAGCAATGGACTTCGAAGGTTGCCAGTGAAAATATGCTTGCTCAGGTTTTCTTTGGAGGATCAGGGGCTCCTCACTTTGCTGGCTTAACCCCAATCAATTCCTCCTCTACGTGAAGCTGCTTCAAAATGCCCAAACGTGTCTTGTGGTTCTCAGCGGGATACTACATAAAAATAATTGGGGTAAGGCAGAAGGGATCTGAAGTTTTATTCTTTCTGCTGCTGTGTGGATGTGCACAAGAGTTTCTTAGAGCGGCTCTAGGCCTTCCTTCTCGTTCCCTTCTGTTGGCTGAATAACTAAGAACAGAGCTGGCGAGCAAGGTGCCCTGAGCAGCCACAGTATGTCAGGATCTGTTGGGTTCATTTATGTTTAAAACTTCACTTGTCCATCAAATGGGGCTGAAGAAGGATTAACCCCAAGTGTGTTACCAGCTCCTGTCTTCAGACCTTTTGTCCCGTGATGAGTAAAGAGTGCTGAATGCTGCCCCTTTGTACCCTTGGCGGCCCTATACCTTGTTTTGCACACCTTGTTTTGAGAAGTCTGCCTCTTTTTCTTCCTTACTGACAAGAGGACTGTTGCAATTTCAGTTTTGCAGCTTTTCTGATTCATTTCTGATTGACTGAGGAACCTCTTTGAGCCTGCTGTGCATTTCTCTGGGCCACAGTGGGTGAGAAGCCCATACAGAAAGGCTTGCACCCAGCTGCTGGCATGGCAGGAGGATCGATGGAGGTGGAAGCGGTCCCTGCCCTTAGCCCACAGAAAAATATGGTTGGCTGACCTCAGGATGATGTCCTGAAGTGAGAGAAGGAGGCACGCAAGGGAGTGGTGCAAAAGCATGGCCTAGGTGCCAACAGGACTTTAGACTGGTGGGAAGGGTAGAGAGGAGGAGGTTGGGCAATAAGCTGTGAGACTGGCGAATCTTGCAGGGTTATTCACTCGGGCCAGCAGTGTTGCTGCGACTCTCCCAGCTGTAATGGGCTGTTTATCTGATAATGAAAAACCCAGTTCCCTGGCTTAAAACGTAAGTGTGCCTTAATGGTGCTGTGGGGAGATAGATGTGTGCCTTTTATCAGAGATCAGAACCTAAAGGGGGCCTACAAGAAAACTGGGGAGGGACTCTTAGTCAGGGAGAGTAGTGATAGTACAAGGAAGAATGGCTTTAAACTGAAAGAGGGGAGATTTAGATTAGATATTCAGAAGAAATTAATTATTATGCAGGCAGAGCAGGTTGCCCAGAGAAGTTGTGGATGCCCCATCCCTGGAGGTGTTCAAGGCCAGGCTGGATGGGGTTTTGGGCAACCTGGTCTAGTGGGAGGTGTCCTGCCCATGGCAGGGGGGTGGAACCAGGTGATCTTTAAGGTCCCTTCCAGCCCAAACCATTCTGTGATTCTGATTAAAATGAAGTTTCAGAATTTAGCTCTCCAAGAAGTTGTTGACTTTTTTTTTTTTTTTTTTTTTTTCTTTTTTTGAGCAACCTGATGTTCCCTCTTGAAAATGGGAGTTCTGCAGCAACAATGTGCTGGTGTTTCAGAAACCTTGGTAACAGGTTAAGCAAGATACTTATATGGCAAAACAAAATAAAAATATGAACAAAACAGCTGAATTGCAGGCCATTGACCAGGCCCTCTGACACAGTTGGGCAACAAAGTGGGAAACCCAACAATTAAGGTCCCGCTACAGGCTGCAGCCTGGTTGTTATTTGCAGGGGGATGTGCTCTGATTCCAGTCTCTGACATAAGTGGCTCTGTCTGTCCTAGAGATTTGGCACAGTAGCTGGGGATAAATGCATTTCAGCCCTCTCATTTATGCTGTGCCTGTCCTATGCAAAAATCTGCCTTTTTATAATTCAAAGGTGAAGGTGTAAATTTAAGTTGCTGAGCACACACATTCTAAATTATCTGGTTATTGGGGAGGTGTTGACTTTACGTGGGTTATTTAGTTTTTCTTCTTTTCCTCTTCCACCTTTTCCAATTACCTTGGATAACTGAGAGTTGGCTGGGCTGAAGAGTCAGACAATTAAGATAGTTTCTTAAGGTAAACAGCCTTAAGGTAACTGTGAATGCTTTGTTCTTTCTGTGTGTCTACTTAAACTTAATAGGTAATTGATCTGTTAAGTTATCCCAAGATGTTTAAAATACGATACTGTTTCTAAAAGCTTTCAGTTAAACTGGTTTAGCTATGGGAAGTAGGTACATTAAGGATTCCTTTCTTCTGCTGTCACTTAGACTTTTTTTTCTGTAACTTTTCTCACCAGCCAGCAGAAAGGATGACTTTCTTGTTTTAAAGCTTGGCTGCTTGTTGAAGGCAGGCAAAATAAGGATAAAATAAAAACAGCAATTGAGGGTGAAGGTTAAACCCTCTGAACCACAGTGCTCATGTCAGGTTCCACTTGCAGTGTGGCCGTGAGGCAAGAACAATCCTCGTGCTTAGCTTTTCAAAGGGTACGCTGTGCATACAAGGCACTCATCTCGCTGGTACAATCTGTGCGGTGTGCATTCAGGAGGTACCAAACAGTTTCTGAATGTTATTCCCTAAGGTGGAAGGGGGAAACAAAGTGGTTAAAATAGAGATTTTTTTGATGCACGTGAGGATAACTCCTTTTCTTTTGGTGAATTTGAAGCATGGTATTTAAAAGCAAGCCAGTAGCATTCCAAACATACTTGAACACTTCTCAGGCAAACTGCGGAGAATCCAGGTTAAAGACCTGTTTTCCAGCAGCAGTGACACAGGGCATAGCCTTGCCAGGCATCTCCAGCAACTGGGGTGTCTCAGACTGTCCCTGCACCCCAACATCCCATGTCCTTTGTTGGTGCACCAGAACTGCCCGAATTCTTTGTTTTTGTGTCCTGAGCGTGTGTGACCCCCAAGGATCACTCTTCCATGGCAACCTAGGAGCGCTACTGTGACAAAATGGGGAAAAATCAGAGAATTAGTCATAATCCTGGGAAAATGTGTGCGTGCTTATGAAGTGATTTTGTATTGAAGGGTCTGAATTGGCAGCTTCTGAAGGTCTAGAAGAGAAATGGCAGAGGTCTCCAAACAACTTAGCTTCTACCATGTGCAAGTGCGTCATCCTTGCAAAGGGCTGGCTGTGGTTTGAGAGTGGGAAGTCTGGCTGGCGTGATTTTGGTGGAGGTTAATGCCTGCTCCGGGGTGTTCCTGCAGAAGCCAACCCGTGTGGTGTCGGAGCAGCTGGCTCCTGCTGGAGGGGCGCTGCGAGAGGGACTGATGCTGGAGGGTCACTGGGGAGGCTGCGTGCTGCAAAACCTTGCCTTGCCCTACCAGGAAGCTGGGAGAGCAGGGGTGGCTGTACCCAGAAGCGAGGGATGCTTTTTCCCTTGTTCAGGGCATTCCCCGGGAGGGCGTGGGCTGTTGGCTTTGCGGCCACGGAGGGCAGTTTATTTTCTTGTCCGGATTTAGGTGTTTTGAAAAACATGTGTTGGAAAGAAAACAACCTTTATGGCTTGAAGTAGTTAACCAAGAAAAATCTCCTCTCCTCTCCTTACTGTATTTAAGGGAATTGCTGACTATACTAAATACTATTTTGGAAAACATCTGTTTGAACTTTAATTCTCCCATAACCCCTTAGCTTAGGCTGTGGCATGTGAAACAGGTCCAAAGCGCTCCAACTCCTTATCCTCGTGCTACTGTAGGCTTCTGCCGTGTTGGTAGGACCCACTTAGGAAAGCAGCCTGCTCCTTAGCCCTGTGTATAAACAGGGGAACCGCTTTGATTTACAGGAACCTGTGAATTGTTACGCTATCTCCCTGAGAGTATGTTTCTGCTGATAAATGTGTGTGCTTTGCGATGTATTGGCAATGCTCGAACAGGGAGAAGGCTTTTTTCCTCCTGTTAGCTTTTATTTTCTCTCAGAAGCACGCCAAGCTGGGCCCTGAGATAAGAGTTGTCAGTCTAGCAAACTCGGGTTCTTTGTGGCTTGTTTATTTATTTATTTTTATCAACAGTGGTCAGACCAGATAGCAGGAGCTGCTATGAGTTGGGTGGTTCGGTTTCTCTGGCGTGGGGAGGGAGGGATGAGAGAGAGGATAATTTTCTAGCTTGCAGCATGGAGTTGTAGATAGTGATATGCATTAAATTGCAATGCTACCTTTGGGGGGGGAACTAAAAGGTTGCCACTGTGGTGCTGCAGCTCCTTAGCTAGCTGGTTTGGATGTTGCAAGCCAACTTCTGGAGGTGGAGGCCTGTAAAGTTGTTGTGAAAGCTGTTCCCCCCTGAGCTGCAGGTGCAAGCAATGTGCTGAAACAATCAACTTGCAGAGAGTTGAATGCCTAAATAGCTTCCCAACCACCAGCTCCCCTCTGGGAAGAGAGGATACCTTCTTATCTAGCCAGAATCTCTTTCATCTTCTAATTTTGCCAAGAAAAAAAAAAAGCTGGGAACAAGTTTTGTAACCTGGCTGAAGCCTGAGGGAGGATTCTCCCAGGCAGTACCCGTGCCCATTGTCTTTTAACAATTCCAAGGGGGTTATCAATGCTATCTTCAACAAAATTGTTTTGCTGCCTTTGTCTCTTGCAATTCCCCCATTGAGCTAAATCAGCTTAGTGGTATGTTCCTGTAGGCACAGCAGCATCAGCTTACGGTGTTCCTCCTAGGGCAGCCCAGCATCTGACAGACAGGATTCCTGATAACCCAGGAGCACTCAGGTGACTGGGAACTGAAAGGAGATGGGGAAACCCTGCCTGACGGTAGAAGACAGGAGAAGCAGCCGTGTGCTTTGCAGCAATCTGTTAGCAAATCAAGAATTGGCAATAATTGAGTCCTGCAGAAGAAATTCTTGGTTTAGGCATCTCTCGCTTGGTTGTTGTTCAGAGACCAAAATTAGACTGCTGGCTTCCACGTGCAGTCTTTGGAAGAGGAAAACGCCTCTGTGATGATGCAGCACACCCCAGGTGTCTCCGGGAATTTTGCCCTAATTGTATGTTGTCTTCCCTACTTCTGTCTGTTGAGTTGCTGTCGGTGTCACCCAGCCAGCCCTGTTCCGAGGGCAGGGAGGGCTGCCTTTGAAAGGTACATTCGTAAGACTTGTAAAGTTTGTTATACTAATAAGGCTTCATTAAACTGGAAGGGAGAGGGCAGACCTGTCCTGATATAATCAGGAGGGCCACTCGCTGAGGACGGCATGCTGCATTGAGGGCTGTAGTTCAGCGTTCAGCAGCCACTGGGAAGAAAACATCCAGCTGTTGGGCTGGAGTACGGGCCAGATGCTGCCGTGATCCAGCTGGATGTGAACTTAAAATCCACGTGGGAGGCTTGACTTGCATGCAGGGGGAAAATGTACAGAGTAGCTGGCTTGGCTTTCTTCAGAGGAGTGTTTTTGATGCCACAGTCTGTGCTGCTGAAGGAAATCTAGCAGGTAAGCGGCAGCATCCTTAATCCTTTCTGCACTGTAGGAGGGCTGAGCTTGGTGAACAAAGCATCAGATCCTCATCAGTGGGACACATTAGAAATCTGTTGGCAGTGTTACAAGTATGGAGTGGGATAACTTCATTTCTCTCCCTCCTCCTCCGAATTAGGCAGGAAACCAAGGGGGCAGACACAGAGTTGATTGTAGCATCAGTTCCAGGCTTGCCATGTGGCATTTTAAATGTCATCTTGAAATGATGTTTCAAGGCGGGGGTGTGCACAGACAAAGAATTCTTCTGTGCTAGAGGCTAATTGACTTGAAAGATCAAAATTTTAAAGACAGCCCTTTTGTGAGTTAGGTATGAGCAAAGTAGTGACATGGAGCTAGGGAAACCCCCCTCTTCATTAGTATGACTTCCAGTTATAACAACAAATTTACGTATTTCCACCCATAATGCAGTTACTTCCTTTTTTTTTTTTTTTTTTTGCCTAATTTGAAATGTCAGTCATGGCTGTTTGAATCATGTGCATCTCTGGTCAGTGCTGGTGTGTCGTGAATTCCTGTAAGTACTATGTAAGGATCTAAAAGTTATACTGCCTTCCCCAGATCTCATATCTGTTTGCACAGGATATCAAAAAGGAAAATACCTGCCTCTACACCTCTCAAATTTATTTGGAATTATCCAACAATTTTGAAACTTGCCCCCCAAAAAATCTTCCTTTGGTGTAAATATCCAGTTAACTAAAGAAGCTGTGGCTGAAAGGGAGGTTCCTTCAAAATTGAAAGTATTCTTGTGGTCAAGTGTAAAGAAACAGTAACTTTTGCAAAATTAGGTATTTTTCCCCCTGAGCTTTGTGTGTTCATGTAAGGAACAGTATGATAGAAGCGCTGAAATGCATCTCCGTCTGTTTTTTCTTTTAACCCAGTGTTGACCAGTTGGCTTTATACCAGTTTTCTCCCTCTTCATTAAAAGAAGAAATTCTCCCTTTCTTCATTAAAAATAGGGTTCAGCTTGCACTGGGGTTCAGGTTGTGCTTTCTCAATTTCCCGACTATGCTTTGTGTGTTTGCACACTGATGTGTTTTCAGTGCGACAGCGTCTGATAGGCTCTGGCTGAATCTGTCAGTCCTCAGGTATGAGCAGTGTCACATCCTGCAATTTTAATTACTGTGCTGTGTACTGTCAGAACACTGTACCTGAGGTTTGCAAGCTGTTTTACATTCCTCCTCGTAAGCGTGTGTTTGCCTGCCTGCTGGCTGGCTGTCAGGTTTGCTGCGCCTCTCCAGGTGGCTGAGGGAGCATTTGATTTATTTATCCTAGCTGTCTAGTACAGTCTGCTGTGTCTTCTGAAAGGTGGGGGGTGTAGGAAGGCTGGCTTTCTTTAAACTATTTTGGAACAAATCCTCCAGATGCTATATCCTCTGGGGTTATCTTGAAAGGAAGACCTAAAACTAATTGTAAGTTAAGGCAGCCTTCATACCTGAAGTATTAGAAGGTGAGTGAAAAGAGCTGGTCTCTTTATAATACAGCTCCTTTTAATATCTCTTATGCACAAGATTGCTTCTTCTGCTCTTATTTTTCCATGTGAACTGTGGATACCTACTTAGTAAGGTTTCTAAATGCTAGAAAATACAAAAGGTTGCTCATGTGTGTTTATGATTTTCCTTTCCCTCCCCTTGGATGTCGTAGATGTTTGGCTTAACACTTACTGTTTCTTTGTCTTTGTTTTTTTTTGTTCTAGATTGAGGTGCTCCTAATCAACCAGATCTTTTGGGAATTTTTTAAAAGAAACTTTGGTGGGTAAAAGATGTGCCATGGAATGGTAGCACCAAAGAGCAACACAGGATCGTCTCTTGCCTTGACCAGCCATGGGTTATTTCTTCTGCTAGTTATCTTTGGTACCTTTATCTTGGAAGCACAGGCCACAGGTAAGTGAAACCTTTGCTTGCCTATACTGCAGGGAGGGGGAGATGTCTAAGTATGCAGATGGCCTTATTTTTATGGGGAAGCTGGAAGTGGTTGTATTTGCATGCACCTTTCAGTACTCACAGGAAAAATTCGACCACTACTTGTTAAACAAAGGGCAGTATCTGAAATGAACTAGTCTTGCATACAAGCAAAATGAGTGCTCATTCTTTACTGTTTTGATTCCCCCAGCTTTTTTTCTCTGCATTCTCATCTCTTTACTGCAGCTGGGGGCGCCAGGACTGTCTGAAGAGCGAGCATGGACCACATTTTAGTTGAGTGATATTCTCATGTAGACGCTTTTACTTGTATGCCCTGTAGCTACTGCTTGTGTGAAGTAGTTTTGGAAGCACAGACTGTCTTTCAGCTCTTTGTACAGCTGATGAGTCTGTGCAGTGTTTACGTGAGCGGTACCTTCCAACACCTCAGCAACCACAAACTACACTCCTCTGCTAGGTCATTGCAGCTTGGGTTTTTGCTCCTCCCCATGCTAACTTCTTTATCTGGTGGACAAGTATGATGAATAATGTAAATAGCAGTGCAATGGAATGATACCCTGAAATAGGGTCTTTTCTCTCAGCCGTGATGCAGTTTGTCTGTAGAGAGGTGACTGATGAGCAGTGGCATGGGATGGAGGGAATAAGTTTGTATGTGCGTTTTAGGTGTGTGTTCTTGCACAGAGCTATAAGAGAAGTTATTCTTAAAAAGGCAGATTTGATTTCAGAAGCTGTAGCGGTGCAGATCAACAGCTTATCTTTGAAAACAAAATCTCAGTTCTCAGTATTATCTCTAAAAAGTCCCATTTTGTTTGAGATATGGTACCTGAAAATATTCAGTGACCGATATACCTTGGCTCCAGTGAATTTTGGTTTGGTCTCTGTGTGGTAGAGCAGCATAAATGTTCATGGCCAGATGCGCTGAAAGCAGAGGTTATCCTGTATAGAAATGTCTGCTGGTGCTGGAAATTTCCGGAGGAGTTGGTCTCCTTATAATATTTCTAGCTCTTCAGGTTAGAAGGGAGAGGCTGCTGAAATGAGGTATAGCAGATTTCTATCTCTTCCTGGCATGATTTTGGCTTTGTACGTAAAGAGAGGTGTAGGAGAGAAGCACAAGTGCATGTGACTGATTGGCAAGAACAGATAGTAAGAGGGGGAAGGGGACGGGGTCTCTTTCAATCTGGTCTGTCCTTGGGTTTTTGCAGCCTCGCTGCTGTTGCTGATGCCACAGCCTTTTTCAGCTGTAGGCCTGCCAGATCCGCCTCGCCGCCTGGGGCTGGGACGCACCATCCCTGCCTGAAACTCCAATTACACACTGCAGCACCTCAGAGCGAGTCTGTAATCAGTATGCAAATGCCTTGCACTGCACACGGCTGCTGAGGAGAGGAAGGGCAGCCACGATGCTGGCAAATGTTTTTGGGATCGTTTCTGAGGCATCCCATGTCATATTAACAAAGGCACTAGTTAAGCATATGGTGAGACCCTAGAGTGGTTCTGCATTGTTTCCCTTCCTGTACTGCCTTTCGCTTCAGGACCCGAAACCAGCTGTGGTAAACTGCTCAAGGCAGATCATCGGCTAAATAGGATTATGGTGGCTAGGCATGAAGCGTTTCCTGCAGGGGGATGTGAGAGAAGTGAGCGCGTGCGGAGGGGAAACCCAAGCATACAGCAGAGGGCAAGACACAAAGGGGGAAATAAATCCTGCAGGAGGGGAAGGGCCGGCTGAGCTTCCATCCTTCCCCCCACAGGCTTGGAGGCTGTGAGGTGGGGAGGCTGCGACCCAACTGCGGGGTGCTGGGAGGGATGGGGCTGCACGGCCATGTCAGGCCCGGGGAGCCGCACCTGCAGCGGCCCCTCAGCCGTCAGCAGCGCTAATGAGCGCGGCAGCCCCGGCGCCGGGGGCCAGATGGAGGCACAAAGAGGGCTGGCGAGGCGCTTGGAAAATCATCTTTCCCTCATCTTCCTGCCCCAGCCGCCCCTCTATCCTCATCTTATTAGTTTATGTAGCAAATACACGCAGAGCGAAGCGGTGTTAACGTGAAGCAAGAGGTTGTATTAAATCTCCTGGTGGTAATGCTTATCTCAAACGCGGGGCCGATGTGACATGTTCACAATTGCTACAAAAGATGAAGAATGTTCTCATAAAAAGACAGACAAGCATGGAGACAATGGGCTGGCTCGGCTCGAAGTGACAAAGCAGAGCTTGCGATTCATATGCTTAAAACCATATAATGCATATTGTATTGCGATCATTTTGCTCTTTGGAAATGCTATTGCTTGACTTCCAGGAGGCCTAGATACATATTCATGTTCTGGGCAGGAACGTGTTCTCTTTTACACGTGATAAACGCAGAGGGCAGGCTGATTTCCAGTCAGCAAACGTTTGGTCTCTCCTCTGGTAATAAATGGGCTTTATTTATGCATGGATTTCTAACAAAAGTCTTCAGCACTTTGTCTGAAGCAATCTATCCAAATATCCCTGAGTGCCACGAGATGAGTATGATAAGTTGCTTGGTCACTAAGCACACTGCAGAGGTTGGGGAAACTGTTCCCTTTTCACGGGAATATAATCACAAATATAAAAATAACCACTGCACATATTTTGGCACAAAACAAGTGCAGCATTTGGTGATGGGCAAACAATTAAGCTGTGTCAGAAGAGACGGATTTAGGAAGACTTCAGTGCTGTTCAGAAATATTTTTTGAGCTTTATCACTGATGTGTCTTTTTTTCCCCTCTAGCAAGTTCTCCAAGATTAGTTGAGGGAAATTAGGAATGAATGAGCACAAGAGACCTGGGAAGCAAGAATCTGAAATGCCAAGGCTTAATTCTTGTTCTCATCTGTTTTCTTTGAGGGTTTGTCTGGAATGTAGCTGAGAGCTGGGTTACCTAATAGGTAGAGACAGGGAATTGTTCAAGTGTTGGAAAGGAGTAACAGCCACTTTCTCTCTTTTTCTGAACCATAATGCTTCTCCATTCTTTCTTTGTTGCTTTAATTTTTTTTTCCTGCCTCCCTTCTGTGTCCCTTAAAGGTTATTCCCAAGCTCTCAAAGGCCTTGTGTGTTTATCTCATTCACAGTGGTCCTCCTGCCTGATCAGGTTATTTCTGGAGGGGTGACAGTGGATCAGAATAAATTGCTCATTAAATTTTTAACTTGCAGTCTCTAAAATATTCTGAAAGCTTCCTATCATGTGTGTTCTAAATGGTGTAATTTCTCTTGGATTCATAACCAGCTCTGTCAAAACGTAGGCTGGGCTTTTCATTACTGATAATAACACCACCTGTCTTGAGAAATGCAAGTAAAGGTGTCAGTAAAAGTATTATACATTCCGAAATAAGCAAATATCAATACCCATAGAGAGCTTAGCTATTAACCTTTAAAAATTAATAATGCGGACTTGGTGAATTGAAGTGCACTTAGATTTAAACACAGCCTGATTTTTGTTGACCGATCACGTGTGAAATACCATAAAGCAAGCTCTTTAATTTTTAGAGTTGCCATTAAAGAGATAAATCGATCTTGAATAAACTGAAGCGACTTCACTCCTGCGTGTTGTCTCTGACGCAAATGCAGCCAATCTGCTGCATGCTGTGCTAAGGTCTTTTCAGTGCCAAGGTTATTCTGCACAGAAGCTCTTGGATACCGCTGGTGTTTGTTTGCATTGCATGGAACAGCTTGTTAGAGTGCACTCCAGCCACTGAGCAGATCCAGACTTGTCCCTGTTCTTTGGGAATCTGTATGAAGCAGAGGTTTCCTTTGTCTCTAATTACGCGGTTGAAAGGAAGGCGTTTATACCGCTAGGGACGAATTCAGTGTTCGTGAAAACAAGGACAGTGCAGCATTGGATAGCCACACAGAAATGTGAGGAGGTGTCATGCACGAACAGAGGACTTCAATTCCAACCTTAATGCTTTATATAAGTGCGGGTTTGGAGAAATTACTGGGTCAGCACAAAGAAGTATGTAGTTCCCCACAGAGAGAAAAGGGCAGGGTGGAGTTTTGGGTGTGATTCCTTTTTTTATTCCCTTTGGAGAGCTTATTAAGAGTAGAGGGGAACAGAAGAGCATGGTGAGGAGCTGCAGAATGATGTCTGGGCTGTGAAGGTGGCTAGGAGGAAGATGCGGATGGGCTCAAAACTAATCTAGTCAAGTAACACACTGTTCCTGCACTGATCTAGGCAGTGCTATTTAAGCAGCTCACGTAAAGGATGTAGTAGGAATCTCAGGTAGGCATACAACTTGTTCTAATGGTTGAAGGATGAATTAAAGCAAGCATAATAATAACCCTTAATTTGCCTTTTGTTTGTCCTTTTAGGTTGGCTCAGCAAGTCCAAAGGACCTACATGTGAGTAGACTCATTCACTGCTGTACTGTGAGAACCAAGTGTGGTGTTTAACCTCTTATGTTAACCAGTAATAAGCTAGGATTCACAATTTTACTTGTGTTGTGTTGGATGCTGAGATGCTCATTTCTATTTTCCTCCCTTGTATTTGGGAGGGATGGTTGCCCTCAGAGGAACTTCTTATGTTCCACTGTGCCTGAAGGCATCTCTGTGCATCCGCATAGCATTTAACTTCACATGACTCAAGGAAAACCAAATAGAATAAATATTTCATTAAAACACGAAAAGAAGGATATGAAGCCCGTGAAAGTTTTGAGAGGTTGCCAGAGAGGATTGGGAAGGCAGGGAGGGCAAAACTGAGGCCAAAAAAAAACCACGAAAACTTTTGTTTTCTTTAATCAAGAAAGGCGAAAATCTCATCACGGAGCACGACTGGATATATTGCATTGGATACTCAGCTTTTCATTTCCTGTGCTCAGAAAAAGTAAAACCTTTCCTGTATGCATGTTACAGAGGAATGTGATTTTGGGAGGAAGTGGGAAGCTTATTTGGCTGTCTGTATCTGTTCTAAATATATAAAAATTTGTGTAAATCTTTGTTGAACTCTGAAATGTGATCTGCTTAGTCTGAATCTTCCCCTTCTCCACAAAAAGAGAAGACAAGAACAGGGTCCGATGGGAATGGATTCACAAAGAACTATTTAAAGGTGTGGGAGGGTGATCTTACCACCTACCAAATTCTGGTTGTCACAAAGTGGGAGGGGGAGAAAAAGAGCAGATGGAGTCTTCTGAATCCTGAATTTTTAATCTGTCTAAATTTGACTCCTGGCAAGACTGGTGTAACACACGTCTAGTATGAAGGTGCCTTCAGTTCTTGGCCAGGGTTTCTAGCAGAAAATAAGCTACTTTAGGAAATAGCTCAAGCATTGGCTGGTCCAGCTAACGCGTCTTGGCTTCGCTTTTGGGCTGGAACGAGAAAGATGGAAACTGGCAGGAGTTTCACTGTAGGGGAGAGCAGGGAGAGGAGTTGTATGGCATGGTTCCTTCTTCAAGAGAAAGTTATTTGTGAGTTTAGTCCAGGTTCTGACTCATCTCTGTATCGGTGTCCCCTAATGTCTGCTGCGTGCTATGCTGAAGATACAGACTTGTCTGTCTTCAGACAAGCCACTTCCTCTTATCGGAGTCCTTCCTCTTTCTCTGCTTGACTCCATCATTTGGGAAGAATTTATTTTTTTTTCCTAGTCTCATAGGAAAGATGTTCTTTTGTTACCCTTCTATTCAGTTCTTTGCCTTATGCTTCCCCTGAAATGCTTCTCTTGCCACACACCAAGCAGGTCCTTACAACACGACAGAAGACAGTTTCCTTGCCATTACCTTGTGCCATTTGCAATTCCTTTGCTGCTTGTGTCCCTTTTGACTCCTAAATTGGTTACCTTGGTAGTTAAAGCATGGCTTTTTCCAGTTATGTTGAATGCTTTTCCTTCCTTGTTGGACCTATTCCCCTTCATCTGTGCAAGTGACAGGATTATGTCTTATGAGTTTGTACCTGTTTATCTGTGTGTGTTGATCTGCATCTAAAAAAGCATTTTCCTTTTAATGAACAAAACCTCTGGGGAGTGTTTCTCTTCCTCTGCAAGCAGGAATTCCCCTGAGGTAATTGAGTCTCTGCTTTTGCAAAGTGTTGTATTGGAGCTGGAGGACTGGTGAATTGTTTGTTTCCAGATGTGAAGTCTTTTAAGGGATTTGAAATATTCCCGTAGGTATGCGACTGCTTAGATGGGTTGCCAGGTGGATTGGGCTAGAGGGGGTTGTTACTGAAACTGTTAAAGAATAAACTGAGCTTTCTGGCCCAGCCTAGTGCAGTGATCCTCTTATAATGGAAGGAGGACTGGAGCTTTGGGAGTTCCTGTGCCGAGGAGACTCTCAAGAGGCAGTGGGGATGCTCACTTAGTGCTTGTATACCTTGGCCTGCCTCGTGCTGGATGGAGATGGTCGTGTGTTCCTTCTAGAGACGGACAGTGCCAGGAATGCAAGGGTGAGTGCATTTATCTGCTTGGTGTGTGGCAAGAGAAGCATTTCAGGGGAAGCATAAGGCAAAGAATTGAATAGAAGGGTAACAAAAGAACATCTTTAAATGCTGTGGGCTCAGAGGTCTATGTCTAGCCCATCATTGTAATTCAGAGGGGAAAATCTGTCCTTTTGGTGAACAGAGAGACACGTTGCTGCAGCTTCTTGAGATGTATTTTTTTTTTTCCCTTTGTGAGTGAAAGGAGAATCGTGTCTGATTTGAGAGATGTGGACTTCCTGTAGATTGGAGTGTGCAGCTCTGTTGGAGGATGTATTGAGTTCTCTGCCCAAGGTCAGGGAAGGAACGTGATAGGCCTCACATACATGGAGAGGTATAATGAGGAAGCCAGAAGCTGCTTTTGCAGCTTAGAGGAACATTTTCTGTGTTCTGAGAAAAGGACCAGCATGGTGTATGAGTTTCACGCAGGACACACCCTTATGCATCCATAAATCTGTGCATCAGAAAGAATAAAATAGTTTTGTGATCTTACCAGTGTTGCTGTTCAGGCAACTTTGCAGTCTGGGAAATGTCAGCTGCTGAGAAGTGTTTCTGCTTTAGGTAGCTCTATTTCCTTCAAAATATTCTAGTCCTCTCTGGAGCCTCTCTGAGCCTAGAAATGGACTACAAACAGATTGAGATTTGTAGGAAGATGGCAGAGTAGACTGAAGGTGAGTGAAGCAGAAGATCCTCAGAAGGAGAGGAGGGGGACAGGGAGTTCAGGAAAGCAGGAAGGTGAAGGCTTCCACAGGTGGAGTTGTGAAAAGATCCTGGTGGTTTAAAAAGCCAATTAGTGGCTTGGTGATTAAGTAGTGTAAGTCCTGAAAGAAGGTGGTGTTTTAATTTTAGTTATGCAAGCTGATTAGAGTGGTTGAGAATAGTACAGCCTTGAGAGGGAGAACTGTAGTAGAAATATATACTTTTTTTTTAATGGTTAGGTAAGTGTCTTAATGCAGGAGTATACAGGGATATGCCTTTAATGCATTAGGCTTTTGAGGCTTTTTTGTATGCAGCAGCACTGACTGACTAATGAGACTGTGGCAGAGTTTAAGAACTCAGGGTTACGAAGCATGTGTGCCCTCCAGGGACCAAAGCTCTGAGGCTGGAGCCTCCTCCAGGCAGGAGCAGAGCAGGATGATGATGGGGGTTACTGGAGCCCTGGCTGTCTGCCCACAAGGGCTCTGACCTCTGTGTAAAACAAAAGACAAAGAGGAATTTCAGGTGGAAGTTGCTGCCGTGTTCAGAGAAATGTCTATGACTTTCTGAGGAAGTTCTGCTTTTCTTAGTTTGTCTGCAGTTTTATAGCTAAAAGCAGCTTTGCTCCTCTCCCCCATCCTGCAGTTGTCTGCTACACCCGCTGTAGAGGAATCTTTACTGTAAACAAGTTAAACCTATTAAAGCTGCTGGACCCTGGATCCCTGTCAACACCAAGTACTGTTCCCTGCTGATGGCAGTGCTCTCCGAGCAGGGTCTGTGTCACTGTGTGCGTGGAACGAAGTGAGTGTCAGAGCGGGGTGTGGGGCTTCTGGTGCTTGCTGTGTGTCTGTTCTGGACCACCAGCATCATCAGGGAGCCTGGCCAGGGGACTTACCTGATGCTGCAGAGGTCTTTTGGAAAGTAACTCTGTGTCGTACCAAAATCAGAGCTGTTGATTTATCCTTGCTGGGAGGAAAGTATGCCTTTCATCTTGTTTAATCTGGCCCCTTTCACTCCTACCATCATAGTGGCCAAACTTGAAACTCAGACTCCTGGGGATGTGCCTGCTATGTAACCTGTCTCCAGTAGTTCACCTTTTCTCCCCAACTTACTTGTTTATTAAAAAGGACTGGTACTGTCAGAGTTGTGCTGAGCCATGTGTTGTGCTGCAGAGTGTCTTTGCTTCTCTTCAGTACAAGCAAAGGACCATATCCTTGAGGTTTTGTGTTACTATAATGATGGCCCTTCCAATATGTCACTGGTTTTAGTTTCCCTACCAAAAGTAACCTTGGGGGATACTCCTCTAGGACAACCTTCTGGTTTTGTTGTAAACACTTTCTTGGATGTAATTGGCTTACAAGATACAAAAGATAGAGGTTTTATCATTTGGGTGCTTAGATTCAGCTGCTATTTTCTCTAAAGGGAGGAAATTATTAATTTTTAATACAAAAGCTGAAAAATCTTAACATAGTCACAGGCTGCCATGAGCTTGCCTTTGAGTGCAATTCTTGGTGAAACCCATGAAGATGCAGTGTTTGTTTTTACTATTGTATTTTTAGTCCTCAATTTTGCCTTCCCAACAAGCTAGTTTTGCTGTAAATGTTATTGACAGCCCAAAGTAGAAATTAATATTGCTGTGATGTAGATGTCCTTGAGCTAACATAATTTTAACCTTCAGACCTTCCCACTTTCAGTCTCTTTATTTGCATTTATTTCTCAAACTCGAATGTCATCCTTAGGTTGACAGTTTCAGCTCTGATAGTGCTGTGCTGGAAGAGGTTAGTCCCTGTGAGAAGGTTTGTCTCCTCTAAGCACCTCGGAGAACTGATGGTGTTGGCATTTGTCTCTAACTCAGGAGACTCCTCAGGGCTGCAGCACCTCTTCAGAGCACTGATTATTTTATACATGTATATTTTTTCCTGTCAGCGTTGCCTCGGTCTGGCTTGGTTCCACTTTAACTACCTCTTTCCAGTGCTGGTCATGTGCTGATGCCGTGAAGACTGGTGTGCTGGAGCAGGCAGCAGTGTGACTGCATGGAGGGAAGGGGAGGTTGCAGCCTGCCTCCCACTGCACTGAGCATCCCTGATTCTTGCCATCAGCAGAACCGGGAGAGCCTGGCAGAGGCTGCTAATTAGGGGTGTTGTGGGGAGGTTCATTCTCCGGCTACGATCAAGATGAGCAAAGGCTTAACTATTTTACTGCATACCTCTGGCCACCTGCCACTTGTCTGAGGCAGGTCAGGAGTATTTCATGGTTGGCTGCATCAGGCACTGCGGAGCAATTTGAGAGGATGAAAATCGATGTCTGTTCTCCATCCTCTGACAGCAGGGAAGCATCTATCACTAAGTCTGTTTCCATCCGCTGAACTCTTAACTTAATTAGCAGCTTTAAATGGAGGAAATCTCTCTCCTGTCTTCGGTTGGTTAGTTAGCACCAAGGGAGGGTGCCTGCAGAATTAAAGCTTTTGTGTTTTTTTTTTTTTCTTTTTTAAATGATTTGGGTTTGGTGGCAGCATTTCAAAGCTGCTTGACAGTGTGCACCCTGCACAAATTAAACCGAACACGTTTCCCAGAGGGGTCTGTCACCTTTCTCTTCCTGTGGCAGTAGAGAAGAGATAGTAAGTTGTAGGGAACTTTTTTTCTTTCACAAATCCTGTAGCATTTAAAAACAACCATTACATGAAGCTAGTATCCTGTAGTGATCCCCTGACTGGTATCAGAGTCGATAAATTGAAAACGAGACTAAAAAGCCCTGCAGTAACCACCTGTCAGTCGCTACATATGATGTGACAGCAGGATCAAACTTGTGGAGCCCAGTCTGGCCTCTGATCTCCTCAGAGCAACTAATTCCAGTTACTTTTCCAGAAAAGTTGACAGCTCTCTATCCCTTTGGAGAAGCTTTCTCCATGGGTGGGCTTCTTCCCTGAGGCTGAGCTGGTTCCTGAGGTGCAAGGATAGGTGTATTTATGATGATAATGTTTCTTCAAGCCGTGCTTCTCTCTACAGGTACCTGTTGTACCGAGTCTAATGACCAGCTGTAATGATTCTTACTTTTGTGAAATCATTTGGTAAGGGAGCATTTGGGAACCTCTTGCCTTGCCTCTTTTTGAGCCTTCCCCGGGCTGATCTCTAGACTCGTACATGCTTTGGGAACACAATGCCCCGGTGCACCGCTGCTGCGCCCCGGACCCGCGCCCCACACGCATGAATTCATCGCGTTGATCTTTCCACTTTTCCCTGCTTGTCGGGAGGGTCGGACAGCAGCTGCAGCTCCTGTCAAGCATGATTCCAGGCAGGGAGCTCTAAGGGGGAGAGTTACAAAGGGCCCAGTTTAAATCATCTGTGTAAGGGCACAGCAGAGGCTCTGTCACCCAGGCCTCGCCACTTGTCTTCTGGTGCTATGGTTGTAATGACATTAGCATTTCAAAAAGGGGATTACCACAGCCCCCAGGTTTGAGGGGAGGGTGTTCTGGCTGTTAATTGAAAAGCTGCATTGTGGCCATCTCTGCTTTTTTATCCGCCGTGTCTGAATCCTGAAGGGTTGGTGAAGGTGGCTCGATGGTGTTAAAAGTGGATTGTTGCTGTTGTGAAGAAGCTGGTTATTTATTGGCCTAAATGTGAACTGCTAGGTGTGAAGCTGCTGTCACTGATCCCTTCTTTCTTGCTAATTCAAAGTGACTGAGAATTTCCAGGCCTCTTCTGGTACCAAAAACACTTTCTGTGCTCAGACACAAGGTTTCATGGCAGTTCCTTACACAAAATCATTGTACTTCTTAAAAGGTCTTGTTTAAAAACAAAATTCCTATATTGAAACTCACTTCTGACCCTTGCAGCTCTCCATTGCATTATCCTCACTCTGGTTCAGTATTCAGTGATCTTAGCTTTTTGTTAAGTTTACTCTCCACTTTCTGATGTTGTTTGTATTAGAAACTTGCATTAAGGCTCTGGGTACATTGAACGCCAGTGGAGAATCACCACAGTCACCATCTCCTCTCCAGTTCCATTGGATGTAGAAGTGAGGAGGCCAGGCCTAGCAGGTTGGTCATTTGTTCCCTGGGGCAAGAGAACAAAGGGAGTTGTCTTGCTCGCATACCAACAAGAAAGGCAAGAGTCCTTCATGCAACCTCTTGACCGTCTGTGGGCCCTAAAATTAGTAGCTGACCCTCAGTGTCCAAGGTGGGAGCCCCTTGGCTTGACAGTGTGAGGGTGATTGGAAAGGACATAGCAAAAAATGCTGGTGGTTGCCCAGAGCTTTGTCCTCTGCAGCATAATGGACTGTTGGTTAGCAAGACATCAGTGTGTTTTGAAAAGGCATGCTTTATTATATATATAGGTTGAAGTGTCCACAGGCCTCATCTTTGCGTGTGCCCATGAGGACTTCTCTCACCGAGGGTGTTTGCCTGGGACATGGTTCAGCAAGTGGTTTTGCCAGGCAGTGCTGGCTTGAGTCATGGCCGCCCCTTGTCTCTGGGGGCAGCAGTGTGGCGTGTGCCATGCCTCGTGTGGTGGGTGAATCATGGCTGATGCACGGGGACAAGCAGCCAGAGACCCACTGGAAGAGCTGCTCAGCTCTTCCTGAACGAGACAGCAGGCCTGGGACCTAGATAAGCTGTCCCTCAGGGCATCAAGGAGGAACAAAAGTGCAGTTTCCTTTGTAAACATAGCGTGGTAATCAGTGTGCTGAGGAAGGGAGGTATGTAACTTCCCTGTATGTAAACAGGAACTGTGCAAGGCCTTCCAGGAGCACAGTGGCTGCTGACAAGGTGTGTGTGCATGTTCTTGGGCATATTTTTAACACTACCAATCTCCAGGCCTCTTCTAATCTGTTTATTTCTGTAGAGCACAAATCTATCTATAAAGCTAAGCAAGGCTGGAGTGCGCTGAAGATGGAGCTTTCGTGTGGCCTGTGGCTCAGGTGAGCTGGACAGAAAGTGCAGGGTGGCAGAGCTGCAAGTCCCTGTGGTCACACCATCTTGTCCTCTTCTTTGTTCTGTGTCTGTAAGTGTGCCAGCACACACAGCTGTGCAAGTCTGGCTCTGTCTCATTGGGAAGTCAGTCACTGAATCACTGTGCAACCGGCTCTGGAGTGGGCTTTAGAACCTGCACTTAGACTTTGCTACCATACATCTTTACAGGGCTGTTTTGGGGATGTGTGAGTTTCTGCCTCGCCTTTCCTAAACACCTTTCATGGCAGTGATGATAGAAACAAAGAAACACTCAGAGTTACGGTGGAAGTAGGCTGGAGAAAAAGCAAAACTGCAAATCTGAATGTGTAGAAAGTAAAGAATGCAGAAACTGCAAACAGTCTGGATTCTGAGGGGCTTTTAGGTTTGGGGGGGAGGTTTTTAGGTTTATGGTGGGGAACCGTCTGTCTTTCCAATTTCAGAGCAATTATTGTTTTAAAGGCTTGCAAGAGGAAGATAAGGGCAGCAAAAATAGAATGAATAAGTGCTGGCTATAATATTTAGTGGGATAAGAGCATTTGTAATTATGGAGTAAGAGGAGGGGAAAAAAGCATGAAGGAGAAAGTAGTTTTATTTCCCTTGCTCCTGTTTGGATTAATGAATTTAATTACTTGGAAATGGCTGGTAGCAAATTTGTGGGTTTTTTCAAATGTACTTTTAACAAGACTGCGAATTTTAAAAGAAGAGGCAATTCAGTAAAAATAATTAAAGATGTTAGAACTTAACTGCTATATCCCCCATTACTACACTACATTTGTGTCTGTAGATGTTAAGAGAACTGAATTAATACGCCTCTGATGTACCAGGAGGGGAGAAACCAGGAATCAAGAAGATGCGATTCTAAATGCAGGAAAGTAACTGAGATACTGACTTTCAAATAAATCCTTATAACAAAGTTGTTCTTTCCTGTTCCCGTCAGCATAAAATAGAAATATGAGGAGGAAATGGCAGAACAGACTAATGTGATTCATTGTCACCAGCAGCAGGAGTTCATGAGGTGGGGGAAAGGGGATGGGGCAGAATGCCAGAACAGAGATCTTCGCACAATAAAACTGTCAGAAATTCCTTCTTCTTGATGGCTTGGTTAAATTTCCACTAAATTGTGTGCTTGTTTATCAACTTAAACTTTTAGTTTCTGTAAGTTGGTATGGCAGCTAAGTAAGTAACAAAGCAAAGAAAAATAGCATTACATCTTCAAGATAGGGAAGATAACTGCTGGAATGGCTATGATGTCAGATAAGTTTACCATTATACGAATCTTTCCAAGAAGCTTGTGTCTCACTGGTCGTCAGCTGGGGGAGAGGAGGTCTCAAGTCATACAAGCACTGCTGAAAATTTTGCCCAGTGTATTTAATCTGAAAGAGGGAGTTAGTATCCTGCTGCTTAGATATGCAAGCAAAGCAGTACTGAAGGAGAGCTCTATAATTCCAATAAGATTCAGTAACATGATGCAACCTCAGAGATAAATCAGATATGATTCAGTTTGGTAAAAGCATGAGATTGTTGGTAAGCAGCATTTCAGAGAAAAAACAGTTCTCACCGCAAAGGACATCCCTGGAAGAGTTGGAAGAAACGTAATGGTTTAACAGAGGGTTAGAAATGTCAATTTGCCAACTGTGATAAAGCTGTAGAAAAGGTCATAGCTGAATTAACCTAAATGTGGAAATACTGTATGATAAGAAATAGCAATGGCAGAGCAAAAAGTTTCTCAGAATACCTTCTAGACATAGGGTACTTCCCTGTTCTATTGGAAATAGGTGCTCTTGAGGGTTTTTGGGTAATTCCTCTTTGTCATGAAGATAGCTTGCTCTTACGTCTGAAAGACATCCTCTCTGTGGGTTGCTATAGTCCTGGAGGTCTCCTTGGCTGCAACAATTCTGTTTGTGCAGGTATTTGGCACTTCAGTTTTACTTCTGGGCAGGAACTCAGTTCAGCCTACTAGCTTGTGATTGCTCAAGAGGATTTCCAGGTTACGTTCCCATTGTCATAAACCTCGTTAATGAAATTTGTTTAATCCTTTTTACTGTAGAGTGCCAGGTCCCTTAATATGTCCTAATTTTGTACCTGCAGTCACATGGCTTCCTCTCAGAATGGTGCATTGTAGAAGACTACTTTTCTGGGAGCTTTTTGCAGTGTAGACTAGAAATCTGTTGCCAGTAACTGCTAGACTGGGAATAGAAGTTTTCAAGCTGTGGTCTTCAGGACATGTAAAAATAGTCCATGTAGTTCTGCCTACCACATGATGATAGCTTCTTACTTTCAAACGGCTTTAATTGTGTTAAAGTAGAACTTTAAGTGTATTTTTGTTTTCCAGTGGAAGCAATTTCTATAACTGGCAGACTTATGTGCCCCTGAGTAAGAAGGTATATGATCCTGACTGCCCTCCCAATGTGGAGTAATGCTGTTGTTCTAGCAGCCTTACTGGTGAGTTTCATTTCTCATGAGGAGTTTAAAAGGAGCAGGAAAGTATAACTTCAAAAACCACAGCTATGAAGAGAAACCATAGGTACAGATGGGTAGCTCCCTCTTCCTTGTGGAGTTGCTGCAGAATGGATGGAGTTAAGCCTGGCAGCATCACTTTTGCAGTGAAGTGTAGGGGCAGCACTTCTCTGCAGCAGAGGAACAGTTACTGTAATTTGGCTTCTGTTTACACTGTAAGCTAAAGAGTAAATATCGACTGTCTGTCTCTTCCATGCTGAGAATAAGAGTGACAGTGACAGCTTTGATGTACGATAACTAGGTTGCAGTGATTTGTATTTATGGCTTTAATTTCTGGTGCGGTGGGAACAGGGGCACGAAAGTAGATCACAGTGCTTCATGTGAGAGAGACACCTCCACCCACCTCATTAATGAAAAGAATTTCCCTTTTCCATACTGACTGGGAATAAAAATGGGGAGAAAACAAAAGGCCAGTGTCATAATCCAGGTGACCTTTCCTAGTGCTTGGGAGGCCTACGTACTCTGCATCCTTAGGGAAGATAACAAGAAAAAGAGTGTGAGGAAGAGCAGTGGGTTTGTTTTTTGAGGAACAGATGGGTTTGTTTGTCTGCCAATTCTGGAAAAAGCTTAAATAAGGATTGTCTTTCTGAGACAGAAAAGAGTAAGCAGTGTTTTAAGCTAGGAGATGTGTTGGGGGGGGAAAGAGAAGAAAAAGGAGAGAGCTCATTTGATTAAACATTCTGCTTTCTTTATCAGTTACATGGAAGAGCAGAAATTGCTCACTGCTTTCCCCATAACCTCTCGTGGCCTAGGTGATGGGACAATGAAAAAATAATTGATAAGGTGCTGTTGAGCTCCACAGATAAGATATGATTTAAAATCTGTGTTTATCTGAGACCAGGCATGAGTTTTCCATCCTGTGTAGTAGTAGCTGAGATTGAGTTGCCTCTGGAGGATGTTGTACATATGGTAATTCTCCAATTTTCCAGACATTAAATTCTGTTTCTACTTCTTGGAAAATCACCGGCACTTCTGTTGGAAGTTGACACATTATAATGGCGTTTTTAGCCACAAAATGGTCTTTTACACAATTGTAGCATCAGTTTAAGAGCTGAGAACCTATTTCAAGGTTTGTCATTGGATTACCCTTTGGGAGAATGAAAGTCCATTTATTTCTTGGTGGCACTGGGCCTTGAACGTGTATTTTAGTGACAGTAACGTCGAAATCCCTAGGTACTTAGTGTAAAGATCTAATCCAGAGGTTTTGGAAAAGGGCCTCTTGTATTTATCTCTAACATAAAATCCTCTTATGGGGTTTTAAAAGGCTCTTGCATGTTTGCAGAGCGGGAGTGTGATGTTAGCTTGAGGATGTATGGTCAGACTCCTGTTCAGTGCTCGAACCAGTGAGAAGTGACTTGGGAGGAGTGGGCGCAGAGTTTAGATTAGGCTGTTCAGTATTCCCTTAATATCCTGGGGAAAGATACAAATGATTGAGGAAATCCAGTTGGGAAGTAGATGCCTTTAATGTTTCTCTCTTCTTTCCCATACTTGAGGGCTTTTACTTTCTGTTGAGGCTGAGCTGACTGCTAGGGGTATTGTCCTCTGCCCTCAGCATTACCTGCTGGGATGCAGATTTTCTTATGAGTAGTATGCTAGATTCCAAGTGTAGCTAAAATAACCTTCTTTAAAAATCAAATAGGAAAGGCAGAGGTGGACAAGGGACAGAATAAAGGAAGGAGCTGCAGGCTGTCTAATGTGATCAGCATGTGAAATTGAATGCAACAAGAGCCTTTGGACAGTCCCTGGCTATAATTGTGTTGGCAACAGGAAGAAAGTTCAAACAATTTGTGTGCTTGGTAGGGTGTATCTGGTGAGAGAGAACTCCCGTGTGCTAAGCAAACTGTACTGGAGTGGGAAAGAAAGGAAAATTAACATAAGTCGGAAAGAAAGAGCTGTGGAATTGCTGTCCTGCCTCTTGTCCTGGTAGCCCTGTGCTACCTGCTGCAGACACGGCTCTGCTTCCTCACTAGTAGAAGACAGTAGGTTTTCTGTCATTTACCACCTAGAAGACTTCACATCCTCTTAAGGAGAAGACAGGAATCAAATAAAAACAAGAAGACCCTGGGCAAAGGAGATACTGTGTCTGTCTTTATTATCAGAAAGACTTTGCAGTATCTGCTGTTGATCTGTGGGCTTCCTAGGTGGTATATGCTCCAGACACCACGTGTTCCCAGTGAATTTGACCCAAGTGGTGCAGTCTGGGTTTGTTTGGAGGCCTCCTATTGCTGTTTACGTGGTGACCCCTGTAATGCTTAAATGTGTGTGCTGTTCTCCAAACCTGTGTTGGTGTGAAAGATGGGTTACAGAATGATATCTGGTAACATTCAGCAAATGGGCTCCTTTTTTTCTCCTCTGGAGCTCTGCTTTACTCTCTAGATGCAAACATCAAAATAACCTCCTTTCCTGCTAGCTTCTCCAGTAGTCCCCAAGGGTATCCATACTGCTTATTTAGATGTTCTCAAGGAATCTGCATACACAGCTGGAGAGTTCCCAAGCGTCTCTCTCTGGGGGACCATCGTTTCTGCTATTTTTAGCGTCTTTTCTTTGGGCCTTCCTTTCTGTGAGAAACCTCCCTGACTGGCAAGAGGCTGAGCCGTACTTTTAAGCTTCCCGTGTAGCTTTGAGAAACGCTTTTGCTCCACTGCCAAGAAACCTGTAAGCAATGTGTGGGCATTTTCACCCAGCCTCCTGATGGGCTGAGCTCTGCAGAGCAGCTGAAGAGGCAACGTGGTGTAGCCTGGCATCGGTACCACACCGTGGAGGCGGTCGGTGTAGGGGCGCTGGCTGTGTGCTGCTTGCATGTGCTGTTTCTGGGGACTGCATCAGTGTCACTGATGAATGATAAGCTCTATCTGGCCACAAAGCTTGGTGGTTTATGGGCTGTCTACCAAAATATAATGCAGAGGATGTTATGGGGGAAATTTCAACATCTGCCTCAGGGAAAAAGAAAAAAAAAAAGCTTTAATTTGTGAATCATCTGTTTGAAGAGGGAGGATAGACTGCAATTCAGGGAATTAGTGGAGTGTGATCTCTTTAGGATGGGACATGGAAGTAAGGCTGAAAGGCAGTCTAGGAATGGCAGTGGGCATGTTGCGTTAGCATGGGAAGTGGTTTGACAGCGTTGCTGGGGGGAGGGAGCTTAAACTTCTTAGACCATTTGAGGTGGTATTAGATGGGATCTCTGATACTGGTGGAGAACTGGGATTTGGATACTTGCTTCCTATATGATGACCTGGGAGGCAGCTCTGGGTCCAGCTGTGTTTGTCTGAAGGCTCCCCTGGGTGTTCTCGGCTTTCCTCCAAGGTCCGGCCCCAGCTCTGCAGAAGCTGGGAACGCTTCCGGATTTTTCCCATTTTGTGCTCAGTGCAGGACTTCCTCTGGCATTCAAGCATGCTGCAACAGCTTCCTCTGCTGTATGCTTCCCCGGGGAACATCTGAAACGCTCTTTTTATATGTGAGGAACTTCTTGGAACTACTTTGTTCTTGCATGGCTTGGAAAAGATTGTTTTTTTTAGCTGAACTTCTGCTGTCTTGATTGCTCTTGTTCAATCTTTCTCTTTCAAGGTCTGTTAACTATATGTTGCACTGAGAAATACTCTTGCTGTTTTTCTAAGAACTGTTCTGATATGACTGATGCTGTATAGATAAGACGTAGATGAGTGAAGCCACCGGAGAGAGCTGAGCAAAATGTGCCTGAAGTACTCGATAAAAACTTAACGAAATGTTGCAAGTAACGTAAAACCACAAACACATCCCCCTCCAAACAAAAACCAAACAAACAGAAACCCAACCAACAAGCATCAACAGAAGACAGCTGGTAGAAAAGGAGCCATGTTGAGTAAAAACCAGATGGTAACGCTGCAAGACAGTAATGCAGCATATGCGTCCATGTGTTAGTTCTGTTTATTGCAATAAAGGCTGGAATAAATTCCTGGCCAGAGAGACCTGTGCGAAAGAACTACTGAACTGTGAAATCCTACATCTGGCTTGGCTTTCCTCATACAGAAAGAGAAGACCTGAATGTTATAGCAGTCAGATTAATCATAGAGTCACAGAATGATTTGAGTTGGAAGGGACCTTAAAGATCATGTAGTTCAAACCCCCTGCCATGGGCAGGGACACCTCCCACTGGATTAAATTGCTCAGGGCCTCATCTAACCTGGTCTTGAACACCTCCAGGGATGGGGGCATCCACAATGTCTCTGGGCAGCCTGTGCCAGTGCCTCACCACCCTCCGAGTGCAGAATTTCCTCCTAACCTCTAATCTAAATCTCCCTTCGTTTAGTTTAAAACCATTCCCCCTTGTCCTGCTATTTTCTGATTGAACAAAGAGTCGCTCTCCAATTTGTAACTCTTTGTAATTTAAGTTAATTACATTGGTGACAAGAACCCTTAAATCATCACATGGGCCTCTTTAGACTATCAGAAGTGATACATTTGCAAAGGTGGACAGAAGAGCTCTGTGAAGAGGCGAGCCAAGGCACAGAGACACAACCTCAGGTTACCTAGCAGTGGGCTGTGTTCCCTGTGCCTTAGCTCCAGTCACTGAGCTCTGCAGTGTCTCCCTCTTGAAAATTTCAGCCCGTACTGTGGGGAAGCATTGCCTCTAAATCAGCAGAGGGATGTGTTTTGGCTGGCCTTGAGGCAGGAGGTAGGAGCTGGAGTTTTGTGTCTCTGAGATGCTTGAGCATCTGTCAGGCCAGCTGTGTTCCAGCAGTGCCAGGGAAGGAGCAAAAGCAACCCAATAATAAAGCATTATGAAAGGGCTTGATTTCTCTTCTTAAGCTTTAACTTGGTATTTTATTTTCTACAGAACAAGGATGTTTCTTTGTGCGTGACCAGGGAATACAGATAAGGAGGAAAGAGCATCTATATCCTTGTATTTTTTGGTTCAAAACCAAAGTGCAGAGAGGTAGGACTTAATTGCAGCAGTCCTTGAGATCTGTTCCCTCTTCTGAGGATTTTGTTTTGAAAATAGTTATACTGTGGGGTTTTTGGTTATGTCTTACAGTCTCTCTGAGGCAATTGGAAGGAATGGCATTTCTTCTCTTGCATTTTTGTTAGACATCTAGGGCTACAATAGGTCCCATTTCAGCAGTCACCACTCTAACCTTATGTGCTTTTTCAGCTGGATATTTTGACTTTCCTGTGCATCGATTCCAGTGGCTACAGTGAATATATCAAAGGGCAAGTAGTATTTCAAAGGATGGGAATTTTTTACATATCTTTTCTGAACACCTTTTTTTGCCAGCTGTGAAAGGAGCTTGGTTTTGAACAGCTTCTCAACCCTGTCTTGTTTCAGTTCAGGTTTGTTTACCCTGTGGGTGTTTGTAATGAGGAGCTAGAAAGACAGAAAGGAAGGTTTTGTTTGCTACCAGATATATTTTTGACAATTTCCTAAAACGTTTTGTTAGACAATTTGCTAATTCACATCCATTGAGTTGCTTAGAGCTGTTGGTAGGTACTGGGAAAATGGAGCTATAAAACAAACACTTTGAAGCTATTACATCTGTATAATGAGACAGTCTTCTCAAAAGAGATGGCTGAAAATATGAATTCTTTTATACTCTGCCTCTGTAAGGGTTACACTAAGTTGCCATTTACTTTTTGATGTGCCTGTTGATCCCAAGCAGAATCCACGTGGGTGGAGCGTGTGGGACTTGGCCTGTTCTGCCAGAACTGATGGTGTCTGCTGTGACTGGTAAATCACAGCACCAGCAGCAGCCCACCAGACCTTGATGCCTTTTGCTAGTCACTCTTAAGTCACGAAGCAAGCTTGCTGATAGCTTCATGGCTTTATCTTCCTTCTTCCCAAAAAATACTCTCCAGCTGCTTGCAGTGCTAGTAAATAGAGTTGCCCAGACACAGAGTTGTTAAGTTTCAGAGCAGGTTATGCAGGGACTGACACTACCTTTCCTACCATCGCCTTGTGAGCTCTTAAGTTGCCCAATTTTTAAAACGTTGGGCAATTTAGAAAGGTGTGTCATAGCTAGCTCTTGTCAAGAGAAGAAATTTTTCTTCATTCTGTGTGCCTTAGAGCTGTTGAGTTACACCATCATGGTCCAGCGTGAGTCTCAGCTGAACAGTGCAAGAAAATCAAGCTGGAAATGGTTCACTGTGAAGCATGGCTGGGGTGCTCGAGGACATTGTGGTCTCTGGGAAAGATAGGTTTGCCTTTTGGCGTGCTTCAGTCACTGCAGTCTGAGCTGCCTCCAGCTTTGAACATGACCTGGGAAGTGTCCTGGTGGGGCTATTTTTGTTTTCCTGCCAGGCTGCAGAGAAGTCGCTTGTGCTATTGAGCTCCTGTAAAGGCTGTAGAAAATATGACCTAATATTTACAGCTAACCTAACCACATCTAGATTGAAAATATGAAGTGTGCTTAAGAGAGGCTTTCCAGCCAGACAGGACTAATAACTCTTTACAGTTCTGCCCAGTGGTAAATGATTTGAGTGCCTGTTCTGACAAGTCCCATGACAGAGATGAGTCATTCTTGGAGGATAAACAAATCTGCCCAGATATTAGATTCTGATATGCTCAAGAGAGCCAAAGGTCAGAAGAGAGATGGCGTGGCAGGATGAAAAAATATTCTCCAGTGATGAATATTCTTCACTGAAATATCAGCTTGGAGTTTCAGGGTTGTTCTTCTTACCCACCTTTTCCTAGCAAACCTGCCTTAGACCTATTGTAGAGAGAAACTTCGGTAACCTGGGGCTTTGGGCTTTCCGGTTAGGTTTCTGTGCAGATGGAAGCAGAACAACGCTTAGCACAGAGCAGTCTCCTATGTGCATGCCACTACTAGATCTGCCTTGGCCAAACTTCCAAATTAGTACTTTTTGAATAGGCTGAGTCAGAGGCGACAGCTGCTCCTGCTGAAAGGATGAAAAATGAATCAGCTGCAGAAGGCTTAGTAGTGAACGGAGGATGCCTACCAGGACGGAGCTTCGCAGTGACTTGGCTAGCTTGGGATCTTTCCATACGTGCATAGGAGGACAGGGCTTCTTTCTGAACTCTAAAATTCTTGGTTCAGAACCCCTCTGAGGCTAGGACAACCTTTGAGCAGATTGTAGAGTCTGAAGTGTCCAGTCCCAGTATGAACCACAGCAGAACTGGGGTTAGAAGGTAGGCACGAACTGGGCTGCTGGCTGAGGAGGAGCCGGGTGCTGTGTGTTGTAGGGTAGCTGTGACTTCCAGAGCTCCACCTGGCAGTGAAAGGGGAGCAGAGGAGTCCTGCAGCTGCCAGTGTTACCATCCAGGTGATGTGTGTCATCTGGGGCTCCAGGGGCCATGCTGGAGCCCACAAGGGGGATGTATGTGGGGAAATTGCCATAGCTTATAATGCTTTATTAGCAAAAGGAACCTGTTTACTGTAGTGGACTAAAGGAAGGGAAGGGCGCTGTTTTGTAGTCACATGGAAATATGCAAGCAAATCATGCATCCTGTGGCACTGCTAAATTGCAGGTCTCTTGTCACCTGTTGTTAGATGAGTTTTGCTCTGCCCTATTCTGAAGGTATGTTCCCTTCAAAGGACTGTCCTCACCTAGAGTCAGTAAAGGGATTTATTTCAATCAGATCAGTCAGCGCAAGTCAGTCATCTCTGTCCTCCCAAAATCTGGTGCCCTAAGTCAGCATGCACACCTGGTAGCTGTGTTTTTTTTCTAGGTTATCTCCTCATTGTTTTGCTGAAGAGGTAGATGGTTTTTCAGAGCCGATAGTGTTTATCAGACCTTTATCCTAAAAGAAACAAAAAACCACTGTTGGGGTATTGCTGTGCCCAAATTGCAGACTCACCTAGGAACAGCCAAAGAAACAGCAGGGTAAATGTGCAGGTCACCCCTGAATTAAGACCAATTTTTAGGTTTGTAGGTTTCTGGAAAGCGGTGAGCAGAGACTAGATGAGAAATCAAAGCTGTGTGAAGAGCTAAGCTGAAGTTTAAAATTAGCACCAGTAATCGAGGACAGTGGATGTTACATGAGTTCAAATGCCGTGCTAATGCCTTTCCTACTAGTCTGCCTCTATGCAGTAGGTCCCGCTAGTTCCTGCGTAGCTGCCTGTTCCTTTTTTGAAAATACATCAAACTATTTTGACAATTCTGTTCTCTTTTAAAATAATCTCTTTGTTGTTGCAATGCAAAACAAGATCTAGAATTGGGTGAGTTGCGAGTGAGAGGGCAGAAGGCCCCTGCTGAGTGTTAACTGCCCCTGCCCAGTGTGGTGAGCACTTTTGGGCTTGTTACATTTCTTAGGAATTTGAAACTGAAGCCAGCATCACTTTATTTGACTAAGAGAGTCCTCCTAACATCTGAAAGGGAGGAAACAAAAAATAAAAGGCTGGGTGCTGCCATTTGGGTGTGAGGGTTTGGGTTTCAAGAGCAGAATCCTGCACTCTGCAGATCATATAAAGTTGTTGTAGCACTTGGCAATTTCCTTCTTCTAACACGTGGCAGTGATGGCAGGGTGGCTGGAAGAAGGCATGGGGAGGCCAGAAGCAGCCTGGGAAAATAAAATGAAATAGATGCCCCTTGGAAATCTCCGTTGTGCCCATGGGGGAGAGCAGGTTTCTGTGTTACACCGACTGTCCTGGAGCCACTGTACTGCTCACCCCACTGCAGCTCAGGTGCAAGCTGTTTTAAACTGTCCCAGCAGTGCTGGGTGCTGTGAGGTGCTGCTCTGGGGCTGTGCTGGACCAGGGCAGGCATCCCTAATGGCGATTATAATTTTTGTAAAACAATAAGATTGCTTTATCATAAGATCTTTAAAGCTCTTCTGCAGTTTTCCCTGTTTGTTTTCCTCCTCCTAAATAGTGTTTCCAGAGATGGGTTTTTCAATCTCAGCTTTGTTTAAAAGCATCAGGGTTTTATTCTACAGTTCGGAGTTATCCTGAGGTCCGAAATACCCAGTCCAGATGAGAGCCCTGCTGTTGTGGTGGGCTCTAGGCAAGCATAACACGAAGCCAGCTCTGAACAACTTGGCAGTGTTTGTCTTGGAGCCCGTCAGGCTGAGTCATACGGGAACGTGTCTGAGGGGAGCTCATTACAGGTGGGCCTATTATGGGGGAAACAATGCCATTTTCACAGCGAGCAGTACGCTTCCAGAGAGGCAGATGCAGTCTGGTGTGCTGCTGGAGTGCAGGTGGGCTTTGGTTGCTGCTTTTCACTGCAGACATCTTCCCTCTGCATATCTGGCTCTTCTGGTAGCCCTGGGTCTTGTCTTGTTTTTCCCTGCGCAGCGTGGGGTCAGTGAAGTCTGTACCTTTGCTTTGGAGGGAGAATGGAATTTGAAAAAGAGAAAACAGCTCATTTTTTCTACTAGAATTTTAACGAGGGATTTGTATAACCAAGCAGTGCTTTCTGAGGTGCAAACATTAAAAAAAAACACAAAACGCTGCACTTTATGTTGAGACAGTCTGTAGCACTCTAGGAGCACCAGTGGCAGCTTCACGTAGCCCAAACATTTTGACTCTTGGAGAACATAAATAGAATTTGCATTTAAGAGCAAAATTTGATGCCAATGGTGCTCTTTTTAGGAGAGAGATAAGCCACTGGAAAAAAAAATATCATATTTATAATGGAAAGGAAGACAAGACCCATAATTAATGTGGCACTAGCAGGCTTCCTCCATGGTTGACTAATCACAGCTGAGTGTTAATAAGCACAGAGTTTTTTTAAATACTGTTGTAACATGTTAATTAAGATAATTCGGCTCCATGTGTCTCTTGAGTTACCAGATGGCGACTGCATTGGTGGAAGGCTGCAATTAGTCTTTTCTTTCTTCCTTTTTTCTCCCCCTGCCCTAAAAAAAAAAAAAAAAAAAAAGTGTGGTGGGGGGAGGCAGGGTGTTGGGGGAGAAAGGCAGCTTTGGCATGTATGGGATGGCTGCGTGAGGGGTGCCTGTTACTGTACACAGCGAAAGTGCTTGTCTAATATGTCTAATTATATAAATGCACAGCTATATGATTATATATACAAATCTCTTTGCTTTGGTTTCTACTCATTTACACGCATTACAACATGAAGAAAAATAAGCCTCCTCTTCAGAATGTGCCCTTGCGAGGGAGACTGTAATTTCCCAGTGAAGGTTCCCGTCCCCCTCGGTTTGATATTCTGCCTCTGACTTGAGGCTAAGCAGCATCTGGAGCCAGCAAAGACAGAGAGCTTATTTTTCAGTGGACTGACTTTGGCCTCTGCTCAATACGCCGAGCCCAAAAGAGGGTTATGTTTTGCAGTGTGTTTTTAGGAAGGCTTAAAATATTTTAGGGGCAGGGTCGACTAGAAGTGTGCGCGCTCACAATAGAGGCCTTTTATTGACTTCTGCCTCCTGTAAGTAAAATATAGAGGCTCTTTAGCCTCAGCTGTTGTGACTGGGCTCCGGCAGCAGCTGCTGTCTTGGGCTTGTCCCTCTGGGAAATGACCCATCTGCTCCTGTGCTAGAGAAAGTCAGCGTGCTGGAGAGGAGAAGGTTCAAAATCTCTTGTCCTGCTTCCAGTCATCATTTCCACCCCAAAAATTACAGATGGAGAAAACGTGGGCAGCTGGTAATCGGTCTTTTAGTGTGAATGCTGTCTCCAGCTAGAAATGCAGAGGTCTCGCCTACTTCCAGCTGGCAGAGGCTAGCTTCGGTCTGGGTCCCTCTTCAGGTGGTGTATCTGCAGGTTTTTTTACTCTAATTGTTAGTTAAAATGTTAGCATGCTTGCGGGCAGTAAGGAGAAAATAAGTAACACAAAAATTTTGAGCTACCTGAAAGGGCAGCAGAGCATGCTTTGCCTCTACCTGGAAGACCCCCTGTTTGTTAGGGAGGGGACTTTCTCATGACTGCAGGAGACATTTGCATGTTGGAATATAATTTTACATGGGCTAAAACACATCCCCCAATTGCTGGGAAAGGGTAACATCTCAAATACAATTCCCAGGGTGAAACCACAGAGCAGGTCGCTGCTGTGCTTCTCAGACAGACAGACAAGAGAAACCCCGATCTAAAGCATGAGGCTCTTCATCATGGACCTGCAGTCTCAATGACATTATCCATGGAATAGCGGATGTGCCGTTCCCTAGCCTGATATTCGTATTAATCCAAATGCTTGGACTAGGGAGAGCAGTGCAGGAGCAGAGGGGGAAGCAGCTGTGCTGAAAGCTTTTTCGTGCATCCAGGCAAACATCGCTGGTTGGAAACCCAAAGGTATTTAGCACTCAGAAATGGAGCTGTGCTCTGACAAGCTGGAGCGTGTGGGTGGAGGTACTGCTTTGGTATCTACCATCTTGTGCTTTTCCTAAAGCACATCCCCTCATCACTGCTTTCTCAACAGGAAGGAAGGTGTGGGTGAGGGAAGAGGCAGCAGCGTGATCAAAGCCTGTCTGGGTGCTTTTTCTCTGCAGGCCAGCTGCCTGGGATATGGTTTTGCTTTGGCAAAATACAATGTTTATTTGATGTTGCTAGTCTAAAAAGGGTATGAAATGATACAGGCCTGCTTCTTACTAAAATCCAACTGCTTTGGAGGCAGGGATTTTTGAAAGGGGCTTCTGCTGTTTATATGTGTGCAGGGGAAGAGAAAAACAAGGACACTGTCTGGATTTTGCACAGAAAGCAAAGCTGTCTGGTCCTTCTGCCCAGCCCTCCCATCATCTCCCTCTGCAGAAGACTCTCAGAACAAATACCAGTCCAGGTGTGTGTGTGCCTGAAGGTCCTGGTTTAAAAGGAAAAATCCTCCCCCAAAGAGGAGCTCATGGAATTGTTTTGTTCTGCAGCCACCGCCTCACGCTGCAGCAGTGCTGGCTGTGCCTTGCTGCCCCTGAGGGTGCTGCAGTAGGCTTTTGGGAGAGGGGCCTGGTAGCTGTCAGTGTGCTCTTTGAATCAAATAGGTGGTGCTGGTTTTATTCCCTATTTTCTACTCAAGGTGGTAAACCACTCATAGCCCAGGCTCTTTAGGATATAGGTTAAGTCTTCATGAGAAAAGGAGCAAACTTGGACTTTTTTCAAGTTTTTCTATTGGTGTATAATGAGTTTTAAGTCCATTGAGTGTTAAATAGTGATCCGTCCTCTAGTGAATGCAGGAAGATTTGGAACAACCACTTCCAAGGGGAAAACAAACAAACAAAAAACCCTAAGTTTAAAAACCACGCAGACTTTGTCTTGCATGAGAACTTGCACAGGGTGTTCTGCTCTGTACAAGCTGCAGCACCATGGCCTGTCTGCAGGCCCTGAGAGGCTGATGTGCTGCTGCCTTTGTTGTTGCTCAGGAAGCTGCTAAGAGAGCTGGGCAAATCTGGCTGGTTCCCCTGCTGCTCACTAAGGACAGCAGTGACACTATTACCTGGTCGGGTCACATTCATGCTTCTCTGAGTACCAGTGACAACGGCTGGGAGGATGCCCAATAAATTAAGATACCCAGGAACTGGGCTAAGGGAGGGACAAATTGTTTCCTTATTGGCTTACTGAACAGCCAGGAGATTAGCGGAGAGGTCAGGTAGTGCCCTGCTGGCAATAATTGGAACTCTGAAAAGAGACAAAACAACCAACGTCTCTCTTTCTATTAGCAAACACATCTAGAGCCCTTGCTAGCAGAGGCCTTCAGTGACTTCCTGAGGCGAAACTAATGTTCAGCGCCACTCCTGAGCAGGATCCGTGGGCAGGAGGGAATCCTCTGCTAGAATTACCAGACCCTCCGCAAGCCAAAATCAGCATTACTGCTGGTCTCTGGCTTGCACTTCTGGACCTCCATCTGGCTGCCTGCATCAGGCTGTCACGCTTCTATCGTAAAAAAGCTTTCTGTAGATAGAAAAGATGAAAAAGGAAAGCTTGTGTTGAATATAAAAAGAAGTAGCTCAGGGGCGGGGGGGGGAGCTGATGGTGCAGGCCGATTCAGGGCACTAACTTGGGAGAAACAGTGAACTTAACCGTGTTATTTTTAGTATGGTGTTAATTAAACCTGAACCCTAGGTCTGAGATGCGGAAAATGGGCAGTCTCTGCAGAAGGCTTCAACTGTAGCTGATGTTTCTGACCTCACATTTAACTGTGGCAGGACCTAGTCTGAAGAGGAATAGAAAAGGAGGATTGCCCTCGAGAGTTCCTTAGAGACTGGGGCCTTTGAAGATCCTTGCCAGAAGTTAGTAATTGCTTTTGCAGTTCCCTCTGTCTTATTGAAGGGATGCAGACACGCATATTATCCAAGCTGAAAATCCGAGGCCTACATAGCAGGGACAAGTAATTGGAAGTTGTCCCTCTTTGTGTTTATTTTGGATGCCTTTCTTGATGTGTTGTGTTTCTATAGCTAGTGGCAAGTCCGGCCTGAGAGAATCAAGATGGACAAATTTCAGAGAACCAGAGACTTGCAGAGAAGTGCTCCTTGCCACTGCAGAATCTGCTGTAGCAAAATTTGGAAGATCAGCAAAGGCAGAGACTGTGACCAGGAGGGAACCCATCTCTGTGACAGGACATAGAGACAAAAAGATGTTTTAAGGGAAGACAGCCTTTCTTAAGCTGCTCAATGAAAATCCTACTGTAGAGTAGTCAAGATAGCACAGGAAAGTTAGCATAAGGCTTCTAATCCCAGCATGAAGCAAATCCCATATCCTCTAGTACAGGGACAATTTTTAACTGGGTGCTTCTGTGTTCTCCCTCACAAAGATGTTTGCTCACCAGACTGGACACTTGGCTCCTGGTATGAATCAGTCATGACAGGTTTGACCTGACTATCCGGGGGAATATTCATCTTGTTAGGTCAAGAGGGTGGTTTTTGTTTGTAGGATGACTATGTAGGATAATTTGTACAAGTCTTATGAGGAGTAGCTAAGGGAGCTGGAGGTGTTCAGCTTGGAGAAGGCTCAGGGGAGACCTTGTTGTACTTTATAGCTACCCTAAAGGAGGTTGTAGCAAGGTGGGTATCGGGCTCTTTTCCCAAACACCAAGTGATAAGATGAGGGGAAATGGCTTCAGGTTGTGCCAGGGGATGTTTAGTTTGGATTTTAGGAGAAATTTTCATTACTGAAGGTGCTGTGCAGCATTGGAGTAGGCTGCCCAGGGCAGTGGTTGAGTCACCATCCCTGGAGGTCTTCAAGAAACGTGTAGAGGTAGAGCTCACTAGTGTGGTTTAGTGGTGGGCATTAGTACTAGGTTAAAGGTTGGACTAGATGATCTTAGAGGTCTTTTCCACCTTTAATGGTTCTGTGGTGTTTTTCCTCTGAGTCTTGATAACGTTAGCTAAGTGGAGTAAAATCTTTGAAGATGAGGAAAGGGAAGAACAGAGGTTAGCATTTTCCAGTTCTGGTCTTCATTTAAAAGGCCTGGGGATGTTAACGTATCCAAACAGGGCACATGCTGAGGGGATCCAGCTGAGGAGTTGTCTTGTAGCCCTGGCAGCCCAAGCAGCAGGGCTTCAGGTTGGTTATTGTCAAGGTGGTGGGTAACTGAAATATACGGACTCAAAGGCTGGGCAGCAATCTGCCAGCCACCTCTTTTAAGAGCACTACTAGCTTCCTCTTGGAGATTATTACAGAATTGGCCTGGTTTTCCCCCAAATTGCTTTCAATAAGCTTTAGCAGGCACTTGTGAGCTTCCTAGGACGCTGCTCTGAGGACTGTCAAACGTGCTAGAGCACTTGTGTGGTCAGTGAGGAGTTTACCTGAGGCCTAGTCTTGCTTCCTCTTCCAATTGCTGGGATTCGAGCTTGACTCAAATACCAGCAGCTTTAACTTGTCAAAACTACTCCTGTCCTAGCTTTAGTGACCTTTGTGCCTTGCTGTGGAGGAGTATAGGAAACTTACTGTACATTCAGTGCAAAACATCCCTTTGTTACACAATGTTTTCCCAATCTGTCCACCCACGTAAGGTGAACAATGCAACGGCTTTTTCTGCCATAGTTACAAACCTACAGTTACGTGCTCAAGCAGATGATTATGAGTATGTCTTGTTCTTTTTTTTTTTTCTTTTAAGAATGTATAAATTAAGGAGGATTTGGTTTTCATCTCTATGGGGTCAGACTACTCAGCAAAAAAGGTGAGTGGCTGAAATACAATTCAGGTGTTTGGTGCAGAAAGAGAGATGTAAGACCCCTGCTAGGGTCTGAGGGACTTGGTAAAAAAAAGAAACAGAGTGCCAAAAAAAACCCCACAAGACTGTAGTGAGGTATCTGCCTTTGTTACCCTGGGACAGTGCTAAGTCTACACAAAGCTGGTTAGTACTCAGCTTTTATATATCTGTAGTAATTATCTGGTCAGATTTAAGTATATCTTAATTTTACATTGTGTGTGTAAATGGATAGTATTGTACTTGTTCCTTGCCACATCAATCTGATCGTGTGTGGGCTTGGGAAGTCAGCTCATCTCTGAATCTCACTCTCAGAGATCAGGTGCATCCTCTGTGTTTTGAGTATGTAAACCTCTCAGTCTTGTCAAACAAAGTTATTTTCTTGCATCTGTGGTATTGTCTGTGACCATGGTTTGGTTTTGAGTAGCTTTGACATTGTTAGAAATGGTCTGTAGCTCTGCCTCGGAGGGTGCTGGTGCGGTGACACTGCCTGTGGCTACAACAAAAAAAAACACGGTTCCTTGCAGTTTTGTGCTGCGTATTGTCAAGTTGCTAACTGTTACTCACAGAACATAAAAGCATTTAACCCTCCTTTCAAGGAGGGTGGTATTCTTTTGTGTGACCTGGGCACAGAGAAACGGTGCTCACAGATGATTTGGTAGGAAAATGGGTGGAGGTGCATACTAGCTTAATATTTTTTCACTTTTCTATTAAAAACCTTGTCTTGCATTTCAGTGTACAATATATTAAACACCAAATATTTTGGAGCTGCAGTTCTAGAAACTCTGGTGCATAATTTTATTCTGCCAGTCAGTCTGGAAATGACAGTTTCTTTACCTCTGAACACAGTTCGCCGATGCCCCAAATGTTTAGTCTTCTCATCAGTTACCTCCTTCCTGTTTTCCAGCAGCCTGTGCTGGCAGGGAACCAGCTCTCTCGGGAGATGTCATAAACTTCAGCACCTCTTGGAAACTGGGCCGTGGGGAGTAGCGCTCTGCCCTCTTTGCCTACAAGGCTGCAAAGTTCAAAACCATGGTTTCTCTGCATCCTCAGAGCATGATGGATCAGGAAGCTGGGAATAACTGCAAGCCTAGGATGTCAGTAACCCCCTAGGAAATCGATAATTTATGTAACTTGGCTGTATTTCTCTTCGCTGCCTGGCATGTATGTTTGCTTTAAGATGTCTCATAAGCTCTGGGGTACTTCCAAGAACATGTGTTTCAGGGAGGAAGGCGATGAAACTCCTGCGTGTTTCTTAGTGTTTCAAATACAAGTGTATACCTTTGAGAATCTAGGCTGATGCTGTTGAGAAGGTGGTGTATGTGGTTATAATACCTGTTCTTAACAAAATGTCAAAAAATCCTTAAGAGGATCTTTTATAACCTTTTGGGAAGCTTCAATGTATCCACCATGTGCCACCCACCTTTGAACACTAGCAAGGAGTAAATCTGTCTGCCCTGGCTTTGCTGTGTCCTTTGAAATCTGCCCGGCCTTAATTGGGCTGAAAAATCCTCTCCATTGTTTAGTTCATGTGCCTCAGAAAGTGTCGGACAGTGTGCCAAAGTAATACCCAAACAGTAACACTAGCCTGGGGCTGGGCCACACAGCAGCATGCAAACATCACTGAAGGTTAAAAGCAAGCAGCCTGCTTGGGAAGCGTGAGCTGGCAGGAGAGCTGGACCAGGCTGCCTGCTCCCCAGCCCTGTGCTGAGCCCTCACAGCACATCTGTGCTCTGTACTGCTCCTCTGCCCGTCTGCCCGCACCCTCCAGCTGCAGAGCAGAGCCAGGGTAAGCCTGTTCTTCTGTCACAGGGGAGGTGTAAACTACTTGTGATGTTCTCAGGTGCTGTGGTATCAACCTAAGGGAGAAGAGGGAGGAAAAGGAGGCAACTAATTCTGCAAGCTCTTCTTTTAAGAGGAGGACAAGTCAGGAATCAGCTGCTGGAATCAGCTAAAGCTCTGGTTTAGGGGCCTCGTGCAGCACGTTGTTCCCAGTGTGACTCTCTGTGGTGCCCAAAGGGCTGCGTCTGCTGCAGAAAAGCCCTGTTAGCCACGTCTCCGTATCTCTTCCCCTGACTAACAAAGGCCTTAAAAGCAGCATTGGGGCCAGCCTGCTTGTGCTCCTCCGGAAACGGGAAGCTTGTGTGCAAGTGTGGGAAAATTCCTGCTGGAGCAAGGCGGCGTGTGGGAGGCTGGGCCGGCTGCTGAGCGGTTCCAGATGCCTCCTGTGGCCTAAAGGTGCCTAGGGAAGCTGTCCCTGGCTTGTGGTAACAGGAGGGTTTCCCAAAGCTCGCTGCCATTGCCTGGGGAGGTGCTTGTTAAATGGCTGAGGGTATTTCTGGTGCTCAGATGGGTCCCTGCCATTTAGCAGGGAACATCTCTGTCTTGCAGAAGCAGCAGGGCGGTTCTGCGTGCCAAAATGTGTAATGAGGCTGCGGCTGCAGCTGATCTGAAGTGTTGGACAGGCTGTAAGTTTTAGCCTCATAAGGTAAAGTGTTAAAACCTGGGTTACAAAATTGGAAATGATTGCAGAAAGAAAAAAAACGCAGAAGAGGCAACAGTTAACACTCGTGAGGGACAGGACAGTGGCTTCTCTGAACCTTATTTAAGGATAAATCTCCTCAAGAACAAAGTCTTATTGAAAGGCTACTGCTTAGACCCCTGTTAACCTTTTCTCTCAAGAAGTAAATTGAATTGCAGTTACAAAGCTGGCAGAACTCATGCCAGAGGCTTATTGGCTTCACTCAGCCCTTCATCCTGGGGTTTGCTGGCATTTACAAGGCGCTACCAATGATGCATTCACACATGTGATTAGGTTCAAGGGTCACTCGCACTGCGACAGGGTAGCAAATTTTTCCATAGTGAGCAAGTCTCAAGTTTTCTTACTCTTCTTAGGTCCTGCACCAAATCCAGTTAACTGAAGTTTGCCCAGTTGGGTTTCTCACCTGCAGGCAGAGCCTGCGAGTGTGTGCTCCAGGGATTAAGGCACGCCTGGATAAACCATGCTGTGGTAGAACAGGGAGGGTGGGTTGCTTGGTTTTCCATGCCCCAAAATATCTCTGGAGGGATCTTTGATGTATTTTCTTCTGTGAAGCTTGAGATCCGGATTTAAAGGGGAAAAAAACTGGAATTCTCACTCCTTCAATTAGGTAAATACATAGCATGGGAGCGTATTGGGGCGGTCCTGCAGAGTCACCAGGAGCTGCCAGAGGAGATGAAATCCTAAGCAATGCAAATATCCTGTTTTCAGTGCAGTTTCCTCATTTGTGGTTTGTTGTTTTTATTTGAATGGCAACTGAAAATTCTGTGAGAAATTTTCTCACACTTACTGTGTCAGTACCCATCAGGGGAGATGCAAGAAGAAATGTAAAATGCTTTCAGTACTTCAGTCTTCCTGTAGGTAAGCAGAGGGTTATTTTAGAAATATCTTTGTTAGTTTTTTTTTTTTTTTTTTTTTTTTTTTTTTTTTTTTTAATATGCTAGAATATGTGGTCCTACTGCAGCAAAGCTCTGTTCTCATAGCGTCATGGTATATTTTTATGAAACAGCTAAAATCTTGTGAGTTTCCAGGGTACATTTTGGGGCAGTTCTGTATCTTGACATTGTATCCATAGCACAATGGAGTGCTTGCATCCTGCATTCATTTCAGTAGGAGGAGGTCTCGCCCTTTTTTGTCAGACTTGGAAGGCTAATTGGGAAGCCTGGCTGTTGGCTTCTCCCCCCAGTCACTAGTGAAGCAGCTGTGGGAAAAAGATAGCATCAAGGATTTTGTGGGCCTCTCGTTCAGAATCCCAGTTGTAACAAACTTATACATCACTGTACAAAAATATCACCAGTTTGATGCCTGCCAGCTAGACTGCACAACCAGGATAACAAACAGTACTTAGCAATCACAAAAGACATGTTGGAGGTGAAACCGAGCAGTGTTCTGTGTTGCTGTGTAACAAACCTTAGTTTTGGTAGTTTCTTCTCAATATAGCGAACCTTCATAGGTGGAAGTTTGCCTGTGTGCCACATCTGTTGTGTAGCAGATGTCTTCCTCTGAGATAACCTCTGTGATGCTTTCTCGTTCCAGATTGTCCCCAGCCACCACAGCCTGAGAATGGAGGCTACAAATGCCACCCTAGTCCCTGCAACGACCCCCTGACTTCGGGCAGCGTCATAGAGTACCTGTGTGTTGAAGGCTACATGCTGAAAGGAGACTACAAATACCTGACCTGTAAGAATGGAGAGTGGAACCCCGCCATGGAAGTCAGCTGCAGGCTCAGCCCGGGTGAGTACTCACTCAGTCCAGTGGGACAGTCAGAGTTGCTCTTATACTGGCTCTTCAGATTCTCCCTAGATAGTTGGTGTTGTGCTGGGGCAGTCCATACAGCTGCACTCATTGCTCCAGCAATTCCACGAATGTAACTCACAATTACAGCCCTTTGTTAAAAATGCCCCTTCTGTAACAGCCCATCAGATGCAGGCTCAGAGTCAGTCGTGCAAGGAGACATCCCACGGGAAGGAGTGAAAAGGAGACAACGAGTTACAGAGGTGGAGTCTCTTTGGCAGCTCTCATCCCAGAAGCGGGGCAGGCCCTAAAATCGAAGCATTTTCCATGCTGTCCCTCTTTGCCCTTGATAGATTTGACAGTACCCTCCTGTCCACATACATGAGAGTGTGTAGAGCTGATATCCTTTGCAAACAGGGTAACTAGCTGTTGGCCTCCTGTGGCAGAGCTTCGTGGTGCTGCTTTGCACTGCACTGGCAGGAAAGGACATTGCTGACAAATGATTTCTGCTTCTCTCCATATGGAAGTGCACAGCTTTTGTTTTGTGGGTCTCTCCCAGCTGAACAGGAATTCCTCCATCAAAGCAGGAAAGTGAAAAGATTTGCAGGAAAATGTTCATCATACAGCTCTTAGTTGCCAGCTGTTCTTCTGCTTTTAAAAGCATGTGTACTGGATAAAAGGAGAAGGCCCTCCCCTCTTCAGTTTTGGCCTGCTGGTAGAGTTCTAAAGCTCAGTCATCCTGAGACAGCAAGATGTGTGCTCTGGGATTTTGTCTTGTAATCCCCAAAGCAAAATTTGTTAGCCTAATCAGAAGGAAACAGAATATCATCTTCAAGCCCCTTGTGGAGCTCACTGCATATCTGTGAACTCAGGAACACTGCGTCCTGTCCCAGACGCTGTCGTCTTGGTGTCTCTGTCACAGCCACTCCAACAGCCCCTTCCTGTGACGAACAAGGAAGGGGAACTGGGAGTTCACCTGGCAGCAACTAGATCCCAAAGAGGCTTTTCGAATGCAGCATAGGCTTCCTTTCTGTAGTGGTCCCCCTTCCCCTTGCTGCACCCAGGCGGCAGAAGAAAGCTTTGCAGGTCGAGCTCCCTGGATGGCAATCCTGCATAGCAGCACTTGGTCTACATCAGGGCTAAAGGAGTTGTGTTGTGATGAGCCGCAGTCCCTCAGATTTCTTTAGCATCCTGTAGGGTTGGTGGCCTTATAAAAATATGGGGCTTCAAAAGCCTGGCCAAGTGAAAAAGCTGTTGTTTTGGCAGCACTGTCTTTGCAACAACTGTGTGGGGTCAGAGTCAGCTGAGGTTTAACTAGCAGGTCTCTTTCACGGAGCAAAAAGGAGGAGGAGGGCAACTGTAGAGGGAAGAGTGATAGGTCTTTAAATGAGTGGTAATGGGTAACATCCCACTTGTTCTGTAAGGAGTAAATGAAATCCCGAGCAGTTATCAAATGTTTTGTGTAGCTCTGAGCACATCAGTCCCATAGCCTTTCAGCAGTTTCTTTTATGAGTTAGTGAGCATCTTGCTGGAAACTGAGATGGTGGATGTGCTGAACTGTACCCTGCATGGTGAGCAGTTTTACAGGATTGTGTACTGATACTGAAAATAGAGCACCCCTATCTGCTTACCCTCTTCCCTGTCAGTGTACTCAAAGTGCCCTGAGTAATCATGAAAATGGAAATCCTTACTCGGCCCTACTTACCAGAGGGAAAAATGTACATGAGACATTTTTTCCTGGGGATGGTTCAAGCTAGTTTTGAACCTGTTTTCCAGAAATTTTTCAAAACTAAAACAATAAGTTTAACCCCCAAAAGAAGATGAAGAAAATGCAGACTTTCTTCAGTTTACATGCCTATTTGGGGTACAGATTTCAGGCTGCAGGCTTAAAAACATTGATCCTGTAGCTTTTTTTTTCTTTTGTTTCTGTGCTCTTTCTCACCCTTATCTTTACTTGCAGGTTTGTCCTGCATCCCACTGCAGTTTAAGAACAGTACTCCTGGAGAATGTGAGGAATGTAGCAAAAAGGAATTGAGGAATTGCATAAATGGGAATGTCCTGAATGCGAAATGGACAGTAGTATATGCTGATGGGGAGGTGAAGTGTGTAGAGAGCTCTACCAAAGACAAAAGTTAGGAGAGAGACGACACATCCACAGGCAATTGTGTGCTCCAGAGAGGTGAAAGGGCCAGTGTAATGTTCTAGGCATGATGTGAACACTCAGCAACACGAGCTCCTGGCCCTTCTCTGTCTGTTCCCAACTTATTCATGTCTTGCAATGGACCTCTAAAAGACAAAATGTGGTTCTAGTACAGTCATACGGCACAGCTGAAAGGGGGTAGGAAGAGGTGATGTGGACAGGGGATGTGTATCTTACACTGAAAACTCAGCATCCTGAAGCAACACGTCCCTTCCCTCTGTTCCCTGGGATACGTGTTTATGTGAGAAAGAAACTGTGTCTTAATGCCAGGCCAGGTGACTTCCACCCCATTCTTTCAGGGGACTGTTCCATTAGCCAAGAAAACCCATTTTCTGGAACTTTTCCTATTGTTTGGCCTAGTGGAATAGCCTGCTTATTGTGCTAGGCAATTACTTGCATCACTGGTAACATAAGGACATTTTTTAGCTATTGCTCAGCCAGATGTAAATATGACATGACCCTTAACGTCCCCTCTCTGTCCCCATGGCCTCCCTGCATTGCTTTTCTCTGTGTTTGCCCTACGTTTTTGCAGAAGACCCTTATGCTGTGCATGTTTTATGTTCCCTTTACAGCTGATGGAGAGGGGACCTGCTTAAGCTCTGAATTGTCCTCTGTAGGAGAGAACTGTTCTGCCTTGACTGTAGAGGAAACTTGGGCTACTTACATGTGTAACTCTTGAGAGAAGGCAACACAAATGTTACTACTTCCCTATGGCGATGATTTAAGGGAGTGGGTCACTTTACCTTGTATTCCTCTTGCTTTTGTAGAAAAGGACTCTCCGCCGACAATCGGAGTACCCACGCTATCCATAGTAGCCTCCACAGCAAGCTCTGTCGCCCTGATTCTTCTCTTAGTTGTGCTGTTTGTTTTGCTGCAGCCGAAGCTGAAGTCGTTCCATCACAGCAGGTAAGTGTAGCTGGGCTCAGAGACATCCTGTTTCTTTGCAGCAGAAACCCTTGGTTTCCTTGCTCTTTTTCCTTGGCCTTGAATGTTAAAAGTTATGAATCCCTCTGGTCTGGCTATAGGTCAGTCTCCTGCTTCCTCTGGCCTTGGATAGCTGCCAAAGTGTCCAGGTATATGTGCTTCTCCCCCAGTCTCTCTGAGATTGTCTGGTCCTGAATTCTGTCAGTATTGATGATTAGATACACACACAAATCCTGTATGGCTCCCTGCTGGGGGAGGAGAATTCTCCTGGCCTAGGTTTGTGGATGAGAGAAGGGACCCCGCTGTAACATCGCTGTCAGCTGAGGTCAAAAAAAGTCACTGTTGGACTCCTCCTGAATGAACCGCTAATGCTCTTATATAAGAGATGTGGCTGTCCAGCAGCAGGAAGGTTCAAATTCAGTCTCAGGACTCTGACCCATCAGCCAAGGTTGATTCACACGGTGACAATTTAAGAGCTGTCAGCTCTTAAAGCCTTGCCAGCAGTTATCTCACCAGCAGCATAGGTGGTAGAACAGACAGTGCTCGGTGGCTCAGAATAGAGCAGTGTAACAAACTGAAATCAACCGCGGTCAGAGTTCTCTACCTACAAGCAGAGGCTCTGAGTCAGATCTTTGTCAGATTTAGCTGTTGAGGCAGGAGGCATTGTAACCTCTTCAGCTCTTGCCATTAAATCCATCAGGCACTGTGAATTACAGTCCCTGATCGTCTTCATGGCAATTGACGGTAGAACTTGCTTCACCTCAGTAAAACACCATTCACGTTTGTCCAATCTCCCCTAAAAAAGTCAGTGGTGAGCATTGGAGTTCTGCTGTGGCAGAGGTGGGAGGCTGTTCTTGGTAACATACGTATAAAATATAAATGCTCAACTTGTTTTTTTTTCCCCTTTTGCCCCTTTTTTTTTTTTTTTTATTTTTTGAGGCGAGACCAAGGAGTGTCTGGGGACCAGGTCTCTATCATGGTGGATGGTGTCCAAGTGGCCTTGCCATCCTACGAAGAAGCAGTGTATGGCAGCACAGGGAACTGCATTCCACCCTCGGACTCCCGGGTGCAGATTGTGCTGTCTGAAGGAGCTGGGCAGAATGGAGCCAGAGAGATGCAGCAGCAGGACCAAGGGGCTCGCAACGGCCTTGACAGAGAAGATGAGGCCCCCGGACAGTCTGGACTGTGTGAAGCCAGTGGCTCTCAGCGCTCTGAAACTGTTCTTGTGCATCAGGCTGCTACCTCTTCCTGGGTAGCTGGCATGGCTAGCAGTAGACCTGTACAGAAAGAACTCCAGGATTCAGAAAGCAGCGACATACAGAGCCTTCTATCCCTCACTTCCTCTGAGGAATACACAGATGGTATGTGGCTCGGGCAAGGAGCACTGTATGAGACCTTTTTAAGAGTAGGTTCTGCAGTGTGACCACATAGCATGAAAAGAGCGAGAAATACCCATATGTACATGTCTGGCACCAGAGGAGATTTGGAAACAGTCTCTGTGGCATGTTTCACAACATAACTACAAGCAGTAGTTAATACCTTCTTCTGAAGTATGTGGCTTTAGGGGGAGCCTAGGGCAGTCTGAAAAGACTGTTGGTGTTCTGCTGCTCAGTCTTGTCTCAGCAAAGGCTTTGCAGAGAAATGCCAGCCTCCAGCATTGTGGAGGCCTCTGCATACTGTGCAAAGTCAGTAAAAGAGCTGCACTTGTGGAAAAACAAGCTGGTGAAAGTGGGAGGATATGCCTGAAATACAAACCCCTTGTGATGTTTAGGCTTCTTCATTTTTAGATCACCTTAGTAAACAGCTTACTGCCACAGTGCGTGTGGTGCTGCAGCCCTGGCTTGTGAGAAAACGCAAAAGGGGGGTGCTTGGTACAGGGCAGAGGTGCTGCTCTGTTCAATGGCCCGTGTATCTTGCATTCTTGACTTCTGTTCTGCCCCAAAGGAGTGGCTTTACAATGTGAAGATGCAGTTTAAGATTGCTTCTGCAGAGACTGCTGTGTCTTCAGGCAAAAATAATGTAACTGGCTTGTAGGTAGCTCAGGGCAGCACTTTTTTCTGTGCTGTCACACCCTCTGGCCTTACTAGTGCCACCCAGAAGCCTTGCAGTAAAAATAGTTCAAGGGGATTTCCACTGAAGGGCAGAAGTGGCAACGTGTCCTGAGATAGGCATTAAACCTCTGGTAAGCAAACAGTGGAAACCCCAAAGTGGCACTTACCATAAAAAAAAAAATCCACAGTGTAGAAATTAGAGGGTGTTGCCTCTGCACTGTGTCATTTTTATCACTGCCTGGAAATAAACATTGCCTCTGATGCAAGTTGTATGGGTAGTCCCAAATAGCAGGGGACCGTAAGACTTGTGCTTACGGCTCAAAGATGAGGAAGCTGCAGCTACTGGAGTTTGCATTTCTTCAGGTCAGGTAAGGCCAGGTGTGATCCATGTATCCCCAGCCATCCCTGACACAGCAAGAAAATTCTCATCTCAGGCGTTTTGAGAAGCTAAGAGGTTGGGGAGGTTACGGGAAAGAAGAAAGGGAAGTTATTACCCTCTCCTACGCAATATCGGGGCTTTATGGGAATACTTTTTCTTCTTGTGGGACTCCCAGTTGAAGAGGAATGTGGAGAAACTGAACAGGCTCTGTTGGAGGCCTGCCAAGGTAGTCAGGGGCCTGAGAGGGAGCTGGGCGTAATCTGCTGAAACACAAAGAGTAACTTGACAGATTCAGATTGGGCATTAGGAAAATATTTCCTGCTAGGAGGGTAATGCAGGGCTAGGCAGCCAGGCAGAGAGGTGATGGAGAGTCCCTTCTTGGAGACTTTCAAAGCTGGGGGTGGTGCCCTCTGCTGTGCTACGATGGCAGGAAGAACACTGCTTTATCACATAATGGAAATGGGGGCCTGTCTTGCTATCAGCAGTAGATTTTGGTGTGTGTTGAATGACAAAAGTTTGACATTTTCTTTTTTTTTTCTCTCCCTGCCATTCAGATATTCCCTTGTTGAAGGAAGCATGAGGCCTGCTGTATTTGCCTAGCCTTCTCCCTCTTGGATTTCTTCCTCCTCCCTTCCCCTGCCTTCGGGACAGAAGCACTCTGTGCAGCCTTCCCCATCCTCGCGAGCTGTGCCCTGGATACCTCCAAGCAGAGACGCCCTCAGCTGAAGATCCAAAGGATGTCACCAGGTTGCCTCCTGGATGCACCAGTGGGGCTGGTGCAGCGCTGGCTTCCCCCTTCCATCTGCATCAGGGGCTCAAGGAACGTAGCGGATTTGAGCTCTCCTCTCCTTTTTCCCAGCCAGATGTTTGACGGCAGTCTCTGAGAAGAGCTGCTCTTTTCTTGTGCCTTTCTCCTCCTCACACCGGCTTGTTGCAGCTTATCAGCCTCTCTAGCCCTCCTGCTGCCCAGAGAGGGGCTAAAACCGCTTGCTCACTGGGTGCAGACAGTTTATATATAGGTATATATGTTATATGCTCTTCTTCCAGCATCCTCTCTGTAATAGGGCAGGACAACATGCCTCACTGGGACTGACGCTGGGCTTGGGAGGGATTCCAGTTAAGGGGCAGCCTGTAATACCTAGAAGTGTCTCGGATGAGATGGGCCATGAGGCAGCGTAGCTGTGCAATAACAGTTGGGAATTGCTAGAGCACCGAAAGCTGTGAAGTCCAGCGTGTAGGAATGCCCTCTGCCCTCTTCCCAACAAACAGCTCTGCAAGAGTCTGCTTCTGAAAATCACTTCTGCCTCTTCTACCTGTGTAGCCCAGCTGGTTATGCTGTGTTTCTGGAAGCTGTGACTGGGACTGTACTGTCAATGAAACAGCCCTTTTGGCTTTGGTCCTGTGCCAGAGTAGCTCCTGATGTTAAGATTGTTGGGAGAGCCTTGGAGAAAGGACAGTGGTTCGCAGGGTCCAGAAAGGACTTTCCGTAAGTTGGTTGCATTCACTTAGGCATCAGGGCTGGAACCAAATCTGTGGCCCCGCTCTTCTGAACAAACCCATTTCCAATTGGCTTTCCCCATTAAGGTTGTTCTGCACTAATGCTTAGGTTCCTCTGGTCATTCCTGCAGGCAGAGGTGATGCTTTCAGATGTGGGCTGGAGGCAGTTCACGTGTTTGCAGCTGTCAAGAGAACAATGCCCATAGGTGGTGAACGCTTTGTGCCGCTGGTGCAATCCCAAATTACCTCCCCAGTCACCCCAGGTACTTCGTTACTCACATCCTGGGTAACTGCCACCTACGAGGCTAATGTGTCTTCCTAGCTCCATATAGCAAGTCTGCTGTTTTGTCCTAATGGGCTTCAGCGGGCCTGCACAGGAGGGCTTCTTTGTCGTGTGGTCGGGGCACGGCCACATCCACAAAGTCTCTCCTGAACACAACGCAGCCGCCCGTTGCTGCCAGTAGTGCCCAGGGACACCACAGCTGAATCCTGATCGTAAATTTTAAAGACTGCTTTAGTTCTTGCAGCAGGGGAAACAAAATACAAAAATACGTATACCTCTGCCCCCCCCCCCCAGTTCTCTGTCAGAATATCCTGGTGGCTGCTACCAGGACTTCATGTCTGCAGGACACCAAGTTCATCTGGGGTGGGCGATCTGGTCACAAAAGCATGGAAGCTGTAGGGTTCTTCAGAGAGGTTGTCTGGAAACTAGGTTGCATGGAATTGGTTTCAGCAAGAAGAGCTGGCTTCTTAAAGGCAGGTGCTTTGTCATGGCTGTCTCAAAGCAACCAGGAGAGTGCCCTGTGAGAAGCTGCTACATTTTTCATTTGAGTTGAAGCAGCAAAATGTCATGGCCTTACACATCGTGTGGTAATTTACAGGTAAACAGGGATACTCCCTTTGCTGCTTTGCTTTTGTTTTCTGACCCTTCCTATCCTCATCCTTGTTGCTCCACAAATATGTTGCCAGAGCACTGGTAGCAGTGACACAACACCTTTAAAAGAAATAAATAATCACTGCGGCTCAGCTCCAGTTCCAGGAAATGGGGATTGGCCGTGGTGTCCAGCCATGCACCTGCTGCTCCTGTTCCTGAGGAGCTGTTTAATCCCAGGACAGCTGGGATGGCACATGCATGTGGATGGAAGACTCCTATTTTCCCCATCCCTGTTTAGAGGGATGTTAATAATTTAAAAATGCAGCATTTTAAACTCCCTTCCCTGTTGCTCACATTATCTTGCATTAACAAGAATTTGGCAAATCCAGTTTGGGTATTTTTTTGTTCAGTTGGGGTGATGAAAATCCCGTGTTGTTCTACAATGGGCTGTCGTGTTTCGAGTTCAAGCACTGTAGAGGGCAAATGTTTACAGGTCTGTTATTGGAATTTTAGAAAACAAGCATGGGAATGTTCCCATTTAGTTTTTAACTCCTACCTTAAAAATATTCTGAGCTTGAGCAAATTGTCTTATTCACTGGTTTTATCAGGGCATATGGAGAGACTGAGCGAGTGTGCAAAGCTGAGGGAAAGAGTATGGGAATTTTTTCCTGCTTCCTAACCAGCTCCAAGTAGGATGTGCTTGGTGTGTATTTAAGGTCCTGCCTCCTGAAACTGACCCTGAGCAATCAGGGTGTAAAAGTCAGGTGCATGCTGTCTGCCTGCAGGGAGCCGTCCTTTACCCCAGTACCAACTTGGTGAAAGAATCCCGTAATGAAGCTGGAAGCTGATCCCAAGCCCGACCTTGCCCTGGACGAGTGCCTGTTCAGCTAGCAGAAGGTGTGCACTGTGTGGTCCTGCCTCCGCTCCCTGCTGTAGGAAAGTAAGCAGCTGCCAGGTGGGGAGAAAAAAATCAGTTTGGGTGGGGAAGGGAAGGCAGCTGCACAGAAGAGGGAGCGCTTTAATTTTCTTTCACTTCAAGAAATTCTGGGAAGAGGACTCACTAAGAGGAAAAAAACAAATGTGGAGGTGGAGGGAAGCACGCAAGCATCGGTCTTGTGATCAGGCATAAATAGTCAGCTTCTGCTGGCTTGTAAGAGGGTGAAAGAGCAGCTCCCAGGCCGGGATGCCTGCCGTGCTGGGAGCCCCAGCTGCCTGCCAGCATAAGACAGAGCATGGAAAGGGCTTTGGGGTTACTGCATCCAGCTTGCGAGTTTGCTTCCTTATCAGATAAGGTAGCGTGGCTGGGGGAGGAAGCTAGGGCTTTGTTGTCTGCTTGATACCTTTTCTCAAAGAGGAGTGAGGACTCACTTTATTTACTGATTAGCAAGTGATTGCTGCTTAGGTTTGCTTTTTTTCTGTGGAGGCTGGAGGACTGGGGAGTCCTCAGGGCAGAGACTTAGGCAGATGAACCAAATTGCACAGCCCTGCCTTTACTTATTTATGGTGGGAGCAGGGACCTAGACTCAGAGATCCCTCATCCTGAGCTCTGCCCCCCCAGGAAGGTTCCTTGCCTCTGAGCAGGGTGAGCCCTGTGGGCAGGGGTCGCAGGTGAGTGCAGCCTGGATCTCCTCGAGGTGGATGGGGAGCGCAGGGGCTTAGCCTTGCAAGGTGTAAGGTGCTGGGTGATTGGCTTTTTGTTGTTCTTTTGTTTGTTTTCTGCTGGGGCCACAGCCCCCTTACCTGTTTTCCCACCTAAGCCCGACAAAAAGAATTCAAAGGGAGGCATTTTGCTTATTTAGCACTCCCACCATGATCATTTCATCTTCTGTCACTCGTGCAGGGCCTTGTGAAGCTCAAGAACATTAAAATGATCTGATTACATCGGAAGAATAAAAATAGCACTTATTTGTAAAGTTTTTTTTTTCATTTTTGGAGTCCAATATTAAAAATAAATTAAAAGGGCATTTCAGAAATTCAAAGTACAATGTGCAATAGAAAAACCTCCTTACTCTTTTGGTTTAATTTTTTGGATTAAAAAAAAATAAATTCAGCCAACTGCAGTGTTTTCAGCCCAAGTACTGGGCTGGTCTGAGAGAACCAGCAAGTGAAGCTGACAGTAGCCCATGGGGAAGTGCATGATGAAGCTCAGGTCAGATGATGGGCTGGCTCGGGTTGTGCCAGAGCCTCCTGCTACCTCGAACTGGCTCAGCAGCACTGGTGAGAGATGTTTTTGTGTGCTCTGGTTTTAATTAGTTTGCAAAGTTTAAGGAAAAAAAAAAAAAGACGCTAGGAGGAGAGACATTCTGCAGCATGCAAGCCTGTGGAGTTGTTGCTGAGTCAAAACTTGGTGAATTTGGGAGGGAGAGGGGCTTAGTGCATTCCTGTCCTTTTGTAACCATCAGGGAGCTGGCTGTGCAGAACGCTTCCTCTGCACGTATGCTGCTTGTTCACACCTAGCACATCTCTCCTGAGGCTTCCCATTTGCCTTTCAGCACCAGCACAGTGACTTTTTTAATGCTTCTGGAGCCTTTATTTGGCCTTTCAGCACGCAGAAGTCAGCTGTGGTAGGAATAAGCTCTCATGGGAGGGAAACATTGTAAGCTGCTCCCAGAGGTGGGTGCCATGGGGCAGTACTGAGGGCTGGAGCTGTGAGGGGGGAGAGGCTCAGCCACTGGAAATAATCTGGGCTGGTCAGGCAATTCGCAGTACAGAAAAGGGAACAGAAGAAGGGGTGAGGGGTGAGGAGGAGCTGTGACTACAAGGAGGGATGCTGCAGCATAACGAGAGCCAATGCCTTCATGACCAGGTTTTAAGGGAGCTTGTGCTTTTTCTAGATGTAGGAGGTACCAGCAGGCTTGCTGTGTAAAAACATTATTGTACAACTAGACTCACACTGAAATCTCCTTGCTGACCTTCTTAGAGCATCCTTGCAAAACCTGGTTTTACTGTTTTGGTAGCAGTTGTTATACAAAATCTGCCTTTTTACTCTCTCCAGATTGTCTAGTTAAATCAATTTCACTCTCTGGTTTCTGTATATAAATGCAATAAATCCCATCCATTTTCCACATCTGCCTCACCCCGGCCTCAGCCTTTCAGCCCTTCCCAGGGAACCACGTATTGAACTTGTTCTTTGTGAAAACCTTTGCTTGCAGAAAACGTTTATTCTCTATGAAATGCTTTGAAAGTGCAGAGAGGTTTCCTAGAGCTGGCTTCATTTTAATGCGTATTTTTATACAGGAAATAAGCCCTCTTCCAGTCCTTCATCCCCTCCTACACCAGGACAGAGCACGACATTTCCCACACTTCAGGGCCCTGTGTTCAGCACTGCTTCCAAACTCGACCCGCTGCAGGTTATGTACGGATCTACACGCCCGCCAGAGTGGGCTCTCCTGATGCTTTTGCATTTGCTTTCCATAGGCTGTGCTTTTGCTTCTGTCCTGGGGTAAGCAAGGACAGAGGCAACTGAGCTGTGCTGGAAGATGTTTTAATTCTGGTTCTCAACTTTGCTTCATTCAGACAGAAAACAAAGCCAAGTTGTCTGTGAGGCAGACGTCCTATGATGCAGTGGGTAGACTGCTGGTAGTTGCTGATGCAAATGCAAGGGGAGCTTGATTGCCTTTGGTGCATTAATCTTTTCTTCTTTCCTGTATGTGTTTTTTTTTTTTTTTTTTTAAATCTGAATTGCACCACTATGGAATTATTTGCGGAATGGTACTCCATATGTATGTGGGATTTGAAATCAGAACCATAATTGATGGTGTGCAGGATGTCACTCGATCAGTTTTATTTTGCTTTATTTTATATATATTTTCTGGTATCCTGTACATTGCAGTGGGTGTGAAGATAGTATTTTAATATTTGTACAAAGTTTAATTTAATTGTTCTATGTATATAACTGCATTTCTAAATTAAAAAAAAAAAAAAGTTCTTTTGAAGTGAAGCTGTAATCTGTGTGTGTTTTTTGAACTGCTTGGGCCTCACGGACTGGAGGTGTAGCAGCACTCGGTCAGCAATGGAAGAGGACACAGCACCATGGCTTGGCTCTGCCCTGGCAGAAACGCCCACACCATAGGTCCCTGGGCAGGGGGGAAAGGCAAGAGCACAGAAATGTGAGGGCTGAACACTGTGAGACGAGGGCTGGATGAAAGTTACGGGGAGGCCTCCCGGGGGGAGTAAGGTCGTGTGTGAATTTGATGTCAGGAGGGAAAAGGCGTTTGGGGAGTGCTTGAAGCGACTGCTACAGGGGTTTCTTGCGGCCCCCGGCGTGCCGGACCTGGAGCCTGGGCTGATGGCTCTGTACAAACAGCCGACAGTCACGGCCGTGCCTCCATCCATCCATGGGCCCTTGGGAGTAGTAAGCCAGGGAAGGATGGCCAGGCCTCTAAGGGAGGGGAAGGGGAGAAAGAGCTGATGTATGACACGGGAGGACACGAGAGAAGGAAGGGTTGAACTAAGTGGCTAATTAATTTTGGAGAGTAGGTAATGGGAAGAGTAGATATAGGGAGGATGTTATTTTCAGAGGAGAGCTCTCACTGCAAAATACTAATCCAAGGAGGGCAGGTAGCAGGACAACAGAGGAGACACCGGAGATGGTCTGGCTGGCTGTGCTGCCCAGTAGGGCGGCAGAAGCAGGAACTGTTCTGTGAGAGCTCAAGCCTCTGCAGTCCCTTCTTGTTGCCTGTGTTATTTCAAAGACTGAAGCACCCCTCGAGGCAAGTACAGTGACGAGAGTTCATTTATTTTCTTTCAGACATATCAGCAGTGGGATAGGAAAGGGAAGGAGGTCATTTTGGCCAGCTCATTTAAAGCAAAGTCCAGAAAGATGCTGTAAGACTTCCATTTACTCGGTCAGGCTGAACGAGGGAAGAGGTGACACCCACCTTCCTCCCACCTCCATTTATTTTCCAGGTCATGCCCACAAGCAAGCTGATCTTGCTGTGGCTTTGCTGTTGTGAAGCTGGAGCTGTGCGCCCTGTGCCAGCTCTCTGGGATCGGGTGGGTGGCACCTGGGAGCTGGTGGCCTCCAGGCACGGCTTGAATCGCTGCTGGGCTGTGGTCTCCTGCTGCAGCAGTGCTGGCAGTCAGAACGGGGCCTTGGGGCTGTTTTGCAGCTCTTATCTTAGCAGCCCTGCTACACCACGGGCTTCAGCTCTTCACCAGGACAGAGCACATCTGGAAGCGCTCTGCCTGCCGTGAGCCGCAACGCCGCTGTGGGGAAGCTTTGTGGTGGGGCCATGCTATCACGCTGTCCCATGGCAGATCGCAGCCTTGCTGCTGCTGGAAACCTCCCCTGTGCTCCCGGCTCTCCCAGCCGCTGGCCCGCTGTTAGGGCTGCCACAAAACGCAGGTTTCCCCCTCTGAAAGCTGGAGGATGCCTGCAGGCCGTGCGTCAACCCCCCTGCCTTGCTGCCACAGCTGGCAGGCAGCTGGCTTTGCTTCTGCTCTGACTCCTCCACCCTCCCTTAAGGAGGCCCAGCGTGCTGCCCGTATTTCGGAGGTGTACAATGTCCATTTTTAAACCCAAGCAGTCAGATTGAGGAGAGCAGAGGCTGGGTTTGGGAACAGCGGGGCCAAGGGAAGAAAGCTCAGGCAGTGAAGCCCCCTCGGATGGGCCCAGGGGGAGCCAGAGGCAGAGGCCTGGCACCCCGGGGTGACGGTGCTGGGTTTTGCACCTTGTCCTCAGGTCCCTGGTGCTACAGACAGGGCAGCAGCTTGCACAGGTGACTTCCCTCTGTCCCCACGAGCTGCCTGAGCAGGGTGCCAGAAATGTCCCTGTACCAGCTGCTTCCAGCAGAGTTGTGCCCCTGGGTTCAGGCCTGTCGACAGAGTTTTTACCATCCCACCATCTGCATCTCCACTCCTGAGCGTAGCCCGGCCCCAAAGAGCTGCTAACCCCAGGAGGCTTTAAAGGAGCTGATTCGTTACAGAAGCTGTTTGGTATTTCTGTTGTCCTCTGGTGCTTCTTCAAGAGCCTCACAAATGACTGAATTTTTCCTCCCAGCATCTCTGTGGGTGAGCAGGCCCACACTGTGCCCATCATGGGGGAACAACAGGGCACGAGATGCTCCAGGTGGTACAGGAAGGCTGCACAGATGGGAAATGAGTGCTCGGTGACAGCTTCAGTGCCTTCTTCTGTGCTCTGCCTCACCTGGGGGGCCACAGCTCCCCTGCAGGTAGGGTAGGGGTCCAGCTGCTGCCGCCAGGCTACACCCAAAGGCAATGACCTCCATGGTAATTTGAAGGTATTGATCTTCCTCCTCATGGAAGCACGATAATGAAGGCAACACATGCTGCGTAATCACACTCTTGTTATTCTGCATTGTGGCTAACGAGTTTGAGGTGAACCCTGGGGAATCGCCCTTCTGCTCCTGACCCAAGGCAAATCAGCGGGGGCTCTGCAGTGCTGCAGGAGTCTCAGCTTCCTTCTTTGCTGCATTTTGGCAGCGAAATTAGGAAATTTAGAACAAGGTGGTAAAAAAAACAACCAAAGGGAACAAAAGAGGGAGCTGGGCACAGGCACATGAGGTGCTGGGATTAGCTTCTCCTGCTTGCTGGTGCTGTAGGGACCGGCGGGTTGCTCTTTGGGGTAGTTTATCAGTTGTTGGCATGGTCTGAGTCCCCACGAGCTGGGGGTGGCAATGAGGAGGTGGTGGCGTTAGCAGCCACTTTGATGTGGCCTTGTGACTCTCTCCGTCTCGCTAGCATGCAGCTACCAAGTAGCGGTGTAGCACAGGGGATGGCACCCACAGGCCCAGTATGGGTTTCCAGGGATGGATGTCTGTTCCTGTGCTTTCACAAACTTAATGTGCATCCTCTGGCAACTAAGCGCTGAGTTTAGTAGGAGTTAAAATGATTAATGCGCCTCTAACCAAAGAATGTATCTGGGGAGGGAATAAAGAAAATGTTATTTGTATTTGGGATCAAAACGCTCTGAAAAAAAATATAAATCACAGTAAATCTACTTTAGCAATTGGAGTGCTGCCATAAAGAGAGCTAGGTCTACACTAGCCATGATGATGCATGTGAGGCCTGAAATCAGGCTCACTCCCATGAGTTAGATACTAGAGCAGCCTTGTGGCGGGGTAGGGGAAGGCGACTGGTTTTAAGATGCAGCGTGCTTGCTTTAGGAAATGCCAACCACTTCCCCAAAAAAATGGACTTCCTTATTGAAATAGCCCTGTGGTATCACTCCAGGATGGCTGCGATGGTCCCAGCAGTACCAGGTGAGTTGAAAAGGAGCAGTGAAGACAATGGCCAGGCCACCAGCCCAGGACAGACTCTCAAGACAGCAATGCTTGGACCATCCTGAGGAAATGAGCTGGAGGTAGTGTCTTTCCTCAGGCCTTCACCTGGTACTTGCATCTGCAGAAGAGGGACATGAGCCCATCCTAGAACATACCTGGGTGGGTGCAGGAACTTCTTGACTTCATAGTGAAACATATTTTTGTTGTTGTGTGTGTTTTTTTTTTCTTTGCTTTTTGCTGGTAAAAACCTGTTTTCTCCAGTAATGCTGAATTTATCTGTGGGATGTTTCCACTGAGAAACGACCCACTGGGAAAGCAACCCTCTGCAGCTGGTAGGGGTGACCGTCTGCTCCCTGCAGCACAGAGCTAGCTGCTTCCCTCTGCTGCTTCCCCAAGCAGCACTGAGTCGTTTTCTTACAGGGGAGGAAACAAATTTTCCAGACACGAGGCCCTTCTGGGCAACTGTTGCAGTCTCCTCTGCATTTTTCAGGAACACAAAGTACGATTTTATGTCCAGAGCCCAAAATATGTTTCTTCTTTTATTGGGCTCCATAAGCTAGAAAGTTATTTAAAACTTTTATGTGTCTCCTTTCTAGTCTGGTGAGGGAACAGGGGGATATTAATGCTTGAGGGGGATTCCCTCCCTCCCCTGCTTCGTAAAGAAAGCTTGCCTTGTTTTAAGTGTTTTCCCTCTGCCTGACTCCATAGAAAATATTAGGGATGTGGGATCTGGTATTCATTATAAGTTCCCAACAGAGTAAGATCAATGAAACTTTAAATAAAACAGCTGTGGGCCAGTATGTCATTGGGCCGTTGATTTTTGTTAGAAACTTCCAGTTTAACCATTTGGTGAGGGCCTTTATCCCCTTTTTCAGCAGCCTGCATGATGCTGCCTTGTTGCTGGTTCTTTGTACTCGCTCCAGGTAGATCTTGCCAGGACCTTGTGTACCTACCCACCAGGGCACAAAGCCTGCATCATGGAGCACTCACCCATCGCACAGCCATGAGCACTTTTATATTTACAGGCAGGGGTGCAGGGTTTAACCACAAAGGCACCCTCTTTGTCTTGAACATGAAAACAATCAGGTAAAATATTCAAAACTTATTATTTTTGTCTTAAATAGAGAGTGAAATGAAGCAAGTCCTTCTGAAACACAGAATAAGACCAAAGGGAAACCCATCACAGCTGTCAGCAGTGCCCGGCAGTGTGTTCTCCGGGTACCTTGTGTGCACGTTTCCATCCCAGCCAGATGCCGAGCACGAGAGCAATGAAAGGGAGGGAGGCTGGAAGGACTTGGAATGAAAAGGACTGAGCGTGTACAGCTCTGCTGAGGAAGGGCGATATTGCCATCTGCAGGGAGCAGTCCCCGGGGAGAAGGCAGCGCTCAGCATGGTTCAGCGTCTTGCAGCTGGGAGTAACAATAGGAATTTTGGAAGGCAAACGCAGGTGAGGCAGACAAACCCTCCCTCCTGATGTCATTTGTTAAACCAGACTGATTTCCCAGGGGGCAGAGGCAGCCCAGGCTCTCAATTCCTCCTGCAGCAGGCGGGGAAGGGCTGTGCTCTAGGGAGGGCAGGAGGTGCTGGGGAGCGATGGAGGGGCCTGGCCGGCCCCGTGGCCTCCTTCCTCTCTCTGCTGTTGCTGGCAGACACGGGGCCAGGACGCTGTCATAGCTGAAGGCTTCAATCTAGAGCAGGGGCTGCGACTTGTGCCTGCGAGCAGCCTGGGGTAGAGAACAAACAGGAATTGTCTGTTCCCCAAACCATTTCATCATCCTAAAGCAAAATGTAATTTAAACAGAAGCTTTCTGGCCATCATGTTCGTAAGCAAAGATCAAAATGTATCTGAAGAAAGTTAATTTTTACCAACAAGAGCATCCTCAGCTCTATGCTGAAGATCAGCATCGCTGATCTGAATGCTGAGCTTGGGAGGGCAGCTGGTTCCCGGACATTTCTTTATGGGAGGTGACACCGATTCCTGCAGCAAGCAAGTCAGTGTTTTGGAAGAAGAACTGTGGAACAAGCCCAGATAATGCGTACAGGTAATAATTTACTGGCAGGAAAGGGACACCAGCACTCCTGCCTTGTCCCCTGCAGCTTCCCCCAGGCCATGCCGCCTGGCTGTACGTGGTTTTTCCAAGCCCTGCTGCTCTCAGCCCTGCAAGGAGAAGCTGCCCCCAGACAGCCACGGTGCTGGTGGGGCGCTTCTGGCAGGACTTGCCCATGCCTGAGGGTGATAGGAGTCAAGCCTGCTGAACGTCAGCTTCCATTTCAACAACCCTTGTTTGTCTAAACAAGTGTTTGTGGCTGTAAGGGAGAGGTTCAACATATGAGTTATTGGTTTCTTCAGGGCTTTGGAGGCTACCTCTGTGGGATAGGGGGGTGAATCCCAGTGTCCTCCCCAGTTAGACTGGCTCTGTGCTGTTACACCAGTCACACGGATCATGGGGAGTTTAAAGCTCAATTGCACGGTGCCTGGCAAGAAGAGCTTTGTCCCCCCGCGGCATTTCAGAGGTGAATTTTCCAGCGTGGATGCAGTAAGATATGGATCTAGGCACTGCTCCTCTGCCAGCAGAGCTGTGTCAAGGGGAGGAGTGATACTTTGGGTGCAAAATCCAAAATAATTGGTATTACTGTCACCCTGAAGTTGAATCGGTAAAATAGGAAGGAGAACAGCAAGTAAGAGAAGCTGGGAGCAAAACCCTCCTGAACCAAGTCTGCCACTGAACTGACTTGTAGCATCAAATCTTGTCAGACTGTATTTTTCTCTATATTGAGGGAACATGAAGAAAAAGACTTCTATACTGGCGTGAGGACTTTCAAAGACTTATAATACTTAAACAGACCTTTTCAGAATAACTATAGTGTCACAAAAAATCTGTGTATGCTTGGCCTAATTCTTGAATGATTGAACAGTAGGTGATATTGCAGCTTGTTCTCCAGCATGGTTTATCAGAAGACTAGAGGAGCCAGGATACTACGTGTGTGTATATACATATATATATATAAAATTTGTCCTTTCTACTCTGTTTTACCTGTGCAAGATGACAGCTAGGTTAAAAAGTCTGTTGTGATGACAGTTTAAAGAGTTTGCCTGCATTGTGCAACACTATGCACTATGGTGTGTTGTGCAACACTAATACACTATGGTGTATTGTTTTAATGTTGTGTTTGCTTAGCTCAACAGTTGCCTAAAAAATAAGGACTGGAACCACAAGTGATGGGACACGTACCAACACCCCCTAACTGTACAAGCATGTCCAAGGTAGGAGAAAAGCACCGTGGTTAATATAAACATGCGAAGCCACTTACTGCATTGATAACACTCCAGCATTCTGCAAGGGTTTCACTTCAATTTCAGAAAACTATCTCAAAGCAATTGATGCCACAGCTTTGCTATACCTTGAGTCTACTACAAAATCTATGACTGAGTGATTTTTTTTTCAATTAGCCGTTCTTCATGAACTGCATAGCAGCCATATGTGTGTTTGAGTAGTACTTTGCCATACAAAAATTGGGGTTATTGTTAAAGCTTACTTACTCTACTATCACCAGAAAGATCAGCACTTGTCCCTTAAATACCACACCTGCTGTAAGCACATCCCAGAATAGGTTATGCCTGTTTCTGCAATGCCAGTATATTTATTGAGTTATTTTTAGATTGGGATCCACTTTAGCTGAAGCCTTTATACACATCACTATTTCCTAAATGTTTATTTCTGATTTCATACTGGATTGTTCTTCCTAAACGTAAACATTTCTGCCCTTGTCCTTGCAGATTTTCATCTTGTTGAATCATTGCTTTGGCTCGTCAGGCTCATTTTGAATTCTCTTCTTGTCTTCAGAGTGTTTGAAAATCTTCCCAGGGTGTTTCACCTGCATGTTTTAACACTGCATGCTCTAATCTGCTTAGCAAATTATTAATGCAGCTGTTGAACAGTCCTGTGCTGAGAGGAGATCCCTGATTCCGCAAAGGAATTGTCCCTGTGTTTGTCAAGGAGATACTTTGAATGCAAACACTGAAAGAGGTATGCTTCCAGCTTACAATTAATTTTATCCTGCCATTTTCCTGTTTGCTTAAGAAAATACCGTGTGTGGCACAGCACTGAAATCTTTACTACAGTCACGTTTAACACTTCTCTATTTTTCCCCCTTGCCCAGTAGCTTAGTTATTCTGGGAAGGAGTATTGGTTTAATTTGAAACAGCTTGTTGATTGCCTGCCTTGTTGTCATGAGCAGCTTAGCAGTTTAATGAATGAAAGTACTTATACATTGATTATTTAATCTTCTGTTCCATTGCCTCTCTGACCTTTGAAGGTAAGCTTGCCAATCGAAACATCACTGCACCTCCGGGGAGTGCGGTGTTTGGGATGGTGCTACAGATGTCTCAGTGATGCTTCATTAACTACTTCAATGAGTTTCTTAAGGATTACAGGCGCTGGCTACTTGGGTTATGTGAATTTCCTCCATCCTGCTATTCCCCTATTATGACCTATGTTCTCCAAATCCCTTTTAAAACGAATACTGGGTCTCAATTAAGCAAGAGGCAGGGGTGACATGACATGCTCAGTCTTTGCAATCTGCTGTCTGCTGAGCACAAAAACTTTTGCTAATGTTAGTCACCGAGTCTGTGTAAACAACAAAAAAGATGGTTTGTCAAAACAAAGATGTGTTGTGATTTGAGCTTGGAAATTTAATAGCAGACTGTGGTCACGGGTGCAGTGGTTGCGTTTAGGGGTACATCAAATGTTGGCTTAGGAGCTTGGGTGGCTTTCAGGAAAGGTCTGTGGGCTAGCCGAGGAAGGACACAATCCTGCAGCAGCTCTCCTATTACCCCCTGAAGGTTTACAGATAGCTTTGACACAGTAGGATGCTTTTGTAGTGGTCTACATCTTGCTCTCACAGGGTTGTGGCATTTCCTCAGCAGTTCACGTTTAGTGTGTAAAACTAAACACACTGGTCTGGGGTAAATTTGTTCTGATCATTCAAACATTAACCCAAGATTTTTTGTTTTTTTTTTCTTTGTTCCTGCAAGCTCCATATTGGACCAGGGGTCAGTCACCCTGTCCTTCTGCAGCTGGCGTAAATTCAGCATGAAAACACGAAGCTAACCTAAACCTGACTGCATGTATTAGATGATGTGTATAAATATGATGGCATGCGATGCCTGTTCAGGATTAAAGCTCTGCTGGGCTGCGATCTGATGCCGGGTGGGTCCGCCTGCTTGCCTGACGCAGCGGCAGACCGCAGAGCGGTGGGCAGCACACGCTGCGTGCCATGGCGAGGAGGAGGTGTGGGAGTTTGTGGCTCGGGTGCGTTTCGCTGAGGCACAGCCACGGCCATAACGCCAGGCTCGTCCCCGCTGAGGGCTGAGCGATGGGGTGCAGATGTGTATAAACATAAGGTGACTCCGGGGCTGGCTGAATACTGCAGCTGAGCAGCAATTAAGAATTTATTAATTATGTTTGGCTGGGAGAGACACGCGTGGGGACTCGTGAGGGGTGTGAGCACCACCAAGGCACGCTGTGGCAGAGCACCCCCCCTCAAGCCCCTCACTCCCCAAGATGGCCGCCGGGCACCGCCTCCCCTCCGCCATCACCCCGGGGCGGGGCGGGGAGGGAAGGGGCGGGGCCAGGGCCGGCTCCGCCAATGGACGCGCGGTGCGGGGCGGGGCGGTGGCGCGGGGCCGCCCCCGGTTGGCGGAGGCGGGGCGGGGCGGGGCGGGCGGCAGTCGGGAGCGAGGCGCCGCGCAGGGAGCAGGAGCCGCCCGCCAGCACCGCACCGGCCCCTCCGCCCCGCACGGCACGGCCCGGCACGCACCGGGACCCGCAGCCCAGGTTGGTGACGGGATCGGCGGCCCGGGGCTATGTCCGTGTGGTGTGGGGGGGTGGAGGGGCGAGCGGTTCCCTCAGCAGCGGGGTGTTGGCGGCGCGCGGGGCCGCGGCGGGCCGGTGCCGGTGCCGATGCCCCGCGTGCAGCCTCCGCGGCGGGCGCTGCGCGCAGGGCGCGGCCCGCGCCGCCATTTTGTGGCGGAGGCAGCGATGGCGGCGGCTCGGCTGCCCCTGCGCCTCGGGGGGCGGGGCCGGGCGGGAGGTGGGCGGGGCCGAGGGAGGGGAGCGGCGCGTTCGGATTGGCGGCGGCCGGGGCGGGCTCCAGCTGGCGGGCTGCGATTGGGCCGCGGCGGGGGCGTGGCCGGGCTGCTGCGGACTGCGGCAGGGGGCGGGGAGGGGGGGGGGCGGGTGCTGAGTCACCGGCACGGCGCTGAGGGGGCTGAGGGGAGCTGAGGGGGCTGAGGGCACCCACCGGGACCCGCCGGGCCCCCCGCAGGTTGCTCCGCGCCCCCAGCCATGAGCGGCTGCCGCGTCTTCATCGGGAGGCTGAACCCCGCCGCCAGGGAGAAGGACGTGGAGCGCTTCTTCAAAGGCTACGGCCGCATCCGCGACATCGACCTCAAGAGGGGCTTCGGCTTCGTGGTGAGTGCGCCTCGCGGGGATGGGGCCGTGGGGCTGCGGGCGCTGCGGTGCGTGACGCTGTGCCTGCTGTCTGGGCTCGCAGGAGTTCGAGGATCCCAGGGATGCGGATGATGCTGTCTATGAACTGGATGGGAAGGAGCTTTGCAGTGAGAGGTGAGCTGCCGCATCTCCCCTGGTACCCCAGCATTAAAAACATGCATCGATTTCCAGCTACATCTTTTTATCAACACTGCTCAAATCCTGCCATAGTTTTTTTCCCCTCAATAATCATGAAAAATGTTTAAAAATGCACGTTTTCCCTTTCTTTTATTCTTTTTCCTCTGCAGGGTTACAATTGAGCATGCGAGAGCACGCTCTAGGGGTGGCAGAGGCAGAGGGAGGTACTCTGACCGCTTTAGCAGCCGCCGTCCCCGTAGTGACAGGAGGTACGTATAGCCATGAACTGACGGGGCTTTAATAAATAGCTCCGGGTCCATCTCATCCCAAAACGTGAGGTACGCTGAGATAGAAAAAGGTGCTGTTTGCCTTTCTAGTCAATCCGATGTGGCAGTAGGATTGTGAGGATCAAAAAAATTAGATACGATCATCTCCTTTATGTTTTTGTACCCCCGAGGTAATTGACACTTGTTCTTGATTACTTGCGGCATTACATAGTCACAACAGTGTCAAGTTAACAACGGATTATTGATACAGTCCTGGTTAGCATTAAAATGTGATTATACTTAAGTTAATAAATAATTAATACTTAATTTTCATTTCCCAGCAGAAGTGCCCCACCTGTAAGAACAGAAAACCGGCTCATAGTAGAAAATCTGTCATCCCGAGTCAGCTGGCAGGTTTGTTAAAACACGATTAACTATTTTGTCTTCATTTAATGGGTATGTAATGTAATTATTTTGTAAAATAATCAATTAAAAGTAAATCTATTTTATTAAAATGTTTATGTAATTGATGTAATTTTAAATAATGTAATTTAAATATTTTGAATGAAAACTAGTTAACTTTAATTTATAATAATAAATGTATATATTTGAGGAAATATATTTATTTATTTTCTTGTTTTCTAAATCCATTTTAACCACATATTAAACCCTTTATTTGCCAGCCTATCTGTGTCGTTGGCCTTATGACGAGGAGTGCCTGTGGGTTATCCTAATCGTTCTGTCTTGGTCACTCTTGGTTGGGCCTGGTTGACTTTCCAGTCAGCTCCTACAATGTCACTTGGCCACCTCTAGATCTGTGTTTGCCGGTCTAGACGTAATCGATGCACTCCTTAAAGTGCCACATTGCAGCGGTCCCAGAGCGTTAACGAGATCTGATTCCTAAGTTGAGAGCTGTTCCTCCTGTAACGCTTCCGAATAAGAGTTCCTGGTCGAAAAGAGTTGAAAGATACGAAATTAGGTGGTCGTTGGAATCCTGATCGCAGTAAAGTGGTCCTTGGTAACATCAAGCATAGCGAATGTCTGGATCCGTCAGTAGTCTCCTAATAGGGAGGGCGGTGCGATTAATGGCTTCCATCGACTGGGTAGTGTTCGACAAGTGGGTGGCGAAGAGCCAGTCGGGCATAAATCATGACGGTATCTCCGGTCGCTTAATGCAGTTTGCTGCTTGGCTAGCCTAGGGAAATGTTAATAAAGGTAAAGTAAACTATATTTTTAATGACATATGGGGCACAAAATAATGGTGTTATGTAAATGTAATTCTGTATGCATATAAGACTCGTAATATAAATGGAAACGGAAATAATTCAAAAATATATGGGTAGTGTTTTACACTCAGTCCAGTATTTATACATAAATATACAGATGTATTTTTTTAGATCTCTCTCTCTCTCTTTCTAATCTATATAATCTCCATAGACTAATTTAATTTTCCTTAATGTTAAGACGCTTTATTAGCATTTTGCTTAAAGCAATATGCTTTTTTCATTTATTTCGTGCCCTGATATAGATAATTCAGTTCTGATAGAATACAAGTATGGCAGTTGCCATGTTTGTAATTTATCTAACATCTTCTCTTTCAGTAGTCATAAGTTTCTTTTCTTTGCTCTTTAAAAAAACAAAAAAAATCAGGAAAAACTATTTTTATATACATAAGTATTTATTTCCACTTCTTTGCATAACATTACTGGTCTTGTGTTAGGATCTCAAAGACTTCATGAGACAAGCTGGGGAAGTTACCTTTGCAGATGCACACAGACCTAAGTTAAATGAAGGGTAAGCCTCTAAATTTCTCTTGCAAGCTGTAGGCTAATACTCGTCTATATTGTGTAGCTGTCTGGGGAGGGAAGCTGGCTACAAACAGCACTAAGCAGCTGTTCGTGGCTTGATTTAGCTACGCTTTGAACTTGCAGTCTGTGGTATTTGGGGAGAGGAATTCTTTAGTGCATGCTTGCGTTTGTCATGGTGTTACTGTGTTACTACACACCAAGCAGTGTGGGGGTTTTGAGCTTTTTTTTTTTTTTTTTTAAGTTTGTATTTTCCTCTTTTAGCATCAAAAATACAACTTCAAATAGTGAGCTGTTTTGGCTTTTTTTTTTCTTTTTCATTTCTGTAGGGTGGTTGAATTCGCCTCTTACAGTGACTTAAAGAATGCTATTGAAAAGCTTTCTGGTAAAGAAATTAATGGAAGGAAAATCAAACTAATCGAAGGCAGCAAAAGGCACAGGTATGGATATCTGTTAATTAATGATCGATTATGGATTGAGAAAGCCTTGAAGTCAGCGGCCAGGCAAACTGCACGGTTGCTGTAGTGGCCTGTGATGCTCCGCTGCTGACACCGATGCTCATTGCTTCCTCAGTAGGTCCAGAAGCAGGTCACGGTCCCGTAGCAGAAGCTCATCCAGGTCTCGTAGCCGTTCCCGTTCCCGAAGCCGCAAGTCTTACAGCAGGTCAAGGAGTAGGAGCCGTAGCAAGTCTCGATCAATTAGTAGATCTCCAATGCCAGAGAAGAGCCAGAAACGAGGCTCTTCCAGTAGGTCTAAATCCCCAGCATCTGTGGATCGGCAGAGGTCTAGGTCGAGGTCCAGATCTGCTGACAGTGGCAACTGAACTATAAGTAACTTGCCCTGGGGGCCCTTTTTTAAACCATACTTGCTAAAAGTTGTGGTAAGTATGTGACTTTCTGCGGGGAAGGGTTCGGGTGGGGAGGGGAGGGAAGGGAAAGAAGGGAGGAGGGATGGGGGATCTTTGTAGATGTGGACCATGGTGGGGAGGGTTATTGACTAATTGTATTAAATGTTTTTTGATAACCCTTTTCTTGCTCACATTTTTTGTGAATGTCTGAAGTGTATAGTTTGTGTATATTGACAGAGCTCTTTATAACTAAAGCAGACCACTTTAAAATTTTTTGTACTCCAAAAAGAGTAACCTAAACACTAAATTCCCAGTATATTCAACTGTGAATAGCAATTCAGAATATTAGTTTAATATCTCAAATTAAACTAACAGCTTTAGGCATCTAAGAGCTCTACATGTGCTGTACATAAAGCTTTATTCCAGAGGTATTTTTTTCATGCGTTAGAACCATTGTTTCAGCTAGAGGCCAGCAGATTAAGTGCTGGTCAATATTGGTAATAAAACTTTATTTTAAAAGCTTTTCATTTAATACGACTTGCACTACAGTAAGAAAATGCCCATTTCACTGCCCTGTGGTAATAGTATTCTATAAAGCACCCTAATTCTTGATACTTAAGAACTAAATAGCTCAAATAAAGTATAAAGAAACACGTCTCTGCTTCTGGTGTGTTACTGCTGGTGAAGTGTGTTTGACTGCGCCTCGTGTAGACCCATCTAGAAAAAGCTGTTGCTGAACATTTTGGGTGTGGGGGAGAACTTCCTTCCAGAATGCGTCACACTCTGCCCGTAGGTATCTGCATCTTTTTGGGGACTTCATGTTCTGCAGTAAGAAGCTTGGTAATAAGAAGCCTGCTGTGAGAGAGAGTGAGCTCATAGCAAAAATTGGAATGGGTGAATCATTCAGATTTTGGCTTTCAGAGAGTAAGTGTGGAAAGTTAAAGATGGATGCAGTCATTAAACTTCCATCTGTGTGTGTGCATCTGTGTATGAGAGGACACAGATACGGATAAAATATTTTTATAGCAATGAGTCCTAATTCTAGAGAAAGAAGAGGGAATTTTAAGCTGGCATCTGAGACTACTGCAACAGTGGTGCCCTGCAGTTCTGCCTCCTGGTCCTGCGTATGTTCACCCACCCATTACAGGGGCAGCAACCTGCAATCCCTGTGTTTCTCAAACCCTTACCCATGCTACAAGAGAGCTTTAAAATTGAATCTAAAGATTTAAACATGTTTTCTTTTGAAGTGCTTTACAAAGCTAATCCAGTAACACAGTGAAACCTTTTAAAAAAAAAACCTTGGAACCTATGGTCAGGTCCTAGGAAACTCGAGGAGGGCCTGCACAGAGCAGAGCTACCGCTCTCCTTGTGGGTGGATTTCTGGTGTCTGTGCAGGCTGCTTTTCCTTTTCTCCTTTCTGTTGCTGGTTTCTTGTCAGTTAGCTTGGAATACGGTGATGTGAATGAGCTTTAGTGCCTTGTGAGCAAGCGGTGAGAGATTCAGATCGGTAACGTAGGTAACGAGATTATTACTAGACAGTTTTTGGGAGTGGGAGGTGTCAGGCTTTGCATTGCAGAGGGTTATACTGACTTCTGGTCAACAATGACCTTGCATTAAGTTCCTGGTTTGATCCTGTTTATTCTTGGTTCAGCTGGTTTATTTCATGTTACAATGTATTTTTAGCACATTACAGGTTTTAATGGCCGTCATCCCTCCTGCTGAACTTTGAAGTACAAAGATAGCTAGATAGTGTCCTGCAGGTTTGTTCTGCTTAGCTGAGTGACTCCTGCAAAGCAAGGCGTGTTCAGGGCTCACCTATTTTCAGCAGTACGGTTTGCTGGACCTGAGCTCTGCTCACGGAGGCAGTCGGCATAGCCACCTTCAGGATTTCTGTGCTGTCCACTGCGTGAATAGCAGCAGCACACCGCGTGGCGCTCAGGCTCATGGAAAAGGACTGAGCAGCAGCCCTTGGGGTACTCAGCTGCATGCAGGATCTTCACTCCTACGCTGGGAAACTCTCACACCCCATTTTGGGTCTCTATTAGGGACATCACACTAACCTGCAGCAACCTCTTGGATCTCAGGAGAAGCTGTCTGAGGAGCATGGTCTTTGGAAAGCAAGTGAGGGTGGAGATAGCTCTGTGGCACATCCTCTGGTGTAAAAGGGGCAGATAGAAGCTTTACATGGAACTGCTGGAAACCTGTAAACCAGCTGCAGAAGGGGGAGCTCTGGGGGGCTGTGATAGCGGCTGCTGCAGAATCTCTCTGGGCCATTTTCCTGGTTTCCTGCTGTTTCTCCAGAGTCTCGATACTGGTTTCATTTCTCCAGCAGTATTTGTGTCCGCGGCTGCACAGATCGCTTCTGTTGCGTCTAAAGAAAAATGTGAGAAGTAGGTAGTTGTGAGCCCAGGCAGGTTATAAAAAGACTGTGGTGTAACTGCAATGTTGTTGCTGGGTGTTTTTTTATAGGAGAGAAGAAAAACAAAACAAACCAAAAAAAAATTACATTCTGTCAGAAAGGATGGCACTGTGAAAATCTGTGAGCACTGGTAGTATAGATAGTATGCTTATTTCTGAAACATTCTGCTGATGTGAGAAGCCCTAATTCCTAGCGTCTTCAATTACCTCTACTTTTTATTTATGTTTTTAATGTGATTTCTACTTAGTGTGTAGGCTATGGTAACTCTGAGTTAAAGGGTAACTGTATTCTGTCCCTAGAAAGCAGCAATTGGCTGGCAGTTATAGGTAAACATATATGGCTTGGGCTGGAAATAGTAGGAAATAGAGGGGCAAAGCTGTACTTGCCATTGGGTTTCTTTATTCCATCATGAATCCTGAAGGCCAGGATGAGCAGAAGGCCCTCTCCAAGCTGGAACATCAAGTAGAGCAGTGGGAAGAAGTACAGGGGGCCGATGACTTCTGGGGCAAAGGCAACCTTGAGGATGGTAGAGCACAGCTGGACGTTCTGGCAGCCAGTCTCCATGCACACTGTCCGCCTGCAGCTGAAGGGGGGGAAATACTGGCAAAATCTGATCATTTTAAACAGTTTAAGACAGGCTCCACCCACCTTGCTGTTGCAGTTTCATGCATCTGCCTGTGCTAAAAGCTGCTTTATCAGGAGCAATACTAAGAACCCTAGGAGGTTCTGCCGTGTGTTGCCTTTGCACTGTATGGAGACACATGCTATATATCTGGACTTTGTCTTTAATGGTGTTTGGAGGACTTGTGTCCTACTCCGCTGTTTCCCACAGAAAAGAAATCTGTTTCCAAGGTAAAAAGAGGAGTCCAAGTTGTGAAAGCAAAAAGTGAATAGAAAATAGGGCTAGAGGATTTCTTACCTGAATTAGATGGGATGAGAAGAGAAAGGTTTTGTTTGTTTTGTTCTTAGGCAAGGTGTGGGAGTATGACTTGGGGCCAGCTTGCAGTGTCTGCTCATGCTCCTAGGACACATTTTGGGAAACTGCAGCCTGCCTATTTCAAAAAAGTGCGTCCATTTTGAAGGCAGTGCTTTCCCCAGTGCTCTGCATACCATGCCTCTCTGTTTCTTCTGGTCAGAGTGAGGGGAGGGAGGCGCAGGGGAACATACCGGCCATTAAGCTTGAAGACTGCAGAGAGAATGTAGCCCAGAAGGAATCCGATAAAAGGCATCAAGGCAGAGGATCCGAGGAGGGATGGTGAGAAGACGACCACGATGCTGCTTCCCACGTTGGCCACAGATAGAACAATTATTGCAACAGATGACAGCAGAAGCACAACCATCCCTGTCTAAAATAAGTGTTAAAGACAGGGACAAGATAAAAAACCCCAACAAAATTTGCGTCAGCGGTTGGAAGCGGCTGTGCCCAGTGCCCTGCTGTGGGTTTATATTATATGTGGGTTTATAGTGAGAGATTCACAGTGCATACGTGCCTTTTGTGCACATAAATGTTATAAGTAATCAACAAGCCACCATCTTTAGGCATTACCTAAAGAGACCTTAAACAACTAAGTACCTTTCTGGCACACATATATAATGAGTTGCCACGTTTCTCAGGCATTGCTATGCGTTTCTGTCCACGTCCTGCTGTGAGTCTGGCATGATGTGCCTGCTACCCAAAGCAGGTGTGGAGGAAGCCTCTTTACTCGCAACAGCAGACGCAGAATGCAGGTGGGGGCTGCATTTTCAGACTGTCGTGCTGGTGTTCAGCAGAAGAAGTACCTGGGGGATTCTGAGAGGCAGAATACAACCCTCGTGCCTATGTTTCCACTTTGGAATCCAGTTTGTGTGGAGCTCCCCAGGTGATTTTTAAAGTAACTTTCTACTGCTTCCTCTTTTGTAGAGGAAGTAAATGGAAAAGCAGTGTTAGTGGAAAGGAACAAGAACTAAGGGGCAGATGGGCCAGTGTAGGTCACCTTGTGCTAGACTTTTCAATGTTTCTTTTGAAACAGCCTGGTTATCACTGCCCTGTGCTGGCTAAAGGGACCTATAAAGAGCTCAGCTCCTCCTACACCTAGCCTGCTTCCTGGGTTCCCATCTCTCTTACAGGTTAGTGATTCCTAATGCCATTTTGTCAGGTCTTTGTTAGGTCAGGGTGCCCAAATCTTGTGGTGCTCGGTCCCAGTTTCTCTGTGATGAAGCCTTAGTGAAATAAACTAAGAAAACCAGCTTTACAAAGTTGTTAGCAGCTCTCTGGGTACTGCTGTTGAAGCTATTGAGTTAGGCAATGGCCTAGCTGGTTGTCCAGATTTTCCTTCTGATGTCTGAATGCTAAATGTACAAGTGAGGTAGGAAGATGGCTCCAGGCATAAGCATGTGCTTAGAGGTCTAGTGGGTTCAGCTGGACAGTTACCTCACCGATGTAAGCAGCAAATTAGTAATGTGTGCTTTGTGCTCTGCTGCAGCTCTGAGAACAGTGGGAAATGTGTTTGTTTATTCTATCCGGGGTCTGTGTTGGTTGCAGCAATAGTCAGGGGCAGTACCTATGAGGCTAATTAGTGCTGTTTGCAGCAAAAGAAATTGAAGTTAAAACTGAAGCTAGCAAAGGAGAGCAAAACAGGAAGATGCCTACAAATTATTGTTTGTCTGGTAAGGGTGGAGGACTTTTCTCTGGGAAAATATTTTAATGACTAAAGCAGTGAAGTGGATGTCTTGAGTACTGTCCTCAACCCTTTCATTGTTTTGTGGCATGCTTTAAAGAAATTAATTTTTCTGTGACTCTGTTTTTGTAAACTTCCTCGAAGTGCTTGGCTGAAAGGTGACTAGCACAGGATACTTCTTACCTTGATGACAAATCCAGTGTATTGCGTTTTCTTCTCATTCAAGATGATGCCGATGGCACAAGGGATTAGCATCAGGGTCAGGGAGGTGATTATTCCTTTGTAAGGTACCTTGCCCTTCAAATCACCCTCATAGAGTCCTCCCGAGTAAAGATACAGAAGCAGAGGCATGAGTCCAATTGCCAGGACTGTTGAGCATGTGGTCATTACAATGCTGAGATGGAGAAAGAAACCTTCAGTAGAAGAATGCTTTTTTTTTTTTTTTTTTTTAAATATACTTATTTTACTAACCTGGACACATGTTTTTAATATTAAGTTTACCTTGTTCTTTCCCAGACTGTCATTGAGGCTCTCTCAGCATCACTATCAGGTTGTAGGAGGACATGATATGAACAGAGCGAGGGGAAGATGGCTCGAGCTCTGTATAAGCTCTGAACGGACCCTTGTTTACGGGTACAGCCGATGCTTCAGGAATTCACAAGTGACAGTAATGCCTCACACTTCTCGCAGGGACACATTGGCTGGTTGAGCAGCCTGGGTGATCTAACACTATTCTAGGCTTCTTCCAGCCTCTTGCGGACTGCTAATGTCAGTCCAGTCAGCTTCTGAACCAGCCGTACAACTGGATTGGCCTGGGCAACAAGCACACACTCAGCCTCACTTACCTGAGGTTCATGTCACCTTTCAGCACCAGACTGAAGATGTTTGAGAGGTTTCCACCCGGGCAGCAGCCACAGATGAGGATGGCCAGGGATTCTGTAGGGCCCAGCTGGAAGAGCTTGCCCAGTACAAACGCTGTCAGGGGCATCACGCCGTACTGAGCCATTACAGCAACAGCTACGCCTTTGGGATTCCTGAGGTGAGCTGTGATCTTGGCTATCTCCATCGTACACCCCAGAGACACCATGATAATGAAGAGGACCACGATAAGGATCGCATTCAGGGCTGTGTCTGTGGCCTCATGGCCAAATGCAAACGCTGGTGCTGCGCTGGTCAAGGAGGTGCTCTGTGTGCAGCCTGGGCTCTCAGAGGCTCCCCTGGACTTGTTCATCCTGATGAAGAGCTTACTGGTCCCTTCTTCTGTAAGCAGCTGTCAAGGTGAGGAAGGGATTGATTCAGAAGTCTGAATAAAATACAGTGAATGCAATCAAAATGTGAGTTCTGCTCCCTCTGGTCTGCACCTTTTCTCCTTCAGGCCACCGCTCTTATTTAGCAGCAGTGGAAATGGAACTCTCTTTTAAGGAGTTGTGTACACTGTAATTTATCTTGTCTGATGTACAGAGTCACAACAGACAACTCATGCAACTCGCACAGACAACTGACACTAGTCACAGGACTCAGCCCATTAGTCCCACAGCAACCAAGGGGCACCCTGTTCACTTCAGCAACACACAGGGCAGTTGGTGCAGCTTCTGCTCCTCCTCTTCCACTGCCTGTCCTCACCGTGAAGATGAGGGCAGAGCTGGTGAAAGTGAGGGAAAGGCTCATGCAAAACTGGTAAAGACAGTCAGAAGAGCTCTTGTCTTTTTTTTTTTTTTTAATCCAATTTCTTCTGATCAGAGCACCATCTAGATTTTTTTTTTTTTTTGATTGCGTAAGAGAAGTAATTCACCAAGCTTTCTCTACATTCAAAGATATTATTCCCCCTCAGCACTGAGCAGAGGCTCTGACTGGCAGGACCCTCCACCAACATCTACAGTCCATGCCTGCACAAGGCTTCGTGGCAGGGCACGGCATGCACCCAGTGCCCGGGTGTGCAGGGAAAGGAGAGCAGGGTGGCTGGCACCGAGGTGGGAAGCAGGAGCAAAGAGGTGGCTGTTGAAGGCTGTTCTTCCAGCTGCTGCAGAGGGGACCTCTTCTGGTGCCCCACCACTCCCCGTGCCCTGGCTGGACGTGGGATGTGCCTCCCTGCAATGTCCACACTGCAGGTGCTGCGCTTCCTGGCTCCTCTACAGCTTTTGCCTTCATTTATGGAGCAGGTTGACCTGAGCCACCCCCTAGGTCTCAGGTCTCTAACAAGATGCTAAGTAAAACACATGAAACCAGAGTGAAGCGAATGCCATTACCTTACACACCTGTGAGCACAGCTCTCAAAGGCTCTGGTGACGTTGCCTGCTGCTCCATCCCTTCCTGGCCACGCTCAGTGAGCAGGAGCACTCTTCAGTCCTTCTGCATCAGGAAAATCTTCCCCCCTTGGCAAAATCTTGTCCTCTGCTTGCAGAATATAAAGCCTGGGTCTAAAAGTATTTTAGATAGGGAAATTGTCAGAATGTGTGTTGTTCTAGGGCTGCAGTCCCTTGCTCTGTGGTACAGGACTGGGGAAGGGATTTCAACCTGGGAGGCGCAGTGTGGTATGGCCAAACTTTAATCCCTTTGCTGAAGGTCATTATAATGCTGCTCTGCCCACTTCAGGACGTCCTCATCGCCCCTATTCATCCAGGAGCTCCACGGGCTCGACCTCTCCAGTCCCATTGCTCTGGAAACGCCACTGGCAGCAGGAAGGAATGGCAGGGCTGCCCTCCCCATCCTCCCCGCTCACTTTGGGTTGGGAACTTTGTTTTCTAGGCTGGGAGCCAGTCCGGAAAACAACCAACAAGAGCTCTGTAGCCTAGCACGGCATCCCTGATCAGGCTGGGAGGAGGAGTGCCCACAGCAGGGCCGGAGAGGGGAAAGCAGCGGGATGGAGCCACACCAGGAGCCACCAGCATCTCTGTGTGTCTGTGGCTTCTGCAGCCTTGCTGTTAGTGCCTACGGTGATGCTCTCAGAGACCTCTGTGTGGGTGGTGAGGCAAAGAGGGACACCCAGCCACCTTTCTGGGGTCACGGCCAAGCAAGCGAGAGGAGGTGGCCTGCTATACTGCGTGCATTTCATTTTGCTTTGGGCAGCTGCAAGGCTCCTGCGATAATGTAGGTGCTGCCAGGTGTCCTGTGTCAGCAAGGCCCTAGGAACTAGGAGAAAATGCAGGAGCAAAGTGCCCAGCAATCACCTCTCTTTTTCTCCCCCCCCCCCAGATTTCCAGGCAGCCTCTTGAAATGTTTGTTTTCACAGCGTTCACCTTTTAGCCCTACGCTGAATGTTGTCAGGAGATGCAAGAAGGGTCAAGTCCAGCAGCTAAGTGGCTTTAAAGTGTCGCTGCCTACGCAGCACCCAGACCTCCCCCTGCCAGCTCAGGGCTGCTCAACGTTTGAAAATGACGATGTCGTAACACCCTCACCCTTTGTCTTTGCAGGGCTGTAGAAGAATGCTTCAGCTACTCCGGTAATTAAAAAAATGCCTGCTAGTTGTTTGCTCTTCAAGTGTGCCTGCTCGTTCCCAGTAGCTAAAGCACGAAACGCCACAGGAACCAAGGGGGAGACTGGTTGAGAGAGGCAGAATAAATGAGCATCATTATTTTACTCTGATTCACGCTGGAGATGGCTGGTTGTTTTACGCAGGCACTGGAGCTGGGTGCTGGCACTCGGTCCTGGCCGAAGAGCCGCATCGTGGCTCTGAAGCTGCTGCTCCCTGCAGTGGGACCTGGGACCTGCTGGTGCCCAGAAGGGTGCCTGGAGATGGAGCAGAAAGGCTGGAGGAAAGATTTCCACATTGTCTAGCCGGGCACAGAGCAGGCTTTCACCTCAGAGGAGCCGGCAGCAGCCACCCGGTGGCTTTTGAAAAATTTTTTTTGACCGTGTTTCTGGACTCAGCTCTTAAAGGGTAAATTTCTAAATGTGCTGTGAATGTTCTCCTTTTTTCCTCACAGCTCAAATGTGCTCGAGTGCTTTCTCTGCACGGTGAGGTCCTGCGCAGCTCAGGCCACTTGAGGGCAGTGGTTGCATGCCCAGACCGGATTGCTCTCCGAGGATAAAAGCCCTCATAAAACAACAAAGTCTCAACAAAACAACAAAGTCTGTTTTTTTTTTTTTTTTTTTTTTTTTTTTTTTTTTTTTTTTATTATTATTATTGTCAGATACTCCCAAATTCAGAGGTATGCTCGAATATACTGGGTGTCGCAGGATGTTTGACAAGCCTGAGGCACTAAAGGTGATGCTCGGAAAACAAACCACACAAAGTTTGCAGGCTTCTTGTCGGTGCTCAGCACGATCTGTGTTGGAGACTTTTTGAAAGACACCAGTGGTGTCAGTGCTTTATGCTTTCATAATGCAGCCTAATAAATTTACTTGACAAATATGAAATGGCTCTTGTGCTTCTTTCACTGGTGGGGAGCCGAGGTCCAGTTTTCTAATTTGCAGCTGGGGCTGTCATTTCTTCTGTGTTTTTACAGAACTTAACATAATTGAGCTCAGCCCAGTTGTTGCCCAAAGGCCACACTTCAGCAGATGTGCCCAGTAAGAGCGGTGGCGACATGATTTGTGCCAGATTTCACACTATGTTGGCCCACAGTCTGAGATGTGACTTTGGCATCTGGGTGCCCATACTTTGCTCACGTAAGGTTTACTTGCTGCACAGTTATATGCTTAACTATTATTTTTTTCTGTGGGTTTTTAAGGTGTTTGGCTCCATTTAGTGTCAGAAACCGTCTTCTGAGCCTTCCTTATATCATTGTTTCTTCATTCTCCCCCCCCCAGCTGCTGAGCGTTGTCCTTTTGCTCAGGAGGATGCTGGTGGTGGGTCAGCTCCCATCCCACCACAGGAATGCCAAAGGCCTGAAGCAGCCTGTCCTGAGGTAGGGTTACCCTTGCAGCTGTGTCTGCCTGGTGCTGGAGTGGCCATCAGGCTCAAAGAGGATGGGTTTCTGCAGGGGCAATCACTCCTTGCCATGATCTGTTCCAGCTGTGGCTCCCCAAGGCCATAGTTCACTTCTGTTATCGTCATCTGGGTGATGCAGCCCACCTGGCTTCCCAATAAAAATCTAGGTACCTTTAGCTCTTTAAAAACAAGAAGATCCATCATTTTTTTCTCCATGGGTCCCTGTCATAATTAAAGCAGAAGCTGACCTGCTTTTGTGTCTCCTCCTCAGCCTTTTGGGCTGCTCAAAGGCTGGTTGCCTTGGGCTTATTCATAAATGCATGCAGGGTAGGTCTCTGAGCGGTGTGACTAGCAGCTGCTGCCTGCAGTTTGGTCTGGCTCGACACAAGGAAAATTGTGTGTCTGGGGTGGTGATTAAGTCTGTTTATGTCTGATCCTACTCTGATGGATAGCGAGCAACGAGAACAAATCGATCAGGCTTGTCCTGAGACGGAAACCATTGCAGGATCACAGAACAGTTGGGGTTGGATGGGACCTCTGCAGTTTGTCTGGTCCAGCCCCATGCTCAAGTAGGGCCACCTATAAACAGGCACAAGCCACCACGAGCTGGGGCAACTGATGCTGGGATGAGGGCCATGCTCCTCTCTCCTCATCCCCGTGCTGAGTCCCACTGTGTCTCCACACTTGGGGGGCAGCAGGGTGACAGGGGCCTAGTCCGAGTGGTTGGCACCACACCATGGAGGCCTCTCGCAGCTACTGGGACGTGCCATCAGAGACTCGCTGACCAGCTGTGGCTGTGGTGGCATCTCACAGCTCATGGTCCGATACCCCCGTGCCCCATGACGGGGTGTCCCCCTGCCTTCCTGGTGGCTGTGCCCCAAGTTTCAGTGCTGGGCATTTGCTGGCTCTGCCCCACAGCGCTTCTCTGAGTGCCAGCAGGAGCCAACGTTGTTTGTGTTTGTTCAAATCCCGTTTAGCATCCATCAGGATTAAAAGAAAAAAATAACAAAAACAACACACAACAAACCTCCCCTCTCACACAATTTTGTTTGATAGGAAAATAATTAATTTTGCAATTAGCTCTGCCCAGAACAAATGATGTAAGAGTGCTGCGTATGGGCTAAATTAGTGCCTGCTGAGACACAGCGCCAGCATCTGTCTGCTTTGGTGACACTTATTTTAAGCAGGCGGAGGAGGGTACAGGGCACCCTCCTGTGATGTTCCTGACGGCTTTGTCTCTCGTGGGGGCCCGGGGAGTGCTCAGCAGCGTCAGCTCTCAGCTGGTCAGCAGTGAAAAACCAGCTTATTTCTATGCCTCTTCTCCATTTTAGGGAATTTGCTGGAAATTTAAGCTTGGTGGTCAGGTGGTCATTGCTTATGCTTATGTCCTCAGAGTCCGGGTAGCTCTGGAGAAACCAGTCCCAAGGGCATGAGGCACATCAGCCATGGAGGCCAGCACTTGCGGTGGGGTGAGGAGAATGCCTGGGCCACCACCGTGTCCCCACCTGTGGAGGGACATCCTGGCTGGCTGCCCCTGCCCGCAGGAAGGGTGGCATTGAGCAGGCTTACCTCAAAGGCAGGCCTATGGTGGGGGGGCGATTACGCAGAGTGTAGGAAGCCCGTTTGTTTCCGTGATGTTTATTTTTCCCCAAGATATTGCTTATTGTCTATTGTAGTCACTTGTTAACTACATAATTAGTGGGTCTAGTTGATCTTGACTGTTTCGTTTCCTTAGGGACCGGATGTAAAAGACAGCTTCATAAATATTTGACAGCTCAAGTTTCCTTCAGACTTTGGTAAAATGCTGTTGGCAGGCCATCAGGTCCTTCCTTAGGCCTGTATCTGATCCATATAGCTTTGATTGTTGCTCCTAGTTTCATGGGAAAAACAAGCCTTTTCTGCCATTCTTCTGACCTATGCTGGGCTACAAGTTTTCAGAAAAATGCTGTGTTTTCTGTGGGTCATTTGACAAGCCGTTTTGGTATGAGCCTGGGAGAGCTGATCTGGATGATAAAAAGTTCCCTGGCCTCTTGCCTGGTTTCTAGATATAGATGCCTTTTACCTGTGAAGGTCAATTGTGCCTTGACCTGAGGTAAGTGTGCTTCATTTGTATCCAGGCTTACATTTTAAATAAGTTCATCGGGGTAGATTGTGCTCAAGTTCTATCTTCATAGATTTAAACTGCTCAGTTAGTACGAGAGCACCGTGAGGGAGCATGCCATGCTCCTCAGTGCCTTTGCGGGATACTTACAGGAGTTACAGGGCTAATAAGGATGAAATTGCTGGTGCCACTGCAGAGCTCATGGCTTTGTCTGATTCTTGTATCTCTGCATCACTGACAGTGGTGTCTGAAGATTCTGTCTCTGTTCTTCCTACTATTGTGGCTACTTACTCTCTTACTCCACTTACTCTTACTTAATCTTGCAGCAAAGCTGTGGATTGCTTGTGTTAGAAGATCAGACTTTCCTCTCTCCCATTGGCACATCAGGTGCTTTGAGAAGAGGATGCATGAGCTTACTTCACAGCAGAGATTTCCCCACAAGGCAGAAATAAATGTTGCAGCCACACTGCACTTGCTCATAAGGCTCAGTGCTGAGAAAGTCACTGAGCAGACAGCCTGGGTCAGTCTAGAGCTTGCTCCCTGCTTTATCACTGTCCCCTCTGTGGGGTGGGGATGGGAAAGGTCCTGAAGCAACCTGAGCTTAATAAGATGAGCATAACCCTTTCCAGCTACAGAAGGGTTTCTTCAGGTTTGGCTTCTTGATGTTGCTAAGGAATCCTGATTAAATCTACAGGCAGCAGAAACATGGCATTAAGCCATCAGCAGGGCATGCAGTGTTACTGACCATTAGCACAGTGAGGGTGTAGGGACTTCACAAAGGGAAAAGGCAAAGGAGGATCTGTTTGTTTACAAGGCAAGCTTTGAGAGAACTCAGTGACATAGTTATGTCACTGCTTTTTAGTTTGGATTTTGGGAGAGAGTTGCTGTTTCCCCCCACTGTTTTCATTCCCTTTGTCTTAAACTTGCACTCATTTCTACGGGGCCCTGATTCAGACCAAGGAGGTAGGACAAGCAGAGGGTTATGCTGTTTGCTTGTGGGAGAAGTGAGCTGGACCTATTTCCTTGCTTCCCCTTGCTTTAGGACATAGGCAAGAAAATTTCTGCCCTTGTTCCCCCAGGCAGGGACTGAAGGCATGTTTTGCTTCCTGGTGGTGTGGTGATGATGAAAACCCTGGAGGATGGGAGATGTGGTACTGGGCTCCACCATGCCTTGAAGTAATGCTGGGGAGGCTGGGAGCCTGGTGTGATGGTGTATCCTTTGGTCCAAGGGAAGCTCAGTGCCCCAGCCCTGATGTGCAGCCGATGTGCACCATCCTGCTAAAGCCCTGTTGCCTCCCTCCTGAACTCCTGGCCTTTCTGCACAGTGCCGATGAACCATGAACTTTTCAAAGTTCAAGCAGGCTCTTGAAAACCCCGTGCTTATTTGTGTACTTTGCCATCCTTCTTCACCTTTTGCAGCTCCTTAGGCCCACGTGCGCTAAGCTTTGTCAGGAGTGCTCCAGGGAGCTGGCTCCTGTCTGCATACCAGCAAAGGTGCATGCCTGGGGCTGCCAGCCCTGCTGCTGCTTACCTCTGGGCTGATCTCCACTGGGTTTGTGCCTGTTTTGTTGCATAAAAGGAAAGGAGAGCCTCGTATCTTGCCCAACTGTGCTAAAGGAATAAAGCACATCCATCCTCTGTACTGTCTCTGGCCACCGTGAGTTATTTTGGAAACTGAGGGAAGCAAATCCTTATCAGACAGTTATGGACTGACCTGCTCATGGACAAAGTATCTTCTTGTTCCCATTAATAAATACCCAGGTCAAACGCTGGAGCCTGAGGAGTGTTGTTTCCACATTCTGTGGATACTCTGGCTATCCAAATGTATTCCTTGTCCTCCTGGATATTTTGCTGAGTTTCTGGGCTGATGGAAACCTTGTGGCTTTGAGTTCCCTAAATGAATTAGGCACTGTTGTCTTTTGGTTGTTGCTGCTCCTGCGGTCACCCCCTGTGCTAGGTCTTGTACAAGCACCCAGGCAACAGCAAGCCAAACCCAGCAGTGCAATGCTTTTGTCTTGCTTTAATTATAGCAGGACACAATTATTAGCAGCGTGTTTTTATTTCCATTTGTTCATTCTGACAGCAAACAAAGGAAGCCATTATATCTACAAGAGGATGTTTCAGGAAGTGTCGTGGTAAATAAAGCTAACGAGACCAGTGCACACGAGAGTATCACGTTCTCTTACAGACAGCGATCGATAATCAGGTTGCTACAAGCCAGACCCTTTCAAGAGGCATAGTACCGAGTCTGCACTCAGATTGGCCTTTAATCTTGGATCACTGAGCTCCTCACAGACTGATACATTTATCACAGTTATCTAACCCCTAACACAGGTATCCCTGGAAAGACATATGGCAGGTCTTTCAGTGCTGTAGGAAATGAAAAAGTTGGATGGCACCCACCTGCCCCTTTCTGGCAATATGTTTCTGCTCTGTAAAGGAGATGTGGACCAGGCTAAAAATTGCATGTCAGGTCTGGGATTGACCTTGGATAATGTTTCTGAACCTTCCCAGCTTCCCGAACAGTAGTGCATAGTATACAACATGTTGTTGGAAACATTGTGCTTCTGTGTCCCTGATAAAATTGAGGCTGCTGCCCCCGGCTTAACTTTTCTTTGCCTCTTTGCTGCAAGCAATGCTGTCCTCAGAGGCAAAATGTTACTGAAGACCTGCTCTTAAAGTTGGCAAAAAATGCAGTTAAGCAATGCGATGTTTTTTTGAGACAGCAAAATATCTTCTAAAAGCTTTTTTGCGCAACAGTAGAGAAAAATGGCAAGAGGCACGTATATTGCAGGGTTTTCATTCTTGAGATCTCTAGTATTTCCTATTCTCCTCATTTTAGCATAAGCCTTTTGATCTTGCTGTTTGCCCCAGAGCTCTGGGCATTAGGTGAGGTTCTCAACTTTATTTTATAATAAAAATGTAGAAGTTTGTAGCCCTCAGGGATTTGGAGAAAAGTTTGAAAATGTGATCATAAAGTTCAAGAAACCAGAGCGCAATTAGGAGAAGCTCAAACATTTATAATTTTCTCTAAAAACCAGAACAAAAACCCTTGTGATTCTTAAGCCATGATTCTCTGGAGTCTGATGCATAATTTTTGAGTATGTGGGGTTGGCAGTGCTGGAAAGGATGCTTTTCTTTGCCCAGACCATGTTTTTCTTCTGCAAGTTTTATTTACCAGCAACTTTTAACCGTTTCTGCATTTGCAGACTGGGCACTTTCTGCATCCACACCTCCCTGTGTGGGATGGGACAGCACATCCCTCATGTCGGGTCCTATGGAGCCCTGGGTACCTGCATGGGGCAGCTGAGAGTTTCCAGGCAGTTTCCCCAGGTGCAGCATCATCTCCTTCCTGCCCAAGAAGAGTGATGGAAGGAAGGATCCACCGCCTCACTACCAAGAGACTCCTGGGGGCTCAGAGCAGAGCCCAGCAGTGGGATTCACTCCCTTTTGCAGCATGGGAGGCTGAGGAGCTCTCTACACCTGCCATATCTGTGGGCTTGGAAAGGGCAGCCAGTGGCCACCTTCATCCCAGTGACAGACACCTGGCTGCCTGGTGTAGGTGCATCTGGCCACATGCTTCAGAGCTGCCAGGTCTTCTGCAAACCCACAGCTTTGCTGGGAGAGCTGTCTTCTACCTGCAAGACCTGGCAGAGAGATGTGGCTTCCCCTGCGGGCTCACGAAGGACGAGACTCTCTCCACCTGGGGCTCACTTGTATGGCACTGAGGCAGCCTGTGGCCATGCCATGCCCTCCCACGGCATCTGTTTTTCTGAATCTCCCCCAGCCACAGCATGAGGGAAGCCTGGAAAACCCTGCAAGGATGGGGTGACAGAGACAGCTTCTTCTCCCCACTTCCCCTGCCCCGAGCTGCCCTCCCTCAGGCACCGCGCTTTTATATTTTTAGAAAGCACAGTTTGTGTTCCTCAGTGCTAGCTGTGCGCGTCAGTGGCTGCTTCACAATGAACTCTCAGGGGCCCGTCGGCTTTGTACGTGAGGGCTGTGCCCCGCCACAGTATTTTCTGCTGCGCGGTCGGGCGCACTGCGGGCTCTAGCTGCCTCAACATGGCGGCCTATTGTTCAGTGCCCGCTGTGCTGCTTGAAACCAGGCCCGGCGCTGGCAGCGTTGAAGCCTGAGGTCCCCTTGCGTGAGGGCTGCCGGAGAAGGTGGAGGAGGAGAGGGGACACTGCCACCAAGGACAGACAGCCCTCTGGAGGATTGGGCTTTGCTGTGTGGCTACAGGCTGACCATGGGATCTGGGGGAGCCATTGAACACCTTGTGTCGGAGAACATGGCAGGATCAGTAGAGCAGTCTGGGGCCTGCAGCCTGGCTGGGCAAGGGCAGCATCTTTCTCCTTGCTGGATGGCTCAGGGATACCCTACCAGGGGCAGACACCTTTCTCACACTGACCCTGACAGCCCTCCTTAGAAATGACTCTGCTCCGCCTTCCAGGGACCCCACTGTGTGCACCCATATTCGCATCGGGTATCCATCTTTTCCCACAAAAGTAGCTTGTTCTGGGGAGCTTTTTTCGCCACCCACCCGCTGTAAGCACCTGTGAATCATGTGGCCTTTGTAAAACGACCTTGGCTAACCTGTACGATCTCAGACTAAGCTTTCAGACCTTTCAATGCTTTCACAGTTTCCGAGCTGGGCTGAGCGCCCTTCCAAATTGTCAGCCTGACGCCACCCATGCTGATTTATGTTCCCTGAGAAATGCAATTGTAACTATTTCCATTAAGAGAGCCCTCAAAACCGTAAATGGCTCCAAAGTTGTGAAGAATGCATGCCCCCGGCTCCCTACAAATTGCCCCTTATATTTCCCTGAATCTAGCCGTATCCGGTGCTTCAGCTAAAGCAGCGTTTTTATTTACAGCACGTGCACGTGTGCAAGGCACACTACCAGCTTGTGCTGGCACGCTGTCCACACTCAGACTCCTACCAGAATCCCTGTCCACCACTGAGGCTTCCTATCGCAGCATCACTCCCCAGGTGAAGGCCTCATTCAGTTTGTCCTTTTCCTTACTATATTTGCTCAACCACTTTGAAAATAAGATCTCCCGGGATATTTTTTTTTTTTTTTTTTTTTTATTTTGGGTCAGCAGCTTGTTTGGGGTTTTGCTAACAAAAAAGGAACAATTCTTGTAGGATTCCTAGGACAACACATTTTATTTCAGGCACAAACAAACCCTGGCTCTCAGTTAGCATATGCGAGCCGCTGTACAGCACTGCATTCACCTACGGAGGTATATAAAGGGTAATGATAATGTTGCCCAGAAGGCTAACACATCAAAGGCCGAAGAGCAGTTAAAATGTATTACGAGCTGTTGGCAGTGATTGTGGGGGGTATTAGCGTATTGCTGGTTTAGATGGCCTGAGTAAATGAAAACCCTCTGGATTAATTGGTACACCAAAGAGATTTCGGAGGAAAATGGAGGCTGATGGAAAATGACAAACACTGGAGAACGCAGATAGCTCGGCGTGCTGACCTACGGCAGGGCACTGCTGATTAACTTGTGGCTCCCTGCTGTGCCCTGGGGAGCTTGGCCAGGCCAGGCTGCCCCACCGGCAGGAGCTGTGGTGCTGCCATCCTTGCATCCACGGGTGGTTAGAGGTGAGACTTACCATGTGTCTTCTGACACCTGGACACCACAGGAGAAGAGTTTAATTATTTTTAATGATGTGGGGGCTGGGGGAGGGAGGGGAGGACTTACTTAGTCTCCTGGTGTCTGGTGTCACAGAGCAAGTGAAGCTGGAAACTTAAATATTTATTAGCACAGAGACTGCTGGCTGAATTGGATGGCAACCAGCATGGGTAATATTGAATGTTATGACACCATCCTTTACCATGTAAACCAATATTCCAGCTTCTACTGTGTATTTTATTACTAATACTTCAATTATACACAAACAACATTTAAACTAAGTGTGACAGCAACAGCTACACAAACTCAAATTATACTGGCTCATTGACATGCGAATTGACCCGCTGGAGCTCATTGACCCACCTCTCAACCCACCACAGCCACGCCAGGTTAAGTCTTGCCCTCCTGGGCCACCCATCTGGTGACTGGAGCTGGGTACCCATACTGATGCCAGTGGGCAACTGGCACTGACTGGGGGGCTTCTTCACCTCTTTCACCCACCCACACTAGGTTGTCAAGGGTAGAGGATCCTCTTCTTTTCTCTGACCAGCAGCCAGGTTCACCAGTGGGTTTTCTTCAGGGTTTTCAAAAGAATTTGCCCAAAGCCAACCTGCTGCTATATTTATGCTTTCTTATCTGGGCATCATATGGCTACATCCTCAGTCTTCTTTCTATGATCTTATCCACTTGTCATCATCTCTGACAGATGACAATTTTCTATTGTTAGTTTTAACTAGAAGCTTCACAGTTTGGGTGGTTTCCTATTCAGTTATACCAGTCCCCTTGCAGCTCAAGTTAGCTTCATTCCTATGCCCACCATTTGAACTCCACACTTCACACATTTGTCTCTTTCAGACTTCAGGTGTCATAGGAAGACAAGAAGAGAAGATGGGCATTTTTCTGGTCACCTGAGATGATTTACAAACTCCCTTTCTCCTTGCATTATCCTTTCAGTGTACAGAAAAGGGGAAGGAAGAGCTGCTAAAACCTGAGCACTGCATGGCCTTCTGGTGGCTGTGTGGGCATGATGGGGATGGAAACTCCAGGGGAACCTTTCTCTGTCCTTTCTCCAAATATATTTAGGAGCAAATTATGTGAGTAAAGACTTGGCAGAAAAACAGAGATGGAAAGTGAGATGCCGTATGCAGCTCATGTCCCAAAAAGCTCGACTCCTGCTGACACAAGTTTGACAGGCTCCCACCTGGTCTCCCAGCTTGTTGTCTCAGATGATTTAAAGCATGGCTGAGCTCTACAGCCTCCATCATTACCTGTCCCACTGTTCTGCCAGCAACTCCATCCTTCAGTGGGTGTCACAGGAAAAGCTTTGTTTTCTGCTTGTGCCAGGGAGCATTGTGGTAATGTGGGAGAAACAGCAATCTTTTACATTTTTTTTTTCATATTGTGAAGGTAATGGACACTAACTTCTCTTTGACATGTTCCTGAAAAATTCCTTGCTTCTTCCATAAATCCAAGACTTATATAAAGAATCTGTTTTCCATCTTAAGGCTAAAGACAAACATCAATTTTAAAATCTATTTTTAAAGTGAGTTGCATTGCAATTTATAATCTTAAACTGAAGTTTTAAAAGTGCTCTCATCCTTGAAAAGAAGAGACCATTTCATTGCTAATGACTAATGATAAAGTGTTTTCTGAAGGTGACTGAGCATAGCACAAGAAGTCTTAAATATATTTATTAGCTTATTAAACATAATGAATTGAATCTGGTTGCTAATATTAGCAATGCCTTTGTAAGTGAAAAGCACTTTTGGTTAGTTGGACAGTTTCTTATCAAAGAACAAAAATACAGCATTAAAACATATGCAGCTTACTGAATAATCATGTTATTTGTCAGACAAGCAGAAGAATCATCACTGAAGCACTCTCAACGTGCCAAATTGGGTAATATACATAATTAGGATCCATTTGATTAGATATGTGCCCATGGTAACAGCCACACTCATGATCCACATATTAGTACAGCCTTGAAATAATCTTCAAGGAGAATGATGGCAACAGTGCACATCTGAAGCTTCACTGGAGAGACTTTTGGAACATAACCTACGTACTGATTTCCTCCGTTTCTGTGGTTATTCTTTATTTTTAAACAATGCATGCTTTTGTTCTCAAAGGTGATATACTGCTTCCACGAAATGTCACTGCACTTTTATCCCTAAAAGGAAGATCTTGTAATCATCTACATAACATTTTAAAGCCCCAAACCTTCCTATATTTAGGGACATATCCCAGCAATTGGCAAGACTGCTGCAAGCTGTTACTGGGAGGTGGGAGCAATCATCACCTGGAAGCCAGCCCATCTCAGATCCACTCTCCTCTTGGAGCCCAGGACAGCCCGGTGATGGATAAGGCCTTCTGGATGTTCTTTTAGGCTGTTGCAGGAGCCTCATGAAGACACTGCAAGGACTCAGTGAGAAGATGGATTTTGCATCAGATCCAAACCTCTGAGAGAGCCTGCAAGTGCTGATCTACTGCCAACCCACAGGGAATGAGTCTAGAGGGTACTATTTGGGTAACAGTGGAACCCAAGAGAGTTTGTTTAGCCGTAGATGCAATATGAATTGTTCCTGCAGTTTATTTTTACATCCTTAAAGGGTGAATGAGTTTGGAAAAGTTGGGCAGAGGCAGGGAATTAGCAGAATGAATTATTAGGAGTTATTTATACAAAATGAGAGAAATAAATCTCCTGGTACAACAGCATATGTCCAGGACGATGACAGTTGCTGCTTTTGCAGTAGTGACCACTGGGAAATATATAAAAGAATCTTTTTCCCCCCATAAGGAAGAGACCAGGATATAGATAGGTTTGCCCAGGTGAAGGCACCAAGCAAAGACTGGTTTGTAGTTGGGGAACCTGGGCAACAAATACTGAGAGTCTGGCAGAAGAGGACTGTGGATCACCCCTGGGGAGGTCCTGGCCAGCCTGATCCAGTGGGGTAGGATGGATGTGACTAGAATGTGGCCATGTGAACTATCCCACCAGTGCAAGAGAGCCGTTGTGTACCCATGTGCAGACACCTCACCCTGTAGAAGCAAGACAGGACCCTGTCTGGGGATATATAATGGAGAGGGAATCAGCACTGAAAGACTGCAAAACAATGATTCAGGAAGTCATCTGGCTTTTGGGAAAAAGGGATTTATCTCAATTGTATGGGAAACACAGAACAGCTAGAAGGTTTTGATGGAGGAGCACAGGGGAAGACTTTACTCCCTGGTTTGGCTTTTGCAGAAGAGGAGCACTTTTCTTCAAGGGGTCGGTGACACACACAGTTGTGTTTGCAGCCTTCAGCTGGAAGGCAACAATACTGTAAGTCATGGCTACACAAGGCAGTCAAACTGGTACTAGGTATGGTGGTAGGATTATACAGGCAAAAATAGACTTGTGGGTCCATCTGGGGCATGCAGTGTCTGATTCAGAATGGGTGACCTTTCTCCATATTAGTGTGCTGTTAATCACACTGAGGACAGGATCCATAATCCTCAGCAATATAAATTAAATTCACTGATCAAAATGCACTAAAGTGGTTTGTCAAATTCCTACATCCTTCTTTTTCAGCAAGCACTCTTTTTAGTAGGGCACTCTTCTAGGCTACCCTGTGGACAGCTGCCTCCTGTATGTGACAGCACACTTGCACTGGGTGTGCTCAGGTGCTTGGGATGTCCTGCAGGCTGAAGGGTGTCCTCTGGCCATGGGGCTGCCGGTCTGGCATCTCTATGGGGGGTGAAACCAGCCTGGAAGAGGCACAGCAGATGTACCCACTGTGAGAGTGCTCAGGCACACATACATGTATGGGGAGTGCTAGTCCCTCCTGTGATAAACAGCTCTAAGGAAAGCTATGTGAAATTTTGAGTTTCTGCTTCTGTTTTCCAGAACAGAACAAACTGGGGCAAAAAAATAGGAAAAAATTGTTTCCTGGAATTAAAACAGTCATGTTCAGAAATGTCTACATGTTCTGTTTTGACATTTTTTGGATCAAAGTGAAGCGTTTTGACGTTTCTGAGGTAGGAATGTTTTGTTTCAATTTGTTGAACTGACATGAAACGTTTCGTTTCAAGTCTGCTTAACATTAAAGTAGGCAGTCCGCTTCCTTGGGTTTGGGTCCCATTCTCTCCTCTGGGCTGTGCTCCCTGGGAGCTTTGCCCAGCTCCCATAAAGCTTGGGCAAGGTCCACGTTGTTCTCAGTAAATGTAGCTCAGCCACAAGGCCCCATGCACAGGAAAGAACAGAGGCCTTTTCGGGAAAGTGCATTTTGATGTCGAACTGAACCAGAATGAAAAATTGGGGGGCACTTCACCTCTGACAGTTCAGCCCTGGCAAAACACGATCTCATTCCAGCGGTGTCCCCATCTTCCCACCGGCGTTTTTTAATTGTGCAGAAGCCGTTTTCTGATCAAAAAAGGAGGAAGTCTTCCAGCGAGCGCCTGTATAGGTGTTGACAAGATCTACATCAATTGGCTCCCCAGAGGGCTGCAGGCTGGTCCCCTGGACTTAGTCCTTGGTGTGGGGATGGAGCAGCCCCCCCAGAGCACTCACGGCCAGGACAAGCTGAGGAGCCCTGCTCCAGGCGCTGGCTGAGGCCCAGGCAGCCTCTGGCTTGGCTGGCCCCAAGGGGGAGCGAGGGTGAGAGGGCTGAAATAAGAGCAGAAGTTGCTCTCGGGATGTTAGCAGACCCTCTTCTTTTCTGGAGACGGCTGTCGGGTCTTGCTGGTATTCCTGAAGAATTTCACCTAAAAGCTGCTCTGGTTCATTCTCCACCGGGCAGATCCTACTGCTTGCTGTGCAGGACTGGGCCCCTCCTCCCCCTTTCCTGAGCAGCAGCTTCAAAAGATCTCTGATTTTGCTCTCCAATCAAGCAATCTCATTTGCAAAACAACTGCGAGGGCCCTGCGAAAGCAGAGGGCCTGCTCCTTTGTTCAGGGCTGGCTTTGGTGACACAAAGGAACCATAAAGGTGATGGCGGCGAGGCCTGGGCAGCGGCAGCGCTTCCTGGGCTGCCAGCCCTGGCCTCCCTCCCCCAGCTGTAATTTCAGACCCTGAACGTCAGGATTATGCAGGGCCGAGACCAAGGCGAACAAGGTGGATTGCAACTATTCTTAGCTACAAAAATTATTCCCGGCTCGCTTTGAAATCCGAACCAGGGTTAATTTCTCCCCCCCTTCCCCCAGCCTGTTTCCTCTCCTCTTTCATGTACCTATTTGCATAGACTGTCATCGCAAGAATCTCCATTAAAATTGAAAGCCTCCTTCCTGCATGTCACCTCTCGCAGCCCCCTTCCGCTTGCCCTGCGTGACTTTTGGAGGGCTGGAGAGCAAAGGTCCTCCGCTAGCATCGCCTGGCCGAGCCCTGCATTCCCCGTACCGCTGGGTTGCTATAGGAACATCTATCAACTGGGGAGTGCCGGGGAAAAAGAGCAGGGAATTATCTTAATTGTCTAATGATTGATTAATATGTGTTTACACAGCACTTCAAAACCGTGCATCCTTCGGTAAATTGTTTATTAACTGGGCAAGTGGTGTAATTTGCTGGGCATCCTCCACTCTCGCTGGTTTCGGTGGGAGGAAAGGGTGGTAGGCAGCTTGCAGGATTTGTCATAACTATATTATCAATATCTCTAGTAGTTCTGCTTCAGGAAAACAACTTAAATACGAGCCTTCCCTTTAAATTTTCATAGGCAGGGCTGTTCCCACCTGCCACTAATGCTGCTCAAGTGCCTCCTCTATAAAGACCTGTGTTTAGCCCTTCTCTGTTTTGGCAGATTTCACCCACCTGGGTCCTTGATGTTTGGCCCTTGCTCTGCTTCCTCCCTCTTCTGCTAATGAGCTGAGACCATCCCCAAGCTGACTGCAAGGTGGGTGCAAACCGACCCCTTAGAGAGCTGTGCTTCACAAAGTGTAGGAGAATCTGGGATGCCAAAGCAATTCCCTATGTGCTTGAGAAACAGGGTTTGCAGCCTGCATGGCTTTGGTGCGAGCTGCCAGGTGCTCTGGGCACCCATATGAATGGTGTGACCTCGGTGTTGAGTTTGACCATCTTGGTAGGTGCAGGCAGTGAGACAGGCTGGTGTAATAGGGTGCAGGCACCCATCAAATCTGGTCTTCCCCATCTAACTCAGAGGGGCTGCTTCCCTCAGTAAGGTCTGTGAGAGAGGATGATGAGGAGGGTGTTAGGTATAACTGGTGCTTATGGAGGGGCTGCTTTCCTCTGGTACTGCTCCATACAGAGCACAAAAGGCCTTAGGTGCTGTGGGATGGGCCTTGATCAGGTGTGTGATGTGTATGGCTCGCTAGTTTTTCAGTGGAAGTGCAGAACGAGTAAAGGGACTTGCAAAACAAAACAGATTTGTCCTGGGTATTTACAAGTTATTTAAACCCTACTGATCTCCAGGGCTCTCAGGCTTCTCAGTCCCTGTGAATCTATCTGCCACAGAACAGATAGCATCCAGTAAAAATGCCTTCACATGTGGCAGCCACCTTCCTGCTTCACTTACAGGGCCTAATCATAGGTTGCTGCAGAAAAGTCTCCACTTCTGCTGAAGAAAACAGCAGCAGTGCTAGGTTGCTATTCTGTAGTGGTTCAGCACTAGAGGGGGATGTAGCATGTGCTTTCCAGCACGTTTCGTATGGGCATGCAACAATATTTTACAGCAATATTTATGAGGCGGCTGTTTTTTTAATTGCTGACATGAAGATTTTTCTCTTGCAGGGGCAATTTTCTTGCATAGGATAAAAATCAGAGAGGCTGCTGTTTTCCAAGCCTTCAGAGATTGTGCTTGTAGCCAATGAATTTTGTGATGTTTAATACGTCTTGGATATTGGGGCCTCAGAACTTAGGGCAATTCTCAGGTCTCTCTTTTTTTTTTTTTTTTTTTTTTTTTTTTTTTTGTCTGAAGTGAGCTAGTGTTCAAAAAGCAAATAGAGGCTGCTCTTCAGCTGGCTAGGAGGGTCTGGGGCCTGTTCTTCTTGCCATCGTGACATTTAGTGTGCTGTGCCAGAGGGCTGCAGCCGAACTGTGGTAGCGAGTCCTGCGAGTGGCTGAACTAAGGCGGAAAGCCAAATCCACCCGGCTCGGCTTGCTTGGAGTTTCTGCACGTTCCTGTTCTGAGCAAAAAATGGCTCTTTGATTTCGCAGACATACCAGTAATAAAAAACAGTTGTCCACTTCATGAAATGTTGCTGCCTCATGGGTGTTTTTGCAAACTTGTAGAGTGTAAAAGCTGGTCAAATTCCTGTCTCTTCTCTTGTTTTTCTCCTGCTCGTCTCCCAGGAGCTTTTCTCGTTCCATGTTTTGTTCCATGGTGCAGATGAATGTCAGTATGGGGACAGGATTTGGTAGCCCTCTAGCTCCGGGGATTTCTCCTGGTGTGTTTGGGTATGGTGTCTTGGGAGAAGAACAGTTTTCCTGCTGCATGCCCCATAGATGCACTAACACAGCTGTGCAGGACAAACGCTCCTGTACTGCAGCAGAAGGTGGGAATGGCACTTGCTGAAGAAACCCCCATTTTCAGGCCAGGAGATAAAGGCTCTCTCAGATCTGAGTTTTGCTCTGCCTGTGGCAGACCTTCACATGCAGCCCCATGTCCTCCTCCTCATACCCTGGACATTGCACGGGGCTGCTGTTCCCACCTCACACCGAGGGCAGTGTTGGAAAAGACATCCCCATTCACATTCCCAAATATAAACTTTTCTTCCCCTACTTTTAGTGCCTGTAATTACCTCTTTATTCCAGTGCCAGCAATCTTCTATCAGGCATCGTTATTAATGGAGAGAAAGGAGAAGGGGAGGGAGGGAGAGCGAGAGAGCCACAAAACTTAATTTAATCACAGCACCCCATGCTCAATTTAACAGACACAACAGCTCCGAATGGGGTCCCTGTGCAACGGGAGGGCAGGCGGTGGAGCGTCCCTGGAAAGAATTAATTGTGGATGACAATGTGTAAACAGTGCGGATGAATAGGGCACGCAGGTGTGAGGCACCGGGGCCATCCCGGGGACTTTTTCACACGAATTTCAGCTCCTTCACTGCTGACCTGCTCCCGAAAATGTGATTAGTGTCGGCGTTGGGAAACCATTCAGGGTGTCAGGATTTGGCACATATTAACTAGCCCTGGGGGAGAGAAGGGGGAGCGCCTGGGGGCTATGAAAGGAGGAAGTCTGGCAGGCGAGGGGATTGTTAAAGGGACAGAAAATCCTCGGTGCTGTGAGATGACCGGGCTGCTTGGGGGAAAAATGGAAGACAGGCGAAGCAGAAGAGGATTCTGAGGCATCCTAGCCCTGACTGAGCTGGGTGGAAAACAAGGCATTGCATCGTGGAATATTTTTCTCTGTGTCCATCATAAATATTGATGATGTTTATATTACTGACTTCTTCTTGGCGGGGGCTTTCACAGTTCTAGACACTTCAGCTCGAGAGATAAACAGTCAAAACAAGCAGGAAAATTAATGACACGGCAGCACCAAGAACAGGAAATATCTCCTGGGTAACATATGGATGTTATTCAGCATGCAAAAATCCCCCTTCATCAATACGTACCCTATATGTAAGGTGATACATACAGACAGGGGGTTGGATAATGGGCCCAATTTACCAAGCATGAGGCTAGACACTCTTAAATTATGTTTCCTGTGCCAGCCTGGCCCTCTGCATCCAAATGTCAGATTTAAGTGCAGAGAGCAGATGAGGTTAGGATTTTTTTTTAGAGTGATGCAAGAGGAAGGACAGCACTTGACGAGGGCTGCTGTGAGTACCAGCACCCTTGCTGGGCTCTGCTGCTCCCTTTCTGCCTTGCTGGGAGCCCTTTTTCTGCCCACCCTTGGCTGGGGCAGCGCAGCAAGGTGCTGCACAGCTGGGATTCCTGGCTTGGCGCTGCCTGGACCGCCTAGCCTGCAGGCTCAGGCCTTGCGTCATCACAATCGTAAAAGTTATGCTAACCACAAACACACCTGGGGATGCGGAGGTGAGGCTGGGCTCTGCTGGCTCGCAGAGCTCAGCGAGGGGCAGGGCTGGCCGTGATGCAGGGCTGCGGTGGGCCAGCCCCTCGCTGGGCTGTTCTGGCTTGGAGAGATGGAGGAGGTGGTGAGCAGAGGGCGTGAAGTGCCAGAGCAAAACCCATGAAGAGATATTGAGTAGAAACCTCAGTTTAAAATTAATTACTGTTGAAAATTAGCTACTTTTTTTTTTTTTTTTTTTTTTTTTTCTCAGTAGCCTACATAGATGTGGTGCTCAAGTCAGGCATCCATTTGTATAAACTCTGACGGTAGCTGTCGCTGCTTTCAGGCTGGGGGCTGAGGCTGTGCAGGAAACTACTTTGCTCAGGCACTGAAAGTTTTTGCCTTTGGTTCAGATTGTGGTGATTGGGGATGATCTTTCCGGTAAATTACAGCAATGGCCACATGGGAAAGGTATTCCATAACTACCGGTGTGAGCTGGCAGTGCTCCTGTGCTCAGTTAAGTCATCAACATGTGGATAAAACCTGTTTGCTGCTAAGTCCAGTGATATCGAGATTCATAAAAAGCAAGAAATAATGACACAGTTTATTTAGTGTATGTCTGGGGGGGTGTCCAGTCCTGCAGCTTTTGAAATGGGGTCCTCCCTGCCCAACAAGCTGCCCAAAACTGGGTACCTGGCTGAAGCCATTCATCTCAGCTCTCTGGGGGAGCAGGGTGACTCCAGAGGGTACGTCACCCTATTTATCTTATGTCCTCAGCAGGGTCTACTGGCAGTCACTGCATTGCAACCTGATGGCTGTTTTCAGAAATGACAGTCAGTGCTACTGCTATTTCTTTCCCCAGCATCTTGACATCAAGACATCTGCTCTCTCAGGAGAGCTCGTGCTGAAAGACATTTCTTCCTATGAACTCTTTGTTAGTTCTTCTAAAAATCATCAGAAATGAAACAATTCTTTAATGCCTGTTCTTACCAAGGTGAACGTGATTTTTTTTTATTTGCATGGAGTATTATTTTGGTCACATGCTTGAAATATCACCAGCTAGAGAGCTGGTAGCTTTCCCACTGGGAGAGGGCTCCAGGACCCAAGAAGATGCTTTTGTCAGATGACCACAAAGATGGCTCTGCAGACCACAAAGGACTGTCTCCAGGCAGGCCATCCTTATCCTAAAGGACCACCTGGCTGGGCCTTAATAGGTAAACCAACAAGGACTGGATCCTCAGAAAGGCTGTAACACTTGCTCAGAAGACCCAACAATTGTTTTTCATTGTACCTTCTGGTTGGATCACTGGATCTCCACTTGCACTATTGTTAGCTATTGTTTCAGATTCCATGTTCCCTGTCCGTGCCCCTGCTGTAACTCCCTGTGGGAAGCTTTCCTTGGTGCCACCCTGTCGTGGCAGTGCAGACACTAGCTGCAATAGCACCAAGGAAAACTATGTAAAGTTTCTTTAGTTCAAGGGTGGAAGGCTTGGGGATGAGAGAAGGTAAATAATGTGCAGGCAGTGCAAATGGGACAGCTGAAGAAGGTGCAGATGTGACTCTGCAATCAGTTGTTTTAAACATACAGCCATAACTCTAGCTCAATTGTGGTTGTGTTTGTTTGTTTTACAGAATCCTCATTTCAACCAGATTTAAAACATTGCTCTAAACTGATATCGCATATGAAATACTCTGCTTTGCTGACAAATCCCTCTTTTGCATATGGAATATGCTGCTTTGTTGACAAACCCCTCTTTCTTGAAGTTTCTCCAGTAAGTGCAGGCATTTTCAGGCTTGGTGGGAAATCAGTGCAAGGGGGGACTCTGGGAAGTTTAGAAGTCACGCAGGTGCATGACTCTGTTCTTGCCAGCTCTCATACCCACTGCTGTAGTGGGTATTGGTTATCACATCTGCTGAGTCCAGCTTTGCTCATGCTTCTGTTCTGCAAGAGAGCATTCAGCAAAACACTTGGCTTCTTTCAGCCCCCTGCCAGTGCCTTGGCAACACCGGAGATCTCCAAAGTGCTCTGAGATGCAGACTCGGGGTAACTTATTTTCCCTGTAGCAAGGCTGGAGGAAAAGCTGCCTTTGGAAGAGGCTACAGCAGAGGGCTAGGACACAAGAGTGACAGACAGCAGCCTCTCCCAGGAAAGAAGAGCTGAATTTTTGGTTGCTGAGGGCTACTGGCTTCTCCATGCAAGGCCTAAGCTAGGACAAATTCTGGACGTGCCAGGGGAAGGAGACCTGGGGATATGGAGGGGAAATTCACTGCTCAGTACTCTGTAAAGGAGAGATGCCTTGCAGCTTAGTGTCTGGGGGTCATTAATCACCACAGCTCAGCTGGTCTGCTCGCAAGTTGTGCTGGTCTGGCTGCAGCACAGCAATGTGGTGGTATGACACAAACCAATATGGAGCAGTTATGAAAAGCAGTCTCTCTGCTGGCTTATAGGTGATCCGAGTGAATGAAATGCTGTGGAGCTTCCAGTCGACATATTTCTTCAAGTTAGAAATGGATTGACTACATCAAGTAAAATAACTCTATCAAACTTTCAGCCAGAGCTCAGATTACGTAAATTCTGAGTAGTTTGCTTTTCCTGACAGTTTTCAAGTCTGCATTTACAGCTTCTTCTGGGAGTGCTTACAGAACTGCTAAGTATCACTTCAGCAACAGGCTTGTTGGGTATTTAGCCTTTCCTAATCAGCACCTGCACTGAGGTAGAGGAGAGGCAGTACTGATTTCTCAGTCCAAATTGTCCTCCTGGAACACACTTCTTGGGTGTAGGCCATGAGCATGAGGGCAGGTGAGGTACTTTCTTTTGTCCCAAGTTTATCTGTATTAACTGAAAACCAAACAAAAACCAACTAACCAAAACAAACAAAGCCTTTAAACCCTATCTTCCTATCTGTTATCAAGTGGTGGGCAGTTGCAAATGATGTTGGGCCTGGAATAGGCACAAATGTGGTGATGCTGGGGTGCTCAATCTGTCTGTCCAGGGGTTTACTTGACTGCAAACGAAAGCACCCATCCTGCACTGCCAAAGCCTGTCTTCTGCCTGGGTTGGAAGCAGGTTTGACTCCTCTGATATGGCCAGAACAAAGGTTTTGGTTCATTGCCTGACTCCAGCTGCAGTGATCACATACAGGGCTGCTTGACAAGTGTCCCCAGATGCCCTCAGTGATGTGAACTGCACACCTTATTATCCATTTCTGTGTTTCTTGACCCCTCTTTTTGCTGAGGTTGCACTTCACTTTGTTTGCCCCAGACTGGATCCAAAGAGCCAACCTGCACCTTAGTCCTTTTTCCTCAGTAGACCACCACAGTTTTCCCATATTCACTGCTGAATTCGGTATTTCTGTTACTGGTAGCTAGATTATCTCAGCTGTGTGTTATTTATTACCAGCACGGGTACCAGCCCAGCGAGGTCCTATTTCCCAGCACGTCCTTGGTGTTCCCCCCCAGCTATCTGTGTGGTTTGGCCGCTTCTCACATGCGTCCCCCTTAACCACCTGAGAAATCTAGCCAGCCCTCATGGTGCTATCTGCAGTTTTTGCCAGCTTCTCACAATATTCCCTCTCACGCTCAGCTCTCCATGTGTCACATCCCCTCTCTCACGCCTGTTAGCTCCCACATCCTTCTCAGGTCGCTTAACCTCACACCAGAGCCCAGATGACAGCTTTGCCTGCATTGCTATCACCGTCCCCATCCTCCAAACTGCAGCATTTGCTTGTAATAGACCTACATGAGGACTATTAATACACTTATGTGATGATGTAAATCCAAGTCTTCACTAAAAGTCTCTGAGGGGCTGACTTTTTGGGGATATATGTAAGAAACTCAAGGCAGAGGTGACTTCTGAGCAGTTGTATGTTCGGCTTTCCAGCTAATGCTAAAGCCCATAGCTGCTTAATACCAAAGTAGACTCAAAGAAGGTGGTCATGAAATGTTTGTGGATGTCCTTGCTTGTTCCTTGGCAAGTCTATGGGATTACCTCTGGCACCCCAAGGGTGGAGAAACTATTCAGCTTGGTTGTTTCTTTCACACCTTCAAGAATGTGTGAGGTGTCGTTTTGGATCTGCCTAGTGATGCTGGATGCCTGCCCAAACCAAAAGCTGGACGTGGGAACAGTCGAAGTCCTTATGAGATGGACCTGGGGGAGAGGAGGTAAAAGCAGCCAGTGGCACAGGGGCCGAGCGCTGGTGAGACATTCCTTGTGTCTCTGCCCTTCCCTGGGTACTCCAATTCTGCTTTGCTGCTGCACCTCAGTGGAGCCAGCTCCTCCTGGTCAGGGAATGTCTCCTCCACTCAGGGGTTCCTGCTGAGATGAAGCCACCTGAAGCCATGCTGCTGGCTCTTGAGAGGGTCTGGGGACAGAGCCCTGCACCAGATGAGTGGTTGAGCAGTGCCTGCAGCTCTGCTCTCGCCCTCCTGCAGTCCACCTGCTGAGCTCCAGCTCCTGCTGGCAGCAGCAGCCCTCTGCCTGATGCTGCTGAGCGCTTCCCATCCTGGAGGCTGGGACACCCGCATCCTGCTGCGGTGGAGGGAGGGCAGAGCCTCTGCAGGGTTGGCCCCCATGCGTCTTGGGTGTTAGCACCACACACACACAAAGGTAATAAAGGAAAGAGCTTGTAAGGTAATAAAGGAAAGGAAAGCCACAGATGTGACAAATAAGTAGGTAGCCCACACCTGAGGTGAGGCAGCCTACTTCAGGCTACTGGTTTCTACCAGGGGAACAACGTAAGGCTATCTCCTAGCTGCGAGTGCCCGCTGGATTTTTATCCATTCATTGTCTACAGATTGCAAAGCATCACCAGTTAGTTGCAGTCTAAATTTCAGCTGGTTTAGGCCTAGAGATTATGAGCACATAATTAAATAAGAATAATGTAATTTACTTTAAAAAAGAAGAAAAAGCCAGAGAAGTGGGATTTTTTAATAGAAGCTTATTATTTTTAGAGAGTGAAGGAGGCACTGAAATACCTGAAAACACCTACAAACAGCAATACAGAGTAACCTCTGTTTAACCACACCAAAGAGCCCTATTCCCTCCATATTTTGGGCACCCTTGTCTCCTTTTGCATAGATGAGCAGTGAAGTATTTGGCTAGTTCCCAACTGAGATTGCACACCCAGGGTTTTACCAAGCTTCTCCATTCCAGTGGTGCACAAAGCTTTACCTGCTCTGCAAGCACAGGTACTGCTGGGGTGTGTAGCCTTGGCTGGCACGAATGCTTGGCCTCAAAAACTTGGGTGGTTAGGTGTTGGTGGCCACGCTCTGGGATGGCTGCAGGAAATTTGGCTGGAAATGTTTTGTGAAAAATGCATGAGAGCCGGTCCTCCAGCAGTATGTATGTATGTGCTATTTTTCTGCTCTGCCAGCTAGCTTAGCTTATTGAAATATCTTTGTTTCTGATGCATGGTGCCTGACGGTCTCCATCTTTGGGCCACGTTCACGAGGCATGCAAGTAGAGATGACATTTGAAGAGGACTTGTTGACCTACACAGGTATTTAGGGGCCAGACCAAAGCAGACCAGCATCTGACTGGGGTGATGCAGCCAGACCTGAGCCAGGTCCACAGGCGCCCCTACTAGTGATGTGGGATCGGTGTCACCACCACCTGCTGGCCCATTCTCACACGAACTAAGTGGAAAGGAGGCCTCTGAGTCTGCTGGAGTGCCCAGGAGGTTTTCTACATGCCTTCTTGGACCACGTGGCTCAGGCACATTTTAGGAGAGGTTCAAGCCCCAAGGAGGCCATGGGAGGTGGTCCCTAAGTCAAGCTGCAGGTGCTGTGAGGACTCCTGATTCCTCAGCAGGGGTGGGGGCAGCCTTTGGTAGAGCTGCCATACACGTGTGCCTCTTGCATCCACCTTCAGCGCAGTCGTGGCAGGCTTGCTTTTTTTAGGAGGCATTTCCACCCATGCATGGGAGGGGTGCTTATACACAAATACATATCTTATGTGGCTGTATTCCTTTGAACTGATCCCGTAAGCCCACTGATGTGCATGGCAGGTGGGTAAAGCCTACTCATGGGAGCACCAATTTGCACGAGCAGGTCGCTGGTTTTCAGCAGGCTGCTTCTCCTGCCTCCTTCCAGTACCTGTGTTTGGACTCTCTGAAGCCTTCCCTTGCGATGCAAGGAGCAGATCTCTGTCAGTGCTCCATGCGGTACTCGGTACCCGAGGAAGCAAATGGCAAGCAGTGGGGTAAGCACACTGCTGGGAAGCCCTCTGGCTCAGCCCCACAAGATGTGCTCTTTTCTCCTGCTCTGCTCCATCCCCAGTGTGTATTACACTTGCCCCAGCTTTGCAGAGATAATTTGCACTCTCCTAGTTCATTAGCTGCTACCCCCTCCTGTCTGTGGGCAAAAAAAAAAAAAAAAAGCCCTTACTGTTCAAAAGAACACATGCAGCAATCATTAATGCTGACCCTAATTGTGCCAATTCAAACCACTCAATAGCTCTAATTAAAACCTCTCTTGTGCAGGGCACTGAACAGTAACAAAACTGTCACCCCGAACAATCAAATCATGGAGTTAAGATTTCCCCCCCCCCCCCCCCGTTGTATTCAAATGTTGTTGGTGCTGTCGGAAAGGGTCATCTGAAGGGATTAAGTACGGGGCATTTGTAGGCTGCAAAGGGGGGAATATTTAAAAACAGCCAATATCTTTTGGTCACAGTTTGAAATCAGAAGACCCCAACTCTTTTCCAGGTCTCCTTTCATCCACTTCACCCACCCCCATGCAGCAAGCAACACCTGCAGAGCCGACAGGCTCTGGGTTATGAGACACATGGACACCACAAGTCAACTTAAACATCTGCAAAGGAGGGAGGGGGGAAAGCCCAGGCGTTCCTATCCCCGCAACCTTGTTTCTCAGGGTCCCTGACTACACTTTCCTGTGCACCATAAATAACTCTGCAATTACATTAATTGGTTGCATATTTGTTGACACAGGGGTGGACGAGGGTAGGTTATGGTGGGAGGATTTTTGCTTTCAGTGCAATTTTATACTACTTTCCTCAGATGTCCCTTAATCCCCAGTCTCCCCTCCCCCATAATTTAGGATTCACATGTCTTCCAGAATAACTTTATAAGCGTGTGGGTGGGAGGGGGTGGGGGGGGAGAAAGAGCGTTAAAATTCATTTGATGGCACCCATGCACTCACATCTGTTCTGCCGTGTTTCCCTAGCAAAGTCTATCAATCAAAAAGCAAAAGGTTGATATGTATCACAGTAGGATATTTCAAAAAAGCTGGTTGCAGGCGATTGTGTGCTGCAAGTTCTTTTCTGCAGAGTTTCTGACAGGGTCAGAAGAAAGAAGCAGTATGTGTGCATGCCATTTTTTAATATATATATTTATTTGTTTCTGCACGTTTTGTACTTTTTCTTTTTCTTTTTTTTTTTTTAAAAGAATGTAGTGAAATCGAAAGAGCAAAAGCATTAATTACCACAATCCCAGTCTCAGCATCTCTGTTTATTGTTGAGCATGTTCTGAAGCCCAGATCTGGGAATGCAAGAGCCTGGAAACACCGCAAGTGCTTCTGCATCTGTGGCTCTAGTTTAGCTCATCGCAGGCACAGATGCTGGCTACAGCATGTGGCTCTGGGTTCAGACCACTGCCTCAGAGTATATGGTGTGGGCTTCTTGAGGGAATCTTTTCTTCCAGTGTCTCCTTGGCTTGCTTGCTTTTGCTAGCAGCAACCAGAGTTGCAGTAAGTAAGTTCATGGCGTGCCGTTTCATCTTTCTTCCTTTCATCTCTCCTGAACCGATGTCCCAGCTGAGGACTGGGGAGTAGGATGATACCCGTTGAGCCCTGGCAGCTTGCCTCTTCAAACAGCCCCAGCACTTTCTGTTAGAAACCACCTTCGTTGTTTCTTGTTCCGAATGGCTGGGTTGCGCTGCGCGCCCTTACAACATTGCCTTGTCTCAGCGGTGAAGCAGTTTCATTTAGTGATGGGCAAAATAGCCCACATTTATAGTGCAGCTTGACTCAGCCTTGAAGTATTTAGCCTCGGTTAGCAACTAAGCACAACATCTTGATGTATAAACATATAAACACACATTTATTATGTATAGAAGCAGCGGAACAAAAGAATGTTTTTAAAACACTTGGAGGAGAACAGTCCCTTTTTGTGCAAAATCATAGCAAAATCTGCCATCTGAGAAGATATGCTGAAGGTAAGGTTGATTTTCCCTAATTTCCCTCAGACCCTGCAAATTCTAGCCCAAGGGCCAGCAGGAGGGCCTTGCTCTTTTCCAAACTTGGGGATGTTTCACCTTCTGATTGCGCTGGCCCCTTTCTGTTTGTGCCATCACAAGACCCTAATTTTCAATAATAATATGTTCTTACAGTGGGATGGATGGCGCTACTAGATGGTATCCAAACGAGTGCTTTTCTCACAGCAAGGTTCCTTCAGCAGCAGCACTGGAGAGAAGAATAAGGAGCCAGAGCCCTCTGACAGGCTTGCTGTCTGTCAGGGGCATGGGAGTACCTGCCTAGTACCTGCCACTTGCATTACACAACGTTCATGTGAGGCTCTTATAGTTCTTGATACTTGCTCAAGAGGGAGAAATAAGGCACAGAGACGTTTTTTGACTGGCTTCAGGTCCTTTCACTGAGCCAGCAGTCAAGGTGAAAACAAACCCAGGCACCCCAGCATCATCTCTGGACTCTGGAAAGCACCACCTCCTTTTCTGAGCTGCTTCTTGCCTGTGTTCACATGGGAAGCTCTGCCTCCCTCTTATCTGTGTGCTGAGGGTAGGGGATTTCAGGAAAATATGCTCTGGTATAGATTCCCATTGCTTTCTGTATGGATCTCCCACGGTCTCCGTCTGCCCTTCCGTCCTCATTCCTTGCCCCCATTTTCGAGGCAGCAATGCTGGAGCCTATCCTCTTGACGAAGCTGCTGCACTTTAATTTTCAACAGGCCCCTGTTGCTCTTGCACCTTGTGTGTGGTCTTTGAACGTTATGTGGCTCGGCAGCTGGGAATAGTGAGTGGGTGGGCAATTTAAAACAGAAAAGACTCTGTATCAGCGCAGGGCTGAGGTTTGAACTCTGCTCAGCTTTGGATACGTGTAGCCAGTTCTCAGGGCTGTGATTTAAGTGCAGTTTTGCTGGTGTCAGTGTGAAGCCTAAATCAGTGCTAAGAAACTGGTAGGGAAGAAAAAACAAACTTTGCCTGTCTGATAATGAGCGTTACTCTTGGCATGGCTCAAAAATTGCAGGATCAAGGCATCTTGTTTGTATCCTGCTGTTTTGTCACCCTTTTGTCCCCAGCTCGGAAGACAGAGGGTGGCTATCATGATGCCAAAGATTCTTTGCTAAAATAAGTTTCTGAGCTTCCTTCATGCCGTTTAAGACACCAGTCTGATTCTGAGTTTACTGAGGATAAGGACTGTTGATGGAGGAAGATAGATGAGGGGGGTGTAAACCTGTGACACAAAATACCTGAATCCAAAGATCTGAGTATCCCTCCAATAAGAAAAGGTGAATGTGCTCAAGTGACAAAATAAATAAATACATCCCATGTCATTGTTGAGCTCACAGGGCCTGATCCTCATCTGCCTTGTCCTCCTTTTTGCTGTTGTCTATGTCAGTGGAAGATCACCTGAAGTAGAGGTCAGACAAAAGACCCTGCCTTCCTTGTGCCCTGATTCCCCTATACTTCTTTTGCCCATTCAGTAGTGAGCCCACTCCTCTGTGCAGATGGTTCACATGTACAGGAGGTTCACCACCTGCTCTCCCTGGCAATTGCAGCCTAGAGTACCCAGTCCTCAAAATTTCAGTGCAGAGGTATTTCTTTCCCCACCCACTTTCCATCTATCCCACCCAGGTAGACAGGATGAGCAGAAAGAATCCTTGCCTTGATAAGATTGATAAACGAGGTTGGAACAGAGCTCCTCTCTTCTGGAGTCCATATGGAGTCCAACCCAACTTCAATCTCATAGCTGACTCAAAAGCAAACAAAAAAAAAAAATTAAAAAAAAATTGGCAAGTTCCGAAGCACTTTTAAAGATTCTAAAGGTTAAAGATATGGTCGATTGGCATTCTTTTTAGAGCCTGAAGTGATATTATATTTACTTCACAAAATTCAAAGAATGCACAATGAACGTGCCACATAAATATCCATCATTCACCAACACTACACTGGCCTCATTCTCATTCTTAACATTATAACCTAGAATTTGCAAAACCCAAGTAAAATGGTAAAAAAGAGTATCCTCATTGTTCAAGGAGTTGGCAGATTACATACTAACACCAGCCAGGTCATTGTGGGAGTTCCTCCCTTAAAAACAGATATGTGCTTCAGCACCATGAAAAATAATATGGAAGCTCAAATGGGCTTTACTGCATCTTGCACTTTACTGCATTCCTTTTTATGTTTATTTTTTCATAATAACACTGGTGTGTGGCCAGCAGCCTGTTCCTGTGGTGGAATAACAAAGGGGTGTGATGGTATTGTAGCACGATCAGATGGACAGGTGCTAGTAGGAGGTGAGGGTTTGGCGGTGATGGGGAATGACCAGAACTACTGAAAATTTGTTGGCAAACCAGAGAAGTGCAGCCAGGACCCACACAAGTTAATACACTTTCTAGAGCAAAGTCCTGCACAAAATATCTATATAAAGTATAATAAATAATGTGGTGGACTCCAGATGGGTTTAATGGAAAAAGACTTGCTATCTTGTCATATTTTTAACAAAGCTTTTTGGTCAAGTATTGGTGAGCATTCTGCCAAGAGCTTCAAGGATGAAAAGCCCAATAGGACACTTACAGGGTTTCTGTTTCATTCAGGCATATAGGTAATTAGCTTTCATAAGAAATTGAGCCTCCTTTTTGCGGACATAATCCAGCAAGTCCACCCCAAGACATGCTAATAGCAATGTGCCTCTACATCTTCAAAAGTGTGAACACCTTGTCTGTGGCAGCAACTGTGCTGACAGTGGGACGGTACCGTGACGTTGTCATGTGCTGTGACTTGAGTCCTGAGGTGTGACTTGAGTCCTTCCAAATCCAGGGACTTTTGTTTGATTTCCAGCCTTATTTGACCTAAGGGTCAAATTCACTCTTCCCCACTATCCCCATATTCAACCTGTGTCTGGGAAGCTGGGGAAATGATGTTCTGCTTCAGTTTGGGGTGACTGCACAGGCTCTTCTTCTGTGGCTGGTATTTCAATCTGCATAGGGTCATCAGTGTGCTCAAGTGTGGTTCTTCGGTCTTTATTCTGGGCTGCCCTGAACTCACTTTTGGATGGAGATTTGGAGGTATCAGCCTAGTAGAAAAGGCTCTTTTTCCTTTTTCTAAAAAGGAACTAAATCTAGGCCTGCTGCAGGAGTGATTGTAACATCCACTGACTTAAGAAAGAACCACAAGCATTAATTTGGTCTCTAAAAGCAATCAGCTCATATTTGGAGGCAGTGAATTATTCTTTATTGCAAGTGTGAGTAGCAGTTGCTGCTAAACTTGTAGGAGCTAAACTTCTCTGGTGGAAGCAGCGGCAGGCAGGTCCCGTGACGGTTCTGTTGTGGATGCCAATACCATTCAAAACAGGACAGCAATCTCCTGAAACTTGTCCGAGGACAAGACAAGTAGCAGCAAAGGCAAATAATCACGGCAATCAAACGGTTCTCCCTGAACACTTGTCAAGACCACCAATACATACGCCTTGTGCCATGGATTTGCGGCAGTGCACGTGCTATGCGTGCACCATGGCAACAAGATATTAATCATCAACACCTATAGGCACATGTTGGGGTAAGTCTCCGGAGGTGCAAGCTGTAGGCTGTATCCGCTGCACACAACAAGCCCCGACGATACTAGCTTCAGTGCTACCTCCAGCAGCATTGCATAGCTGAATTCATTACTGCTGAGCTTACATCTCGCTCGGAAGCATCCAAATGCTGGGCCTGGCATATGAATGCCCGGACATGAAGAACAGCTTCGCTTCTAGTTCTGTGCCCCTCGCTCTTTGTAGTTTTCGGTTAATCACCCTGGGCAAGTTCTTTGCTGGTGAGACACCATCGACTGAAGTGGCACTGTGCCAGTGCAGCGTTTGGCACTGCAGCCTCCGAGGGATGGCAGGGATTTACAGAAGAGCTCAAGGGATAAGGCGAGGCACCAGTTCCTCTGGCGCTCGGACACTAGCCTCCTCTTGGCTCATCACCATCTCGGCAGTGCCACTGGTGCCCAAGACAGGCACATCCTCCTTGCCAGGAATCTGGAGAAAATTAATGGAAAATGCAGGGGCACAAAACTTTGTTTGGGCAGTTTGCTTAATGAGACTTTTCTTTAAACACAGCACACCCGTAAAGTGCACCTATACCAAAGGGAGCACCCGCTTAGCTGAAGAGTTAGGCGTGAATTTTCAGCAGTGAATGTGATTCACCACTGAACACAGAGAATTATTATCTCTGCTGGTGTCTCTACCATGTAACTGAATGTCCTCCTGGATGGTTTTTGGGCTCAGCACAGCTGAGTGAGATTTAATGGTTGTGTGGCCAGCCTGTGGAGTCTCCTCTGGCCCAGTTATCACACTAATGCCATTACTTTCCGCAAAGAAAATAGATGTCCTTACAGAGAAACAGCTGGCCATGGAAATATTGTTCCAGGGTGGAGTGGTACATGTTTGCGGTTATAAACAGCTTTGGCCATAAAGTAGTCAAAGCGTTCAGCTACTGGGGATTTCTGACCCTCTCTGGGACTTCTACTTGGTGTTAAGATGCTGCTGGTGTCAAGGCCACGTAGGCATTGAAGTGTAGGCTTCCAGCATGGCTGATACTCTCTATCAGGGAACAGGAAAAACATATATATATACATATATATATGTGTGTATATATTTCATGGAGGTAATGAGCATTTATTTAGCAGAGAGGTCCTGGTATCCATGAGTTTATCTGTGGAAAATATACCAAAGGGATACAGCCACACTTAAAGTGCAAATGTTAAAGAACACATGAAGGCATCACACGAAGCAGATCAGATGCAAAAAACTCCCCCTGAAATTGGAGAGGGGACTGTAGGCAAGTGAAAAATGGTTATCCAGACTGGAATTTCATCAAGACTTAACTCCAAGGTCATGTGGTACTTCAGCGGTCGGATCCCCACCTCAACAAAAGTGAGCTAGATTCTGCCTCTCTTTCTGCAGGTGCCAGGTGTGCACTGGTATAACTTGTCCAACCTCAGCAGAGGCGATCCTGATGTACACAAGGACACTCATGTACAGATTTTCCAGCTCTCCCTCCCCGCCTCCCCTCAAGGTCTGTGCTCATATCATGTGGAATGGCAGCAGTTCAGGTGTAGATCAGAGAGACTTTGAAATGGAAAATCAGAGGATACCGCAGGCCATGCTGAAGACGAGCTGGCAAAGTTTAGGACCGGGATAGCAGAGAGTGGTGAGGGTTAGGGCTAAGGCACATCAGTAGGCTTGCATGGGGTGCCGGGTTTGGAGCTTTAGAGGGATCTGCAAGCCAAGAATAATGAATACTGGCAGAGCTCCGTGTGAGTAACAAACGGCTCATACTGCCGAGGCTAATGACAAAATGTTACATACTGGCATTTTAAAATAAATACTTAAAAAAAAAAGAGAGAGAGAAGAAAAGAAAGATGAAAGCAACCGCTATAGCTAAACACCCTGCTTTGCTCTGATAAGATGCCAGAACTATATGACTTCTGCTGTGTAACAAGGTTCTCCATGTGGGCGTAGCGGCCCCTCCCCATACCTAGCGGATACACTCTAGGGAATTTTTACAAGTGTGAATATTGGCTCTTGAAAGGCCATTGAGCGCAGGAAGCCAAATACATGTATGCTGTGTGCGGAAACTGCCCGTCGCGTGTTTTTCTGCACGAGCACGAGTAAACGTCCCCCCGGAGGGACACAATACGTGTTGTGTGTGTAGTGACGATGTGCAGGGTCTCAGCCCCGCGACCAAACTCATCCAAACGAGGGTCCCTGAGGCAGGTGGGCAGGGGCTCGGCACCGCTCTGCCCCCACAGCCCGGGGGCTCCGGGCGGCCTCCCGCTCCCACACAAAGGGCTGGGCGACCCGCAGCGGGTCCCCCCTGCTCTCTCCGTGCAGCGGGGGAGCCTCCCGGGGCCCTGCCTCCCCTCAGCTGTCACCACAGGGCTCGGGGCCGCCAACCTGCGGCGGCCGCCTCACGGCGGGGCGGGACGGGGCAGAGCGGGGGGGGCTCCGCCGCGTCCCCGCCATTGGCCCCGGTCGCTTGGCGGCTGCGCTGCCATGGGTGCGCGGCGCGGGGCGTGCGGGCCGGCCCCGCCCCGCCCGGCCGCGGCTTTATAACGGGCATCCCCATGGCCGAGGCGGGGAACCTGCCGCCGGGGGACGGGCGCAGCCGCCCGCCTGCCTGCCCAGCCCGTCACGTCCCGTCCCGCTGCTGCCGCCGCTGCTGCTCCGCCGAGCCGAGCCGAGCCGAGCCGAGGGGACGATGCCGTCGCTGCTGCTGCTGCCCGCGGCATGGCGCAGCGCCGGGGCTCGCCCGCTGCTGCTGGCGCTGCTGCTGCTGCCGGCGCATCTGCCCCAGGGCGGCGGGCACCGAGCCGCGGGGCCCCGGGTAAGTGAGCCCCGCTCCCCGCCGGGGCTCCGCGCTCCTCCTGCTCCGCTCGCTCCGTGCCCGGCGGGGCCGGCTCCGCGCTCCCCGGGGGGTGAGCGGGTGCTTTTTGGGCGTGACGGTGCCTGATGGGTGCTTGGGGCCGCTTCGCGAAGTGTCCCGGTGCTGCGGGACAGGGTCCCGGGTAAATGGGGGAGCTCCGGCCCCGCCGGCGTGTTGGGGGCTGACCCTGCGCCTCCTCGCCCCATCGGGCTGGATGCTGTGAAGCGTGGTGCTTTATTAGCTGCCACCGTGGTTAGGCGAGATGGGGAGCCTTCAGGATCCCAACAATGCAACAAGGGGCTGGGGTGCAGTGGTCTAGCTTTTTAACACAGCTGCTGTTTGACCACGCTGGCAATTAATCGCTGCTCAGAGCTGTGGCTGTGCTGGTGTCCCTGTGTGCAGCCGCACCGCGCAGCCTCTCTTACGGCCAGATGTGTAACAGCAGCTGTTGGAAAGCGGCAACTGAGATCTAGTGTGTGCCATAAATCCTTGGGGACCCGTTCGGCAGGATGGGGAACCGTAAGGGTGCTTATGCATCCGTCTGTATGACCTGACGCAGAGCCTAAACCTCAAAGTTGGAGTGGTGCCATATTGACAGGAGCTTTGAGGTGACAACGAAGCATCTAGCTAGGTGACAAGGGCCCCAAATAAGCACTGGTATCTAAATGCTTTAATGAGGAGCAGTTGAAACAAAGAACAAAATGAAAAGTCCTGTTGGCAGTGCATAATTGCACAGTGACCCTGTCTGTCAAACAGTTTCCATATAGGCCACTTTAATACGCTGTACTTTACAAGGCAGTTAAATTGCTCCCTGTGTTGTGTCATCTTTGGAATGGGAACTGCTTCAGGAGAGTGGAAACGCAAATACAAGGGGCTACTGATTTACTGACTGCTTGAAATCAGTGAACCAACCTTGGTATTGTCCCCTTCATAGCTGAGGAGAACGTCTGCTGAATTGAGCACCAATGTCTACAGTTCTCTACAAGGATCTGCCTTGATGTTTTAATGTACAAGCTTTTTAGTGGGAGGCCGTGGACTTCCAGGAAGTTTCACAGGTGAAGCTTCTCTTCTCACCCACCAAGTGTCTTGCCTGTGTGCACTGAAAGATGGAGAATTTGGCCTACTTGTTGATAACCCCCAAGCTTCATCTCTGGTAGTGATTAGGCACTGTCAGTAAGGCTGTTACTAGTGTAAAGATGCCATACCCTAGAGTCCTTTGCACGCAAGGAAATTCTTAATTATTCCTTGTTTTCTTTATGATGCCTACCAAGTTACATCACTGTTTCTCATATAGGCTAGTGATCAAGACTATTTTCCCTTCAGGAACCCTCCCTGACCTGTGAGGTCAGTGCGGTAGTTCTGGGGACTAATCCTGTAGGCATTCAGTTGCTAGGTGTGATGCTTATCCTTTCTCTTCTGTATGGTAGGCACTAGAACTACAATGTGTGCAAGTTTCAATGCTTTTAAAGGCAAACAGCAGTTTTGATCCAGCCCTTCTCTATGAGTTTAAATGAGCAGCAGTAATGCTTGAAACAAGTTCTTGATCTTTCTCTTTTGCATTTCCCTCTTACTGCAGCAGTGTTGCTGCTAACCTAGGCAGCCAGCAGTGTCACTGAATGCATAAGCACAGAATTATGGCTTGCTGCTGCTTGCAGAAAATGATGAACGTTTAAGGGTAGCACAGAGAATGGGTAGATCTGTATTTCTTGTGCCAATGCAGGATCAAACTTTCAGATGAAGTAAGATAATTGTGTGGATACCAAGGTAAATTACAAGAGCAGGTGATATCCACTGGACTGCTGAGGTACTCCTGACTCTCAAAAGTTGTACAAAGCTTGATGTTTCTTCCTGCAGTGAAACTGTGAGCAGTGACACGAAGCATTTGGGCTTATCAGTGTCCTGTGGGCAACATCTGGCTTTTGTATGTCTGCTGTGCCCACTGACAGTTAATAACTGTTCCAAGTAAAACTACACAGCAAGTCTAATATCTTGGGTGTCCTGCAAATAGCTTGAAAGTCCAGGGCTATTATGATTTTTCTTCCTCACTTGACAGACTTGAAGAAATTGTCTGCTGTGTTATGGGATTGCTTGATCATTTGTACTCTTGTAGGTCTGAAGAGCATGGTGCAAGTGATCAGCTGACTACATTTGGAAAATGCCTGTCTGAAGAATGTTCCCATGTGGAAAAAGATAATCAGGCTTGACTTTCTATTCTTATTCCCTTCCTTCATGCCTCTTTCTCTCTGCTGGCATGAAATCTGGAATTGTGTGACAAGACAAGTCTTGCCATTTCTTCTCCTTGACCCCACAGCTTGACTTGCAAAGATGGGGAGCTTGACTGGGCTGGCTCTTGCATCTCCTACTGTGTGATGAATTTCAGCAGTGCTCTCTCATGGCAGATTAAATAGATTGTGCCACTAAGCCCTATTTTCCTCCATCTGGACATTGAATTGTCTTCTATCTTTCTGACCTAGAAAGATAGAAGACAATATCTTTCTATACAGAAAGACAGAGCTATGTTTCCTGTATGTCCCTTGCTTTTTGTGGCCAATTCCTGACCATCATGAGTGTGCTCCATTTGTGGCAGAACCATTAGTGGCTGAAATAAAAAATAAAATACTAGAACAGGAAAATAGTGGGTGCTTGCAGAAGCATAACATGGCTGCAGTAATCAAAAGCTGTCCTAGGAACAGCCTTGAATTTGTGGTAGACCAGGGATCTGTACCCCCAGTGACTGAACAGGACTAAGAAATGGGAAGTGAGGGCACTCACTAAATTTTCATCCTTGTTTTGTGCATGGAAATATGCCATATTCCTCCTTGAAAGGAATGCTGGTTGGAAGTAGGGGGAAAGCTTCAAGTTTAGTGCTGCTGTAAAGGGGAGGTAATAGGCAGTAGAACAGTGAAGGTTCCAACAGGTTCCAAAGCATTAACTGGAATGCCACAGAACAATGCAAACTCCCTGCTGCATCTGGTTACTAGTTAAAACCCCACATGAGGACCTCAGCAAAAAGTGCTGAAAAGGCTCTTGCAGCATTGCCATTCCCTCTGGAGGAGTAAGCAGCATGGCAGCTTGTGCTGAGGAGCCTGTATTGTGTTGTCTTCTCACTGCAGCACCACTGGTAAGGCTCTGCAGAGCAGGTGTCTTTAGGCATGCTCTACTAAACCTAGGGAGAATGTTTTCTTCACGGTAGGAAGAAACCAGAGAAGGACATACAAAAAAAAAAATACAAAGCAAAGGGCTATATATAAAGGAGATCTAAAAGAAAAGAGAGAAACAAAATGGATTTTCAATAACTGAATTTTGGTGTTTGGTTTGAGCTTACATCATTGCATTGCAAGGGTCAAACTATTACTTAACAGCTGAAGCATTTTAATATTTCAGATGTCCTTACTGTTGGAGGGATTTCCATTTTAATGAAGGAATAAGTGCCTAGAGAAGTGTTCCCTAGCAGGACAGATTTGTTGTCTATGATACATAGCTTTTGGTTATAGATACTGTTTTGGTTGGGTGGCAGTTGTTCCTGCTTAAGTAGAAACTGTAATTATGTATGGAGCTATAGTAATGATTTTTCTTCCTGTCCTTGTTTGTCCTTGGGTCTTTAATGTTAAATAGCTAAATTCCTTGCAAACTACCAAAGAAGCTGATCTGACGTGCTTTTTCATAAATTATGCAGCTGTGTTGAGGAACAGGATTCATTCTTGTGTGAAGTATTAAAAATTACATTACAATATGTTACTATTAGAACAGTGAGTCCTGTTCTAACCAAGAAAGCACTGTAGGATACAGTGTGTTCCGTGTAGTCTTAGTGTGTTTTAACTGCTTGAGCTTCTGAATTGGCTTCAAGAATATTTCACTCATGTTAATTACCTCTGCTCCTAATGAAAGATTTCTGGCCAGCAAGAGACGTGGTACAGAGAAAGAAACTGCTTGTGTACTTCTGCTGGCGCTGGTAGCAAGCTCTAGCTCTGGAACATCTGCAATGATAACCTCTTGGACAAGTTTTCAAGTTTCTAACGCTAGTCATGTGCTAAGGTAATCTTCACAACCATCAGCGCAGAGCAGATGCTTTCTTGGCTGCTTTTATTTCTAGATGGCCTGAAGCAATTGGTAAGATGACTGTAAACTTCATTTCAGTGGTGCAGTAGTGCTGTAATATTAATACTGATGTTTAAATATCTTAGATGTTCTTATCCTGCCATCTAAAACTAATTGCGACATCACTTTGTCAGAAAAAAACAACAAACAAACAAAAACCCATTTGTCTCCTACTTGGCTGCTGAATCCCCAGTTCTTCTGAGACTCAGGTATCTGACGATACAGTTGTTATACAGTAAACTTTATGCTGACATTAAAGGCTGAACACTGAGGCAGTACAGGTGAAACTGAAGCTAATCCCTCAGGTCTGAGGGCTGCTGCACTGGCTGTAGGACTTAGCTGCCAGTGTGAAAACAGGAGGGCTTCCCCTTGGGAGCCTCACTGATGGCTTCCACACGGTCTCTGGTGACACAGTGTTCAGGGACTGAGCAGTACAGCAGAGCTTACCCCAAGTTTAATGTGCAGTGCTGACAGCTTGCTGCTTTGTTCTCAAGTGAAGTTCAGGCAGAGAAGCAAAAGGTGTAACTTACACCTTGAGCTGTGAAGCTTGCTTTCTTGTTAGACTACATCTTTACTGTCACTGAACTGGTAGGATTTAAGTCTTCTATGCTTGTTTGTGAGAAGCTTTTCCATTCACTAGGTTTGTGCCCAAATGCTACAAGGCTGCCATTGCTGTAAGTGAATCACGCTTTCTGGGTAACGTGTGGCGTTGGTGTGAAATGTTTGCCTGCACAGAGAAATCACTGGGATCTGGGATGACAGCGTATGGAATTGTCTCCCTCTTCTGACAGGCTCACTCACACTAGCAGTTGGTGTTTGAGGTCAGCAGCTCACATGTGAAGCCTTCTGCAAGCTGTGGCTTTCACTGCCGGTGTGTTCTGGCACTGAGGCCCTTCTGGTGGTGGCTGGGTGAGAATCGGCTCTACCTCCTATTTGGGACGCCTCATAGCAGTAGGAGAGAAACTGAAGGAAGGCATAGCTGGTACCACCTGAATACAGCTTCCACTCAGAGCAGTGGAAATAACCATCTGCTGTACAAAGGAGTCCTTTTTGCGTGGCCTTGTGTGGGCTTTGGGCAGCTCTTCAGTCTGAGAGCAGTCAGCCCAAGTCAGCTCCCTCAGGACCAGACCTTGCCTTGAAATTGGGCTTGTGACTCCTGTCAGGGATTGCTCTTTCCTTAGCACAGTAGGCTCCTGACGCAGCTTAGATCCCTCAGTAACACTGTAGATAGTGTTGGTTATATTCATGAGCGTTTGAGAAGCACGGGCAAGCACGTCCCTAAGAGGTAAGGAGGGGTAAGATGGAGGAAACCAGCTTTGGTGTGTGAAGCGATTTGCTGTAGTCTGCATGAGCCTTCCAGGGTAGCCTTAGTGTTGGTCTGCACCTGACTCGGTGTTGTGAAGACCAAGATTGCCAGGGATGATGGGCCTCAGCCAGATGTCCCCCATGGCAACTCCTCAGAGGCAGCGGTGCTTCTGTCTCCAGAGCACAGGGTATTGAAGCCTCCATAAGCCCGGAGCTCCTTGCAATGTCAGTCTCTTCCCTGGTGGTCTCCCATCTGTAGCCTGCTTGGGAGGACGTGCTTCTCTGCTGGGTTTGTGTGTTTTTGCCTCCCACTGGCTCATGGCTGAGCCAGCTGCTTTTGAGAGCCCACTGACAGGTGTTCTCACCTGGAGCGGCACGTAGCTGTGCACTGGGGAAGTGAGGGTAGGTGTGAAATGAGGGCAAACTTGGACCTTGAGGGGAAGCACCTGTGGCTAGAGATAGGGAAATACTAGTTACTGAAGGAACAGAGGCTATGCCATTAAAGGTTGGCTTGCGTGTTTGTCAAGTAGAGTCTGGCAGCAAAGCCTAGCCAAGCAACCCACCAGTGCTGCTGGCAGACTCTTCCACGCAGGTGGAGGAAGCTGTGGAGGAAGCCATGCAGGAACTGGTAAGTGTAGGCAGATAATTTGCTCTGCCATGGGTGTCCTGACTGAGTGATCACCTGGGCTGCAGCTGGAGTTCGATGGAGCAGCTACGGCCTCTGGATGAAATACATGGATGTATGTGAGCAGGGCAGTACTTACATGGGTAAGCACAACAGAGTACTGCACTGCTCATTAGTACAAACCAAGGCCATGTGCCATTCTTCTGTGAATTGGGTTGCCTTGCCCCCAAACATCTTGACTTTAGCGAGGGAGAAAGAAGCAGTCTGTTGGCATTCATTAGTCTTCTTGTGTGTAGGTGAGATTGAGCCCATTGAGACTGGCTGAGTAGGCCACATGGCAGCATATTAGCTCTAAAGTTAAAATTTGATTTGCTGCTGGAAGAGGAATGGCCTGACATAAGTTCTCCCTGTTCAGAGACTCATGGCAATGAGTATCACTTCCCATTACCTTTCACAGGGGAAGAAGCCTGCTGTTCTGTTACACGAGGCATTTGATTAAATCTGGGAGTGGAGGAGTGTTAAAACGAAAAGGGTGAGTTTGGAAGTATCACAGGAAGTGGAAGGCACAAAGGAATAAGGAAGATGGGGAAGTAGGGCAGATGAAATAGCTTGCTTTCCTGAGGTTTTTCTTGGCCACTGGTCCAGTTAATGACAGTTGGAATCCTATCCAGAGGGAAGTGCTGGTCCTCAGATGGGGAGGAGAGCTTCCAAACACTTAGTGGGCAGATTTGGTTTCAGAGTTTCTCTTGGCTACCAGTCCCCAGTTAGCATTAGCTGGGTCACAGACTAGGAGGAATGTGGAAAATGTTATCCATCCCTGTTCTCTTCTATGTTCCATGACTGAGATCAATCACAGAAATTGCTCGAGGAAGCCATGCTCTGTCTTTTCATGAGAAGTCCACCAGCCAAGCTGCTACATTTGTGCTTGTTATGAGGCGTGGGGTAGTGCATGCTGTAAATTTCTGTGGAGTTCAGCATACTTGGTTAAAAACTGTTTTTCTTTGGTTAAATATGAGATCTTATCCTTAAGTTTTAACTCTAGTGCTTTAGTGTTTGACACTCCAGCAACTTTAAACCATCCAACACAATCTTAACATAAAGGTAACTGCCATATGTTCTACAGCAGCCATAAAAAACTGAGAGGACTCACATCTGTTCCTTTACCTACGGAAGCACAGTGTGGCTGGCATGGAGGGGGAGTGAAGCAGGAATCAAGTAGATAAGAAAACATATTCAGGTGAAAACACCTGGTAAGGTTAGTGGTATCGTTTTAATGTACAACAGGGACATATGCCCAGAGAAGACATTCAGATGTACACTATCTCTAGATCTTGCTTCTCTGTTTACTAGACACAGATACTAGTCACAAGCAGATAGGTTGATAATCTTTTGTTGCAGCATAGACTCCCTTGAATAGCATGAAGATTAAAGAGCCTACTCTAGTTTGTACATCAAGCCATTTCCCTTCCCATGTCTTTGAAGCAGATTTACATTGTAGTCCACACATAAGCTTAAACAAATACTTGGTGGAATGAGGTGCAAGTCGAGAACTAAAAAGCCAGAAGCTCCTGGGTGTGTGACTTCCAAGTGGAAGATATTACATGAATTGTTGTTTGTGGATACTGACCAGGTAAAGGGGGGTTCTGTGTGTGCCAAGTAGCTACTTCTGATTTGAGTATAGTTACCATACAGGATGGTAACTCATGGGATTTTGCTTGGAGTTTTGCCTCTGGCTTACTTCTCTACTCTTAAGAGTGAGTGGGCAAGTGTTGCAATAGTTGATGAGCTATGCACAAAAGTAGCTTTTTAAAATTATGTTTGTCTAGATTGCCAGCAGATAATCTGCTCCAAACTTTTAATGGAAGGGCAGATTTTAATGTGTGCATTTCTCAGACTTACTGGAAGTAAAATACATCTAAAGTAGAAGTCCATAAAAGACTGATAAACAAAATGAGCAGAGCTGTAGTGATAGGTAAACTCATTCTCAGGAAGTATGGGGGACGCACATCAGCCAAAGTTTGTTTTGAATTCTCATCTTCAAGGACTTCCAGAGAACTAAGCATTCTCTCCACAGTGAACTCTGAGTGCTTTGTTATACTATGTGGTGGTGGCTTTTTTTTTTTTTTTTTTTTTTTTTTAAATGATTGAGCTTTTACACTGAGGCAGACCAGTTGGTTCCAAAGCAGTCTAGGTGTTGTTGGCTGTGGCAGCTGAAGACTTTGGTTTTCCATAGCTGCCAGGTTTTGTCCTTTCTTTGGTTCCCTTGAAGCAACCAGTGTGTTGGCAGGAAAAAAGGTATTCTGCTGGACTTGACCTGTCACTTTCTTAAAACTTGCAAAGTTGTTGAAATCTAACTGTAGGAACTCTCTTGAACTTTACAGTTCTATCAGTCTATAATCTACCAGTTGTGCACACCCTGAAAGTCAGGATTATTTTAAAGGTGTATGATGGAGCATCAAATAATTAAATGTTTTTGCCATTATGTCCTTAGTATGGGTGGCTTTTGAGGGTGAAGAGGATGGGGAGTTGGAAGCAATGGGTGTAAACTGTTGCTGCTTTTGTCTTTGTCTCATTGAGAGCTAAGGACAATCTCTATTTCAGGATTTTTAATGTGAAACATGAATACCTGAAGGAGTTCCAAACAAGCTGGAATGGGAACAGAAAGAAGTTGCGTATTTCTTAACCAAGATGCTACCTGAAGCGTTTTGGCATTAGTATTGGAACTAAAGCTAGCTGTTGCTCATCAGCATACTGCAGTGAACAGTTTGGAGGTTTCTAGGCTGGGTATAAAAGCAACCATAGGAGAAAGCTACACACAATGGCCGTTAAAACACTGACAGATGTTACAGACCATAGCAGATGAGTTAAGGGGCTCTTCTCCTAGGAGGATGAAGCTATGCTGCTGTGATTCTTGCATGAAAGTAAATAGGAAAAAATATCAGTCCCAACTTCCAAATTGAATTTTGCTTGTAGAGCTAACTTAAGGAAAAGCTCAGCATGTTTTCTAGAAAACCATTTTTTTGGTGCTGAAATTGGAACTGAGTGGGAAGAAAACAATCTGATACTCTTGACACAGTGAATTTCCATGTGCGTTCTTAAAACCTGCCCTTCAATATCTCTGGAATTGACCCAGCTGTTTAAGAAATGTATTTTGATTTGAAAAATTTGAGATGCTGATCTAGCTTGAATAGTTGGTGAGTGTCACAAGTAAACTATTTTTTCTTAGTTTCCTGTTGGAACTCTAAGAATTTACCTAAATGGCTCCAAAAATTGCTTCAAGTTCTGCTGGCATGAAAGCAAACTAAAAACAACAACAACAAAAAAAGCATACACAATTGCTTCACATAACCCAGGGACTTCCCCCAGGAGCCCCAGAATAGATGGGAAGAGTTCAGCAGGAAAATCCCATGCAGTTTAAAAGAGAAGGATTTGATTTTGCTTGAAACTTGAAAAACCACAAACACTTGTGCTGTCAAGTGAATGACAGTCCTAAATAGAAATTATTTTTCAGCTGTCAGCAGTTCTTTGCTATGGGAAGAGAACACTGAGTTTCAAAGGAGTATCTTTTTCCCTATGTTAAAGAAAAGGTAGGTATTGTATCAGAGTAACTCTTCCTGCAAAACTTCATACCTTCTCGGGTGTCGCATGCAACTGTTAGCTTATTACTGCTTTTCATGGTCAGAAGTCCACATCTGACTTCAACTGGGGACTCTTGATCCTAACTACTTCCAAGTCAGCCAGCTCACTGGTAGTGTCACCTCTTCAGAACAGCTACTTACACAAGCTTTCTGACTAGCTTTTTCCTCATCTTTTGACAAACTCACTTCCACACCCTCCAAGATGCATACTCTGTGTGCCTCTGTTCAGGCATGGCAAGGAGAAGAGCGGGAGGACAGTTCAGAACTTAGTAGTTCTTGTTGAGCCCTGTCTGGAACTGCCCCTCTGGCAAAGGTGAGTCCAACTTCAGGAAATGACGCTTTTCTTCAGAAATCACTGAGGCAAGTACACCAAGTAAAACTGCACCTACCTTTTCCACCTGACGTGCTTCCCTTTGTTTTGTTCAACTTTGATAAACACTTCTTAGGTGTGAAGATTTAAACAACTTTTCAGTGCAATGGTGAAATTCAGCATGTCAGAGCAAAAGCTAAAGGTGACTTTCGCTTCTTCCTGCATCTTCACCTTTCATGAAACCATGGGGAATCCAAGCCCTTATTCAGGAGGTGCCAGAAGACTGCTATTAGACATGATGAGGTCACCTCAGATTAAGAGGACAAAAATAGGGTGTTATCTTTGGCTTGACTCTTTGGTTAGTATTTATTAGAAAGCAAACCTAGGGATTACCACAAACAAACTAAGCCAAGCACTTGAGCTCTTACTAGATGGCAGACTGATGTTCATGCATATCCATGTATTTCCTAAGGCAAACAATTAGGATCAAGTGAGAAGAGATAATCTTGTTAAATCTCATGCCAGTGTTCAGATGGATAGAACCATACTTATCTAAAATCACCGCAGTGTGACTTGCTAGTGAAACAAAAGCTGCTAGCGGATGCTGATGTAAAAATACAAGACTCTCTTGGCATCTCATGTGTTGTAAAGTGATTGACACCAGTGCTATGCACAGCTGGAAAGCATCTGAATGAAGTAACAATAGATTCAACAGTAACATACTAATTGAAGACTGTATTTACAAATGCTGACACTGAAACTTGCTTGTTAATGCTCTGTACTAAATGGCATACAGGATTTGATGGCTCCGAATAGAGGAAACCCCTCAAAATAGCCGGGAGATAGGGTTTTAGGACTTATTTCTTTCTCAGAGTAGTGAAAACTTTCTTGCTCATGTACCTCCTCTGTCCTTATTTTTTGCTAGCTGCCCTTACTTTGTCTAGGTGCTGTCTTGCTTCTTGTTACACTTGAGTACTTGGCTTGGAGCTTCAGATCCCTGAAGTGAAGGGGAGGTATCAGGAAGCTTCTGACTAATTCTGGGAGGAATGCGCCTGTTTTATTTCTCTTCAGGGGAGGAAGATGATGGTATCTTGTTCTCTGTGAGAGCTAAAATGTACAGCTGGCCCCAGAGAATCTTTGTATGTGTGTTATAGGGTAACATCTTAAATCTAGTGGTCTATGCAGAGGTTGCTAAGCTTGAACTCTGCCAGTTGGGCATGCTGCTTTCAGACAGTGAGCACTCTAGAAAGATTCCCTGTAAGTGTGACTCTCCCTTTGGGACAAGTCTTGGTAGAAATTGAGGAAGATTATAAAGCTTACCCACTTAAAAACTCAAATGGCAGTGACTCCATAAACATTACAGGCTTCTAAAGTGCTGAATGAATAATCGGCAAGTGTCTGTCTTAGTTGAAGCTTGGAATCTGCTCTGGTAATAGCAATATAAGCTTTTTTAGGCTAGAAAAGAAAAAACAGAAAGCAGAAGCTTCATCAGTTTGAAAGGTCAACAGTTCCCCTGAAAATCGGAACCTATGACTTGCTATCAGTCAATATGACAAGATTAAACTTAAAGGTAATTAATTGCTTTATTCACTTCTCCACTCCCTCAATTGGTTGGGTTATTCACTTATGCCAAGAAGAACTTCTGTAGATTTCAAACTATAGCTGTATATCTTAGCTCACCTCAGCACTAGTCACCTCTAACAAGCAAGATGGTATTAAGTTATGCACAGGGCTGTTCTTAGCTAAAGGGTGAGGATGGTGCATAGAATCTGCAAAGTGGAAAAATTTCTGCGCTTCTCCTTGCTGGTGTGGTGGGTTGACCTTGGCCAGCTGCTCCTCCAAGCTGGTCTTGCACTGCCCCTCAGCAGGGCAGGGGGAGAAAAAAATGAAAATACTCAGGGGTTGTGATAAAGACATCAGTTACAATCAGATCACAGTCGAAGCTAGAAATTGGCTTTTCATCCTTCCCTTCTGGAATGCAGCACAGAGTTAGTTGTGAGGGAAAAATACTATTGCTGGACATGGTACTGAATAATACTGAAAAGCAAAATGCCCGAAAAGGGAATGCCAGATGTTACAACTCCTGACAAATTTCAACCTGGGCAGCTTAAAAGGGGCTCTATATAACTCCTCTGATGTTCTGCATCCTTGCATGTGGACAAGCCCCTGTTCCTTCCCTGATGGAAGTGCGTTTGGCCCTTACCAGCAGAAAGCCTAGACAGTTATGTCACTGCTATCCAGTGAGGCAGAAGATCATGACAAAAAAACTTTGCTCATAAATTAAATCTGGTCTGATATTTTTCTCTTAAGAGCTCAAGTTGCAGGTGCTGAAACTTGCCATGCAATAGTGCTAGTGCTCTGTGCTTGGTGGTGGGAAGGACTCTGGAATACTTCAACAGAATGCAGCTTCAGAGAAGAGCTACTGCTCAAATGCCGAGGTTATTTGATGAAATGTCCTGTATGTCAGAGACCAAAACTTCACTTCTCTTAACACTTTCTAGTTGTTTGAGGCTAAAACCTTTTTGTTAATTATTTTTTTTTAGATTAGATCTTTTGCTGGGGCAACAAGAAATTAGTAAGTTGCAGGCAGTCTCCAAATAGAATAGGAATAAACCTTTAAAAATAAACCTTTAAAAAGACTTTTAAAAATTTCTAGAATCTACTAACTCTTCTAACATCTTAATCTGAAGGCTTATGCCTTCATCAAATCATCTCTTAAAGCCTAATGAAGGGTATTCCACTGCAGTAATTCACAAGCACTTACTGACCTTACACTTTAAAGCAGCAATAAAATTTTACTTCCCTTCTTGCATTGCTGGCTGCCATTTGGCAGGATCCAGTGGAAAGTACAAGCTTTGAGTTTAAAAAAAAGAAAAAAAAAAAAAAAAAAAAAGGCAACCTAAGAAAAATAATGTTCTATTACAGCTGTAGAAGTACCACTGCTTGAGCTAAGGCTGACCATTGAGGACAATTGGCAACAAGCTTAGCTGAGTACTCCTGGTACTGAAAACAGGAGGTTGTTACAGCTTTTTCAACCTAAAAAACCATCATTTACACTGTATCCATACTGTTGGTTTGGGTCGCCATGTATATACTCCTGGTACTCCTGATGTCTTTTTAGGTAATAAACCACAACCCATGAAGGATTAAAATGGTTTGATATTTCACAGGAGTCTTTACATACTGACACTGGATCATGCATGCAACTTTTTATATACAAGGGGATAAAATTGCTTCTTTAGATGCTTACCTTCTAACGTGTCTCAAACATCTTGTATAGGAATGATTGTACTCGATCATCTCCTTAGCAAAAACAGAGCTTGTGTGCACTCACCTACTGTGAGTTGTGATCTCTGAGGAGCAAATGTTAACATCTACCAAAAAATAGAAAATAAATAAATAAATAAATAAACAAAAACCACTACCCACGCCATAGATCCCTGCTCTACCCTGATTTATACTAGGAGTTGCAGTGTTTTGGTATGGTGTTCAAGCCAGGTGTAAGAGTGGTCTTATGTGTGTGAGAAACGTGTGAGAGGTAACTTTCCTTCCAGGAGGAGCAAGACTGACTCTTTCTCATGCCCTTTTTAAGATAGGGTAGGCTAAGGCCTACAAGTTTGCTGGGTAGGCAGGACTCATTCCCGATTGAATACGGTGCATGCCTCAAAACAATAGTAGGTTTGTACCTTTGTGAATGTGAAAATTAGGCAGGCCAGCTCAGTGTGAGAGTAGTAAAGGGTGGTCTGGGCTGAAGTTCTGCTGAAGGCCAATCTTTCTGCTTTTAATATAGGTTTTAATATAGGAGTACTTTGCTTGTATCCTCTACTGGAAGAGCTTTCCCAGTGTAGGTATAACTGAACACTGGAATTACTTGCTTTAAACACCTGATAAAAGGGAAAACTCTACATCTCTTCAAAAGAGATCTTGGCTACCTTGAACATCTCAGCCTTGGCATTGCAACTAATTTTGTCTTGTCGCTTGTTAAGCAGCTTTTCCCTTCATGTCTGGTATAGTGGTGGGTTTTAGATCGAACTTGTGAACACATATTTTTGGACTCCACAAGGGTGCCAACCTTTGCAAACAACTGTAGAAGACGTGCCCCTGAGCTCTCCAGGGCACTGCCTAGATTTCATGGAGCTGGGTGGACTACCTAGAAGTACTCTTATCTAGCGTACTTCATCACGTTGTGCTCCCACTTACCGCACTGTGGGGTCAAGATACACACCCCGGAATAATGGGGTTGTTAATGTGGTTGTTATCATTGGTTACGATGGTGCTGGGTGCTGCTCTGGGCCAGCTGGTTTCACACTGGATGTAGCACATGGGGAGGTGACGTGGCTCCTTACAACCTGGTGGAGTTATCTGCAGTGCACTGGAAACTGAATTTTCAAGGTGTTTTGGTGGATGGGCTTGGCTCTATGTATAACCTAAAAAGAGCCTCTGTTTGAATAGGGGAAGGAAACTGAGCCCTCAGGTATGTGTGATGGATTAGATCTAGCCTAGCTAGGGCACCCTTATTAATTTGGGCTTTTAACATCTACATTCCCTTTGCTTTCAAGTCCTGTGGCCAACCTGTGCAAGGTTCTTGTCAGCTGCTTTTTATTCTCTGTTGTCAAATACGTAAGTACTTGCTTGAAATAGAACAGCGAGATGGTTCGGCGGAGCGCAGGGCTTCTCTGCTCATCTGCTGCTTGTTATTTCTGAGCGCAGGAGTGTCAGTCGGCCTTCAGTTCTCCTTGTTTAGGTCTGCGGCATGCGAAAGTGAAAATCTGTCATGGGTGTATGTAAACACACTGCGTTAAAGCATTCCCTCTGCAACTGTGAACGAGGCACTTGATGAGAATGAGGAAAGTAGGTCTGGAACATGTAGCAGTGCTAACTTAGTCTAGAAGGGAAAATGATAGCGTTGCTGTCTGCAGATGGGGAGGAGAATGCTCAGAAATCCTGTCAGCTTTCCAAATTATCAGAAAATTGAACTGGGACGGGAAAGACTTGACCAGTGTACACAGTGGTGTGCAGGGGTGAGGAGATACGGGTTGATCTGGTTTCTGTCCTTCTGTGAAATTGCTGATGTACGCTAAAGGTGCAAATCTTGCATTAAGGCAGCTGTGCAGCAGTAGACAAGGGCTTTGAGTAGGGAAAGGCAGCATCAAAGTCTCTGACATCCCTAAAAAGTGCAGTGTGAGGCCTGTCTCTTGCACTGAACCCTATCTTCAGAGCAAATGTCAATGCCCTCTAGTGGCTTCAGCCGTGCAAGAAGCAGCAGGCTGGTTACCTACAGCACCAACCTCCCGTGCTGTGGGGCTGCAAGAGGTAGCAGGAGGTATGCGTCCTGGTGAAACAGCTATGCTGCAGCTGGGTGAAGAGGAACAATGGGAAACATCCAGGAAATACTTCCAAACACGAATTATTTAAATGTTGCAGAATGCCAGGCATTCCAGAAGTGAGGTCAGGGGTACTTTTTCCTTTTTAGGCTGGGAATAAACCTTCTCTGGGGAGCTCACTGATGAAGAGCTTCAGTATTCCCTTCTGTAAGAGCCTGGGTTTTAGGAAAATCGGACAATGTGAGACTGAAATGGGGAGTTAGCCAAGACAGACTTCCAGAATTACGTGGTGCAGAACTGCACTGGCAATATGAGGTAAAACCTGATGGTTTGGGGTATGCCCAGTGTTTTATCTACAGTGCAACAGCAGTGGTAGGCCGTTTGGGCTTTGGGTTGTCTATTGGTAAATCAGCTATGGCAATGCTGTCCTAAGAGTTAGGTTAATCTCCTAAAGTAACTGCTCAGCTCTGAATGCCAGTGCCTGTGTGCTGCCTAAAGCTGTTCCTTGTACTGTTGAGGAGTAAAACCTGGGGTGTTCAATATTTCTGTGGCTATAGAAGGTAAAAAGGTGTTCAGCAGAATAATTGGCTGTCTGAACTTGCTTACTACCAAAAGGAAAAACTGCCTTAAGGAGCTTTGAAGATCAAAACTTCTCACAAGACTCTTGCCTTTAAATCTGATCTTTAAATTTACTGCGGCTTCTAATAATCTTGTAGTAGTTCAACTTTAATTCAGTATGTTGTTGGGGAAAGGTAATTAGATGCTTTAATTCCACTTGAATAGTCTGCCTGACCAATGATGTAATTAAGTGGCCACTTGTGCCAATTGGAGGTACGTACGTTGGTGTGCAACATGCTGATAAGGTGTCCCAAAGATGGCTTTCTTTAGTACTTAATGTAAGGTGCTTTGAACTGGAAATTGAGCAATTACATTTGGAAGCAATTAATAAAAGCAGTGGAAGTAGTTAGTAAATTGTCCTGAATGAACAAAGATTGGGTTATGCATCTGGTGTTTGAAGACAGTCTCAAACATCTACGTGCACTTGTGAGCTGGGGAATCTTTGTTCTGGTAAGCTGCTCAGGTTGTGTTTTAAGTTAGAGAACTCCTAAATAGCTTCAGCATGGTCAAAAATGGGCCCAAAATGCAATAGGGCTTGTCTTTTCTCTTCAGCTTATGTTCTTTGAAGTGGTGCTTCCCCAGCATGTTAAGACCTTGTCCCAAGAAGTGAAGGATTTCATTTTACTATGCTTGGGATCTTGAGTAAATCTTCAATGAAGTTAGTGGCAGGTTTGGCAAAAATGCTGTTTTAAGGATACCTTGTCCTACACTAGTACAATGGATGTATAGCTACTGAAATACGTGTCTGATCTTGCCTTTCTCACAGTTCAGTGGTTGCTTTACTTCAGTGGGAACAGAGCAAAGCTGAACGAACTTGGGGTATTGTCTCTGCAATGGGGCAGTTAAGTCCCCTTGTGACTGCTGCCGCTCTGTATTTCCTGGTACTAAAGTTTCCTTCCCATGTAATGCTTCTGCACAGACACAGATAGAACTCTGAGGGGCTCAGCAGATATTAACAACTTAATTTTGTACAATGTGGAATTGCCTAAATAAGAAATAAGTAACACTAGACTCATAAGGCTTCTGCACAAGTCCAGAAACTGAATGTGATTTAGCAGGTGAGGAGATCCTTTGAGGCTCTCAACCATTGTTCCAGCAGGTCTGTACTCCAGTGATTAGGTGCTGAATTGGACTCTTCAGCTTCTGTTTTTATCACGGTTACTATGCTTGGTTGCAGGCGTGTTGCTGAGTTTACCCTGTCAGCCCTGTTTGATACTGACCGTGGATGTTGCAGTGCTGTGGAGGAGCAATACTGTGATGGTCAAGCAGTTGCTAAGTTGGCACACAACTTCTGTAGCTGCTTTGAGCAGCTGGTTTGGGTGCGTCCATCAACATCTGTAGCTGTTGATCTCCCACAGAGGCGTATGCCTGAAGTCTGATATTTTCAACTCTGGGCTTATCAGAAGCTGAATGCAGTTCTCCAAGAAAGCAAATGATGTTAGCAGCAGTCCCACTTCATCATCATAAGTATAGCAAACTTGATTGTCAACAGCTTGTCCCGCAGATTTGCATGGCAGGAACAGTCCAAAGGGATTATCTGCCAAGCTGTGAGTCTTACTGAGAATTCAATGCCACATTAGACTGGCTGCTTTTCCTGGCTCTTTTCTTGTCTGCCCCTCTTAAATTAAAAATTTGAAGGGGAGGTCTCTGCCTTTCTGCATGTGCAGCCCCACTGCTTGTTTTGGAAAAACCTTTGCTTTGGAAAAGCCTTATGCTTTTCCAGCTCCTAGTTAGGTGGAGGAGTGACTTTCCTTTTAAAAAGGAGCTGCCTTGTGTTTTCAGACTTGCGGCTGAGAGGAAGAGCCATTGTTGGAGCAGAAAATAAACCTGTTCTTCATCATCTCTCCCAACGCTTCCTATCTTGTAGGCCAGTTAGGTGATAGAAGGGACAGCGCCTGGATGTCCTGTGCTGTGCCACCCTCTCAGAGGGCACAGGGTGCTCCTCTGGGATCCCACGTGGTGCTTGGCGCTGCTGTAGTTGGGTTGATGCCATGTTTACACTGAGCTTGCCCCAAAGGTGGGGGAAAGGGAGGAGAGGAATGTCAAGTATCTTCAGCTTGCCACAGGATGTGATTAGGTAACATAAGAGGATTTTAAAGTCTTTCAGACAAGGAGTAAACATGTCAAATGTGATGGAAAGCTCCAGAGTGTTATATGGACTATCTAAGTCTCTCTGTCAAACTTGGAGCATCAGGTTAGTGTTGAATTTCTGCTCTGTTTTGACCCCTTTCCTTTGAGGGGAATGTGCCAGCTGTTGTAGAGGAGGAGCAGGCCCTTGCAGGCTAATAAAGAAATAACTTGCCCCTTTGCTACTGAAACTTATGTCTCTGAGTAAGAGACTAATGAAGTTATAACTAGGTTTTATAAGAAAAACTGTGGCTTGTTACTCCTACAGTTATGTGGGTCTGAGTCTCAAATTCTGATCAGTTGGCCTTAGAGAAGTTGTGTGTATACTAACTTAAAATCCCATGCAAGTCAGCAAGGCCACAATAAGCATACTTGCGTTCACTCAACTCTAGCTCTTGTGCCACCTTTTGTATATTTCTAGGTAATCTTCCCTTGGTAGGTAAAAGACCTTGCACAATCCATAGTGCTCTGTCTTGCCCCTGGAGCAGTACTCACCGGAGCCATCTACAAGAGCAGCGATGGGTTCTTGCTTAACTCTTTGCTGTTGAATGGCATTCACTGCACTGGTGAGGTTAGAACAGTAACACAGCTTCATTCACCTCTTTCCATGTTGTTCATCCACCTCCTGTGTTAGGTAGCCAGGCTGCATCAGCAAGTGTTTCTCAGTAGCTAAAAGCATTGCTTATAAGTGAAGCCTGTGCTTCCTTCACAGCTGTAATCACTCAGAGGTAAGAGGAGAGTGCTCCAGGCACCAGGAGTTAACGAAATGCTCCCTCTCACCCCACTGATGCATTATTGTGCCCTTGCCTTGGATGTGCTTTTGGTGAGTAGCTATAAACATGGCCAGAGGCTGGGGGAGAGTAGCTTCCTGTGTATCGAGTGTCTGGAGAATGGTGGTAGCTTGTGCTCGTTTCATCTTCTACTGGCTTGTTCTGTGACCTTGACCATTTCTGAAGCTTTTCACCCAGAGTGGAATAGTGCCTGCCTTACAGGTATGTGGTGGAGCTCTTTTCCTGGTAAATACGCTGTAGTCCACAGACAAAAAGAAGTCTTAGAAGTGCAAAACCCTCTGAAGCTGCACATCATGCTTACAGTATATCCTGTTAAACAGCTGTTTGGCAATTTCTAATGCAATTTCCAGTTAATGAAGAATGTTTTTAGGCTAGGCCAAGTGAACAGGTGATGTTTTAAACTGATATTTTTAATAAGTCTTTATTTCATAAGAAGCAGCCAAGTATGTATCCTGCTGTATTTGGTGGGATCCTGGCCATTCTTATCCTTAAACAGGACCCTAAATTATATTGCTCAAATATTGTGCAGCACCTGGGAGAATCCCTGCCTTAAAGTTCAAACAAGAGCGGAAATATCTGGGGTGTCTGCATCATGTTGGCAACGGCATGGAAGAAAGTCTTCCAGTATCACCCCCGCATTTCACTGAAACCTGGAATAAGCTACAGGGTCAGGTATGTCCTCACTTGGATTTAAGAGCAGGAACGTGCTCAATAGGAAAAACTTATCTAAATAGAAGTTGCCCAGCCCCTCAACACTATGCTCCAGCACCTGGGGCCCTGGTGCAAAGGGTAGGTTTGTTGAGTGACAAGAGATTGCTCATTGCCTGCAGATGCAGCCAGTCCTGAAGACTGAAGAGTGCTGACAGAAGTTATCAAAGAATGCTTGAAATGGCACTTGTCTCTTGCTGTTTTCTGTATTCCTCAGTTATTCTGGGCTGTGTATTTATAAGCATTAAGTGTCTGAAACAGAACTCGTGCTAATTGCTGTATTGGTTTGTTGCAGAAGCAGATGCTTGTCATGGTACAGTTCATACGGAGCAGAGGGAGGTAAGAGGTAGGAGTGTGATGCTATCTATGAGCTGTCTTGGCACTAGATGTGCTGTCCTCCCTGCTTCTAAAATATCTCAGAAGGAAAAAGGCTTATTTTTGGCATTGTTTCCTCTTCATTGTGAAGTGCAAGGAATGAAATCTTACAGAAGATCATGGACAAGAGACTCAGACTGAAAGACTCGACCAGATCGTTCCTGATAAACCATATTTGGGTTGGCTAGAGATGGGAGTAATTAAAACAGCCTTTTTGATGAGCATTATTAGAAAAACTCATGCAGTATTAGGAGAGACCTTCACAGTTAAATATTCTGCAACTTTTGTGCTAGGCTTTCATTTGATGTTATATGCCTTTTCCATTCTGCTTGTTATCATTTAAAGCTCTGCCAGTATTGCCCCTAATGGTCGGTTTTTGATGCAAGTTTTCTTTGTGAATAAGGTGCTTTTTCCTAAAATGCTCAGTTGCAACAGGGTGGTATGCAGAGTTGAAGCTTCTTGCTGATGCTTAGCCTCTGAGGCTAGAATACCAAGCTACTGCCACTTGTTATCACCAAGTAAAATAGTTCTTAAGATAGCCAAAAGCTGCAGGGTTTCTCTGGTGTTCCTGTTACATTAGGCTAAATGACTTGCCTTTCTCAGGTAACATCATGCTGCTCTTCTTGATAAGGAGAACATAAGCTTGGTAAGCTGAAGAGGTTGGTGGACTTAAGAACCCTGATTTTTCTCGGGTTAGGACACACACGTATCTAGCCCTCAAACACGGTGCAGATGGTTCAGTGTGTGGAGCAGAAAGCCTAGAGCTAGGTGAGAAGTTCTACTAAGAGTGACCGTAAGAATAACTCTTCCCACAAGCAAACTGTTGGAAAAGGCTCAGCCTGATTCCCTTGTTAAATTTCCTTGTTGCCGTGTAATTTCTTACAGGGATTGCCTTCTGTGCAACTTATCTACTGGTTTAATTCTTTAATATCTGCCTGTGGAAAAAATGAAAGTACTTTCTATATTTAGATAAGCATTTGCATTACCCTTAAACAATGTCCATGTATGCAAATACATGGCTCACTAGTCAGTACATCTGAAGAAAGCAAACTTTATCAGAAAGTACAGTTATGCCGGGGGAATGGTTATAAATAGAAAATGGAGTGAGATGCCCAGGGACAAGATGACAGCTGGAAGTCACAGGCTAGCTGAAGTGAACCTGTCTGTGCATTGCCTGCATGAATCCATCCGGGTACAGCTGCCTTTGGGTAGTTGTTGCCATGAGTATTGACTCTGTTTTCTTGGGGAGTCCTGGCTAACAACTGCTGAGATGGAGGTGAGTGGTTTGGTGTCATTTAGTAGTCACAGATCTGTCCCCTGGTACGAGCGGCAGCAGTAGAGCTACCCCAAACCACTAATGGTGTCTTTCTGCCTGAACTCTTCAGTACTATGTGGTAATAATTTTATCTGAAAATAATACTTATCTTAAGCTGCTTATGTTGTTAAAGTAGACTTCTTCTTTTTTTTTTTTTTTTTTAAAAAAAAAAAAAAAAAAAGGAAAACCAGCATTAATTAGCTAGTGATTTCTTGGTATGCTTTTTGTTTGTTATTGCTATGTACCTACTATGCCTCTAATCAATTTGGGTGAATTACTACCCATTAAACAATATGATCAAGCACATAAAATGTTGCAAAGACTTGATAATGTCTTATGCATCCTACTATAAAAAGCAACCTCCTGATTTTTGAGCTAAAAAACAGTCTTTTAGATGTTAATTCTTGCAGGGTGCTGTTCTGGAGAAGGAATACTATTGCTGCCTGATTTGCTCTCAGGACTAGACAAGAGCTCCTTTTTACATAGAAATATAGAAATCAGAGCTGCCATCATTTCCACAGGATGTTCAGGCCCCTGAAATTAATTATCCCGTGAGGTACAACCACCTTCAAACAAAAATCTTCTCTAAATTCATGTTAGTTGTAGTGAGTTTCTGTGAGGATGTTGTGTTTGTGTTCCTTGGGGGTGATCTCACTTCAGCCGAGCTTTTTAAATAAGCATTTAGCCACTTGAAGTGTTGCAAGCCTTCAGACCTTGCCAGTTAAGGGAGAACTAGTTGGAGTAAAAATGTTTGAGGCAGCTATCATTAGTGCTTGGTGTGATCTGGGGAGAGAGACTAGGCACTCCACGAAGCACCCTTCCAGCTTTGTTTACTGCTCCTTAGGAAATCATTCAGAAACAAGTTTTTAAGGACCCATACTTACGTTTTTGGCACTTCTTTCCATAGTCAAGGATGTACACAGGTTCTGCTTGAAGGCTTTCTCATGAAAGTTACTGCATAGAAGACCATTTGTTGCCTGCAAACCTGGGATTCATCCGATTTAGAGGACTTGACGTGACTCCCTTTTAAGAGCAGTGCTCAGCTGGAGTTGTTTGCTCCGAGGCAGTCCTCATACTCTGTAGCAGAATCCAGTTCTGGGTATGGACATGGAGAATGATGAAATAAGCAAGGGATATAAATCTGCATCCTGGAGCCAAATATTGCTGTCAGCTTCTTTGCGTGCAAACTTTAGACCTTCCCTCCCTTTAAACCTTGCTCACAGGTGTTCAAAATCTGGCTCTGGCTTTACCTATTGAAACTTTCCCTCCTTTTTTTTTTTTTTTTTTTTTCCTAGGGATTAATGATGACTAAATTACCCTGCAAACATTTCTAAGAAGTTTGTGTTGGGCTCTGCTGAGAAACGAGGAAATTCCAGCGGTAGGGGGAGAGGGAAGAAGGAAGCTCCTTGGCAGAGACTTCACAGCCAGACTTAGGAACTGCAGAGAGTCCTAGTCCTGTGCAAGCTGTAGTATACATGTGCTCTTAGCAGGCTCTGGGTGCGTGGGGAGGGAGGCTGAATCTGGAGATGGATTCTCTGCGGGACATCTTACTCTTGTTTTCAGATATTTTGGATTTTCTTAGGGATAATTCAAGTTTGTACTTTTTCTTGCTCTTTCCTGCTCTGCTTTTGTTTTAGGCAGAGCTCATGCTTTGTTGGCACTGTCTTGATGTTCAAATGTAATAACATTGTGTGGTGCTTCTGAAAGATCTCTGCAAGAAACGGAGTTATTGCTTCCCTGCCAAGTGGCCAACAGCTAGGTGGTACCCAGAGGGATGTTAGGGATGGGATGGGAAACAAGGCTACGGATATCCTGCCCTGCCACTGAAAAGTACTGAAAATAAAATCTGCTTTCAGGATTTATAATTTGTCATCTGGCTTGATGAATCAAAAACAGAGCAACATTGAACTGACTTATTTCTCTGTAGCCTGGATTCAGAAGTCTTGTGAAAACAAAGATATTTGCTGGCTGGAATATACGTCTCAATTACTTGAGATGTAACTAGTAAAAGAGGATTGGGGATTGAAGTAGTATCCAGAGATTGAGCAGGATTACTGAGTACAATTAGGGCTTTTGAGGGCTTGTTTAATAACTTCCTACTACTACTTGCTTTCATTCTGAATAAGAAATTGGCTGGAGAATTTGTATGGGTTTGTAAGGTACTGGGATGAGAGAGGTTTTAGGAAGCTGGGCAAGCTGAGAAGGAGGGGAGGAGCTGGCATGGTGGTGAGGGATGGGAATGAACCAGCAGCCTGGCACGTGAATAAACCCTGGAGGAAGATGCTTGGTGCATGAGCTGGTAACAACACTTGTATCTCCAAGATGTGAATGTAATTGCTAAGGAAGAATCTTTCAGTGTTGATTATGGCAGTGGTCTTTCTGTGCACAAGAGCCAGCACACCTCAGCTGGGAGGAGCAGAGATGGCTTAAGGTTTTCTCAAAGGTTTCAGTGTTTTCCAAGTAGGTACTGGAAGAGAGCTGATTAAACATATAGGACCTCTCTGAATCTAAGGGGGTGAGAGTTGAAAGGGAGCAAAGGACAAGAGTGAGGAACATTGTCTGGATACAGAAAGACTTGAGTAGAGAAATGTATGGTACTACTAGCCATGGCAAAGTTCAGCCAAAACCAAGACCAGCAGTAATAACCTGATGCAGTCACGCTAGTGTCTTTACCAGTAGACATGTTTTAATTTTCAAGGGTCAGTGAAATCTTGTAGCTAGGCCAGGTATGCAGCCATTTCTTGTGCACCTACAAAGCCAATTCTTACGTGACTGTCAGCCTGATTTCTTCAATCAAAACAGACATTCTCTATTGGGTAGCAGTTGCCCTAAACTAAATTAGCATCTGCCTGGAGTCCTATCAAGCAACATAAAATTAGTTTTGCTAATTCTTCCCTTCCTATTTGTATGGCTGAATTTCACTGGATTTCTCTCAGACTCAATTCCCCCCTCCAATCATCTCTTACCTCCAGATATGGACCAAGAAGCTTGTAAGATCTGTGATGATGCATTGTTCTACATGTCAAGATTATTTTTTTTAGGTAAAAGTAGGACTTTGCAGTGCTTTCAAAGACAGCTGCTGCCTGGAATAACTCTTCAGCCTGAAGTTGCTGAGCGCAAGGGAGGAGAGAGGAGAATGGTGGTGGCTTTTTTTTTTTTTTCTTTTCCCTTCTCCTTTCTCCGGAACAGGCTACTCTTCAACCAGAATATCCCTGACAGCTAGTTGCCCTGGATGCTTCTGCCTTGCTAGTAGTCTTGCTACTATTTAGATATCACTGAGCTACTTCTTGGGGTGTGGATGACAACAGCCATGGCATGGGCCTTTGTTGCTATCTACTACATTATTATTATTATTATTTTTTGACAGACCTCTGGAGTCTGCAGCACTTTGCAGCTGTGGTGACTAGAGCTTTCCTGAGACTTAGCTTTGAGCAGGGCGAGGGAACATGATTTGCTAGTTTCTTGCTTCTTGTTTAGATCAGAAGCTTGTGCTGTAATTACTACATGGGAGGCTGTAGGTGGATTGGAGAAAGGATTAGAGATACTTCATCTCCCTTGTTCCCTGCCAGTGTGTTAGCTTGCCTGCTATGACCTCAAGCAGTATAGTAGTACCACATGAGCAATAAGCCCTTGCGTTGTAGTATTCAGTGACAAAGCAAGCCCTGCTTCTTCTAATCCTTCCTACTGGTGCCTCTTTATTCTTTTGGAGTTCATCTTTATATAGGCTTTATTCCAGGCTGTTAGGAAGGAGGGACATCCACCAGTGAGAAGAGCAGTCTTGATCAATGGGGCCAGAAAAACAAACTCCTTCAGGTGAGGTCGGGCACAGCAGCTTCTTATGTTCCAGAAGGTGTGAAGAAAGAAAAATTGCTCAGCGTTGTTTGAAAGAGGCTCCCAGTACTCCTCCAGATGCGGTGGTGATGTGAGCACTACTCTTCATAGTTTGGGGAAGCTGAAAAAAAACTAAACCCTGTATGCAGAAGCTGGTATCACCAACTGCTTTAAGTCTGTCAACTAAAAATGTAAGTTTGGTCTGTGTCCACTTCGAGAAGTCTGACCAGTGAGTCCGAGTATGTGTTTGTACTGAGGCCAGGTCTTAGACCAAACTGAAAGAGATCCAGAAAATCTGAGGAATCCAGATAAAGCCACAGCTGTTTTGCCATAGCTTTCTCAATAACATTCCCTGAAAAGGAAGATGAGAGAGTGCAATAATCTTGCCCATTATCTGTGTCAAGGATTTATTGTTCAAAGGTTTCATATTTGCTTATATTAAGACTGATACCCTTCTCCCTTCAGGGAGGCAGACAGCAAAAATAGTCCAATATGTATGTTAGATTTTTGTTTAGCTTTCACTAGAGACACAAATACAAATAGCACAAAGTTAGCTGAGTACTTCCAGAACCCCAGTGAGTGCAACTGGAAGAAGGCTAACCTGGTGAGTTCTGCGTGAATTTGGGCTAGAGGTGACTAATTCTATGACCTGTCAACCCTGGACAGAAGAACTCTAGGTATGAAGGTACCCTGTTGGTGTTGACAGCTTTTGACTACAAGCATCTTAGTGACGGTGAAAGTTCACTTCACTTGTGTTTAAGGGACAATACTGTAGAGCCAGAAATACTCCAAAACTTATTTCTTTGGGAAAAAAGGAAATTGTCTGTCTCTCGCAAAAAAGGAATCTTCATGAGTATTTTGCAGCTTTTCACCTAAGTGTGAAAAATAGTTCAGCATAGCTGGAATCAACCTTTCCTCCAAGCTGAAAGTAAACAGACACTAAAGTAAACAGTCCCGTAGTACAAAATGTGAAAAAGCTGTCAACCTGAGAGAGTGAACAGCCTGTATGAAGATCAGTCACTCTCTAATGTCATCATTAATCCCCACATCTGCTTGGATGTGGGGATTAAGGATGTGTATAACATAGCGGGGTGAGGGGAAGGGATGCAGTATGATGGGAAAGGAATTTTGTAGTTTACAGGAGAAGCTCATACCAACAACCTGGGGCAGTGTCAAGATGCTTGTAAATGCTTCTTTTGAAGACACCTTTATCCTAGCTTCCCTTCCATTATTTAAAAACTGAAGGCCTCAGGAGTCTTTGAGCAGCAAACCCTGACAGGTTAGTGATGACCCTTGCAGAGTTTGGTGGGGAGGAAGGGTTTCTGCTGGGAACATCTTATGAACCATGTCTCTCACTTCAGTACTGAAAATGCTCTTGACCTGTGTGAAGAGCATGTCTTGCTAATGGAATAGCAACGTTGCTTGGTAGTTCACCACAAGTGATTAAAATGAAGCCTCTTACTCCCAAGCCATCAGAAGGCATGTGAACTCTGTACTTGAGCAGGATAGGAAGCCTTGCACACTAACTGCTTGTCACTTTGAAGTGGCATTGCGTAGTTTGCACTAAGTGGCAGTGCTGGAGCTATAGTAATGCTTGACCTGTTATGTGCTTTTCAAGTTTATTGACTGGCATCTAAGTTACTGCTGCAACACTTAAGAAAAACACAATTGTAAAGGAATCCTGTCTGCAGAAATCCAAAAATGTCGTTACTCCTCAGTGTATACACTAACACATTTCTGAACGTTGTCTGTCCCTGACAGCAGAGGATGGAATTAAAGCCAACAAGGATCCTTCATTCTCGCCTTGCACAAGCATTTTATCTTAAAACTGTCTTTTGTAGCTTTTTCAACTCCTGCAGTAGCCAGTACATATCTTGTCTGTTATGGAAAGCTTGTTATCATATGTTTGCATGGCCATATTAAGAGACTTTTTTGAGGTGGGAACTTTAATTTAATTAAAGCTGCATATTGGCGGAGCTGAAGTTCATGTCCTGAGTCTTGTACTCACAGCAGGTTCTTCCATTTGTGGCCCAGAAAGACTCCAGGAATGGGGAAAGCTTCTCTGCTACTGCCTGTACATGTACGGTGCCAGGGAGCTCTGACTGCCTGACGGTCCGAGGAAGCATTGTCCAGCACGTCATTCACACAGAGGGCTAAACTCGGCGGGTGGTTACCCATACAAAACTGAGGGAAGCATTTGGTTTAAATGCAAGAGGAAAGATGAGAAATATTGTAAACACTGTAAAATACAATGCAAACAGAATTGCAGAACAAAGTAATAAAACAATGACTCTTTCCCTTAGGGAGTTAGGAGAAAGAGTTTATTTTTCCTGACTTTTGACAGGAGTTTCAGTTCTGTTTCATATATCCTTTCCTGATTCTTTCCCTCTTGCTCTAAATTCCTGGCTGGCATATTTCTTTTCATGGCAGACAGGACTACTTTGTTCTGAATTTAAACCTTGCCTTAGATTAATGTATCAGTTTAGGTCAGTGTAGAATCCCCTGAGGCAGGTATGGCACCTGAAGCAGTGACTTTTAAGAAGTCATGCCTGGGATCCTTATGGTAACAAATGCATCTACTGGAGGGCTATTCTGAAGTGCTGACCTACAACAGCAAGAGTTAAGATTGCTAAATGGTATGTATTTCGGTAGTATGGTTTGACTTGTAAAGCTCAGTCTTTGAAACCACCTGTCTGCAGCTCAGACCCTAGGAGTCTGAATGTCAAACATGTTTGGACTGTGGATGTCACTACTGCAGTGTTTCCTGGAAGGAGCAAAGAGGATCTCATAGCTATTAACTGAGCAGTTAATAACTTCTGCTGATGAGAATGTGTCTCTACTGTTGCCTCTTAATCCATAGGCTGAAAGTCAAGGGATGAGTCAGCCTCTAAGATGCCAGGAAAAAAAACACCTTTATTTGTAGGAGCTCTGGAATAAGGTTAGCCATAAATGTGAGAAAGCTGTAGCTTTCGCAGTACTGGCAATGTGAGTTACTCTGAATTTAGCAGGGGAACATGATCATCTGTATTAACAAAGTGAAGTTCCTGTCTTTTCAGTTTCACAGTTTTTGATGCTTCAGAGGAGTAATAGACTAAATAAGGGCAACCTCCCTGTATAGCTGATGAGGTCAGGACCCTGTGGAAAATCTCTGGAGATGCAAAGGTCTCCCTTCTATAGAGGGAGACCTGTCAAGACAGCTATGTTCCCAGGCAGAAGTAGTAATAGAGCTTCAGATGCTTTGGTGTTGAAGTGTTGATGATAGTAAGTGCGAAGTCAAGTGTAACGCAGAGAACTCCCGATGCATCCACCTTCCACCGAGAGTTATCTTTGGTTAATCATTGTCTTTGGATTGTGTGGAGGTAAGTATATAGTTAAGAAAAGTGAACTCTTTAACGTTCACAGCACCTCCTTTTTCAATATTCCTCCTGTGCACTGGAATGTCAGACTTGGCATTCAGTTAGTGTACCTCTGCTGATGGGCAGCCAGCCCTTGCTGGGTTTGAACTAATGAGCTCAGCTATTTCTAATATCTACTTCTTGGTTCTGCTGTTGGCAGCAACCATAATGAAGGCTGGGTGCCAGCTTCAATTTGAAAGACTCTTTGAGTGTTTTAAAAGAATTGAGTTAAGAAGGACTGAAACTTGTAGGGCTATAGTGTTTTAATGGGTGGCATTTTCAATCCTGGAAGATGTACATGAACAAAGCATTTGAACTCGAAAGAATGCCCTTGTACAGTTGTATTTCCATTGGAGCTGAACTCTAAAGATATGTCTGCCTACCTGTGCGTGTAAAATCGTTTCTCATCTCTTTTCATGTGATGATCTCCTAGCAGCAGAGTAGAGCAGTTCCAGAGATGAGTTGTCTTCATACACCTGATATGTTTTTTTTTTTTTCCCCGTAGTGTTTAATGCATGTGGTCATCGCTGAAGTGAGATACTGGATGCGGTATAGACCGGACAGTGGTGACAATCTAGAGATTTTCCAGCTTGACATATGCTCAGCTGTATCTGTTTTGCTATGTGTGCTTAACTAATATGCATGCTAAAGGGAGTTAGTTACCTAGAAGATAGTATTCACAAGTTTAAAAGCAGTGAAAGTCTGGTAAAACTTATTATCTACTTTTTGCAGTGCAAGGTGTCTGCAATGAAAAGTAGGTTTTGTTTTTTGTTGGAGAGAATGAGCGATGGAAGGAGAAAATGTTTGTGTGTTTTCTGTCTTGCCAGTTTGGGATGTTTAGAAAGCTTATCAACTGCCCTGGAGACTCCATTTAGAGCAGGCTCCCTGCTCTTCAGCAATAACACTGTGGAAAGAAAGGGCAAAGTAATTCTATTTCTTGAGATAAAGAAAGGATGAGACTGTATTTAAGAGAAGGGTGGTTGGATGAGTTGTCAGGTTATAAAGACAAATTTTAAGGGCATTTGGAATTAAAGGGAAGCCTTTTATAGCTACCAGGCTGCTGATGGAAACTCAACAGAGAGCTTTTACTTCAAGTAGATTCATTTAAGAATGCTTCAGCAAGACTTGTTTGTAATTGGACGTGCTTGCAGCTGATGTGCATCCTCACGTTACATAACAGACTTGTGTAATAAACACATATGAAATAAAGGGTCTTCAACCCTTTGAGACAACTTTGGCACAAGGCAGGAGCATTGCTGAACAGTATTAGTGTAATGTTGGAAACTCCCATGAATAAAAGATTTGAAATAAGTTCAAGGGAAGGGTCTTAAAGTGTTCTTGAGCAGTAATAGATCCCACAGAGGTTCTAATGGAATTATTAGGAAGGAAGTAGTTACAGATGGAGGGGAGGATTACTGTAGATTACACAGCTTGATCTAACTAGGTGAACTATCATCTAACATTTCAAGAGTTTGTAACCAGTGGCCCCTTAACTTGTCCATGCTGTCTGCAGTACTTCAAGCTTTTTCAGATGGGTAGAGGGCATTCCTAGGACTGACTGTAGCCATTCCTACTACGTACGGGTGATAAATGGGCACAGGAAAGTATTCTTTCACAGCCACTTTCTGCATTCACCTGGGCAGTGTAGCCCATACACAGAACTCTGCAAAGCCTGGAGCTGACACTTAGTTTTTTTACATGGTGGAGTGTAAAAAAGCATGAACTTCAGTCTCCACCGCGATTCAAGAGATTTAGGGGCGAGAAGGTTTGCTCCAGATCTTGAAGAACATATGCAGTAGTTTAAAGCACTCGTCTACATGAAAGCCCTCTTATGTAAGGATAGGGAATGCTTTGGGCAAAAAGCTTGCTTGAGATACTGCCCTCTCTTAAATTGTATACCTAATGACAGTGCTTCAACCCTGCTGCTTTCCTGAGATCTCCTGAGTTTCTTTTGAGGAAAATATGCCCCCGTCCAGTGGAATAGCTGACTTCTCACCTTCTAGTGACAGCACAAAATTGTAATCCTGCTATATTTGCTAGGGGAAAAGAACAGTTTCGACTATCATTATGACAAACTGAAGTAGGGGATAGAGTTTCTCAAAGGAGGCCAACTCGGCATAAGTTACGTAGGATAATGTGTTGAAGTCTGGTTTTGTTTTTGAGTTATACTGAAGAAGCAGAGGACTCCCTAAACCAGACAGACTGGATTGGGTTATTAAACAATACATTTTATTAAAGACAAGATTCCACCTTTATGTCAGTGGAAGTTTTGCCATTGTTTCCTTTGGGACCAGAAATGCATTTCTTGACTACGCAAACATCTGGATTTTCTATCTGATTCAACATATATATATATATATATATATATATAGTAGCAAAGTTAATGAGAAGAAATAGTCCAAGTTAAACATACCTTCTCTTGTCAATGTGTTTGACAAATTAAATTTAATCTTAAATTTGTTCTAGGCTTGCATGTCATCTTGGCTGCAAGAATAATCTGACTGGGAGAGTGAGCTTTGACAGAAGCTGAAGTAATGTTATTTCAAAGGAATTAAATCAGTCTCTACCTTAATATTGCCAAACTTACTACTAAGGCTTAAAAGTCATGTTAGAAATAGAAGACTTGAGCAGAAATTTCTATTTTGTGTTCTCAAGATTTTTCCTCCAGTGTTCAGTTGATCAGCATTCTGATCTGGGGTACAATGTGCTTCAACAAACTAGATGCTTACAAAAGTAAAATAACAAAAAAAAAAAAAAAAAAAGTGATAACAGGCACGTGGGTAAAAATTCTGTGGAAGAAGAGAGAGTTTTAAAAGCTTAAATGAACTTCATGTTCTTTGTCTCATAGTTTGGTACTTTCCTTCCCACAAGTCAGAAGTAGTTAAGGAGTTGTGCTTATTGCAAAAGCTTGCACCTCAAAAGCAAGAGATACCATTTTAAAAGGTCACTTTCTCACTGCAGTGTTTTTTGTTGTAAAACAATAAAAACGCACACAAAATCTCCCCTCTCAAAAAAAACCCAAAACAACAAAGAAACAAAACAAAAAACAAAAACACACCAAAACCACTAAAATGAAAAACTACCCAATAAACAAAAAAACAGCAGAGATTCTCTGTTACAGTTCAAATTCTAAGGCTTTTCTACTTAACTATTTGTAGGTGAGCTCTTTAAATACTCTCTTTAGAAAATTTTGTTGGCTCTCGTACCTTATCTTCTAAAAGTAGAGTACAGCCTCTTTGTCATGTTTTTCTCTAAGCTGATTCCCCAAAACACAGTGTTATTTCCCTAGCTAGAAGTCTTCTAGCAGATGAAGCACAATACTTGACCACTTGTAGGGGCTTGCACAAAACAATAGGGGGGAGGGGAGATTGCTGTAGAAAAGCAGGGTTTCTAGCCTGTACGGGGAAAAAAAAAACCTTGAATTTAACTCATACAAATACATACCGAGTTTGTCTGCTTTGTGGTGTGATCCCATATGTTTGCCCAGCCTTCACCATCCTTAAGCACTGGCTGTGTGCTTTGAACCTATTCTTGTTTGCACAGCTGGGGGCTTGGGGTTGAAACGTAAGTGGTGCTTTAGCTTAGGCTAGACTCTAAGCTTTGCAGGTGGGATGACTCAAGGAATATAAGTATTGCAGTGTCCTTCTCGTAAGTCCCTTCTGTCTGAGGAAGGATCTGAGCCTGTTAATGGGTATCATAAATAAAAAAATAAATAAATTACACAACTGGCTTCTTAGGAAGCTGCCTTTGAAAGCTTTTTATTTTTTATTTTCACCCCACCAGATGGGTTCTGAGGCTGAAGGCTCTGGTTAGCTGGTGGGAGCCATGGTGGTTCTGGCTGGCCGGCATCTACCTGCAAGCCATGCTAGGCCTCTCTCTGCCAGAGTTTCTAAGGCTTTCAGGCTTTCTTTCTCTCTTTCTAGAAGCCAGATGCTTTGAGTCTCTGGCTTAGAGCGTGATCATTGACACCTTTGAGGGTTGCTGGTTCCATGGCAGGAAACCTGGCTGAGCTCCCACCCTGTGGCTGAGGTGCTTGGGCCCTGCGGGCAGCCTGCCATGGGGCTGAGCCCCCCTGCGATTAACACGGGGCCTCGGCTCCAGCTCTGCCTCCAGTAAGGCTGGTTGCACCGGTTGGGAGCCTGAAACCAAGGCATAAATCTGTAAGGTTGAAACCAGGAAATGCGAAATGATACTTTCCAACAGCAATAAAAATGTCCAGAACTTTGTAGTCTCTTCTAGTGTATAAAATGGTATGGGTTTCCCGGGAAAGTCTCTGGGAAGGACTTGAGACAGGCCAGTCTGATTGCTTAGACAAATGGGTGGGTGCCCCGAGTGGTGTGAGCGTGCCTCGATTGATCACTTTTTCCAAAGGTGTGTTCTGGGGATCTTTAAACTTGCAGTCTGGCAAAGCTGGAGTAGGCCATTGCACATGCCGTTTCCTCTCTCTCCCTACTTATTTTTTCTATCCAGCAGCCCGCGCTAATCTGAAGCAAAGTTGCTAAATAGCTGAGGCACCTCAGTTTTCAACTGCAGCGGACCCTTGTCTTCTAGATTTGTTTCTTAACAGACTTCCAGTTTCTCACATTCACGTCACTTGTGTCCCTTGCTCCCTCTTCCCCCAAAGCTTTGCGAAAGCACTTTGCTCTGACACTGCAATGCTATGGCCATTTCTCCTCACCCCCATCACAAAGGGCTGAGCTGCTCTGTTTGTGCTTATAATGTACCCAGATGGTGAATAGAATGAGTGACCACCAAGCTCATTTTCACTTGTGGGGTCAGACCTTTCTCCGCTAAATAACACAAGTGTTCCCAGCTGCTGTGCAGCTGCAGGGAGTCTGCTTTCCTTCACAGGCATTAAAAACCCTTTAATCAGTGTTTGTTGTTTGTCAGCAGTGGTGTTGAGGTGTGGAGAAAAAGAACAGATATGCTTTGTTGGCAAAGTTAACTTTATTCTGACCTCTTATCTTTCGTTTTTCTTTTCAAGTCTGAAGAAGCAGAAAGTAGTTTGGGAAGTGGTTTCCGCAAGCACCTGTGTAAATGTATTTGCTGAAGGAGGAGGTTTATACCCTTATACAGATACTGCATTTGACAGAAAAAGATGCTCTGAGAGCTGCACCGAACTGGAAGCTCTCTAAGGGAGGGACTCTCAGACTGATTGGTGTGGGAACTTCAGGTTCCCTTAATGTAAGTGAATGCTACAAAAATACAAATATTGGTGCATAATTCTAGTGTTACTTATGCTTATTTTAGTATAGAGTCTGTGTTTAAGAAATACTATTTGTAATGTGGTCAATTTTAACATTTTCCTGGAAAATAGGTTCTTCCTGCCAGTTCTTTTTTTGTTGTTGTTTTTTGGTTCTGCTTTTAATAGGTCTTCCCCCATGGAGGGAAAAGGACTGGTAAGCCTGTGACTCCAGTCCCATTTTTTTTGGATGTAATTTGTTCTAAGAAAATGAGAGCACAGGTGTCAAGAAGAGGCTTCGAGAAATCTCAGAGAAGATACGTGTAGTTATTTCCCTCTTTTTTCTAGATGAGGATTTGTACAGCTGGTGCTGCACACTTGTTCACAGGGTTACTTCTTCTCTGGGTGCAGAACTGTTTACGTTGTGTGTCCAGCACCAAGCACACCTCCACGCGTGTTGATTCTGTTGTTGGCAAAACCTGTTTGTGTGGACGTCCTGAGGCGGTTAGGACATGAGGCTTTGATTCTGGCTTCCAGGGTGATGATAGGACAGTCTGCGAGAAGTTAAATCCCTTATCTCACTGCTCTCTGAAGGCACCTGAGATTCACAGGACTGCATTGGTGATGTTTGAGGGTCAGTGGCCAGGTGTTAGGGTACCTCATGCGCATCTGCCTGTCTCAGCAGTACCTCCTGCAGCAACTGAGGGGCTCTCCTGGAGCAGGGTTGTGCTTCTTGGGGGAAAAAAAAAAAAAAAAAAAAAGCATCTGCTTGCTTGAAATGGGGATGAAGAACTGGGAACAAGTCACTTTTGAATTGTAGCCCTGATTGTGACAGTGATAGATTTGATTGCTCTCCTTGCTCTCTCACTTGTTTCCCTCCCCAGGTGGGCAGACCTATTTCAGCATTCATCCAGTGTTTTTCCTCTGCTCGTTGCTGAGGCTACTAACAAAGGAGTGCGGTTGTCCTGCTCTCAGAGAGGCAGAATGCAGGAAAGAAAATGTGTGCTGGGCAGGAAGGGATGGACGCTTGAGATAAACTAGTACCTTAAATAACTGTGGATGCGATGTGGTGATGATTAGCAATGTTCATGTGACAGAAGCAGAACTGGTGGGCAAAGAACTTCCATTTTATTACCTGAAAGCTGCCAGGGCTGCCAAGCCAAAGAAGGGCTCTGAGCCATGGTGAAGCAGGTGTCCTGCAAGGGGGAGTTTTTGAAGCCCTACGGGAATGTCTCCAGGAGATGCAATCTTCCTGGCACTGCTGGCTGATCACATGAAGAGGACCCTGATCAGACAGGCACGATCCTGGATCCTTCTGGAAATTAATGCAAACTTTTACAATTAAAATCTAGTCGAACAAAACAAGCACCATCTTGTGCAACTACGTAAACCATAAACTTTTTTTGGCAAGGCAGGTGTGGCATCTTCAGTGCCTGGAAAGCACCTAACGCTGTGTGGGATCCCTGCTGTAATCCAAATTACAAATGCTAAAAAGGCTTTGATATTTTTTTTATTTTTTATTTTTTTATAGAGTGGTTCTTGGCTTCGTTTGGGTAGGCAAAAACTTCATAGAGACTGCATTGGGGCATGCTGCGTGTTTCCTCAGGCCCTCATAATTAATCAATGTCGAGCTGTTCCTTCCCATCCCTCTGTAAGGAGAGGCACCCGTGGAAAGCTGCTCCATAGCTTTGGCTTTAGCTCATTTGTATGGGCTGCCTGTAAGCAGCTTTATATTCCTCACGTATGCCCCCTCTGGGAGCAGGGGCTGCCCTGTCCCTTATGGCCCTTTGGCAAGTAGTTTGGTGCAGGCGACAGAAGGCTTAGGTGAGTTTTTGTGATACACACTGAGTTTTCAATATGTTTGCAGCATGGTTTGATGATGGAAATTAATATTCTGTTTTTTGGTGCTCTTCTGGAAGTCTCTGATATGTGGGACTTGGTTTCTGACACGAGGAGCTGCAAAAACTGCTTCATGCTGGTATCTCAAGTCCTCAAAGCCATGCTAAATGGCAAATACGTCTGTTCCTTCTGAAGCAGAATGGCTTTGGTGTTTAACTGAGTGTTTAACCAGTGTGTGTACCATACAGTTCTGTCAGTTCTGCTTTAAAGTCTGTTTATATAGACAGCTGAGAAGCCTTGCAAGTCTTTGAGAAAGAGTCTCTGACACTGCACGTTGGGAGGGAGCTTCAGCATCATCAGCCTGCTGCTTTTTGGTGCGTGTTTACAGTCACTGCGCCCTGGGGGCTGCAGAAAGATGTGGCTGCACCCAGAGAGCAATTCCAAGCTCGCTTGTGGTAGTCCAGCCCCTGACAAGAACTGGGCAAAAATCTGGTCGAACTTTACAGTGTTTTTATAGTCTAGTCCAGGTCTCTATAAACCATTTAAAATTGCCTTCAGGTTTAAATTTTCCAATTTCCCATTTGGAACAGGTGTTGCCAGGTTATAGAAAGTGTTGCAGAAAAGGAACAAAAACATTTTAAAAACTCTGCTGTTACAAATTTTGGCAAGTCTCTGACAGATGAGAATTAAAAAAAAAAAAAAAAGTTTGCCCCACCCAAATTAAAACAAGTGCAGACCTTGCTTACTTTTCCCAGCTGTCATGTTTAAATAGGGTTTTTAGTATTGCATGAGTTTTCAAAAGACTCAGCAGTATAGAAGGTAATGTGTTTTCATACGAAAATATTCAACTTCTCAATTGTTTTTCATCTTGCTTAATTGGGGGGCAGGGATGAAATTTTTTTGTTTGTTTGTTTTGTTTTTTTTTTTTTTTACAAATGTCAAAAAATAAATTTCTGAGATGCACGTTGCTGGGATGGTTAAAAACCAACCCAAAGCAGGCTTGAGGCAATGTTTTTTCAACAGCTTTAACCTCAAAGCAGGGAGCAGACAGCTTTGTAGGCAACTGTGAGACCAAGGTGATTATGGCCGTGACTCACACTTCCCTGTAAGGCATCCAGCTATCAACACGCTTGGCGAGCCGTGGCTGTGTGCATGCAGGCAGGGTGTCAGTCGGTGCCCCCTTGCCAGCCAGCTCCCAGCTGCTGAGCTCAGGAGTGCTCTGACAGCAAGCTGGGGGGGTAGCGGCGTGCTAGAGAGCAGCTCTGATTCCCTCGGGCTCACGAGAGGCTTCAGAGATGGAGCTTGGGAAGGGGAAGTGCCGCGCTGGTTTAACTTTCCTTCCCCGTTCCTTCTTAATCCTCGTGGGACTTGTTTCAGGAGTCCCGTGAAATCTTCCTGCGAGCAGGTGGTTGAGTTTGGGGAGTAATTAAGGGTCTGACTGTCAAACCACTAAGTAAGGCAGTGAAAAGGGCTGCTGCTGTAACGTCCTGTTGAAACTGCATTTATGGAAAGAGGACTGATAATCAGGGTCCTCAGCATGGACTTGGGAAAGAGACCTGGGTATCGCTGTAGGCAGCTCAGGGTGCAGCTGAGGGCACAACAGGAAAGTACCACCACATGTAGGGCTTTGCAGGCTGAGAAATGAAAGGTGGGGACTCATCCATATGTGCATTGTGGGATTCAGCATCTCCAAAAGATAAGGCAGAAGCCAAGGTGACTTCACTGCCGTTTCCCTTTACTGATCATGGGATGGAGGACATCATCTGAGCAAGGAATTGAGGGACTGACAGGAAAGGAGTGACGAAAACCAGGCTGCATCCGAACTGAATGCTCAGAAGAAGAGGCATTCAGAAAGATAGCAAGAACAAACCTTCTGAAGGGAAGCAGTTTTTCACGTGGTGTGCAGTAGGGTCCTGGGATGCATGGATGCAGTTGTTAGCTTGGCAGGATGACATCGGAAAGGAGCAAAACATGGCCTTGGGAACGTGTAGGTATGCTGTTGCTGGTGGTATCCACAGATGATACATGTATAAGCAATGCTTTAAAAAACAAATAACTGGTAACATAAAGCTGGCCACATCCGTGGTTCAACTACCAGGGCCAATCTTGATAGGTTATCTGGGTTCTTCCATCCTTGGTGATGAGTTCCCTGCACCTCTAACTAGCGTTGTCTAGGACCAGATCCTGTTTGCGGCGGGGCGCTGGGTGAGCTGGGCTGATGTGACTCAGTATTGCCCTTCCCGTGTGGGTTTTGTTTGGCTTTGCACAATTTGTGTTTTCAGAGGTGAGGCAGAGTGAGTAATGTTTCCCTTCTGTTAAAGAAAATGGAACGGCAAAGACCGTTATTTTCTTTAAAAGATATAAGTGTTTCATTTTAGGTTCCCTTCAGGCAAAGTCAGCTCTGGTAGGCAGCTTGAACTGCGTTATGGAGCACATTGCTATTATCATAAAAACAAAATATGCTGCACTGTGTTTTGGGAAATTAAACAACCCCCTTTTTTTTCTCTCCCACTTTCCCTCCTTCCTTTCTTCGCTTCCTTCCTTCAGTTTTTAATCAGCGACCGTGACAGAGACCCTCAGTGTAACCTGCATTGCTCCAGGTCCCAGTCCAAGCCCCTGTGTGCTTCCGACGGCAGGACGTACGAGTCCATGTGCGACTACCAGAGAGCCAAGTGCCGGGAAGCGAGCCTGAGTGTGACACATCGGGGCCGGTGCAAAGGTAGGTGGATTTCAAACACCTTCGAGTGGAGGAGTGGGAGCCCTACCAACTACCAGACTATTTTTTTTTGTTTAGTACCATGCTCTGTGAGTAGTGATTTAAACTATGCATTAATATGAATATGGTATCTGAGTCTGGGGTGTAGGTGGCAGGAGCAGGAACCAACAGAATTATGAATGAAAGGAAGCAAAGGAGCCAGAGAAGCCAGGAAAAAAAAAAAAAAAAAAACAAAAAAAAAAGGGCCCAAATGTGCGTCTATGGAGCAGAAGGGGCTGGCTTCATGGAAATGCCCAGTCAAATCCTGAAGGAGATCTTCCTTGCTGCCTGTATCAATGAGAAACTGAGATACCTTTGAGTGGTAGGAATGTGCAGCAGGGAAGAACATCCAGGCACATTAGGTGAGTATGTCTGAAAAAAGACCAGCCAGCCTTTCTGTGCTGAGCACAGAATGTGTGCAAGTCTTTACATGGCCTCTATTTTGCTTCTCTGCTGTTACATATTTACTTAGAAGTAAGGATATTGTCTTACTGAGAGACAGTAAGAATACTGTCTCTCAGTTCGTCTTTTCTTCAGCATACCCTAAAGTTGAAGTTGCATCTTTTTTATTTTAGGATGTTGGTGTCTTGTCACACAAATAGTTTGCTTCTGCAGTGAAGTGAAAAATTGTTGAGTGCGTTTTCTGGGAGCACAATTGACTTAGGGCAGATGGCACAGATGTTTTTAGCAATTGGTTAAAGTGACAGAAGACATTCATTAAAATCCCTGTGGAAGGATAAATAGGCATATGTTTAAGTCTAAATTGTTTATGAAAGGTTTTGTTTTGTTTTTCTACTATAAAAATGCATTTTTAAATTGCTGTCAGAATTGCTTGTTCTAAACTGGAAATCTTTTTTTCAATGTATTGACAAATGTTATAGTTTAGGTGAATTATGAGCATGACAGCAAATATTGCTATGTTTTAAATGGTTTGGAAAAAAGCTTCCTTGTATGTTTATTCTTGCCACTGCTGATTTGCTTTATGGTAGCTTTTCTCCTATAGCAGAGTGGTTTAAATAAAAACAACAAAAACAACCCACCCCAATTCCGTGGCTGATATTGGCACACAAACTGGCACTGTTCAGTTGCTTAAATCATAAGATCTGTAATGTGTTACAGCTCGTGTGCAAAAGTGTCTGTTTTTGGAAACGGAGAAAATGTTGATTGCAAAACTGTACAGTCTAAAGACTTCCAAAGAAATAACTAAAGGATTTTTTTCTTAAGCACAGATAAAGTATAGACAACTAAAGTATTAGACAACTGAAATGTTTAGCTGGAAATGCTTATGTTCTCCTTCCTTTTTCCCCTTACACTGTGTTAACTGTACAGCACCTAATGACCTGGGAATGTTCGACAACTGCAAGTCTTGCTTTTAAGCCACCGTCTAACAGTCCAGTGAAACCTTGGGAAGTAGAAACATTCTTTTAACTATCACATTCAAATTTAATTTTGCTGGTAACTTCTTTGTGTGCTGTTATGGAAAAGTTCTTTTGTTTTTTGAGTTATGCTGGGAATATGACTTCTAGTTGTGCATAGGGATAATTGCTCTTGGCAAATGCAGACAGTGGCAAGACCAGGTGTGTCTAACTACAGGTCTATATTTTGTACCCTCACAAAGAGGGGGGAGGAACCACCAGCAGTGTCTGAGCATCTTCTGCCACTGGGTTTATGCTGAACAGCTTTCATTCCTTCTGCATGACAAAGATGCTCTACAGGGGAACTCCCATAGAACTGGGAAGGATCCCAAGGACCATCCTGGTAGATCCTGTATCCAAGAACTTACCCCTGTGAAATGAGTGCTTTTAACTTGTACTTCCCTCTCCAAGGGGGGAAAGAAAAAAATCTAGTAACTAAAATAAGGAAAAGAGGAAGTATCTTGTGGATGGCAAGGCATGGCCCTGCACCCCAGATTACTTCAGGTTTCCAATTTCATGCGCTGATAGCTTGAACTGTGCTGTGCTAAGGCAAGCAGAATGGTTTCCATAGTGAGAACAGAACCTTTTTGATTCAGTTCAGCTTTCTGCTCTCTCTCAAGAAGCTAAGGACCTTTAAAGATGAAATTTTGCCAGCCCTTTGGGAACTATAACTCTTATTCAGCTCTTGCTCCTTGCTAGCTTCCTCATGTGCAATGAAAATTCTCCAGTGGTAAATTATTCCAAACTCTCCTAACCCTTATGCACATACATCACAAAGGGTTACAGATGAGGACTAGCTTTAAATGATCAAGCTATGGCACCTGTGAGAAATGGAGCCTCGCTGAGATTCCAGAGAATAGTTCCAGACGTAGCTGTGTGTAAAATACTCAGCCAAGCACTTGTACCTGGATCTTTTGTCAGCTGGCATCTTAGGATCTTATGTCAAATAACAAATTCTGCCTCAAAACTTTGCAGAGATGTAGGACAAATACTTGTTAAATGAGTCTTGGCAAGCTGTCAATATTGTACAATGTTTTAGGTTATATTGGATATCTGTGCCTTAAAAACACTTAAGTTCTGTGTTAACTGGTTAATTTCTAGGAATTTGCTTGGCCAATTTAATTAAAAAGAAAAAAAAAAAAAAAGAGGCGGAGTGTGTCCTAAAGAGAAAACTCTTAGATTTACAGTGGTTGGTTTTAAAAGTGGCGGTACAAGGCTTGTTCTGCAATTACAAGTCCCAGTGCAGAATGAACCTGTCTGTAGGTTACTGGTGGGAGTTGGAACAGGAGTCTTCAGCCCATATTCCAGGGACACCTGTATGAACACAAGTTTTGGCTAACGTGCTGGAAAGGAAGGTCTCATTCTGATTAGTGATGGGTTCTTTGAAGGTAACTTTCCTCCTGTACCTACTGTTCTCATTGTAAGGGAAATGAGGTGCTGAACCCACTCTTTGTTTTAGCTCACTTGCCAGATTCATGTATTTTGCCTTTGAACCTTCTCCCTAGGCAAGGGAGAAAAAAGTGAGGCCTTCCTTGGCAGCAGTGTCAAAATCTGAAATGAGGCTTTCAATCTCTTTGCAAATTTTGGCATGTTTTTAGATATGCTCCAAATAAGTTAAGGAACTCGGGAGCCGCAGCGGTGTCTGGGTGTCAAAGAAGCAGCAAAGTGCGTCAGCAGGGAAGGAAAGAGGCTAGATATTCCAGGTGTAGGACTGGAGTGAAGTGGAAAACAACTGGGAGGGTGGAGAATGATCGACACCATGTGGGACAGATGGGCACGTTTTTGTAGTTGGCTCAGCTTCCATTTTTGTCTCTTATGCAAAGACACAGATCATTGGCTGGAGTAAATGGATACGAATCCGCTGATTTCAGTGTAGCTGGGCTGCTTCATGCCTGATGGGGTCTGGGCTGTGTGTGAGACAGTTACCTAATGTAACTGTAAATAGTTCAAGAGCTGCATTTAGATCAGTTTTTGCCATTGAGCTTTTGATAAAAACAAGGTAGAATTAAAACTAAATAGAAAGGTCTTTGTGGCTTGCTGCTCGTGGTCTGTAGATGTTCTGTTTTATATTGTTAGGATAGCTTAGGTCTTTGTACCAGGATGCTGCGTGGTGTCGGAACTGCCTCTACCTGTTGAAGAGAGGATGCCTAAATTCTTGGGGCCTATTCATGAGCGCACTGTGTATATTATGAGGGACGTGGTGGTCTCGTTTGAATAAACTATTCATGGATAAGATCAACCATGGTAACTAGCCAACTTCATTGCAAAATCCAAAGCTATGTGCACCTGTACTCTGCAGATTAGGCCCCAGATGTCAGGAACATCACGTGTAGTTCAGTTCATGGTTGCCAGCTACCAGCTTGAGAATTAATTTTCTTTAAAAGGCAACCTTCTGAGCTGCAGTGAATCTGTCCTAAGTTTAAAATATTTAAAGTAAAAATTATTAGACAGCTCTGCATTTAAAAATGGCATCCTCATGTTTTTTCACTTTATTTAGGGGAAGAAGGTCGTCTTTAGTCTGTCTGGACTGTGAAACTGGACTGTATTAATGCCATTCTGTTTTTAGAAGCTTGGTGTTTGATTCTTCTGAGAACATTTTTAAGAAAATAGAAAAAGTGCTGAAACACTCAGTTAATCAGAATGCAGAACAGGGTATGTGAACCTATCGTGTAGCATCAGGCTTTAGTAAAATTTGTAAAGCATCTTACATTTGGGGTGAGCCATTTGACAGCTACTCTTTAATGCTTGGCACTTATGTAATATTTTATATTTTCTAATTAACAAAGCAAAAATAGCAAGGTGAAGTCATCCCACTGAAATCACATGTTGATGTAAACATTATAAAAATACCAGCCCGTGGAGTGAGGAAGAGAAGGATTGACAGTCCTTTTAAAAACAAACTGGTAGATGTTGATATTAAAGGCACTGTTTTTACTGGAACCGACCCGTGAAACGACAGACGAAAAAGATAGCAGTATGCATGCACCTCTCCAGCCAGCACAGTGGGGATGGTGGTTCCAAGTCAAGGCTGTAAAAGGACTGGCATGACCTTTGGAAATCAATGAGGGAGGATGGGAGAAGTAATTAGTGCTGAGCCTTCACGAACAGGAGAGAAATTGTCCATTTTAGCTGTGTGTCAGCAACAATTTCTGGAAGTGACAGCACTTGAGTGAAGGATTGATAGGTGAAAGAGGATGTCACCGCAATGATGAGCTCTTAAATTTTCTGTTGTATCAGTGGTGCGCTACACAATGTGGTCTACTGGGTGACAGCAGGTAGTCTGGTCCATAAAGGCCAGCTAAATTTGCCAGAAAGGGCACCATCACCTTAGTATAGACAGCATGTTTGTATCATCTCAGAGTAAGGGCTTGATTTTGCATGTGTTAGACAAACTGAACAAAAAATCTGAGTTAGGTTTCCTTCTGCCTAGACTCCCAACATCTTTGTGCTACAGGGATACCACGGAGTGTTTGCTCCTGCCAATATGGTGAAGTGTCCCGTTTTGGTTGCGTAGGTACTGCCGCACTACCACTGACATGGGCGCTGTGTGCTTTACACTTCTGCATCATGTTCAGGAGGGAACCTGGGTATGCTTGTCTGCAGTCCTGCATTCTCACACGGAGAGACTAGGAAACACACTTTAATTGTGAATGTGTGCTTTGATTGTCATGTGACATATTTTCAGCTCTTGTTTTTTCACGTACTCTTCTTCTGTGCTCAGATCTCCATAATCTGGGCAGATTTTTTTTTTGCTGCTTAGTCGTCTCCTCTGAAGCAGAACTTGAAGGTGTTTTTTAATCAGTTGGCTGTGTAAAACAGGTGTGGCCATACCATCTGGTTTGATAATAACATCTTGTGTCATGCCAAGCAAGATTAGACTCCTAGGCCTGAATGGGAGATGTGCAGGTGATAGTTAGGTGTTCTAGTTACCAGCATTGCCTGGGCTTCCTTTTCAGCCAAAGGAACTAGCATATTTTTCCAGCAGAACCATCCTCTGGTTGAGGTGTGCAAGCAAGGTCTGATAATCTGTTTGCTTTTTCAAGCAAAAATGAAACAAATAAACAAAAAAACATCCTACAGGTTATATCAAGGCAGCTGTAATCAGAAAAAACAAACAAACAAAAAACTGTTTCCCTAAATTTAGTGTAACTTTATTTCAAGAAAGTCTTTCTACTCTGTAATAATCTCAGTCTTTGTATGAGTTTAGGTCCACCTGAGATCAAATCCCCATGTGCAAAGGGCATTGTGCAAACATTGTGCAAATAAGTTACAAGCTAAATTTAAGAGTTATGTAGGATCAGCAGGGACACGAGGTCATAGGTAATGGACTGGTCATCGCTCAGCAGGTCAATGGCAGAACTGATGCAGGCACTCTTGCTTTGTAACCCAGTGCTAAAGCTACAGGTATCTGTGCTGAATGCTATTGCTGTGAATAACGACATTTTTTCCCCAACAGCAGGAGATTGATTTCCATAATTTCAGAAGACTGTGAAATACTTCTTGGGGACTGTGTTAGTGTGATATATTTAATGTGAAATTGTATAGACAAAGTTATCAAACCTGAAACTTAGTCTCTTGTATCATCAGTTGTGTAAAGCTGTCATCTTGAATGCTATTGTCTGTTTTTATCAAAACTTTTCAGGGCATTGTGATTTGTTTCTACATCTAGATGTGCTTAGATAGAAATTGCTTCTATAGCTATCAAGTGCAAAGTCAGTTGATCTGGGAACCCAGCCTGGCTTTTGAATTCAGTGCTGCTATTAAGGATCCTGCTATTGAAGTTCAAGTGATTTGCGAAGCCCAATTTGGGCTCTTCAGGGATCCAGCAGACTTTTTTCTCTTAACCAGTTCAACCCTGATTATTCTCTGTGGTGCTGCTGAAAGATTTGATGATCATATTTTGCAGCTTTTGCACTGAAAATATTTCAGTTGGATTCATGTGGAAAGGAAGGGGGTGCTAGTCCCTGTGTCAGTCCTGTGGAAGCAGATACTTGCTGTTTTTCATTCTAGACTGAATATTGGACCTGTTTTTAAATGCAAACAGCAAGTCAGTCTGTGTCTCTGCAGGGCAGAAGTCTTTCCTTTGACCCATCAGTGTTAGGTTTGTCTGGGTCTATGCCCTGTAACAGTGAGCTGGACCTGGAAGGGGTTATGGTCATGCTACATGCAGCCCTCATATGGAATAAGTGCAGAGCTGAGCTCTTAACCCCTTCAAGCTCTGCTTGTAGAGCAGTGGCAAAGGAACTGATACGAGGAGGTAAAATACACACCTAGCTGTAAGTGCTGGGACTGGAGGTAGAAGGTAGGTTTCAATGGCATGGGCAATGGCATGTCTTTAGTTGGGTGACTGGTTGTTTTTGGCATCTAACTGGTAGAGTTGTTCAGAAAAGCTTTGCTGGAGCCATCCTGCTTCCACATTGCTTGCTTCTGGGCCTAAATTATTTGGCTTATGCTTTAGCCATCCAGTTTCAGGCTGTTAATACTAGCATAAACACAGCTTCCTCCAGGAAGACCTTACACTGTGTGAATATTGTGCTCTAGCTTGGAAGAAGCCTCCAGAGCTCTTGGATGATCATAAATAGTATTGCCTAAGGAAATTAGGCAGTTCTTCATTAACTGGGTCAAAGTTGTCTAGCTTTGAATTTTGTCCTTGGAATCATCATTGATAACTCCACAGCTGCCTTTTAAATGTACAGGTAAAGGTTGTTGATGCCCTGTAGTATTATTATTACTATTTTTTTCTCAGCTATATCATGCATCTGGTACCTTTTGAAGATGCCAAGTAGTTATTTGCAATCTGAGTGGGGTTTGTTTCTCTCTTTGTAGATGCTGGCCAAAGCAAGTGTCGATTAGAGAGAGCTCAAGCACTGGAACAGGCAAAGAAGCCCCAGGAAGCGGTCTTCATCCCAGAATGCAATGAGGATGGATCATTCACGCAGGTAAAACTCCTACTGCCTTCCTTTGGCCTGGCTTCCAGAGGCTGCAATGAAGTCACTGATAAGATGTGAGCCAAGCGAGGATGGCAGTGTGGGTACACAGTCCAACTCAGTTACTGAGGCAAAGGTGTTGAAAGCTGAGGGCTTGGTTAACCAGCTAGAAACTTTGGTTCAGTCACCATATGTACCTTAAGGCACGTATGTGTGTAATGGCATCCACCTCCGGTGTAGCAAAAACAAATTTTCTGTTTTGGAAGTTGAAGGAGAGGTCAAGTTTCCTCCAAAGATGAGCTGAAAAGGGCATTGAGGCTCACACAGAATAAAGTGGGCTATGGTTCCTCTGTTTTTACCTCTGCTTCATCTATCCAAAAGGGCGGGAAGGGGGAAAAAAGTGTCCTATTGAGCATCTTCCCTCTGCACAGCACTTGTTAGTGACAGACTCTTGTTTTGTGTACATGGCTTGGTTGTGGTTTGGGGGTCTGGAAGAGAGCGGATGAGAGTTGCTTGGGGGCTTGATTCTTCTGTATTTATTTGCTGGAACTAAATGAAGTGCTGGGTTAAGCTGACTGTTTCATGGTGTTGCTTCTCTTGAGAGCAGTTGTGCCAGGCAGGTGTAGCAAAGAAAGCTTATGGTTGGCCTTTGATATTGGTACAAAATCACTAGTCAGTCCTGGCCACCAAGCATCCTTTACAAGTAGTTGAACTGGGCTTCCAACGAAGTTGAAGTTGTGGCAAAAGGAAAGCACTCAAGAAGGAGATTTTGAGAGGAAGAGTAGTCTGCTAATCATAGAATGGTTTGGGTTGGAGATTCCTTATAGATCATCTCATCCAACCCTCATGCCATGGTGATGGGTCATTGCCAAGGCAGGGTAGAAATGAACAGTGATGCTCGTCTCTGTTACCACCAGTGTACTGAGTAGTGTTCCAGTGCTGACTGAACTAGATGTTAAAAATGGTTCATGTGCTGTTCCCTGGCAGGTAGGAGAGGGGTGATGTCTCCTTAGTTTGGCACAGATCTCAGAAGTCCAAATTCTGCATCCCTGGTGACGTTTGCTTTGTGAACTTGGGTAAATCATGTAACACTTGTGCTTTAGCTTCCCTATATCTAGCACTGTTCTAGATATCTTGTGCCCCAGAGAATTCATTAGTTATTGTTGTTTGCAAATTCTTTTGAAGGTTAAAGAAATCCAAAATGGAATCAATATTGGCTTCAAAAAGATGAGTCAAAAAGCTTTGGGGCTGGTTCAAACACTTTGCAGTGCCTCGGGGAAAAGGAGAGGAAAGATTTTTTTTATGATAACCCACTAAAAATCTGTGTTCCCCCTCAGCCTTACCCTCCCATTATCTGATACGTGGGAGTGTTTTTGTTTTGTTTTTTCACGGTGAAGTGGGAAAAGTTTAATCCATCTTGCCAGCTTTGCATAGTTCTCCTTTGGAGCAGCATCATATGTGTGCAGTGTGGACCATCTTGGGGACGTGGGGTAGGAGATGAAGCTGCAGTTTTTTGCAATCAAACTGCAGTCTCAAATGTTGAGATTTGATTTTGTGCAGAGCTGCTCAGGTTATGTTGGCAGTGGAACGGAATATTTGTAAAAACCTAGCACAGTGGTCAGCTAATTGTTCCATGTTGAACTTCACAGCTCAAGAAGAAAGGGGGAAGGAAAGCTGAGTTTTCATTGTCTGTCAGTTGTCCATCAGCCTCTTGGAGAGTAAAATAGGGGGTGCAGGTCATTGTTGTTTGTTTTTTTTTTTTTTACTCTAGTAAATTGGAATAAGAGCACAGCTGATAAAGCTTTATTTCAGACAGGTTTATCTGGTAGTTTGGTACTGGTGTCTGGGCTGTGGAGCAGTTGCTGGGCCTCTTTTCTGCACATTCCCAGGGTAGTGTGGGTTGCCAGTGTTTTCAGTGGAGAAGCAGCATGAAACTGCTTACAAAAATCATGTATTCTGAGCTGGCGGCCAAGCGATATTTCGCATTCTTCCTCCATTTAGTTCTATCTCTGAACACTAAAATGCTTTTGTTTTACCTGGCATGTGGAAAGAAGCCTCTGATCCCTTTGTAACTGGCATTAACTGAAATTCACATCATTCCTTGGATCATAATGCCCTGTGTTGCACATACCTCAGGAACCAGCTTTGTCAGTTGTATTGCAGCACTTAAGGTCATTGTCCCTGCTGAAGATGTGAATGAAAAACAATGGCCAAGGAAGCTAACTGGTTTTAATCTGCACTTGAGACAAATATTTCTTTTAGCTTCTGGTTCAAATTAATTTAATTTGATTTTAAAAGCATGAATAAATTGTAGAATTTTGGTAAACAATATAAACAGTTTTTGCTTCCAGCAGCTCGCAAATAGATCTGGTTTGGTGGAGGTGGTTTGGATACTGCCTCTTTTTTGCACAGAGTTGGCACCCCCAGGTTCTGCTCTGCAGAGGAGCTGTGTAGGCCAGTTCATAAAGTGCCCGAGGCCTTGCAGAAGTCGGATCTATGCAGTTATTAGTTTATTCTGCTTCAGTACCCAGTGAGTAGTTCCATCTGAACTCCAAAATCTCAGTTGGAAAGCCTAGAACACAGCAGCATCTCACAATGATTTTTCTAGGAGGAATATCCACCTGGTCTTCAGCTTTGGATCCCTGTCCCAGCAAGAATCTACTCAGGAGCACGTATTTCAGAGTTGACTAGGGAAATTTTTTCAACAACTTCATCCCTGCCATGTAACTTTTTTAATTAAAATCTTTTTTCAATACGAAAAACTCAGAGAGAAAAAGGAAGATGTGTGCATGTACATCAAATATTAGACATCTTGTTACTGCACTCAGATCTTGAGCTGGACCTCTTCTTTGTAGATGCATACATAGTAGGTGTTCAGGCCCACATCACTATCAGACTTCAAAATATCTGGGGTTTATTTAATTCATAGTTCTGTTTAACTTGTTTAATTCAAAATATTCAAAAATAGCTTGGAAACAATTTTGGTAGAGGTAACAGTATGTTCAAAGAACCTGCTTGACCTTGATCAGATTGAACCTGTTAAAGATATCCTGTGTGTCTTAAGTGCTACAAACTGTCTCTCTTGATAGTCTGCAAAATCTAAACTGAAGTGTTGCCACCAATTGTACTGCTTGCATGTCCAATTTTGCTAGGCAGGGCTACTTACAAAGGGCTTTGTGTGTGCTGCATGAAAGGGAGCAGGCACCTGTCTGTTCCTTGGTTTTCTTAACTGTTTTATGCACCATGTCTGCAGCTTCCCTTATTTTGGGAGTCTGTGTTTTGCAAAGATCACACCAAACTCCATTTTAGCACTACTTATCCATCCAAATGTAGCATGGAAGAGGTGGTGGCATTGCAGGCACAATGGGGTGACTGTAGTGGGGGTAGACTTGGTGGATTGCTCTGGAAAATGGAATTAGGGGTATTTTGTTAGATTTCAGTCTCTGTGAGAGGACTATTACTTCCTATAACAAAAGCTCTTTGCAGTTAGCCAATAATAATATAAACACGCAGATAAAATTTGAGTTATTCACAACATAAGAATGTTTGATATGAGTAATTTGATTAATTTTACAAAACCGAGCTCACGTACTGTTGTGCAGAATTGGACGAGACTAAAACCGGTTTCTGTTCCCAAGACTGGCTCTCTCCTTTTTTGTTGTTATGCTGTATTTTGCATAAATGCCATTCCCTTTCCATGCTGCACTTAACCTGCTGTGATCTGTTCTTCATAAACAACAGGCTCTATTGGGTAATCTGTGCACTTTCTTTTGCTGCCTAGTGCCATTGGGCTTGTTGCCATGGGCTGAGAGAGACTTGCATTCTTCATAGTTTTTCCCCAAGCAGTTTTTTTAGAGAAGGTTGCTGAGGTTTTAAACAGAATCGGTTTCAGACAAATGAATATGAACATGAATAATCTTAACCCTGCTTTGGGGATGTAAGCTTCTATGGCTTTTTTGTGGTGTCTTGCTATTTTGCCACCTCCTTCCACTGTTTAGCCTTGGTTTCTTTTCCTTGCAAGTCTGTATGCACGTGGCTGAGAGCAAAGGCATACTTGGAGTTTTTCTTTGAGTTCAGGGCTCTCAAAACTGCAGCTGCTGGTGCAGTTACGATGCAGCACTAAGACTGCTGCGAACACATCAGGCAAACCTGTCGTCTTATGATGGGGTCAGTAACTGTCTTTGTTGGACCAGTTTTCTGTCATCAGACAACTTCCAGAGCACTCCAACATCTAGTCATACGTCTGGAAAGAAAGAAACTTTCTTCATAAGGAATCTGGGCTACGATTAGTAGATACCTCTGCTTATTTTTTGATATTAAGAGACAACCTTTCTATAAAAGAGTTTTGTTGGAGAGGTCTCTGTGAGTACTGCTCTGCAGACTTGCCTGCTACTTAGGCACTTTTTTTCTTCCTCCAGCTCTTGTTTTGTATTGCATTTGTATATTGACCTAAGAATAACCCATGGATGAGTAAGGAGGTGGCAACTTTGGAGATTATCTATATCTTCAAGGAAGAACTGGTCAAGAGAGTAAAGGAAAAGATTCTTAAAACAGGAGTGGACATCCTTATAGAAAGCAACAGTATAAGATCATGCATCCTTAGTGTTAAGGGTCACTTTTTGCTTCTGAAAGAGTCTGTGTAATTTTAGCTGGGGATCCCTCTCCTGAGCTGTGTAGTATCTGTTCAGTGTGTGTCTGTTGGGAATGCCCTTGAACGTGGCTGAGATGCTTTTGCCACAAATCACTTATTTCCCTGATTACGTATTAATAATGAAATTCCTGTGGAGCAAGTGCTTCTTGAACAGCACACAGGCACGAGGAAGGCGGCTGCTGCATAAAACCATGTTGGGAATATGGGAATATGTCTGCACAACATCATTTGGGAAGAATTAAATTTGAGTAGTGAACAGAAAAAAGTGGCAAGAATGATTTAAGGATTTGCAATTCTCAAAGAAGCTCAAGCTTAAGTTGTAGGCTGATTGTTCCCTACAATTGTCAGTAAAGGCAAGGCAGACTTCTGGCAATAGTCAGCAGATGTTAGCCTGGCAGAAAAGATGACACAGTGCAGGGGCTAAGCAGTACAGCAAGATATTTAAACCAGGGCAGAGGTGCCACCGCTTACTGTAAGGATAAATAACCATGCTGGAAGCAACCCCTTTGTTCTCCTTTTTCAAACAGTTGTGAAGGGATAATGCAGCTGGCTTGTTGAGTTTTCAAATTGTTTGGGAATCTGATTCTGGTGTTGCTGGTGAGATGCTGAAGAAACCCAAACAGCAGCAGCTTTTTCCCTCGGGAATGAAGAGGCAGAGGAGTCTGCCAGTGGTGATGGTTTTAATGCTTTCATACTGTAATGAATACGAGGGCAGGTGTTTATTCATGCTGCCAGTGGCTAGTGTGGTAGCTGCTGTTTGATCTCACACGTGGAAGTAGCACAGGGGAATAAGGAGCTGCTGCCACACTCTTAATTTGGGCAATGGCAGCAGAGCATTGTTGGGCTTGTCTTTTCATCCTTCAGTTGAGGCACAGTTGAGATGGCATCTCTCTCACCCCAGAAATACAGAAAGAGGATCCTCCTGCGTAATCAGGGATGTAGGTGCTTGCAGGGCTTTCAACTGCAGTTTAATTTTTTTATTTTTGAAAGTGTTGCTGTTAATAAAGAATCTGAAAGACCTTAAATAATTTGTAGGTTTTATTTCTGATCCCATGTTATGGAACTTAAAATGTTCAGCTGTTGGACAGGTTTACGTCAATTTGGGATGTCAAGCTAAGCTTATAATGAGCCTTTCCTGCAGTAATGAGAGTTTCGTTACCCAGAACTTGGTTAGCACTTGAGTTTATTTTGTATATAGAATTAATATAGTCTTTTTTTGTGTGTGTATGTGTCAAAGCTTAGTCAGCTTTAGAAGACTAATGAGAGGAAAAAAAAATAAACTCTTCTTAACAAATGCATTTTGATAAACCCAAGTAAGAAACTCAGTAGGTGAAGGTAAGACTTGTGCAGTAAACAGGTGCCACTATTACTCTTCTGACTATTGAAAAGTATTGCGCTGTGGGAGTGGGATTAGATTAAGGTTTTGTTTCAGGCAGAAGATCAAATGGGAGTTAGAAACAAAAACTCAAGCATAAAGTCATGTGAAAATTTTAAACAAAAACAAACAAACAAAAAAGGATTTCCAATATTCCTTACTACAGGAGCTCCGGAATATGTTCACAATTTAGTGTCTATTTTGTTTACACACAGTGCTTAGCTATGGTCCAATATCAGCTATGACCTTTACATTTTTCAAAACTGTAGCAGTACTATGTAACTGATAAAAAAGTATACCCATTTCTTTTTTTCCTCCAGCCTTTAAACTCCAAATTCTCTATAGATAATAAACCAATATTGTTATGACACCTAAATATAGAAGGACCTGGTCAGGTACTGTGGTGAAAGGCAGCTTGTACCAAACATGGAGATGTGCAGGAAGGTAACTGCAGTGATTTTGGGGAGGTTTCTGAAGTGTATGTTCTTCATGGGTAGTTGTCCTTTCTTTAGGAACGAAAGGATAAGGGCTGATATTGCATGACTCGTATTATCCATAGTAGGGAAGCCCTTTGGTGCTGCAGTAGGCCATGTGGTTGGTGTGAAAATGCTGTCAATCTGAGGTGCTTGCATAAAATGCAACTCATGCAACTCTGCCATCAACTTTGCTATTTTCTGAAGGTTTGGCTAAATAACTTTAAAGTCACTAACACCTGATTTTTTATTTTTTTTTTTAAATGTTGGGTACACGGGGAGTTCCTGAAGTAGGTGATGCATTTACTTCCTTACATATTACTGCAAAAAAAGAGAAATATTTAAAAGATGTATTTTTGTTGGAAAATATTTGAGTCAAATTAGTAGTATTCTGAAAGAATAGTAGTATTGTGAAAAAGTAGTCCAAAATACAGACAACTGCTTTTTTTTTTTCTGTAATGTAACATGGAATGGTCCTGCCCTACAAATCTGGGACACTATCTTGGAATTTGACTTCATCTCTGGGTAAGATTTTTACAGTTAATGCTCAGGTGTAAAGACAGCTTCTTGTGCTGTTGGGAATGCAGTAGCGTGTGAAATAAGCAAAGATAAACACTAAACACCTAAAAAAAAAAAAAAAAAACCAACAAATTTTTCTATCACGTCTTGAATGTGCCATTGATTAGACTGAGCAATAAGAAATATTTTGCAACTTGATTATTGCTAATTATATTCACAGCACTTTTGAGTAATTTGCAATCAATTTTGTGGTATATTAAGAGAATTAAAAAAAAAAGTGTGCAGATAGCAGTGACAGTGACTCTAATAATGTGGGTACATAAGATTGTTGTTGATTTTGGCTGCTAACTGTGCGTTTGCTTGAGGCAAAATGATTGCTTTGCGCTTTAGTAAAATCCAAGATAAACACGTGGTACTGTGTTATAATTGCTCTTAGATCATGTTTTATGTGATACTTAAAGCCTTTTAAAAAGACCATCATTAAGTCTCTGAGTAAACTGCTACCTTGGGGAATCAGAGCCAGCTGTCAGCAAGGGGGAATAACTACTCTAGTTCTGAAGGGTCCCGAAGGGAGGGAATGGTACAAACACCCCAGTGCTCACCAGTTCTCTGGGGGGAGGACTAGAATGGGAAATCAGCTTCAGAGAACTTCCTTGGAAAAATAGAGAATGGACCAAATTCAGTCTGAAAGCGAAATAAAAAAGCAGTTTCTGAAATGATTTCATGTCCTGGCTTTTATCAGAAGCGTATGATGGAGGCATCTCTAGCCTGTAATAGTGTAGGCATTTCCATACCATTTCAAGGTTCTGGTATTACTGATGTACAGACCTGGCCACAACTGAAAACGTGTTTGCTGGGAAGGACTTTGGAAACTGATAGCTTTTACACCGATGCCTCTACGATGATTATTTACTCTTGTCTCAAGAGAAGTCAGAAGACATCCTGAACTCATCCAAGTGCTGATCATTCTGTGAAAGCTGAGGAAAAAGCTGTAATTAGATTTATTGAGCTGGATGAAACTATAGCACCACTGGAGTAATACCTGCATAGACATCACTAAGACCAGGATCAGGATTTATTGCTTCTCACTGTATGGGTCCACCTCCAAACTAGTCATTCTGGTGCCCTTCCATAGAGATGGAAAGAACTGGGCAATTCTAGACATTAAGTTCAGATGCAGAGCTTTAAACGTGAACAAATTGGATCTTATGCTGTGCACCTTTTGGCTCATTACAGACTTCATCAAATGCTCCTAAGTCCTTGTCAATACACAGAGAGCAAGCATCTTGCTCCTACTGCTGGAGCTGACATAGTAACAGGAGAGAGCTCAAATCTATCTGGAGAAGGTTTGTTAACATAACAAGTCAAGTGTTGCGTTTTTCTAGCTGTGTTTACTTAACAAAATGCTCTTGCAACGCCCACAGACCACTGTTCTCCAGCAGTGGCTGTGGAAATGGGCTGAGGTGGCCCTGCCACGTTGCAGCTGGGGTGCAGTGGGACTCTAAGGAGAAATTATTTAATGGTGAATAGTAAACAGGATTTAGCAAATGAGCTGAGACATGACTGCTGCATACCCAAACTGAAGTGTTCTCAGCTGGGTATCTGTAACTTCAGCTCCTGAATTGCAGCTAAAGGAGTTGGAATAGGAGAAATAACCTTTCTTTGGGGAGGGAGGTGGAAGGAGAAAGTCTTTGTCAAAAAACATGTCCACCAAAATCAAATATACTCTTCTATGTGATCTCCTTGCTCAGAAGCATTTCTTCAGGATGCTTCTGGGTTGGGACTTCCATTAAGGTGCTGGACTGTAACAGTAGTGGTGGGTGACCGAGTGAGAAATGAAATGCCTGCTCTTTGTTTTATCAAACAGGTGCAGTGCCATACCTACACGGGATACTGCTGGTGTGTGACACCTGATGGCAAGCCTATTAGCGGTTCTTCTGTACAGAACAAAACTCCTGTATGTTCAGGTACTGTGGGAGTGGCTTCAACAAACACCTATTTGGTTAACTGAAGGGGCATGGGGAGGACATTTCCAATTTAGAGTGCTTAATCTTTTCAGGTGACTTGGCCAGTTTACCCAATTTAACACTGCAGTTGCTGCTCGTATCTCCCTGTTTGTTTGCTGGCTTTTGGAACCTGCAAGGAAGCGTGGGCTATGGCATTTTCACCTGGCAACTAGGGTGCAAGGCTTACTGGGGAAAAAACGCTAAAGTAATAGAGTGGAACCACGGCTTGTGGTAGCTGAGGCAAAAGCCACAGAACTGCTGTGTACACCAAACCCAGGAATCTCCATAACAGATGGGATAACTGTTTTCCATGTGCAATATTTTAAAGAAATGGTTCTCAGGCTGAATTGAGTTGGGTCATAGAATCTTGTTGCCTTCACAGGCTGTCAGAGCAGCATTTAAGCTTCCCAAATCATCATCTTCTGTGCTTAAACCAAACTGAAGCGTTTCTCCCTGCAGTCAAATACAGCATCCTATGGCTGGATGGGATGGGGCTGGGGGAGGGCTCTTGATTTTCATATGGCCTTAGCTTTATGAGCTGCAGTGAGCAGAGCTGCTGTGGCAGCAGCAGCACACCAGGCACAGGAAGGGATGGGAAGCTGTTCTGTGCTGTTTGAGAGAATTCAAGGGCAACACTAGAATCATGTCCATCTGCCCCCACAAAAGAGAAAGACGGTTGAGAGTAGGATTGTCTAATGTATTAAGTAATGCCATGCAGGGACTGCTGCCTCCGGCATCATGCTTTGCAATCTGCACCCCAAAGGTATTTGATGCACTGCTGCTCTCACACATTGCCATGTTTGCCTGTTAGATTGGGTGCATGGCAACAGTCAAACTTTTTTTTTTTATTATTATTTTTTTAAAATCCTTCTCTCTTTGTTCACATCCTCTTTGCTTTAGGGTGTGTTGTGGTAATAAGTAAATGTAGTGACTTGCATGAGGATTCAAGTTAAGTCGGGGAGCTGTCTGGGGACTAGTGAGTCAAATACTGTAGCTTTAGGGGATGCTTAGTGTTTTACAGGTACACGGAAATAAAATAAGATTAATATCCTATTTTTGTTTAAGGTAAAATGCTACAGTAATTTGGCTTAAGCCTTAGAGCATGACTTTCTTCCATCGTTTGCTAGATATGTTTTTGGTATGGCATTTTTAGAGGACGTTTTGCTGATTTGCTCACTTAATCTTGAGCTGTTTATAAAATTGTCTTACCAAGAACCTAGAGTCATTGTGTTTTGTGGGACATGCAGATGTTAGCCTATGACAACTAATATTGTGTATGTGCTTCCTACTTGTGATTGAGTGGTAGACCTGTGATGAACAGATCTGCAAGTGAAAGTACCTAGGCAATAAAGCTTAAGGCTTGTCTTGACTGGACTCTTGGGCCTGTCAGAGCTGCCTCCTTGGAACTGACTTTAGAGCCACGTTTCCTGCATGATCAGTAATCGCTAAAACTGTTTAATAATGTGCACAGCAGAAGCATTTTCTTGGGAATAAAGCTATTCCAAAAAAAAAAAAAAAAAGAAAAAAAAAAGCTTGTCATAGATTTTTATATTTTCATAACAGATTTAAGAAAGCCTTTATTATCTGCTCAAGTTTTAGTGTAAAATTAATGACGCAGCAAACTACAGAAACAAGTGCAGAATCATATATATAATATGAAGCTTGAAGTGTATATTAGAAAAAACAGGATGTGTCCTATTTGAGTACATGCTGGATCTTATCCAATGTCCCTTCTCAAACAGCTGGGGATGTTCAGGGCTTGGTTGAAATCCATTTTCTGGAAATTGTCCCACTTAATCCCTTCCTTTAGAATACTGCCCCTTGCATTCCCTGTGCACTCTCACCACCTGTTTTTGATTTGTTCTTCCTGACGTTTGCAAACCAAAGAAGTGACTCTTATTGATCTTTCCCTCTTGCCCTTGGATTTATTCCAGATTTCTTACTAGTGCACTGCTGTGTTGAGCTTTTTCAAATCACTGGATCCAGCTACTAAAGATTTCTTGTTTACCCACATCCTGATCTAACATCCTTAATGCATAAAACTTTCATATGCTCTCCCAGTTGGTTGAAGCCACAGGATCTCTGAATCCTAAACCAAGCTGTTGGCAAGTAAATAGACACTTTGTAGGCTTAGATGTTGATTGTTTGCATGTAACATTACATGTTTTGTGTGATTGTTCAACACCTAAAAAGTTGTCTTTTTTCTTTCCTTTTTTTCCCCTTTAGGTTCTGTAACTGATAAACCATCAGGCCAGGGTAACTCAGGAAGGAAAGGTGAGTGGAGTCCTGTGCTTCAGCAAGTTGTTTTGTAATAGCAGTTGCCCAGCCAAGTCTGTGACATAACATAGAACCTGGGTTTCTAAACAGCTTTGTGTGTGAGGGGCTTACATGCCTTTAGACCTTCCCCTGCAGTAGGACAAGTAAGATGACAGTCTGTGCATCACCCTTGGGTGATGCCAGCCAGGGTTGTCCTGTCCCAGGTGTAGTATCCAGCATTTGCTTATGTTGAACTTCATGTGACTGGTGATTGATGAGCTGACTGCTCAGCCCTCTAATTTGCCAAGATCTCTCTGCAAGGCTGCTCTGCCCTTGAGAGAGTCAACAGCTCCTCCCAATTTAGTGTCATCTGCAAGCTTACTCAGTATGCCTTCAAGTTCTGCATCCAAGTCATTTATCATTTATCACCCGTAATGTTCTGGTTTTGTCTAGCTGTATGCTGGACACTTTTCCCAGAAGGATACTGTGAGAAACAATATTGAAAGCTTAATTGAAATCCAAAAAGTTTACATAAACTGACTTCCCTTGGTTGACGATGTGGGTACCCTTGACATAAAAGGAAATAAAGTTCATTAAACAGGATTTTTGACCCATATTGGCTGTGACCAATGACCGCATTGTCTTTCAAGTGTTTTTTGATAACTCCCAGGATAATTTTCTCCATAATTCAGTTCATCCATAATTCAATTCAAATCAATTACTTCTGAGACTTCAGGAAAATGCCTACCTTGATGCCTAATTTTAATTTGAAAAACATCTTCCACGCTGGGACTGTCCAGTCCCAAAGACACTTAACAGAAATTATAGGTGATGCATTTTGAGAGTATCTGCTGTACAGTCTGCTGGTTGTATATGGTAGCTTAGGAAAAGGTAGGGAAAAGAAAGATGCAAAGAGACGTACTTATTTAAGCCTGAATGCTGAAGTGTGCTTCTTACTTCAGATAAGGATGTGTCTCTATAAACCTGTAATTATGTGTTAAACTTCACAGCCTGTGTAATTGCCACCTGAACACATTGTTATCATGCTTTTAATACAATTGTTGTTAGCCTAGCCTAAAATACAAGCAAATCAAGTAGCTCTTGCAATCTGCATTATTTTAGAGTGGGGGTTGTTTGTAGGTTTCGTACCTGAGTAGTTCAGGTCTCTTCTGGAATTGGAAGCAGCTGATACTGGATTTCTTAAGAAACAGAGCAAGGGGGAAAATGTTGGAGTTTTTTTTTCCCCCTACCTCACCCTTTTTATTAACTCAAAAGCTGGAACATACAGAAGAAGAGAACTATAAACGAAAGGAATTAATCTAAAATTTGTAATATAATTTGACTGTTCTTGGTGCTCCCTGTGGCATCCTATTTTAAGAATGCTAAGCTTGGTCACGTGGATGGAAAGACATTCTATGCAGTCAGTAGCCGTCAAGAAAAGGAAAACATCTTCCTTTTGGCCAGCATGCTTCAAGCAATCATGTAAACTTTACATCCCCTCCAATTCTGAGTGTTCATCTGTTGAAAGCCCCCCCACAAGCCTTTCTCCATCATGTCAGAAAAACCCTGGTGAACAATTATTAAATAGCCTGTACAGGACTTTTAAAATGTGAAATGATTTGAAATGAAATAATTTGGTTTAACCTCTGGGGGAGTTAGCATTATTCTTCTGGCTTGTGAAGAGTGTTTGGTCTAGAAATTAATTTGCACTTATCAGTGCTTCTTTTTGACCTATTGCTGTGATGCAGAATTCCAGTATTGGGTTTTGTGGAAAGCAAGCCAGTACCAAGAACAGGCAGCCTGGCTTCCTTAAAGCAAATCATTCACAGGAGCCCTGGCTTCTCTGAAGGCTAGTGACTAGCCAGCATGGCTATAACCATGTTTTAGTGGAGCATTCTGAGTCTTTCTGCACAGATAGACCTTTGCAGGAAGACAAACAGGACATGATGAAGAGGAGAGGAGCCCAGCAGGAACTGGGTCAATGATGACTTCGTAGAGGCACATTTTGGAAACTTCTGAAGCAGTCACTTTGAGCAACTGCCATCTGACTTAGCTTTTGGAATTTCCACACTCCTCTTTCCACCCCTGGATGAGAGTCCCTGGGTCAAATCGTATTATCTGGCACAGAATAGGCTCTTTCAGGAGGTGAAGGAATAGCTAAGACTCTCAGATGTGATTTCCTTTATCCCATTCATACAGGAATGTAAAATATGGAGCTAATAAACTTTGTATGATGTTGATGCCTTTCAAGTCTTCAGGGCAAAATAGTTCTTTGGATAGAGGCTGCTCTGCCTAGGGAACCATTCAGGTGGATAGCCTTAGGCTATTAGGTAACAAGTGAAAGGGGAGACTTTAGTAGCATTATTAGCTGCCCTCTAGGAGAGACAAATTAATGTTGGAAGAGGAAAAGGACCGGCTGTCGGTAATAGCTCTCTTTCTTCAAATGTTTTGGCTTACTTTGTAGAGGTCAATAGGTATGATGGAGAAGATGTAAAGTAACACATGCTTCCTGTTCACAGGCTGTCTCATTACTGATGAAAAGAAAATGAAATGGTTCTATGGTCATTGGCTTGATATGTAGTTCCAGAAGTGGCTCTGTGGAGCTTTCTGCAGAGAACAGGCAAAAGTGCTGGCAAGAAATCCTTTTTATTTTTAAATCCCGTGCTCTGGTTGTCCATGTTCTCATTGCTGCTGTTTCTGTATGATGTAATGCCAGTTACTCATATAATTTGCCCTGTAAGGTAATTTAAATCAAATCAAATTGGCACCAAATTTAAAACTTTAAAATAGCCAGTACTGATTTGTTCTGTGTGTGTGGAGTGCTCAGCTGCTGGAAGGCAAAGACGTGGGCCCAGGGAAACAGTGACTGATTCTTATATGGTAGCATGGAAGCCTGGATTCTCCAGGACTTGCAGTTCGGACTTTTACCACTGTTCCTCCTGTCTGAATTCAGCCTGCTTGAATTTTTTTATAAACAAAGTCCTTTCAGGTTTGTTCATCTGACCCACGAAAGGACCTCTCATCCCCTCCATCTCTAAGGCCTAGTGCCCTAATGTAACGCAGCTCAGTGCCAAATGTTTGTCCCAAGTTATCATTCATCAGGTGCACTGAAGCTTGATAAAGCTTTTGTCCTTCCACTGTCATTGCCCTCTCCTCAAGCCTTTTTGGAGTAAACTAACACTCTAGTTCTGTTTTCTTGCATGGTGCACTGTGCTGTTCTGTACTAAGGGACAGGTTTTCCAAATATTTCAGTCCATGCCTTTAACAAAGCGGGGAGTGTTGAGGTAATACTGCCTCTCTGGCAGTGCTTGGACCCAACACCACCCAGTACCGTATGCCCTGGCATCCTCGCTTGAAGAGAACTGCCCACTGTATGAGCACAGGGCGATGGGAAGTACAGCTTTTGGGCTGCTGGTGAGGGTTGGTGATGGTGATGGTTGTGCAGCCCTTCCTGCACAGCCAGCCTACTGATGAAAATGGTCATTCAGTTGACCACCATGCTGTGAGAGTAGTGAGGCTTTGAACAAATGACTTGGGGAACTGTTATGTTAAGATGCTCTAAGCTTGGTTCTCCAGGTGGACTGAGTGATCCTGAAGTGAAAACGAGGAAGGACACTCCTTACCTAGAAGATGAAGTAGTCCAGCCAGGCTGACACACGCTGTTCCTTCAGGCAGGTGCAGAACAAGTCCCCAGGACCCTTGTCAGAGGCTGCAGTTATTCCTGGGTGGGATTAAGATATCCAGAAACTGCAGATTTCTGTCACTGTCTGTTCCATATTCCTGCTTGTGCCTTGTACACTGCTTTCTTATAAGGAGCTTCTTGCACTAATTTACTCCAGCTGCTGCTTAGTTTGAAAGCCTGAGAGACTTGGAAGATGCACACAGTCCCCTAGAGTGCTGGATATCCATCCCCCCCCCTCCCACTGGGAACTTCTTAATATTTTAAGATGCAGCAAAAGGCATCCTTGGAGCCAACATGACTGGATTTCTTCCCTGCCTAAAGAATGCAGATTGTTCCTTTCCAGCCAAAGGCAAGTTGTGCCACACGTTGGAAACAAAACAAGCAAGCACAAAACAAAACTTTATTTTCTTTATCTGTGGAATGTTGGTGCTTTAGGACTCAAAGATGCAGACTTGGCATATTGCAACCACGAGTAGCATTTTTTCACAGTCACCAAGCAAATTTTAAAAAGTAGGCTGCTCAGGAGACAGGGATGATAAGAAATCATGTAGCTGCTTTTTATCTTCATTAAATCATGCAGTCTTCCTACTTAAAACTGGAAGCAGAGTGAATTAAAATTGAAGAAAGATCAGAAAAGAGAGAAGGTGAAAATCGAGGTGGGGATAATGGTTTGTTAGTCATTGTAACTATTCTGGATGCCGTCTTAATATCATTTTAAATAAACTGAATGAAAGAAATGGGAAAGGAAGTGCATTCTCTAATCTGGGATTAAAAGATGATGCAAGTACAGGTAAATATGGGCTGGCTGAACTGTTGATGTCAGTCATTGTGAAGTCTTGCATGGTATGTATGAACTCCTTTCTTCTTTCATGAAGTCTCTTGCAGTGTGTGAAGTTCCAAGCCTGTTTTGACTAGCTTTGTTTCCCGGTTGCAAAAGCTGGCAACAACATCTGCAGTTCCCTGAGCCTGGGGCAGGTACGGTGATGTTAGTGGAATGTGAGCTCTGATGGCCCCACAGGAGACAAAGTCTGGGTGGAGATGTTTTACGCTTACTGTCTTACGTGCAGGCATTGAATTCAGTGCTTTGACTTTCCCATGGAGTTGCGAAAAGCTTTGCCCAATGAGTCTGCAGACAAGTTGAGTTTCTGCAAGAAAGCACTGAGGCAATTTGAAGAACCTAAGATAAACAACTTAAAATTCCTGTCAATTAAAAATCTGGAATGGGGTTCCTCCTTGTGGGTTTAGCTGCACGAAACGGGCACAGAGGAAAATCGCAGTTGGAGCTGTGGGCAAGTGGGCCCATTCTGTGGCTCTTTTCCTGCTGGCTTCCAAGAGCCTTACTTGCAGCAAATGTTAATGGACTAGTTGTGCCGCCAGTAGACTGAGCAATTTGAATCAGTAATGAGCCATTAGTCTGAGTCAGTAATTAGACCGAGCAGTAAAGGGTGAATGCTCTCCTCAGGCAAACCTAAGCGGAGGACGGCTTGTGCTAATGTAAATAAATGGAAGTGTTTGTACATGGAGACCTGGAAGCTTTGTCTGCTGGTGGTAAGAAGTCAGGTGCAGCCAGCACCAATTCACCTGCTGCCTGCTCGCGGGGAGGGGAACATCCCGCCTCTGCAGCAGTTAGTACATCTCATAAGTATGAACAGAGAGATAACATCTTGACAAAAACGTCCTACTCCGTAGACAGGGCTGTCAAAGGTGTATGTGACTGAAAGCTGAGACTTTAGTCTTTGCCTTCTCTGTTTTTTTTTCTGGATTCATCAAGGTACTGATTGAATGTGAAGCAGAGCTGCGCTGTTGCACAAACCAAGCTTCAAGCACTCAATTATTACTGCCTCTCTAACCCAATAAATAATGAGAAAATGCTTTGTGATGACTTTAGCAGCTTGTAGTAGCTACAGGAAAGACAGAGTATCACATGGCCTCCATCAGTGAGGTGAAAGAAATACAAGTTTACTTGGGCAGAATGAAGTCAAGCGGTGGTTATAACTGGTGGTCACCATCTCATGATGAATTTCTTGCAGAACATAGGCAGGTACTGAGTCTGCAGTGCTACTCACACAATTCTGGATCCTGTGTGTTACTTATTTTGAGATAAATAATATCCCAATTTGTAAGTCTGGATGAGAGAGAATTTTCAGGCAAAGATTGCTTGCTGAACTGTTTGTCGCCTGTAGTATTCCAAAGCAAGAACTGACACTTTCTGTCAGGTCTTTTCTTGGTAAAATATAGACAGACGTACACAAATTGTCTGTGTAGTGTAGCTATGTGGAGAGTCAGGCTGTGCTATGCACGGGTAAATCATCTGCTCCTGACAGCATCAGACTTGCTGTGGTGGTGCTATATGAATGCTCCAAGCTCTTCACGTGCAAAAGCTTTATTTGCCCCACCATGTGACAGTGGCTTGCTGTGAAATTGGTGTGAGAACTCAGGTGGCTGAAGAGGAGCTGGGAGAAGTTAGGGCAACAATAAAGCTGCATAGGTCCTGCAAAGGCCTCAGTGAGCTGCGAATAAAATATTCTGTAGATGAAGTTTGCAGTACATAAATTTCTGATTAGCACATATTTGTATTTCCAAGCAAACTTAGGGTGGGAATTAAAGTTTGCTTTTCCATTTAAAAAAATAATAAAAAAGAATCTGTAAATATAACTAATCTGTAGGCTTGTCTGTTTGCAGATGTTAAGAATTCAGTCTAGTTCTTATCGCTGTTCCTATATCATACGCGGTATGCAAATTTGCTGTTAAATGCCAACCAAATGTAATTGTAGAAAGCAAGTGAATTTCACAGATATAGCAGACTGTAGTTTGCCAGTGGTGCTAATAGTACTAGCTTTGTAAGATAGAGAACCCAGCTCTTACCTGAGAATCCTGATCAGTTTCTCTAAGAGCAGAGGCATGTAGTTTCTCAATACTACGGATACTGGACCACTTTTCGAGGACAGAGCAATGTTCTAGGAAGCACCTAGATTTGTCTTGCTAATCAAACAGAGTTTTTGAAATATTAAGGACGAGAAGAAATATTCAACCTCAAAATTGTTACGTAAACAGTAGAATTAAAATCCTTTTGGATCCCCCACATCACTGACTTGTCTGAAATTGTTTAGCTTTTCATCAAGACATTTTCTGTGGGCCTCAGAACATATGTATCAAATTTGAGGCTGGAGAAAGTTTCATTGGCAAGTTTAAGCAGAAGGCAAATTTTGTTTTAAAGTATATTTTGTTTGATATAATGCAAGAATTCTGCTTTCATCTATAAAGAACTAGTTCTAATCTGTAGGTTAGTCTATATAATATGACTTAATAAAATTGTAGTTTACAAGTGTTGTTATAGCAATCTACAGACTATTTATGTCTGTAATGTCTTAAGGACAGCTGTAAAGGTTTTTAAATGATTAAGTCATGGTATTGAGCAGCCTGGTGAGTAGATCTAATAAGCAGGCTAACAATTGATTAAGCAACATCTGTTAAAGTATTATTAACTGTTTATGTGCTATACATAGATTTCTGGTGTCTGACCAATTACAGCTTGCAGAGAAAAAAAATAGTTCTAGGGACTGTGGGCTGCTTTTTGTTGAAGCACTTCATAGCTCTGTGGCCTCGACACCTTTTCTTTTTTAAAGAGTTGTTAAAAAAAAATAAAATCTTCCTAAGCTATTCAAGTATGTGGATCAGCATGCCAAGATGCTATCCTATTACAGTATGTATTTCTCTAGATCCTTTCAAACAGCATTGTTACAACTTTGAAATTAATAATCCTGGACTTCCTGTCTTCTGTAGCTCTTTTTTACTTAAAAACAAACCTGAGGATAAATTGGAGGAATTGATGTGTTTTCAGATAAATTAACCTAAAATATTTTTTTTACCAACCTAACATGATCCTATTTTGTTTGAGTATTTGTATCCTGCAAAAGAATCTAGACATCTAACTGTTGTTTTTCCTCAAACCAGAGTAATGTAATGGGATATTTATTTTAAATTTTGGGGGTGGTGGTTCTAGTTGAGTGGCTGGAATTACGCTCCTTTCAGGCCCTTTACCGAATGAGTTGTATCAACATCTCTCTCTACAGGAGATAAGCTACAAAACTGTGATGGGAAAGCTTGAATGCATGCAGTGTGTGTGCTCATAAGTAAGGTACGGGGAGGCTGGATGGGCAACCACAATCTTCCTGAGATGGCACCTATGGGAACTAAAGCACAGCTTCAATAATGGTTTCCCTTCATATGTACTCATCTGTTTTATTTTTTGTTTTATATTGACATCAAGGAAAATGTGTTACAAAATACTTTGATAACAGGAAGGGATGGGAGAAGCCTTCCTCAGGGACTGCATTTCTCTGGGCTGCATCCATGCCTTTTACTACATGTTACTGTGCTCAGCTTGGAGCTCAGGTTCTGACAGGACCTTCAGATGCTGCAGCAAGGCCATCCTTAAGTGTAAGGACGTGGCAGGTTTCAACTTGACTGTTCAGCTGCTCGCAAAAACACCTTTAGTTGATAATGGCTTTTAAGTTCAGTCAAACTTATCTTGAGCAGTCAATCTGTAGATGTCTGGCAGTCTGTAACAACACAGAATGATCTTCCTCCTCATAAAATACAAATATTTTAAGTTTGAGAATGAGGTGTCACTTGTAGCTGAACAGTTTCATGTTTGTGATCCATATTCAGTACATACTGAATATGGATCACATCTCAAGCACGTTAGGTTCTTTGGAGGCCCTTCCAGCACAACTCAGTTACTCTACTTACTCATTTGCCTCCTTCAATTTTTCTTTATCCCTTCCCTTATACAGAAAAACTATTCCTTCAGTTTCATAATCAAATATAAAAACTGCTTTAGACTAAACACAGATCTTGGAGTGAACTACCTGGGATGATACTGTTAGAAAGCAGAGTTGCGCTCACTCAGAGTTCTGAATTCTGCTCTTAATGGTCTGAGAGGAAAGACAAAAAAACAACCTGCAAAAAAGAAACAATGGAAAAAAAAATATTTTCCTCTCTTTCCCTGGTTTGCACGCATGCAATGTACATGTAGCGGTGAGGTATCCATTCTCTTTGCCTGCAAGGAAATGAAAAGGCGTATTGTAAGCCCAAGGCCGGTCTGGTTGTCAGCCAGGAATTAGTCCTCTAAAGGAGAAAGGGAGAGGGGCTGGCGAGAGAAGAGGCAGGAGGGGGGGCTGGAAGGGTGAAAGTACACTTTGAGATAGGTTCAGTGCACATGGCTAGAGATGCAAGGGGTCTTGTGCTTCCTTGGCGTGCAGGTGTCGGGAGAAAGGAAGGGAGCTTGTGTTCTAATACACAGGCATGTGTCTGGGGGAGCAGGGTCAAAAATTTAGACTATTTACTTAATCCCCTGGAACGGCTTTTTTTCTCTTCTGTTTTCTTTTTGTGTTTAACAGACTGCTTTACAGGGGACACGTGTGGTAATTAACACATGCAGCTGTAGGGCTTCAGCCATATGTCTGAATTTCAAATGGCCATTGATCTGGGAAATTTGCTGCCGTCACCACCCCCCACTTGTAGGTTGTATTCCTTGAAGATGTAGGGCGGTTTATAGAGCCTTTGCCTTGAAGAGACCAGCGCTGGAAGGAGAGGAGTGAAAGGGAGTCTGTCTGATCTTGGGGAGAGAGGGAAGAAAGACTGAGATCCTAATCACACCCTTCGTGCCCCTTGCCCCAGGCCACCATATATTTCAGGTAGCTACCACAACATTCCCAAAGCTAGGAATATGATCACTGCTCATAAGAAACTTGCTCAACAATCATTATTTTCTTCTCTCAGTGAAGCAATTTAAGATTAAAATCACAATATCCTTGCCTGCCTTTCAGGCGTGTGCTCCCTCTTCCACAGCTGCAGGTATCCGCTCTCTTGCAGAGTCTGGAAGCAGCAAGGTGAGAGTTGGCTGTGGGCTCTGAGCAGCCTTCTGTGAGAGGTAGTCAAGGGGGGAGAGGGGGAGTAGCAAAAGCTCCTTCACATCAAAGCTGAGGGTCCTCGAAGTAGACATCTGATATATTGTGGGTAGAATTGAACCAGAGACTAAACAAAACAGTCATATGGTGGCTGTTGCTTTTGTCTAAGTGTGATCAGGCAGCTGCTAACAGTGCTACAGAGCCTTCTGCGGACTTCTGCACAAGTCTTATTATGAGACACTGTGTCTTAAAATACATATTTGTGCAGATTTTTTTAGCTCCATTTTATTTCAAATGTTTTTTCAAGGCAGAAGGAGCCAAGCAGAAGATGGTTCAAACTTGAGATACCACGGTTTAAAATCCTGCAGTATCTATCATACTACTGGTGCTTAGTGGGTGAGATAAAAACATATGTTCCTACCAAATGGGAAGCTATAAAAAAAAAAAGATACATCTGTCCTCTTCCTCTTCCCACCCTTCAGTCTATTTTTAGCTTTCTTGTTGGTGTGTGTATATTCAGAGAAGGCTGGCTACTGTGGATTCCTTGGTCTCATCACTGCACGGTGTAAGTAATGCTGACACTACGGAGGTGTTGCTACTCTGGGAAGAAAAGCACGTTGCTAACAGTGAGCACATGCTCCAACTCTTGCTGAAGTGTGACTGTGATTTACCCAGCCCTTATAATCCTGCTGTTCTGTTTCCCTGTGTTCTGCCTCTGTGTCCTCTCCACCTTCCTGGAGAAGTTTTGTGCCAGGACTGCCAGCACCAAGCATGTACCATATTGCTTCTTCTGACTTAATTTCCTTTTCTCACCTTGATACTACGGACAGTGCTCCGTTTTGGGACAAGATGGCCCACTATCCCTTCTGCAGATTGGCATGAGATTTTCCAAATAATTTGGTCATAATGACAAGCACTTGGATACAACTTCTGTTACACAGATGCAGGGCCCAGTTCTCCTTTATTCACTGTTAAAACTGTTAACTAAATTTACAACTTCTATAGTTCTTGCTTTCAATCATCTCTCTCCCTGAAGTTCTTGCAGGGGGCTTGCAGTTTGTATGCTGCAAGTTTTACATTCTGAAATTATCTGCTGAGAAATAAAAGTTCAGTGTGTAGAGGTTGGGACCAGCATTTACATATGGTGTTTCTAGGCAAACTGTATGCTGGGGCCAATGGACTGTAGGCCAAAGTGATTTTTAATGTTTTCTCTGCTGCTGTCTAGTTGATTTCATCAGGCACATGAAAAATACAAAGGAAAATTAATTTTGGCACTGTGGGATTGGCAATATGCTCATTTTTCAAGGTAGAAATAATACAGAGTTTATACAGTCACTAAGAAATTACTTTTTAAATTATTTGCTGGAAGCAAGAACAGCAACAGAATAGAGAAGATACAGCAGTAATGGGGAAATATTGCCTTCTTCCAAAGAGTTATGGCACTTTGTGTTTGGGGAAAGGGAGGGACTCCGCTCAAAGGGCGAAACAGTCAAACCTAGTAGAGTGGGAACAGTAGGCTAACAAATGGATGCACACACAACTCACATCCTAGCAGCTCCCTCAAGAGCCTTTTAAGGTTTTTCTGTCGATTTGAGCCACTACGGGATTGAATTGAAGGTTTTGTCTTAAGACGATTAAAAACATCGCTGGGCTAGTTATTATCCTCGGGGCAGGGATGCTGCTGGAGGAGTTACTTTGATTCTGTAAGTCAGAGCTAATGACAACAGGGTGTATTTCCAAGTCATACCATGCCTTGTGATTTCTGTCAAGCTTCACAAATGGAACTGCTGCGTGGGTCTGGGAGGGTGGGAATAACAAGTCTCTGAAGATGGCAGGGGGGACAGGCGACAATGTCTTCACAGCTTGAGTAATTCCTCGCTGAAGAAAACAATTTTTTGTGCAAGTCTGAGCTGGAGATGGTCCCAAACTGCCTTGACCCGTATTTATTACCTGCTTCTCCTTTTTGGCAGGTAAGGTTCAAATCTGCCTTTTGAGATTTATTTTCCCATTGCTTCCATTTTGCATTTTTGATAGGAATCTGGCTGTGGAGTCTGAAAAATTGTAAAACTGCATACGGTAAACCCATGTGCAATGAGAGGTCTTCCCCCTGAGGCTGCTTTATATTTGGTTTTAGAAATTCATCACTACGAACCAAACTGAAATCTGATTGTTTGCTTCTCTGTCCATCTCTTATGGGTATACTTTGATAGAAGAGACCTCAGTGTTGGATTTTTGGCTCAAAAGTGAACTGAAAATTTTAGTTAAGATCAAAATGGCAGAATGTGGGTGCAAGTTCCTGTTTCTGAATTAGTTCTGTATTCAGGCTGCTGAAGAGATGCTGCTTGTCTGAAACTCCAAGCCTACAAAATTGGATAAGACTGGGGTTTACTGTTCAGTTTGAACAAAAATTTGTTGGGAAAAAAAAAAAAAAGGAAATGTTGTTTTTCTGGCTTCAAGGTTTTGAAATCTCCATTTATTGCTCACGAGTTAGATTAAAATGCATCACATAAACTTGAGACATCCTGCCTTTCTACCAGATGAGTTGATAGCACTGTAGTTGGGATCTTTGCTTGGGAAAGGGAGACCCACACCTTGCTCTCTGAATTAGTTCAGTGCTCTAAATACTGGCTTTAATTATTTTCAGGTTCTTGCTTTGTCTTTTGCTTGGTAGCATGCCCATATACCTGAGGATAGATATGATTTGGAATGCTACATTTTTGAAATTGGTGAAAACAGCAAATTTTCAGAAGTAATGAAGCAAACTTAACAGCACCAGAAAGTTCACAACCAGCTCACCTTATCTGAGCACTTAAGAATGCCACTTGTTCCTAGAATAACATCTGTCTTTCTCTGCATTGGCACCAAAATCCCTAAGAGTTCTGTCATCAAAAAGAAGTATAATAGCTTATTTTTCAGCTGCATTGCTCCCCATGCAGCAGTATTAGGAAGATTTTATTTTTTTTTTCCTCCCCAGCAAGGTTTGCATAACTTATGAGTCAGGTATTTAAGTGGTAATTACCATAGGGCTTGGTTCAACCTGCAGAGTTCAAATCTGAATCTGGATCTGAACTTTCCCAGAGGCAGGGGGTGTGTTTGGACATTGTGTTGGTTTGACCTATTATAGGGCCAGCTCTGAAATGCAGATCCAGATGTGGACTGGGATTCTGTGTCCTCCCGAGTATGAGACATCTAGGGACACTTGCTTTGTTTAAGCCAACTCCTGTTAAATGAAACATAATTGGAATAATATAAAACTGGATCTCACTTTGGGGAAGGTGTCTACAGCATTGTGTCTGAAGGGTAATATCTTGCTGTGCCTTTATTTTTCCAAGGGAGCCAATTGCTGAAAGCTATAAAGAATTAGGAGGAGTTAGAGGGCACGTTTAATTTGGCTAATTGCTGTAGAAGCAGTTTGAGAAGTCAGGCAGCAAATGAGGATGCTGGATTTTACAGAGATACTATCTGAATCCTGGGATTCAAAAATGTTAAAGCCCCTGCATCCCAGATACCAGAGCATTGCTATTAATACAGAGTGCCGCTCCGGGCCCTTTTGACACGTTTGCTTTTGAAGGACCAGGAGCAGGAAGAGAGAGCTCTTTGTTTGCAGGCAGAATAAACTCATTGTAAACCCGGACAATTAACTCTTCAATCGACTTGCCAGCCTCTGTAAAGCCCTCCAGCCCCTCTCTGTCTATCTCCAGCTCTATTCAGGCACTTAACCGCACCGATGTTTTTTTGTTTATTATTCTGAAAAAGTCCTTCACAAGAATAGTCGGAGCGGATCAACATTGTCCTCCCAGCAGCATTTATCTCCGCCTGGCAGTGAATGTGTCAATCAGGAATCAAAAAGCCAAACAGGAGGAGGCTTTGAGTTGTGTCACGGAGGTCAGAGGGACTTCCAGCTGTCTGTGCGTGGGACAGGCTTTCTCGCAGGGCGAAGAATGGTGCTGCCATACAAACGCACTGACTGCACTGGACCACAAAGTCCTCGGGGCTCGAGGGGCTTTTTTCATGTTGACGCACCTGCAAGGGAGATGTGAGGAGGGAGCCGGGGGTGTGGGGGGAACTAATGCCTTCCAGAAGGCGCACTGGAGGCTGCTCGTGCTATCTGGATGATGCCTACAGTGCGCTGCTGCAGTAATCACTGCCTGCGTTGGTACAACACACAGAGTAGTTGATGTAGGAAGGGAAAAATGACTGCCATGGAAGTCAGTCTGTATAGTTGGAGCTCCTTAAGCTCTTACCCATTCAAAACTTGGGCATGTTTTCACCTTTTTAATCGAAACTTTCCTGTATTTTGGTCTGTGTCTTAAGTGTTTATGGATTATATCTGAAGGGAGCACATTGTAGTTCCCCTCTTAAAATGAAGACAATGAAGAGTGAATTCTCACTTTTGCTAATTTGGTTTTGAAAGTTTTTTTTTTTTTTTTTCCTTAACAGCTGTAGGATCTCCATGCATAGAAATGGAAAGGGGTGTGAAAACCTGGCAGGGAAAACTCTTTGCACTGGTGCATTTGCATTTCAGCTGCTTGGCAAGAAATTATCTTGATCTGGCTGGATCATAAGAATTTCACATTTTTTGGCATGAGTGTTAACTTTCTGCTTTTATATTGGCAATATATTTGTGCATGAAAGTTGCGTTGGCTATTGGGTTAATTACAACTTGCTGTAACTGCTTCATTTGGTGTAGGGAAGGACTGATTAAGGCAACAATTTGTTCCACACCTACAGTACTTGAAGGGATGTGTATTTTTGTACAAGACCCCCATGTAGTGCAAACACAGTTTTTGTTGTCTTTTTTTCACTACTTAAACCAATGCCCCCAGGCCCGGGGGTAATATGGAAATGGTATAATATGGTAATATGGAAATGATGAAGTTGTAAAAGTGCATCTTTGAGAGTCAGGAACTGCCTAGATGTAGGGAACTGGAGTTGAACTGGCAGGTTTTTTGTTTTTGTTTTTGTTTTTTTTTCATCTAACTCCGGTTAAGTAAAACTGCACAAAGTTGTACATGTGACTTAATTTTCTCAGGAGTGCTCAGACCTGGGAGGGCTTTTTTCCCTTCCTGTTGGTTCAACAGACTCACAAAATGTGGGCTTTGCAGCTTAGGGACAGGGCAAGATAAGAATTAATTCACCATCCTGGCTATCTGTGCTCTAAGTTGCCTATTTACCCTCACCTATGCCCTGTAACGGCCCATCAAAATGGGTAATGGTTTGTGAAGACTTGAGACTGGAAAAAGGCTGCCCCTTCCCAGGGCAGAGCTACACGCTTAGAGTTGTCATACTCTTAATACCCTTGATGGTCAAGCTGTATACTTACAAAGACTAGATTTGGTACAAGGCCTATATAGTCGATCCTATAAACACTTTAGCACTCTTTAAATTGTAGAAATGTCTACAGAGCACCTCATGGATGCTGGTGGGAACACAACAATGGTATACTGAAGGCTGAGGTTGCTTAGAAAAAGTGTAGATGTTAATCTTTTAACATGACGATGCAGGTATACAGAATACTTTTGCGTAGGGTGTATGTTCCTGGGTAAGGGATGTGATATAGGAGATCATTAATAATCTTTTCCCTTTTCTTCAACTTCCAGTTGTTGATACTTCTGGCAAGAACAGTGAACCAGAGCAGTAGGCAGTTACTTCACACTTTTCTCTAGTACTTTATGCCTTTTCTGTATCAGGAAGTTCAATTTTCCCCTGACATCAGTTGCTCATGGCCTCAGTGACTGTAGTGCAGCATACAAAGATCACTTTAATAGTCATCTTTTACGTGAACTGAATCTCCTCAACCCTAGTGTACACTGCAAGTCATCCAGATGTGGATGCTTGCTAGGAGTTCTTCAAGAACAGGGGTAAAGGAGAGAAGAATCCTCATCTTAGTGAGACCTTAAAGAGCTCCTGCTTGCCACAAGCAATAGATCTGGACGCACAGGCAGTTGTCACTGTTGTGAGCTACTGTCAGGCTAACACAGAAAGCACTTCTTAAGCTTATGAGCTCCTTACAGTAGTAGTGCAAGTGGGCTTCTGGCTTATAGCTATGGTATCTTACTGTGGAAATGGCTTAAGGAGTGTCGTTGGACCTGCCTATTTTGCTCTTGCCAGAGATAAGGTTAAAAAACAAAACAAAACAACAACAAAACAGTTTTTGGTTTGATACCATTTGGGTCAGAAGAACTTTCAGCTCCACTTTTGTAGATCTAACCCAGGAAAATGGAGGTCTACAGGAAAAGTTCTATATGGCTTTCAAGCCTCATCCCGTAAGAGCCATTCTGTTGAATGATGCTGTCTGTATCCAGTGGTTGTCTTGGAAAAAGGAAGTGGATATTCGTGCTGGGTTGTAAAACATGGTAGAAAACCATGCTAATGCACTTCTTATCAAAGCTCTGAGAATATTCTATGGCCAAGGAAAATTCTTTGGTTCTTCAGTACCATGTTCCTCATCTGGAAGCGTTACCATCTAGAGGGATTAGGAAGCATTTAGTTGACCTCATTGTTCCCTCTGGTTTTGACATGCTCTGCATCAGCAACTATTGCAGTTCCACATCTCTTTCTTTAAAGTGTGGAATTTGAGAGTTTTCTGAAGAAAGTAATAGGTTATAGTCGATGAACACACTTTCTGACTTCTGTCTCCAAAGTAACCATATCCTGTTCATCTTGCATGATATCACAAGGGATTGTAGGGCTCTGAAATAGCTTTTTGTTGTTGTTATTTGCTAAAATGCTTCCTTAAGGAATGCAAAATGTTTGTTCAGAATTTATAGGTATGCAAAACAGAACTTGTTTACCAGGAGTAAACAGGTCAGTGGAACCAATGTCCAGTGTTATGACTGGTGTATTGAGAGAGAAGAAAAATCCAATGAGAGTAGACAAGAATAAAAGTTGTTCTTCTGCCGAAAGGGAATGGCAGGTAAAATTTTTGTCACAAAGCAATTTGAAGGACTGAGCCCTACTGAGAGTTCTCCAGTTTAAGAAACAGACTTGCTAGTCTCAGAGTAAGAAGCTGGCAGCTGGGAAGTTAGCAGGATGTTTCTAATAAAGTGTAATTTTTGTGTTTTATGTGACTATTTCATGATCTTTGGAAAAAAAAAAATCAGAAATATCCCTGGCTTTTGATTTTTGAAATATGGTGGATGTAATTACAGGGTTCTTGTCTATTGCATTTTTTGTTATATGTGTGATGAAAGAACTGTGCTTGCTTGAGCTACAGGGGAGTGATTATTCTTCCCTCTATTTGCAAAACCCTCAACACTATACTGGGTGCTGCTACAATAATGGATTTAGTGACAATTTGGCTCTAGTATCTAAGTCAGAAAACGATTGTGTAGTTCTTAAAGCCTAGTGAGATGATCATAAAAGCATAGTTCAAAGGCTAGTTTGGTACTTTTGTCTGTTTGCTGCATTTGTTCTGTCACTGTTTAATACCTTTCAATAGTTTAATGGCTAACTTTATAAAAAAAAAAAAGTACAAAATTCCTATTCTATGTGTATTTGCCCATTATACACACACAGAAGTAGACAGAGATGAGCCTTAAAGAAATCCCCTGAACCTGAATTGTCCTGAGTTCTGCTAAAGTTCACATAAAGGTTTGGATAAAAGTGCTGTGGCTCACATCCATTTTTATTTTTTCTCCATTGTTGGCTCCTGTTTTGCTCTTTTATATCTGAAAAGCAATTCTGCAATTACTTGCTGTAGAAGCATTCATGAGAACAATAGGAATAAAGTTATTATACTACTAATAATTTTTTTATGCAGGGTCTGTTCTTATGTAACTTTTGAATTATTTACCTTTGCAGTTGCTCTGAGTATCTTTTGGTTTTGGACTTGGTTTCTTGAGCTGTAAAGCCTGTCATTCAATAGGACAAAGGTTAACATGCCCCATCCCTGGAGGTGTTCAAGGCCAGGCTGCATGGGGCTTTGGACAACCTGGTCTGGTGGGAGGTGTCCATGCCCATGGCAGGGGATTGGAGCTGGGTGATCTTTAAGGCCCCTTTCAAGCCAAAGTATTCTGTGATTACATATTGTTCGCTTTTCATTACAGTGTGAAATGTTGTCCTAAATAATAATAATAAAATATTTAAAAAATTTGTGCCATCTGGGATCTTGTAGAAGCAGAGCAGGTTATTTAAACTCCCAAAAAAGTGAAGATCAACTATTTATTTTTATCCAAAGATTCCTTTAAAGGGTGAAATCTTCTTTTCTGTAAATTGATTAAAATTCAGGGAATTTTTCCAAGAGATCACATACTCTAACTCTGAGTAAAAAATACTGCTTATCTATGTTACTGATAGTACCCAAGAACAGGAAAACATAAAACAAGAGTTGACTGAGAAATGGTAAGTATTTTTTTTCTTCCAAATATTTTTTTGCTGTGCTTACAACTAAGCATAAAACCAAATACATTGAACAAGAGGGGAAATAACTTAAAGGTTCTCATGCTCATTTCTTCAGTGGATCTCTAAGGTTGAAGTAGAATTAGCAGCACATTTTAGCATTCTGTGACTTAGATGGCTTTATGTGGAAATGCATAGAACTCATGCTGTGAGGAAGAGGTGTTCAGTCTTCTGCTCACTTCATATGACTGCAAATGCAGGTTTCAATGGGAAAATAGTCTAAATGCCTGTTTCCCATCTCTGCCTATCCATCCCCTTCCAGCGGTCTTTTTCATTCTTTGGTGTAATCAGAACAAACAAAGGGAAGGCTGGGGGCAGTCACTTCAGCTTCTGCAAGGGGCTGTCCCCTTTACCATTCCTCCAAATGCATTCTGCCATGTGCATCTGATACAGTTTTAGAGATGGTGGCACCCTGTTTTTTTCTGGCATAGGCTCCTTTCCAACTGATTTTCACTGTGCCTGGCAGTTCTCCATTGTAGGTTATTGCCCACTTTCCAAAGATGCATAGTGTCATCTTTGCCCATAATACATGCAGAAATAATTGTTAGAAACTGTGTTTTTTAAAGCCACTATATTACAGAAGAATGAAAAGGAAAAAAAAAAAAAAAAAAAAGGAAAGAGGAAAAAAAAAAAAGAGAGAAAAGAATGTTTTGCCTTGCTTAATGCTCTGCCATTGTTCCAGTGCTGTGTAATGATGGTCCAGGCTGGAGCTTGAAACCTAGATCCCTCTGAGCTCTGAGGAAGCTAGACCCAACCTGAATCCCAGCTGGGTCTGTAGATGTGATACAGAGGCATAATGAGCCGGAGTGTAGGCTGAATGCTTTTCCCTGTGGTCTACCTCTACATTTTGAGAATTGTATTTCCCACAGAATCTGTTTTGGTTGAAGAATTCAACTATGAAGGACTTGTGGTCAGAAGACGTGCAGTACTCTTGCGCATGAAAAAGCTAATCTAAGAAAAATTATTTTTCCACCATATTTCCATTAGAAGGCATAGCCACAGCATTGCAATTAGAGAACACCTTGATGCAGATATTGTAAGAACAAAGATTTGCTATTGACCATCCCTTTCTAACAGCTCTGCAGTGAAAGCTGGTGCCAGGTTCTGCACAGGTAAGTTTCAGCAGAGTAGTTTTTCTTTTGAATAAAAATAATAAAGACCCAGCAGGGCAGCAATCACCAGACCTCTTCTGTCCCAAGGAATGACCTGTGTGGGATGTAGCCACCTAAATCAAAAGGTGATTGCCTGATCAGTGCAGCAAGTGGAGACTACCAGGTGATTTGTGCTGGTCATTTGTGGAGGGAGAGGGGAGGGGGAGAGGCTCCTTTCGAGTCTAAGGCTAGTCAGTGCATGCTTGCTATATAAAATGTTGCTGCTGATAGTGTAAACCTTGAAATTTGTTTCTGTTCTGTCTGTCTTCTCTTTCTTCTGGACTTGGCCGGGCCATGTACAAATCCCAATCATTCAACAGTACTGGAGAGTAGATAGTATTTACCTCAATAATGGTAGTTTCTTTTCGATTCTTTTTAACTCTCAATTCAGATGACGGGTCGAAGCCAACACCTACCATGGAAACCCAGCCTATTTTCGATGGAGAAGGTAAGAGCATCCTTTAAAAAAAAAAAAAAAAAAAAGTGAAAAAAAAACTACTTCCCTCTTTCTTTTCTCTAGGGTTTGTGGCTTAAACAATTTATTTATCCTGCAAAGCAGAAAAGCCTGTGAATCTCATAAGTTATCCAAATTTCTCAGTGCTCTTGGGACCTCAGGCATTTTCCCTAATCCTTTTACATCCTCCCCTTGTCCCTGGAATCCAACAATAACACCAGTTGAACAGATTCCTGGGATAACCTTGGAGGAAAAGGTGTCATAGCTAAAAAAAAAATGTGTATCAAGCCAGAAACGGGAACTTCCTTTGGGCTATCCTTACCCTCTCAATCTCCACCCTCTCAGTACCAGGAGTTTCATAACTTCTGCCGTGCCTTACAGCTTCACTACAGGGAGGGCAGTGCTAAACCACAGCCTGTAAATGTTGACTCGGAGGAAAATTGCTGGGAGGTTTCTTTATTTAGTAATTACTTTCATTGACGCACATACTATTTAAGCAAATGAAGTCAGTGTCGTGGGCCTACTTAATACATGGCCCACCAAGGCAGCTCCCTTCACAAACGGGCTAGTTTTGTGATTGTATTTTGGAGAGGGAACACCAGACTTCAGTCCACTGGAAGCCTTGAAACAAGGATAAAATGGCTGTCCACGCAGAGGGTCCGATCCTTTTAAATGTACAAACAGAAATATTTACCAGCATGAGTACTGGTCCTCAGGTAGTGAGTGGGCCTGTTAGCAGCTGCTTAAGTTTTGCACATTGCTTGGAAGTGTAGCTTTTTTTTTTTTTTTTTTTTTTTTTTTTTTTTTTTAATCAGATTTAAACCCACAACCATTACAGTAGAGCTATAGGCTGAATAGGTCTGTACCACTCTGTGACCCCTTTTGAGTTACAGGCCTTGAGGAAGTGGGGGAAAACCTATGCAATTTCATACTGAAATGCTGTACTTAACACTTCAAAGGCAGAAATGGAAACTACTGAGCAACAGTAGGTGGTGGTGTTGATACCGCCTGTCTTGTAAAAACAGATGGTGGGGTGTTTTTTTGTGGATGCTAAAATAAACTTATAGCAAGGTGCTGTCTCTACTAGTGATCACAAGTATGTAAGAATATTATTATGAGCTTTCTGAAAAAAAAGAGTCTTCACAATAAAAAGCATTCTCTGATAAGCAGAAGACTAAAGTCACGTTGACTATCTTGATTATATCAAAAGGAAGTTCCTCCTGGCAGCAAGCCAATCACTGTTCATAATCACAGCATGCTTCTAGCCTTTAAATTTTCTCCTGAGAGTGCTCGTTGATATTTGAAGGAGAGAATGGACAAGTAAATGCAGAAGGGAGCTAATCTGGTTAAAGTCTGGTTAATACAGCCTGTTCAGAAGGTTCCTCGAGGAGCAATTCAACATTTTAGTCATTCAAATAGAACTGGGCAAAGCTCTTGAGAAATGCTGCAGAGCACAGACCCTTTCTGGTCCTTATGGTGATAGATAAAATCTAAGAACACTTTGTCCCATCTTCTATGAAAAATATTTGCATTGATTTGTTAAATTGAGTACATCATGTGTAAGAAGAGAAGAGAGAAGCCTACAGAAGAGAGGGCTTAAAGCTGACCTTGTAGTAGCCTTCCAATACCTACAAGGAGGTTATCAAGAAGATGGAGCCGGGCTCTGCACAGTAATGCATGTTGGGAAGATGAGACAGCTGTCAAAAATTGAAACATGTTTGGATTGGATATAAGGAAAAGCTTTTACACCATGACGATGGTTAGGCAGTGGAACAGGTTACAGGTTGCCCAGAGAAGTGGCGATATGTCCTTTCTGAGCTGGCTTTGAGCAATGTGGTCTGACCACACGCTGTCTTGAGCAGAAGGTTGAACTAGAGGTCTCAGGATGCTATCCTGTACAGTCCTTTGACTCTGAGCAACCACATCATGATGCTTCATTGGAAATCTGCTTCATTGGAGAAGGTCGTCCTGAGGAATGGCTTGTACTTTGTGTCAGATGCAGATGTCAGGTGACAGAAAAGGGTAGAACAGTTACCCATTCAACTGTCAAGTCTGGATTTTTCATAGATGTTCAGAGGAGTTAATGTCTGAATTTCATTCAGTTCCAATGGGCTTGAGACACCTGTTGGGTTCCTGAAAATCTGCGTGTTCAAAGTCAGGCAACCAGGATGGACTCGATAACAAAAGATGAATAAAAACGCAGATTTTTTTTTCACACTTGGTTTTTGGATGCCTACCTTCAAGCAACAAGGGACTGATGCACTTTACTGGTCCTTGCTATAGTTATAAGTAAAATAAGAAATAATAATAATAAAAAAAACAACAACCCAACTACATATACCCGTTTTATTCCCTCTTTTACTTCTAAGCTCTGTTTTCTTTGCATCCACCACCTTCTGTTTAGTTTCAACATGCAATTTGTATTCATTTTCTAAATAACAATTTCTCTGAACATCTTCTCGTTTTGGTAAACTTTACCTTGTGACACAGTGGAAATCTTCTCTTTCCACAGATCTGTTATTCAGAGGAGTTATTAATCTAGATTGCTTCTCTGTATTCTGAAAAATATCCTCGTTAACTGGATTGAAAATACATTTTTACAGTAGATTCCAAAGGGGTTCACTTCCTTTTTTTTCTTTTCCTTTTTCTTTTCTGAAGATTGCTTGTTCTGTAACTTCCAGTCTCGCTTAAAGATATGCTCTACTGTGTATCTAGAGGCCCTGACCCATTCTCTGACATCCACTGAATGCAGTTATCCGTTCCTTTTCAGCTGTAGATGTACTCAGTTCATGCAATGCAGAGTCAGAGCTAAATTTCTTTCCAGATTTGGCAGTTTGCATCTAGCACTTTGCTTCATGGCCTTTTCTGCTTTTGTGCTTCTCCCCTTCCTACCTTTTGCATGATGTTTAATTTGATAAAGCTATCCCAAGAAAAAGCCCAAGGTACATAGGTACATGTATTTTATGCATGTATGTACTTTTTTATGACTGGTAATAAAATAGTGTAGTGAAATTTACAGATAAGGCAATCTTTGTTACGCAAAATTTTACTACTACTGGGATATCTATCGGTGTTCAACCTGTATTTTCATATGAAAAACATGCCCTGAGCATGATTACAATAAGGCTTATGATCAATGTAGCTAAAAACATTTAAGAAGTGAAAAATACCCTTCACTTTTCCTTCGTGCACTTTTAATGTGTAATCAGTTTCTCTAGTAGTCAGCCAGCTTCTCCTTTGCAGAGCAGATCCACATAAATGTCAACAAAGGAGCAGGAAAACTCTTCTAAAAACTTCTTAGATGAACTCCTTAAGCCAGCTCCAGGATCTAACATGTAAAGTAGCTCTTGTGGAAACTGGATTTTGTTTCAGCTGAGAAATATCAGTTCTGAAAATGTCACTTTAGGAGCTCAAGCCCATGGTATCAAGTACTGCTTTGCTCAGTTCTATTCAAATGCTGATGTGTCGTTGCCATAAGGAGTTTCTTAAGGCAGGCTCTGCTGTGTTTTCAAGTTGAGTGTAACACTTCAGAGGAGGAACTCTAAGTAATTCTTCCACAACATTGTGTTTGTGTATCTTGGTAATAGTGCATTAGAAGTGCTTTTTTAACCAGAACTTAGTTCTTTAACAGATTTCCCTTTAAGTCTTTCCAGAAATACCCTTATTTCTTTGTTTGTTTATTTTGGGTTTTGCTGTTGCTTGTTTTAAGGAACTGAAAAACCTGTGATTAGCTATGCTTGGGTTGTTAAAACAATATTTAAGGTCTGGATTAAATGTCTTATATCTGGATTTCATACATACTTTGGTGGAAACCAGTATTTACCATAGCACATAACCATTGAGTTCTGTAAGTCTTGATGAGAAACGCTTTACGCTTGAGAATTTGGCTAAGAAGTGGGAAATGGGGGGAGAAAATAATGTTTTGCCAATAGAGTAAAATTGGTATTTTACTCTATAATTGGTATTTTGCCAATATCTTCCCCCTCTGGAAGGGGAAGATAATGATAAGATAACCTCATGGCACGTTTACAAATACTGGCTCCTAAGCAGTTGGAAGACTCACCAGGGGGTGAGCCAATCTCTACAAAGACATGTATCCATTGGCAGCACCTTGTCCTCATGACTAAGGACTGTGTGGATTTGCTACCTGCTGCTAGCATATTTCTTTAAGGCAGTTATTTTTTCTCTTTCAGAGATCACAGCACCCACCCTGTGGATTAAGCATTTGGTCATCAAAGATTCCAAACTGAACAGCTCCAGCGTAAGGAATTCAGGTAATATTCCATCCCATCCCCCAAAAAAGTTGATTTTTTTAATCTAAACTGCAGTTCCTCACTCTCGTCTTGTTTCATTCTTTCTTCATTTTCTTCATTCTATCCTGCTGCATTTACATAGCAGGATTTGAAGTGTGGGCTATAAAAGAATTTTAGATAGCATCCTTGTTTGTGTCCAGAAGACCACAATAAATGTGTGATGAAGGGTGTTTGTTTCCACAGACCAGAACTGGGGAAGCTCTAATGTCTTCATGTGATAATTCATCCCAGCCACTTGTCATCTTTGTTCTATTTGCTGTTCATCAAGTCTTTCATGGACTTGCAAACAGATGCATTTGGCTCTGAGATCTTTGCTGTGGTTTTGGTCTAAGCAGTTGAGAAAATACAGAGAGGGGCTTCTCTTGAAACTTCATGGTTCTTCTCTGCAGGGAATATTTTTTGATATTTGATAGAGAAATTATAGGCTTATTTCACAATAGAAAGTAGGTTACTTATGTCTGGGCTTAAGTAAATGTTGAGAGAATTTTTGTGGGTAGTAGAGTGGATGAGAGAAGACCTAAGCAAATAACAGCAAAGAAAATATAAACATGAATGGGAAGCAGGGGAAGCAGCAAGATATGAAGCGAGGATATAAAACTTGAGGTTGGAGATGAGGCTGTAACTGTGTGAAGTCAAAGAAATCACAAGAGACTTGAACAATCTGAATAGGAAAGTAGGGGATTAGGGGTAAGAAAGGTTTCTGTCTGATATATTTTAACTAAAGTGGAAGAATACAAAAAGGTAGAAGGGACATCAAAAGAGATAATTGCCTTAAGAAATCGTGGGTTTATTCTGAGGTTTGAATAGCAGCTGCTCTTTTTGCATATATTTTACAAAACAATATATAGCTAGAACAACTGTTGGGAATAACTCCAGCCCCCAGAACAGATAAATTACACTAGCTTGAAGTACCTGGTCACCTTGTATTTCTGGATTAGCCTGAGAGCATTCATGGCACTCAGCAATTCCTGTAACTTTTCCGATTCCTTCCACATTGCAGGGAGAAAACTATGTTAGGTGAGGTGGTTGTCTCACTGCAGTGTGGAGCTCTTAGGAGCTGGAGACCCAGTGTTGCCCAGACCCCAATTTTAGAAGGTCTGCTCTGCCTTACCTCCTGACTACATTTTCAGCAGGGTGGTCTGTGAACACCAGGTGTTCATAGGGTGATTTGCGAAGTACTGGGGCAACCAGTTTATTCATGGTGCAATTGAAGGTGACAGTTTGATAGGAATATCCTATGTAATGATGGGTTCTGCCTATCTTAGAGACCATCTTTCGTTGTTATGCAGCAAACCTGGTAGCTGTGATGAAAATACGAGCTCTCAAATCTGGTTCTGGGAGGGTAGAAAGTGACTTAGAACTGGGAGGGTCTTTCATTAAAGAGCCTGTCCTCTACCCTTGGTGGCCCAACAGAGCAGAAGTAGACTGCCTTTCATGTTGTTCAAGTGTTTCCTTAGGAAGCTGCCTTGTGTAAGGTAGAGTTGTGTCTGTGAAAGTTCATTTTGTGAGGTTTACCTTTTTTCCACTATTTTTTCTCCAATTAGTTATGATGTCATTTCTTGTATTCAAACAAGATTATTGTGGGTGCAAGCTACAAATAAAAAATAAATGATCTTCTGGAAAATTCAAGAATTCCATAACAGGTGGTTTCTACAGCATGCCAAAAGGAGATGTGTGGTTCAACTGACTCAGCCTTTCTTGTGGCCCCAACAGACGCTCATTTGCTGTGGGATCTTATTAAGAGACTGGGTTGCCAGTTTTAGACTCAAGTTTCCACATTGGGCCTTACAAATACAGAGCCATCTCTGTTTATTACAGTGAATTATTGATATCAAGAAATGCTGCCTCATCAAAATGGGTCTGTAGTGTAGCTGATGGGAAGTGTGAGCTATTTTAGTCTTTCTTTCAGTCAGCTAAGCCTAATCCCACTGTTTGGTACCTCTCATTCCAGGCCCTTGTCATACATGTTAAAAGACAATGTAGGGTTGGTGGGATGAAACAACTAAGAGCTGGTGAGAAGAATTATCATTTAGAATCAGGTTTTTCAAATGTCTTCAAGTATCTCTTGGATGAAGATGATCATGTCATGGGATGGGCGTGCATATTTAAGGGGTATTTTTAATTGCTGTTTTCAATCCCTTGGCAGCTTGAAATATCAATGCCTATCACACTTCTGATTTTTTAATTTTTTTGGAAAGGGTTAAGGTAAGTTTCGCTAGCCTAAGATTGTTTTTTTTTGTTGGTTTTTTTTTTTGGTGTTTACTCAGCTACATGTATATTGCCGTTGAGCTTGCAGCTAACTGTCCTGAAACTGATCCATCCTCCTATCCTCTTGCTGCAATTTAATGGGATGACTGAAATTAGAAGTGAGAAAAGACCTAGTAGGTCAGCTAATCTGCTGTCTTTAGGGCTAGAGAATGTTTGTACTGTACAAAGAGCAGTATTTTCTAACATAGTGTAATATAGCCTTAGGCACTAAAGGTTTCACTTCTTCCCACAGGAAGCTTCCCTGGATGGGTCTGTCTTTTTTTTTTTTTTTTTTTTTTTTTTTTTAATAGCCAATCTAACACTTTTAATTCTTCTTTTTCAGTAGTCTTGAGTTTTTTGAAAGCCTGCCCTTTTTTCAAATTTGTATACTTGAAACATTTAACTCTGATCTCTCTCCTCCATGTGGTGGTTACGTAGCCCTGTCTGCTGCAGCTGAAGAGAAGTCCTGTAGATAACTACTGTCAAAAGACTTGTGTGCTACTCTCTAATCAGCACTTCTATTTGACATTCTGGAAAGCTAACACCATCACTATATCAACCGTGGGGAGAATGTAAGAAGTATTATATTGAGACAAATAGGCGCTGTGACTTGTCATTATCTTTCCTGTTAATATTGTGCTTTAGTGGAAGCTTTTAGAATAACCTTTGAGTAAGTTACCTACATAACCACACGTTTTAGAGACATTTTTATCTGACTTTAGAGCCTGTGGTGTGTTGCTGAGTATCTACTGAAGAAAAAGAAGTAAGGGAGAGGAATTGAGTAGCTTGGAATGCTCTCCTCAGACCTTTAACTCTCCCAAAGAACAAGGCACAAAGCCAGAGTGCTTCCAGCATGGTTAATGACTGCACAGCAAGGCTTCAGGCCTTGTCCTGTGAATGAGCCTTGTATCTGGTAACATTGGTGTGGCCATGTACCTGACAGGAGTGAGGAAGTCAGGAAGATTTGAGGAATTTGTTGTATCCATCTTGGTAGTGGTGATGGATAGGACCCTTTCTCACTACTGGGAGCAGTCTGAGTCAGAATTTCCTGCATCCCATCAGAGTGAACCAACTAGCAGAGAGCTGAGCTTTGCAGAACCGGTGACATCCCTGCTTTTTCCTGCAATCCTCATTGCGTATGTAGTCTGTATCTCACAAGAGCTGCATTTGAAATCTGAGTGTTCTGCCTTCCATTTAGTGCTGGTGAGCAGAAATGGTTCTCCTGAAACAGTCTTCTCTTTTGGAACATTTACTTTTTGCTTAGTATGTGTAAATATTAATTAAGCTAGGGATCAGGAAAATCAGAATGACCAGTCTGTTGATCAGAGCATTTGACTGAGAATCCATATGTCTCCAGGTGTTTTCCTAGTGAATTTTTCTGTGTTAAGTAAAACACGATTGCTAGTGCTGTTACCCCAGTCCACCTTAAAGAACAATGAATAGATCTTTCTCATTGGGGTGAGATGCAGGTTAAAATTGTCTTGGCCAAAGGCAGGAACAAAAATGTGAACATGCTGTAACATCTGTACTGTTGAGTAGCAGAACTGTTGATGTTTTTCTACACTTACAAACTAAGTCATTTCATTTTTTTATGAAACATAAAAACCCAAAAGTTTTTCTTTTGGGGGTAGGTGAAAGATCTAGATAAACACAAAATAATTTGTTTGCTGTGCAAGATGACAAAAACATTTTTGTTTGTTCAGTTTGATTTCCACCTTCTACAAACGTGCACACCTGTGTGCACATATGCATCCCCCAAACTAAGCCTCTTATTTTGCACTTCTCTTTGTGATGTGTCATTTATTTTTAACACTGCCAGAGCAGGAAGAGATACAGACCGCACCTTTGCAATGGCCGTTTCCTAACAGTTTGGGTGGGAATTGCCTTTTCATACTACTTTTACTGTTTCAGGCTGCTGCTTTCCTACCTCCTCTCACCAGCCTACTCCAGCCTGGAACAGTCCAAATGATTATTCTTTTACAGTTCTTACTCTAGGGAAACACTTGATAATGAATCCCGTTTCCAAGAAAATAATTCTAATGGCAGCTTGTTTGGGAGCACCCCATCTCCACTGAAGAATTCATGGTTGTTCCTCATTTTCAGAGTTGGGTTATCTCCAAATCCGTTTGTGCTACTTAGTGATTTGGTTTTGGTTAGCAAGAGATTCCAGCCTGTATCCAGAGTACCCTGACAACCTTTAAGAAAACCACAGAGTGATGTAATGAGCTCATGCATGGAAAAATAAACAGCTCTAGAGAAACCAGCAGTAGCAGCCTCAAGTAAATATTCTGCAGTCACTGGGGTTTTGAACATGACGTTATTTGAAAGGAAGAATGAGTAATATATTAAGGTTAGCAGCTGAAGACAGGTTTGTGTGTGCCTAGTTTAAAAAAAAAAAAAAAAAAGAAAAAAAAAAAGGGGGTGGTGGTGGTGAAGAAAAGTAGCTGTTTATTTCAAAATCCTGCTTGTTGAATGCGAGCCAACTTCACGTGGCCTCTTCTGTTTGGCTCTGGCACCCAAGCACCAAGGCATCTGATGTGACAGCTTTCCAGTGACAGAGTTTTCTGCTGTCAGGAGCTCTTCGTGGACAGGGTTATAACTGTAAATAAAAATGGTGGTATTCATATTTTTGTTTTCCTTTTTTTTTTTTTTTTTTTTTCAATTGAGTTTACTTGGAGCCCAAACTTTAGGGCTTCTCAAAGGGAAAAACAGCTTGAAAGCCACTTGTTCCCTGCAAGAAGTAGAAGTGCACTCTCTACCCTACCTGAAGGGGACCCTCTGTGCTCTCACAACAGTGCAGTTTGTCTCCAAAGATCTGCACAGCGAGGTGGGATGTAATTATATCAAATGTATTTCCAGGACATGGGTTTTCTGGTTTGTTTGTTTTCCATAAATTTTTTCCCCTCTTGCAGGAGAGGAGGAAAAAAAAAAAGTGAGAAAACCCACACAGCACCCCAAAATACCACTCTCTCTCTAGTAGTCATCTAGGAAGTGATACCACTTTTCTGCATGCCTTTATTAAGGAACAGGGATAGTGGTTGCTTCTAGGAAAAAGAAATTTGTTTCCCTAGGCATATGGAGTCTTTCTAGGATTCCATGCATTAACAAGGAGTCTGTGCCTTGGACACTTGGAACAGTGCAGGGACCAGGGAGCCAGAGATAGGTTCAGATTGAGGCTCTCAAAAAGCCAAGCACTGGTTTTGAATGGGGGCAGTTTCTCACTTGTGCTTATCCCTTCCTGTCTTCGCACATGGCACTTCCCACCTCATTATTTAAAGGCATGTGAGACCATGGGCTTCTGCTTCTCCTCCTGCTTTTCTCCTAGGTTCTGCTTCTACTAAACTGGTTGTGTTAGTTGCAAAATGACTGGCTGTCTCTATGTACCAGGTGTGTTAATGTTACTGTCCAAATGTCTGTTACAGGATTGTAGGCTTTTCCCCCAAAATCTGGGGCTGGTTAGTGTTGGTCAGGCCATCAAGTGGAGGAGAGAAGCAGAATCAAAAGTTGATGTCACATTAGCAGAAAGTAGGTTGAGAAGGGGAAGTAGCCAGACACAAATATGGTTTAGTGACATTTGAGTAAGATTTAGTGACACTGGAATTGGAGCATTTTGGTGCATGGGCATGACATCTTAATGTAGACTGCAGCCCTTCTTGCTGAATGTTTTGGTGCCTTCCTCTGATTTGGGCTTAACACCTGGGAACAGTGACTTTTGAACTTCCCTATATCTAAAGAATAAAAAATTTGTCAGTGATGTCTAGAACAAGGACTCATAAAAGGGAACCAATGAGTCAGAAAGCTTTTGCCTTTCCTACTGTCTGCAGGCTCTTGTCCTGCATCTTGAGTCAGTGCTTCCCGATATAGTCCTCCTCTGAGCTGTCAGAACTATTGGACTAAAACCTGTCACTTCACTGTCCCACCTGCCAGAACTATTTATCTTCAAACCTTGATGATTTTCCTCTCACCCTTTCTTTTTCTGAGTGGCTTGTGTTTTGTTGTTTTTTTTTTTTTTTGTGTGTGTGTTTTTGATTTGGTTTGGTTGGTTGGTTTTGTTTTGGAATTCATCTTAATTTAGGCAGTGGAAATGAAGCAATCTCAGGAGAAGCTCACATTGAGTATGAATTTACTAATTCCATCTAATTTACACTGCAGATCTCTATTCTTCTCCGCTGAGTTCCTGCTTCCTTGGAACCCATAAAATGCAGCGTTTTTTCTCTCTTATTCTCTCTGTTCTCTCATTCACATCCTGCTGCTCCATCTGTGGTTCAACTAATCCCCTTGACCACTGCTCTGGGGGGGGACAGGAGTCTCTTTCTCCCCCCTGGAGGTCCTGAGAAGGTCTGACAGAGGTCGTGCCCAAGCGTGATTCTCCCACAGCCTCACTGTGACAGGTGTGGTGAAGAAGGTAGGATGCAGAAGAAGCAGGGAGAATGGAACGATCAAGGACCAGGACCCTTCCCAGACAGCCTGCAAACAAAGCCATAAATAACGTGCCACTGGGGACTAGTTAATCTGCTCTATGAAAAGGTGCAAAGTATACAAGTGGGAAAAATAACATAGTATAATAATCGGCATGCAACCGTAGGTGTTAAACCATATGCAGCTAGGCAAATAAATGAAGCTCCCCCTGAGTGCTGTGATAAATCATTCCCAAAGAATTCAGTCACTCCCCCCTCCCGATCCCCCAAAGAAAGAAAACAAATTACTCTAGACATGGAGTCATGGCTGCTACTCTGCAGCTGCCAGTTAAGGAGAGTGGGTAGGGAGGAATAGGAGGGGGGCAGTAAGTGGCAAAGATGTAAGAAGCTGGGGTAAAAGGAAAAAAAAAAAAAACTACAAAAAACCCACCACCAATTGCATTTGAGGTTAAACCAACAAAGATTTGGAGGGGAAAAGGAAAGGAAAGAGATTGTAGCACCAGGCACAACCTGGGCCTACAGGGAGAAATGGAGAGAGGAGAGGACAACTTTGTGAAGTTTGTTTTGCTTTTAAGCAGAGGCAAGTTTATATGAAAGAATTGCATTGATTTGCCGGTGTCCTTAGCAGTGAGGAGCTCCTCACTGTGTATACTACCACAATTTGGCACAGGTTTGTTCGTGGATCTGCACCTCAGACATCCATTTGAGCACATATTGATGCCTGTGGGTAGACTATACCTACTGGCACATTGATTTCCTGCCTTTCTTAGAATGTTCCTGTCAACTTCAAGAGAAAGACCATGGCATTTCTAAGGTGCCACGGATAAGGAGGAGTGGTTTAAAAGTAATGGTTGGACCTCCGCTCTAGGTTCCATCTGGAACAGTGTAGCCCTAGTAGGCCTGTCCTAAAACCAAAAGCCCTGGTGGTGTTTGATGATTATAGAACTGAGGACCCAAATGATTTGCAGGAAGCCAACTGAATAAAAACAGGTTCAGTGGTACACAGAACAGTATCTCCAAAAGCGTCTGCTGTCCCTGACGTTGTCCAAGGAGGCTGTGTATATCACCTAATAGAGCACAAGGCTATGAAGGAGCAGAGCTGTGTTTCAAAACCCCTGGAAAACCCTGTCCCTCCTGTGAAACCTTCCTCCTTTTAGTGGTCACCTTAGGGTGGAGAAGTGGCTCTAGACTTCAGTGGGTCTTGGAGAGGGAGCGAGTAGATGAAGGGGAGAAGGGAACCTTCTGCAGGAATATCAGTAGAGCTTGTGGAGGAACATCATGGAATATCTGAGGTAAATGTTGGCTGTGGTCTCATTACTTCCAAAGCCTCATTTTAAGAGCTATGAGCTGTGTTGTAAGAGTTCTGTGCATATTTCTGCACGGAGGGCATGAGTAAAAGCTGCCATCCTCGTGTTCTTTTTCTCTTTGCGGTCCTCACATATTTGGCATTATGCTAGGCTACCAAAATAAAGTGGTCAGTGGGGATCAGCAAGGACATTTTGTGGTACAGTTCAAAGGTGTCTTAGCTGCATGTTTTTCAGTCTGTTGCAACAGTAGCTGGAAAAATCTGGTAGAATATCCCAGGAATTGTCTCTGAAGAGTCAGGAAAGAAGGGCGTGCAGAGGACCTACACTAAGAGCCAGGCAAAGAGATGGGACTGTGTGTTTAAACAGCAAGGCAGCCTTCAATCTCCTGGAGCACATGAGGAAGGAAGATGTGTTAAATTGGCTACCCTTGCTCCGGGTGAATGGAAAGGCATTTCTCCAGTTTTACCAGTTGTAATGCAGGGACGTATGTGATCCTCCTGGCATCATCAGACTCCCGTCTCATCTTACTTAACAGGCCCTGATATGCTGCAGCTTCTCTTATGTCCAAATCCCATACACTAGGTCACTGAGTTTTCAAAGCCCGAATGTTTTGCCCAAAGACAGGTTGGTTCAAGCTAGGTGTTTAAGAGTAAGTGCTAGTGTTCCTGTCAGAGGCAGTTCCCCGTGTCTCCTCCTCCAGTGCTAAATGCTGCAGGAAAAAGCCGGTCTGTCAGTACATGAAAAGACTCATCAGACAACACACTTGTCTCTTTCTCCGTGGCTTTGCTCATCAGCACAAAAGAGGAATGTTACTGTAATTAGGTAGACTGGTCTGAAGTATTTCTTACCTGCCTGTGACAGTTTTTAAAAGCTTCTATTTGGTGCCCTATATTTATGCACTTACAAAATTGTAAAAATGCTGTGCTCATACAGTCCAGCCAGCAGAGGTAAGCAAGGTCTCCAACAACTGCCATGCTGGTTGTTCCAAGTACTATTAAAAACAGGTGTGGAAGTAAAAATAGTTTCCCGGTAAGGTTAAGGCTCTGGTGGAAACACCTATAGCTTCTCATTTTATTGAGTAGCATTCCTTAGTGTGGAAAGAGTGCCATGAGAAAGAAGTGTAGGGAAAATGAATGTGTTCAAAGACAGGTGGCTTATCTCAAAGCTAGGTATACCACAAGCTAACAGGGCTTAGAAACTATGTGGAATGGAAAAGAGGAGTTGGAGAAGAGAAACCACAGACTCCGGGTAGCTTCCTCTCAAATTCACAAGCGTGGTGTCTAAGGTTGGAAGCATTTCTACTGCTGAGGAACTGTCCCGATGTAAAGAACTGAACAGGGCTCCCTCCATTTTGGTGCCAACTTTCCCTGCTCAGACTGGGAGCTGTTGTCATCGTGAGGGTATTGCACAGCTACAGCTGTCATACGGTACATGGCAGACAGATGCTTTAGGAAGATCAGACTCTGAAATCTGCAAACTTAAACCTGCTCAAATCCCTTGAAGACTTCAGGCTGTGTTTTTAAAGAGAATGCCTTGGGCATGTAGGATCTGCTGGAGCTTACCATTCTCTGTGAGAAGAGCGGGAAAGACCTGAAGAGGTCGCACAGTTTGTTCCACCCTGATTTGACTCATGATTATACCCAGATAATGGCAGCTCTGTGCAACCTGTGCCTAAAACGGCAACAGGGTTCCTTCACCTCTTTCAATGATCAGTTTATCACCAGGGCTTTTTTATATCAAATCTTAAATCTCATTTCTCCAAGTAAGTTGACTGCTACTTGAACTACCCCTGGGGAAGAAAAAAATGATCTATGACCATCTCTCTTTTTTTTATATAACAGCTTTTAAATCTCAGAAGACTGAATGTCATCCCTAGACTAAACAAATGGAATTCTTTCAGCATTTTCTCATAGATCAAGTTTCCTAGACCTCTGCCTGTTCCCTTTGCTCTCTTCTGCACTGTTGCCAAAAGGTCCACCTCACCCTCAGCGGGCATTGCCCAGAGGTGGACATGCGCTGATTTAAAGGCTCACAAGTTGTTAGTGCCTGTTCCTTATGTATGAGGCCCTTGTCACTACACCCCACAACTAGATTTACCTGTTTTGACTTCAGTTGTTTGCAGTGTCATGAAGTTGCAGACTTCTTTGCGGTCTACCTAAACCATTTTTTTCCAAGTGTTGCTGTCTCGCCAGTAATTTCCTTTCCACACGTTGGATTTCTCTTTCCTGGTTATTTTGCTTTGTACTTGTAAGTTGTGATCGTACTGCTTTCAAACCATTTGTCAAGATGACTTTGAATTCTTTCCTGAATTTTCATCTGTAAAATGGACGCTATGTTCCACTAACCAAAGTGGCCACTTACTGGAATTTGATGCAAGACGCATCTAATAATCTTTTTTAATATGAGGGAACTATTTCACAGAGAGCTTTTGCCTCCTGGAGCATGTTTTTCTTAACCTGCAGCGTTAGGCAACTATTTGACAGTAATTGTATGTAATGTCCATTTCCCTCATTTGCTTATAAGAGTGACACAACTTATAATATGCTCTAATGAACTAGAATTTATTCAGAGCTTTGTCTAAAGCATTGTTTATGATCATGCAAATGTTTTCACTTTTTTTTTTTGTTGCCAGAATGATGTACTGTAGCCATAAAATAGCACTGTCTTCTTTCTGCTGCTAGTCTGGCTACAGCTCTAGGAGGGCTAGGACTCTGTGACTGACAGAAGGATGGTAGAAAGAGTCTAAGCTCTTTCTGAATGACAGTTGAGTTAGAATTGCAGGGACAGGTTTCAAGATACACAGCCATGGATCTTTATTCCTATGTGGTTTAGAAATTGTGGCGCAGGCTCCTTTCCTAGCTGGGCAGCACTTAGTGCCCACAGGTTCTGCATAGCGAGCATGTGTTGGGCACTGAAGGGTGGCTTCTACCTTCAGCAGGTTAACTCTCATCCCTGGGACAGTGCTTCACTCCTTCAACTATTCCTCCTTATTTCAGGCTAGAGGGGAGGTATGAACATCATGAGGGAATGCAGGGCAGCTCTATCGCTTTGAGCAGAATGAAAATAGGGGAGGGATGTGTTCCCTGGCAGCTTAGGTTTAATGAGCCACTTGGAACAATCTGTTTTTAAAATTATAAGCCACCTGTTGAAACTTTGCATTGTGCTTGTTCAGCGCTGGAACATGTAGTAATCTCTGTTTCTTCTGTAGCCTTACACCTTGAGAAATGAAATTGGGTGAGTGTTAAGGAAAAGCAAGGACTGCTCAACTGTTATAGTGTGGGAGCACCTGCAAGGCTTTTCTTTTTACCTTTATGTTTAACAGAATACCCTGGAAGGACTACAGTCCTAGACAGAACAGGGTGGAGTGGGTAGCAGAGCTGATGGCTAACAGAGGTGAGGAGAGATTTATGCTATCCTCATGAGCTGTGTTTGCTCAGCTGTCATTGTGCTCCTAGTAAACACAGAAGGGGTTGTTTCTCTTCCTCCACCCATATCCCTGCTTTGGGGACAGGCAGCTGGTGCCTATTCACTGCCTTTCTTTGGTGGCCCTGCCAGCCCTTGTGAAAGTGCATACCGAAGGCTTTTCACATTCTCTTTCCTTTCCGAGGTGGAAGGGGTGCAGATTTGGGTAGCTGATACCACCTGTGCTGAACCTTCTCTTAGGAATGAGACTGTGCTTCCTGCCTGCAGCCTTTGTGAGCTCCACACCTGGACTGAGGCACCTGCTCTAGAGCGCGCCCAGTCCTGTTCACATCAGAGCAACATGCAAGCACCTTTCAGCTGGTAAACAGGATATGTTAAAATAGCCCATTTAAGGCTCCTCTTCTTTGTCAGAGCAGTGTAACAACAGGCTAAATAAAAATGAAAGATCAACCTCATTTAAATTAAGCTTCCTTGGGAGACAAACAAATGCTTTCTCTCACTGGGAGGAAAACTGAGGCACAAAGACACTTAGCCCTTATTTTTGGATTGGCACAGGATGTTAGTAGGAATTTGGCACCAGATATCTCTTTTGCTGCCTTTCATTCTGTACTGCGCTAGTTCCTGATGCAGGGGAGAGCTCAGAGCTGAACAAAAAAAATTTGGGAGAGGCAGGCATTTGATTTTTTTTTTTTTTTTTTGAAATGGCATTTTGAAGTCAGGTCCCTGCTGCAGCACTAACAATAGGGGCTGGTCAAGAGTCTTTCAGTAAAAGACCTTTTCCTCCCCTTCCGATGAATGCTTGTTCATTAAAACTGAAGCTTTTTGTGGGAACTCCATGGGAAAAGTTTCTCTGGTCCAGATGGAATTTCTGGTCAAAAGAAGAGAGAGAGGGAAAGAGAAGCAAATCCGCCCTGCTCAGGAGTAGCCCATGGCTCTGGGGTTAGGCTATTCCCATAGGTTCAGTAGGGCTGGGGAGAAGCACAGAGGGAGGTTATGCCCTCAGATTTGGAAGGAGGACTCCTAAGGATGTAGGGATCTCTCCAAGGTGGTTGGTTTTGGTGTCATAGTTAGTCTTTTTTTTTTTCTTTTTTTTTCTTTTTTTTTTCTTTTTTTAATAAGAAAAAAACAAACACGTACAGAAGAACAATATTGAAAAAATAATCATCTGTGGTTGGATGGGAAATCTTCCCTGTGTCCCACCCTTGTCCCACCCTAACCATCCTCAGCATCCTTGCAGCCCCAGTGCTCAGTGTTTGGTCCTTTGGCTCTGCCAGCAGTGAGAGTTGTTACACATCAGGAGAGCAACAGGGGAAGGCTGCTTGGTTCCCAGAGCAGTGCTTTGCCTGAATCCAGCCCCACAAGCTGAGCATGAGAGCTGTAGAGCCCAAGCCTTTGGTCAGAGGCTGCTAGACGCCCTCCCTTCTCAACTTTGCAAGGTAAACAAACACCCCATCTCTTTAATAAGCATCTCGTTTATTAGACAGTCAGATGAGTCCCTTACCTCATCCATCATTTTTATTTTTATTGTGCAGGCACTAGATGTGTGTTTGAGTGCGTATACTTAAGGGACCAGGAATGAGAGACCTTTTTATGAATCTGACCATGTATTTCTCAGAAGGCCATTACTAGGGGAAAATAGTTGCATAAATAATGTACAACTGCAGATGTCCAAACCCTGCTTTCCTGCAATAGCTCATGGCTTCAGAGACGCTACTTTTAAAAATGTTTTAAGGAGTGTTAGAAGCAGTGAGGAGTAAGAAGTAACTCAAAGTTAGCATTTTAGAGATGAGAAATTAAAGTAAAATGTTTATTTCTGCCAGTGATTCTCTCTTTTGTGTCTGCATGCACACCCCATCTTTTTGTGCTGTCACTGAATTTGATGTAGCCTGGATTTGCTGTCACTGAAAGGTTTTGCTACCCAGCACCTGCAAGCTGGCAACTGTTACTCAGCGTCTTTGCTGATGGCTGTCATAAGTCAAAGCAGAGATGGCAGAAAATAAGGGAAGGCTGTTTATCACTCACTGATTTGCTGTCTTAAATATTTGTCTCTCCCTAAGTGTTTAATATAGGGAAAGGAGGAAAGCCTTTCCCTATAGCCTTTCTCTATGTCTTAGTCTGCAACCTCCATTAACTGAAACAGGGAATGGGCTTTTAAGTACCCTACCCATGCAATAAAGATATGCTTCTTTTTGAGATGACACTTTAATTTCATAGCTGGCATTAAACCTTCTACCTTAGCCATAGGCTTTCCCTATCCTCCATAAACTTGGCCTTGGCAGCAACAGCAAAGTTTCCAGTAAGCCACCAGACTGGAACAGGCTGACTTGAGTGTGCTGGAGCCAGGATAGCATCTGATGGTCCCTTTGTTACCAGAGAGGCTGTTCTGCAGGGTCATGCTGCATGAGGTTCATGCCAGGTCCCATACTAATACTAGGGAAGCTGATGGTATGGATTTCCCAGCTGATTTTGCTGGCTGTTGGAATATACATAAGATATTAATATTCATGTTTATTTTGAAGGGAATTAAGAGCTGTTAGTGATAGCTTGGAGGGAAGAGCCTCTCCAGGGGCTGGTGCTAGTTAATACTCTCTTCTGCCTATTAGACATAGGGCACCCAAGGAACTTTCCACAAGTCTGCTGTCAGAGCCACCATTTAATGTCAGTGTAATTGCTGCTTTGATCCCCTCTAGCTCAGGGAAGATAAAGTTGATCAGGAAAAGGTTCAGAGGAGGAGCAACTGGATCAGCTGGGACTGTTCAGAGTGTAAGAGGTGAAGTAGGAATCCATAAAGCAATGAGAGGCAGTGAGGGAGCGACTGCAGAGTGATTATTCACTGGCTCATCCTTCGGAAGAACTAGGGTAGGAAAACAAAACTAGTTGGAGCCAGGTTTAGATCCCACCAAAGTATGTGCTGTGTTCTACACACAACATGTAGTTGAGCCAAACACTTGCTGCAGGGTGTTGTAGTCAATAAAAGTTTACAAGGAGGGATATGGCAAACTGGTGGAAGTGCAAAGCCATTACTACTTACTGAATGCAAAGTCCTTCTGTTTCTGCAAGTTTCTTACCCATAAGCGGTTGAGACTGGAAGAATACAGGGGGAAATTAAGTATATGCTTGTCCTAGTTCTCTGTTCTCTAAGTATCTGCTTTTGGCCACGATTGAAGATCAGACAGACAAGTTGGGCCTTTGTTTTACCACAGTATGGCTGTTTTGTGTTCTTTAGGGTGCAATGAAATAGATGGGACGTGCATAGTGGCTGCTTCTACATGCATGCTAGAAAAGAGAAAAATCACATCTCCTTGCAATTTCAGCTGCAGTGATATGATTGTTAACAAAGGGCCACTGAAATGACAATGATGGGTGACAACGGTGGGGTTTGCATTTTTATATCTGCTTAATATCAGCTGAACAAAACCTGCAAGATTCTGTCCTCACATGCACGCTTGGCAATTTTTGTCCAGAGATTTTCGTAGCGCTGGTTTTGCAAGACTCAAAAGACCTGAGAGATCTTGGTTTGGGTTTGTGCACTCAGGAAGCTTTGGGGATTTAGATCGAAAAATTCCCGGAATGTAGTTCTGTCCAGTAGGCGTTTGTTTTGTTTTGCTTCTTATATAAAATGATGACAGGCAGGGAATTCTGGCCCCGGCTGTGCTTCGACAAGCTGCATGAATGCTCCTCCTCACCTGCGGCCCGAGGTGCAGATTGCCACCGGGCAGCCGGCGGGGCCCCCTGTGATGTAAGAGGCTCGCAGGGAGCCTGCAGCCCTCCGCTCAATGGCCTCTCTGTCCACATGCAGCCTGGGAGCAGTCACGGGGCCTGTTTTTTTCAGATGTGAAATCTGTCAGCAAAGTGAAGTCAGCTTAAATATCAGCTGAGGCTCGAGCTGCCTTTCGGTTTTTGTTGACTTTATCCCCCTCCTGCTCCCTCCTGATCGAGTTTCTCTCTGCTTGAGTCAGACTTGCCGACACTTAAAAGTTGGCGTTCTGTGTTTCGGTTGTGGGGGTTTGTGTGTGGCAGGCTTGAGGTGCCCTCGAGGAGAGGGAAACCATGCTGGGTCTTTGAGGCTCCTTTTGGTAGGTGCTGCGGTTTGCTCAGAAACCAGCAGCAGTGAGGCCGGTACCCAAAGCACGCTGTGATGGGGGAGATGCTGCGTTTTGTGTGCTCCACCTGCTGCTACCAAGCTGAAGGGTGCAAGCAGTGAAACATCACCCTGCATGTTCCCCACACGCAGAACAAAAGCTCCTGTCTGTCCTCCCACAATTTGTCACCAAAATAAAATATAAGGCATAACCGATGGGGGTGCAGGCAGGCAGGCAAAATACACGGGGACAGCAAGTGCTGTTGTTTCTGTGCCCAGCCTGTCCCGGAGCAGGGTGCTCAGGTAATGCTGTGGCTGCAGGTTTGGGATGAGCCCCTGGCATCAATGCCTGTCAGTGCTGAAACATTTTGTGTATTGAAAGCTGGAGTTGGTTCCCAGTTTTGACTTTTTAAAGAGAAAAAATGGAGTAAACTGCAAGGGAGGGGAAAGCTAGGGAAGGAGAGAACTTCTGTTCCCACTTGTGGTTTTCATTGCTCTCTTAAGGATAACACTTAGCACTTGTGTTGTCTTGTTGTTTTTTGGTTTTGTTTTGTTTTGTTTTGTTTGTTTGTTTTGTTGTTGTTTTGTTTTTAGCCCAGGCTTCATATGTTTTAATTCTGTGATCATCAGCTTTGACTGCTTTTCTCTCTTACATGCATGATTTCTTTTCCTCTCACTACCTTTGGTGGTTTCCAAGGCTGAAGTTGATTTCCTACTCTTCAAAAGGCCAGAATATTTGAAGACTTCCAATTGAGAACTTCTGGCTGTTGAGACAAATAGATCTTAGTATCCTACGGATACTCTGTGCATCTCTTACCCCTTTAATGTCTGGTCCACACAAGAGGCAGCAGTAGGGCACCTTTCCACGCTTCACTCCTCTGCAGATGGTGTAAAAAAAAAACAGCATTAGGGCTGAAGTTATTGGGTACCAGGCTTGGTGCATGTCATCTGTGTCCTCTGTTCTTGAGTTGATGATGTCCTTGGAAATATCCTTTCCTGTGGAATTAGCTGCTGAGGTATAGGGTCCCACCTACCTCAGGGTGGATGGTTAAGAATATGGTGTTGGTTGGGTGTCCTTGACTTTCCAATTGGGAACCATGGTGGAGTGTGCGGGAGAGGTGCTGGCAGTGTAGGGAAGATGGGATATCCCATTCTGCACCCCTCTGGTGCTTTGTGTTCTGGATAAATTGGTGTTTAAATGGTACCATTCTGCTCTCTTGGGCTTGTGCTGGAGGAATGCTATTGAGAAAGAAGAGTGCCCTGCATTCTGGAGGAAGAGATGGTTGGGAGTAGGGCAGGCCAAAAACCTGGGTGAACAGAAACAGTTTTCTTGCTCTCCCTGGCTTGCTGGACATGTAGCTGTCAATGTCTTTAATCTCTAATCTTGTAGCATTATAATTGATTGTAGGAAGAAGTTCTCAACCCTCAAGTCTCTCACTCCGTAGGGTGCAGGGATGTAGGCGTACTGGTGTTTACTGGGAAGAAAAGACACAAAGATCTCCTGTTGCGAAGGGTATCCCTGACTTGCTGAGCTGAGGAAAGTGATCTTGATTTGACTTTATTTCTCTGTTCCCCTCCAACCTCCCTCCTGTCTTCTAGAGAAAGTTCACTCCTGCGACCAAGAAAGGCAGAGTGCCCTGGAGGAGGCCAGGCAGAACCCCCGCGAGGGTATCGTCATCCCCGAGTGTGCTCCGGGAGGGCTCTACAAACCAGTGCAGTGCCACCAGTCAACTGGGTACTGCTGGTGCGTCCTGGTGGACACAGGACGCCCCCTGCCTGGTACTTCCACTCGGTAAGAGCTGTAAGCCTGGTGAGATGCCTGTCTGGAGGAGATGAGATGTGAAGAAAATAGTGTTAATGCACCTGATAAAGCTATATCACATAGTTCAGCGTCTGCTGTTCTTTTTCAGCTATGAGACCCCAGTGTGTGAAAGTGATGCCAGATCGAAGAGCACAGAGGTTGATGATCCCTTCAAGGACAGAGAACTTCCAGGTTAGTGAGGAACAAAATCCTGCCTCTGCCTTCTCTGCTCATCTCACCTTGGGACTCTCAAGAGGCCGAGAAGACTCTTGTTGAGATGGGGGATTTCCTTCACTGTGCTTTTTTTATCACGGGTTTTATTCTGTGTTATTTTGGATAACTTGAAGAGGCTGGGAGTGTTCTTGGGGCTGGTTTATTACCTATCTGCCCTTCCTTTAAAACACGTCTGAGATCAGAATTGTAGGGGGGTTGGGGGGGGGGAAGTTGCCTGAAGGTTCCCTGAGGAAAGAATGTGCTTGGCATTTAAAACTTTTTTTTCTTTTTTTTCCAAACTGCAGCCAGGACAGTATCCTTTCCATTTAGCAGGGCTTTTCAGCAGCTTGATGGCCATCTGAGCAATAGCGGAGGACACAAATGTCAATTGTCAGTGGACCAACTGGTTGCCTGACACTGCAGGGGCTGGCAGGACAGTATTTGTGGTGCACTAAGGTCACTTAATGCCGTGTGTTTATTTATCTGAACTAGATTCCTTGCTTTCTACTTGGGGCCTACTTTATTTCCCATTGCTGCTTGCTTTCTGTTCGTCTTTCCCATCTTCACAAAATGACAACTCACAATTTCCTGTTTGCATACCTTGTTTCTGTTAAGAAGAGGTGCTGGGTGTAAGTGTCTGAGCAGTTCTTAAAAATGCCATCCTACCTGCCTGTGCTCTGTTTTTTCTTCCCTCTGCCTTTGTAAGGAGCAGAGTGAAGAGCCCTCACAGAGATCAGCCATTGCTCTCCTAGGTGGGAAACAGCTGTTCAAAACCAGAAGCTACAGTGGGTCCCTTTCCACCATGAGGGAGCACTAGAGACCAGGAACTCCACAGAAAGAGCTGGTAGCACTTCTCTTTTCCTGGCTCTTTCTAGGACTAACATAAAGTGAATTATCCCTGAGCAGGTTAGCAAAGGAAATGAGATTTGTTCCAGATTTGCCTTCTGCATCTCCTAATTCTCCTCCTGCTAGCTCTTGACATTGGGCCCCATAGCTCTCTGCTTAGCAGTGCTGCCCTCAGCAGGGCTCTCTACTATGCAGCTGCTCATTTTCACAAGTCATGTAGAAATTTCCTATATGCCTCCTTCTCACGTTTGAATGATATTAGCCAATTGGCTCAAGTATTACTTTGAGGGGTGAGGGAGGGAAACCAGCAGACCAGCTAAATGATTGCATTAAGGCTCATTTCCTTAGGAAATCATTGTAAAATAGAATAACCTTGGTTCCTTTATTCTCTGTCCCCTTCTCCCCTTGCTTTACTGCCTTTCCCTGCATTTCCCCTATGCCTTCCAAGAATTCAGTGGAAATCCTTTACTTTGGGTCTCAGAGAGTCTGATGTCTCAGGAAGACAGAATGGTTTCTTCTTCCTTCTTCTGCACTGCAGCTGGACAGGGGCAACAAAAAGGAACTACAAAAGGCACAAGAGGACATGTGTAGGATGCTCTGTAGCTTAGTGGTCTGGTCCCAGCATCAGACTCCAGGATAGTTCCCCCCTTAGCTCAAGCCACTTTTGTACCTGAGTACACTTCAGCTCTGTGCTCGGATGTATGGTTCCTGTCCCTGATGGTTCCCATCACTAGAAATACGATGGAGAGATTAGGAGATGAAGGAGGAGAGTTAATGATCCTGGTTTGTCTGTCTGGAAGATGCTGTGCTCAGTCATCTTTTGATGCAGACTTGAGGTTTGAAGGGACAAAAGGAAGACCCAGAGATCTGCAGGCCAGTCAGTCTCACCTCTTTGCCCAGAAAGATCATGGAGCAGATCCTCCTGGAAAGTATGCTAAGGCACTTGGAAAATAAGGAGGTGATTGACAGCCAGCACAGCTTCACTAAGGGTAGATCACGCCTGGCAAATCTGGTGGCCTTCTACAATGGGATTACAGCAGTAGTGGGTATTGGAAGAGCAACTGATATCATCTGCCTGAAAAAGTCAAAGCTTTTGACTCTGTCCTCCATGATATCCTTGTCTCTAGATTGGAGAGACATGGATTTGATGGATGGACCACTTGGTGGGTAAGGAATTGGCTGGATGGTCGCACTCAAAGAGTTGTGGTCCACAGCTCAGTGTCCAAGTGGAGACCAGTGACAAGTGGTGTTCCTCAGGTGTTGGTTTTGGGACCAGTGCTGTTTAACATCTTTGCTAGTGACATGGACAGTGGGATCGAGTGCATCCTCAGTAAGTTTACCAATGACACCAAGTTGTGTGGTATGGTTGACATGCTGGAGGGAAGGGATGCCACCCTACAGGGCACCTGGACAGGCTTGAGAGGTGGGCCTGCATGAACCTCACGGAATTCAACAGGGCCAAGTGTGAGCTCCTGCACCTGGGCTGTGGCGATCCCAAACATGAATACAGGCTGGGCAGAGAACGGACTGAGAGCAGCCCTGAGGAGAAGGACCTGGGGGTATTGATGGATGAGAAGCTCCACATGAGACGGCAATGTACAACTACAAAAGGGTAGATTTAGATTAGGTATTCGGAAGAAATTCTTTACTCAGGGGGCGATGAAGCACTGGACCAGGTTGTGCAGAGAAGCCGTGGATGCCTCGCCCCTGTAAGTGCTCAAGGCCAGTCTGGATGGGGCTTGGAGTAACCTGGTCTGGTGGGAGGTGTCTCTGCCCATGGCAGGGGGGTTGGAATTAGATGATCTTTAAGGTCTCTTCCAACCCAAACCATTCTGTGATTCTGTGACTGATTAGCTATTCTTGTATGTAAAAATTCCCTAGTGAGTCAGAAGAGGCTAAGGTGAGACATGAGCACAAATTGTTACACACCTACACGTACCCCCTTCACAAACTGTGTCATGGCTGCTCTCACAAGAGCCAGAAGAAAGAAGGAAGGAACGTGTTGCTTGCACATAGCAAATGGCAAGCTGCTAATTCCTGCAGACGGTGAGATGCTGAGGCCCCAGGGAGATGACTTCTAGCAAATGGTTTTTCAACCTTCTCATTACTGCAACAAAAAGCTCCTTTAAGTGAGTGGTCTCCTCTGGCTGCCATAGCAGCTTACCCATTACAATGCTGACATTTTCTGGACCATGTGCCAAACGAGTGCCGAGGGGTGTGCGTGTGTGTAATACACATAGTATGGAGACAGGCTAGGGACTGTTGGTTAGCTGTTGCAGAGAACAGAGCCTGTAATAGTGCAAAGGAGGGAGTTTTGTCAGATCAATTTGCAAGCTGCTTTCAGCTGTCAAGGGATTATAGTAGGTTTCTGCTGCTCTGTTTGGGGTACACATGCTTCTCTGCTTGCCTGGGAAAGGCAGAAAGTGTTAACATTGCTACTCGTTACTAAGGCGATACTGTTTTCTGGTAATGCTCTCCTAGGTGAATAATTGGTAGTAAACAGTGGTTTTGGGAAAGAGAAGTATGTGACACCAAAGCCGTCACCACCTCACTTTAGAGAAGACAACAGAGTTGGGAGGTGATGGGTTTGGGACAGCGGCTCTGGAGGTGATGGGTAGAAGTAAAGTGTATTTGTTCTTTGGTGGGCTAGAGCAATTGTTACAGTATTAATATGGTAGTAAATGAAGCATGCTTTTCCTCCTTTAAAAAGCAAGAAAACTGCATAGCTTGCTTCATAAAGGTGAGGAGATGGAGATTTTTGTCTCAACTCTGTCATTGGAGGCTGACAGGAGACTCTGCCCTTCTGAGGTTATAGCAGAAGGGAACTGGATGGCCTCAGGACTAAGTCATGGAAATGGTTACCCAGCTTGTCTTCAGCCCACTTTGTCCAATTCCTGCCTAAACCAGCAGTGACTGGGGTCTGTTGCCACGTGATGACTCGGTCTGACATAGTTCCCATGCAGCGTGGTCATGAAAAGAACTGAATTATTGTGGTAGCTCCCGGCAGGCAGCACTGTCTGTGCCTGAAGAGGAGAGTACAAGCAGCAGTGCTCATTTTGGCCCACGCTTTAAGAAACTTTAAGCTGTCAGTTAGGACCTCAGAACAGACGTGTTTTCAAAGGAAGATGACCCAGGAGGTAATGAGTTGTTTTGTAAACTTCTCTGCAAGTGTCACCATGGGAACTCCATCTGCCAGGCCCTTCCAGCACATCCCTGTGGTTATGCTGGTAGGGAACTGGGAGAGGTCGTCCAGCCAACCCCATGGCCTTCCTGCCAGATATTGTTGGTGACTGTGTGCGTGCTGGACAAAAGCTGCAGGACAAATTGCTATGCAGAGAAACCCACTGAGGGATTCTTTTGCCTTTCCTTAGGGCCTGTGATGATGGCTGCCACGTTACAAACAAATGAGGGGTTCTGGCTGATCCTTGCTGCAGTGCGTTAGGAGATCAGTCTTCTGTGATCTTGCATTGAACCTCCTCTTTTCTCTCTACAGGCTGCCCAGAAGGGAAGAAAGTTGAATTTATTACCAGCTTACTCGATGCTCTCACTACGGACATGGTACAGGCTATTAACTCAGCGGCACCTACTGGGGGTGGGAGGTGAGTCCGGAAAGCACTCGGGCTGAACCCACCAAGGTGGCTGCAGAGCTGTGGGTGCCCATGAGATGGGGGAGGGAGGGAAGGGTGATGCTCTGAGCTGATTCCCACTGATCCAGATTGCTGGGAGATGAACTAATGCTGTGTCTTCAGAGGCTGCTCTGTCATGTCATGGTAGTCTGGGGTGCCTCCTCCCACCCCTCCTCCCTGGCAGCTGTTCCACCATAAAGGTTAGTATAGCCCATTTGAAGTGTGAAATGAGAGCTCAGTGGGAGGAAGTGGCTTGTTCTTTTGTCCCCTGGTGCATGAAAAGACCTAATAAAATGCAAATGGATTGAAGGAGGCCGTGTGGCCTAGTGGCTACCATGGGGAGTGAAGAATGTGAACAGAATCCTTGGCAGCACCAGCACTGCTGTTTTGCTGTGGGGCTGAAGCCAGTCTGCAGATGAGGAGAGAAGCTATTTTTCATGACCCTCCCCTCAGACCAGCTGCCTCTTCATCCCTCATGGAAGAAGCAGCAGGTCAGGCCTGTTGAAAGAGGTGGGCAGAAGTCTGCTTTCCTGGGGAACTGAAGAAAATCTGAGGTCTTGTCTCCCCCTTCTGCTTGCTGATAGGAAATCCCCTTAGTGCAGCAGCTGCAATGCTGCAGCATGCCATGTCCACTGAGAACAGACTGCGGTTTGAAAAGAAGTGCTGTATTGCCTTGATTAGGCAAGACTTCTGTGGTTCTGGATTCCCCTGACTATAAAAGGGGACAGTGCTAGCTTAGCACGCAGGGATGCCACAACACATAATATGCTCATGTTCATCCGGGTGTAGAGATGAAGGAGGTGCCTCTGTGCGTGTTACTTCCAACATTTTGAGAGTAATATTGGTCTCTTGCTCTTCTCTTTCAAAATGCAGAAGGAAGAAGCAATGCCTTGTTTAAATACTCAAGACAAAAACTTCCTGGGTGGCACCTTTGAGCCTCTTGTTTTCAGGATGGATTGCTTGTGAACCCATGTGTTTCTAACTTTGCGTTTGGACCTTGCAAATTGGGCTGGTGGCTGAGTGCCTGCACACGGAATATTCTGTAACCTTTTGAATTAGCAGTATATGCCTAGCACGTCTGTATTCATATAAACAGGATGAAAAATGCCCCAAGGATGGGAAATACGTCGTTCTCTCCCAGCCATAAGCATTCCAATGTCAATTTTGTGTAATTTGCATGGTTCAAATGCAGTGGGTAGGGGTGGCAGGAAGCCCTGGAGAGTATTTGATATTTATTTGGCATCTTTGGCACAGGGACTGAAACCCAGCCAATGTAATCATCACTCTTAAAATAAAGCTTAATATAAACCAATATTGTAGAGACCAGAGATATATGCCCCCACTGTACTTCTATAAACCCAGCAGGCTTGCTTCCTAATGTTCCCCAAGCTTTGTGTATTTCTTAGCTTTGAATAGAGGCCTTTCTGGCAGAATTTTTCACTGCCCAGCTCTTCACACAGTCATCATGTTGATTTATTTTCAGCTCCAGTGTCGGCAGCCCAGTTGCAAGGGGAAAAAGAAATCTTTTAGCAGTCTGTCCTTTGTAAGGCGAGAGACTGCTACCACCCAAATATTCTGCCTGCCCACAGCCATGATTAAATTCGGGAAACAGCTCTGGCGTAAACTTCCGTGTGCATCAGTTAGGGTAGGTGCATAACCCAAAGAGTATGTGTCAAGATTTTCCATCCCATCGTGACATGATGAGACCATTTATTTTGGGGGAAAAAAAAAGGCATTTCAAGGAATTTTAGATACTTAAATAAAAATTTAATCAGTACAGCTTTCATTTTGTGTGAGCTTGCAGAGCTGAGAAGCTGTCTCTGTGCAATGAATCCTGCTTTCCAAGTTTCCCAATGTGGGAAATGTCCAGTCTTCTCTTTAGGAACATCTGGAAGTTTGCTGGGTGACCTAACTTCACTTTGGCACTAGAAATGAAAGCTCTTTTCCATGGGTATTTTGCCCATATGGCTAATCAACTCATTTCCAGGCTTAAGAACTAACAAAATATTTGATTTATGACTGTGCTCATCCTGTAACTCCCTGGCCCAGGTTTGCTGAGAAGGTGATGTTGAAAACGAAAGCAGGAGGTCTGTTTTTTCTTAATGTCAGCTGAGGCATTTGTGTTTGTGAGGAGAGCTTCACGTATCTCAGGCTCTTCTCCATCTTCGTCATAATGATGACAGAACAGGTGCTGTATTTAAACATGTACTAGTTTCCTCTGTAGCTGACCTCTTTCTGTTCCTTTACAGCGTTTTTGTTTATTCTGTTCATTATTTCATCTTCTGGGGCTCTTTTAGAGGCTGAACAAATCAAGCTGGTAATCTAAAGTACTTTTAAAATGTATTATCAGCAAAGCTTATGCCTGTCGCAGAGGGAAGGCCAGGCAAACTTGATGCAAACAAGCTATATCCCCAGGCCAGTTGGCTCCTTCTATTTTCCCATGTGTTTTAAGTGCAGAGTGGACATTTTGGGGGAGTGGACTGAATGTAGGGCCTCATTTCCAGAATGGGGACAGAATTGACGCAGTACCCCAAACTGAATAGTTACTGAAGTGCATCGAACTCTGGATATGAGCTTGCAGTGTGGGGCTGTGGCAAAAAAATGAACATTTATAATCAAAGAAGTAGCAAGTAGGAGTTTTAGGGAACAGGGGTGTATTTCCATTTCTCCATGGCAGCAGGGAGATGTTACTGGCCTACAATATGCACCTCTAGTATTAACATTAAAATAGGGGACCAAACAGAGAAGAACCTTGCCAAAGTTTTAAGGGCTGAAAAAGCCTAACAGTGAGAGTCTTAAGGAGTTCAGGCTTCCTTAGTGTATTAAAAGAAATAAAGAAAAAAAAAGTTTGAAAGATGCTTATTACTTATAATCTGAGTATCTCCATAGGGACAAAAGCTCTGCAGGCTCTTTAGTCTTAACAGGGAAGAACATGATCAGCTGAATATAAACAAACTTGTGATCAAAATATCTTTAAAGTGAGGGCATTTGTAAGGCGGAATGAAGTAATGAGGGAAGTGATGGATTCCCTCTCTCTAAGGCTTTCATCTTAGGCCTGATGCCTTTCAGAAAGACTTGCTTTAGTCAACCCAAGTTATGGTCTTAAAAGTAATTTGATTCACGTTCTGTGCCTATGATATACAGGAAATGAGATTAGATGACCCTACAGCCTTCAGTCTGAACCTGGATATGTGGAGTGAAAACTTCCTGTGTTTGCTGAGTGTCTTCAAGACTTTACCTATATGTGCTGCAAAGCTATCCATGGCGTTGCAATTAGTGTGTTATTACTTTTTCTTTGGGGGGGAAAAGGAGGAACATGAGGAGAAATGATAGAGATCTGCCTTCAGAGTACTACATAGAGCTGTGCTAAACTGCACACTTTATACTTGGCACACACGAAAACAATCTAGTAGCAGCAAAGTGAGGCTGTACAATTTGGATTGCTGCAGGCAATGTAAGTAAAACCTGATAAGACCTTTTTTTTTTTTTTTTTTTATTGGGCATGCTTAAAACAACCTTGTAATCCCTTATAGGTCTTGTCTCGTTTAAGCAAGTTCAAAGCTATTGACTTTAATTGAGTTACTCTTGCTTTACAATAATGTAAATGAGATGAGAACTTCCCTTCCTCGTGGCCCTGGTTTATATTACAGCAAAATAGCCAAAAAGACTTCATTTAGACTTTAGAAACAGAAAATCTCTGGTAAAATTCATTCTTAATTTTAAGTTTATGTAATAACTCCAAGGCACATCTTGTTACTGTATGTTTTCAAAGTAATTAAGGGAGCGCTTGTAGGAAATGAGTTTATTAACCAGTGTTTCGTATCCTTTTTGAAAAGATGCATAGTTGAAATTGTTCATGTATAAATCCTATATAATAGGAGCACCACTTTTTTCTTTTTTTAACTTCACTTTAGTACATCTTATTCTATTTTCTAAGTCAGAGAAAATAAAACGTGTGTCATGCTCACATCACATGGGCTCTAAATTAGAATATCCCAAAGGGAATCCCAGCCTAGGTTTACCTGACCTAAGAAACTATCTTTATTCCGTGATTCAGAATTTTAATTGCCCAAATGTGTGCACTGTAGCTTGTTACATCATCAGCAAAAATATTAATGCCCTGTGGAGTTTTAGTTTAAAAGGACAGCTTATGACAGCCACCCTTATCATGTAACACAGTAGCTGTGCCCCTTCATTTTAAGTTGCCAATTATTTCCCATGTAATAGCCCTAAAATGTACTTCAGAAAATTGCCCCCAAGGTTGCCTTTCATGCTGCAGTTGAGCAGTTTGAAGCAGGCTCAGTAAAGCTCAGCACATCTCTGGGGTGTTCTGAAGTTGCGCCACATTTTAATAAAGATTGACGCTTTCAAACAGTATGGGGAAGTTAATGCCCAACTCCTATTGCAATTCAATTGAAGTTGGATATGAAATTCTCTTTATGGTCCTATGGAAATCCTAGCCTAATTAAAGATATGAGAGAGTTCGTGCAAGAGGAGGATCTTTTAAAAGTCAATGAGGAGTGAAGGGAGCTGATTTTTAAACCTTCTAAATGATTTATTCCACAATCTTCAGAAAAGTTGTGTTCAGAATAATGTTTCATACACAACTTAGCCGGAGGGAGGAGAGAAAGAATCTGGGTCTGTAACAGGAAGATAGCTTCAGTTTTAACTGTAGAGGAATTAAGCATTCCCCATAATGAATTTGGACTGTGCACTAACCTTTTGTTTAGTCTGAACACAGCTTATTTTTTTTGTTAGCTTCTTGACTCTTTCACTACAGGAAAGGGAGAATAAGAAAACAAACACACAATCCTTTTTACAATTTCATTAAAGTAATCTTCTTTGATTCAAGCCATGTTCCATGGTTAGGACTTCTAGCTTTGTGAGAGACAACCACAAAGAACAACAAAAGTGAGCAGAGCAAGAAGATCCGTGAATTTTACCTCAGTTTGTTAAATTCTTACCACTTGCCACTACTCCCCCTAGGCACCTTTGTGGGCATCATCAGTGTTCTCATGGGCATTGGGTGGTAGTCCTAACATTTCTTTAGCTTCTGTCCATCCTTCATTCAGCAGCAGCACCATGCAAGGCATATATCCTAGCAAGCTACTTTCAAGTCTTAGAAACTTACAGCTTTGAATCCTGCAGGCATTCTGACTACAAACATACCTGAAGTGCTAGGAGTGGAAGCTGGAGTAACTTTTTTTTTTTTTCCTACTCCATTGCTTCTGCTAGTAGCTTCTCATGCGTCAGTGTACCTCCATCCTGGAATTAGCTCCATTTGGTTTATAGTCCCTGTTTGCAGTCTGTAGTTAGATGATGTTAGGCCGGTCTTAAACCCCTTTCCTCATCCCACCTCAGCCGTTCTTGTTGCTGAATAAAAAGTTTGTATTACAAAGGAACAGGTTTTCTGAAGATCTTCAAACAGCAGATCATCTGCTGGGAACTTAGAGTTTGCAAGCTTGCAACCTTGCTTTCTCCCAAAGCAGTATTTTTTATTTGGGTTTTCTGTCACTGCAGCAATATTAAGTATGCAGTTGCATGCAGTGGGGCTGCACATGGGCAGAGGGGTGGCTTTGGTAGGAATGGACTTCAGTTACTCAGTAAAATTTAGTGGGGCGTATTAAACTTTGATGGTACACTCCTACGGAGGATAATGTGATTGCACACTGTACATGCTTTGGTATGTAGGTAATATCTGACATTGCTGCTCTCCCGTACTCTAAACTATGTACCTACCCTTCCTTCCTGCTCCTTCCCACTCAGTTAACCCCTCCTTTCTTGCTAGGGGGCCTCAAGGGCTGGAAAGCATTATAGACTGCATGCAAAGTGCATGTTCAAGCTGTCTAGGTGGTATTTTGGCATATTCTTCTCTCTCTGCTCCAGAATTCAGTACAGCTGCAAAAGCACACATCCGTGTTTTTTCATAGTCTTTTTGCTTGTACCCCAGTTAGACCAGATGATACAAAGATGTTCTGTGGCAGTGTCTCAGCTGAAAAATAGTGTTAAAAGTAGTAGTACATTAACCCAGGTATGTCCAGGCATTAGCTACCTAAGAAATAAGTATTCTCCCATGAGGGAACTGACAGCATGTTGCACAGAAGGAGGAGCAAAAGCCTACATTGAGAAGACTACTTACTTGATGCCAACAAGTTAGTAAGAAAGCTGAAATAACAGGTTCCTGTCCTAGGCTGTTAATGACAGACCACTCTTCTCTTCCCTGTTAGGCTGTGAGTGGCCTTACACTGCATAATGGAGCTAAACTTGCGGGCTTTTCTGTAGTCATCATGAGAAGCCTAAGTCTGTCTGCATTTTTGTAAGGTCTGTCTTTACTAGATCTTATGAAGCTGTTACTGCACTGCAGTGAGAGACTGGAGTTTGGTGGATTTTCATGGGACCAGTGTTAGAGCAAGAGATGGGAGTTGGGAATGTGCAGAGCAGTTTTATTCTCTCTTGAGTTTTCTGATTCCTTTGGGATCTGAATGAGTAGAGATCACAGCCCAACAAGTTAAGTTTGCATCTGAGAGCTGATTTATTTCTCTTGGAATAGCAATGGAGAGGCATTAGAAGGAAATTCCCCAAGAATACACATGAAAACTCTGCACTGGCAGAACACTTTGAGCCCCAAAATGTATTTCAGCTGATCCAGCACGTATGGTTGCTGCCAGGGCACATCATCAAAACTTAGGAGGCTTAGAAATACCATGAAGTTGCATCAACGCATGTTGCACGGATGGCATATAAGTGTCTTGCATGGGTAGCCATCACAGTCAAAATATTTAGATAGGGTGTTTTAACCTTGGTCTTCTTAGTGCATTGTGTGATTTCACAGTTCACCTAGGGAAATATGGCCAGCCTGAGATGATGTGGATCCTCTGTGTCCATCCTGTGCTGGGATTCTGGATGGCTGTCAGAAAGGGCAGGCAACCAACTCAGGAACTGCACTACTGGTAGGCCAGCCAAGGGGAAACGGTAAAAACTCAGTAATGGCTGTGTCTTCCTTCCTCCTACAGTCACAGCAGTTAAAGTAATAAAACTTCAGCTCCATTAGCATGCTAGAGCTCGGTATGAGCACTCAGCGTGTTTGTAATGGCTAGGACTGATAAATCATCACCTCATGAGTCAATGTATTTGTATTAGCCTGTGGATTGCCTTGGTTTTCTTTATGGAGGATCTGGAGTGAGCTATATTGCCTCTTCTGGTTACTTACAAGAGCTCCTCCTTGGTGTGTTTCTGAAAAAGAAGACACTTTTAAGTCCTGCTGCTGAGTGTCTCTTCAGCAGGTAGGAAGGAGTTTGTGTTTCTGTCTGTTGTTTTACCCATTGCTGGTGCTAGGGATGCTCTGCCTTTTTCTCTGTTTCTGCCTCTCCAGATCTGCGCCTTCAGAAAAAGGTTAGGGCAAAGGGCAGGCCAACGTGTGGACCAGGGGAACCTCACGTGCAAACGCTTGGGTTGTATTCCTGTGTCGGAGCAAGAGCAGAAGCATTGCAATACAGAACTTGTAGTTCTTCCCTGTGGCTGTTGGAAACACACTAGTCTTCAAGTGATAGCCAGCTCACTTCCAAAAGGGAGAGAGGCCAATGGCTGTGTTTATAAATGTCATAAAAACAAGCCACAGGATGTGTTTTTATTCTCTCCTGTCATTCTGGTCTTCACATAGAGTTTCAAGGCTCTAAAAAATCCAGGCACTCCCGTAGCTTCCTGGGGAGATTTTTTGCAACTTCAGCTTGTCCATAGGTAGCTCCAGGGGCTTGCCTTGTATTTTGGCTCCCAAAACGAAGCCAAATTTATTCCCAACCTCTTCTTCCTTCCCCTCAGTGTTTATCCCACTGTACATTGACCAGATGCTGCAACTGAATGCCAGGCTGCTTCTCAGCTAAGAGTTAAGTGATGAAGGAGACATTCTCAAGGAAAACCTTGGGAAAAACGTGCAGTTTATTTTGCCACTGCCCAGCGTGTGTTGACTTTTTGGGGGGACCCAGATGTCTCTGGGTAGGGGCTACCTTTCACACTAGTGATGTAAATTACCATGGCTGTAGGTTGGAGTTTTTATTTTTCAGGCTTGGTAGCTGCATTTTAGAGGAAGAAGCGGACTCATGGGAAGGTCAAAAGGATTTTTGCCCTTCTGTTCCCAACAAAGAAATCTTCAGTGACCATTTAAATATATAACTTACCAGTCTCTGAAATAAGCTTGATGGCAGTCTTAAAATCTATTTTATAACAGACCTTAGTGAAATTGAACCTTGGTTTGTATTTCCCCACCAGCTTGAGTGCCCAGAGCTCACACCAGAACCTGGCTGCGTGCAGCACGCAACTGTCCCTCTCTCATTGCTGTGGAAGGAATTAGGCAGCAGCTGGAGGTGTCTCCTGGAATAAGTCAGGGCAGCGAGTGCCAGTGTAGCATGTCTGACTGCCTGTCAACTAATTTCCACGCACCAAAATGCTGTGTGCTCGGGAGGAAAAAGGCTCAAGTCACAGCATCATTTCATCTTCCTCTACTCAGACATTTAGTGCATGGAGAAAAGACGGGCTACCTTAGTGAAAACCTTAAAAATACCTCTTTAGAAAGGGTTTCTTCCCTGTTTTTTTTTTGTATCACCGAGGAATAACCCCTTTCAAGCTGCTGTTGCAGAACACCCAATACAGTGTAAATAATATAAAAGCACCTGTTCAGAAATGGCCTGAGATTGTATAGCGGTGTTCTCTACATCTTCAGCTGTGGCTGTTCCTACTCTTGTCCTCCTCCTCCACTGATATTTCTTGTTATTGTCCACAGAAAGAAAATGTGAGCCAAATAACGTCAAACTTGTAATATCAGAATGAGTAAGAAATGAAGCAAACTGCAGTTGCCAGTTCCGTAGTATTACTTTTAATGGATTTGTGGTGCTTGTCTGCTGTGGAATTCTTGTGTATAAATCAACCATGTGAAAAGCATTAAATATGCTGGAAATACAGCACAGGAGTTCAGATCATATAAATAGATACAGCAAGAATGTTGCATCCTGCCAAGGACATTTTCAAATAATGAATGTGTCTTGCATTAAATGAATTTGTTCCCTTTCTGAAGCCTGGGTGTTGATATCACAGAAACTACCATGATAGCTGGTACTCATAGCTCTCCTGTTGGTAATTTGGATGGGAGCCCAAGGGTCAAAAGGACTATGGAGACTGCCTTTTGCCCTCTAAAGGGAGATCCTTCTGGGATTAGGCGGAGTTTCAGCAACTGGTGTGAAGAGAAGTGTAGTTACTGAGGGTATCAGTCTCCAGGAATCTCTTGGCACCACTTGTTAATGCTAAAGGACATTTTTAGAAAAAGGTTTTTTTTTTTTTTTCTTTTTTCTTTTTCCTTTCTCTCTCTCAAAAGAGCTCAGCTAAAAGGAGGAGATTGTAAGACCTGTGTGTTTATCCCGCTTTAAATGTGGCATGGTGCGTGCCTGACTCACGCTCTAAGCGAGCAGCTCTGGCTCCTCAGCACCTGCCTGACAGTGCTGGTGAGAGCACCCACTTGTCAGGGGCCTGTGCGTCCTCCCTTCCAGGTTCTCCGAGCCAGACCCCAGCCACACGCTGGAGGAGCGAGTGGTGCACTGGTACTTCAGCCAGCTGGACAACAACAGCAGCAATGACATCAACAAGCGGGAGCTGAAGCCCTTCAAGCGTTACGTGAAGAAGAAAGCCAAGCCCAAGAAATGCGCCCGACGTTTCACTGACTACTGTGACCTCAACAAGGACAAGTCCATCTCCCTTCAGGAGCTGAAGGGGTGCTTGGGAGTCAGCAAGGAAGGAGGTGAGTGTCTTTCCTTCCCCATCCTGTGAGAATAAAAGACTGGTGTGGAGTTATGTTAAACTCAGGAATCAGTTTTCCCCCAGGTGATGGAAAAGTGCCACGGTTTGCATGGGAAAATAAGTAGGATTAATATCCTGTCTTGTGAATATAGTTCATTATTTACTGAGCTATGTCTTAAAGTCCTTATCACAGACCTTCGTGCTAAGCACTGTATGGATACAGGGCAAAAAAAAAAGAGCCTTGCCCAGTACCCGGCTTGTACTATAAAAGTCCTTGGAAACCGTAGTTCAGATCAGGTCCTTTCTGAGTAATACACTGCTGCCAATATTTTGTTGCCTCAGCCATGTAGGTTGGATGGCGTATGAGCCAGCACAGACCCGGTCCTTCTCCAGAGACCCTGTTGACTAGCAGAAATAATATTTATTTTCATTGCTAAATCCAGTATGCAGGAGAGTGGATGACGCACAGAGAACAACTCAGAAAGAAAGTGCAGAAATGTGGTGTTGCCCTTTTTCAGAGTTAAATTAAACTTAATAAATCAGAAAGAAATAGGAATAACTTTTTTCCTTTCTGTTCAATGCCTGAGTAACCAACCCACCCTCCTTCCTTTTCTTCCTTTCATCTTCACCTCATCTTCTGTTGGGACCTGGACCAAACTGATATTTTTGGAAATTTTACGAATTGAAACTCTTCAACCCAAATTCAATAATTATCAGTCATTCTTGACTGTGGGTAGATTTGCTTGGCAGGAGAAGGCAAGCTGGAAGATTCCTGGGACTAATTTCCTGTGCAGGTGTTTTGGCTGTGTGGACAGCTCTTGTAACTAACCATCGTGCTGCTCGGGATGGGTGGCTAGCTTTCTTTTTCTAGGCTTAACCTTTCCTTAGTCCTTTCCTCGGGTTTAGCAAGCGTGAGAAGGGAGTGAGTGCATTTGAGTGTTGGGAAGTTGCCTTTTCCAGGTGCTTTGCAAATGTTTCAGTTATCATAATAAGGCTGTTGCATTATTTGTCAGCTGTGAGAAGCTTTCAGCTTCCCTGGCTCAGTGGAAGCTTTTTTCCTAGTCATTGGTACTTTACTGAGGAATGACATACCAAAATAGCAGTCCTGTTCCTTAATTTTATTACCTTCCCAATAAGATGAATATGCCAAATTAGTTTTATTGCTATTTGGCCTGGAATAAGACTCTCTGGAATCTGCTGCCTTGGCCAACTGACTGTTCAGAATTTAGTTTATGGAAGGGGGGAAAAAAGGAGAGAAGGAAGAAAATGAGAATCTTTAAGCTCAAGCGAAGGGGAAAGAAAGTAGCAAGGGAGACACATTGTGAGTGCCTGATTCCCACACTGTTTGCTGAGAACCCAGCCTGACTTTTCATGGTTAATTACATTGTATGAGGACAGAATTGTGTGCAAAAAAGGGCAATGACCTTTTTTTAATCACACAGCTCCGCATATTGACCAGAGGCCTGATAAACCTTGAGGTAAACACCTACATTTTGTGTAAGGAAAACTCTTAAGAAAGGACTAGGGGTAGCTGAAGGATGATGAGGGCTAAAAAGCTGTGGAGGAAGCCAGTGCAGGGAGCAGATACCAACATGTAGGAAAGAATGTGATTACTCTAGAGGTGCAACTTACAAATTTGTGATAGATCTCTTTTAAGGAGTTATGAATTTGTGAGGTGGTGGATAACAAGTTTGCCCTGCCTTCTATTCACAAGAACCTCTAAATTGAGGAATGGGCAGTAGCTCACCTTTTCTTCAACATCCTTGTATTCCATGATGGGAGCATGCAATCATCCAACTCAGTCCATGTGTTTCTTCTCTGCGTTTCTTTCTCTATGCCATGGCCTCCGCACATCTGCTTGGGCTGAGGTCACTGTGGGTTAAAGCCAAGAGCTGGTTGGGAAGCTTTTTGATGACGTACTTTCTGTTGTAAACTGCCAGTCAGATGAAACCAAAACTTCTCACGGAAATATTTGTTTCAACAAAAACTTTGTTGGAAAGGTTTTTCTGGTCTGGTTTTGGATGAGGGAAGGGTTTGAGGGACGCAAGGAAAGTCATCATTTCCAGTTGATACACTTCATTTCTAATGAACTTGCATCAGATGTTCCGAATCATACTTGGTATCCAGCAGCATAAGGACTAGAGCGAGTTGGGTCACCGCTCCAGGTGAACATGCTTCCTGCTAGGTAAATTGAACACTTGTACTGATTTTGAAAATAAAGCTTAATACAAACTTTGTAGGGTTTGGGATGGTGAGAAAAACAAATGTTAAGGCTTCTGCATTTCTGTCAGCTTTTGATTTTTTGTGACCATTTCCATCCAAAAATGGAAATGATGGTGCTTGGTGGAAGCACATAGATAAATCAGCGCTGTTACCTGTCTCTTGGCTAATAGAAAAACAAAACAATAAAGATTAATGTGGGAGGATTCATCTAGTATGTTCATAGGGACAAGACTGACTCTGAGCTCTTTCCAGGTTAGGATCATATCTGTTTGAGGTGCATAGTTCTGTCTTTCTTCCTCTTCTCAGCAGGTTCTTGATTCCTGTGGTCCCCTAATGTGTGGGTGCTACCAGTCAGTGGTTCTCCAATAAGGAAAAGAGCTGTCCAGTCAGCCAGCAACCATTTCTCTTTTCCATCCTTATGATGACCTAGAAAGCTGCTGGGAAATCTGCAAGGTCTGGTGGCCACTTTGCACAGCTCTTGCCCCTCTGCTTAAACCAGATGCGTTTCTGTCAGGAGCAGCTCTGATGGAGAAATGCCATTCCTGGCACTCAGAATGGGGTCACCACAGAGGGCCAGCCTTTGAAGGCAACCGTCTGTGCCAACAGCGCAATTCAGAAATGGGATCAAAATGTCTTAATTAAAAACGGGGCATGTCACTTTCCACTGGAGCTGAGCAAAGACTACAGAAAAAAAAGGAAAAATAGTGGTCACTTTAAACAGCAGAATTAATTCAGTGCTGTGTGAGACCCTTTTAATTGGTATCTGCAGAAGTGACTGATTCTCTTTGTGCCTGGGGAGACCTCTGGGAATGAAGATACTCCATCACTTATGCAGGCAGCTGTGTGGGAACTGGTAGCAAGGAGCAGTCATGTGGGAAAGGCCTCTGAAATGGCAGTGGTAGGAAGCGATGACAGCCTGAGAGGCTCTGAGAAAACTGTAAAATACCATTTGCTGCATACAACCAGGCAGTGGCTGAGTTAACAAAACTGAAATTCAGAGTACAACTAATTGTAATTAAATGTAGATTAGAATGTAAACAAACTGCACTGGTTCAGCGCCTGGTTTTGTTTGCCTTGTTAGATATCTGCCTTTGGAGCTCTGTAGGGATGCTTTAGTTTGTCACCTTTAATCCTGAGGGTTAGCATCAATCAGGACATCAGGGTTGTGTTGACACGAGATAGGGCTCCTGGTGGTGTGTTTCTCTCCCATCAAAGGTGAGAGGTTTGCTCAGTTAGTTAGAGGAATTACTTCTACCTATAAAAAGCTGCTGGGGTTTCCTTGTGGCTTTTCCTTTTGAAAGACATCTGGCCCCATTGTAGCGAATTATTACCCAAAAGAGTGTACTTGTGAGGCTGAGTAAATACTTTCCATTAGGAAACTTACTGAGTGATGGGATGTTCCTCTGCAGTACCCAAGTGCTTCCTGGGTATACTTTATTTACCTGCTGTCACCAGCTGCCATACACCTTCCTCTCTTTCATTTCTTTCATTTCAGCTTTATGCTCAGTGTGGTATTACTCTGGTGGGGTTTTGTCTGCTGTATAACTACACGTGCTGGCCTGTGTTCATACTTGAAGGCAGCTGACTGAAGATGATGTTTTCTGCCTTTGGAGTGAAAAGTGATCAGCATTATGGTAGTCATGGATGTATTTAGGAGAAACCCACAGAAAGCACAGAACCCTGCCAGCATGCTGGAAAGGTCTGTCATGTCCAGCCTTGAGTTTCATTGTCATTTTAGGCCCTTTGTATCAGCTTCCCAAGTCTTTCTGAAGACAAGCAGGTCCCAGTCACAGTAATGCAGCTAGTCTTAGCTAAAGTCTTTTCCAAAGTCTTATTTTGTTTTGTTTTGGTGACATCTCATTTGCACGTGCAAGTTGCTTGTACTGGGAAGGGGGCTGACTATATGGCACAAAAGATGTGACCTGTTTCAATTTGGGGTAGAGGGTTGTAAGCCTGTGAGAGCTGCTGAAGCCAGCTTCCAGCCACATGTGAACATGCAGTCGACACAAGAGAGATGAGCACAGACCCTGAGGAGAGGCTTTAGGTTCAGGTAGGCTGTGGACGAAGGGAGGTGATGGAGCGTGGGGCCATGCGTGGCTGAGCAGCACCCTCTAGGGGAACGGCTGCCCGAGGATGTAGCCACTTACAAAGGCCCTGCGATTTTATTGCCAGGCCCCTGGGTGAGTCCCAATTAGCTCTGGAAGAATCTGCCTCTTGGCAACAGAGCCCTGTTTTTTATGTACAGGCACAGGAATAAGTTAACGCGGTTCCTCTGATCTTGCCAGGGCAGATGGCTGATACGAGGCTGGCGTTTGGGGGCCTTGAAGTCACTTACTATGTTTATACAGTTTCTCTTATTAACAATTTTTAAAGCCAACAGGTTTTGCTTTGTAATCCATTTAAAATGCAGCTTCCCCCACGTTTCTCTCCCCCTCTCTTTTCCTTCCCGGTGCTTCCATCCCTTACTTACGGTGCAGCATCTGTCTTCCTGCAGTTTCCCCGCTCTCCTACCCTATTGCTACCTTTCTGCTCAACTTTCTCTTGAACAGAGCAAAGTTTTCTTTAGATGTGGGTGTCTGTATCACTGGTGCAAGTGAAATCACTCAGTGTGCAAAGAAAAGTGTACAGTCATGGCAGATACACACACAAATCAAAGATCTAAACCTGGCCAGTGTGGGGGACGCAACATTCTTCTGGGTGGCAGATCCCACTTCCAGCTGATGAACCTTGTCTGAAATCCAGACCAAGCAGCTAACCAGAACTGTAACATGCCTTATGAAGTGCTCAGCTCCTGTACTCCCTGAGCTGTCTGTGCCCAGCACATCATGGGAACTGGTTTCTTGCACTGGCGAAAGCCCTTGCCATTAGCTCCATCTGGTGTAGGGTGCATGTCCCTGTATCTTGCCACACAGTCATAACTGTATAGTCTGGTCCTGCCCTTCTGCCAGACACGAGTTCAGATCTTTCATTTTAGGCACCTGTTGGATTGTGTGCCCAAGCATTCAATCAGTAGAGATTAAGTAAACTCAGCCTGTTTTACACCTTCACTTTTCTGGCTGCCTGCTTTCTACGTGGCATTATTTTGCTTGCTGTTCACAACGCCTGTTTGGGGAAACTTCATGGCACTACTTGTATCCTTCCTTTCTTCGTCCTTCTTCCACAGTTTAGCTTAACTTTGTTGCTTCTTGCCCACGCCAAACCTCTGGATTTCATGGTTACTGCAGCACCAGGTGTTTAGCATCTGCCATCTCACGCATGTTGGTCTGACTCCTGCAAGTGAATCTTAGGGAGTGCTGGTGAGGCTTTCTGTGTGCACACTCACAACGGAGGAGCTCCTTGGAGCCTGCCTGCCAGCACAGCTGGTGGGGATGCTCCTAGGTCATGCCATGGCATTTACTGCCTTTAACACGGTTCTTGGATTTTACAGGTAGCCTGAGCAGTTTCCCCAGTGGAAAAAGACAAGGCCTTAACCCTTTCAGTGAGTATCTTGTCAAAATATTTATTTCCCTTTTTTTTTTTTTCTTTATGATAACCATGTGTCCCAGAATTCATGCTCTCCTATGTTTACAAATAGCAATACATAAACAACTGGAAGCCAAGGTTGTTCTTAAGAGGTGTGAGTATAATAATAACGTGCAGCTCTTCTGCATCACCTCCAAGTCCAGCACCATGTCTTCAGCTGTGGCAGACAGCACATTGCTTAGCAATTAGAATAGGGCACAGTACGTACTTGATGAACACTCTCCTAGCCTTATTCTCCCTGCTTCTAGCAAGCAGTGATTTAGGCGATTTGTTGCATTTACATTGTATTGCTTCATGGACTTGTTCCCATGAAGATTCTTCTCTGTCCCAGTTGAGGTCTGCTCTCCTCTGCACTTTGTGGCAGTGAATTGCACCCTTTCATCAGGTGTGAAGAACAACTTGCATTTGTTTTCCTGTCAGACCTGCTGCCTCATGGTGTCAATGGGTGCTTCTCAACTCGTAATGTGAGAAACAGTGGGCAGCTCTCCCCTGCCTGTCTTTCCCATGACACGTGTTCTATAGCCCTCCAGCATACCTCTGGTTAGACTCCATTCTGTGTTGAAAAATCTTTTGCTATGTATTTGCTTAGTGATAGTTACTTATACCTCTTGCTATCCTCCACCCTTTTGTGAGTACCTTATCTAGTCCTGCTGCGAATTCCCCTTGAGATGGGCTGAACAGAGAACCGAAGATAAGTATGAGCTAAGCCTTATGCATTGATATGATGATGCTTCCTGATGTGTCCTCATTTCTGAGCAAGAATTTGATTTTTGTCTGCCGTGAAAAGCTGAGAAAAGGCATTCCAAAAATCATGTACTATGGCTTCAAGCTCTTTGGTAGACACTCAGTCCTTAGTGTAGGACAGGTCATCCTCGCTCCCCACTCCTGCACTGCTTTGCATGTCTAGACATTGAAGTCAATCTGCTGCTGTTACAACCTGCTCATTGAACACTGAGAGAACATTAAGCAAAGCTGTGTAGAGAGATTCAATTATGACAATTTGAAGCAATTTTGCATTTGTCAATATTTGCCCCCACTTGGTGGGACAGGTCAGTTAGCACTGGTCCCAGTGAGGCCTACCTGGTAACCTTTCTCCTTTATGTAAACCAAATCCATACTTCTGCCTTCTCTTCACTGTGTTTTCACTTGTAATTAATCCACAAAGTGTACTTGTTCTGATCCCGTAAGAGCTTTGATTCTCCTAACTTTTGATAAGGGACTTTAAAATAAATAAATAAATAAATAAAACCAACAAACTTTCTGAGGAAGGGAACACAAGGATGTGGGTGTCTGTCTGACTCTCTAAGCAGCACCTCTGCACCATCCCCTAGGACACAGCTCAGCAGGGCCCTGGGGCTCCCAGCCCCATCCCTGCTGCATCCTCTCCATTTCATCAGCATGGTAGCCATCAGAGGGCATGGTGCAGGCAAGTCTTGAAGAACTGCTAAGCAGGGAAACTGCTGTGTTTTGTGGGGACAGGTCTTAAACGTCTTCCTCCTGCTTGCCTGGCTAGGGATTGTGGAAGCTGGCCGTGGCTCCAGGGCAGCTGCAGGCAGGGCAGCCTTACAGCGGTGGGATTCTGCATCAGCCTTTGCAGGCAGAAGAGCAGAGGGAGTGATGTTGGACTAGTGTTTTGCCCAGCCTGCATGCCCATTTCCAAGAAGGGGGAGGGCGAGGGAAAGTGGTGGTTCATGTTTAAAAATACATTAGTCCCTAGGGCTGTGTGTGACTCAGTCAATGCTTTTTTCAGCAAGGCTGTCTCATCAGCCCCTTGTTGTTCTCAGCCTCACAGCTTACTTGAGATCTCAGCCTTCTGGGGCCTTGGCTGCAGCAAAGGCTGTGCTGTATCTTACCTCAGATGGGAGCTGTTTTGGTTTTAATCTGCCTTTTTATTTCCTCACTTTCCCTGCTTCTGTTTTGTTTTCCTCTGTTTGCCCACCCCACCCTTCCCAGTAGGCCGCCTGGTGTAGCAGCAGAAGACGGGAAGGGAAGGCAGGAGCCGACCCAGAGGAAAGAAAGACAGCGACAGACGGACAGACACCTTGCTGCTTGTGAGCAAGCATGCAGCATCAGCAACATCCAACGTAGCAGAAGTGGCACCCAGAACGTTTGCACTTTCTAATAATTGGTTTGGGTTTGGGTTTGTTTTTAATTTCTTTTCAATGCCATTATCTAATACTTTGGAGAGTGGGGGGGAAACAAGATCATGACTTTTTAAAATTGGAACAGCTACTGATGACTTAAAATTGAGTTCACTGGGACTCAAAGAAAGAGAATTTTATATACTGTATATAAATATGTATGTAAATTGTACAGTTGTCTTGTACAGGGGTTGGAGTCACTGTTCTGTTCCTCCCTTTGCTTTTGAAGGCTGTTAGGGTTAGAGGGACACTTTGCATTTAATGGGTTACAGTACTGCATTCATTTCTGACACGATCCACCACTCAGTTGCAAACCGATCTCCTTAACATCCCCATGCACAAAGGAGCAAGCATATCAGCATGACCTGTGCTCACAGGTGTGCACACAGTGCCCAAAACACCAACTGCTTCTCGGGAACCTCCTCTGTTCTTACTGCACAGCCCCGTGCAACTCGCAGGTGTGGGGGCTTTGAGAGAGCACAGGTTTCACCTCAGTAGTGGTGCACTGCAAAGCTGCTTAAAGTAGGCTTAGGAAAGGGTTGTATTAAGGAAATATAAAAGTAGTTTCTGCACCTGTTGCAAATTGAGCAGAAATGAATTGCAAATGCATTGCTATCCAGGCTCAGAAGACATGCTTAGCAAAGATGTGCCGTGTCCTGGAAATCTAATGCTATTGTAAGGACATGGGAGCCATACACCCTAGTGGAGTCAGCGGAGTGATGTCCTGCATCTTCTTCTCTGACGAAGTGTTTGTCTGTATGGTGTAAACCAATAAAAATACTGAGAAACCTGCTTAAAAGCAGCATCAGCCTGCCTATTGCTTTGCTGGAGAGCAAAGAACATATTTGTCAGTGCAGAAAGACACAATTATGCCGCTGGTCCCCAAAAGTCTGGTTTATTTACGTTGCGTCTCTACAGCTTGGGCTGTGCTCCCTGGCAAAGGATTGTCTGCAATGGCTGTTCTTGTCTTTGGTGGCTGTGAATCCCAAGCTCCTCTCCTGCACAGCAGAGGGTCTGTCTAGCTTAGAGTACCCACTTCACCTGATTCTCCAGTACCAGTGCCTCCCGTGCTTTTATACTCCAGTGGCATGTTACAAGAACAGTGAAGGCCTGGATCGAAGAGCCTGGTGCTGCTGGAGCCCACAGGAGCTGTTTCAACCACCAGCATTTTTTCCAAAGTTGTCTTCTTAATCTCAGTCAGATGCAATTGTGAAGTCAGCGGATCAGCTCTCCTGGGTTTTGGGCAGAGTGGGGTGGGACGCCCTATGTTCTGCTTTCCTTTGCTCATTTTCAGCCTCTGGCAGCACTTGCCCATTCACAGGGGATGTTCTGAGCACCTTCCTGCTTCAGACCTGGCAATCTTTGTGCCACTTGTCCTGTAGTCATCTCTGACTACAGGTTTTGTACCAAAACCTGTAGTCAGAGATGACGTCGTGTCATGCTAATAGGAGATCACACCAACAATTGCTTGTGAAAGCATTGCGTTACTGTAGAAACTGGGCCTGTCTCTTGAGGCTTTGCTGCTGTGGTAAAAGATGTTGCAACACAGCGTCTTCGCTCTGTGGCAAGTCACCATGATGATAGCTTGAGATAAACACATCACAGCAGGACTGGCCTGATGCAGTAAGTTAGTGCCTTGTTGACAAAATGGAAAGTTAGAAAAAAGAATAAGCTTTCTTTAAATAACAGTTTAATAGCAATAATAACTCTTCCCCTGGGAAGTAGATTGGAGCTGATTAAAGCATTTGACATGGTTGAAAACACCTCTGGTAATCTGTGAAGTTTCCGTTACACCACCACAATGTAAAGAAAAACACTCTAGTATGAGTAGGTCCTGCTGCTGGATCTTCATGGTTCCCACATACAATGTATGTGCTTTTCTGGACTGCGAGTTCCCATTTCTCAATTGCATCTCCTCTTTTTAAATGTCCAGCACGCATCTTTTGTGTGTTGAAATGATTTGGTTTAGTGTATAGTTAGAAACGTCCCTGTCACTCATTAATCCTATTGTAGGAGTGAAGAATGAACCCAACTGTATAAAAAAAGACACCACGTCTTTATATGCTAGTTTTAGGAATTAAAAGCTCTGGCTGCTGTTTGTTTGTTTGTTTATGTTTTTTGTTTTCTAATGCATAGTTGCATCCAGCAAAAGCAGGCGGTTGGATGCCTACAGGAGCTCTGTCATCCAGCCAGCAGGGGCAGGCAATGCCCCACAAGATCACGGGGCAAGTGCAGAGATGCTAAAAGTCAATGCATCTTTTCTCCTGGAAATGTCAATAAAACAGCCAGCCAGTGCTGCTGCCCGCCACATAATTATCCTTCTGCAGACCTTTTTCTCATTCTTGCATTCTTCCCCTCTAAAAGGCCTGCATACACATGTAGTTTGCAATTAAAACTGAATGAGTTCTCCGAGGAAGCCTAATAAGCGTTGTTTGTTGATTTTAGCTCTCGTATTGGTGGGTATTCACGTTAGGCTAGTGCTGACTTGATGGATGGATCGGGATCCAAGATTTATATTGTTTCCCCTTTATTTTTATGGGAAGAGTCCAAGTCCCAGCCTCCCGACCTGGGGTTCACACAGGCCTGTGAGCAGCTTGTGGCAGAATTGTATGTTGGCGTGCAAGACCCAACCACCATGGCTGTGTGATGGCTGGACAGGGGTTGTGCTACTTGTTCTGGGTTTGTGCATTGGGTGCTCACACAGACAGCACTGGTCCTGATTCATATAACCCATCCAGTGAGTTGTCCATACAGTCCATACTCATCACAACAGCAGTGCCTCAGCTTTCCTCTTCCCTTGTTGCTTTTCTGGCCTGGTCACTGACCGGTCCCCCTGGCTGCCAGGCCACACTTGTCCTTCCATGGCAGTGGCAAGAGTGTTCTGCTCTGCCTTGCATCAGGAGCATCCTACTGAAGCTGGGGCAGGACAGTGTCAGAGTTGTGCCTGGAAGCAGACCCTGGACGTGTCTCTCCTCCTGGGCTCTCCAGCTCTACTTTGGATGACAGCTGAAGACAGCTGGGACAGAGAAGAGAGCCAGGGCTCCACAGTGCAAGTCATCCGTGCCTCCTGCCAGAAACAAAACCCCGTCCTTTTGTGCTGATCCTCCAAGGACATGGTGTGCTGGAGGGACTGCGTTATGGTGGGATTCATTCATACAAAGGCATTGCTTTCCACAGCCTAAGTTTGTACTGAACTTTTCCTGCCCCATCACGTTTCTGCCTATGGCATCGTTAGACTGAAAGGCATCTGTTTGATTCTGGTTTTGTAATAAAATAGATAACTTTTGCTCTAGTGTCTTGTGGTGGCTTCTTGTTGAATCTTGATTTCCAGAGCTCATCTTTCTTTCACATAATGTTCTGTTACTTACACAGTGCCAAAGCAGAGGGAAGGGACTTTCCTTCTCTCAGAGCCTGGTCTCGGGCTGGTTGGGATCTGAGGCCCTGGGGATGCTCCTCTCCTGTGTGTAAGCATCCAGGACAAACTGAAACATGCCCAGAGTGCTGTCCTCTGTGGTTTAATGACAGCAGCCTAAATCTGCCCAGGCTGTTTCAAAAGGCTCTGAAGCCTCAGTAGCAGAGTAGAGGTGACCTCCAAAAGTGGCACCCACAGCCAAGTGAAATCTCTGAGCATTTTCCTTAAACCAGGGACAGAAGACAGGCACTGCATATCACATCTCCTCCTCCCTTCTCACGTGGGAGATTTCATACACCACTCTTGCAGCTCAGGCCTTGCTACAGTGGAGCCTGAAATGGTGTCTTCTAGATGGTGTTCAAAACCTTTTATTCCTCAGAGATTGGAAGTAACAAATGGTGTGCCAGGAAGCTGCTATTATTGTAAAACATGTTTTTCATAGAATACTGGGGAGTGACATTCATCAGTGGATCCAGGGCCATGGCAGAGGAGGTCACACACCCTTCCCATCAAGCAGACGTGACCAGTTTTCTCATACTGTAAATGTCATTTCACTTGGTCACATGTAAATCTCTTGCAGCTGATAATGACCAATTCATTCATTGCACATCAAAAGGGAGGTAATTACAGTCCCAAAGGGAGGTTTTCTGCTTTTATAATAGCCACAGGCTGGCATGTCTATAGGTAAGGCCTGTAGAAAGAGGAGCTGTTAAGACTACTGTCCTCACATACAAGTTAAATAATAAAAGTATTGCAAACTTCAAGGAGAAAATGTGAGGAGTGACAGTCAATGTGGGTTTGTCAGGAATAAGCTACCAAACCAAGCCCATTTGTTTCAATTACTAAGGTAAAAAGTCTGGAGCCTCGAGGAGAAGCAGCGGGTATCATCTCTGGAGTTCTGCAAGACTTTACAAATTAAAAATAGGGAAAGAATTTTAAAAAAATGAGTAATTCTTTGGCCATGCTTCCTATTTCTCAATATGAGACACTCTGAGAGGCCTTCACCCTTCTCTGGCGGTGCAGTAAATCTGTAAGCAAGTCAAAAGAACTACAGAGAGCCTCTTTCAACTTATGCTTCCAACAGTGATACTGCCAGAAGACTTTTCATCCTCCCCTGTATTCTTCCCCCTTATCTAACTAACAAAATCCCCATGCAGAGGCTGACCTTATGACTCCTCAGCAGCCAGCCCTGACAAACCATTCTGGGCAAAATCACTCAGCAGCACTCCAACAGCTGCTGTTAAATTGGACAGCAGGATCTGCAGAAGCAGCGCTCCTCAGCTTGGAAAACACCTCGAAAACAAAGCGGGTTTTATAAAACAGCACCTCAGGAGCTAGGAGTACAACAGCAAGTATTTTTGAAGGAGTGCTTGCTTGAAAGCCTGAGGCTGGCTGCCCTGCAAGTTGTGCTTTCTGCTGTTCTGTATCTGTAGGCCCACGTAGACATTTTAATGGCTTTGTTTTACCAAGGTGCCTTGCCTGTGCACACCAGGAGGTGTCTAGCTTTCGTTTGGAAAACTTAATCAGCTCTGCGTTGTAGTGCAGAGCCACAACCCCACCTCCCACAAGAGCAACGATGACCAGTTAGGCCATGTTGTGTGGGTCTTTCACCATGGGGGTCTTCTGCCCCTCAGCCCAGGCAGAGGAGCCATGGCCTTGCTGCGTCTGAGCTGGCCGGCGTCCCCTTGAGGACAGGGCCCTGGAGGCTGGTGGCTCTGCTCCCTTGCTTGAGCTGTCCCTGGGCTGTGGCCTGTTGCAAGGGTCACGTTTCGGTGGCTGCTGGAGGTGTGAAAGGCACACATGTGGCCCCCATGGAGGCTGGGGCTCCGCACCTTTGTTCTGGTGCCAGCAGGCACAGCAGGCCCAGCGCTCCTGCACACCGTACGCAGCTGCCTGGCCCTCATTTGGAGCTCAGAGCTGTGTAGATGAATTCAGCTCACCCTACTAAAACAGACAAATTCAGTCCTGGCACGTAATGGACTCTTAATGCTCTGTTTTGCGAGATGTGACTGAAGGACTCAGACCTGTGTGTGACCTCCGGCCTCGGTTTGCTGAAATGAGTTCTTCCGTAGCATCTCAATGCTGTGCTCCAGGCAATAAAACTGCAGAGACTGAATGTCCAGCGTCCCTTTAAAGAGTAAAGCTCTGGCTCTGCACAGCACAGAGTGCCATTGCTGTCTCATGATTCTGGCTGGCACTGCTCAAGTGATCCCTACTGATTTCACTGTGTCAGGAAAGAGCTGACGCAGCACTTGGCTGAAGAGCTGGAGCTATTTCAGAAGCGACTTGGATGTTCTCGCTGGGAGCTGGCGGGTTGTAGCAGGCAAAGCTGCACGGAGGTGGCCAGAGTTGGAGCTGGTCACCCGCAGTCCAACGTGAATGTGAATTTCTGCATCTCTTGAGCTGCTATCATTTTTTTTTTCAATTGTTCAGATTCTTTGCTTTTCCTGCTTGAAATGCAGTTTAATGCCAGTCCTCTGTAAAACGAGCTAAAGCACCTCAACTCTAAAAAATAAAATAGCAAATATAATTGAATTCAGGAAACTGGTGGGGACAGGATCTCTGAATAAATGTCTTTAAGTGTAAAAGAGATCTGAGAGCTCTCAAGAGCTGAGGTCAGAGTCCTAATAAGAAACTATCCTGTTGTATGGGAAATGAGAGGAGCATATGTAGGGACCAATATATAGACAATAAAGCTCTGTCAAGAGCTCTTTAACATCCTGAAGTATGAAAAGAAACCTAAGCAGAAGGGTGCTTACCTAAGACTCCAACTAGAGGAATAGCATGAGAGGGCAGGTATAAGATAAAAAAGGCTGAGGCCTAAAAATACCCATAACTAGCATGTGATCTAAAAGATGTGAAGGGAGAAGGCAAAGTTTGTTTTAATATGGAAGTTGATGCGAACCAGTAATATAAGGACAGGCAGAGCCTTTAAAGCCTGTCATTGTTAATAAATAAAATAAAATTAAAATAAAATAAAATAAAATAAAATAAAATAAAATAAAATAAAATAAAATAAAATAAAATAAAATAAAATAAAATAAAATAAAATAAAATAAAATAAAATAATGTATTGTGACCCTATACTTAGCGGAATTAATTTTATTTAAATGAAAAGGTCACACAATGCATGTCCCCCCACCCACCAGTCCCTGAATGAGCAGGAGAAAAAGCAATGCGAGAGCAATGCAAATGGTGTTTGATCACTGAGGAAAATGTCAGCAGGACCTGATGAAGTTCATTCTGGAGAATCAGAGCACTGGCCCAAGTATTTCTGGCTCATGTAGGATAGGTTTCAGGCATTGTAGAATACAGGTGAGATCCCAGAGGACTTAAAGATGACAAAGCAATGTCATCTGAGAGATGAAGAAAACCCTAGGGAATTATAGACCTGATGTCCTAATGGTGTCGCTAAGTGAGAACCTGTAAGAATGAGGTACTGAACAATTATTCTCTAATCACCTAGATATATGTACAGATTTGTAAAAAACGGCTGGAATGGATTTGTTGATGTTTTGCTGAGGACAAATCACATCAAACCCATTTAATTCCATCCTTTGACAGAATAACTGGCCTCATGGCTGGGGGGGTTAGCAGTAGATGTGATGTGTCTTGACTTTGGTAAGGCTTCTGGCACTGTCCCAGAAGACATCCTCATAAACGAGCTGAGGAAATGCAACCTATTTAGGCTTACGATACATTGAGTTCAGAGTCAAAGTCAGAGAGCTTCCTGGGGAAGTCTTTTCAGTGCCCATCCACAGTCCAGGTCTAGTCAGTATTTTTGTCAGCAGCTTTAGGAAATTGCTTTGATATAAAATTTCCTGGTAGCAGGCAAATGTGAGGGGTTGGGAGCTACCCATGAAGGGTAGGACCAGAATGCTTGATAAATTGAAGGAACGGTCCAAGTCAACAGGATGAGTTTCGGCAGATAAGCGTGCAGTGACCTGCTGTGAGGATGCTGGAGTGAATGTGCAAACACAAAACGAGAACCCAGCAGGCAGCAATCCAACAGAAAAGACTGCTCAGAAGATGAAAGAGGAGAAGGGGGAAAAGCTGAAGGGCTTTCTCATACACGAAATGCTCTTATACAGTGATCAATGATAGTGATAGTGATCGATGATTTTCCATGCCACTGTAAATAAAACAAGAAGGAAAAAATGATCAGGGCAAAAGAAAACTCTTAACGTTTGCAGTTATTTTCTGTGCAAGATGCTATTGAAGGAGAGAAGGCGATAGAACTTCTTTTGCTACATTTTTAAAAGCTTAATGATCAATGATGGTGTTGGAGGTGGTCTCTACAGCATGCCTTACTGCCAAAGAGGTGTCATAGTGACCTTCTGAGAGCTTCATTTGAGCTTTTGTGGTGAGATTTTATCACACAATATTTCCGTATACCCAAGGTGTACAAAATGGCACCAGCTTTTCTGTAACGTTGCCTATTTTCCGAGACACCAGAAAGATCACCCCAAGAATGTATTTACAGCTTCACAATGTAGACCCTAAAAAAATATAAAATCTTGTTTGGATGGTTTATTCTTTAATTCACTTAGATGTCAGACCAAATTTAACTTCCTAGGTCTGTTTTCTGAGACACCAGAGAGACCGTCCCAAAAATGTATCTATAACTTCATAGTGTAGACCCTAAAATAAAATAAAATCTTGTTTGGATGGTTTATTCTTTAATTCGTCTAGATGTCATACCACTTTCAACCTCCTAGATCTGTGTTACTTTATATTGCATTCTTCAAACTGGCCCAAATTCTGAGTGCACCCCCAGCAACGACTAGCAGGCAGGTCGTGAGTTTTCCTTTAGCCACAGCTGCAGCTGGAAACAGCAATGGCACTCAGGGACATCAGTGCATCTTAGGTGCAGGTGCAGGAGGAACACCTGGTGAACTCATCCAGGGCAAAGGGGGTAAATGGTAAATCTACTCATGGTGTTAATTTTGGTGAGCCATTTACTCATGGTGCTAATTATCATCTAGATATTGTAATTGGCTCATTTAAATACTGGGAGGCCCGTCATCCCCACCCCCTATGGAGACAAGCCACAAATAACACCACTGTTAACAATCTGTCTGCCTCTGGCACACACACATGATGACAATGGTCAGTCATTAAAAACATTTTTCCCCCCGATATAATACTCCAAAGTTTATTCTTGGTGACAAGTGCTTTTCAGCTTGTTGCCAGGGCTGAGCAACTGCTGCTCCCATTCGTGCGGGTGGTTCTCACACCAAGGTCATGGCTGTGACCATTCCCAAGCAGGATTAACCCAAAAAAGCTTCCCACCCCTCTTAAAAAAGGCAATTCCTAGTGAACGATATGAAAGCACCCAGGGCAGGGTGCACAGGCCCACGTCCAAGTGGCTTTTGAAGATCTCCAAGGAGGAAAGATTCCTCAAAGGCCTTGCTACCTACGCTTTATCTCACCAGTGTCCAGGTACTGCAGCTCTGGGTGGCCTCCAAAATGCCTTCCCAAAGCAAATCTGCTGGGGAAGGCATGTGGGGAGGTCTCGTAGGGGGCTTCTCCTGCAGCTGTTGCTGTATGGTGAAGCAGTGTCGCTGCTTTGGGAGGGAGGGGTCCCCTCCAACACCAGGGACAAGTGGCTTAAAAATCCATCCAGCAGCCACAGCTGCAGGAGCGGAGGAAACGTGAATCACAGGGTATTTTTGTGTTTAATTTGTGCTTGTCCAGAACAGCTCTGATGACACCAACAAAACAGTAATTACTGAAAAGGTAACAAAGCCCGATCCGAGAGCCATAAACGCCCTCCTCCCTGGCTTAAAACCTTTGCTCAACATCTCTAATAGCCATTTCATTCTGAACGGTGTATTGCTCCCAGTGTGCCAGGAGTTATCCTGGGAATGCTACACGGAGCATGGGAAGAGCCCCCAGGCAAGCTGCGGGGAGGTGATGAGCACCTGCTGCATTGCACCGCCGGGTGCCCTCACCCCTGATTCCCCAGCACCCTGCAGCTGAAAGGTAAAAGCATGTGGCAAAGGAGAAAGGGCTGTCGAGAGAGGAGAGCGGGTTTTATCGCAGGCTGCGATGGGAAGCTGCCAGGAGAAGCAGAGGAAGGAGCAGCAGCAAGGAAAACGGAGCAGCAGAAGCACCCCCTGCAAAGCAGCTGCCGGGCCCTCCCAGCACAGCAACCCCGTGTCCAGGCACCTGCCCAGATGCAGCACAAGCAAGCACACAGCCCAAAAATAAAACATAAAAGCCTCAGCAAAAACAAATCCCCAAAGGCACCACATTTTTTTTTTAGCTTGCATATTTTTTAATGAAGTAAAAAAAAAAAAAGAAAAAAATAAAACAAAGAGACGCTCCACTGAAGTTGTCAGCTTGGCACAGATCTCCACAGTGCATCGAGGGCACCAAAGTCACCGTGCAATTGGCAATTGCAGACACTCGTCCCCCTGCACCCCCCCACAAAGTGAGCCTAAGAAAGCAGCAGATGAAAAGCACACGACTGATACAGCACAAGCAACAGAATAACAGCACTGCAGCTCCCCGTGCCCGGGTTTTAGCCAGGAATGGGCGAACTGCTATGGTTAAAATAAGAACTGAACAGACTTGACATGTCCAAATTAAAAACAGCAATGATAACACAATCCCCTTGAGAGCTGCACCTTGAACACACCCCCAAGCCCAGAGATCATATTTGGTGGCTTAAAACTTTTTCTTTCCTTGTCACACGTCTGTGCTCTGGGGTCCCAGCCCGGGTGGCAGCAGCAGCAGGGACTGACATTGGCAGAAGCTGCTCTTGGTGGCTGCTGGCACAGCCAGAGGCCGGAAAGATTGGCAAACTCAGCTGGAACCTGGCCTCAGGATTTCTTGCCCTTCTTTTTTTGTGCCCTTCCCTAAAAGCCACAGCAAAGGGAAAGAGGGAAGGCTGGGTGTTTGTCAGCTTCAAACCCCAGGGCTTTCACCCACTGAGAGCTTCTGCAAGCAAAGCTCCTGCTGTCCCTGTAAGCAGGATCCTCCTTATTCTCTGCCTTAGGTTTATACACATTTACATAGAGATATATTTGATAAACATTTTGTATGAAAATAAATATTTTATCTGTGTTTTAAGGACCATTGTCACTCTCATCTATTCACCTGCTATAATGTTATGTCTTGTCTTTGTCCTTGACAATGCTGTTCCCATTGCGTTGTTCCTCACCTACAGACACCATCTCCCTGCCTCTTCTTGGGGCAGCAGAAAGCCCCCAAGAGGTAGGGATGGACCCTTTGCCAGCTCCTCTTTTAACGTGCTGACTGCCTGGGTTTGGCTTGTGCTAGTGAAATTTGTGAGGAAAATGCTTCCCTTTACAGCACCTGTTTCTTGGTAGGAAAAAAAAAAAAAAAAAAAAAAAAATCTTCCTCTTGGAAACACTTTAGAAAGAGCAAGGCTTTAACATCCCCTTCCAGGACTCTCAGTTAAGAAATATATTTATAGATAGCACTGTTTATATAGATATAGGTATAGGTTTTATTTAATTTTATTACCAACCCAACATTTCAATTTGCAGCCATTGATGTAATTCATGACATACTCTTGTTTGTTTTTGTTTGTTTGTGTTCCTTTAAAAAGAAATGCACTTCAAATGAAAAGGGTGCCCTTTTGCCTGTCTGGTTTTCCGAGGATGTGCTGGAGGTGACGCAGGACTCCCGGGGCGGGCGGCAGGTCTGAAGCCCGTACCTTTCCACGGACCGACGGCTGCTCGTGAGACGCGGGCACTGTGAGCATCAGGATGGCAGCCGAGTGAAACAGCAGCCGTGACACAGCTCAGGCTGGCCATGTGGGACAATACCAGCACTCTTTTTGGGCTTCCCTGTTGTCCTCCTGCCTTTATTTCCCTGTAGTTTTGGTGTGGCATTCTCAGGAGCCGGATGGTCTCTGCTGGGGTGACGTGTGGGGACAGGGACCCTGCTCCTCCTTGCAAACCTGCATATTTAACTCAGCCTAGAAGGAAAGCTCTGGGGACACTGCAGAGGCTTCCTGCTCACTCAGGTAGGCCAGAGCAGCACGTTATCACAGGGACCCACTCCCACCTCCAGGAGGAGGACCACTGCACCGTCATCGGGGAGCCTGTGCCAGCTTCCCCGGCCCCCCGGCAGGCTAGTTCTGTGCAGCTGTTTATTTCCTTACCATTTGTAAATGAACATAATTTCCTCTCCCTGCAGTACAACAAGCTCAAAGTTAATTGTACAAAGAGAAATGCCATAGTCAAAATACATATGATACGTATTATATTAGAGGGTTGGGTTGTTTGTTTGTTTGTTTTTCCTCCTTTTTTTTTTTTTTTTTTTTTCTCAGCCCAGGCAGGTGATTGAGATGCTACATGCTCCAGCCTTCATCACGGAACTTGTGTGTGTGTGTGTGTGTGTGTGTACGTGTATGTGTGTGTTTGTATTAAAAATATATCAGTCTTGTGATGCTCTTAAAAAAGAAATAAATGGAAGGAGGTGGGGGAGGAAATGGGTGAGAGTGAAAAAGTTCTTTGAGGGTGTCAGTCTTTTGTGGCTTCAAAAAATACATGTTCAATTCCAGCACTGACGGCAGCTTGAAGCTTCAGATCTTAAACTTGTAACATTTTTCTGTTTGAGTAGTAAAAAAGAAAAAAAAAAAAAGTACCAAGCTATGTGCACCCCCAACCCAAAAAGCAATAAGCAAAAGAAAAAAAAATAATCAAATTCCTGATCAGACTTCTGCAATTCCCAAACCGTAAAAACAAGAAAGCATCTCCTTACGGTGGAGGGGTGCTCAGGAGAACGGGAACAAGAACCTGCAGGAAAGGAGGCCCTTAGAGATGGCTGAAACTTCTTAACCTCATTGACTGGGGTCAGTGGCTGGGTTTACTTTGTTCTGTTTTATTTAAACGCTTGCCATTGTCGCTTTTTTTTTTTTTTTTTTTCTTTTGTATCATTTTCGGGGTGTTTTGTTTTGTTTTGTTTTTGTGGATTTTTGTTTTTGTTTTGTTTTTGTTCTGTGAGGGTTTTGCCCATCCTGGCACCCAGCTGTCCGACTGTCCGGGCAGCGGACTGACAGCCGTCCCTCCTGGTGAAACCGTGCTTCGAGGGCCAGTGTCCCGTGAGGTAACGGAGGAGGGGGTCCCTCCCCCGGCGGCACCGTCCCCCCACCGCCTAAAACCCCTTGATGTAGCAATAGGCCTCCAGGGTGGCGAAGAGGATGTACAGCAGCCACAGGCTGACGAAGAGCAACGTCGTGGCCAGTTTGCAGCCCCGGGGGCCGCCCAGCTCCCCCCCGAGGTGGGGCCGCCGGCGGTAGAGGAGGACGCTGATGCAGATAAAGGCGAAGATGGTGAAGAGGGTGACGGAGAAGGCCAGGGTGCCGGCCGACACCTGGAACTCCTGCCCCTGCGATGCCCAGTAGATGGCCGCCACCGACCACGCCAGCCCGATGCCCAGGAAGACGTTGACGGCGTTGCTGCCCGTGACGTTGCTGATGGAGGCGTCAGCGTACACGTCCTGGATGGCCGCGGCTTTGCTGGCAAACGTGTCTGCAGGGTGAGGAGGGAAGGAGGAATCACTGGGGTCCAACAGAAGAAATGGCCAACCCCCTGCCTGAGGGACAATGGAGGCTCAGGCGTGCCACCTGAGCTGGGACATGGATCCCGACCCTCTCTGGACCACCCGGCCCCACCCCATGGCCTCCCCACCTGGTACAGAGGTGCCGAAGGCTACGAACACGACGGCGGTCACCGAGTCCTTCAGGCCGATGGTGCAGCCGAAGTGGGAGGCGAGGTCGCCAATGACGGCCGTGAGCATGCCGATGATGAGGATGGAGACGACGAAGCAGGCCCAGCCATTGCAGTACTCGGTGGGGGGCACACAGGCAAACAGCACCTTCCAGAAGACGGTCAGGAAGTGCATCACATAGTCGAAGCAGGACGGCAGGCGCTCCTCACCCGACTCGTCCTCGTCTTCATCACCCGCTGCAAGCAACGTGGAAGAAGAGGTCTGCTTCATGCGATGGGGCATCTACGTGGCCACCCACCCCTGCTCCAGAGCATGGGTTGATTGCCAGCACGGCCCCCGCAAGAAGCTTCACATCTGCGTGAGGGTATCAGCAGCAGTGCCTTGGAGGCGTCCCTCCTTAGCCTCATGGGGCAGATCAGCCAGAGGCTGGAAGCACTGCTGGTCTTTGTGTGGATACAGGATGATGGGGAAAGAGAAAATAGGTAGGGAGTGTGGGGCAGATAGCAAGGAAAAGGGAGAGATGGAGGAAGAAGGAAGCTGTCCTGGGAAAAAACATTGCTCCAAGGATGGAGACACTGTTTCCACAGGAGCAGTTTCTCTTAGTTGCTAGAGGGAAGTAAAGCGAATACCCTACTTCTCTTCTTTCACTTCTAAGGAAGCCCTTCTGGCTGCTGGTGAGAGAACACCACACACCCAACAGCCGGGCATCCCTGACAAGGCAGATGCTGTCTGCTGAGCCCAGACACAGCTCATCCCAAGCTGGGGATGCTGGCGTGGGTTTGCTGATCTCCCCCTCACCTGCACTGACAGTAATGGCCTCCATAAACTGGTCCCTCCAGGAATGTGTCCCTACAACCAAAGCCAGGTTTGTCTTCTTAATCAGCTTGTCCACGGTGCTCTGTTGTGGGAATAAAGATGCACAACAATTGAACCACCAGTTTGTGTGCAAGGTCCCTTCCCAAACTATGGAGGTGCAGCAGGCACTATCTTACCAGCCAGCTCCATACCTGGAGCTGGGCCAACCCATACCTCTTCCACACACGACCCATACTTCACCAGAGTCTGCTTGTTTGCCACCCGTTACTCCAAACAAAGCTTCTTCCCTCACCCCTTCCTCACTAAGGACATCTTTGCTCCTGTCCTCTCCTGCATGCTGGCGTCTGCTTGTGCTCCCTATGTCTTCCTCCCTTCACCCCTGCCTACCAGCAGCTACATCCACTCCATTGCATTGCACACTCCTTTTCCTCTTCCAGCAGCCTTTTCTCTGTACACATGGCCACCCCCTGCCTCTTCAGTCCTGCTCTCCAGGGCTGCTCTTCCCTGCCACACAGGTGTCCCCTCCTGGAAGACCCCCTGGGCCAACCACTGACCTTGAACTCATAGGACTCCTCAATGATGACTTCTAGTTTGGGATGTTCACCAAGGATTGGTTTGCCCATCTCCGCAATCCTCTTGGCTTCCTCCTCTTCGACCGTCAGCTTCCTCTCAGCCACCTCTGCAAAAGCAAGGTCAACACTAAGCTGCAGCCAGCGGCCCTCGGGCACCAGGACGCTGCAGGGGCTTGGGGCCTTCTGCAGCCCCTGTGCAGCTCGCTGAGCTCACGCAAGGACTTGGGGGGGCAGTGTGGGGTGCTGGGCCACAGAAATAAAGGCCCAAGATTTCTGTGTATCGGTTAGTCACTGAGAACATATCTATCTTGGTCTTATTTTTAAAAACACACACATTTCCTCAGCCTGCATTGGTGCTCTTGGATGACATACGCCCTCCCATCACCTCTGCTACACTTTTGGTGAGAGTGAGGTACCACGCACCCTGCCATTTGGCACATGCAGCCTTTAAGACAATTTCAACATCCTGGCATGCTTCCTGGCTTGAACGAACAAGAGAGAGCAGCTTTTTATTCCCCTCTGATTAGAAAATCACTGTTGGCACTCTGTGCTGCTCAGTGCTCGAGCTAACCCTCAGAGAGACACACAGTCACAACCTGAGAGGCACCACAACAGAACAGCATCTCATTCTGCCTGAGCAGCGGGCCAGATGTTGCCCAAGGCTTCCTGTAGAGTTTACAAACACCCCAGGTAATGCCTCAGATATGATTAATCCCATGTGGAGTCAAGCAGATCTCACCAAAAATCAGACAGAACAAATTATAACCTCCCAGTGGAATCTAGTTATAAACTCTGCCTTCTCTTCATCAGCCCTGATAGATTGATTGCAGACACTGTAAGCCTTGCAGGACTTGCAGAGTTTATAAAATATATAAGAACTCCTATGTCAGGTGGCATTACTATATCCCATCACAGAGGCAGAAACAACTACATCCATCATTTGAAATCAATGAAGTACATCAAAAACATCACTGCCTACCACCACCTACAGCAGATTTGAGAATCCCCAAAAGTTTACGAATCCTGACAGAGACAGAGCAGCAGAGCAGCTGGAGCAAGGCAGGATGGCAGAGGGTGACTGCAGGAGAAGGCCAAGCAGCCACAGAGGGAAGGAGGTGGCTGAGATGGAGGTGAACCTGGACAAAAAGTTACGTTTGGAGGCATGGACTGATGATCGCTGAGGAAAAAACTCCAACTACTTATATTCACTTAAGCATTTAACATCAGTTGCCACGGCATGTCCTTGTCTTACCCCACCTGAGCCCCACCACAGTCTGCAGCTCAGGAAGGAGGCACCCCCAGCTCTGCAGGGCCCAGCATGGCAGAGAGCCCAGCATGTGCTGGTGTCTGCTGACACTGCTTTGAGGAAGGAGCACAGCAGCCACCCCAGCAGGGCTGCAAAGCCCAGATTCAGTGACAATCTGGCTTGCTACAGCAGTCCCCGGGAAGTACCTTCATCTGAAAAACTACGGGTTGCAGCTGCCAGCATGGCCCCTTGGGCTACTGCCCACCAGCTGCAGTCGCACAGCACAGAAAGTCAGTCAGAGCTGCCTGAAAACTGGGAATCTCAGACTGAATTTCCCCAGCTTAACAATCACAGGAGAAGCACTACAGCAAAGTCTCAGTCCCCACTTCAACTGATTGGACAAAAGCCTTTGACCTGGTAAAACAACACGGAGTCTCATGCAAATATTAGCCATCTTCAGACTCGTCTCTAAGTGCCTGCACTGCAGAATATGCTCTCTTCCCTGTAGGGAGCAGCATCAAACATGGATTTATCTCAGAACCTGTCACCTCACTCATGCTGTTTGATGTGGCTGTGCCAGAAGATGTGAAACCCTCCTCCAAGGAGGACCTGCCCGCTCTCTTCTGACTGCGTGCCAGGCCCCAGGCTGTGGGGCTGCGTGTGTCCATGGCTGGTGGCAGGACTTCAGCTGCTGGTAGGTGGTTTTGTTGCCTACATAAGCCACTTGCAGATCACCTACTGATTTGATGAAAATGGCAAGCGCTTGCCAGGCAGCTCTTAGAAGAGAGTAAATAGACAGGTCCATGTCCAGAAGTGTCCAGAGAGTTTTGGTGATCCCTGGGCCGGGCACAGTGCAAGCACTTGGTGCAGGCACTGCAGGGAGACCATCTAGAAATCAGAAGTAAAGGTGTCGGTGCCTACCACAGCACCGAAGGGATGTGCACTATTCAGAGGACGCCTTGTCAGCAGAAGTGCCACCAGAGGCACCTTCAAGCCTGAGGACACTTCAGGCGAAGGGATGAGCTGACCGGCAACGGACCTGTGGCCTGCTGACAGCATGTCCAGGAGACCTGAGTAATGGAGGCTCTGCTGTCACCACGCAGCTTCTCTGTGGTGAATACAGCAAACCAGGGCACAGAGAGGAGGCATGGTCACCCAAGAAAGCATGTCAAGATCTCCTGTGGGGGCAGTTAATTGAATACTGCTCCAAAGCTGAGCCTTTCAAATGCTAGGTGCAAGCAAACAGCAGGGAACAGGCATAGGCAGCATGTCCAACTGGGTAGCTCATGGAAATGTTAAAAGAGGAAGCTTACAAATAATGTAAAAAGGAGGTGATTCCTGCATGACTCATTAAAAAGTGGAAATACTTTCAAATGTGCAACCTATTACGCTAAGTACAGAAACCTAACAAACTTCAAAGGTGATTTTGAAAATGTTTAACCCGAGTCTTTTTACCCTAATGGGAGATACAACCTGAACCTGTGGAGTCTGTCTGTTCCCATGGGATGCTGAGGACTGAGTTGAGCCCCATGTGCAGAGACCCAGCTGCTAAAAGGGAATAAACTGTTAAAACATCCCAGCAGCAGAGCACACCTCAGGGAAGGGGACAGCGAAGTCCCAAGGGCCTTGCCTCATGGTTGCAGCCATACTAGCAGACTAAAAACTCCCAAAAGGTCTGATGTGCTAGAGGAGAGCTCACAAACCTGTCCTGTACAAACATCTAGTGGCCAGTACACTCACCCAGGGCAACAGGGACCTGATTCCTCACCGATTTGATATTTAGATGGATGCTCCTGCCTTTCAGGGGTGGCCCTTACCCAGCAGCACTGCAGGAGGCTGCTGCCTCTGCCAAAAACACGAGGCATGCCCTTCCTCCTGAGGAAACAAGTGTGGAGAGGGGGTCATGAAGGCTCCTCCAGGAAGCAGGGACAGGTGAGGTGTGTCACACATCGCCCAGGGGTGCCAACCTGCAGAGACCACCAAGGGCTGGGACAAAGAAGGCACGGGAGGAGGGTGGATGGGAGAGACAGGCTTAATTTTGGAAGGTCAAGTCTGCCAAGGTAAGCACTGCCAAACTGCAGCTTAATTATTAACTAGCATGAGTTCTGTTTGTATCAGCACCAGCACCTGCTCTTCAATGCGGATTGCACCCAGGACTCCCAGCTGTCAACCCTGGTTAAACCTGACGAGGTCTGGGTATGCCCAGCATGAACAGGAGTTCACCAGGGCCTCCTGGGCTGCCATCACCTTCTCCCTGGGAAGGGGAAGGTAGGGGTGTTGGGGCCTCCTAAACCCTGCCTGCACTTGATTGCAGGTCTGTGTGACCATCAGGTGATAACAGCCCGCCCGGGCTACAGGAGATGTGCAGGCTGCTCAGGCGATGCCAGCTGGGGCTTGTGCACCAGGTGCCGCATGCAGGTACCTGCTCCTCGTGCCAGGATGCTCATCAGGAGATGCTACCAGTAGGGGAGAGCAGCACAGCTGGTAAGGCAAGGGCAGGAAGGACAATGCAGCCCACCTGTAGCAATGGCCACAGCTCATACCCAATGCTTCCCAGTGGGAAGTGAAAGAAGGTTTTTGTTTAAATTCCTCCATGCTCCCAGTTGTTCTGCCTCATTCAGAGTCAGTTCAGCACTAAGGTGGGGCAGATGGGGGGCCAGAAGCTCCTGGTCATGGTCCCACCCCTTGCCTTGGGCATGTCCCTGCCGTGCGCACTCCTCGGCTTGCTCACCCTCATGAGAATGATGTGCTCCTGCAGGGACACCCTGGGACTTCATCTGCAGTTATCTGCAAAGTGCTTTCATATCTCCACGTGACAAGCAGTTTCTTGGGCTGAAAATGCTGTAAACAGATCCCCACTTGCTGATATTTCTCCCTGAGGAAAGGGGAAAGCAGAGCAGTTTCCATACCATGCACTGCCCCTGGCAGGTACTACCTGCATGCTTGCTTGCTCAACTCCCTTCAGGGGACTGGGAGCTGGACATTGCCTGTGGCCCGCTGGACACAACATAAATCAGAGGTAGATAAAGCCCATTTCCACGGCTTTTGTGCTGAAGCAGGCAACAGCAAGGCCCCGTAACACTGTTAGAGAGGTAGATCCCTATCACCTAGGAAATGCTGCAAGACTACCAAGCAGCTGTGGGCTGGTTTGTATTCCCTGTCACTTGCTGAATAAATTGGATTAAAACCAGCAATGTATTCATGAAAGACTTCTCTGAAGGCCATTTCACACCCCTCGAGCTATCTCGTATCCATCCGTTTCTGGAGTGGGCATGGATCTGCATGAAGGTCACCCCTTCTGGGGACTGCGCCGCTAGGAAGAAATTAAAACGACAATTAAAATGGGATTTTTGTTGTGGCTCAATAAAATATAATCCCAGCTAAACAAAGTAAACACTGAGCATGAATGAGCTCCTCTCTCCAGAGGGCTGTCAATCCGTCAGTCACAACTGGGGAAGACTGCTGGCTAAACGACATGCTGGCTTTGGAGGTTAGCATATTGATGTGCCCTTTAAAGAAACACACACACACACAGCCTGTGCCGCTTTCTAAAAATGGGAGGAATCTGCTTACTTAGCCCTGAAAGCTATTTCTGAGGCATGATGCACCCAGTATACATGCCCTAGTGTCCTTAATGCTAACTGAGAAACTGTGTATCCACGAGAGGAGGGCTAACACGCGGCTAAACCACAGGACAGGGAGCCATGCGTTATTTCACTGCTGGCTCTGCTCTAAGATCGATGTTGATGTGACCGTCCCCGACAGCTCTGCTCCCCAGCCTTCCCACTGCAAAGTGGACATCCGCCACGTAGCTACACATACAGAGAGGGGGCTCATGAGTTTCAACGCACGAAGAAACATATTTACAGATACTTCCTTTGATTTGGCTGAATATGCTGAAGTGAGGGTATGTATGTAGCTAATGTTTTCATAATTCCTCATGCCTTTAAGGATCTGAACATCCTGAGCCCAATTACTAGGGACAACTGGTATCAAATATTTCCCTATATAAAGAGTATAGAGGGGGATCAGTGCCGGTGCCAACACAAAAGGTTATGTTTCAGAGAAGGTAAAAAACTACCAGGTGTGACTCTCCAGCCACCCCACAGCCACCCTGAACCGCTCCAGTTCCCTGCAGCCCCCACAGCTGGCACCGGGCATTTTGTGAAGCAAAGCTTTCGGAAGGTTTGCAGCCTCCTGTCAGTGCAGAGGTGGGCCAGGCAACGGCAGAGGGGCATGGAAGATGCTCCAGGAGGGAGAGGACGGACAGATTGCAGCGAAACGCTCAACCGAGCCCTTTTCACAAAGATTCCTGCGCTTCCATGTAACCTAAATCTAACGTGACACGGACTAAATGAGAACGTCACTTCTCTCCCCGCTTATTAGGCGTGATGGCTGCTGAGTGACACCCCAGCGTGTGCGGCGGCTGAGCCCAGACCCCAGCCGAGTGCCTGCCGTGCGCCCCACGGGCACCCCGGGCATCCCAGCAAGGAGGGTGGCGGGGGGCTGGCACCCCAGAGACCTCCCCCCGTCATGGCCAGAGAGGAAGCTTTTCTCTGTTGCTGGAGAGCAACTTTCCTTAGCTGGCGACCACGTCATCCGGCAACAGCTGCCAAAAGCAATCAGGCCGGATCACAACAGCGGGAGAAAGTTATATTATTTTAATACAGATTATTTGGTTCCTGAGGTTCTGATCAAATTAGGCAGCTACTGAATTAAAGCAATGAAATTACTGTGAAGGAGGCCGTGCTCAACTTATTTCCAGTCCTCCTGGACCTGAAGAAGTAACAAAGGAAGCCATCCAAACTGCTCGGAGGAGGTTTCCATAACACCCTAAGCTGATATTTGGGGAGCTGGGGACTTCTGTCTGCCACTAGCAATTTCCTAATTAGCCTCATCTCCTGTGGGCTCAGGCCATCCCCTGCACAGCAGCCTTGGCATCCTCCTGAAAGTCTCAGAGACAGAAGCTTGCACTGCAGAGACACTGCTCCCTCGGTTTGCGGCACAGCTCAGGTGTTACGCACAGCTTCTAAATCTGGGGGGGTTGTTTTTCCAAGTCTGCATGCAAATCTGACAGCTCCTCCCTGCACCCTGCATGCCTGTTGACAAATGTTCCTTCAGTGCAAATTCAACTGTAATCATACCTGGAACTGAAAGAGTGAGAAAAATACAGGATGCCAAGAGAGACCGGCATGGTGGGGATTTCAGGCAGAGAGGTGGGATTCAGTACTAATAAATGTAAAATCCTGCTGTGATAGGAGGCGAGGAGCACAGAGCTGGAGCTGGGGTGGACGGGAGCGGTGCTGATGTGCATCACATCCTAGAGGTGCTGCTGGTGCTGGGTGCCCCCCCAGGGACAGGCAATGGGGACCCCCCAGGTGCCTGCCCCAGTCAAGGAGCTCCACAACCGTAGGAAAAGCTGGGTGCATTGGGAGGACCAACTCCTCGGGCTGCCGAAAGAGAGGGCAGAGTCAGGGCCAGACCTGCAGGTTCTGCCTTCCAACCTGGTTGGGACATTTCCCAAAACCGCAGGGAAATTTCTGGAATTAGGGAAAGGCTCTCAGACATCAACCACTGCCATGGTCTTGACACATCATTCTGGAGGGAGCACCGGGAGCTGGAGGGATCCCTGCACACAACAAATGCCAACAGAAGAGGCTGACTGAAGAAGATGAGAACAGAGGCAGAGAAGGAAGAGGAAAAGAGAAAAAGCAGTCTTACCTTGGGTGAGCAGCAGAGCTGTGCGGAGAGAAGAACGACACAAGACAGAAAGGGAGAAAGAAGAAAACAGGGAGAAAGTTAATATCCCGCCGGAAAAAGCAGAAGCTGCTTAGCAGAGGACAACGTTCAGTGAGCGATGGCCATGGCTCAGTGCGGTGTGCGAGCTCCCCAGGGCCGCATGCCAGGCACAGGCTGGGGAGCAGACCCCGCGGCAGCGAGATGGAGATGATGCTGGCGAGCACCGCATCAGTGCTCTGGCTCCCAAAAATCACCCCCAACCCCCCAAGCAAAGGCAGGAGGATGGGATGCAGGTGGGCAGTAGCAGGGAGGGGAAGGGAAAGAAGTGGGGGGACAGTCACGCTTGCCATCAGGGCCTGACATGACCCAAACTGCAGCTTGCTGAGAGCCTCAGCTAGGGGAGGTGTTGATAAAATGGGTGCTGGCCTCAGGCCAGTGTGAGGGAAGGGGTAACATGGCTGTGCATCATCCCCACGGATGCCCTAGCTGTCCCTGGCCTCTCCTGTGCCTCACAGGTGCTAAGAGGGGCACAGGTAGCCTCAAAGCATCACAGCGTGGGGTCTTTCTGGCTCTCCTCGCTCCCGGCGCCTGTCACCGTATGGTCCCACGAGGATGGCGGTGGGAAGAAAGCGGCATGGAGGTCCCTGTGAGGGACAACCCTACCCTGACTTTCCATATGCTGGCTCCCCTGCCTTCATTTCCACGGTTGTCCCAAAGAAATGTCCTGCTGGGTCCCTCCTAGGCATCCCCCTAAAATGCCACAGCCTACACCCAAGTTCCCAAGTAACTACCCTTCAGTCTGCATGGGGTATCACACAGCAAAATAATCTGAACCCTCTCCAAGAGGGGCGAGCGCTGTGCCTTAGCTTTGACTTCTACCTGTCCTTCAAACAGCAAGCTGGTCTCTGAAGACTGGGTTGCATGCTATGACAGTACTGTAATTACTAACACTTATTATCACACACTTTTAGTCTCAGAAGCTTAAAACTCTGCACAAAGACTGAGTCAGTATTAACATCCCCATTTGACAGATGGTGAAACCAGCAAAGAGAGGCTAAAGGGAACATTTTGCAAACTCAGAAGTGGGCAGGAATCCAAAAGCGCTAATTTACCCAGGCTTGCCGGCTCAGGCCTCTGAGAAGCAGGCACTTTTACACGGAGGTACCTAATTTTATCTACTCTGGTTGGAAAGTGATTTCCTAAGCAATTCGTCAAAGGTCGCACAGCACATCAGCGGCAGAGCCAGGAAAGTGATGCTGTGCCCTGGCTCTCAGGCACTCCTGTGCGCCGTTGGAAACCCTTCCCTGCAGGCTGCAAAGAGGCAGCAGAGCAGGCAGGACCAGCTGCGTGGTTCGGCACTACCAGGAAAGCACCAGTGCCCTGCACATCAGCCCAGAGTCACTACCTGGCAGCAAGTGGAGATGAGGAGGCTCCTTGCTGAGCATCCCTCGTTTTTCAGAGACAATTCCTTTCCAGAGTCAAAAACCTCTGGAGGATCCACTTGTGAATATGTTCTGCAGCAAGTACGATACCACAGAGCCACGGGAAGCAGTGGGGTATTTGCTCTGACCGCACAGTCTCCTGTCCTCCATGGGACTTTGTCTGCAAGTCTCCAACAGGCCTGTCACAGCGTGAATCTGGAGGCTCCTCATAGCTCTGTCCTGCTGTGGCTTCCTTCCTCTTCCACGGTCTTCTGATTCTCCAGACAATAGGGGAAAATTTACTTTGCCTTTTGCAATTGCAAGCATTAATACAATGGGTCAACTCAGTGTTCAGATTTAATATAATGAAATATTACTGGGCCCCTAAGCTACTGTGGTTATTAAAAAAAAAAAGACATTGATTCCTCATGTTTTTTAAAAATGTTATTCTAGTGCTCTGGGATTTGAGTTTATTTTTTTCCCATTTGCTTTTGAGCCTGCAAAAGAAGTATTTTTCTCCCTTTCACTTATGATATGATACATGAATATTTGAAGAAGCCTATAAAGCTATGAATGAAACATCAAGAATATAGCATGCAGAAAGGCAAGGGATTATTTTATCTTTATATTTCTGAGTGAATGCTGTGCATGCAAGCAAGAAAATGATTTCACGGACTAAAGCTTCCTTCCTGCACATGCATCTGCTAATGTGCCCTTAGTCCTGACCTGTAACATTTCCTGACAGTCCATCTGGGGATGCTGCACCTGCACCAGCTCCCCTGACAGCCCCTGTGCTCTTCCCATCCTACAAACCTCCCTCTGCTGCCCTGCTCTGTCCTCATGCTCCTCTCCTCCTTCTTCACCCTTGCTGTGTCACTCCCCAGGTCCCAACCAGGCCACCTCAGGACTTGCTATTGGCATCTCAGGTAGCCTCAGAGGGTTGGCCAGCACATTCTTATAGGCAGCTGCTAAAATCAGTTCAGTAGCCAAATTCAAATTCGCAGTGCCAAGTACCCCGCACCCAAACCTTGCACAGCAGGAGCACAGACAAATACCTGTGCCTGGCAGGCTCTAACCATGCTTTTCCCTGGATTCTCGGGAGACTCAAAGCCTTGCCTTCAATACAGAAAGAGGACGGCAGGCATATGCTGAAGTGAGCAGGCATGGAGGAGTGATACATGGATAAAACCACTCAAGCTCGTAGTGCCGATGGATGCAATGCTTCACGTTTCCTCTTTGAGCTCGGCCTCTGTAGTTGCTGCTCTGCAGGAACTCATCTACTGGTGTGAACCCCTGAATGAGCTGACATGGCTTGCTCCAGAAGCAAGTGGGCTGGGGCCAAAGAATTTAGACCTGAACTTAGCTGCTAATAAGCCAATGTACTTTGGGGTCAAATTCTGCTGTGACAGGCATACTGGTGTGGTTCACAGATCAGGGACTGTGTCCTCTCCTGCCTCAATTCCACTAAGAACAAAGAACAAGAAGGACTAAAAAAAAGAGGAACGAGCTTGGGCTGGGAGCAGACCAGAAACAGGACAATCCTGTAATCTACAGCTACTGGGTGTGCTAGATGTCTGCCACAGATGTTTTCTAAACAATCAATACCTTTTTTCTGCTGTTTGTACCTCACAGAGAGGTTTGACCACATTGCATGATTTATTCTAGCCTCGTTCTTGATTAACATGAATCTTCTCTAATCAATGTACCTAAGACAGGAAGACACTGTGTGGATGAGAGGATCCTCACAGGTGGTTAAACATCCGCTACTTACAGTGTGAACAGACATGAGGGTGGCTGTGGATTTTGAGGGGCGCCCCCGTTACACACAGCACAGGCACAAGGCAGCAAGAGGAAAGGTGAGAGCATTGCTCTGGCTCCAGATAGCACTGAGGTGAGCAAACTGTTTCCCTAAAGGACTGTGAAGAGCTACGAACATGTATTTTTCATAAGATAAGCAAGGTGGAGCTTTTCCAGCTTTAGCCTGAATCCTGTTATTATTGAAGTCAATGGCAAAGACTCCAAGAAACAGACCCTGATCCTTTCTGTCCATTAGGAGAATTAGCAGCATTCAGCTTAATCACAGAGCTGCAAGCAAAATATTAAACCCTCAGAGAAAAAGGCAGCAGAAATCTAGCATTTTTCTGCTATTCCCATAGCAGCTGATGGAAGAAGGAATTTCCCAGACTCTGCCTACACCTCAGCAAACTGCATTGCACGTTCTCACACGTCGATGTGGCTTATCTTATCCAGGCATGGACCTTTGTACCCAGTTACATCATCACCAATATTTTGAAACAGATAACTCAATTGGATCAATGCAAACTAGGAGCCCATCTTTCTTTGCAGTTTAATCCTTAACTCTGACTTCCAGCCACATCCATCCTCTGAGCCATGAAGCTTTCCTCTATGGCGTGTTGACACTCAATTAAATGGAGATGTGTCAGGAGATTCGTCCACACCACTTCACTCAGTGCTGCGAGGCTTGAGGGGATTTCAGACAAAATCTTCCCAAGCCAGGTCATGCCAGCCATCTGTTTAATAGTGCTCACCAGCCACCTGTGCTCCCACTTCCAGCAAAGTCATATCTTGTAGTCATATCATGGTTTCGGAAGCAAAATTTTGCATGAAGGATGTCTGTCCCTTTTACAGAGTGCAATGCTCTACAGTCAGTGTTCAGGCACCATCCCTGGGGCTGAATCTTCTATCGTTGTGCCACCAGCTGGATTCTCATGAGCAGATTCCCAATTACCCTCATGAAACGTAATTTTCCAGATTCTATTTTCACCATTATCTGCTATTGAGTGAAATCTTCCAATGTAGCCTCACTTGCCACTGGGGCTTTATCAACCCTAAGGTTAACCACAATATAAGCAGAAGGCTGGCTTTTTCTAGGGAAAGCAAAGTCAGTTTAGCTCCTGTAATCCAGGGCTGTGGACAAAGTGTGAAAGCTAATGTGTGAAGAAAGTAAAAACAAGCTGGATTTCTCTGAAATCCTGCAGGGCTGACAGCAGCAAAAACCTAGGTCTGAGCTGAGGGTAATGTGAAATGATACCAGAGCTGCCATGGGAGTAATGGTGAAACTGAAAGATTGCATCTTGACCTAAAGGGAATGACTCGTTTCACAGCAGAAACACTTTTAAAAGGTGCTGGAAAAAGGTTGGCCAGAAAAGCAGCTGAGGGTGTGGGGAGGTTTCAAAGTCCTGCAGTGCTCAGCAGGCAGTGATTCAGTTTAGAACTGCGCATGCAGGGGAAAGGTGACACAAGAAGGATCCAGAGATTAATTTCTTAGAAACAAAGATGACAAAAATAAAAATCGGGAAACCTGGGAGATGGCCAGGAGGATAGAAAAAAGCTACACTCACTCTTACCCTCCTTGCCAAGCAAAGAACATGATTCTCTCTGATTTCTTTGTATTTATTCACTTCAATATAACTAGCTTGCACCAAGTGCCATCTTTGCCAGTGCTCCTTGCACCTGATGTGCCACCACAGAACTAGTATCAGTCTTCCTCATGGAATGGGCTGGCAAGATACCCATCCCAGAGCTATTCTAACCTCTGAATTATTTGAGCACATCAACAGAACGAGCTGCTAAAGTCAAACTGCTCCATGTGATTTATTTGGATGACCAGAAAGTCTTTGAGAAACTCCAGCTGAAGAAAGCAACTGGTGAAAAAGAAAATATGGGCTGCCAGACAGGGCTTGGTGCTGCAGACATTACATTTATATACAGGAGAGGAGCAAAGAATAGGAATTAGTGGTCAGCTCCCCTTACAGCAAAGGTTAACAACAGCATGCCCCTGGGCTCAGAGCAGGTACTGATACAAGTGGGGGTGAGCAGTGAGGAGCAGCCTCTGCAGACAGTGCACAATATTTCAGTCATGAGGCTCTATCAGTTCGTTATACGGACAGGAGGAGCGCCTGTGTTTACCCTGAAGTGGCTGTCAAATGTCGTGAGGGCCCTGAGCAACCTGAAGACTCGTGTCTGGATCACCACAGGCACCTTCCTGGGCCTCAGAGATGTTGCTCCCCTGGAAAGGGGCTAGCAGATGCTGAAGAGCCAGAGCTATAGGATGAATTCCCTTACAGAAACCTCCTGCAGCCACATAGTCCCAGGCATGCCTTGCCCAAAGGGCATAGCCATTCTATATCCAAAATAAGCTCTCCAAACTCTGCCCCAGGCTGGTTTGAAGAGCACACATATACTCCCCTGGTCACTGGCTCACCCAGCTCTGCCTTCCCCTGAGGAAGAGCAGGCACCACATCTCCTCACTCATTTCACCCAGACCTCCCCTGTCCTTCAGGCCAGCAGCACCTCAGTGAGGTCCTGGGGCAGCTGCAGGCCCCGTGACAAAGCCACCACAGCACAATCCCCCTGGGGATGGAGGGGCTGCCCTGTAGGGCCCGGGCAGTGGGCTGCCCCCCGGTGCCACGCAGTCAGCCAGGGTATGCAGCACAATCCAGCTCCAAAGGGGGCCGGAAGAAGTGTTTTGAGGACACCACAAAGCAGTCTGAAAACGGTCTGAAAACATCAAATGCTCCTACGGCACCCTAGGCACAGGCTCAGCATGACAGAGCTAAGCGGGGAGTAACAACAAAATGAGGGCAGGCCGTCAAGAAAACCACATCTTTTGTGGTGCTAGAAAGAAATGCGTGGGTAGCCCGAAACCCAGAGAGACAATTCAGCGAAAGCAACCCAGCCTGAACCTCCCAGGAGGGCCGGGAGCCGTGCTTTGCCCTCGCCTTGCGAGTTGTGTGGGGGCCCATTCGTCACCGCAATGAAAACAAGCGAATTCCCAGCTACGTGCTGGTGGTTTGGGACTTTCTTCCCCAGTCTGTGGCTGAATCCCTGCAGCCTCTGTTTGCACAGAGGGGGCTGCTCCAGCCTTGCAGACAGTGTGGCCACACCGCCCACAGGAGTGCTTCAGGCACCCTGCAAGGCAGGAGCACGTGTCTGAGCAGGTGGCTTAGAGTCAGGCTGAGCTTCCCTGCACACCAGCGTGCATGAGGCTGCACAGCGGAACCGAAGCGTGTCTCTGTGAGCACTGAGAGCCCATACACCTCCTGGGCTGCCCCTCTCTGCTGGGAGCTGCCTGCGAGGCAGCATTTGTCTGTCCCTCCAGATGCTCCCTACCTGGAAGCCTCCCGTAGCTCCTCATTCTTCACCCCAGGCACCGGGCAAGCACATCGGAGACTCTGCGGGGTGCAGCACTGCAGAGCTCGGGATCCTTCCAGATGCCCTGGAATCAGTGTAGCGACTGTGCCACCTTGTGCCAGGAATACTTACAGATGCATTTTAATCTTGCTCTTATATTCTAAGAACAGCGCTCCTGCTCTGACTTTTCTCTAATGAGGCCAACCAGGGCTCTGCATCTCCTCCTCTTCGTGGTCCTGCGCTTCCTGCTGGTGAGCAGAAGACAGCCAAGGCTGTGCCCTTACCTCGGGGAGAAGCAGCTGGCCTGCAGGCTCTGTGATGGAGAACAAGCACTCCATCAGATCTCCTCTCTGCTGGTTATGTACCAGACTATCCCACTGACTCCAGTCGATGCTGGTGTAAATGAGATGTGCACAAAGCAACAAACTGGCACCACAGTCCTACACAAAACGAGGACAGGATGTTGTACAGACTGAACCACTTTAAAGGCTGGATTTTTTTCAGGTAAGTGATTTTGTTCAGCCACATGCGACATTGCCTAGAAATGAAAAAGAAACTCAGGATTTCGCAGAAACCAGCCCAATCCTGACTATATCCTGAAGCTCACTGATTTAGAGAGGGATTCAGGGCTCATAGACAGCATACAACTGAGCAGCAACTTCAGTGAGATGCTGCAGGCTGCCAAGTGCCCAGACAGGAGAGAGCAAGAAGCAGGTGATTTCCCTTCTGTACCCACTGAGATGGAGGTGTGAACCCTGCAGATGTGAAGGGACATGTGTAGAGAGGAGACCCTGGGGTGCTTCTAGGGCTGAAGAAAACATTTTGCAGTCCCATGTTCAAAGGTTTAATCTCCTTAACCTTCCAAGAAGCAATTTAAGTGTAATACAGATAGTGAGCAGGTACCTACACAGAAGGTGCAGCATGCTACACAGTTATTTAATCCAATGGAGAAAAGCAGGAAAATAACTAGCAGCTACAAGCTGAGGCCAGGCAACTTCTAGGTATGCCCACCCACATCTTTAGGCCGGAGGGCAGGTAACTGCTGGAACATAACCTCATGGGACGTGGCAGCCTGGTCACTGCTGCTGATCAAGAATGAATGCTCATTGAAGTTGGACTTTGGTGAAACCCGAGGGCCTGAGCTCAACACACAGCAAAACCTCATGTCCCTCACTGCCTAGGGGCTGCAGGAGATGGTCTAACGGCATTAAACTGTGAACGCTTTTGAGGTTTACATTTCACAAATCCACAGATGCTATATGACATTGTCATGCTAATGCAAGCTGTGTCTATCCTGAATGTCCTGGAGAGCTGTGCATGGGAGCTCGGACTGGCTGGAGGGTAGTTGCTGTGTTTATGAGATAAGGGACAGGAGACGTTTCCGCAAGGGGAAGCTGTGTGAGGCACAGGCAATTGCCAGATGTTTCCATCACCAGCAGCAGTACATGGGAGTAGAAATAAGCCTGTGGGCGCACACAGCTGTCTTTACTCTGTATCAGGTGCCCAGAAGGTAGATTTCAAGTCCTTTTTGTAAAGTGATTCTGTTTAGAGATCAGCCCTCCCTGGCCACCCCAAAGCTGGTGAAGCCCATGGCAAGACTTGTTCAATGAGAAAGAGGTCAAACACGTATAGGAGGACAAAGATACACGTAGGAAAGGCATGACAAAGTCAGGGTTCAGTCCCACTATGATCCTGATCCGCTGGGGGATCCTGGGTCTCAGTGCACCAATGCTGAAGTAGGACATTAACAGAGCTCCACACCCTCTGCCCAACAGGCTGAGGTTGTCTGAGACACATTAAGGTGCTTTTTGGATGAAAGACATGGAGAACCGTTTTTCAAAATAAAAGCAAAATGAGATACCTCACACCTTCCCTCTTCTCCTGGGGGCTTTTCACCACGCCTCACAGGGACCCAAGAGCACCAAGGCAAAGCCACTGGCAGGCAACAACAGAGGGAAGGGCAGGGGGGTGTACGGGACGAGCCGAAGAGGCAGCCATGCATTATGCCTTTCTCTTGTCTTTCACATTCCCCAAGGTCCTGGCAAAGGAGCAGGAGAGGGGAGAACAGCAGAGGTGTGCTCAGAACAAAAACAGACCAAGACAAAGAAACCCAGTCACAATAATACAGCCTCTGAGGCCCAAGCATTGCACAAAAGGAGGATCAGAAGTAAGCTGGGCTCTAAAAGGCAGAGATGACACCACAACAGGGTGAGAGTGAGAATACAGAAGGGCAGAGAGCAGAAGTCCATCCATCCACAGGAGGAGGAGAAAAGGAGGGAGGGGAAGGAGGAGAAAGAGGGTTATATTTTCTGGATTTGGGGTTTGCAGACTTGATTCTGTTTGCTTGTTTTCAATCATTATTTTTTTTTTTTCATAAGGGATCTCACACCTGATATTCCTCGTTCCATCCATTTCGGTTCACCAAGGGCAATGAAGAAATTCTCCTGCCTTTCGTATTCCTCCTCATCTACTATCTTAACCCTTACGGTCTTCCTGTAGGGACAACAAGAGAGACAACCGTGTACAGCGGGTCGGCCGGCCGGAGGCGACGCAGCAGCAGCAGCGGCGGCAGCAGCGCAGGCTCCTCGCATGCAGCCCCTTCGCGGCGGGGCGGCGTGCCTCGGCCGGCCTCGTGGACATGGCACATCGGTCGCAGCTGCTCCTCGGGGAGCGGGAGGGCATTAGGGGGGAGACAGGGCTGGCGAGGGGGTGAGGAGGGAGGGAAGAGGGGGAGTCGGACCTTGCTGATGGTTAGTGGGAGGCGACGTCTGCAGCGCAGTTTTTCGGTGTCACATGGTGATGGAAAGGGTATCGGCTGCCCAGAAATCACCGGGGGCCACGCTGGGGTACCAACTGTGTCTTAGCTGGAAGATTGATTGCTTGTGCTACCCTCACAATTAATAATAAATCTGGAGGGACTCTGGGCTCGTAGCCTGAGAAGAAGAGAGAGAGAGATGCGTACTCACAGCCACGCTCCCCAGTGGGGTGAGGCGGGTTTCTGCTGCCAGGTAGCTCTGCTAGCTGGTATTTCTGATTTCCAGTTTTAAAGCGGCACGTCTTATTGCTTCTCCTCCCTGACACTGCCTGCCTCTCCTCTCCACCTGCTCTCTCACCTTGGATGAGGGCCAGGTGATGAGCTCTGGAGATGCTGGGTGTTTGTGGCCAGCATCTTCCCACCAACACTGCAAAACATGCCTCAGTCCTTCCCTTCAGCAGGAATACCCATGGAAGAATATTCCCACCGAGGACTGACGGCCATCCTTCTCTCTCTCCATCCCTCGCTACCTGCCCCAGGCCCCCCACCGCCCCTGTCCCCCCGCTCCATGGGTACCATGTGACACGGTGCGTGCGCACAGCAGCGTTTAGGACAGAGCAGTTGGAAACGAAGAGAAATCAGAGGAAGAGGAGGAGAAGAGGAGGAAGGAGAAGAGAGAAGAGGAAAGAAGAATGTTAACGTTAGTCTGGAGGGCCAGTACTACACCTTTCTGTAAACTCATATCCACCATGCGGGGGCTCATCAGCTCAATGAAGAAATTCTTGTTTTTCTCATACTCCTCATCATCAATTACCTTGATGTGAACTGTTTTGCTGTGGACGGAAAAATAATAAGCGTCATAAAGGGGAGAAGAGAACAGAGAAGCAAAGTGGAGGAAGGTTGGGAGGTGAACAGGAACATTAAAGTCAAAGTTTTCTCACCCACTGAACGAGCTCAATCTGGCCCTGAAAAGAGGCTAAAGCCCCGCTGCTGCCAGCAGCGCTGGCTGATTTCTGTTTAACCAGCAGGTCCGAAGGCAGGGCCTGAATGAAGTGAGACACGGATGGCTCTGAGCCCCTGGCAAACTGGCAAGGGGCTCAGGAACCAGGACTGTGCCATGCAGGAGAGGGGCACGCTTCACCCCCACTGCTCTCCACGTCCACACACACGCAGAAGCGCACACACACACACACCACTAACCAGCCCCCTTCCAGCCAGGGCTGCAAATTATACCTGCACTTTGCTGGCCTTCCTCTCAGGTGAAAGTCTTCCTGAAATCACATCCCTCGCTCACGACAGAAGGGATTAGTGCTTTTATTCCAGGGTGATCCTACACCCTCTTAAATGGAGCGCTGCCTGCATATGCACTGATGATCACATATAATTACATGCTCGTATCAGTGCATATGCTCTAAACGGGCATGAACTTGCCATCTCGGTGCTCCCAGGCTTCCAGTCAGCCCCGGCCCCAGGCTGGAACCACATTTTTTGAATGAAAAGCCAGCTCTGCCCACAGTGCCCTTCCCTCACCCCAACACAGTTGTTCCTCTGGCAGAGACACAGCACCACCACTGCACCTCCATCTCCTCTCTCTCTGCCCAGCCCCAATGCTCGGATCAGCCCCTGGTGCATTTTGCCCATAACCAGTCTCAGCTGTGGATGGCAAGGATGAAAGAAAGCAGGACTGGCAATCGTGGATCTTGGAGAAATAGCTCTAGGCTTCAAATGATGGCGTGCCTCTGTTTCCCTAAGCTCAGCTGCTGCTGCTCGTGTGCTCACAGGGAAGGCAGAAAGTACTTTTCCCTGTGCCTGACTGGGGAAAGGCCTGATACACCACAGGCCTTTCTATCTTAAAGACAGACATTAAACACACATAGAGTCTTTGGCCCCATAGCGCTTCAGGGACTAAGCAGCCCAGCCCTGAATTCTGGGGACCTGCACTACTTCCAGCAGCCCCATGAAAATCACCAGTTCATAGTGCGAAATGGGAGGATTGGCTGACTTTCCTTGCTGCAGCTTGTATTCCTACTGATATCATTACTGACCCCAAAATTATCCAGTTCCCCTGCAATTTGACTTGTCATAAATCGTAATTTGTTCTATGCTCTGACAGGGGAAATCCAATTCCCTGCACTGGCTCTTGTTTTGAGCCATCTTTCAAATGATGGCATACAGGACAGGGAGAAAAGTTTGCACACCCCCTGCTTTATCCATCAGTGTATGAATATGCAAGAAAAATCACCTCTGATTCTTTAAGCTAAATCAGCTTTATTTTTGCCGGTGCTTGCTCTAACAATATCCTGCAGTAATGCCAGCAAGCCTCCTTTCCCTTCTCTAGACCCTTTCAATCTTCTTTAATCCAGCCTGAAGGATGTAGGATTTTAAATGATAGGTCTCTGGTGTAAATGTTGGTGTTCTGCTAAGACTTCATCACAATGATTTCATTGCATTTCCTTTGGAGAGTTTGACTGAATTTTGCTTTTGAACCAGATGTTGTCTGGGCCCCTGGTACTTTGCAAAGCTTTTTCAATTTGCTGAATTAAATCTACATCTGATTCATAGCTCTGATCTCTTCCTTGCTCTCCTACTACAAAAAAGAAGGTGGGATTTTCAAAAGCAGCCAGTCCTTCCTGAACGTGGGTTGTTTTTAAAAATCCCATTCATAATTACTATTGCTTACAGCTTTCCACCCCAGGAGCCCCATATTACTCGGTACCTGCAACAAAACTTGTCACCTGAAACTAAGCCATTCCAAAGATTTATGCAATGCATGTTGAGCATGCACACTATTTGAGTTCTGTTTCATACAGCAACTTTCTTTTATTCTTTTTATGAGGTGGCTCTCCCATTCCCATCAGTAGTGTGTGCACACACCAAAGCAGGGGAGAAATGCTCATTTGATGAGAAAGTGTGCATGGCAGATGATCTCTACGACTGTGCTCTGTGCATGGAAAGCCTGATTTCACACAATCCACTTGTCTGCACAATACACACGCAAAACTATGGACTAAAGAAATAACAACTCACTGCGTGCCCATTTTGTTAACTACAGAGAGCTCTACATGGCACGCTAAGTAGTCCCGCCCTGCCCAAGCCCGCCATCCCACAGGAGCAATAGGACAATACCTCAAGGTTCAGTCTGGCTGCACAAACAGCTTTACCTCCCATGCATGCCATGGACACAATTAGCCCAGGACAGGAGCACTGTATCCTTTAAGCAAAACTCAAAGCCCAGCTCTCTCCTGATCCCTCTTTTTCCACTGGCAAAGCAGTGAGGTTCAACAGTGATCCAAAGGTGAGGGATGCTCAGAAGAGAAAATCTCATTTACACAGGTACACCCTGCCTCGTGATGGTTAGTTCTTGCGGATATGACTGAGATATGAGTGATGGTGCCATCATTTGGGCTTGGTTGGGATTGAGCCTGCCACGAGGGAGAAGGGAGAAAAACAACCAACTAACAATACCTTTGCTGGAAAAAGAAGTAAACTTTAGCTGTTCTATGGAAACAAGATAAGCATTTGGATTTTCTCTTCTCTGTACAGAGAAGCAGATGTTCAAGTTTCACCCTGATATAAAAGGCCAAGTTGAAGGCAGGAACACCTCAGGATAGCTGGTAAAATCTCTGTATGAGCATAACCAATCCCCTAAACTCCTAGACCAGCTCAGCTGCAAACTGGATCATCTCCGCACCCTCAGGCCTTACATGGCTTTTGGAAAAAGGGTATCTGAATTTGGTGACCAAACCCAGTAAACTGATGTTTAAGCCCCTGCTACAAGCAGTAGGGAGAAAAGGAGCTTTTACCTGGCTCGTTCCCAAAAGAGCTGGGGACACAGGCTGTGTCCCTGAGCCTGGTGGCAGGGCATTGGTGTGCCCCCTGCCCACGGGCTCCATCCACCTACATGTGGATCAGGCCAGGGTCACCTCCATCAGCTTTGTCCCAGTCACTGCCCTAGACCAGAGCTGAAGGTGCCCAGCATGCCACTGATGGGGAATATCTGGCCTTTCACTGGGACTTTGCAGCAGAGGGAAGAGCAGCTCGCGGGGCCGCTGCAAGGCCTGCAAGGAGTGGGGCTGCGCTCGCTTCCTCACGGGGAAGTGCCCTTCTCTCAGCTGGCTCATGTGCCTGTGACTGTCACCACAGAAAGGTCACCACTAACGGAGGGTGGTTGTGGTGTCCCAGGCTCTGCAGCTCCTCCAGCCACCAAGAGTGTTCCTCTCCCCTCCCTGACGGGATCTGCAGTGCGCCTTGCTCAGCCGAGCAGCTTTCGCTCCCCGGTCTGACGGCCCTGCAGTGGGAAAGGACACTTGCCATCCTTCCCCTTCCTCTCTGACAGCTCCATCGCAGCCCTGATGTACCTCAGACAGCTCAGAAGCAGATAACAACAAAAGCCATCCAAAAGCCTGTCGTAGAAATCAACTGCCTTCATTAAATGCCTCCTGGAGCTGGCAGCAAGAAGCCACTCTGCAAACCCCAAAGCTTCAGGACCGGTACCAAGCCACAGCACAGTTCAACCTCAGCCCCCGCATTAGATAAATATGTGGAAAGAGCTCTTTAATTTAGACCTCAGTGGTGCTTTCAGCAGACCAAGCGATGCTTTCAGTTTGTAATGGCATGGGTAACATCCTTCTCCCTGTGTGCCTGCAGGTCAAACAGGGCCTGGCAGGGACCATCTCCAGCAGCACCGAACCATGCTTTCCTGACACCAAGAGCCCTCAGATAGTGCCAGTCTGGGCTCTCCTTTAAACACACACTGAAAAATAATCACTGTTTTTAAAAGTTAGGGATGGGAAAAGCTCCCCTGGGGAGCAACATTAAGAACAAGATTTCCCTGAGTAAGCAACAGAAGATGAAATGGATAGACATCCATCTTCTCCTAAAGGACTTTGCACACACGATGTTGCTAAATTCCCTATCCGGGAAGTACAGAAGATAATCTACAAAATCATTTTATTTGACAACACGTCCGCTTCCAACACATAAGGCAACAACTGGATGGTTATTTGATTAATGTGCTAGAAAATATTGAGTATCTCTCTGTGTGGAGACTCTCATTTGCAGGAATTATTGCAGAGGAGGTTAAGAGGATGTGTCTGCATGACTTTGGAATGTGAAATAAGGCTCAGCTCTGAAAACAGCGTAAGTGAGGAAGTGTCACATAGAGTATACCATTAAAACAGGCAGGGTTGCACAAGGGCAGGATTTACAGTCCCCGGTGGGATGCTGTTAGCCAGGATGGAAAGCAGCTAGGACAGCCAGGTAAACATCCCTAGGACAGCGAAAAGTCCTGGGAGATCTTTAGTAGCTCATTAATGCAAATCATTAGAGCACACACCTTGGATCAAGCCATGGTGTTCTTGCTGCACCTCAGTGTACCCAAATCCTCACCTGACGTGCTGTAGGTACAGGTCCCTGCACCATGAATTTCAAATAATGCGGTGCCAGTCTGACCCTTCCCCAGAGCTCAGCACACAACTGCTGGCACCAGGATGGGTTTTCAACATGAAACTACGGATAGGACCCATTCTCCCTGCCAGAAGATCTCATTGAGCAGTCCTGCAGCAGAAATGCTGACTAAGTAAGATGTCAGAACATGAGGCAAACCAGAGGGGATTAAATAAGGTTATGTATAGTGGGGAGCTGTCTTCGCCCAGCTCATTAGGAGGCGGATATTTAACAGAACAACATGACAGTGCTGGCAGGCAAGGTGAAGAAGACAGCAAGAGGAGCCCTAATATGATGCACATGGTCACAGAGAGCTGCACATCAAGTAACCCAGGCTGGGACAAGCTGAGCCATTTCGAAGCAAAGGATTATGCTGTCACATAGCAACAGATAAAGACAGGAGGTGTTTGAGGGGGAAAAGCATTAGATCCCAGAGCAGATTGAATTCAAGGTCACCAAGGAAATGATGAGTGATCACACTGTCAACAGGAAATCAAGGTAATTTAGGAATCTATCCAGACCAAGATCAAGATAGACAGGGAGCACACTGGGCTTCACTCTATGCCCACAAAAGGAGATTTTTGGCTTCCATGGCAATTACTAAGAGGGGACAGGTTTTGAAAGACGCAGCTGCTGCCACCAGGGGTGGTCACAGTTTGCTTTAGCAGCCAGGTCAGAACTGAAGGTGCCTCTAAGGTCAGAGCAGACCTCAGTACCAATTACCTAAGCAGATAGCCACAGGACAGACAGCGTCAGGATAGAGTTTCAGGCAGATCACTGATGTACAAGTTGCTGATGTATGAGTTACAGAAGAACCGGTGCTAGTGCAGAAGTTGGAGACGAGCCACTGTGGGCCAACTTCCAGGAACTGGCTGTGTCATTCATGAGGACCTTGGAGGAGCAGCTGTGCAAGAGCCCCACTCCGTGCAGTAAGCACACGAGGAACAGCCTGGGCAGTTGCACTACCAGACCAGTCTGCTGTAAAGGGTCACAGAAGGCCCCTAGAAAAGGAATTTTGTCTCTGTCTCCAAGTTGGTCTTGGGTGACCAGATGGTAACCAGTTATAATCTTATTATTACAATAGGGTCCTCTGCAGCGCTAATCATTACGTGACCTGTGCGTTTCTCCAGGCAATGCTGAGGCCATCCAAGTTACTCGATACCCTGTGTTTCAGTTTCTATATCCACGCGGTGGCTGTGATCCTAATTTCTCACAGGGATTTGATAGGGGACAGTCACAATTTGCAGAGCATTTGAGCTCCTCACTTGGAAGACATTACAGCGACTCAGAGGGAATAACTTCACTTGGGAGGGGAAGCAGACCTTTGGCACTGCATCAAGGAGGAATCCCTATGCCCCAGCTGTCCCTCCTTACGCAAGGATGGAAGGAGGCAACAGAACAGAGGCAGTGGGGCTGAAAAATCTTGGTGAGGGATAAAGGAGGAAATATTGACACAAAAGTGATTTCCCTTTGTGTATTCCCTGTGTAATCTTGGCTAATTAGTGAATTGGCTCATGTTTCAATTAGGACTATTGAAAACGCTTCAGTATAGCTGACACATGATAATTAAAGGGACATAGTCAAGACTACATTCACTTTTTAAAAGTCTTTATTTGTATTAGAAAAACTTTGAAGTGCTACCAGTAAAAGACTTACAGCGATAGGTGATGAAAGAAAAAAAAAGCTAAAATAATATTTAAGATGCCCATTGTCCTTCCTGTATCCTGAATAGATAAACCAGTGAGTACTTTTTGGCTGTGCCCAACTTCACCTTCCAGTCTGTGTTTTTTTCCTGCCACAGCAGCACAGTCCTCACTTCCCACTGCCATGTGACGGGATATAAACTGCTGCCAAATTCACGACTGCTTCACACCTACATTGTACCAGTGCAAATGACTGTACAGGCAATAAGAAATCAGAGCTGCTAAGTTAGAGGCAGGTGAGCCCATTAAGCACGGTCATCTCCTGCAAACAAATAGTGAAGAACTCAGCCATGGGATCAGCACTGGAGATGTTAAATGGTGAGCATCTCACACTCAACTCTGAAACCCTGGAAGAGCTGGAAAATGCATACAGGGCAGGTATGACAAAATGCTCTGGGTCCTCTTAGCATAGCCAGCCCTGTCAGGTGAGCACATTTCCAAAGCACTCTTTATTTCACTTTAAGCATGATAAAGTTCTCTAGTATGGAGGGTTCCTCATAGAAAGATGCCACTATTCGCTTTTAAGAATTACTGCAAAGAAGCGAAGAACAGGGTATCGTGGTTTGTTGGACTCCCCTACCAGCTGCTGATCAGCCGAGTTATTTGTTTGGTTATACAAACATAACAGCCCAGCTCCACAGGTGTTTTTCTTTATTTGCTTTAATAAAACTATTTCTATATTAAACCTTTTGAAGGCTCAGCTGTAATCTTTAAGATCCCCTGGAAAACAAACAACGAAAACCACTGGGCTGATCTGTTCCTCACCTTCCAGACTGCTGGCTCTGACCACTGCAGTGTCTGTGCCCAGACACGAGCAAGCTCTTGCCCGGCCTGCTGTAGGTCAGCTTCTTCGTGCTGACCCTACAAGACTTGGTGCTTCAGGGCCAGGAGAGAGCAGACAGTCTCGGCAGCCTGTGGAGCTTATTTGTTGAGGTCTGTACAATAAGCTCTTGTCTTGTACAAGTAATAATTCGACTTGGCAGTCCATGAAGCCAGCCACTTCTGGTGGGTATCAGCCTGGTGTAGGTGCAAAGCAGTGCCAGGGCCCTGGGCAGAAGCATTTCTCTCCTCCCTAACTTGGGCTGCTTCCCAGGGGAACAGCTTTTCTGAGAAGATGATGTGCCCTTTTTCCTCTTAGGAAGGGATTTTTGAGAGGAGCAAAAACCCCAGCCACAATCCCACTCTGGTCACACAGTAAAAAAAAATTTAGAAAAATTAGAGGGTAGAGAAAGAAGGGAGACAACATATTATTTATTAAAGGCCTTTGAAGGCAGGCTGGCCATCTCAGAGTGCCTTGGGCTGGTCATGAGCCAAACTGGATCCCAAATTCAGCTGGCAGTGACCCCGGCCCACCAAGGTGCTCCTGGGTCCCACCTCCCTACTGGCTGGTGTTAGCAGCCCGACGCTTCCAGCCGTCGCCCTTGGTTTTAGGCTTTTAGCTAAAGGCATGGAGATTTGGAAGCTATATTTAGATGTCTTCTCTATTCTTCAGCAACCGGGTTGCCATGGAGATGCTGGCAAGGACGAGAAGGTGGGGATGAAGGGGGAGAGGAAGTTGGGGAATGAGAAGTGCCAGATTGAGAACATCACTCATGGGCACAGGGAGGCTTTACACGCCTTGTAGGGCAGAAATTGCCAAAACCTGATAGCTGAAATGGTCCCCCCAGCACTGCCAATGGCATGGGCCTGCCCTGCATCACTCGGTGCTGATGTGTCAGGTTTAAGTGTGCCCTGTGGGCACTGATAGCCACCTGCACACCCAGGACATCCACCCTGGACACGCTCAGGAGAGCCAGCCGTGTTCTCCTCCCTGGGCACAGCTCTGAGGGCTGCAGGACACCCACTGCTGGCTGCAGCCCAGTTGAGCTCTACGCAACCTCTTTGATCTCTCTTCAGCATTCAGTTCTGTGAACTCCCAGATATGCAAAAACCTTTGGCTGTAGGGTTGCCAGAACCAGGCCTGTAATGCCACGTGGCGCCCCAGCAGAGGCACGCTAGCCACTGTTGCCTGAGGGCCAAACCCAGCCCTCCGTGAGCTCCACTTGAGCCTTGCTGGCTGCTGTGCTGCGTTACAAGCTTGTATTGATCCTGCACCAGCTGCTCAGGTGGGAAAGAGACAGGAAAATTGATTTATAAAGCTCCGATGAAGGGACAACATCATGTAACATGTCCCAGTCTGGCTTGGTAACTGAAGAACAGAGAGCTGAGAGCTGTGGAAATGCCACAGCAGCTATTTCTGGTGGCTGGGCTGCCAGCAGAAAGGGTCAACCCCAGCCTGCCCTGCCCCAGGTGAGATGCCAGGGTACTCGGGCTCCAGCTGCCACATGTGCAGATACGACTGGTGAAAGCGTTACAGAGGTGTGCGGTCACAGACTGGGAAGAGATTGGACAACTACAAGCCCTTCATGCCCAGAAACTTGGGAAAAGAAAGCCTTCCCTCGCAAGCTGCTACTGCCACAGGGAAACCTCTGGACAACAGCCTCACACATCCCTCCTTCCTTCCCTCCCTCCCTCCCCACACAGCGCACGCAGTGCTTCCAGCCCAGCGGGGCAGTGCTCAGCCCAGCCATTTGAGTTGCTCTACATTCAACGGAGCAGCAAGGCAGCAATCTGTAGGAAATTAATGAGCTGCAAACAACGCTGTTCAGCTGCCAGCCTGCAATGAGCCTGCCCTGCATGCTGCAGATAGAATTATTATATTCGAACAAAAGGAACTGGAGCCGGATCCCGGGTGCTTTGGCTCTGGTCACAGGCTCCTTGTGACCAAGATAAGGGACATCACGCTGAATTGCCACAGCAACATCACAGTTACACGTCCAACCATCACCCAGAGCCAATATATTGCATCTTTATCCAAGGCAATGTGCATTTGGCCAGGCTCATGGTTTCCTTTTTTTCCTCTTCTATGGCAATGAAAACAGGGCAGAGGATACCCAGCTACACCGTTTCATTTCACTCTTTGGGACTGTTTTCATTCTATTTCTTACCTAATAACAACACACAGAAAACACAAAAGGGGGCCACTTGTTAGCTCCTAGGAGCTAAACACAGGTTCCCTGGAGGGGGCCAACCCTGCTGGGCTTGGAGTGATGGGCCTGTGCCTCCAGCATCCAGAGCTTTTGAACATAAAAAAAGCCCACTCCTTATTAATAAATTGAACAAAAAATGTCATCTGTCACCTTTGCAGTGAACAAGGGTGTTTCAGAAGGGCCAAATCTAGCAGCAGGACACCTTTCAAGCCTTGGCTCGTTTTGCAGATGCCCCTGCTTCCACTCCCAAAGGGCAGTGATGCCACACACCGCGGTGCCTCTCCACAAGCAGTCCTCCTGCAGGACAGCCTGGCTACCTGAGGGATGGGAATCAGTGCTGCACGCTGGCACAGCCAGATCAAACAGACCCAACAGACTGCAGCCTGCACAGCCCTCAGCCACCCAACTGGCCTCCTTTAATCAACACAATCATCTTACTGCTATAATTACCACCATAGCACTTAGTCCCCTCTCAGCCTTCACATGTGGATCCTGTTTGTGGGAAGTGCTTTTGCCAAACCCTTCTGACCAATCCACATCAGAGACAGCCTAAACTCCTCCCGGGGTCCCTGGCTGACAGGCAGGAGTCTCCTCCTGCCCCTTCTGCCCCATGGCAAAAGTTAGCACCAAGGCCCTTTGCTCTTCAGAAGAGCTTGCCCTACCCTCATCCAGAGATGCTCCTCAACTCTCATTCCCCTTCTTGCTGAGTTCCCCTATTACAAGTCCCTCAGCCCTTTGGACCTTAATCCTTGATGCTGTGTCTTCTCCCTTTCAAGTTTTGGAGGCACCACTGAACACTTGTTTGACTTGACCAACCTCCAGCTTCTGCCCTGACAAAGCCCAGCCTGATTCACTTTGGTGTCCATCCATCAAACTTCCAGTGAACTTGGGGGCTGAAGGCTGGTCTCACACACTCCTCACCATCTGGTTAGAACCATAACCATTATCAAATGAAAAAATAACAGTTCTCCCAGCCCTGGTCTTTTGCCCAGATCAGTGGCACACACAGAACCATCTACTCCAGCAAATACCTCCAGGGGTTCACTGACATGGCACAGCTGCCTTTAGCTGGAGCTCCGAAAGCTGAAACCTCAAGCAGACCTCTGCAAGGAATCCTGTGTGCTTTCTGCATTGTCTAATTAGCTCCCCTTTTGCCTTCCAAGCTCTTTCATCTTAAAAACATAACTCCCCGACTCTGTGAAGTGTCTTTCCCATTGTGGGACCTAGAAGACTTTTTTTTTTTTTTTTTTTTTTTTAAGGACTGGAAATAGCAAGATAAAGAGTTTCCAAAGAGAATAAAAAAGGCACACTTGATTTTATTTTTTTTCCTGAGCTGATTTTGATATTCCCTCCTGAAAGGAGGTACCAGCCAGCCCTCTGCCCAGCTGGAACACTGCTGGGCAGCAGTGCATGGGTGCCTGCACCTCATGCCCACCCTGCCCCAGCCTCAGCTCTCTTCCAGCTCGGTTCACACATGCCCTGCAGTGTCAGCGCTGATACAAGGATGCTGCTGTACACTGGGGAGGCTGTCAGGAGCGGGAGCCTTCTGCTCTGTCTGCTCACCCAAGTGTCTGTCTGTGTTTATCAGCAGCTCACGCTAGTTTTCAAACTCTTCCTGCCCCAGCTCCCAGCCACCAACCTTCTTCCCTGCTTCCCCAGCCACCCCAAAAGGTGCTGGAGTAAAATGTATTCTGAGAAACGAGTTGTAAATGGTAAAAGCCCCCCGACAGCTGATTCTGATCAGCCACAGACCAGGCCTGAACACATGCCCCATTGGGCTGAGGCTCTCCTGGTGCTGTGCATGGGTAAGCCACATTTATCTCTGCTCTCCAGAAGCAGAACTGAAGCAGAGAGGATATCAAAGACATGCTCAGCTCCATATGCAGCAGGCAGCTGGAGCAGCCAAGGACATCACACAAGCGATGCCCAGGGCTGGCCGTGCCTCCCCCATGGGGAACACCCTGACACCTACAGCCACTGCCTATTTCTGTCCTCTGATCCATTGGCAGCAGCCTCACCAGTGCTCAGAGGCTGCAAGAGCACAATGAGAAGTGCTGTAAGCCCTCCAGGTCCCTAACCCACCTTGGTGGGGCCCCACTCACTGGCTCAGTAGCTGTAACCCAGAGATGTGACCAGAGCAAGAGCCAGAGGAAGACATGTAGGGCTTCCTGAAGCAATCCATGCAGCCCACTCTCTTTCTACTCAAGCTGTGTAAGACTCAAAATCATGATGCTGCACTAGGAGAAACAAGGCTGCCTGGGCAAAATACCACTTGCCCTACACTCACATCGAGACTAACAGCAAGTTGTGCTTCCAGTGGACGCTGCAAGAGTAGAGGAAAGCCTGTGAGCCCCTGCCAGCCACAGGCTCTGCCTTTTTCATGGTCCTAATAGTGAGAAGGGTCTGCAGAGCCAGCCTTGAAAATAACTCCCTATTGAGGGCTGAGAGATGGTCTCTACAGCAGAAATAGCCTGCAGCTGCAAAAGCTGGCTTTGTCAGGCCTACAGAGAACCAGGTCACATCCCATTTTCAGCAAATTAGAAATAATCCCCCCATCTCTTTCCCTTTTTTAAATATGTTTATTTACCAGCTGGCACCTCCTGTGGAGACAGAAATTTAGAAATCTGCAACTGTGAAAAAAGGAAAAAAAAAAAACAACTAATGGTATTGCCATCTCTTTAAAAAGCAATGATAGTAAGTCCCCAATAGCCCTTGGAGCTTCAGACACAGCTCAGCCTGTCCATGGGACTGTGCAGGATGGCAGCATCGGACTCTGCTTTAATTTTAGCCCAACTGCTCCAGATCAAATTTTCACAGCTTCTGAAGAAAGAGATGGCTTTTATTAGAGACAAGAGTTATTGGTTTACAGGCAAGCTGGACTCTTTCTTTCCCATGCCTCAGCACAAATCACAGTTTTGCAGGCTAAACAAGGCTCTCCTGGCCATCTGTGAGACCCATGGAAGACTGAAAGATTGCTCAGGTGTAATTCAGGATAAAATCTGGTTTATGGAGCATTTAGCACTGCTGAGATTCAGTGCTCTGAGAGGGTGAGAGAGAGAGTGGGAGAGCCTAGCAAGTGTTTTGAGCCAAGAAATCCTCATAGTGCTGACAGACACCAAAACCTGTTTTTTTCCCCCCTCCTTCCAGTGCCAACAAGTCTGATTTGAAGTGACCGAGAGGGAACACATGGAGTTTTTTTTTTTTACTGTAAGTGCAGGTTTCAGTGTCTTGTTCCCTAAGTAGGAACTCAAATTCAGCCCTTCCAAAAGAGATTTGGGCAAGACTTGGTTCACCTGAGCATCTGTGGCACCACATAGCTGTTTCCTCTGTTTTAGTGCATCATTTTTCCCCAAAAAATACATCTGGAAATGCCGTGCTGTTCTTCAGCCGAGCTCGGATGAGTTCCTTCCTGCCCCTCCAGGTTCCAAGGTTTAGCTCAAGTCAAGCGAGATTTGCTATTTTCAGCCTAACCTAACCAGACCCTGTCACTTGAAGCCACCGGCGCTGCACAGAACCGCCCCAAAGGCTTCTCCAGCCCCGAAACAGCTCTAGGCACTGTGTCTGCTCCATGCTCAGCTCTACCAGCAGCAGAAGCTGCAAAAAGACTGCCAGACCCCTCGATAGAGATGCATCTTTTGGCCGGGGGCAGTCCCACCCAGGGTGCTGCTCCCACCACGGTGGGCCACAAGGCACACCGACTACCTGCTGGCCATGGTCTGAGCAGCAGCCACCCCTCTTATCCACAACCACTGCTGGCTAAAAATACAGCCTGAGCCCGAGATGTAAATTTAATGAGACTTCCATGGCAACAAGCCTCATCCGAGGGGCTGCTGGTGGGGAGAGAGGCTCCTCGGCTGGGCAGAGCTGCGCGGTGGGATGCTCGCGGCGGTCAGGTGCCAGGTTGTTTCCTCGCCGGTATTCATAAAAACCTTTGAGCGTTCAGTTCAGCTAGCTGCAGCCAAAGAGGCGGTCTGTGTAGTGTTTTTAATGGACAAACCTGCATCTATTTCTGTCATGAGGATAAATATTTACTAGTCAGCCTTAATTAAACTCAATCACCCACAGGCAGAAATGTTAAAATAGGGATAAATCAAAGAGCCTGTTTCAGCCTACCAATGCTATAAAAATCCTTTTCAGTAAAGACTTGCCCCTGCCATCGCTCGCAAAATACAGTGTTAGAACTGGCTGATATGGACCCAAGGACAGCTAAGGTCGTGAAGGAAGTAACAGTGGTATTTCATGGATGATGTCCAGTGCAGGGGAAGGAAAAACAAGAAACAACACACCACTGTTGATGAAAATCTGGGATAAAAAGATGCTCTAAGCCTGGCTTTCAAAGAAGAATAAAACAGATTATTGCCTCTTGCTCTTCATATTGATCCTCCTACTTTGTGTGTAAGAGTAAGGATCGGTGCTGGCCACAATCCCACTTTGATGTGCACAGCTCTAGGCATTACATCAGCAGGGGACCGCCTGTGGCTGACGGGTGTTTAGGGATCCATGGATTATTTCTGCAAAATGCAGAAAGTACTTCAGAAAAGCTAGCCTATTCCAGTCAGTTAAATTTACTACTCAGAGGGGTGACGGCATCACTGGAAAATGGTCATGGGGTCACAAATCAAAGTCCCTGTTTCCATTATAAATGTATGGTATTTTTGCAGAATGCAGATTTTGTAGGTGTTTTTCTTATTTACTTTATTTAGCATTTTCACTTTATTGATGAGAAAAGAAGAAAAGGGGATACCCAGCCTCCAGTCAAATCTAAGCATTTGGCACTGGGAACAAAAATTAAGGCTCTCAGAAATGTAGTTTTTTACTGAAAACCCTGGCAAAAAATCAAGCACCCCAACTAGGCACCCTAGCATAAACTTAAGCTCGTATTTCTGACTGCTAGAAACAAGCAGAGCTTCCTATTTCTTTTGACTCAGCTCCTTATATTCAGGTACCCTTCAAGTCAGAGAGATCTGCACAGCATCCTCCTCCATAATGAATAAACCATTCCCATTAATGTGAGACATCATCAGTTGGAGGCACCTAACCCTCATATAAGCTGATTTTGTATACATTAGCTCTCAGTTACATCTCTCCTGCAAAAACAAGCTCACATCCTGTTGTAAACCTACCAAAACACAATATGAAGCATTTCACCAGCTATAATGGAAAATCATCCCTCTGCCCCATGGAAAGGGGCTGCTGCTAGGATGGAACATGGCACGTGTTAACCTACACAAGGCACAGAGACCGAGGGTCTCAGCTGGTCCCAAACTCATTGCCCCACCGAGACCTAAAATAAATAAGCAAACCTCAAGGCTCTGCATGCCCTTCTCTGCAGTGAGGAGATGAAGGTGCAAAGGAGGAGCTACCACAGTATCTCCTTGACATCTCCTAAGAAGATGCCACCATGTGGTCCTTGTTACCTCTGCCAGTGTCCTCCTTTGCCAACTCTTTCCCCGCTTGTAGAATGGAAACAAGTGCTCCTTTGCCTCTGAATCATAAGCATGAATGCATCAGTGTTTCAAAACAATTCCACGTTATGGAGGAGAGAGCGCTTCAAACATGTAAATAAATAGAAGCAAGGTTTTTAAGGAAAGGTAATGTGCTTTACTAGCTCATCTAATATTTCTGTATGAGCTTCTGAGCATAAGGGATTTGTGCCTGAGATGTGCTCGCTTTGAAAACTGGGATTTCTTGTTAAGCCTGTAAAAAGGTTTGCATCAACACAAATTGCCTTTTCCTGGGAACTCACACCAATCAGCTGGGCTCATATTTCCTCTCCCTAGAGACTTTGCCACTCAAATCCTCAGGCCATCACAGTTTACAACAACATAAATAGCTAATTAACTTTTTACTTAAAAGTAAGAAAGCAATCAAGCCAGCATCCTCATCAGCTTCTAGAAACACTTCAGCTTTCCACCACAGCTCAGACAAGATGCAGCCTGAAATATTTGCTGCCAGGGTAGGGAAGGAATGTTCTGGGTACTGACAGAGGGATGATTTGCCCTACAATCACTCGACTTGGCACACAATACAATATATCCTAGTGAAACAGTAACTTACAGGAAATGTATAGGAAACAGTAACTTATAGAAAAGCAGGGTGCCCAGGAACACAGATCCCAAAGCATCATCTCTCGTGCCTGTCCTCCTTCAGCCCCACTACCAAGCACTTGTTTCCAGACAGACTGGAGATCTTGGTTTACACAAAATAAGGTAGCTCCTTTTTTGGCCCCAGAGCTACTCTCACAAGCTTTGTGGGTGGGTTGCTTTCACGCTTCACAGTAAGGCAGATGGTTCTGGCAGGTCTCCATCCCACCAAGCAGCTCAGACACCTGGCCTCAGACACCCTCCCCACTTTTTTTTTTTCCTTTTTAAGATGTTCTCTTCCTTTCCAATATTTTTCCTTAGGGATGCTCTTAGCTGGGCAGTATTCCTTGACACCAATCCCCTCTCCTGTTTCTGTGCAAGGCTCTCTAGATCCCCAGGAGAACTGGTGCAGGACCAGCGCAGAGGCAGGCAGGGAGCTACAAGGGGGATGAAGCTGTCAAGAGGGGACAAGCTCAGCTGCCACAGACCATCTCTCCCTGCTGGCAGGAGAGCATCCCACAGCACAACAGGAAGGCAGAGACACGTGGCATGTAATCTGAAGGAAGATTGGGGTCAGTTCTGCTCCTTAGTCCCTTCAGGACCCCCTACTGCATCCCCAGCTCTCACAAACCAGGAGTCAGCAGATCTGTCACAAATGATAAAACCTAGCTGCGGACCCTTAGACCTCTGCTTGTTACAAATCATGAGCCTTGGCAGCAGAGCATGCAGGCGTGCTGTGATTAGGAAGGGCACATCCTAGCAGTCTGGTCTCTCACAGGACCCCAACGTGTTAATGCCTTGCACACTTCCATGCATCTGCTCTTGTGGACAGGGACCAAAAAGGAGCTAAGGCAGGAACCACAGCTCTCAGCAGTGCAAGCACCACTCAGTTCCCAGCCACCAGCCGCCACATGGGGCGTTTAGGACCCTCTGCTAAATATGGGTTCCTGTAGATGGCAACTAGCAATGGAAAAGGATGTCTGAACACTGCAATACTCTGATGCCTCCAAGCAGGCTGTCCAGAGGGATTTCAGTGGCTGAAACACCCACCCTGTAAAACAGACATGGGCACGGCTCCCCACGGCAGTAGCAGTCCATCAGGAAGAAAGGAAACCCTCTGAGCAAGGCCACATTGACTCCTGGAAAGAAACCCAGCATAGCCAGGACCACCAGAGTTACAGCTGAACATCCTTAACAGGAGCATCTTCAAACCCACCAGCAAAGAACCAGGCACCAGCGTGCACAAAGGGCACTGCTGAGCCTGGAAAACGTGCTACGGTTTTGGACCACCTACAGACACATCTCTACAACTTCATTGCACTCAAGAAACATTATAGTGTGTGGGTGAGGAGGAGGAGTCAAGCTTTGCCTTGCATTTGGCTTGCTTTTCAAGAGCTCTTAAAACAAGAGGGAAGGTTTTTTTTTTTGTTTTTTTTTTTTTGTTATCTTATGAATAGGCACACAATCTGGTGCACTGGCTGCAAATAGAAGTCTGTAGTAGATTACACCCTCCTAACAGCCTGTCATTACATTTGGGTCAGGCAACAGGAGAGGAAAAAAAAAGGATAATAAAATCGTTGCACTTCATTTTTATTTATTTTTTTCTAATACTCTAGATTTTACAGAACAAGATAGAGACGAAGCTTCTGTTAAAGCATGCTTAACAAGCACCTCTGGCCTGCATCTCACGCATAAGTGATTCTCTCATCTGAGTCCTGATCGTCTCTGGAGAACAACCTGCCAGAAGTACCAGAGGTGACAGATTTTCAGTGCATGTCTTGGATAAAATCCTACATTCTGCATAAGGTAGCTAAGAGCAGATGCCTAAACTGAGCCTTGCCTTATTACCCAAAATGAAGACAAATATAGGCAGAAGAGCCCTGTTAAATATTGTTTTGCAAAAGGGAATGAAAAATAACTTCTGTGATGGAAGAGGAGGAATCCTCAAACAAAGACTACAGGAGCAGCAGCAGAAAACCTACAGGCATGAGAAGCAGGATTTGGTCTAGGCAAAAATCTAGTAAAAAACATCTTTGCTGACTCCAGCCTGCTAACTCTTGGGGTTAGGGGGCAAGGGGAACATTTGTATCTGTGTTTTTTTGTTTGTTTGTTTGTTTGTTTTTAAATTTAACTACTCAGGTTAAAAGGGGTACCATGTATCTATATCTCCAAAAGGAAAATCATCAGCTTGAAGCCCAAAAGAAAGCAATCCTAACAGGTTTGTACCAGCTCCTGCATTACTGCTGGTGGGCCATGTTCCCTTTCTGGGCCATGTTCCCTTTCCACCCCATGTCGGAAACCCACCCCTGCTCTGAGGTCATTTTCTGAAGAAGCTGAACACAAATTCATGGAAGAGACCCTGTGTGTTTACCTCAATGAGGGAAAAATTGCTCGCATAAGCGTAGAGAAGTTGTGTCGATTCCTATGTACACATGTAGCCTGCCACTGTCCCAAAGAGTAAATGGTTTGTCACAAGGTGAATCTGCAGTCTCTTGTCTCCTAGGCCCTGAAACTACAGGCTGCAGGGCTCAGTTTATTGCTCTGTCTGGTGTCTTCTCATTTGGCTCTAATCCCCTCCAATATATATGCAATATTTCAAATGCTCTTGCAGAGATTGGGCTCTTCTGAGGACCTGACACTTTTATGGCCCTGGCAAGCCATCCATTTCTATTTAATTTAGTTCTCAATGCAAAAAAATGTATGCACCGAGATTTACATATGGGTAGACTAGCCAACGTTTTCAGGTTTGCATACTGAGGGCTTCATCTTTACTGCAATCATTGCTGTAACTATGGGTGCTGCTAAACTATCCGTGCTGGCTATCACCAGCTAAACTGGCAGGTGCCACCAATGCAGCCAGGCAGCATGCAGCCCCCCAGAGGCTACAAGCTACCTGAAAATCTGAGCAAAAGTGCATTGACTACATTGCTGTCCAAGCTATGCCAACTGTTTTAAAATTGTCTCCGGCCTCCTCCTACAAGTTACAGTCACAACACAGAGAGAATTTAAAGTGCAAAATTGAGTTTTTAACCTTTTAGCACCCCAACAGCCCCCCAGGTTCCTCCTTGTTCCTCACATCCACAGGCATCTTGCCTTTAGATGCCTGCTCTGGCTGGAGCTCCTCCAGACTATTCCCCAGAGGGCAAGGGAAAGCATGCCTGGGACAGGCAGCAATTTATCCCCCTGCAGCTGGCACCAATTAGTTAAGGCAGCCCCACCTGCTCACAGCTGGGCTACAGGGTGAAAATCAGCTTCAACCTCCCCTCAGTGGGCTGTAGTTGAACTCCCAGTGGGTGCTCTTTGGGTTGGTGTTTTCATTTCCTGACTGGGTATAAAATCCTTCCTTCATGGAGCTCTGTCACGGTCCCAAGTGTGCAGCTTCACAGCTACAGGCTGGGTTTGGCTTTTCTCACTGGCAGCAATGCAACAGAAAGGGAAAAAGCAAAGGGAAAGAGCAGGCTTGGGAGGCTTGTGGCTACGTGGAGGGTGGGTGTGCAAGTGGGTTCCTAGGAAAAGCATTAAGCTGGCTTGGAAAAAAGCAAGGAAATAGAGCTCAGGCCCAGTCAACACACTGCCTTCCTCACCTCTACAAAGCCCCTCAGCTGAGCCTGAGGCTCTGGACATAACCAGGAAACCCTGCCAATGTGAACTGCCATTCCTGGGGGACCCTCTGGACAGCAGCCTTGCATGGGACGCTGGGCTGGTACCTTGGTACCTGGGTATCTTAGTTGGATGCTAAGATACCAAGCACTCCAGAAATGAGCGGTGTGGGGTGCCATCCTACAAAGGAATAACCATTACCCAAACAGCACCAAAAAAAAGTAACGGCAGCATGTGGTGTGCGAGAGCTGACACAATCAGTGTGTGCAAGCTGATGCTTTGTCTGGGACTTGTATAGCAGTCTTTGAGGCTCAGGCTGATGACAGCACTAAAGTCTCCGGCTGGCAACTCGATTACACCAGCCTGCATGTATTTAATCGGCATGTTGGGACGTATCTCCTTCAGTCCCGAATGTTCTTGCTGTGCCTCCTCCTTCTGTGTAGGCTGCCCCCATGCATAAACACAGGGAACAGCTTCCACCCCACTCAGCTGATTCAATGACATGTCCACAGGGGAAAGAGGATTGGTGACCCCTATTCTGAGATGGATTAAACAACTAGCTGGACTTCCAAGAGCAGATTAAGGAAAATGACTTCCTATCCCTCCATTCTGAAAGGAAAATATGACCTGCTTGTTATGAAGCCTGAAATTATTAAGAGAAAAGTCAAACCTTGCACTCCTAGGATCTTGAACTAGAACAGCCAATGCAGAGTGCTAAAAGGATGCTAAATATTTCAGTGATTGAAAGAACACAAAGGCTAAGTTATTAAAAACCCATATGGCAGACAGTGGTTCTTGGACCGTGGTCTGTGGAGCACCAGTGGCCCACAGAGCGTTCCTACACGGTCAGCAGAAGGGCTGCTGTCACAACAGCAAAGCATCTGTCACTTTTTAAGCAGTGACCTGCCTTGCTCTTTCTACTCCGTCCAAGACTCACAGAGTTTCCCGAGACTATTTTTGACCGGCTGGGCTGACAGAGAGCCCAAGCCTGTCTGTCTGCACTAGGAAATGGCTTCTCCTGCAGCTCCTTTTGATGGCTGATTTGAAATGTGTAAACGGAGCCATAAAAAAATGCCAGGCAGAGCACTACAAACCATGCAAGGAGTGCTGCAGCTGATCTATGAGAGGGTCTGTAAAGAAACTAAGTGAACACCATGTTGGGCAGGGTGGTCTAACCAGGCAGCCGTGCCCACTGCTCTGGATGGACGTTCACCACGTACTCTTCCTATGATGTTTGCTAACGTTTCCTTTCTGGATAATTAGCCCTAGTATTGTATTTGCCTCAGGGAGAGAATGAGGTCAAGAACTAAGAGGCTGGAAGAGGACAGGAAGATGATGGGCAAGTTAAAAATGTCAAGAGGATCGACCCAGGGAAATCCCCTGCTGCCATCCTGGTGACGATTTTCAAAGACAAAAGAAGAACTCCCAAACCCCTTCATTTTCAGCTTCCTTTGAAGGTCTCCCTTACATGGTTATCTTGAATAGATGCATATCTCTGACAGAAAAACCTGACCTGAAATCTTGTAAGAACAAGGTCTCCCGCGTTTCTTATACTTCAGGGCCAGAAAATCCACATGAACAGCCTTCATCTACCCAGGGCCTGAAGTCTCCGAGTGCCTTCTAGCCGTTCATTAAGCAACGTGACTAATGCTTGTCACGTGTGCTTTGTTATCACTCATCCTCCCTCCAGGCTCTGCACGCAGAAGGCTGTGTGTGCAGTACAAAGCTCTGTCTTGGTAGGGTTTAGTGTTTTTCCTTTTCCAAGGTATGCAGCAAGCTGCAGAAAGGTGCCTTGCATTTAGAGGGAGAGGTGGGGATGCCTGCAGATGTCCCTTGCTCCCCGGGGGAAGTCACTGCGCTGCCCAGCACAAGCTGTGCCTGGCGGAGAAGATGTCCCAGTGCCTCAGCATTTATGGCTCCAGCCTGGGGAGAATTAACAATATCACCGCAAAGTGTTATTGATTCTGAGCATGGGATTAGAGTCAAGGATGGCTCTTACTGGAAGGGAGGACACCTGTGCCTAACAAAGCAGTGATATCCCAGGACACCTCACACACAGCTGAGCACAACCTATGGTAGGCAAATCCCACTTGATGCCACCCTCAGCATATCAGGACAGGCCAGCTGAACACCAAGTAATCTGTCAGTCTCCTTCCCGATACATGTAGTTTTAAACCATGCTTTGGAATGGGTAATATGTAAAGGGTTTTGCTTCTTTCTTCTCCGTGTGGGGAAGCGACACGCAGAAAATCCCAGCTACTTTGATTTGGTGACTGGAGGCACAAGTGACCTTATCTCTCCACCAATCTTCGCAGTGCCTTGTTTTCCCTCCCCCCTCCATGCTCAGGATCACAGAGTAGTGCCTCTGGCACGCACAGTGAGTCAGCAGCCCGGCAACTTCTCTATCAGGAAAATACCCCATTCCCAGGCCCTCACTGCTCGCAGCTTGCAGAACGAGGCAGGGCACCCCAGCTTTGCCAAAGAAGTGCCCTACGAGGAGCCAGGCCCCCTAAGGCACCCAGCAGGTCAGTCACTGCTGATGGACATGGCCACGGGGCCCACAGAGCAGAGATGAGCAGCCCTTCCTACGGCTCACAGGACCCCGTGCGTCACACCAGGTGATGGTGGGATGGCCACACGGTATTTCTCAGAAGTTGAAATCAGTCAGTGAACTTTCTTTGTTGTTTGTTTTTTTGTTTTGTTGATTTTCTCAGCCAATGCTCCTGGGAGTAAAGTATTAGCATAGCAAGAAAGACTCTCTGAGCTGTTGTTGCTACTGTCTGAACCGAACCCCACTCCTGAGATTTCAAAGGAGTTTCTTTGGCTTTTTAACTTTTCACTGCTCTTTGCATTCCCACTTCTGGACAGCAAAAGGCCCAGCAGACTAGTGCTGTTTTCACAATGTGTGTGTTGTGTTCAGCATCGTACTGGCAACGCTAGGCCTCTTGAAGTGGAGTTCCAGTCCCAGCCTCACTGAAAAGGTCCAAACTTGTTTAAACACTCAAATTCTGGTGACGCTTCTAATCAAATCCTTTGAGTTACCTTCAGGGCTCACCGCCTTTGTGCTGCAGTCAGGAGCATGTCCCCTGCCTTTATGATGGCTGTGACTTTAGCCATCGCCAGTGGCTCTCTGCAGCCTCAGCAGCACTACCCAGTAAGGACCAAACCCAGTACTTCTGTATTTGCTTTGCATGGTAGCAGCTTGTCTCACAATAATGAGGCCTCTACTGTATTTCCATCATAGCTGAGCTGCCACGCTTCACTGGCCCTCTAATGAGGATGCTGGCACTTATGGGAAAGAGTGTATTTCTGAGAGAAGGGGGGCTGAACTCAGCTTCATCTCTGATGACGGTGGTGAGGCTCTTTGCCTACCTATTCTGACTTCCTCTACAAAGCCTGGATGCCTCTAAATGAGTTAAACCCCTGGATAGACTCCTGTGGTTTCACCTCCTCTCCAGGCTGGCTGCCAGAGCATGTCCTATAGTGGCCACTCACCTTCTCACCAAAGGAGGTGCCACCAGGAAAGCACATTCCCGGGCACTTTGCATAGGAGGTGTAGGAAGTCTTACAATAACATTTATTCACGGGAATGTTTGCCACAGAATCACAGATACCACTTTGAGTTACCTACAGACAGCCAAACAAGTAGTTCATTTTTATTCTGATGTTAGCCATACAAGAAAGTGTAGTGGGTTAATTAAAATGGGGTTCAAATCTGATAGCCTTAAACTGGTGCAAACTATGGTAAAGATACTAAGTAGATCCTTGGCTTACACATTTAAACAAACAATATAATTGGTTAAAAAATTGTGCCTCGATGTACAAAGAAGCTACAAGGCTAATCTAATGAAAGCATCTAAATCCACAAAAAGCAATAACCTATTTAAGGGTTAGCTGTGCCAGATTTGACTGTTAATTGCACTTTAAAGTTTAAATAACAGCATATTGTGATCACTTTTAGTGGAAATGGCCATATGAAACAAAAAATTAACATATCCCTGATTGCAACACTATCAAGCTTGAAAGATCCAGACTACACTTTGGAAATTCACATTGGACTCAGAACTGAACTCTAAATGTCCATCCCCTGATGTAAATTCACACCTGAAATCAAATCTGTCAGTGGTAGGGAGTTTAATGTGATTTTTTGATTCTCTCTGGTATTTGCTAGTATGCTGCACAGTATATTCTAGACAACATAATAAGCTGTGATGTAACATCAGAGTCGCACAGAAATGAGTAAGAAGCAATACGAGAGTCCATGAGCACCCTGATCCTTCTCTGTTGCCTGTGCTTTGAGTTATTCACATTCTGCAAGGGCAGAGAGATGATACCAATTTCTGCTTAGAAGCCTGAACCGTGGAGCGATAATTAGACGCTGAAGGTTAGTTTTAGTCCAGCACAGAGGTGAGCACTGAGAAATCACCCAGCAAACTCCTATGGTCCTGCCTAGAGCGATGGGTGGTAAAGGAGGGAGAGATGCACGCGGTGTTCAAGTACAAGCACCCCACGTACGAACCTTTGGCAGCTCAAAAAAGCAGTCATCTACACACACGCCTACTCAGCCCTGTGGTGCGGCCTTAGAGATAGCAGGTAGTGCTTCTCTGTAGTACAAATGATAGGTGTGGAGCAACACGGTTACACATGCTAACAGAGTGTGCCAATACCGATACCCACACGCTTAAACATCATCCTCAGCAGGAGGCGCAGGATCTCCTGCCTGCCCACGCTGCTTGCAGCAGGAAGGGACGTGCTGCTGTGCCAACCTGCACTGCCTCCGGCTGCAGCATCAGGCACTGGTGGGGGAAAGAGAAGGGGAAGCCTTTTCCCCGGTGTCTACATGAGACAAGAGTTTGGACAAATCCGGGTTATTACTAGTGCTGAGAAAAGGGTTCTCAGAGAACCTTTTCCTCCAGCCTTCACCTGAGATACCTGCCCAGGAGCAGACAGCACTCCTGCAGGTTCTTCCTCCCTCCTGCTGTTGTTCTGCTAGGAGATTTTAAAAAGATCACAGAGAGCCAAACCATGTCTCCTACCACACAGATGCTTCTAGTTTGAAAGAGACAAAGAAGGTTTTGTACTGTGAGGAACAGAAGACTAAAGTGCGCCCTTTATCCTGATGGTCTCCTTTTGCTTGAGGAGCAGACAGGCACTGGGAGAAGAGGGCTCTGCATTGAACAACCTGTCCTCAGTCGCTCAGAGAGCAGAGGTGCATTCCCTAGATGCAGAGACAACCCTACTGAAACTCATGAGACCACAGATCTCATGTTTTCATTCCTTATTTTAGAGTGCAGATGCTTGGATCTGGATCCAGACCAGCCAGGTATGCAGGGCTGCTGGTCTCTGGGTTGCTCACACTGGATCAGCGTGTGACAACATTGGGTCACTGCAGCGTGAGACACCTCTGGCTCGTGGGGCACTGGACACAGCCACTGCTGGAGACCTGGGCCAGGCACTGAGGGACACAACTGAGGACTCTCTCTGGAGCAGTTGGCACCTGGAAGGCTAAAAAAAAACAACAAACCAACAACCAAAAAAAACCAACCCTTAACAATTCTCGTTAGCTTCTCCCTCCTGAACATTTTTAGCTCTCATGAATGTGAAATAAGCCTTTTCTATAAAGATACTGATGACACGGCTGGTAAAATCCGTCCTTGAATATGGTCAGGGAAAACCATCAAAAGGCAAAGGAAGAAAAGCCATTTCCATGGGCTGCTTTGGTTGTTTCCACATCCCACTGCTCAGGGCTGGGACGTGCTGCCCCACCTCCCTGCACTGCAGGCTGGCTGGTGAAACCTGCTGCAAGGGAGCAAGCTAGCAGCATCCCCTGTGGTCCTTCCCCAAAGAGCTGACCTCCAGAGCTGCAGCAGGGCCCCTCATCATCAAGGAGCCACTTTTCAGCTGAGGCTCTTGCCCTGGTCCCTGCCTGATCCACACTGCAGGCAGTGTTCATGGCTTAGGCTTGACAGGACTCATCTCTGGCTTCCAAGGGTGATGATGTCCAATTTGGGAGCATGGCAGTCTAAAGGTCAGTAAGGCATCCCAAAACGCCTTCAGGAAAACAGGACGTTCAGAAAACACAGCTGTGTGAAATATCAGCCCTGCTGCACATCACCGTGCTGGCTGCTTCTTGCTCACACCCAGGTAAACAAAAGCCAAGAGTGCACAGCCATTTCATTTTATTAATTAAAGTGACTGGCATTTATACAGCACCAAAGCACTTTGCAAATCTTAATTAAGCTTCGTAACAGCCCTGTGAGGTGAAACGTGTTCCCATTTTACAAACAGCAGAAAAAGAGACACAGTGAGGTAAGCGACCTGCCAACATGCTCAGGAGGTTGGTGGAAAAAAAAATAATAATGGCAAAGACTCCAAGATCCTGCTTTTCCACCTCTTTCCCTCTCCCCTCCCCATGCCACTCCTTGATGTGGAGTGCCTGTAACTGTGACCAGACACCCCAGGGACCTCCAGCCCAGGCAGCCACGCATGGGCAGGAATAACACCAGCACAGAATGCTGAAATGTTCTCCCATACCTCAGAGATGCCTTAGGGATCTATAAAATTTTTATTATTTTTCATATATTGAAGCAGGTGGAGAATCTACAGCCAAGGCTTCAATATGCCTCCAAAGTTCATTTCACGCTGCCCAGGGCCACTGATTTTTATTGTACTGGTGCTGGAGAAGACTAATACTGGGTGTCTGGGCACAGAGTTATTCCGAATGACAAATGTCCCCAGCAGTGAGCCGAGATGTGGCACCTCCACAAGCAGGGAGGCTGTCCTCAGCAGCTCGCCTGCTTGTCCCCAGGGAAGGTCAGACAACAGTGGGATGGCCAAAGTCTGGGGAAAAGGGAAACCCACCTCTTAAAATGGTATTGGGGAGATAGTGTAGATGGTTTTGGGGAAGGAAGAGTGGGGAGCTGGCAGCTCGATGCTCTGCGTCCATCAGCCAGGATCTGTTCCCATCTCTCCTCGGGTGGGACCTTGCTCTGCAAGAGCTGTGCTGTGGGAAGGAACGTCTGCCTGAGGGAAACCAGCCTGACAGATATTTTGCACAAATAATTGAATTATTTTTAGATGCTCTACACATCCACTCATAAGACAGCTAGCTACACTGAGATGAACAGATCTCACAGCCCCTTACTAATCCACTGAAACAGCTAATCTCCTTAACCCTTGTGACTCACGAATAATGGGAGATACAATTTCCTCTGAAGAGGCATTGCACCGTGCTGCTTTTACTCAGGATGCTGTGACCAAGCGATGGAGACCTGCAGCAGGTTCTTATGTTTGTTTTGGAAAGGAAAGGAGGGGCCAGAAGCAGTGATGTGGGGAAGCACTCTTACAGCATGGACTTCTCCTTCCTTTCCCCCTTTGCTGCTCCTTACAGCGTGACATATGCACAGGCATGATTCATCCCTGCCAAAACAGAACAGGGTCATCAGCACTCATCCCAAAAGCAAGATAGCTGGGTTGAGGGAGGAAAGGTTATTCTCCAAGCATTTCTAAGAGCCCCCAGCTTAAAAAAAAAAAAAAAAAAAAAAAAAAGCTTTGGTTTGGCTGAGCATGGAAAAGAAGCCCCTTGCAGTCACCTGTTTTTCTTTGGCTTTCCAGTACTTTCACGGAACAATTTGAGGTGTCTCATGTGTCTAATTTTGAAAGACAGCTCTCAGTGCTCTGTATGTATCCCTCACACCCAGCTCTGCCTCCACCACGCACTACAGCAAGGGTAGGGTCTCATTCCCAAAGGCTGCATCGCTGCCTTTTTGTCTACAGCACGCAGTTTTACAGACCTGACATTTAAAGTGTATGAATTGAAATAAACCTTTGAGATAAACAGCACAGGGAAAAAGAATCCCTAAATGCATGCATATACATGCTCACCCTAAGCTCAAGGGAGGTAGGGGCTGTATCGCCTGCTTTTCCCCACGTAGCCAAGACACAAAGTACCCTGAGTACTGCTGAGGAAATACCCCGGTAAGCATGGGCTTGGCTGTATTCCAACCAGCACCGTCAGCAGATCCACAAAATTCCTTGCACTGGGGCAAAAACGATCATACAGCACATTTGCAGTGGCCAAGAGAGGCTCGTGTGCGCAGAAGATATGCAGGAATTGCACAGCCACGGCTGCTGGCCGGGCTGTAGCAGCTCTGCTGCTAAATGCCTTGGAAAAATCTCTCAACTGCTGCGAACCAGCGAGCGCTGTGCTCTTCTGAAGCACTCGTTGCATAACTCTCGCACATAACTGCATACCTGGCTGAATTTCTAGCACAGTTTGGGTACAGAGGCATGGGGGGAAAATATTTCCAAGTCTCATGAAATTCATATAATGGGTACACAAAGGCTATGATTTACTGCAACAGCATGGACAGGCTCCTGTGCACTTTCACACTGCGATCTGCCAATGCTCCTCAGCCGAGACCTGAGCGTGGCTCTGCTCTGCTGCTGGGGAAACCTGTGCAGAGTTCAGCCAGCCCAGCTGGTGATGAGCCCCACCAGCCCACACCAGTGGAGAGCAGAAGGGCTGGCCCTTCCCAAAACCCAGCCATAGCACTGCAGTGCTGCTTTACCAACAAACGCCCACCAGCAAGGCTCAAAGTGCTCACAGAACAAGCTCAGTCCAAGGTGTGCTGAGGCTAAAGCCAAAGTTAGCTCTGAACTTCTGCAGAGACAGCACAAGTCCCATAGCTGGCAGTGGGTCTGCAGCAACAAATCTAATTTATAGATTATGTTTTCCAAATTCAGCAATATTTTCAACATAATTACAGCATTACGCGGCCAAGTATCCAGGTCTCTGAAGATCTTCAAGCACCCTAGTATCTGTGCATACCTACTGTTAGCACTGCTGCTGTGGGAGGTGAATCCAGCTCGGCTCTGTAAGGAGAGCATTTGCCAACAGATGGTTGTACCTGCTCTGGAAACCTGAACCTGACAAAAACCCTCACATGCTGTACCAACAACTAAAAATCTTCCCTCTGGAATGCCTACAGCACTTTTTTTTTTTAACCTGGAAAAAAACACGCACAACCATAAGGTGGGTTTTGTTGTTTGTTTGTTTTCTAACCACTTTAAAGCTTTTCCATATTAGTCAAGGAACCACCAAAATGGGCTAAATGCCTAATGAGCCACAGCCCTGACACCAGTTTGCACAAGAGCAGGGCAAAGCATCTGCTCCGTCCTTCCCATCTCAGTGCTCTAAGACTAGGAATCCTAAAAAGATTTCAGCTTGGTGGGAATGTTGCAGCAGCACCTCCCATCAGCAACAAAGTCAAAATTAATGCTAAAGTAGCATTAATATTTAAAGTAAGTTATTCTATTCCATGCTCCACTGTTTGTGAGGAGATCAGGGTAATCTCTCTGAGGACTTCCAGTCAGCTTCCCTGCCCAGGCATCTGCTAGATAAGAACTGATATTTTGCAACACTTGTTCAATATTACAGCATCTGGAGCGTGGCTAAGAGCAATAGATTTTTGGAAGATGTTGGACTCTCAGCCTTCCTTCTACCACCTCCTCCATCTGCTTGCACCCCCTGGCTCTGTACCCCTTCCCTCCTGCCTTGCCAAAGCACCACCACTTGCCCCAAGGAGCATACCTCCCATATCTCTCACCAACCAAGGCACTACCGACACCTTCTGGCCTTTTCTTCAGCCCAAGGAAATCAAAATGTAGAGGCTGTGCCTCATGGGGTGAACAAAACAGGGTGCTGTTCACCGCTTCTCCATCCCTGATGCATGACTGGGATCACTGGGGACCAACAGACTTGGTTAGAGATGAGGTGAGGTCTGGACAGGAGATATCGCCTGTTTCTCCTGTGAGATTATAAATTTTGCCTGCTGGACCAACAGTGCTGGTGCACACCAGCTGCAACACAAAAGACTCTGAGGACAGTCTGCAGAATGGTGAATATAGAGCATAAACTGCCCCAGCCTTAACAGGGATAAAATCCACGTGTGGCTAAAGCCCCACACACACCCCTGTAGCATAACTGCCCAGCAGCACCCCTAAAGACAAGCCTGGGACCCTAAAAAAAACTCAACACATTAACTCCTGGGTGCTAACCAGCACCAGGCCATCAAAGGATTAAAGCCAGAGAGGCTGTTGCAAAGGAGACAGGAGCTGAGGCAGAACTCAGCCTTAACACACTGTATGGTAAAACCTCAGGGAGGCTAAGGGACCTTAAGGGGATCAGCCTGTGGGACCCACTTGCCCCCAGAGGTCACAGCCCACACACCAGCTAGCAAAGGGGCCAGCCGGGCTGCCTGCCAGGAGATGTCCCCTGCAGGACAGGAGAACCCTTCAGCCCCAGGAGCCCACGGCTTCGCCTCTTTTCAGCCTCCACAGGCTGGCAGGAGGTGAGATCTCACCATCCCAGCTGCCCCTCGCACAGGTGAGTGTTCATTTGTTGCAACTGCTGTTGTAGAAGGTTTAACAGAGCTCCACGCGTGCCCCTTTGGCTCCCTCCTCATCTCCAGCGTTACTTTATTCCACAGAAAAAAGCCTGCAGGGATCGGTTCATTTATGCTGCTCAGCGCTACCAACTCCAGTGATGCAGTTCCTCATCTGCATCGCCAAGGGATGCAAATTTGCCCCAAAGAGCCCGTGATCCACCCACAAAATGCTCCTCGGAGCCAGACAGAAGGAATGGCAGAGGGAACAAGATAATGGCTGGGATGATGTAGAATAACAGGAAAAAAAATCCAGAACTGTGAGGACAGAATAGAAAGGAATGGGAATATTCTGCAGTGCTACCTTACTGATTCTTCACGTAAAGCTGAAAAATGCCATCTTTCAAATTCCCCCCTGACCCGGGCACACCTCGAGCCATCACTGCCAGCCCCCTGCTGCATTCACAATGAAATGTTAACAAAAGCGTTGAGAAGTGGCCTGTGGAGCTGGGAAGCCGGAGTGTCACAGCTCATCACCGGGAGGAGAAAAAAACACCCCAGAGCTCTGACAGCTCGGCTCTGCATGTCACATCAGTGTCCATTGAGGAAAGCAGGCACAGGAGATGTCTCAGTACAAAAACCACTCTGCACACAATAAAAAAAAAAACAGAGTCTGGGGCAAGGGAGGGAGCTCAACAGCCAGTGGAGATATTTCAGAGAGGAATGAAAGGTTTAATTTCGAGTTACCTAGAAGATTAAAAGCAAAAAGGCCACGTCTAACTGTACAGCTTCCTACCAGGGACTGAAATTCCTCTTCCATTGCATTCTCCACAAGTGGAGAAAGGGGCCTAAGTACCACGTATGGTATTTGTGCTGCGATTAAAACACCTCCAGGAGGTAGGGAAGCTCTCAGGTTTGCAGCAACAGGCTGGAAGCAATGCACAGACCTGAACGGTGCCACTAAGTTCTTGTGACCCAAGCCTGACTTCCCAAGGGGAAAAAGCATTCCCTGGGCTCAAGTGCAGGCAGAGCTTGCTCCTGGCTAGGAGCCACTGAAATGTCTGAGTGGCATCAGTGCCCCTCTTTTGCACATAACAGCTGGAAAGGAAGCATCCAAAACTGTACTGGACGTGATGAGGGAACCAAGGGGAGAAAAGCAGGAACTATTCCTCACCACTTGTGCGTTGGGGACCAAATAATTACAGATCCATTACAGGATCTATGTTCCTGGTCTGATCAGTGCTATCACAGCTGCCATACAAAGGGCATCATCATCTCCACTGAAATTTAGGCATTTACCACATAAGATCTCACCACAACAACTAGGGCAAGTTGAATGTTTTCAGCACAGTTTCCAGGGCCTGGTTAATTCAGAAGGTTGCCTGCAGTCCTGGGGAATTTTCATCTCTAAGTTGATGGTTTCTACGCAGCCCCATCATGGAGGCACAGTGATAGCTGATGGGCAGCTTAGGGTCCAGCTCATGTGCAGTAAGTGACTACGACATCCCAGGAAAAAGAGCAAGCTTCAAGGAGGCGAAGGACATGCTGAGCATAACAAAGATACGCAGTTAAAAATAAGTAATGCTAAAAATGCTGTGTAAAGCAAACATTAAACCAATCTCCAAGAGTGACGTTTCAGAAGATTCTCATGGAAGCAGCACTGTATATAGCCACAATGACGATTTGTGCACTTTTCTGTGTCTCAGAGGGCGGAAACAATTTTGAGATATAAGATTTGCTGTCCAGGTAATGTTTCCTTGAAGTGCTTCCTGAGATCTTCAAAAGGGCAGAGAGGAGGCACCTCAGGCATCCCCTTTACCCACTATTGTCACCACCAGCTGGACCTGCTTTCCCAAGAGGAAAGGCCAGCTGGGATTGGGATTTCTTACATCCCCAAAAAGCGTGGGATCGGCCCTGTCCTTACCCTACCTCACTCAAGAGAATAACTGACATCTGCCACATCAAGAAGGTGACCTGTTTGATCCACCTCCACATCCCAGCTGTCAACAGTTCCAGCTGGTTTGGACATGGTGCCTGCAGCATGCCTACCCGCATTACAGGTCTCCAAATACTTCGCTTTGTCCTCACCTGATGACCATTCAGCTCATATCTTGAAGCCTGCAAACTCCTTCCATCCTGATTTGTACAACTGCTGACACTATTCTTATTCAGAGGAATGTCCAATTATACAAATGCTCTTCACAAGTGGGAGCAAAAGGCCTCGTGCACTGGAGAAGCTCCAACCAGCTCCAACTCACTCTGCTGCACCCCATCTGGCATTATTTTGCTACCCCGATGCCATTACCTGCCCATATCCACCCAAACCCTCCTCTCCATCCTTTTCACTAGTCTATTTCCTCAGGCTGTCTCCAGACATCAGGAAGATCAGGGGGCCAAGATAACCCATTTGGTTTGAGAAAGAAAACTTGTTCCCCCCACCTCCTCTGTGCACTCCCAAATGGAGGGTGAGGGGAGCTAGTTTGCTGGAAGAAAGTTGAAAGGAGCTGGGACTACCCTATAGTGAATACAGGAGGGGAGGTGAACCTTTGAGGCATAGCATTCAAGGGTATAAAAAAATTATTAATGAAGAACCAAGGGAAGAATGGATCTGGGAAAAACGTGGCTGGAGTTGGAGCAAGGCCAGTTTCTCTTAAGAATTAGGATAATCTTTCTAAGGGGTGAGGACAGTAAAGTACTAAAAGTACTACAAGAGATTGCCTAGGGACATTGTAAATGTCTCTCTACTGGAGAGGTTTAAGAACAGGCTGGAGAAACATCTGTCACAAGTGACACAGATGCAAGTGGCTCTGCCTTAGGCTGAGATGATGTTGCATGGTGCATCTTTTAGATCATGTTACACCCACGTTTCTCAGCTCTACAGGCAACAGTCACTGTGCTTAGCCTGGGACAGCGAAAGGAGGATTCTCCTTTCTTCAAGGGTATCACCTCTACAGCTTCAAAGACTGTTGGCCATCCTTGCACCACTCCACGAAGTGAGCTTTTCCTCCAGGTGGAAATCACCAAGAGGCCTCTCCTTGCCTGCCTGCCCTCTCCTGCAAGGCAGTACATGGCATTGGCTGCAGTTATTGAAAGGCAAGCTGGTGCCAGGGAAATGAGGAATCTCTTCCAAGTAAAATCAGGCAATAATGGGGACTGTTGATGGTAAACTACCACAGCAGAGCAGTGGTATTCTCCTCCACAAATACCAGAGCCAACAGAGGATGAGCAGCAAGGCTAATTCAAGAGCTGGCTAGCTGGGAGAAGAAAAAAATCTGTTGCTTACTCGACTTGACCTCAAAATGCTAGAGCACTATGCTGTGTGCACTGTAGTAGAGATGCTTTCAATCACCTCCCCTGCCAAGACACTTGGCCCCAGCGTTCAGGTGAGACAGGCTATGAATTAAGGATGTGAGAACTGGTTTCACAGAGCTGAGATCCACGTCCATTTTTGTAGCAACATCAACTTTAGAACATTGTTTAAAAAAATCTTTTTTTTTCTTATTCTCTTAAAAAAAAAAAAAAAAATCCCCCTCTCTCTTTTTATTTCCTCTTGCCAACAAACTGCCAGATCCTGTCCAGGATCACAGTGTGCTGAAATCTAAAGTGAAAAGATACTTTTGCTTCTAGCTGAATTAGTTTCAGTATCCAAGTTTCACAAGACGGACAGGAATGTCCCTTCTAGGTGTGGAGACTGCAAACAGGTTCATGGTCCAGAATTTATCCGTATGGGAGAAGAAACAAGAGAGAAGACACAGACCTCTGTGTGGGTTTCTCCTGTCCAAGGATGGAGAAATCAGACTGCAAGGATGCTTCATTATGGCTGCAGAGACACAGTCTGAAGGGTTTCTTAAGGCAGTTATAGAGGGGAGTTAAAGCCAAAAGGACAAGATACAAGCCACATCAATACCTCTGTGCCACAAGTTATAAAAGCTGGGCTTTCCAGTTTAAGTGCTAGAGTCCCTTTGCTAGAGTAACACTCTGCCTCTACTGCTCTTTTGAGTGACACCAGAGGAAGAAGAGGAAAAATAAAAGTGAAATGCCCATCCAACTTGCTGGACTAATGGGGAAAAATGTGTCATCATTCAGAAATCCAAGAACGTGGCAGACCTCTGCATCTGTCTGACCTATAGTGCGAGTAGAGGTTTTATGAATTACCAGCAACCAAGGACAGCACTGGTCCTACCCTAACAGCGGGATGCTGCTAGCTGTAAGGATCCCTGGACTTCAGCTTGTTGACACAGTTCTGCTGTGCCAAGGAAAACGTAAAAGAGAAGCTGTCATTCTTCCCAAGCTAGAGGAATCCAGATGACACACAGCCCACGTCACACTCTTACTGAGTCTGAGAAAGCATCTCTGAAAGAAGAAAATCAGAGGGGTGTGTAGTTATGCCTGTGCGTGCTAAAATTAAGAAGTACAAGTGTTACACAGCAGACCTGCATGTAAATGTGATGAATGTTCAACATGAATTTAACGTAAACCCTGGTAGATTTACTGCCAAGTAGCTTTTGTGGAAAAAGCTATTCATTAGTATTTCAAACACTATTTACAATGTTATTGGGGGTATTGTATACTTATTTACTACAAAATCATACAGCTTGGTCTCTGTGAAGGCTCCTGGGAAGAACTGTTGATGCCTACACCCAGAGCTTACTTAAAATTTTATTTATGATTTTTATTTTACTTCTGCCATTCCTGACAGTCATCCAATCTGTTGTTTAAGTCCTGCCGTGACAGAGATCGTACAAGCTCTGGGGGCTACCTGGTCTGGTGTAGAAATGTCCTCCCTGACACAGGATAAGAGCTGGGATTTCATGGCCATCCCAGCAGCTCCAGCACCCCTGACTAAATGCTGTCATGTGCTGCCCCAGCCACAGCACGAGGGATCCCACTGCCCGCCCCGCTGGGCTGCAGGGGAACGTGTCACACACCAGCCCCACTGCCCACACACACTGCTTGTGACAAACACAGGGAAGAAGCCTGTAACAGGAAAAAATGAGTAAGCCTCAAAACAAAGATAGTTTGGGCTTAGAGGCTGGAGATGAAAAACACTGGCTAAACGAAGCAGCTAGCTGGAAACATCCCAGAAGCTAGGTGCCTGCACGTTGCATTGGCACTGGCCAGAATGTCTCAGGGTTGGTTTTTCTTCTGTCACATTTATATCAGTCCCAGATGGCTACAGATCTGCAAAGATGCACTGACCCTCGCCCTGCAGAAGCAGATGACCCGTCATGCTGAGCCACGCCAAGGATGTGCACCCAGCTCTGCTTCGAAGCTGAGCACTGCCCGCTGCTGGATTGGGAGCAACGCCGGTCCTGCAGGGACCAGGCTGGATCCCCAGCAGCAGCGAGGCAGTGGTGGACCCACACACCAGGCTGGCAAGTCCCAGTGACCCCCAGACCACACAAATGAAAATCCCTGGAGAATACGGGTGGTATGCAGAGGGAAGGCTTGCAAGGGCAGCCTACGCATGGCATGAACAGGCAAGCAGGTCAAGCAAAGCAAAGGTAGAAGCTGTCACGACAATCCCACCCTCAAGATGGACTGCAGCTGCAGGACAGAGCCATTACAGCTCCCTGGCAGTGCTTGTGAGCATCTCCGATCCAGCCTCAGCTGCTGGAGGCAACAGTGCTCAGTGCTCTGCTTCCCGATGCCGGGCACACCTCCTGCCACAGATTTACTGCTCCTCCTGACAGTCAATAAAAGCCTGCAATGCACTAGACGGGAAATCTCCCCTCTCCATCCCTCCCACCCTTCCAGCTAGAGAGATCCTGGGAGATTTATTGCTGCAATAAAAACAAAAGAGACGGAAAGATCCGGGGGAGCCTCGGAGCCAGGCGGCGCTTCAATAAAGCCCAAGCAGGCTCATGGGGGGATGCTGTTCTCCAGCACTGACCATGCCAAATGGCAGTGAGCAATTCATCCCCTGGAAAGGGAAATGTCCCAAGGAGCAGGACAAGGAGGATCCCTCTCCTGCTGCCTCCATACCCAGGCTGGGGGGCTACACAGAGGGGCACTGGGGCTGGGATATCCAAAGAGCCCTTTTACTGCCTGGAATTTTTCAGCCCCTCATCGTCACCCACCCCATCTCAAAGGGGTTCAACAGCAGCTTCCCCCTGGGACAGCTGCACCTCAAGAGCAGGAGGGAGCACGCATACTTCAGACAGACAGCACCAAAACACAGCAACCCCTTCCAACACCAATTCAGTGGTGGCTGTTGACCAGACAAAAGGAACCACCAAAAAATGAGGCTTGCTTTATTTCTTCTCTACCAAAGAAGTGATTTTCAGTTCTCATTTTCAATATGTAAACATATATGAGCTTGAAGCTTACAAATACTATCCTGCCCTCTGAAATAATTGGTTAATTCCCTCTTGCACGCAAAGCTCTTCAGTTCACCTTTAAAAGAAGGAGATGGATGATTTACAATCCAGCATCCCCAAAGCAAATCTCTGCTCCCCACGCAAGAGGCAATAATTCAGCAAGGCTCTGCTGCCATCAGTCATGCTTCTCATCTTCCCGGTGAACCTTTCCTGTCACTCCCTGGCAGGGGGAAATGGATGGCAGATGCTCCCCACTACGTCGGGTCTGGAGGTGGGGGGTGGGAAGATGGGGAAGGGGTGACCTTGCCAACACTGTCAGCAAGACGCACGTGTCTTGCTCAGAGATGGCTGGTGGTCTCCTTAGTGACTGCCTGGCTTTGCTAATTAGATGCTTTGAATGTTTGAGAGAGACGTATTTAGCTCCCCAGAGCGTGGTTAGCGTTACAGGAACTCTGTAATTTGTTTTTCAGTTGGTTTGTTGGTGTTGTTGGCTTTTTTGTTGTTTTTTTTTGTTTGTTTCCCTCCATATGAAATAGGCTCAGTTTTCAAGTCAAAAGATTACTATTTTTTAACTGCCACTTCTGCAAGTCCAGCCTATGATCTGAGAGCCAGGCAAAGCCTTTTCTACTTTGCCTAGTAATAAAGGTCTTGTAATTACACAGGCAAGTCTGGTGCTAGTCCATAAACCAGAAGGCACCCCAGTCTATTTTTCCGTGGCTATTCTGTTTCTAGAAGACGGAGCAGCTTACCCATACAGGCGGGGTGAACAGAGGTGATTCACAGAGACACCAGGCCTGGGATAGCACCAAACCTGTGAGGTCGGTGGAGAAAGGGAAAGCACATTTATTTTAGACCTGCATCTTTCACATCCCCCACAGCTTTGCAAATGGCACACTATACCTTTCCCTGCCACGTAGCTAACACTGTGTTGACAGCTCTTCCAAAGCCACCGAGCCCACCCTTAGTCCCTGAACACTGCTCGTTGTCCCTGAACAAGCAGTGTTCAGGGACAAGACCCAAAGCAAGAGACTTTCTATGATAATGTAGCATTAGGAAGTGTAATAGCTGCTATGTTGGCCCCATTTTGCACATGGATGAAGCAAGGCATGGGCCAGTGGTGCAACTTCTCCATGTGTGCAAAGCAAATTAGAGGCAGGGCTGGGAGAGGAAGTCAGCTTCCCCCACCTTATGTGCTATTCCTCTTTGAGCTGCAAGAGTTCATCACATATGACCAAATCCTAGTTCACCATACATGGCCAAAACTGGAAAAGAAGCTCAACTCTATCACCATTGGGACAGAAATGAAATCATGTACCAAAACCTCAGTACAAAACACAATCTAATACTAACCTAGTCAGTTATAGCAAGTGAAGATGTAAGAGAGGGGGAATTTCTGTTTTTGCCCATGAAGGTGGATTTTGCCCTAGCAGTTGCTGGGAGCACAACCAGAACAGACCCACATCAGGATGAACTCCAAGCTCACCTGTGCTGGATCCTTCATAGTCTGCATGGCCAACAACCTCAAATGGTGCCAGATCTTAGAGGTGCTTCTGTGTGCCCCAGGATGAAGTCTGAGTCCCAGATGCTCCAGGCGGTATTTGCCAATTTCTTTGAGGACTGTAGACTTACTTCTGCTCCCCTTGTCTTCTAGATTCAGCACAAGGAAGTACATGTACTTCAGGAAGGAAGGTGCATAAGGAAGTTGCAACCCAGCAACACTGGGAACGGCTCATCTGCCTGGGGAGACCACAGAAAGCCTAGCTGCATGAATTAGGAGCGTGGAGTTAGGGCATGAGAAAACCCCAAGTGGACACCCTTACTCTGAAGGAACCTGACCTCAGTTCAGTTCAGCTTAATCTTCCTGCAAAGGCAATTAGACCAGCATAAGGCCACGGGAACAATATCAGCCACAGAAGGATTTAACAGACTTTAACTAACGTCTGCAGCCAATCTCTTAGTCAATAAAAACACAACTGGCCCAGCCTGGTTTGGGGAGACTGCAGACTGAATGTGCTCAGTGCACTGCCACCATCAACACCAGCTGCCCTGCCCTCATTTTGCTCCTTTTCAAGTTTTCCACAACTGGGCATATCTTCACCTCAGCTAACAACCAAATACTGTAACAATGACCAGAAACTTCCTACCCCTTTGTGGTGGTAGAGGCCAAAGCCACCACAAGCTTCCCAGAGAGCAACACAGACAGAGCCTGGACTCAGCTACACCAAACACAGTTGCTACTGCTTCAGGTAGAGGGTGTTCGTATTGCTGCTACTCACTGAGGCCAAGCTGAGCCCAGCCACCTCTGGCCACCAGAGAACATTTCTACGTGCCAGCATGCCACTGTCATTTGATTGTTATTTTATTATTTGGTTGCACTAAGAGAAGTACGTGTTTCATGATGGAGATAGCAAACCAACAGAAAGATGCTTGCACGGAGCTATTTGGAAAAAAAACTCTAAAAGGCATGATTTGATTTTGGTAAGGACAGTGATGCTTGAATCTGCATTCTTAGATGAGTGCTCTGGCACACATACATCAACAAAATTAAATGGCAACATCGAGGGGAACATGACAATGGCAGAATTAATTTTGTCCCATGGCACAACAGAGATGCTTACCAGACGTAATCCTTTCTCTTCACACATGGTGCAAGCATTAACAACATAACCAAGGCTTATTATTTAAATACCACAAAGCCAAATTATGTCCATAAGTGCACTACCTCTCAGTAGAAGGAATCGCTTCACGTATTACAGACAGACCTTCTCGGAGTCATTCATGAGAAAAGAGTTTGGTACACTGCTCTTACACAACCTACTAGAAATTAAATATAACAGCCCGTAATAAGACAGAAATGCTGCAGGCGTATTTAGGACACCTAAGTTCTGCAGCTAAAATAGCTCTGAAGTTAAACGTTTCACCCTCTGAAATGGAGTGCTAATGGACAGTGAATGGTACAACACACAGTCACTGGCTTGGAAGGGAATGTTTTGCCTAAAAAGTCTAGAGTGGTGGCTTTCAGCCCGACACTTTGACGGCAGGCTGCGGACTGCTCCCAAGGGAATCATGAAAGGCTACTGAAAAAAAAAAAAAAAAAAAAAAAAAAAAAACAAACACAAAACCAAGATCACTACACACTACAGAGCAAACTAAGTCTTTTCCAAAGGGCTTTATATACATGTACATCCCCCTAGGATATTTTGAAAAGCCCACAAATTGAGAAGGACTGACAGCCCTTGTGCTAGGTGCAAGCTCCTCATCTTATTTTGCTTTGTTCACACCACTGTAACTCAATATGATGTGAACATCTTCTGATGGACATCAGAGGCCCAATAAAAATTAAGAGAGGATTAGGCATTGGTCAGTTCAGCTCTGTGACAGGATCAGGATAATTAAGCTGGTGGAAGTACAGCAGAATACAATAATACAACAAGATGTTTCACATATGAAGCTCTGTGTGTGGAAGACACCACGAGTACATTTGATTATCAGATAAATAGTCTGTAATTGTGTAATTAAATATCGTTTTATAACTATACACACTGGGGGCAGAATTAATGTTCTGCTTGGCATTATTGACTTCCAGGACTTAATCATGCAAATGGAGCATTCTCTTAACGAGATTTTTTTAAAATAGCCTCTCTTGGGCTTAAGTGGAAAAGAGAAGAAAAGAAAGAAGGCTCTCCATCCCAGCGCTGGATTTAGCACAGAACTATCACGTTTACCCCAGGCAGGAGGCCATGAGACACAGATTGAGCTTCACAGATGCAGAGATGTTGGCACCCTACCTTGGTATTTCAGAAGAGCTCTCACCCCCATGTTAAGCATGTGCTCCCAGCTCCTGATTTGAGCAGCCTGCACAGCTCCACATGGTTTACTATGGGAAAAGAGTGATCTCAACAGTGAAAAGAAAGGATTAGAAGAGGAAAAGCAGGAGCGGCTGGAACACATGGTATTCGTGAACATCTACATCAGAAACTCGGTCATGTTCAAAGTCTCTGTTTTGTGCAGTTCCCATGGCTGAACACACTTCAGCAACTGCTAGTGCAGAACAAAGCTATGTTCTTTGCCTGATGCCAAAAATGCCATCAAATGCCTGTTGTGCTGATGCGCACTGAGCATTAAACACCATTTAGCTGGGCCCAGCGATGTCCCAATTTGTCACTAATGGCCCTGTGTCAGGGCTCTGCACGAATAACTAGGAATGGCGGAGAGAGCATGGCCCTGCCCAGCATCAACCCTAGCTCCAGGAAGAACAGAGAGGAGGCAATTGTCTCCTCCTGGTCACCAGGACCTTCAGGACCATCTGCACCTGAGCCTGCATCCACAACATTATCCTGAAAACAAGTGGCTGCATGAGAGATTGCTCTCTGCAATCTCTTAAAGTTTCCATACTGGAGGTGACACTGACATGATGTATGACATTCCTCAGCTTGCCTTGTATTTGCATTACTTGCCAACCCTGGCTCATTTCTCCAAGGACTTTTAAAGCATATGAAGCAGAGGTGCACCTGGAGGCAAAAGCACAAGCGAACCAAGAAATGACGGAAGGCTAGAGAAGGAGAGGAGATGGAATATACATATATGAGTATATGTTGGGAGGAGTAGGGAGGATGAAATTCCATCTGCCTGCTTCTAAGAGCATGGATGCTCGCTCCTGTTCTCAGCTGCACAAGCCCCGATTGTTTAATGAAGAATCATTATTCAAACAGTGAGTGCAGTCAGCCCCACTGTACAATACCGAGCTGTTCCTCTCGCTCCCAGGGCATGTTTGATGAATCTAGTCAATGCTGCTAACCTTAGGCTGGAACGTGGGTGGCTGTCACAGGATGGCACGGCTCATGTGGGGCCAGTGCCAAAAGCACTAATTTCGAGACTGATCTCTTCTAGCATGGGTCTGATAGCACGACAAGCAGCTGTGCCAATACCCAGCGCCCAGAGCATCCCCTCTGGGATTTGCAGGCTGCAATTAGCAGGTGAATGTGCTGTCTTCTCTGGGCTCATGAAAGCACCTCAGCCCCTATTGATTGCCGATCAATAGCCACTTCCCATCTCTCCCTTTCAGTTTCTGCAGCAGGGAGTGTTAGTAATCAAATAAGAGTGGCAGGCTGATAAGATCCTGTCATCAGTGCACCAGCAAAATGGGATTCTAGATCTAATCTCCTATGTCACATTTCCAACCCTAATCATCAATATTTAACCCCTCCAAAGACTGAAGCAAGTAGCCACAGTTTTAAGAGTTCAGAGGAAACTTCCTGATGTCCACCCAGGCAAAGAAAGCCAGTGGAAGAGACCCAGGTTTCCTGCTCTCATTGAAATCCAGGGGAAGTAGCAACAATTGCAGGGAAGGCCCATAATGGTAACTATTACTGCTAAACACATCTTTTCATTAATTCTTCTTATACTTCTAAGTTAGCAGAATAAACAAAAATGTCATGCAGTCAAAGGGTTCTAAACTGCCTTTTTATTTTATTTTTCACAAAGAAGTACCACCAGAAATTTGAGGTTCCCAAGGATTTTTTTATGTGCTCATCCTCTGGACCTGTGAAATCTCCACACCCCCTCAGCTAGGAAAAGAAAAGTCCTTCCACCCTGCACAGGACTTAAATATTTCAGTGCTTGCTTGCACTCCTCTCCTGGCAGATCTTGGTTCAAATTGTCCCAGTTTCATGGCTATTTACTGATATGTCCTCATGGCACGTACATGCCTGGGCTGCTTGAGAAGGGACAGTTTGAATAAGCTGCCACGACTGCATGGATTCTTTTCCTCCAACCCATCACATCAAAATGACAACAAAACACTCTGTGCTGGGTGAACACTGTCCTTGTCAACAAAACAGCAAATACCAGCCATAAGATGGTTAATGCCATCCCCTCCACCCACTCCAACAGCAGGAGCCTTTCTATCACATCTAACAGGCTCCAGCTTGGGCCCTTAGAGGACTACTCTATTTAAAATAGAATGTTAACAGGAAAAAAAAATAAGAAGGAAGAAATTCAACCAGACATTAAGGTTGAGAGACAGCCAGGCTAGCTGTTGTTACTCTGCATGAAATACACGACCTTTGAGATCTCAAATAGATGGCATTTCTGCTCTCCTTATCATTAGCACTTTTAAAACTATTATTTCTGATATACTTCTGCTTTTTCCACCTTTCCACTAAATCTCATGTGCTACAGCACTAGCAGTCTCCCGGGGAGCTCTGGCACGAGTCTACTTAGCATCTCACCTGCTCTAGATGCAAAAAAAAGGCACAGAATGGACCTTGTCTGGGAAATCCCACCTCACCACAGATGCTTCTCTTCCCAGGAGCAGAGGAGAAGGGGGGCAGCCTGGGGACACCTTCCCTGTGCATCCTGGCGAGGGCTGCAGCTGATTCTCTCTTACAAGGAATAAACCTCTCCTGAAGCCTGCAAAATCCCAGGTCGGCAGCACAGACTTACAGGGCTAACACTGAAGACATGCTACACTGCTGATTCATGCCCAAGGGGACCAACAAGCCTGGTGGGGAAATATGGGGCCCATTCCAGGCAAAACAGGACTGGCACAGAGGGATCATTTATGGAATGGTGTTTAGAAATCCACAGCTGAACATCAGCATCATGTAGGCATCCGCTGTTGTGGTTTATCCACTGTATTGCTGATATCGATCCTCATATAGTTCCCTGATTGCTGGTTAATTATATGCTGCTGCTAAGTCAATATACTGCTTCAGCCCCGATTCGGTTTGAACTGCCTGAGGCCAGCAGTTCCCCCCGCAGCGCAGCGCAGCTCCCTGCCTGCCTGCAGAGCTGCTCCCAGCCAGCTGGCCCCCAGCCTGCACCAGTGCAGCACCCGCATCCCTCCAGGCAGCAGGGCTGAGCCCTCCAGGCCAGCACAGACCCCCTTGGAGCCTGTGCTGAGCTCTTGGTGCTCACCCTTCCAGTGGTCACTGCATGGCCTGAGAGCTACGGATGGCTCCTCACAGGATAGGCACGCTGCATCCAACCCTGCCAGCCCCAAAACTGCCCACCTGGGCACCCCCTCGCCCCAATCGCTCCCTGCCCTGTGGTACTGGTACTGTACAGAGCCCCATGGCCACCCAACACAGCCTGCCGAGAGGCAGCTGCTCCTGCATGGCAGGTAAAGTGACCCCTTATAATATATATATAGTATGTATGTTAATATAAATGCAAAATGCCAATAACTGCCACAAGGAACTGCCCGAGGTAACTATTATTACCTCAGTACTACTTAGGCAACCTCTGTGCTCTGTCTACAGGAGTTCAGGTAACCTTGGACATGCTACTATCCCACCATCTTGTTCCAGAAAAAAGCATTTAACTCTTTCTAATGGTAAATGAAATGTGAGTCAGCTGGTAAAAGAGGTTCGCCTTGGAACAGAAAAGTTATGTGTTATTCCACAATGATTTCCTTGTGCAAATGCAGGTGAGCAGTGAGAGTTACTCCAGAGCTGTAGCAAAAACATAACCCCTAATGCAGCCAGGGAAGAGCCTGTCACAACTGTTTGCTTAAGTCCCTCTCCTGCTCTAGACAAAGACATGGTGCTTGAGATCCACCAGGGTCTACACAACGGCTCAACGTTTTCTTTCCTGACGTACCTCTTGTTTTGCTGCAACCTTCAGAGCTAGGGACCATCCTTACAGATACCTGGATGCCAAGAGGGGAGGAGATGATGTGCACTGGGAGGAAGCTGCTTCTTTCTTCACTCCAAGCTATAATAAGTTAAAGACAGTGATGCCTAAAAAAGAGCAGATGGCTTCCCAGTGAAACCTGAAGCATTCATAAGCAATAGGTAGTGCAAGAAGGTAGGCTCCAAGATGCTGTAGTTTTGGGGCAGTCTGAGCAGAGAGAGCAGTAGGGAAAAGTAGGAAGCAGAAAACAGCCCCTCCTTCCCTTGGCTTCCCTCAACAAGGCTGGAAGCTTCTTCTTCTGTCAGTGGCATGGAAACAGAGAGATAAATCTGAATCTGCTTCCAAGACATCCCCACTGACTGAGAAGTCCTGGCAGCAATGTTGGCCCCACAGCAAGACACCAAACCCCAGTCCCACATTAGGGGAGAAGAGCAAGGCTCCATGGTCCTAAGCAACTAGCTTTCATCCATTTCTCTTTATTGTTACAAACACCTTGTTCTCCATCTGCCTTTCTCCAGAGTATTTAGCAACCCACAGCTAAGCTCCTTCTCAAGCCCTGGAAGCACCCCCACCATGGCCCCACAGGCCTGTGATACCCCGTATAATCATCCCCAAGGAGAGAACAACTCCATCTAAACACACCTCTGCTCCACCTTTGGTGACTCACCCCCGAGACACCAGTCAAGGACATGCACTGGGATTCAGATCACTCACCTTTGGGGACAGCACAACACCCTCCTGCCTCAAACAGGGCAAACCTTGCTCACTTCCCCCACCACCTCCTCACAGCGCCTTCCCTTCCCTCTCCCCTGCCTTCATCTCATATTCCAGAGGCATCTCGCTTACTCAGAGCTCCAGCATTCGAGGGCAGAAAGAGGCTTTGGGATTGACAGCCAGCAGCGTAACAGCATTGACAGCAACTACAATCTCGTGACAGGTAGATGGGTTTAATTATCCGCGTGGGTGGACGAACCTTCTGGGAGAGCCATCTGGAGCTGCCGAGCTGCAGAGGGTTGGGACAACACAGCCCTCCCTGAGCAGCCGTCACACCTGAACAGTAGGGGCGTCCCTTGATCATGATGCTGTTTCCCCGTGGACCTCCCACCAGGAAACTCCTCTACATGATTTCCTGAGGCTACGCACAGTCGTTCTGAGGCCTCACCTCACCCTCCCTCTCTGGTTTTGTGGAGGTTGATTTAAGCTGCTGACAATAAATTGAAATTGCAGTATCCCATGGAAAACCGCTACGTGTTGGCCAGGTTCAGTGTTCCTCACTGCCTTAAGCCATCTCAAATGCTGCGGAGGACTTGGTGAGTGTTTCATTGCAGAGGTGCTAAACACACAGAATAACTATTTCTCTCCCCAGAGCACACCAACTCCTATTAAAATTTTACTATCTGGTGCAGGAATGTAGGAAGGACACGCTGCTTGCTCTGCAGCTCATTCCCTTCAGCACACCTGGTATCACATCAGAATGTTGTTACCCAACAAACACCAAAAAAGAACAGGAGAAGGAAAATTCCCAGCCCATCAAAACCCCCAGGAAGCTTCAGAGAGCAAATCCATCAGAGAGGAGGGCAAGGCAGAGGCAAGCAGCCCCGGCCAGAGGGTGGGAAGGGGTCTGTGGGGCCGGCGTGCCGCTAACAGGTTTATTCTGCTGGCAGGGATCCCCTTCGGCAGCAGGCGGGTGAGCGCTGCAGCCCAGCGAGCTCAATCTGCGCTAAGCAGATTAGTTCCTTACCGGTGAAAGGTTCTGGGCAGTGGCAGAGAGTTGCTCACCATGTGACACGAGGGGGCTGTCATTACGTTTCATAGATATGATATAATTATACGTTCCCTGGAGGGTACTTCTAATTGAATTATAGGGTGTCTCACAAGTATTCTGGGCAGCGGTTCGAGGAAGCTCTCGCCGCCCAGAACAAGATAGAGATACCCTTTAATTCCATTAGATGTACCCTCCAGGGAGTGGGCTGTTACGCTGTGCAGCGATTTGCTCAAAACCCATCTCCCCCCACCAAAATTGGAAAGGAGGTGCCCTTAGCACAAGTCCTGTTGTTGCTGCGTATTTTTCCCTTGGGCCTCCTCTGCAGTCTTGCCACCCAGTGAAACTCCCCGGCCTCCAACCCAGGAGAGAAATCCCTCAGCAAGGGCAGTCACTGTCCCTTTTCTGGGACTGTTCCCTTTCTGGAGGGGACAGTGGTCCTTTCCGGCTCACTTCCCAGAACAGATGCAGCACTGCTCAAGGCATCACATGCCAGGCTAGATGTACAAGGGAGGTCTCAGCCTCCTTTGAAGACCCCTTCTCAGTCTTTCCTAAGACAGTGAGAGGAAGCCCAGGGGTTACCAGGCGTGCAGCCTGCCTGAACTCTTGTCCTGCCTTCCAACACAGCTGCAAACAGCTACCTGGGACAGAGCCACCCTCCATCCTCTCTTCTGGGGGCTGTGCACCAGCGAAATCACCCCACACTTCTCTCCTGCTCCAAGACTGCTGCCTACAACTCACTCAGTCAGCAGAGATGTCACAGCTGCTATGTTTTGTTTTGTTTTTCTGCTCTGTACCATACAAAGGATGGGATAATCAGGCCCCTGAGCCTATTATTTTTTCTGTCACCTCAAGGGAAAGCCAGCACCAGCTGCCCACCACAAGTCGAATGACCTACTGAAGCTGCCATCAGTTGTGACTCCTACAGATCGCGCTCACTCCCATGTCTTACACCACCCCGCTTGTCAGGCCACAAAAAGAGCAAGGAAGACAGCTATGCCAAGGACTAGCTAATTATAGAAAACGAAGATGTTCCCATAGGAAAGGCAGCACAGTCACGGCTGAGATAAAGCACACGGCTGCTCTCACTGGTGCGCGAGCAGCAGCCAGGAGCCCGACGCCCTCCACCCTGCCCAGCGTGCAGGTATTGCTCTGCAGCATGCAGCTGATCAAACTCCAGGAGCCCGGCTGCCAGGCAAGCAGTTATTGCTCATGCATAGTCCATTTACTGTGCTTTTGCATTATTCACAGCTCTGCCCACCTCCGGTGGTGTCAGCTAACAGGACACATCTGTGAAAAGCTGCCAAATCACACATTTTCTCTCCCCAACTCCACTACAGAAAGAAAAAAATAATACTATGAGTTATCAAAGCTAACATTACCAACCCCAAAATACTTTGAGCATCTTAAAGAAACACTTGTGATGTCTTAGAAAGAGACAGCTCAGTACGTATTTACTTTTGCACAGCCAGTACGTTGTCCCTGGCACCTTCTTGCTCACTAGCACTGCAGCCCAGTTATCTGTACTAAAAAAGGCAGAGATAGAAGTATTAAGCCAACATGATCAAGCAGATGAGGTAAAGGAGAGGCTAATTCAAGAGGAACGATGGGTACAGCAAAGATAACAGGAGGGGGAAATTCTACATTAAATATTGATGGCTTTATCACACTTTAAGGGTAAAAGCAGAGCAGCATGGTGCCTAGGTGGTGTTTTTTACAAGGGTAGGACCTCTTTGGCTTGCTTATCTCATGGAAAGAAGCACAAAGGCACAAAAGGTAGCTCCTACTGCATTTCACTTTGACAACATGCCTTTACATGGAGTACTAGAGAGGCACCGCTGTAAATAAACCATCATGACACACTCGCCATGCCAACGCTGCAAAGGCAGGAACAACCACTCCTGAAAGCTCTGCTTGGCCAGCTCAACAATAAAGAAAGAAAAAAAAAATGTAAGTGTTGGAGGAGATCTTCCACAGTCTAACTGAGAGACCAAAAGATCAGAGCCACGGCTTTTACATGGGGAACAGCATTCAAGCCCTGGGCTGCTTTCATACCCAGAATGTCTCAGCACCAATACTTGGGATGAGCTTGCAAGGGGAAGGGCTGGCCATTGCTCCCGAGCAGCTGGTGTGCATCTGTTCCTGAGAGCAGCAGGACATGGTGGAAGCTGTCAGGATGTGACATCTGGAGCAGGGAGCTGAATTTCCAATCTCTCTCTTCACCCGCTGGGGGAGGCCAGAGACCAAAGGAGCCCAGGTGGACATACACAGCTACACACGAGGCTGGGAAGTGGAAAGGGAGCTTTGAAAAGGCACTGCAATCTGCCCTGCAGCAGGCCTGTTCAGGAGAGGGGAGGCTCAGTGAGGACAGAGCTGGCAGATGCTCAGGCTGGTCGGGCTCACAGGGTGCAGTCACAGTGCCACACTCCATGCGAGGCTCATCAGACTTCAGGGCAGCTCAGCAGACATCTCCATCAGCCTCCTAAGGACAGGTCCTGCAAACCCTGGTGAGAAGAACTGGTCCTGTTTCCAGGTGTGATGCTCAGGCTTCCACCACCCTGCCCTTCCAGCCTAAACCACCCAAACAGCCCAGCTCTCCGAGCAGCCAGTGCTTGTGCTATGCCAGGACTGGCTCCAGTTGAAAAGCTAGCAGCAAGAAGTGCTGGCACCCAAGCAGAGACTTGAGGGGCCTCATCTGTCAACAGTCCATCTGCCAAGACAGCTGTAAATACATACCAGCCCAGATTCCTCCCAGCTTTAAATCTGCTGTTTTCACTGAAGCTAAACAGAGGATGAATTTGGTCTACGGTACTTACAACGGCTAGAGTGGCAAGTTCTCTTATCATCACATTTTATCCTGCCATGAGGTAAATAAGAAAGAAGCCACATTGCTAGCAACAGATAAATCACCTCGCATTTGAAACAGCTGCCCTCTTTCACCAAGGTCAGCTTCTCCTATTTAGCCACAACAGAAATGTGCTTGAGGACCCCTGGTCAGGGAGGCTCTAGGCTCTGCCATTCTCTGTTCAAAAAGGGTAAGCCCATGTTTGACTCAGAAACCTTGCTGGCACTCTGATCTGTTAGAAGTCACAGATACATTAAAGTAATGCTGTAATTAATGGTCCCACTGTGGGTTAAAAAAACAACAACAAACATACTCGCACTAGAGCAATGTACAGTCTGTCAAGTCTTGCCCCCAGCGTTTTTTCTCAGCCCTGAGGCTGCGCTATTTAAACTGTGGCTTCTCCCCCTATCTGTGAGCAGGAAACAGAAGTGATCTGTGCCTCTGCAATCCCATGTGTAAAGTGTGTGTCTGTAGGCCCCTCATTCAAAGGTGCTTCATGCAGTACTGTGCAAGCCAGTATGAGTAAAGGAGGCAAAGCTCACTCAACCCATGGTAAACTTGTTTTATGTTGGATCAGTTCTGATCTGTTCATTTTTAAATCCAAAGCTTGGTTGCGTTGTTTGGCATGATGAATTTCCCTGTGTTTGCTCTAAACTAGGAATATCACCAGTCTCCCAGAAGCCTCCCAGAGCTGCCCCTCTACAGGTCTCCTGCTTCAAGACTCCATGAGGTTCCCAGGGACTCCCCTGCTAGATCAGAGCACACCAGCTCTGTGAAGCCTAGTGCATGCCTCTCTTTTGAGCTGAGGTCCCAGGCTTTCCTTGTTTAATGCTGTTACATAAATTCATACAAATGCCTCCTCTGATGGCCAAGAAGTCACAGCCCCTGAGGCAGCATGTCATTTATCCTTCTTCGTGAACTGATGGCAAGAATGTCCACTCGACACCTGCCAACAAGGCTATCTGGGAAGGTAAAGGTCAGCTCAGGGCTCCTCTTCCCAGGATGGTGTCACTCTCTCACATTTGTAGGGGATGATTTCACATACGCTCCAGGAACAGTCGCCTGATACCTTGTGCAAATCCCCTGCAGGTCACACCAGCTAGACCTCGCAGCAGGTCTAATGCAAAAACTCAGCGAGTGTGTGTGTAAATGACTTCAGTTAGATTAGAACTACTGCTACTGTTAAAAACATTAATTTCAGAGCAAGAAATAAATACAACAACCTTTCACAATGTAGTGGGGTTATGGTATTGTTTTTTTGTTTGTTTTTAACTGGGACCAGCTCCGAGACTGTCAATATCAGTAACCAAATCGGGTCACTGGAATATAGAAGAAATACGTTGCCTGGATTGAGAATTCGGATGGACAGGTCTGATAACTAGCCATGGGGAAAAAAAAAATGCTCTTCTCCTTTCTCTTCATTAAATGAAGCCATAGAGCAGTGTTGGAACTTCTCCTCTGACTGTTCCTTGTAATGCCACTATCTCCTTTTGAGGACAGCTGCTACTGCTCTTCCTTAATCTGGATTAAAACAGGAATCAAGAATTTTCAGTGTATGTGAAGGTAGAGCAAGAGAAAGCCAGAAGGAGCTCATCCTCTGATGGGAGCAAACTGGAGAAGTGTTTGGAGGATTCACTAAAAGTTAAATCTCAAGAGAGACAAAATGGGAAGGATGGTGTCCTGAGAGAAGGAAATGAGCCTCACACAGCAAATTCTCATCACCTGGAATCCCACTAATTCAGCCTTAACTCTTCGAGAGCTGTTCTACATCAAGCCCAGAACATCAGGATCAGTGCAGAGTGTAGGAGAGCTGTGGAACAGGAGTTCAGACTAGATTATCAGAATAATTTCATCATGACCTAGGTCATTAATTTGTGTCACCACAGCTGCCATAGATAACCCCGGGTCTGCAGATTCAGTACACCTCTATGCCACACGACCAAAATTTAATTTAGGAAAATGAGCACCCAGAATTGCAGTTACTGTTGACAGCTTGAGGGGGATAGGGAGGTATTTCAGCTGCTGCCTCTATCTGTACCGGTCTGCTGCCTGATAGCAGGGGAGGTCAGTGAATCTGCATAAATTTGTTGTGGTTTTCAGTAACAGGAAATTACAAGCTTGATGTGCACAGACCCTCCTCTGGACAGTGCATAGGCCAGCGGTTCAGGGAGATTGGTTTTATTCCTGTCTTTGCCTCTGATCAGCTGGGTAATCCAGAGGGAACAGAAGTCACCTTCTCTGCATTTCCCCCCCACACTTGCAAAATGGGAATAACAACCCTGATCTCCTTTGCAAAGTTAGACCTACTGGTGAAACAACACAGAGAAGAGCTTAGTGTCACTAACAGCATTTCCCTCAAAAGGCTGCAACCATGTCTGCGTAGGTGATCAGATTAAAAAATTAAGTTGACAGTTTCCTCAAGCACTGAATGGCAAAAAGGAATGACAACTAATTACACCAAGCCTCAGCATGATGTCCTTCAAACAAATGACCACCATTCACTTTTCTCCACTGCCACCTTTCCCACCAAACAAGGGTGGCACAGCACACAGGAGAGAAGGTGGCAGTGCTTCGCAGACATGGAAAGGCAGTGTGCAACTTACAACCTCCTCTGCAAATCATAAAGGCCAAAAGTAACCAAAGCCTCACCATGTATCAGGGCAGCCTAAACCCGTTCGTCTCCAGCAGTATCTGTACTAAAGGAGGAGACAGCCCTACCATAACTGAGAGCTCTGCCTAACACATACAGATAAATGGCTCTAGGTTTCCACGTGCTACCAAAGCCATTCTGACTTTGCAAAGAGGTTTTGCAGGCTATTTAATGCCAGTTTAACATCACAGCTTCTCTCAGCATCCAGCTTCTCCCTGAGCCATAGACAATACACAGTATGACAGACTCAGGGCAGATGGCTACACCTTCAGTAGACTGGAGATGCTGAAAATAATGAAGCAACCAGCAACATAGGCAAGCAAAAAAATAGATTTGTTGGCCTGATCTGTTGATCATTAACTGCAGTAAATGCCACAGCAGAACTCTGTCACTCTGTCTTCCAGCTTGTGTTCTCAGTTAGCTAGTGGTAACTTGTGCATCTTCCTAAAATTTCTGAAGCAAGACAGATTTTCATACGAATTTAAATGGCAATTTAAATTAAAGTTTCTTCTCTTGCTGGGAGTTCCCTTTATTATGCAGAAATAAAAGTCTTTAAAAAGAAATTCACTTTTTGCTGCTGGTCCTTAACGATTTCTGCATTGCTTGGACATGATAAAGCAGCTTGGTCAATCCTCTTCTACATTTTCATACACCCAAGAAATCAAAGCTTACTTACATGAAAAGTTATTTAACAGAAAAGTGTTTGGTCATCTTGCAAATAAATAAATAAATAAATAAGATTAAAAAATCTAAGTTTTGGACTTGATCCTTCAAGAGTTTCCTTTTAGTCAACAAGAAAACCAGGAGTCTGCTTCAGCTGCTTAGGTCATACCTGAGCCTCATTGGAGCAGGAGTTCAGAAATAACAAGTGTAATGAAAAAGCAGCAGCCTTATCAAGAATTCAAAACCTGATCAATTCCTTTCTCAACAGATGACAGCATTCAAGATTACATAGTTTGATTTATAGCTATCCAACACCCATACACATCCATACGCACACACTGCATATGACCATATTTCATTAATAATGGCACTGTTTTGAGCTTCCTCATCCCAACCTGCTTTCTTTGTGCTCCCACCCAAACGTGAGTAAGGAAACTTTGACCATGTTAGTCTAGAAAGAATCACAGAGGCAGTAAGCAAGAGCCGGTGGCAGGATCTGTTTTCCTCTTACTCTGTAATTTATGCATCAACTCAGCTTTTTTTAGTCCCTCATACTTCAGGGAAAGCCTCTTAAAAACAACCCTGATATGGTTTGTTTTATCTTATAATGTTTAAGCAAAGGCCCCTTCTCCATTTAGTTTTAAGGGGAAGTGCTCACTGTTATCACCACTGGCCCTGGGATTTGGTAGATGGCAGTCTCTCTCCAACAGTTTGATCTCAAAGATGCTGTGTAAACCAATGCCCCTCAGATTAATTAGGGCATTGCTACATTTAAGGAGGCTGACCTAAAATCTACTTAGATTGCCTGCCACTGCAGAATGCAATCTGAAGGCTTTTAATTCATATGTCAGAGAATGAGCTGAGAGTAGACTGCAGCCTTTACCCTCCTCTGGCTTATGCTGAGCAGCATTTCTTTGTGGCTGCAATCATAGCATACATGCGTAACCACAGTAAAGCTTAGCACTGTCTTACATCGCTGCATGAGGTTTCCCATGCACTTGCTTCCTTCTTGAGTCAAAAATGTTATAAAAGTGACTCCACAAGGAGAATGAATAGGCTAAAGTAGTGAAGGAGGCAGAAGCCCATACTGAGTACATAAAAAATCATGAACAGCTCACACACCAGAGCAGAAACCCATGCTCACATTTCATGTTCTCTAAGTAAGGATGTAAGCAGCCAGTTGAAGCAGGGAGCACATACCTCTCCTTGCTTTCTGGCCCCCTGTCCTTATAACTGTCTCCTGAACATCGTTTCCCTACTGTTCCTCCTGTTCTGCAAAGAGCTTTGTGGACCCTCAGTCCCCCCTTCAGTGCACAGCAGACCCCAGCACCTCCTGGCAGATCCCCCTCAGTGGGGAGGCATTTCAAAGGCAGGCCCTGAAACATTCAGCCAGGCACAACCTTGGCTGTTTGGTGACCCAGTGTCTTCATACAGCCTTATACTGCATAACACAGGGACCACTCACTCACGCAATGCCCTCTGGAACTACAAAATTGCCCTAAACACCCTATATTCACCTGTCCTCCCAAACTAGGGGAAACCAAAACTAGATGGCATTTGCTGATCGTGGATCTGAATTTCAAATCCAGATCTGAAATGCCTCAAGTTTGTTCACAGCCTGAATAATTTATCAGAATTATTTTTTCTGTATTCAGATTTAGAAACCATAAACAGGAGGCAGAGATTCAGCTCACCTATCTGCACCTCCAGGTTCCTACAGCTGCCTCCATCCACACCACAGAAAAGAACAGGCAGCACCTGGCCTGTGTTCAGTGAATTTAAAGGCCAAGGGATGATTACCAAAAACTGTCTTCACATGTTTCCAAACCAAAAGTCCATTCCCAGAAGATCTGGACAGTTAAAATGCAACCTGGGAATGAATAAAGGTGGCTTGCTGGCCTACATGGTTAGGCTTATTAATTTGAGCCATATATACCCATTCTAGTTTCAAAATAAATACATCTGTCGTTCCCATGGCCTACGAGCCACAAGGGGTGCTAGAGCTCCCCTGTAGCTGGAAAACTGTTCTCAGCAGCCTCCCGACAGGGAAGTGAAAGCCCTGTTAATGCATTAAGTGTAGGCACAATTTTGAGTACAGCACACAGGTTTTATCTGTGCTCTAGGGCATCTTCTCTGGGACACAAACCACAGTGCAAAGCATCTGGCATGTACTTGTTTTCTGGACTGCCTTCATTTTCATTACAGCTTGTCCTACAGGGATGCACATGGTCCTGCTGAATGTGGCTTGTTTTAACCCAAGTGAAGCAAAAATGCAGTTACGCTCTGACCTTCTGTCACACTTTTCAAAGACAAAAATAAGTCTTCATCAGCAGGCAGATAAAAGGGAGTACAGTTTGGAGTAAAATGCCTCATGGCTCTATTCTCTGGTACCCCAAACCTGCTTGCCAAAATTTGCTACCCAAATCCACTGATGGATCTTGAAGTATTTTTTTTCTTCAAGACCTGGCTGGAGAATGGCAGTACTCATTATATGAAATAGAATAGAGTAGTTCAGTTGGAAGGGATCTTCAAAGATCATCGAGTCCAACTGCCTGACCATTTTATAGATAAACAAAAGTTAAAGCATATTATTGTGGGCATTGTCCAAATATCCCTTGAGCAATGACAGGCATGGGGAACCAACCACCTCTCTAGGAAGCCTGTTCCAATGCTCGACCACCAGTAAATAATTTTTTCCTTTTATCTAGTCTATTTTAGGTAGTCTCCTCACAGGAGACTGTATCCACACAACTGACCTCTTCTTTTCTTTCTCTGGAAAAATTAGCTCGAGGCTCAGTTTAGGAGACTAACCTGCCTTGCCCATCTCTCTGAAAAGGCCAGATGAGGACAGCTGATCCTTCTCCATCTCTGGTTGTGGCTGAATCCATCCAACCAGGAACTCCTGTTGCTTTAATAGGGAAGGACATGTACAATCAAGCATCAGGACTGTGGATACTAGCTGGATTAAGTGGTTTAGTGGGCTAAGGCAGAAGGTGATACTGAATTAGGGCATCCCTACTCCATAGCATTTAATGTATTAACATCCTTTTGGGTACTGTAAAGGGAGGCTTGGTACAAAGATTTCCTTTCTCTGATGCCAGTTGCAAGTCTGCACAATTCTTCCTTTGATGGCTCAAGCGATTAGGTGTTAACAAGAGGAACCTAGGCACTTAACACTAGGGAGTTTTAGCACCAGGTTCACACCCCCTCCCTCTCCCTGCTCAACCAAGGGATTTTTCTCATTCCCCACTAATGTTAACAGCAGGTACTTAAAGCAATTAGACATTATCGCCTCTCTGGTCTTTATTACTTCCTAGCTTCATATCAGCTACTTTGTACGCAATAAAAGTGCTGAATTAACAGGACTGGTGCAGACTATTCTGCTTCCCTTCTTTATTCTGTATGAAAACACTGGGTCATGGAGCCACGTGGACAGACTGAGAGCTGCAGTGCTTTAGACCATTATTGCCAATTGCCATGGTATTTTACAAGGAGAAAAACCACAGGTAGTAAAAGAATAGACATAGGAAGATCATAGAGAAGGTGACATGGGGAATATGGGTAGACCATGGGGACATAAAGGCTGGAAGGATTGCACAAGTCCAGCAGAACAGCTTGCAGCTGTGCCTATGCTGTGAATTAGGTTACACACAGATCTGTGAGTTGCACAGACAGCCTAAGGACACAGGTATGTGGTAAGGTATGTGTTGCTCATGTGAAAATAATGCCCCGTACCTAATGAGCAGCTCTTGCTTGCCTGGGAATAACTGTTGTCAAATTTTCATCTTGGGATAGCAAGAAACTCCTGTGCCCTCCAAGTTTGGTTTGCAAAAAGAGGCTTTCCCATATTTGCCCAGCCAGTTAAAACCTCCCTCTTTTTCTTTTCCCTCTGCTTTAACTCACCATTAACCCATAGCTTGAGTGCAGGATCTCAGAAAATGATGTATTTTCTTCCTACCCCCTGCAGTATTTCTAAGCCTCACTTTGTCATTCCCTCTCGGGAATGACTCTCCTAAATCCTGCTGTCGGTTCTTGCCTGAAAGAGGTAAGTAGAGAAACTGAAGGAAAGCTGAAGAAAGGAGCGGGTCCCTCGTCAGCATTCACCTGTAATGGAGGCAAAATATGGGGTTAAGCACCAAAACTAGACCCAGAAACAGAAATGAATGGGGTACTTACACAGTTTCATCGTTCTTGAACTCCAACTCCCCATAAGTGTCTTCAAAGTCTTCTCCACCTCCTTTTGCTGTCCCTTCTACTGTCCTAAATGGCACTATGACTGTACCCCGAGCACCTGATGTCCTTAGGACTTTGACTTCCATCACACCAATGCTCTCACTGACATGTATAACATCACACTCAAATGTGAAGATGCCAGCATGGTCATCATCCAGTATAGTCACTGTGGCCACACACGGAGAAGCCAGTATGGCCTTTGGGTATGGGGAGTTACCAAGCTCTGGAGGTTCCTCACTCTCAACCACGCGGAGGTTACTAAGCCGAACAAAGAAATGCTCGTCTTCCTCAAAGATGTCATCATCGATAATTCCCACTGAGAATTCCTTCTGGGTCTCCCCTGACTTCAAGACAACAGTCCCCTCTGTAAACTCATAGTCAGCACCAGCATTGGCAGAGCCATCCTCTGTTTTATAGTCCACGTAGATGGTCTTGGACACATCTCCTCCTTTGCGCACCACTGTCAGGAGAACAGCACCACAGTTCTCAAGACACTGGTAGGAGCACGGGTCAAAATAAATTTTGGAGATGAATTCCTCAGGTTCATCTGGCCGCACCTCGTGCAAGCTGGTGCTCTTCTTGGCTTGCTCAGCTGCATGCTTCTTCAGAATATTGCCAGCTCCTGTCATCATTCTGGTAGCTTGAATGCGATAAAAGGCTCTGCTCTTTTGCTGATGAGACAAGGCATAGTAGTTAGCCATTTCTACCAGCTGGTCCAAGTCCTTCTCTGGGTGTTTTTGCTTCAGATCCTTAAGGATTCGGATCATCTCTTTGCGAGATTCATCTACCTCCTTCCCCTCCACAGTCACTAAGTTTCCATCCAGAAAGTGGGAGTTCATCATCTTGCCATCCATCTCAATTCCCTTAGGGTGATCGCCTTCTGATTCTATGATAATGCCCCTGTGCTTGTCAGTACGGTACTTTTTGTGCATGTACTTATAGAAAAGCAGACGTCTATCTGCTATCCAAGCCAGAAGGACACAAAGTGGAAAGAAGAAAAGTGTGAGCAGACCTTCCCAGACCTGAACCACACCCGGAGAGAAGACAGCAAGAATCATGTACAACCAGATGTAAGCAAAAATGCTCCATGCAGCTGTGACAAAGAAAACTCTCAGGTGTTTTATCTTTCTGGTTTCCCCATCGGGGATCACGTAGACACAGATGGCAATGATGATAAACATATTGAAAGCAGCGCTGCCAACTATTGTGGATGGCCCCAGGTCTCCAGCTATGAATCCATGCCCGCACACTTCTATCAGAGATAGAAGAATCTCAGGAGCAGAGGAGCCCAGAGCCATGAGGGTCAGGTTGGAAACAGTTTCATTCCAAATCCGAATGGTGGTTGTTGTGGTCTCTCCATTGGGTTTCTTAATTGTGATTTCTTTCTCTTGCGATGTAATGACCTCTATAGATGCCATGAAACGATCTGCAATGATGGAGACTCCAAGGAACATGTAGATCAGTGCTACAAAGTACACAATAACGCGGGCAATTTTGTCCCCAAGGGATGGGTTTTCTGGGTACCATATTGGCAGGATAACACCCTCCTTGCAGTCAAAAGATCCTGAACACGAGCTGTTTTGTACTGAACTGGTTGAGTCTCCCGTCAGGCCAGCATCCACCTGCAAACCATGCAAAAACAGCACAAAAGTAACCAGCCCAAAATGGAGGAAGGCTGAGGTGAGAGGCTGCAAGCTTAACCACGCCATACACAAGATGCAACTTCCACTGTGTAGATCCAAAAAGGCCGAGAACCTGAAACAAACAAAACAGAGAGGGGGGAGGGAAGCATGAGAGAAAATAAAGATGCAACATTTACCCAAATGCACTTCAGTATCTCACCATGGAAGAGTACTGGTAGAGATGCAAAGGTTGTCTCTCTGTCACTCTGAAGAAGGTATTTAGCAGGGACTCTAACACAGTGCAGCACTTACATGCCCAGCAGATGAAGATGAATTGCTAAAAAAGTGACTCAGAGGAAAACTATGTAATAGCCTGTGCTTGACCTACAATGTATGCAACAGGAGTACTGAGTGCTCAGCTGCCACTCTCCTAATGATGCCACCATGTTCCCCAGAACCCAGGGAATTAGGGACAAGTCAGGGAATCACTAGCAACATAAGAAGCACCATTTAAGGCCAGTGAGCAATTTCAAAATGAAGTTCATTTGTAAGACATAATTCAGTTATGGAGTACCTTGGTGGCCAAACATCCCCATAGCCAGCACCTCCTGATAGGCTGCAGAACGTCCAGAAGGGTTCCTGGGCTACCCTAACCTTCTGACGAGCAGGGCCCCCACATTAGGAGATAAAGATGTCACCAGCGAAATAGGGAAGAGGTCTTGTGCTTGGCAAAGCTCTAAAGGCCATTTCTCACCAGCTTTTACACTCTGATCTGGAGGATCACATTTTACATCAGTAATCCTACCTTTAAAAGGTCACAAAAACCTACAAAAACACCACAAAGACCTATGCTCATGAACTGACAAGACACAGCAAAATGCATGTACCCACAAATACTCTTCTTGTGTCCCTAAGAAAGTGACGTATTTTCAATTACCCTCTAAAATGAAAGTAATCTCTAAGCTAAAATGCCAGGCAAAAACAAAGCAGCTGATTGATGTTTCATGTAGATTTGGGTGTGTCAGTGCACAATAGTGCCTTCTGTTACTTATGGACTACATTGCTGTAGGACTTGTACCAATTAAAATTGGAATCTCAGCCCTTCACTTTCTCATGGACCACACTATTCTCCTTCCTTTACACCCAGCATCAGGAAGAATTTGGTATCAGGCTTAGCTGAAGAACCACATTTGTAAGTCCAGCCACAGCCAAGTATCTCACAGGAAACATCAAACTTAATAGCAGCATTATCTGAAGCATTTGGAAGGTCCAGAAGCCTTAACTCCCACTAACTTTCATTGAGCATCGCACTGCTAAATCAGTAGGACCGGGATTCATTTCCCCTGCTGTAACTATCTAAATCTTGAGCAGTAAATTAAATTAAGTCGCCTAGGCTCCCTTTGTAGTCAGAGGAAAGAGACAGTCAGTTCCAGGGGATGATCCTTCCTGCCCCGCCCCATTCTGATCCAAAAGATGTATTTAAGATGCACATCTCCAGAGGGAATTTTGTCCTTTCCCATCTCTCTCCATGGTTCAGAGAGCATGTACAGACAATTTAGAACAGACGCCTAACCTTCAGATGGAGACAGTTCAAAGGGATGAACGGGTCCCTGAACACTTGAGGAGGTCCCCTTCTCCCCTCCCCATCCCCTTGCACTGTATGTATTCCAGGCAACATTTTCATTTTATCAGCATTAACAAAGGCATCTCAAATGGCTGTTTTATCATTATGTTGTGTTTCTTACATCTTCCCAAAAGCGGGTGCGATCTTCCCAATATCAACAAAAGTGTTTTCAACTTTCAGATAAAAATCTATAAAGACAAGCAAAACAGGAAGGAAAGCGTGAACAAGGACTACAAATGAACAAAACCATCCCTGACAGAGCACAGCAGAGGGGAGAGAATTGATTATGCAGTATCAGGATCACAAATCCATATCTGACACCCTTGATATGAAAAAATAATATACTTCTTCATGTCACCTGGACTAATTCAGAAGAGACAGATTTTCCCACATTAGCCTACTTCTCTCTCAAATGCTGACTTATCTTCCTTTTTACCCCAGCCCCTGGGGACCAGGGGAACCTCAGCCCCAGGGAGGGCTGCTGGGCAGCCCAGCTTTCTCATCATCTCCCTTCTCACAGGGAAGACGGAGCTACCCAGCACACACAACTTGGCTTCAGTTTGACACTCCCATTCTGTTTTCCCTCTCTCTCTGCAGGGTATTTTACCAGGCTCAGGGAAATCCCTGAGAAAGGGCCAGAGTCACAATGAGCAGCAATGGGCTGCGAGGTAGATGTGTGCACATCCACAGTAAGATGACGTTTTCCAGGTGCCCCTGGCTCCAGGTGCATGTAGAGAGCAACTGCACGTGCACAGTGGCTCCAGTGCACCCCGGGCACATCACTACTTTCTGTACTGCAATTGCTGGCAGGTATCCACCAACCTCTCAACTTCTGCAGCTTCCAGAGGCTAGTTAACTGCACAGCAGCCAGTAGGCACAGTGTCTTCCAGGATCAGCCATGTAGAAACGTCTGACAGAAAGACAGGAGTCATTTCAGAGCCATCTTTGTGACTCAAGCACCTAAATTTGGTTTCAAAAATGACTTTAGAGTCTAAGCATCACTTAAATTCAGAGCCCTGTCTAGTAATAGCACAATGACTAAACTGCCCTCTGAAATAAATCACTGCTACCCCCTCTCTGTGGTATGCCCACCTTGTCATTAATACTGTATGTCCACCTCATGCAACACTGTGATGGTTTCTAATGCTAGCCATGCCACAAAACAACCAGAGGCCTCCCCAGCCCTTGTTCAGTTTTTAATTTGATTTTAAACAGAAGATAATTCCACTACTATTCCTCAAACTAATTGCATATTGCTTCAAAAACACCCTCTGTCAGGTCAGCCTCTGTGTATGCTTTTGGACCTCCAAACTCAGACTATTGGTTGCAGGCTAAAATCTCAGAATTTGAGAACGCATTTTTTTCACTGGTTTTCACTTGCCTTGACAAACATTTTAAAGTTAAGTGGAGGTCACAATCATTTTCTAAAATGATACAACAATGATCCCATCCTGCTATTTTTTGACACAGACAAAACTCCCCACTGAGATCAACAGGAACTTTGCCCATGGACACACTACCTAATAAGATCTTAATATGCTTTCATTAACATGAACAGCATTAACCTAACCCATCTGAAAAATACAGGGAAGCATTCTGACTCCTCCCATCCCCCTTGGGAACCAGTGCAAAAGTGCTTCACAACTCGGAATAAAACTATTAAATTTTAAAACTGCCGTTAATAAAATATTGAAGTAACAATTCTAACATTCAGAAGGCAGAGGATGGAAGAGTTAAAACTCGCTCTGTAGCTCCAGGTCAGCAAGGTTGCTTATACAAGATGCAACTTTGTGCTCAGATGTATCCCCAATGCTCTGTCCAGAAACCTCAGGAGGGCACCCGTGTGTGAAAGTCAGTTGGCATCGCATGATGCATTCAGTTTTATGCCATTGAGATCACAATTCTGCTGATTTCCCCCACCTCTTTGCTCTCAGACATCTGACACAGATCTCTGCCCCACTATCGTTGTCACATTGAATACCTGCAAATAAAGGCAGTGGTACTGAGTGAAGTGCCCCCTGCCTGGTAGGACAAGTTATGAGAGCAGCCCATCAGTGCCAAAGAGAGACCAAAAGCTGAAAGCACCAGTGCAGCAGGAGAAGATGGTGTTCAATAAGAAGGCTCTGGGAAAACACATAGCAGTATTTTTCTAGTAGGGGGAACTCCTTCCACAAGGGTTGACAATGGCCACGTGATCCATAAATCCATAAATAAAACCCATAAATAAAAAGATCCGTTTTTGAAATACTTCTGGACATAGTCCAGAAAGTATCAGGGACCATGCTTGCCACTATTAAGCCTACAGTAGAAAATGACAATGGACAACTGTGAAGTTCCTTACATCTTTTATAATGGCTGAGTTTCAGAAAATTGTGGGTTTGTCTGCTGCAGACCCATAGCAAGGCAGAAAGCTGGGAAGGCTGTGTAGATCCCTTGTACTTTAGCATTTACAGCTCCTCACATAACTCTAATGGCAAGGATAATTTCAAAAGGAAGCATTCATAACGAGAAACCTCCCTCTCCCTCCTACCCCCCAGATAAATCAGGCACTGAGCACATCTGGGGCCATCCATCCGCTCTCCCCCTGACTCCAGCCTAGCCAGGAAATGCTGGGGATCAGATAGGAGTGCTGGATCAGCCCCACTCAGGCGTGGGCGATGCTCGAGGTCCAGACACAGACATCTCAGGACCCAGGGCTTTGTCTGCTTGACAAGCATCTGTCCCAGTGCAGAGCAGATATGGTACTGCTATTCGTGTTATCTTAGAGTCCTGCTCTTAAGTTGGAGGAGACAGAAATAAGGTTCATCTTAATAACAGGGCTGTTATTAACAGGGCAGAAAAAGAAAAAATTACCTCATATTCCTCAGCTCCAAAACACATAAAAGCTTTTTGATTGAGCACACATTTTTGATAAGCATCAGCAAAAAAGGAAATTATAGCCTTTCTGCCAAAGAACACAAATAACTTAGTTTTCACAGAAGTATTATTCCTAATTCACACTCCTCACAAATAAATCCAAAAAAATATTTAACACAAAACAAAGTATATTTTCAATCATCTCTATTCAAGTGCCATCTATCCCTGTCTTCATCACTACAAAAGGATTTACCTGCAATCCAAAAGCTAGAGTGATGTAATTAGATCCATTTTGTCAGACAAATGCAAATTTTCAATCACATATGAAGTTTTAAGTTGTCACTCTGATAGCATGCACCTATCTGATATGAACATGGCAAAAACCCCAAGCTTACCTTACACTGGATATTGTACAGCAATAGGCAGTTAAGCTCCCTACTACCACACCAGCTGTATTTTATGAGGAAAAAGCAACGTAACTCATGCTTAGGCCGTGACAGATCCCCAGAGTTTGGCTCTATAGGAAAGTTATGGCAGGGGGCCATAGGTGCTTGGTTGTTTTGCACCCCACAGGAAACATGCCCAATACCAGAATTAGCTGCCTACAGAATAACCCCCTTGATACGTGTCAAAAGCAGCTTTTTTTTTTTTTTTCCTCTCAACATCATGCAAACAGCTACTGTAAAAAAAAATAGCTCTTGTAGTAAGTTCTGTATTAGGTACAAGTTGAAGTCTCTACTAATTTGAGTGGTATGGTAATCTAGCATGGTAAAGGGGCATTAATTGACAAAACTGAAGTTTAATAATTCCTTATAGAAATGCCACAGTGAGAGGATCCAGTTACATTAGTTTGTCCGAGAGGATGACCTAAATGGAGCACACGTCCATGGACAGCTAGGATACACACTCAGCTCGCCCTAGGGAACTGGTCCATGATGTTTTTTCTGTATTTTAGTGTCTGTGATGCTCCTGGAGAAGCAGTGCCATAAATAACTAGCCCATAAAGACGCCCGTATTTAATTGCCCCTTCCAGTGCTGCACACTCTGCACTTGACTGGCCGGGCATTTTACTTCCTCGCTCTCACCCCAGCTGAAAAATTACAGCCGCCTTGCTCGCTTGGTAAACGAGCTGCAAAGACCAACGCTCCCAGAGCCTCGCACCCAGACCACCAGCAGGCAGACAGCCAGTCCCACCGGCGCCACAGCTTATGCTCTGTGCACAGGCACGCAAAGGACGAGCAGGCAGGCACCAAAGGGAACCCTTCAGCGGGTCATGCTCCTGAGAGCACTCCTAATTTATGGCATGGGCCAGGATAGCTTTCTTTGGAGCCATGGCACAATTGCTCTTCCACTCCTGGTACACGTCCATGTGCCTGAGGCTCTGCAGGATAAGGGAGAGCAAGCGTTACCCTTTTCATTTTTTCCTCAGAACTGAAGCTTTTTTAAATTCAGAAAACAAAACTTGACATTTAGGCTGACACATATAGTAGAAGTGACCATCCTCCTGTTTAAAAAGCGGTATTATTTACTGTGATATGGGTGTATTTTTATTTTCCTTCTCATTAATACTACACTGTCCCTGTGCTGTCTTTCCAAATGGTGTTTAGTAGCACTTCCCAGTGGCCAGTTCACATGGGAGGTAGCCACCTGCTCTTTTGCTTTGGGGATCACAGGATCACCAAGTGGCTGAAGCCAGAAGGGACTCTGGAGCCCATGTGGTCCAACCCTCTGCTCAAGCCAGGGCTACCTGGAGCCTGCTGCCCAGGCCAACCACATGCACATTTGGCAAAAAGTCACTGCCGCAAATTTCTGCCTTTTGGAAGCCACCAGGAAGCCTCCATTACAGGTCATCCAACCTCAGCCTTTTTGTTGCATTTAGAGGTGTTTTGAAACACAACTGGAGCCTTTAGGTGCCCAAAAACACAACCCATAGCAGTCTGAACTGGCCCCCAACTGAGAGGGCAGGTACTTTCAAGAGCATTCTTCAGGCCCCTGGTTTGTGCCTATGACATGAAAGGCCCAGCTAAAAGGTTGAAATGTTTTCCCATTAGGTTTGAAGGGCAGATGGAAACAAAGAAGTGGAGTTATTGGCTCACCCACTTGGTGGCCCCCACCACAAGCTGCCCCCCAGCAAGGCATGGGGTCGCAGCAGGCACTGACTCCTCCATGCACTGGTGACTGCATCCTGCAAGGCAGGGGCTTTCATTGCCCCATCTTGCTGGTTATATTATAAAGAGCAGCAAACACCATTTGGGGAGGTGGGGGGAAAAAAAAAGATTCCAGCAGTGTGAGGAAAACTTCTTGTCAGTAAAAAACATTTTATGTAGTGCCTGTGGCAGCACACAGGGTGTGTTATTTACTGTTCCTGCTTCACCGACATATTATACTGCTGGTTCAGGTGCCTCCATCAGAGTGCAACTCATCACCTGGTAGCTCACAGCATCTTAGAGGAAAGATGACAGTGGCAACTCGTGGCATTTCTTTAGCAGTCTAGTGACAGATCTGCAGTGGCTACAATTAAAGACCCTAGGATTTGTTGTCAACAGCACATTTGTGCTGCAGAGCTGCTAGTTATTTGTACATAGAGGTGTGCTAAGTTGTAAAGAAGAGGGGGAATAAGTGCTGTGGTCATATTTCACTCTCCTTAGATACAGAATTAGTTTAAAAAACATGTGTTTGAACAATTTTTCTGACAGAAAACACCCATTTCATGTGAACAAGGCAACGCACGTGATGTGCTGGATTTGAGGCATCCAGCAACAGGACAGGGAGCCCTTCCCCTGCCAGCTCGCGGGCTCCTGGGGATGATGCCATGGGAGTTCACCCAGGCAGTGGGGCACACACTGCTCCAACCCTCCCTCAACAGATTTCTGTCTTCCTTATCTTCTCCCCCCACAGGAGGAAAAATTAATATTTCCAATTTATTTTTGGTCTGAACACAGAGAAAACTATGTATTTAACAAAAACATTGCACACAACAGAAATGACGAGTCCCCCCTCTATTTGGAAAGGCTCAGCTCATGGTTTGGTAAGAAAGAAAATATTTTAAAAGTGAACAGAGGCAGCAGAAGCAGTGTAAATGTTGGAGTGTGAGACTGGGCAGAAAGCAACGAGGGGAGGGAAGGAGGAGGAGGCCGCACTTCAGAAATAGCCTTCACCACTGCAGTAGAGAACAAGCAGCTTGGCACATGTTATGTAAAACTGAAGACTTTTACACTCCTCTGCGCAACAGGCACAGAAACAGAGTAGATGTGAAAGGCTCTTACTTAGCCCAATTAGCACAGATTTCACTGAATTAGTCAAACTAGAGGCAGAAGAGTTGTCTGGTTCATTCCTCTGGGGCTGCTGCTGCATTGTTCCCCTTGTGAACATTATTTCCCAGTACTTTGTCCAGCACAGTTTTAAATTACCCAAGTGATGGCTCTTCCACAACTTCCCATAGAGACTGTGCCATGATGTAATTTATCTCAGAGGTTTTAGACATCATCCTTATATTTAGGATGAAATTAAGAAAATTTATGCTGCTAGTTCTCATTATCCCGTCCTTGGAGCACTCTCAACCATTCTCCTCTCTGCCTGAGATTTACATGCTTCAGATACTTGTAAATAGCTGTTCTCCTCCACAGTTATTCTTTGGCCACAGCACACAAATTTATTTTAATCTTTATAAATTAGCCGAGGCAGCCCTTTCATCATTTATCTTGCTCTCCTCCTGCTTTCTTCGAGGTGGTCAAAAGCAGCCCAGCATCTGGGAAAGCTTGCTCCCACCAAACACAGCAGCAGATTTGCTCTGGTTGGAGCAGGAAAGCAGAAGCCAGGAAATGAAGTCTCGCCCCTCGGCTCCGTCGTACAACAGGTTTTCATGAGGCACTGAACTGTTATGAAGATTAAGCCTAGACTGGTGCATACAAATTGCTCGCTTCCGAGGGCCTCTCCACCTGTTTGCTGTGTCTCCGGCGTGGCGGTGCTTGCGTGAGGACTGCCGTGCCGGCTGGCATGCAGAGGAAGGCAGCAGAGATTTCCAGAGTTTCAACCAAAATTCGGGCTCTCCAGCTGAGAGGAGGGAAGTACACTGTAACACACTCACTGCTTCTGTGGATCTGATCACAGCAGGGGACATGAAAAATACACTGAGATACGGGTTATCCTCAAAATACCTCCCACTTCACTTGGAAGGTGCCAAAACCTGTAAATTCACCCATTTGAATGCAGTTCTCAAATAAGATTTCACACAGCACCCTCAGCCTTTACTGACACATATCCCCACGTATCTTTTATCGACAATTTAGATATCTTAATCCTTCAGTGGTTTTTCAGCTGTTAATTCTTCAACTGCTGAAAAAAAAAAATCATATCCCTCATGATTAATTCATTCTTCATGAGTCCAGGCTGCTTACTGCTCTTTGTTCATTTATGTACTAGCTGTTTACAGATTCTCTCTTAATATTAGCTCTGTTATTTGCTAGAGACTTAAGTCATATTTACCATATGGTAATTGCAGAGATCACATGGACAACAAACAGTGGAAGCAGAGCTGTTACAGCAATTACAGTAAGTGGCAGCAGTCTCCATGTTACCCATCCACTGCCCCACCTTCATTTCGTCTCTCCCCACCTCTGATGTCTTTCGTTGTAGGCTGTATGAAGCCATATGCCGTTCTGATCTCTATGGCACAAGCAAGAAGAGACTGGTTCTTCACTATGGCATTATTGGACAGGATTATTCATTTTTTGGTCTGTGTTTCAACTGCAGGTTTGCCCCACTCTGCAACAGCACTAATTTCTTCCTTTGCCAAGGGTCTCAACATGCCACATCCCAGACATTTCACTGAGGTAGTCACAGCAGAACAGATTTTACAGAGGAGTTATAAGTTCAATGGAGCAGCTCTTTAACTCAATTGGATGCCTTGACCCCACTGAATTCATGTATTTTCCACTGGCCACCTAAATGTGATTTAACTTTCCTACAGAAAACCAGTGGGGTTACTACAGGAGGCCACTGCTGTCTTCTCCAAAGAAATATGTGAGTTTTTCTGTTTGAATCCTGCCAAGAGCACTGGGCAGGTCCCACAGCAGAAGGGAATCAAGCCATACGTGGCTTGATTCTTCAAGAAGATTCTCCCCAAAACATCAAGATTTCATACATGTATGCTGTCACAAAGGTGACACAACAAAGACATCACAGCCTGGGGGCACACAATAAAGCACCTTGTTGGAAAAGGAGGCACCTCCCTTACCATTTCTAGCATGCCTGCAGCGATACTCCTCTAACCTAAAACCCAGCACTCAGCAAGTCTGAACTGAGATACTGGTGAAGAACATTTAGCAACTTGGGTGCAGAGTGATGTGTATCTGAAGAATTTCCTAGTACATGACAACCACGTGTTTCTTTCCCCCCCCCCCCCCCGAAGTGGGAGAAGTACCATTTCCATTGTATTCAGACCACTCCAGGTATCTCCATAACATACGTACTTCTCAACATCCCCCCTGGTTCCTCCCTTCCCCCTGTGCTCCATGCTGGCCCCAGATTTGCTAAAACTAGTCCTGCCAATGGGAGAAGCTGAGTCATGGGAGGTGACCACGTCAGCCAAAGGCACTGAAACAAGAGACGGGAAGGAAAGAAACCTCCTTCCACAACCCCAGATCCCAGCAAACATCCAGCATCACCTTGGATTGGCTTCCTGAAGTGCCTCACCCTGGAGGTACAATGACAGGCTTAATGCTGGTGCTTGGGTAACATGCTTATCCCCATGCAGCCACCCGCTGTATGGTCTATTTAAGTCACTGAGGCAAAGAGTGAGGACAGCCTAAATTTTGCCACTGAGGAGCACAGCCTTTGTTATTGATGCTAGCAGTTCCACATCTCCCACAGCTTTACAGAGGAGCTCAGGGCCCGCTTCAGGCGCTGCAGAAATTACCTTTCCCTCCATTTCTGCAAAGAGAAGATTAGAACAGAGATGTGCTCCACTTGCTTTGAAGTCCAAATCTCTCCTAAGACAAGGCTAAGGCAAGAAAATGGCAGGGTCCCTTGCTTACCAGGAGTATCAGCAGAGGACTGACTTGAGCTAAGGCAGCAATCAGCCTGCATTCACAGCTTTGCTCCGCACTCAGCCCATCCCCTGGCTCCCCCAGCCCAGAAAGCCTCTCCTGCCCAGCCAAACTTCCACGGCAGTGCCCCAAAATCTCCCTGCAGTCACTGGTAACAGTCACTCTTGTCATCTAGGAAAACCATCACAGGTGACAGGAAGGCTGCTTCGCTCAGGAGCCACCGTCCCCAAGCGCCAGCGGGTAAGGAGCGGAGGAAGGGGCAGAGGGTCCCCAGGGCAGAGCCTCACTGCTTGTTAGTTAAAGTCAGGGACATGAACAGATAGACGAGCGAGCACAAAGGGACTTTGACAAAAAGGACAGTCACTCTTAAAGACAAGCAAAGCCTTGAAACGAATCTATTTTGCTGTGGGAGCTCAATGAGCGGACAAATGAATAAAAATGGGTTTCCAATGAATTGGAGCCCTGTGTCCCAAGCAACCCTTCTCTCTTTAGTAACCCTTCTTCTGCCTATTCTCCTTGTCCTCCACTGTCCAGGCTTGCACACAAATACCTCCACGCCCTCTCCTCTGGCCATCCCCACACCCAGCTCCCAGCCAAGCAAGAGCTAATCCAGATTCTCTTTGCAACAGCACGTAGGTGAAGTTCCCAGAGTCCTGCATGACCAAGCACGTTTCTCAGCCCTTTTATTACACCCCTGCCCATCCCTGGCCTCTCCTGGGATATCAGCCATGGCCAGAGGGCTGGAGCTGGTCAACCAGGCCAACAGAAAGCTCCCAGCCTCAGGGTTATTTTACGTAGTGAGCACTGGAAACTTTTTAAATTCCATGCTGTGCATTTGTGCCATCTGTGGAACTCAAGAAATAAATTAAGACAAGTACCGGAAGGCTCAAAGCAAAACATATGCATGTAAAAACTCAAAACATGCATAGGTTCACTGGCCAGGATCCTTTAGGTCTAGAACATACTCCACCCACTTGCTTACTGTTTTTTTATGAAACTCACTGATGTACACATAGAGTGAAAGCAGGAAAGGCCCTTCCTAACTGAGCATCTGCATTCTGACCAGGCCAGCCACTCTCCTTGGCCCAGCAGCCAAGCCCATATGGGCCTGATACGGTCAGAAAGCCACACACATGGGATAAATGCAGGGCTGAACGTGTGAGCGCTGCTGTCAGGAGACTGGGAAGCTGGAAGGCATGGAGCTGTTGTGCGATGCGGGGAGCTGGGACAATTACTGGAGCATCATGAAGAAATCCATGAATTTGGGAAGGAAAAGCAGAGGGCCAGAGCTGGGGGAAGGAGGGGTGGCCATGACTCACCGAGGTGCATAAGGCAACATGGAGATGGGTCTAGGCAAGCAACAAGCAAGCTGGCAGTCTTGTGGGAGTGACAGAGGCACACCCAGTGCAGCTGAGCATCTTCTCACCTTCAGTCTCCTGGTGCGATTCCCCAGAGGGAAGGCAGCTCCGCTGTGCTCTGAAGGTTAAGCTGTGTCTTCTGCCTGGCACAAGAGCACCGTGCAGCCAATGGGCAAAACTGCCTACCTACTTAAAAGCAAACCCCAACACTGCCAGGAGGGACAGGCTTTATTTTTAGCTGGGACACCAGCAGGGTCACTGCTGGTGCTGCATTTCCCCATGGAAGCCGGGGTTTCATGAAGTGTGCTGCGTGCACAGGGTCACTGCAGGGGAAACATCTGTCAGGTCAGGTTTGGGGAGACGGATTATTTAAGTTAGGGAAAAGGAAACATTTACTAGAAGAAGTGAACCTGAAACTACTCTGTAAGGTTGAAATTGAAGGGAAAGACGATGCATAAAGAGTCAGAGCAGGTGGTAATTAAAGTGAGGGCATCTTCTAGTGCACCCATCTCCAGGATGCCCAGACAGGAGATTTCTCCATCACATCTAACTCCAGCAGCATCCTCTATGCTTATCTCGTATCACCCAAGTTTTGAAAGGCTCGCTCCTGTCTGGGGGCTGCCAAAACAAAAGCAGCAGCATGTCATTATCCCTCATCAGGATTCTTCACAAAATAAAAGCCCACACCGAGAGATCCAGCTTGCCTTTTACCTCCAAGACCTCCATCTCACTCTGGCACTCAGGTCCTCACACAGGGGCACCCAATTAGCCCCGAGGCAGGCAGCTCCCCCAGGGCTCTCACAGCTGTAGCATACTGGCTAATTAATCACAGCACACTCAGCAAGCACAGGGCAGCAGCACAAACAGCCCACTGCTGCTCCACAAGGACAAGGAGTCCGATCTTTCTCTGCTAGTGGTTTTTGGGGGTGCAAACCTAATAAAACAGTTGGCACCACTCCCATTTGCACGGCCTGCGAATGAGGTCTGGAGGCTTCAGCATGGTGAGATTGTTGTTGATGAAATGCTGAGTGCTGGTGCGAGGCTTTCAAGGGACTTGAAAGAATTGGGAGCAGAGGGGAAGTTCTTCAAAATGAGAGTAAAATGAGAACCTAGGTCCATTTGGCATGCTGCATCTGAGAAATAGCTTGGCCTGGGCTCTCTGTGTTTGATTGGATTTTTCAACTAGGATCAACCCCTGTACCTGTTTTGGGGAAGATTTTATATAAAAAATTATTTTGTCTTTTTTTTTTCCCTGCTGATATTTGTGTGTCTTAATAGCGTATGAAGCATTTTGCAGACCCCATCACTCTTAGCTTCTTTGCGACTAATTTGCATTCAGGACTATCCATCTCATCAAGAGCAGACTTCAAGGCTGAACCAACTCCAAGCCTTAACTGCTTCAGGCAATTCAGGCAGAGGCTTTACAGGTGGAAGCAGGGCTTCTTAAGCCAAGCCGAGCATTTTTCACCTCCGGTCATTTGCTCCCACTCTGCGCTACCTCTTGCTTTTTTGTTGGCACAACTGTTCACATGGCTATGCCACCAGTAAGGACCAGGAACTGATCTGGATGTAAAGCAGACTGAATCCAACACCTGGCCACACATTTTGCTGTTCCAGTAGCCTGCAGGGGGTGGAATAGGAGCAGAAAGAAGCAGCCAGGGTGGGAAGGCTGTAGAAACCCAAATAAAAATGACAAGCATGGCAGGGGCATTAGCTGGATGGGCAGGGGCAGGTTTGCCTCTTGCAGCTGTGAATCCTGCAACATCTGCTGGACAATTTATCAACTTGTCCCACTACACAAAGGCAGAAACTTCTCCATCTGCAGTTTTTCCAACCAAAGTGCGTGTCTGAGGGTCACTGCATCAGCCCAGTCAAAAGCACTGAAGATGATTAAGGTGAACTTTCAACTCTACATCAAAATATTACTTCTCACCAAGGAACGGACACCTCAGGGTGGAAAACCAAGACATCCAGGCCATAGTGTCCCCACAGTAAATATTCCTGACTGCCCACAGCAGGGAGGGCAAGACAACAGCTTCTTTGCAGAGCCCTACTGTGAGCCCCCATCCGTCAGCAGCTGAGAGGGCAGCAGCACAAGGCAGAGGCAGCACTGCCCTCCCCTCTTTGGGCACAGGGAGTTGTGGGATGGGGCACCAGGAGCCCTGGGGTGGGTTTCACAGCCTGCCTAGACCCTGGTGACAGGCTCCCTCCTACCACTACTTGCATCAGGGGGAACTAGGGCACATTCAGCCAGCATGGCAGCCCAGCCGCAGGGTGAGGTGTCAACATGTGCCAACCTTGGTTTTGCCCCTGCTGTGGCCCAGGGAAGGAAAGCAGCTTTCACCAGCACACCAACACCCTGGCACCCTGCATCACTGGCACTGGAGGCCCCATATTCACTCCCAGACATGTCACTTTCCACGCAACCTCACCAGTCAGATCTACTAAGTCCCCTCTCACACATACATCCTGCAATGCCACATTTCTCTTGATTAAAACCGTGCCCTGCTTTGCTGCTGGATACTGCTGCTGTTTGCTTTGAGACAGCCTCCACGTACCAGTCCAGGAGTGGGAGATGATGAAAGCAGTGGCAATGCAGTCTCGTATGTCTACAGTTTCTAAAGCTCTTTGACACCTCCCTGGATGCAAAACATGCCCAGCAGCAAAGGATATTTAGTATTTCTGATTGCTCTTGACCTGGCTGTCTCTGCTGTTGTCCTGAGTTAGGAGGCTTAGGTAAAAAGACAGCAGAGTATGCTAAAGAAGCAAATAGAGCAAGCCCAGCTTTGCAGCCTTGAAATAATCTGCTAGTGAATGGAAATGCTGAATGGAAACAGAAGCTTCTTCCTAAATCTGAGTGCTCTGGAAAAGCTCCCTGTTTTATTCTGATGGAAAATCCTCATTGGAGTGTTTAGTTAGAAAACAAGCTATCATCATAAAAGAAATGTTAAGAGCCCTAAGCTCCCCTCGCTTCCATGATGTCAACTGTCAGAGACATCAGTGACAGCTCAGCTGTGTGATCAAAGGCTCCAGCAAGCGGATTTAAAGACAGAATTACCAGAAAACCGAGAGTTGAAGGAGCATGGGGGCCTGCTGGTCACCTGTTTATAAATGTGTCTTATGGGCTGAACTAATTACCCTGTGACACCATATTGCAGGAACAACACCTGCTTCTCCTCACCGCAACACTGGCAAGACGGGGGTGCTGGTACCTTCAGACTGGCCTGACACATCACTGCTGCTTGATGCCTTGTTATTCCTGCAAAATCCTGAGAGCAGGAGGCCTTTGTGCACATACATCTGTGATGGCCATCACCCAGAGTCTGTGGTTTAAAACATCCAGGCAGGGAAAGCAGAAGGAAAGGAGGGAAGCCAGCTACTGCCTTCACCATGTTACTCCCCCAGTGGCCTGATGGGCCTTTCATGCTGCAGGACACCAAGCCTTGGGGTGGGTCCCAGATTTCATTCTGGAGCTAAGCAGGGACAGCAAGCTCGCTTACTGCCCCAAACCCCACGTCACTGAAATCAGCAAACACCAGGCCATGAGCTCAGCTGTGCAGAAAGTGCTTTAGATGTGCCCCAAGAGGAGCTTATGATCTCACGTGTCTCACAGCGCACAAAACTCTTCAGGACAGAGACTGTCATTTATTAGACATTTGTACGGCACTTAGAAACATGGGCCCCCAGCTGGGCTGATGCCTTTAGGAGTTGCTGTTATCTAAACATTAAATCAACAATAGTATTAATCTGTGCCACAATACCTAAACACAGTGGGTAATGGTAGACAGAGCATCACAACTATCAATTTCCTGGCTACAGAGATTCATTTTCCATATTACGGAGATTTTTTCTTGTCTGCATAATCTAATTTCCTTCATTTTTTTTAAATACAGAATTAGATATTACTGCCTGATTAAAATAAAAAATACCTGGCAGACAATCAAAGCCATCTTTTTAACTGTTGAAGCACATGAAAGGCATCTGAAACACAACAACAAAGAACAAGGAACTATTTGTCAACGCTGTTTGGTCATTGGGGAAGCTTAGGGGAGGAGACCGATGCTGTTTGTTTACAACAAGCAAACAAAACCCTGACAGACAGACCATTTATCTGTGTAGCACTTCACTTTAAAAAATATTGGTGGAGGAAATACATCTTAACTTGCTTTCTGATAAAAACTGCTGACACACTCAGTTATGGCTCTTCCCTTCCCTGGGGATGGAGGATGCCTGTGGCAGGAAGGACCCTCTGAAACGATGTGGGACCAGGCACACGTGGCAGCAGGTCAGCCCAGGCCCCCATGCACCCCATCATACACTGGCTGGGGCAAGCTTGTCCTCACTAAATCCCCATAAAGGGCTGGAAAACATCATTAGCTGCTTTGTGCAAATGAGACGTGAACCCACGTGCCCACCAGCACACCAGAGGCTTGCTATGGAGGCTCGGAGCCCACCTGCATTTCCACTGCCCTCACACAGGACCTTGGCAGGGGGATTACTGCTATACCTTCTGCATCTGGGCAATGCTTGAACCACCGACTTCCTAGAATAGGATTCATACTTGGCTTGGGGGAAAAAAAAAAAAAAAAAAAAAAAACAGGTTGCTCTACTGCACCTACTACCTGTTCACATTAATTCCTCTTCTTCCCCACCCTGGCTGGTGTTAACCCCTTTTATTTACAACAGGAGGGTGACCAACATACCCCCATCACGTTGCAAGCTAGCAGCAGAACCGAGGGTTCCTGTGCTGCTCCTGCTCTTCCCCAGCTGGCCCTTGGCAGCAGCTGGATGTGCTCCTTCCTAACATTACTACTCCTGCTCAGGAAACAAGTCTCGTTCCAGTTGACCACAGAAGCCTGACTGCAAGCATCAAATGCGAATTACTTTCTTAGCAAAACCATTGCCAGGGCAAACAAATGCCTGCAACAGCAGTGGATGGAGCAGGACTGGGAACTCCCTAGAAATGTTTGTGCCGCCTAGGAGCAATGCTCTCCCCACTGCACCAAACCTCCAGAGCATCTCCAAGGCCTCCGTGTCTCAGCAGTCTCCCAAGGCCAGCTGTGCTCTGGCAGGCCTCCCGCCGTGCCTCCAGAGAGCACGGGATGAGTGCTCTTGGCTGGGAAGGTGCCGCCGACTGTTACCTAAGTCTTCCAGCACTGTCCTCTCCAGAGATAAAAAAAACTGCTGAAGAAAATCACCCTTTTGCTCTATGAGATGTGAGGGATTAAAGAAACATGCAAATATGCACACGGACGGGAGGATGTGCGTATGGCACATGCAGTTCCTCCAGCATCTCACCTTAGATCTGAAACATATTTTCTGGGTGAAATCCCCCAGACAAGCCCAGGAATAAACCACGGAGCCAGGAAGCCAACTATTACTCCACATTTCCACTTGGGGGAGGGGGGGGGGAAATGCCCATATTCTCACGTTTTAGAATAATTCAAATTATAATATTTTTTTTTTTTTAAAAAAGAAAACACTGTCAGTGGTTTCATCTCCAGCCCAGGGCGATACTTTAGACACAGGTGAAAAAAAAAAAAAGCCCTGACAAGAGGCTGGGCAGGAGGAAGAGCAAGAAATCACCCAACATTTAGGCCAGCGTGCGTGTGTGTGTAATTTCTCTCCCCCTCTCGCGGCCGGGGGCTGCGGGGCCCCGCAGGCAGCCCCGTGCCCTATTTAGGGCAGCCGGGCACAGCAGCCAGCTATATTTGACACCGGGGGTAAACAACCCGGCACCGGCGGACAGAGCGCGACAGCTGCCCGGGACGGCGGCCTTGGGGCCCCCAGCAAGAGATGGCTCAGCCCCCCCGTTGTGGGGAGGGGGGGGATAATAATAATAATAGCAATTAAAAAAATTAAGGAGAAAAATGAAAAATTAAAAAAAAAAATGAAAAAGATAATAATGAGAAAATAAATTTATAGCACTGCATGAGAGGAGCTTCCCCAGGCACCACCACCGCCCCCCCCCCTCCACGGCATCCCTGCGGGCCGCGCAGCTCCGGGCCGGGCCGGGCACCCCCCCTAGCAGAGGGAGGGCTCCCGGGATGGGGGTCCCCCCGTTATCCCCCCGGTGGAGCCCCCCCAGCGCCGCCAGGCCCCGGCCCCGCGCCCCCTCCCCGGCGCGCAGGCTGCAGCGGCGGCTGGGCGCCGTACGCAAAGCGCTGCCCCCGCAACACACTCACGCACACACACACACTCACACATACACACGCACGCAGAGCCGCCGCGGGGACACGGCTGAGCCCAGAAAACCAAAATATGGGGACCCCCCCCCCTTCCCCAGAGCCCCCCCTACCATCCGCATGCGAGGCGTGAGCAGGCACTCGGTGGCAGGACACCCAAGCGGCAGCCTCGCCTTCCCTACGGAGCAGGGGGGTAGCACCCTCGTACTTACCCCTTCTGGCTGCTTTCCTGACTTTATTTTTATTATTATTATTCTATTTGGAGAGTGGGGGGGCTCCGCTGGCTCTAAATCCTTCCGGTTCCTAACGGAGCTCACTGCATCCCGGGGGCAGTCACCGGCGCCGTGCGGGGGCTTCTCCTCTGCATGTCAGTCCAACTTGCCGTGCTCGCTACGAAACCTGTGCTCTCTTTTGCAGCTGTCAGGGTGAGCGGGGAGGTGCATCTGGAAAAGGGGGTGGAGGTGGGGGGGACACGCGTAAAATGTTGATAAATCCACCAGCCTCGATCTTCAGCTCCGCGCCGGCTAGTTTGGGGAGGGAAGGGAGAGCTGGCGAAGGTGGGAGGAGGATGGAGATGGTCCTGGGGGGGGGGGGGGGAGGAAAATGGGTTGTACCCCAGATTGCAACTGAATCTGCTTGGGCTTCCCCGCTCTCACAGCGCCGGGGCTGTGCCCAGGCTTCCCAGCATCGCGGTGCGCGGCGGAGTGCTGAGCCTGATTTCTGGGAGACGGCGAGGTTTGCACAACTGCAGCAAGAAGCCAAATCAAAAAGCCAATCTGCGAGCCTCCAAACTCCACGTCACCCTATCAGCTGGGAGCGAGAGCTGCAACAGAATTACAAGCCATGCATATTTATTCTTCTGAACCCAGGGGGGGATTTTCAGATTGTTTAAAGGAAGCCACAATGAAACCAGAGCAAACCCTTTCCAAAACAAATACAAGCAGAGCAGCTGTCTTGCATGTAACATGCACACACACATCCCTGTGAGATCTCCACGGTGTATATATAGATGTAGGCACACACTCATGGAGCCGCGGTCGCTCCTGCACCCTACCCTCCAAGTATATTGACTTGACTTTGTGCATTTCAAGCAAAGGAAGGGACACACACAGTAGTTGAACCTCAGAGCAGAAGATATTGACTGCATATCGTAAATTCAAGGGATCTGCCAAACACTTCAGTGAGATTAAATATAGGCAATGTAATTACATAGGCAGCGTTAGTCCTGGTAACCATTTGAAGCTATGTGCTTTGGTTTGCGCTTGCAGAAACCACCCTTTTAAAAAAAAAAAAAAAAAAAAAAAAAAAAGTCAAATAGTAACTTGTGAGACAGCAAGTCATTTTAAGGCAAAAAATACACACTGCCTCCAAAGTTGCTATTTGACTTTGGCAGAAGATGACTGGGGGCTGGTTTCCATGGCCGTGTAACAGGAGAGTAGCTTTGTAGCTTACACAAGACACACAGCAGTGTTTGCACATGGGTTTGTTTCCCCTTGCAATTCTCCCTATTTCTGCAAGCCGCTACCACAGCAGTTATGGGCAGATGTGTGTCTCCAGCAGCTTTACCTTCTGGCATGGCTTTTCACTCCTTGGAGAGCCACAAAACCCAGGTGCTGTAAGGTAACAACCCCTGATGCAGCTGCATGGGGCAGGGTCTTTCTGCCCAGGGGTGGGTTATTCCATCCTCCAGAGAGAAGCTGGGAGACCTCTGAGTCCCTGAAAATCAGCTGGTACCTTCTCATTATGGATGCACAGGGCAGCCCCTGGCTCCAAGGTGTTAGGACAGAAGGAATCTGGAGACCTGGAGGAGCAGTTACCTATTCTGGTCTGGCTACTTGCAGTCCATAGTTGGAAATGCAGACCAGAGCAGCTGAAGGAGGATGCAGTTGCTGCCAGATGGGGTGAATGAGTAGGAGGCAGCAGCACAGACCATTTCATGGGGCTCAGCCTCAGCCCTGTATTTTCCCAACCCTCCCTGCTGTTCCTGTGGTCCCCAGATAACCCAAACAAGGTAGTGGCCAGGCAGAAAGGTGGACCAGGACCAGGGGGACACAGGGATGCTGGCGCTGGCCCACACCAGCCATCCTCTGGGCAGCCACCTTCAGGCCTCATACCTCTGCCAAGGGACAGGGGATGCCAGCTCTCCAGCTTTCTCCAACACCAAGGGGAGGATGAGGTCCCGGCTGGCACAGGGGAACCCTCCCAGCGCAGGGTTCCCCATCAGGCCGTCCTAAACAACCACTTGTGCTTAGGTCCCAGAGAGCAGGCCTGGCAGCAAGGCCTGGTGGTTAGGAGAGGCTCGTGGCAGGAACCAGCCCTGGGGGTGGCACACAAATTGACAGCTGAAAATAACTTCAGACAGACAGAGCTCTTTATTGTACGCAGACGTTTTATTTCACCTCATCTCCTCAGCTACGGACATAAAATCATGCCTAATGTATTTAAGAAATGCTCCCAGGCATTTCTCTTTCCTCCTGTTCCATATGGGCCTGGTCTTGCATTGCTCAGTTCAGGCAGAAAATGTTCATCACAACAGGGAGTATATGAAATTTTTTATCTCCTTAGTCTTAGAGGTGTGCTTGCAAGGTACTAACTTGAGATGAAAGCATACAAACACGTTATACACTAGCACTTACAAATTTATCTTTTTTATGTTAGCTTTGGCAAATAAAATACAGGGATTTCAAACTATTAGACTGCTTATTACTATTTCACTAAACAATGCTGGATCGCAGTTTTTAATGAATACCAAGGTCCCATGATGTTTCAAGTGTTACCTAACCTAAACCAAAACTACTGAAAGACCATCAAATACTAATATACTTAACAAACATACATGATTTCTTTCATAAAAGCTTTTCTCTCTCTGTGAATGATGAGCGTATTTAATAATTACACTGTGCAGCAACAACAACAAATACAAAATTTGTAAATCAAAAACCATTCCCTTTCAGACTCCTCCATGATCATCTGAAACTGAAATCTCAGAGAGACAAGATCTCTTATGAACCAGAAAGGCCTCTCTGAGCTCTTGAGAGTTGGAGCAGAACAAGAAATATAGACTTTCTCCTCTCCTTGTCCACCTAACATTAAAAAATTCTTCTAACTTAATCCATGATTTCGACATCCTATGGCTTCACTCTTCTGCTGGCAACCATGCTGTTAATAAAGATACTGCCAGCAGAATGTACCTGACAGCAGCACTGTCGATAAAGACGACCTGCGTAACAGGCATTGACTTGCAACATACAATTAAAAAGCAAAACAGAACACTGCCAGTATTGTACAAGTTCTGGAAGAAACTTGGGGAGCATTTAACTGAGCCAGAAAGGATCTATTCCTACTCCTTCATCCACCTAGTATGCACTTAACACATACAGGTAAGAATTTCACACAGCTCCCATTCAAAATTTAGACCGATACAGCCAAGTTGCAGGCTTGGCTCTTCCTTGGAAAATTCCTAGCTGAGCAAGTCCAGAGAACTTGTCCCCCACCAACTTGCTGTCCTCTGGTCTTTCAGCTCTTGGTCTACTTACCAAAGGACAGCCACAAACATGATCCACATTTACTCTTGTCACTCAAATACAAGCAGCCCCACTGCTTCTGCCCTAAGTTTGTATCCAAGGGTCTGGCACAACTCCCTACTCTCATTCAAGGTTTGGTCTTGGTGCACCTGGCTTGTATCATGTTATTTTTTCATAGCTTTGCTTTTCCTACCTCATGAGCTTTCATCAGGTGCCTGCTCAAGTTAATATCAGAAGAGATGGGTTAATGTGACATTTATTAGTACAATGCATCTGCAGAGCCTTGAAATGAAGTTCCAGATCTGAGAAAAAAATTACTTTCTAGGGGAAAAAGAGGAAAGGAGTCATCACGTAGGAGACAGCTTCAAGGCTATTTTTGATTACAGAGGAAATGAATCCAGATTAAACATAAAATTTTTGCCTTCACCCCCGCCACCCCTCCCCATAAAAGCCTTCTTTGTAAACATGACCAGAGCTTTGAGGGCCAAGCAGGGCTTTATGTTGTGGCTTCAGATTGTGGAATTGGATTGGACCTGTTCCTCTCCCCACTCTCACAGAGGAGCAGGGAGCCCTGCCTCAGCTGGGGTTTGGCATCACAGATGTGACAGCAACAGCTATTAGCATGGAAAGAAGTCTGCAAGCATATCGGTGCATTCTGATGGGCTCCCATACATGTCTCACAAAGCTCTAGAAGAGGATTTGGTTCTCAAACATGTCAGTTTATTTAATAGCTTCCCAAAATCATTTCAAATTCCAAAAATCAATGGAAAAAGCTCACATTTCATTGATTTCAAAACCCAAGGAAGACAAAATTGATTGTACCTCTACCACTCTGGTTTCCCTTTTAAACACTGGCACCAAGATTTTTTTCTGCTGCTTCCTGCACTAAACGTTGGCTAATAACACCAGAAAAATCCACATTTCTAAAACTAAGCCAGGCCTTTGTGGAGAGGAGGATTCACAGCTACCGTAGAGCAGCAGCTGGTGCTTCAGCCATTCGCTGTGCACTAGCTGGCTTTCACATGCTTCTCTCAGATTCTCCCCCCTCTGCCTCTTCCTTCAAAATTTTGGATAAGCTTTTCCCTAGACAGCAGTCTCGCTATTTGTCTGTGCTGCTGACTTGTGTTGCTATTGTTAAAAGTGGTCAGGGTTATGTTACACACAGAGCACACAGGTAGCAGGTATCAATACCTTGCACATGGCCTGTGGGTGCCCCTGCCCCATAACCTCAGGACAGCTGCTGGGAGGCTGCACATAAGGTTTTACACAGTGATTTGCCGCTGCTTTGAGCATGCAGGATGCTAGAGCTGAAGGCCCCAGACCTCAGGGGATGCTACCAGACAGCACAGCTACAGACCTTGATAGCAGAGTCCAGTGGGGATAACAATAAATGCTGGGTAAAGATAGAATAAGATTTTACTATTCCCTTAAGGTGAACGTAATAATTTTCTTAGCAAAACAGCTGAGACCTACTAAAAATGTCTCCTATGCAATAGTGCCTCTTCCTTTAAAAAACTGGGACAAAGCAAAGAGCGCCAGATTGCCTCTTCCCCTCCAGCAGTTAGAAGAAAGCCGTGCTTCCCTCCAGGAGACTCCGATCCCAGTTTATAAAACTCAGGGGGAAAAAGACCTTAAAAGTAAATTAACATCAGCTGTTAATGAACGTTAAGAGTTTAATTAAAGGAGTGAAAGGATTGTGCATGGAGGCACTGGAGAGGTGCATCATCCTAGGGTACGCGTGGCCTTTCCCCAGGTAGCACATGGGGATGAATGCTCTGGGCACGGAGCCAGGCCTCAGACCACTCTGGTGATGTCCAGGGGCAGGGACAGCCTCCCCAGGAAGAGGCCGGGTCTGCCTCCACCCTCAGCACTGAGGACATTAGTCTCTCATTACAGCTGTCTTTCTGACATGTGTTGAGGTTCTGGGTGAAGCAGTGGTCCTGAATAAAACATTGGTTATCCCTTCAAGTGATCCTAAAAGTTGAGGTTTGCCTTAACACACATTTTGTCTACGTTCAGGCTCTGGCCCATCCACATGCTGCCTCTTGCTCACCCCTGCCTCTCCCCACCAGCCCCTTTGCACTGGCACTGTGGGTTCAGCCCTTGCTCTTTGTCAGCAAAACGCTTACACAGTGAGCCTGGAGGAGCTCTGTCTGTCTCTCCTCAGCAGTGGATCTGCACCCCACGGCTTGCAGAAAGAGACCTGCAGTGAGGCTTTTCTCACCTCCCAAGACAGCTGCAAGGGCTAATTACTTGACACTTGCCTGCAATGCCCTCCAGAGGATCAAGGTGTGGTTTAGTACACCCATTATGTGGCTCATTACAGACCTTAGTATTTACTAGACAAGGGAAAGAGCATCCCAGGAGAGGCATCAGCATGGAGCAGCCTCCTTAGTGTTACACACTTCTACTCACACCACCAGAGCAGCAGGACCTGCTGTGCTCATATCCCCCTTCAGCTAGCCCTGCCATGAACCCTGCACTCCTCCTGCAGCTGCTGTCCCTACCACCACCCTCTCACTGGTTTCACTGGCATCTGGAGATGGAGCGAGCCCTCACTTGCTGAGCATGCTTATATTACTGTGGTGTTTCACATCTTTCCTCCTTACTGAAAAGCAGAGTGGAGGGTAGCTCCATGCCCCACAGGACACAAGCTGGACACGTTGAGATGGTAAGTCCATTACCAGCTTTCATGAACAAGGAATGTAGATTCAAGAAAGGAAAAAGAAATATTATTAGAAGGACCACAGCCTCAATGAGTCCCGTCACTTCCCCCAGCTGCTGCTGTGTCTAATCATTTTCATAGTGTATCAGGAAGTGTGAAATCACCGATTAATTTTATGACTCTGATTTTCATCACAGAAGGTGGGGACGTAAAACCTCTCTCTCCTCAGTGCAGCTGCAGGTTTATTCTCAGCCACCAAGCCTCCTCCCTTACCCCAGGTACCGCTGGGGAAACCAGCGAGACAAAACACTGCAAACCAGGTCACCCTTCCTCTTTGACAGAAACACACAGACAAGCTCCAGTCCTTGCTACAGAACCCCCCAGGGTGCTGGGACATTGAGCAGAGGAAGTTTCCTTCACAGACTTGTCAACAGCGCTCAGTAAATAAATAAAATGCCTGTACCAGAGCTCCGCTGCCAGGGGAGGCTCTCTCGCACCTCTCAGCAGTGGAGAAGCAGGGCTCTGAGCCCAGACCCCCAGGCTGTGAAGCACCAAGTGTCCCAACTCACACCCAGGTGCCTGTGCTCAGCACTCACAGCTCTCTGAGCACTGCGCTGGCCTCAGCTATGCCCAGGGCCTCCAAACCTCGTAGACCCAATTCAGACAACGCACACTCCTGAGCTATGGACAGCCCTCTCTGGCCTGCTGCAGAAGAAGAGGACAACCCCTCCTCACACCCATCCATGCCCACCAGTTTAGGAGCTCTCCCTTGCCAGAGGTGCTTACAGAGAGCCGTGCATGAGCTCCTGACCAGCTCAATGTTACCAGAGCACAGGGGGAAGGACACAGAGCTTCCAGTCATTTTAGCAAAATGCAGATGATGATGGCTTCCACCCATGTCCAAACTGGAAAAGAAGATCAGAGCACTGGGACAGACACAAACCCCTTGGCCAGGGCACAAAATTAAGCAGGGTTTTACGGGCTAGGATGAAAGGGGAAGTACTTCAAAGACTGCAAAGCATTAATTTTCCTTTTTGCTGTGGTTTTTCCTTCCCCCTTGCTTTAATATGATGGATCACCTGATAATGACAGGCAGCCACTGTGATTGACATGTACATCCTGGATAAAGGAGAACAGGAAATTGGATCTGAGGCTCTATACTGTATTTCAGTGAGCTCTGGAGCCACCAGAAAGGGACGCTTGGTCAGACTGCTAATGCCATCACATCTCCCACAGCCACAGACATGCAGTCGTGTGTTCAATTTCCTGCCATCACTCGTTGTGTCTATCGTGCAGCCAAAGAACAGCAGCATGAAGTATATCTGATTTAGAGATGTGCATGAGTGAGGCACAAGCTCTAGCTAAAGTAGGAGATTGAAGTGTTGATGGTTTTCAACAGGGAGCCTTCTCGTCTCCTCCCTGCCCACTCCAACCCATTTTTTTCCAGGGCTTATGGTCACAACTATTGCCACTTTCACCAAGACCTGTGAACTGTTTTAATACTGGCTTTTCTAGCCCAACTTCTCTCTTCTATGAGGAAAGACCTCTCAAAGTGCACCAAGACCTTTCCTCTCCCCCATCCTCTGGTGCAATCATGGAGGCAATACACTGAGCACAAAACCTTGGTTACCTTCACTCTGACACCTTCTGCATCCTGCAGGAAGAGCTGGCTTGCCAGATGAAGGGGATGGAAAAGCAAGGGGAACCACAGCAGGACAGGAGTAGCATTGCTAAGACTGAATGAAGTCTCCTTTGGGTTTGGATAAAGGATGTAGCCCTGCAGGAGCTGTCAGGGCACCAGGAATCCATTCCTGTTGTGGGCTTTGCTGGGTCCTCAAGGGTTTTGCCCAAGCACAGCCAGACAGTCCTAAAGAAAATACCCTGCATGTTTCACGAAAACAATTTTAATTTTAGTTCTATGGGTTGGACAAGCATCTGAACATGCATGAGTTTTAATTGCTTTCCCAACTTTGGGGGATCTGCACCACGTCCCCTTGAAAACCTATTTGAATTGCCAACATAGCAGAAAAATCCACCCAGCAATAATATCCCTTGCCTCACTGGCCCATCAAGCTGAAATGTAATAGACAAGATATTGATGCAGCAACCTGATGTAATCAAGAGCTATAAAAGGCAAAGCAGTAAATCATTTGGATGCAACAGTCTGTGCACTTAGCTGTTCTTTATGTTTTCTAAAGCATCCAATAAAAAAATTGTGCTTAACTACTAACAGTCACACAGAAATTTTCCTTGCAAAACTTCTGTTCTTACAGAACGCAGATGGCAGTAGGGAAGGAAACATCTGGGAAGTAGGTCAAGAAATGTCCAGGATTAAGAATGATTTTTTTCTTGTTCTTCCCTGCAGGCAGATTATCTGAAACTCACCTCACTGATGAGCACAGCTTTCAGAAAAGGCAGCTCTCGCTGCTCCTGTGGTTAAAGAGTCAACCATATCCTCCGTGGAACTCAGTGCTCTTAGGACTGAGCATCAAGCGTGCTTATAAGACCTAAAACGAGAGCTACAGCTCTGGGGGAAGCTTGTGCAACACTAACTGGAAGTGAAGAGTCAGGTCTGTCTCTTACGCCTCAGTTAGGACCATCAGGAGCCGCCCTGAAGTGATGGAGCTGCCTGGCAGAGACGGGGATGCTGACTGCAGCGTTCCCCCTGAGCAGGAGCTGCTGGTCCCCAGAGCTGGCAGCTCAGGTAAGCTGGAGAAACGCACACAAGGGTGGCCACAAAAGAGACTCTTGCTGGAGGATCAGGAGACCTGAGTCCCCTCCACAGCACAGAAGTGGGTCGCAGCCCCCTCCCTGCCAGGGTCTCAGTGTTTCAGCATGACCTGTAGAAACACAAAGCCTTCTTATAGATTTCAGATATGCAGAAGCACACTTTTGTTCCAGCCCACAAGACAAGCTTTGGTTTTCCTCCACATCTCAAGACTTTGGTTTCCAAATAAAGAATCAGTCAAGATATACAGAGGGTAAATGAGATCAATAACTCCTATCAGCTTCTAAACTGACTAAAGAGACAGCTCAGGAGCTGGAAAGAGCTGTAGATTAGGCAGAAATTGAGGCATTTTCTTAGCTGCTTCTGTACAAAATTCCTGAGAACCAAGGGAAGACGGAGCCTTTCCTTGTCTACTTGGCCTCAGTAATAAGGCAAACCTTGATGTCTCAAAAGGGAGGGCAAACACCAGCAGCACTGCAGGTTCCTTAGGAGCTGTGGAGCATCTCATCAGCCTCACCCCAGCAAATTCACTGCAGGTGAGTGCTGTTGCTCTGACAGAGGCACACAAGACAAAACTTGCCAGCAGAACCAGCCAGGCTTTTTGGTGGGTGTTTGGTGGCCAAGTATCCCTGACAGCCGTGGAACTGCTGCAACTTACCCCAGCTCAGCATCTTCCCCATTGGCTGACATTTAACTGCCCTGCTTTTTCCAGGATTTATCAAAAACTCAGGCACTCAAGGTGACTCATCCCCAGCTAAGCCAGAGCAAGCAAGAGCTGTCATGCTGCGCAGTGCTCTGGCTGCCCAGGGGGGCTGTCAGTAACACGGAGTGACCGGGTCCTCCCTTGCCTTATTAACTGGGGCAGCAGCAGCGTATTGCAGGGCATCAGCCAGGTTGGATGGACCCCTCCTGTGTAAGGGAGATGGGGATGAGGAGCAGCCACCCCCCGTGTTGAAATGGGGGAACAGTCACACTACTGCCACAGCAAAATTCAGGTATGTATGTACAGAGCAGCCCAACTAGCTTGCATGGAGCTACATCATGATAAATAGGAAGAAAAACCCTAATTATAATCACTTGTCAAGTAACTTGCACTTTCCCCCCCCACTCTCCTCCCTTTTCCTTATAGCCTGTCAGTCTCACTGTCAGCCTGCTCATGATTTTCATGGTTCTGCAGCATGTTTAGACTGAGGATGAAGCTTACACGTGAGCAGGTGAATTAGGGGCAGCAAAGCAGTACCCAGCAAAGCCTGGAGGAGGAGGCATGTGCTCCCAAAGGAGCCGGCACGGCCGCCAGCAGCACATCCTTCAGTCCTTCATTGCTGGGCTCCTGAAAGCACATCCACATCTGCACACACCAAATGTTTTACACCATGGGCCCCTTTCCTTCCCCTTCGGATCCCAATGCCAGGCCTGGACCACTGACATTTCTCACTAGAGGGCAGCAGGATGCGTTTAGAGATGCACACAGCAGAGCCAGCTGTGCCAGATATCAGGCCAGCCCTCCAGGTCCCCCAGACCAATAAATAACTACTCACACACAGGGATGGGAAGGAGAGAGCCAGCAAAGCCCAAGGTTGCACAAAGGGGTCCAGGGCAGCGCTGCCTGTCATTAATATGCTTGGCACAGCATTAAAAAGGGGAGCAAATGGGATAGGAGGCCAGCACGGCAGCCTTGATGTAGGACATGAAAGGAGACATTTGCTATCAGAAGATCAGAGACAAGGAGGCACTGCTGTAAAAAAAGAATGGCTACAGCAGAGGGTTCAGCTGCCGAACAGCCCTGTGATGGGCATGAATTCGGAAAGAGCTGCTGCTCCCTCAGAGAAGCATGTGCACACTTCCCTGCCTTTCCGTGGTTTATTATGGAGAGTTGTTGTACAGGAAGGAGACGGGAGATGAAACTGCGCTCATACTTCAGAGCCAGAGCTGCTAAAAGCTGTGGAAAACTGAATTGAACGCACAGGATGAATTGAACAATAACGCTGAAGTGACACAAAGTTTGTCACTGGCATGTCGGGAGTGAAAAAAGAAGTGGAAATTACTTGGCGTGGCAAGCAATCCTCTGTTTGAATAGTGGAAACTGCGTTTTTAGAGCAGCTTACTGTGAGAGCCTGATTAGTCCAAGAGCACTGAACATAGCACTCATTTGCCAGGCTGGGAATCTTCCATCTCAGTGCAGCCTAGCGCAAGCGTCTGCTCCAAAGGCATCTTTTGAGGCAAGTGGCTCTACTTAAATACTAGACATACTAGAGGTGATCCCACTAAATTACTGCCCCAAGTGGCTCAAACTTCACTAGGCAGAAAGCAAGCTGGGAGCAAAACCCCAGAAAGCAAGAGCATATGCCAGCCATGATGCAGTTCATCTGTCACCAAGGATCAAAGAACAATCTTGCCAGAACTACATCAGCCACCCCAGGTCCCTCAACAAACCACTGAAATGAAGCAGTCTGGAGGAGCACAACAAAGATTTAATTAGCCATAACAATACCACTGTAGGACCAGAGCTGAAGAAGGCAATAGCCAAACAGCACTGGGGAGTATGTTTCTACAGACAACGGGAAATCACTGTCACTGGGACTTGGCTTCAGAGAGCCTCCTGGGTCTGCATGGGATGTTAGGCCTGGAAGGGCCTGCACTGACCAGTGAAGTTTGGTAGGAGCCAACAGCTGGGTTAAGTTATGCCCCAGATACTCAATTTCAGTGAGGCAAGTAAGGCACTGAGCCCCCAAACACACTGCTCAACATCCTTCTTTCTCTGCAAAGCGTGTAGAGAAAGAGCTGCCCAAGGGAGCAGGTCCACCGGTGGGTTTTGGTTTACTAACACAGCCCACCTGCAGTGAGACCTTGCTGAGCCCAGAGGACAGGTGGGGCACCAAAGGCACCAGTCAGAGCCAGGGAGAAAGAAGTACAGGACAAACAAAACTATAAAAAGAGAGAGCAGGCACATGGAAACGTGAAATTGCCTTGTCTGAGCTTTGGCAAATTGGCACTGAAAAGGAAGTGTGAGTCATGAGAAGTAAATGATAAAGTTCCCCTAAACCTGTCTCATTTATTTAAAATTGCACAAATGCAGGTTGAGAAGCTAAAAGCCTGTCAGCATTCCCCATCTTCACAAACATGGGTCATGGGGACTCAACAACACAGGCACCAGGTTGACAAGAAGAGGCTGCGGCGGGCAACCCCCACGTCTTCGCATTCCCTCCTTTACAAGGCTCCCTCCTTTATATCTTTCACCTGGCCTGTCATGCCTCAGCCAAAGATTGCCATGGTCCCACAGGGACCAGGGGACCTCTCCCTCTGGAAAGTGGGATTTGGGAGGCACCGACAGCCAGAACCTGACAGAAGGACAAGGCATTGCAGGCTGACGTGGCTGGTCCAGCAGCCTGCATATTTGGCCACAATGATCCTCCTGGCCTCAGTTCACTGATGGGTGTCTCCAGCACAAGGGCTGTGGTTACAGCAGCCAGTCAGCCCTCTGTTTGTAGCCTTCAGTACTGGTTTACCATAAGGGAGTGGCAGCCTGCATTCCCCCAGGGCTGTCCTTCTGGGACACTGATAGCAATTTGGAGAAACCACTAGCAGGGGAGGCATGCGAGAGCTTCACTCTGCAAAGCTGAGCTTGCTAAACATCAAATTGTCTTTGGTGGGGCAGTGACGCTGCAACAGCCCCACCAGAAGCTGGGCTGAGGACAACTGTGGCCAGCTTCTTCTCAACTGGAGGGGGAAGGATGCCTTGAAGAAAGGCTTGGAGGACATCCAAGCCTGAGGACAGCTCTGCTTGGACTTCTGAAATGCTCCCAGGTTTTGAGATGACTTCCCGGAGAAGTCGGGTGTTTGCACCGCTCTGTACTCTGTGGAGATTCCCCTCCCGCCTGTTACCTGCTGGTCCCAGAGCCCAAACATTACCCAGGCAGAACAATATGAGAGCACAAGCAATTTGCCTGCATTGTTAGGGAAGTGGAAGCAGGACAGCAAGCCCCAGCCCTACAAATGGTTATCTTTCAGTACATAATTCTTAATTACATACTTAAGTGAAGCCTAGAGTAATTTAGTAAGTTAAGCATATAATTCCATTTTAACTGATGGGTAAGCCCCTGGAGCAAGTGCTTATGTGTACACAGGGCTACTCCCTGACTCCTGCAGGGCCCCTGGGGATCTGAGAGGTCTCATTCTGGCTGCACTGGGGGTGCTTCAGCAAGACACCGCATCAGCGTGCAGGCAAGTGGGCTACAAAGCCCTGCCCCAGACTTGCGTGACAACCCCAAGCCACTGAGAGAGCGAGTCTGGGTGATAAAAACCCTCTTCTGCTCTAAGAAGGGTGGATGTGGGATAGATGCAGCCCGATCTGGCTATGCACTGTACCAGGCAGCCCCCGAGCCTGCCCGGGAGCCCTGCACCTCTCCATCTGCCAGCACAGCTCCAGCAGGCAGCCAGCTCACCTCTGCTCACCCCGGTGCACAGCTGTGCTGGAAGGAGTTCCTAGCACAAACCTGCCTACTTCTTAGTTTCACCGTCTATAAAATGAGGCTAAAAATAGACATCCACCTTTAGAAAATATCTGGAGATCCTTTGATGGGTGCTGTGCAAACAGAAATTGTTGTCATTAACAGCCAGGTAAGATGAAAAAAAAGAAGTGGGGGGAAGACCTGTGCTGAGACTTCTGATGGGTTTGTTGAGTGAAAAATAAAGATCTATTAAAGCTACATTTTACTGCTTAGATTAAAAAAAGTGCCACTTATTTCCCTTTTCATCATGTATACCTCAAGCCTTGGAGTCTCAGCAGCTTGTAAAAAGTACCTTGGATCATTAGCTCTTCCACCAAAATAAAAAAAAAAAAAAAGAGAAAAATCATTGTGGCTTAATTAATCTTACTGGTGACTGCCATGCAGCAGGAGGTAGTATAAACACACGACTGAAGACTTGGCACACTGAAGAAACATCACACTTCAGCTGGTGCCAATACAATGGAGAATGGATTTAATACAACACTCAGGGGAGGAAGCAGAGGGAGGAAGAGAGGTGAGAGTTGCCTGCTGCTCTCAGACACAAAGGAGGCTCCTGAACAACAGGAATTGTTTAAAAAAAAAAAAAAACACCACACGACAGCAGTGGTTTCACATCCACCTTGCTTGGCAAGGAAGGTCACCTGAGCCAAGGCAAAGGCTGCAGATGGCACCTTTATCAAGGCACAGAGATCTGTAGCAAACGGCCCAGTACATGAGTGCACCTTCAGCACCTAAGGAAGACCACGGTGTTGTCAGTGATTGTAGTGACCCCTGCTTTATTATCAGCTACAAAGAACCACTAATGGTTTGAGCTGCATGATAACAACACCAAGGGATTTATCTGGTGCAGAGGATCAAGGCCCTGGGCATTGTGTAACTGCACAGAAACTAGTTTTTACCCTCTTACCAGACTGTGAAGGCTGGTCAAGGGTGGGAATAAAGTGGAATTATCCCCTTTTCATAGATGCAGCAGAGAAATGATGCTATTTATCCACAATTACAAAGGGAGACTGTGGCAAACCTTCTCTGCCTCTTTCCTTAGAAAGTAGGGCATGATTTCTTTCAAGAGCAGCAGTCAGTAATTTCTCCAAGGTCAACAGTCAGTTCAAACTAGACAGCACAAATGCTCATTGGCATTTTAGAGGTGAACAGCAAATAAGCATTTGTTGTTGAACAGATACCCTCCTCTCTTCCTTGTGCTAGATCTGCTTTCTTCTTAGGGAAAAAAATATACATAAAAGAAACAAATATTGCTAAGTAGCTTCCACTAAGGTATGCTATGTCGCTTTTCCAGTGCTGCCTACCCTCTGGGCAGGACAGGGACTTACTCTGGGTGAACAGCTCAAAGCATCTTGCACGTGGCAGATTTTTTTCTGGTTGGGTATCAACTAGAGCATACAACCACCTGGGAAGAGACACGAGGAAACTACTAGCAGAGATGCACAAGGGAGGAAAACAAGTTGAGGAGCTGGGAGGGGGAGGAAGTATGCAGCAAGACGTATCTGCCATGGCCAGCGCTAATATCACTGCGCCCAGCTTGCGTGTGACTCAGTCAATCCACTCTGGGCATGACATTTCTCTTGGTAGAACATGTCCTCTCCCCAGCTCCTCCGCTCTAATGCACTGATGCTTTCATTTCAAAAGGTGACATGATTACAAGCGATGCTAAAAATACACATGGGCTTTCATTCCACTCCCCCGTCTCTGGTGGAACAAAATTTCCAGCTTTCGTGTTAGCCATCAAACAGTGATTTAATCTGAAAGGCGTTCTGGGGGCCAAGAACATTCCTTTTTTTTCATTATCTCCTTCCTTTACAGGACATTAAAAACCAAGACTCAAACTTAGAGCCCAGTCTAGTTGTTCAGATGGCTGTCAGCCCTCCCCAGCCCCACCAACAGGAAGGGGTGCCATTCTTCCACCCATCCTTCAATCTTAACCATGCCCTTCTGTGTGGTTACAGATCTAGACTGGTAGCACTCCAATTTCCCATGCCATTGGCCATCTTAGCTACTTTGAGGCCACCATAGTCTTATGGCAAGGAAAGGGCTGAGTTTATAACAGACACACAGAGCTGGGGTTCATCACACGCAGCAGCCTGCTGCTCCCCCAAAATTCAAGCCTCCAGTGCATACACACCATGAAGGCCCTGCCAGCTACCTGGGGAAAGAGCCTGCCAGGAACCAGTGACAGGCTGGCATTTACATGCAGGAGATTTTAGATAACAGAGTTAATTGTAAAAATCTTCAGCATTTCTTGCACAAAGTGCTCAATGTACTTGAAATGCTGCTATGGATTCAGTCCATGGATGATGCAGATGCAGGTGAGCTGCTCAAAATGACTTGAAATTAGTTTATAAAATTACTTTTTTTTATGTAACCTCAGATTGCTCTAAGCTTTCTTTAGCTTTAAATGCTTTTACCTCACATATGAAACATTTTCTGCTGTGGTTTGAAAGACATATCCTAATACTAAGTTACAGTAATTCCTGCTTGTGTGTTAGGTATTCAAAATAGAAACCTTAATTACAAGTTGGAAATGCTATAAATGGCAGGCAATAAATCTCAACAACAGAGGATCAAAAGGGAATGAAAACCAGCAACATGGTTGTTTTTAATCTAAAAAACAGGGCACATTAGTCTGGTACTAGACCTCAGTTGTTTGGAGAATTTTACCTCAAGCAACAAACTATGTAAAATGGTTATGTCGTAGGAAAATTAAGAAAATACAAACATTTCTCTTTAGGATCATTGTCAGTGTCACAAAACTCAGGTACTGACATTGGCTTTACATCATTCTTTCAGAAGAAAATACCCTTTGTGCCTCTGATTTGTATGCACAAGTGCTAGACTATTGAAAGATACTTCTTTTAATGAGCACTCCAAAATTTCCCTTTCAATATTACATAGGAAAAAAAATAATGGTTGAAAGCATCTCAACAACATCTTTTGCTGTCCCCAAGTTTTTTACTTGCTTAAAATCATATGTTTATTTTTATACCTCAGAAAAGCCTTTTGAGGTGGATGTTTTGTAGCAGCACACAAGCCTCACATAACAACTTGATAATGAAGTTAGACAAAGAGGACATCTTTCTGTACAAAAATAGCATGTGCACTTTATGTTCTAGTTACTGATCAGAGATCATTTGAGTATAAAATTTGTATTAAGGGATAATGAATTAATCCTTTGGGAACACGGAAGCGAGTTCCTCTGTAAACCCAGAAACATGAGCTACCTCTCCAGAAGAATTAAGAAAGGGGAAGATGGCCTTCTGAATGACTGGTTCAATTACAGAAGCTAAGAATTCATTAATTTTAAAAGATTAACTAGACACTTTCATATGTGCTTGGACTAGCTGAAGCAGTCTTCCAGCTCCTTTGAAACACAGGCAAGAGTGAACTGAATACCTATGTAAAAACACTGTGAGGTTTGAGAAGCTCCAGAGAGGCTGTGAGGAGCCGCAGCCACCGGGGCAGCCTGCCCCCTCCATGTCTCATGGTGGTGGCATGGAGCCCACTAGGCCCAAGCCACCGAGCTGTGGCACCCACTCATGAAAGGCTGGCAGCAACACTGCCGGGTGAAGCCAGCCAAGCCTTAACTGCACCCTATAGCCCATTTTTACAGCAACTTGGGAGACAATAAATAAATGCTTTTATTCCCCTGAGCAACCAGCAGTGCCCTGCCCTCCAAGCACCCAGGCTCGCAGCTCCACGCAGGAAACTCTCCAGCCATAACTCCTCATCCCAGGCCTGCAGCAGGCAGTGCAACGTGGTGGCTTTCCAGCTTGGCTCTGCCTCCTGACACGAAGGCATCCCCAGACCACGACACAGGGAGGAGCAGGCAAACAGGCCAGCAGCTAGCAAGAAATTTCCTAGTCGTACTAATGGGATAATGAAGTGCAGCTCCAGGTAGTAACAGCTTCTGCTGAGCATCACAGCCCCGAGGCCGTGCACTCACAGGGAGAAAGAAGCTATCTTTGGTAAACAGATTTCACTTGGACTGAAAATTTTCTGTCCTTTTTCGCTGATTTGATTCAGCAAAGCTGTTTCAGTGGCTTCCCTTGCCATTATTGATTTAAATACTTCTGCTAATTATTTGGCACACAATTGAGAATTGCCCAGCTGCTGCAGTTATCCGTGATTTACCAACCACAATTCACTGACCGGTGAACACCATGCTTCTGACGGCGAACTCACCGGCTTGCTTACACTGCAGCAGGGCTCACTGCCATGTGCAGAGAGGGGGCTTTGTCTGCCCCTGAGGACAGCTCAATCCTCCCAGCTCTGCTCAAACCTCTTCAAAAAGAAAGACAGAGATCACCTTCAAAGTAACCACAGTTTATTATTTATCTCTACTCTTCTCTTTTTTTTTTTTTAGTAACAAAATGGTCATGATTATTAATCATGATTGTTTTGATTGAATCTAATTGCAGTGTTCCCTAAAGTGTAGCAACACTCCCTCCACCCCCAGCCAACCGAAATAGAAAAATCGCATCCTGAAAATAGCAGCAAGAGACAGTTAACAAAACCTGGCCTCCCACAAGTTGTGTCATTAGACCAGACAGATCTTTGAGATTAAATCATCTAGGAGACTACGGCTATGAAAGACATTGCTGCCTTCCCACAAAAGCCGTTCCTGCAGCAGAAGCCTCCTACATCCCTCCCTATTCCACAGGATGCAGAGCTGGCCGGTGCTGCCCCTCAACTCTTTTTGGAGGGTTTTGGCCAGTCCTCCCTTGGCAGAAGGTAAATTCACAGCATCTTCCATGTACCTTCTCTGCAAAGGGTAGCTGCAGAGTCAAGGGTGGAGTTTTCAGATGGTCTCCCCCAACTCACAGATAGCCTGCAATTACTGTAGGAATGCTGGAGTTATATTTTCCTTTGAGTTATACAAAAGGCCCTACTATATCATTTTATGGTCTCTACCAGAGATAATACATATGATTTCCTGTTCCATGAACAACTGAGGGATTACTTAAGCAAAACTAAACACCCTGCATTGTGTAATTACATAAAACCCTAAGGTGGGCCCTCTACAGAAAGCAAACCAAGGACCACTCTGAGCAAATTGGCTACAAAAAGGGTGCACAAATCTCTGGCTGAAATCTGCTGGTGGAGACCTCCTCTGGAGATCAGACTGCTGCAGCTGCATCAGGATGAAAAACAAACTGGGAAGGAAAGGACATGCCCCCAGCATGATACCACAGGCTGCAACAGAGGCACCCACCTCCAGTCACAGTACCTAGAATGAGTCACAGCTCAGGACAGCAAGACACAGTAAAACCCAGCGTCCCAACAAAATCCCAAACAAAACGGCATTCAGCATTCTTTATACGGGATGTCAGAACCTTCCCTCTGTTCTGGCTGCCTCTTTCTCATTTCACGTTAACAGATCTGCGTACAAAACCCTGGGCTGGGCAGGGCTTTCAGGCACTGTCTGGCAATTACAGCGCCCCCTGTGGATACTTAGGTTTGGATTTAGGCAGTCTAGAAACTACCAAAACCAGAAAAAAATATGGAAGTATTATCAATATATTATCATCACAATATTTTAAGGGCTTCCAGTCTTTTTCCTAGTCCCAAAACCTTACAAATGTAGCAATGCAAAACTCTCAGAGGACTTACCTGTGTTGTCTTGTCCAAAAAAAAGGTTTGCATATTTCCTCCAAGAGTTAAAGTAACTAAAATAGAAAGGAGTCTGTTATTACAGACAAATAATCTTTTTGTTGGCCTTCACAAGAAAGGAAGTGAGACCTCCAGCTGCTTTATAATTTCTCCCACTATAGCAAGCAAAGGCACACCTGCCTTCTGGAACAGCAGTAATTCAGGCCAATGCAGATCAGCTGTACTTGCAAGGCACGCTAAAGGTGACTTCACTTCTAAAAGCTGTCAGGTCTCTTAAAGAGCAGGAATGACAGTAGTTACAGATGGAAAAGAGCTGGTAGGTCACTGAATCCAGCCTGCTGCAAGGGCAAGATGGACTCTCCAAAGAGATACGCTAAGGACATGTCGAGCCTTACACTGATACTACACTTGATTTTAGCCAAAAGGCCAAGAAGTGATAATAGGAAAGGGACTGAGGATAAAAGTGACTGGTGGCTGCCCCCGTGCACTCTGCCAAGGAGATCCAGAGCAAACCTCTTTGGAATAATACTCAGAATTTATTAAGTTGGGTGGATGGTATTTGATCTGCTCTTCTTAATACATAATCCTGAAAGGTCTATGCCCAGTTTTCTGCTGTAATAATAATGCTGTTTTGCATGTTACAAGAAACCTGAATCAATAAAGTGGTCTCTCAGGGCTGGTTTGCTGACACACTGTTCATGCCTTTGCTGTACACAAGGTTATCTTTAATGGCAGAAAATATCTTTTTATTGCTCCCCGCTGACTTGGAGGAGACTATAGATCCTCTGACCTTATTGCCCATGCAACTTGTGCTCTGGCTGAAGGACAGTCCGAGCAAAACTTGCTTTCAAATTAGGAAAGATGCCTTAGCCTGTTTCATCCAGCAGACAGGACTGTGCTCAGTCCTGTTCAAACAAGTTTATGATTTCCCCTCCTCCGTGACATGACTCCCCTCCTCAGAAAGATAGCTTAGATAACTGCCTCTGTAGTAGGCAATGCTGGGATTGCAATTATATCTAAATACCGGTGTTACCATGTAAAATTTCTGCTGATCTTTGAAAAATTAATTTACTGAGATAATCATTAAGTTGCCAAGAAACTCAGAAGCTTTTCAAAAGAAAGAAGGAATAATACATTTTAAAAGGATGTCAATATCAGAGGTGATCTGATTTTCAAATTTTGTTCAGGGTCCATGACCTTGTCCCAGAGGGCTTGGGGAGAGAAGCCCATGTGCACCAGCAGTGGAGCACATGCCCTCTCTATTTTTCCAAGCACCCGTGTGAAGGTTTTGTCTTTACTTTCCATTAAAGCCAAAAGTGGAGCTCTCCAGACTGCCTACTAAATGAGGAGACTTCTTAGACTGGCAAATGTAGACTTTGGGACTGTCTATATACGTATGCATATCTATATCTAGCTATTTGATAAAGGCATGTAACAACACACTAGGGACATTAAGGTATTCTACAATTTTTTATATTTCATTAAAATTTCATTAAGGTATCCTACATTTTTTAAATTTAAGATTTCCAGCTACACCTCTTTGCACAAGGTAAAACAGAGAATGGTGAATCCTCCGAAGGCAAAAGAAACTTTTCCAAGGAGAAAAGGACAACGCACAGAAACAGCTTGGTCCACTACTTCAGGAGCTCCTGGATCACACTCTCTCTGGCCTGGGAGTGTAAAAGACAACTAACGCCTCTTCTCTCAGTAGGTTCTTGGCATTACCTAAACATACAGAAAGGGAGATGCAAAAACTATACAGAATATGTGGCAGTTAAAGCGGACAGTGCCAGCAACATAATTAATATATATATTTATTTATATATATACATGTATACATAAGTAGTATATATAAAAGTAAATATCCTTTTGGGGAGAGAAATTTCTTGGGAAGAAATTTTGATGTTTTAACCTTGGGGAGCTGCAGAAAACCCCATGCAGCCTTCTGCTGCTAGCAAAAGGGAGTAAGGAGTGGAACAGTAGACACCTCAGGGATTAATAACTGAGAACCCCACATACCAGATGATATATGTAGAAGATACTATCAAATTACCTGAGTCCTTGAGGTTAGTCGAAGGTAGTAATGTATGTATCAGGCTTCACCTGGACATTATCATATCTGCATTATTAAGATAATGTGCAGTATGGGTTAGAAGAACACTCCTGTCAGATAACACTGCACATCCCAATGGAGCTTCAAGGGACAAAGACAGCTTAAATTTTAATTTCTGATGTGAATAATTCATTATGTGGCTAAGAAATCTTGAATACATGAAAGATAAGGTCTCCTCCTCCTGTATGTGCTCCAAATCACTGACCAGACAATTGAGTTTGTCCACAGAAAGTACAGGTTCCCATATCCAGCTTTTTCTTGCAAAGTACGAATAACCTGGGTTAGTCAGAAACCTCACTCCAGGTAACAAAAAACTGCATGATCTGTGCTGGCTGTCGAGGAACAATGTTCAAATAAGTACTTAAGACAAATTTAAATTTCTGAATATTTGCAAACATTGGTCTTTTTAGCTAAGCTGAAGCATACTGTGAACATGCCCAGCTGCTTCGTTGCAATCACTATCCTAAGTCAAGATAAAAAACAGTGTTGTAATTCACTTTTAAACCTTCCAACCCCTCCTGTCATTTGTAAAAGGTGAAGTTTTACAGACTTGATCAAATTGCATTCATGTTCTTCTGCTCTTAAAGGTTGATAAAAAATAAAACATGATTTTGCTGTTTATTATTCCAGCATGACCGATAAGGATGCTTGCACTTCACAGGGAGCTCATGGACTAAAAGGCCTGTTATGAGAAACGTGCAATCTCAGATTTTTGTACTGAAAACACATTTGTATGGTAAAAAGCATCACCAGGGGGGTGGAGAGCCAAATTACAGTAAGACATGACCCCAGAATTGGATGGACTATGGTCAATTCAAACTATATGAATGGGAGTAGGACTGGAGTCTTTCCATCTTTGATTGCCAATTTGTTTCTAGACAGGCAACTTAAAATGATGGAAAGCCTACAACTATCACTTAAACAGGGGCAGTGCCCTTTGTATACTGGGAAAAATGCTGGCTTTCTTCTTATTGTATTATGGTACACGAGAATTCTCGTTGAATACTTAATAAAAAATGACATCATTTAAGATGAAATAAACAGAAATAAATTCAGGTTATATTATTAGTGAAAGCAGGGAGAAAGAAGGACTTGTTTCCACAGACAACTTCATCAGTTAACGTGAAAGTGACAATGCCATCAGCCAGGTTAGCAGCATGCTGGAGGCAGTGAGGGGCAGGTCTTCTTTTTTATGAGTAGCCAAACAGGTCGTGAAATCTTCTGTAAACTGCAAGCATACAACTTAACTAATGCAGGCATGCTTGTCTGCTGGGCGTAATGCTTGTGTACAGAGCCACAGAGGTGTGCAGTGACACACTCAGCCAGAATGTAGGATGTAGATTCACCATTTGACTAAGGAATTGACTGAGATTGCTGGTTAAAAAAAAAAAAAAAAAAAAAAAAAAAAAAAACATATTGTAAAGAATTTTCTATCTGCTTGATTGACATTTTGCAACCTGTTCACTGAGAGGGATTTATTTTGGCAAATTACTGAGAATATTTTTTGTGAAAAGTTTTGGCAACTGCTGAAATATTTTGTGTTGACAGTCTTTTGAGTGAAAAACACACTTTAGAGATCAGTTGTGGCTTTTCATTTCCAAAGTTAAGCTGCCTGAGAAAAAAGAATCAAGAAGAGAAAAACATAAAAAGGAAAATAAAACATCGCAGTTCACCCAAACAAAAACATTTCTAAAACTATTACCTTGCAAAATATTCTACTTGACTTTTTGTTCTGACTTGAGACAAGACCATTTTTAAGCCCAGAAGTTTTTCCTGAGACAGAAACAATTTTCCTTCCTACTCCATCCAGAGGGACCAGTCAGAAAGAACACAGTGTTTTCTATTACTATTTTTGTCCTTAAGCTTTTTTTTCTTTCCACTTCTTTTTTTTTTATTATTATTTTCTCTTATTTCCTTTTTTTTCACTTTCATTTTCTTTCCCTTTCTTTCTTAAAATGCCCTATGCACTACAAAACAGGGAAGAAACTTGAGCCTGGAAACCAAGATTCTTTGCTCTTGCTCTCCTCTATTCCTCTGTTATTCAGAAGGAGTATGAAAAGAGCTATATTAAGCTGAAATTTTATTCTGCTGTCCTCTGTTCAACAAAAGATAGCCCACTAAAGCCACTAAATCACAGATAACACTTCTCTGGGCAACATTATTAGGAACTGACAGCTGGTGATGGATGAAGATCTCATCTTTTAAAGAAAAAAGTATATTTAATTTCCTTTGTACATAAAATAGAGAGCACAGCATTGTGTATCTAAAGATAAAAAGAGACCCAGTGTATGCAGGGTGCCATACTTAAGGGGATATAATACTGGGTCTGTGTTTCTGAGCTTACATTTTACAGAACATCTTCAAATTAATTTAGAAACCACTATTCTTCAATTCTCAGTAGAGAATTAACACTAAAAAAGAAAAAGAAAAAAAAAAGAAAGAAAACGGAAAAAAAAAAAAAAAAAAGCAGGGGACATTCTGCAGTCAGTTCCATTAGAAATAAGCAGCTCAGAGACTAAGCTGTTACTTTTTAGGAAGAACACTGGGAGACAGGAGAGAAATGGATTTACAGGGCAGCCAGATGGGGTTCTGCCCAATTCTTCCTGGGATTAAGCACAACTCCTGGGAGCCACTGGGTCTCCTCGAGGCCGACACCAGATTTGGTACTGAATATGCACAGTGGAGTTGGTATTGAACACTGAGGATGTCATCAGCTACCTTGAAAGAGTTATGTTAGATTAAGTATGGCCATTTTTCCATCATCTGAAGCACATCAAGCCAGACCCCAAGTACGCTGGGTGAAAGCAGATAAATTTCTTCTGTGGAGGCACAGTAATACACACACAGTGCTCCCTTATTTCTGGTTTGTTTTTCCCTCAGATGACTGTGACTGTGACACATTCAACTCTTCACATTTGCAATGTATAACCATATTTTACACGTCCTTTCTGCGGCACTAACAGCTGCTGCTTTGGTTGAATTTAATTTTAACACACCTCCCAAGCAGGATAGAGATGGCAACGATGAAACTTTAATTACCTGTCTGCGCTAAGTAAGACTTTAACTGCTCATGTTCAGCAAGAAAATATGGCCAGTCTGATGCCAGTGGTAGGAAAGACTGCTTCAGTCTCCTGGGGTAAAGAACAGTTTAAGAAAAACATCTGTATGGAGTTTTTGTTTCCAAGTCTAGAGACTATTTGTGCACTGGATGAGTCTGGCTGCAAGTCCTCGTAGGAAAAGGAGGCCTAACTGTGTGCAATTACCTGCCTTTGATTACAGACTCGTAGTTAGCTCGTCTAAAACACAGCGGAATTTTTTGTGACCCTTACTCCACTGAAGGATGAAAAGAAGCTTTCCACTGAAAACACTGGGGAAAAAGCAGTCTTTCTAAAAGTAAGTTTATGGAAAAATTCTGTGACCATCTTCATGTCAAAATGGTTATTCTGCTTTCTCTAAGACTTCAGATCAACCCCTTCTTCTGTCTCATTTCTTTACTCTTACTCATTTCTTTACTCATAACGAATGTAGTAGCAAAGGATAATGTTTAGGCTTTCCCATTTCTTACAGAAAGAAAAGCATCTGGAAAATATACAAAATCAAAAACTTGTCCCAGGCTTGAGATGGAAATCCAAAGACAGCAACTTAGACCAAATGCAAGATCATCACAAAGTACAAGGGTCTACACTGGTATTTCAGAAGGTGAAACCTATTGCTTTAATTTTCACCTATAGACATGTACATACAGTTAAGCAAAAACTGTTGATGTAAAACATCCAATTAACAGGATAACCTTTAAATCACTCCAAGGTGCTGCTCCTCTGTGAAGAAGTGGGTTTCTCCTGATCTGAGCGCTCAGCAAGGTGGACACACATCTTCACACACCCATCAGTGTTAGCAACCCTCTGCTTTTTGGGATTCCTCCCCAGCTGCTGATGGGGTATGTGTAAAAAGTTTTTCAGAAGTTTCTGCATTCTATACTCTGGTCTAAAAGTCCCATTGCTCCTCTGTCATTATGGCACAATCTTTTTTAGGGTAGCTGGAGCAATTTTCAGCATCTTGGAGGATCAATACTGGCAAGACTATCTTCTGCATGATTCTAGAAGTTTTTAACACCAACTAGTCATCCAAATATATATCAGAATCTTTGAATTTTGAACTGCTATGCTATTTAGCAAGTTTTGAAAGCTTTTTAGATCACAGTAGCTACAGCATTGGCTAAGCTTCTACATCTCTGTTAAATGTGAACTAACGTACTTTACATTTTATCTTTTGGGTCATCCACGAGTCTGCAAATACGAAGTGCCATGGGAGAAACAAACTCAGCAGAATCCACAGGGCTGATCTCATGCAAGGTTTGGTTTGGACTCTGGACTGCAGCTGGGATGCATCCAGCCGGATACCCACAGGTGCTACATTGAGCTCTCTCCATCCCCAGAGACTGGTGCCCCAGATTCCCACATATGCAGTACTACTTCTGTGCTCTACTCATATTCTTGTTATGGACGATCCCAAAGACCAACCTTGTCACAATTTCTTTGAGAAGTAAACGCTTCCTCCATTTTTTTTTTCAGTCCATATACACACAGACACCCCGCCAGACTTCTTAGTCTTTTATTTCCTATTTCAGCAAAGCTGACTAGAAGACCTGGCTTCATATAGTGCTCTCTTTTACCCATTTAATACTTCATACCTCCCACTGAAGTCTTGTTTTCATTCCCCTCAGACCAGTATATGCTAGTGACAAAAGAGAATTCAAAACTGTTTCATTACCTCTGGCCCCTCAGCCACATGTTCAGGAGGCTGAGAATAATGATTCAGGAATTTAACAGGGTTATCCCCAGGTGCCTTGAAGATCATCAGAAATGCTGTAACATGGCTTTCAAAAGGATAATTCAAAAATAAGCAGCCAAACTAAGCATGAATCCTGAACCAACTGATGTTTGCCTCTCTCTTTCTCGTTATGAACTATAACTCTCTACATTTCTAGAGTGCCTTCTACTTTGGGATGCGTGATAACTTAAGAGACTTTAATTGACTCTCTCGACGTGGCCCCTTCATATGTATTACTTCCAATTTTGTGGCTACAAAAAGCACAATATAAAACTTGAAGCTGTTGTCCAACTTCATGGCACTAAAGAGAAATTCCTGAAGCAGCTCTCCCCGTTTAATGAAGAGTGTAGCAGTACAGCTCCTATACCTGCCAAAAGTTGTTGTTGTTGTTGTTTGTTTGTTTTGGTTAAAATTCATAAATGATTCAACAACATTGAAAAAAATGGGATTGGAGGTTTGTTTTTTTTAGTGGACTATCAGTAAATATTCTAATTGGGACTATGTCTTCATATATAACTTCAAGAGAAGGGGCAAGTGAAAAAGTTTTCCAGATGTATGTCACTTTTGCTCAGAGATGCTGAAATAATTCCATCACTTTCCAGAAATGCCATTTCACAGGTAGTTACAAATATGCTCATGGAAACTACAGGAAATGTAGTGGCAGTCTAAAACAGAGGCACCCTTCTCTCCACCCCCCAGCAAGCAACCATCTAAGAAACATCAGAAGTCAAAACTGAGTCTTAAATTACGACATAGAAAGTGTTCTACAAAGAATTACTTACAACCACATTCCAAAACCGTTGAAATAAGATTGCTGTGCCCCAAGTACTTTTTGTGGAATATCAAATTCGTAAAAATACACAGGATCTGTGTATTAGCAGTGTTTTGTCCGTCAAGAAAAGTGCTATGCGTAAGGATTTAATGAGAGAGAAATATCTTTTCTTCTTCCCGTGGGGAAGGGGTAACTTGTCCTACACACTGTTCGTAGAAAGCCACATGCTTGTTTCAGGGGTAGCATTGGTCCACCCTGTGAGCCAGTATTGCAAGACTGTGAGCTAATCATGCCTCTGCATATGCAAAATAATGGCAACTTGTCAAGGCTGGGAAAAGAAAGATGCTTATCCTCTGGGAAACAGGTAACAAATTTGCAGAATCATCATAAGATGGGTCTATGCCCAGGAACATAAAGAAGTGTTTCCAGTGGTCCAGCTAGTACCTGAAGAGCAGCTGTGATGCCAGCATCAGCAGGAGCCCTAGCTCAGAAAAGACTCTGTCACTGTACTTAACGCACTCACGTCCCTTGAGCAATCAATCTTGCTGCTGCCAGAGCTGCACCAGAATTTGAATTTGAAGAGTTGAAAAGTTGCTTAACAAGGTAGGTAGTTTCAACTAGTCCTCACCTGTCCTATTTTATATCTTATTTGCCCAAGAATGTTATTTTATCTTTGAGGTAAAAAAAATAAAATAAAATAAAAATAACAAACCAATGAAATTAATTTCCTTCTTTTCCAGTTCTAACAGAGCTTAATGCCACTGTATTCTAGCTTTTTAATCATTTCCTTATAGCATTTAGATTGCATGTGACATATTTATTGCAGAGACAAATAAGACCATATCTCTATGACTTCCCAAGGGATTTACACATAGGTGTCACTGAATGCTCTGAAACCAGAATCTGTTCATCTGTGCTCTGCTGCTCCATTCCCCCAAAAAGGAGTTTTACAAGTGAGGCTGAGAAGCTCCAATGCAAATGTCCTGCCTGCACAAAAGCATCAATACACCAATCACAAAAATCTGCCCATAGCTAAAAAAAATATTATTTAACCAATTTCCAGCTGACACTCTGCACATGCCTCTGCACAGACAAGCTCCTGGAAATGAAACACAAGAATATTATTTAGCCAAAAATGGGCTCACTGTTCCTGAACAGTTGATATGCCTGTGGAGTCCCTTCCAAGCTTAAGAGCTTGAAGTCATGCAGAGGCTCTCTGAAGCGACATTTGTCTGGTCACACACATCTAGATGACAACGCTGCTGTTCTTGTTGTGGTACTGAAAAATGACTCTTGAAATGATAACTCTTGCTGAAGCACCTCAGCTTTAAACAATAATTGTTGAAATGGAAAAGGAAAAATCTGATATACTCAGTAAAATAATCAGCTGTTGTTTGTTTGTTTGTTTGTTTTATTGAGAACTCTCACATACAGCCTGTGGAACTGTGCAAATGGATGCAAACAAAGAGCTTTGTACAACATGGTGTCTTTTGGGTTCCTCTCACAGTTATACACACTGGCATGAATTGCTCAGAGCAACGCTGTCCTCCCATGTCTGCTCCTGACAGTGGAATAAAAAATAAGATAGTCCAGCCTGAGACTTTTTTCTGCGGGCAGCAAAGTAGGCTTGCTTGATCATTCTGTCTTGAGACGGGCAGCCTCCCGCCGCTGCTGCTGAACAGCCCTGGAATCTTCCCACAGCTGGGGTCCTCTGATGTTCTCCCAGTTATCCAAGTCAGATTTTTCCAATTTCTGCAGATAAACATAAAAAATAAGTGTCACCTTGACAGCCCCATGACTTAAAATATGTATTATTCTACACTGTGTTCTTTTTGCACAAGAAACAGCATCACCGTTGGGCTGAAGAATTTCATCCACCCTCCAAAAGTTCTTCAACAAGGAAAAAAATCATGCAGTATCCACACAACTGCATAAATAACTAAGGTAGGCATTACTGCTTATCAATAGATATGGAACATGTAGAACAGGAATAAGTACAGCATCTGAACATGACTGAAGGAGGTATTTTGTATTCATTCTTTCTTTTGACTCTCACCTTGTCTTCCAGATCAGTTCTTCATCTGCAAGTCTGTCTACTACTGAGGTAGGAGTGAAAAGCATTGGTATAGCTCAAACAGAAGATTATTATTAGTGACCTGAAGTTTCTGTCAGCACAGATACAAAGCATACTGGAAAAGAGGAATCATCTAGCACTAAGAGCCAGTAACAGTGCAACCCCTTCCAACCCATGTGGTTTTATATTGAGAAAACTATGTAATGCTTTTTACTATCTAGTTTCATAAGGCAACTAACTGTCAGAGATAGGTATACATGGGATATGCTAAGTGGCCAAGCTGTCAGATACTTAAAAACTAGCTAGATTTTAAATTAAATCCTTTCTAGCATCCCCAGTCAGAAGGGGCAGTGACTGGAGTCTATATCTAGTCTTAGAAGTGCACAAAACCAAGGAACAGGAACCCTCCCGACTTTACCTACCACGTGCTGCTGTTGAGGAAGACAAATTTATACTTCTCCTCCACAGTCCTTCTAGCAGAGATGCAAAAACCTCTTCCTGGCAGGCACAGACCTCAACTCTTGCACGCCAGCCTGCAGCATAGGATGCTGCATCAGACAGGAGGCCAAGCAGGGGTTGTGCACCTCTGCTGGAACTAGGGCTATTCCGCATGCTAGTGAATAGGGCAATATTGCATACCAGTAATGAGATGTACTGCAGTGGGCTTTGAACCTCCGATTTGTCATTAGGGTTTAATCTCAGCAAGTGCTGTAAGAACACACCAGAAAACACTTAACCCTGGCCTGAACTTGTGGTCTAATTTGCCTACTGTCAGTCATCCAAACAAATGGCAAATACTGAGGGACTTGAATAATAGTCACAGAATAATTCAACAGCTATAACAGACCTGCTACTATTAGTTCATGTTATGTAAAAGTTTTCTGTCACTTCTACAACTTGTGGAAATTGCAACGAGGTTAGTCAGATATCAAAAGAAATTAGGCAACATTCTACAGAAGATATATGAGAACACATGCACAAACACAGGAGACTTTCACAAGGTAGGAACAACTGAATTTTTCATACAGCAGAGTTGGCACAGATCTTTCTGAAGAATTGCCTTCATTATTTTATACATTTTATGATTAGCCGGTATTTGATTTCAACTAGAAAGGATCTGAGCTGATATAGGAGGAGGGAGAAGGAGGGTGTTTAGGGAAGGTACACATCATCCCCTGCATCAGCAAATATCCACTGTGCAAATTCAGAATTTAACACCTGATTCAAATGGAAGCTTTAAAGAATCCACACTGAAAATAACCTTGTGCTTTAACAGAAGGAAAGCATGCTGGTTTTATTAAACACAAAGGTACCACGCAGCTGTGAAGATCTAAACTATTCCCAGAGGTGTTCAGCTCACAAAATCTGAACAAGAAACAACATTTAAAATATATACAACAAAACTTGTAGTACCCAAAGATAGACTACATAAAGAAGTCTATCAGAACAGATACGTATACTGGAGGTCTTTATGAAAAGTTTGTATTAATCTGCCCCTGAAACTTCACAAAGGCGTAGAGGAGGCAGAGATGAGGTTTGTTCAAAACAGAAACTGCACAATCAAAACTGCACAATCTAAACAAAGACAAGAAAGCATTTTGGCAGCTTCCAACTGAAAGAATGAAGGTACCTGGAAAACACACTGTGATATAATGACAGAATAAAACAACCACGGTTATGCACGGTAAATGGAATTGCCTCAGACTACGAACAGATGAATCTATTTACAGAGCTAATTTTTGTCAATTAAAATATAAAGAATTAAAGAGTCTAAAGAATACAGAGAGAAACTATTTTTTCCTTTTTATTCTCAGATTTATATAATGAAGGTATCTTCTTTCTCTCTACCAATTAGGTGCAGCACATGCTGCAAAGTTACAAAGCTCCTTTAGATTGACTGAACTATGCTGTATAGTGAGAATTCAGGCAAGAAGTTAGTGGTTTTTTTCCAAATGAAGTCAACCTGACTGGACATTCTGTTGTTGTTGTTGTTTTAATTATTTTATTTTAACCATCTGGACTCTGCCCACCTACTTTCACAGAGACATCACATAAATATGGTAAAACTACTTCAGCTTCTACTAAATTGAAATCCATATGAACTGGCAATCTTAAAAGTGAAAACCTTTTCCTCCCAGTTCAAATGTACTAAATAGTCAATCATTGGAGACTACAATGATATGTAATCAGATCAGACCAGCACAGTTCTCCCTACTTGTCTCAAATAGCCCAAGGGATACTGAAAATTAGCTGTTTAAAGTAAGATCAGTGTAGTCCATTAAATCTACTGATTCACTTCCTAAATCAGCTAAACTGCCTCTTAAAAGTACAGGACTGACAGAAGCTGTAAATTCAAGGAAAAAATGCAGCTATGCAGACAGGCAAAGGGAACAAAAAAGAATGTTCAACTGCTTGCCACACACTTGACTTTTAAGACTTTTGTTAAACAGCTCACCTGGCACAAATGCACCAACAAGGAGAGAAAGAGAAAGTTCATTGCTGAACTGCTGGTTCAAACGCCTTGCTGGTTTAGTAAGTAAAAGCCATCATCCTCTGTCTGCCTTACAATAAAATACATTTTTTTTAAAGAGTTTGACTTCCACTTTTGCAGGACAGTTATGCCACAAGAAACAAGCTGAAATCTGCAGAAATTCACTTTGAGCTATTGGTGCTTAGGTGGAGTTAATTCAAGGTTGCCACCTGCAAGAACTGTTTGGCTTTCCTCTGTTTCCTGCATATGAAAGGCAGAATAAGAAAATCCTGTTTACTGCCTGGCTTGATGCAATAAATTGTGCAATGAGCACCACAGACAGAAATGACTCCAATTCAAAGAGACAATTATTTCCCATTATTGTAGTAAGCAACCCCATTTGCAGATAAAAGCTGAGCCAGGGAGGAACATCCTCATGGCTGAGAGAGGCAATGAAAGAAGTGCATTAAACCTGGCTGTTCTTGCTGGAGTGTCAAAACAGCCTGAAGACCATAAAAGATAGATCGAGAAATTGTTCTGACACACAGATGGAGAGGTGCAGAATGAAGGCTAACAATGTATTTGCTATCTTGTGAGGGACTGCAAATCACAACTTTATCATCATTTATGATCTGGCCTCGTTACTATTATCTCCTTACAGCTCTTTCCCAGAGCCACCTCTCTGACATATCATTTTCATAATAAAAACTTAATGTCACTCGCTTTCCTTAGGATGTGACATAATTGTATATTTATCTGTGATTAGTGCTCCTCAGGTTAAAAAATAAACATTTTTTTCCAACTAGAGAATGCTTAATTTTTATGTTATTAATACATAAGCAAGTTAGGAAATAGAATGCCGTGGACAGAATAAATTAGTTTTTGTTTGTTTGTTTTTTTTTGTTTGTTTGTTTGTTTTCTTTAAGGGAAGAAACGTAGTGTTTTTTTGTTGCATGTAAGCATCCACAGGTTTGATTCTCTTTTTGGCTTTGCTAAAGACCGGCAAAGAAACTCAGTGAAACCAACAGAGTCCTTGTTGCTGCCTTCAGTGGGATGCCAATGCCACTCACCTATGGCACAACTAATTAATTTATAGTAAACTCAATTAAGAGACTCTTTTTCCTTAGATTACTTTCCCCTTAGACCATTTCTGCACTGTGTGGGGCCATGCTCCAAATCAGAGAAAGTGAACTAGATTGGGAAAACAAATACATACTGTTTATGAATTAACTCCATTTAAGCATAAGACTGCAAATACTTGAACTGGCATAGCTGGAGGAATCACTGGACAGACAACAAACAAACATCTTTTGCTGGCTATGTTGCAAAGATTTGTATCACAGAACTGCACCACCAATTTCTCTGTGCATCATTTTCCCAATTTGAAGAATGAAAACAGTACTTGCCTCCAATTCATAGGCGTCACAGAGTTTAATTAATGTTTATAGAGTGCCCTCATAGCCTTGTGTGAAGGTGCTACAGTAATACAAATTACTTAATAAACCAAACAGTGAAGGTACTTGGTTAGAACCATATGGTTACAGTCTTGAATTTTTAAAGTAAGAGAAAATAGCATTAAACAGATTTTTATCATGGAGTTGGGGTTTTCCATTTCCATTTTCCACCCCTCTTAAAATGGAGAAAGTCTTAAAAACTGCACTGAATCTCAGCGGATGACCCAATACCATTTATGCATTACACCTGCATACCATCCAAGATGAACTTCTGGATTCAAAGGATTCACAAGCTCAAAGAGTAAAGTCAAGAAAACTCAAATTGCACTGGTCTGTTACTTTTAGTTTATCTTCTTCTCTTGAGCAAAAACAAAATTCTGAAACATTCAACCTATAAAGAATAGCACGAGTGCAATATTACACCTTCAAGATCAAACATCCAAAATTCAGCAAATTCCGCTTTTAATTTTAAGCGATAAAATACATGTAGCATAGCTTCCTGTACCTGGAAGTTTTACTAAGCTATGGTTAACGTCCCTCAGGAAGAGAAGAGCTATCCGAGGAGGTCTGTCCTCATTTCTGCAGCAGATCCCTTTAGTAGAGGAGCAGCCAGGGATGGACATCTGGGACGTGTGCGGGTTCCTTTTCAGATATATAAAGCTGAGCTTGGTTGAAGGGGATGTGAGACCTTTTGCAGTGCAGCAGCACAGAAGAAGCAACAAACACCACCTGAAACCTCCAGTTCTGTGGCTAGGAGGAAGAGCATATGGATTTCTACAACACGTTTGTAGAAATGATGTCTATGGCTCCCTGTCTGCAGCCCATAAAAGCGTAAAGATTTTTTTGGGCTGACAACACAGAGAAGGTTTATTTCAAATATCTTGCTTAAATGTTTTTAAGCAAGGACATTTGTTTTCACTGTGTGTATAAAGTTTGGCACAATACATCCTTCTAATAATTTAAAAAATATACTTTTGAACAAGTAATCAAAAAATAGAGGTTTACAAGGATCAAAATATATCAGATTTGTGAGTCACACATGGCTTTTTTTCCCCTCTGACAAGATCTGAAAAATAAGCTTTTGCAGGTTTCTAATGTGAGAGAAAAAAAAAAAAAGCTGTGATGAATATCAGAGGAAAGGGCTAAGAGACTACCACAACAAGAAATGATCAGTTGCCACTGTGAAACGCCTAACAGAAGCGTGTGGGTACAAGAAAAGAAACAACTAGAGCAGGTTTACAATAATAAAGTCAAATTAAACTTAAATCCAGGCCACTCAAGGACTACTTCAAAGTAACCATACTCCTTCAAATCAGCAGCAAACCATATTAACTAGTCTATCTTTCTGAGAAGCTGAGTTAAATATTCTGCCTCTCACACGCTGCCACCTCTGTCCTGGCCTCCGTTAGCTCAGGTAACACACAGAGGTATTGTAGGTTAGGACTTTGTTTCTCATCTACACTTTCCTGCTGATTTTCAACTCATCTGTCTTCCAAAACTTGCTTGTCAATTTATATGCTGAAGCAGAATGCCTTTCTCTTTGCAGAAACTGTGGTTTTGGCTAGCTGTTAACAGAGCAACTTCAGTCCTTTCAGCCATAGAAAGTTTTTTCAGTGACGTCAGTGGTGACTTTTTGATTTTTGTTATTGGGAAAATTTATTTTGAAAAAAAAAAATCTTCCCTTTTGTTCCCTCTGTGACTAACATCCCCTGTCTGTTTGATGAGGACAGTAATATAGGTAGGTGTTAGTCCCCCACCGTATTGCCAAGGACAGTAAAGCTGCTTCTCAGCAATACTGCTGAGTGTACAGTAAACAAGTAACTTGCAAATAAATCTACCTTCATTCTATCTGAACCAACAGGTCCTCAAAATTAAATCACCAAGACTGCTGTACTGAGAAGGATCAAGGCACATAACTAAATTTTTACAAGAACGAAGAGGAAATTTTAGAAGATAAAGTTTGGGTTCTCTCTTTGGTTGGAGAAGACCTGTCACTTAAGACAGCATCCCACTCTCTGACAGTAACTTGCTACTGCAGAGTACATTTGTACAGTACAGTTTGAGCATTAAATAAAGATGGATAACAACTTGAAAGCAAGTAAAGAACATGTGAGAATTGTATAACAATCTTCTGAAGTGTTTCAAAATATAGCTTGTGTCCCTACGTGGGCATCACAGAAAGTACGCTGGCAGTCACAGAATATTTCACCTAGTGTTTACAGAATGGACAAAAACAAGGGCTAAGGCAAAACAAATGTTAAGTGGCTTATAAAAAGCTGCTTTGCCTCATCACTGAGACAAGAGCTTCCTTGGAAACTATTTGCTTTGCTGCATCGTCTTCAGAGGCAGGCAGTGCAAGGCACGTACACAGCCTCAACTGTGCAGCTAAATTCCCACACAACATATTGAAAGTTATTTTGGATATTTTATACCAAGGATGTAACAATTCACCGCTAGGGGCCCACTAACATGACAGATGTGCTTAACATCTACATCTACGTAGTCAGCTGCACAGGGAAACGCTCCCAATACTGCCTGGTAGGAGCTAGCAGCATCCCCTAGGACAATAACTGAAAGAATTCAGTCGTGCTGTGTGGATGACACTTTCCATAGTCAAACCCTTTGTATGTGTGTGTGAGAGAGAGAGACAGACAACACAAAGGGTAGCTCTAACATGCTAAGAGCTGCTCAGTTCCTCTGGGATTAAAAAAACATCCAAGGGGTGCAACAGCTGCAAAGATGTCTATTTTGGAGAGAGGGTGAGGAGCAGAGATTGTTACAGGCATCTGCATGTCTTGGTCATGTTTGCTGCCTGCCTGCACTCCTAGCTACCTCACTTTGCTTTTTACAACTATGAGAAATCAGTGTCTTCTTATTAGGATAAGGGAAGTGCAGATACAACACACATGAAAGAAATAGCTCGCGGCTACAGAAAATCCTGTGCAAAAAGAGATGCTAGAAACACAACTAGAAAAGAATTTACAAGTCTGTTTAATAGAGATGAATTCCAGAAATAAGACTGGTAAAAAGTGATGTCCTGTGCACTTCCCTCAGGAGGCTGTGTGTCTTGCTTCCTGGAAACTTCCACAACAACTCTTCCCAAGATCCTATTGCATACCCACTCAGAATAAAACAAGTAGCACAAACTATTTTAACTAAAATCCTTTCCTTCTCTTGCCCATGGCAGTCCCCACTGATGACAAACTAACACCATTTTGTTCATCTCTACAGAAACAGAAGTGATGAAGACTTATGGTGAAATAAAAACTCTCAAGACCATTTTACATATGAGTAAAGTGAAGTGCAAGCAACTTCACCCTGGGCTTGACCCAGACACAACCCGGAGGACAGTCAGAACCCATGGCTGACTGGAACCAGCTTTTCTTAACCACAGGCTGACAAAAAGGAGAGCACGGGAAGGGTCGGGGTGATTAAAGGAAGAAAGAACAGTATCGCATCCTCATTCAGTGTCACAACTTTGGGCAGATTTTTTTTCCCCAGCATCTCTGACCCCTCTCAAACAGCTCAAGGCAGTTAGATTCTCATATCTAGCTCATGGGCACTGAAGTGAATCAATCCTACAGGCCGATCTGTTAATTCCAAAACAACAAAATCAGTAATCCTCCAGTGCTGATAACAGCAGCAACAAGGTGCTTGCAGATATCAGCCACTGGTATTCAGGAAATACCTACCAGAACCATCCTTGTGTCCATATACTCTACTATATCTGCTGATTACTATAAATTACTATGTCACTACACTGTCACTTCATGAAAAAAATGTTTCATCTATTCTGCTGTGACTGCAATCCCCCAAGTCAAGTCAAACAAGCATTAAGCATTTTGAATCATTTTTAGTAGAGCTTATTCAAATGCTATTTTGTTTTACTCTTAAGAGAGTAAACACACAGGTTATGTCCCCAAACCACCTCTCCATGCAGCTGCTTTTACTTTTTGAACTGTCCCGTATAAACATTTTAACACTGAAATTACAAAAATTCTGCTGTAATTCTCAGGACAAACATTTACATGTTTGTCCAGAGCTAATGTTGACCTTTTGTGATCTATCAAATTATGAGGAACAAAAACCTGCTACATATTCATACACTTTAAGTCAAGAGAAGGGTTCTCTAGCCTGGCTATGCACAGAGCAGCAGATTCATTCACTTCTCCAATGCCAAGACCAACAGCTCACAACCACCTGAAGAAAACATTTTAAAGTTTTGTAGATTTGATATTCCATAAGACAGAGAACCCATTTTTGCTTGCTGTTATGTTCAAATGATGTTCCTCTCTGTTAATGATGGATTTCACTTCTAGTTTTAATATCTTTTTTAATTATTTTTTTTTATTATTTTTAATATCTTTGTTGCATTCAAGAACTCATCAATAGCTACTACTTTTTTCTTATGAAGGTATATATATACACACAATGTAATCAACATGCTTTCTTGAAAAAAAACTGAAAGATACATTTTTATTTTTTTTAACATTCTGGCATCTTTCCATTTTTTTATTTTTTAACATTTCCAATTTTTTTTAACAAATATAACTGGCTATTTTAACAGGTACTTTGCTCTCCTAATGCGCCCTGCTTAACAAGTAGTACTAACAGCTCTCTGCACCTGCCTGGCTGCACTTTTAACTACTTCAATACTTTTGTGTCACTTGTACATTTGTAATGATTTCACAGTTTCTTCCAGATCACTGAAAAAAGTACTCAATATTGCCTAGGTACATCAACTTGTCAGCTTAAAAGAAAGCTCTCTGATGTCCTTTTATCAATCTTCTCTACTTTATAACTTCTCATTTGCTATTTCCATAGAAATCATTTTACATTTATAATTTACATTTTTTTTACCCCTCTGCCTTCAATTCCCATTGGTTAAAAACATATCTGATTCAAACCTAACTGATTTTTCCATTGTAAAATGTTAATTCTGTAGATTACTAATACATTCCTTTTGAAATTGTTTTTATTTGCTTGAAAAACCCTAAACAATTTTTTGTCTTAGGGTCTGCTGTAACTGATTGAGGCCACATTTTTTAGTGTACTAGACCATTATTTTCACAGAAGTACAGAAATTAAGTGCTAGAATCAGGAATGTTAATTTGACAACACATTTAAACCAACGCAAACAAATGTATTGTGATTGTTAGACATCCACGAGGAAGCCTGTTACTCACCACAAGAATCAGTCCTTTATCTCCCTCTTTCAAACAATATTTTTGTGCTTTCAGATGAAATACTCTAGGCTTCGGTCACAGGTCAAGCACTTGATATTTTTTACCATGTGTTCTACAAGGCACAGCTCAGCAGCAGAACTACATTCCCATTAGTACCCGTGTCACTAGTGGACAGAGCCAAGATTTATTAGGCAAAGGGGAGCAGCAAGGACAAATTGGCCGTATGAGGACACATAAGCGTGTGAGAGGAATACATAAACAACAGGGAACACACGCAAAGGCAGCTTGCTCCTTTGGCACATCCTAAGACACAAGATAAATAGCATTATTAACAGATTTGAGATATGAGAAAAGCAGTATGTATTATACATGCAAATTCACTCTTGCTCAAAACAAGCATACTTTCTGGAAACAGTCCTCTATGAAAAAGGTAAATTTTGTACAGTTTGAGAGAATAGTATTTAGTAAATCAGAAATTAAAAATGTCATAACGTTAATTTCCTCATAGCAAATTGATATCTACTATTACATCTTTACATCTTTGTTCATCACCATCATGATGAAGACCAAGTGCAGACTTCAAGATTTGAAATATAAAAAATGTTTTTGGCTTTTGTAATAAATCATAAAGATGTATGCTTTAGCAGAAATTATGACATTCCAAAAGAATCTGGTATTTATTCAACATGAGCATTTCTGTAAGGACAACAGGATAATTTTAAAAGTCTTGAGTTGGAGGGGCACAGGCAATGGACATCTGCATGCATCACGCAATCGTGCTTCCAAACAGCTGGCATGGTATCCTCAGTAACAGCTGCAGATATAATGCTAATAATATTGTAAATAATGCTTCACATATCAAAACAGCAACTTTTTTTTAAACTGCCCTTGATCTCTTACTATGTTATATTTAGTAACAGCCACTAGTGTAATCCTCCACTGTGACCTAAATATAGACCTGTAAGATGTTCTTAAGAGCTGCATTTTTGACAAGTAAAGGAATAAAGATGAGGTGGGAAAAAAAAATGCTATACTGGTACAGATGAGGTCCACAGAAAACTGCTCTCCTAATGTCAGCAGTATCTCTGTGATTGGTTAGATTTTGTCTACCAGAATAGAGAGGTAATATTGATTAAATTTGTCAAAGACTCACACAAGGCCTGTGGAGTACAAGCCTGACTGCTGAATTGCTCCTGATTCCACCAGATTCACTAAAGCAAGAAATGAGCATGCCTAGTGCTTGCAAGTTGGTGCCCATAGTAAAGTACACGTTGAGATTAGAGTCAAAACAATAATCTGAATCTCTTCTAGTTGTGTGGAAATTCAAGCCCATTTGTTTTGTTGAACTGCCCTCTATAACACCCAAGCACTACTTTGGAAGAGCTGCAGCCTGGCAACTCTCTGTGGTTTAGATTAAGAAAAAGTAAGATTGCTTCTGTCACTTCTGTCCATCAGGAAGGAGCCTCATTACCCAAGTAGGGTTGTAATATGTTGTTATGCTACTCGTATTTTATTACCATTGATTTCTCCATAAAGCGGATCCATTTGTGGTCATTTAAATATTATCCTTCAACTATTTACTTATCTTGCTGGAAAGAAAGCTAACCATATCTGAATACAGATCAGTTGATTTTGTGGTTAGGTAGTGAGTTAAACAGAGGGCTGTGGGTTTTTTTTACAGCTTGTGGTTCTTCCATATAAATAAATCAGAATAGCCTTATAGTACATTATATGGGAAGTGACATACAGAGTAACGGCATGGGCGATCAGAACTTAATGGATGTGTACGTTTTGTGTTTCCAACTGAGCTTCCCACATGTACTCAGAGATCAAATATTTGTATTTCCAACACCATACAACACAGTTCTTTGTAGAGTGAGGATGGCCCAAAATTATTTGCAGTAATGGTAGAACATTATCATAAACCTGGCAGGTAGGTAGATGTTCTGCGAAATTACATGCATAAAAGTGCAAGAGATAAATTTTATTTTTATTTCAGAGACAAATCACAAAAGAGTAACGTAATAGAAAAGTTTTATTAGCAAGACCATGTACTACCATTTAAATACTTGGGTATGAGAGCTATGGATGCAATCACAATCAAAATCTTGAAAGGCCTGTGACAGGAATGTAGTATGGGAAGACAAAGAAAAATCTGTGATCAACATAAAGACCACGGGGATAGATAATGTGTTACCTGCATATTTGATCCATGTAATTTAAAAACATTAAAAATCATCAGAACTATCTCTAATCCTTTATTTCTGGATACAGGGAGGTTTTTTTTCCAGTTTTCCTAACAAGGTTTTTCGTAGGCCTGTAGTTTTCTGAAACTCCGGATATTAAACTGGCCAAAATAGCTGTTTTAGAGCTTGGTAATCTTTAAAGAAAGTTGTTGAAAAAAGAAGGAAATATTTCTCTATAAAGTTTTCTGAAATTACGAAAAAGTAATGGCAATTGTTTGAAAGATACAGAGAAGTTTTAAGAAGCAAGAAATAGTAGCAGGCAGCACATCAAGTACGTTGCTCTGTACTTCAAGCTACAGATCATCAAAATCTATGTGGTAGAAGTGTTTATATATACATATTCCATCTAAGTCCAACATCAGCTCTACTTTTATAGACTAGGTAAACCACAGCCATAGTGGAATTTATTTGTACCACTGTACTTGACACCTGGACATCAAAGCAAAGCTGTGTTCAGAAAGAAGCACTGCATGTTCAAAAACCTTTCTTTACATAAAACCTTGTTTTTATTAGACATCAGTGAGTCAAAGGCAGATGGCTAATCTAATTTTAGATAGGGACAGATCCACCCCACCAGCGGCCAGAGTAATCAAGGGTAGCCAAGGTTATGAGCCCCAAGCAATAGATTTATTTTACCTCATATTCCGATTCCAGCGTCACATTGTTCTGTTTTAATTTTTCTTTCAAAGCAGGATCAACCTGTAAAACAAACAAATACAGCAAAAAAACATTTGTTTTTAAGAGCTTCTTAAAGAAATCTTAACCTCAGATAAACAAAGTATTGGTATATGTAAATCCTCCTCTACTCTAAAAAAGTATACGTTCTGTCTGTTCAGACACCAGTATGATGAACACAGTGCAAGAACTGGGCTCAAAAGAGACATATCAACAAATCAAAAAGGAAACACATTTATAATTAGCCATGTGCTTGCATTACATTTAACATTTAAACCTCTGTTTGGTTTGGCGATTTCAAACCAGTCAAAGCCTTAACAAACAAAAGAGGACCAGTAAAGAGAAAATTGCCATCACATTACATATTTTACTCCTGAATGGTATGTTCAGTGAGTAGGCACACAATACACTCTGCTTTACAAAGTATGTACGCGAGTCACACTTCCAAATTTCAGGTGAATGCACTGCTCTTTCCTAGCTTTGATTCTGTATCAACACTTGTGATTCCTGCCACCTTTCAGGTGGTCAAAGAACAAACCTAAGAACAGAAATTTGAGTGAACCACAGAGGATGAATCTTACATAATTGAGCCCGAAGGAAGCTATAGTCATCCCTCCCCTTGATAATTCTGTCTCACACAGGCCTTAGAGCAGAAGCAAAGGAGAAAAAACTAGCATTCTCCATCCTCAGAGAAAGTGTTTCATCTTCTCCTCAAAGAGAAATCAGCCAAATATGCAGTATTCAGACACAGTCTTTAAGCTAATCAATTAAAATATCAAATAAATCTACCATGACAAACCATTCTCATTTTTAGACCTTAAATGCAAGCAGTGCTAAATGAATCAGATGTGTAAGGGGACTGGTAATGTATTTAGTTCTACATGTATGGTTCACTAGTCCAACTATGACCAGCTCAATGAACAAAAGTTCTTATTCGTAATTTGCTGCTTCTTGATCTGAAAAGTACTCAGTTGTCCCTGCCACTGTCAACTTCAAATGTCTATAAGCAGTCTAGAAAAGAAAAAGGAGAGAACACAAGTTATAGAGCTCTCCTGGGCTACCTTCAGATCCTTCCCCAAGAAAAGCATGTGAAAGTCACTTAGCTCACGACCCTTTGTGGTACTCAAAATACATACGTACCATCTACAACGAGGGGTATTGCTCTGAGAAATTTCCCTGGGCCATAATGCCCCCCTTGCTGATGCTAGGCAGCACGCAGCATGTGAGACCTCTGTTCCCAAGCCTGCTCAGACAATCCAGCTTTGCACCACCATGGCCAGAGGGTCATTTCTCTATCCACCCAGAGATCTGGCCTCAGCAGCACATGCATTTGCAACCTACAAACCCATTATAGTCGGGAACCAAGACGTAACATCTAAAACATTTGAAGTTTGTACAGGATGCAGCTCTCACATCCTCTGTAATAACAACTTCTGTAAAACAGGATATTGGCCCCCTATATCAAATAAAAAATGAGATGCCACATCTCTGCCTTGGTATTCAAGGACTCCATAGGACTGCCCTTCATTAAAGACAGATTGCCTGCCTCTTTCTGTGACCACGACCTCCAACAACAGCCATGCCTCATTAGATCAATGAACCCATCCATCACACGTGCAGAAACGAGACCTCTTCGGGCAGCCAGACACACTTTGGAGCTTGCTTTCACAAAGATAAGAGTGATCACGGACCTCAGTGTATTCAGAACTAAATGCAAACACTATTTGTTATGCTTAGTGTTCTCACAACACACACATGGGGAAGGGGAAATAAATGATGCTCCAGCAGGTGAAAAAGCAAGGGAGTTTTATTTCCTCCTATGTTCTCCATTTAATAAGAAGGCACCCAAGATAACACAGTAGGAGCATCATTTTTACTTAATTAACCACGGCTATAATTTAGCTTACAAAGGCACCTCAATATTCCCTTTATCAAGGTTTACTTTAGCAATTTTTAGTGTGTGGCGTTTGCACGGCCACATTTGTGTAAGGTAAAGGGAAACAAGCAGTGAAGTTATTGCCACTTCTCCTCCAAGTCCTTCTGTCCTCATACTTCCTTGTGTATTTGTTCTCCTCTGCCTGAACACAGGGAGAAGACTACCTAAAACTGAGACCCAGCATCCTGGGACTCATAGCTGTCTCATGCTGTAGCTGTAATATTGACAAAAATGCAGAAATGAAGGAGGTTAGTTTAAATTTCTCTCTCAAAAAAAAAAAAAAAAAAAAAAAAAAAAAGTTATCTCATAAATGAGAAATGAAGAGAAAGTACTTTCTTAGAAGCACAAATTTTATCTAGCAAATTAACTTACTGAAAAAATAGCAGTTAAACCCTATCTTGAGGGGAAACTCTGCACACTTGCTGGCAAGCTCTTAATATTTACTATACAAGCACACAAAAGACTTAAGTCCAATCTGCAGAACATGTTATTTTGCTTCAAGTTGCACAAAAATATCAGGGAGCAAATATGTATTTCCTCTTGTCTTTACCATTTTTGTTCTGTACATACTTAACCACGAAAAATAATTTGAACACCCTTGACTCTGCACAGAAACTGAGTCATGTGCATGTTCCAAAGCCTTGGTTGCAAACCCCCGCTTTTCAGTTGCCAAATCTAGACAAATCTAGGTTACAAATCATTTTTAGAACCAGCAAGGCAGTCGATGAAAAGTATGTTATAAAGCTCTGTTCTCGCAGTGTTTGTACCATGCTGCACTACCCTTGTGGCATTACAAGAACAAAAAGAGGAAAGCAGAACAGTCCTGCTTTCATTCTGACCAGGCAGACAAACATCGGTAAGAACCACGATCCCAGATCATGTTACGAGAGCTGATGGGGGAAGCACACAAAGCCCAAATGCCCTCACAGCCTAGCACTGTCCTCTGCACCATAATTTAGGAGGCAGGAGGAGCAGAAGACAATATCCCTTTACACTAGGGGACTACTGCTTGTCAGGCAAAATCTCAGATGCTCCTTTAAGATCCATTTAAATTCAGGCTCTGTCACTAAATACAGAATTCAAAGACCCATGTTGTTCTTTTAATTAGTGCATAATTTTTAATTAAATTCTTACTGAAAATCTATTGGAATACTTGATGCAAGTATTTGGACAGCTTTCATGAGAAGCCATCAGCAAGGCCTGGATACCAATACTGAAAATACCATTTTCCAAGGCAGGCTGACCCCTCCCTACTTCAATTGTGTAGCACTTGTAGAAAAAGTGAGTGAAACATTCTCAGAGCTTACTTCACATCACGTCACTCGGAAGTGCAAGGACAAGTACACAGACAAACCTCAAAAAAAGTTTAAAAGTTATCGAATTAGAATTTTGTCCCATTTTTGTCTCCCATTCTTTCAGACTTACCCCTACTAAACTTCAAAAGGTTCTCAAAATTCTCAGAGAGAATGACTTTAAAAATACTCTTAGGTGACTAAAGGTAATATGGGTTAAGCCCAAAAATATTCTCAGAAATCTTAGTAGGCAGCTATTTGAAGCTGTAAGCACCTTAAATCCTTTTAAAATGTGGCCATCACTTCTCATTTTAAGGCTGATATTTTGGGTTTTCCATTAGAACCAGCTGACGTATTTCCCTCCAAGCCAGACCTCTGGGTGCAGATGAGGAGCATCACGGCAGAACGAAGCACGAATACCTTGGGCTTGCAACCCCCACCAGACCAGGGACTCCTGCAGCATGCTGTGAAAATCTGTTAGCCTCTCTTCACTCTCTTGGGTAAAGAGAAATTTTTATTTGTGACACAAATATTTCTGGTATATTTACAGACCTGAATGTGCTGCTACTAAAAATTCTCTGCCTAACAAGTTTGCACTGGTCTTCAGCGACCACAGTACATTGTGGTTTAGAAGTAAATAACGTAGACAGAGAGCAACTGAAATCTGTGAATGTCACCAATTTTACCTCAAGGATATGTAAAGGATAGCTCTTGCACAAAGAAGCCTGGAGAGTAACACCACTGTCCCCTTTCAACACTGAGCATGCGAATACGAAGCAGATTAGCAGCATCGCTCCCATTCAGCCTTCGGAAAGGAGGAACGGGTTGATTCATGCTCTGATTTTCAGGGCAGCATCTCCATCACGCCTGGGTGTGCAACTTCAGTAGCCCACCTTCACAAGCAGCCACTCTTTCAGTTACAACCAGTATGCTTTATTTGTCTGTATGTACTTACTATTTGTAGCCATGGGTTTTAGTACAAGCCAAGCCTTGAGTACATTACATGCTCTAAAATTACGGGTTCCCTCGTGCTACACAACGAAACTGTCAGGAGACAACCGTGTCATGAGGGGAGGACTGCTTTTAGCAGTCTCCTCTCACATCAGTCTGTACAGTACATTGTATACTCGTGTCCAGACCAAATATTTGTACACCAAAGTCTTACAAAACTTTCCCTCTAACAAACATTTCCAGAAGACAGTAGATGTTGATACCCTAAAACAAATAAGTTATTTTTACAAAAACTTGAGTATCCTTTCTTACACCCTAACCCCCACAAAATAATATCCCACTAAAAGATTTCAGCTTTTACTTGGGAAATGAGGAAGGACGATGGATTGGCTTTAATGAACGTGAATTAAGCCTCCTCCCCTCCGTATCTGCTCACACCAGCACAAACAGATGGGACACAATTCTCCTGCAGCATCCACAACACAGACAGTCCACAGAACGACTGTTTACATGAAATTCTGCATTTTGTTCTCCCCACCCATTTTTTAAATCAAGCATCAACCAGCAGTACCACTTTGGGCCATCCCAATAAAACATCTTCTTTGAATACACTTATCACATGCCTGCTCCTCCAAATGGAAAATCAGCAATCTTGTGTGGATCAACTTAAATCTTCTTTTTGAGAAGAGAGTCCCATAAGTTGTTACAGAAGTCTATGTCATAAATATTGCAACTTGTGGTTTATGAGCAGACTGAGAAGCTGTAGACAAGGCATAAATCCCAGGACTCGGGCAGTGCCACATAAAAGCTAAACAAAGTGTCATTCTGCTGAATGAATTAAGAAAATAAAGGTCAAAGCATAAGTAAGAGGAAAGTGCAAGAGAAAACATACTGTTACATGCAACTTCATGCCCAGCATTCTTTAACTACATTATTCCTAATATTTAATACATGAAAAACACTTGCATAAGGCTACTGCATAAGCTTAGACAGGAATACTTCTGAATAGTGGGCAGACATCTGAGATCAAATCTACAACTCAGGTTTGTGTCCTTTGACTCTTCCCTAAGATCTGCATAGAACACAGACAGTTAAACAAAAAAATATTTCATCCAGCCTCTGACAGGAATCAATGCAGACATTTCCAAAGGAGCAATATAAAAATCTTATTACAGCAGCAGTTCCCACAGTTATGGTACATGATGTGCCAGTGATCTCTCAAAATCCAAATCTTCTACTTGCTTCCAGATGGATTAAAAAAAAACTACAATCCCAAACTCTGGACCACACATTTTCACATAATAATGCCAAGGGAAATGCAAGCTATTATGTTAAAGGCTAATACAAAGATGAAACCATCCCCTTCATCAGCAAGCACTTAAGCATATCTAGATTTCTTCATGTAAGATCATCAAATCTAACAAGGGTTCTCTAGCTCTCATTTCCGAGAAAAAAAGTACTCAAGCACTTAATCAATGATTTGTATGCTTTCGCGTTCTGCTTGATTTTGCAGGTGCACATTTACTTATTTGATTTATAAAACGTAAATTAGTGCCTTAAACCCTGGCTCTGTATACGCTACCATAAATTTCATTTCACACTAAAATTCAGTGCAAAACCCGTTCTTTCTGGTAGAAAACAGAGTATTCCAATACAGGAAATTAAACAAACAAACAAGGCCACAACACTAGAAGTAACAGGAAGACCTCTTTTGTGTGTGTGAAAGGTTCCTGCAAAAAAATAGGCATCTTGCTGTGTGCATGAAGATGAATCAGTCCCAGGCATAGACCCAACCACCTCTGTTATCACCTTGAGGTCAGAATGACAAATATTTCTGGTACAGGATCTCAAGGCCAGCACTCCTGAGCTTTGCTGTGTCTTAGTTCCCCCTATAGCTCAAGTACAAGGGGAGGAACTCACCGAGTATTGTGTGCAGTTTTTCCTAAATCTCATTTTTAGCTCCTTCAGAACAAGAAACAAAAGTGTAAGATCTTCCAGGTGAATTGGAAAACCATGTTTAAGACTCCAGCATAAACTACACTATGCAAGAAAGACAAAAAAAGGCTCAGCCTGCTTTTACAGTCCAAGGATTTAATGTTTTAATCTATTAGCAAAGAAAGAGGTGAAAAGCAAGGCAATGGCATTCACCTCTGGGCCACAATGCAAACCGGTGGTTGCTAACAGGAGATTTTTAACCTGTAAGAATGGATTTGCAAAATTTGTTGAATCGGCTATCACAAAGCATTGCCAGGGAAAACTGCATGAGGAGTAAGTCATCTATTTCAAAAAATATTAAAATAACTTCTCAAGGTGCCTTTGTGAAGCCTCTTTAGTATGCTATACCTGGCCTGTTACAGCCACTTAAACACTGTGAAATACAAGACCCAAACTAAATGCCCTTAAGGTATGAGTCCAGAAAAAAGGAAATGCTACAAAAGCAGTACTTAACAATTTTCCTCAAAGTGGGTATAATTTATGAAAAATACATAAAATCTACTAAAAAATTTCAACTTATTAAATACGGGTTTCATCATACCTTAACTTACCTGTGGGCACTTTGCAATGTCCTAACAAAAAATTCCTTACAATGTCAAAATTCCTTACAATGCTTCTGCTGTTAATATATATTTGTCATTTACTTTTTAGAGTGTGTTTTCTGCATATTTTGTTTAGTCCATCACCATGTTAGTTATTATTAATACCGAATTAACTAGCATATGCAAAAAGCACGTCCCATTCTAACCTGAAAACATTGATCTCTTGCATTCAGAGTCGTATCTTTACTGACAGAAGCAAAAGCTTTCATACTGAATAAAAAATGCACAAATATGAAAGGAACTGGGAAAACAGCACACACGCAGTTTAAGATTTTCCTTCCCACTCCCTTACTCATATGCTAGCCTTGGACAGAATCAGCCTCTTTGTGGTAACTCTAAAAAATAGGAAAATTCCTTAAGTTTCTGTTAAAAGCAAGCAACTTTAATATACATTTTCTTCTGCTGACTCAAAACATTCATCAATATTAATATATATGTGTAGGGTTTTAATTCTAAAAATTGTATTTTGTTATGTTTTAGGAGGCCACTTTCACAGACAATACAATTCTCAAAACTCTCCGTAAGTACTGAAACAACGTCGACTTTTTTTTTTTAAGGCAATTTTAACAGAAACAGTTTTGGGAATTCATTGTGAACTTAGCAAATTTGCTTTGGTTGTCCTGAAACTGCAACTCTGCAAATAAACTATGTTTTGAAAAGAAAAAAAAACTACCGAGTTTTAATAACTGCCATCCTAAATCTCCATGTTCTAAAGGAATTATTGCCTTTAAGAAAGCTTCTCACTCTACAGCTTACATAGCACTTAAGTAAAAATACTTTCCACACTGACATCTAGTGAAGTTTTACAGTAAAAAGAAAAATCCTGTTCTATTTTGCACCCACAGAAAGCTTTTCATCTTCCAAATTAGCCACATCTCAATTACTAACTTATGTATAAAAATCACTAGAATTTGTAGCACATTTGTACATTAAGCACTCTTTTATTTTAAAAGATATCTTGCCACTATTTTTAAATAACACATTTACCTGCCAGAGTCCCAGAAATTCTGATGAGTATATTTGAGGAAGTTATCATTATAAGATCTGGGGCATATTAGAGGAAGTTAAAGATAAGATCTGGGATAATTAAACTTAAAACATATCTAATAAAGTTACTGTTTTTCCATTATGCCAGGTGAAAATTGGAGAGCTGGGCGATCACCAACCGCATGAAGTTCAATAAGAGCAAGTGCCGGGTCCTGCACCTGGGACGGGGAAACCCTGGCTGCATGTACAGACTGGGCGATGAGACGCTGGAGAGCAGCCTAGAAGAGAGGGATCTGGGGGTCGTGGTAGACAGCAAGTTGAATATGAGCCAGCAGTGTGCCCTGGCAGCCAGGAGGGCCAACCGTGTCCTGGGGTGCATCAAGCACGGCATCGCTAGTAGGTCAAGGGAGGTGATTGTCCCGCTCTACTCCGCGCTGGTGCGGCCTCACCTCGAGTACTGTGTGCAGTTCTGGGCACCACAGTATAAAAAGGACATGAAACTGTTGGAAAGTGTCCAGAGGAGGGCTACGAAGATGGTGAAAGGCCTGGAGGGGAAGACGTACGAAGAACGGCTGAGGTCACTGGGCCTGTTCAGCCTGGAGAAGAGGAGGCTGAGGGGAGACCTCATCACAGTCTACAACTTCCTCGTAAGGGGGTGTCGAGAGGCAGGAGACCTTTTCTCCATTAACACCAGTGACAGGACCCGCGGGAACGGGGTTAAGCTGAGGCAGGGGAAATTTAGGCTGGACGTCAGGAGGGGGTTCTTCACAGAGAGGGTGGTTGCACACCGGAACAGGCTCCCCAGGGAAGTGGTCACTGCACCGAGCCTGTCTGAATTTAAGAAGAGATTGGACTGTGAACTTAGGCACATGGTCTGAACTTTTGGGTAGACCTGTGCGATGTCAAGAGTTGGACTTGATGATCCTTAAGGGTCCCTTCCAACTCAGGATATTCTATGATTCTATGATTCTAAAATCTGCAGTTCCCATTTCCCAGTAGGTGTTCTGATCAGTTGGATCTTGTTGCTTAAGGTATTTTTTCAAATCTAACATATCTATTTGTAGAAAACAAACAAAAACACCATAAAAGAAACATGTCATACTTCCAATATTAAAAAAAAAAAATACTGTAAGACTCAACAACAGCTATCAGAAAGCAGATCCCCAAGCCCTCTGGCTATTATTGTGCTTTTAAGGGCTAAACATCCAACACCAAAAAATGAAGCCATCCACAACTTTACTAAGTTCAATGTGAATTATGAATGAAAAACACTTTAATTCATACACTTAAGATATTATTAATATCTTAGGCAAGTTCTCTCTCTTCTCTATGCAGTATCTGCAAAGCTTGTATTCATTCCTACATTCTCTCTATAATCAATGAAGAAAGAAAGAGTCCTTTGGGAATACCTAAATTAGCCTCCTGCTCTGAATCATCACAGAGGATGGAAGGCTGTATGATACACATGCGTATTCTTTGAGGGTTTAAAAGTGGACAGACTGTTAAAGAGAGCCCATGAATTTGTTGGCCCCAGAGCTGTCAGTCTACCCGCACAGGGACAACAAACTCAAATGCCTTCTACCCTCCTGAAGCTGCCCTCCAGGGAGGCAAGACACACTCTTACACCAGCTACAATGTTAATTTCGGCACTCATTAAAGGTTCTAAAAGCAAAGTCTCATTTTTATGCCCCATCAAACTAAGGCAGTTAAGAACTGCCTGACACAACTTACAGGAGGCTCAGTGCTGACTCCAGGGAAAATATATCGCCTATTGAATCACAAGCACAACTATAAATGCCTTGTGCAGTGGCAGATTTTTGAAGAGAGACGGATTATATGTTTTCCCTTCTCATTAGTGATTGCACTCCAGACAAGCGTTTGGGTTCTGCTGTTTCAGACTGCCACGTAACCCGTAGCTTGGAACAGAACCAGTTGACTTGAGACTTTCCAGCCTCAAAACACAAAGGGGAAGAAAGGAAAGGTGCACTCAGAGATCACACTTAAAATGGAAAGATTCACTCCCAGGCAAAGTGTTTTCAACACTCCCTTGGTAAAAAACGTTGAGATCTTCAAGTCAAAAGCAGCAGAAAATCCTGGTCTAGGGACTGGGACCTCGGTACTTGAGCTCCAATCTGCTGAGACCAGTGCCATCAGCTTCACAACAGGAGTCTGGAAAGCTAGTTGTCTTCTGGTGCTTGAGGGAGGTGAGGGGGAAAAACAGCTGGATATTAAATATGTTTTGGCTAAAAGCTGCCTGAAGCTAAATTACACACTTGTAATCACTTCAATTGCAAGGCAGAAATACTAGTAATTAATTGTGTCAATGTGACAGGATTTAAAACAACCAAACAGAATTCTTGGTACTGTATAAAATGTAAAAATCTGAAATCTATCAACATTTTATAAACTGAAATTAGTTCCACTTACAATGGCAGCAGAATGAGTTTCTCCAGTTAATAGCCTCCTCTTCATCTGAATCTAATCTTGACAACAGAAAAGAAACACCATAAAGAATTATGAAATGGAAAAATGGCTTCTGTTTAAAAATGAGGAACTCAGAATACTTGCACTCTATTTCATATTTTGTCACAGAGAAGCTCAGTAATCTGAGGTAAAGCTGCCAGATGTCCAGCTTTCTCCAGACACAGCCTTTTTTTTCCACCCAGAAATTCTGTCCAGACAGAAAAAAAAGAGAAATTTGGCCATTTGCCTGGAATTTCCAGATGCTGGGCAGCATAGTCATGCAATAGCTCTGACGTGGTTGCTAGATGCTTGGAAATCCTGCAGAATGTGTGTGTGTGGTGGGACTGTCACACTTCCAAAGAGAGTTACCTTGTGTGCAGCTATGCAGAACATACCTAGCATGCTGCATTTACTGAGTACTCCAGATAGGATCCAAGTTCTGTCCTCAGTTTCCTGGACAAAAAAAAAAAGAGCAAGCCCTCACATGAAGTATTCTCCCTACAGCAATCTTCTAAGTGCACCCACATGCATACATACACAAGAAATTTGGAACAGCACATGGGGTCACCAGGGTATTTACTAGTTCAGGACAGGTAACATAGCAGTGGTCACATTGCTGCTACACACATCTCAGGATTCAGAACTAGACTTACAGGGACCTAGCACCCGGTTGCACAGCAAAATCCGCAGCATGAATTAAACTTGGAAATTAAAAAAAAAAAAAATGAGATTGAGATGCCTAGAAGGGGGATACACGCTAGGCAGCAACTGGAGCAGCAGTAACTAGAGACAAACAACAGGAAAGGCTGAAGAGCTTCCCAGAGAAATTAAATGTGCCTTTAAACTCTCATAAACATCCTGGGCAAGGGCCTTCTGACTGAAAAAGAAGGTACCAGAAAGCAGCCATACTTCTACAGGCATTTTGCATGAAGCCTCATAGGTTGTAATCATCAGCTCACCTTGCTGAGATCACATTTCACTAACGCAGATTGAGAAATATCTGTTTAATGGAACCTAAAAGATTTAATAGATGCCAAGCATGCAGCACCCTGAAAGCTCTGGTACCAGAGAGCTTGGCCAAAAGCAGAGTATTAAGGATATAGCAGATTTTCAGTCCAACAGTGATACACAGACAGCTAAGGAATGGAAATTTTAGGGAAAAAAAAACTTTAGATCTAGACAGATATTAAGCCCTTGAATCTTTTATGTATAGTGGGAAAATTGAGTTAAAGACACAACACCTCTCCACCTCTCAAATACATTTTTATATCATTCAAATAATGTCTGTTAATGTATCCTTACAAATGAGACACAGCATGACATCCTAGCATCCTAGGTAGAAAAAAAAAAAATGTCATTTCTACACTAGTAGTAGTCATTGCATACTCAGTCACTAATAAGTAACGGCTTTCTTTCACAGAAGAAACCTATGAAAAAAGCTTGATGAGGGTTTAGTGAAATAATTTATCATGGAAACTCCGAAGATTATTATTTAGGGTCTGTGGCCAAACTCAGCATCATTAACAATAAATTTTCACATTCATTGCCAAAAAATATTGTGGCACAGTATTACCAGACTGTGCTAAATATTCATTAAAATAAAAAAAGTTATTTCGAAGTTAAAAATTAGTACCACTTTAATTCTTCCTCAGTGAACACATATTACCAAATAATACTGTTTTATTATCATCATCACATCCTGATTTGATGAGATTTCCTCAACTTTTAACAACCGTAGCAAGGTTCTAAGCGCCCATTGCTGTTTCAGGTAATTAGTATAAGTCTTCTGGTATTGACAGGTCTCCTGGTTTCATAAGAACAGGATAGATAGGCTGGGTCTCATTTTTCTTCAACTAGAAACATTATGATGTGAAAAGGGCAGCTGCGGGCAATACATTATCTCCAGGCTGTCCTACAGTGCTTTACGCTGTTTGTGGTGACAATACTCAGAGGGACTAGGTGGATCCAATCACTGGAAGCCATTCTAAAACATATACACAATGTCAGCCTCAGAATGGAGCAACAAAACTGTTACTGAGCATCAGGCTGACTACATAGTTGGCTTTTGGATTGTTAATATGCTAAACCAAAAGGATGTCTGAAAAAATGAAAATATACGTGCCTGTCTGGTACAGCAAATTCGGCAAGCACCTGTTTATACATGAAGTGGGAAAGTAATCTGAGCTCAAGCAAAATGGATTAGTTTTTCCTGAAATCAATGAAAAATACATGAAGCCCAACATTAGCAGCTGAACCTCAAAATCTTCAAGAACAGCATGGATAGAGAGCTTATTTCCATACAGTCCCTCTGGACTGAACCGAAACAGCAGAAAACTGATGTCTGAACATCTGGTAACACCACAATACAGAGCATGAAAAGCTCTGCTACCCCTTCATTTCTGTGCCATATTGTAGGACTGAAATTACTACCTTGGATAATTCTGAACCACGGTCAAAAGATGTAGCAATTTCCAAATTCTCCCTGCCAACAGGGGCCAGGCTGCTTCACTTAACATCCAATTCTAAAACCCTCCACTAAGCAGGCCACGCTTGAAAGCAAGGTCTGCTTTAATTTAGCAAAATGTTCTTCATTACATAAAGACAAATGACGGGCAAAGATTTTTTTTCTGCTATAAGCAATCATAAATGTACGCCTCTTTGCATTCTCTAAAGAACCAAGCAACACTTCAGTGTTTTATTTTCTTAATTTTTAGAGGACCTAGGGCCAAGCTCTTTAATTAATTTAGTCTCTGAAAATCACCTAAATCAACTTACACAAGGAAATTAGCCAAATTAGTTTGTCTTCATTAAAGTTGTGACTCAGGCCACCCTGACCTGCTTAAGTATAAAAAAAAAAAGCCAATATCAATGCCCATGCTTGTGTAATTAGCTTACTGAAACCAATTAAATGCATGAAAGTGCATTATAAATAAATAAATGCTAGATAAATGCTAGTTGAGAAGACTTAATTATTCCTCCAAGTTCAGTGACAGACATGGACACTAAAATGATTACGTATTTCCTTGCTGACAAGCTTCGAAAAGATACCTTCCCCATCCAAAAAATCCACCAAGCATCAATTAAAGAGATTTTTATGTTCTTTTTTTTCCACACTCGAACCAAACAGGATCTTTTTAACACTACCTCCTACAGCATTACGGAAGAGGCAGAAGGAAACTCTCTAGAATCACATTACACCTCAAAGAGGATCAGCAGATGAAATGAGTTCCTTCAACTTCAGCCCATTCCTATTGGTTTGCCAATGAAGCTCCAGGGAAGGAACATTTAGGGCAAGCCTCATCTTACCTAGTTGTAGCTATCTAAACTTTAGATCTGAAGCATGAAAATTCTGTTTAAACTCCTCTTACAATCAACTGAGTAGAGATAGATGGGTATTTCTAGAGGCAATAAATGCTACTTTTAAGATATGCATCCAAAAACGTAACTAACTCTTCTGCATCTGAAGTCGTGCAAAGGTTTATATCACCTACCGTTCACTGGTCAAATTAAATACACCCACATGCAAAGGATGGCAACTCACCTCACTGAAAAGTGGCAACAATAAAGCGTTGAGCTCAAGCACTCTACTTTTCCTGCAGTCAAAACAGAACGTCTTCCTCAAGCATCTCCCTGAAAATGGAATTAAGCTTATTGCAGAGGAATTTCTGTCTCAAACCACCAAGCTATCTGAAATAGCTGTCTGGATAGCTATTTCAAACTAGGCTTTTCATTCAAGACAACGGAAACATGATCAAGATGAGTCCTAGACAGTGCACTGCATTGCATACATACATTTAGAGTTATAATTTCACTTACGTAACTCTAATAATACAAATAATCCAATTTAGACTATTTTAAATTAACACTGTTAGCATTTATTGTGACCTTAACACCAGAAAGGGGTGTTGACACACCTGGAACTCTAGAGGATGATTTTGGAACAAAATCAAGCAGAAAATCTTCAGAAAATCAAAGACAGCTGAGCAAATGGTATGACCTGAGCAGGCAGCAATAGTTACACCCATTAGTTACCATAAGAACTACAACACCATGTTATTTCTCCAGTCCAGCCAATCACAAGAACTTTACCTATCCAGATTACTCCTTGAAATCGTGAAGTCCCTCAAGTTTTGCCAAGAGCTTATGATCTTTGGGAACACCAAGGTATAATACGATTTCAAGCACAGATATTTATCCATTAAGAACTGCAATAAAAACACCTTGCAATCTTCAGTCAGTTGACTAATTTGGGGGAAAAAATGTGAAAATCACACCTTTACATCCTGCTACAATACTGTTTGCTATCCCAGTAAATCCTTATTATCTTTGATAGCTTTGCAAATAGTATTTTTTTTTTTCAACACAGCTGCAGGTCCTCAAGTAAGGTGAACAAGACAGCTATGATAAAGCAGCTCTATCTTGCTCAGGTAGATATAACAATACATTTAACGATGGGGACAATCTGTTCACAGTCAACAACTATATGTTTGAAAAAAAATGGCATTGCTTTGGGCATTTTAAATGCTACAGACCCATTCAGGGTCTTAAGCAATTTTGTTTTTAAATCTCCACCTCACATAAAATATATTATTTAAAAGGAAAAAAACACACACACACACACAAATGCATTCAAATCGGCAGATCCCCCTCCTTGCATATTCAGAAGAAAATGCTGGACTGATTTCCCAGACTTTCCTGAGGCAAATGCCAGTTATGATCTCACCTGATAAAAAGGTCTCATGGAAACAGGTAATTTTTTGCTCCTATTTCCACCTGAAATATTTCACCCTGACCCAAAGCACTTGAACTAATGGATCTCACCTGAGGAAGTACTTTTTAAAAAAATACTAATTTGAATTTAAATAATTCTATTTGAACTAATTAACTACCCTATTCTCTATGTAAATTAGAGCAGCATTAATTATCTTCCTCTTACAGAGAAAGTGAGACTCACTAAAATTCAGTGACTGCTTTCTACAGTCACTTAATACCTCAGTAAGACAGAAAACATTACCTGGATTTCTTAGCATTCTACTTTAGAGGTGTACTCGCTTTGTTTAGGACAAAATAAAATGAAAAGTGAATCAGAATCTACATAGCTTATAATCACTGAAGAGGTCAGTCAGTACTGTAATGCTTTTATATATTCCACAATAGGAACTATTTGCAGACTTCAAAGGCCCATTGATGTTTTGCATCCTGTCAAAATGATCTAGAGACTCCAGGTTTCCTAGAAGTGCTCCTGCTGGATGTGCCCTGAAGGAATTTGCTTCCTATCTCCTCCCTGTACTCTGAGAACCTGACTCACAATAACTCCACTTCAATAAAGCCATACCACTTAAAAATAAAAATTCTGTTTTATTAGTCAAAACAGTTTGCTGAGAGACTAAAAGCCTAGATTTCCCCAGGTAGTTAAAACTTTGCTTCCCTTCAGCCCTTCACAGTAACCATCTGTTAATGGTACAAACCATGAAGTCATTACTCTTGCCCAAGATTCTTACATCCAGAATTAGATCTGAAACAGCAAGTCTCTATCATGCCTTGAATGACAACAGTGGGCACACAGTAAACAAGCAATTACTATATACTTGAAATTATTATACACTTGAAAGGGAACATTTTCTGTATATTAAATGGAAGTGACATTTTCAGTTTTAAAACACTTCTTAAAGAAGTATCACTAGTCAATTACATACGCAACATTAAAGTAAGACAAAGAAAGGGCCTGGTTTTCTGATTGAGAATAAAGATGTTTGGAAAGATGCCTATACAAAACTACTCATTTCTCCTCCATTAATCCAATGTGATTTTCCCGTAAGCATACCTGGTTTGCTATACCCAATTTCAATTTGCATAAATTCTTCCCAGAAAAGAAACAATTACCCAACCTAATGATTTCTCCATTAATGGACATTTTGGCAACAATAGGTATTGCAGAAGTCCTTGATTAGTTTCAGGAGAATTCTGACTGGCATAAACAGGCATTTACATCAATAAGTGCCTCAGCACAAATTTGCTTTAAATGCAGGATACCCGGTGTCCTGAGGGAGTACAGCTGATCTAGGTATGCCAAGTAAATTAAGGTATACCCAAAATGTTAGGGTTTTTTTTTGGCTTTTGAAAGACATGCACTCAAACAATGCCCTGATATCCAGAGATGCTATTCTAACTGGATAAAACATCCATTCTTGCCTCCAGCCCCTCTCCAACTGCAGCTCTGTCCCCGTACCAACCCTCACCCCACTCATCAGTCAAGCCTCTGCCCCAGATACCAAGGCATGGCCCAGATGACCAAGAGGACAGAGGTCCTTCTGCAGCCCATTCCTGCTACAGCTCTAAACTCTGTTTCTCTCTCAACCCGAATCCTACTCCCAACCCACTGCATCATCACCAAACCATATTCCCTCCGAAGTCCAAACCACCATTTTCTCTTGAATTTTAAGTTCCTTTTCAAGGAATGTTCTTCAAAACACCGTTTTATACGATAAGTCAGTTTGACATTAATAACATAGGTGATGTCACTAATGCAGCTTTTGTTCATTGAATTACAAGAATACAAAGAGAAAGTAGCAGGTAACCCTTCAGCCACTAAAACACAGAAACTAATTCAACTGAAAAAGGAAAAGGAGAAATAGTTTTAAAGGGAAGGGATCACAGTTTAGCATTTTAAATGTACTAGATATACCACAAAAGGAGCATCTAAGTCCTGCCTATCTAGCAGTTTAATTAGCAAGAAAACAAGTTTAGCAGTCATGCTCACAAAATGAGGTGTACAGTACTTTCAACATCCTTAATATACAATCAAAAAAGATAGACACTCAGGTATTACAAATCCTAACCTACATCCGGATGGCTTGCTTAACTTTTTGCAACCTCAATTTTTTTTCAGCAGTAAAATGGAAATAATGTCTCAGTGAATTAGAATGGCTCTTAACTCTTTATGGGCATAGAAGCAAAAACTAATGAAATACATTGCTTTAATTTGTCTATAACTAGCCCAAAGTTGGTGTTGGTGGTTCTCAGCCAATACTGCATTGTTCTTTATCTAAATTGCACGTACTCTTAAATAAAATCATAATGAAAAGAAAAAGAAAATACAAAAGAGATGCTGTAGCCTTAACTAGTACAGGCTGTAGCAAAATCCAGATGGCCTCTTTTAACTTTTCAGAGAACTCCAGGGTGCAGTAGCTTCCCCTCGGAGCTTTCATGTACTGCCTAATTCAGTGATGCTTCCCTTGATTATACATGCTGGGACACAGAGCCCCATAGATGCGAACAAACACATCTATTACTTTGATTTTTCTCTGTGCTGTGGTCACTGTCCAGATCATGGAGGCCAAATGTAATCACCGAGTATGAATCTGACCAAGAAACTGACAGAAACAACAGGCAAATTCTTGCCTCTGCTGTGATCCCCATCTGGATAGAGGAAAACTTAGCTACAGCTGGTCCTGAAAGCCCAGGCCTGAAAGAAAATAACTTCCCAGCACACAGCTCTGTAGAAAAGAGTTGTAAGATCACCCTCCCATTTTAAGGGCTGCCTCAAGTATGGGACTGAGCAGAAGTGGACTGTGTGGTGCCTCAAAGGCCGCGGTCAGGTATGCAACACAAGGAACAACAGAGGGCAAATGAAGTAATTCAGATGGCCCACAACAAGGTCTAAGACAAAATATGGGAATCTCCAAACCCTGAACAGGTGAAGATCTAGAAGATTTGGTCACAGTAGATAGCTGCTCTAAGCCCATTCTTTCCTAGGTTACAAACTCTTGTCACAGACCTCTCAGGCAGAGTGTCTGGAGTCTTACACAAACTCTTCTTACACAAAGTGCTACACAGTCTAAAAAAGCTTCAGGTCACCTGCAAGTCAGCAGCACTGAGACCTCAAAGCTTCTCTGGATTGCAACAGCAGGCTTGCATACTACAAAGTTAGTCACAGAGAATCAGTACTACTTCCTACTTAACTGGCATGCTTCTTTCAGATCATTTCACACATAATTTGGAACTAATGGTACACTTGGAAACATAAGTAGCACTGGTAAACAAGCCACTTCTCTCATTCAGAAGGTTTCCAGCACATTTAAAGAAAGGCTTCTTCCACATAGTACATTTTGCCATGGGGAGTAAAGATTAGTTCCTGTTTCTGTCACAGAGCTTAAAGAACAGGATGTAGCACAATGTTAAAGGTAGCTGCTTATGTCAGTCAACTTGAAGCCAAGTATCCCCCAAAAATTCAACACTGTTTACTCAACACCAAATAGTTTGAAAACAGAACCAAAAGATTATTGTGCACCTTCTAAAATATTTTTTTTTTTAGTCTAGATTAGGTATAAAAACTTCATAACTTAACCTCTCCTAACCTCTAATCTGTATCTCCCCTCTTCGTTTAAAACCATTCCCCCTTGTCCTGTCATTATCTGCCCGAGCAAAAAGTTGCTCCCCATCTTTTTTGTAAGTCCCCTTTAAGTATTGAAAAACTGTAATAAGGTCACTCCTGAGCCTTCTCTTCTTCAGGCTGAACAGCCCCAGGAGTGAAGAAATAGGAAGATGTGCTACACTTCCTTTCTCCACACTCAGAATTGCCATTTGTAATCAATATAAGGAACCACATTATTTATGTTGATCATTTTCCAGAGACAGCAAAAAGACTTGTCATTATTTCAGCCTCTATTGTTATCTACACTGCTCACTGCCTAAGAGCCCCTGGTGTAGCCCAGGGTTCAGTGGTGAAAGGCATTAACGTGTCCCAGTACTAACAGTTTGCTTATCCTAGCAAACTATCCTTTATAAGTCAGCACATATGCAAAATGAAATGAAGACTAAAGAAAACCATTTCAAGTACCGTGCCATGTAGTTTGTGGACATCGTATCTTATTTGAGCAAATTCACGGAGTCCAAAAGATCCCCCAACAAGATACAGCTGGAAAACAACAAAATGAAAATACGAGTTAGGACTAATGCAAAAAGAGCACATCACATACTGGCCCACTTCATTTAGCAAGGCGCTCTGCTATTCTTCCAGCAGAAACAGGAACTAAAGAAAACAAAATGGAGCAAACGTATAGGAGACGAAAGAGTGTGTGGAATGTCAGAGATTTTTCTTTCACTCTGGGACAGGATTTCACAAATTCCTTCCTTCACACACCAACAGCTGCATCACGACTCCCATCCTCTAGAAACTTCGTCTCCTCTTACCCCTTTTTTACCTCCCCATATGGCTTCCTGACATAACTGCAACAAAGGAACCTTTTGTTACTGCCACAGCATTTATTCCCATCATTTTCAAGCTCTGTGGGGAAGTAACAATGCCGCGTTGACTGGCTCTGATGTCTGCGTGTTCCAGATCTAATTAAGCTTCTGAGCAGACTGGCTCACTGGAATTGTGGTTCAGTGATACATTATCAACTAAGCTAAGAAATCACATCCAGCACACCTGCACCATTATTATTGCCTCCTTAGTTGTCTTATAATTCCCTCCATACCTGCAAAGCTTATTAAAGAGAGTAATACAAGGATTAAGGGGGGGAGTGCTTCATAGCAGCATTAAAAAAATTATTATTCTTTCTTATGGCAGAGGGATATCATAAAATTGCCTATGCATTTTTATCGTTGAAAATGGACAGATCAACCAAAAGATCAAAAATTATTAACAAACACCATGAATGACTTAAAAACTAGCTTAGAAATCTCTCTACTTTGTGGAAGAATCAGGTTTTTTCACTGTTGCTCTGACATGACAGACTTTTTCTGCTGTTCTCTGCTCAGGCTGAAAGGCTTCACATCTACAGATGAGCATCTTAAGGACGGCTGCAGAAGCAAAAGGAAGGGGAGACAACCAACCTATTTTGACTCTTCTACCTGTTACAGTCCTTCATTACAGGCTGCTGCTGCACTGACAGCCATTCTCTGTGCAATGATGGTTGATTCTTGATATACATTAGGTTTGCTGCAATGGCTTGTGTCCAATGATTGTTATAATTATGCTGCGCAGGTAGTTAAAAGGGTATGTGCTTTCCAAACAGTATGCTATCCTAAGTTCAGGCCACTGAAGCCACAAAACCATATGCATTCAAATAAAAATAAATAAATAAATAAATAAATAAATAAATAAATAAATAAGCCTTCTACACTTATTCCTTCCATTTATTCTTTCTAAAAGGTGCAGGACTAAGGGATTTTCCATCAAGCAGATAAAGCTACTCAGAAACAGGCACGTTTGAAGAATTCATGTTGTTCTTGCAGATACTGAATCATCAATATATGTAGCAGAGAAGTATTAAAGGGAAAAGAATGTCTTTCTCACATATAACTACTTTGTTAAGAAAGAATAACAAGAAACAAAAAATAAAAGTATTCAAATTGGTTAAAAATAATGTGAATATTAAGATATATTCAGTCAAAGCAGGTTTGTCAGCTGAAGGTATGGTATCTTCATACCATATGCTGGAAGTCTCAAGGATCAGCCAATAATTGAATGTTACTATGGCCGACACCTATCAGCTAATGAAAACCTATGCTAATTCTTTAAGTCCTAGTGAGTATTCTGTTAATTAACAGCCTATGAGTTAATTTAAACTTCATGTCCTAACAAACAGGAATCTGTAGTAGTATAGACAAGATTATGGCTGCTACAAACTACAGCTTCTGTTTGTCTTGTCAGTGAGGGGCTGTGGTGGAGCAAAAGCAGCTGCACTAGAACTGGTTCAGTGCACAGCTGGTAAAGTAGGTAGAAAGTAGAAATTATGATGTCACTTCAAAATTAATTTGTCCAACAACAGGCTTGCATAAAGTACATTGTTATGAGATGCAACATGAACAAAACCATGCTCCAACTAAAATAAATAATACATTTTTTTTAAGCTTTGATAATTTAAAACTATGTAATGTACATCATAGCTAGGGGAAATCAGGTAGATGGCTGTTGCATGAAATAAGTCATGTTTCTCATTTTGTCTCATCACATTCTATCACTTGTTTGACAGCAAACATCCATTATAAACTGCAGTTTACGTTTGCAGCTATATCCATGTTAAAAATTTGAGACTCACACCTCTCCTCCGTAAGACAAGTTTTGGCCTGAAATTGTAATTTTACTTAGAACTCTTTATGCTGCTAAAGGGAAGGAAGAGAAAGGAAACACTTGGACTCTGATCTACTTTTGCTCTTCATACAGCATAAGCAGTATGGCCAGCCTGGCCTGTCAGACATTTTGCTTGTCAGACCTTACCAACAAAGTTGCCTTTACATTTCCAATCCTGCAATGGTGAATTGATCTTTCAATGAACCATCAGTTCAGCTGTGCCAGAGTCAAAGCCCACTGATGCTGTAAGGAACTACAGCTGACACTGAAATATTACACAGCGTAAGGCTGGAAGGTTAGGATTCAGATTATATAAAAGCACTGAATATACATAAAATATGAAGATATTTACAATTATATTTGATCAATGTTTTAAAGAACCACGCACAATGTCTTCATCGCAAAAACAGACCCAAATCAGCCACATTTAGCACTTAGTTAACCAGCCAACAGCATGGGAATACAGTTAGCCAACAGCACTGAGCATGAATTCCCTTTATCTCCACGTGCCACAGCAGCAATGGGCAGCTTTTCAGTCAATTATATTTTTAAAACCATGTTCAAAAGCCAATAAAAGCCATGATAGAGAAAGTATCAATGAGTTTACACAACTATAACAGCAGTAAAGGTAGTAAAGGACTCAGTGATTGACATTGTGTTGAATGGAAATATTAGCTTGGGTTTAAGTTTCTCCTTTCTCTTTTACATTAGGAGGGAAGATGCCCTCACCACCCTCATTTAAGTTAATTGTATTTAAAGAGAAAAATACAGACATACACACAATGATGAAACATCAAGATTCAGCAATCAAGATAATCAGAAGTGGGACAAGATTGACGTTAGGAATTCCAGCAATGTCATTAGCTGAGTCGCCTTGCGTATTCTGTATGTCTCACATACATTTCTAGCTTTGCAATTTGTGATGGAGATAATCTCCACATTCCCTGAAAGTCAAAGATAGAAGCAAAGTTTCGCACTTTCCACCTGCAGTCCTGCATTCTTTCACTGTGAGGGAACTATTAGATTTAAATGCATCAGAACACGGAGCAAAAACTTTATTACACAGTAAACACTGTCTGCCTAGTTACTTGAATGCCTTCAGCAGATCAATGAAACGATGCTACGATTTCACTTTTTTCTTTTACTTACACCTGAAGTTTACTCTTAAGAAAGCAAAAGTGGGAGACATCCCAGTGAGCCAGCACTTAAGGCACGTTAGTGCAAGCGGCTTAGCAGCACAGCTAGCACGATCCCCCCATTAAAGATTTCACACTGGATTATTCCATTATGTTTCAGTGAGTACACAAAAAAACCTATGATGTTGTAATGCAATTATGCATGCATGGAAGGCTTGCATGTTGCAAAACAAAATGAAAGATAGGATGTGACATAAGAGCACCATCTGTCACATATACTCAGCAACCTCAATACATGTCTTATGTAAAAAAATGACATAAAATTCTCTTTAATTCTTTTTTAAAATCTATTTGCTCACTTCTCCATTGGGAAGTATGTTACGCAATTAGTTATGGATGGAATGAGACTGATCACTTAATTGCACCTTAGGATGGGTAATACTCGTGTTTGTCACCACCACCAGCGAGATGTTCACCGAGGACTTGTAACAGCACAAGAAGTTAGGACTTAAGAGCAGATCCCACCCTTTCCTGCATACCCTTCAGTCCCTTGAGTTAACAAACTAACAGGAAAATTTCTCCGGCAGCACCAGCAATGTGCAGCATCCTAAGCATCCCTGTTGCTAGAGGACCTCACTCCTGCTATAGCACCAATTGTGAAAGCCAGATTACTAAATTACTTCACAGTTGTTGTAGATCCTTAAATTAATCAGATCACTATATGTAGTGCTGGCAACACGTATTACACACTAAGTGTAAAGAAAGCAAGAAATGTGATCACTGAAGAAGGAACATGCTAATTTTCTAGCCTTTTCCTTAAGAACACTGCAGCAAAACCCTCCAGCTATTCATCAGGAGCTTCAAAACTAGAACAGTCGCGAATGGTTTTATTTTAGTTAGCAGTGATCACAGTCAAAAGGTTTGGGGGTTTTCCTTTTTAAAGAACTGTCATATATGCGGTGTGGAACTGGTGAAAGACAGCAACTTGGCAGCGCAGAAGACTGAAGTCTCTTATTTGTTCCTAAATAAAGTAGCATTCAAGCTGCCAGTCCCACAGCAGAGCCCGGCAGATCATCTGAACCTGAAGCGCCCCCCTCTGCCAGCTCTAGAGAGTATTTTATTTTCCAGCGCAACTCCAGCACTGCTCTAATGCAGAAATTGTTGAGATGAAAACAGGGCAGAATCTTCTCAGAAACTAAACTGCATGACCCACTGCATCAGGTGAACTGGCTCAATATGTAGATTGGTAGAAACCGACCTACAAACAACGCAGAACTGACAGCAACCCACACGGTCAGTGCTCAGTGTGAGCATTAACAAAAAAAAAGGGGCATTTTCAGCCCCAGCATGGTCACCCTGCGTTACACCCACTGCTTGGACTGGGCAGATGACACTGGAATTTCATTCAGCAGCTGCAGCTGTTTGAAAACCGAGTCTGCCAGGGTGGCCAAGCTGCAGTTGCTGAATACCATCTCCTTCTTCCGAAGCCTCTAAAAGCCAAAATTTGGGTTCATTATTAAAATTAGTATTCCCATTACTCAAATGTTATAATCTAGCCAAGGTACACTATAATGAGAAACTGTTTACACCTTATGGCAACCCGGGGTTCTTGTCACCTGTTCAGTCTATGAAAAATAAACTGAAATCTACATTAAAGAAGATAAAAACAAACCACTACTAGTCAGGAAACACTTCCCTGTTGACAATGCTGGACAGGGACTGAAAATTCAATGGAGTAGCGTTAATCTTACCTGCTTACATTCACCACCCCTTGAAGAAGGTGGATCTTAAAGCAGGACTATGCACACAGTGTGAGAATAAGCAAATCTCTACTTGTGCTGCTGTTCCAAGGCTCAGCACCAATCTGCAGATCCCTGAGTGCCAGCTTAGTCCATCCTAACAGCATTGAACAATGTAGGCACACTCCTTCTGTTCTAAAATAAAAGAGAGGGCAAACCTGGAATACAAGAGAGTAGCTACCATTTATCTGGAAAATGCTACTCAAAGATTTGGAATCAAAAATAAAAGTTTAAGGCACTGATTCAGAAGATGAGCTCAGAAACTCTAAGACCTGCCAGTCAACTCAACGATGGATGTCAGCTATTTCAGACTGCACAAACTGGAGTCCACAGAAGCCCTTTCAGCCTGAACATGCTGGCTTGCACTCCGGCACGAGCGGTTCTGGGGGTGGTTTTATCTGGAGCAGCTCCACACTCTGCTGTGGATTCAAACACACACTCAGATGAACAGGAGATGCAAAGCAGAAGTGCAGCACAAGTCATGGACATATCCCATGATAATCTTAGAGACCCAATATTTATAATACAAGTGATTAAAGCATTAAAATGACACGATCCAACTCAATGATTTAGAGCTACCAATTTAAACGTCTAAAAACTGTTTTGTATTTATTGCCTTTCTAGGCTACAGATTTAATACTTGTGGGCTTTTACAGGCAATCACAATTTATCTACAAATATTAGAAGTCAGAACTCGTTTACCATGGATAAATGTAAACTCCTATCCATATCCCAAAAGCATATTAGCATTTAAATGAACTGTTCTGTATATGTCAAATTTTATTGTAAAGTTGCATGAAGTAATATATACTAATAAAAACCCTGCAATTCAATATTATGAATTGTTTAAGGTGATAATGTAAATGATGTTAACAATAACACTGACATATCTGGAAGTAAAAAATGCTAATTGTAGTTATTCTTTTTCATACAATACCAAAAGATAATTGAATAACAGTTTTTATACAGAGACACTGATGGCAACAATAAATCTCAAAAACATGATTACTCCCAAGAAGAATTTTTCACTTTTCTAAGTGTTTGTATTATCTTTTATGGCTAGATCCTCCAAAATCAGCAGGGAAAAAAAGCATGCCCAGTGTAGAGCTTATGCCAGGATTCAGAACTGAGCAGCTTTTTATGCAATGTTGTATTTAAGGGAATCTTTGGACACTTGGTTATTTAAATACATTTAAATGATAAAAATGTACTTTCCCTACCCATTAGCCCAGTACAACTTCCAATATTGGTGAGTCACAGCACAAGGTGGCACTTCCCAGAATTTACAAAATATTTCTGAGCATCAGTCTTAGCTTCTAGATGACCCCGACTTCACCAGCGAACAAAACTAATCCACATACATATGAATTCATATCCTGATAACCTCTCCTTTTTTTTTTCTTTTCTTTGCCAGAGGAGGTCAATGAAGTTGAGAGAAAATGGGTTCATTAACAAGGCCTGAGACACCTCTGACATTCTCTAATGGTGCCTGGGAGCGCTGACCGCGCGGCTGCAGCTCTGGTAGCAGCTCTCTCTCATCTGACCTTTCTTCTCCTCCTGTACGTGACAGGCACTCTCGCTGTCTCTTAACAAAGTGCTTATCAAAGTAAACTTGCACTGTTCAAGGCAGCAATGTAGATGGCAATGTAGTACAGTCTGTGGGCAGACACACTGATGGAGATATATTTTAGGAACACGTTTATTCACAGAGAAAAACTTTCACTGTTCCAGGCTACCTTCATCTTCTCTTCTGGCAACACTATGCACACCAAAAACAAGATCTGGAAAGAGGAGATACACAAGGAAAGTACTTGTAAAAGCATGGTCATTACAGAATGAGGAGATTAAAAAAAGAGAGAAAGAGAAGGAAAAAAAAAAAAAAAAGAATGAAAAGATGTCAAAATCCACAGCTATAGATATGAAGAATGTCACTACATGCTAAATGTTTGAAACCTGTGAACCTGCATATATAGAGCATTACACTTATGTTAGGTGTGCAGTGAAAATCACCAAGTGAGGCACAGACCATGTTTCCTGTCTGCCAAGATGCTGCTTTAGATCCTCTGCATTTATTTTTTCCCTTGTAACATGTTGACAGCAGAACTGGAACTGGATCTGTACATTCTTTTTGCAGCTTAGAGTACAAAAGATCCTTGTCTAGAATCAGCCAAAGACAGAAACAGATATTCAGGTTTTGGCAAGTGTTGTGAGCATACAAAATAACATTTTTTAACATGTGTTTAAAACCTGTAACTGCTTTTCTATTTTGAAGCCCAAACATTACCTCAATGACTTAGAATCACCACTTACACTTGTCTGAAAAAAAATTACTTCTAGCAACCTTCAAATGTTCAAAACTGCACCAGAGGTACCCTAACATGATCCATGTCTTGTAAGAAAGGTGTGACACTGGATCCACCTGATGTCGTACCAATGAGCCTCACTCTCTCAACATCTTACAGAATCACCCCAGCAGCTGCAGTACGCTGATGGACACATCCCTTTGGGGCTGGTAGAGTTGAATGTGGAACAGAGCCAAGCATCCCAAAGACGTGTAGGCTCTTTTCTTTTAATGTCAAGCCTGACTTACCGTGATAGGAAAGAGACAACAATACAGCTGACAAAGATGTTTAAATTACCACAGTATGGCCCTTCTGTCGTAATAGCAAATTTTAGAGCTACAACTGTAAGGTCACTGAGCTCATCCCAACATCTACACAGATGCTGCCATCTTCACCAGTGCTTTACGACTACGCACCCTGCAGCGCTCAAGCTGTTAAGATATTCCATGCCAGGTTAGATTGCTCTCTCCCGCACGCATACAGTTTTACACCATGCAGAACCTAAGAAGTTTACAGAAAAAGAGAGTTAAAGAAAACGTTGACAAATCAAGGTTTCCTGCAGATTAATTCCTGCCCGCTACAGTCTCCCTGGTGCTCACAAAGAAACAGTCTTATCTTCTGAAAAAGCATGACTGAAAACTGTGATTTACACATCTTACTCTGAAAGCTGCTGTCATTTTGATGTTTTAAAGATGAACCAAGAAAATTCCTTCTGCATAGAAATATTCTAACAGCCCCAAGCCCAAATGAATACACACACAAAAAAGGGGTCAAGATAACTTACACTAAAAAGGAAGAAATATTTTTAAAGCATGTGTGTATACAGTGAGACCCTCATCTGTTTTTGAATTATGATCTCTTCAACCTTGGATCCTTTTTAAAGAGTAGTGCAGGGACTTCTCATTCAAATATGCATTACAAGAAAGGAAGATATGAAATCAATTTGAATTTTAAAAAAGCCAACAGTATTGATGAAAAGTCCAGCACTGGGCTCATGTCCCTCAGCAGTACTGAAGAATAAAGTCTCATCTTTGTATAGAGAAAAATTATGTACAGGATGCAAGAATCTAACAGAGAACTTTCATTTCAGTACTATCAACAAATTCAGCAGAATTTAAAGGGTTACCAAGGCACGCTCCTTCCCTGACTGTGCACAGATTCAGCACATTTTCTGCTATCACTGATCTTTTAGGAATATTCTGCTCAGCTTCAGAGATGCCTTCAGAGGTCAATAGATAGCTGAGGAACTGAAAAAAACTGCACAAGTTTTCCTTTCTCTTACTCCTTGGGAAGCCTTTAGGCAACAACACAGAAACATTCTGAAATATTCACAGGGGAGACTAATTTTAAGGCATGGAGATATGAAACCCTGGAAGGAGATATGACAGAATATTTCTCAATATTATATTGTTTCTGGGGGAAAGATCGCTGCGGTAAGGAAAGAGGAATGAAATTAAACAGGACAAAAAATAAAAGTCTCTAAAATGTCTGCTATGACTGATGGCAAACCACGCAACAATACCAGAAGGCCCTGAAGGGCAACCAGAGGTGTGCCCTGGCCCAGGAAGCTGAAGCCCTAGCTCCAGTGCTGGAGCAAAACTGAAAACATGATGTTGCTGTCAGGTGGTTGTTAAAGCTCTTCTCCACGTTTGTGTTTTGGTTGTTTGTTTTGTTGTTGTTGTTTTTGTTTTTGTTTGTTTGTTTCTTTAAACAAGTGCTTTACTTTACACTTCTTTCTGTGTCTTCTAGTAAGATTTGTTTTTTCCACAACGCATATTCATTCTGCAGGACCCATCCCACCCAAGATACCTTCCCGCTTTGGAAAAGAACTAATAACTATGTTGTGTGTTTTTTTTCCACCCTTTGAGAACATAAATGATAACAAGCATGTCTTTGCCATACTACTCCCTTTTCTTGCAGGGAAGATAGTGTTGAAAGTTTTATCAAAGTCAAGATCTTGCACATCTGTTGCATCTCCTCACTCACTGCACCAATTAACCTACCAAACCAGACATATTTGTTATTGAAAAGCTATGGTGACTTTTTTCTCCACCAGTGTACCGCTTCTAAGTATCTGTGATTTAATCGTTTAGTATTATTCCCAAACTTTTTATGGAGTTAAAATTGAGCTGCAGAATATTAAGCTGAGTTCTCCTTACTTTCAAAGTAGCAAACCTTAAAAAAAAAAGAGACCTTAATAATCAGGTAAACAATAGCACTGTGACCTAAAAATACACCCAACCTGAAACACCTCAGAAAGGTGTTATTAAACTCAAGAATAATATCCGAATGTCCAAACATGAGGGCGCTAATTTCAGTCTGAGCACCAAGAAGCGCAGCTCCGGCCAGCCCTCGGGACACAGGTGCATGCAGCGGGGTGGCTGGACAGCTTTAGTGCTGTATCTTTTGAATAAAAAGTAGTGCCAACTTTTGTTTGCAGTATCAGGGACTGGACTGGCTGATGCAAACGGTTCATGCAGCTCTGTCATTATCACATTAGCTTGTTGGTTTTTTTTTGACCTGTTTTCACTTCTCACAAGTGTCTTTATCATCGTTTTGACAAATGTTACTTGAGTGCGTTCTATTTCATGAGCATTTCCACTTAAAGCTCCTACCCTGGACACCTCTGGAATGGCACTTACTCGCATCACTGAAATAAACAGCCTCAAACCTTTTAATCCTTTTAACTTTAAAGAAGCGCCGCCGCCTTTCTCCGGACCACCCCATTCTTCAGACGTGCGCTGCGGGAGATTTAAGGAGGATCCTGTTCATTTACCCAAAAGCACTATAAAATATATTAAAATCACCCTTTACCCTACTCTTCATCCACCTTGAAAGCCACTTACCCTTTAAGCACCCCATACACGGAAACGATCGTGAGGCTGCCCCCGGGGCACCCAGCGCCCGCCTCCCTGCCCTCACCCCCCGGCCCCACGGCCGCCCCCCGCCCCGCTCACCAAGAGGGGGACGCCGTAGGTCATGGTGCGGCCCCTCCACAGCCGCCGGAGCCGCTCCATGAGCCCCGGCAGCGTTTTCCTCCCTCCTCCCCTCCCTCCTCGGCGGTTCCGGGCCGCCACAGCGGCTCCCTCCGGCGGCGCAACGCGGCCGCGGTCGCAGCGTTCCGCGGGGAGGCTGCAAATGGCGGCGCCGCGCCCCTGCCGCTGTCCCCATCCCCTGTGAATCCCTTGTCTGAGGGAAACTGTGTGCAGGAGGGGCAGGTCGGGCTCTCTTCCAGGGCTGTGCACGTTCAAAGTTACTCGCTGCAGCATAGTCCTTGGGGGGGGGGGGGGGGGGGTGAAAGCGCCGTCCACAAACCAGAGCCTGGCACTGAATTACCCTGCTGAAATAAAATTCCCTTTGGATGTGTATGGTGGAGGAGTTTGCCCTCGCTAAAGACGCCTTTGAAGTCGCAGAAATGAGTAAACAACACAAAACTACAGAGAAAAAGGCTTTCAGGCAACCCTGAGGCTGATGAGCAGCTACTGTGCGGCCAGGTGGTTGGTGGCTGGACGTCCCCAGGGAGAAGTTCCCTTTGCGACTCCCAGAGGTGAAAGCAAGAATGTGTTTCTGCAGCCAAATCTGACCCAGTAGGCAGAGGAAAGGCCTGCAGCGAATAGTTGGGGAAGGAACAAAGGCTCGTGTGCCTGTGTAACGAAGAAAAATCCATGTGAAAATCGATAGCTGCTATGGCGTTCCCAGCAGGGAAGAGAGCAGCAGTCCCCTGCCAGCAAGGTGAGGACAGCCTCTTGGCACCTGCTGAGCCGTGGGTACTGCGCTGTGGAAGATCTAGCGCTGCATGTGTACATGCTTTGTATTCACCAATAAAGATTTGTAAGGGTCACAGTCCCTGCTGAGCACACCCTGGTGTTGAACGTGTGAAAAGAGCGTCACCGAGGGGATTTGATTCAAGTTCTTGGCATTTTTCTTCCCTGTGGGCTTCTGCGGGACATTCATTTGGAAAAGGGCTTGGCCTGGGCTAAGTGGACCTCAAAAACAAAACATGCCACTTTGCAGAATGATGATTAAATGATGACTAGCAGAAAGGAATGACTAGTTCACTGAATCTCAGCACACGTGGGGTTTTACTGCCATCTCTAAAGCCAGCCTGAGGAGCTAAGATCGGGCATTTCAGGAAAGCAGGTGGCGTGGAGAGACAAGGAGCTTCCATAGCTTACCCCAGGGAAAGCAGGACAGCAGCAAACATTGCCATTCAGCTTGGTAAGGCTGAGGCCACCACTGAATTTAAATTTACACAGCTTCTACCCTCCCCAGTGAGACATATAAAAATATTCGCTCAGTGGATGACCAGTACATAGGCAGCTGAAGCTATACTTACAACAAAACAGAAGTCAGCTCAATACTGTTAAGGAAAATGTGCAAACCCCAATAGGTTTTGTAGGTGAATACACATCTTCTTTCCTGAGGGCTTTCTTCTATGATTTTGAACTTTCCATCAAATCTCATTGATTAGGCAGTCCTCAGGGTCTGGCAGTTAGCTGTGTCTTTCATTTTGTTTCCCAAGGAGATAAAACTACCATGATCATACTGCCAATTTTCCTCCACTGTTATCCCTTATCCCAATCATGTTGCACTCCCAGAAACTTTAAATCCGATCAAAACAAAGCTGGCTACAGCAGCATTAATGGATCATCTACTGCGGTTTAGAACCAGCAGTCATTCATTCCTGGTAGCAATTTAATGTCTTCCACCATCCCCTCAAACACCTGAATTCCAGAAATGCTGACTTTTGTCTGGGAGTGAAGAGAGCAGAAGAACAGGCCTGTGTTCATCTCTGGGCTGCATTCAGTCTGAGATGAAGTCATCACAGAGCACTCCTATCAGCACCGGGAATAATCTGAAATTAAGAGAATTGCTATTGCAGATACAGAAGTGCTGAGAAGAACAGTTACTACTTACCTCATTTGCCTCACTGTAACTTTCCATAAACACAGTTTGTCCTGTAACTTGAATTAGACTAACCTTACCTTCATTATTACTGTCTCACCTGAGGACTATTAGCTCCCTGCTAGAGAAGTAACCCTCAGCTGCTGATGCCCATGTACAGCGTTGGTGCCCTCCCATTCCAGCTTCAACAAGGGCACAAAAAGTCCTGGCAGTAAGTAGAAGGGTTAAGAGTCTGTGCTGGTGCCATTGGGTGCTCTTGTCAAGACTCATAAGCTGCTCTTTGTTTTCACTGATAATTGCTGGTAGCTAAATTTTTTCCATGGTGTTATAATCTAAAACAGTCAGAGAAAGTAAATAAGAAACTAAATGCAAATGTTATGATAATTACAAAATAATAGCAATAATTCTGTGTTAGAAGGATAAGACAAGTGCTTAAACCAAACATGCTGTGCTAGAGATGAACAGTAAATTAGACTTAAAAATGTTTTCATTTTTAATAATCTAAAATGTTGTTAAATTACAGAGATAAAGCTATCACCAATATATATTTTATTTCCACAGTGTCCCTTTGTTCTTGACATTGTTGGTCAATCACCTTGAACAGAGAGGGGTGGGGAGAAACCTTTCTGAAGACTGGAATATACTCTGGTTTTGACTTATGACAGAGGTTTCATGCCTCCTTGTTATGACCCCGACTGCCATAAAGAGACTGACAAACATAAAAGTAGATAAACAAACATCTGGTTTTTATGACACTGACAGCACTTCCCAAGCGTTACTCCCAATGCTTCAAGCACAAAGTCATGTCCCCCCCAAGAAGGTTGAGTGCACCTTTCTTGTCTGTGTTACAATACAGCCAGTTAAACATTTTACTTTGTGAACTACTGTGAGAGGGTTTTCCTCATGAAACATGCTGCTGGGGCCATAGCTCTCTCCTAGGTGTGTGCGTGAGGTTTTACATGGCGCTCAGGTGCTGAATGGAAACCCAAGGGCTGGCTGGCTGGCTTTTGCCATGTCAGGAACGAGGCGAATCTCTCAGCAGTTTCCCTGCCCTGCATGGAAGCTCTGGGAAAGCCTTTTCTCACTTTCCTCCAGAGAAGGACTTTAAAAAGAGATTTGAAAATTCCCTGCACGTATTGTGCTGCTGGCTATTGGCAGGCACCCTGGGAACTTCAGACAAATGGAGCTTGCGCTGCTGGTTCAGGCTACAGTGACCATGACTGCAGGGGAAGGGAGTACACAACAGTACATTGTGTAATGTTTCTGGGCAGCAGGATGGAGAACAGGATAGAAATCTTATTAAACATCCCTGGACGAGCCAGGGTAATCAAGACTGGTGCTGGATTGGATACCAGGAGCTGCAGAATTGCTCACAATGCAGTATTGGCTGTGGGTAGCCAAGGTTAGTAAGGAACATGACTTCAGTTCAGTACAGAACTTGCAGCAATTTGTTTAGAGGATAAAAATGAGAGGTGTGTTGTAAAAGGTTTGTTGCCCAAACACACACAAGTCACTCCAGGCAGCAGTGGAGTGAGACCAACCTGTGCGTTGTATTTCCATATGATACATCTCACCAAAGCCTTTCTTCATGAAGAGTGTGCACATGTAACAAGCCACTAAGCACTGCCTGTGCAGATGAGATGTACAGCATAGCCAGCCATGAAAGCACACGCTTCTGTATACCTGAGCTAAAGAAACAGTTGGACTTAGCACACTCTTGGTCTGACAGCAACCAATGAAAGGAGACAACCCATCTTCAGCGCTTGTAGTTTTTCTGGGTGGAGGGAGGAAGTCCTGACTTGGTAGCAGCTGTTGAGAACAGCACTTCTAAAACAGACACCTTCTGTCAGCACTGGGCCTGTTCCTTTTTCATCCTCCTTTGTGTGGCCAAGAGGAGGTAAAAGGGAGAAAGTGGGGTCTGGATTTCCCCTTTGATGCTCTCCCACATCATCTGAATAGAACTCCTAGTGAGGTAACTGAGTGCAAGCGTTGGCGAATGTGTCCTTTCCTCCCTCCTCAGCTTTCTTATCAGCCATCAGAATGAGCAGAAAAACATCCAAAGACCAGATTTTTCTCAAGAGCCGGCCTGGAGAGACCAGTAAGCCAGCTCTGCCCACTTTTCATGCCATTGAAATAGTGCACACAACAGAAGGCACCATGGTGGCCCATGCATGGGAAGGGTCATCCATGCTTTCCTGATGTGGCCCTAGGTTTCCCCTCCACCTCCAGAAAGGGAGGAAAAGGAAACATGCTGACATTCTTTGGGTTCGCCACTTATTTGTTACCTTCTTGGGTTGGCTTTAAAATAGGCTGGGGAAGGGTGGCTCGGGAGACACCTTTTAGGTCTTGTGAGTACAGAACAAGCTGAAGGAAGTACTGGTCTTCCCAGCAGATTCCTTCTCCTCACCTTACTGCTCCAGAAGGCCATTTTCCCCAAAGACAGCCAGCAACCATAAGCTAGGAGACAGATTCATCAGCCTGGGGAAAAGAGGAAACCAGGAACACTGCCTAGAAATAGGGGAACTGAGAGGGGTCTGTGCCAAAAAGCACCAATATGGACAACAGTCATCTCTGCACCTACTTAGCAGCTGCCTTTATGCACTAGCCCCATCCTTTTTTTTTTTTTTGACCCCAAAGAAAAGCCACAGTAACACATTCATTTTCTAGGTTCTCTTTGTTATTATTTTCAAGAGCAGGACTGTCATTCGAGCTCTTAAACTAGAGTACTGAAAACTGGTGTTTGTAGAACAGCAGCACCTTTCATTTGTCCTTCACGTGAGTTAGAAACCTGATAATTACAAAAGGGATGGGGCTGAGTGGAGCTTGTTGCTGGTCTAAGAGATGAGGTTGAGTTCTGGCTCTGCCTCCTTCACTGGGTGTGGGCAGGAGATTTGCCATTTGGGAATGGCAACCCCAGCCAAAGTAGAGTGGAGGCTGCTGGGCTTAAGTGGGTGGGGGAAGAGATAAAAAGATAAAACTGCTCCAGAGGAGGAACGTCACAGTATGGTGCCCCCCGTCCCTATGTGTGCTCTCATGCCTGAGAGAGTCAGCAGTTCTCCATGGATCGAGGAGCATGAGGATCCCAGGAGGAGAATCCAGCTTAGTTGCCACACCTCTCAGCTCAGCGTTGGAGTTCACAATCGTTTTGGCAAGCAACTGTCGTGGCAGCCCTCTGAAAAGGGTCTGAAGCTTCTCCTCCTCAGTAGGGGTCTTCCTTCCCCTGCGTTGTCAGGTGAAGAAAACAGAGAAACCAAGGTGTGTGAAAGGGTGAGCGAGGAAGAAATAGTACACGAGAGAGGAGAACGTTATTAGAGAGCATACTGGGCACAGCTTAGACCCGGGTATGTCTACAGGTTCGCGAGGTGCCTGAGGCTGAGGGGGTGGCGGAGGTGGAGGGGGACTCCTCATCCGTTGTGTCCCCCTGCTCCTCCTTGTGGAGCCCGAGGCTGATGTGGCTCTGCAGGGCTGCTGGCGTCAGCCACTCCTTGGGGAGGCAGCTCTGGAGGAAGGGGATGCAGGAGCTGAAGTAGGCCAGGCGGTTCACCCAGCGGGGGATCTCCTTCCCGCACAGGATCTGTGGAGCAAACCAAACAAGAGCATGGTTAATAGTACCCAAACGCATCTGTAGTGGTAGCATCACCTCCATCTGCTCCGTCACCTCAGCTGGTGTGCTCCCCATTGCTCTGAAGAGACCTGTTTGAATTCAGGGAGCGTCCTCTACAGCCAAAACCAGCTCTAATTGCAAACGACAGCACGCAGCGACTTCTCAACACACACACAGCCCTGCCAGCCATAGCCCATATCAGCATCTGAGCAGTGACTGGGGAAAACAGCTCATGGCCCTCAACATCTTTGGCCAGCCCGTTCTCCAGGCAGTCCATGGGTTAAGGGACAGGCCTGCTGCTGCCCCTCTGTCAAGACAATGACACTCATCTTCAGAATTGTTCAAAAATTTTGGGAAAAGATTTAAGCTGTTGCTGGGCAGACTCTAGGAATCAAGAAGCCAAGCCTGACTAGGCAGATCTCTGGAGATGCCTGAGAAGCTGCTCTTCCTGCTCACTTTTCTTCCTTGTGCCGACACACCGGGTCAGTCAAGTTACAATACCTCAGGGTCCTTTTCCTACTGTCACATCACACTTTGATTTCTCCTTCCATAGCATTTCCTAAATGCAGGGAAGAAATCTACAAATGTAAAAATACTAGCTTCTCACTAGGTCTGTGTTTCATCACACATGCTGCTGGCCCCAATTTGGGTTACACTCTGCTAGCACAGGCACTTTTTCTAAGTCCTATCATATTCAGCACAATGAAACACCTTGCTGCATACTGCAGACCCTTCCTTCTGCAGCATTTGACCACACATACATACAGGTGCCAGATTTTAGAAGCTCTATCTGGCTTAGGCCACATAAGGAAAATTTCCCTTTGCATTTTACCATTTCCCAAAGCAGACACAGAAGAGGCACCTGGAACTTACCAGCCTCAAGGATCTGTCCTTGGTAAATACACTGCCTGTGCTGCCCTACACCAGTATACTAGAGCCTGAGGTCTGTGGCAGGTCATACTACCTGAATTCTCCTTCCCACCCAGCACTGTCTCCAAGGCAGATGTTGAGGAAATGCCACCCCACAGACCTCGTTCTGTATTTTACATGGATTAGTGCTTCCAGGGCTGTCCACGCTGCACCTTCTGCCAATACTAAGCTCCTTTCATTTCTCTCCCACCTTCTTCCTGACTAAAGCTACACTTAATTTAATACCAATTACTGCAAAAACTAAGAGGTTGTTTGTCTCTAATCCACTAAAGAGCTTATTTGGTGAGATGTCTGTTATTGACAGTGGAAATGCAGGAATGCTTAGAGGTTTCAAGGGATTTTTCAGGGAGCAGCACTGGAGCAGTCGCAAAGAGGACAGGCCATGCTGCTGGACAGGTCTTAGGACTGACGGCCAGCTGGTCCTTCACATGCACTTTGGTCTGGCCAGAATAATCTAAGCTCCAGTCCAGCAGTCACCTTGAGTGTAAGGAAATTAGCTTACTCCGACAGCGTGGAATTTCCAATAAGGCGTGGAGATGGCAGCAAACCTGAGACCATGCTAATTTGACTATGGAACTAACTTTATTCTGACATGCATTGTTTAAAAATCAATGTGTGAAACTGAAGCCATTATCATTAGGCATCAGAGAACGAGCAGAACCATTTGGCTTCTTAAATTATTTTCAGGTACAGAGTCCTGTTCTTTACTCAATACCCTGTAAATTACAAGGGTAATCAAGGACTTCTAATTCAGTTCTTAATGGTGCTGCATTTTACTTAACCTCAGACACAGCCATATGAATCTGTGTTTTTAATATTTTTAATCTGTGGACAGTTCCTTCAGTGGCAATTCTTTATCCCCATCCGGTTTCCATTGCTAGAACTACTGCCTGAATCAATAAGCACAGGCGCTCTCTACCTGCATTTAAGACTCATTCAAAGAAAATCTGCTGATCTATTTGATTTTCTCATCAGACGCCTCTGATCATTTTCATAAGAATACTGCTGAATTTTTAAAACTGTACTCAATATCTTCTACTCGAACATTGAACTTGAGCCAAAACCAACAAATGCAGCAGAATTGCCTCTAGATTTTGTAGCATTTCTCATTCTTCCTGCCCAGGAACTCAGGCAACATATTGCCAGTGTAGAAAGTGACTCAGTTCAGGCTCCTTGTGATGCATGCATACATGTGAATTCAGTTCTCAAGGAACCATAGGTCTTCCTAAAGATTTCTCCCCCCCAGATATTAATAAGAAAACAAAAACAGGGTATGATTCATCAGAAAATTAGTAGAAGCAATAGAACAGAACAAGGTAAGACTGCTTGAAATGGAAATACAGCTTTAAAATTTGTCTTTCTTTTCTAAGCAGATTCCCTGGCAAATTAAATAGCACTTCCAAATGTGGAAGCGATGCTGAAACGTTTGCTGTTTGTTTATGGGAGCTTCTTCACCCAGAATGAATCAGTGAGGCCAGGAGGAGCCATAAAAAGAACTGAGAGATGTGTGGGCATCATGACATTGATCAGCAAAGGGCTGTTTGTGAAGCTTAAGGATAATGATAGAGTCAAAGCGGTTTCCCTTTCCTCAGTAGTGTTTGCCCTTGTCTCTCATCAGCAAAGCCTCGTTACTATTCCACAGCAAAACACAATGCTCCACGGGAGCAAAAGGGCAACTGCAGGGAATTCCACTAACACTGTAACCTTCTCCTCTGTTTTCAGCTCCTTGCCATAGAGTGTGTCATGCTACATCATCCAGCAGTACTTGGCTCACGGAGAAGCATCAAGTAAGCCTGACTGTGATGGGATTGAGCCAACCAAACTTAAATAAAACAACACAAGCAAGATGAAGTGGGTGTTTTCCAGCTGTGTATGAATCCACAGAAACCTTACTGCAGCTCTTTAAGGCAATTCTCAACTGAAAACCACACATTGAAACAATAAACTTAATAAACTTACAGAACCCTGTTACCATACACTGTTTCCACAAGAAGATTTTTTTTTTTTAAAGGTTCTCAGAAATTGGGTATTTAAGAGTTTTTTCTTGCCTGACAACCAGGTTATTTTTTCTTTTTTTGAGGGGGGTAAACTTTCCTGTGATGGGTCATGTAGCTGTCGTGTCAAACTTAGCATATAAGCCACTATGGGTCAGAAATCACTGGTCCTGGCCATCCTATCAAATTGTCCTGCTACCATCCCTTTTGGAAATACCCAGGGACCAGAAAACTACCACAGCTGCAGCAGAGCCTGAGCGTGACACCTGAAAAAAGCACAGCTGGTGTGCAGCTGACTGGAGAAGAAACTTTAAAGAAACACCTAGGGCCACAGAAGGGCTAAGCCTATGTGAGATGCAAGCCTGAAAGGTAGCTCAGGGGTTAGCTGTAGCTTATCTGAGGCATAGAAGTGCTTGGGATGGGCAACCCTGCATAGTACAGGAGAGGCTGGACTATGAGCAGCAAACCTCAGGCCATTCAGGCTAAGCAGAGCTCTGCAGACCTCCTGTGAATATTGTCTGGCTATCACTGCTGAGCACAGCTCTTCCTCATCTTTCTCGCTCTGTGAGGTGCCTGAAGGCGTGAGTTATTCCACCCACCCCACAGAGACAGCCAGCCACTGCCACAGCCTGAAACGCAGCCCCTGGGACAGCGGGTGCAGCTTCTGCTTGCTGGCCCAGACCGGTGCCCACCTACCTCCTGCAGAAGCCCCCGCGCAGGCTGCATGTACTCGCAGCTTCCACTGAGCGGCACCTTGTGACAGTCAGCCCGGGATCCCGGGGGCTGCACAGGAGCTGCAGGGGACTCTGCAGATGCAGCTGGGTCAAAGGGAAGCAGCAGTTCAGACATCCGTGGCTGAGGCCAAACGTGAGGGAGAAACAGGACCCAGCAGTTCGGGTGCTGTTTCAGCATGGCTGTCAAATCCACACCAGGATTTCAACTCATCAAGAAGCAGCTCGTTTAGGATGTAAAAAGAGCCTCTGAGCATCTTTAGCCCTGCCATTTGGCAGTAAACAGACCCTGGTTAAAATATATAAACAGCCCTAGGGTATAAGGACTGCAACTCACGACTCTTCCCTCCCTTAAGTGCCCTAAGAGCGAGGATTTATTTCTCAGCAAGACCTTACAGCTCTGTGTAAAGCTTTACCTTGAGCAGGAGAGCAGCCTAGCAGCTGGGAAACGTGGGTTTGTATGACATGCTGCTATGGAAGAAGCTGAGACTTCTGCCTTACAGAGAACAATGCAATCAGCCTGCTGCTATCCTCCTCTTTCTTCTCTTTTGAGACAGGGATAAGGTATGCGCCGCGTTCTTTGAACGCTATTAAAATATACTAGATGTAATCTGAGGTAGCTTAATGGACCGAGCCCCTTCCAAACGAGGGTGAAGGGCTGTTTAGTTGCGGATCCTAAAAGAAAACACTTAAATGCAGTAAGTTCAGTGCTGTGCTGGATGGTGCAAAATGGGGCAATTCAGGCCACGCACAGAAATTTAAGTCACCACTCTTAGGTATATGTTTGTTTTTTTTAAAGTGAGCCCTTCCAGAGGCACCGTGTAATCCTCTGGTCCATGAAAATCAAGCTGTGCAGAGGCAGTGTTACATTCCTCAAGCAATGTGTGCTAATTACTTCAGTTCTTCTCATCGTGCTGAGGCTCTGAGAGTTCAGCCCTGAACATCTGCTCAGCCACCCATGGCTACTTCCCCTCAGCTGCCCTGCTTAGATTGAGGTGGCGGCCACACAGGGCACGTATCCACAGAGCTGCTGTGCAGGGCTCCCTTGGCACATGGCAGAGAATGCAAGGGGGCTTACTGCTGCCTGAGGAGTCCAACACATCCCACAGCACTTCAGGGGCAAAGCCTTCAGAGTCCAAGGGGAATCTTTCCAGTGTTTGCTCCTATAAGACCTAGACAACACAGCGTAGATGACGCTTATCTGAATTTCAGAATAAGGCCATTAGATGCAAACCAGCACACCTGCCCAGGCAAAGCTTGCAGGCTGCACTACAGCGGCCAGAAGCATGTGTAAAAAGAAAAACATGGCAATACAATCAAATTAGTACTTGGAGACATACAGAATAAACCACAAACCCAGTGCAGGAGCACACCTTTGCCCAGTGCTCAAAGAGCTGAGGAAGTCTGCATGTCTCAGCAGGGAACATACCTCTAGCTCTGCCCTGCAAATGTGACTACGTGACATCTGACGGACCACATTCAGGGCAGAATTATGAGTGGCATCACTGATTTGCTGTGTACCAACGCTGCAGCATGGCCAAATGCCTCTGGGCATGAAAGTGCTTGTAGCCAGCACTTCTAAGTACAGGCAGCAGGACGACAAGGTAGGCAGCAAGCAGCCTCCTAACAGATGACCATTTCAGCAGCGCTGAGTGTAATTAAGTCTGGGCTTGTAACTGATATTTAAAACACTGCAAACAACTGTGATTCATTTCTATTATCATGATGGCATGGAAAAGAACTCTCTTTTCCTAGCAGGTGCAGCTTCAAGACCAGTGGCTGAGAACAGATGTTACCCAGTATGATTGTCCATATGTTACAGTATAATACACACACATATATGTATAAACACAAATGTTATGGCTGTCCTGAACACGACCAGGCCAACCCACATCCACAGAGTGATGGGCATGAGCAGCATCCTTTTTCCCTGAATAGCTAGTCAAGAAAATCCTGTGTTTCAGTCTCAGTCTGAAGCCTTCTTTCCTAACATCGGTAAGCAGCAGGTTACTGAAGATGGAGGGACTATGAGAAGAGAGAATACAGGAACCCATGGGAACAGGGAAAGACTTTGTCTGGCAGGACTCCTAAGCAAAAGCTTCCAGTCTCAAAAGCCTATCAACATACTTAGTTCATTTACACTTCTGACACTTTTCATTTATCAACAGGCATTAGTGAAAAGGATGGGATTTTTCCTTGCCATCTTCATTTGTATAAAGGAGGCATGTCCTCAGCATTTGTGTACACAGCCTCAAAGGGTTCACGATGGTGTGTCTAGAGAAGAACTCCCCAGAGAGTATGAACTAACTTGGCTCCAAGCTATTATGTTTATTTATAACAGGGTAGGCCACAGGGTATTTGGTTTGGAAAGACAACTGCAAAAATAAAGCAAATAAAGCAAAATAGATGGTGCAACCCCCCCACACAAGCACACATTTACAACAGTTCCAGGAAGATTAAAATGTTGGTTGTTTTGTTTTTCTGTTTCATTGTTGTTGTTTTTTTCTCTCCACTCTTAAAATATCTTCACATTTAATCTAAAGTGACCAATCTACCAGAAAAAAAGGGAAAACCTGAAATAACTGCAAAGGCACATGTGGCAAAATCAGACAATTTTCAAACACTTGGAAGGATGTGCTAAGAACTTGCTATTTTGGGGGGGATGATTTCTTTTTCCAATTATTTGCCACCTCATGCCATTCCCTGCACAAGTAGGTAGTCAGCAAAAAGAGGATGGACTGAGAGACCTGGAAGATGCATGTAGGATTTATTCCATTAACCCTTTTTGTTGGGCTGGAATACCCTTTCAGGGTAGCAAGGCTAGAAAGGGTAACAACAGAAGAAGAAATGTATACTTTTATATTAGCCTTCATTCCAAGAATTCCCCAAGTACTTCACAAATTTCAACTAATACACAAACCACACTTAGAAATCTCATTTTGCCACTACAGAGCAGCTCTATCTGTGATACCATTTAGCAGTTTACTAACAGTATACAGTTGTGCATACTTACAGGCGGAATTGAGAGAAAAATGACATCCATCTGAAACCATGAGGATGATTTATGGGTGCAGGATGTCTTTATTAATAAGCTGCTTCTAGATGTAAATGGTATTTAAGAAACAGAAAAGCAAGACGGCCTGTTCCTCATAGAGCTAGCGACATTCAAAGGCTACTTGAATGAAGCATGTCTTTCCATCAGCTTTGGTGAAGACTGGCTCAGGTGCCAGGAAACAAAGGTTTCCTGATGTTCTTTCATAGCCCACAGTTGCTTTTCAGTTGGGTTGTTTGCTCATTTCTGTCCCTCTTTCCTGCCTGTTTGGAGTTGTCTGTCCCCTGCCAGTAACAGACTAGCACACACACTTTTGTCCAACAAAACACCCATCTCCTCCTCCTAACAGAAGCAACTGAAAAGCAACTGTTGACTAAGGAAAACACGAGTATCACTTCGCTCCTCAGGATCTGCTGAAAACTGGTTTATAAAAGCTTTTGTTGCTTTCAACCATGACACAAATGTCTCCTGAAGTTCCCTTCTCTGATGTTTAATCCCTTCTCCCTGAGCTTTCAGGCTAAGGAAAGCTTCCTCGTTTTTAATAACATTACAAGAGCTCACGTGTGTCTGGGGATGGACCTGGAAAGCTTTAGGGCTGAATTATTCATTGCGATTAAAAAGCTGCCCTCGTTTGGTCCTTGACTCAGCAAACCTGCCTTTCTCAGCAAATTTGGTGAAAGTCAAACTCCTTTAAGGAAAGCAAGATTCTGGTCCAAGTCTGTTACAGGCTGCCAGTTTTGCCTTGGCTGGGAAAGGACAAGTAACCAGCCATGGAGAAAAGGTGCATTGGCTACCATCTCATGGCACTTCAAGCACAGCCCCACTGCAAGCAGGGAAGTAAAGAAAGATGACTCCCTTCTACCAAGGCTCCAACCACAATTGTTGACTCTGGCTACAAAGCATTTGACTATGTCCACGATCCCTGTCCAGTAGGGGCCAGGCTCACCTACGATGCTAAAGAATTTTCCAAGGCTGAGATGCTTAGGAGATTCTCTTCCCCTCCTGTGTTGAAGACGAATAGGCCACGCTCACTTCACTAGTCCCCAGGACTATTTCCCAAGGCCACTTCAGCTAAAGAACACCACCTCCAGTTCCACCAAACATCTTTCTCTCTGGAAACTTCTACAAATTCTACCACTTCAAAATGAGCTTCTAAAACCACAAGCACATTCATTCTGATTTAGGCCATTCCCTTTCCCACCTGGAATGTGTTACTTCCTTGTTCGTGTAAATAATTAAAGTAGGACAGTTCCCACAGGAAAGGCTGAGGGACACCCTTCTCCAGCACATCTTGCGGCTGATATTCAGAAGAGCTTTTTGCTGGAATGCAGAATAGAAGGTAAATAAATCTTTGGTGTAACTTGCTCTCCCACACCCCAGTGAGCTTCTCTTTATCCAGGAAGCTTGTGGTTACTTCACAATGAGTGTCTCACCAGCTAGAAATTCTGTTTGAACCCACAAAAGTTTTCCTATGAAAAGTTTTAATAAACTGTCAGATCCATCTAGAAGTCTCTGCTTTCAGTGACTCAGTTTACTCCAAAAATCCTAGTTCAGCTTTAACAATTATCTCTGTTAGGATGTTTTCTGGGGAAATCAGCTATTTTACCAGATGGCATCTCTGAGCACAGTCCTCTGGATCCAATCCTTTGGATGAAGAAGTGTTGATCAATAAGGAAACAGATCCTTTGGTATTTAAAGGAGTAAAGGGGTGAAAAGGATCCATGAGTACAAAAGAAAGCTGGAGAAGATATCTGTTTTCCTTGAGGGTTTGTAAACCCTCAAATCCAAGTGATCTATCCCAAGTTTATGATTCTCTGACATATACAGGTCAGAAAGAAATCATTTCCCTTTCAAGAACAGGAATAGAAGACATGATAAAAGAATAAAATCTTCCGTCGCTGCTATCCTCTGATAACTCTGATAAAGTTCCAAGATCAACAATCTTTAAGGTGAATCAAATCTGTACCTCTTAATTCATTTCCTAATTATGATGAGCATCAACTTCATACCTTGCCAAAAGGGCCCATAAGACCTACTGACTTTATTGCTGTTCTACAGCTGGCAATTGGAATAAGAGAGGTTATCTTCCCTGGCTCACAGAAGCCTCGCTTCTTTGATAATTGCGTGCCATGTGTCCTATAGCAAGGTGCTAAACAATTTATTTAAATATCAAGCATTTCAGTTGCTTGGCAGTAATCACATTGGTGAAGGGAGAAGGAGTGGTTTCCTTGAGTCATTGCACTTATCTTCCAGTTCTGGTACTGATTCAAAGGTGTTTTTCTCCCTTCCCATGGTGGTTTGCCCTTTTCTGAGGCATGCTGTAGCAGCAACTGTCGTCACTCTGGTAGGAACAGGGCTCCATAACTTATCTAAGATAGGAAACTTCAGAAGCATGGAAAATTGCTGGTGGGAAGTCAAATGAGTCATCTTCTGTTTGTGAATGGTCTAAGCAGCAGAAGCTTTCTCTGAGTCTTTAAGTCGCAGTGATAGTGTCCTTACACTCAGTACTGGAGGAATATGGATACCGGATGTTCTCCGGATGTTCTCTGGATACCCAGTACCCTGAGCTGGTGGAAGGGGATGGGGAGCAGGATGTGGCCCTCATTATCCATGAAGAACTGGTTGGTGACCTACTACGGCACTTAGATGTGCACAAGTCGATGGGGCCAGATGGGATCCACCCAAGGGTACTGAGGGAACTGGCAGAGGAGCTGGCCAAGCCGCTGTCCATCATTTATCAACAGTCCTGGCTATCGGGGGAGGTCCCAATCGACTGGCGGCTAGCAAACGTGACGCCCATCTACAAGAAGGGCCGGAGGGCAGACCCAGGAAACTACAGGCCTGTCAGTTTGACCTCAGTGCCAGGAAAGCTCATGGAGCAGATCCTCCTGAGAGTCATCATGCAGCACTTGAAGGGGAAGCAGGCGATCAGGCCCAGTCAGCATGGCTTTATGAAAGGCAGGTCATGCCTGACGAACCTGATCTCCTTCTATGACAGAGTGACGCGCTGGGTGGATGAGGGAAAGGCTGTGGATGTGGTCTACCTTGACTTCAGCAAGGCTTTTGACACCGTCTCCCACAGCATTCTCCTCAAGAAACTGGCTGCTCTTGGCTTGGACTGGCGCACGCTTCGTTGGGTTAGAAACTGGCTGGATAGCCGGGCCCAAAGAGTCGTGGTGAATGGAGCCAAGTCCAGTTGGAGGCCAGTCACTAGTGGCGTCCCCCAGGGCTCGGTGCTGGGGCCGGTCCTCTTTAATATCTTCATCGATGATCTGGACGAGGGCATCGAGTGCACCCTCAGTAAGTTCGCAGATGACACCAAGTTAGGTGCGTGTGTCGATCTGCTTGAGGGTAGGAAAGCTCTGCAGGAGGATCTGGATAGGCTGCACCGATGGGCTGAGGTCAACTGCATGAAGTTTAACAAGGCCAAGTGCCGGGTCCTGCACCTGGGGCGCAATAACCCCAAGCAGAGCTACAGGCTGGGAGAGGAATGGTTGGAAAGCTGCCAGGCAGAGAAGGACCTGGGAGTGATGGTGGACAGTCGGCTGAATATGAGCCAGCAGTGTGCTCAGGTGGCCAAGAAGGCCAACGGCATCCTGGCTTGTATTAGGAACAGCGTGACCAGCAGGGCTAGGGAGGTGATCGTCCCCCTGTACTCAGCTCTGGTGAGGCCGCACCTCGAGTACTGTGTTCAGTTTTGGGCCCCTCGCTACAAGAAGGACATCGAGGTGCTTGAGCGGGTGCAGAGAAGGGCGACGAAGCTGGTGAGGGGCCTGGAGAACAAGTCCTACGAGGAGCGGCTGAGGGAGCTGGGCTTGTTCAGCCTGGAGAAGAGGAGGCTCAGGGGTGACCTTATTGCTCTTTACAGATACCTTAAAGGAGGCTGTAGAGAGGTGGGGGTTGGCCTGTTCTCCCACGTGCCTGGTGACAGGACGAGGGGGAATGGGCTTAAGTTGAGCCAGGGGAGTTTTAGGCTAGATGTTAGGAAGAACTTCTTTACAGAAAGGGTTGTGAGGCATTGGAACAGGCTGCCCAGGGAAGTGGTGGAGTCACCATCCCTGGAAGTCTTCAAAAGACGCTTAGATGTAGAGCTTAGGGATATGGTTTAGTGGAGGGCTGTTAGCGTTAGGTTGGAGGTTGGACTCGATGACCTTGAGGTCTCTTCCAACCTAGAAAATTCTGTGATTCTGTGATTCTGTGATATCACCAGACTGGAGAAGAACCTGAACATTTTCTCCTTCCATCCTCCTTCTGATCCTCCAGTTACAGCTGTTTTCTCTAAAGATGTCCTTGGGCACTGTACACTCACCATATGCCTACACATGAACAGGGCTCATTCTTACTTGCCCCCATTTGAACCCCTGACAGTCAACCTTTCACCTCCATGTGTGTTTGGGGTACAAGTTGTGCCAACTATGCTTTTGCCTTACCTAGTATCTGACTTTCACAGGTCCAAGTTGTGTTTAAGACTTAGAGTAATCAAGAGCCATGCTCTGCAATGAAAAGAGAGCTCTCTGACAGCAATTTCAGAGTTCCCAATATCTGTGTGCATCTAACTTTATCTATGCCCAAAGAACAGGCTCGGTGATAGTATAATTGCATCTGTTTCTCAGCACCCCAAACACACTATTCACAGCAAACCTCCTTGCTTCCTGCTGCTGTAGTAACAAGTGCTCTTGAAAAGCCATGGCATGATTGTGACCTCAAGCCTGCAGGTCCTTCCTTCCAGACCAGGAATTACTTTGCGTTTAGCTTTCTACTGAAAGCACAACTATATTCCTTTCTCTTTACATCTGCTTTACAGGAATTTGTAACTTCTGTCCTTGTTCTGAAAACCAGGAAACTCAACAATTCACATTATGGAAAGGACTAATTATTTTAGCCTCTCTTTTTATTTTTAAAGGCTTTTTTTTTTCCTAATGTTTAATAGCCAATATTTTTCCATCTGGGAGAGTTTAAATAGCCTCTTTCATCAGGCAGGGCAACTCATAAAGAACATAAATATTTTGCTGTTCCTTGAAGGGCCATTTATACATATTGCTGGCATTGTTAGGAACACAGTGACTGAACACCAGATGATCAAACAGAAGGACTTCACCCAGTATTGATGTGGTCCTAACTGCGTTCTCCCCACACACATAATATTATCAGAATGCTAAAATCCCTGCTGTGTGCCTGCTGCACCACCTCCCTGAAGTGCCTGGAGTACTGACACACAGCAAGGCACAGAAGCTCAGAACAGCACAAAAAGCTTGGGCTTGGCTGCTGGTGGCCTGACTGATTTTTCTTTGCAGAAATCATAGGCACAAGTCCCCTAAAAGGAATGCCCATCCTCCTGGACAGTTTCTTCAGAGAGCGTGGTACTGATACTGCTTGATTTTGGTGACTGTCAACATAAGCAACATGAAATGAACAAGCTCCTTGTAGGCAAGTTGCTAATTCCAGTTTGATGAACCTCTTCATTTTAACCCACAAGCAATTTGCTTAAGCAGTTTTATAAAAATGGGTACCACGGGACCATGTAGCAGCAGTCAGAGTGGCTGAAACACTAACTAGATTTTCACTAATTAGATCAAGCTCCCTCACCTTCCCTCACTGACAGATTGTGAGGGTAAAGGGAGACCACCAAGGGGTATTAAGTGATGTGTGTATCAACTTCCTTAAATTGAAGCCAGGTACATACACATGGAGTGCATCTAATTTCTCTCTGATGACTAACCACCAGGAAATTCTGCATGATGTTACAGCAGAACTTCCTTCAAAAGTGTAGTGAAGATGGTGTGCAGCACTTACTGGGCAGAGACTTACAGTCCTGGGTAGTTCTTCACTTCTTAAACATTCTAAAGTTCCCTGATGAGGAAATATTTCTCAGAAAATCCACAGGAAAAGATTCCTGATCACACAGCACCTTCACTGAATCACACTCTGAGAAAGCTTTCTCCACGAAACAGCGTCGGAGAAATTGAAGTCTGAACTTCTGCTGCTGCACTCTCAGTTTTCTTTCCACGGGAGTTGCTTTGTTAATAGATCCATCCATCTTTGATCCAGTCACTGCACGTTAGAAGGCCATGGGGAACTGGCAAAGTGGGGAAGAGATCTAAGTCTTGAGCGAGTCCAAACACGCTTTGCAGTCTGCAGCAGCGAGAAAGGAAAATTCAGAGCTAAGTACCAGCAAGGGAGTAACAAAGCCCCTTGTAACTCACAAGTGAGCGTGGGCAGGAAAATCAGAAGGCCCAGAAAGGATGTGTGGAATTGCAGGGAGAGGCTCAGCACCACTGTGGCATATAACAGCACAGCTAGATGAGTTTTTTCCAGAGGGAAGTATCAAGAAAAAGGCATGCCCTGTGGTTCAGTAGAGTTTTTCTGCCTGTGCTGGACCTGCTGCCATCCAGGGATTTTTCAAGATGCACAGCCAAACGTTCATGACATAGGTCTGGACATCCCCCTAACCATTAACGTAGTCAGTCTGCTTTGTCTGCTTAGACAGCAAGTTTTGTAACTGTTGAAGACAACAACTGCCAGTTACCATGGTGAGACCTGAAGCATCATTACATTAAATATGAATTTAACAGAAAAACTGTTCGTAGGCAGTAGATGGAAGATTTTAGATATATGTTCTATTTGCTGAGAAAATACTATTACATAGGACAAGAAAACAGGAACTTTGAAAGCAAAGTCCTACTCCTGTGATTCCAGCAGTCCATGTGAAGATGAGGAACCTGGCCTACAGGTGTCCTGTATGGATCCTAATTAGCAAGCCTGCAGCCAGTGAGGAAGTTAGGAAGGTCAGGCACAGCCCTCAAGCACACGGCCGTACAGCCCTGTCTCAAGGCTTGCCAGAGGCATTTGTGAGAACACCTGAACCCACACATCACCACAAGGCTCTCGAGTTCCAGCTCTGATAGGGCTTGCTGATAGAGAGCAACGCAAGCCACAAGGCAGCTAATTAACCTTAGCAGATAAGAGCTTTTATGGAGAAATTTCAAAGCACTTTTCAAAGGAAGGAAGTCATCCAGCATACAAGAGGGGACAGTCAGGCACAAAGCAGGGACGTGACTTGCCTGGCAGTAGTCAGGAGGCTCAGAAGAACCTGAAGTCACCACGCTGCTCATGCTCTGGGGCAGATTTATTCTGCCAAACAAAGCTTCTAACAGCCTTTGTTTTAAATCTTTGAATACTTTTTCCTGTTTTCTGTTTTTAGCTACCACATAACATTGCTGTGCATAAATAGATGATGATGATTTTTATTGCTGGGTCACAGATGAAGAGTCTGAAGGAAAGGACAATACAAACACTAAGCAGATTAGTCTCAGAATTGGTCTCAGAACACAAATCTCAGTTCTTCTTTCTACCCTCTATGGTGACACACAGCTCGAGAGCCACATATGGTGTGGTCAATGCATTCTGCTTGCTTTTAACAGATGAAGGCTGTACCTTACAGCTCTACATGACAGGGATAGTGGCAGTCTAATCTGGGGGGGGGAAGGACAGGAACAGTGTTCGGGTTCTGTTTGTTTTTAATGGAAACTACAACAACAAAAAGAAAGTACCAAGGATGTAAAGTTAAGCAAGTATTAAGATGTTGGGAAGTGAGAATAGAAACTTCCATTGCTTTCAGCTCAAACAGGTTTTGTCTTAACAGATTTCAAGCTGTCTTTCTCCACATGGAGTAGATTCTATCCTTGCAGTTGCCATAAAATGCCTATGGAAGACACAGAAACAGTGGCATTGTTTTTTGGTGGTGGTGGTGGTTTTGTTTGGTTGGTTTTGTTTTGCTAAATGGAAGGTCATTTGCACTTCCTTCTTTTCATTTCTTTTCTGGCACTGCGTCAAGATCCCAAAACCAGATTTACATAAGTGCTGAAATACACGTACCTTAATGGAAACATGCTTTAAACATCTCAGCTTTTTTTATAATTGTCAATTTAAAAATTAAATAATCAATATCTCAGATTAGGAAAGAGGGTAAATTTGCATTTCTCTGTGCTTCAATCATCTCTGAAGAGAAATAACAGCTCTGTTAAAATTCACAGCGTTTTTGGGAACATGGAAATATGTAAGTACCAAAAACAGTTACGAGAAAAATGAATACTTTTTTGTAAAATGAGTTTTAGATCGTGCACATTAAATAAGGAAAAGGAACACTCACTTCCTGAATGCTGCAACATTTTGTTAGCAGAACACTGAGAAGCCTCTTTTATTCCTTTTCACATCATATAAGGTTGTTTATGTTCTTGCTATTAAAATGGTGCACATCTGCATGCAAGCCAGGTTTGTCTTTCCGTTTCCTGCTCAGCAGCCTATTCAGTGAGCCACAATGCAGGCAGTCCAAATTTTACCCACAGTTTAGACCAAACCTGTGACAAACCTGATGCATCTCCATCTCCTAACCCCATCGTTTTGAACAGCAGCTGGTTTTCAAAAACATTAAGGGCAGAGACAGGAGAGCTGACTACTGACTCTGAAGTGGCAGGCTGTGCTGATCCTAGCTCCCCTTCTGTACTCACTACTACAGATCTGAAGCAACAAAAAAGTAGAGAAAGAAGACAGTTGTGCCCACCTCAGCCAGAGCAGCAGAGAAGTGATTACAGTTCTTGTGCATCAGATGGTACGCGTTGCCTTTGTACTCCTTGCCCAGTTCTTCCATGATCTTATCCACATCTTCTTCTGTGAAGTCTGTGGTGCCCAAGGCAATGGATTCTCTAGTTAAGAACAAAACACAACAAAAAAAAACATGGAAAGCTACAGTGCAGAGAGTGATACGTACCCAGGGAAAAGAAAACAAAGCAATGGCAAGAAGGCCAGGTGTAAGACACTGGCATGAATATCCGGGGCTATCAGAGAGACCCTTACTAACAAAATGGCATACTAATATCCTCAAAAAATATCCTTTTTATCTACAAAGCTGGTTACAGCACAGAACCAGTCCTGAGAGCCTCCTGCTCACACAAGGGAAGTCTCAGCTGCACGGGTCTGCTTGCTTCCCACTCTGCCCACAGCCCCTCTGCAGAAGCTTTCAGCAGGACAGAGGAGATGCTTTTCCCTTGATGGAGAGTGTTTCCACAGTGTGGGCCAGGAAGGAGCAGACAGTTCTATGCATAAACATATTGTTTCTCCCAATATTCATTCAATAGTGTTCATTCCTCTACAAGTCTTCAACATCCCTCAATGTAAACTGGCAGTGTGTGAAGGTCAAGTTCCAGCTGCCATGGGCAGTTCCTTGAACCACAGCCCCAAAGCCTGAACACCTTGAACAGCGCCTTAATGAAGTATCCTCTCAGTTTCCTCTAGCAGCTGGCCTGTCCTTTGTGATAGTGTAGCAATAAACCCAGGAGATGACTTGTCATACTCCATGCAACATCCACAAATAGGTGATGCTCATGAAAAGACAAGCTTTCTGTTCCCCTCTGCACTGGCTCTGCATAACACACAGCTACTCCCATTCTTGCTGACAGATGAAACCAGGAGTACAGAAAGCAAAGAAAATTGGAAGAGAGAACTACATTCATTTGTAAGGCATTTGTACACATTTAAACTCTGCCAAACACAGTTCAGCACTGCTCCCTGTCTGTTGTACACCCTTTAATCTGCCTTCAAAACCCCTGCAGGGCTGCCTTTGAACCAGGATCATGTAAAGGAGGGAGTGAGGGTGCTAATGAGAGGGAGAGGGAGACCCAGAGGAGAGGACTTCCCCTCTCCCTCTGATAGCTGTCATTGTAGGGGGAGCAGGGAAGACGTAGAAAAGGGCCCTTACTTGAATTTAAAGGTCTCGCCAAGCTCTACCGCACTGCCAGGTGTGATCTCGAAAATCCCACTGAAAGGGTAGGGATGCCCTCCATAGGCAAACTCTGATGAGGAAAGAAACAGACTGTGAGTAATCAAATGAACGCTGTGTCAGGAAGAAGTCTATGGCAGCTGTCTGCGTGGCTCAGCATCAGCACCAGGGGCTGGGCTATTGCTAAAGTCAGCCTCAGCCAGTTTCTCTTTCCAGGTACCTATCAGCCCGAGGATACTCTCACAGCCTCAGCTCCAGAGCAGGCTCCACCAATGCTAATACTAGTGGTTGCACAGCTAATTAGCAGCTAGTGCTGCTAATCTGCTCCTCGACACCAGGCAAGCTCTCCAGGTCTGTCTCTGTGCCTATATAGGCCAGTGGGAAGTTCTGTGGTGGAGGCATCTGGAAACACTGTGAGGCGGTCGGTGGTGGCACCGAGCTAGAAGAAATCTTTTCTAGAGTAGGGAGAAATCAGTCCCCTTCTTCCAGATGGCAGCACAGCAGGCAGCTACGGGGAATTCTTTGTAGGGAAAAAAAAAAAAAAAAAAAAGCTGATTACACGCTGCTGCCTTAGCACGTGGGCTGAGCCTGGAGGCCCCTCCGTGTTATACAGGCCACTTTGCATGGTCTGTGAAAGCTGCTGTGCTCACGACAGAACACAGCACCCCAGGGATTTTTATCTGCTGCACGGCACTAGCTAAAAATACCATGAGTGAGGTAACCCCAGTCATTCCCATTTAACACTGGCTGAAGAGGGCAACAAGAAGTCTGTGATGCTGTTCCATCCTTTGGCTTCGCTGTGCTACAGCTGTTTTTCCAGATACCTTGGGTGCTGTAATCAGCCTCAACCCCATCCAGACAATTTCAAAAAGCCTTGCAAAACATTTTATTTTTTCTTTTAATTCTGCTGTTTGAAAATAAAAATTTCTAAGATCTGGAGATGCAAATTCTAAGACTTCTAAAGCACAGACATTCATACAGAATTACTGCAAAGCTGGTTTATTCTGGCATGGAATTAGTACAAACATCCTTATGCAGGTTTTAAGACAGCCACTGATCTGCATCTCTTCCCCCTCCCCAGACTCTCCTCCTCCTTTGTTGCAGGTCTTTCCAGTGTTGTTTGGTCCTCCCTCCCTATCTGCCAGCCTGCTACACACCTGCACAAGCTATAGAGGCTGCAATTACATGCTGAAGATACAAAGAGCTACTTTATTCACGGCAGAACTGCACAAGTTCCAGCTGGACTCCACAATGGACTCTAAAACAAAGCTGGCTGAGTTTCTCACTCCTTGCCAAAAGCTATGCATTTGGGATTTTTTTCTGTATCAGACTAGCCATGCAATTTTCTCTCTGTTCTACAGGTAATGAAAAGGAAATGCTTCATACCTCTGCCGTAGATCTCGATGCCAGAGTGGAAGACACCAATCCCCAAGGTGGAGGTGTATTCATTTATCCAGTACTACAGTGAGAAAAAAAGGCACATTTGGGAGCATTAGCAGAAAAAAAGAAAAAAAAAAAATACATGATCTTGCCCTGGGGCATATACCCCTATCTCCCTTCCTCAAAGCAGCTTCTCTTAAGGACAATGATAATTTTGAAATTTTCCTGAGACAAATTCAGGTTCCTTATAGAGCAACAGAAGTGGGCACTGTGTTTATACAGCTGGCTGGGATTACATCTCCAAAAAAAATGCTCATCTAATCCTTTCCACGTAAGGCATTTTCCTATATTAAGATACAACTAGACCTGAACCTGCATAAACCCAGCTTCCATAGGATATGTGATTATTCAACTCTTTTTTCCCTTAACTAGCTAACCATTTCCCCTCCATTCCAATTTGCTCATCTTATTTTCAAAATACTGAAGATCTTGAGTTAAAGCACTCCCAAATATTTTCTGTACACTGTTTTACAACACCTCCCAACATCTTACTTCTTAATCAGTTAGTTTTAGGCATGTTTATTTAGGCAATGAGATCTTGGAGAGAAATCTATTCCTCATGTAAGTCAGAGAAGCACCATTTAGTAGTTCTCTATATCTCCAAGATGACCACAACTTCACCCGAGTTTGAGACAAATTTTCAAGAGGAGCTGTTAAATGACTTTGTTGCTTTGGAGTCCATCTCCTCCCCACTAAATATAGAGCAGAGGAATGCTACAGCACGCATGCACCGCTCCTCCACCAGCACTGCTCAGGGCCTGTTTCCACCATACCGTGAAGGACAGTGCAGACATCCAAGCAAACCCCAGCTAATTCTGGAGTGGGAAGCCATACGGCCATGCCAGGGCAGTGCTGCACTGGAGATAACGAGCCCTGCTCTGCACAAGTATTTATTAGGTTAGCTGCAGAGCTGTGCTGCCACAGAAATGATGTCTTCAGGCAATGAGTGGAAACCGCCAGCGCCTGGTATATTTACAGTTCGCTTATGGCAGTGAAAATGCATCTCTACTAACTCTGAGCAACCCAATTCCTATTGCAATCAAGCAGTGCAAGGAAGTGAATGCTGTTGACTTATCCCTGCACAACAACACGACAGGCTCATTAAGCTAAAATTCCCTTACGGATCTGGCAACAGCTTCAGGTGGAGCCAGAATCGGCTGCAGCACCCCTGGTGCCTGGCGACGCTGAGCTGCCACGGTATGAGCATGGACCCCTCCGCTCTAGGCAAGCAGAGGTCTGGCACACTCCATCTACGTTCCTCACTCTGCTTGCTTATGCATTTTTGATGACTGCATTGAATGCGGTAGCTCTGTAAATCATCAGGAAACGCTTTCTGCACGACCACTGCGACTCAGGAAAAGCGTAGGCCCAAGCCTGACTTGACATGGGGTTGGTCAGTATGGATACCTTGAGCTGTGTCCCCCAAAACGCCTGCTTCTGGCAGTACAGCACTTTCCTTTCCCTTCAGGACACCCTGTAATGCTCCTTGTTTTTTGAGTTTTGGTATCATAAATGATGTGTTACTGCAGGACACCAGCAAACCTCCTGACCCAAGCTGGACCCCTGCCCACTGCTCTCTTCAACCCTCGTATCACCTCCACTTCTCTCTTCAGTGAATTACACAAACTCTTGGGGTTTTGGACAGATCAGAGCACTGGACTGGAGCTAGATTAAGTAGCTCTCAACCTCCGCCAGTTGAGATGAGGCACTAGCAGTGAACCCTATTTTTGAGGGCCACAGCTGGTATTTAGGGATAAACAGCCCCTTGCCTTCTGCTGCTCTTCCCCACATCCCTGCTCTGACTGGAGAGGATGACACAGAGCTGGAGGCTGCATGGAGGAACCCACACAACACCAGCCACATCTCCTGAGAAGACCAAAGCCCGTTTCTTTCTTCTCTCTCTTCAGTTCTCTTCAGACTCCCAGATGGCCTCAGTAAGCTTCAGAGAAGCACTGGTTTCCAGAGAGCCCCGCTGTAACTGCTCCCAGAGGGCAAGGTAAGGAGGTTGCCTTCGTCCCTCAGGCCAAGCTGCTGTCTCACAGCAGCACTCCAGGCACAACGTGCCCAGGTCACACCAGCTGCTTTGCTCAGAGGAGTAACAGCAAGCTTTATTTTAAGTTGGAATCATTCTTGCCAGTTATCAAAGTCAGGGCTACCTGCAGGGGCTGCTCAGCATCAGGCTTTGTACTTCAGACGTGAAATGGGAACTGAAAGCCACTTCCAGCTATAGCTCTTCCTTCTTCTGTGGCATCCAAACAACAAATAAGTAGAAAAACAGGACAAATAACGCACTAAACATGACCACCGTGTGTGTGCAGAGTGCTGTCGGGCCACAAAGCCCTCTTTGTCCACCACCCACCGGCACCATTCCTGTTCCCAGCAGAGCCACAGCCCCAGAACCACCCCATCACATGGACTCCTCTGCATTCTTCGCTATGAGTCCCTTTAACAAACTATTATGGACCTAACTTAACCTCAGCCACAGCTGAATTTCACCTGAACAGAAGCAATATGGGTTTAGTGCTTCCTTTCAGATAACCTTGACAACACAGGGGTGTTAGTGAAGTGGGACCTGATTTGCATCTTAGATAATACTGAGGATTTCTGTTTGCAGTGAACTGTTAGCAAGACCGAAATGCAAAGCAGCTCTGAATCACGGCTGCTGCTGTCCTCAGCTCACCCCCATCTCCAGGGTGCTGCAGAATCTGCCGCTGGTGTGCGACCGAACGCGCAACAAACGCTTCACGGCACTTTGGCACAGCCCACGGGTTGTCTCAGGAGGAAGCTGTGCTGAAGCGAACATGTCAGTCACTTGCTGAGCTGGAAGAGAGAATCCAAGCCAGATTTGAAGCCAGGTTTGTACACACATGCACGAGCTGGCCTCGTTTTCCAAGGGCTTTGCAGTTCTGAGCATAAGAATAGCAGCAACAGTCAGCAAATACTCATCTCTTGAGTAAATTGGCTATATCTTAGATTTAAAAAAAAAAAAAAAAAAAAAAACAACACAACCTACAGCCTGTTCTGAGCCAGCTGAAAGAGCTATGGAATTGAATTCAGCAGTATCTTAAAGGGACTTGTGATTCATAGCTGCATTGCATGCTGCCTGCAAAATTGTGTCATAAACCCTGCAGAAAGGACTTGGAGCAATCTGTCTTGTTTCCACCTTCAGCCAAGACAGAGAACAGCTCAGAAGTGAAGAGAGGCAAAGAGGAAGGCTAGCCAGGCTTCACAAAAACTGGAGATAGCCCAGGACTTAAAATTCAGACCCAGAGAGGAACCTCTTCTCATTTTGCATTATACAAATTAAGAGTTTTTCATGCAAGTCCCTGATGAAGTAGAATTTGAAGTTTTCTGTTTTTTATTCAAGCCATCTCTGATTTCACAGTTGGTTTGGTTCAAAGTGTCCAGTGAGAGTTCAGATTCTGGTGGATACTCTGAGTCAGTTGTGTTATTCACTTTGTTTTATTTATTCTGTTTATTCATCTTTCATACTCAGAGATAGAAGTGAAACTAGGACAGCGAATATCCCAAATTTGAAGAAACAAAACTAAAAAGCTTCATTATATTGATATGCTTCTGGAAGGTCTGGGACAGAGGAGCAGATAGCACGATCCTTGTAGATTATGAACCAGTAAATAACCAAATCTCCTCCTCCATCTGCACATAATTCAGTAGCATTGCTTCCTTTTCCCTGCGAATCAATTGGCAAAACTTTGCTTCTAGGAGCAAGAGAACAGTAATGGGGGACCAGAGCTACAGATAATATTGTGACACTACTGGTGTGTATAGAGAGTGTTAAGGGACTGAAGGAAATGGTCAGATCCCCTCACACTCTGCTAGTCTGCAGAGCATGAAGCACTCCTGACAACATGAGTCCCATCACAGACTATCTGCCCTACTCCTGGGCTTGAGTTCAATCCTCTCCTTTTTGAGAGCCAAGTCACATACCATCACACCAAGTCCTCCCTTGCAGAGGTGACATCTCCTGTCCACAGGATGGGGGAGCTGGCTCACTGCAGAAGAGACCCTTGGCTTGACAGATCCCAGGGGAGGACACTCAGGGCTCCAGCCGCTACTAGTGTACTCCATGACGGAGTTAGTCAGACAGCCAAGGAGCATTCCTTCACTCCTCTGCCTTTAATACACTACGCAAACTTCGTGCAAAATGTTTTTTCCTGGAGGCTTTGTCTTGGCCTTTGCAGTGCTTGGCCTCTGCTGTTAACTTACCTAGGCAGCTCCATGAAAACTTGCAGAGGAGCGTGAGCAGTCATAAATGCACTGAAAAAAAAATGCACTGATATGACTATCAGTCGTATCTCAAACACCAGAAAAATCCCTGCAACATTAAAGCTCAAACCAAAAGCCAGTATTAAATGCAACATCAGATTGATGCAAGAGGCCAGTCAGGAAGGATCAAAGTAGTATCTGGCATTATTTTCTGAGATTTGTTGATCCAGATGTGAAATATGAGAGTAGAAAAAAACATAGAGGTGAAGCTAGAAATCACTTCAGGAAATCCATCAATGAAATCTCAACCCTACACAGTCAGGTAGAAAATGTTCAGCAACTTCAGAAGAGTTTCACTGTCCCCAATACATTTTTCTGAACCAGGATCTTGGGCCCGTATAGGTGGAAGGAAAGAGCCTGAAACAGCTCACAGACTATTCCCTGAGCAATGCTTGTAGTTAGTGGTGAAGGAAGCATTATCTCACTACAGACATGCAGGACAGCAGGCTTCTGATAGATCTTTGCCAAGAGCCTTCAGTCATATTGCAGCAGTATTCACTCATGTCCTTAGGCATGTGCACAGTTCTGCCAATGTGTCTCGATCCTTTTGCTGTTCACTCCTGGCCTAGAGCTCTAGTAATAAAAACCCACTATCACGTGGCGTGACATCAAATTATACAGCACGGCTGCTGTTAGTAAGTTTTCTTTAGCAATTGGATGAGACCCAAGCTCATTTCAGTGTGACCTGCGTCTCTTTTACGCTCAGTTCTCCGGAGTTCCAAGGTCTGTAAATTAACCAAGTTTAAAATGCTATTTTCCTAATATGCCGTGAATACAGATTAAGCGTGAAAGGATTTAAATGCATTCAGGCAGAACAGCAACTAATAAAAAAATAAGAAGCCTAACAGGATACTGAGAGGAGGAGTGATGACAAAGACCTGTCTTTGGTACTTCATACCTGGGAAAAGCTGTCTGGAGAGGTGTTCACCCTACAGCACACACAGAACATGACTCTTCCCAGCCGGAGGATCACCTCCTATGCCAGGCTCTTTTGCTGCTGGCAAAAGGTATCAGTCTTCAAGGCCTCTGCTTCATGGGACAGGGTCTGGCAGCCCATCAGGCCACTCCAAATGCAATTAGCCAAAAGTGCCTGTTTTACTCAACCATGCTAACTTTCACTTCAATGTCAGATAATGACAGAGAAACACAATACTGCAGTAAGCAGTTCGCTGCTTACAAACCAAATCCACAGGATCAGTCTCCAGTTGCGAAAGGTAATAGCTGGCAAGTCTCAAGGAAAAGTTCCCAGAGAGTGGTCACTGGCATCTCCATGAACCACCCTACTGACAGAAGCGAACAAAGCCTGGGGAACCACAGGGTTTCAACAGGAGAGCAACCAAGTGCTGAGATGCCTGCAGCTTCAATAAAGCCGGAGAGCTCCATGTAGCACTGAGATGAGGGGTCGTACAAGGTAGGACTTGGGGACCTCACTTCAGACTTAGACATTTTAGAAGAACAGGCTGGAGAATAGACATCTGAGGAGCAGTCGCATTACAGAAAGAAGAAAAAGACAAGGCATCTGCTCTGCAAAGGATCTTTTCCTCTCCAGCTAGTTAAATACACTCCTTAGCTGTCTCCTCAGGAGGAATTTCTTTGGAAGCTGCAGTGTTTTTTCAGACGTTATTATATACTTCTGAATTGCCTGACGCATGAGCCAACGCTAAAATCTTAGCAATCATGAAACAAAGAGCTTATTTCTGTGCCTTCTAAACACCGCATGTGGATTAAAAACTACTGCTGCTGCTGAGGGAGAGTTGGAAATCTACTTATGCTTCAGTGTTGTGATGTAATGTCATTTTACTGGAAGAACAGCAGGCCAGCAGAACAACATTAATCACGCTGCAGAAAGGAAGCAGTATGCATTCCAGCAGTTACCTTTGGGCTGGGCTCTGACTATTTGACTTCTTAAATTATGAAGAAAAGATTTAGCTGTGAGAATGGGATACCTTCAGTGCTGCCATTTACCACCTCCTCCTACCAAAGGGCAGGCATAGCCCCGGCTCAACGTGACACCACTTGAAGTCTCTTAAAACCATCTACTTTCTCCGCCACCATTCTGCTTGCTACCTTTCTGCACTGATGGCAGGCGTTATCCTGCAGCCATGCCAGGAAGGAAGCTGAGCCCTGCCTATCTTTTGCCTGAAACAATGCACACCTGTAACCTGTTATTAGAAGGTAGACTATATTTAGTGCAGAATATGCATCTCCTGCTGAGGAGCGTAAACGTTCACCCAACCGGTGTTTCAGAGCTTGAGTGAGGACCTGCTTTATTAGTGGAGAGAGGGCGACTAGCTGCCTGGATTAAGCAACTATTTTCTGTTCCTGCAGAATGAACATCCCCGTATCTTCCGTTTGCAGGTTCACAAAGAAGCCGTCAGAAGTTAATCCACCAGCCCAAGGGTCTGTCAGTTGTGACACTAATGGCCCGGCTCAGGCATCTGTGTACACAACGTGGTATTTGTAGTAGATCATTTGTGCCACATGAGAAGCAACATGCCATTTTCCTAACCTCCACCTGCTTCCCTTCACCTCAGCTCCGACTGTGCCTGAAGGAGAGGAAGGGGTGGGACTGGGGGCATCCAATGAAGCCACTAAAAGGGGACATTGCTGGAGATGGGAACGGCATGTGCCAGTGCTAAGAGCCTGACCCAGACAGTGGTCTCATAAAAAGCCTTGCAGAAGGACAGTCTGTCCTATTGCACACCATTTCACATGCTGTATCTCCTTAGTTTTGACAATTTCTGTGTACAATCATAATCTCAAGTATATGGAGACAGAAAAAAAAGGCCTCCATTTGCAGGATTATGTTGAAGCGTTTCAACTCCCAGGCTAGCCTTAACATTTTTTTCCAATATGTCATTGAGTGTTAGTAAGGTTTTTTTATCCTGCTTCAAGTGATACAATCTGCATGGCTGGGACTAGGTCTGCTTTCCTGATAAAGCTACTATGCACAGTAATCCTGCTTTTGGGATGCATCTCATTTGCTCTGTGTGCAAACCTCAAGTACAGCTCAAAGGGAACTGAACTCTCCTGCAAAACACCAGACACGCTGTATACAAGCTGTACACAGGACTTGTTCAGTAGAATTGTCCTTGAGTTGCAGGACTGAATTAGTTACTGCATGATTCACACAGATAATTAATCATTATTTTCCACTTGGACAAAGGAGAGTGAGGCTACAAGGAGCAATAAGGGTAGGAAACACAGCTGGGAAACTTCGGTGTGTTAGGGAAGTGCCAATACCTTTGCCTTAGATGCATTCACAACAACAAAATGAGAGGTATTCAAAAAGAACGGCAGCTAAATGATCACGGAAATGGTGAGACTGAGTTACAAGAGAATTAATTCAGAAGAGCTTAGCGAAGCAATGACTTCAGATGACAAATTTGCAAACATTTGAAGGGCTGATGAATTATGGGAGAAGACTTCTGAAAAATGGTACAAAAGGATTCAAGTAGGAGTAGCAGTTTGAAAAGAAGAGAGACTTAGGCTAAGCATTTAGAAGATCTTTGGCAGTGAGAAAGCACAAGGAAACATTGATATGACTGAAAGCTACATCAGGAAAGCTTTAGCATGCCTGTGCATGACAGTATTGAACAGCCTGATGTGTTTTCCACTGCTAACATCTAGGAGGCTGTTAACAGTCTCAGCTGAGCACATTTTAACCCTGCACACCTATGTGCATTGTAAGCCCTCGTCTCAAGTCTTTGGAGCATGTCAGGAAGCAGGTTTCCTACCAAAGGACATGCGAGTGACTTGTGCACCCCTTGTGAACCACTGGGAGGTAAATACCCTACAGTCCAGTTTACGAGGAGACATCTGAAGCACAGTGCAGACACCTGGACTCCGGAACTGCCAGGCAAGCAAGGGCCAAGCAACATGGTCTCAATATGGTCTGTGCTTCACCTTGCCACCCAACATCTTTCCTCAAGGCTGGATGCATCCTCAAAGACTGCCCAGTTCTGTGGTTCTCTCTCCAAAGAAGAGGCTAGCCCTGTCCTGACAGCCAGCAGTACAAAGGGGAAAGTGACATTTTGTGCATCCTTTGAAAACGTGCACTTCAGTCTACGTACTAAGCTTGCCTAGACCAAAATACCTGCCCTTGTTCAGGGAATCGGGCTGTAGGAGACACGTTCCCCAAGCCCTCCACAGAATAGCTAATTGCCTGACAGCTGTAGCTTGGCCCCGAAGTGCTGAAAAGCACAGCTCATCTCTCTCCTCTGGCAGATTTGTAGCAGGAATTTAAACTTCAGCCTGTCACATCCAAGATGAACACCCTAATCACTAACTATAGCTTCTCCATCAAAGTGATGCATGTGCAAGTAAACAGCTCCAGCAGGAGAGATTGAGAGGGATCCATGCCACCACATAAACAGGCAGTTAAGACTCTGACCAGAGGCTCCTGCCCTGCTCAGGTAGCTGAAACTCTCCCTGATAGTAGCAAAGCCTTAATACAACACTGATTTTTCTTCTCTGGCTTGTTCTCTCTCAGGGTGCACCTACCAGGCAGAAACACAAATATTTACCTTTTTTTTTTTTTTGCTAGCTCAGGCACACCAACAGCCCACATCCAACCACGGCAGATTTTTAGGGATCTCAAGTTTCTAATGAGAGCATCAAAAACACTAATGTCTTTCAAACTACAAAGTACTGCTGATCCTCCACTACACTCTCTCCATTCATAACTAGTTCAGGAATAAAGTATTGTTCAGTAGGATCCAATTCAGCCAAAGTCTTCGGGAGAGAAAGTTAATACCTATGAAGAAAAGTCTGCTCATCTCACTAACATGGGGGAGGGATCCATTTCTGGGGGAAATGGAGAGTCTGCCCTTCTTCCCGAATGGTGTTTCTTCCAGTTATCCTCTGACAAGTTACTTAAGACTTCTCCAGTGATCCAGACCAACAAACTCATCTTCATTTCACATCAGCCTTGCTCACCTGCCAAGATCAGTCCGCCTTCTCTCCAGACCATACCTAGTTAGTCAGATGTCATAGAGAATGGAGAAGCATCACCCAAATGCCAAGCTGCAACCATTCTGTAGAGATGGGATGCAACAGACTAATAGTAAAGCCCCTGTTGTCGAAGATATGACCATGACAATTTAAATCATCTGCATACAGGTCACTTTCAACTTCATTTTGGCAGGAACATTCCCTTAAGTACTGCCCTCTGAAGGCACACTGCACTGAGGTATAACAGTGGTGGGGTGAAAAACTACCTAGTAGAAGGCATTAGGTAGTAAGCTTAATTCAGATTTAGAAATATTTGTAGACATGAAAGGATTAAAAAAGAAGGGAGGTGGGAGGAACAGGAATATGGATGTGTGGAGCACAAGAGAGAAAGAAAAAGCAGCCCAGGAATCAAAGAAGCAACCTGCCAGTTTATCATCATCTGGATGTTTGCCTACCCCCTCAGAGAAGAAAGAGCCTCTCTGACTTAACCCTAGAGGGGAAGAACACCCAGGAACTGCTGCTCTGGAAACCAAAGGCCAAAGATTGTTCACAGGCATGGTGGAGAAAGCAACTATTGAGTTATACACTTCCTATAAATTTAAAGATTTACTCAAAGGTGGGCTTCTTTGTTACCATTATGCTCACTCTTAGGACAGGTGACTCAACAACACTCTACGTCTCTATTTTGCAGTTCTTCCTCGGATTTCAAAATACTTTAAAAACATTGAATTTTTAAGCCTCACAGCGTTTGTGACGAACATGAAAGCATTCTTCATTTTAGAGGTAGGGGGAAAAAATACCAGAATACAGCTTGTGCTTTGACTATGCAGTGAATCAGGAGCAGAGATGAGTTCAAGACAGCTCAAACAATCCAACAATGCTTCTATATTGCCCACCAAAAAAAAATAAATAAAATAAAATAGGGATCTACATGATTATCACAGGGTTTGTTAAAGTTGAAAGGAGTGAGGCTGATCTACAGCATCTCCTCTTCTGAAAAGGGATATTGTAGTGGCTTCGTTTGCCAAAGGCACTATAGCCTATTGAAGAGCTTGCACTTCATCTGACAAACTGAATGAAAGAACTTGGAAGAAGCTCTTTAAAAGTTTCAGCTGTATTTTTTTTTCCAGCTTTAGCCATCTCTGAAGGAGTTCCAGCCTTAGCAGTCAAATCTCTTAATGACAACACTCTTTTCTGCATTACAACTCAATTTATTAATATTTTCACCAAGGACAACAGTCTCCTAGCCATACAAGGTGGGGACAACATCTACTCTCTCCACACCAAGAAAGAATAAGGAACTAGGTAAAACTACTTTGACTTCTGCCAAGTTCCTGCATGGATAACTACTTGGGAAGACTGAGGTAATAACGAAGTCCTAGTAGGTACAGCCATCACAAAGGGACACGAAGTCTCTTTTGATGTCATCAAAGAGCCAAGAACATCACAGGCAGGGGAATAAGCAGCCCTTCTGCACCATCCCATTAGTACAGACCACAACAGCATACTGCTTTCAACCCGTTGTGCGGAGAGAGACCCAAGGGAGACAGAAGACAACTTCAAATGAATCTGCAGGCTTAGCAGACAAATTCATTAAACAAATACTGATGTCTTCAGCAGAAAAAAAAAAAAAGTGCAACTTTAACAGAAATAAAAATAAAAGAAAACATGAAAAATATTTTGGCTTCAAATAAGAGAGGGAAGTGCATTCAAACACCTATAGACTAACCAGTGATGGACTGCAGGGACAGTCCCTGAGGTAGATGGGAAACAAGGACACACGAGGTTCACTTTCCCTGCTTTGCTATGGGCATACAACAGACTTTCTTTGGACCAGGTCAAAACTAGAATTTCATCAGGAAGGTACCACGTTCAAATTCAAAATTGACCCTTCAAATTCTTCAGATTCCTATTTACCCTGAAGTGGCTAACGCCAACAGCAACAGCAACCTGAACGGACTCTCCTGTTTCAGCTGCAGTGGAGCAGATGGGCTCTATTCTCAGACAATTCCCACAGAGATAAGGATCCCCTCTCCTTCCCAGCACTGATCGTTTGCTGCTGGAAGTCCACAGATGCAGACCTCACCCTGGAGTTCACAACGGCAGCAGTAGCACCTCACAACCAGGAGCTGAGCCTACCCACCAGCAAATCTGGATTTCCACAGGCAATACTGTAACTATATGAAAAACACCTCTCCAGATCTCCTCTCTGTGCAAGTCCCATGTAAGGCCAAAAATCAAGTCCAGTGCTTACACATCACACAGACCTGTAAATCCTCACTCCCTGTCTCCTTCTCGCTTGCCAAGAACATTTGTACCTGTCCTGGGAGCCAACAGCAGCAGCATCAGGAAAAATAAGTGGGGTGGGGGCTGTTTGCACCTAAGGAAGCTATATTCATGCTGGCTTCAGTGGCACGTGCTCAAAATACCTTGCTGTGCCCGCGACAGAAATTGGCTGGGTGCCATTGACATTAGTTTGCTATTGCAAAAATCAATATTTATCTTGGAGCTTCTGAGAAGGGAATCTGTTCTCCAGCATGGACGGGGAAAACCCTTTTTCCATGTGAGCTGAGATTTTTCCTGGAGAGGTTCCAGGGGCCATGCCTAGCTGGCAGTGTTTCTAACCAGCTTAGCTTAGGAAAATGCTGGGAAACACAGATTCCCTCAGCTTGTGCCTTCTCCTTTTTTCCTACAGCGCTTTGTCCTGTCCTGGAAAACTCTTCAAAAACAGTGCCAGTTTCACACTGCGCCTCGTCTCTCTGCATTATATTTTCCTACAAGAAAAAGGGATATTGGTGCATTTTTGCCAGTCATACACACACACACTCTGCTGTTCCAGCACAATTACTGATATTACATCGTTGCAGTGATGTTTCCATATTACAATTTAAGGGATAAAGCAGAAGCCAAGGAACTTAACTATAGCAATGATGAAATGCTGCTGCACCATGGGGATTCAAATACACCTTCCCTCAAAAGGCCAGTTTTTGCGGGTCTGAAGACAATAAAGGAGTAGAGCAAGGAACAGTCCCTCAAGAAGCAAACTGTCTAAAAAAAGCGGGTTGCCCTGGAACCTAACCCAATGCCAAACTGTTTTTTGGAAGAATTATCTTCTTCAAAGCACAGAACTGATAGAAAAACTGTGATCAGGAAAGTTCAGATAAAGTCCTTTATAACCCATGATCAAAGGGCTTCCACACTGGCTGATTTTATCACTGTTTAAAATGACTGAGAACAGTACTAACCACAAATAGTGCTGGAAATCTGAGTGATCATTTCTAGTGGGTGACATTCAGCTATTGGATGCTGACAAACAGCTCTGAGGATACTTTATCCCCCATATGAGGATGCAACAGAATGATTAACATAGGATGGCTGGGAAAGATTTGGAAAGCTGTGGGAGTACCTTAATGACTCCAGTGCAACATGCTGTACTCCTGTTTGTTTGGAGGCTATGAGGGATTTATTTTTCTTTCCAGGATTCCCACTTTAACAAGCAGCACTGGACATGCAGATCTGGCATCATTTAGTGGCCATCCATTACTGAAAGACTGAGATTACGGTTAGCAGCAGAGCCTGGCAGCAAGTCATCAGCATTCAGCAATATGGAGACACTGTTTTGGGTGAAAATAATTTCAGATTACAGGGTGGCTATTTGTGTAGCCCTTCAATGGGATAACCTCTGCTTGCTTCTCATGAGAGTCATGCACCCCCATGCACAGGGACAGGCACAACCGTGCCACATGTGCAGCTCCGTTGGGAAAACATTAAACCTACCCTACCCTCCACCTCAAAACCAACACAGCATGCATGAGACCAGCGTTGGGACCAGTTCAGGCTGCCCTAAGTAACTCCCATCTGCTGGGCACAGTAATCATAGTAGACTTGTGCCAAAACACAATTTCTGTGCTAGTCCCCTGTGCATTGCATGTGCCTAAAACCAGACCTGAAACAACCTCAGGGATTCAGCAAGCTGGTTTCTTCATGGACGTGCACCTTATTGAGTCTCCATGTCTGCCACGTACCCAGGAGATCAGGGACTGAAGGGGAAGGGTGCAATAAGGAAATACTTCAGAAAGATCAAGGAAAAGAATTTGCTATATATAATAGGTTTCACCAAAAAATCCTCTACCCCCAACTTTTTTTGTCTCTATAAAAGTCCATTAGGTACTGCAACTGCATCTCAGCTCCTATTTATTTTAGTTAAAAGGGAAATGGTTATGTATCTGTACCACAGCATGCAAATGGTACCATCTGCCAGCTCCCTGAGAGGCCTGCCAAAAAATTCTCCTGCATGCAGGGTAGACAGCTAGTCTGAACTGTGGCCAGGCTACCATAGGAGAAAGAGGTAAACACTATAAATGCCTCATCTAGCACACAACATCCTCTAGCATCAAAGACATCTGCTCTCAGATTAAATTATCCCTCTAGTTTAGTCCTTTCAAGAACCTTCTAGATGCCTAGAGAAGTGTTGCAGGAAAAAAAAAAAAAAAAAAAAAAAAGACATGCACACTTAGTCCTAGCTGACAACAGGCCACCACTTTTCTCAAAAGCAAGGTAACTCATTTCTAGCAGCAAGGAAGAACACTCCAAGCACACTCCCATTTCAATTAGTGCCTAAAATAAGAGCCCATGCTCTTAATAGTAGGACACTAAACCCATAAGTCAAGTTCCGTGCTCACCCAAAAATGCTGCCCAGAGAGACAGAGACCTGAAAAAAATACTGCACTCTTTCTAAAGTGGTCCACTGGCTCTGTGCAATGCTCAGACAGTAAGGCAGGAGAACAAGAGCAGAACTCCATACAGCTGGACCTCACCTAGGTGCAGACATGGCTCCCACAAGAGATGAAGGGGTTTGCATGACAGATGTGGGTCTCATTTCTTCCACTTTGCTTTTCTTTAAGTTCACTCATGCAAGCTGGGGACTGCCAGTGGCCATAAATCTATAAGTTAAGCTAATTATCCTGCAGACCAAGAGAAAAGAAAGATATTTATTCTATATTGCAGGGAAGTATCTGGACACTCCAGGAATGAGAGTCATGAAAGTGATGAATGGATAGATCTGAGACCATTCAGTTCCCACTCCATATATCTGCCTTCTCCTGAGTTAGATGGATGCATGCAAGAGGTAAACAGATTCATCAAACAAATAAGATCAGCAGCCCAGCTGCTGTATTTCATCTTATGGTAAACTTTCATTTGCTCTAAGAAGTGTAAGTTTGGTATCATTTATACAATTCCTTCTACCGTGCTTCCCTTCAACACCTCAAAATACTGCTCAGTCTCTCTTCCAGTGAAAGAGACCAAAAATATCAGTACAAAACACCACAGTGGGAATAAAGTTTTATCTGACCAGACACTATGACCACAGAAACGTTTGCATCTGAGACTTCTCTTCTTGCTAGCAGTTAGGGTAGCCAGATGGGGTTACAAAACCAGTCCCTGTTTGCATGCATGCAGCCAGATGTAGCTGCCAAGCAGCTTGCAATCTCTTTGGAGCCAGAACTCTCTTGTTCCGATTTCTACAGTGGCTTCATGAAATACACTGGAATTCCAGTTCATGGCCGGGCCTCAGTCACTATCACAAGTAGTTCCTTCACAGCAGAAGGCAGGTACCAGAATGCTGTAAGCAGGAGAGTGTTAACTCATTCCACATTAGAATATAGATTAAACTTGCACAAGAAACAGTACATATTCACTCATGCACCACACGTGCAAACATACATACAGTCTGCACCTATACAGCGAAGAATTAGAGGACAGCAACATTTTAAGTCTGGTTTTTATGAGGGGCTCCACTGCTGTGAAGAAGACATGCCTAAGAGCATGTTCAAAGCCAGCCATGGCTAGACTCACAATCAACCTCTTTTCACATACATTTTAATAATAAAACCCAGAATCAGACCCAGTATTGCACCAAAGGAGCAGCACTATGTACTTGTCCTTGAGAAATCTCCTTAGGGGAACAATTTTCTCCTAACCTTCTCCACAACATGGCCACTTGCACAGGAGTGCTGTGAATCCCTGGAAATGCTTGTGCTGTGTCAATACTTAGCCTGCAAAAAGGTCAGCCTCCGTCAGCAAGGAAACTACAAAAGCAGCGGTTTTCTTAACTCTCTCCCAGCTTACTTCATCCTCAAAGATGTATTGGTGTGTTTGTACACTGTGAGCCACAAGAAAAAGTACACAGCTTGGTTTTCTACCCTCCAGCAGCAGCAGCTTCTCGGTAACCAAGCATGAAAACAGTGCTGGATATACATATATATATATACACACCAGCCATCAATGCATCACCTTCCCCTCTTTGGGAAGAAAAAAAAGTGACATCAGCTGCATTTCTATTTTGGGCAGCCTTACAGCCATGATTATTACCTCACTCCAACACCAGTGGGGTTTGGGCAGTTGTGTTTGCAAGCATCTTCTTTGCTTTCCCTTCCATCTCAGTCGTAGCAAGGTACGGGCTCTTCATCATGTCTGATCAGGCAGCAACAGACAAAGGATGCACGTGAGACCAGCCCAGGGCTGAATCACTGCATTGGTGCCAGCTCTGAAGAAAAACACCCTCCAAGAGAAAGAATACCAACTGTGTTCAGAGAGATCGGATGGAGAATACCACATTCATACCACAAGTGAGCCTTTGGAAGATGGCTGAAGCAAGCAGGGGTCAGCAGTGAGCTTGGAAGTCCCAATACCACCCAAGCTTTTGGGAGCATCCAAATGCATTCTGTGGAACGTGGAATCATTTGCCATTGTAGCACTCAGGTTTTTGATCAAGTGCAATCACGTAAAAGATTTAGACAACACAAATCCACGAAATAGGGGTGAGAAAACATCAAAATATCCAACAGAGCTCTCTTAAGGATCGCTCCTCATCCAAATCATCTCTGAGCGTGGGTTTCCAACAGCAGATAAAGACATTGTCACTTTAGACTTCTAGACAGACCTGAAAAGGGTAAGAATAGCCCCTCCAGTGACATCTAGCTATTCCATCAATCCTTCCTTCAACACGTCAGAAAAGGAAAATCTGTAGGGCCAAGTGATAGCAACGCTGTAAAAGGAGAACTCAGACCTGACATGTTTATTGCAGAGAAACTAAATAAAATCTTTGCAGCAGAGCCTTCTTGTTTCCACCAAAGGAAAACTGTTGAGTGTCCCATGCCTGAACCTCCCACTTTTATTTTTGTAGAAGGAGTAGGAAGAGTGAGGAAATCATAAGAGGCTCTGTTTCAAGTTGACGTGGATGAGTTTATGACAGAACAGGAGGAATCAGCCATGAAGAATCCCAGGGCCAGAACAACACACATGCAACAGAGGAAGCACAAGAACAGAATAGCTGTGCTAGTAATTCCTTTGGGCAACCTCTCGTGGAAAACGTCTTTTGGACCCAAACACCCAGAGGTAGCAACTGTACTGCCAATCTTTAAAAACAAGGTCCACATGAGAAACATGGAATTACAAGTCTGCAAGCTGGACATCTGGACTGAATTAACCAACAGAAGCTATAATAAAGAACAACATTAATTAATAGTTCAATAAACATGATCTTTTGGATAAGGGTCAACATGACTTCTGTGGGGGTAGGTCCTATGATATCCACCTCCTGGTATTCTTTGGAAAAAAAAATCAGTGAATGTGGAGAAAGCAGTGATCTTACTGCCATAGCTAACTTTAATTTGTAAAATGTTTTTGATTACATTCTTCAGAAAAAGCCTTTAATGATGTAACTGATCACGAGACAGAGGGATATGCTTTAGTTCTGCAGGTGGCACAAAAAATGTAGGTAGGAAGTAATTATTCACTGTCAGATACAAGACTCATCAAAGAAAGCCAGCAAAAGTCATTTCAGGGCAGGGGATAGCGAAGACTTTTCACCAATAAGTAGCAGTGGCCACAGGCAGACGCTGAGGGAAGAACAATCATATTGGACTAGAGGGACCCTTGGCCTGAGCCAGTTTGGCCGTTCTTACATTCATGTGCTCTCTTCTGTGTGAAAACATTAAAAGGAAGCAAGCCTCCCGAAAACTAGTTCTCCCATCATAACACTGATTTTAAAAAGGAGCAGAGTTTTATTTCCCAAGAGAAAGAGGAAGAGGAGACCTATTTCAAATTCCTATGTGGAAGACTCTGGGCAAGCCTTATGAGCCACTGGAAGAGAATCCGTCTCACTCTTTGATAGCCAGGATACAGTTTAAGCAAAGGTTTTGAGATTACACGGTAATTGCCCAATTAGCTCTTGCGTGCAAAAGGGATTCTCTTGTGTTTATCCATATCCAGCAGGGCAGAAATCCAAAGCTTTCTGCCCACTGTGGATTTGCTTTTCCAATTCATTAGGATTAATTTCTCCACCACCCACACAGTTCCCTCAATCTCTTCCTCCCCTCCCTGCCCCATTGCCACCTGTCAGAGTTATAACGATGATTGGTGCCTCTTAAGAGCAGCACAGAGCATCTTTATCCATCTACTTACTGACAGATGCTTTCTCCCCTCCTTTGCTGAACGAGTCCTTTCCAAAAGCCTGCCGCCTGTCAAGCTGTCCCCAGAGCAGGTACGTGCACACAGTGTCTACCCACACCCCCTCTGGTAACCCCGGTGTGTAACATAACCCCGTTCCAATCCCCCAAGCGCCAGGCAGCATTCTGTTTTGACAAGTCTCAGAGAAAACATAAGACAAATTTCAAACCCAGTAGCCATCAAGCTAAGCGATAATCCGTATAAACTGGCCAGCACCATGCCTTCAGGCTGGCCCAAATTATTTTTTAGCACTTCTAAAGCAGAGGATAAATTTGGGTAGATGGACATACAAGCAAATCCTGTTGCCTAGCCTTGGGGCAAAACCAGGACTGACTGTTTCTCCCCATCTCTGCAGTCCAAGGCTTGTACAGAGGCACAGGAAACAAGCAGGGCATTAATTCTTCTAGCTCCGGCTCATCTACCCCTGCTTATTAAGTAACATCTTTCTCAGAAAGCCTCTTGAATTATATTACCAGAGCTGTTCTGGAAGATAATTGGTTTGGGAAGAGCCATCTCTGATCCTGTTGGTGTCACGGTATGACACGAAATCCTAGGAGTTCTCTTTCAAATTGGAAATCATAATAGCAACAGAGAGCTTTCATTTCAAGAAGAATGAACACGGGAAGAGTGCTTCTGACCCACAGTCCCTCCACTGCTGGAAATTATTTGAACTCCATCAAAGGAGAGCACAGGTAAACTGGAAAGCCTCAATAAAATGCTTTGCTTAGAGACATCCGTCACAGTCCTTAAAAAAAATAAAAAAATAGGAGTACTTTCAGCAGCCACAGCTGGGCAAGAGGAAGAACAGTTTCACAAACGTAACTCTGAATGAAAACCCAAGAGACGGCACAGCGACAAGACACCTAAGGATGAGCCGAGCCGGTCTCGCTGCATGCCAGCTCCTCGGCGGCAGGATGAGAACAACAGCTTTCTCCTTCTCCGGGGAAGTGCTGGGACGTACACAAGAGAAGGCTGAGCAAGGATCACGTGCTGGGGTTGAAAAGGCTAAGCAGATCTCTCGAGTACCCTTCTGTTAGTGCCTGCCACGGCAGCACAACACAGAGGGATTCAAATTCGCTTTAAGCTGGCAAGTATCTGCAGCAGCCCCCGGAGCAGAGCGCTGCTCTCTGGGAGCTAATGCATCTTGGCAAGATGCAGGGCACACGGCCCCCTCGCACGGCATTATTTTCTTACACACTGCTTCTGCACCCTCAGTCCCTCAAGCAGCATCCACCTCTGTGATTCGCACACCGTCATCTTGGGTTGCTGGGGCTTTCCTTTCAGAATTAAACGAATAGCAAACTCTGCGCTGCCTTTCCCTCCCCCTTACCTCACTCTCCCTTTGCTTCTGTACATGCTGAAGTGAAATGCTCCCTCTGAATCAGATTTCAGCTGTCACAAAGCCAGCAGTTTTCTCTGAGGAAGTCAGGGTGCTAATGACAGAATTAGCAGCTGCCTCTAAATAGTTCATCTGCCACATGCGGTCAAAGGCCAGTAAAAGCAAGGCCAGGAGCAGGTGCACGGGCTGACTGCTCAAAGAACCTCCCCAGGCAGGGGGAAAGGAGCGAGGAGACCTCCCCACCCGCACAGAGCCCAGGGACAGCAGCAGCAGGGCTGCAACAGGGAGCGTGCCCACCTAGACACAGCGAGGCTACAGGACACAGGGCTGCTCCCCCAGGCACCCTGCTGCTCTCTGCCCTTCCTTCAGCCCACCCCAAGCAGTTACACCTCAGACACCAAGCAGTGCTTAGGGCTGTAACCCCTCCAGCACCCCACAAGCCTCTCCACCCACCCCAATGAGAGCACTTTGTACAGGTGAGACAACAGAAGACAGAAATATTTAAGTGCCTTGCTAGAAGTACGACTGAGGGGGGGACTAGGACTATGGTTTCGGTGTTTCTCTTTCTCAAAATCCAGTGCTTTACTCAAAATGAAGGTTTGGTTGTTCTCGGCGAGGGTCCAAGGACATGCTTCATTGGCAGCATTACACAGTCTATTTAGAGCTTTTGATTCCCACATGTTCAAAGCACTTGTACTTTTCACAAAAACATTGTGGTGTCATTGAACATGATGTTATGTTTGAACTGAAAGGAGGAAAAAACATCTCTCCCCATCTATTATTACACATAAATACGAGTTGGTCTCCTACTATCACGCTATCTTAGGAGAGAATGAAAGATGAGTGAACTCAACCCTATCTATGCTAATTAGTGACCATCCATCATCAATTTACTGAGAGGAAAAAAAAGCTTCCTGCGAGGCCCACCGTTATTTCTTCCATTCTGCTTGAAGGCATCCTGGGCTAGAAGGAAGGATGGGAGAACCTGGAGGACCAGAGCACCTGAGCCCCACTCCCATCCCAGGGGCAGTAAAGAGCAGAGGTTAGGTCACACGTTTTAAGAGGTCTGCTCAGTTGCATCACCCAAGAATTCATACAGTAGGATTTCAAATGGTGGCAAAAAGTATAACATTGCCTTCACTTGTCAGCTTAAGGAACTTGTTAGATACATGCTCTTACCAGAGGGAAATCTCAGAGTGCTCCAAAACACTTTTGCAGAGAGCTCAGATGCTGGCAGTGTTTAGGTAGAGCTGTCACTAAGACTAGCACCAGCTGAAGGCTTCAGGAGAGTTTAGGAAAGGTGCTTTGTGCCACGCTGCTCAGGACCAGATAACAGGACCTTTGTTTTATTTGGGTGATCCTGGAGCTATGACATCATTTAAAATGCTTCTTCTGCAGACAGGCAGAAAGAAACAAGTTTGCAAAAACTGCCCTATGAATGAATGGAAAGAAGTCAGGATGTGGGCTTGTTTTCAGATCTGCTTCAATGTGTCATCAAAATTAAAACAGAAATAAACTACTGGTGTCACTCCCTATCCAATATTTCCAGCTAGAAGGAGCTGGGGGTCAGATTTTCACACCTGAATACTCCCAACACTGAGAAATGCCTTACATCTTGATGCAAGCCAAGCAATAATCCTCCTCCTCTCATGTGTGCTCTCCAGTCTGTCTCTGTTCAGCCCCTCTCTTTTGGGCTAGCCAACTGCCTGCACACAGACAGCAGGCAAGTCCCAGAGCCCCACGTGTGCTCACACACCCCGCTGTTTCTAGAGCAGTGGTAAGCAGCAGCACATCTCAGAGACAGGCGATCAGTTGTGCCCCCCAGGGATTTAAGAGACATTCAGGTGCCTTTCAAGGGAGATAAACATTTAAGTGCTTGTCCTACTAGGGGACCATAAAAGACAAAATACCTATGCTGCAGGAGCATTACACTTCCAAACACACCCAGTGGAACAGCACCAGGACTGCTGCAGGATCCAGGACACAAGCGTAACTCTTCTGGTCTCCCTGCTCCTACCTGCATTGCCCCTGCTCGCACGTTTCTGGTAGCACCAGGGCATCTGGTGTGGGGCTCAGCTGAGATGGTCACCACTTCTGGGTGGCTTTGTCCATTCCTGAGTGCTTACAGTCCCTAAGAAAACAACTTCACAAATAATGAGTGGCAGGGCACCAAAACCTTTCTGACTCGACTGATAAAACAGTTCTCCATGCTTCACGGGCAGTTCAGAAGCTCGACACAAGGGATATTGTGATGATTAATAATTAACTGGCTGGAGACACAGAGCTCAAGGACAGATGCCTCCCATCTGCAGGCTCCGTGAGCTGAGGCTGCACTTTGCAGGAGGAGGGAGGGGAGCCAGCAAGGCGAGGTGACAAGGTTGGTGTGCCCCTAGGACGCCAGCAGCCTTATCCAGATGCTTTTCCTTTTGTCTCCCAACACATAAGAAGGTATTATCCCGTGCTTCTCGAGGTAGCTTTTGCTACCCCAGTCACTGGGGGATCAGAGCAGCAAGGATCCCTGCCAATTCCTGGTGACAACTCACCTAAATGAGATGCATCCTCAGAAGCTGCATTCGTGTATTTAATAGGCTTTAACATCAGCTTTAATGAGACACCTCTGAGACCTCAGGAGAGGTAACAGACAGCTGGAAATGTGCTTCAAAGTCCTGTGGGTGTGAGAAGCAGAATTCAAGTTCAGTTCAGATGCACCAAGTACAGGATTTTTAAGCACCTGATGTGTTAGAGACTATTAAATTGTTCTTTACAACAACTTTAAAATTTTCTATCTGCATAAACGTGTTTGATCCAGCAACAGCTTTAACTGTATCGAGATTATCCAAAACAACAGCTGCAATAGGAACTGAGCTGCATATCTCACAGTAATTACACATTACAAAGGGAATCCTTGGAGCATTTCAATAACATGCCATGTAACAAACAGCACTTAAAAAGACACAGATAGACATGCTAGCCTCCTAGCGTAACTTCACTGCAGGGAAGGGTTTGGAAGAGGCCAGTTTTATTCCAGCCTGCTTCCTGCCTCTCAGAAATAGGGGGAGTCGTAAAGGATGCTGAAAAAGTTCGAGTGTTGTTTGGATACAGGGTGTTGAAGAAGAAATGCTGTGAGAGAAAGAAGCATAAGGAGCATCTTCCTCTCCACCCCCTTTTCTCTTGCCTCCTGATTCAATTCCCTTAAGTGCTCTCTTCCATGAGCTCTGCCTGAATACAAGGGACAGAAGGGGACACCCAGCAGTGCTGCAAGGCCAGAGGGACGTGTCCCCAGTGCACTTAACGAGGTGCTGGGACAGATGCCCTTCTGTCCTCCCTCCCCCCCAGGAGTGTCCTGCCTGCTTGGCCAGGCTTTGCCGTGCCTCTGGTTACCACGATGCGGTGTCTCCTGCCAGCAGCACTCTGCCCAAGGGAAGAGTCAGGATTTGGCCCAGACAGTAAAAACAAGCAGAATTTGCATGGATCCACGTGGTCTGCATTTGTTTATCTTCACAGAGCCTTTTGCTCTCGACAAGCCACAGCTCTCATGCTCATGAGACCTATACAAAAATGGTAAGTTTCACAGTGCTTCCCTTCTGGCCCCATGAAGACCCGAGCTTGAAGCGGACCCATTCATTTTGCCTCTCTCTGTTCTGTTTCTGCTTGGCTTACGCTGGAATTACTCTGTTCTGGTGTGGTTCAGTAAAACCCATTCGTCAAAGCATTTGTCCCCAATATCCTCACAGCAGCAAGCACAAAAGGCACAGCGCTCCAGCAGCAGAATAGGTCGGTTCCACGTTCCAGAGATCTGCCAAGGAGAAGATAGCCAGCTGCCTTGGATAATGAGCAGCCATAAAAATTAGAGTGAACAAGGGCATAGCAAATGACACTGCAATCAAGAACAGCGATGTTAGAACTGGAGACAGACCAGCCAAAGCCAGTGGGTGGATTTCAGCTTGGGATACGTACTTCCAGCTCTGGTCTCTGCAGGTTTGGAAACATCCAGTATTGCCTGACATCTGTCTAAAAATGCCCTGAATGGAAGCAGAGCAATAGGAGGAGAGAAGAGCAAGGTAGACTTCTCTTTACCAGGAAGAAGTGCTTTCTTGTACCTGACAATGAGGAGTCCAGACACTTGTCCGGGAGAGGGCAGACCAACTTTCTAGCCTCCTCAGTCTGTGCGAGGGGAAGTTGGACACCCTCCTGGAACAGCCAGGACCCACTCTTAGTAGGCAAGTGGATGTTTCCAATCAAAAATTAAGTGCTTTGACATAAAAGACCCAGAACAACCAGACCCAGAGCATCCTGCTGTCAGTCTCTACGGCAGACTTGCATGAAGGGGCAGTTGTTTGAGTCCCTCAGGGATTTTATCCAGGTCTCTGTCACTCTCAATGAATCAGCACTCTAGGTGGTAGAAGTCAAGTGCAGAAATACCGCTGATCCTCCCCCTGCACATGCACAGTGCTTGTGTCAGAACCTCTGGGCACATCATTGCCATCTGCAAAACCACAGGATACTCCAGCCATCTCCACAAGTTGATAGCTATGAAACAGGATCTATGAGGAAGGAGATCTGGACCTTTATGGAGAGGAAGCCAGACATCAGATGGGCACCCTAAAATGGCCCCGATGTCTGTGCATCAATATCCACTACAAATCACTAGAAGATACTGAAGAGATCACCAAAGGGGCTGTAGTTCCTTGCTGATTTAAGTAAGACTATAGGTAAAGCAGAGTAACAGATCCAGGGCTGAAGGTTCAGCAAAGCATGTTATCAACAGAGCTTTCACTGTGCCAGGTCCTCCATCTCCCGGAGATGTGCATCCATCAGCAGTCACACAGCCGCTGACCTGTGTGCTGACCCACATGATGAAGGCACTTACTAAACAGGCTGAAATGCTGGAAGCATTTCTAGCACCTGGCACTTGTTTATGTGGATAAGCATCCCTGTCTATCAAAGATCAATTGTAAACCACGGCATTTCTCTTACCCTTATCATTGCTTTTCCAGACACCTTAATGTTCAAAGCTGAAAAACTAACTTACCAATTAAGACAATTTTCCACTCTTAGAACATGGCCTCATGTTTTGCTCTGGGATGAGAAATCTCACTGATTCATGTACTTGTTAGATAAAGCTCTGAAGTAACAGAAATGTTTTCACTCCTCTAGACCTCTCATACAAGAACATTCAGTGTTTACCTAGAACAGCATCAAAATTTTTTTTTACCCCAAAGGAATTTGAGTCAGTTTGCAAGAGAAAGATTCACCAGCGTTGTGAATTTTGCTTCTCTTCTTCCCCAGCAGAAACATAGATTTAGCACATTGATCGATCTCTGCCTCCCTCCCCAGCTTCAGCTACGTCATCTTGGCACGATGACAGGAACAACAGAGGCTGAAACACGGAATAAGGGCAACCCAGGCCACCAAAGCAGCCTGCAGTCCTAGGACGCCCATTTAAATTCAGTCCATCTCACCAATGCACAAGCATATACCTGCCTACCACCACGCTCAGAAATGGATCTGACAGCTCTTCCAATTTGGTGGCTTTGTTTCTATCACTGGTGCTCAGCTCTCCACAGAAGCCCCCTTGCATGTAGAAGTGGTCCCCGTGGGCTGCCTCGCTAGGAGGCTTGATGGCCAGCTGAGCCATGGCACCAGAGTGCATCAAACCTACAAACCACAGACAAAACGCAGAAGGGTCTGCTTTACTACAGCCAGCGTGGATCTTTTTGGTTAAGAGTGACAGTCTTTGGTACTGTCAACCCATCAACTTTTATCAGTACTAAGATCGATTTGAAAAAATAATAATAATCTAAGTGACTTTAGGAACCTTGACAGCCTACTGAGCCATAGGCTAAATCTTGCTGCCAGAAGTGTCACATTCTACAAGGAGCCTGCCTCGGTGTTGGGGGGAGCTCCAAAAACACCAGAGAAATTCACTGGAAGCCAGCTTCCACATGGCTTCAAGAGTAAACCACCATTTCTCTCAGAGCCACGCTCAGAGACAGGTCAGCAGGTTATGACTTTGCCTGTAGATGAGGTTAAAGAATAAGTCTCAGGAGCAACATAAATTTTCTGTGAAGTTAGAACTGACCTTGCCTTGAGAACCTGGATGTATACCTGCAATCCTGCCCATAAACAAGCCAACTCCTGCCTCTCCAGGAATTCAGGCTGCCTTGCGTTGAGCCCTTTAGAGGCACTAGGTCAGGTTAACACCTGAAGGAGCCAACTCGAGCACTGCTGGGTTAACAAGGGACCTGTGAGGCTCTTCTCCAGAAGCAGAGCTCATGCATTTATTGCACCGTGTTAGCCTTTCCTTAGTTCTCCTCACTCTAAGGTTTCGTGTATTTACTGATGCTGATGTGAAGGAGAGCACACTGTGGAGCAGCTTTCCTAGCACACGTGGCACTCACAGAAGTGTGAATTCCCACGGTGCTCCAGTTGAACCAGTTCAAGTTGTCCCACGGGGCAGCAGAGCACCGGTTCAACAAGCTGCTGACGGGGTGAACGCTGTAGCTGGTAAGAGCAATGCTCTGTGTACAGTCAAGAGGCACAGTCAGGAGATGGAGATCATCAAACATCTCATGCCCAAGCTTAGAGTAGTCAGATAGAGAAGTGCTAGAGAAGATGAGCAGCAACGCGGACAGGTAGCCGGCTTGTCACCCTGACAACATCAACCCAGACTGTTCCTGACGGATAAATGCATCTCCAGGCTGTTGCTAAGACAACAAAAAACCATTTATTATGCATAAATGGGCACATTTCATCGCTGGGCTTATTAACCCAGGCCATGCCACTTACTCTGTAGCTTCTTAATTGGGTTAGATCAGATGCCATATCCCGATTGCTGCTTCTTGAACTAATGGACTCAGCTGCAGCTCAGTGTATTAGCTGCTTTATCTCTTCTTCCTCCAATTGATTTCCTCTCTCCAAAGATGCAAGAAAGAAGGGACGTCTAGTTTCATTTCATCATTTTCCCACGGGCTTGACTCAGGCGCTGACTACACCACAGGGCTCTGCATCACTGACCTGCTTTCCTCTTCCCTTCGCTCCTGCGCTCAGGCAGCAACCCCGCTCTGACTGGTCTGCCTGCGGCCAGCCTGATGTCACTACAATTGAATTGATGCAGACTCGGAGAAAAGCAGCAGAAACAAAGCCTAGCTTTGATTTATTTGAAAATTTGGATGTTCTGCTTGTAGATTTGCCATAACATCCTATTTATTTATTTTTAAAGCCAGAAACGCTTGCACTGGGAGATGTTGCATCCCAGAGAAGTGAAGCCACGGATAGCCCTCTCATACCTTGGGCTAAGGACTCTGCTGATATCCCGGTAGAGCAACTTGCTCTACTATCCTACTTCCCCTCATTTGCAGGAGTGGACTACCCAGTCTCTCTGGCTTCTAACCAAGCGTTTTCCTCAGAGATTTCTCTGGATCCATAACCACATGTAATAACACATAACATATAACAACAGTGTATTACCATCACAGATCTTGCAGTGGGACCTTTTTTTTCACTTGACTTACTGTGACTCCAAGACCTAGGCAGCATGAGCATAGTTTAACAATCTCACCAAGAAGCCAACAGGCGGCCAATTAAAAGCTCCAGGAAGACAAAGAAAACAAGCATTTGATATCTACCAGCCCTCCCTTCCCACTGCCGCCTGTGACTAGCAGCAAGTTCAGTTGCTCAAAGAAAGAGAAGCAGTTCAGCACTTATGTAGGACATGTTACAACACCGTGGGGAAACCCACTACGAGACACCAGGCAACTGCTATCTCACCAGTCTGTTTTGTTACACAGCATGCTGTATGGGATACGGTCTGAAGGCAGCAGAGTGAGGTTCTGTGTAAATTAAGAGTCAGTGACAAAGTAAAATCCCAAGACCATAATCTTCCCCTTGTCACTCAGCAATTTAAGGATCTACCTTTAATCTAATCCTGTAAGAAGCCTGTGAAGAAGATAAGATACCAGAGATCTTCCTCAGCCAGAGCTTATTCATGAGATTCTTACAAGCTTTGCAAGTGGTCACAGAACAAATAAGGATATCATACACCTACCAAGCTTTTCCAAGAATACGGAAAACTTCAGTGAACAGTGTATTTTTGAGAAATGAAGTGATTCAGATTTGGCAAATAGTTTTGGCGAGAGATGATTGGCAAACATTTTTAGGAAGAGTCAAAACATTTCATTTAATGTGTTTTAAGAAGTGGGGATTGCGTTTCAGAACAACTATTTTTTAAAATATATTAGGAGATGCCAGAATTTAATTAAAAACTCCCAAAAGCAATTTTGCATTTTGTTTTCCATTTGTTAAATATATTGTTTGGCCAACATATGAAAGAGAAAAGAAAAAGAAGAGATCCCACTGACTCTCTATCACTTCATCTTTCAAGACCACAAGTTGCTGTACCAACGTAAAGCATCACTTCAGCTCATCCCAGCAGGAAACTCCGCAGCTATTGAGCTAGTTGATGAAAGAGTCCTTTTGCTTTCCATTTGGCTTCCTGGAATACCAAAGGCAGTCAGGTGATGCAGTATTTCTCTATACATAGCAGCTCACAAACAACTCCTGAGTAGTGCAGAAGGGGGACCACCACCTGCAATAGGATTTCTCGCCTCTCCCTTCTGACTAAGTGAGCTGAGAGCATCCGAGACCTCTACTTGCAGTAATCACAAACATGTTGACATTTTTCTGAGTAACTAGACTCACTCTTCCCTCCAAATAGAGAGATAATAAAATGTTCCACAAGCTAGTCAGTGCTTAAAACATTTGCTCCAGAGAATCAAGAGTTCTGCTTGCAATCCTTGCTGCAGCTTCTAAAGCAGATTCAAAGACTCCTTATGTACTGAAGCTGGAGGAACAAAGAACCTCTAATTCCTTCAGTCTCAAAGCACATAATTACAGTGGTCAGGAGACTCACTCTGCCTGTTCCACCTGCATAGGAAGCCAAAAAGGGATGCTAGAATGGTAAGGTTGCACTGGTTTTCAATCCTGTATACACGTCACCACCTCCAAATCAGATGCAAGCAATGCTTGTTCAAGCAGAAGGCCAAAAATAGCAGGAAGAAAAGAAGCTCTTATCTCCATAATATTATTCTGTGACAGAAAAATTAGCTTAAAGCACTGAAGTATTGTGTGTTTATACTGTGGCCATACAGACCCTCTAGCTTTACATCTTTCCTCACTGATCACTGGCCTCTCCTCTCTACTAAGAGACTCTCTGACAAGCTTCTTCTCAGAGCACATAAAATAAACAACACCCAACCCTCACCCTGTGCCAGGGCCTGCTGCAGAATACCACAAGCAGGTTTCCCCACCACAACGTGCTCACCTGAAAATCCTACCTCTGCTCCGGGACTGAGAATAAAGCCAGACTGCTCCATGCAGCTCCCCCTCCTTGAGGCAACATCCTGCTGCCAGACCTTGATCCCTGAGCCCAGATCCACACCAAAGGCATTTATAAAGTCAGAAACAAGCTCTTTGAAGCTTTTCTCCTCACCTGAGCCACCCCCAGGCTGTAATCAGCTTCTGCTGCCTGGCTATGAGGAGCACAGACCGTGTTTCCTGGTGGCCCAGCTGAAACTACTTCTCCTCTCCCAGGGAGAAGGACGGACTCGTTACAGCACACTGGGCCCTGCTGAGATATTGCGGTGTCACCACCAGAGAGAGGACAGTGGAGGTCAACCACACTGTCACCATCCAGAGCCACAGCTCATTCGACGTTTGCAGAGAATGAGGGGGCTGCTTTGCCACCACCACAGGGTGCCAACCCTGTGGTCACAGTGCACTCAATGTAATTTTCCCCTCCGGGCTCATCAGCTCCTAATGAACTAAGTGACAACTTGCAAAACGCAAGGAGCTTTGGAGCGTACCTTGGTAGTGAAGACAGACACTTGTGATTTCTGTGGCTGATTATTGAAATTTTGGGCCCTTGAACATGAATACACAAATACACAAAAGAGAGAGGAGCTAGAGTAACTTCAGTGCTTGCTGCACTGTGCTTCCTTCTGTCCACTACTCTGGTGACATGTAGAGATTTCTCTTCCAGTGAGTGTATACTAACACCTTCCTCCCTCCCTCCCCAGAAATGCCTCCTTCTGTGCTGACACAGCCTCCCAGGATGCTCAGTTCTACCACACTGATAAAAATCAGTGGTGAGATTCAGGTTTCCAGAGTTTCTGGAAACAACACACACGACCATAGTTTTACAACCGCTGGCCAAAATGCCACCCCTACTTCAGCACAGGCTGCAAGCAGTAATACCACAAACACAAAACAGAGGTCTTTATCACTTCTGTGGGGACAGGAACTGTGCAGTGTTTATTTTTCTGTCAGGGCTACTTGGCTGATCCACTCCGTGGTGTGATGGAGAAATCAAAATGACACTGTCATCCACTAATCAGTGAAGCAAGAGAGACCTCAACCTGTCATCTTCAGGGCCACCCTTTGCTATCAGCCATTGCCCATCAGCCCTTTAGAGGGCAAATGACATAAAGGACACAAAGAACTAAAAGAATTTGGAAAAGCCATTTTAAGGAATTACATTTTTTGCTAACTCTCCTAAGTTAGATGTCATTGGGAGAAATCTCAGAGCTAGCGCACCTACAGTGACCTGAATGTAATTTAACTTCCATCACTCCGGAGAGGATGATCAGCAATGTCAGTGGAATCCATGGGATACAGGTGGGAGAAGGATCATCTCAGGGGCTTGTTTTCACCAGCATAAAGTACAAGTAAAAATACCAGCAGATCAAGATGATAGCTTTGTATGTTATCAGCTGCAAAGACAGTGGAAATTCAGGACAACTATACCTACAATAAAAAAGGGACAGCAATGATGTAAATATCTTTTCTTTTAATTTAATAGCATGAATGTGCTTTGCAATAAGCTGAAAACATGATGGGAGCCCCCAGCTTGAATCTCTGCCAAACTGACTATTTTTAGTTGAATGCATTTAGCTAGCTTGTTAAAGCTTCAAACCTAGGCAATATTTGCAGTCACTCTTATGTCAGATCTCAGGAAGTGACATTCATTAACGTTACAATGATGTAGTTAACTATTCCAAAGTAAGACAGAAAGAATTAAAGCTATAAGGAAACAGAATGAGATCCTGACTGAAGAAAATCAACCCTGTGATCTAAGCAAGATCTCATCCATGACAAACAGCTTATTAAGGGGGTTTGGAGGGAAGGGATCAGCAAGTTATGAGGAGGAAATTGATTTATCTTTCCAAAAGTAAAGTGATAACTGACTGATCGGAGCAAACTCTGTCATAGATTTTACAGAGAGAGTTATTTCCTGCAGGTCTCCAAACAGCTGTTGGCTTAGGTTAAGTCCATGCAAGAGAGAGATTCAGATTGGGAGAGACTCATCCACAATCAAGCCCCTGATCCGTGTTGTTATTCTGTATTCACATTTAGAGCTTGCATCAGACTTCAGCATCCCGCATACTCTTTAAAATATCCTTGTTGAGCAGCAAAGCTCTCCCTCCCGGTCTTTTTTTGCAAGTGCGTGCTGGTGTGTAGAAGCTCTTAAGCAACAGATAAAACAGGATATAATCACTCTGCATGCTGGGGGTTAGGGAAATTGCTTTCAATGAAGATATTCTGAACACTTGGAATACAAGTGATTTTTGCTCAATTCTTTTACGCTGAAGAAAATAAGTCTAATAAATAGATCTACCTGCTTTAGCTATTTGTGCTAAACACCTCATTAAGCATAAGCTTTTTTTTTTTTTTTCCCTAAAAGAAGCATGGTACATATCCAATGGGTAAAAGGATAAATGGCTATAATCTTTGAATACACAAGACTACACAGAATGGGTATTTCATAGCTGCACAAAGCCCATAATTGAACTTCTGCCCGAAGGGTAAGCTTTCCTGCAGTGTAAGTGCTTCCAGATGCCATACAGGGGTCATGTTCCTTGTCAGGAAAGCAGAGCTTTACATCCAGTTAATTGTTATCCCCAGCTGTCTTTTTTTTTTTTTTTCTTTGAGACTAGTTTTCCAACAGTCATTCAAGCAAATGTGCTCATTTCCCAGTTCCCCCGCAATTCCCCACCACAGTGTAACAAAGTGCAGATTTTGCATGGCTGCATTCCAAACTCCGTGGTGTTAAAATCATAGCAGCAATGGAAAAGCATGTAGCCTCAATAATCATAATGTAGGATTTGAACTAGAGGTGACTCAGTGGTAGTCAAACAGATGCTATATGAAAATAGAACGGTTTCTATGTACAGAGCATTAACTTGTGGTTAACCCACGGAGTTAGTACTGACACAGGAAGGTTTGTGTGGCTTGCTGGGACGCAAAAATTACTCAGTCTGAATTAAACTGATGACCTTGATTCAGTTCACTGTGTCTGGGTGTCCATCTCAGCACACAGTGACCATGAGCAGCAAGTCCCTTCTCCACAGCTTCCTTTGGGCATCATCTTTGGTGTCAATGACATTAAAGAGAAGGCAAAGACCAAATCTGTCCAGATCCCTTCAGCTCGGTACCAAAATACTAACTGATTTGAGACAGCTCAACAGTGACTGAGAGGAAAGTTCAGACCACAGCCAGCAGCAGAACAAAGTGGAAAAAAAAAAACAACAACAACAAGGCAGACAGTGCATGCAACAAAAGAGCAACACAACCCCTTTACCTTCTTCAAATTATTAGCTAGGAACTCTTGTGTGTACGTGTGCAATGTCAGCTTCTTGTTACCACAATCTAGCCACCAGCTGCTTGGGTTACCAGACCTATTGCTTGAAGAACTGCTTGGGGAAGCTCGCAGTTCAGGCTGCCAAGCAATTGACCATTAAACACTCAAGACCAAAGTCTAGGGAAGGAGTTTACACCAATTTGGTCACCTTTGCCAATACTAGCTTGGGAAGAGGCAGCTTCAAGCTATTCTTGTGCTTTCCAGACTGTCCTTCAACATAGACACAGTCCTACCTGAAGAGTCCTTACCACCCCCTCTTCCCTCAGGAAATAACCTACCTTTTTCAGCCAACAAAAGATCACTTTATCTTTGTGATGAGAAGAGGTTTGGCATTTACTAGAGCCCACCCTTTGGTGGCTATTCACTGGATTTTCCCAACAGGGAAACCTACATTACTCTGCAGCCTTCCTATTGAAAGTTGTCACCCTTTGATGACAAAAAGCAAAAGTATGCCATAATCTTAAAAGTACGGAGCTGGATAGCTGGATGTATAGAGCCAGTCAGGACGTGGGCCACATAAAGTTATATTTTCCCCAGTAAAGTTCACTCAATTCTTTGTAAGATTTGAAAACTTTTTTTAATTTTTTTTAATCACTAGCTCATAAATGCAGGAGAGGATGTACATTGCCATCAAAATGTTCCTCACCTTAACACGTCTATCCCAAACTTGTGCTGGGCCAGAGAGCAAACAGGTCGTGCCAAGCCTTCTTCTTTCTGGGGGCTTGTCCCAAGGATGGGATTCAGAGATCATCTGTTTGTTCGCCCAGGGAGTTTCCACTGACATTGCCCCTTGCAGAAGGAGGGCAAGGGAAGCAACTTGCTTCGCTATGAACTTCCAGGAAACATTTCCAAGCAGCATGTCCCTATGCTCCTCCCTGTGCTGAAACTTCATCAGTTCAGACTGCTTTTTACTCCTGCTGTTCCAATTAACCTTCAGAGACAATGATTAACTACTATCTCATGTATACGAGGGACTGATCCAGATTATTAGCCTAGAAACCACATCCTTAATATAATTCTACAGATGTTTCTCATCCCTGGATGATATCCTTACCCCTTCCTCACAGCCTGGCAGTCCTTGATCACTCAAAATTAAATGACGACTGGCTGGCTCCTAGAGAGAGGTGATCACATCTTTCTTAACTGGGACACTGGAAATTAAAAAGTCCTCCCCTCACCCACTGCTGCTCCTGAAAAATCCTGCAGAAAATCCAGCACGGTTTTACCTGTAATCTGCCACAACGTGCTGAACATTTCAAAGAAAAAAAAAATAAATAAACAACAGTGGTCAGCGTCATCTCTGACAGCCAGAACATGGCATATTCAGATGAGGAGGCTGCTGGAGGAGGGTGGACATCCCCCTCCCTGGGGATCTGTGCTTGGCTCCTCTTCGTGCAATGCCTGCCTCCGAGCACAAGCTCCCTCCCCGTCCCTCTGCTCCCACAGCCCGAACTGTTTCGCACTCACCATATCATAGACATTGAGGATCACCGGTTCATTGGCCATTGTTGATTGCAGCGGAGGCTGGATGAAAACCTCTCAAGTCCCTGCCAGATGTGCGGTGCTGCCCCCAGGGTACGCCTTCACCCTGAGGCAGGCAGAAGGAAGAGCCTCATCCTGCAGCCTCCCAGGGAAGGAGAGCGGAGGGAGGAGGAAAGGAGGGAAACCTTACGGCTGGGGGTGCGGGGTAAAGTTGGTTGCAAGAAGGCAGGAAGGCTTGGGCTGGTGTTGCTGGTTGTACAGTGTTTATTCCACCTCTCCACAGCGTGACGGATACCGGGTTTCCTTCTAACTCTGCAGCTGGTCCCCCGGGGGTCTGTAGGTTGATGCACGGCCACCGTCGGGGTGTGTGAATCCCACAAATGACAGCCCCAGCCCCAGGGACGAGCCCTCCTCTGGCTCCGGGGGCAGCAGCAGGAGCAGGGGGGGGGGAGATGAGCTCTCGGCGTCCTTCTGGGCAGCTCGGCGTGCTGAGGGCTGCAGATCCGCTGGGAGCCCCGATGGGGGGAACCGGGGCTCAGGCGCTCCGGGGAGGGGGGCTGTCGGCCCCCGGCAGGACGCGGCGAAGAGGCTGTGCCAGGGGGGCTCCGGCGCGGGGCTCGGCCGTGGCAAGGAGCGGAGGAAGGGGCCGGCCACCCCCCGGGCACAGCCGGGGTGCTGCCAGGGCCATGGCGCCCCCGGCCCGGCGGGTTGACCTGGCGGCTGCGCCTGAGGCGGCTGGCGGCGGGGCCGCGGGGAGGAGGGCTCCGGGTGGGCTCCCCGCTCTTATTTCGGGAGCGGCTCGTCCCGGGCCGGGCAGCTCCTGCTGGCTGACGGAAAGGGGGTCCTGCCCCGGCCTCTGGCGGTGGCTGGCTGCATGTCGGCACGGGGCAGGGCGGGGAAGGGCCGGAGTTGCACTTCTGTCAGCGGCGGGGGCCGGAGTTTCTTTCTCCTGTCCTGCAGCTACTTCACGCTGGTCTCACGCGGCCGGGCGGCTCTGCAGTGGCTTGCCAGCAAAAGCTCCCCTCCGACCTGGATGCGAGAGTCAATTATAAAATCCACTGCGGTAATTTCATCTTCCCTTCGCTCCTCCTCTCGCTTTAAAGGGAGAGAGCAGGGCGTGCGATGGTGCCGGGAAGGGGCGCAGTGGGGATATTTTTTTGGGGGGAGCTCCTGCAGGCAGGGACGGGAGGCGCCGTGCACATCACCGCCGTGACCTGAGGGGCTCAGGCACCGCAGACTTTGTGGAGCAGCCCCCCCACCCGCCCCCCCCCCAAAAAAATCTATCTATATAAATAAATAAATAGCAGGGATGACCTCATCTGAGCTGGAGGCGTAGCTGAGGCTCTCCGCCAGCTCTCAGCCAACCAGCTCTGCATGGGAATCGCAGGGAGCCCGTTACATCAGCAGAGCCCAGCATGCCACAGCCCTTCCCGGCGCTGTCCCCGGCCGCAGGGCACCCATCCCGGCCGGGGGAAGCGCTCACCTCCCTCGGGCAGGGCCAGGAGGACAGCCCACAGCCCTGCAGCCTGCCCAGCCACCGGTTAGGCGGTGAGCAGGGGCTGTGTGGCGGTGAGCACGTCCACGTCTTGCCTTGCTAGCTGCCTGCCAGGAAACTTTTCCCCCCAGCCAGTGCCAGAGGAGACCTGGCTTTGCCCTAAGTGTACACGCTTCCAAAGGGGAAAGCCACGTCTGGGGTGTGCAGCATGGCAGGGAGTCCTGCACAGCAATGTCATCTGGGGTAGTTATCCCATGGGTGGGTTATTAGGCAACTCCAGGCACCCCCAGCCCTCCGAGTAACCCCAGGTACCCTGCTGGGTGCCTTTAGCCAGCTGGCTGAGGCCTGCAGGAGCAGCCAGTGCCGGTGGGAAAGGCTGCCTCCTCCTCCCTGCCACCACAGATCCAGGCACTGCTCAGAGGACAGGTTAAACCCCCAGCAACATACAAGGACTGCTAAGCAATGACAGGCTCCCTCCACAAGGAGCTAAGCACCATCATTTGCGCCCAAACTTGCAAAACAAACCTCCTACTGAATCCCACAGGGCTCCTGCTAACTGTCAAAGATATCCCGAGACTGTTACTTTGGGGTATCTCTGCTGCTCTGGTGGTGGTGATGTTTTAGGAACACAAGAAAGGTAAAGGAGAGGGAATAGCTTATATTAGACCAACTGATGTAATTGGAAGAGAAGAGCAGCACAAAAGCTCTTCCCACACTTGTCCACATGCTTACTTGCTGAATTAATTCCCATGTCTGCTGTGCCCAAAGTTCTCTAAAATAAATGAAGAGGCTTAAACCAGGCCCACATTCCAGCAACAGACATCTATAAATATTTAGTAGTTCAGAAAAGTGACAGTCACAAGCTTAGATGTTTTGTCCTAAAAACATTTCTAAAATAATCACCCAAGGAAAGAGTAAGCCCACAATCCTACTTTTAAACTTAGAAATACAAGAAGAAACAAAACTAAAGCTAAAAGCTTGTCTTTAAATTCATCTTGCTTTTGGAGATCAAAGCCAGTCTAAACGTGCATTTGTTATTTAAAGGACTTTTGCTTTAGGAAATACAGTAAATGTCACTTGTGCACGAAGACCAGGATTCACTCCACCTAACCTGAAATGTAACTGCGAGAGCTACATTATGAATGTAGTTGCTCTAGGCTCCCTCATAGGCTTATGGAAAGAAGTTGTTCCACACAGTGACACAGCCTCACCTTTTGGGTGATCCTTTGAAAATTCCTTTTTTCACTCCATTTTATTCTAGGAGACTTATTGTAACTCCTGATAGAAGGGGTCAGTCTGAATACAAATGTCCCAACATTCATATAAGCTGTTTAGCAGCCATATACACTCTTTACAAGGCTTGCTTTGGGCTATGTTAAAGTGTTTCACCTACAGCTGGGGCTGATTCCACTCAAGAAGCAGAACTGTTCTATTTCAGGTGCGTGAGTACAATTCTGCAGGTAGCCACACTGCTAATAGGCACCATAATCAAAGCATTAAAAAGCATTAACATTTAAATGACTTGTAAATAGAGAGGAAAAGGGAAATTCTTACTACTGATTACAGCAGCTGGAACGAGCTTTGGGATCTGTTTTGAATTCTTTTAACCTTTTACGCTAAGTTTAGGAAACAGCAGAAGCAAGCATTTCCCCATACATATGCCTAAGGCTAGACAACACCTTTGTTCACATTTAAACAGCCTGCTGCAAGGGCTGACTTTCTGAGATTCTCCACATCCCTGGACCCCCTTAGAAAGGATTCATTTGTGTTGAACTTCGTCCTTCCATACTTACTACTCATGACACAGAAGGGCACACATCTTCAAGGATCACTGTCTGTAAATCAATGTGGTCTTACAAGTGTTCTTAGATTAATAGAGAGGTGCAGTAAAGGGGTTAAAAGTAGACAATAATGCCACCAAACAACATGAAATAGAAAACCAAGAATCAGGTACAGCCTGGCACAACGACCAAGGCTGTAGCTGGGAGCACCTCAGTCACCTCCTCCAGGTTCCCAGTGACAAAAGTGGCACTGCTGGGCTCTGAAAACAGTGCTATGCCTTTCCACTGGGGACAAGAACAAAAAGAACAGCAGTGCAAGAGAGCACTCATGGATGTATTAGAGATGATGGTCGTGCCTGTCTACTTGCACTGCTAATCAGAATTTCTTGTTCAAATTAACACTTTTCCTTAATTTCAAAGGCTCCTTAGCAACCCAGCAGACAATGGGGCTTTCGGGCACATTTCACAGCTGGGCTGCCAAGTTTAAACTTCAAGACACATAATGGTCTTATCTCCACATCAGGTACGCCACCCCTGGCTGTCCATCATCCTTTTCGACAACTTGTCATTTTGGATTGTATATAGTGCTTTTGCCCACGTCAAGTTGTCATTATTATCCCATTCTGAGTACATTAGCCAAGACCATCCTTTTTAAAGGAAGTATAAAAAGGCCTTTTTACAAACTGGAGATAGTTTTTATCAAGTCCCTAAGGATGGTGGAGGATATTCTAGAATGTAAAGAGAGTTGCATTCCTCTTCCTCCGTCTACAATAAATCACCTCCTGGGTGGGCAGCCTTGTTCCAGGAGTGCCACGGAGGCATTTTGATTGAAAGAGTTTTATCTCACTTCCACCCAAAACACTTGCAACATAAGACAGAGCTGACTGATTTTGGTCTGGCTGTTGAATATGGGATATGAGGAAAAAATAGAGAGAGGAAATCAGCACTGGATTCCAGCAATGGCAAAGGGTCCGTGCTTCGCCCTGTGTAAAGCAATATGTGAAATAACTAACTTCAGATTGCACCACAAAGGGCAGGATAAGCTGTCAAGGATTTAAAGGAATTATCCAAGCCTGTGGGGATCCATAGCTGAAAGCTAGGTGTGTGTTAGTAGCTGGAGGAAGCAAAGTTAATATTTGCATTTGATTCCTCATTGAGCCACTCTTTATTTTGTATTTTGTCTCCTATCTCATTGCAGCTACACTTCTCAACTTCTGAATATTAGGTTGCTTCTCAGGGCTGAAGGCTGGCTTCTGCTGAAGGGACAGCCTGAGTTACAGCCTCCCCCTGAGCTACAGGGGCAGGCATTGCTGGGGCAGAGGCTGGTGGCTCTGGGCTGGGCTGAAATGGAGTTTCTGGGCCACAGACAAGGCTAGGGGAGGAGAGGCAGGGTCTTTAGGGCCTACTCCTGCCTCAGGTCCCTGGCAGTTTGGACTCTATCACTTCTGTTTACATAAAGCAATGCTGTCAGCTGATAGACAAATCAATATACACTGAGACTTAACCTGGAAATCAGGATGGAAATGCTGAATATCCATGTTCATTCTGATATTAAAGATTAGGCAAGTAGTTATGAATATCATTACTGCAAACTCATGGCACTAAGTAATGGTTCAAGAGCAGTCAGTGCATGCAGTGGAGTATCGGTAACTAGTGTAATATACCTAAGGAGCTAAACAGGTTTAGTTTCACAGTTTTTCACCAACCACATCTTCAGATCATTTATTTGCATGATGTTCAGAAGCTGCAGGGGGGAGAAGGGTTCCAGATTATTGGAAACTATGTGAACAGACAGGAAGAGAGTGCACCTACCCAAGGAAAGGTGGCAGTTTAAAGAGATGGCACAGGTAAATGGCAAGAGAAAAGATACACCATCAACCCCACGTCACAGAGGTATAGGGAATCAAAGTGACCAGAATTCAGGCAGACAGATCTGCAGGACATACAGTCAGGACCAAAGAGAACTGACCTGAGGTCTGCCTGACGTGCTCTGATCTACCACATGTTGCCAGCTGAACACAGAATTCATACGAAAAGGATAAGCTCCTTCAAAAAAACACACTGCTGGGGACACTGCCTACTTTTCATATGTCACCAGTCAGATAGATTACAGAGAGAAGGAAATCTGTGTGTTCTTGGTCCTGCAGATTTAAAGCTCACTCCAACGAGGAGCGCACCCAAAGCTTGAGATTACAGAGTTGGGGTAGGCACCTTGCACCCTTCTGGGGATGCTTGGGCACCTGTTCCTAGACTTCACTAGCCATTAAGCAAAGTTGTTACAGCACCTTCAGACTGCCTATTGATTAGCGTCCAGGCATTAGATACCCAGGTATTAGGTCTCTTTTTCTGTCTGGCTGAGTATCATATTCTGCAACTGCATCATAGCTGCAGTTGGTCATCCTAGAAAAGCTACCAAAGGTAGCGGCACAGGATATTGATTAAAAAGATGCATACAAACATCACAACTTATTCATAGAATTTAGGTATTCCTTTTTCTATACCTCAGCCTCTTTCTGCAGTTCTTTCAGAACCTGAACATATAGAATGTGGAAAAAAAAATCACAACAAAACTGAAAGGCGTATCAAAACTAGTCCTAATTTTCAACTTTTCCAATGATTTTTTATTTTATTTTATGTGCAAAGTAGGATAAAATGCAATTTTTAAGCTAATCTTACAGCTTGGTAACAGTGGTTAGTAACTATAACTGCTCCAGTGCCTTTATTTGGGTTGCATTAATTTCTTTACAAATTATTGTCGGTTGCTGTGGGTTTTGTTGTTGTTATTGCTTGGGTTGTGTTTGTTTTGTTGTTGTTGTTTTGTGGGTTATTATTCAGAATATTAATACTTAATTTCCTTTTCTTATTTTACTTTCCATAGCCTCATGCTGGATGATTAGCCAGCTGATACAATAGCATGCTGGAATTCTCTGGAGCTATCATGGCATCCAAACAACACAAGCAACCTTCTAGCTTTCAGAATTACACACCAAAACCCACATCTAATGAATGGTGAGTGCATCTAGGAGTGCCATCTGATACATTTAAGACTGCTAAGATCTACTGACCAGCACCACCTATAGGTACCTCTATGCCAACTTTAATCGCCTCATTTCTTTCCTAGTTTTAACCTCTACTACTCGAAATCCTCTGCTAATTTTAAAGAATGAGATATAGACGTAAGCCTAAGCAGAGATGCTAGATCACCATCACCAAAGGAGCACCTTGTCCCTTGTTCAGTTAGATACAGGGAGCGGGCAGCTCATTCCCTCAGAGCAAGAGAAGAGTATGGCCTCACTGCTAGACCCTGGAGTTCATTCATAGGGTTTCTTAACATGTATGGCATTTTACTGATCTACGAGGCTCAGCGATGGGTTTTGTTTAACCCAATATACTCCGTAAGACATATCCTGGGCATTCCAACAAGCTGTTGCACATTATCTGTATGAACAAACACACCATGGCTAACCATTAGGCATGTGTGCACTGCTCATCTGATCCCTTATTTAGTCAAGCCAAAAACCACTGCAGCACCTTCTCAGACAAAACTGTTCACATTTAATAAGAGCATCAAACACTGAAGGAAGATCTGCTGTTAGAGGAAAATCTAGCAGGACTTGGAGATGGAACTACGTAAATTTGTTTCTCACTTCTCCAACCCACAAATTTGAAGAAGCCTGACATGGCACGCCTGGCATTATCTGGCTACCAAAGTTTTTGAATACTGCTGTAATGTATGCTGAAATCTGTATCAAAGAAAACCAGTAATAGTGTCCCATTCCACCCATATTCACTGAGCTCAGTTTGAGGTCTTACTTGGCAATAGCAAAGTAATGGAAAGAGCCCATGGCACACGGGCACACTGTGCCAGTGCACATTTTCCACTTTCTGCCTGTTTTTATTTACATCATGAGTGCAGCCCCAGCTCTAGTCACCATTTTCAGTCTTTCACAAAGGACAGATGTGCTAATCTTCTTCAACTCTAAAGGCAGGTTAATGGTGCCAAAGCAAAAAGCTGTGTGTTTTGTTTCCACAGAGCTACAGATAACCAAAGCTTCAGATTAAATACATTTGTTATTTAGGAAGGCTGAAGCTACCACAGATGTCCCGGAATTGTATTGGTCACAAATGGATTATTTGAATATATTTTTCCCACCACCTAGTAACAATCCTGTTACACACAAGTCAGATCAACATCTGAATAGCAAGTAAAAATATGCGAATGCAGCCACCCAAATGGTGGGGAAAAAACAATTCTGTCTAGCAGCGGTGATGGAAGAGCTTCAGCTGACAGGCAGGATAGAGAGGCTGGGAGAGGTGCAGAGGCCTCTTGTAAAGTTGATGGAGTTCACAGTTGTAGGGACACGTCTCTTACCTTTTACTAACCTCCTGCATCCAACCTAATTTTGAGCTGCTGTTCCCATCCTGCATCCTTGATAAAGGCTCACACTTCTCCAGTTCCAGGGGCACAGCTCCCCACCAAACACAACCAAATGGTTATCTTGTGGTAGCTACTACCTGCACACAAGTGCCCTGACTTCCTCCCACCCAGTGAAGAATTGGAGAAGAAGGAGGAAAGGGACAGCAGCAGCCCTGGTTCAGCAGCAGAGCCTTGGTTCCCCTTTCCTAGGGTCACTTTTCCCCTCAGTGGGAGTCAGAAGCTACATGACTTCTTCTGGTAAGAGATACACTAATATCAGTGTCCCAGCAGAGCTGCATTTGCCACCTTCATTTTCCCCATCTCCTTATTTCATGAATGCTGTGAAACACTGCAAAGCACTGCTGGTGTGTCACTAACCGCTCCAACCTCCCCACAGAGATGGCAGCTCCTGACAGGACGACTATCAATAGTCTCTGAATCACTTTGAGATGAATCAGACTGTTAAAATATTTAATAGTCATGCACCAGCTTGGCTGCTTCCTCACCAAGCTCAGACCTTACAAAATTATGAGTAATACTTGCACTGAGCAAGGAACTAGCATTTTGAAGAAAACCATCTCCATTTCTCCCTGCTCTTTCCCTCCACTGGCTAACACTGGGGCAACAGTTTTCAGAATGCTGACTAAAATCTTCTGATTAGATGAAATTATATCTTTAAACAAAGGAGAAGAGGGATCATTATAGGAATGTTTTCCTAGTTATCTTTCTCTAAATAGTCACACTATACTTTCTGCTCTCCCAAGGATGAGGAGGCTAGGTGGCAGTGCAGGCTAATGGACTAGCTTATTATTATAGGAACTAATTAAGTGAATTTGGTGTTCTTAGCATCTGGATCCGTGGCTAGCATAGATTTCTCCAGCCCTCAGTCACTGAAAAACTCCAGGCAACAGGCCTAAGCATATAATTTTGCAAGGTTAGGCCCAGAATTAATAGTTGATAGGAGCTCACTTTTTTGAACTACTGATCATCCTCATACCTTTGCTTGAAGTAACGGAATAAGAACATAAAAAATGGCAGTGTTGCTTTGGACATGTATCAGTTTGCCTGTTCTGCCTGTAGGAGCCATAAACACTAAAGCACACACATCTACACCTACAGCCATAACCTAACCAAGGCAGCAATATCAACTTGTTTCTGGTAAAAGCAAAATAAAATAATTAGATAAATATACAAAATAGCATCTGTCTCCTTCCTGTTGCTCAATCTGCCTGAGCAGATAGGACTCCTCTACTAGCAAGCTCTGTTCCTATTAGGAAAAAATGGTGGTATCAGTAAAGGAGTTCTGCAGGCACAGTCCTGCCAGCCCACAAAAACATACATGAGATCTTGTATACTGCCTGGTGCTCACCCCTACTGTCTCCAGTTATTGTATCTCTCAGAAAGGTTTCATTTACATGTATCTTTCTACATGTCTGGAAAGAAGAATGCATGGTGCCTGCTTTGCCCTTACTTGTATCTTTGCATGGCAGTAATCACGGTCACCTTCTATGATGATAACTCATGTATAAAATAACTGCAAGGAAGGATCTCCAGCTCTGAATTAGGGCGAAGGTGTGACTTTGAAGGACAGGAGTTTCTATAATTAAAGCTACTACACGATCTTTACTTAGAAAATGGCTCCTTATTGAAAAGCAATGCACACCCTCATTCTGACCGAGGCAGGGTAAGTACAAGAGAGCATTTGGAAAAACAACAAGACTGAGCTAACTAAATCCTCCAGCTTCTCAAATCTGACATGGCTACTTGTCTAGTGTAATTTTTCTTCCATGCTTTATGATTTACATTTTGGTTGTCATGTGTTGAATCTAAGATTATGACATGCCTTACAATGATATGAGGGTACTGCCCTTCAGTCTGCAATAGATGTTGTCTAAAGAAGCTGGGTACCAAAATTATGCAATCATCCGCTTTTTGATCTGCCCCAGTAGGATAACCCTGTGATTCTTATAGCACGCCACACCTACTATTTGATGAAGGGCAGGGAACTGATCTGGTTGCTCGCAACATTTCTTTTTATTTTTAGATGTGATAAAATAAATGACTGGAAGATAAATCGATCAGGTTGTAAACCAACCGAGTTGAATGGGCAGTCCTCACCGATCTAGAAACCAAAACATGTCAAAGTATTGGTGCAAATCTCCTGCTTCTAGCTTTCCTCTGCAACAGCTAAAAGCGTAGTTATAGCACTGCAACAACACCACCTGTATTCTTCATGAAAATAAAACCTTATGGGATACCAAGACCTAAATGGTAAGTCCTATATCATTTACGGCTCACCATTAAATAAGACAGATGAAATAGGCTGGCAGGCAGCAGCAGAGCAGCTCAAACCTTTTGTTGGCTGAAATGTGCCAAAGTGACAGATGATAGCTATGCCGCCTGAGCACTACTAGCACAGAGCCTTGGCTTACAGATGCACCAGCCAGCTAGTGCCTGGGACACACCTCTGTAAGTGGGAAACAATGGAACCTGCCATTAACGTACTTACACCAAGGGGAAATGTTGCTAGCTGGATGAGAAAGCAGAGACACCTCTTCCCAGCGCCAAACCAGCTGAGCTCATCCATGCAAGGCTCTGCTGTGACACAAAGGCACGCTCCTGACAATGAAAGCCTGTGGAGCGACTAAGCCAAGGGTACAGCCTAAATAGGCAGGCAGAAGAAAAAAAGATACAATGGGATGGTGTGCTGGGCTGAACTAGGTGAGTGGAGAGTAACGAAGGAGAAACACATGGCTTAAATTCTTCAGACCTTCCCAGTCTGCTCTGGAATGACTATTTGTAATGCTTGGAGGCTCCTCTGAGATGCAGGAGACCACCAATTTTAGCACAGTAGGATGCAGAGATGCCCAACACTTCAAAAATTAGGGAGAAAAGAGCTACATGATGTGTTGGTTCCAACAAAAAGCCTGAAGCCAAATGAAGAGTGAAGTCACAAGCACAGATTTTGACCATCCCTAAAGGAACCAGGATCACTAGAGTTCATCCTGAAAAGGGAAGTCTGATGAAATTGAAAAAATTAGCACAGCAATTTTTCCTCAAAGGAGTTCAGGGTTTCATTTGATATATATGTGTATATATATATATATATATGTAATATTAATTATAGAGGGGTGCATATAATCATATGTACATACAGATTCACATACATATTTAAAAAAAAAAAATCAATTCTTGTGGGGAGTTCACTGCAATATTTTTCTTCTCACTGTGCTAAAATCCCCTTACTCTATACCCCAGAAGTCTCCTCAGAGAGAATGGGAAAGAAGGGAATTTGCTTCTTTTGGTAAATCCCACTGAGACAGAGAGGGAAATCAATGTTTCCTTCAGAAAGAAAACAGCCTTTTGAATGAAAAAAAAACAACAGCTTTTACTAAAAACACGTTGCAGCAGAACAAGTCCTATCATTACAAAGAAAGGAACTGCTTGCAAAATGGAATCCCAGCAGGCACTCAACCTTTTCCCTTTCCCAGCTTAAAAGCATCCCAGCCTCATCAAGCAGCAAGGCCTCAACAAATTTATCCTTACAAATTTAAGCAGCATAACTCCACCTTTCTCTATCAAGTCCACACATACGCACCCTATCTCTCTCACTCAGAGAGCTGACATGCTAATAAATGCAAGGGGGTTAGCTGCATTTTGTATTCCGGGCATACTCCAAAGGGGCTCTTGAGATCTTGCTATGCTGATGGAATTCAGCTTGGCCTTGTTTGCAGCTGTTACTGAGATCCCAAATGGAATCAGATACAGGTCAGGTGTTTTCCATTATCTTGAACTACATTGCTTTCGAAATCTCTCTGCTAATCATATCTCTTGTACATGATATGAGAAGAGAGATTCAGAGGCCAGATCCTGAAAAAATGTTGGTTTAAAGGAAATTTCTTGAAGTCTGCTTAGTGGTATCTCCTGCCTCTGCCACTCAATCAAACTCATTCAGCCCTGAAATATATCCTGATCCCAGCAGCCGAGAGACAGCCAACGATATCCTTTGCATCAGTTATCTGTTTCTGCCCACATACACCTATAACAACTCACAGCAATCAGAACACCTGAATTTTGAATCTGTGAAACTCCCTGCTGGAAATAAGGAGACTTGCACATATGAAGCTTTTTAGATATGCACAGGGTGTGCTGTGCTCCCGTGCAGGAATAACCCTACCTTACATTCCAACTAAGTTTTCATTTGGGCTGCATCCCCATCACCCCTTATACTTGCTGCATTACTCACCGCTGGCCAAAGAACAGATCGCTTCCCCAGATGAGGGGATCAGTGATTCCCAGGGGAACTAATGAATCCACAGCAGATCTACTTCCATCCACTAAGGACTACTAGGGACATATCTTTGTGCAGAAACCTGCTAGATCTTGAAGCTCCACTTCTCCTTGATATGTGTTTTACTGGAACAGACAAAATACTTTGGTAATCTAACCTTTAGATGCACCCTACCCAGTGCCTGACTTGCTGAGGCCACGCTACAATGAAACCAGTACATTCATTGATACCAATCCCATCTTTCCACAGTGTCTGGCCCAAAGCATACTTTTTCTTTCATACAGACTCAGACACCAGAGTTACGCAGGTCTTCGTGTTGTGGCAGTCCATTTGGTATGTACCTTGAGTCCCCACTCTTACTGAGTTACACTAGTAGCTTAGGTGAAGGGAGAAGAAGCAGAGGCTCACCAGGAACAATTCTGTGCCCTGTTTCTGGTGCATACAGTACATTACCCGGAGAGCGTTCAACTAGAAATGCTGGAAGCTTGATAGAGGTGATGCTATTTTCCATCTTCTTCCCATTTTCCCTTTGATTGGCCAACATTCACATGGACATTAGCTGCCATGAACAGCATTCACATTTGAGCTTGCAGGCCACAACTGTCCTTGCCCCAAATAAGATGGGATACCATTTATCTCTGCTCCTCTCTCAAATATCAGTGTCATGGCTGTTAAATTTATCCCAGGAATAAGCTCTGTGCTGGTAGCAGTGAGAGGGTAAAAGAGACCAAGAGATGTGAAAACTCTCCAGGAAACCATATCAGAGCCAGGTCCTCTAGGAAAGCTTTCACCTCTCTCAGAAAAGCCCTGGAAGGTCAGAGGATAAAAGCTTTGCTCAGCCTGAATGCTGAAACCTCTGCTGTTTGCTGGAAAAAGGCCAGGCTGGAGCTCTGAGCCCTGACAGGACAAACCCACACCCACTCAGGTAGGAAGTCGCAGTCAGCAAGGACAGAGGACACAGCCACAAAGGTTTTGCCTGCTGGCAACTCAGTTCTAACCCAGCTCACGCCATGCCTCCGATCTGCATAGGTGACAGATGTGTTCTGCTTATTGCTTACTACAAGAGAGCCAAAGAGAAAGGATTTACTGATCAATTTCAATTCTCTCTCAGTTCTCCAGTACCAAAGACAATGCTGTTTACCTAAATGAGGGGGAGGTATTCAACCACACGAGACAGTTGCAGGATGGTGCTCAAGGAACTGATACACTCAATTGAGCAATGTACAGTGTATACGTATAAAACAGAAGCCTATTTCCTGAATAAGCCATACCTGCCAAGCAAAATATCCTGTTCTAACACATGGTATCTTTGACATTTACCTTCAGTCGTGAGGAGACTTACGATTCACAAGTGCCATAACCATGTATGATTCATCAGCTGTCTCCACAGGACTGAAAAATAAATGTCATATCAGATTGAAACCACCATCTATTTTACAGATGCTTATTAACACGTTATTTAACGTGCCAAGTTTGTTTTGCCTTTCATAGTTGAAAAGTTTCTTTTAGGATTATTTTTTTTAATTTTACATTCAGCTCTAAAGCACCTTGCCATAAAACAAGTCACACCTTAAAAGTGTTCTCCTGCTCAGAATTCTCATTCTTTGCTTAGCTTTTTAAAAGCAACGTCACTCTCCTAATACATTGAAACTACAGACAGAAGCCCTGCTGACTTCAGGAAGCAAGAACAGATGCAAAAGACATGTGGAGCAGAACAGGCTTTAGAGATAAGAGATGCCAGGAGCAGAATCTAGCAGGGGCCAAAGTGAAGCCCTGAACACAGTGCAGACAGCAGCAGCTGCAGTATTCTGGGATGCCTCTGTGCCAAGAACAGTGCTACAGGTTGTGACCGACGGTGGAAGAGCTGTTTTGTTGACACATACCACCACATAATTTGACACATGCTGAGCTGGCCTTACCCACGCCTGCTTACAGTAATCGTGTTTATAGCTTTGGCCCAGGGGGTATTCTTGCATTAAATCCAAAGTCTGTCACCAAACACAGACACGGGCACACACTACTGTATCTTGCATACCTAAACATGGGCTTTTGAATTGTTCTCAGACAAATGGGTTTTGCAAGTTGTCCATACACAGTACAGGCATGCAGAAGCCCTTATATTTAAGCTGTACACTTGCAGGGTAAACTTACACATATAGAGCTGTATGCATGAAAATGGAGATGTAGTAGTTGTCAGCCAGGAGTGACAGACTTCAAATACCATCACTCCTGGTTTAACTTTCATTAAAAGTGACAGGATAAAATGGCTCTCGTACCGCTGTGATGCTCTGAGAAAGATCCTCTTCCAGTACAGGTATCTCCTTGTAGACAGAAATATTCTAAAGAGGAACTCAGATTATCAAATTCATGCCGTTCTGTTCCACTTAATTAAAACATTGCTGGTAATTAGGGAACCCCGCTGGCTCCCCTTCTCCATTCTTCCTGATCCTCCCCATCCTTGAAATTCAAATTTGAACTTCCCCGAAGCGTGGAGGGTGTTTCAACTCGGTGTTAATTTCAAACCAGTGGGTGGTTAAAGCCAAGCAACGGAGTTTGGATTAAAATTCCAATCAAAACATCTTTAAAGTTCAGGAGAAAGAATAGGACTGAGATCTGAAATCAGGAGTTTTCACCTTCATTCAAAGATACTAAGGACATATTCAACCTTTCAGTGCCTTTCAATCACACGAAAAATGAATTTGTACCCTTGGACCTGGTAAAACCTTTCTGTATAATCAAAATCTGGGTCTGCATAAAGGTAATAGTTACCAAATATTCTCACCTTATTGGCATATTGATTGTAAAATACTTTTTTTGTCCTGTAACTGGGAACAGTCTGGGCTAAGGAAACTCTAAGTAGATGAAGAAAGAATGCACTGAAGCATAATATGGGTACATCACATACAGAGTCTGCAGGCTGACGGTCCAACAAAACTTCATTTTGTTCTGGAAATAAAATTAATAAATAAAAAGGAGAGCCATTTTAAAACCATAGACCACGTTTTCTGCATTTGTATGCATCACATTGTTCAGCTCCAGTAGAAGGCTTAGCATGAGCAATATCTCACCTCATTAAATCCAGCTACCCTGCGAGTCCACATGTGCTCTGTGCCACTGCCAGCAAGTCTACTGTGATTCCACCACTGCGCCATGCAATTCAGGAGAGACTCCAGCCTGTGTTTCTGCCTGTTAGGAAGATTGCCTGCTGCTTATTTGCCTCCAACCTCCCTGTTGCCATAACTGTTGATTTTGAATGAGGAGAAGATAACGACAAGGAAAGGATAGGGCATTTTGTCGATAAAAACTTTTATCTGCCAGTTTTCTTAAGTGATCTCCAACTCTGAACAAGACATAGGAGTGGAACAGCCTGGAAATTGAAAGGTACTGTTAGAACAACCCTAATTACTTGGCTCTGCAAAGAAACAACAAATAACTACCTCTAAAGGATGCACGTATTATTTCCCCAACACTATAGGGCTGCTATTGCTTTATTAAGTTGTCCACAAGGGCAACGCACTACCTGCAATTTTGGGAGCTCTTCCTCTTCACTAAAACGTTATTAGATCACTAATTCCTGAATCCTTCTGAGTGTGGCTTTCTCTGAAGAGTTGGCTTTGACTGCTATACAATTTCAGAGCTTGTGAGATTCGCAAAAACCCAGTTACAAGGGAAGTCCCTGGAGGAGTGAAACAACAAAGATCCTCTAGCAGAGCTCACCTACAGGAGGCAGGCCAGAAGTCTCACTTTGGAACAACTTTTACATTCAGTAACGCATTTCCAGGCATATCAGCACCTGAAGATAGCTCCATGCATCGAAGCTCATCAGAAATGTAGTTGACATGATGCTTGATAGCAAAGGTAAGAGCTTATCACAATCGACATAATACATATTGAAACTAGTAGAAAATCTAGGACTTACTATCTCAAGGAGTTCAGCAGCCTCCACTCCTTACTTGAGCATACATTATTGCCTCTCCAAAAAAAAAGGCATTTCTGGGGCTGCCCAGGGACTTTAAAAAAGGGAGTAACATTGCTTTTATTGGAGGGCTGTATGTACACAGTTGCAGAAGAGTGAGAGAGGAGTCAGGAAAAACAACATGGGAACCAGCACAGAGTAGGAGAAGAAAACCTCACAGAACAAGTAGAGACATGGCTCAGGGAACAATTCACCAAGGGACCTCTAGGGGTGAGATCTGGGCATCTCTTTGAAAGAGACAAGGAACACAGACACTGCTTGATGTACCAGAAAAGAACCAAGTATTTTTGCAAATTGGAAGGTAACATCAAAGATTCCTAATTTTTCCACAAAGTTCATTACTATAAACAACCCAAAGGGGGTTGGACTGCAAGCATCAAAGGCTGAAGCCTGGATGTTGAACTTCCAGGTGATGAGATACACAATAACATGCAGCCTTATTAAGACCAGCTTCTCTTTCAGGAACTAGAAAACAAGTTTGTTTTACCTAATTTTAAAAGGCTCAGATAGTAATCTGAGCAAGTTAGACCTTGCTCACCTTCTTAATAAATCAGTTGAATAGCTACTGGAAAGCAGAACTCCAAAGACACCCCTGCAGGAGGATTACAGTGCAAACTAAAAACAACCTCTATTGCAATTCCTTGATTGTATCAAACAAAACAGTAAACAGAGAACTAGTGACCAGTTTCTATTTCTGGAAGGCTCCTCATGGTTAAGTAATAATTATTGTTTAAGCTTTAAGAATTAAAATTTGACCTTTCTGACCTATGACTGAGAGCAGGAAAATAGCAATTAACAAATAATTCCCCTCAGTAAGGAAAGGTCAACAGCAGGATACATCAAATTCCAGTACTTGGATGCATTGTGATTAAAACATACCCTAGACAACTGGTAGAGAAGACAAAGTGATACAATATCAGTATTTCAAGTGATACCACTACATAGAAAAGCAGATTTTATACAGGAAGGTGATACCTTTTATTTGACTAATGGATACAGATGGTAGACAACAGTCAGCAGCTTGGCATGCTAACTCTCCTCAGACCCACCTGTCTGTTCTCAATTCCATTTAGGCAACCAAGTATAAGGATACTAACATTTCCCTACAAAACTTGCCGTACTTGTATTTGGATATAAACATGGTTATGACAGTACTAACAATATCAGTATTTAGGATAAGGACTTTCAGAGACACGATGTTTCAGAACATAAAGCGATGACTACAGAGCTTTATAAAGAACATCATCTCCTCAACACCTCCTGTGGAGTCCACCTGAAATAGCCAGTGCTGGTCCCACACAGACTGGAACCAGAATTGGCTTGGGGCTGAAAAGATCTCTAAAGCAACCCAGAGCAGCCATACATGATATGCACTCTACTTAGATGATTGCTGACTCTTCTCACATTGGCTTTTTGATAGCACTTTATAACAAGAAGATTTTACCCAAGAAGTGCCTCAACTACCACATTTGTTTTGGCAGTAACAGAAGTGATATTCAGGGTTCAAAACAGGAATTCACCCCTTATCAGAAAAACAAGTTCTCCGCTGATGTACCTCACTGCAAGATGAATTCCCGCAGCTCAGTAATTCAGTTCATTTCTTTATTAAGCAACCAGTCAAGTTGCAATTCAGTAAAGAAAAGCACAGCAAGAAGTGATAATTAGGACTTAAAAATACACTCGGCTGTTACTGCATGCTAGCTCAAAATATAAAAATCACTTAGCAGGTTTTCTAGTTAATGGCTTAATTTTCCCTTCTGTTAAGCCTCTAGTCTAGCAGAAAGTATCACTTAGCTAGTTCAACTGCTAGGTCTCCCTGTTAGGAAATTGTTGTTCAAATATCCAAGAGGTCTGAATAAACTTCCCCATTAACTTTGAGAATGCACAAAAAAGCTTTGTGTTGATAATAGCGAGGGTTATAATCAAGAGCCATTTGCAAAGCTGAGTATATTCCTTCTGCAGCTTTTCTACCAGCTAATTTTTGTTTCCATTCCAGACAAAAATTTACTCCTCTAAGGTTATAAAAGCAGAGTTTCATGAAAGGGGCAGCTGAGGTTGTTTGTCTTGTCTTCAGAGTAGGAATTTGGCTTCAGAACACATCAAAAGCTCTAGATCTTCAAGGTAGGTTTTTATAGCCTGTGCTACCAGCAGGCAAAAGAGCACCTAAATATACTTGCCACTGATGACTCTTCGGAAGATTCAGTACATGTATTTAAGGGCTGCTATTGTAGCCGGATTTGTGTGGACTTCTGTGTGACAGTTGTGCCTTTCCCTGAGCTCCCATAAACATCTGATGTACCTTTTGCAACAGCTGACCAGAGGCAAAGTTATCTCTGTGCAGGCTCCTTCCATTCAGAATCGGGGCAGGGCTTCAACAGAAGCTCTGGAAGCCAAAAAAGAGCAAGGAGTCAAATAAAGACTAGAGCCATGGAATATAGCCGGTGTCTATGAATTATTGCTTAGACAGCTGTGGCATTGTCCGCTGAGATAAGCTTTTCAAAGTCTCCACTCTGAACAAACACTTGGTCTGGCCATGTTTATTTGAATTTGTATGACATTTGGACCTAGTTCCCTAGTCTGCGCTTGTCCCTCCAATGACAAAGTTCATTATCGTCCTGAAAGAAGCACAATCAATGCAGCCTCTTCTAAAAAGAGGTGAACTGCAGCTTAGACAAGGAAAGAAGTGAAAGGCAGGAAGAACATCCCCTCTGTTCAATACAGATTACTTCACTGCCAGGTGGAGTTTCCTCCTGCTATGAATGTATAACCAGCCCATTATGCCAGTTTGCAAAGCTAAAGACATGCTGGTAACATATTATAGCTCTCCATCCTTCTCTTCCTGCTCTTTTAGGCTATTTCAACAATCAATATGCATCCTCTTAGCCGGGGGAAAACAATGCAGCCAGTCACTGATTCTGGCACAGAACGTCTTGCTGGAGACCCTCTCCATAGTCCTGTGTACAAGCAGCTATGAGCAAGTCGCTCTGAGCCCCGAGCTCTTGAACAGTCTGTGTTGTTAAAGGCTGGGGATAAACACACAGGCCCCCAAATGATAAGCCTAAGCCATACTAACAACTGCTTGAGGAGCTCCTTCATCAATAACAGCTATTAGCACATCTGAGTCTGACTCATCTCATTCACCATCTGCAACAACATCTCATTTACATTAATCCCTCGTTCTTCCCTGCTCCACAGTCTTAGCATTCATGCTTTCCATCTCGGAGGAACATTTTTCTGACTCTTCTCCATTTCAAATAACAAATAAACAAACAAAACCCACAACCTATCACATGTATTTAGATTAGCCACTGGTCATAACCAGGAACACTGCACTTCGGTACTGCCATCTTGGGAAGCAATGAAATGGGAATGGCTAATGAATCGCTAACACTCAGTAATTACACATCTTAACAGGCAGGCAGGGATTGTATAGATGGGTAACTGCTGCAGGTATGCAGTATTACATCAGTTCTTCAGCCCTACTCTACTACATGCTTCTAAATAGATTCAGATGAAGGAGTATCCAGCACCCTCGTGAAAACTCTGTGGGCTAAACCAAACAAATACTTTATATCTGAAATAATTCATCAGAGCAATTGTTAAATGACAGAAATATGTCATTACTAGTGGTTTCACAAAACAAGCTGCCTGTTTCAAACACCTGAGTTTTAATCCATAAGGGAGAAGTACAGAATAAATGGCGATTCAAGCAATTCAAATTCCTCTCTCAATCAGCCTCTCAAGGAGACAGCTTTGAGGCACGCTAGGACTTTCCCCCTGCTAACTCATCCTTGTCCCATAGGTGATAATTACCTCTCTGCCTTGCAGCAAGGGCAAATAGAGATCTCTTCTCCACAGGGGACAACCACTTTTCTGTCTCAAGTTGTCTAACTGGTTAACACAATAAAGCTAAACTCAGAGAAGATGCATCAGCCTGTATTTAGCCTCAAGTTTCCAATTCAGGCTTGAAAAAGTTCTTGTGTGTCCCCAGCGTATGGAGGAGCTGATGACAGGCAGAAAACTTTCAGAATTAGGCAGAGAAATGTAGCATCTGTCTTGCTGAAGGCCCAGCAAAAAAGCAAAGTATTTTAGGCACTGAAAACACACTGGAAGGCCATGGCAAAGTTTTAGAGAGCGGTTTCCACTTTGGTGCCCTAAAATAGATCTGTGTTTGACAAGGAAGAGAGACAGCTCTCTGCCACCCTCCTCCTTCCAGCTCCCCCCACTCCCAGCAGAAGTGTGGCAGGCACAGAGACCTAATGACGCTTTTCTTTTGGCGAAGCATCCCCTGTTGTTAAGCTCTGCATCAGAAACGGTTGCCCCTATTAAAGGGCAGTGTGCAATCTCACCTCTAAAATGCTAAATATCACTAACGTCAGAACCAATTTCAGTCAGTTCAAGCAGCTGAGAGCAAATCCCTTTAACTTTAACCACTTCAAAATCAAGGGCACTTTGACTTTACGCAAAAATAAACCCTCACGTTGGGAAAGCAGGACCTGCTTCTCAAAGAAGCAGCACAGCTAGTTATAAGGCATTGACCCAGCCACAGGCAAACAGTGCAAGAAGGTGGCCCAAACCTGGTCCCTTATCAGCAGTGAGCCCTCAGGGTTGGATGCCTCTCTCCCTCTCCAGCTGATCATTTGTCATCGGTGCCTTTCACATCCCAGCCCCATCTCCATACTGCAGCGTTCACCTTGAGCAACGTGAGTACCTGTTCTGATGCCTGCATTTAAAATAGCACTTAGAGAGAGAGCAGTACCAAAAAAAAGTAGTGTCCCTGAAGGGAGCATTTTGACTTTTTTAATATTTTTTACCACAGCCACAGAAGTCCCTGTGCTGGTTGTGTTTGCTTTTATTTTCAGCTTCATACAACTTCAGAACTGTGTGCTCATTCAGCTGACCAGTGCTTTCACATCCTCTGTGGTGTATAAATACTTCTAAAAATCCCGAACAAACAAATTCAGTAGCCAAAATGGGACATACTAGCACTTCAAGGAGAGATTAATTAAGGCTTGCCAAGCAGGCAGAACTTGAATACGGAATGGGAAGGCTTTTGCTTCCTCATCCCAGCACGTCTAAATGTTCATGCAAGAATGTCTGAAGACCTGTGTCAACCTCTGAGTGAAATGCAGCAGAGCCCATAATCCAGTGCACTGTATAATTTCTGTAGAGATTCAAACACTCCCTTTTAATTACAAATAGAAGAAAGTTAACAGATTGATCAGATTCCTTGAAACTGTCTGCGCAACACTTCCTAGGTATTTTCCAACTGACTGGCAGAGCTGGTATCACTGCTAGGAAAAAAGAAAACATCAAACAAGAAAAACAAGGTCTTAAGACTGAAGTTTGTTTGCAGAGCTGTGCTCTGCAAGCGCTGGGCTGGCAGACAAACTGGCTTTTTGTGGCACTTCTGCTGCTGTTCAGCCATGTGGCGGGGGACAGCTCGGCTGGGCCTCAGAAGCCCCGCGTCATGCCGATGCCCTCCCTGCTTCTTTCTGCAAGATGTCTGCACCCTTTCTGGCCTTACTTTCTCCTGATTTCTGCTCCCTGCCCATGCTGCCCCGACAGAGCCAGGAAGAGGTGAATACTTCCCTTGCATAAGAGCACTTTGCAGCCCACAGTATTATATTTGCCATTCGTGTGTGACCAGCGTGCCTTTTGCCTATCGGTGCACAGCAGTCTGGGGCAGACAAACAGAGCTGCACGAAGCAGACGAAACCTTTCTGAAGTCTGTTATTTACACAGTAGGAGGAGAAAAATATCCACATAAGCATGGATTACCACTCACCTTTTGTAATTAAATCTTTGAACAATATTCCCAACCTCTGTTTCTAAATACTTGCTGTATTTAGAAAAAAGGGAGAAGTGAAAGAAGTCCTAAAAGCTACAGCTCTCATCCCCTTTCCTTCCATGTTTTATCATTTCAATGATTTTGACCTTTATTAAAGCATGCTGAGAAGCAATGGATGTAAAATGCCCATCTGGGTAACTGTGAACCCACTATTTCATGGTGTTACATTTGGACTTCTACACAGTCTAGGTACTTAAGTGAGACACTTAGCAAATATTTTACCTGTTAACTGAGTAACTTCTTCCATACAGTCTCCAGTTCCACCTGCAAATCCTCATGCTAACAACAGTTAACACCAGATTGCCAGTATCTCAATCATTCTAAATTAAAAACAGATTAAAAACACAAAATAAGTTTACTCCTACACTAATAATGTGAAATAACCACAGCACCACCGCAATTCAGACTATTTCCAATTTAACAGCTCAATGTCCTTCAATTAATGTCAGCAATATACCTTGAAAACCATCTATCAACTCTCAATTTTAAGGGATTCAAAGAGACAGAACGTCCAGTCTATTTGCGTTGGTGTTATTAAGATCCAGAGTGCTTCCAGTGGTTTGTCAAGCGCTTGTTACTAGTTAGAATTAAAGTAGGCGAAGCAGGCAGCTGTGTCAAAGATGAAAAAGCTGCATGGCTTATAGCTTGCACTGCCACTTCTCCATTCCCAGAAAACACTGTTTAAATCAAACAGCCCTGACTGGTCCCCAACTTCCCCCACCCCAAGGAGTCCTCCTGAAGCAGGTTCAGCTGTCACTTCTTTTAAATCCCATTTCCTTTTCTTTAAGAGAACACTTCCCTCCCACACTCACTATGAATAAGAATACACAGGTTTTCTGCAGCCCTTCTTTCCTCAGTCTGCTCAAAGTCTCTCCCAGACACTCTTCCAAGAGATGGTGTTGTCATGGCATCACCACAGGTCCTCACTGACATTCCCAAAACTGGAATCCAGCCATTAGTGCTGTAGAGAGTGGAGCACCCTGCTTAAAACACTGATACTCCGCAGGAACTTGTAGCATTCGCCCAGGGCTCAGAGCCTGCCACTGCTCTCACTGCACAGCCTCAGCTCCATCAGACGAGGGCCCGCTCATGCCTGGCGTCCTGGGAATGTCCTCCAACACCTGACACACCAGTCAGAACCAGGGCTGTCACACAGCGAAGTGCCACCAGCCATTTCCAAAAGGGAGAGAAAAGAAAAGGAGCGAGTAGCAGCAAGTCTGACAGTTAGTTGAGAGCACAAGTCAAAATATGCTAGTGCATCTGACAGAGCTTCTTCCCACCTAAAGGGACATCGCTGAATTAACAAGTAACAGTATTTGCTGACACAGAGCAAAAGCAGCAATTTTTCCAAGACAATTGCTTTCGTGTCATGGCAAAAGATGCAAGACAGGCACAAACGTTCAGATGCTGAGAGGTGGTGGTCAGGGATGAGAGGGAAGAGAACTTCACCGAAGGGAAGCGTGGCTGGAAGACCTGTGCCTTGAGTGAGAAAGCAGAAACAGCACCCATCGACAGAGGTTTTACTTTGCACACAAACTCGAGCACAAAAGCTTGGTGAAAGATTGCCAACCACCATCTGGCAACTTGAATAATTATCCTGCATGCTTAGGAAATTTAGTCTCCTTTAATAAGAACGTTGGCCTAGGCAAGTTGGTTTTAGCAGCCAGCAGATCAACACAGCTCTCTCTACAGTGAAGTTCACTATGATCAGTTACAACTGCAGCAGAAGGAACAAAAGCTCTCAAATTTGAGGAAAGCCAAGTGTCAAGCCCATACAGCACTGCTCTTCATCTAAACCAGTGCACGCTCTCATGGGTCCATCTTTGAGGAAGCTCTGAAAGGCAGGGAGTCTCCCCCAGCTGCATGCAGGGTGACAGACCAGAGCTCCTAAGGGGAAGCACACTGAGAAGGCAGCATGGGTGCAGCATCCATCTGCCTACAGCTAGTCCTGGGGAAAACCCCACGGAAAAAGGGTACAGTTCAGGTCCTCCTGAACTTCTCCTTGTAAATGTTCCCTCGAGACCACAGCCTGTGTGTAGGGCACAGTTCCACTGCTAAGTTACTTGCTCTAGAAAGGGTGCAGAAAGCCTCAGCAAGTAGTCCAAGAGAGAAAATATACTGAGACTCTTAAAGAGCTCACTTGGCTTCACTTCTTAAAAGTAATATCTGAGAGGTAAGGCAATTACAACACATAGATCCCCTCACAGGGAGAACCTATCACTTGTTAGAGGCCTCTTTAATCTAGCACAGACCAACCTAACAAACCAGTTGCTGGAACCTAAAGGCAAACTGCAACTACGGCACCTTTCCCTCCCACACACTTCCCTTTAGTTTAATTAAAAAGTGCCAGAAGTTGTGCATCTTCCTATCTTTAAATCACGTCTGGCTGCTCTTTCTGACTGGTACACCTAAATCAAACACAGGTTCCTAGCACGTACAGTTCAGGAAACCTGCTGAGACAGAAATGCCTGGAACATAGAGCAAGTCGAGTTAGATGGATTTGTCTTTAAACTGTGGATATGAAAATGCAGGCCTCAGCTGGTCAATACGTTCACAATAAGTTGTGGAAATGGATGAAAATGAGAGGGAAACATGGGATTTAGGAGTTTCAGCTGTCGTAAGCACTAATGGCAAATGAGTTTTTAAAAGAAACCTTACACGTTATACAGTTAGGATGCTTTTATCTTTGGCTTCAAGATTTCAACTTTTTTTTTTTCAAAACCCACAGAATTACCTTGCAACGAAAGCTAATTTTCTCTCTAAATATTTACATGTAGACACTGTCCTCATTACCTTTTTCTGAAATTCACTTTTTTGATAATGACAGAAAATTCATATACAGTGTTCAGGCTAAAGACACAACTCAACGCTACAGAAACTGAGTGTAGGAGATGACTTTGGAAAACAGAGAAAGTTTAGGTGACTCAGCCCAGCTGCTCAGAGAAAGAAATGCAAGCCACAGCTCACAGGAGTGCTTGGGGTTGTAACCTCCTGAGGGTTACCCTGGTTGGTTTAATTTTGCATAAGAACAACTACGCTGATTTCCTGAAAAGTCACCTAGTTAATGCCATGGTATTAAAGTTATTCAAATAACTGTGAAAAAGAAATCCAAAGGAATAGCAAGCACCAGAAAGGCCTTTTCCTGCTCAGTAAGCCAGATGAAATGTCTGGGCACTGGATATAATCCTCCCTCCAATCATTTAATAAACTGCCTGCAAAACAGATGGCAATCATGCCTGAACAGTATTAAAATCATGAAGCTGAAAAAAAAAAAGCTGTGTTTTCTCTGTTTACTTCAATGGGAAAAGAGTAAAAATAACTACCTGTTCCTGTAATTCCTCACCCTCCCTAGCCTGTTCCACGCACACCTCTCTTGCAGAGAACCTAGACTCAGTCAAGGGCTAACGAGAGAAGATTTGTCCCAGACAGACCTTTTCTTGCTGTATTTTTACTCTGATGGCTGTAACACAGCAGCATCGAGCTGTAGTCATCCACCTGACTAGAGGTGCGTGCTCTACATGGACAGCACAGCCAAAGGTTCAGAGCAGGCCACAGGCAAGAGAGCTGCTTCATGCTGCACCTGCAAAAGTCTGCCTGAACAGCCGCCCTTACACGATCAGACATAGCTGGTTTGCAGGCCAAAGTAAGGCACTTCACTGCATCGGCCCAGGCCATCCAACACCAAAATACGATCAGCAAACATCAAGTCTGTCCCTAAAGTTCCTCCTCTTTTCTCCTCTCTTTACACTAGAGCAGCTGATAAGCCAAAGCAAGATTTCACGTGGCCTGAATGCTCTGAAATGCCGTGATTTAGGAACACCATGTGTAACAGCGTAACACTGCTATCTCCTGCGGATGGCAGGAACACAGCCCTGAGCAGACAACTTCAAATGCATCAACAATGTCCTGCTAAAATAACAAGGAATAGAGAAAAGTAAAGCACCGAGACACCAGTTTTTCTTTGTTTGAATACATATATTGCATATGTGATTTTTTTTTTGGCATCTTACAGACCAGACCATGCAATGTGCTTTTCTTTTACAAAAACAACACAAAATACATTCTTTGTTGGAGACGAGAGAAACAGGTCTTACCCCACAGTTTGGGTCACCTGGGGTATTTGAAGCCATTCGAATCACAGTGAGGAGATGAGGCCCTGCACATAAATTCAGCAACACGCTTTCCAGATAAGGATCTGCCCCTTCAGACCCTGCATTCTCTAAACCCTACCCTGCCGTCGTGCCTGCCAGCCTATCTCCTGAACATCACATCAGTCTTCACAAACAAGCAATAGCCAGGACAATCCCAGACTGCTCTCCGCTTTCCCTCTTTTAATCATCGTAAGGTTTTCTGACTGCAGAAAGCAAGTTAGCTACAGAAGACTTTCTGAAGTATTTCCCCCACTAAAAACAACCCGTAACAGAGACCTTTTACCTGAAAGATGAAGACTTCACCCAGCTTGATGGATGGCAGGGCTAGTGCTTCATTACTACTTTAAAGACTCTTCTGCAGCTTCAGCGTGACCAAATCTCTTGCCATTACTTATCCTTGTGATTCAGTTGTCTGCCCATTTCTCTCTGCTATGCTGGCATTTCGTGGAAATCATCCTCTTATAACTCTTACTCAAGAATGAGCAGCCATTCTGACAATCAGAGTCTTTTTCTAGCAGCGGGCTATCTTCTATCTTTCTAGAACTGGTAGGATACCTCACCAATACTGCATATTAGTGTTAAATCAGCAGCTACAGTGATGGTTTTACCTGTGAAACCACAGATTAGATTTTATACACTGTTCTTAAGGCATTTATTTAGTACAACCAAAAAAAAAATCAACAAAGAAAAATAATATACCCTCTTCATTGCTTCTCTTTATTCGTGGTTTAGGTAGGGATCATTACTTTCAAGAAAAATTCAGTGGGAACAAGGCAAAGCCTCTAGTAAAAGTCTGTGATTTAAAACCACCCAACCCACCCCCCTAACCTCTTTATAAAGAGTCACATCTTAAAACATGGAATAGATGAGCGTGTTTCAAAGTTCATGGTGCAAAAAAGAGGGGGATGGCTAAAAACTTCTCATACTAGTTTAAAAAAAACAACAAACAGCCATCCCACTCTATAAGTGAACACAGCCATCTCCCTTTCCCTGTTTGTCTCTGCTTCCAGCCACCCTGCAACAGAATCAGTATATAAAGAACACCAGCAGCAGCTTTATGATAGACAATGATCCTTTTTGGCATCAGTCTGTGATAAGATCGTTAATTCTCTATCTTTAAATTACATCATAGCTGTGTAAAATACGCAGTGATATCCAAAGCGTGAACTCTTCACATCCGCTGTCGATACCTCAGCAAGATCCAGACCGCTGCCGCAGCGAGCGCCAGGCCTGGCACCAGAACAGCTGCTAGGGGAAGCCCACCTGAGTCTCCATCACCTCGATGACCCACGGGGCCATTCTGTGGCTGCAACTACAAGGAAGAAAAAAGTATTTGTGTCAGAGAGCCCACTGCAGCCCCACCTGTGTGTCTGGACCAGGCAAAAGGGTTCCCCCAGCTCCCCGAGCACTCCACCCACAGGGTCAGAACAGCTTCAGGTGGACTGAGCTTCCCTACAGGGCACCAAGTCACTGCCAGGCACCCTTCCCGGGTGTCTTTCCCAGAAAAGGACGTCAGTAATTCCCTGTTTTTCTCATCTGCCCTGTACAAGGGTCCAGAATTTTATTAATTTATTAATTTTATTAACTACTCCTTTACTAAGGGAGTAGAAAAGGGGCCTCAGCCCATCTCTCTCGACCAGCATGCTCCAGGCTGATCAGCATTTCCTTCGTCAACTTCAGTGCTAGCCGGGGATGTTGAACTGACAACAGGGGATTAAGGATTCCTCTCTTTCTGTATACAAAACAGTGCCAAGATATTTAATCTGCAGCAGCAAACGTTCCTTTTGCTGGGCCATATACACATCTCAGCACTAACAGGAGTGATGACCCGTGAAACAATGAATTTTGACTCTAGTTTTGACTCTAGGAAGATTTCATCATCTGAAAGAAAACTGGAGAACCTGAGATTTTGCCTTCGAAGACAAACCTCTGCCTCGGGGAGAGGAGATCCATGAGAAAACACACTACGCTCCAGCAAACAAAGACCCAGGGACTCCTCCAATCTCACCAATTCACTGGTACTCTTATAACCAGGTAATTCAAGGTATGAACACAGCCGTCATCAACTAGAAGAGGCCATTGTTCAAATTCTTTACATGCATAATTTACACTGAGCACCTGGACATTGTATTTTTTCCGCCTCATAAAATAGAGAGCTATCAATCATGGAAACCAGTCTAAACTGAGCCAGGAATAACCCTATGAAACAGGTTAAACGTACCCTGCGCTGAATTTTCAGAGACACATCATAGCCTGCATTTCTGAACAGTTCCACAGCATCCATGTGCCGCAAATCCTTCAAGTCTCTGCCATTGATCTAGCGAAAAAAAAAAAAAAAAAAGGAAAAGGAGAACCAGTTGCTGAAGGGCAAAAGCAAATTTTCAGTGATGCAGGCTAATATAGGAAGGATAGGAGATAAAAATCTCTTTAATAAAATTCTGCCTTGGAGCATGACACCACAGTTAGCAACATCCATATCCACCCATTCGTATTATAGAAGAGTTTTTATGTTGAGAGGTAACAAGAGAAACTTCAAATCAAAAAACAGAGTTATTGGGAAAAAACACACTACCTATGAGCAAAAACAGACTGTAAGAAGACAGTTGTGTCAACAGCAGCTTTTTATGTTGATGCCTTACTGGAAACAAATCAAAGGTGTAACTGTGACAGCTAATGAAAATAAAGGAGCAGGTATGGCAAAATTATGACTACAGTTAAATGAGTATATTTCCCACACTGTATCCCCTATTGGCGTACCTTTGAAATCTTCTTTCTCTTTGAAAGAGTGTTGTAAACATAAATTTAAAAGCATATTGATGTTAAAAATAAAAAAAAGACTTACACGCATATTTGCATCCACTTTGAAGTGCTAGAATTTTTCTTCTTTTCACATAATAATTTCTCGTGGCACAACATTTTACAGCCTTCTTGATTTCATTCACTAACTAATGATACTCAACCTAATTTTTCTTACTGTTTCATCACCATTACCCCTAATTGTATCCCCTGAGATCACATCCAGTTCCTCTTGTCTCGTGACACTCAGACTTCCTGAACACATGCATGTAAATATTAAACTGTCAAGAAAAGATAGTATAATATTCAGCAGTTGAATGTAATATAATTTTAGCCAGTAATGGGCTTTAGATAGTATAAGGCACTCAATTCATTTATAGAGGCTAAAAAGATTACATGTGGAACATAATACACAAGTATAAAACAAAATTAAAAATATTAAAGTAGCATGTATCACACTAGAGAGACTACTTCTTCACCCATCACTTGTTAAAGCATCTTGTCTTGTATGACTGTCAAAAGTCTGAAGAACCTGGGGGACTGAATATCAGTCACTTTAAATAAAAGGAGAAGCAGTCTGTACTATTCCTGATGAGTTGCAATGAAGAGTTTTATGGACCAGAAATGTTATGGCCTAAAAATCCTCCTGAGCAAAAGGATCAGTAATCACTGACTACCAGTCAAAAAAGGGAAGCTTGGAGGTGGAAGATCAATTCCTGTATTTACATGTGGGTAAATGATGATCCACTGGGAGCAAGAGAAGGCCTGATGAATTCGAAAACCTCAGGGAGGCAAGTCACGAAGGAATGCAAGTGCTGCACCAAGAAGCACTTCTGAGAACAAACTGGGAAGGCAGAAGAGATGGGCCCATGAGTAGAGGCACTCATCTCCCTGGTGCTCAAAGCTCTCCCCAGATTCCCAAGAGAGCTCCTCCATAGCTCAGCATCAGGTAATTGCATACATCACATTCTCTGTGCACTCTGATGGCAAACCTGCATCTCACATCACATCACTGCACACAGCACTTCAAGATCGCACGGGGTGACAGGAGGAAGGGCTTACCGCCACAATTTTATCTCCTTCTTGTAATCGGCCATCAAGGTAAGCTGCCCCGTCCTTTTTGATCCGGCTGACATAGATGCTGCTGTCATTGGAAACGTACTGCTGATCTGTCCCACCAACAATGTTGAAGCCAAGCCCTAAGGTAAGCCAAAGAGAAAGCTGATGAGAAAATGCTCAGAGCTTCAAACATTCTTGCTGCTGCTGTGGACTGCACCCTCCCGTGCCCTTCTGTTTGCTCCACCACGCTGAAGCTCACAGCACACAAATCTGCATCACCCTTCCTAACCATCACTGCCTAAAAAATAAAATTTCTCAGGAAACTGGTGTTTAAAGCAGAAGAGAGACCCCGAGTGCCTGAGGGGGCAGATGCTTCACTCCGTAAAGCTTCTGGGAGCTGTTTTCAGGTGAGAGCTGGGAAGTACTGAGAAGCACGCCATCAGTTCTAAGATGCCAACGCAACCCACGGCAGGAATTTGCCTCTTCAGCACAGGATGAAAGTAAATGAAAGCACTCTGCATTTCACAGGAGGCTACGGTAAACCATTAGCTTTGAGAAAAAAAAAAAAGAAATTGTGCCTCAGGAGTTTCATGAGCTGAGAATCACAGCTAGGGAAGGCAAGGAGCATTAGGCCCTGTCTAGAGGTGAGGAAACAGGCAGGAGGAGCTCAGGGCCACCTCGCACTCCAAAGGCTCCGTGCCTACTCGTGAGGAGCTGGAACTGGCAACCTTTGCCTCCAAGAGTAAAGTAAGATCAGGTCGGACACAGCTAGTTCAGATTTTATGCACTTTGTTCTCTTTCAGGAACTCAAAACACCACAGAAAATAAAGACAAGTTCCTGGATTTCATGCAAAACAAAAAGAAATACATATGCATTAAATAGAACTGATTTTTGTTATGTTTTGTACTGTTCTTTAAAGTAACCCTTGATTACAGACCTCCAGCTGGAACCAGCAGCTGGATTACAGCACAGTTAAAGATTAATACTCGTGGTTCCATCAAAATTCAGAAGAACAGTCTGAATGCAAACTCTGGAAAACCACAGGTTACAAGAGCACGTTGTGCACTGCACATGCTGCTAAGCTTCTCTGTCAGTAACATGGGATGGGGAAGATTCCTCGAGAAGAGGCTGGCAGTCAAAAAAAGAAAGAAAAATCAAGAAAAAAAAATCAGGTATATAAATAATAAAGTAAATAGAGAGAGGAAACAAAAATTGACATAAACCAGTCACACAAAACCTATTGTCAGCCAGGCTGATTTATTTTTCCTCTCTCTCTCCCTCACTCTCACAAAATTGGGACTAGAAACTCTGGGAAGCAGAGCTGCAAATGAAAGAGTATAAACACCTTGTGCCTGCTGGGAAGCAGCATTTTTAATTATTACTGGGGACCAAAGGATATAGGAGATGAGTCATGGTATTTTAAGTGTGCATCTGCAGTTGGAAAGTGGAGAAATATTAACAGCAATCTTGCCACACCTGATTTACTTTTTTTTCCTCTCCTCTCCTCTTCTCTTCCCTCCCCTCCCCTTCCTGGCAGCTTCAGACTAATGAGGAAGAAAATGGGAGGAGCAGCAGACTGAAGAAACGCTGACTTTTCAGCTGGACTCGTACCTATTCCAAGGAACGCTTGTGTACAATAACCCACCTTTGATAAGAATTTAAAAAAAAAAATCACAACATCCACAAACCTAAAAATGATTTGCCATAAACCTTCAGAGGAAGCAATACTACAGAAAATTAGTTTTAATCAATATTTATTACAAAGCCAGAAAGAAGGAATCCAAGTTTCAGAGTACATTGACTATCTCTCAGTTTTTGTGTGTGTATATACATACATATATATAAATACAATATAAGATGAACCAGTATACATTTTGCAAGTTTTCACCTACGATTAGAAAAATAATGTAAAGTTATCATCAGCAGAAGCCCTGTGAAGCAGGAACAGATCTTTGTGAGGCAGGAGCTCACACTAGACCGAGTTAAGTACCTGCAGGACTTGCCACTGGGCTTTTTCACCCTGTCTTTCCTTTCCAGCACTTAAGCTTCCAGTCTGGCTAAAAATATCTTCCCCATCATTCCTTCAACTCTGCTGCTATTCTCCTCCCTCCAGCTCATGCAGCCTCAGTAAGGGACAGAGCATAACCAGGAGAAAGAGAGGAAGGGGAAGGAGAGAGCACAGGGCATTAAATCCCTTGCACAGGGGACAGGAGTGCAAGGAGAGAGCTGTAAAAGCATGCCTGGGTCTAGCTTCTGGCCCTCCCATGCCTCGCCTCCTTTACCCACCTGAAACGTAAAAAGTCCCCCTAATAACATTCAAAAAAATCAGGATTTACAGAATTAGCAGAGGAGATACTGAATAATACAAACCCCAATTTGAATCTACAAGGTTATTTAGTTTTTCACACAACCAAATTTTTCTGCCTAATTTCGGCCTAATAAATTAGAAGGCACTTTGAGAAAGACAAGAGACTTGCACAAACAGTTCTGCTACTTCAATACAATCACCTCCTCAGCAAACTTCTGCCAGAGACGTTTGGCATCATCCTATTTTAGAAAGGTGTGCAGCCACGACTCATGTTAGAGTTGGGCTTGCACTCAGATTTACAGGGAACAGCAGTTTGTTCCTTCAACAGAAATGAGTAATAATTTAGTGATAAGTCATTAAAGATCATAAGGGCTGTAGGGCCTTCAGATCAGCTGCTGTAGCTGGAAGCCTAACAGCAGAAATCTGTCCGGCCATTGAGATGGGCTGGCTGTTGTCGCCCTCAGGAACCAGCTTTAAATTCCAGTGGCCATGGTGCAGACCTCCCAGCTCTGCCCTTCAACGCCCCCATCCTCCCCCTCAGGATTTCAGGTCAAGGTGTTCCCAAACATACGGAAAGAGCTTGGAGCCAGAACAGGCTTCATTTTACCAATCATTTCTGCCGACAAGCACGGTTTCATCAGCTGAGGCTCGCAATGTGGCCGTGCAGGCTTCCTGCGGCCGTGAGGCAGAGAGGTGCCTGCCTGCGATGGTCTGCAGGCTCACCTGGCATCGGGGCCAGGCCTGGCCCTGCAAATCACTGCCCAGAGATGAGAAGCAGCAGAGAAATGCAGTGCCGCACCTTGCCCAAAGCAAGAGGCCAGACTCTGCTTGCTGAAGGCCCGTGACGCTCTCCCAGCCACCTGCATGTAAAAAATACCACCTAGGCTGGGCAACCACGCACTCATGGAGGCAGAAGAGGAGGATGAGGGCAAGGGGAACCTGCCACCACTGTGTCACCTGCATGGCCTCCCCGGGCACAGCCAGGGGATGGGGCTCACTGCCATGGAGCTCCCGGCAAGGCACGGGGCAGCAAAGCCGGCCTGCGGCCACGCGCAGCAGCTGTGCAGAGGGGAGGGCCAGTCTCATTCGCCTCTCTTTTAATTAAAGATCAGGCCTCACACATCAAAGCGCAACTCTGGCTTCAAAACTTCCCCAGACCTTGCAGCTCTTCAGATCCAGGAATTTCCTTCAGATCTGCGTGTGTGTGTTGCTACCTTGCTGCGACTGACAGTGCCATTGTAATCACAGCACAAATCCTACAGGAGTACCTCAGCCAGCTGGGGTCTGAAGGCCTGGTCGCTGCCAGCAGAGGGGATGTTGCTGTGATGGGAGAACACAAAGCCAAAAAAATGCCCCGCAGACACCCCTGCTCCCCTTCCCTTCAGCCAGCACCGCTCCCGTCTGACACCCGAAGTCCCCTCTGACTCCTCACTGAGCATCCTGCACAAAGCTGCCCGCATGGGGACTGTCACCTGCACTCAAACTTCCAGCAATGCCCCCAGTTTTGGGTGTCCGACAACACCGGAGCACCACACACCTGCCGCTTCACTCCAAAGCAACAGCAGTGAGGCAGCAGACGGCAGCACGAGCTCCGGGCTTCCCAAAACCCCATTTTTTGCCATTTCCCAGAGGGAAACTGCCAGCAGCCAGCACCTCAGAGCCCTGTTACGAGAGCAGACAGAGCCTGGCGGATTTCTCTCTCCCTTCCACAGCCGCAGCCCCGTCCCACAGCAGAGCACTCGCCACGGCAGCGCCAGCAGCCGCAGCATCGCCCAGACACCCCCGACGGCACCCGGGGAGCCGGCTCCAGGGCTCGGGGGCTGCTCCCTGCGGGCCCCCCGGGGCTTCCTCGCCACCTCCCGGCGAGGAGAGCGAAACCCGGGGCCGGGTCCCCCCCTTCGCCGCTGCCCTCCCCCTGCCCGCCCGCTCCCCGCAGGCCTCGGCGCGGCTACCCCGGCCCGGGAGGAGCCGGGGCCCGGCGAGGGGCGGCCGCCGGCCCGGCCGTACCCGAGGGTCTGCGGGTGAGCCTGATCACCTCCTCGGCGAGGCCGCCGCCGGCCGCCACGCTGCCGTTCATGCTGCAGCCCCAAGGTGAAGTCGGCTCCCGGGGCGGCCGCTTTCGTTTCCTCGGCCGCCGCGGGGCCGCGCCGCGGAGCGCTGGGAGTTGTAGTTTGTGTTGTTTTTTTTTTTTTTTTTCCTCTCGAGCACGCCCTCGGTGCCGGGCTGGAAGGCAGCAGGGTCACGGTGACGGGCTGGCACCCCCAGCACTCTGCCACTGATGGTTTTGGGTGCAAAAAGGGGAATTACAAGAGGCAGGCGGGGCTCCGAGTGGCGCACAGGGAGCCCGCAGCGCTTGGGTTACTTCTTTCGGCTGACCCCCAGCCGCTCGGTTTGCCACATCCTCCTTGCTTCTTGCACCTGAATTATGCTTGTTAGTTCTCTGGGAAAACAAAACTCAACTAAAATAATAATAATAAAAGAATAAAGATAAATAATTTTTAGATTATTTTAGATAAAATAATAAAAGAGGAAAGAATAAAGCTGTGGGTTAGTCAAAGCGGAGTTATCTCGCCTCTTGGCATAAATGCAGGGACTGTTTTCTTCACCTGCCCCAAACCATCCGTGTTGTACCAAGATACGATGCAGCATGCTGGACAAACAATGCGTTACCTCAGGTCACCAGGCAAATATAGGTAATAGTTTAAGGACCCCTTCGCTTTAGACAAAGAGCCACGACGAGCTCTGAATCACATCTTTGTATTTCACATCCAACCATAATGTAACCAGGCCTTTTTGGATGAGAAACACAATTGTTTAAAAAATGTGTAGGAAAATGCATATTCAAAAATCATGTGTCATACCTGGGAGTCTGAAAGTTTTCCATTGGCACCTGTTGAGTAACCAAATCTTTCTTCCCAAATGTTGCAAGTCTTGTGTTACTTATCCTGCCTTTAGAGAACGTTTGCTAAAAATACAGGTTTTGCTTTCCAAATACATATAATCATTCTGGTAGCAGACAAGTGCACTATAGTCCTTAGTCTAAAAATGCCAGACATTTAAAACAAAATTTTCACCATAAATCTGGACTACAGATTCCTCTTTATGCTGATCTGGTGGAAAAATCTAGATATTGCTATAATATACATAATAATAGCAATAATAAAATCATTGATTAGTATTTTCAGATCCTTTTTCCATGCTTTTTCATAAATTTGACAAATTTTAGATCTTGTTAAAAAACTGAAAATATGCTTCTGCATAGCATGCTGTAGAGCTATGACATTCAGTAACTGCTTACAAAGCAATCACACAGTAAAGCAAGAGAAAGCTCCTGAGCTAGTTAGATAAAATATCTATCAAATATTGTGGGAATTCTGGCTGTGGGGGCTAGAAGAATAGTTTCAAGTATTTTAGAAATCCAGTTAACTTGTGCAGTCTCACAGACAGCTTTTTTTTTTTTTTTTTCACAATAATAAAATACATAGCACTTCTCAGAAGAACCTGCAGGCAAGGTATTGTGAAGCGTCCAGAAAAAAACAGATGCGTTCTCATGAAACGTCAGGTTTGGTGTCACTGTATTTTTGACATACATGTATATCTGATGGTTCAGAAGTGTAACATTTACTGGCATGATCTGGATAATGCTTCTCTACCGTCTCACAAAATGAAGAACCCACTCCCTACTGTCTACCTTCCTCCTGAAAGGTTCCTCCCTGGAAAGAGTGTGAAGGTTTTATGCCAGGTATATACCTGCATCTCACCAGAATATCTGTTTCTAGCCTGCCTGCATGTCTCAGGTGCACCTTCAATGAAGAGACTGCAAGAGCATTTGTTTTTTCTCTTTGGCTATTACTGACTGACAGAAGCAAGATGTTCACAAACACCTCTCCCTGAATTGAAGAAAGCATTAGATGAAGGAGTAAAGTAGAGCAAACCATTTATTTACACCTGTTTTAAAAAGTTTACATTTGTAAACAGTTGATATGGAGCATAAAAGCTATACCTACTGTTTGCCTAACTACTTTGAGAGCTCAAAGAGCAAATCAAAAAACCAGCATACCTTACTGCCAGCATTTATTAACTTAAAATAAACAAAGATAACATTTACTCTGTATTTAATAAAATTATATTAGATTATAACTATTCAGAACGTGCTGAATTACTTGATGAGTTATCAGCTGGCTCTGCTCAAGGGTAATTGGAGATCTTCCCAGGAGCATCCACAGCTACAGCTTTGGAAGAACTACTATCTTCTTCCACAGCACCAAGCTTTTTCCCTCCTAAGCCATTCCCCTACTTCCCGTTTAAAATATATGGTAAGGGCAACTCCAAGGACAAAGAGAAAAAGAAAGCTAAATACTGCTACTCCTATTTTTGCTCTCTGAAAAACCTCCTCGGGTGGAGCAGGTCCACTGTCAATGCTACCTCCAAATCCTTCCCACTCGCAATCTGGAGGAGCCCATCCATACCTGCAGTGACAGTTTTTACGATTGTTACACACTCCTCTGTTATGGCACTTTGTTACGTTGCAGTCATAGTTCAGCACGGACATATTGGTACATGTCCTTTTGATACAAAGCATGTCACTACCACATGGCGTGCCATCTTCCACAGCCCCTAGGTCAGCTGTAGCCATCCCTACGTGGTAGTCAAGGCCCCAACACTTTTTACCTTCCTCAGGGGTTTGGACTACTGTTATGTGGTTTTGCAAGAAAGGCAACCTGTGTATGTTTTCACACTGTATCCTACCACATAACATATTCTCAATGCTGCATTTTATAAACTGAATATTGTCACGAATACCACAATTTCCAAAACGGTCACCTTCAGTATTCACTATGAAACAATCTATAGGAGCAACCCTGGCTTGTTTGCCAAAGAGATGCTTGCATTGTTCATCGTGGGAAGTACATTTTCCTCGATAGCAATAGGAACCATCTTTGCAAGGGGTTCCATCTTGCATGTACAAGTCTGGCTGGCACCGCGGGGAAGTCCCGTTGCAGTACTCTGGCAGGTCGCAGATGCTGGTACTTGCTCTGCACAGTGTTCCTGCTGGACTGACCTGACAGCCCTTGCAACATTTTCCAGAAGCACAAACTGAACCTGCAGTCAATGTACAGTTCGGGTGACAGCAAGGATCCTTTCTGCAGCTTGACCGTGAACCACAGTCACATTGCTCTCCGCTTTCTACTATCTTATTCCCACAGTATTCACGCTTCAAGGTGTAGTAGGTGCCAGGTGCCGGTGGCTGACGCAGGCAGGTACCACCACTGCCAAGCAAGTCAAAGTAGTATTTGTAACTGCAGTCACTGAACGCATCGGTGTCGACTTCGGTTTCATACATAATGCATCTCTTCCGCCTGCATTTGCAGTACGGTTCGTCATGGCGCATCCCAAGATTATGGCCCAGCTCATGGACAAACGTGATAATAAACGAGGACAACTTCCTGTTGGTGAAGGAATCAACTGCTGCTGCCCACTGGCTATCACATACGGACCCCAGAAATGCCAACCCCAGGCTTCTTCCAAAGCTCTGATATGCAAATAAGTGAGCGGTATCGTGGCGCATCCGTGGATACAGGTCTGATTTTCGCCATTTGTTAAAGTCTCCAAGTGCCTTGTTTACAGAGTTAGTAATGTTTATAAAATTACTTTTGGTCCAGATCTCCAGTCCCACAAGGAACAGTTGAACGGAAAGCTGTTCATACAGAGAGTCCCCGATATTGATGACTTCTATGACTTGCCTCAAGACTTCGGATTCATTCCTGCCCGACCTCACAAACCGCACGTTGTCCACGACCACCACTATCTTCACATACCTGATGTGCGTCCACCATTCCTTCAGCACGTACTCCTCGTCCACCAAGGGGGCCTGGAGCCATGGCAAAAAACCCTTTTGGTACTGCAGCTCCTCCGGGGTCAGCCCACAGGTGGGGCCCATGGGGCTGTGAGCCGCCTCCATGCGGTAGAGGAAGTGCCGAAAGGCCGGATCGTTGGGGATGGGCTCGATCTCGTAGATGCCACCTTCCACCCACAGCACCCCACGGAGGCCCCTGCCACAGGTGCCGAGGGCCACCAGGGAGCCGGGGCTTCCCTGCACCTCTCCCTGGTAGAAGCAGTCGTCCTGCACGAAGGGGTGCTCCTCCCGGCGCGCCCCATCCTCGCCATAGGTGACCAAGGTGAAAGGCCGGGAGACCAAGCCCCTCCTGGGCCGTAGGCGCAGGATCCGCGGCCGCCCGTCCACCTCCAGCCAGTAGGAGACGGTCAGGGGGTTGGTGTCGGTGCGGGGGCTCAACTGCCGCGGCACCGTCACCCACATGCTGGTGATCTGCAGCGTCCCGGGCTCACCCCCCTGGGCAGCGGGGCACCCCACCAGGCCCAGCAGCAGCAGCAGTGTCCCCATGGCCACCGCCTGCTGCTGCCCCATGCCTGGCTTCGTGTGGGGCCCGAGCCTGGAATGGAGCCACCCCCACGTCCCCAACTGCCCCTCAGCGCCTGCCCTCCCCCTGCGAGGAACCGAGGCAGAGTGGCAGCATGGTGGCCTCCTTCACCGCCCGCGTCGCGAAATGGCGCCCCAACACCCGGCATACATCTCAAAGGGCTGTGAGTGTGCCTCGAGACAGCCAGCTGCTGCTCTGCCAGCATATACAGAGGCTTTTGTGGAGGAATAAATAGAATTAGTCCAACACAGGCACGTTCCCAGCTTTTTATAATCCTCATTTTCAAACGGATGGGTATTTCTCCTGTGCAGGTATAAGAGCTCTGCATAAGGAGGAGCCCCAGCTGAGTTTCACACTCCTAGTCATTTATGTCTGCAGAGAGCAAATAAATCATTTGGTTAGACCACAAGGGGAAAAAATCTGTTGAAATAGCTCAAAGGTTGGCTTTGGCTTTGTTCGCTTTTTTATTAAAAGATCATTTGTGAGTGAAGATCAGGAACAGTCAATTTTGACTCAACAGAGTGTGAAAAGAGCTTAGGGCCTGAAATGGAAAAGCGAAGAAATGCTGGATAGCAGGACATAACACTACTTGGTGCCTTTTCATAGCCTGTCTTACTATAGCTAGTGACACACCTACCCACACACACGAAAAACAGAATAAAGGATGAATCTGATTCCGCTAGGGTTGATAGAATAGAAGCAAACTCCTAGCTCCAGGTATAAACCCATAAAGCCTACCAGTTGCTATGTACATACAGCAGCGTGCCTCAATTACAAATGCCACCAGTGCAGTTGTGGTTTTCTTACATCATGGCCTTTTCAAATGTTTGTGCTTGTTGAGCACAGGGAAGAGGCTGCTTGCATGTGCATCTACCACCTGGCTGCCATCTCAGTGTTAGGGAACCGCTCCATCAAGATACAGCCCTAAGACAGCGACCTGGACTGTGGTAAGGCAGGTTAAGCACCGCACAGCTACGCATGCTTTTTGGCATGTAGTGCTGGGATTCAACGTACCAACAGCTGTTATCTTTTAGGAACTCTTTACAACTTTATTTTCAGCACTGGACACATTTCCATGCATTCATTTCGAGTGTGGCCAGCATTGGTAGTGCACACCCAGTAATAAAACACTAGATTAAAGGAATGAATAGGAGGATGTCTGCTTCTATCAGAATCTTTCTTGATAGCGATAGATAACCATAATTGTACATTGTTTGAAATTGTTTATTACCACTTTACCTAAAAGCAAACAAACTCATGGCCTAAGTTAATCTTAGATTAATTTTCTTATTAGAGTTACCTCTAAAACTAAAGAAATTATTTTCTGTGAAGTCTTCTATGTGCAGTTAGCTGTTAAATAATTGTCCACCACTTTTCACACCGGTTTTGCATTCCAGGGCTGTGAACTGTGTCACTTTATGCCTCTTGAAATAAACATAATTCAGACCACAGTAGCTGTAACGGAAAATCCTATTACATAATCCATGTGCAGTGCTATTTTTAAATTCCTACTTCTGCTGTGTGACCATTAATTATAGGACAGCCCCTATTAAATCAGTCTCCCAACTTGCTAGATGTACATCCTACCCCCACAAGGTTCTTACTACATTTTTTCTCTTTTAATATACACATAACTGCACAGTTAGGACTTGAAAGTATCTGGGTTCAACCGTTGAACTCATAAGCACGTTATTTTGGGGGCAGGAACAAGTCAACAGTTTGACACTGTGTTGAGCATCTAAAGCAAGCCCTTTGGCATCAAGAGCACATAAAAAGCAATGATGTTTGCATTCAGATTAGCAGAACCTTGCACTTCTGTACTCTTATTAAGCGAACAGTAAATGGGAGGGAGAGAAAGATTCCCATTATATGTTAACGAACAGGTTGGAAGAAAAAAAGGTGACTGACCTTATAGTAGAGAGCATGGAAGAAAGATTGCATCAATCCACAGCTTCTTCAAGAGCAAAAACATTTGTTGAGAAGGTGTAACTGGCTTTCTTAGAATTCTGCAGTTTTCTTCATCTTGTAATCCCCTAAAGTTTCAGTGAAGGTGCAAGCTACTATGAAACAATCTCAGCAAGAGGTTTACTTTTCTCATACTTTTCTCACTTACCTGCTGTTGGGTCTTTAGGAACAGGGTACAGACACCCAGCAGTCTTGCGGACCGCACATTGAAATCCAATGCTCTGGTGGTAAGAAATAAAACTTTCTGATTGTTGGGGTGAATAATAATACACCATACCCTGTCCCTACCATTCACCCATCCATGAGCCACATTCGGCTGCAGAAGAATACTCATCAAGTGACCACTGGTTTGTTCTGTGCATGAATACAGGACCGAAACAACACTTGATCAAAAATTCACCACTTTCTCCAAGAACTGTCTAAAATGCCTGATTATCACAATTAAAAATATTGGGGGAAAAAATTAAGAAATACGTCACATCAGCTTTTGTTCAGAAGCCATCTGTCTGCTCAGTGAAGCCACAACCTATTTGCATAACATATCTTAATTTTCTTCACAGGGAACGCCTCATCTAAAAATAAAGCTAGTATCTACCCCTTTGTCTTTTTCCCATTGCCTATATCCCTCTAACCTTGCTCCAACTACAGCTTTCTTTGGCAAACAACATGTACAGACTGTCCAAATGACATATAACTTTTTTGACTATCAAAAGGTTACCAAAATACGAAATATGGAGGCAGGGTGGCAAAGAGGAATGAATGAGCAAAGTGCATCACCTGGTCACACTTCACTTGGTGAAGAGCAGAAAGGACAGTATTTATGTCGCATTTCAGATACCATTAGTTTTACATAATGAACTGAGATAGCAAAACTCCCTCTCTTCCTGTAATGTGGCCAGTTTTTTGCAAATGTGTGTGCATATGTATATACTCATTTGTATGCCTATCTGTTCATATGGACATGTATGCAGACATTAATATGTACCTCCAGGCTCTCAGGAGAATGTTCATATAAGATTTTTTGGTCATTTTTAGTTCCTGCAACTACCTGATTGAAACCTAAAAGCAGAGAAAAATTATAGATCCATTATACAACCAAATACCTCCTTTATGCAAAAGCAAGTGACACACAGTACAAATTTTGGAACTGCTTCCTTATTTCCTTTCATTTACAGAATCACAGAATTTTCTAGGTTGGAAGAGACCTCAAGATCATCGAGTCCAACCTCTGACCTTATAAGCTTTACAAATACTGAATGTCCTCTGAAGGACTTTGGACTTCAGTGCTCAGGTTCCTAACAAGAGACACTGTAAAAACACCGGAGAGAAAAAAAAGACTTAGGTTCTCACACACTGAGAAATATAACTGACTAGATAACAGTTTAACAGCTTTTTGACAGTATATTACTTGGAGTTTAGCAGTAATAACTGATATAACATCACTTCAGCAAGTTAATATCAAAGCTTATTTAACTGATAAAATTGAGAATATCTTGTCAGCAAATAACAGGATCAGAAAAGATTTCAATTCCTGATTCCCAAGCACAGTAAGCCTTCAGCACTGCAAGACAGCTAAGAAATCCACACATTCATTGATAATGCTCCCCATTGCTTTATAATACAATTTGTGCTTTTTACAGCTCTTGATTTTCATTTGCTTTTCAGGAAGAGATCATTCCCCTCAAAGAGAGTTATCATATTCTAATTCTCTTTTTCATGCATGGAAGCCATTTTCTACCCTCTCAATAGCTTAGATGTTGGCACTAACAGACTGGATCAGACCAGGAGTCCATCCTTTTTAATGCCCTGTCTGACACTGGCCAATACCTGGTCATCTGCAGAAAGCAAAAACACTGTTACAGGAGGCAACCATAAGGACAGACTGCCCCCTCAAGTTTCACCCTCATCTCTAAATAATCATAAGCTCTGAGCATGAAGTATGATTCATTTCAAATGTAATTACATTCAGCTTCATTAGCTTGTCCCTGTATACCTGTAATGCAAGACAGAACAAGGTCTCTCCACTTCCCTGCTTGCTTTGCAGCACTCATTTAATTTTATAAAGACTCAATATTTGTCTTTTCTTTCCTAAGACACTGAAGTCTTGGTCCTACCAGTGACTTCATAGATTTTTTTCTCCTACTCCTATTACTGCCCTTCTTCAAAACCCTGTACTTTGGCAGAATTCATTTTCTGGAATTTGAGCTGTACAACATAATTTATTTCAGGGGAAACCCAGTTACTAATAGAATTCTTTACTCGAACCATGTGTTCCAGCATCTATTTTTGACCATTCTGGCATGCCTTTAGCAATAGGCAAGATAACTTTCCTTTGCTGGTAATTTCAAATCTTTCTTTGATGTGCAAGTAGTTAATTTTCCTCCTAAAAAAAAAAAAAGCTAGATCTTCATTACAGTGCAATCTAGTCATCTTCTTAACTTAAGGTTTTTCCAAATAGCTTACAGGTTCTTACTGATATGAATAACCACGTAGAACTTCAACTGCATTAACAGCCCTTTCCAAGAACTTTACCTGGATATGAAAAACTCAGTAGGGACTCTTGAATTTCCTCACCACTCGTGCCTCATTTCTGGAGATGTCCCCTTTCCACCACGTGGGTAGACAAGGCTTTGGCTTTGATACTTCTTGAGCTCCTTCCTTTCAGGTAATTTCTTTAATACAAGAAAGAAGCAACATCCTTTTCTTAGTGTATTCATGCTACCTGGTAATTATTCAAGCCTAAATAATTAGTTCCATCTTGTTTTGAGCATTCCAGAATAACTGTTCTCTCTCTATAGATAATGATTTAATAGTTCATACTACCTTATTATCTACTTCCATCAATGTTTCAAGAAATAGCTGTTCAAAATTCACCCATGTAATACATATTTAACCTAATACACACTTAAGTATGCTGATATATCAATTCTATTTCTAATATCTGCACCAACAGTGAACAGCTATCAGCTTATTTGTATTTCCTGTTACAGCTGTGGATTACAGGACAAAAATTACACGGGTCTTTCCATCGTTCAATAGCTATCCAGTCAGAACTCTTTGATAGTTACTGAACAGAAATAAAGTCTCTCTCATAACCTCAAAATAAATCTGAGGCAACAATCTAAGCATATCTTAGTCTTCCTTCCTACGTACATTCTATAGGCTATGTACAGCCCTTTTTGTTGTTTACTGCAAGAAAGCAGATTTGGGAAAATAAAACAAGGTTTGCTCCACTATTTTGACAAAAAAAAAAAAGAAAAAAAAGAAAAAAAAGAAACCAACAGTCATTTCTTTGCAATCAATGGCTTCTTTTTTTTTTTTTTTTCTTCTGCAAGCCAAAAAAATGATTTCTGTAAGCAGCATACCTAAGTAGCAAAGTGCATTACTGTTAGCAATCCTTCTCCTCCACGGCCCTACCTCCTCAGGTCTAAAAGGCAGATGACTAATCAAGGTGGCAAGATGCAGCAAGAAGGTGCTAGAAGCACAGATGAAGAGGTATGTAATTGATATTTGAGTGACAGTGTGGTAAAAAGGAGAAATGTAAACAGTCTCACTCTGAGTTTGCAACTGCAAGAAAATTTAGCCTGTTTTATACCATCATAAGTCTCCCTCAGAAGTCTAGGTTTTATTATAAAACACTAGCTAACCCTTCAAGTAAAATAAGCGCCCAAGAATGTATCAGAGGCTTAGAGCAGTTTGGTATCTAATAACACAGACTTGAGTCTCCAGCTATCGAATTTCTGATCTTTATCCCAAGCACACTAAAGGCACAACAATTTATAGCAGGCAGCCTAAATCATTTAGTTGGAACTTGCCTTCCTCAAAATAGCATGATATATTCTGATATTCGAGAAAAAAAAATAGTAATGCCAGCACATATGGCATATTTGCTACTAACAAAGTATTTAAGAAAGGCATTGTAGCAGCCAACATTTTATTTGCTGAGGATTCAGATTTTTTTAATAGGAGTTTTTCTTTTTACATAGGAAACAAAGACAGAATGGAGGCAGGGGTTTGTAGCTTTCAGAAGGCTGCAAAATACATCCCTGTAAGACCCATTCCCAGGAGTCAACATTCAAAACAGGACAAATACTGAGAACACCTTCTTTGAGGCAACTCACATCCTCCATTAAAATTTTTGTGACAGGCTTCTACAGAAAAAGCTGTTACAGGGACTTCAATCCCTGAATTGTCAGTCTTAGTTGAAGAGCTTAAATATGAAGAAAGGGGAGCAGGAATCTGCAGTTTTCCAGCTACTAATCCAGACATGTAACAACTTCTCCCTTCACTGGAGTCTCATCCGTTTTTCAGGTGGTCCTTTAGCGCTAGCGGTCTGCTGAGCGTTCTTTACAGTCTCTTTTTCCTCTTGCTTGACAGCTTCAGGGGCTGGTTCTGGTTCCTTCTTGATTTGATCCACTTAAGAAGTAACAGCAAAACAATGTTAAACTTCCAATTTCCATTCCTAAAATATTCTTCAGAGTACTTAAAAAATATTGTTGATTTCAAAGGGACAAAATTAATTACAAAGGCTTAAGAACAACCATGGACTAAACTCATACCTATAAAGATTTTAAGAAGTGGAATGGTTTGAAATCTGGTTCATGCTTTTCCTGTTTCATGGTTGCTTAAGATCACCTAAAAGCCTTCACATGCTTTCTTAAGCTTGTAGCACTTTGCTAAAATCACTAGGATGCCAGACTGACCAAACTATTCCTTCCCTCTTTTACCCTTTCCCTACCTGGTGCTTTCAAAGACCATTTCCTGCATTTGGACTGGTAGGCAATACAGTTTGTACAGATGAAAAGGGCAAGACATTTTCAAGAGAGGGAGCAGAATACTCGTTTCTTCAATTTCACTCTGGCTGTCAGAGAGAGCTCTGCTCTTACCTAGTACTTTGCACAGCGGGGCAATGCCAGAATCCCTAAGCACCTCAGTAGAAATGGTGAGGAGCTCAAAGAGCAACTGAAAGACACTGCTACATATAGCCTTTTTTTTTTTTTTTTTTTATAATAAATATTTTGTGGTAATATTAGAATTTTACCTGGGATAGGTTTTTCTCCAGGCTTTTGCTGTGGAGGAAGAAAAAAAACAGAAAATCAGTGGAATCAAAGTCATAGTTCTTGACCCTTCCTAGTATTCACTTAAGAATACACACCAAGCAACGTCCTGTTACATGTGAGTTGAGGGTAGAAGGGAGGGCTGTTGAACACATCACTAAATACACTTTAAAAAATTAAGTTGATTTTGTTTAAATAGAAATACTCATTTTTTTAATGTTGTTTTTCCCCTGACAGCTGAAAAGAACTAAATCAAAATATGCTCAGATAGCCCATCCTTCCCAATATCTGAAGAGCAGTTTTTCAAGTTGCTGTAAAAATCATTTTCATTGCCGCTAACCAGAAGACTTGATAGAACAAAGGGCTATTAGAGATCACCAGAGGTACATCACATCAGCCTCACAGAATGCTGAGAATTTCCATGCTGATTAATGGGCATCCAGAACAATGGAGTAACTAAAACACAATAGCTGTGGTGGTTTGATTCAGCTCACAAAGCAGGAAACTGGAAGCAGCAGCAAAATCTGATAGCTGACAAAAACAGACCTTCTATGAATAGATAAGGAATTTGTACAGTAACATTTACCCTCACAGTTTTGCCAAGGTCTTGGTAACTCCTGTAATTACAGAGGGGAATCCCACACGCAAATCAAAGGCTTCCTTGTCAAATTTATTACCTAGCTTGCATTACTGTCATAGAAAGCCACGAAGATTCCCGCTGTCAGTTTCAGCTGTTCAAGTACTCATGACTGCATTAAGTTCAGAGTAAGTTACAGTAACACTGCGGCTTTTAAGCATCATACCTGAACAAATTTGGGTGGAAACTTTTGTCTTAGGTCTAGAAGCAAAGCATCTACCCGTTGCCTTTGGAAAATAGAACTTGGTTCTTCTTTCTTCTTGGCTTTTGGTTTAGCTTTCTCTGCAAGCACAAAAATGTAAGAAGAAGCTACATTAAAAGTTCTGTTCTCTTAGCAATTCTCTGTTGTACAACAAGTTGGTATGTCTCTCTCCTCTGAACTTCATCTCCATTTTTCTCTTTGACATATGCTGCTTGTTTTTTTTTGGTGGAAGACAAAATGATTTTTTACCTCAAAACAAAATGGTTTGGCTTCTGAAAGCCTACTTCAGTTCCCAGTGGGTTGAAGTTGAGTCCATTTTCTTGACAGATAGCTCACCATTATCATCTCCCACCCACGCCTCAATGTCTACACGCACCAGCACAGAATAACAAGAACCCTTCCACCTGGCAGGGAGCACCAACTTACCCTTCAGTCAGAACAGGCACTTAACCTCATCCCTACACCACCACCATGCACTGCCTCAAACTCTTCCTTCTCACCTTCCCTGTATTACCCTCCCCCTCTCCCAAGGCACACAGGAGCAACCAGGAATCCTACCTCGTTCCTCTTGATCTTTGAAATGCCACCAATAGCCTTTTGATGGGTGATAGCGACAGTAGGACATTGCTTCTTCAAAAGCAGACTGAATTCCATGCACTGCAGTGAGCTTTCAGAACGAGACAATATAAGGCAGTCTTCAGAATTTAGGAAGAAAGTACAGTACTATATTTTTTATGTATGGATTTTAAAATTAGTATTCTATATTCCTTTTTGTTCTGAGAAAGAAACTTGGGACAGCTAGTTTCAGACCAAGAACATAATCCTTGTAACAGGATCCTGTACAACTGAGGTTGGTGTCTTTTTTTCTTAACTTACAGATAAAAACTTGCAAAAACAGCTGTTTACCAGGACAAAAGAAGAAATTAAAACAAACTTGAGTGTTTAATTTAAAGAGAAATCCGTACTAACGTAAAAACAGAAGTTTCATTTAAAGAGAAATTTCACATTACTTTAACATGAACATCTGAAGTTCAACATGTTTAATTACTGTTTCAAATGTATTTGTCACTTAATTTTTCTTTTGATTGTTTGAACCTCACATTCTGCCAATTGTCTACCTTCAGTTATTCTGATCCCTCAATCCTTAAGGAATGCATCCTGCCTTCTACACCACACTGCACTCTTCCGAGATCTTACATTTCCACAGTGAATGCACACCACATTACCCAGTGGCATTTGCTTTAACTTATTGCATACTATTTAGGGTAGAAGAAAGGGGGGAGAAAATAGTGTAGTATTGTAGTAGAGTGAAGGAAGGATTTAAAAAGCCTAGGGAATGATCAAAAATAAAAGCAGATACAAACTGATGTATCAAATGTACAGAACACTTACAACTCTGGAATTAATGACAGACCCTAGATCAGGTGCCTGATAAATCACTCCAGCAATAATGTAGTAGTCTGCCAGTGGAATAACTGTGGGGAGAAAAAAACAGATATGCAGGATCAGTTTAAAGCTCTGGCTGAAGACCGTATATTTGTTGAATTTCAGTAGTAACAGTTGAAATTGCAATATCCATTTCACCACAAAGTTTCATCTTCTAAGTCTTTCCTCAAAGGCGCTTTATTTGAACCATTCCCAAAAGGGATAAGGGGAAAAACCCCAACGCCTGCTTTACAGAGAGAAAAGCATCAGATTTAAGTCCTCTCCTACTGCAAGCAAATAATTGATCTTGCAAGAGTTGGGATATTCAGGGCTAATACACTGGAATTGCACTGGAAGTAGCATCAGTCTCTGCTACTGACAGAAATCCACAACAACGAAAAATCTCATTCTTCTGGGGTCAGCTTTCTACAGCCTGTGCAATCTTATCAGCTAAATTTAAATGTCCCAAGCCCAATGGCAGCTAAGCATGTGCACAGCATGCCTTTCTAAGTTAGCAACATTCTACCAAAAAAAAAAAAAAAGAAGAAACCCACAACCTTCCAAAGCAGCCATTTGCTATATCAGGTATGGGACAACCTCTATTAACGGATCAAAAATTCCTCATCAATAGAGCTGCAGTGCAGAGAAACATCTCAATTGTCTCCATAACGTTCTGCCAAGCATTCTTCAGTCGAGAAGCTATCATGATGCTGCCTGCTTCCCATTCCCAAGACTCTTGCCTGTGCACAGGTCTGTTCTGGCTCCTCCACCTGATTTAACTCATTCTTTCACAACCTTTTTTACTGACAGGACCCAATTCCTCCAGTACTTGCATTTTACGAAACTTGGACACCTGCCCTAATTAACAGACCAAGACAACTGGGTACATATTGCAGCCAGTGCCCACTTCTAAAAAGAAAGAGGAGTTCCTTCTCAGCGTTTCCTTAGAAGTGGTGAAAGACACAGACCAGCAGCTTTACCACCTCCCAGCTCTGTACCCCAGCCGCCTACTTTCCTGGACAGACAACTCTCCCTAATCATTGGGTCTATTTTTTTTTTCCAGAAAACTTTAACCACTTCAAATGGGCTAAGTCTTGGCTCAAGGAATTTGAAGTATTTTTTTTTTTAAACACAGAGAAACCCTAAGACAGACCTGCACTAGTCCTCCCTGATTACTCAACACTAGCTGTGAACTCATTACAATTTAGTTTCCCACGTCTCAAATACACTAATATTTGTACCACGATAAGACATATGGGTAACATTTGAGCCAGGGAACTATGTGATTCAAACAAGGTGTCTAGCACAAACTGTACAATCACAATGGGAAAAACATCACTGAAGTCCCAGTTAAGTTCCACCATATGCACATTAGTACTACAGCAGAAGTCTGAACACCCTTGTTGTGGAAGCCACAAATCTACTCTCGATTTAAGAAGTGTCTAAACAGGAACTTTAGGGGTGCGTGACATTTCCATATGCACCTTTCGAAAGCTAGATTCAAAACGTTTATTAAAGGAACAACTGGAAAATCCATTACAGGAGGAATCATGTATGTTCTTTTTCAGTACAGATACACGCAAATAAGAATCTTATCAGAATATCTGATACACGCAAATAAGAAGCATTGCTAGATAACTCAGAGTCCTATACAAGAGCAAAATGCAAATGCAGTGTTTAAGTCACTAAACAAAAACAACTTTAGAAAACAACTAGCATTAACCCTGCTCTTCTTTTCTGTAAGGTTTACTCAGAAGTAACCTGAAGTACTTTACATGTATACGGAGTAAACAGAGAAAACATTTCAATATCCATTGAATTGTGTTTGCTTTTTTAATTAATTGCACATGCACAGCTAACAAATTTAAGGTTAAAAAGGAATACTGAATCCAGCTGCCTGCAAAGGAGAGAAAAGCTAAAGGTATTTCATTCAAAACTTGGAAAGGTCTAATGATTTCAAAAATATAAAGATCTCAGAAGAACAAACAAAAGAAGTATCTGAAGCATCTCATGGTCCTTTTTTAGAAAGGTTGTCTTCCACTGACAAGATCCTACTCAGCAGTTCACCCAAACTACAGCCGAAGGCAGAAATAGTGCAGAATGAAAAAATGACAAACGCAGGAATGATCCCTCTCCCTGACCAATGGGGATCATGGTACTCCTCCTCAAAAATACATAAATAAATAAATACTAGCCACTTCAGATGATTAGCTCTAATTAAGCTAATGATATCATTAGCCTTATATTTAAACAAAACAAAAAATCTTGGCTAGCCAAACACGTAAGTAAGTCGTGGTACATGAACACACACACCACAGGGTAGCCTGTTCTCAGTGCACTCTTCCCATTTCACCACGAGATGGCAATCCCTGCTCTGAACACACCAGAGGTCACCCTGCTAGACATAGTAACTCCACCCCACCTCTGATACACAGCCTCCTAACCTTATACTTAGGTTTAAGATAACAACAGAAAAGAGGTGCCAGAAGTGCTCAAACAAATTAGAAACAGATAAAAGGGATTAACTGACTGGCCTTCTCGAGAGGGGCAAGAAGCGAACAACCTTACCTTGTGTTGGAGATTGCCTTTGCTGCTTTCGGATAATGAAGAGAATGGGCTCTTGAGCATGAAGAAGAATGTACTCCACTCCAACCATCTGGCTGAAATAGAAACAACCAGAATAAAAATCTTTCTCAAAGCAAAATCTGTGGGATGTGAAGAGCTATCAAGGGCCTGGAAGCACAGGGATAAAGCTGTCATGCTTTGGAAGCTTATTGATAATGCTCAGTAAATAAAGGCACAGGATTTCCTGAGCTAGCTATTAAAACCTACCTGCATAGAAAAAGGGAATTGCAACACCTCACACATCCGAGCTGAACACATTAGCAGACAAGTAACGAGCAAGAAAGATGACACAATCTATTAACACAAAGATGTCATCTAAACACAGAAACAAAGGACCAGTGTTTGATGTGACCATCTGTGTCTGTCACTTGAAAGCCTCTCTGCAAGCACATCCAAACACAAGGGGCTTTACCAATGAACTTTTAGCTCAGCTTGCACACTCCTTATCACATTGTAGTCTTTAAATAGTTCGCAAATATCTCACTTGTGCTCAGTGTAGCAGATGGGAAACTGCAAAGAAAGTTAACTTGCACATGCTGCAATCCCATCACACAACCATCTGTGATCAGTTTATTTACAACACTCAATACTTTTATTATCCGTACTAAAAAGCCAGCTCCTCGGAGGAATTCTGTACTAATTATGGCAAGGAGCCAGTGGGACATGGAATCGCAAACGACTTACGAATGCAAAGTATCCCCTAACATAAACCCTATTGACCGTAGAAAAAACGCTTAAAGATGTTACCATTGCCCAGTTTCTGTTGAGCTGGACAATGAAAGAAGACAGATATTCTAATTAGAAATTTCTAAAAGGTGATTTACTAGAATCTCAGGATATAGCTAGAATCCTTCACGCTCAATACTCCTTGAAATGGCATGATGGCATGAGAGGAAGTAGAAGGCACCTAAGTACTCTAATTAAAAAAGAAGCTGGGCTCCCTGGCAAGCGGTGGGATTACAAAGCACAGAACAGGAGGTTTCCAGCATGCTTCTGTTCAACTATCAAAGCCTCTGGATGGAGGGACAAATGACACTAGTGGGAAGCAGTTCCAGATTGCAACTTACTTCAGATGGTCCAAGGTCATCCGCTGCATTTTGACAACTTCATTATTACACGTTCGGTCGTAGAACGGGTTACTTCGCTCCGAGAAGTAGTCCAACACACTCCCATTGTTTAGGATTGGAATCCAGGAACTGTCCACCCAGGAAATTCCCAAGAGGTTATCTGGGAAGAGAAACTTACATTGAATACCAAAACAGGCAGGAACACTGCAAACATCTCCAAGAGTAGATTGCCATCAGTTAATTATTACAGCAGCCCCCCACAAACCAGTTTGAATTAAAAATGCATTTTAGAGTTCAAATCATAACCGGTATCCTTTAGCCTTCTGCAGTTCTGCTCTACATACACAACAGAAATACAATCTTGTTTAATTATTGCATTTTGCTTTTCTTCATTACTAGCTGCTGGTATACTTTTAACATCTCAAAAATGGAGCAGGGTGCGTGCACGCAGGCATGTGAACACGTGCACGCATGGGTCAGTGGGAGTTGGTTAACTTATATCGCATATCAGCTTAAACCTACGTAGTAGTATCATATAGATTTATTTTAGGAACCACAGCATTTGCTGAGTAGAGAGAATAACAAAGGCACTGATGAAACCTACATCTTTGGTAAGCTGAATTTACTGAACTCAGCTAGAATCTATTACTGGGGGGAAAAAGTGAGAAACATTACACTAAATCTGAGCCTGGTAACATTTAAAACAGCTTATTTCTGAGAAAAAATAGTTTCCAAGCCCTAAACCATGGTACTGAAAAGTAAAACATTACAGAGATCTATATAATGAAACAAAATAGTGGTGTTGTTAACATTTCTACAATGTTATGCTATTAAAATAAATCTCTGTGATATCACAGCATCTGATACCATTACGTTTCAAAAATGATTGTGTTTGATGCTGGAGAAATCTATAATAAACCAAAAAAACAACACACCATAAAATAAAGATGCTAACTTTGGTCCCATGTTTCCCAGCATTCACAAACAACAGATTCTACAGCAATTTGCCAAATACTCTGTGGCAAATTACTTACTCAGTGGGGCTTACAGAAATCTAACTATGCAGGTATTCACAACCATACAGAAAAAGTAAGCTTTATAAATGAAATACACTTTGTAACATGGAAATTGTTACATGCCAGGTAAATTTCTATACATATGGGGACATCTGAATTTAAGTCCTTGAATTTTACAATCACACTGCAGTAAAATTATGTTCCTCAAGCACTTGAATTGTCAAAGTTAAAGACAGACCAAAGAAACCAGAGTCAGCAACTGGTTCTGTAGCCAACAAATCTGCTAACACTGAAGATCCACAAGGCATCCTGAAAGACACCCTGAAATCTAGCTATTTAAATTATGATAACAGCAAGCAATTCATGAGACATGAGAAAGCAGGCAACAAAGGCATGTGATGCTTAGAATTAAAAAACAACAAAACGTAAGTGATGAGAAGCCACCACAGACTGAATAACAACTGGAAACTCCCTTCTCACAGGAACATCTCCTCCACTTGCACGCATTATCTGCCAATCCTGAAATCCCACTCAACACTCCGCCGTGAATATTTTACTTCTGCAAGAACTCTTTATGTCCAAGGATGGCCAGCTCAGTTCCATACACTGTTAGCAGCTCCCCTGAGGAGCAGCTAGCAAAGTAACACTGCCTGCCCCACAAGACAGGAAAAAACGCAGGATAATAATCACAAGTAAATCGCTTTGCCCTGTCAATCCCAGGCCTGGCAGCCTAACTACTTCATAGAACAGGGGGCATTCATGGTTTTTTTCACATACACCATTATCTCCCCTATTAAAAAAAATAAAAAGGAATCTCAGTACATAGCATGTACCTTTATTAAGCACTTAAGGTGTAGTAGCGTTGATTATCCTAAATGCAATTTAAAACCAGAAGACAAATTTTCCTTCCCAACAAAATCAAAGCCTGAAGCACTTGCATTCTTGCTGTAACACATCCTCCTATTACATTTTAAATATTCTTGCTTGCATGGATTGCTCTCAAAGAGGCTCTCAGCTGAGCTCCCGATGACAGGCACAGACCGATCAACAAACGACAAACCTGGATGTAAGGGTGTGCTCTCAGGCTCAGGCACCGCACCTGCTCAACGCCAAGCATCCCAACTGCTCTCAGACCCAGCAGGGCTGCTCTTGGTGGGGTCCCCCCCATCCCCACCTCCTCAGCAACTCAACCGCCAGACGAAACCCTTCGTTTACCTTTCACCCTCCCGCTCCCCGGAGCGCTCTCTTCGTGTCCCCACGCCGGAACCCCCACCCAACCCCCTCCCGTTCCAGAAGGGCTCCGCGGCTTGCCCCCGACCCCCTCGATTCCCTCAGATCCCCCCCTGATCCCCCGCTCCCCCGTTCCGGCCGCACCTCGCACATCCACGGCCGCCATGGCGCCGCCTCAGCGAGGCCCGGAAGCGGCGGCGGCGGGAGGAGCGCCCCGCCAGGCCGGGCGGTGCTGGCGCGGATGGCGGCGGCGGCCCCGCTGCGTGAGGGGGCTGGAGGCCGCCACACGGTGTTGCCTCGCATTGCCGTCCTAAGGGCTGGCCGTGGGGGTTATGGGGTGAAGAGCTGAATTCAGCAGGTGGAAAAAGAGAATCACGGAGTCGTTAAGGGTAGAAAAGGCCTCCAAGATCCTCTGGTCATCAACCAGCCCCTACCACCATTGTCACCCACTAAACCATGTTCCTAAGCACCACGTCCAACCTTTCCTCGAACACTCCCAGGGACAGTGACACCACCACCTCCCTGGGCAACCCGTCCCAATGCCTGACTGCTCTTTCTGAGCAGAAATGTCTCCTCATTTCCAACCTGAACCTTTCCTGATGCAACTTGAGGCCATTCCCTCTAGTCCTATCACTAGTTATCTGTGAGAAGAGGCTGACCCCCAGCTCCCCACACCTTCCTTTCAGGTAGTTGCAGAGAGCAGTAAGGCCTCCCCTGAGCCTCCTCTTCTCCAGACCAAACACCCCCAGTTCCCTCACAGCTCCTCATAGGACTTGTGCTCCAAGGTCCTTGGCCAGCTTCCTAGCCCTTCTTAGCCCCACACTCCAGGGCCTCGATGACCTTTTTGTACCGAGGGGCCCCAAACTGACTTAGGACAAACCAGAACTGAGGCTGCTTATTTACTCTTTATCTGATCCTCTTGTGCAGATGCATTATGAGATGGACTGAATCACAAGCATTCCTCCCCTCCAAGATTTCTGTCTTGTTCAATATGTTGGAGTTGATGTTGGAGTTGATGTATGACTTGCAAATATACTGAAATTGTTTTCTGTGAAGGAGAGCTGCCTGCAGATCATTTGTTTTACCAATTTCCAAAGTTGCAAGATGTCAAAGTACTAAGTGAACATTACAGAAAGTGACAAGATAAATAGGTGAGGCAAAATAATGCTGCCTTAGAGAACTAGACTCTATTCTTAACAGTGATATAGTCTTACCTTATATTAACAAAGCTCTGACTGTTACAGTTGTCCAGTAATCTCGTTCGTCACCTGTTGGAGACAGACACCAGGGAACTGACTTATAGATGTGCTGAGCACCCACTGCAAAAAAAGTTATAGTTGTCATATTTTGCATGTTTTATAATTCTCTGTACTCTGAGAAGCCGAATTCACTGATATCCATCTCATTTTAAACCCCCAAATGAGATATTTGTAATCTCTGTGCCTCGAGGCTGCATCTCTGAAATGGGGGTTGGGGGGGAGGGTGTGATATCAGGTCCCTTAACTCAGAGAGGTTTGTGGAAATAAATGTATTAATGTCTCAAAAAAACATAATGATGCTGGGGTGGTGAGTGTCACGAGGAAATTAATAATTCTCTCTTCAAAGCAGGATTTGCTTAATGTGCAAAAAAATAATGTGCATAAATAAACATGATTAAACAGTGGCAGAAAACAAAGTATTGAACAGAAAAGCACCATCTATCCTGAACTCTGAATGCAGAAGGAATCCATGAAAACCTGGCACATGATACAGTCTTTAACAGCACATGACAGTCTAATTGCATTAAAAATCAAAGCTAATCTTAATTTTTCAGCTTTGCCAGCTGAGCCCTTGTTACTGAGATAACATTTGTAGACATATTTTCCCACCATGTAATTCACATGTGCACATGCACTGCAGACCCCCATTCCTCAGTTTACTGCTAATTGTTAGCAGTTCCATGTCTTGGTCAAACACTTCTCTCCAAAGTTATCCACAGCAGAGTGTTTCCAAACAATATTATGATAGGTTGCCATTCTAAACCACAAATTTTAAATATCCCTGTCATGACCAATCCTTCTTGAGAGTGTAAATGCCAAATAATAGCCAACTTTCTGGAGTGTATGTGATGCCCCAACTCGTTACATTTTTGTGCAAACCATTTCTCCGAAGCAGCAAATGGGAACTTGACTTCCACTTAAATTATTCATGTTGTCCATCTTTCCTGCTGACTCTGCACCTCTCCTGAGCAAGTATGTCTTTGGATGCGTGAGGGGCTGAAAAGCAAAGACTCCTGTATTGGAAATAATGGTGTTTGATGGCTTATAATAAATCTTCCATTACATGGTGAGATTAGCTGAAGCACTGCTGGAAAGAATTGTTCATCTGGTAACATTTTCACCTTCTACCATGGGATAAAAGTCTAGGATTTTTTTTTTCTCTCGGCCTTCTTTGAAGCAGGACTCCTAATGAGTATTTCTGTTCTGTCTTTGTTAGCAGGAGGTGTGGATTACGGATGGAGATCTGATGAATGCTGTAGGTAAAATGAGGAATTTATGCACGCAGCTTTTAATGTCAAAGAAAGGCACCTTAAGGAATGGATATCTAGACATAATCACAAGGGATTTATCTGTGTGTTTTAAAAATGCATAAAATACTTGGATAAAAATTGGCATCCTTTCATGCCCCTCTGTTTGGATGTCATTTAATATCATCCTCCCCCCAGCAGAATTATTCCTATGTACTTCTCCCATCAGAGCTAATGAGGAATCGTGTCCTAATGTGACCCTCTCTGCTAGGCATATCTATACATAGAATACATACAACAAAAGAGACTGCTCCTAATTTACAATTTGCTGTATCTCCAGTGGATGCAGGACCGGTAGTGCTGAATGCTCCGATCGCATTATGGGTACAATGGGGACACTTGCAAGGACTCCCTTTATTGTCTCAAATAAACACAGCTAAATTGAGAGGACTGCATCTACAAATGGAAGGAAAGCTGTCTCTCTGCACATCTCTAGCAGACCGCAGTGGCAGAAAAAACAAACTAGCTATATGCCATCAGGTAAAAAGCACTGTCTCTGTATCCTTCTCATTATATTCTGGGCAGTTTCCAAAACATATTAGAGGCTGCTGAACAGCGAGATCATCACGGCATTTTGGATTCTGCCAGCCTATGTTTGAATTCACAGTTTGATAGTAACAAGCTCCAAGTCCTATTAACTGTTCTGTGCAAACCTAGCTCTCATGTGAATTGCAAGGGAAATTTAAATTCCTATGCTAATGCAAAATTGCAGGGCTTCAATTACATATGAAATGAGTGAGTTGCTACTGATTTTATAGTAAATAGGAATAGGAAAATGTTATTTTAAATGCTTTTATCTTTGTTTTGGTAAAAAAAAAATGGTGCTAGAAATTTATGGGTAATAAAAACGGTGCTAGAAAATTACGGGTAATGCAAAGAAAATGCTGAAAACACAACATTTTAAAGGGAAAAAGGGAGGTTTAAGTGATTGAGTTTGTTCCCCTTATTTTGCTTTAACATTTTTGCTGGTGAGATTTCCTTGTATCCACCCTAAAAAGAGTGACAATGTCCACAGTATCTTTAGACGATACTACACATGTAGTTCTTTACAGCATAGCTTCCCACAGGCTTCAAGATGCATTGTGGAATGATGCTTTAGAAACACATAACATGGGCAAAGTGCAAAATCTGTTCTTTACATCCTTAATCAGGCACTTCTGCTGACTTCAAAGTCTGTTAATTTCTTCTTTTGTTCAGCGCATCTGCCTGTACTTTTCCTTTTCCTGAGCTACTGTTTTATGCACAGTTTTTATAAATACTGCTAATCACATGCATTGACTGTAGAAAAAAATAGCCAGGCTTGTGTGCTCTTTTTTTTTTTTTCTACTGGAAAAATGCCACAGGGAAGATCTAACTGAAGTGGCTGCAATGATGGGTGCAGCTGGTGCCCTCTTCAAAACTGGGTCCCCCTCACTGCTATCAGCTCTTTGCTGCAAGCAGCAGGGAAGCGGAGGGACGGTGCGAGTATGACTGCTGGCATCCTCAGAGCATTTTAACACATCTCATAGTGCTTTATAGAGTCACGTGTTCAAAGGCACAGGAAAAAAAAATAAAGATAAAACCTTGCTAACATCCTAAAGGCTTCTTGAAAACAATTAGTCTCATAATAAACCCCAGAAGGCTATCTGTCAAGAAGTTAATAAAGAAGAAATGTCAGGATGTCACATGGCTGCCGACAACTGCAGGCAGGAGAGGAAATGAGATCCTAAGCAAAGAAGCACCAGCTATGTCCTCTAGCACACGATCTCTTATTAAAGCGTCACTGTAACTCAGGATGCTGGCCCTCTAGTTTCTGCAGACATCTGTAAAGTCATTGTATCTCTGCTGCTGCGCTGAGATTGTCAGCATGGGAGCCTACGACAGAAAAGAAAGCATCAGACATGATCTGCAGGTGTGGGGTCACCTCCCGGGGCAGGTGGGACTGGTGGAAAAACCAGAAGTTGCACCTCATCCTGAAAAATGCACAGGTTTGGAGACAGACACAGACACTGAATATCATTCAGGAGGCTTGAATACCAATGTTTTGCAGTGCTTTATAAACATAATATGGCCAAATTGTCCTCAATTTTTATGCCCTTAGGTATTTGGCTGATCTGAAAGAAGGTTTTAGAAGAATACAGAGTCTGTCTCATCTGATGAACAAAATCAGGATTTGCTTTCCTGGTTAGCTGTGTTTCCTGCTAAAAACAGGGCTCTGCTTTGGCAGTGAGCCCTGGGTTACACAGTGGCAGCGCTTATTGCAGCCCGGTGGGAGGAAGCAAAACACGGAGGGGCTGACCAGATCAGGAAACGAAAAAGAAAAGCTTAATTTCATTGTTCCAAAAGAGCTGCAAAAGCAAACAAGCAACATCAGGGGCAGAATATAAATGAAACCGCTAATAATCTCTCTGCTTGAACAACTCCAGGTTTTATAATAATTAAAATAAAGGATTTTATTCCAGTGAAATGGTTTTCATCTCCGCTGTGTCTATTTAGTCACATACAATTTTTTTCTACACCTTCTGTCCACCTAAAGCAGATTTCTTCACCTGCTATGAAATCTTAATGTGCTCACTTCATCACTGTCTTGGGCACCTAATTGGCCGGGCAGGTCTTTGATTGGATCACTTCTTCCCCGCTCTCCTTTCACGTTATTTTTTACTGGTGTTGGTTGCCTGGAAACCCTAACACCTGTGCTTCCTTCCCAGTATTTTTACACGTTTCCCCCTGCAGGTAGCGATAAAAAACATTTCTGACCTCACCGGTACGTTGCTCCTTCATCGGTGCTTTCACACCACACAATACTGAAGATGGACAAGTCGCCCAGATGTTGATCCCAGGCTAATTTTTTAGTGCCCGAGTTGGATTAGGATCCTTGCCCACAATCTTTTCTGTGAGGATGAACAAAGGTTGGCACAGCAGGTTGAGCAGATGACTTGACCTGGTCACTACCAGTCAGCTCTGACTCCTGGGCCACTGGTCTCTGCACGAAGGCACTAGACTGAAGTGTTCCCCTCAGTCAGGTAATACAGCATCATCGAAGATTTGTCTGTCAGGTAACTGGATACTGCTCTGCACAGAGGAAAGTTCCAGGTCAGTATACAGCTGGCACAACAGGGCACGAGTTTGTGGGAGCCTTTCAGCTTGACAGCGAAATAGGACCTTTGGCTGCTTAGTTTGTACAAGGTGCTTTTAGAGAGGGGATTCACCTGGTCACTACAGGTGTGCTTGAGAAAGTACAGATTGCTTGTCCTTACCATTCAGAAGGTGCTGCAGAGAGCATCGCTTTCAGCCTCACCTTGCTGCCCTCTGAGCTCTAAGTTAGAAGGTCCTCGATGTGGTGGGGAACTACAGCTGAATCAGTGCTCAGCATGGGCTCTTGGAACTATTACAGATGCTCCAGAAGTCAGTTCAAATGTTTTGCACTGCAATTTGCAGAGGAATCCCATTCTCAGGAGCATCCATCCCTTCTTCCTGCAGGAGTAACATACTTCCTATCATAAGCTGTGTTTAAAAAATGATGGGTTTTTCTTCTCAAAGAATCTATCTCATCTTGGCTTCAGTATGTTCCCAAGGAAGCAAGGTTGGTCCCTTGGGTAACAGAAAAATATCAAGCCATCACACTGGTGCTGCACTCCCCACCACCAAAGAATGAGATATTAGCCTTGCTGTGCCACTTCACAGCACCTTAGGAGGCTGTAGGTGTGACCCTGCCCTCACAACATACAATGATGGAAACCACCTAGCTTGGCAAGGGGACATTTTCCAGCACATTCTGCACATAGGAGAAACCTCCTTCTGGGGATATTACCTTGACCAGACCAGCCAAGAGTGGTCCAGTTGTGAGTATTCTGCATAAGACTTTGATAGGAAAGAGCAAGTTAAATCAATTGAGCTCACATTGCAGAGATTCACCATGTACTCCAAGCAAATGACAAACCTGTTTTATACCAGAGCTTCACCTGTCTAATTGAAAGCACCACAGCACCTCCCTGCCTTGCACATCGTGTTAGAGTCAGTAGGTATGTGGCAACTTACAGAATATGCTGTGAGAGTTGCACATCTAGCAAAGAACTAGTCACATTTTTCTGTCAGTGCAATGGAGATTAGAGCTAGGGCACCTACAAATTAACAAGCAAAAGATCTTAAGTGATCATTTCCCCATGCTCCCCTCTCCCCAGTGTTTTAAATATCCTCCTTGTTGAAAAAGAAAAAAATCAAGATAGCAAGGCAGGAGATACACAAATAGAGCTGATCTACTGGAGTGAAGCCAAAACGAGAAAGCTGGGCATGTGTTTCTATAGTACTTAGCACAGTGGGGCTCCACTGGGACTCTAAAGCTATCATGATCCAGTGATAAATAATAATAGGAACATCAGGAGACAAATGCAGACATGTTATACATCCTACAAATCTGTCCAAAATTAACATTTACCATCAGAAATACAGCACATGACTGACCTTCATAGCTTGATTCAGTGCCACAAAGTGCAGACTGTTGTCTGAGGGAACAGAAGGTAGAGCAGGGCAATGAGCACCCTCCATCAATAGGGCTGTTTCTCCAGGACAGCTTTCCCCATTATAGGATAAATCTGCAGCAAAGTGTTTCATTCACACATTGAGCATAATCAACCTGGGCTCTGAAAAAGGGCACTATGAGCCTTACTAAGCCATACTGTCTTCTCCACCCATTCCCCAAATATACAATTAATCCTTGTTTGCTCTCCACCTCTTTCTCAAACCTCTCAATCGTGTTAAATGGCTTTTTTGATTCTATGTTATAACAGGATTTGGATTTAAGGTTGAGTTAAATGAGTTTCTTTCTCTTTTTAAATCTGTATCAGAGCTGTGGTGAGAGCAGTGTCCGTCAGTCTTCAGCTCCAGGTTGACTGGAGTATCTTTTCTATGTGCATTATCCACCTATGCAACTCAATATGGTTGTTCTTTCCTAAAAGGGAAGGGTGAGTAGAGAGAAACATTTTGTGGCTTATGACTTACTAGCTGTTGAGATGAAACTTTGGGCTCTGTTCTCAGCAGACTAACCAATCGTTTCAAACCGTATCTCAGGCAAGTATCAAGGATACAGAAGCTGTAGACTGAATTTTTGTATTGCTCATGGGTTTTTTACTTTCTCATCCACAGTGGCTTTTATGGCAGATCAAATGTCTCCTCTGTCTTTGAACATTTACAAAAGTAGACATGGAAAGCTGTATTCATTACACATTTCTCTCTCTCTGTGAGTCTTACTTGTTAAGTCATGTCTATCTATCCTTCATGGTCATTATTTGTCAGATTTATCAACATATTTTAAAATTTCTTTCAGTTTGTCTACAGGAAAAAATAGAGAATACATTGAATTATGTAAATTCTTGTTTCTCACCCCAAAGATCTCAGATTTTTCAAGCTAGGAAATGTTGACTTTCGCATTTGCGAGTACTACTTTTCTGAAGCAGTGGAAGTGACTACATGAGGCACTTGTTTTCCAGACGCTAACTGTGTCATCTCCCATACCGATTTTCAATGTTTGTCTTTTGTCTCAGTGACAACCAGAATCTAGTCCTTTCGGGGAGCTGTGCTCCTCATTTCTATAACCCTGAGAACTCAGTCAGGTGGGAGGATAAGCACTGTATTTGTTTGTACAAGGGCATGTCAGAATATCACCCATCAAATAAAAGAAAAAAAAAATCGTCTACAAAGCTACACAGTCATTGCTGCTTATCTAGTCTACACAAATCAACTGTTTCATAAAATATTTGCTGTGATATAAAAGTGGCCTGCTCGCTTTCAATCTGTAGAAGAACATGTTTCACAATGATCTGATTTGTAATGTGAGCACGACACTAAGTGATTGTATCAATTCCTATATCCTTAATGCAGCTCAAATATCTCATTTCAGCATCCATCATAACTATAAAGCGCTCTTAATGCATACGGTAAATAGTTAGAGGCAAGTTTCTAAGTACTTTGTCTGTGCCTGTCATCTCTTCATCCCACCGCTCACTAGTAAAATGCTAAAAACACATTATACATTTATAAGGTAGATTCATATGTACGCTGATAGTGGACCTTATCCCCAGCCTCCTGAACCAGATTCATCTGGGAATCCTCATCCCAGTAGGTGGTGCTACGGGATATGTAAGAGGGGTTGGGTCTGCTGGGAAAAGTGGGAGTCAGGGGAGAGAAGTGGAGAAGATAATTTGGTTGAGAAACACAGGGGTGCTGCTAAGACGTTGGACTTTAACCTTGTGTCTCTGTCACATAGATCACATTCCCAAAGATAAATATATGTATATATTATATATATATATTTAGATAGATAAGTAGATGAGTTACTGTAGGAAGAACACTTAAACAGAAAGAAAAAGGAATAATCAATAAACTAAACTAAGTATTAAATGGCATAGCAAGTAAACAACCAGAAGACAGTTGCAGCACATCCCGTGACTCCCGGCAGGCTGGCCCAATTCCCACCGTCCCCAAAGCCTCGCACTACAGAATGAGTGATCTTGCTAATAAGGTTAAGCATAGCTTATTCTTCTAATGGCTCTACATTTTTCAGTACTGGTGTTTCTCAGCTTAGCATTGTGATGACAATGCTCTTAAATAATTATACAATTTCGTAAAGAAAGGCAACAGCCCAGTGAGAGATTTTTCTAGGCTGGTCTTCATGTGCAAACAGTCCTTAATTGAAAACCGATGGATTAAGAATTAAATGAAATCTGGACACTGAAGCTATTACTCATACTGATCCTGCCTGTCCTATGCTCCTAAATTAATATATATTTCCACATACTGCAGAAACTCTCTGAAGTCACTGGAATGACCTTTCTTTTCATTTTAAAGCTTTGGTGCCACATAGCCGACACACACAAATGACTGGAATTGTGGAAATCCTTGAGATTTCAGTGAATGCCACTGGTCTAAGAATCAAAAATGAAAACGGATGTTTCCAAGTCACACCTTTGATTATAGCAACTCGACTCATTGTCACAGTGGCAAGTCCTAACAAGGTATTTTATGGCATAAGCCTGTATTGCTTCCTGTCTGATTTCGTTACTCTCCAAGGTATCAAAAGAGATTATTATATGAGTTGACTTAAGAGCTAGTAGCACTACTACTATTGATTTTTTCCTTTTTTTCTTTTTTCCTTTTTTTTTCCTTTTGAGATCTTTTTGAATTTCCACAGTGTTTAGATATTGAAGAATAGTCTTGTTTTGTCTGTTCTTAAAAAGGACAGACATAAGTATCAGAGTGACTTCAGACTAGTTAGATTGACCCTGATCCCAGCGGAATCAGGGGCTAGCTGACGGGAGACAAAATCACAGAAACAAACAGAGGCATGGTCGATACCAATCAACTTGGTTTGTTGCAAAGGAAATCTCTCCAGACAAACTTGGTATGATTCTTAAAGAAGCTGCAAAATTGGCTGAGAAGTGAGATCAGTCTTATTTAACACATGTATATTCTGGTATGGCATTTACGTTTGCCCTTTATGAAATTGTAACGTCAACAACAACAGCAACAAACAAACAAACAAAACACTATGCAAAAAGCAGTTCTGCCCAGGATCTTAAAAAGAAAAAAATGTGAGTGTAATACCTGATTTTGAAGCAAGGATTGTTGGGAAGAATTGGGGAAGAATGAGATCATCGATGAAAACTAAGCTTAGTTCGAGTGTTTGCACTTAAAGGGTGTTTGAGAAAGGAGTTCAGAAAAGAGCTACAGAACTGATCAGTAATTTAGAAAACCTCCATTTTCAGCAAGGGATTTCAGCAAGAGTAACTTGGTCTATTCAGTTTAACCAAAAGAAGCCACAAGTATACCACAATAAATCAACAAATAGCTGTTAAGACAAAAGATTTTTTGTTACAGTAGTTGACTGTGCAATCTAGCAGAAAAAAATACATCAAGATCTGATGATTAGAAGCTGAAATCAGTAAAATAAAATGTTGGTAATCAGCAACTAGAATAAGCCATCAAGAACCCCTGAAGACTTTCCATTCCTTGAAGATTTTGTCAGGACCCAATGTCTTTAAAAATATATGTCAGAGTTCAAATAAAAGTAAGAAACTAATCACAGATTACCAGTTAAGATTACATTACCTGTGTTACAAAGGAAATCAGAGCAGATGACCACAACAGCGTATTCTCTCTTTTATAACTGTGAATATGAAATGCAGTATGTTGAGTAATATTGCCACTTGCAAACAAAGTTCCAGCTGTGTGCTGAAAAAGTAGGAATCCATTGCTTATGTACCCATTGCTTACCCATTGCCTATTATCTGGGGTGTTTTGGTGACATCATTTGCCTTTTGATCTCCAAGATTTGCAAGTGCCAAATCAGCTCAAAGACTCTGCATTACAAATTTTGAGGTCATACAAGCAATTTTATAATTTACATTAACATATATATTTTCATTTTAGCAGATAAGTGTCCATTTTTTTCTCTGTTCGGTCAATGTATATTTGGTTAATATAAATTTGTGGAATAATGAGAACAAGAAAAGGTCATGTTTTAATGTCAGGCCTGTTCTTGGCTTACAGTCTGATTTTAGATGAATTCTTCATAAGCTGTGCCTGACCTCGGCATGAGAAAATCCTAGAGAGCTGCAAAGTCTGTTATCTGCTTGTAGATTTGGCAGGTTTGCAGACAGGCTCCCAGAAAGTCTGTCCCATATGCCCACATACTTCACTGTCATACGCACAGACCTCTGAATGTATGCAGGATGGATTTTGGAGGTCCATGTTTTGTAGTAGTGTCTTACCTACTTTAGCTGGAGCAGGTCAAGCCACAGTAATGAACAATCAGGCTGCGTGCTACTCCATTCTCTACATGTGTTCAGGACCAGATGTGGTGGAACTAGAGGACTGCAATTACTGTGCTTTTCTTATTCTGCTACTTCAGAACATATGCAGTAGAAGAAAAACAGGTATTTGTACTTCTGCTTACATGTACTCATGGTTTTCCAAAAAGGCAATCTAAGATCCTTTTGGTCCCTAAAGCTCTTTGTCCCCATTTGGAAAATGGGTTTTCTCCCTAACCACCTCTCTGCACTGTGCCCATCCTGGTAAATCTGGCTACTTATTTGGCAATAATATCTACTTTTAAATTGGTTTCTCCAGATGACAGTTGTCTAGATACCAAATACTACCTGTAGAATAATGACAGATAAAAGGGTTCTGCACATTTTGCCTATTTATGGCTCAACATGGATTTTTCACTGCCACTGATGCTCAGCTTTGCTTCCTTGCCCCTGTGCTGCTGTGGCCCTGCTCTAGGTACCACCGTTTGCACAAGGGCTCCAGCCACCAGCTCGTCTTTCAAGAAGCTGCACCATCTCGATCTTCAAATATCCATTGCTTCCTCCCTGAAGTGAACGGGTACTGTTTTTATTGTAGATTTTTCCTTTCATTTCCTCATCCAAGACATCCTTTTGCTTCTTCTTTTCCTTTTTCCACTCTATCTTTGTTCTTCTCTATTCTCGCTGCCTCTGATTTCAGAGCACCTGTTCAGCTCCTTCACTGGCGCATCTGATGCTCTCAAGACCATTGATTTCCTGTTTTTAAAATCCTTGCTGGAAATATATTTGCTCCTTTCCCTAGCTAGGGAAGGCTATCTGCCTTGACACCATGCAGTATTTTAAACAAACATTGGAAGCTTGAAATAAAAAAAAATTACTTCCATCCTCCACATCCAACATATATCAGGACTATATCTCTGTTTTTAGTAGAAGTTGTATATATTAAAGTTTTAAAATGTGACATTATGAAGGAGGAAACATGTTATTGATGTTTTGAGACAGGAAGCTTATAGCTGCAGTCCAAGACAAAGGAATTTCCAGCTTGAGATGCTCATAGCAACAACTTCCCCTAGCGCTCTGACAGCATGTGCTGTATTTTTAAGGATTTTCATACTCTTATCCTGCAAGGCAAGTGCAGCGTAGGGAAAGAGGATCATGAATATAGCTCACAATGGTCTTCTTTTTTAAGAAATTTGGAAACACTGCATTGAAATTACCTTGTTTTACCTGGCATATTCCGATCAAATATTTTTATACTGCCCTAGCAATCCTACAGTATTCCAAAGCTTGTGCCATTTAACCTTTTAATATCTGAGATATTAAGATACTTTCTTAAAGTAAGTACAAGATAGTTTCTCCAGACCGAAACTGACTCTTGCTACAGTTTGCCCACAGTTTACATGACTTTTCAATGCTCCCTAATTTAGAAACAGCCCGGGTAGAGCTGCATGAGAATAATGCTGAAAAATGACACTTTATAATGGCAATCATTTAGAGTAGGAACCAAAGTTTTTGGACTGTAATCCTATTGCTGCCAGCTTAGCTAAGGACTTGTGATTCCTGTGTGTGTATGCACACATACACCTGTACGTATGCAGACTTGTTTCCCTACATTCACCAAAGACATTCCACCAAAGTTTTCGCATATTGCCTCTGAGTGACGCCTGGGAGCCAAACCACCAGGCCAAGGATCATTTCAGTGCCCTAGAAAATGCAGAAGTGAGGATCCGTGGACCACTGAAAGGACTGAGAGGAGGAGGACAAGTATCTGTCAGCAGGAATTTAGCTAACAAGCAATTCAGCAATGGGTGGGACTGGGGAATTTTGAGGCAAGGCAGAGGAAAATCAGGAAGGCTAGGAAACACGGATTAGCTGGGGAAATCATAGATGATAGTCCCAAGGCAGGCAGCAACAAGGAGCAATCTCAAAACACTAGAGAAAATGCAAAAGCCATAACAGCAGCCAAAATCTTCTCAACAACAGGAAGCTTTCCTTTCCTGAGCTGCCAGGACACTCCTGCTCAGGGCTAAGAAGTTCTTGTGACAGCCAGGCTCAGACAAGTAGGGCCATAAAGGCTGCTCTTCTGACTCTCCTCAGGGCGTTCCTGCGTATATAAACTGTGCCCAGGAGCTAATGGGAGGAGAAATACCTTTTACATCAGTATAACAATGCAACAACAGTGTGCTGCAGGAATCACGAAATAAACGCAAATTTTCTGCAGTGAAATCCTCGGGGAGCTTTGCTTAAGTAGTGACAATGATAATCTCTACATGGCCACAACTGGGACCTTACATCTGCAGTATCACGTGGCCCCTCCAAATGAGTTTGAAAGCCTTTCACAGACCAAGGCCCATTAGAACTTCTCTTTGCGAGATGAAGCAATGATCTTACCTCACTTAATGTTCACTTAAGCTCCTGCTGTGCATAGAATTAAACTGATACCACACTGCACTGGCCACCTTCCATCACTGCAGTGTCCTGGGAGATGGGGTCTGGCCTGGAAAGCTGCCTGGGTGGGGAACAGACAAGAACAAAGCTGAGAACCTCACCTGTGAACTGCAGAGATGGTAAGCTTGTCACCATGCTGTCTGGGGCTTTGCACGCCCCAGACCTCACAAATTTGTTACTAGCAAATCTGTATGTCCTCAGGAAGACCCCAGATGCTGATGCAGGATGATGAATGATTTTTTTTTGGAGCCTATCTCCCTATCTCTGCTGCTTTCCTGTGGGCAGATCATCCATAAATGTGATGTGGAAAATGACCTTAAATATCTTCAGTTTACACTGTAGCTTACACTCAAGTGGTTTCACTCAAGCACTTCTTTAGCTACAAGAATCTCCATGCTCAGAAATGGATCTGTCTCTAGGCTGAAGTGAGCCATCTGCTTAGCTGTGCACTGCAGCACCCTCAGCATGTTAGGACAGAGAGGAAAGCAAGCAGGCTAACTGTATCCAACTGGAAAAGCAAATGGGAATGCATTTACACTGAAATTTGACCCAGGCCCTGCAGCCTACACTTCAAACTCAATAACGGCACAAGTGCATTAAAGGTAGGGAGCGTAAAACACCTTAAGCTCACCTCTCTCCCAAAGATAGCACAGCTAACTGAACTGCAGGGCCTCCTGATCTGCGGATAGACTGGCTAAGTACTCGCTTAGGGGAGAGTACCATTTTCTGCATCGTCAGCCACACTTCCTGAAATAGCCTGTTTCCTTGGGGGCCACTCGGTTGATCACCATCTCCGACCTGCAGGGACTCCTGAGAACAGACAGGGAAGCAGTGGAGTCCCTCCCGTTGCCATCAGTCCAGCCAGCTACGGTTAGCACAGTAACAGCCTTCTCGGAGGCCACTGCTTTGCTTGCAGTCCAGCACGACAAAGTGGCCACCTGCTGCATCTTCACCTTAGCAAGGACTGCCCCATAGCATAAAACGATACAAAAAAATGCCATGTGTGAGACAATTCACGTAAATCCCATTTTTTTTGAAGACTTATCTAAACTAGGAACTTTCCAGACAACCCTGCTTGTTGTGAGATCTTAACTCCTTCGCACGTTGCTGGGACAGATATTAAAAAGGCGGTCGCTTCCCTAGCAGGTCTGCTTGCTCCGTAAAATTAGCACTCACAGTTTTCCTCTTGCAGCTCAGCTGTAAGATCAGCCCTGAATAGCTGTGCCTCGCACTATCTGGCTGCCGCACAAAGCAAGCAATTAGAAGCACAAACGTCCCCATTTGCTCCCACGCTTCATTTTCAATCTCATAAACAGAGATTGGATCGAGCCACAGAAGTGAGAGGGACCTTTTTTCAAGCTTAGGGGTAGTTTGATGTACACTTTATTCCTGTATGTTCCTGTGGAAGAATTCAGCTGAATGAGAGTTACAGCCAGACTTGCGCATTAAGCCCAGTGGTTCTGGTGTTACATATGTTAGTAACGGGCAAGAAATGAAAAATACACACATATCCTGGAGTGCACTTGCAATCACTGCTTCATCCTGGAGGTATGAGCACAATGTAAAGACCAGGAGACAGTCCCAGCACAGATGTGTAAACTGAGTTGGCTTCACTGCTCGTGGTCACGGGACAGTGTCTCTCTTCGGAGTGCCAGCAGGTCAAGATTTATGGGGTGTCAGTGAATTTTAGGATGCTTTTTGTGTTGTTCAGTAATTCAAACTCCAGTTATACTCACAGACTGAGTGTGATGCACTCAAGTGCTTACTCCTTACTCCTGTACAGATCTGAATGCCAAGTGTCCCCTGGTCCACCTCTTACAGTGACGTGATCTTCACCAGCATTGAACCACCATTTACCTCAGCAGTCAGAGGATGCCCAGCAAGAAGAGCCCTGCAGGAACAGCTTCCGTGCAGCCTCTTATTCCCCCTTAATGCTGCACAATATGCAGCCTTTCAGTCTTGCAGGAACAAGGGGTGAGTGACTTCACCTTCGTGAAGGGCCCACGCAGGCACCCCGCCAGTTGCAGTGGAGCAGCTGATGCACAGTGACGTGCATCCATACTCTGTGGCGTAACATCCAGCAGTTCTGCAGGTCTTCCTGGGGCAGTAATAGCTGTCAGAGAGAGGGTCTGCTTCCTTAGGGTCTCAGCAAACCTTTGTTCTTAACTCAGATCTAGGTCACTGCCAGTTCAGAAGCCTCACACTGTGCTCTTTTGTCTGGCGTGGATGTACCTTCAGAATGAAGACAGTCTTGGATGCTGCTAGATAAGATGAAGGAAAAACGAGAGCTGAAAGATGTAGGAGCGCCTACTCTGTAATTCTCAATATCTGCCTGGGAAGACAGGTGGTGTGTGTGTGTTTTTTTTTTTCCCAAAATCTACACTTTTCACACAAAGCAGAGGAATCAACCTCACCCCTCTTCAGTCCAGTCTGAGTACAGTGCAAGAGTGTTTCCAGAACACAGGGGCTGGCTTGCCAGATTGTAACTGCAGCCTGCAGATGTGCTGTCAACAACAGTTTTTAAGAGATTAAAAGCCTTCCTCAAACTTTGTCAGCAATATTCCCCTCTCTTCCCGTGCAACTGAATAGTTCTACAAATCAGAGTACTCATTTATAATTAAAGTGCAAAATGAAACACCAGGAATGATGATACAGAGTTTGATTTGGCCCAGCCTGGTTCCTTTAACCTCCATAGCTAAGGCTCTTAGTTAGCACTTTGCCATTGTCTTTATGAAAAAGAAAGAAAGAATCCAGCACGTTAAAGCAGAATTTGGAACACATCTTCACTCTGAGCAGCTGTTCTGTTTAACCATCTACCTCTTAATATTTTTTATCAGCACACATTTCTGTGACAAAGATGCTGCTCATACACACACACAAAGAATGGCTTGTCACGGAGATGCTCCTGTTTGCCTGCAAACATTGCTGTTCACTATTCTTCCCTGATTGTACACTACTGCTGGGAAATTCGCTGCCGTCCTGATGAACTGTTCTTGAGCAGGCAATCAGCAGGCATCAAACAGCCCGGCAGGATCAACTGACCAACCACACAGCCCAGGCTGTGGGAGGAAACAGACGCACAATAAACACACTCTGAGTGAAGTGCCTTGCATCTGATGAGCACTTGTAAACAAAGGATCTCTTGTGCTAAAAGAAATTGACTACAACAAATGACTCGGAGAGATCAGAGGAATACGTACGAAGGTGGCAACCTCTTCTTGCATATGATTTTATTTCCCTTTCCTCTCTTCCCTAGATGTAACTACATGTGACAATCTCCCAAGCAAGCGATTTCAGAGGCTTCTCTGCTTTTGTTTTCCCAGTTCTTTCAAAAGCTCTGTCTCTTCTTTTCCCCATAGATGGACTGAAGGCTATGGTGTAGAGCTTTACATACGATTTGGAAATAAATAATGGATGATTGACTAAGCTGGTGACAGACTGCAGCAGCAGCAGCTGTGTGTGCTGGAAGCTAGCTGCAGCTTGGGGATTCTCTTTCCAGCTGAACAGAGGCAGTCAGGAAACTCTTCTCCCTTGCACAAGGGCTCGACACCATTTTCAGCACAATCTGGTTTTGGCCCATTTGGAAAGGGGTGAAGCTTCTGGTTTGCCTCCGTAACTATTCATAAAGGACTTGATGAAACAATCCTCGCACAGCCAACAGTCCCATCAAAGTCAATGAATGCACAAGGAGAGCTGGACTGAGGCCGTACAGCCTGTGCTTCTCTCCAAATTGATATCTGTTTTCAAATGTATATAGACTCGAGCCCTCATAGCGGCCCTTAAAGTTGTAATTGGCAAAAATCTAACCCAGCACCAGAAATGACACGGCACATTCACATCCAGCTAGAATAACGCCTCCACAAAGCCCAGGTGCCCTGCCTGCATAGCTCTCCTCAGAAGCCATCCTGGTTCTTTATAGCGCTGTCCTGAAATGTGAGGAATCTGTCCTACACCTCCTGTAAATTAACCATCCAATTGGCCAGAGACAATCTATCGCAGCTAGAGGAGGGTCTGGAGATCTCGTGGCTATGTGTCCAATTCCTTTCTCGGTATTTACGGTTTCACCCAAAAACACATCTCCCTGCTGCGAGCGGGACCCCACAAAGACGATTTTCTTCAGGTGAGCATGAGCAATAAATTACGGTTTAGTGAGTCAGAGATCCTAAAATATCACTATGAGGCATGTGACTGCTGCATAATAATAATAATAATAGAGCAATGCGAGTGTACGCTTTTGGAATGTGCTAAGGAAATCCTCCACGGTGTGGAGGAGGAGAGACAGGCACACCCAGGCAGTCGCAGACGCTCGCGGCACCTAGGGGCACCCAGGCAGACAGGCACGCCCCAGCTCACGGCACGAGACAGATAAGCACGTTCTGCTCCTACCAAAAACCCCACCGACGGACAAAAGACAGGCACAGGAGCGGATACTGACCAGTGCCATTACTCGTCTCACCGCACACTGCTAAGGACTACGAACCGGCTCCATTTTATCTGAGTATGCCTCATTTCACGTGCAGTGCATCCATGTGATACATAAAGCCACTCTTCCTGGTGCTTTCAGGCCCCTGTCAGACTTGCAAGCTGATTATCAGTAGAGGTGTTGACCATCCCTGAGGCTGTACGGGGAGTCTAACGGGATCCAGGCAGTTGAAATCGGGATCTGGACATCACGGCCTATATTAAATGAAATGTGAGGCATCTCTCATGCACAAATCATCCTGACTTGGGAAGGTGATAGCTCCTTGTGTTTTCCCTCGAGGACCACATTGCCCTTGAAATAGAAATGCACAAAAACAGCCCCTCACAAGAACGGTCTGTGTGGTGACCCTCTGACTGACACCACAGTGTTTCTCAGATATTTCAGTGCAGCCAGTGCCTTACTTAGCTCCTCTCTGGGAGGAAAGAGCTGATGGGCTAGAATGACCTTTGCCAGTCATCCTACACAAATCTTACGGCAGCTTTAAATTATCTGGCGGAGAGATCCAGCTCTGAGCTGAGGGATACTGTTTGGTATCAACACAGAGCCTAAGTTGGACAACAAATAGCAATCATTCAGACACTTCTGTCACTGTCTATTTTGGGATTTACACAGTTATGACATGCCTCTTCATATTCACCAGCAATCTGTCAGGAAGAGAGCTTGGACATTTCTGGAAGAACTACAGGATGGAAAACTCGTTTGGGTGCATAGGCAACATTCAGGACTAAGCCACAGCTCAGGATACCCAGTACAGCTCATAATGAGAGGAGAACCCCATTTCATCAACGTTTTGTGAGCTTTGCCAATCACACCTGCACCCTTAGCGGCGGTGACCACCACCAGACTTTTATGTAAGAAATGATTCAGCTCTGTATAGCTTGCTTCAGCCATCCACTGATGACCAAAGGAAGACATCTCAAAGATTTCCTTAAAGACTAATGTGTAGGGAGAAAGAGAAGGAACAGTAACCCATGTCTCAGTGCCCCCTTGCCTGCATGTGTTCATGGGTCCAGGCAAACTCTGAAAGAAGGCATCAACATCAGCTCCCAACCCCACTTTGCCACACACCCACCGAGAGACCAGTCCCTTCTCTGCTTCTCAGCTTCCCAGATCTGAGGAGCCAAATGTCTGTACCATTCCCCTTTCCTCTGGCAAAGTCAGGGTTCCAGCACGAGACACACATTGTCCTTGTGAAATCTCCTGAACAGGAATCAATATCAGTAAGATGAAACCTCTGCAGTTACTCAAACTCACATTGCGCAATATGTCTAGCAGACACACACAACAATTACCCAGCAGGAATTTTCCTTCCTGAATTTTTGCGTTCCACACATAAATTCCACTCTAGCTTTGTGACTAACATCCCCCTCCCTGCGTCCCAGGATTTCCTGATTTCTAGACCACGCGTACTTTGAGCAAGATTTGTAAATGACTTGCCTTATTCTTGCCTTGAGGTACCTGAAAACGCTGAGCATCCATTTTCCGAAAGGGAGGCTTCCTGAAGATGTGTCTGGTAGGGCACCTGAAAATCAAAACACTTGAAATCATTTAATCACATCTGAATATCTTATTTCTCTCATGCAAGTATTTTCAAGATTATGCTTTTACCATGAGTATGGCGGTGCTATTTTCTTCTCCTTGAGGCTCTAGCTCTTGGATTCAAGCAGATGTCTGTACCCCACAGCACCCACAGCCTTGGTGAGGCCCAGCAGCCTAGCAGCAGTAGACTCACAACACCAAGGCATAAAGCGCGACTTATTAGCCCTGCTAACGAGGAATTATCCAGACACAGTTCCAGCACACCGAGTGCCTTTACAGGGAGCTGTTTCGCCAGCACTGCACCACCACCAGCCACCACACCAGGCCAGGCGTGTGTCGAGGAGAAGCTCAGGTCTCCATTTTAAAATGCCCTCATGGCTGTGAAGGGCAACTTGAACGAACACACTGCACCACATCTGCAGCATTAACATGTGGAAGTTACATGGCTAATGGAAAGCCGCCTCCCAATACACTATTAAGGAACAAAATCTCTCTGTATTTTCATCCGTCTATTGACTTTTAGGCACGAGGTGTGACCTACAAAGCATCTTGGCGCACCGACGCACCCAACCTACACCAAACCTCTCCAGTGCGTGCTGCAGACAGCGTGCTCAGCCTGCCAAAGCAGCGCTCCCTCTGTTATTCTGCGAGACCAGGGCCACTCCCCACCACTCCCCCAAAACCTAGAAACATCCCAGGCACCAGTAAGCACCAACCCATTTTCCCAAAGCACATGGGAAAAAGGGATTTGGGGGAAAAAGCAAAGTCCCTGCACAGCAGGTGCCAGGGGGCTGCTGAGTTGCTGGGCCCAGGCTCTCAAAACCCTCACGATGCAGGGACACAGGGTACACAAGGACACAGGGTCCGTGCCCCAAAACACCCTGCTGGGACCTGGGTGAGGTGAGGGAGGTGGGCAGTGGGGATGAGGGGGCAGCGATGCTGAGGGGGCAGCGGGGCTGAGGGGGGAAGCAGGATGGGCAGCGGGCTGAGAAGGGACACAGGGAGCCTGTTAGGGGCACTGGGAACCTGTTAGGGGCACAGGGGGCCGGGTAGGGACACCAAGGACCCGTCAGGCGCCCCGAGGCCCCGGCTGCCAGGCACCCTGAGGCAGGACGCTGCCCTCAGGCCCGCGCCCCTCGCGTGGGGCTGGCGGGGGGCGGCGGCGGCGCCCGCTGCGGGCGTTGGGGGCGGTCGGGGGCGGTCGCCCCGCGGTGGCGGAGGAGGAGGAGGAGGAGGAGGAGCGGCGGAGGGCGGCGGAGGGAGAGGGCGGCGGAGGATGGGAGCGGGCGGCGGAGCCGGGGCGCGGCGCGGGGGCACGGGCGGCGGCGCGGCGGCAGCGCCCGCGTAGGGCGGCGCGGGAGGCGGGCGGCGCCGCGGCCATGGAGAGGGCGAGCCCGGCGGCGGGGAAGCTGAACGCCGGCGGCCGCGGGGCGGGCGATGGGCACGGCCCCGCGGGGGGCAGCCAGCCCCGGGCCACGGCGGCGGCGGCGGCAGCGGGAGGAGGAGGAGGAGGAGGAGGAAGCGCGGAGCCGGGCGAGCTGATCGGGCGGGCGCTGGATTTCAAGAGCGAAGGGGCGCAGTGCTACAAGGACAAGAAATTCCGCGAGGCCATCGGCAAGTACCACCGCGCCCTGCTGGAGCTCAAGGCGCTGCTGCTGCTGCTGAGCCAGGAGCCGGGCGGGCAGCGCCCTGCCAGCGCCGGGCTGAGCGAGGAGCAGCGGCAGGCGGTGGAGGCCATCGAGGTCGACTGCTACAACAGCCTGGCAGGTCAGCGGGCACCCCCCTAACCCTCTCCTCCCGCAGCGCCTTCCATCTGCACCCCAGACCGGCGGCAGGGCCCGGCGGCGCCCCCCGGCCCTTCCCTTCCCTTCCCTTCCCTTTCCCTTCCCAGCCCTTCCCGGGGGCTTCCCCGCAGCCCCCGGTCCCCTCGGCACGGCAGGGGCTGGCACTGGCACCGCAAGGTGCTCCCGGCCTCCCGGCTGCAAAAGTTGCCAGCGGCCGGGGCGCTGCATCTTGGCAGGGGTTATTTTGGGTCCCAAGCGGTTTTTTCTTTTTTTATTTTTTTCTTTCCGAGCCCAAACGCAGCTCCGAAACAAAAAGTTGTGCCTACGTACGTAGAGGGTAAGGAGGGTTGTAACCTGGAGAAGGTGCACAAAATGCCACGGTAACGCGGCTCTGCTGCTTTGCACAAGGATGAAGGGTCACTCGCTTCCCTCGGGGGGGAAATGGCAAAAATCAGGGCGCTGGTGTGTCAGCTGTCACCATCGCTTGGCTTTTGGCTTTCGAGACACTTGGCTAGCTTTGCTTCCTGCTGTCTAGGGCTAAAAAGGATGCAGCATAAAGCAAATGGGGTTTGAAGCGCCAAGCCAGGATCTTCCCTTGGCTTAATCCATGCCAATCTCAATGTGGCTTTTGGGATGTAATGGAAGGCACGATTTTATCACGTTTTCAACTGTTCTTCCTTCAGAAGCCTGTCGAAATCCTGAGTAGGGAGAGGCAGGCGAGATCCCCGAGTGATAGCATAATTGCACAGCTGTAATTTCGTCTCTCTCAAAATTTCTGTTCGCAGGTTTATTAAAATCCATTGTATCTGGCAAGGCTCATTTAGGTTGGCAGGGTTATACAAAGAGCCCGCAATACGATGAACATTACCGCGTAGAGTGGTGCTGGGCTTGCACAAGTACTCGCAGGAAACGTCTCCGCCAGCCCCCGGTGCGGAGGTACAAATGGGACGTGGTAGAAGGTAAATGAGGAGGGAGGGAGGGATGGGCTGTGCTGCCGTGGCTCTTCCTGCTGCGTACACAAGTTCCACTTGCTGGAAATGTTTACACCCGTGGGGACAGAGCAGTCCTGCAGAATGGCCGCTGTCCACCGCGTTTATTTACTGCTGCTGCTTTGAGCAGGGAGCTTTTTTCGCTGTTGATTTGATCTTGCCGGCAGTAGCAGTCAGACAGCGTGAGAAACCTGCTCCATCTTCAACCTAGATGCGAACAGATTTTACCTAAATTTAACTGGTGTGAACACAAGAGGAGATGAATGTGATTAACCCTGGAGAGGCGAGCAGTGCTTCTCCTGAGATAACCTCAGAGCGGGTCAGGGTGTCATTCTGCACTCAGCTGTGTGTTTTCGGTAGATGGGCAGGCACAGAGCGGAGGACAGGATTGGTCTTGGAAATGTTTAGTTTTGTGTGTCTGCTGCTCTGTCTGCAAGCAATGTTAAAGCAATGCCCTGCTTGCTGAAGAAGGGAGCGTGCAGTTAAACAAACCGCAGCATTGCTCCTCCTAGCCCAGCTCCAGAGCTCCCATTCTAGCAGGAGGATCTGTGAATTAGCATCTGAAGGAGAGGAAACCGATGGGAGGGAGCTTCTCCACAACTGTCACAATAATTAGTACGCCTTTCTAATAGGAACTTCAAGGGGTGCAGCAGTGAGACTATTTTGTAACAGCGTGGTGCAGCAGAAGCCACCAGCTTCTCTACACGGTGGGCTCTAGCGCAGGCACCAGTGCCTGTTGTGGCAGCAGAAGTCAGCGATATTTGGCTGGGGAAGAGAAGAGATGCAGGGCGTTTGGCTTCCAAGCGCTGACTGGATGCCTAGAGCTGTCTTTAAAATAAATAAATCTGCATTGCCTAGTGCAGAGAGCATAACAGCCATGCATGTTAATTCTAGAGAAGGCAGTTTTTCACTGAGCTCTGATTTATACCCGATAGCATGAGCAGCTGTCATCTGAGTGTCCTTATTACCAAGTTCTTTTAGCACCTCCGCGTACTGCCTGAGCTTAGCATTTAGGAAGCCCACCTTGGTTTTGCACTGCCGTTTTCACGTGGCTGCCACACACGCACCTGTCAGAGGTGTTTTGCATGGCAAAGATAGAAGCGTGCACACAGTTACTTATTTAGATCCAGCCAGAGGAGCTCATCAACTCTAGTTAGCCGTGCACTTAGCCAAATAAGCAGGTAGGAAATACACACCCAAAGGGGATCTGGGGCAGTCTTACAGGTGAGGACTGTGCACACACTGAGTACAACTGGGGTTGGTTTTTGTTTTAATCTGACTGATGACATGAGTAAGAATGTGTGGACAAACACAGATCTGTTGTCAGTACATTTACCACCTTGCAGAACGTAAATTACAGCGCAGATTGGTTTTTAGCTCTGCTTCTTCTGTTTCAGCAGGCGATTCCCATACCACGAAGCAGGGTGGCTGACCCTTGTATTTACTCAGAGCCCCACAATATTCAGTGTATTTTCTAAAGTGAACTGTGTGGCACCCCCATGACCTAAACTATCCTTAGCCCATTGCAAAGGACTCTAGAACATGCTGGTTTTAAAATTCTTGTGATTTTTTTTATATATATTTTAAATCGGCCTAGGATTTTCACCGCTTGCCACTGGCAGTGTCACTCACATTTTTTTCGCTAAGCCACTAGCTGGGCTGCCGTGTAAGCTCCACGAGTTTTGCCTTAAAGGCACTCACCCTCACATCTGCAAAATCCAGCACTGCTATGTTCTTGCACAGGCGTGCCGATAGCCCTTCGTTTTGCCATTTTTGCCGTAAGCCCCTTTGACAAATGTCACCAGATGCAAGGGCAGCAGCGTGGCCTGGGCCCCCAGAAATTGCTGGGGCGGGCAGAGAAAAATCCTACCAGCAGCACAGAGCCTCGCAGAATGAATGCAGGGCTGTGAGGCAAACAGTCATTTCTTTATGACTCACTGACGGGCTCTGACCTTGAGGAAGTCACTTGACCTCCTTTTGCCTCTCTCAGCCCAATTGAAAAATAAAGAACAGGAACCACGAGCCGATCCCGATGGTGCATTCAACCGAGTTTTCCCAAGTCAGTGGTTTGTATTCTTTGAAAATAAAGATGAACGTAGGAACAATGCCTGCAGAAAAACAAGCGGGCCAAATACCACTCATGTCTTAGTCTCCTTTCCACTCATGTAACATCTTGGATCTAGATGAAGCTCAAATGCCTTATGAACTGCAAGCAGGTAGGGATCATCCACCTGCTACTAACGCAACCACTACCTTCATTAAATGCAATCATCATTTTATTCCAGCATTACTGCCTAAAAGTTTACAGGATCAAAAGGACTGTGCCTGCTCTGCAGAGAGAAGCAAGTCCTGGTCCTTCCAAAGCAGCAAAATGCCAAGGGTAAGCAGAGTTTCAAGCCTTTTTTTTTTTTTTTTTCTTATGAGGGAATGTTGCAGTGCGATAAGCAAACCTTTGTCAGTTTTCCTAAGCACGCAGAAATAGTAGAGCTAATCCTGGCAGGAAAAACAGAACCGGAGACAGAACCAGGGACGAGGAGTGATGCTGGGAGATAGAGATTTTTCATCCTGCCTCTCTGTGCTGACTAACTGTATTATCTTCACCAAATCTTTCATTCTTTGAACCTCAGTTTATTCGTCTGCGTTTCTGACCTCTTGGGAGTGCTGGAAGGCTTTGTTAATTACACAAATGTCAATTAAACGCAACACGTTTATATCCCCATTCAGACACGTGCAGTTTTGTACCTTGGCAGGAGGGCACACATACCTGCAGAGCCTTACAAAGCGTAGCTGTCCGTGGTAGATCTCAGCCTAAGCAGCACGGGTTGGCCTCGTGCCGTGGCAGAAGTTCACAACTACGCAAAGGTCACAGCCACAGCCCCACCACACGCAGCACTCCAGCTTGCTAACACCCTCGGGCTCTGGACGGGGTTGTAGGTGCTGCTCCCAACAGTCACCAGTTGTGTACAGACTTCAGTGAGTAGTTCCACTGAGACAAGGAGCCTTAATCCAAGTGAAAATATGACTAAATAGCAGAAAAGCTGCTAAAACTCGTCTCTGCTGACCACCCACTAGGACTCCTCAAAAGGAGTTTCTAAAATCCCATCCCAGTATATAGCAGTTAACAAGTACACACTCTACCAGGGCACATGGTGCTGTGGGTGTTAAAGCAGGCTTGGATTGTTGCTTGATGTGAAGTTGGTTTTTTTTTTTTTTTTTTTTTTTTTATGTGCTGCATCAACAAAAAACATGCTCTGTAAGGCTGCCATGCAATGGGAAAGAGAGACAGCAGCAGATGACAGCAGGACGGGGCCTGTGTTTTCACTAGCTGAGGTGGGAGCTTCCTGACACCCCTGTTTTAGATGCATCTGCCCAGCCACAGTGCATGGGAATGTTTTACAGGCCTGATGCTCCATGCACGTGCAGTTGCAGCAGAGAGTGAATGCAGGTGACCAAAGCATTTTAGCAATAGGCCCAATCCTCATTCGCATTGCCATCGCAATGAATTAGTCTGTAAAATACTCTGTATTTGCCTGTTCCCTTTTATTTTGGAGGACAAAGTTCATCAGCTGGAGAAGAAAGCTCATCACTGGAGGTGAAGCAGGAAGTATGAAAAATCAGAAAGCTTTTTCAAGAGCACAGAGTAGTGGTTAATCTGTTTACCTAAAGAGTATTGATTGTTCTCCGCCATGAGATTTGCACTGGTGTGCTTTCTGAGAGGTCTGTAGTAGCACCTCCCGCCAGCTTTACTCCATCCCCTTCTGATCTGCTGTTTTCATCAGAAAAAGTCCCACAGTGTGTCACAGCCTCTTACACCTCCCCATGTTCCCATCAGTGCTGTGCTGGAGATGGTTCAGGTGCTTCAGTAAAGCCTTGTGTGACAATCACAGCTGGTTCCCCATCTATTGCTAAATACACCCATGAGCCCCATGGTTACCTTATTTTTTTTTTTCCTGTGAGCTCTGCCACCTTTCCATGGTTCAGCAGGTGGAGCATCTTTCTCTTCCTCCTGTTCACTTGGGCTCAGACCCAGAAGTTTCTAGCCCGACTCCAGCCCTGCTTCTCCAGCCTTTCTCCTAGAGCTGCCTAACAATTCAGCAGCGCATCCCTGGTTTCCCCTCAGCATCCTGTGAGCAGTGGAATTGATGCTGCAAGTATGGAAGGTCATCAGAAGATTTCACATTGGGATTTTAGATCTATTGCACACCCAGTAAAGGAGATTGGTGTAAAGAATGAAACAGCAAAAGAAAAGGGTATAAATGAAAGGGGAGGTCTAAATGTTGCCAGATCCTGGTTTCTTCTTGACATCATGCCATCTTACAGAAAATAACATGACAGAGTATGACACTGAGGAAACAATTAAGATAGGGAGGAACTACATAATGAGGTTTTGAGGAAATTTACTGGCTTTTTTTTTTTCCTTCTGTCTTCTCTCATTTCATGGGTAAGAAACTGATGTAGAAGGAAGACAACTGTTTATTAGTCTTGATTTCAGCTTACTCAGGTAGCCGTGCCAGTGACTAATACTGAGGGTTAAGAATGTTTTGAAGAAGTCACTGTGAACCATCATTAACCAGGAAGCTGTTGCTCGCGGCTGCTCAGGAATCCATCTCCTTTTGTTCATTCCTGCTCTGCATCTTGGATGGGAAACAGTAAACATAAGACATTGATAGATGAATGCAGGTAAATCCTTTTGTGGTGGCTCAGAGTGTTACTGCTCCTCTTTCTTTAACCAGGACTGTAGAGTTGGTGTGGTTTCTGGGAGCCTGGCTGGAATTGCTGGCGGTACCTTCAGCTGGGGCACGCTCGCGTTGTGCAAGGCTAGGAGATGGCAGGAAGGCCCCGTGGCTGGCCCTGTTCTTGTACACTTACTTGCCTTGCTGGCCACTTGGCAGCCGTGTAAGCTGGGGTCACATCTTGCTACAGCCATTCTGAGCTTAGGACTGTGCTGGAAACCATACTAGGACAATTCATGGAGTGAATTCGGCGCGGTCACGTTTTCTCTCTGCAGTAACCCATGGCAGAAGGGCCAGCTGGGAGCGATGATTTTATCTGTCATAGTTTGATGTGCCAGAGCTCATCTGTTACTGTCCATAGGCAATAGCTAATGTCACGATCTTTACTTCAAAATGCACTCTGCTCTCCCCACTCTCCAAAATTCTTGACACGCCGTCACCCCGAGGCTCATCGGCTGCACAGCACCATCTGCTTCTCCTTGGCTTTGTCCTGTGTTCCCAGTTCCCCCATCGCATTTCTCAGCTCAGGAGCCGGGGCTGCTTACGCACTCGGTGCCTTTTCTGCTTGAGTTCCTCTGCTGGCTCCCCCAGTTGCACTGCAGCTGTGGCAGACTTTCTGACCTCCCAGGCAGAGTTGTGGCCCTTTGCAGGCCCCGTCTGTTCTGCCAGCATTGCCCTCTCATCCCCTGTGTTCTCAGGCTCTGCCCCACAGCATCTCGGTGCATCTGATTCATTGGAGCTGATTTTATTACCTGTTGTATATCAGTTCAGGCTGGACCTTTTCTCCTCCCTGGCTCTCCTTAGGACCCATCTCTGCTGTGACACCCTCTCTAGCACATCCATTTTTGACGGGTAAAACTTCTGCCTTACCAAAGCACATATTTCCCTAGCCACTGCTCAGTATTCCCGATCGTGCTTTAGTGGGAGCACTGTCTGTTGTGTCTCCTTGCTGCCAGTTTAGGGGGCTGTCACGTAGATTGTTCTGCATCAGCGGCAGCAGCACCTCCTTTCAGATCGGAGTGGCAGGCAGCAAAACTCCGCTAATCTAGCCGTCGATCTGGTTTCCTAGGAGCTGCTGGAAAGGAGCAGCTGGGTCAGCCAGCAAGCAGCCACCAAACTCGTTTTCCTCAAATTTTGATTCCAAATCTCCTCTGATGCCCTGATTACAGCTGTCAGTCTTCATGCTTCTGGTGTTAGCCTGGCCCGGCAACATCAGGGACTAAATGGCTCATTTCATACTCGAGGAAACTCAAGTGAGGTCTCTACCTTGCTGCAAGCCTCCTTGCTCTGTAAAGCAGGAGCGTTGGGGGCCCTCTTGGTAGAACCTCATCACGCAGTGGTGAAGATTTGCTGCCCATCTTACAGATCTGTGAGGCTCTGCCTAACATGCACAGGCTGATCTCAGGTCAGCCCAGCTGGATACTGCTTATCCTAGATCTTTTCCAACTCAAAAGACTTCACTCCCAACTCCAGGCAGCAGAATTGTTTACTGCTACCTGAAGCAGATGGAGGGAGAATAGAAGACATGCACTAGTGTATCTTTGTCCTGCACACTCCCCAGTGTGGTGTGTGGGAGAACAAACTTACTCCCGAAAGCAAATTAAAAGCAGAGGAGGTGTCTGGGACTTGAAAATTTATGTTAGACCCTTAGCACTTCCTTTGGCTATTCCTGGGCTGGTGTGACTAACCAACTTGTACCTCCAGCGTGCAGTGCCATCCCTGCAGTCACCATCTAACCCACCAATTCACCCCCTATGAACAGCATCTTTATGATAGAAAGAACAATCTTTCAATCAACTGCAGGGAAGAAGCAGTGAAAATTCATATTGTTTTGCCCCACTCCTGCTCCCAGAGGGGGGGAAAGGTCAAAGACCTACATTTCTTCCACTCTTTCAGAAAACAGGTGGGCTCCACGCAATAGCCATAGCCTCTCCCAAACAGGAGCTACCTGTGGAGGCCATCAGTTAACCTTGCAAAAGCAGAACCACGAGGGAAGGAGTCTGTTATTCTTGGATGATCATTGTAAGTCAGCACTAGCTGTTGCCCTGCAATAGCACCTTTTTTTCCCCACTCATATTTCTAAAAAACAAACAAAAAAAAGAGCTTCTGCCCCATGCCACTAGGAATGATTCTCTCATCAGACAGCATGGTGCAAATAAAGCCTCAGTGCTCTCTTCAGTCACCATATGTTTTAATACCAGCATAATTCAAATCCTAGATTACTAGCCTCTTAAATGATTTGCAGTGATTAATTGCTCAAGATGCAGTAGTGCATTCATGTTGCAAAGAAACCAGAGCAGCACAAGATCCTCACCTATGCTGCAAGTACAAAGTAAATACGCTCACTTTCCTTTGTATGTTCTCTAACAACTGTGATGGAGCTCAAACTGAGGCAGCTCAGGAGCTTTGCTCATGGGGTGGAGGGTAAATTAAATTAGTAGATGAATACAAAATAATTTTTAAAACCCAGGGCTGATTAACTTGGAGCGCAGTGCCAGAAGGTATCATGGAGTTAAAGACCCTAATAAGGTTAGAAAAGAAGGCTTAGACACATAACTAATCAGCACATTCACTGCTATATTAGATAGGATAAAAACTGTAAAGCAAATATTACATTTTCATGCTTGAGAACCACTGCTAACTGGTTTGGATTTATGAATAAACTTCTCAGAGATTTTAATTTCCCTGTCCACGGTCATGTCACATAAATGACTCAGTCATCCTGTGACCAACTAGCATATTCAGATCCTTTTCCTCTTTGGCTATTTCCAGCTCATGAGCTCACAAATTCTAGCAGAAATCCTTGCTTTAAATCCCAAAGAGTATGATTGTAAGTTTTGTGTTACTGATCTCCATCCCAAATAAATTTAACGCTGTCCACCAGGTGATGTAGCTCTTTTTATGACACTGCCATCCTTATCCTTTTTGAGGATACCTTCCAACTTCACAGTGTCAGTAGGTGCTCTTTCTTTTACATCAGGGCAATTAACAGAAGCATTAGACAAGTTCAATTGTGAAATTAATTCCTGCAGCATTCTTCTAGTGGTCTCTAACTGATATGTCTCTCAGCAGAACCCACTACAAATTCTTTAGCCATCACGTCATTCTTAGTATATCTTCATATCCTCTAGCTTAATTGAAAAGGCACAGTCGAGACAAGGAACTGCATCATTGGCCTGAATCATTACAATGATTCTCGTGCTCCTGGTCTGAAAACAAACTCCTTACCTGGGGTAAAGGTTCCCCTCCATATTCTTCAAATCAGACACACAGTCCTACCTCCTCCTTCCACTGCCAGCAGCACACTGCACTGACCTGGTTTATGGAAGGGTTGGGAATGATCTGAATGAACTTAACCTGAAGCACTTTGCCACAGCTTGTATTAAAGAGCAGTTATCTTATTAGAGGACCAGCTTAAGCTCCTGCACATTTCAAACCCTGGCCTTCTCAAGCAAATAATACACTGAATCATTACTCAGGTCTTCAGTTTATTTGTTTTCAGCCTGATTTCCAAAGGAAATGAGTCATAAGCAAGTATGTTTTCTGTAGTCAGCCCGTCAGTCCACTCTGGGTAACTTTCAAACCTGTTGACTAGTTGGATTTGATGGAGAGGCAGATATCTCAAAGGTACCAAGTTCATACGGTCTAACCGGAGGGCAGGAAAGAGGCAAGGACACCAGAAGCCCAGCCACACAAGAGGGCAAAGCTTAAGCCCAGTTTGCATTGGCAATCGGAGCTCAGCCAGGTGACACAGCCTGACACAACCAGGGTCAGTCAGCTCTGTGGCTGAAAAGTCACTCTTCTTTAGCGCATTTTTAATGCAAACAGTGTTTTCAGAGCTCTGATTAATACCTCTCACTCTTCAGTTAGTTAGAAAACAGTGACTTTGGCATCCTCTGCCTCTGATTCTGCCTGTTCTCGTTCTCTCCATCTCTCCCTCAGAGGCCATAAAGGCTGCTTTCTGTTTCAAAACATCATTAAAATGGAAGGGCTTTGGGCTATGCAGGACCTGGATAAAACACCTGATAGGGTTATTATTGTAATGAAGGAAATGTTCCTCCCTGCTCAGCCTCTCCCCTTCTTGCCAGTAAGAGTCTTCAACTAGGGAGAGCTCAGGAAAAGAAATACAAAAACCATTTCAGTCCCTATCAATTATACATGGGATGAGGACACGAGGCGGTGCCCTCAGCCAGCTCCCCACCCCGTAGCAGACTCTGCAGCTGTCAGCTCTTCCACGTGTCCTGGGAGGCGAGCCATGGCTCAGCACCGCGGGGCACAGCACACAGATGTTAGGCAGCCACGTCAGCCAGCCCTGCCGTGGCACAGGATAAAGCACTAGCTTTCATCCCGAACCGAGCACGCTGCAGTAAGCCAGGCTGGAGGCAATCGTGGCATGCACGACCGTCAGTGACTTCATCTGAGAGCCTCCAAGCTGCTCCAGCCGCATTTCACGCTCCCGCTGTCAGTTGTTTATTTGGTGAGCCCCCAAGCAGAGGCTTCACCCCTCAGCAGAGAAGCAGCTTGAGATCCAGCTCTTCCTCCAGAGCTTCTCCCTGCTCACAGAAATACCTTCCTGGTCGCAGACAGGGTTACAAAAGCCACCTTTCCACTGAGACCCAAATTTCACTGCATAGCATCTGATATTACTGATCTCTGAGACAGTTGTGTGCGCTTTTCCCCCATGCAAACGACCCAAGAGACCAGATTCCTCCTCTGGTGGGTGTCGATAGCAACAGAAGGCCAGAGGAGGAAAGATCCAACGTGGAGAGGGCACAGCAGTGCGAGGGCAAAGCAATGCAAGGTGAAAGGCACGACAAAAGCAAACAGCAAGGAAGGGGCGGTGGAATAAATAGCACCTGGAACAGCAGATCTGAAGGTCAGACATCTAAAGGCACATTGACTGGACCAGGCTGGGCCAGCTGAGTACTGATTCTAGAAGATAAAGGCAGGTCAAAGACCACTAGGTAAGTACAAAGCCAGAGCGGAGGAAACCTCCAGGGGATTTAACCTGGCAGATCCACAACAACAGCCTTGGCAAAAACAAACGGGACAGATTCCCAGCTCCCCTAACGCGGCTGCAGGAGGAGCAAGCATTTGTGGAGGTTGCAGAATCAAAACGATCCACGCATTAAAAGCTGACCGAAGCTCTTGTTCCACCACCGGTTTGCTAGGACTTTGCTCCTACATCTCCTGGCTGGGAAAATCAAAGGCATGGAGATCAGAAGGTGCAATATGGAGATCTCTTCATTTTAGTTGAATAAAGATTTGCTGATCCACAGCTGAGCATGGATTCTAGCTTCAGAAAACACTTCTTGTTTGCTTGACATCTAGGCTTCTAATACTTTAATTTTACCATTGCTAAGAATTTTCAGTAAGCCTCTCATTTTAATTTGAAGAACTGCAGGAACTAGGAGCTCAAAATACTCTTTTAAAACAGAAGTTATGATGATCAGATGAAAAATTGTCTGCAGGTCTTTGCTTCCCAAAGGTTTGTCCCTTTGAAGGAAAACTTCAGTGTTATATCACGGGATTTGTGACCAAAAAAAGCATAAATCACCACTAATTTGCCTTAAAGCAGCTTAGGAATCATTTAGAAATAATGAACACTCCTAAAGAACTGCACTCTAGAAAATTAGAAAAGAGTGAGATATGAGAACATAAACACAGCAAAGGCAGGAATCATTCATGCCTGCTGTTACTTAAGTGCTTATGTATTCAAATGCCTAGCCTGGGGATGTCACAGCAACGTCCTTCCACAGGACCTTCTGACAGGAATTTGCAGTAAATGGTGGCTCTCAGGGAGAGCCAAGGACCGTTCGTGCCCCGGGTGTTAGAGCACAATCAGTAAGGGGACTGCAGAGCTGGACAGGAATTCAGGAGTCTTCTATCCATACCACTGCATGGTACAAGGGTATAGATACTGTGTATCCCAGGCAGCATTTATTCAGGCTGTTCTTACACACTTCCAAAGCTAGGATCCTTCGCAACTTCCCCAAAGAGTCTACAGTGCTTCTGCCTTGTCGCTATTAGAAAGTTCTTCCTAGTAAGATTCTTCCCTGCTGAAGTTTAAGCCCTCTTCTGGTTTCCCCGAGCACAAGAACAGATTGCATTCTGGTTATGCCCTACTTTGTATGACAGGGTTTTTACTTTTTTTACATGTGAACTCTGTAAGCCTGCCTTCCCTCCCTGTCTTCTTCAGGGCTTACAGTCTGTGTTCTCCATTCTGCTCGTTATTGTCAGGGTCCTCCTGGCATGCATCCACATTTTCTTTCAAGACTAGGATCCAAAAATCAGACACAGTACTCACACTTCTTGCAAATTTCTTGTCATACATGCTAGCGCGCGTTTTCCTTCATTAACCAAGTAGCCTTGCTAACTTCATCTGGTGATCTACACTGCAACACAGATCATCTTCTGCAGAATTATTTCAGCCAACCATTCCTGCTCTCTATCAGTGGTTTTTGTTCATTTGTTTCCTGCCTAACTTCAGTACCTTTTACTTGCCCCTGCCAGATCACATCCTGTTTTTGTCAGGACACTGCTCCGGTCTGTGAGGACCCCTTGGAATTGCAGCCCTGCCTTCCAACATATCCCAGCTGCTCCCTGCATCGTGGTGTTACCTGCCAATGGACAGGCAGCCCACAGTCAGTCATTGAGGTCTTTATTGAGGATGCCAAATACCATGGGACCTAGGACAGATCAGTGCAGAACCCCACTTAATATTGCCTTCTGCTTTGATAACAGAGCTAAGCCTATTCATTTAGACTGTTCTCCCTCAATTTGCTTAAGAAAATGTCACTAGAATTTGTCATTTGACTATTGTAAAACCAAGATACGTAACGTCTACTGTTTCACCTTTATCTTCAGGATTGCTTGCCCTATCAGTCTGAAATTAAACTGATTTGTTTTGACAGCTCACATTATCTGTTAGGTATCTGCTTGTTGTCAACCCTGTGCTCTCCAAACCTCTAAAGGGGTGGCAACAGGAAGGGTCCCAGAGTGGGCTGTCAGCCACAAAAGGCCTCACAGAGGCTTAGCAGCTCCCCTAAAAGCTGCTAGATGCCTCTTAACATGCATGGTGGTGGAAGCATCAGCATAGTCACTACATCAGTGTCTCTGTCCTAGAAGTCAGGATCCTTTTCCTGGAAGAGGTGTGAAGGACAGGGGCAGCAGAGAACTGAAGGAGACCACACTGTGTATTGAAAGGAAAGCATGGCCAAGAAGGCAGAAAGGGGAGGAAAGGTTGGCATCTGTTTACAAGTTGGGAGTCAGGCTGAGAAGAAGGGGAAGGCAGCTTGGAAGAGGTGACACCTTGGGTTCTCCAAACATTTGTGGATCCACACCTCATTTAGCATTAATCCCTCCCTACAGAGAGGGGCAGCCTGTCATATAGTTTAGTTTTTAATTTTCCACACATTTCCCTGCAAGCAGAAACATACGGGCATATTTAAGTCTTTCTGGTACCTGGAGAGGAATAAATGAGGGCCGCTGACTGTAAAGTTGTGCTGTCATTCTGATATTCCCTTTTCATCCCATTAAGATTGTCCGGGAACTGGGAGTCAGCTGATCAGATTATTGCCAGACATTATCAAGCTGTCTATAATTAGCTTCTTATTGGTGAGAAGCCAGAAAATCCTCTTTGTTTGCAAGCTTGGACTATAGAGAAAAGAGAAATATTTCATGGAAGAGATTGTTTGGAAACTGCAGATCCTAATTAGTGTCTCAGCCCTGTAGTGAAACTGTACATGGCATTTCTCTGAAAAAAAAGATGCTTCCAAAAACCCCCTTTGGAGGGACACTGGGTTGCATTCTTGAAAGGCACAGCCCACAGGGGGCTCAGTGCAGATGTGGACGGTTTACAGTGTGTTCTGTTCCTTGGTTTAGGCTTCTTGCATTCCCTCACATGATACAGCTCCTGTCAGTGCCAATTAGGGAAATTTAACACAGGCTAAAAACTGTGCTGTGCCATCCTCTTCACCTGTGCAGTCTGCACCCGCTAGATGAGTAACTTCAACATCAGAGAAATTTGGATTGAAGTATTGCAATAGTCCACATCTTCTTATGCTGTACATGAAAATTCAAGTAGTTTAATTCCAAGGTGACTTTCAGTCTCAGGTAAACCTTTACATCCTCAGCATCATCTTATGACAGATATGTTACCTGATATTAGAAGTTAATTATAATCTAAATTACTAACACATGGCTGAAATTTCCAATGTCATTTAGTAATGGTATCCACTTTAATTCCGCCAGTGAACACCATATACTCCACATGCTTTTATAAAAACCAGTTACAGAGACTGCAGCACGCAGATTAATGGTACATCCATCAGGGGCATTATTAGAAGACTGCTGTCTATTCCAAAGCAAACCTTGTTTTTAAGAAAAAAAATCCCTGATTTTTTTTAGTTACGTCCTAACAATTTTTCTTCCCAAATGCTTAAACCAAGATTTATTGCTAGCATGTTTTTTCTTCTGAGAAAGAGCATCACTATAAAGGATGCCAAGCCTTCTGAAATAAAAGAAGTATTATGAGACTCTCGTAGTCTGCCCTATTATTTTGAGTCCTAAAGAAGTAAGAGGACGAAGCCTGCTCAATGATACATCAAGGTCTTAATCATATGTCTGAATAAAACCCTGAAGTAGTTATATCAAAGCATCAATCATGTGTTTTCCAAAATAGAACTAGAACAAGAATATGTTCCATCTTCCTGTGATTTAAACAGATTTTAAGTGAGCTGTTGGCTGCTATACTTGGGGTGAGATCATATCAGAAAGCAAAGTATTTTGCAGAGTTTAATCATGGCTATTTCTGGGAATGACACTGTCAGTTTGTGAAATACACGTCGAGTTCATAGTGGTTGGAGTACCTAGCACTCGTTAAGGAGTAATAATCCACACATAAGCTGTTAAACACCAATGTTAGAATCAAAAATAAATACATCAGGTTTGAACAGCAATGGGTTTAACTACTACTCCTTGCTGTTTTGAAACCAACCAAATCAATACAAGTTGGGTTTTAGGTGTTTTTTTTTTTTTTTTTTTTTTTTCCTGAACCAGTGGCTATCGTAGAACAGTCATTTATCCTGTTCACTTCATGGTAAACTCTTCAAAGTAGGTTAAATGCACTCACATTTTTTTGAAATATAATTCTAGTATTCCCTAGATTTTCATTTTAAGGAGTGGAAAACAAAGATCATTTGGATTCAGGCTCTTGCCTGAGCATATGAGTGGTTCAACCACAAGACCTACTATTAGCTCTTGCACAGGACACCTGTTCCAGACTCCAGGGGATATTGGCAAAGGCCAGCTTCAGGCACTGCAGATCAGTGTCCCTCAGTTTTGTATAATCAACAGAGAAAGAACTCTGAGCAGGAGTGCAAGGGTGGGTAAGTCATTTGCTAGAGGAGCTGCTGTCATGCACACCTAGCGAGACTACTCTCCTGTGCTTCAGTTTCATAATTAGAAATGTCACTCCTGCTCCTCAGGCTGGCTGCCCTGCACCTCTGTATTCCCAGCACCTCATCCCAAACTCTTAACTCCACTTCTGCCCTCAGACTTTGCCTCCTGGTAGACCTCAGCGCCCCACTCATACACCCCTCTCACCACCACAGCCGTTCTGCATCTTCATCCCCACACAGCTCTCAGCCCCGATCTCCTCTCCTTGCCAGCATCAGTCTCCTTGTCTTTCTGTCATAGGTAAGACAGCTCCTCTCAGCTTGATTTCCACTTTCCACTCCTCTTTCTTGTTGAGAGAGAGCAGGAAACTTCTCCTGTTGGCTCAAAGTTTCTAAAGTCCCACTTTTCCTAGACTGGGTTGTGCCCAAGGTAGACAAAATATTCAGTGGATTTGGGTACCAAATTCTAAGGCACCTCTTCTGAGTACTGTACACAGTACTATATTGGTTTTATTTTCAGAAAGTTATCAGTTGGCCGGCTCTGGATTACCCCAGGGATAACAGAAGGCACCTGCTTGACACAAATGATATCTGCCAGATTTCAGTTTGCAAAGCCAAACGTTGAGAGGACATGAGACAAATCCAAAGAGACAGTCACCAGAGATCTTTAACAAGGGAAAAATAAGATACATTTCCCTAGCCTGCTTTTCAAAAATACCTGAACAGTTTTGGCTGACATTTTCTAAAAGCAGACTTCAAAAGCAGACGTCGCATATGGAATATTTTAGTCCAAAAACTTAAAAGACCGAAGTTACAAGCAGTTGATTCGCCCCTAAAATGGAAGGGACGAGGCAGTCGTAAGAACAGGCAGTGCTACCAGCTTACCTGGGTGTCAGTGAACTGCAAACAAGACTGGACTTTGTGAAATACAAACTTGCAACCCAAGACATTCCTGAAGGGCCAGGGCAAGCTCATTCCCCAGAAAAGCTGTAAATGGCATTCCTGTTGTGACTAACGCCACGTGCTGAACCAAACGAGCGTGCCACAGGGAAGGAACGCGCTAACACTGCCTGCGTGGTGATTTGGCTTAGTTTTCTGTAGCGTGGATAGGTGCTGAGCCTTGCCTACAGTGGGACTTTGGCCACTGTTACAAAACTGTGTCTGCAGGAATGTTCCAGCACGCAGATTTACCCTTTGGCAAAAGTTTCCAGGTAGGCAAGGCTTCTCATATTGTTTGAAATTCCACATTAAAATCTATACACCCTACTTCCAGACTTAGATCTTGGTCCAGCCAAAATTAGAAGCCAAACGTTTGGGCCAAACTGAGCTATTTTCATAACCTGGAGAGGTTTGCACACAGGAGAGGTTTCCCTGGCAAGATGCTAACCAACAGCATTTTCAGCTGAATTTCATTTTGAAGGTTCACACAACAGCTATAGAAGTGATGAAAGCTGAGAAACGTGAGGTGTTTAGTAAGCAGCTCCAGGCACATCTTCGTGCAGGCTATTTAAGAGTTACCTCCCTAAAAGATATACTGGAACTCAGAATTAATTCAGGGTACAATAAACTAGTAGCCAAACCCCTGAACAGTCAAGAATTCAATTAAAACTTCCCACCACTGCTGTCCACAGCTAAGGGTTAAAGGAGTAGATGTATTTTGGCTCTACGGATGTTTTAATCTTTGTTTTGTCTAACCTGGTGCTAAGCAGGGTCACACAAGTTAGCTCTCACGGTACCATTTTCTAATGATAACAGAGCTGTGCTGCAGCTCTCAAATAGTTGTAACTCAGAGCTGGCTGGCATAGATTCAGTCCAGGAATTAAAATTTAGAAACCTGGATTTAATACTCTGAGGAAGAAGAAAAGCAGCCAGGCTACCTATTTCCTTGCTTAAACATCAGCAGTCAGCTGGGAAGTGAGATGGACAGGGATCCTCCACCAGAGCTAAAAGGAATAGCCTTCTCTGCTCCCCACAGCACATTTCACACAGGAGTTTCAGAACTGCTTGTTCTTACAGCAAATGGGGGCTCCTCATCACCATGTGACATACATAATTTTAAAAATTAGGAATTATTTGTTGCTCAAGCTGACACAGTACATCACTTGCCAAACTGAGAACAGTAACACTGAGACGCAACAGGACACCCTGAGGTCTGAGCTGGAGAGATGTAGCTGCTGGATGGATGCTGCGTTACGGGGTAAAACCCGCAGGGGCTGGGTGACTGGAGGTCTGCATCTGCTTGTGAAAGGCACTCTCCTAATTGCCAAAGAGCCACTAGAGATGGTGCTGCGTGGGATCAACCCCATTCTCCTTGAAGAAAGCAGAAGCTGGATAAACCTCTCTTGGTTTGGTCTTTGAGTTAGCTCTGTTCCTCAGAAGGATTCACTGGGGGCCTATTATGAACTGAGAAAGAGGGTGATAAGTGTTTGATGTGCTAAACAAACACTACCAGCCAGAGACACATGTCTGTTTAGGAAAGGGATGCATTTTCAGAACAACTCCTCTGACTGAACTGGCTAGGAAGTACAAGGGTACCACGTATCTTCCAGTTTTGAGAGCTGCATTACGAACCACCTCTGTATTCAGGGTGAATCACAACCACTAAGGTCATTTCAGTGCACGAAGAACCAAAAGCTCACACCTCTAAATATTTATAAGTGAGGTTCTCCCTCCAGGTTCCTTTGCAGCAGCCACTTCCAACGCTGGCTCTCCAAATGGCCAGCTCTTCCAGCAGAACTGTTACCTGCACATCCATCTGCTCGTTTTGTTCAGACAAACGCATCTCTCCTGCTAGCCCAGTGGTACTGACTTCTCTCTGCCACGTGCAGAGTTACAGCAGTGCCTTGCAGAGCCTTTGCTGTGAAAATGAGTCACAGAAAGAACCCAGCTGGATATCTGGAAGCCCATTTGGGCTTACCAATCAGCAGGATTTGGGATACTTTATAACCAATCCATGAAGCAAGTCCAATATGGAATTATGGAGTTAATATGCACGGTCTGACTGCCTGTCATTTTCAGGGTAATTTCTGTGACTATAGCTGGAAATACCAAGTAGTAAACAAACAGAGACCAAAAATCCCCCATCTAGTTGCTCTGCAAGGCATTTCCCCGGGACGTGAAAGGCCGGAGCAGATTGGCAGCATGCAGAAAGCTACTGCCACTGCTGTACCTGCTACTGGTCAGCAGACAAACAAAGCAATCCAGTTTCCAGGGCTGTGAAGCCAGCAGTAAATTTACACAGCCATCTTTTTAATAGCTTTGAAAAATAAAGGAAAACAAAGCACAGTCATTTCAAGCTCCATTAGAAACAGAGCGAGAAAAATCAATGTTTGACAAATAGGAGGGGACAAATTCTCGGTAAGGAAATGCTACGAAGCTTTTAGAAAGCTGCGTTTTTTAACTGGTGACCGAACAGCCAGATGCCTTTGTAATACCTATGCACTCCAGTGTCAGAATCTGTTAAAATTCCTAGGAAGTCCCTCATTACAGTAAATGGGACAAAGATCTGATTTGGAAGTGCTGTGTCACTTAACCAAACTCAGCAGCAGCGGGGCTGGATCTGCAGTCCTTGCCCAACACATCTGTACCGTGAATTCTTCACTGGCAGAAGGCTGTTTGTGGTCGGTTCCAGTTCGCTATTTAAGCTGTAAATGCACGCCTGGGTGAGGGATGCATTCTGCCCGTGTTAACTGATCAAAGGCTCAGACTAATTTAGGTTGGAAGGAATCTCTGGGGGTCAACTAAGCTGTCCTCCTGCCCATGAAATGTAAAGCAAGCTACAGAGAGGGTGCAGGGGAAGGGGACCAAGAACTGTCCTATTCCTGATCCAGCATCATACCCTCCCAGCAACAGTTACCATGCAAAAAATGAAGTCTGGCTGTTCATTGGTGACATCTGAACTGTGACTGCTTGGGTTTCCAGGAGCAGCGAGTCTCCTCCTTGCCAGAGACACACTGAGTAACACCACCTGCCATGGGAAGTTTCTCTCCATGCCCTGGCACTGGGCACTGCCTGCCCCTGAACAGATCCTTGCATAGCATCCTGCCTTCCTTCCCCTTCCCTCCTCCCCAAACCATGTCATTCCCAGGGTTGCCTTGGATTGTGGCACCAGAAGAGCTTGTGAATAGAACAGCTTTCTTCATTCCCCTTAAGACTGTGGCTGCAGCACGTTCTTTTCTCACCAGTGTTCCCTAAAACCTTTCTTAACACCCAGTAAGCCTAAAAAAAATTAGCCCAGAGTGCACACTACAGTCAGCCCCGGAGGCACATCCAGCACACCATCCACCCTAGCCCAGGAATTCCTGCCTCCCATTCAAGCTCACTGCCAGCAAAGGTGTTTCTGGTGCCTAAGTGAGGACAAATGTGGCTGTAAGGCATGTCTCAGGGATCTCCCCCTTGCTCCACACCTAGCTGTGGGAAACTCACTTTGGGGATTTTTGTCAGCTCCTTGACATTTATGCAGCAGTTGTCCTTGGGCACAGAGCCCTCAGCAGGCTGTTTCTTCACCGCTGTTTACCTTTTCCTTTGGGAAGTCAGCAGAACTGACCTCTGGTGCTGAACTTTTGCTGCAATACTTTGCAAAAAGCACGCAGCCTAGCACATTTTTTTACCCTGTGCTTTAGCTCCAGGTGCCTCTGGTTTGCTAACAGCGCATTCCAAGGGAGCACAGACCCCGGGTGCTTCCTACAGCAAAACTCCACACGGGACCTCCTGCATAAAAGGCAATACGTTATGTTTGTAAGTCCAGCACCTTTGGAGTATTAACCCCAATACAACATCTGGGCTAATTTAATTCCCCTGATAACTATTCCTTGACCATCTTTTTGTACTTTTCTGAGCCCTAGTCCTCAGCTGAGAGGTGATTTTACTACATTCACTACCATGGGATCATGTGGAGCTCCAGAGGGATGTTTACATTCTCGCTTTCCCCCCCAGCCCCCCAGAACAAACACAATCCCATCAGCTTGAAACGCCAGGAATAGAAGCACGGGCATTTAAATTGTGAACAATCAGATTTGGCAAACAATCTATAGGACTGCACCCGTTCTGAATCACGAGCCTGAGTCACTTCCCTCACCTAGGCTGCTCTCCTCGCCCGCGCGGATGCGGGAGCAGAAAGGCAGCAGTAACACTCCCGGCTCTGTCTCTCTCCCCTGCAGCCTGCCTGCTCCAGGCCGAGCTGGTCAACTACGAGCGCGTCAAGGAGTACTGCCTCAAGGTGCTGCAGAAAGAAGGAGAGAACTTCAAGGCACTCTACCGGTCGGGCGTCGCGTTTTACCACCTGGGTGACTACAACAAGGCACTCTACTACTTGAAAGAGGCAAGATCCCGCCAGCCAACAGGTACGGGGGGCAGGAGCCTGACCCAGTGCTGAGTGCTTGCACATTTCTTTTCACGAGACTTTGTCCCTGATTTGTTTTCATTGATTACCACAGGGATGAGCATGACCCCGCCCTTAGTCCTACTTCCCATCAAGGACTCTCCCCTAGGGCAGCAGGTTTGCAGTGACATTGCCTTAAGGCATTATCTGTTAACTAAATATTGCAGAGGCTACAGCACGAGCTGGGTGCTATCAGTGCTGCTGGAATCCTGTCTGTGGGGAAGGGATCCTGCCTCTTTCCCCTCCCATCTTATTTTTGGAGAAGGAAGCAGGATGAGGAAGAATACATCCCAACCATTAAACCATTATATTTTCTGGATCTGAGATGTTTTTCCGCTTAGCAAAATGAGTAGACTGTTTGTAGTTCCCAACAGCCATGCCTGCCACTATCTCAGTAAAGGAATAGTATCTTTCTGCAATAAAAAGACAGACATATACTCACAAAGCACTGAACAGGATGCTTCAATTTGTGCCATGAAGGCAGTCACATGCCTTGTTCAAGTACCTGCCATCCATATGGCAAAAACAAAAAGAATTCATTTCAGGCAGCAAAGAAATTGTGTATGCAAACAACTTAGCCCAGTCAGAGCAACCTCCTTCGTGCTAACCCACCCCAACTCGGAGGGCAAGTAGAAGGCCACAATGCAGTGCTTTGACTTTTTGAAAAATACTGCCTGATGAGATAAAATCCACACGGTTGTTCAGCCCATTCCTGTTAAAGGAACTTTACAATACATGCAGAAAAATTAAAGGACTGTGAGAAAGCCAAACAGAAGCCGCACACAAGGGGAACCCCACAGAGCAGCTCTTCCACCTGCACCTGTGTGTGCAGGGAGAGAAAGCTGGGCACGAAACAGGAGCAAAGACAGTGGGGTTGGCGTGCCTCAAGCTAGAGGAGGTGAGGGAGGTGGCCAGAGTGTGTAGTGTCCTGTAAGCACTGGGCTCCTGCAGTGACAGCGCCCCAGAGGGGCACCGGGATCGCGCTCCGCTCCCAGCTCCCATACAGGCGGCCGGTCCCATCTGCTGTGCCTGGCCCCGGGCAGTCTGACAGCACAGCTGCACACCCCACACTCGCTGAGCAAACGTGCCTAAAAGCTCAGTTCAGCCTGTTCAGCTTACAGTGCGCCCTTCTGCTTCCAGCCTGTGCCAGAACCAGGGAATGGCGAGACCTATGTAGAGAAAAACAGTTGGAGGCAAATAAGGAAATATCTTAACCTTGGGCTTCTGATGAGGCTCAGATGCGAAAAAGTCCTTTTAGCTCAACCACTTTGTTTCTATTTTTAAAATATGTATTTTTATGCTTTTTCCCCCCTCTCCCTCAGTGATACTATTTATTTGGTATCTCTCATTCCTTCCTGAAATAAATACTAATGTATTCAACAGCAAAAGCTTCAAATACTGCTGCTTACTGCAAAGACATACCAGAAACTGTCCCCAAAGGCCCTTAATGTATACAAAAAAAACAATTCTGGCCTTCAGCTCTGCATCAGAGGCTTCTGTCTGTTATTGTTAGACCATCCAAGGCCATTGTTGCACTGTTTTATTTATGATTATTGAGATCTTAAGGAAAGAAGCGAATGCGTGCAGCAAGAAAGGATGCGGCTGCTAAAACACAGCAGTAGGAATCAGGTGACACTAGCAAGAATTATTTTGTGACCTGGAATAACTCAGTGTCTCCATCTGCAAAATGCGATTGTTTTCTGTTATCCGAGGTTTTGCTAGGCTCACTGGTAAAGCACTAAGTTATTATTACAGTCATGCTCTGCCTTTTTTCTCCTTCTCTAAAAAGGAATGTTTTGGGCTCAAATCACTGTCTGTCTCTTTGCTGGGGGGAATTTTAAGTGGTAAAGAGGAATTAGTTAGGAAAGGGGCTTACAGCTCTACAGGTCTGTCACCACAACACGTTCCTTATGGCCATTTACTGTCTTTCAACAGTGAGGGTAGGGTCTGGCCCCAATTCTTCTACTACCTCCAAACAAAAACAACACAAAATCACAAAAGCAGGTGGAAATAATGCAAGATAACTGTACAGCACTCCTTACTGAGCAGGATCTTAGAAAGGAAGAGGAAAGCCACTGTTAAGGTTCCCACACTGCACAGAAGGAGCTGGCGTCCCAAATTCCCAGTCCTCAGGAATAAGACCCAGACCATGGTGCCTGCCCAGCAGATAAACAACCGGGCTCTGAAGCCACTGGGAGAAGCAGGAACAGCCTTCAGCGCAGCAGGAACACAGGAACACTCAAAAGAGCCAGGAGACACATTCCTTTGCAGCACTGCCAGCATCACTTACTGAGCTGTCCTTACCTGCCATTCCCACATCAGCACTTCCTCGCTGAAGGACCAGAGCCTTCTGCTCATTAACATTTAGCTTTGAAATACTTCTGCAGACAGAGCTGTGGTGACACAGTATCATTTTATGGAAAAGACTTGGAAAAGATAGGGCTCCTTCCACAAGCAAAGTGCCACTCACCACTCCTCTCTGGTGAAACAGCAGCCCTCAAAGAGAAGACCCCACATGCCCAAACCTGCCGGGAGATTTTTTGCTAACTTGCAATCAGAGTTTCTCCCGCCCCCTGTCAGCTGCACCTTGTTTTGCCCCTGGCTCCCCGTGCATGTGGCAATCTCCCAGGTGAGTGAAGCCGTGCCATCAGCAGCTCGCTGCCTCACCCTCAGGCCCAAGGCAGCTGGCAGCCTTCTGCTGCCCTCCTCGCACCGAGACCCACCTCCTCCTCCTCTGTCACTGTGCACACAGTCCCTGCAGGCCCGGGCAGGTGCAGTTTCCTACCATGCCTCCTCAGTTACTGCTTGTCACCTGCACCAGGCAGGCCTCCGACGTGAAAATGCAGCTGCAAGGACATTCACCTGTGCTGCAGCACATCAGGTGCTTGGAGGGTACAGAGCAGGGACATCAAAAATTCAAAGCCAGCCCCTCAGCTGAGTTGCTGCATTCCTGGAGGCTGTGCAGCTGAAACCATTTCTGGTACAAAAGGTTCCTTCAAAATTCATTAGGCTGGTTTGAAATGCTAGCACGTTACCAGTTCTGGATGCTGGTGCTCCTTGTTTAACACAAGTGAGAGCAGAACTCCTCGATTCACTAAAAATCCCCCAGATGGGGAAGTATCTTAATCACTGACTGCCACCCCCTGAAGGGACTAGGATGATACTACTGAACCTGCAGAAGACTTAGCAGGGAGACCTACCTCACCAGGGACAGCTTGGAAAATAACAAGAGCATTGCTACAACGTGTTTGTGCAGAGTTCTATGTGAAGGGAAGCTAAACCATCTCCCATTGCCTCCACTCCAGCTGATGGCATGACAGAGGCCTCCCCTTCTCATTTTTACAGGGAACTCTGCACCCACAGCTCCTCTAGTGGGGGCAATACCTGTGCTTTCTAGCAGTGGGCACGTGACCAGCAATGTACTCATCTTTTGGAAGCTCAGGCACCTACTTAATAGCTGGTGTGGGGCAATTTGGATGAGGAGGAGGTGAAATTGCTCCCTGACTGTGGGCAGAATGGATTGCTGTGTGCATCACATTGATTTTTGAATCTCTAATAACTTATAATGGACAAAGCTGGCCGTGGCTGGCCTTCTGAGCAAGGCTGTGAGTAAAGAACCATTTTAAAATTAATACATAAGTGAAAGCAGTTATTTTCTTATGCTTGCTTGCTTCTGATACCATATGGTGTTTTCCACCATGTTGACGCCGTGCTGGTGGGAAGTTGCCCTTGTGAAAGTAAATCAACACAATTTGAGAAAGGGGTGGCCGTGGCTGCAGGAGCACGGGGTCTGTCTGGAGACACACACTCATCGTGCACATCAACCTGTGCTTCAGGGTGAACGGGCTCCCTCCCTGCAAGGGCCTGGAAGTAAAGCAAAATTCACGTGTTGTGTGTGCACAGTGCTTGTACACTGAAATACTGGAAGGAAGAAGAGGGCTGAGCTTACTGCCTGCACAGGATTGGGGTCTCACAGCTCTGTACAGAGATGAAATGTGGTTCTCTGCCCCCAGGAACTTTGTTAGGATAGATAAGGCAGTGTGCAGCAGACAGTGAATGACAAAAATGCAGATACAGTGTCATTGTGGAAGGACTCCCAAACGTGAAACTTACGGAGAGCAAGGTTGCTGAAAGAACATGAACAGTGCTCTTCCCACATCAGCTCATCACAGAAAATTGTGAGAAGAGTGAAATAGGCTGTAAAATGAATAGGAAGATGAAAAAGAAGAGCATGTCTGTAGAGAAGGTGCCTTTAGAGTCTTGTATCCAAGCACTGAGGGCAGGGAAACCAGGGGAGATGTTGTTCCAGAGGAACAGGCAGGGATGAACTAGATGGCTTCACCTGTGTGAATTCAACTGTGGTGACCAAGAGTAGCCAAAGAGAAGGTAAAAACTGAGGCAAGATCGTGAGCAACAGGGATGGTGAGCCCAAATCAGAGCAGGTTCACCAAAACCAAATCAGCAGGGTTTGGTTCAGAGCCGCCTCCCACTGGGGCTGTTCCTGCAGGCAGGACCCGGAGGTGCACCACGGATGAAAGGTGCGGTGTGTCCATCTTTCCAGGGAGTTGTAACCACTGTGCATGTGTCTGTGTGCTCTTTCCCTGCAGATACCAATGTCATACGATATATCCAGCTGACAGAGATGAAGCTCAGCAGATGTTCCCAGAGAGAGAAGGAAGCCTTGTGAAAATGAAGCTGCTTCAGCTGAAGTGCCCAAAGGGGAACATTTCCTTCCTAGAAGCCCATTTGGTGGATTTTCCTGTTTGCTCTGCCTCATCCCCATCTCCTCATCCATCCACTTTCCCTCGCTCTTCATCGAATCCTGGTTTTGAAAAAAAAAGACTCAGACACTGGATATGGCTGCGGCAATTACCATTGCCAACCATGGTAATCCCCCTTCCCCATGGCAGGAGAGCACAATGGCTACGGCCAGCCTCGTTCCAAGGCAGCGTCACACACCTGGAGCAGGCAGCGCTGGGGGACCCCTCTGGTCCTGAGCTGCCTGCTTACAACCCGTAGGGAAGCAACCCCCAGACAACTACTTCCTGGCCAGGCAAGCTGGAGACAAGCAGTTTCCACTCCGGGTGATCACTGGAGCTTAGAAGAGCCAAGAAACCAAGAGAGCCACTGGTCATTTCACAGGGGATAGCAAATGCCTTTTCACCATCAGCTCCCCCTGCCTGCTTCTCCAGTGTGTGCTACCAGTCTCCAGTGAGAGCTCACATGCTCCCAGTCCAACGCCAGTGAAACTGTTTCTAAACATCCTCTTAACGAAAGCACAGAGCACCCTACGATACCCCCGAAGCTGTCCCAGTACCGGAGGAGAAGGCTGTGGGGTACCACAGAAGGCTGAACAGACTGTGAAAGCGTGGTGTACAGTATGAGGGAAAAACTGTGAAATAATTCATTAAAGGCAAATAAAAATTATTAATAGGCAACAAGTCCAGCCATTGCTTTTAGAAGGGACCTGTGGGTTCCCCGTATCCAGACAGGCAACATTGTCTAGTGGGGGCAGCATAGGGTGGGCAACAGAGACGTCTCCATTCGTGTATGGGCTCTGCCATGCCTTGCTGTGTGCTCTTGGGCAAGTCACTTAGCCTCTCTGTGCCTCGGTTTCCCCATCTGTACACTGGGGATAATAATACTTCCCTACCTCGCAGGGGTGTTGTGAGGATTTACCAGTTAATGTCTGTAAGTACCAGTACAGTGATGTACAGTGCAAAGTATTATTAGTACATTGGATTGAGGTCTCGATTCTCCCACCTCGTGTTGGTGCTTCCTGTGTCCTGTTTTCTTCTTTTTTTAGCAGAACGTGGTGCTGACAAACAGGGCAGGACCAACAGCTTTGGAGGCTATTTCAGCAGCCCATATGGCCTTTTAGACCTACTGCAGCAGTGTGATCAGTTCTGAGAGCTCGGGCTCCTTGGCTCAAGGATCCTTTTCTGGATCTGCCAGTAATGGGCTCAGTAAGCGCCACAAACACATCTCCAGTGGCCCACAGGGAACTGCTCCCAGCTGCAGGGTGAACATGTGTGCTTCTCATCCCACGGTGGTCAGTGTGAAGCTCATTGTACCCATAGTTCAATCAGCCCTTTTGGATGACATGTACAGATTGAAACACAGAAAGCTGAACATGTGAAGTTCAGTTGAGTGCTGTGTGCTCTGGTCCCAGCAGCTATGGCATCCATATTCCTGCTGTGGTACCTTGCCACAATTTTTTCCAGCCAAAATTTGGAAGAGTTGATAGAGAAACATCAAGGGAAAAGACAAATCTTTATCATTGTCTCAGAAAAAAAAAAGTGAATTTGTATTATTCACTCCCCATGTATTATATCACTCCTCTAGGAGTGACCTGAGGGTTCATCCTGCAGGCCATGCAAGGGGAGAGGACACCACCTACACAGTCTCTGTTGCAGGAACCTGCAGGTGAGCAGAGGCAGGCTTGTCACTCATGGCTGTAAAATAAGAGGAAAGGCATCTTCCAGTCACTGGAGATGGAGGTCCATGGCCCTGTCACTTTGTCTGGAAACAGTTTTAGCCCTTGAAATGGCTTCAATTGCGTACTGTCACCACGTCAGTCCCAAGCTTATGTTAGTATAAAGGCTGCACAGCACACTCCCAAGTACAGACTCCTCAGTTCTCAGCCACTTTTTCTCCAGGACTATCACAAAGTATGTGAAAAAGTAGGAAATTTGTGAATGTGCATATGAAAAAGATCTCCAAGAGCCTCCAGGTGCTACGCAAGAAGCTACTTTCTTCAGGAAGTGGTTGTCCCTATGTACCTTGACACTTGGTACCTCCAACCAGTGCACACACACCAGAAGCTAAAAGAAGGAAGTCAACAGAAAGAAAACAGAGTCAGGGACTGTTTTGCCAGCTACATAGCATCTGTGTGCTTCCACATAACATAGAGCTTGAGAGAAACATGCACAAAACTCCGTGTGGTAGCCCTGTGCATGTCAAGGAGGGAGAGAGCAGCACTGCCACCAAGGCCACAGAGCTCCTGTGGACTGCACTCTCCCCACAGCGGCCAGCTTTGCCTTGTAGAGTTTTTTCCAGTGCGCAGTCCTTACCTGCCAGCTGATGATGTATGGGCAGGAGCCACCCAACCCCACAAAAGTTTCCTACCCACAGCTGTAGGGAGTTGGTGACACCGTGAACAGACAACCTCTGCTGAAGGTTGCAATGTCTACTACAAGTTGATGGTATTTTTATGTTGAGCAGTCAAATGGCAATGTAGGAATACAAATCCCCAAAGCCAAAACAAGCAAACAACGCTCCAGCTCAGCCAGGTGGCATATGCAGATGTCCTCATCATGCAGTACATGGGGGAATGGACACAGGCCCCTCCAAGTACCCAGCAGGATTAAAATGTGTCCAGTGCAATAGGAAATGAGTCCATACACCCATCACATGTGAAAACAGCAGGAACAAAATGACATGGCAGGTGCCTGGCTGAACAGGAGGAAAGCGGAGAGCAAGCAAGAACTGAGGCTGAAATGGGAGAGGGCTGAGCTGATCATGAGATGCAAACTACAAGCCAAACCCAGGTTCATGGGCAGAATGAGAATGAAACTATTAAACAAAAAACAAAAACAAACAAAACGAAACAAAAAAACTACCAAAGGCTTAGCCACATTATTTGCAGTTAATAACAGGACCCAGTTTTAATTGGCAGGATACAGAGCAGGAAAAAGGACAGTAAGATTAGAGGTGATTTTCCAGCTGGAGGGGGCAACGAAGGGGGAGGCTTCCTTCCTCCAGCAAAATCATTTTTGAAACTGTGAGAAGACAAACATATGCTGGCTGCAGAATTTTTCCAAATATGTGTTAACCACACTGCAGTTGGAAAAAGTGGCCTGGACAGGGCAGAAGCCTTTGTTTAAATTAAGAAGAGGGTATGACTGGTTTTCAGGATTGATGGGAAGGCAAAGGTCTGGCTGTTCTGGCTTGCTGGAGAACCCAGGTGCCTGTAAAATGAAAATGAAGATCTTGAGCAGTGTATCTCCATTTCACTTTCCCAGAATTTCTCTGCAAGTTTCACCTGTGTGATTGATGTCCCCAAAATTCAGCCCAGCTGACTACAAAGTGGTTGTGTTCTTATGGTAGTTTATGTGAGATCTCCAGAGGCTTTGTCTGCCTTGTTTTCTTTATGCTGAATCCCTTGATTGTACCCTCTCTATTTCTGAGGGCAGGAGAAGGGAAGGGAATGGCTATGTGTGGGCAATGGGAATTCACACCAAATCCACACAGGACCTGCTGACTACCCCGCTTCTCCGCCTGTTTACTCAGCTTTGCTCCTGCATCCTGAAGCACTGATGTTCCTCCCGAGCTGCTTCTGTGAAGCTCCGTGCAGTGGTTGGGAGGCTCGGGCAGGAGTTATTTAAATAAAGAGGCACAGTGGTAGGCCAGTATGCCACCCATATGGGATGCTTGGGAGGGTGCAGTTAATTATAAGGTTCCTTAATACTATTCATGGATTTGCATAACCAATTAGTAGGACTTTGTATCACTGCAGCTGGTACGAGGAGGTTTCCAGAGGTTGTTCTGAGCGGATCTTTGATGAGCTCCTCAGCTGCTAAATGCTGCAGGCCGTGCTGCCACACCGGCAGCCTCCCTGCTGCCTCAGTGAAGGTGACGGAAAGGCAAGCTACCCTCCTGGCTGCATGAGTCCTCCCCCAGCTACAGCTTAGGGAAGGTACATTCACAGATAGCAGATAAGAACATGAGAGGAAACCTGTGTTAACACACGACTTAGAGGCAGTTAGCAGCCTGTGAGGCGGAAGGGGGTGTGAGTGGTCCCACAGGTGCAGGGAGGGGATAAGACTCTTTTTTTTTGCATCTCAGAGACCGATCTCCCTTTGTCACAGCGAGGGGCCAGCTCAAACTCGTTCAGCTCGGAAGGCTGTGCCTGCAGCAACTGTTTCCAGCAGTGGTTATGGTGGGGAATCAGGAAACAAATAGATTGCGTGGTGCCCAAGAAATTGCCTTGCTACCCTCGCTTCATTCCCACTCATTATCCTATGGAAAACATCTGTTGCGTTACATGGACAGATAAGAGAGCAAGGGGGAGGAGGGGAAATGAGGCAGGATGGAAAGAAACACAATACGCCTTTTTCTCTTTATTCTTAGGACAACTGTATAGCAGCAAACTCACTGAATGAATTCCCAAATCTTTTTCACCTGCTGATACAGGGACCGCTTTAACAAATTGTCCCTGCCGCCAGAAATGGGGAGCAGGAGAAATCCCTTCCGAATTTCCCCCTCCACTCTGCAACGAGCAGCACATGCCGGGGCTCACTCTGACAGAATTAGGTAGCAAAATTATTAGTGGTATTAGATGGGGAAAAATGTCGTGGCTGTAGCTGTGAGCCCCACATGCTGCGCTATCCAGCCACGGCAGGGGAAAAGGAAGCCGTGCTGCCAGAGAGGCTGGCTTCACAGGCCCGACCTACAGCCTTTCTCCTTCCTTCATCGCCAGCCAAGTTTTATAAATAGCGTCAGTCCTGCCGTAACTAACTTCCACAACCTCTGCTTCCTTCCAGAGGGCTCCCCTTCGCTCCCTTTGCCTGCCGGGGCCTGTGAACCCCTGCCAGCTGGTAGCGGCCCGCCACTGGTGAGGAAATCACCCGGAGCGCAGCCAGCTGGAGCTGGCGAGGGGATTCGGGGAGACGAAGGTGGACTTGGCTGGGACTGTGGATCCCACATGAATCCTCATATGATTCGTGCCACCAGATTTTCCCTGATTGCCCGTGCTCTGAGTCCTGTCACACACACAGGCCTTTGTCCCACGCTTGGGTGGGACTCGGGGGCGTCACACGCCCTGACAAGAGCTCCCTGGTGCCCACCGCAGCCTGCAGCAGGGAGGGAAGATGAGCTGAAGGAAGGGTGAATCACCACTGTGCTCTCCTCATTACGCTGTTTTCCCCTCAGAGCTGGGCTAACAGAAGCATCTGAGCATATGTTCTCTTGTCTATTGTCAGGTCTACAAATCAAAACTGTGATTCATATGAAACTGTACATTTTCTGTACCAGGCCCCAGCTTACCTCAGTGCTGTCAAAGGCTCGGTGTTGACTGCTGTGAAATGCTGACATCCATAATGCAAACTATGGGCACTGAAATGGCAGAAAAGCTTTACATAAACTCTGCCAAGAAAAAACAAAACAAAACAAAACAAAAAGCCTTATGAGGGAGAGGAAAAGACCTGGTTGCATGTAACTGAAACTAGATTTAATATGAACACATCTCACCCAACTACGTTGCTTCCATCACTTCTGGAGGCATTCCCCAGCCCATGTGTGTGTGGGGGCACAAGGTGGCTGTGGGCTCAGCCCTGCGGGCAGAGCTGCACAAGGCAGAGCGGGACCAGGCCTTGTGAGGCTGCCCAGCCCAGCCCACCACATGGTATTTTCTAACCAAGCTGGACCAGCTTGACAGCCAGAAATGTGCCCTTGATTCTTCTGTGTCTCCTACAACTTTTTATCTCACAAACACTGAGCAGACACCAGGCAGCAGGACACATCTCTTGCTGAGGGGTGGCAGCATCACAGACCCTCTGCTCTGCAGGGAGGACTGAGCCCAGCAGTCACCGCAAACAGATAAGGTCACTTTCTAAAATAAAAGGAGTATTTTTCAGGTAAATGGGGAAACAACAAAAATCTCAAGCTGAAATGCCATCCTGGCAAAGTCTTGAAGTGCAGGAAGTGTTATTGTTGTTTTGTTTTTTTGAAAGCTTTTCCGATGGGGGGTCATTGTTAGACATTAATATCCAGTCACCGACGTTTCCCCACAGTAACTGCTTTTTCATGTCCCAGAGGCCTACTGAGTTCTAAACCGGACAATTCAATGTGAATAGCCTTAGTCTCATCCTCTCTCTTTCCCAGACAAGGGAAATTTTGGAACAGGAGACTCAGCAGGGAGTAAAACACAAAAGAGAGAGGAAATAGGGAAGCAAAATATGGTAGAAAAAAATAAAAAGATGGAGCTGGTAGCAAGTCTTCCTGCCTGTGACACACTTACCCGCCAAGTAGGACTTGGTCATCCAGGCGACCAGACCCTACCATAGCTGAGACCCTGGAGTGAGACTGACTGACATCTTCCTGAGGACATGAGTAGGAGACCTCAGGCAGCAGCTGTCTGCTGGATCTTTACATGCTGAACCCTTCAACTGGCCTTTGTATTGCTTTTCACATGGTGAACCAAGAAGCAGACCAACTGGCCTCATCTTACTATATTTTTAAACACATTGCAGCAGCACTGGGGTGAGGAGATATGCAAAAGGTTGCTATTTTAAAACCTGTATTGTCTGGAAGTGGTAACCCACCTTTACTATCTGCTTTGAGGGCAGAATTGTTTGGGGACCTGAAACAAAACAAATGAGAGCTTTGTTTTTCAAGGCTGACAAGCAGTGTGATTTCCTTGATCACTTCAGCCCTTTTGCCAAAGTTGTCCATAAAGCTGGCTGCTGTTTCAGTCCACTGGGGAGAAAATTTTGCTGTCATTCCTGTTTCAGCAGTGATTCAAACTCAGATGCAGTCCCACCTCATTCCTTTTCTGCAGCAGTGTCTTCAGCTCTTGAACTAGACAGAAGCTGTTGCCATGCTTATCATACTCAATTAAAATGTGTTTTAGTGGTCACTAGGAAAAGTACACGTTCAGATTACCCAGAATGACACATATGGACTAAGCGTTTCTTTGATTGTGCTTATCCAAGACAGCTGGGGGATTTACAGCTGGGAACACGAGGATTTTCACTTCCTTTAAGCAACAATGGGTGGTTTGTAGCCAGCCTGGCTGCCAGAGTTATTCTCATTCAGTGATGGCAACCCAGAGAAGGCAGCTTAGCATAGCCTGCAGCAGGCTCAGGGGACAGTGACGGGCTGAAGGGACTGTAGCACCAGCTCCCCGAAAACGGCTGACAGAACTGCAGACTGCATCTTCCCTTCTCCTCACACAGTAGCAGTACTGTGCTACAGCAAATCTTTTGGCATCAGATAAAACCCAGCTGTCTCATACTGCTTCCTACAAACTCCTGGTTAGAAAAATGGCCACATGTAAATGGCATATTCCCTCACTCAGAGCTGGTCTCCTGAATCTTGCTGGGGCTGAATTAGATCCAGCCAACAGCTTGCTGACTTCAGTAGGTTATCTCTGAGGCTTGGCTGCCTGTTGGCAAGTTCTGAGCATTGACTCAGGGAGAAATCATAAGCCTGCTCCCTGAAATAAGCGTAGCAAACCAAACTGCAAGCCCTTTCACAGGGCTCTTTGAATCTCTGGTGAGGTCTGGATGCTCACAAAATGGGTCCAGAAGCTGGTGTCTGACACCAGCCCCACATGCTGGAGGGGTGGCTCAGAAAGCCGGGGTGACCTCTGGCTGCCATATCCCCATTGCTGACTCCCAATTCGTGACTCTCACAGTCTTTGGGACTACACAGCCATCCTGGGGTAGGAATAGGTCAATTTTTAGAGAAGTTCCTTAAATCTGAGTAGTAAGGGCTCTCCCTTATTTTCAGTGATCTGGGGCACCATTTCCTATTCCAACTGTTATTTGTCTAGAAACTGATGTGGAGCTCGAGGGATCCCAAATTTTTACATCTCTGTGATCCAATGTCAGATGGACTTAGTTAACTAATAAAGGAGGGCTCTCTAATAAAAGATGGAATCTCTCCTTTCACTCATCAGCAGTGTAATACAGATTCCCTGCAGGAATACCACAGCTCTGTTGATGATGTGCCAGCCAAGCCGTGTCATCTCACACCATAAAGCTGAGGCAATACTAACTCCGAAAATAGGACTGGAAAAGATCCTCAAGAGAGCATCTACATCACCCCATTGCCTTAAGGCAATTAGGTCAGATTAAGTTAATCTGCTCCTGAGAGATGTTTGTCTAACCTGTTCTTACACGCCTCCTGTGACAGAATATCACAGCCTTCAGAGATGGAAAGTTAAGAGACTTTTTACTAAAGCTTAAAATAAGTCTCCTTTGCAGTGACTTAAACCAATTAATTCCCGTTTTGGCTACAGCAAATACAACAAATGTATATTTTCTCTTTGCAGAAATCTCTGATATTTGTGAAAGACTCTTCTCTAGAACCCTGATCTTGCAGCTTTTCTCAACATTTCTTCAACTGAGCGAGTTTTCTGGCTCTCTGGTTGTTCTCCTGGCTTGCCTCTGGATTTCTTCCAGGTGGTTTCCATCTTTACTGGAGTGCGCTGCTGAGAACAGGACAGTCCTCCAGGTGGGGTCTTCCAGCACAAGACAGAGCAGAAGCATTATTTCAGATGTCCTGTATACGATAGGCCCACTTATACATTCCAGTAGGAAGTTTTGCATTCCTTGCAGTAGCAAGACTACTTTGGCTCACATTCAAGTCTCACCCCAAACTGCTTTTCTTATCCAGGTTTAATTCTGTCTTTAACACTCCTTACTGGGTTGCATCCTATTTGACTGAGAAACAATTACATTCCAGGAAATGCCAAATCACGATTCTTTTTCCACACAATGAACAGATCTGTATCTCTCTCTATTTTTAAAGGATACACATAGTTAAAGTTTAAGACAAAGCAAAAGTGAGATTCTGTCATAAAGTACCAGCTTTTGGGTGGGGTGGGGAGAATCAATATACCTGTTCCACTTTTGTGGTGTTGCTAAAAAGATCTGCACTTAAAAGGTCTCTGCAGTCCTTTAGCATTTAAGAAAAACACTGCTTGATGGCTGAGAGTCACAGTCTGTTGGGAACATCATTTGCAGTTGTCTTTCACCAGGCAAAGCAATTCCCACTGCTCTTTTAGATCACCTACAGAGCCAGGCACATTCAGATCATCCAGATCAAGCAGGACTAATAAAGCCTTAGCAAAATGTGAGCATTTAAGAATGGCACAAAAATCCAAAGGAATTGTGTTGTTCTGCAAGTTCTTTCCCCAGCATCTCCCAGTCAGACAAAAGATAGAAATTTAGGTCAAAAAACTTCTAAGTTGAAGGCACAGGCAGTGCGACCCACAGGTCTGAACCCCCAGCTCTCTTGGGTGTCTTGTTTTGTCAGCAGCTCATGCTCCTGATCACCAACAGAAAAACAGAAGGTGCCTGATAAAAGTGAAGATTAAGGGTAAAAAGTGGAAAAATGGGGAAACATTAATCAACATTTGTACAGATTCCAGTGAAGATTATGTTCTGCATCCTCTATTTTTCCTTCACAGATTTTTATTCCACACTCACAGGTAGTAAGTACCACAGACATTTGCTTGCAGTTTGCTCTTTTTCAACAACAGAAAGTGTGTACAGCTGAAGACTGGGCTTGGTACTCTGTAGGATTTGAATACACACATTCCAGCGTTTTCTTCTTTAAAAACACCAAAGGAATGTGCCATGCACAAGTCACAAGCAATGTGAGGTTTCTGAGGACTTTGATGTGATCTTAGTGATCTAATATCATTGAGTATCTTAAGCCCAGGGAAAAGCCAGCCTTGAATTGGATCTGATACTCTATAGGAGACCCATGGCAAGAACAAACTCAAACCTGTAGCCGCTTAGTTACATTGAACTGTGCTGTAGGATGCAGCCAGAACTCCCTACCCACTGCAGGCTCCATGCCTAGGTTCATGCTTAAAGGTGTTGATTGCTGAGTCCAGATCATTGCTTGCAGGGTAGTTAAGTCCCTGACTTTCCGTATCAGTGATGCTATAAAGCCCACTATGTCAGATCTTCAGGCAAGCATGAGATCTAAGAGTACCTCTGAAGTGCAGGTGAAGTGGCCAGGCACAAGCATGCATCATTCATCTTCACTGAACAACCTGCTGCACATGCAAACTCAGCCTGTCCTCATATGCCAGCTTGGTGGGGTTCAGCTTCTGCCCAGAGAGGAACTAATCCAAACACTCACCACTCTTGATGGCAGCAGTGAGCTAATGACATCTAAAAGATGTCAAGTTATCCATGGGAAGTCCATGGGACTTCAGCCTGAAAATGTGGGCTGGATGGATCCAGACAAAAGCTGCCATTTCCATGTGGCATCCAAGGCAATAACGCTGATTATACCAGCTGAGGATCTGGCTCATGACAACATTGCTGAAAAGTAGCTCAGAGGGGTAGAAAAACTGTGCAGAGCAGTAGAAGCTGGACTCTTCTCCTAGATCTGCAGCTCGCAGCGTTACTTGGCCCATGTCACAGAGCTGAGTCTCATTTCTCAGTGCACCGAGCTCACCCCATCTCACGTCGCTGCTTATGGAATTAATGCTTCCAGCACACTTCTGAAGGGACTCCATGAGCATGAAGTATTGTTGCTGCTGTTGTTAAAAACAAGAACACAGTCTGCTGCTGAATAATTCATTTGACGTGAGAAACAGCCAGCAAGTTGTTGAACAAAAAAGCAGCACAATGAGGCATAATTACAACGCGGTTCCGGGGAGCGGGATGCAGATGGAGCCCTCAGGTTGGCTGGCGGGGCTGTCACGCCACAGCCGGGAGTGAATGCACGTCGGGTTGCCTACCTCGTTCTCAGATTTATTGTAACACTTTGTCGTTAACCTCCGAGATCTCAAGGCGTGTAACAGACCGATTACATCCTCACAGCACCCCTGCAGGTTTTCAGTTCTGCTTCACAAATGAGCAAAGCCAAGGTCCAAAAGCCTAATGCATGTGGTGGTAGAGAGAGTTGCAGCGCAGAAAAGAAATATCAAACCCTGGCTCCTGCCCTAAGATCCTGAGCCTGTTCCCACTCACCATCCCTCCTCATGGCACATTTTAGGATTTCAGGGCATTGTTAAGCACTGAGTTGCTTTGCTTTCCTTCTCCATGCCTTACAACACACAGGCCAATTAGAGTCATCCCCAGGCTCCTTTCCCTGGCTGCCTCAGTCCCTATTGCTACCCACCTCTGTTCACGTTCTTACAGTAGACCTGTCACATTGCACTTACATCTTTATACTGTTGCAAAGTTAATATATTTGATCTCAGAACAGTTAAGGGAACAGCGGCACATCCATCAGCAACAGAAAGTTACGCTCTTCTCTCAAGCACCGCCTGACTTGGAGGGACCATCCCAGGTGGAGAAAGGGGTTTCAGTGTCCCCAGCATTTCTGGTACCTGATCTCTCTTGTAAGACTGTAGGAGACTGGTACTGCCTGGGAGGTACTGTCCTGTCCCATCAATATTGGCTTTCCTTATGGGAGAAATGGGGAGAGCAGACCATTCCCAACAAACACACCACATTGGGACACCACTGAGGACACCGTGTCATTTACGGGCACAGAGCTGTGGTGCCCCAATTCTCCTGTGAGGACCACAGAAGTGATCAGTGTAGCAGCAGAAAACAGACAAGAAAACAAAAACATTAATGGAGACCTACTTCAGCTCACTTGTCATCATGAAATAACTGTAAGACAGAGCTTCCAGATAGCACTGATGGATCCCAGCCTGCCTTAGGAGATGGAGAGGCAGAAGTCCCTCCCACATCCCAGTTCCCTGGTGACTTCTGGCCGGCGAGGCTGAGTGTGAGGGCTGGGCAGCCTGCGGGATGCAAGGGGCTTGGAGCCAGGGGAACAGAAGAGGCTCTAGCATGCATTTTCCATAGAATAGCCAAAATGCCCCTCTGTTCTTTCTCATATATCATAGAGAGAGCAGAACTGAAGTGTGAAGAACTGTTTAATGGATTTGGTAATAGTATTGATCTTCTGTCATTTAAAAAGGGACCAGGAGCTTAATCAGATCTGCAGAAGTGTCTCATTATTTACTTTGCCAACGGAAAGGATTAGATATCAGAGAAAGAAAAGGCCCTTCAGCGAGCATGGGTTTGCTCTGCAGGATGAAAATCCATCCATTTACTCTCACCCGTACACGCATTTAAACGGGAAGGAATCCAAACAACTCTCCGCGAGATGCTGCCTGCAGGAGCTAATACAGCAGCAATAAACAGAGGTAGCCTCAGCAATGCAGCAAAACTGCTCTTAGCTTTTCAACATCCTGATTTAGCTCTGTAATCTGGTCACCTAAGCCTGAACATTAGAAATCTTATTGCAGATAACAGTCAGAGGCAGATTGAACAGGTTTTCACTTTCTGAGTTGCCTTCCTGCTCAGATCCAAGGCAATGTTTACTTGCAAGCTGAACACATTTGATGGGGAAACGGCGCTGAGAAAGAATAAACAAGAAACCCTCGGATGGCATTTTTACAGCTAGATTCGAGACAACAGAAAATGAGCTCATCACCCTGTCGCCTGTAATGCCTGCTCAAGAAACATGGAGACTGTTTCATCTCCTTGTCTCCCGAAGCCATAACTCCCTGACCTGTCTTTCAGAGTGGTACAGAGGACATGGCTTGCTTTCACCTGTGCTGTGGCACTCCTCAGGTCGTGCTGCCAGGGCACAGAGGCTGGCCGCAGCAGAAGAGAGAAAATATTTCAGGCTGAACACAAACAGTGACTTTGCAATGAGAATTTTTCTGTTAAAATCTCAGAAATTGAGTGTATTATGGGATAGGCACGCACACACATATGCCTGATGAATAATCTGTTTTGATTTGGCTGGCAGGAGATACCTTAAACAGCTAATCCACTTCCAGGCAAATATTGAACTCCAAACCTCTGCACCAGTTTCTATTGCTGAATCCCACAAACAAGTGAGGGAATCCAGGAACCTCTGCATTTACCACCACTGGAAAGGTTTCTCATCATTTTTCGTCCATGTACTTTTGGGAGACTTTTTATTTAAAGCCTCTCACCATGTAATACAGGAAGATTGCAGGTGGTTTTGCTGCCTTGGATTGTGACCTACCTTGGCCAGCTCTGCTGCTGTGCTTGCTCACCCTGACCCATGCCTGCATGTTTTCGTGGGTTTGCCATTGTCCTGGCGGATCTGCAGGCACGATGATGGCATGTGAGAGATGATTATGGCCCGGAGGTTTGGGATATTCCATATCTCACAAACATGGACACGAGCAAAGGAAGCCGGACAAACCCAAGTGACCAAGAAGGGGTTAATCCCTTCATTTTGTGGCAGCTGGGACCTTCCTTCCCGAAGGTGAAGCAGGATATCTGCTCGGAATAGCTCACGCAGGACATCCAAACACGGTCTTCCAAGGGCAGGTTTATGGGCACGCTGCTCTGTGAATCAGAGGCAACCTCAGCACGGCAAGAAGAGCCACTTTGAAACTTTCCAAGCAGCCTGAAAGCGACCATCAAGCCTGCAGCCTGCTCAGCCCAGCCTGCTGTGTGAGCCCAGGAGCAGGCAGGAAGAGTGTAAATTTTTGCTCCTTGTATAACCAGTGGATTTCACCCAGGCATCACTGAAGGGTGATAAATTTAGCAGAAAAGGAGCACTATTTTTTTTTCTACTGTTCCTATTAAGAAGGTGACAGCATTGGAAAGATGTTATTTATTATTTACCTACGCTGCAGTATGTTACATACTTCAGGCTGACAATACAGTCCAGCATCTCAGATATTTTAAGCAGCCTGTACTTTTGAAATTCGGATGTAGATCCAGAAAGCTCAGAGGCAGGAGGATCCAGCTGCTACAAATGTATTTTCTGATTGCAGAAGTCCCAAGTGAAACGCAGCTTCATCTAAAAAGAGAACTTTCCCCTTATACCCAACCATCTATTTCAAACAATAATTGAATGTCTGCTGAAAAACCGTCTTGTCATCTGTTGCAATGAAGAGAATGTTTGATCATAATGTGGTTGTGCTTCCTGAAATGCTGCAGCCCGCTGAAAGGCTGACAACTTCCTTCCCAGAGCACCCTCGCTCACACAGAACCATCCCGATCCTCCTGCATGCTTTGCCTGCAGTGCCAGAGCCCTTTCTGTCCTAAGGCAGAGGTCTTCAAGCTCTCCTTCCGCTGCCAGAGCACTTCTTAGAGGGGTGCCTTGGGTTTTCTACCAGGTTTGTGAGCTCCTCCCCAGATTCCACGCTCTTATACCACAGTCACTAGCAAAAATAGATGGGATTTTTGGCTTCCAGTGTTCAGTCTGAGCCCTACTGACTGCAGGAGTGGGGCAGACGTGGTGAAATCATCTCCACTGGTCCAGTCTCTGCACTGCCCCTTTCCAGCTGTAGGAGGACCCACCATGTTATGGAAGCAAACTCCTGAAGCATGATCCAGAAAGCTGCTAAATCCTTTATTTCTTTTTTTTTTTTTTAATTCTTTTTTTTCCTGTTTGTCACCACATTTAATGTAAATGAAGTCTTACAGCCTGAAAACAGACATTCCCTAGAAGCGTAGAAAAAACAGCAAAAGTAAACTGCCTTTTTAGAATTGTATTCGATAACAAGAGCTGCTAAGAGTGCTAACATTATTAGGAATGAGGAATTTTGTTTTAATTCACGATGTGTTGATGTGTGATCTTTTGAAAAGCATAGCACAGTGGTTGTGGGTTGTTTTCTAGCAGCTGCTGTGACACCAGCTATAATGCTCTCTTGGAACCCACACAGAATTTCTGCTGTGAGCTAGGTGCAGATGCCTCCCCAACACACACACGCTGGTGTGCATATGTGGGAAAGGACGTGGATGCACAGGTACGTGCACACTTCCATGGTGTTTTATATATCCCTCAACCCTATTCTCTCTGCAAAAGGAAAGTGTTGAATCCTGCCTCTGCAGCTCAGTGTGCAGCTATCCCAGACTTTCCTTAGACATTTGCTCCCTCACTTCAGCTGATCTTAATTCTGCATCTGACTTCCCCTCACGTAGGTCAAGTTTCACGTTGATGGGTGTCACAGCAACACCACTAGGTCCCTGTGTTCCTGTACGTCCCAGAGCAGCAGGTGTCTCCTTGGCCAATTTTTCACCAGCTCAGTTATTTCCACTCTGCCCTCACTCGTACTCCAGGCAATGTTACTGGAGTGCCAAACCTTCTGCATTTTGCTGTTCTTTGATATGAGCCTGAGGTATTGGAGCGAGGCTCTGAATATCATCTGTCTCAGCAGAGAAGTCTTTATTGAAAGTACAAGGGGAAGAGAAGGCAATGGCATAGGCAGAAGAGAGCATGCTCAGGAAGAGAGGGAATCTCTTCTTCCTCTTACCATTCAAAATGAGATGTTTCTTTTCTCTCCTTTAAAGTTGTGCCTTGCTTCCCTCTTTCCTATCTACATCTGCAGTGGGAAAAGAGGATGCTACCTAGCACAACCACCACCTACCTGCTAGGGAAGGTGAGAAATTATTTTCCTCAAATAATACCCTCAGCTAAGGGTAACTTTTAGGAACATTTGGTTCCTCACAAAGTAAAGCCCATCTCCAATGTGCAGAAGAGCATTAAGGACCAGCTCCTGGGATAAAGACACTTCCAGGGTACACCATGTGCAAAAGCAAAAGCCCTTTTCATTCCCCAGGCACCTACCCCCTCACCCATTTCCCTGTTGGTGGCAGGCAATGTTCAACTTCAGCTTGCAACTTCAGTCCCCCGCTCCTGAAGCATTCACCTCCTTTAGCTGCTGAGTGTGGAGCTGCAGAACAGAATAGGATTTTCTTCCCCAGGTTATGCTCCTTTCTCCACCAAATGGTATTTTGACATTTCCACTTTTGTGTTAGTATTATTTGCTAATCCATGGGCAACTCTATTTCCAGCCTCAGATCCCTTTCAGAGGTTCTGCTTCTCAACCAGCATTTCCCTGCTCCTTTAATGTCTGTAAAGCTTATTCCTTCCCTCTGAATCAATACAGCTTTATTTAGGACGGCATCTTTCATAGAAACTGCATCCTCAAACGCCTGTGAATAACTCCAGACCATGGCCTGTATCTGGGACAAACTGCTGCAAGAGGTAAATATAGTACAGAGGGAAAACATTTGACCACTCAGTATTTATTTCACCAAACCTCATCTTATTGAGTCCATATCTTTTCTGCAGCTCATAGATTTTATATCTGCACACTTCTTCTCTCCCCTTGAAGAGTGGCATTACCAGCTTTGACCCTTAGCAGGTCTGATTACACTCACATGAAATGCTGAGAAAGGAAGATGCACTTAATCAAAGTATATGCCCAGCCTCTGCATGCAACAGGCCTTTGAGATGGCCAGCTTGGTAGCTCTCTGCCTCCCAGTATATCCAAACTCATTAGATCCGCCTAATTTATCTGAAGTATTTTTCAATCAGAAGGGGTTCTTGAGCACTGACCTCTGGATGTCGGTACTAAAGTGTGTGATGTGCTACTGTGAGCAGCGCGGGTATCACTCGCTGAAGGACTAGTACCTGCCCCCTCACATGCCCGTAACATCAGGCAGTCAGCCAAACCGGAGCAGGAGGAGGATGGAAAGCAAACAGGCAGCCTCTGGGTCAGAGATGCTACATGAAACGTACAGGACCTCTGAGGGATGCTGGCACTGGCTGGAGGTTTTAAGCTTTGACCGAGGGAAATGTTCACTCATCCTGCACTCACACCTGTCAGTAAGCTCTGTTTTATTAGCTGGAGACCACAAAAGTCAAAACAAACTGCTCAACTGATCCCAGGGGTAGAATGCAACATTTTCTTTGGAAACTATTATCAAAAACAGCCTCAACTTCTGTACATAATTTTTCTCCTTAATGGGCCATTAAAAGGCTGGTTCTTGTGCTCTATTACTCCATACCTAGCCATGGCATTCATCACTTTCCTGGTAGTGCTGCTCTTACTGGAGCATTGCATGCTTCCTTGCAGACCTCTAGAGATACCTAGCTGCTTTGTTTTAATATCATTATCCTTGCTAACAACTGAATGTAATTGTCCAAGCCTACTGTATCAAGCTTAATGTACCTCAACCAAAAAACCACTTGCAGAAGATCTAAGAAGAGAGCTGCCATCAGAGAAGAGAATTAAGAGGCAAGACTCCAAGGCACTACTTTCAGTTCTGCTTAGCACTTGCACCTTTGGAAAGGTTTTTACCTTCCTTTTGCCTGTTTCTGAATTGCAGAATGACCCACTTAGGAGGCTTATTTGGAATACTAAACAGTGTTTGCAAAGAGCCTGGATTTAAGGTGCTAAGTGCACGTACACACAGTAGAGTAGGTCTGCACTGCTTATGCCCCTTAATCACAACACTTCTATTCCCAAACGACCATTTTAACCATTTCCTTCACTTATCTTCCTTCCCCCAGTTTTAATTCTCATGAGTTTTTCCTCCTTTTTTGGTCGTTACTTGCACTTATTTAAGAGGTAGCCAAAGACATCCGTGATGGATACTCAAGAAAGCTATTCCAGCTGTAAAGACAGTGAGGTGATGATTGTTTTCCCCATCACATACTTTAAGGAAAGGAAATTAGCACCTAGAAACACCTGCCATGCACTTCTTCTGTGTAGCTGCCAGGTACTTCTGATCACCTAGCTACACGGCTGGGAAGGAGCTGAGGGCAGTGCAATCCCATGTTTCCACAGCCCCCTTTCTTGAAGGAAGGCAACTTGTTTCAGTGATCTGCACTTACCTGCCTCTCTCCTTGAATCTAGAGAAAACACAAGTTCTTGCTTTGGAAATGTGTTATGGCTTTACTATTTCAAAGATGTGCAATGGTAGCCTAATTACGGTTAATAGCTCATCAAAGTAATTTAGAAAATCAGAGAGGAAAAGCCATTACAGAATCAAAATTTAAGCAGGAGCCAGAGGAAAGCACAGTTCTGTGATGGTCATATGCTCACCTGGCTTATTATTTGGTACCTTGTTACCAGCTTGTGATTGGCTCCTATAAACACAAGGAGTAAGCTCAGATGGAAATAGATGTGGTCTGTAGCAATTAGTATCTCATCCACTAGAAAATAAAGGAAAAAGTACAGCTACGCAAGCTGCAAAACTGAATGACAGCAGATGATGCCCTGGAAATGCACTTGAGAAGGCACATAACAAGGTCAGGTGGGAATCAGGAAAATGATCACGCCCTCGTGGAAGCAAGAGGAGGAAAGGAAGGGCGTACAGGGAACACACAGGGAGCTCCTAGCTCGTGATGTTGGTGACAGGACACAGGGCTTCGTGGTGTCCAGGCACCAGATTGGGATGGGACCATTCACTCCTGACCTACGTGTAAGGTTGCTTTAGAAGTAAGAACAAGAAGCACCTAAAGCTCGGTGGAACCCAAGAAAGCTGGCACTTGGCAGCTCTTTGAAGGCAGTAGCTGCGTGCTGGCAAGCTGCCGAATGCCTGCTGTAAAAATTGAAGCTTTCTGTGAAATGCAATTTCCACACAAGTTGTACGCCCAGTGGTGAGAGGGCAGCAAGTGCTGAATCCCACTGCAGAGACAAAGTGCACACTCCTTTTCTGACCACCTGCTGGGGTGACACAGGTTGGGCCAGAGCTTATTTCTCCCCAGAATCCTTTATAACATCACCTTTCTCTGTAGAGCCCAGCTCCAGCATGATTCAGGCTGCAGAACCCAGATGGGAGCTCTGGATATTTCCCTTCCTACACACAGAAGCCCTTTTATCTTTCAGCTGCCAAAGATTCACAGGGATGCTGACAGGAAGACAATCAGCAAGTCTCTTTATCAGCCACAGACATCAGGGACACAGGCACACGGGAGCCTCACTCCTGTTTGCAGCCCTTATCTGCCCGCATGCAGCTGGGTGACCCTTTGAAGAGCCTGAGTTGTTCCCTCACCGAGGAACATCCCCACCGCGTGCTGTGTCCGGGGTGGAAGTCAGGGAACTGCTGTGAGACGACACACATGGTGTTGTCTCCTGCTGTTCAGAGGTGGTGCACACTCCTGGAGTTTTCAGCCCTAGGACAGACGTCTTCAGCCCCGTCCAGGCAGCCTGCTTCAGCACTGCCCAGGAGCAAGGCAATTTGCAGTAAAAAGAGCATGCAACCTGTTGTAATTACAAGGCACCATCACACCTACCAGCAAGGGAAAAGGACCGAGAGACAAGATACGCCTTGCTCCCAGAGAGCTCTCCATCCTCATGCATCTCCTGGGAGGGAGCAGGACTCCTCCTCCCCTCCCTTTTTTTTTTTTTTTTCCAGGGAGAAAAATTGATAGGCCAGTCTATCAATTACACCTGAAACAGGTGGTGGCTTCCGTGTTGTGGCTGACGCTCTGAGGGCTGGAGCACCTCTCCAATGGAGAGAGGCTGAGAGAGTTGGGGTTGTTCAGCCTGGAGAAGAGAAGGCTCCGGCGAGACCTTATTGTGGCCTTCCAGTACTTGAAGGGGGCCTGTAGGAGAGCTGGGGAGGGACTCTTTGTCAGGAAATGTAGCAGCAGGAGAAGGGGTAATGGCTTTAAAAAAGGGTAGATTTAAGTTAGTTATTTGGAAGAAATTCTTAGAGGGTGGTGAGGCCCTGGCACAGGCTGCCCAGAGAAGCTGTGGGTGCCCCATCCCTGGAGGTGCTCAAGGCCAGGCTGGATGGGGCTTTGGGCAACCTGGTCTGGTGGGAGGTGTCCTGCCCATGGCAGGGGGGTTGGAACTAGATGATCTCTAGGGTTGTTTCCAACCCAAACCACGGTGATTCTGTGTGCTGAAACCAAATGAGCATAGCACGCAGCCCCCCAGTGCTCGGTGCCCAAGAAGGATGGCTGCTTACCAGATGGCCTGAAGCAAATTAAAACCAATGACCTGCCTGAGTGAGGCTTCTTTTCACATTGTCTAATGCCCATGCAATAAAACAAACTGGTTTATTTTTGGCCTGTTACTGACTGAGCATAGTGCAGAAACATTGATGTGGTAAATTTTCTCCAGCATTAAAGTGACAAAATGAAAGAGTCATTGCAGCAAATTTTGTCCTTCAAGTTCTTAGTCAGGACACAGACCATCACAGCCTGAGTCATCCAGCCTCACAGCAGCACACACCTGCTGCCTGTCCCCTGGGTTGTCTTTTTCCACAGAAAATCCACCTCCTTACAAGCCTGCCACAGCACAAAGCAATTAATAATATTTCTGCACCAGTAGGAACATCCCCTACAGTTCGAGGATGCAAACAATTTCTTCCTGGCAATCTACAGCTGCCAGAGGCTACCAATCCAAGCCAGAGCCTCAGTGTTATTTTAAGCCCTGTTCCTAGCTGCAGCAGCATAATGTTCACCAAAAACCTTCTTACTAGAAAGGAAGAAAACTATGGAGGCAGGATGGTGAATTTCAGGGAGATCTAGTGCTGACTCTTTCCTAGTGCGTCACGAGCATGAAATTTTATCACAGATAATGAATCCTGTACACCCTGCATGTTCAAGACAATATATTTTGTCTGTCCCTCTAGCTATAAAATGCTTAATGCACATACCTTCAACTCCAGCCTGATGTCAGGATGCAGATTAAACCCTTGTTCACTCCTTGCACAGGGCAAATAAGTAGCACTGTCACTGATCTGTATCAAAAATCAAAGGCAGGGACACACCTGTAATTGCAGATGGAGGGGATCTTTGAGGGATATGAGCTAGGTGTGAGACTCAGGAAGGCCACCAAGGGGAATTTGCACATTTGATTCACCTGTGGCTAGGCAGCCATCCCCCTGCACACCTGCATGGACCCAGCCATCAGCCTCAGAGTCATTTCCCAGTCACGTCACTTTCCTGATGAGAACTCGGGCCCAGGCTGGGCAGTCTGGACAGCCAGAGGGAGCAGGCATCTGGTTGTGGCAGGCAGGGGGAGCACAGGCTGTGAGCACTGCTCCAGCAGCCCCAGCTGCAGAGCCTCCACACCTATTAATGTGCATGGTCTCAGGAGGCTACTAGAAGTTTCATCAAGGTGTGCGGTGGGCTTCTAAAGCACCACTTCCATGTGCTGTTCCCAGCACGTCATCAAGGAATATTGTAACACAACGTGATGATTTGCTCAATTGGGTTTATATACATACACAGCTAAAGGCCAACTAAAATCTGTGCCATAGAATCTGTATACCCAACCCTCGCCTACATATCAACAAAAGAAAATCTAAGTTACTCAGCCTAAAACATCTGCTGGCATGTTTATTTTGGATCTGTGCTGACCGTGGCAGCTTTCATTTAGGATCCTCACTTTCTACAAGAAGTGGTTAGATTCATCTACTGAGAAAACTTTATTTTTATGTTCTGCTGCACTGCTTAGTGTTCCTGCTGTTCTCTACAGAAGATGCATTCGGTAGCAGAAATTTATCTGCCATGATGCATCCAGATTTTTGTTCCTGATGAGGTCAGCCTGAACATTACAACAACCTCATGGTTGTGACAGGCGAGCAAATCCAGCTAGAAAATCTGATTCTTTTACAACAGAAATGCATTGTGCAAACATTACAGAAGGTAGAAATACCAGTCTTAGACTGAAGCATTCAGGAATTGGAGGGGAGGAGGGAATGCTTGAAACCATCTATTGCAGGACACACTTGTTAAAATGAGTGAAAAGGCAACTCATTTTGCACGTCATTATTTTCAACTAAACTTAATTGACAGCCTGTCCACTCTCTTCTCAGCCTATGACAAAAACCACCACTCTAGCACTTTGAATAGAATACAGGCAGTGATACTATCTATGCATTGTTCCAGTCTCCATACCTGCTGGAAGGTTGTCGGATTTCTTGCACATAATCACATTAGAGAAAAATCTCTTCTCAAAGGAAATTATGAAACACAGGCTCTTGTAGTGCATAGCCCTTCATCAGTGCAGCTACGTTCCTTAAAAAAGAGAAAGTTAAATGATGGTTTTGTATCAGACAACAGCACATAATCCAGGACTCAAACACACAACCTCGGAATCAAAACCATGTAGTCTTTCACACTGGCAGTAAATGAAAGATCTTGAAGGGGTGCTGGTTCCAGCAACAGAGCCTTATTCAGTAAGGTGGCAAGGACAAAGGCATTGCATCAGAAGTGAATCTGAACCATCTGTTAAATGTCATCATGCAAAAAATGTGTTACTGCATTCGCCCCAGATCCAGGCATTCAGATACATCTTCTGGCTGTGATGCTAAATACAGAGTACGAAAATCTTAAACTAACAGAACAGAAATATTAACCTTAATTAAAATGGTATGCAATTAATTACCCTGTTCAGAGCTAGAAGTGTGTTAGCAGACAGGTACTGTGTGCCAAGTCTGATATTACACTGTGTGGGGTTTAGCACAAACAGGGCTGGAACAGCCCATCAGAACCAAGATGACTAGCAAAAAAAATAAGCCTGTGCTGGCACTAGGAAAAGAAGGTGTTCCTCGTAGCAAGGTAATGACACCATTGTTCTAAATACCTGTTCAAAATTATCCGAAGCACAAAGACAAGAACTCCAGACCTAAAGATGATCACTTTTATAACAGTTTTATTCAAGTCTGTGTGCTCTAGTGTTGAGACAAGGCCTAGATCAGCATTACACTGTAATACAATAATTTTAGCCATTGAACCAAGCCTGCTTGGCATCCTTGGTTTACAATTTACAGTACATCCAAAAAAAAGCAAAGAGAAAAAAAATCTCAGAACGCCAACAACTTTCATTAGCTCTTTGCTTTGCTTAAATATTGTTCTATAACATAAAATAATTTAATACAAAAAAAGAACTGTAATCCAAATACACATAATACATTGACACAGAACAGAGGAAAGATACAGTAGATTATGCACAAGAGTATTCAGTTGATGTGTTACCTACAGTGAAACAAACTGGACATTAATATAATTTAACTATTTAAGCCCAAGAGGGTCAGAGGCAACAAGGCCGGGTCACAAATAAAGCTTTTTAAAAAATAATGCAATCTTATTTTCCCCTAAGCTTACTGCTGTACAGAGGTTAAAGGAAGGCTCCAACAAATCACTTCATTTGACAACATTTCATCACACAAACAAGAAAAACTCGGTGGCTTCCATTAGTTTACTCAACTCTGGGGTACGTTACCACTTGCTAACGCAACTGCTTCATTGCAGGTTCTTCAGGCAAAACACACCCTCAGGTGCTACTTCCATAGCAAAGACTTTTGAACACCGTGAACAGAAGAGAAGACGTACAGGAGGTCTCCACAAAAGGACTGAAATACTTAGCATCGTAAGATGAATCCCAGTCCTGCAGAGTTTGGAGTTTCTTACAAAGTACCTAACACGCTCCACAAAGGAATTTCAACACAAGCAGGAACTATCCCATACCTCAAAAGAATGGACATGTGGGCATGATCTTACACTGGGTGTAATCTACTCACCTGGTTCTTCAGATTTACAACATTGTACCTAGGAAGTCAGGTCACTGATTTTTGCAGCTGGATTTAAACAGAAGCAGGAGCAGATCCACAATTAATAAGGCAAAAGAAAGACGTAGCTTATAAAAAGAGGGAGGAAATACATTCTCTGGCTTAGAAATTCTTGGACTTTCAAAGCCACAGAAGAGACATTGTTAAAAGCACAGGTAGTTTCCCTGATTTTTCTACCACTGTTGCCCTCCCCACTCCATATAAGCCTAAGTTACGCAAAATATCTCCGAAATTCCCAGCTTGTTCTGCATTTATAGCAAAGCAATCATACACACCAGCACAAAATGCTGGGCCAACAGCTGACAAACGAGAACCCAAGAACCTAACAATGGTGGTGGATGCTGATCACTATCGAACTTGTCAGGTCTGTCCATCAGCCTGGAAGGATGCGTTTTTGAAATGGAAAAACAAAAGTGAGAAGAAGCCTCGGGTTTAACACCAGCATTTGTATGTACAAACTCCACACACCACTCATTGCCCCTTTGCAGCTAGCAATCTGCTAGTGCAGAAGCCATTGCTCTTTCCCTCCTGTGTCAGAACATTCTCTCAAAGCTTCCCTTGTTTATGGTTAAGAATTAGCAGTCAAACAGGCATGGCAAATGCAGGCATGGAAAGGCCACACGAATCAGAGCAATCAAACCCAGAAAGCTGTGAAGGAACTTCCTCTGACGAAGTATGGAGGCCGGTCCTTCACCATGAATCTCTACAGACACCCCAGTTCAGATTAGAATAGCTTTGCTGACTTGGGGTCTCGTGTATTTGGACCCAGATACATTCCATTGATTCCAGTGATGTTTAGTTATGAGATGAATAGCTTCCTTGAATTGAGGCCTCTTGCCCTTCTAGTTAAAAGGCAGTGCCCCAAATACGAATTTTTACTACTACATGTAGATGTTCTTAGCTTTACATGGTTTCTTATTAAAACTGACAACTATGAGGGGCACTGATTTTAAGCAGACCTAGGTATATTCTCCACTTGGAATTTAGCTGTCTCTCCGACAGACTTATGCCGCACAAAAATGGCTTTTACTCTCTGTAAAGAGCACTGGCCAAACTCAACTGCTCCACTGGCAAACACTGGTATGCTTTGTTTTTTATTTTTTATTTTTTTAATTATTTTTTTTGCTGCTGAGTTATTCTGTACAGCCCACGATTTCTGGATGTTACGGTTGCCAAGATAACCTTGAAAACAGCAATGGCAGAACTGATGCAGTAACATCTGCTTTAGATGCAGAGTGAACAATCAGCTCAGAGGTACTAGCTGCCCTATTCAGATACAAATGCTAACCGTGGTGACATTTCAAGAGCTGCTCACTAAAGCATGCAAGACAGAAATACAAGCCTACTATGAATATCTGGGCAATCAGTCAAGAGAACTCATTTTGTGACACAAACTGTGTCTGGGAAGAAACATCCCAGCACCTTACCCCCAAGTTGAGAAGTGGCCACATCTATGAAATTCCAGAAAAACCCAAGGAAAAAGCTCAGTTCACCTCCAAGATCAGTGTGCAACTGTGCTAAGCTAAACAGTAATCAGAGATGCCATTTGTTTTGAAACTCAGTGACAAGAAACCAATTACAAGGGTTCCCAAAGAACTTGATTATATTCTGAAATCTCATGTTAGCAGCATTCTTATCAATGAAGCCTGAAAAAGCACTGGTATGTCTTTCTGCTCCATTATAACCTCTGCTACTAAGAGAAAGCACTAGGGCATGGCTAGAGCAATGCTTCTTCTTTCTCACACCCGTGTCTCTCCCCCTCCTGCTTCAAGGCAAGAAGGTTAGTTTTACCCAACCTCAGCATCTGTTCTCAAGAAAATACTAAATCAGAACAATCAAGGTAGAACAAGGAGACAGTGCTAATCACTCCTAAATAGCATAAATAAATACTTTATCCTGGTCTTATGCTGGGGCTTCAGCCAACTACTTTTAGAAACAATGTGGGCTCTCACTAGCTGGAAGCTTAACTTCAAGCATGGACAAGATCCTAGAAAAGTACTTTAGGTAATGAAGGAACATTTTTCCTTAGCATTATTATTTTTCAAGTAACTTATTCTAAGCAACTTCTAAACAACTTTGGCATTCCTTCTGCAGATCTGGGCTAAGCCTCCATTTGTTAGCTGGGCTAGGATCTAACTGACCCATAAGCTACAGACCCGAAAGCTGCCCACTTCAACCTTATAAATCCACTATATTACACACTAAAAATGTGTCATGGTTTTTTAGTATTAGCTATATCAGACTGTCTGCACATTGTTAGCATTCAGACATGAGAACTACATTAAAATCAAATATATTAGGAAAACAACTGCGAATACAGGAAAGCAGGACTGCATACAGGTTCACTTAAAGAACACAAGAGTATAAAAAAATCTGTTTCAAAAAACATACTTTCCCCTTTAACAGCAGCAGTGACCAATATGAAATCACCACCTTTCCACACTGCAGACGTTCAGCTCTTCCACGGGTTGAAAACCATCAGGAAACATGCCCTCTGCCTTGTCATTTACTGTTTATTTTGGAGACCTACATAGTAAAAGCAAGCATAACCTTAACTTATCAACCTGAACTGCTGGTTTCGTTTTTCCATTGGGAATCTGAGTGCCAGAGAGCCAAAAACAAGTGTTTTCCTCTGTCCTCTCATCATTCCAGCCTCAACTGCCTACCTAGAACAGTTCCCGTCAAAAAAACACCAACACCCTTTTATCCTTTCTTCACACTCCAACTCTACAAATGAGGTAGCTCAGGGTAAAATAAAGACAACCAGAAACAAAGTCACTACACAATCCTCAAATTCTTCTTTAGGACCCAACTTACCTATGATGCCCAGAGATTACCAAGCAGCTAGTATCCTCTATCCTCCAACTGTTTTACTACAAAAGAATGATAATTTTACCCATGTATTGGTTATTTTCTGTCAACTTCCACCTTCACTTCCCCTAGCTGTGTTTTATGTTTCTACCTTGAAAATATTTCAGGTCAAAGAACACCTAAAACAAGTGTTGTTTTCTGCCTTGGGCCCCATAATATTATAGTACCAAGAATTAATAACTGATTAAGATGGGAAAGGGACAGCCACTGAAATAATGTGTTTAGAATTCTATCCAAGAGATAAGGAGAGCTAATGACAGCGCACTTGTTTCCACAGGGGTGTACGCAAGTCAGCAAATAGGAGGACACAAAATGTTTGCAGTGCTGGTGTTTGGCCTGATGTATGATAACACTACAGTACTGAAAGCCAAATCCAAGAGTTCCCTCCAAAAAAAACAACCTAAGGCCCTAGCAAGGATGCATGTGAAGCAGAAGGCACCTAGGAATACAGATGCACCTAAATTACACATAGGTGATTCACAGGCTTAAAAAAGAGCAGCCCCAAAAGTCACACTCAGTAGGAAAATGATGTTCCTGGTAATCATTTGGAACAAAGGAAAAAGTTTGTTTGTTTTAATGTACAGAAAGAGGTGAAACGTGTTTCTTGTATACAATGTTGATGAAGTGCTGAAGATTCTCTAGTGGGGAAAAAAAAGGATACTTGTTAGGAAGGAACAAGAAGACTGGTAGCTACTTGAGATCCACCACCCAGTCACCAGTGGGAAATTACCTTATAATCAAGCACATGCTTCTTAGCTTGGGAATGAATGTTTTTAAAATACAAAAATAAAGCTGATGTAGGCGATTTCAGAAGCTGTATTCATCTCTGACCAATGGCAAAGCTGCTTAAAAAAAGCTGAGCACGAGAAAAAACAAAAGCAAATGCACATTAACACTGCAGCATGTGACATTCTACTAGTGTGTTCATAAGAGGGAGCAGCAAAATAAGCTATAAATGCATTTCAGTACTGCTTTGTGAAACTGTGAAAGCAGAGCTGAGGAAACCAACACAAGTCCTTCTTAAGACTCTTTTGTTTGCTAACCATGATAAAAAAAAAAGAAAATCTAAACCACAATACTGGATATAGAAATAGAAAAGTGATAAACATCTGATTAAAAATACCTTCTCTCCAGCTAGATACAGGACCACTGGCTGTCCTAACCACCTTATTCTAGTCTTACCATAGTAAACTTAAAAGAAAAACACAGGAAGGCATTATTTCTTAAAGATATCTTAATTATATAATGAACCAAAGGTTTAGGAAACCTTAATGTTATCCTCCGTGACAGCATGAGTGTGTTTTGGTTCTGTTTGAACATACACGCTGTACTTATTGCTGGTTTGCAACTGTATTTTAACACATGCCTCTCCCCTCAGTTAGTATCCAGTTTTACCCAAATTATAGCCTTAAGTGAGTTATAAATACTGAAGCAAAGCAACTACCCTGTAGCAACATGGATCATATATCTTCATTTCCAAATATAGATTTCTTTGTTTTATGTTGAAAAAACTGAAGCTAAAAGGAGGATTTATATCACTGTGCAAGATACAACTTCCTATTTGCCACAGAGTTGAATAGTTCTTAAGAGTAGTCCCAAAATGCATGGAAAAGCTTAGAAAGCAATAAGCATCTTTTTCCAAGAGGAAAGGTTTCAAAAAAAAAAAAAAAAAGATACTAGCTTAAAATTACTTACAAAAGCAACAAGCTAACACTGAATTTGGGGATATTATATTAGGTTTGGTTCTATATATGTAATGGGTCTCCAGTTCCCATATTCATCCCACAGAGATGAATTAAGTTTCAAATAAAAGTTAGGTAAAAGATAGAAAGGTGGCTCATGTTAGGAGGTTTCCTGTCATTTTCTCCTTAGTAAAACACTCCAGATGGTAAAGACCTTTCTCTACTCAACCATTACTGCCTCACCTTCAACAGAATGAGAGGTATCCAGTTTCATGACAATCGAAGTAACATCTCTACGCAGTATTGTCCATAAAGTCTTAAGATAACAGCATGCTATGAAGAGGAAGGCAACTACTCCCGTTCCTAGAGGTACAGAAAAATACTTCATCATAAAAGCATACCAAACCAGAACAGGTCTTTCCACATCAATAATGAAAAAATCACTTTGAAAATACTCATTTTGTTAGAAACCCATTACAAAAAGAATATTTTCATTGAGGTTCCCTGCCCCATACTGAATATCAACCCACTGCAATAATAATCTGAAGGAAAAAAGATACCTATAAAAAGTTACATTTGCACCTCTGAAAAGGATCAAAGGAGATGAGACCTCCTTGATGGCAAGACAGAGCATTGTGCAGTCCATAGGAAGCAACAATATTACAAAAAATCCATAACTATTACCGCCTTAGTTTTGACACAAAAGCTTTCTTCTCTCTACATGTCCCACATTCAATTTCTGTGAAACCAGTAGAAATTTAGTAAAAAAACTGTATTTTTTTTTTTTTGCATTGTCACTACATCTGTGCTTTCCCCTCTATTTTACAGGAAAAACAGAATACAGGGATAGCGTATTTTGAAGGGTTGGCAAAAATATTCTAAATTCCTAAATCAGTTACATAAATTAGTGACATATATTACCAACGAGCTATTTAAAAGAAAATACATATGTATTTCCAAACTTAATTTTTTTCACAGCAACAATCTTACTACTCTTAGTATCAGTTACAAAATGTCATTTCCTCTTTGTGAGCCCTGTAATTACTTTAACACATTTTATTCCATTCTTTTCTCATTGTTTTAAAAACAGCTCAGTGGTTTTGTGATTTTGTGTTCTCTTTTTCTGCTTCATAGCAAAAAAGTGCAACTTATTCAGGTATTTAAGGAAAAAATGCATTTATTTTTATAGCAAGATTTTCACCATCATCTTTCTCAAGAACGCTGCTAGGAAGGTGTGTCAATAATGAAACTTTTGTCTCACTGAGAAATGGGAATACTAATAACCAGTAAAAAAAAGATCTGAGCTTCCTGACCGGCTCGTTTCTTCTCAGTACCTAGTGGGCTATAGTGAAGCACTCTTTTGGGGATTTGGGGAACCTCGGCACCCACAGCTGGGATGGAAAAATAACAAACAGATGAAGGCAGGAGAGAAATCAAGCCAGGATGTCATGCCAAGATGGATATAGGGAAAGGTTCCGCCTGGCTTTAACATGCGCATGGCCTCAGCTTTCAGGTTGCATACAGTAAAACAACTGACAACTCTTTGCCTTGAGAGCCCTCTGCCTGTCAGAGAATATCCCACCACTTGCTAATGCCTACAGCTTTGTTTGACAACAGACACCTCGTGCCTGACACCTCAGGTTAGTCCAGGGATCGATCACAGGTGGAAGACTCATCTATGGGTTGATGCTCAAAGAGACTACCTTGTTTTATTTCACATGCTAGATTCAATTAAGATAACTGCATCATCCGAGGAACATTTGGAAAGCATTATGATCCTACCCAATCATTCTGGCAGCTCTGGAATACGGAATATCTAAACTGGAAACCCTAACCTGGATCCTTAAACCATGTCACCTAGCCTACCCAGTTCTTTTGCTGTCCATTTGGTGTTAGGGAAGATGCCCTTCGGAACCAAATACTTCTAACAGGTTAGCTACACACCACCTTCACCAAGTGATTATCTAAAAGAGAGAGAGAAGGAAAGGATTTTGTTTCTTCTTTAACTTTCCTACACAAAAGAGCTATTCTGGATGATGTCTTCGGAGAGCAGAGGCCACTTCCTATGACTTTTGTAGTGACACTTCTTGCATAGAAAGCTAAACTCTTCAGAACAGCTGATCCAGTTTTGCTTCAGACTCTCTAGAAGGGTTAGGGAGACCATGAAAACTCAGTAGTTTTAATCTCTTGCTTTAAGTCCCTCTGACCCAACTTCTGACCAGGCTTCTTTCCTTGAGTTTGTTTCTATAGCACAATGGAGATTAACCATCTGTTTGTGGGGTTCCCCTTCCCCTCCTCCCTCAGGTTTAAGAAACCCAAAATGCTTAAGCCATACGTTTAACACAAGTGCCAGAAACATAAGTTTTCTTTTTAAAGTTTCTTAGCCCCACACTAGAGTACCTTGCCTACGCAGTCAACTGTCCATCCAGCTTCAGCAGCCATCGTAACATCACCTAGGCTAATGCTGGATCATTCAATGGAACAGGCAACAAAGAGTAATTCTGCCATAAAACAAGTTTCATGGAACGAGATGAGCAAAGAAATGTGACTTTTCTCTGTGGTAACATACTGTATTTGCTTGATAAGAGGGTGCACTTGACTAATGGCAACATGCTGGGTTTAGCCCTCAGAGAGAATTAAAAAATCAACTAAAGACAATACTTCCCCACACATGCTGGTTTTTAACATAAGGTTGCAAACATCTGAACAATCATGTTGTCTGTGCTGCTGCAGGAAAGCCTTCAGCTACACTGCCTTCACTACAGGGATAGACTTCCCTAATGGGGTGGGTGCAGCACTGGCAGCACCGTCAAGTCAGTCATTTGCACCCGAGTGGTTAGCAGATTGGCAGAATGAGCAGAGATCTGTACAAAAAAATGAACAGATACGCTGCACCCTGCAATAAAGCAGACTACCCTAATCATCTCACGTAAAGGCCACATCCCTAATGTATGATGCTGAAACTGGGCAAGAGTGAAACTCTCATTAAAGTTGTAAGATAGACTTGTTGGGCACAGACACACTTGCAGTCTCTAAAGAAAACTGTGATCACAGGCACACCTTAGTTGTGTGACTTCCTCCTGCAAGAGAGGGGTCTGTTCCTTGACCAGAGTTAGGAGTTTCTACAGATTTAAACAAAAATGTTTTACATGTCTATAATGCCTTCCACGCAAAGATGTCAAAGGACTTTATACAAATTACATAGGTCCCATCCCCCCCCGTGAGGTAGGTATTAACCCTATTATTTACAGATGGGGAAATTCAGGCACGGAGAGGTTACATTATTTGCCCAAGGTCACACAGTGAGTCAGTGACTAAATAAGACAGAATCCAGATGTTCCGATTCCTATTTGCACAATCCAACTACTAACAACACAAGTCTCAATTTCAAAAGAGCCTGCAACAAATATCAGTGTGCACAAGAGCAGTCTTGGGTTTCAAGGGCCACTCCTTAAAAAGAGTAAGAAAGGAGGAAGAACAGGAAGAAAAAAAGAACGAAGGGACATAACTGACTTCTGCAAGCCAACACAGCTTTAAAGAAAGAATTCCTGCCAATTCCCTTCCCAAAGCTGATGCAGCTTGACTATGAGCCTGCAAAACAGGGGGAACAAAAGGAGGCTGATGGAACCAAAGCTCAAAACAAAAAAGCAAGCTAGAGTGGTCATACTATTCCCCTTCATCATTTTGAAAGCAAAGGGTCATGGAAAAATAGGGCTGAGAGGGACCTCAAGAGATCAAAGTCCATCCACCCCACCTTGAAGCCAGGATCAACTTATCTACTCATTCCCAACAGCCTGGACTGCTCTCAAAGACCTCCATCGATGGAGATGCCATGCCCTTCCTCGGCAATCTGTTCCACTTTGCACTAGCACATGAGCAAAACGGGGCAAGCAAGTGTTAAGATAGCTATTTCTGCTCCTTCAGTGGGGACACCACGATTTCCAGGCCTAACTAATGATACATTTTAGAGAAGGTAGTCTCCAGATAACAACTTGTTTCTGTCCTGGAATCTTTGGGAAAATAAACACTGGTGTCTGCTGTATTATAGTACTTGAGTTTTGAAAATACTGATTAATACCAGGATAGATACCAGTATACTTACTGCAAGTGCCAAATCCTATAAGGTCAGTAACAAAGACTTTGATATGATAATTTTAGCTTACTGCAGATACAAACTGCAATAAGAGGACAGGGAAGACTACAGAAAAACCCCACAGCAAAGGTCAGCAGCTTTGAGTTGCTAAGTTACATCCAACTGCAGACAACAATCAGGCAGTCGAACAACATCTTCAGCAGAGGCAGCACCATATGATCTCCGCAGCATCCCTCCATCTCATCTGTCTTCAAAGTGCATTCTCAGTGCAAAAAGTAGGAGTGAATTTAGAGAGGCTTACTGTCCCCAGTGGATTTCATACTAAGACCAGAATTCTTGCTTGAGTTCATATGCTGCAGCTTTGTGTGTGTTAAGTTCACTTCTGCATAGCGGAATGGTGCTGTCCTGGCTCTGCCCCTCAGCATCTATGTCCAACAGTGTCCGCTCCTCTACAGGAAGACCCACCTGGAAAGGAAGCAGTGCGGGAAGTCCGGGTCTCTCTTCCACAGTGCTGCTGCTACTCGCAAAACAAGAGTCCAGATTGCTTGGAGTGTCAGTACTTGAGCTGTTGGCAGAAGATTCACCCTTGGCATTGCTGGGTGACACAAACCACCAGGGATCGAGCCGCTGTCGGCTGGCTGCGGGACGAGGCCGAGGCAGGAACTCCAACGTCTTGGGTCTTTCCAGTGTGGGGTCCTGCTGTGCATTCCATCGTCTCGGGGTTGGAGGAAAAACAAGGTTGGGGTCTGGCAGGCGAGGGACCTCATTTGGATCTCTACTTGGACTAGGTGTTTTTAATACACCTATCCAAAACGGAGAAGGTGAAAGAAGAGGGAAACATGTTAGATGTCACTGCTAAAAGGTTCCAACAGATCTTATTGTATGTACACTGTGAAAATATTCTGAAAGCAGAAAGCCTCCATTCAGAACCTAAAACCTCCACATCTTCAAGACTGAAGCGAATAACTGGTTTCTTTATTCCTACATCATTCTCAACACATTGTGGAACACCTGTTTCATTTGCCTAGCATAGGCAAAGTATTTTGTTCGTTCCTGATTTGTTTTCTTCATCCTCAGAATGGAGAGCATGGATTTGGCCTCCTATCAGAGGTGAGGACTCTCTAAATCCTTTGGAGGGTACTTTACCATTAACAGCTTGAATGGATCAGGGAGACACTTGCACAGCAGGATGTGCGACACCTGTTTGCAGTGAGCTGGACAAATTCCCTGGAAGAGTCATTTAACAAAATCTACTGCGGACACTTCCTGATTTTGTTTGGTTGTTTTTAAAACACAAGATAAACTTTCATTAGAATTTTAATGAGTATTCTCGGCTGCATTAACCCACATTTTACTGCAGACTGCCTTTCAACAGACAACCTCATATTTTGTTCTACCATTGGGAAAAGTCTAATTAAATCAGGCTTTAATTTCATATTCTAGTCCTCTTTTTCCCTAAATTACTAGGGCAGAAAAACAGGAAAGCATTTATTAACTTATCAAGTCACAGCCACTCCTAAAGACTGCAACAAACAAAACACTACCTACCTAGGAAAATCCCTCTTGCTTGCAAAGCAATAAGAGCAACAGTGGCTCAGCCCCACACTACTTTAAGAGATTCAGTCTTCACTACCATAAAGATTAGAAATTATGCTTTGAAATTATAACACCAATACAAACAAGTGTATAAAGGCAACAGATGGAATTCTGAAGAACTTCTAAAAATGAACAGCAGTTGCACCTTGATATCATCTTTGTCTAAGAAACAACATACTCTACCTCACAGCATCGTGAAGCAGAGTTCCTTGGTGTAGAGATGATGGAACAGATTGTTACTGCATTGCTCCATTCATTATTTGTGTAAAGACAGCATCCACGAGCCCTTCTTGTGGACTGGCCATCACCACAGATGCTGTATAAGCAACACGTTTACTTCCTAACTTGTAATTATACTGTTTGGGCCCTTCTTCTGAAGAGGAAAAGGAAGATGGCTGAAAACCTACCTGCTCCCAGTGCTCCAGTTAAACAGCTACTGGAAGGGCATCCACTGGTTGGGCACCCATTGACAACTAGTCCGGTCCCTTTGATGGCCCCATCAGAAGGTGTGCGCCTGTGCCCGCCTTGCTGGGTGTGGGAAGAGACCGTCACATGCGTGGGAGTCAGGGACTGGTTGGGGTCTTGTTTGAACCTCTCAATCTGGACATTGACTAACGGGTTGTTAATGGCTGGCAAGGGAGCCTTGACCGTCACAGGGCTGACAGGCATTTCATACACCACAATCTCATCACTGTCTGAGCGCAGCAGGGACCGGGTGGAATTACATTCGGAAATGGAAGACAGGGAAAGAAGGGTGAGGGATGTGGATGGCTCGCCTAGCAACAACATGGGCTCGTCTTTTTTGAAGATTTTTCGGGAAGGTGGGCTAGTGCTCCTGCGCGGGCGTCCAGCTCGCTGGAAAATGCTATCACGCTTTTTCTTCTCCTCCTTGGGTGGCTCTGGCTCCTCTTCAATCAGCAGCTGGCACTTCCCTGCTTCTAGCAAATCAAACCCCAGGCCTGCAGCAGCCAGCACCGCTCCACAGCCAAGCAAGGCAACCTCACACCGTTTGTGGTGGGAGCCACTACGTTTGAGGCTGTTGGTGGGTGTCAGCTGTGGGGTGCTAGTAGCAGAGTTCACAGGAGTGGACTCATCATTGGCATCACTAGAAGGCCCATCCCAGTCTTCATTCTTCTGAAATGGGATGCAGAGGTATGACTGGTTGTGCCCAGGTGAAGGGTGCACTTTGCCCTCCCCATTAAGACATTCGCTGTCTTCATCATCTGAAAATCAAACACAAGAAATACTTTGCATTGATATAAGATTCATGGGCAAAATTCCATGTCTTACAAATACACATGAGAAACTTCTTCTCAGAAGATGCAACCATCCTTCTCTTCACAAGCACCATTCACCAATTGCCAAACACAAACTACTGTCTCCAAACAGGTAAGCCGAGACAAGTAGCTGGAAAACGCTATCACAGTGGAAGTTACTGGCTTGCTGATCTGTTCAGGATCAATTAAGGAACAGCGTATCAGAAGAAATCCGCACTTCAGTTATTAGTTTGGGAGTCAGGAGTGAACAGGTAGGAAAATGATAAGGATCTCTCCCAGCAAGTAAAGGTGTAACCATACTGCTCACCTAAATATTAACAGCAAATGAGTTGAAAGGTAACTTGGAGTTAAGGGGGTATTAAGAGAAGCTTGACAGATAAGAAATGCAAGAACAGAGATGAAGAAAAATAAAATCCAGAAGGAGGAAGTTATTTCACACAGAATAAAGAAAAGCCAGATGCCACCAAAATGAAAACACTGCTGTAAGATACCAGGTAAAGGTCAGGAAAGGAAAAGTTCATTCAAATGTGAACGGAAGTGGAGATAAGAAGCCCAGGGAAATCCTTTACCCATCTCCGCTAAGCTGGTGAATCCTGGAAAAGCAGGTGCAGTTCTCTGGATCTTCCCTAGGTTTGGTGCACTGGATGACCACTGTTTGTATCCTTCTACCAGAGCTTTTAGACTGAAATAATAGAAAGACAGGATAAAATGTACAATGCTGACAATAACCTTTCATTCCTTCCCTCTATATTCTCTACTGCTCTATTTAGGTCATGCATGTATCTACCTTAATTATGTAGACTTAAGGTCCTCCATAGCAAGGCATTTTACAACAGCTCCCTCATTTGTAATAGCATAGCTGCCAAAAGATCACTGCTGATAAACAACAGCTATGAATGAAGAATAATACAAAGCACCACTAAAGAAATTAGATATTTTCATTTTAAATCAAGGCAAACCTACCATGGCAAGTACAAAAAGCGCTCAGCAGGAGGAGGGAAAAAATATCTACAAAAACATTTCCATGTGAAATACAAATAAACAATGAAAATCAAAGATAACTTAATGGGAATGCAAAACACTGAAGTCATTAAAACAGCAGAGTTAGATGCCTCTATATTATAAGACCCAACACTTTCCCTTAAAGGAAACACTGCATTCAAGTACAGGCAGTTAAAAGCATAAGCTACAGATTATGGAAAAATAGGTAACTAAACACCAGATATCATGCCATTGCTTTTTAGTTATAGACCAAAAAATCAAACCAAACAAATAATAAATAAATAAATAAATCCCTGCTTTCAAGTCATCTGAGTTCAAAGGCATTTTACTTTGCACCTGAGCTCATTAGTAGTCCCTATTCATAGATCTTCATTATCACCATCCTATTCGTTCCCTGCAATACTTTCATGACATCAGGAACAACCACAGTATGTTGCACAATTTTTTGAGACATCAACAAGTCAACAACATTTTATTCTTCAGTTAATGTTCTCTGAACTGGGTTATCTACGGTGCCTTTCTACAAACTCCAACATGAAACGTGTCAGCGCTGGCGACAAGCCTAAAAAGCACTTTGGGCAGTCAGCACTTGAAGTGAAAGGAGACAAAAATATCCATGTATAGTCTGAATGATCCCAACTGGACATACTACAGAATCTCTTTGTCACTGAGTGAACTGAAAAATTAGTAAGAGAGACCTCTTGTAGCTGCGTGACTAACTTGTATTGTTCTTTGAAAAGAGACAGCTTGTATACACTCTTATCCTCCTTTCTCTGTAAGGGAAGGATTGTAATGAACTCTCTCATGATTCTAATTTTTCACAAGAATCATTCTGCATGTCTAAGATGACTTCCATGCCAGGATTTCAAGGTTATACATACTCGGTATGTATTTTTTCCTCTATTCTCTACCTAACCGGGAAGCCATGCTTGTCATCAGACAAACAATATCACTATAGCAAGGTCACAAGGTTTAAGCTTGATTCAGCATGAGTTCAGTTGGTTGATCACCATTCTATAGACATTACTTTTCAAAAGTACTCGCTGTTTCCAACATTCTGGAATAGTTTTAGATTTCACTAAAAGCAGCATACACAGGTCTCACTCGTCTCCAAAGTTCGTCATTTTCCCACCATTAATCGTTCTGGCATATGCAGTACCCTGCCATGAACTTGAACCCAGACAGCACAGTACTGAGTCCTACTTGTTGAGAAAGACAAACCACATGATTTTACAATTTTGCAATTTATTCCCTCCACACTACACTCAGCTATGTAATGAAACACTACCAGGAGACCCTGAAGACCTGTGCAGAGGATATCCTTGAGAATATGCTACAACTTTCTGCTGCTCATTACTTCTTATGCTACTTTCTGCTGCTACTATTTCTTATGCCCAAAGATAAATGCAGAAGGGTGAATATTGAGTCTAATCAATTTGTGACTTTACTTAATTATAGGTAAATTAACTCACGCTAGAGAATCTCACAGCAATTGCTGTAGTGTAATTCCTGCCTAAACTTTTGATTACATCCTATGGAAAATACATTGAAAGGGATGGTAAAGATGAAGATTCAAGTTGGCTTCATCACAGAGTTGCATAAGCAGATGGAACAGCAGCAGTGCTGTTACCAGCAGTGTCATGGGGAAAGCTTACACTGGACTTTTCTGTGCTAAGTTTAGCTCTTTGATTAACTTTTTATCCCTATTCTCCCAAATCGGACAAAAAAAAAAAAAAGAATAGCAAGCACTCTATCAACCAAGGTACTAATATTTACTGCAACCCTATTCCTTTTCAATAATCTGAGTCTGGCATGAAGTCAGTGAGAAGCAGCAGTTCATTGTATGCTAACCACACTGCCCTCTCAGTAACACTATCATATTTCAGATACTTTGCAAAATGCAATGGTCTTACAATGCCTTCCTCGAAAAGGTGGTGAATAGTACAGATCATCACAGTTTTCAAGAGAACAGGATAATTTTAAGAGCAGGCACAGTTAGCATGTACCTCCTTTTCAGCTGTCTGTACTCAAAAGCAGTTCTTCAAACTGCACAGGAAGGACCAGAAAAACAGAAAAAAAAGATTTATTCCCCAAATTCTAATTATTACTTCAAGGCAGAAGTGTTTCTCTACCAGCTTCACTAATCTCCTGACCTTTTTATTTTTTGAATAATTAATGACTGTAAAATATAGCATGTTTTAATTCTGAAGAATGCAATGCTCTGTCTACAGTACAGATAAAGCACAGGCAAAGAAGTTTCCTCCACATTGCCCTGTTAACATATGTCAAGAGTACTGCGAATGAAGAAGGTGGTTCACTGGAATAGAATAAAATAGTTCAGTTGTAAGATCTTAAAAGATCCTCTAGTCCAACTGCACCACTGACCACTTCAGGGCTAACCAAAAGTTAAAGCCTATTATTGAGGGAATTATCCGAATATTTCTTCAGCACTGAATGCTTAGATTAAGCCCTCCTGCAGAATACTGCAGTGGTGATACATTATATAAACATCTATTTGCTAAGAGTTTCACACCTGAGCACATAATATTAAAGAAAAAATATCTTATTAGTTACCTTATTTTCCCCTGCTGAAAATATGGCAAAGGTCAACCTATCAATTTAGCTGTGGAATAAACTTCAAATTCCACTAAAAATCACGAGGTATTGAAACCTCTCATGAGTCTTAGATCATTAAAATATTCCTCTTTTTTAAGCAGCATTTCAGCAATAATCTGAGGATGGGTAGAAATAATTCACAGGGGAAAAAAATGGTGCCATAGAACAAGAATCTACAAAAAAGGGCCAGGTGCAACTCACATCTCTGTAGAATATCACTTTTAGGGCATATTCACTGAAGGTACATGTGTCCTTTAAAAAAGCTGGAAAAGACGATGTTTGACTGGCTCTACAGATACCTTTTAAACAGCATCATGGAATATCTTTCTAAAAATCATAGTTGAGAATTGTAAAATAAGTATTTGCAGATATGATATGAAATTACAAAAAATTGAGCCTGAAAATAAAGAAAACCTAGAAAAGAAATAGTTTTACGCAGCTAAGGAGCTGTGTAAAAGTAAGTTTTACTGCTTAAAATAACACGTAAGGTAATAGTGGGCAGCAAAATCATCAGGTCTGCACTGGATCTCTAGCAAAGCAATGAATGCAACATGGATCTCTGTTTTGGATCTCTAACTCCTCAGGCACAGCACATCTGTAAGCAGAAAAGTGCTTGCAAGAAGGCAGGCAAATCTCCTGTGAGCCAGCTCATAACCAGCTTCAGAACCTGGACACCAGCCTGACTCCAGGCCCTCTCTTCTTACCCATCTTCTCCTGCACCTAGCTCCTTGTGACAAAGTGAGCTTGGTCCCCACGTGCGCCCTTTCTTCTTCTGGCCTCTCTTCTCTTCTTCCTCTCCTTCCTCCTTTGGAAAGACTGAGTTTCGTCCCCATGTTTTACTGCTTTCAGCAGGAGTCACTAAACAAGTGGGAAAAACAGAGAGAAAATGGGGAAAAAAACAGATAACCAAGTTGGTCCCAAAACAACACAAAGAACACAGGCCAGAAGAATAGTAACTAGTGTCCAGTTGGGGTTCTTCCACATAATTCTCAGCATGTATCAACACTAATCTAACAACCAGATCCCTTCAAATTACTGTAGACAGGCTTTATGACTTTATTTCTCCACTGGTTTCCCTTTTAGAAATACCAGTTTGATACTAGAAACACAAATGTGACACTATCTGATACAAACACTACACATCCGCTAACATTCCGTTCATACTTCTGGTACACATTTATCTCCCTAATTCTGTGTTATTATGGGAACACCATTTTCATGGCAACATCTTTGTTTTTCTGTCCTTCCAGCAGTAACTTAATCATCTTCAACTGCGTTTCACAGATCTACTCTGCAAATTTAGTCTTCTAAAGATCAGCCTGTACATCCAAGGAATGTATTTTCTGTACAGTACAGCAGCAATCTTTCAAGAACATAGGTGAGGCTTAGACTCCAAAGAACACAAAACCCAACTCCCCACTCCCACTTGCCAACATACGCTATTTTTCTCTCTAAATTCATACATGCAGGGCACAAGGCCAACATTTTAGGAACATTTTTTACAGTCCTGTCCTAGATATGGAATCTTGGCATCTTACCACGCTGACAGACTGCACATTTCCCAAATTCAATACTACATTGAGCTCCTTACACTGTATGGCCCTGAGTCTGGGAATAATGGTAGGACTTGCAGGAGGGCTGGAGCAGCTACTGATCAAGCTTTTCCTTTTATCCATCGTTGGAGAAGCCTGCACAGTGAATTTATGCTGGAAATCTGTTTATCAAAAGAAAAGAATTCAAAACATAAGCAGAAAGACACAGTTACATTTTTTAAAATATAAGAAAGAAGAATAAATCGTTTATCATAACCTTCAAAGTGTGAAATTTACAGGACCCACGTAAAACTGTGTACAGCTAATTGCTGCTCATTTTTCACACAGTTCCTTCATGACAAAGACATGCTCACAGTCATGAAGACACTCTGACATACCAGATACCTCAGCAGTAGCTAACGCTTCTTTCAGGGTTGTGTTAGAGATCACTTGTGTGTTGGGTTCACGTATGAACTAGCTGTGTAGTGCTGTGGTCTCACAGCTATTAAGATGGTTTTTGGTATTATTTTTTCTCTTTTTTTAAGATTCCTGCAGCAAAAAAATCCAGTAGCTTATGGTTTCTGCTGCATTCTGTAAAATATTCCCAAAGCAGCAACGTACTTTTTTTTTTTTTTTAAAGAAAAAGGTACAATCTTTATTAAACTGATCATTTTGAGCTGTGACATGCTAAACTGCAACACACTATACTGCAACATCAACATTTTTGCTATGAGCCATATACAGCCTTTCAACTAAAAGTGTAACGTCTCAAATTCACTTTTTTCCTATATACTTTGAACTGTTGCCTTTGGGGAATGCTAACAAGAGCATCAAACTTAGTTTCTTGATGCCAGAGGTATTTTTTCTCCCAAAGTACATCCAGTACTTCCTAATGCTAAGTGTCAACACAAAGGAGGCACCAAAGTTACAGGTTTGCTTGTTCCTCCCATTACACCTGACATTGCCTGCATCACCAACCTGAAGGCAGGCTGATATTATTGCCATCTTTTAACTTGAGCCGATTCTTCTTGAACTTCCCCATGCGTTTCTTCACCCGGGGCTTCTCCTGACACAGCTGGTGGATGATGATGTTGAGTTCCCTTTCCAGGATATCAATCTCACGCTCTGCTAGCTCCTGTTCCCGCCTTCGGAGCAACTCCTCATGGTTCTTCTGTTCAACAGCAGCACGAGTCAGCTCTTCTTCCCATGTGCGAAGCTCCTGCAGGGAGATCAGAAAGAAGAAAAGAAAAGCTACCTCATGATCTGGGCATTTAGACTACTACTACCCACTCTGAAGGTACAGCAGCAGTGACTTATGTTCACTGCACTGCTAGCACCACTGTTTAAAGGCTCAGCTGAAAGCCAAAAACCTAAAAATAATGCTAAAGAACTCAGCGCTTGCCATTCAAGGCCCTTCTAATCAGTATTAACATTTTGCATTAAAATTTCTTCAAAAATATACGTCCAAATTCTCTATTCTGTGGTGAGGCCACACCTGGAGTACTGTCCCTCATTTTGGGCTCCTCAGCACAAGAGAGGCATGGACATAATTGAGAGAGTCCAAGGGCCACCAAGATGCTGAAGGGACTGGAGCACCTCTCCTATGGGGAAAGGTTTAGAGAGCCAGGACTGCTCAGCCTGGAGAGAAGGCTCAGGGGGATCTCATCAATGTCTATAATTACCTGAAGGGAGAGTGCAAAGGTGACAGACTCTGCTCAGGGGTGCCCAGTGACAGTACAAGAAGCAATGGGCATGCACATGTTATTCAAAAAACACCAGTATTCAGAAGCTGCCTGGGCATGGTCCTGAGCAGCCTGCTGTAGGTGGCTCTGCCTTAGCAGCAGGGCTGGACCAGATGACATCCAGAGGTCCCTCCCAACCTCAAACACTCTGTGACTTTGTGAAAAGGCACTAAATCCTAAATTTAACGTCATGACAAAAGATGCTGGATATCCTGACATGCACATGTTTTCAAGTACCACTGGAGAATACCATGTACACGGGAACCGATTTTGCAGTATTTATTTTTAACTCTGAAAAGAAGTAATCCTTACTTTCTTGTTCAGTAAGTACATATGTTAGCTTCAGTATTGACTTAAACTGTTTAAAAATAACCTTTCAAAGCCATGCATCATAAAATAGCACAAAACCCAACTCTAACATAAAAATCAATAAAGAAAACATTGTGAAGAGGCCATTCCCATCAGTTTCCACCAAGCATGGTTGCTTCTCAAGCATAAAGAACCATATTGCAAAGTTTTTGACCTCTCCTTTGTTGAGGAAATGAATCAACTGAAATGGTCCTTGAGATCTCAAAATATTTTGCTCTTCTCACTGCACTCCTCTCACCACAAGCACAAAAGAATTCAGCACTCAGAATAATTATCTCCAGCTGGCTACTTCCACCACAGAAGGTAAAAAAAAATAAGATGAAGTTCAATTTGAACTCATTTTGAACTCATCTTCAATTCAAAAACAACTTCAATTTGAACTCATAACATCAGATAGATGTTTATTTTTTAAATAATTTCATTGTTACCTGTGCCATCACTACAAAGGTACTCACGGGGTGAATAGGATATTAAATCTCTTTCCCCACTGTTGTAGAGGAAAACAGTACTCATAATATGAGAGCAGTCTAGATACTTCTGTTTTTGTCATCTGTTTCTCTGTTGCAGTTTCTGTTTTTCAAGAACTGTTCCAACACATTTACGCTAAGGGACCACATTGTGCAGCAGGGAAACACCTATTACCTTTTCTTTTTCCTCCAAAATCTACTATAGTATATGCATAGAAATGTTTTAAGAACTATTTTGGGGCTTTTCTCCCCTAAACTCAAGATCATTCCCCTCACACACATACCTCCTAAACCCAACTTCTGAGCCTAAATCAAGTTGGGTGTTAAAAATAAATGTTTTCAGGTGAGAGGCAGCTAACTACAACTACTTCAGTAATAATTCCACTGCAGTGCTTCATTCCAACATCTGCACAGTCTGTAAGGACCTTAACGCAGATGCAGCAAACTGCATTTTCTTTCTAACAGTATTTTTGAAAAACAAAACTTCATCCTCTTTGCTTAACTTCCACTCCTTGAGGCTGATGATCACAGTTCCCTTTATTCCTGCTAGGACCTTCATTCCCTGCTATTTACCCAAACGGATTTCAGTTACAGCAGCTGTTGGACCATTCCCCTATTAGCACTCATGTTTATTACAGTTAACACACTTTGGCTGTGCCCACAGCCTAGGAAACACAAACCTGACAGAATCAAAGATGCAATGCTTGCTGGAGTATATCATCTGGAATTATCCCTCCTATTTTTATTAACAATTATTATTGGAGTTCTTCATTAAGATACCGTAGTGAAATAATTATCAGATATATTAAACAATGAAGACAACTCATCACAGCAATTTGCACAGCGTATAATGGACACAATACTCACCACAGTATTGAGCAGCAGCTAAGGATGCAGCCGTGTATTTAAAGATGCAGACATGTATTTGACTTATGATTCTACACTAGTGTGCATCATAACCTGCTATTGACACAAGGACTTATTACAAGCTGCAGTAAAGCATAAACAAATCTAGTACTGGGATGCACGAAACGATGATCCCTGTTTGAATGATGAAATAGAAGAACTATAATCCAGAGAACATAAGCAAGGACTTTTTTTTTTTTTTTACTCACCTTTTCTTTGGCTCTGAGCTGATCAAACATCTCTTGGATCTCTTGTTTCCAGTCTTCCTGCAGGGAGTGGAAGGAATCTTTGGGCATTTCAAAGAAACCAGACTCTTCTATGGCAGTGAGATGGCCTAGGATACTGGTAAAGGAAGGTCGTGAGTGTGGGTCAGGGTTCCAACAATCTAGAACAGGACAAAGACAAGCAACTATTAAGCATCTCTTAGTAAGAAGATTTGAGACTATGAGTAGTACTTTACTGATCCCCAGTGGCTGACAATGGCATGCACACTGCGTTACTCTTTCTTATTTCTCACTGTCACTGACTATTCACTGATCATAAATCAAGTACGGAATTCATGCTTTCACGCTTATACAATATCCAACATCACTTAAAATTTTGAACTACCTGGTTACTAGGTTGTATTGCAATAAAGCCTCAAGTAAAACAGAGGTTTACCAATTCTACAGTTACGTTTCCAATTTTGTATAAAAATTAGCATATGATTTCCTTAAATACTTGGCTTTAATTTATATGTGCTTAGCAAAGATGATATTCAAGACTCTCATACACAGTTCTTTTAGCATCCTTCCTCTGCGAAGTTAACAGCCATATTGTAAAAGAATATCTATCAGAGCTATTTCTAATGCTAAGCTGAGTCATTATGAATCTCCCACAGAACTGCAAAACTCCTGCAAAGCAGCCTGGGCATACTGGAGTGAAAATACTGGGCAAATTGAGTGAAAATAGGAGGTTCAAGTAAATAATGACACCAAATAGTACATTTATGATTCTTCAAACTATCCAGAGAAAAATGATTGGGATTTTTTCTTTTGCTTTTAAGAGAAACCATAGATAAACAAGCTTTTTTTTTTTTTTTTTTAATTTACAATCTAATGCAATCAGTGACTTACCCAATTACAGACCTCTAGAAATACAGACTTTTTGGTTACTCATTTGAATTGAACATTGAGAACAGACATGGAAATAGAAAATGGTGTGGAATAACATCTCCATCTATGAAATCATTAAGATCATGTTTTTAAAAGCTACTAGGTCAAAATGTGTGACTTTGCAACACTTTTGAGTAGGATATCTGTATTCATTCAGTCTTCTAACTTCAGCCTTATTTCAACTCCCGTAGCAAATATCACTCCCTCATTCTATATTGTCCCATGTTGACCCTTAACACAGGTTCTTGTTCAACATATATCTTTAATTTACTTTAGTACTGCAGGATACCTACATGACAAAGTTTGACAACAAGGAAACAGGAAAACTTAACATTCAAACACTTTTCGCACAGCTAGGGACAACAGCTCTGTGAGTTGGAGTAACTAGTACATGGACCTCTCTCAGTATGCTCATACTGTACTATCAGTGCTCTAAATGGTCACTGGATTCGAGACATACATTGCTACGTTAGGAAGCAAGAATTATAAACTTGTTCTAAGGTTTTCTAGGCTTTGCTGTTGGGAAAAAGGTAGCATTATTCTTAATTTCTGGCGATGTCCTAAGAAGTACGCACTCATCATTTCTATGGACTGAAACACAACAAGGAGCAGCTGTAATTAAAAAAAAATAAATAACATTTTGCAAAATCTGTGCAACTGCTGAGGCTTGGTTTTGCAGATCTTCTCTGCTTTGATTTTAGTGTTACTGACATTTGGGAGCTTTGTTTTTGAAACTGCTGGTATCAAGATGCTGGTATTTAAGTATCTGATCAAGTTCCAGGAGGCATAAGCTGGAACACATTTGTGTTTATGGATTTCAAATTGCTTCTCTTATCAAAATAGAGAATTGAGGATATTAAAGAGTGCTCCCAAGGTCCCCTGCTGCTGACCAATTAGCAGCAACGGGTGATACAGCTGGACTGTCAGTGGCATAATCCCTACCCCTTTAGCCCAGGTTTTAAGCATGGCAAAGCAAACATGACCCAAAGTAAAACAAAATGCTGCAACCAGCCAAATGCATGAATGAGTGAACAGGATAACTACGCAGGTGGCCCGTGGCTTTTATTTTCCCAGGCCTAGATCTGCCATTATTTGCACTAATGAGGACAGTCGTAACATACAAATCTTTTCTGTGAAGAGGGAAAGTTCAGCTTTGTTGTCTCAGTGAAGACCACCAGAGCAGTAATTCAAAAGCAAAAGCAGCATTAGGGGAACAAGAGTTCACCCAGTCGAGAAACAGCCAGTCTGAAAAACAGTTTTGGTGAAGGGGCAGAAAGTAATTGTTTTCTTGTTCTCCTTTTCTCCCCGCACATGGAGAAGCTGAGCATTCCAGAGCCAAATGTGTGCTTACCCCTGTGCTGCTGGGTTCAAGCACGGGCCATACGCCTCTACCTGACTTTCCCAATAGAGGGCATTATTTTTAACCCCATCAGCAGATACTTATGTTTAAGAAATTCAGGGTCCTTGTTTTAGGGAGCCATGCCAAAATAAACTACCCTGGCAAAACACTACGTTGTCGATTCCATCAGTTGTTTCAGATACAATTTCTTGCTTTGCATTCCTTGTGAGCTACTACACCTGCAGCTCCACTGCTGTCTACTATGCGGTAAGATACCTTTATAGCAAAACAGTAAGTGTGATGTTCTACTTTACTTAACTGAAGCTTGTCAGATACAGAAAAGATCAGAGAAATGGAAAACTATTCCCAATGCAGACAAATCCATCAGAAACATTTTCTTACATGAAAAATTCCTTTCTTGGGGTTAAAACACCACCGGAGGCCCCAGAATATAAATTCTACGTTCAGTCTCACTCTTTGCTCACTAAGGCTATAGAACATGCTTGATTTCTCTAACTCAGCTTTTCTTTCTGAGAAATAAAGACAAAAATGCTTATATATAACCATTTGAAACCCTTGGGAATAGAAGGATGGAAAAAACCAGAACACTAAAAGTTCTTTGTACTCAGAGAGAGGGAGGGAGGATGAGGAAGGGAAGACAGACAGAAGCATATAGATTGGGAGATACACAAGCAGTTGCAATCGCCAGAACACCGGGTCACAAAGGTGCTCCCCAAAAGCTACCTCACTGAATCCTTTTTAAGAACTACAGAAGCTCTGCTGACAACATTTGATTTTTTTCATTCATACATGGGCTGCTTTGGGCACAAACTATCTCCACATGCAAGGCAGAAAAGACACCATTCTGAAGGAAAATCTGGGTTATTTTCAGTTGTCAAAGCCACATTTAAAACCTCTCCCTGAAATGTCAGTAGGACACGGCTTCATTCTAAATCAACCTGACAATGCCTAGCAAAGTGTTCAAGCTATGAATTTCAAAACAAGTTGAAGGTTTCAAACTAGAGCCAACTATGTGAAGCTTTAGTGCCATTGCATTTTCACTACTAGAAAGCAACAAGCTAGATGATGACAACAGTAGCTCCCATTTTCACAGTTAAGCCTGCTGATAAAAAAGCAGCAAGGGAATTTCTTTCACATACTACTGTTGTAAGAGATTAACCATCACAGCATGCTAACAGCCAAGCTAGGGTCCCACAATAACTTGCAGCATTGAATAAAGCCACAAGAGAAATCTGTGCTCTTACGTATCAAACCAAAACCAGGAGGCAATACTAAACAGCACAAACCATACTAACCATACTCACAGGAGAGCTGGCTTACCTTCCATCAGTTTGGCAAAAGGCTCTGGACACGTGGAAGGGATTGGAAGGGCAAGTTTATTCATGGCAACACCGTATGCTACTGCAAGTCCATCAATTCCTCGGAATGGTACTTCCCCTGTTAGCAGCTCCCAAAGCAGCACGCCGTAGCTATCAAGAAAAGATAAAAGAGAGTAAGTGACTTAAAGGTATTCTTTGTTAGGCAGCAAGACAGCACACAAACCTATCAGAGTGATTCTGGTACGCTGAAGAATTTGCAGTTTTCTGGGTAAGCTCATGGTGGTTGTCAAGCTGGTAAATTGCCTTATTTTACCTCCTTTTAATAATAAGACATGGCTTAAGATGACCTCAGTGTTTAGTTAAAAAAAAAAATTGGAAGTGGGGGCAAATAATAAAAGGTCACCCAAAGTGTATTTATTTGTATTTGTAAAAGCTGTGTGTCAGCTTTCCTTTTTGTAATTGCTAGCACATTTTCAAAAAAACTCCAGTGAAATTGTCAGGTGGTAATCCAACCTCTACATTCCTAATTCTGAATTTATGAGGTGAATATCAAGCAACAGAAACAGGATTTTTGCTGATTTGATTATGATAACTATTATAATGGAGGCTGATAGTAAGATTATAATAGCAGATTCTTCCTCTGGAATCCTGGGGCCATGAAGGAATGGATTCCCATTCTTAGTATCTCCCCTCTTCAAGATCAGTCACTCTTAAGCCCAGGAGTTGCACTGTACGCTTCTGCAGTTTCTAACTTTGCTTAGGTTTAAAAACAAAGCAAATGAGACTTACGTAAAAACTTACTGTCTTTAAAAAACATTATCTGAATGTCTTCACATGTATACAACCTCAGAGGAATTAATGTATTGACATTCATTTTAACTGTTTCACTGAGCAATCCAAAACTGTCCCTACAGCAGTCACAACGTTTAGGAAACTTTGCAAAACTGAACATTTTTTTTCCATACAACTGGGTAACTTCATTCTCCTGAATTCAGGACATGATAATGTAAAACACTTCAGTGAAAATGGACACTGCCAGTCAGGCGGAAATACATTAATTTTAAAAAGTAAATCTACTCAGCATATTTAATAAAAATCACTGCAAGGGTTTTATCTTCTCAAACAATTCTTCAAAAAAACAGAGAAGAAAACCATCTGTATGGACCTGTACATCTTAAACTTTCTATCCTCTTTCTCCAGTTAGTAGTCATGCATTTCTGTGCCAAACATTATTAATTCCAACACTTTTACGTCATCTGGATCCTAAAAGAAAGATGTTCTCCAGAAATATAAATTTTTAAAGATTGTTACAAATTAAGCTGCCAAAGTCAAAGAAGCAATTATGTATTAAAAATGATTGCTGTTAAGGCAGTTTTCAAGAGCTGAAGAGAACAACAGATCACTACAAATTCCTAGAGTGTAATGTTAATTTCTTCAGCGATTTATTTCATGAGACCTTAAATACCAAGCAGCTCTTGTTGTTCAGGGGTTTCTTTAGTTAATTCTACCCCCACAACATGCTGTGCTATTATTTGTAAAGCTAGAGGAACTTCCCACCCCTTCTGCACCACAGAACCACATCTTCAAGGCTCACCAGTAGCATAACCCCTGCGGCAGCCTGACAGGGAGCATCTCAAGCACCAGGTTGGAGGTCTGCATACGCTTCATAAAACCTGGTGAATCCTGGCAGAAACCAAGACAAGCATGGCCTTCTCCCTTGTGTGCTAGCAGAGGGGTATCATTGAGATCTGGCCGTGCTTCTGGATGGCACATGCATCAGGTGAACTGCAAATACATTGACTGGCTGGCCACGCTGCCACAGGTGGCTCAAGCGCCTTCCCTCAAACAACCCAATCCCACTACATTCTCTCTGCTTCTAGGAAACCCTAGCCAGAGACAGCTCCTTCAGAGCAAGCTGACAAGTGTTTCTTCCATTGACCCGTCCTACTCTTTTGAACCCATTCGCTCTTCTCTAATTTCTGTGGCAACGAGTTCAACAATTTAAGGATGCAATGCTAAAAAATAGTTGCTTATTTGTTTTGAGCTTGCCATTTGATAACTTCATTTGCTTCCCTAGTTCTCTCAATGCCAGGAACAGTGAGTATGTTTCCTCTTAGGTCCTTCCGTGCCACAATTTCAAAGGTTCCCACTACATCCAAATCTTCTTTCCAGCCCCCCAAATCCTGATCTAGCTAAATCTAAATCTAGTTACTCTCAAACAGAAGCCATTTCATCTTTGCTTGACATTGATGTCTTTTGTATATTAATTCCATATTAACCTTTTTGTAGGAATGACAAAACCTCAAAGTTTGACCAATTTGAGGAGAGGCACAGTATTTCCTGTTTAGTTCTCTCATTCTTCCCTATTAAATTTTAACTTGTCCCTTACCTTTCTGAGTCCTTACAAAACGAGCTAGGTTATCCACAACAACTCCAACATCTTTTTATTGAATCTTAATAGAATAATTTAGAGCCCATCATTGCACAAGTAAAATTCTCCTGCACGTACTATTCTGCATTTATTACTTTCATCTGTTTTATCATTCAGTATAGCATATTTTTTCCTCAGCTATCTGCAGTACATTATTTTTTTTATCCTGAATAACTTGGTATTAGTGTATGTCGTTACCTAACCATTTATCGCTTTTTAAAATCACTTTTGATTATATTTAACACATTTACTTTCTTTAAAAGCTTTTGATAAAAGGTTTTAGAAAGTTTTTAGAAATCCAAACACAATATAAGTATCCAAAATCCAAACACGATAAAACACTTCCACAAAATTAGTGGTGTTTTAATAAAAATCACCCCAACTGATTAAGCAGTGAGAGAGCGGCTGCTGAGAAGAGTGTTTTCCATTAATTCTGAACCAAGGGACTGGGAATTACAAAGTAAAAGAACAGGGACAGAGGAGATTTATACAAAAAAAAAAAAAAAGGCCTGGGAAGAAAGATTCAAGGAGCTCTACACATTGTCAGCTGGGAAGAAAAAAATGATCAAGCTCATTTATTCTTCTGGCACTCACTAGTGATTTTTGGACTTCAATTACAAAAAGAACCATGTGATAACACACCATGTGTTCAAGTCAACTGACACTTGTATGAATAATTAACCATCTACCAGCGATCCAGTAATCCCTTAAGCCATTTAACACTGGGTTCAATCCTACACATTGGATTTTCAGGGAGGAGGCTGGAGGTCGGCAGGATTTCACGTGTGATCTTCCCACCTCTCTTGCAAATGTGTGAAATTAGAAAAACTACTAACTTCCTCACACCATTATTACTCAATGGTATTTGTACTGTAGGTTCCTCTTCTGCAGTGTCCCAGGTCCAGCACTTTCCATAAAAAAGGGACTATCAGCACAAGGAGATTCTAGCAGCAACAGCAACCAAAATATTGCTTTTGTTATGACAAAAAAAAATAACTGTTATATTTTTAACGGCAATTAACAGTTAGTATTTTTGTATGTTATTCAACTGGTAGCTCCAGAGATGACATTACTTATATCATAGCAGTTTACTGTGTATGCTTCTATATTTATGAAATATTCTAATGACCAAAATTTCTACACCACCGAATGCTTGAAACATCTTGATATGCTAATCAGGTATTTTTGAAGTAGTTCTAGTATTCCATTCCTAAATTAAAATTTAATTCTTAGTTATTTCATTGGTCTCAGAGCAGGTGCATCTTTTAAGTGTCTGAACTAAAGAACACAGGGAACGCAGATGAAGGTTGTATCATGGCCTTACCTTCTTCATACCAATCATATTGATATGTTTTGTGTTTTTTTTTTTGTTTGTTTGTTTTGTTTTTTTTTTTTTAACTGCATAAGTCAAAAATGAAGTGGGCTGTAAACAAGAACTGTATTTAAGCATTTTAAATGACGTGGAACTTCAAATTATATGCCTACTAACATTAGCTTGCTGTGCAACACTGAATAAGCTGCGATATCTGTCCTTCAACTTATCCCCTAGAAATTCAAAAATTCCTAACTCTCCTCTCAAAAACATCATTAGACTCACAGAAATTGTATGTTAAATTGCATATAAATAAAAAGATAGTTTCTTTGTTCTCTGTGCAATATAAGCACAACGGTTCTGCTATCCACCTAAAATTTGTGGGTGCAGCACAAAAAAATCATAGCAACACATTTTTACTATCAAGATGTACGAAGTGCTATTACCAGCAAGCTTTAAAGTGGCCAAAATCATAGTGATAAACACCAGCACATAGGATTCTTCTGCCTTGTTAAGATCTTTGCCAATCCTCCTGTATATTGGTACAAAAACCTGATCTTTTTTATTTTTTTTTTTAAACAGAGCTTGATACAGTATTGAAAGGAATTGCATGAAGCAGTTATTTATGATGGAATAAAAGACTGACTCAGGAAATTTCAGTTCTGGCAAGCATCTTCACCAGCAGCTATTTGCATTTGTGCAGCAAGAACACAGGCAGAACAAGATTCTTGTTGAAAGGCTAGGCAACATTTCAGCCAGCTGTATTATTCTAATGAGCTTTTCAGAAAAGGTGTTGAAATAAAAGGGTCTGTCAATGTCAGAGACAGAAATATCCATTTCTGTTGATGGTAGACACACTAACTTGAAGGTTGGTTATCAGGCAAAAAGCTCTCTCAATGCCAGTGATTAACCAAGAGGTTGAAGGAGACAAGAGGAAGGGCAAGCCTAATAGGATATAAAAGTTCATCCTGTTACGAATTTCAGGTTGCATCCTTGGGGGGGGACAGGATTTGTTATACATGTCCATTGCTGCCTTTATAAAATCCAGTGCTTATAGTCACTGACGAGCTAGTAGTGACTGCACTGGCACGAATCTGTCCTCTGCATACATGCCTCAAGTGCCGTGTTCTTTCCAGCAAATTTAACTATGATTCAAGGTTTTGGCCACCTTGGAGAGAGGTCTTCTGTTCAGAGACAATATATTATAACTCTCTTAACGGTGATGGCCCTCTGTTTAAGGAAGAGCACTGAGAAGAACTCAACCTATTTTGAGGGAAAGACTGGTAACTGTACAGAAATAAAGCAATGAATAAATATTGAAAATATTCTTCTGAAAAGCTAAAAAATATTTAAGTGATTGACAACCTAAATCAATGACCAAACTAATATTTTTGCACAGGTATAGAGGCTCTTAAACTATCATGATGAAAATCATCAACTGACCCTAATAATTCTTATCTTTTTAAAAATTAGGTCATGCTGGTACAGAATATCTACTGACCTGTTCAGCTTGCCTGGATTAGTAAAGTTACAATCACCGAGGAGTTGTGATTGTAACTTCCTTCCCCTTCCTTCTCCCTTCCTCCCTCCTCCCTTAAATGCCATTCCCAGCACTGCTTTTCAGAGGTGAAAACTGAGGTTTGGGTATGGAAAGCTAAATACAAACCAGTATTGTCAGGTTTTCATTTCTACCAGGCTTCACTCAGAGTAAAAGCCTGCTTCTTGCACAATTCTTCTCAGGTTAACTACACAGGCTACCACATTTAATGACAGTCAGCGTTTAATCCATACTATTAGCATGCAAATTAAGTTCACACATTTATCCACAAGGCAATACATTATCTATTCTGCACAACTAGGTAAGGACAATGAAAATCACCACAAATATCTTCCATAACAGCCAGACAACTCTTCCAGCTGGGATATTTCTTTATCCTGACAGATTTCACAACATGCACACACTGCGTGTGAGCACTGCTGGCCAACGACAAATTCTTATTACCGTGAAGACCCAGTCAGCTTGACATTTCTATACCTCTCCCCTCACAAGAAAAAAATATTCATCTACTTTGTTTCTGATGTTCAGTACTAATTCTGTATTTCACAGCATCCAGGAAAGTCAATATCCTAGGACAACAATAACAAGTTATTTACTGAATTCTGGATTTACCAATGCACTTAAGAGTTACATTCAAACTCTATTTTTGCAAGTCTACGAGCGCAATCTTCATGCTCTTTCCTACCAAAATAGCTCTTACTCTCAAAATCTCATTGCCTGAACGGAGAAGACAACACATGCATTCAAATTGCTACTTATGGATTACATACTCAGACTGACTTACAGAAGAGATTTATCACTTTATGGAAAAGTCTGAGAGGGTAGAATTAATTTAAACTTCTTAACAATCGCATTCAGGCTGAAACTGCAGAGAGAATTTCATGAGGTACAGTGTGCTCGTGTACATAAGCATCAGTGACAGATTACTATAAAAAAATGATCTTGCTCTTAGTAAAACATTAAAAAAGTAGCAACTTCAAGGATTTCATAGCTTTGTTTTATGGCCTTTGGTTATGTCAGCCAATAGCTGAAGGGAGGCTCTGAATCCTAAAATAATCTGAATGCAAATGTAAGGAAGAACAAAAATTTGTAGGCGTGCAGGAGCTGGTCTACCACTTCCTACAGAAAAAGCATTTACAATTAATACCAAAGTAGTCTTGGAGTTAGGTGGATGGAAAGCCAGTGGATAAAGTTTTCTTAAACCCAGAATATATGGTTCATTGTTACTCATTCTTAAACATAACATCGGTTCCACGGCAGACCTAGTTACTGTTTAGTACCCAGTCACTTAACACCAACTCAGTACCTCCACACATCGCTGCCTTTGGAGAACATGGAGGAGCGAATGACTTCAGGAGCCATCCAGGCGTATGTCCCTGCTGCGCTCATTTTGGTAGTTTTATGCCATTCCCTGGCCAAGCCGAAATCCGTGATCTTCAGTATCTTGTTGCTCAGATCTCCATTTTCCACCTTTTCGAGTATCAGTACTGGAGAAGAGGCGGGGGGGGGGGGGAACAAAAGATATGCAGAGTAAGGCTAGTATTTATGCAAAAAGATCCTCCTGGAGATCTCCCCAAGTTCAAAATTCTCCCTGACTTTAGTTATTCAAACATACTGCCCTCTGTTACAAGATATTTCAAGCTAATCCCTTCATGTAATAAATGAACATCTGTCTAGCAAATAGCTTTGAATTTAACCAAAATATCAAACCCCAGAGAATAAACAAATAAGATGACAATTTAATGCAGTACCTACTGTTATTCTATATAATAATTGTCTGCTAAAAGGAAGTGAACCACTGTAACTTCTAGAAATCCAGATAAGGGAAGACATTTCCTAATTAATCCTCTCTCAGCAAGCCAGTAATAGAATCTTTTTCTCAAACTGCTTAGAGGACTTTTTTTTTTTTTTTTAAACCCAAGTACGCACACAGGCTGGATATACCTTTCAAGTAAATGAATTAGAAGTGCAAGCTCTACATACGCAGATTTTTTGAAGTGCAAATTAAAAAACTCATTGATGATCAGTAACAGCACGGCCAGTCCAAGACTCCATAAACACTCCCATGTTACACTCCCCCCCATCATTATTAAACATTTTTTAGTTAAGCTAACAAAGTTTCTACGGCATTGCAGCAGCAAAGGAGTCTACACTCAAGAATTTAAGGCAGGGGGAGGCAGAACTCAAAAATGCTTTGGTACAAGGCACACAGGCACCTTTACCCAGCAAGCTGAGCTGTCACACCACTGTGAAATGGGTGGAAAAGCAGAACAGCTACTTCTGGTTAACAGCACCTATTATCCTCCTTATCTTAAGATGAAACGACCACACAAAGTGCAGAGCAATGATCAAGCAACAGAATATAACAGCCTACTAAACTTCCAGACATAAAGTAGCCATAAACCTATGAAGTGACTTTCAGCCACTTCATTAATCTAATGACTTCAGAGCAGGAAAAAAAAAATAAAAAATCAAGCCACTAACACAGCATCATTATGCAGCTACCCTGTTATTATTTTTAATGTCATTACAGATACCAGCTCTTGGAAAACAAGATGTTATGGTGTACTGTATATGCATGAATTGAAAAACAAACAAAACCACAGTCATGGAACATAATGAAACAGCTAAAATGCAAAAGCACCACAAAAAATAGAGTACATAATCATCTTCAGGACCATTTTTAGCAACTCATGAAAAAACTCCTGTGTCAGCCTAAAGCTAACAGCTTCTTTAAATTTAATCTGTTTATTTTCATACTCCCCTCTAATAACCAAAATGAGATTTCCAATGAAATAAAAGCATAAACGTTATTTGAATACCTTCTGTATAATATACATGTATAATACATCTAAGTGTTAAAATATTACATTCACTGTAATGAAGCTTACACAGAATCTGTTCCCTGAAATTTAAAAAAAAAAAAAAAAACAACTACCCTTTCTATAAGACATTCATAAATCACAAAATACTACTTTGTTAAAGGTTTTTGTTGCCCAACTCAAGTTGTGAATAAACTAGACTTATGGTTAAGCTCTTGGTTCCTGCTTCTTTTGAAAAATTCCTTTCTAACATTACCGAATGCTCCATTTTCCTGTTCACAGAGGATGGAGGAGTTTGAGCACAACCCTACAGAGAGCACAAACATTATTTGAAAAAAACATGTCAATTACTAGAAATCAGCTAGTACTAGGGGATGCTGAAGTGATCCATTTCATGAAGCTTTCTGACAGCAATAAATAAGGCTGCAAGAGCTGCATAACTAACATCCTCTTCAATTGGGCAAAGCCAGATGCACTTTTAGAGCCATACTTCAGTATGGACCACAAGAATTGGAGGTACAAAGGTAGCTTTCCTTTGGGTCTCTTCTAGCTAGATTTTTTTTTCCCTTCATTTTCCCTAGCAGCCAAAGAATTATTAACAGCTATTGCAAACCAGTCTCTCACTGATTGCAAGTGTGAGAAACTTCCTAAAAGTTTTTCTTTCTAGCCTGTACTCATTGTGCTTAAACAACCGGCAGAACAATACAATCTAGTTTTAAATTTAACTGCAGCGATCCAGAGACATAACGAAGTTGTAAAGGAAAAGCAGCACTCTGAAACAAAAAAGCGTAGGCTTTGGGCGTGCTTTTGCTTCCATTCAGAATCACAAGTGCAAGCAAATTTGCTCTTCACAAGGCAGCTCGTATTGTCTGTATCTGCTCAACAGCAGGACAGAGCACCAAATACCATGGTTGGGTTGGACACACCTTCCTGGCAAGAGGTTATTTAAATCTAATTGCCTTTATTTGCATTAAGACCTAACAAAATAATTAGTACTTACACAGACCTATTGTATCCATGAACTTGTTCTTTTGTCAGATGTACACTGAGATAAATTACCATAACAAAAAAAAACACAGGGAAGGACAATGAAAGAGCTGCATATATTGCAAGTCCTTGATTCCTTAGTTACATCCCCCATTATTTCATTGTAATAACTGCTTGAGATAATAATCCTGCAACCCAAAAGTGTAGAAATTAATTTTAAGGATTATAGCTCTCTCCAGCATATTTTCAATTTCTCTTCATCTTGGTCAGCATCAATAAGCTCACTTCCCATTGCTAGGAGTCTCCCTAGTCTATTTGTCAGATTTTCAGACCAAAAGCCTTGACTCTTCCTCTTGTGCTCATTCAGATTTCCAAGAAGCATCTTGTAAATAGGTGAAATATCAATTCCTTTCACTTTCCACCTTAATCTCCCTTATAGTTAACACAGGCCAGGTTGCTAGGACACGGCAAATGCATTTCACTCTTGCAAATCAATATGGTCTCCTTCTTGTGAGCTTGATCTATAACCAGTTATTACCTCCCATTTAATGCTATTAGTGTAGGTTCCCTTCAGAAGGCACTATTCCTTCTGCACTTGCTAGAATCCAGCACAGCACGTAGCACATGTAAGCGCAATCATTCGTACATTTACAGCAATTGCAGAGTTAACATAACTGTCCGATTTGAACAGATGTGACCACTCAGGACAGAACTAACAGTCGCCAAATTTATCAGAAATAATCGTTTATCATCAGTCTGGCAAAATCCAGAGAGATATAAAGCACCTACACCAAAACCTTAGCTGATCTACCAAGGCAATATTCTCATTCCGGTCTCACGTTTAAAAAGATCTGATAAGAGCAAGTGCTTAAAAGGAAGGAAAGCAAGATATAAAGTGAAATTAAAATTCTCTTAAAGAAAGGAGCTGTTTGGCAGTCAAGATATTGGGCCTTGTTTTCAGGCAACTGGGGAAGAACAGGAGCTGCATCAGCAGGCACATGCAGAATGCGTGTCAGCTGGTCGGCAGTGGTTCACTGCTTCCTCCTCCAGCAGGGTCTGGGCGAGAAATCTCTTCCTGCGGGCACACAGAGCCAGCCAAGCTGTAGGTGAAGGTATGTTATGTACTACTGCTTGTAACAACTCAAAACCACTTCTCTCCTGCCTCTCTGTACAGCACAGGTTAAATGCCAATTGTAAGCAGCACAGGTGGGAAGCAACTGGCAGTGTGCAGAAGGGACTGGTGAACAGAAGCGGGTATTGCAAGCACATCAAAAAGCTTTGAGGATCCAGCCACTAAACAAACAACTTAATAAAGCTCGGTTGATCAGCAGCAAATCACCAATACCACGTCTATTGCCTAATGCAAGTACAAAGCAAAATGTGGTGGCTTCAACTAGCTGCTAGCAACTTTGGGTAAGGGGTATCATGAACATGTATGCTGACAGGAATAGCAATCCAGAAGTGCTCACATGTATCTGCATATATTCCTGAAAGACTCTGAACTTGTCCATCAGAAAAGAAGTGCTTGCCAGTGAGAAATTAATTACAAGTCAGATGAATGCTGCCCAGCAGACAAGCCTTCCATATCTGAGGGTGTCCCAGCTGAGAGAATAAGAAAGGGACATGACCCCAGTAGGCCTCGGCATCCTCAGCAGCCCCTTTCCTTGAGCAGGCGATCATCCAGACACAGGTACACCACTCAGATGGGTAATTGCCACCGCTGGGGTTTTATTAATAAACTTCATTACCGGCGGACTCTCAAGAATCATTAACGTTAGTGACTCAACCCCACCACTTGGTTTCTTGAGAGATGGGCAAAATGCAAGTCCTGAAAGACAACAAACAAGCCAGGCACTTTAGAGGACAGCTTAGGGAGACAGAACAGGTACAAACTGAACACTGCGTCTCCTCTTATCTAGGTCACGAAGACCAGTCTTCTTTCTCTGAAATGAAAAAAGATGGCTGTTGAGGTTGTCATGTATTCTTTAAGAACTTATTTTGTGCCTCACAAGAGGCACCAAGGATATTTTTCATGTCACTCTTGTGAGAAGGCTTCCTGAAGTGCAATGAAAAGAATGCACCATATAAATGGAGAGGTGGGTTAGGTAACGAGTCAACATTTATTGCTTTGACTGTAAGACAAACTGGCAGAACACAAAGACCACTTGAAAAGACTCTGCCTGGTGAAGTTCCTACTCATTCTGTCTAACGTGACAACTTACTGTTTTCAGTGCTTTTTAGCACTGAAAAAGTTCTGTCTGCGTGATACATTCAGTACATTCTGCAGGTGCCCAAATGGTGGCCATTAACCCGACCTTGCACCATGCCCAACAGTGTTCAGCTAGTAAGCAATACCAGCTGCTGCAACAGAAGTGTCATTAGATACTTTCCTGATAGAGATGCCAATCTCTGTATAAACCAAGAGTGATGGGGAATTAAATTATCCAGTACTGGTACCATTTAGAGATGTTTTTTTAGTAAGGAGGGAGGAACAACTGATGACATACCTAAGATCTTCTTGGTTTATCCTTGTTTGTGACCTGAGCTAGCAGCTTTTCTAGCAAAGAGTTAGAAGTGATAAAAATGGGTTTCTTGAGGTCAGGTGAAGCCAGCTTACTTTCTCCAGTTTAAGTAACATTTTTTACATGTCTTAAGAGCTAGCATGCTTTTGACAGAGAACGTCAGACTTGCTGACAGTAAGCAAGTCTTCAGAAGCACACAGATCCCTCCCACTGGTAACGGATCCCAAAGGGAACAGTTCTCAGTTTTATAAGGCACAGTTGTGTATTAGTGACATTTTCTAGAGCCAGGGCCAACTCAAATGCTTTTGTTTAAACCAAGATTTGTACTGAAGTTAGACATGACAGACATGGACCGCCTGAAGTATGACTGACACAAGCCCTTCCTGCTCCACACAGGATTCCATTATTGTGTTTCACAAAAGACAGAAACATCGGCCTTTGTATTCAAAGCAATACAAAAAGCAACTTGATTGAGATTTCTAAGATACCATTATATCCTTCGGCCTTCACATAGCTGCAAGTACAGATCTGCCAGTTCTGTCTTGTCATTACAAGTCATTACAGAGATGCCTGCTCCATGGGGCATTAGACAATGCAGGATTAGCTCCCGACAGAATGGCCTTAAGACCGCTGTTGTTCTAATGAGACATTTAAGGACAGTTCCAATGGTTGGGTTTCGCATTAGAACACCGAACTTTCCCTAGCAACTTACCAATTTTCACTGCAATGTTTAGGATCAGGACTATATGTATCCAGGACTATTCTGTGTCCATACAGAATGGGGTATCACTGCAGTAAAAACAGTGAAACTTGCAGCTTTAAATTTTCTTACCACAAACATCCTGTATTAGTTCCCCAAAGCAGTTGTCAGTTCTAAGTAGGCAAAACAGAGGAACAAATGGATTCTGAAGGAATACAGACAAACTAAAAAAACACACAGATAAAACACTAGTAAGGTTTCAACTCTGCTATGAACTATAGAACTACAGAAGGGTTGCCCTAGAGGCAAACGATGTACGCTTTTGTTGAGATAAAATACCATCTTGCATACATGACAGAGATGCACACCTCCCATAACCTCACACGTGCAAAAGACAATCGGGAATCAGACAACCTGGAAAGACAAAGCCTCTCCAGAAAAACATTCAAGGCCTACGACTAGTATACATAGTCTGAATTACTCTCTACAGGAACCTCTCAACTAGAAACATTTCTGCGTTAAGTGCCCAGACTCGCACCGCGTGAACCTCTCCTTAAGGCCGCTCTAAGGAAGCAATTTCAATTAGAGGAGCTCTCCAGCACTGCCAAGCCTGGAACACCAGATGTTAGAGAGCCATCTGGTGAAAACCCAGGTACTCATCGCTGCAAGATTATGTCAGCACTCTGAAATTTTTTAAATTAAGTTTCCAGAAATATTTTGTACTATTAGTAGGACGGCTAATCTAAGTCAGAATGGTACTGCTGTTAAATTAGTCTTAAATAAAACTGTCCGTAGGCCCATGCTGGCAGCTGGAGGTCATAATTCATTGCTTTTGCACCACTTGCCTTAATGACCTCTGAATTGATTGAAAAGTCAGTGGTAAATACCTTTGTTAAATGCACAAAACCTGACTGCGAGGAAGAACTCATTTTCATTACTCACACATCTACCAGAAATACATGAGATACAGACTGACAAGGTAAAGGCAGGGGCATAAAGCTGTATGATTTTTGATCTACTCATATGCAAGAATTCTGCATGCACTGTAAGCAAACCCAGAGCTGGCTAGGTAAATCACACTCAATGCATCAGCACCCACTCCTGCTTATTAGCCATCACAATAAGGAGGACAAAATTGCTGAGCAAACTGATTTGGGCATGTTCTCATCTTTACATTAGCGTTCCAATCCAAGTAACTGCACGGTTGATACATTTTTCCTCCTGTTTAACCCAACTCATTCCTGTTACACGTTTTTTGTTGTCCAATTATTCTGGAAGCACTAACTGGCGTGGGTCCCTTTCCTTCTGCCAGAATGTATGCGTTTCCTATCTCTTTCCTTTTGTTGCCTTCAGATCTCACGCCCATCAAATCTTCTTCCAAACACACTCCCCTAAAAAAATGATTAAAAAAAAAAAACATTTCCACTGAATCTTTCAAACTGATAGCTTAAACAAACACGGTAAAACTTTATTTAGCTTCTGTGCTGCTCACTTTATCAAACCCCAGTAAGACAACAACTACGTTTTCCATCCTGCACTACGCTACCTCCAGTATCCATGAGAAGCCCTAAGAGGTAGATTACTTTCACAGGCAGCAAGCCTTCACATGGGCAATCCAACTTTTCTTGGCAACCACATTAACAGCTGCTGTTTTAATCCTCTGTTCTTCGCATATTATGCCAGCAGAACACACCTCTCAAACAAACTTCCGGGGGAAGGCAGTAACACTGTCACCTTTTTCACTTGTTTGGAGGGTTTTCCAGCTACACTTTTGGACAGTTAGGTCAGACAAAGTTGCATTTTTACTCTCCATTATGACAAAGTATCGTGAAGGAGCAAGAGGGAAAAAAAAATCAACACTTGAACCCATGCTAGTCCATTTGCTCCTAACATCAAAGAACTGGTAAAAAGTAGCTCCTCATTTCACCTCACGGTCAAAATTAAGTGGCAACGCAGCAAAATAGGGTTATGTAATCTCTTTTTCTGTTTTCTCTGCACAGCGTAGTGCTGAACTGACTTGTGCTAAAAGTAATCATTTCAAAAGCAGAACATTCCAGGAAAACCACTACAATGATCATTCACAGTAAAAATACCACACATTTATACATGAAGGTAGAGAAAAGGGGCTCCTGCACACCAAGAAAATTGAAAAATTCCTTCCTCAGAGAGAAAAATTGCAAGTCAGAACAAGGAAATCAAGATTATCTTGCAGTACTGCCACAGTAATTAAGCAAACTGCCCATCACTCCCATGGATCATGACACAGTTCTATCAGCAACTGCCTGTTCCCTTTCCCAGGCCAGATCATCTGTTTTTAAGAAACAGGAGAGAAATTACAAATAAATCCAAGACAGTCTTTTATATGGTCCAGTTTACAGTTCACTCCAAATCATTTGCCTGTGCATGATGCTACTCAGCCTGGCACACAAAACCAGAAATCTATTAGCTAATGAACAATCAAGCCTGATGGGAATGGTTGACAATCATTAAGTGAAGGAGGTAAAATAATGAGGTACAAAGTACAACGTGAATTACAAACACACAGGAAGAAATATGGAAGGAAGCAGGCTAGAAGACCAGGATCCCTACTGCGGGTGCAGAAAAAGCAGGGCTTGTCGCCTGTGGTACACTGATTATCACCGACTTGATGGATGATTGATGGCTTCACATTTAACTTCCATATCGTTTTTCCCCAATTAAGACAACACGGAATTGTAGTGCCAGCAGACCTGCCACTCTTACTTAAATTCTACAGTTCTGGGCAGATCACGAAACAGCAGGACTACTAATTAGTGATAAAACAACATTAAGTCATGTGTTCTATTGTTACATTTTGACGTTATCTTTGTCAAGTCTTCATAGCTGCTGAAGAGATGCCTGCCATTAACAGCGCTTCTGACATGCTTGGAAGGATGGTGGTGCTTTCAAACAGGCTGGGAAAATCTGAAATGTCAAAACTTGTTTGCCAGAAATGAAAAAAAATGATTATGGAGTTACATCAGATTATCCTGCACTTAAAAGGAGCTCGTGGACCTAGGAACAGAGGGGTGATGGGGATCCAAGGTGAAGTCCTGACTGCAAACTATCAGAATTCATACACAGTAGACAATATTACTGTGCCTGCAAATTCCCTGGTGTGGGCACAGATACGGAGGTGTTACTGATGTCACACTGAGAATTGGTATTAAAGGTGCCAGTGGTAGCTCCTGGGTTATGTAAACTACATCTCCTCTAGATAGAGGCTCTGCTGACAAACACAGAACCACGTGATGTAGAGCTTAGAAGGCCTGAAATATCTAAAAACGGTAGAAATCTTCAAATACCTCTAAGTGTCAGTGCACTTCTGTAGTACTGTTTTGGTCTTTGCCAGTGCTAGCACTGCCATGGTCGAATGCTTTGCCATCCAAGATTCCAAAAGAAAATTTACTCAGGAATGAGGAAAGCAATCAGACCAAGTCACAAGGAAGAATTCTAGCAGAACTGCAAGCACATCCCACTCACATCCAGCCCCAACTGCCTTTACTCTTGATTTTGTGCTGTACTGCCTCCTTGGAGCCATTATCATCTGGTTACACAGTAAAAGAGCTAGATGGCAGCAACAGTGGTGGGTGGAATACACTACTCAGAGGACTATAAATAAGATCAGAAAGTCATCTTTGTTATGTTACTCGATGCAGAAATATTTAACTTCAATATTTAAATCATTAAGGAGCCATCCAATTACTCACGCAGACTTAGTGAAATTTATTCCCTAGTCCCCCAGATTCTCAACTGGGCTCTTAGCTTTCTCCCTTATTTTCACTATTTCACCATACTTATTATTTCTTTAGGCTGAAAAGTGGGAAGACCACTTTTTAGAAACTGGAAGGCTGAAAAATGGCAGAGGAACTCAACCCATACAGAACAACACTACTCTGCCTAAGTAGCTCTATTTTTTTCCCATCTCAAAACAGTACCACAAATTTTTGCTGTGGTTGGATGTTTTTGCAAATCATTCCAGAGGAACTCAACCACCTGTACAGATAAAACAGCCTACTAACAGATATTTTTCCCCCAATAGGCCTTTGCTCATCTGTGCATATCTGACTCACTGTCACCGTACGATCGCTGTTTTTGACAGCAGTAAAGGTCAGCAGGAAGCTACAAGTGGGGAACTAACGCTTACCCAGTAAAAGCTGGGGCATGAAAGACCGCTGCTGCAGATGAGCACTCACTGTGGGTGGGAATATTGGACACATTTTATTTCTTCCTCCAGCCTGCAAACAGAACAGCTTACCGAGGTGTCACTTTCCAAAATGCAAAATGACAAGTTTCATCAGATAGTGGATAAGCATCAGCCCATTCACTTCCCCTGTTTAGATAATTCCAGTAGCGTAAGGAAATGTATCAGATATTGAGGCCATCAAGTGCCAGGTGCAAGAGCTTTGTAGAAATAAAAGAACAGAGTCCAACCTTTAAGGAAAACAAGGCTGTTTCAGTTTGAAATCTCTAAATGCACAATATAACCAAGGTTCAGTTTAAAAGCCGTAAGGCTTTTCCATGGACAGATTTAAAAACAATCCAGACCACTATGAGGGAGCACTACAATTAAACTTCTGCCTGTCAGCAATAGAGCAGAACTCTCCTCAAGTGCACAAGAGTTGAAGAAAACAGAGGATATTCTGTTTCCTTCTCCGAAGGAAGTTCCAAGTTTATAAGAAAAAAAAAATACACAAGTTTCAGAAGTCAGTTAAAGGCTGACTGAAGCTGAAGGAATACCAGAGGACAAAAAATCTAATATCACAGGAACCAAACCCTCCCACCTAACCCATAGCAGAACATGGCAATCCATTACAGGAAGCCTTATGTTGAACAAAATCTCCTCACTCAATTCGGTGTGTTTTCTAAGGACTTGTTCTCCAGACTACAGAATCCAAGCTAGGAAAGCTCTCAGGGCACTTTCTGAGAAGTACCACTCCCAGCAAAGGGTCCACAAACACTAATGTTAAGCTCACACTCAAATTTGACACATGCACACTGGAATTTTACAATTGGGGCAGCCAAGTTCAGTTTATTGTATTTTCTGTACTCATCTCCCTACAACCTAGGTATAAATTTCACTCTGTCCAAGTCCCTCTGATTGCCTTCTCTATTTCCTTTAAAGTTTTTGAAGTCTTTAAAGTTCATTCCCATATGGTTTTTCCAATATGGTTTTATTTTTATTAAGTGGAGACCAATTCAGAAAAATTATATAAGTATCTTTTGTGTCTTGCATGGGCCAATTATGTCTTAATGTTTGCTTTTACCTGAAAAAAGGGATAGAAACTTCCACTGTACTCTGAAGAAATGCAATTCATTCTGACAAATCTTCAAGGCTCTTACTTAAAAAGTACTATAGCAATGGCAACTATAAATTTTAGTCCCATACTTTTTGAACAGTCCTTATTTGAAGGAAAAAAAGTACCTATAGGTCAAATGAAAATGCTTTTGCATAGGAAAGGATGGTTTCACTCAACTTCCTATGATTGTTCCAGTCCCATTCTCCCCTCCCACGAATAAGCAAAAGCAAGATAAATATCAGCTCAGATGGGGTGAGGGGAGGGAAGTGCATGTCAGACAGTTAAATAAAAGGACAGCCTTAATATATTTCTTCATGCTGCTGTGTTCTCTGAGAGTCATGGTCTCACAGCCAGCAACTTGTAAGCCTGCAGTTTGACTAACCAGACAAAAAAGCACTGTTACTGCAAGAGGGACAAGGAACTAAGCCTGCCAGGTGTTGTGTTTTTTCTTTAATTATTAAGTCTATTGGCAGTATACTGGCATAGTGTCCTGAGCACAGAACTAAGCTTTTGGGAAAGGCTTTCAAACACTTGCTCCAAAATAAGATCTTGTATTGTAGTGGTTTGCCAAAATCTAGACTGCAATTTTAGCTCTACTTTCCGCAGTCAGCCTGCACAGCTTTGCTTCACAAGTATCCAGATAATGAGCAATCTGCTCTTGATCCTGCATTCAAAGAACTTAAAGCGATTAACAGATCTGCACGTGGACTGAGTCCGGGCTTTCCGCATGTAGCCTTCACGCACCTTCTGTTGGGTACTCTGCTGCACAGCTCAGAAAAACATCTTCATTGTAAGATTTGTTTGTGGTGCAGAAGGCTAAGTGTTGCATAAGATCCTGTACACCACAAAACTCAGGTCTTGCTCAAAATCTTGCATCTTGGAAGGAGAACCAAATGTTGCCCCTGGTAATACGCATTTTTGCTTTTATTGTTAACCATTCTGCAAAATCACATTAAAATACACACACACACCTTTGAAGCAAAAGCATTTTAATTATTGGGTATGCAAGGGTTCAGTAAAGCCATAAAGCTGACCAACTGTCTTCTTCTATCAACCTAGAAGAGGTGATGGATGTGACAGCCCAGCAGTTCTCGGATTTTAAGCCACGCAGTACAGTTACTCTACAGAGCTAATGCATAATGGGGGAGGGGGTACGAAAGGCCTCCAGAGCCATGATATATTTAGAATCGATCCCATCCCCAAGCCAAGCTGAAAGAAGCCTTAACACTTTAATGATCTGGTACAAAACACTGAGTGCTCCTGGAGAACACTAAGGTGAGTTTCCTGGGAAAATGGGGCTGTTCGGCTCTGGTTTCAGATTAAATCCGACTACACCGCTTACACTGGGACAACCCATGCCTGAGAAAGGTTATTTTGCTCTTCATAATCAGTTAAATGCTCCAAGGAAAAATATAATTAAATCTGTACCAAACACCACGCTTTGCCAAATCGTATCAGTTTGAAGGCTTGCAACAAATCAAGTATAAGAACAGTCCTAGGCAACAGCAACGGAGTGGGGAAGAGGAATCACATGAATGACATTCATACTAATTGTCACCCGAGAGACCTTCTGAGAAGAGGATTAATAATAGTGCTGGTTCAGGGGGAAAAATAGAAACATGAAACGAACGATGAAAAACTAGCACAGAACCATTCCTTTGGCTTCAATTAAGCCATTTCTATAAAACAGTCAATAATACCAAGTATTCATTCATTTCTGGAATCACTTCTCCAAAACAAAGACGGTATGGGAGACCTGAAAACTCCATAGGCTGCAACAAAAAACACATGAGAAGTTTTTTAAAGTCAGATTTTAGTGCAAACATTAAGCAAACACACACATATTGCCATTAATCCGAGCAAACGTGAAAAGGCTCAGAGAAGCACCATCACCACAAAGCTACAGCTGACTACACCGATATCCTGACTTCCTTCAGTAGTGCAATTTTACATGACGCTGAGCAGAACACCTTGCCAGCTGCAGAGAGAGGGAAGTCCTGCACTGCTGCATGACTCCATGCAAGACAACAGCTCATAGAGCAAAACTATCAGAAAGCTGCCACTTTTTGAGCTGTTAGATTCCTGTTATTTCTGACTTAGACTCTAATTACAGGGTGAGCTACACAGTACCCTGACAAAACATTAGGCACATTAGTCATTAGGCACATTAGTGCCTAATAAAACATTAGTCCCCCAGTCGCCAGATGACCATAACCATAACCATATCATTATGTGAACAAAGCAAAAAAAAATACAACCAATAAATCCAAAGGCGAGACTGATAACACAAGTAGAATTAGGCACAAAATTCTACTTATAAGAAAAATTCTGTAACTGATTATTTTCAGCATCATTTAATGACGTAAAGTCAAAGGCAACTAAAGGCTATTCTCTCAAACATCTTTCCCTAGGCACATACCCAAGCAGGAGAACAATAGGAATCCTTTAATATTGTTGAGGCAGATGGATCACGTGGCCTCTTGGCCCATTTCTCCAAATTAGAGGGACCCAGTGTCCACAGCCTTTCTTCACAGCTCATGCTTTCCAGCCCTTTTACTGTTATCCGTACCAGCAGTTCTTTGTAGTGCCCCTGGCGTGCTGCAGGAATCCCCAGTTCAATCCCCAAGCGCTGCAGTAAGTGTAGTAGTGGCAGAAATACTTCCCGCAGCCACTGGAGCACAGAGCAATCCGACACTATCCTTTGCTACACAAACAGCAAGTCCCTAAGTCAACAAGGCTGAAGTCACGCTCGCATTTTAAGTGAACATTTCCAGTTGTAACACGAACAGCTAATCCATTAGTATTTCTCAACAGCCAAAGCAAACTCCAGAAGCCTGTCTGAGGTAGGATCAGAGGAAGATGTGGTATAGCGAACTAGGAGCCTGGCTTGTACCTCCAAAGTATCACCCTGGACTTCACTACAGTATTCAAAGCACACACAGGATTTCAGGAATTATTTGACATCGATATACTCATAAGCTGAAGTCTGACATTCAGAGAAGCTTTTTAAATATTTTTTTTTTTTAATTGGTGTTACAAAAAATGCTCGAGTAATGTAAGAAAGTTTTTAGAAAGGGGAGGTGGAAAGTTTGTAACACAAGCAGATCACAGGGAGGCTACCTATCCTTTGACTAATTCCTTTTGAAAAGATGAGGAAACAATGCTGCACCATGCTGCCATTAACGCTGTAACGATTATTCTGCAGGCTGGGATCCAAAGATTTACTATTAAGCAAATAAGCATTCTTCTCCCTGGTTTAAGAAATAATGATTAAACCACACGATGTAATTATAAATCCTGATACGTTGTGGTAATTTCTCCTCTTAGTGTATGCTTTTGTTATTACTTTTTCATATCTGGAAAAAGCCTAGGTCTGCCAGGGAGGCTGAATTTAGCTTCCTATTAGTTGACTGACAATAAGCAATTATCAGCTATCACAGTTAACTTTGGCAACCTTTTGGAAATCAAGGTCACACCAACCTAAGAAACTATCTTTGACTCAGAAAGCAAGCATGTAACAAAAAGAAACTACCTACATCACATCCTGTGATCTTTCCAGCAACATAACGCTTTTCTTCTCTCATCATAAAAGACACACCATCTCTAAAATGAAAGGGTTATTGCCAAAATCAAGCAATCGTCTTCAGTGATGATTCATCATTTCAAAAAGCAAACCCGTGCTTAAGTTTTGATCCTTTAAAAGTGAGTTTGTTTGCCTTGAATCTGTTGAAATTCTGAAAGAATTGTTGGATGAGAAAAGCAAAATGAAGCTGCTGACAGAAGTCTCTCAAAATTCAAATCAAGTTTATTGATGTTGAAGCAACACAAAATGATGCAGCTGAAAAAGTTATTCTAGCTTCCCTGAAATGCCACAAAGCTGTTCTCATTCTTGACTTACTGCTTCAAGAGAGATTTCAGAAAACCAGATTTATCATAGCTCTGTCACAGATGGTCCGATGCGAAGCCAAGGGATCAGCACACAGATGCCTAGGTACACTTCCCACATGAGGGGGGTTAAGTCTGTTCCTATCTGCTCTATGGTTCCAACAGTTTGGAGACAGTGCTTGGTACACAACACGTGGTTACATTCTTCTTTGGGGGGGGAAAGAACCCTGCAGAAAAATATATACAGTGGCATAGAGACATGGAAAGGACATTACATGAGACTTCTTTTTTAAAGGAACAGACAGTTTCACTTCTAAAAGTGACAAACTCCATTCTTGTCTACAAAAATAGGGGATTCCACTTCGAAATCTGATTTTTTGCTGCATGGTGGGGCAGGAGTATCCCACAGTGTTCTTGCAGATGTTACAGTTATTTAAAAAAAAAATAAATCACTCTTTTTCTGAACTGCAATGCACAGTGAAGACAGCAATTAATATTCAACTAAAATAAAACACTTCCAACATAAAAACATGTCCTGTAGCTCTCAGAAACCTGCTAACACATACTGAAAGATGTCTGCAGCATGAAAACATCTGTCCAATCTCTGAGAAAAAAGTGGCTGCACTGACTTAAACAAGCTAAGAAAAAAAAAAGTAAACCATCTCCCTACTTCTGTGAATTCTCAATGTTTCAATAGCTTAAGAGTTAGCATTGCCTTCAAGGATGATTTACCTCTTCTGAGCTAATAACACATGAAATTGAAATACTTTATTGCATTCTGTTTGACAGAAAGTTGTAATATTACTGGCACGAATTGCATCGTATGAGCGCGTGCAGCAGGTTCCCAGTTCTCTGGAATTTGCTAAGCACAGGAGAAGCGAGCAGAACGTCAGCACAGCGGCTGCTGCTCTGGGGAGTCGGAGGAAGGCACACGGCAGCCAGCACCAGGAGTAACGCACCATTAGCAGTATCACAGAGCGTGTCCACAGAATCTGGTAATTGCTGAAGTGCAGAGCCTGAAAAGTCATCCAAGTCACCTTTAAGAGGATATTCTGACAGTTTGAAAGGCTTGATTTCTACTGCATGTACTTTTTTAATCTTAAAAAAAGCTTGATTTTTATGCTCCCTGAACTAAACCTGAGAATGTTTGCATAAAATTAATTTGGTGTTGTCCAAAAAATTACATTCTTTCTTTTCCTCTCACAGGAGAAGGGATCAACCAACTAAGGCCAGATCAATAATGCACCTAGTATAATGCACTTAGATGCCCTTAAAATAGTTTCACTATGATTTACATGAAGCATTACTCATGCTCAGTTAATTGCACTGACAAAGGAAATCCTTTCTGGTAGAAGGTACAACATTGGCGAGTTAGTCAGCAAATTACACTCAAGTACTAGAAGCAGTGACAGGAGTGCAAACTGCTCCACCAACATACTTTAACCAGACCCTGTGAAACCTCTCTTCTGTCAGAACGAGCAAGAGGTTTACATTAAGCACTTTTCTTTCTCAGAAAAGACCAGCGAGAACAACGTCATTTATGACTGGATTGGGATTCAAATACTGCAGCAAGGAATGACATAACTAATCACATTAGCAAGACTGCTTTGTAATATTCAAGTCCTGTTGTCCTGGGGTTGGATTTGAACTAGTAAAAACGAACAAGGAAAATTTTAAGACTTAAGAACAACTGTCCAGAGACCATAACAGAGTTGATTCTATCAGCATTTTGCAAATAGAAAAAGGCTTAAACTGCTTAAAAGAAACAGGCAAAGCTATAGTGGACTTAGTAGACCTTTAGAAAGCTTGAGCTTTGACTCTTGAGCTACCACAGACTTACCCTTGGTGCTCCAAGAAATCAGAGAAGTAAACACCTTCAAAGAACTAGAAGGGAAAAACTACTAACTTGACTGAATCAGCACTGTTGGACTTCCTTTTGAGCTCTGTTCTTACCTCTTTCTTTGACCTTGGCCTTGTCACTTTTCTGCTAATCTTCTGTGCCACTTTGAGGAACACAGAGGCTTTTATAACGCATTTGCTAACTGGCATGAACACCCTCAGCAAAATCTTTCTGTGTAGTGCAAAGAATAAACATGCTTTGCTGAGCCAACCAAAAAAAAAAAGCAAATGTTCTTGCTAGTTCTCTGCAGCATTAGTTAACTGGCATTATTCCTAAAGCAATGCTGGCACATCTAACATTGACAGACAAACAGAAACAAACAGAACCAGCTTCGCTATTTACAATACTTCCCTAAAACCAACAGGACTGCCCTTTCTGATCCTAAGCAAACACCTTTCCCTGGCCAGAAATGAGATTCAAATCGGATGAGAGAAGTACAGGGAACTCCAAGAGCTGTTCTAAACACAACGATGCTGACTTCAGCAGGTATTCCCAGTTGCCCTTTTTTTTTTTTCTTTGCCCTCCTCTAGTTCAGTATTTACATTATTTAGGAGCCTCTGCACTGGGAAAGGTCTACTACCAATTCCGTAGCAGATGCTCAGTGAAGCACCAAAATGCAGGCGAATAGGCAAAGGTTAGCAGTATCACCAGACTAAAAGAAGGAAGCCAGAGATGAATCTGTGAACAGATTAAAATAATTTCTTACATGAAAAAAATTGAGTCTCTTGAATCAAATGCCAAGGAAAAAAAAAAAAAAAATCATCTCCTCGCAGCAGAACTAAACAGCTTTCCTGGGTTATCCTCTTTCCCTTCTGTAGTTATATGAGTAACATGTGAAATGGTAATTCCACTGGAACTGCCAGACTCGCTGCCAACTGAACTGACACATAGCAAAAGAATTTCAGTTCTCTGTAATAAAATAAATCGCAGGTATGCAATTTGTTCCGTAAAGAGTTTACATACTCATTTCCTGATAACATCCACAAAGCAATGAAAACAGGCAGCTCAGAACCTGCAAAGTTTACATTAAAAATCGGCCTCAAAAGAACACTGCATTTTAAACTTTCAGGACACTTCCTACACTGTAAATGCATTAGAAAGCCAAGATAATAAAAAAAAAAAAAAAAAAAGAAAAAAAAAAGAAATAAATGAAGAAAAAAATGTGGAACAGAAATAAGATGCTCACATTTTTGATTAACAGAAGAGACAATCAGTTTGGAAAGTGCTTTTTGATTGAATATTCCAGGTGTCTGTTCCTTGAGACTTTTTCAAATAACCCCACAATATTCAGCCTCTCTACAAGTGGAACTTACTTCCCAAAGTCAATCAAAACCTTGCTATACATTCTGCCATCCAAAAGGTTGAGAACTATTCTGAGACTTTTTTGGGTACCTACTAGTTGAGTGCACGCATAAAGCTGCAATAACTCAGGTTAAAAAGAATTTTTTTCAAATCCTACCGTGTGTATAGTGGGGCAATTTCTCAGACTTCCATTAAGGTGCCCACTTGATTCATTCACTGTTAAAAATGTAACATATTTTTAGAAGGTTCAGCACGAAGTACTGTCCTCGTGCAATCTGTATCTGCCTGAATACAAGCAGATTCTGAAAGCAAGCCATTCTCTCATTTTCTCCTATTCCAGTAGAAAATTTGATTTTAAATAAGGCAGCTGTTCTTTCCCACTCCTCCATCTTGTTCCCTAGCTCTCAGACTGACTCCTCCTGCAGCTTCAGGCAGACAACGCAAGTCCCGGCTACCAGCTGGTACTTGGAGGTGAGATGCATCAGTCACACAAGTGCCTATTACTAAACCGAGGTGGTACAAATCAGTAGACCAATGCAGCTGATGTTCCCATGACAGCTCTACAGCACTTGTAGATGTTCAGTATGTGACAGAAGTTGCCTGCAAGTATCTTTTCCAAGTTCTTGCAAGCAGAAGCTGTTCCTTCTCCAGAGACACGTTAGTGTCTATCAGTCGGCGGGTGGTAACTTGGCCAAAGAAAATGCTACAGGCTTGTAATTCTCCAGCCACACAGCTAAAAACCTCATTTGTTCTTGATTATCCACAGTAATGGAAAAAAAACTAAGTACATTAGAAGAACAAACAAAATGCAAACCACATATAATATGCAATAACATGGTCCACTAATCTTTACAAAATTTGCAGAAAGCAAACAGGGCAGAGCAATTCCTACGATGTGCATTATGTACAGTGGGAAAGGAACATTAGCACTGCAGTAACATGGTATTCGGGAAAGACGTGAGTTGAAACTCCAAAGTTGTAACCTGACCATGAGTTACTAACCATGAGTTAAGCCTACCTGAACATATAGGTAATATAAACTTAGGGGGCAATTTCCCACCAAAAAAAAAAAAAGACCAACACCCAGCCCAAAAAGTTCCACACCACCATAGCAATCTACTGATACAATTCTTGTCCTCTCTGCTCCAAACATGTCTTTGAAGTCTCCCACAGACATTCCCACCCACTGTTCCTCTTCTTTTCCTATCGATTCTTCCCAAATGAGAAAATTTCCAGTAACATATTTAGCAAAGCCCTCCACTTCTCACTGAGGATTTGCAGTGCAGCACAAGCCACGTACTGCTGAATCACTGTGACAGGAGACATTTACTCTTGTTGCTGCCAAAACAGATGTTTTCTAGCACCCATGCATGGGTTTGGTTGGCAACATCGTGCACTGGTGTCCCTTTGGTTTGCCCAGTTACTCTGCTTGGTACAGGTCCCTTCCACAACTAGCAGTCTCTAGTTTGAATGAACCAGTGCAATGCCTGGAACTAACAGCACTTTATTTTAGAAATACACGTAGCTTTTGTTCTAAACCTCAAAAATGTTTAGCAATAAGCTCTTAACAGCCTATTAGGGAAACAAGCCAGTAAATATTTACTTAGGTAAGGGTAGGAGGCCCCATTCTTAAGTCAATTATTTCTGATTCACAGATGAAGCCTGTCCTCCGTTAATCAAGCCAATCAATCACTCCCTCTTCTCCATTTATCAACATCCTCATATTTTATACTCATACTGCCATTTGTAAGGGAAGGAGAAAGGTCAGATATTGGGAAATCCTAATAGATATTGAGATTGCCTTGACTTTTTAATGAAAAGGGAAACTTTAGTAGTATAAAAATAATATTATACAAACCAACTTAAAAACTCAAGAGTTCCTATTTTCAAACTCACTAACTGCACTTATTTTTTCCTTCACAACAAACTATGGAAATTCACTGCCACAAGACCTGATGCCAAAAAAGTGTAGGGAGAGTCTACGTGGACTGGAAATTTATAGCATTGTAATGGTTAATGCTAGCTCTGGCAAATCTATTTAAGATATTAAAATTCCCATCTGTCAGACCTCTTTGCTAGATGTTACTGCCCTCAAAGCAAAGGAGGGCATGCACCTGCATCTCAGCCACCCAGTTCATAGCACTTCATAACTCAAGCTGTAAATAAAAATGAATTCTCACTAGCACACCTACTACACCACTGCAACTAACACGCAGGGATCTCTTTCCTCTTGCCATCTAGACAGAGACAAGCAGAAAGGAAGTCCAAATAGCTGCATGCAGGCATCAGGAAGGGAGATCTTTAGGTCACTGCAGCAGTTTGTTCCCACATCACAAACAGTGGTTCTATAGGTGCATCTGACTTCAAGGCAGTTTTAAGCTTGGAAAAAATAGATACATTACCAAAAATACTCAGATTGAAGACGACAGTGCCATTATGATCATGGAGTGAAATCCAAAACGATAAGCACCAGAGCTTTAGGCCCCACGCTCTCATGGGTCAGCTGCATCCCGTGTGAAGCATCACAAACGTCAGCTCACGACATAGGTGTACTGGTTCATTTAAATCATCTGTCAACACCAGTCCATGAGGGACAGGGAGAAGTTGCCATCTGGCAGAGATGGCGTAACATCTCCCAGAAGGAGATCAGGCTTATATCTCATCTACACAGAAAAATCTAACAAGTAAAATAAAAGCTTGGGTGCATTCATCTTTCCAAAAGGAGCCCTCATCCTTCCAAAAAAGCAAAAGGAGGATGCACATTTTAATTTCAACAGCACATTCCAACATATCAGAGTCTGCTGAAATGCCAATAAAACTGAGACATCATAAATATGAGGACTACGACAGAAGCATGCTCCAATTATAGCTGCTTTTGCATTCAGTCATTTAAAAGTTGCTTCTATAAAGTGCAAGCATTTGTCTGTTTTCTGTGGTCTACAGCACCATATTTTACACAGCTAAAGCCCTCTGGGACTGAATTAGAGGATACAGTGGTTCACGAGAAAGGACTGTGAAATTAACATTATTCCCCTCTTTGCTACACGCTATTTCTTCCCGAAACCCTGCCTGCTCTCTGTGTAGCACTTACTGTTGCTGGACTTCAGGTCACGGTGAATAATGGGAACAATCGCTTCCTCGTGCAGGTAGTTCATTCCCCTCGCAATCTGCACTGCCCAGTTCACCAATATGTCCGGAGGTATCCTTTTACCAGACAACACTCTATTTAGCGATCCTCCACGGGCAAACTCCATGATCAAGCAAAGGTTCGGTTCCTTCAAACATACACCCCGGAGGGCGATGATGTTGGGATGCTTCAACATGGCAAAGAGCTTGGCCTCTTGGCGGACATTCTCAATGGTCTGGCTGATGTCCTCGTCGGGGTCATAGCGAGCTGCCTTGACGGCAACCTCATCTCCTATCCACACAGCTCGATACACTTTCCCGAAGCCCCCTATGCCAATGATTTCCTCCAGAACAAGCTCTGAGAAGTCGATCTCCAGGACTAGAAAAAGAGAGAAAAAGAGACGTAAACATTTAGCAACTATGCAGCCTGAAGATCAGCTCAAGGTCCATGTTGCCCAACCTCACCCTTACCCTTAGGAGAAGGGCCAATTTTTATTCAAAATAATACAAATGAAAGTAAACGTCCTTTCTGGCAATCTTCCATTAAGAAATAGAGTGGTAAGACAGATCCTGCACTATGATAAAAACCAGTGCAAAGCATTCCCTGTGAATGGTGATGGCTTTGACATCACAGTCGTCAATGATACACTTCAAATATCATCATCTTAACACACTGAAACCCTGTTAAGGATAAACCCTCATTTCTTGCCCTCAATGACAGCACAAGATTCTGAAAAATAGCACAAGAGACACCCACAGCCTAATCTTCACTGACAGGACTACAGTACTTAATACAATAGAGCTGAAAGTTGACCCCAAATGAATCTTCTGCATTTGTCCTGTATTTTAATGTTGGTTTTTTTTTTTCAACTGTCACTAGCGATCTTGTAGTCCTTCCCAGACCAAGCTGATTCTTCCACACTTCTACAAGCTGTGCAGACTTGTTCCCCATGAGCTCTGTCAGCCAGCTCTGACATTACGTACAACAGTGCAACAAACAGATGGATCAGACTGTGCATACTGAGTATTCTGGGCTAGCAATAAGAAAAACCTTTTTGACTAATACATATTATATATAGCGCATAATAAGGATGCCTGGGTTCTTTTAGTGTTCCATGAACAACAGGTTGGTGGGAAATAAGGTAAAAAACTGACCAGGAAGTTTTCCAGAAGGGGAAAGACCCTTCCTTTCCCACCTAGAACACTTCTTGTCCTCCAAGGATTTACACGCTGATTTAAAGGCAAAGAAGGTTTTGCGCCTACAGTAAGAGTCCTGGTGTTCAAAAACTCAGGAGCTGCAGCTGAGCGAAGACAAAGGCGTAGGTTCTGACCAGAAGCACAGAAATTTTAGAACAAGACTATGACGACAGTAACTACGGACACCAGAGAGAGGACCGTGTTGCTGAAAACACACAAAAGGAGCTGGCAGTCCCGGGCAAAACAGGCTCCGAGGACAGCGGGTGCTCTCCCGCCGCCTCCCGCGGTGCTGAACGGACAGCTCCGGGCACGGCTCCAGGAGCAGCTCCAGGAGCAGCCCCGGACAAGCCGCACCTCAGGAGCACCACGCTCCTGCTGGGTTCACACAGGAACCAGAGTCACTCCGGGGCACCAGGCCAGAGGTTTATGCTTCCATGTGAAGGCAGATATGTTGCACTGAATTGTATGCAATTACTCTACAATTTCTTTCACATGCAAGCACGCTCTTTGCTTTAGCTTGAATATGTTTCTTTAACGCAGACCAGCTACCTCACCCTTACAGGCAGCTTCACCAGGTAAACAGGCCATATGCTGCCAAGTTTTGTTTTTGTTTGTTTTTTAAAAAGGTATTTCACGTTGAGTTAGTTTCTTTATCTTCACAGCTACTACCCTAGTGCATAAACGACTCGTTTTCCTCACATTTCTAAGCACTCAAATCCCTTTTCTAAACTCCAGTTTCATTTGTCGGACATGCTGCACTAGACTGTCCAGGCAATGGGGGCATTTAACACGCTGGTTTTATTGCTGTAGAATTTAAGTGAAGTGCTATCACTGCTCTGGGGACTGATAAGGAATCACAGCCATGAACCAGTGGCCACATCAGAGAATGGTTCAAGGTGGGAGGGGCCTCAAAGCTCACCCGCTTCCAACCCCCTGCCACGGGTAGGGACGCCACCCAGCAGAGCAGGTTGCCCAGGGCCTCACCCAACCTGGCGCTGAGCACCTCCAGGGATGGGGCATCCACAACCCCCACCACCTCTCCGGGCAACCTGTTCCAGTGCCTCATCACCCAACTGCGAAGTAGCTGCTATTTAATTGTTATTTATTGTACTGTGTGATTAAGCTATTTAGCACGGTCTGCAGTGTGTAAGAGCCCACAGTGCAGACAAGGGTCCTCCAGACCTGCCCACTGCTGACAGCCTCGACAGGCACCGCAGGGGGAGCACACTTGTACCGTCAGGGTACCCTTGAGGTAAGATTCAAGCGTGCTACCCTGACGGCTGAAAGCCAGCACGCCGCTACCTGCTATCACAGCTCTCAGCAGAAACAAAATCTCAAGGACTTGCACTCCAACACCTTCACGAAACATGAAGATAAACTTTAGGAAAGCAACTAAGAATAGCATCTCCACGGAGATGTACATCTCTGGAGTTACTCCCTGCACTACTGCCACAGAAGACTCTTACTCTGTAGTCCAGTGAGCCAGTAGATTGTTACTCCAAACAGCTTTCAAACTAACTACACCAGCCCTAAAGCGAGCCTCAGTCCTTGCAAAGGACAGAGAGGTTTATAACGTTAAACTTGGAAATTCAATTCAACAGCAACCAACCTAACCACCTGTCCAAATCATTGCTTCTATAAAAAAAAAAAAAAAAGAAAAAAAAACAACACAACACCACAGCCCCTTAGAATATTAAAAAGTCACTGCAGGGGAACAAGTTCTATTCTGTCATGAACATATGGCTGCTGACTTGAGAGAACAGAGGTAGTGCGCTCCTGTTAGGGCAGCAGAAGGGTAAGACAAGGGTAAAGGGGGAAGGTGCAACTCCACAACTGCTCCTGAACCATCCCCAGCCACGAGAACTGTAACAGGGCAGGAAGGCCACGTTTACAAAGGACTGTGCAAAAGCAGGCAAAAAAAAAATAAAATAAAAGAGACAAAATAGGAAGGAAGCTGAGGCTTCAAGAATTTCTGAAGAAAATGGTTCTTCACAACTACCTCAAAGACTAAACCCACTAAACGTTTGCAGTGTTTTCTGCATATGGGGAAAGGAAAATCTATGCTGCTCCAGCAGGAAGGAAAGCACCCCCACTGCCCAACCTAGTCCCTTCACAGTTCCAAGGGCAATGTTATGAATTACTGAGTTTTTTACTTAAATGCTTTCAAGGAGACAAAGAATGAGAAAAGCAGGTATTAGTTGTATTCCTTGGAGATATGTCCTAGATAGGACAAAGCATCTTTTTACTCTTTTCACTTTCTAGAAAAAACTACTAATCTGATGATTTATCTTCACCTCACACCCCCAAAGCTTTATTTGTGCCTGAATTGTCAATATTGATAGAGAAACAGGATCTAGCAACATTCATTCCTTACTGTTTCTCTTTCCACAACCGTACACAGCACTTAAAATCAGCAGAAAAAAATGGCTTGAAGCCTGGCTCCAAAGGCTTCAAAACAGCACTGAAATTAGGAACAAGCCAATCCCTTCATGCCTTCAGCATCACACCTGAATCAAGCAACTCTCAGGCCCAAAAATCCCAATTCGTGTAAGACTCATTGGGTATGTTTTAGAACAGAATTTGTAAGAAGGTAAATGGCAACTGGGAACCTGATAACACAAATTAACATGGGGCTTCTTTTACATAAAAAAAAATAATGACTTTTGGCTAGGAGCAAGGAATGTATTGAACAAATATTAGCAGTGAATCAACACTGCGGAAAGCAACCGTGTCCCATCCAGCAACGTCTCCTTAAGGATGTTCTTGAAGGGAGAGCCCCCGGCGCCTCCACCACTGCCTAGCCACGGAGCTTCATTCATTTCGTGAAAATTCACCAGCCCCTAGAAACGCAGCGCTTAACAAAGGGAAACAGCTCCCGGCACCAGCAAAACGCTACCACGGGGATCCAGCTTTGGCCTCCCCGGAGAGAACGGCGAGCCTGCAAGACAGAAGGGCGCCGGAGGGGTGGGAAAAGGGCCGGGCCTTCCCCCACCGGGCTGCTGCCGGGCTCCCAGCAGGGCCAGGCCGGGGCCTCCCCGCTCCCACCGCGGCTCATTAGGGCCACACGGGTCCCCCCCCCCGCCGGTGCCCGTCCTCCTTACGCTGTATGGCGGGGGGCGGCGGGTAGCGGGCCCGCAGCTCGGGGCCGGCCCCCTGCACGCCGCTGCTCACGTAGTTGCTGGGGAAGATGCCGACGCGCTGGTCGATCTTGCCTGTCCACCAGCCCTCGTCGCCGGACACCTGCGAGTCCCGGGACAGCACCTGCACCACGTCCCCCGGCCGCAGGCTCAGCTCGTCCTCGCCGCACGCCTCGTACTCGAAGACGGCCGTCCAGAGCGGCCCGCCGCCCGCCGCCTCCCCGCCCTCCGCTCTCAGGGGCTCCATGGCCAGGCTGCTCCATAGGGGGGGCCGCCCGCGGCAGCCGGGCGCGGCGGGGGGCGGCGGGGCCGGGCGGGCCGCCTATTGTTCATGCGGCCCCGGCGCCGCCGAGCTGCCGGGGGGGGGCCGCCTCAGCCCAGCGCGGGGAGAGGCGAGGCCGGGCAGCGCCTGCCGCCGGGCCGCCGCCACCGCGGCCGCGTCCCCCGCCCCGGCCGCCGCCGCCGCCGCCCGCCGCCGCCGCGCATCCCGGAGCCACCTGACTCTCTGGCAGCTTCGGCGGGCGGAGGGGAGGGGCCGTTCCGGCTCCTCGCCGCTATTGGGCGCCGCCGCCGCCCGTCAAGGCTTCCTCGCGTCCGATTGGCGGGAGCTCGCCCGCGCGGACACGCCCGCCCGCCCCCCTCGCGCCGGAGTCGCGCACTCACCGGCGGCCTCGCGATTGGCCCCCGCCCCGCCAGCCCTCGCTTCCGATTGGCCGCGCGGCGCCTGTCAGTTAAGCGCGGCGAGGCCCGCCCACCCCGCCGCTTCTCATTGGCTGCGGAGGGGAGCACGGCGCGGGGAGGGCTGAAGGCGGGGCGCGCCGAGGGGGCGGGGCCACCCTCTCCGGTCGGCGGCGCCGCTGGCCAATGGCAGAGCGGCGTTGGCGGAGGGGCGGGGCCAGACCTGCGCGCGACGGGTCCCGCTGGGGGGGGGCGGCCCCCGGTAGGGGGCGGGCGAGGGGCCGTGTTCCCGCCCGCCGCCATCTTGCACCGTGAGGCGCCGCGGCCGCTGTGGCGGTGACAGGAGGATGAGGGCCTTAATGGGAGCGTGCTCTGAGTGAAACGTGGCGCTCAGAATCCCTACTGGTGCCTGTAAAATACATGAATTGGCTAGTCTTGTGTTCTGGGAAAGCACATCCATCCCCTGAAATATAGTAATAGTTTAATAAAGATTTAATTCCTTTAATAAAGAATCTTAGTAATCTGAGAAAGTATCTCAGAGAACCCTGCATGGAACTGAGGACTTTCAAGTGCCTTTTTTCACAAACAGCCTTTATTTCTGACAGGAAGCAAATGCACCTCACCTAGAGAAAACAGACACATCAACATCCTTATTTTATAAAGGAATTGAAAAGCAAAAAATACATGCTTGTTGGAAGGGACCCCTGGAGAGAGCTGCCTCCCCCTGCCAGGCAGGGCCACTTGGAGCAGGCTGCACAGGACAGCATCCAGGCGGGTTGGGAATATCTCCAGAGAAGGAGACCCCACAGCCTCTCTGGGCAGCCTGTGCCAGTGCTCTGCCGCCCACCAGCAGAGAAGTGCTTCCTCTTATTCAGAGCTGATGCTGAAAGGGACTTCCCTGTCCCCTGTCATGCTTGACCTGCTTTCCTGATTCTACCAGCAGTGACTGCGTGGCTCTAGAGTCGTTTCAGCTCATTTATCTAGCTGAAAGCTAAGCCACCAAGGAAAGGCAGTGAGATTTCAGTCAGCATTTCAGGTTGATCTGACTCACGTTACGACTGTACGTACACATGATCATTAAAGCCAGCACAATGTGGGGAAGTAGGGCAGGATGGGGAAGGGGACAGCAGACCTCTCCCTGTCAGCAACAGCCTGCGTTTAGAAGCTGAGGGTTAACAAGTAGCTGTATTTTAATTTTTGGAGTTCAAATAACAGATGATTTAGATGAGATCTGAAGGACTGATTTTAATGTCCCTATTTAAAAACAGCCACAGTTGCATGCAATATTTTTCTGTGCAATTACATTTAAGGAAAATAATTAAAAAAACAACAAAAACATACAAATATAATTCAAAGCTTTAAAAATTGTAGTATAAAAATTTTAGTGAGATATAAAATAGAAGTCTCCTGTCTTTCAGCTGTTTAAAACTTATTTAGATCACCGCTGCGGAACACTGAAAGCTTTAAAGTAGAGAGTTACATTGCTGATGGTGAAAATGATGAGAAAAATGGACTTCAGGCCAAGCTCGGGTTGTCTGCTGCAGCGACCTAACGAGACAGAACCCTGCCCTCTTGTGGATTGCCTTGGTATTGTGATAAACAGTCGTCTTGTAAAAGAATCACACAGAATCACAGAATTGTCTAGGTTGGAAGAGACCTCAAGATCATCGAGTCCAACCTCTGACCTAACACTAACAGTCCTCCACTAAGCCATATCCCTAAGCTCTACATCTAAAGATCTTGCTTTTTTGCCTTTTTTTTTTCTTTTCTTTTTTTTTTTTCTTTTCTGCCCCCTTTTCCTTTCCCTGCGATGTGTTTGTTTCTACGGAGACGGTCTGGCTTGTTCAGGGAGCCCAGAACAAGTGCCTGGAGCTGGGAGAGTGTCCAGGGAAATGCTCGGGAAGAGCCCTGATCGGTTTTTACCCTTTTCACAGATTTCTCTTGGCATCTTTAACCAGCTGTGTCAGAAAGTGGTTTCTGAATGAAAAGATTTGGCCAGATTGGAAAGGCTGTTCTTGTGATCAAGGTAGAAAGAAGGATCAGAGTAAACGTTAATATTTCTGTAACTGGCAAAAGGAAGAAGAAAATAACACTAAACATTGTTTAGAGGAGGAAAAAAAAAAAAAAAAAGAAAAAGAAAAAGAAAAAAAAAGGGCCATTCTACTCCTAGTTCTTGTTTTAAGAAGCTAAGGAAAGTGCTCTGCTGACTCCATTTCATCATTCATATATATTTAGGACAACCTTTGCTGTATCTTCTCTGGTATATTTATGCAGACTACTAAACTAGTACTTTTTCTTTGAACTGAAACCTTTCCTCCCTCTTCACTGGACCTAGCTGCTCTGTAACAACATCTTACTACTGTGCCAGTCCATAGTTATAAAACTACATTGGATATCAAAAACTTGGCACTCTAGGCTCCTAATATGTGTGCTCTGTGAGAGCAAAAATCAAGATGTTACCAAAAAAAATAAAAATAAAAATAATTAAAAAAAAAAAAAAAAAAGAAAAAAAAAAAAAAAGAGAAGATCTAAAAGGAAGAAAAAGTACTGGAACAGAAACAGTCAACAGTACAAGACCACTACTGTTTTACCAACTATAGCTTTGATGAAAGCACATCTCTACCAGCACAGTACATAAATATAAAACATTAAGGAGATGCTCCTTGGTGTGTCTCCTTAGTGCAGCTCGCTCCTTTTACATTCCATGGTCATTCATATTTGCATCTTAAATTACCTCAGCACTAATGCTCTCATTCCCAGAGATGTATCTCAGCTGTGTTCCATGGTTATACCCACAGCTAGAGCCACATAAAGCACTCTGGAGATGTGTGTTATGCCAGTAGACAGTTATTTGATCAATCACTGATAATGTCTCCTCAAATAATGTAATCTCTACTGACAAATTGATTCTTCTATCACTATAAATTACTTTTCTGCATGGCTGTAAAACTGGACTGTGGTTTTTTTCCCACTTTAGAAAAGAACTGCTTCGCCAATGTCACTGCAAGGGAGAGAAGTAAGCCACTGGCAACATCAGCTTTGGAAACTGTGCTGTGCTGGCTAGGAGCGAGGCTGTGAATCTGTGTCTTTAGCATCTGAGTCAGTAGAAGAGAGAGTTCTGCTCTGCTTCATAAAATATATATGCTAATCTCCCAGATGGCTGTATCTTCTTTCTTCATGGAACAGATGACCTGAAAATAAAACAAGACTAAAAACATTGGATAGTGGAAATTCTGGGATAAAATCTCGGACTTCCCTATGGATATCACAGACAGATTCAGCTTTTAAATTCACAGGTCATAGTATAATTTCACACATACCACATAGCACTGATACATTTATCAACCTCCATAGAAGAAAAAATGAAACAGAGAAAGACTTTCAAATGAGCTTTCTGCCTACAGTAAAACATACACAGTTAACAGAAATTATGTGTAATTTTGGTTTAGTAATTATGTCCATTTACATGCTGTATATTGTTCCAATCCAAGCCACATTTATAGCCATTATTTCACTTGGCATTGGTGAGCTGCCACTCCTGCAGAGGAACACCTGTACTGCCACACGGGTAACATCTTGCCACAGTTTCGAAAACGTGCGGAACAATAATAAAACCAATTTGAATAGTGCAATCAGTGCAATGCAAATGGTCCCACTGAAGCTCAGCAAAGACACTAAAGCAGACCTTTCAGGAAAGAGCCCTGAAATCTGTTAAACCACAATTCTTCCCTTTTTTATTGCATGTGAAAATTGAAGCAGCAGCACGATACACTTCAGTGGCACTGTCAGCATATGGTTCAACAGTCCCTCAGCGTGTTCAGCTTCCTACCACAATGCCAGCACTGCTCCTGGTACCTTGGCTTCCCCTTGAGGCCTTCAGCCCAAGGAAAGACCAAGTCTCCTTTGTGAGGGCAGTGAGGTTTTGTTTGGAAATAACAAAAACAAGATCAAAACCAAGATATGAACTAGCCCATGGTTTTGTTTCAGATTTAACTTTGTCAGACAAAGTGTATGGGCCAGTTTTCAGGTTGCTGAAGCCATCCTTGAATAGCTTCAAAAATACAACACAAAAATGAAGAATCCTGCATGTGAACTCAAACCATAGCAGACGGATGACCTTGTTCCTAACTCTAATGGTGCTTTAGCATTACAACATATAAAGACATGCAACATCCATTAGAGATACCAATATTCATACCTAAATCATAACTTTATACTCAAACCATAACTCTAATAAATCTCCATTGCAAAGTAATGGAGATGAAATATATAGCCTTTTCATTTAGAGTAAAACAATCCTTTTGTTTATTCATGCTGATGTATGTGTGTGTGTTTTTTTCTTTCATGTGTATTCAGTAAGTTAACTTACTATTCAGAGTAACAATTCAATCTAAAATAAAACCAGATAGGTCAGTGCAGTAGTAATTGGTTTTATTCATGTTATTTTGCAGGAATAAGCAATATTTGCCCGCTGTTTCCTTTTATTTGCAATCATGGTTTTAATTCTTAGAAGAATTAGTCAGAGCAGCCTCTTTCAGAAAATGTATCACTCTTCACTGGAAAATTTCCTGTCTACATTTTCCTATATTGTGTCTACCCTATATCTAGTGACTAAGCTCAGATATGACTCTGTATCCATTTAGTACTTCATAAGGCAACTGGAGGGGGATTTCCTTGTACTTACATGGAAATGGACCTAATTGTATTTTGATCTTTCAGTAAGTGGGCAGAAAGACACATAATGTCTTTATTAAAATGCCATCTCTTAGTACTGGCAGCACCAGATCCATGGACAGTCAGAGACATCAGCTCAGTGAGCACGAATTTCATGTTACACTATTGCAGTTATCTGGAGGCATGTACCTTTACGTTCCAAAATTAATTTACTTTATCTATTTTTTATTTTTTTTTTTTTTTGCATTCCCTCATTGGTTGGCTCTGGTTCTGCACACTGTGAAGACACTGTACAGCTCTGTACAGTTGAAGCTTCTGAAGAACATGAGAGAAATAGGATTCATGGAGGTATCCTACACAAATCAGCCCCAGACTGCAGACTCCTGAGTGCCTTTTACTCTAATTGGTACCTGAGTAGTTTTCAAAATATAATATTAAACAAAATTAAGTCCTGAAAGATACATGCCTCCTAATTTCTCATGGTGTTGTATTTTGCCTCCAAATGAACGCCTATTGAAAGGCCCCGTATGATAGGCTTTCTTCACATAACTATTCCTCAAGCATAAGTTTTTCTGCTCCACTGGTGGTAGCACCTGGAATTTTGTATCACAGGGAAGTGGAGAGTCTCAGTTTCTGTTCCCAAAAGTCTCAGTTAGACTCCAGAATTTTCAGTTTATGCATAGATAAGTAATAATCAGACCTTTCCTGAAGTCAGCTTTGACACTTCTATTCAAAACAAGTAAGACAGCTTTAAAGGAAGAAAGGATTTGGAAAAGGGACATAATAAAAGCTTTTACAGTTCTTAGATTTTTTTTTTTTTTTTTTGTAATATCTATTTTTCTGTAACTTACATCAAACTAATTGCAAATGGAGTAAAGATGAGCCAGAACTCAATAGAATGAGCTATGTAATTCACTCACAGCTTTAATGCTTGTTAAGCATTCACCTCAAATTCATGCCAGCAAAGACTACTCCACATCAGTATCCACTCTTGTTAGATTGCACGGTGCTGCTATGGAAGATTGAAATGCTCGAAGCCTCTAACACAAGGAAGCGCCTGCCAGGGATGGTGGACAGGTACCTAGTGGGATTAAAAATCTGACCCAAATCCACCATTTTATAATAAACTTCGGGAAAAGCTAGTATGCTATTTGCTCTGTTTTTTTTTTTTTGTTTGTTTGTTCGTTTGTTTGTTTTGTTTTGTTTTGTTGAAATCATATGCAAAACGTGTCACAGTGAGCCCATTTGGATAGCTACAAAAACTTCATTTCCCCATTTTCAGTTACCCTGTCTAGTACAGAGTAGTAGCTTCTTCACCGCAGGCAAAGAATTGGAGTAAAAGCAGTAAGAAATGATTCACAGAATCACAGAATTCTATTCATTTTATTGAATTCAATCCATTTCATTGAATATTAGCACATGAATTGTTCAGTCTATTCCTAGCAGAAAGCATCCATGCTTTAACTGCCAAATTTTCGCTCTCCCTCACACGCCCCCTGAGGGCACTGGGCCGGGGCCGGGCCTGCCCTGGGCCCGAGCGCGGCCCGAAGCCGGGGCCTCGCGTGGCGGCGGCGGCCGGCGCCGCGCAGCTGCCGCCGGGGGGCGCCGCGGAGCCGCGGCCGGTGGGGCCCGGCGGGCCGCTGGTGCTGCCCCCGCCTGGACCGGGCCTCGCCTGCGGCCTGAGCCCCGCCGGCCCGCCCGGGCTTCGCATCGGCATCGCAGCAATGTCGTCCCCTGCCTCATATGCCGCCTGTTAAACGCGGTTTTATTTTTCCATTCTGCGGTAACAGCGAAGAAATTCTTGCCCGAGCTATTTTTGGTCCTGCTGGAGCCACACGCTGCTTCCTCAGGCCTCAAGGCTCATTGTTTTTATTCACTCACATGAAACAATTGCAGGCCTCATAGAACGTATTTGTTTTCCAGTTCCTGAAACCATTATCACCTTTTCCTGTTCCCCTTGAGAAAATGGGCCCTTGGTACTGGGCCAGGCTGCATTATTTAATTTCCTGCACACTTTGGGTGAAATCATGACAAAGGCGGGCACTTTTACTGAAGGGAAACAAAACCACTGAAAGAATGTAGAAGAAAACCTTGCTATGGAGGAAAAAAAAAAAAAGGCTAATTGCGTAACCCTGGAGGAATGAGGCAGTGTGAGTCACAGCACACACAGGCTCCAGGCTCCTTGGCTGGCCGAGCTCTTGCCCATTGTGGGGAGGTTGCCAGGCCCAGACTGTATCTGCAGTAGTGAGCCCTGCTGGGGGGATAGCATGGGATATAGAAGGGTGTATCGAGCTCATGGCAGCCTGCAACAGAAGCATTAAAACTCTCCTTACCTGCATTTTATTGCTAACGACACCACTCAGTCCAGCCTCTTCTAGGTCCACCAGGAGGCTTGGGAGATGGGAAGACAGGCTCCCTGCAACACTCTGTGCCTCCTCGGCAGACCTCTTCGCATGGTCCATACTTTTTACTCCTCTCACCATAATTTTCTTCCAGCTCCTCTTCAGTCCAACGCCTTTCACCCTCTGAAATTGGGAGTTGAGTTCATCTCTTTCCTGTTTGTCTTCCAGTTTAACCTTTTTAGTCTATGGGTCTTCTATGTGCTATTACAAATTGTGATAGTACTGTATGGGTGAGAAAAAAGAAACACATGCTTTGGGGATGTAAACTTGTTTATTTTCCTTAAAGATTGTGTGGGTTAATAAGTTTTCATTTTAAGTTTGAATTAATTGTAATTCAGATGTAACTACATGCACGTCTAGGACTCCTGGCTTTTTTCCTCAGCTTCACTACCAAATGGTTCAGAGAACATGACAGTTCCCAGGTTTATATCCACAACAACCAAATAATTCTCAGCACACTTTTATCCTTATTTTGGATAGAAGTGTTAGAAAGAAAGACGACAAAGAGAATGGCGGTTGCTATCTTATCAGTGGGAAGAAGAAGAGACGTGTTATGATAAAGGATAGGCTCTCAGTAATGCACTCTCTCTTCTTCCTGCAGACTACACAAGGCCACACACTGCCTATGCAGCCACCTCCTACATAATTTCCTTGAAGGTCAATCTAGCTAACTAAATTTGATGGTTTTTCCGGAGCTATCAGTCCCACTCCTACTAAACACTTCTAGCCTGGAGCTGATGTTCTTCCATCACTCCATTAAACTCAGTCTCTTGCAATTTATCTGTTGTATTTATGAGCAAATCTGACAACACTAAGCATGTGTTTCAAAGTTTATGAGCTGATGGGTTTCACAGAACCGGGAGATGCAATTAGCTATGTGCATAGCATCTGACAGCAACTCCTCGCAGGCCTGCCAATCACAACGAAGCCCTTTTGAGAACGTATGTGTTGTTTAGATCTGGTGTCAGGCGTGACGCATTAGGCAGGCTAGTGAAAAGTTGGATGACTATGAACTCTGAACTGTTCACTTGGGAGACGCAGATCCTACAGACCTTCTGTGTGGGAGAAAAAAAAAATGAAAAAAGAAAAACAAACAACAACAACAAAAACTTGTTTGCAGTTTCCTGATGTCAATAGAAATAACAGCTGTGAATAAAGATGCTTTTTAGTTACTAGCTTGCAAAATTATGCCTGAAGCTTTGACTTGCATTTTTTTTTTTAATTTTTTTTTTCAGTTTAGAATGTTCTGCTCATTTTCTATCACATGCCAGGTATAGATTTACAAGAAAGCATGCAGCTGCATTGGTACTAACAAAACTGAAGCAGCAGCGTGTACCAGAAATTCAAAATTCAGTCCAGGAGTCAAAATACTTTGGCCACCTGTGCTTAATTGTGCTGTTACCACAGCAAGGCTGTTTTTCATATGATTTGTGTAACACTCAGTATTGAATTAAATCTTGGAAGTACATTCTCTACTGCAAAATAGCTTTTTGTGGTTCAAATACTGTTTGCAAGAAAATCTCCTCTTGTCATGTCATGTCACATGCTGAAACAATGGCAAAAAGATAAATCACTCAAAATCTAATTTTAACTGCTGCAAATTTTGCAATAGGTTCACTAATTCCTATAAGTTTAGAACATTTTTTTTTTTTTTTAATAACATACAGGCAGATATCTTAGAGATTTCTGATGCAACCTTCCCTGGCATTCCTGGGCTCTATAAGCCTAATGAAGCAGGGTATGAATCTCTCCAAAAGGGTTGCTTACTCCACCCTTCCTTTGTTTCAAAGTCATTTCTGATTTTTTGCCTTTAGGGTTATTTTTAATGTTAGATCATTTCCATTGTTTATCTCCAGAAAAGCGTTTCCAGGCCATTTTGCAGTCATCACTATTCTGGGAAGGCCTATGAACAGATAAAGGTTATATGTTTCCCAGGAAGATGTGGTCAGAAATTTATGAATAACAGTCATCAGCATCACACACCTCTGCCTAATTCCTTTACTCTTTAACAGTTTTCTCCCTATTCATTTTCAATGCTAAATCCATCAAAGATTTCCCTAGGGGCTGAATAGGTCTTTCCATGCCAAGGTCTGATAAAGAGCGCACCAAGGAAATAAATAGGGTAATGCTTTTAATGTGGACAATGCTCGGGAGCCAAACTTGGAGCCAAGAGCCTGGCAGCTGCACAAGGCATCCCTACAAGTGGCCTCAGGAAACACAGATCCCTCTGGATGCCTGAAAATCCCGAGGAATTTGCCATAAAAGATTTACGAGCTGCTCCATGATGGGCATCCCTCATTCCTGAGCAAATGGTCAGGAAGGAACTCTGCCAAGGGTTGTTCCCTTTTAGCTACGCCCTCTCACAGCGTCTCTTGTGGGGATGGACCAAGAAGTAGTGTTTGTAGGAAAACCCTTTGGCTGGCCAAGACTTGGAATGAACCTGCTTGCGGTTCTCTGATCTGTACACGCCACCGCTACTTGATACGAAGCGGGGAACAATCTCATGTGACAAACAAATATAGAGGAGGAATGAACAGCCTGAGCTTCATCCCACCGGCTTGCCTCTGTACCAAGAAAAGGCTTGCAGTATTAACACCGTTACAAAGGTTACAAAGTGTTGTATCTATGTACGTGCACGAGCGCACACGAACAAGTACGTGTGCTCTGTGTTCACAGGGATCATCTTGCTGGGTTGTAGCCAAAAGGTGTCTGAAAGTAGGGGGTGCAAGAAGTTGAGTTGACTATGTGTGTATATATGTTTTATATGTTTTATATATGTGTATGTATATATATATGATTTGTTTGACAGTAAGAGCTTCCTCCTAAATCAACCTAATCTGAAATGTTGTTTACAGAGGGTAGGTTAAAACCAGTTGCCCACTGAAGGGCTGCAAGAAATCTATTCAGCCAGCAGGGGAGGGAGAAGGTCTTGGTAGCTGCTGTTGTTTTCCTGATGAGTAATTATGCCACCTCCAGCTGACTGCCGAAGACCCTTTCTTTAAAAACCATATGTCCTCCCTAATAAAGCTCTCATCACACCTCCTTCAGGCTTGCCTCGCTCTGCTGTACTTATGCCTGATTTCACTTGGTTTGTGCAGCGGTGTGGCTGCAGGATGATGGCTTCCCTTAGCTAGTGCTCAGTGAAAATGTGGCCTAGAGAAAAAGGCACGACTGTCTGGGACAGCCTGGGTCTGTGCTTCAGTGATTCATGGAATGCTGCTCACTGGGTAGCTCAGATGGGTTTTCTTTTTAAATAGCTCTTTAAAGGGTTGCTGGAATGCAGGTTACGTTAGAACTGCCATAAAGTGGCAGTGTTTCAGGGCACTCCCCCCCAGATTAATCATTTTCACATTCTGAAATCTGTCAACTGGTACCTTCAGGCATTGCCAATTCAAGCAAATGCAAAAATAGTAGTCACAACACCTCAGGGGATGATTTCATCAGATCTTCTGCACTAAGCAGGTCGGACTTGCTCAATATTCATCTGGGAGACCTCCAGAGAACAGAAAGAATACAGGAAGGAGCAGATTTTGTGATGCGGCTGAGATCTCATGCCAGTATAAATCATAAGACATCTCTGGGAATTTAAACCTGGCTGCTCAAAAAATGGCACTGCTTTTTCGGAGGCTGACCTATATTGGTGATGAGGCGGTGTGTGACTAAAGATGCTACCTTCTGAAAGGGATTTCAGACTGAGATCCTGTAGTTCTTTTCTCAGATTCAGGTTGTTAACTATGGCCGCATTCCATCTCAAGGCAATGAATTACATACTGTTTCCAATAGTCTCGAATGTCAAAATTGTTCTTCACACCTCCTACTAAAGCACACAGTCACTGCCATATTCCACTTCAGACAAGGCTGTATTCACTGAGGAGCCTTACATACGCAGTTGGTAAAGGCGTTGAAATCAGACAGAAATGTAAAGTTAGTGCTCTGTTTATTCAGAATGAAGCTGAAATCTAAGAGAGATCCAGGGAAACTGCCGAGGCATCAGGGCCTTGGAACTAATCTGCCTGAGCAGGCCCTTGTGCTCGTATGAAATCCAGTCAAGTGAAATTGTGACTTATGTTCCTAATACCATGAACCTACAACATTTCTGCCCTGCAATGCCACTCATTCTGCAGATTTCCTCAGCTCCCATAAGTGCGCGTTATGCTCAGCTTCTTCCCGGGCCTCCCCACAAAGTAATGGCTTCCTCCATAGCTCCCTGCAATAATATCCCCACCCCACGTTCTCTGTCCACGTATTTTTAGCCTGTTAGCTGTGCAAGACATAATCCGTGCCGTGGATAACATGAAGTTACATGCCTGTTGATAAGACAGCCATTTTATGACTGTTCTCCACACTGCCTCTTTGTGGGCCCTCATTTTGGCCTCTTTTCATTACCCCAAAATTCATAGGCATTTAATTTAATTTAATTTTAAAATTTTCCCCTTCTGACAATTGGTTTAAAACTGAAACCCTTTCCTAGGCTGGGACCCACCAATTCTATAGGAACAACTTTCTTAGAGAAATGGCTAAAAAGAGCCACGAGAGAGAGGAAATCCTTTAAATGGAGAAAATGGTCTTGGGTGGACTCATCCTCATGCTATGAGAGCTTTGTACTTCAGACAGAGAGTTTTAACTGCAAACAAAGATCTTAATTAGAATTTTATCCCAGTGGTATCGTGAATCATTGTTTGGGAGAAATTTCTTACAGTGAGGCACCGCTGTGCTGTACTTTAAAGAATGTGGTATAAATGCTGCTAAAATACTGTCAGCTTACTGTTTGGATTTTCTAATTTTAGCCTTGTTTATTATGTTTCATCTCCATGGCGTTTTTAGGCAATTCTTGTACCAGTAAGGCCAGCAGATGCCTCTTTGTTCACAGAGACCTTGCAGTCACTGGGACACTGATGACACTTCTCTGTGTGACTTCTGCATGGACACGTTCACAGAATTAGGCCCCATAATATGAAAGTGGACGCTGCCACAATTTTCTTGCAAGAAACGCTACCAGAACCATCCCTAGGAAGAAATTTAGGAAGAAAACCTCTTCAAACTGCACTCTGTCTCTAGCAATGGGAGCGTTAAGCCATTCAAAGTGATTTTTCAACCATGTTGAAGCAGCTGGAAGAGGTTAGCATAACGAGCCTGGGGCCCACCTAGCTGCTGAAAAGGTATATAGAGGGAATTTCTAGCTGGCAAGGGGAAAGGAGGGGAGATGGAGATAGTGTTGTTCTAGTAGCAAGTTACAAAAGGTTGCTATCAACAAGTTAGTAAAAATTCTTTTTTTTTTTTTTCTTAGTTCTTACAGAGTTTTTTGGTCTCTGTGAGTCTAATTTTAAATATTTTCTGCTTTTCTGCACTCCCTGATAACAAAAACTGATGTAGGAGCTCTTCTTCAGGGGAGAATCTCACTTTGGTCTCTGTATTTTGTTTTGAGAAAACCACAGGGGCTCAGAGTGTGTGAAAAGAGCTTACCTACTGGAAAGGTGCAGCAGGCAGCTGAGACAAACTGCAAGGGCAGGATTAACAGCACCGTGAGCTTCGTGGTTCAGCTGTTTGCAGGCCAGCAATTAGCATCCTTCACTCACTGTATTGATCTCTCCCCAAGCAGCACTGTGAAATACTACAGAGAGCCCTATTAGTCATAGAGGTGTGTGTGTGTGTGTGGGGGGAAATGACACTTTTTTTCCCATTTCTTGGTATTTGAGGGGAAGAAGGGTGTTCTTTCACCCTGCGGGAGAGGGAATGGTGTGATGTGTGCCCACGTCTGTCTGGAGAGGGTGCCTCCTGGAAGGGCAGCTGGACCTGGGAGTGTGTTGTACGGTGACCGTGATACAGGTGGGTGCAGGCTGTACCCTGGCACACAGCTGGGGCTGCACTTCGTGATGTGAATAATAACCTGCCAGCACAGCAGGGAGAGGAGGTCTCCTGGCATGTAACCTTCCTGCTGGTAGATCCTGCCTGATCTGCACAGAAATGCTAGAGAAAGTGTATGCTTCTTCTGGGGTCTCTGAAGGGGCTATGTTCCAGCTGGGAGTTGGAGTAGTGTACAGGGCTGATTTCAACGTGATCCCTTTGTAAGACTGAATCCGGTTTGACTTCTCACTAAAAGTTTTGGTGAACTGGGGAGCAGAGCTGCTAGGGAGGGAGTCTGGTCTGTGAAAGATCTGGCTCTTGCTTAGAAGTTTGCTTAAAAACTGTGAAAAGAGCAGATAAGCTGCTACCAGATGTAAACATAATGGCAATGTACTCCGTGGAGTCTTGCAGTTGGTGAAAGCTATTCTACTATAACTAAGAACAAATCTAGAAAAAAACCAAACAACTCCTGACAGGTTTTATAGGAAAACTATCTTACAGTGAAACCTGGCTAGCAAATAGTATTGTAGAATGACTTTCTGCTTTCTATCATGCTTGTAAATGAGCTTACTTCTTATTTCTCATATGAAAGAACAAAACACATTTATTGCCATTTATGATGATACTCTGGGTTCAGATAAGCCCCCTTTTAACCAGGTTGCAATTTCAAGCAAATGGTGGAAATAAAATCAGGACATAAAATTGTGCAAAGACAGCTAATGACCAAGAAGCAAATAAATATTTTAACTACTGCTTCTTCAAGAAATCAAAAGCTAGATACGTTTCTCTCCTAGGTTGATGAATTGCATGGTGAATCGAGTTTCGTCTTCTTCAATTTTATATTTTGTCAGAATTGTAGCTTTGGATACTGTGTCTAATCCACAGAAAGACATATGTGTCGGCACGATCTGAAGGTTGGGGTTGTAATATTGCTGTCTAGCTATAGATCCTGAGACAAGGAATCAATAGGGAGAAGTAAATAAAAGTTGGTGATGAGCCACAAAGGCCTAGTTTGTCAATCTTCATCTGAAAACAAACACTGTGCCCAACATGGAGACTAGAAGTACCAACTGTCCTAATTGTAAAGTGAGTAAATCAGTGTTTTTCTTATTTTCTGCTGATTGTTTGATTAGCTACTTACAGCTTGGTATCAAACTGTGATGATGATTTCAATGAAAATTACAAGGAAGTGCCAATCATAAGCTTGTTTCTGGACATAAAAAAAAAAAAAAAAATTGCACCCAATTTATGTAAAACTTTAACTTGGTTTCACCTCTTGTCCTAAATATCTAAGCTACCTTAAGATATACTAAGCTTAAGTTCCTTGAATGCAAAGGTAAAAGAGACTGAAGTGCTACTTATAGTCTAAAGCATGCTACAATATTATTATTAGAAATGGTAACACGTTGAAGTATTTCTGTGGCAGATTCCAGTGTTTTGTTAGTCTTGATTAACTTCCCATTCTAGTAATATCATACACTAAAAGAAAAAAAAAAGTGTATAAGATTGGTCAAGAAATTGTCATCACCTCATCTGAGTATTTGGTATAATCTACATTGTACTGTGTACCACATATTGTACTGCCCTGATTTGGCAAATCCCCTTTCAGTCTGCTGGAGTGTGGCTTGAAGTAAAGAAAAACATTGCTGCATGTGATTAACAGATCATTCTTCCCTGGCCAAATCCGAACAGCCACATCTGTATTATGATGGCATATGCAAAGAGAACCAATAATGTCCATTTGCTGCAGAAGTCTTTGAAATAGCCTGCATATGTTAGGAGGGCACTTGATTGTGTGCATATGCTGAGAATGTGAGGAAACTGGACTATTATCTGGCCAAAATAACAGTTGCAATTTTGAGTCGTCATCCTCCTGTGTACCACTGGCTTATGCAGCAAAATGACTTCTTTACCTCAGTCTGGGCATACTAAATTATAAAAGAAATGCTGGATTAAAAATAGGTTGCTCTCCAGTCATCTGACTTAATGCCCCCTTTTAAATATTTTATCTAAAAATCACATGTTCTTCACCAACATTGAGTTGTAATTTTCCTAGAGTACGTTCTTTTTCTTGTACAGGGAGTAATATCCATCACCCTAAAGTGATGTATCTGTAAGTGATGTAAAGTGATGTAAAGTGAAGTTTGTAAGGCTAAAGTAGGGTACAGAAGACAAGCCAGTTATTTGCTGTATTGCAGAGATTCAATGCATAGACTGAGTCTACTGCTGTTGCAAGATAGTTTGTTTGTTTCTCTTAAAAGCTAGTCATGATTTTTTTTTGTGCTTTGTTAATGATGCTGCCTACATCTGGCCTCATTATCAGTTTTACCTTCAGGCATGGATGGATTCCAATAATATTATTTCCCATCTTGTGTCTTAATGTTTTCAGCCTGCCTGCATTTAAGTGGCTAAACAATGAAATTTAATTGTCCTCTCAAGCATGTCAGATTCTCTGGCTTATTTTACTGGACTCAGACTAAATATTCCCAGGACCCAGTTCTCTTGAACAGGGCTGTCTCTATTAAACTAGGTTATGCTGCTGTGGATCAGGGTAGAGCCAGTAATATTCTAGGAGCAGGGTTAGGGAATTCCATCTTCTCACACAGGAATACTGTTTAACGTGAATCATTACTGTAAGGCTGAGGCTAATCTCTCCAAATTCAATCAATGGCTCCTAAAGAGAAGTATAAAGGTTTTTACAGCATTTAGTGCAGCCTTCAGGCACATTATTAATGAACGTTATCCCTCTTTCCTCCTTTCTGTGGAGAAGGTGAATGGCTTTTATGTAACGTTAATGAAACAGCAGCTGGAAGAACTAACGCTTCGTAATCCTGATGGTTACATTATCACAGTGTATTTATGGGTAACACATCCTAAGAACTTCATCTTTTAACAGCTGTGTTTGTAACTCTAAAAGGTATTTTGGCAAATGATGTTGTTGAAATATAGGCTTCATAGTTCTGTTTTCTTCTGAGTCTACTGTAAATGATGCTTGTCACAATTGGCTTTGTTCCCAACAGAGGGAATACCTTCTCCTCACCCATGACAATCTTCTGTGAGTTTTTCTGGTTCTTGTTTTGTTTTTCATCCTCTCTGACATCCTTTTTCCCTTTCAGATTTCCACACCATTAGACAGTATTTTTTAAGTTCCTCTGCAAAATACCATGAGCAGCCACTTATTCAGAAATACAATATTTGAATAAAAAAGATCAAAATTGTTTGTTTATAACAGAGAAGAGAACCGATATGGTTGGGGGTTTTGTGTCCATCCCTTCTGCCTACTCCCCTGCTGGGGAAACAAACAAAAAAAAAATAGATCAACTACATCTGTTTTGAGTCAGTCGCTTCTATCTTCTGGTTTTCCAAGAATAGCCAGATGCTGCCATTGGTTAGCTAGCTGTTGGGGAGGAAAACGCGGGCTGTGCCAGTAGCACAGTCTCTTGAAAACACGGGTCCAAATGTGTGCTCGCTGTGAGTCATGGCTGCGTGTTTGGGTGTTTTGCACTGCAATTCCTCCTCGTTAGGGGGGATGAGCTCCTGGCCTTATACCTGTTGGAGGGGAGAGGGGCTGGGTGGGGTTCAGGACAGAACCTGGGGGGCTTCTGCCACAGGAGTGATGGTATAATAATGTGCCTTTAAAACTAGTTTTCCCAAAACATGACTGGAATCAAGTCGTTTAATGAAGGATCTTCAGCACTATGTACCTGTAGGTTGTGAAGTGCTCGGTGGTGCTATCAACCCCCCTTCCCTAATCTTCCTTTCCACCTGATGCAGAGCGTTGGGGATGTGCTTATTTAGGGCGAAGCTTCAAGAGCTGGGGCACGATGAGCATTAAGGACCCAACTGACTTTGTGTGCGGTGAAAACACTAAAAGAACACTAAAAGGAGCTGTGTGGCGGGGGACAAGGCACTCTGGGCGCTTGGTGAGCTGTGGTACTGACAGGAAATGGACATGCAGTGAGAAGGGGGAGGTAATTTTCCTTTAACTTCAGAAGGGAGAGGCGATTTTCTTTCTTTTATTTCACAGAACCAGCTGCCCGACCGTGAGGGCCGTTTTCCAGCGGGCCTCACCCCACCACCACCACCCCCCTCCCCCCTTCCCTCCGCGCCGCCGGGGGGCGCTGCGGGGGGCCGTGCGCAGGCGCGGTGCGGCCCCCTCCGCAAGGGCTGCCGGGCTGCCGGCGGCGCGGGGGCGGGCGGGCGGCCCGGGGCCCGGACATAAGATGGCGGCGGCGTTGCTGGGGAGGCGGCGGCGGCGCTTGCGGCCGTGCGGGCTGTCGCGGAGCGCGGGCGGTGCGCGGCTCTGCCCGGGCTCGCAGGGCGGATAGAGCGGGGCCCGGCGGGCGGAGCAGGCGCCGCCATGGGCTCGCAGGTGCTGCAGATCCTGCGCCAGGGCGTGTGGGCGGCGCTGAGCGGCGGCTGGTACCAGGACCCGCACCAGGGCGCCGGGGTCAACGCGCTGCACCTCTACCTGTGGCTCTTCCTGCTCGGCTTCCCCTTCACCCTCTACATGGTGAGCGGAGCGGAGCGGGGCCGCGCCGCGGCGGGGGGCTGCTGGCCTCAGCCCTGCCCGCGGGGGCTGGCGGAGCCGCCGGCCCTCGGGACGGGCAGCGCGAGAAATCCCCGCTTGTGCCGGCTGCGGGGCGGCCCCGGCGTTTTTGGGGTGATTTCGCGTTAAACGTACCCGGTGCTGGGATCGCGGTGATTAAAAGCGCTGACCTTCAGAGCTAGGAGTGCTCCCGGTGTGTGGAGTTGGCTTCAGGAAGGGTGCAGCCAGCTGTGGCAGGAGGAGGCTTCTTTCTGTTGCCCCTCCTGTGTTGTACATAACTTAAAGTACTAATATTTCGCCTCAGGTTTCTCGTTAGAACAATGTGATCATTTTGGGTGTGATGGGACCCGTCCTGGGCGTGACACAGAACGCAGTTTGCAAATCTGCCAGGTCCAGAGGCTCTGGGAACATAAAGTAGAAACTGCCTTGTAAAAAAATATGAGCTAGCAAATGACACCTCAGAGGAGAGACTCCGCACGAGCGCAGTTGTGAAGGCTTAGAGCTCTTGGGCCTGGTGTTTGCTTTGTGAAAAAAGCAATATTTACATCTGGAATGTGAAATGCTGCGAATTAGCTACTGTGGGAGAGGAGGTTACAGCCCTGTGAAGTTCTGAGTTCATACTGCTGTGTCTTGGAAAAGGTAGCTCCAAGGCTTTTTGTTTGAAAGCTTTAGACTGCTGGCAAGGAAACCGCAGGCTGAGACAAACTGCTTTTAAAACCAAAGTTGATGTGACAACAGTTAGATAAAACTTTCCACTAAGCAGATCCACCCGCAATAAAAACTGAGAATCTGTATCTACTCAGAGTTCCGCTGAAGATGGGAAGGAGAGAGACCTCCTGGTCTCAAATGCAGCTTTTTCAGAAGTAGTTCTCTTCTGTTTGGGCAAAATAGTTTGTTAGCACAGCAGAATAGGTAGTTAGTGCTACCTTGCACTGAAGGCTGCTTATAAAGGTAAAGTGAACTATGTGCTGCATGGCAGGAGACTTTTGAGGAGGGTCTGATTTATTTAACATGCCAGTCTGCTGTCAGCTGATAAATCCAGACCAGTGTTGGGATCTCCTGCTGCTCTCGAAGCAGCAGTTGGGTTTCGGTTGCTCGTAGTATGGGGTAAACTTCAGTGTTTGCTTAAACTTGTTTCTTTCCCTGTGCACAGGGAAAAGATGAGCAAAAGCAAGCTGCTTCAGGTTTTGTTGAGGTCAGAGAAATTCTCTTGCTTCATAGCTCTGGACAAGTTAAAGATGCAACAACAAGTGCCAACTTCCCTGAGAAAAAGTAGGGAGATTAGTCACAAGTTGAAGCAGATTGAATCATATTTGGCTGTTTTCCCTCTTTCCACCCTCTGCAGTTTAAGTGTTGTCTAGACATAAACTAAACAGGCAGAACAGTGATGGTCATCTTAGTCCTTTAGCATCTCTTAACTTCTTGTCAGGCTAAAAAGGGGTAAATGTTGCATAGCTGTAGGACATACATAAATAAGCAGAAGTCGCTAAAAAGTCTTAGGTAATTGTAGTCTGAATTCTGAGTGTGGCTCACTGCTGTGTAGGAGGGAGTTTCTAAGCTAGCTTCAAATGACTTGTTGCTGGCAGACAACCCTGTGTGTTTAAAAAATAAAGTATATATAAAGACCTAACATGCTGGCAGGTCTTACATTCCATATCAAACTACCTCATGTAAGGAATTCCAAGATCGGAGTGCTGCTTTGGTGCACAAGGGCAGCAGGAAGTGTAGATAGTTCCAAGTTGTTCAAGTAAAACAAAGGCAGTAGAATCCCTTCAGAACTTAGCCAGTAACGGGTTCTCAAGACTGAATGCACCTTACATGAAGCTAATCACTTCTTTCAAGTGTTATTTGTTCCCAAACAGGATCAGAACGTGATCTTTTTTGACTCTGGCAATTCAGATGCACTTGTGAAACCATAAAGACATGGTTTGTTGCACCAAGCGCTGATAATCTTCCATCTGTGCATTCAGCCCGTTGGTCCCCTGTCTTCAGAATAGAATTTGGTAGCAGTTGTGGTTACCAAGTTGTTGTGTATCTGTGTGTTTCTTGGCTTGTGTTTGCCAGTGCTCATAGGGCTGATGGGTTTAACGCGAGGTGCTAACCAGTTGAAGGAATTAGCAGCCAAATTCAGCTAGTCTTTTTTCCTTGCTCTGTTTTTTTTCTGCCTTCTGAGCTTGGACACATGGAAGTCTGTGGTCTGTACCCTCGGTGAAGGAGAGCAGACAAACAGATGCATCCATGTATCGGTATTACAGATCAGGATGCTCTTGTTCTGTGTTTCTGTCATAAGAGCTGGTCCCTGGTTTTAGATGAATCCAAAACTCAGGTTGGGAGAAGAAAATATGCCAGAACATGAGGAGACTGCATAGCTGGGTTGCAAAATACAGTGGTGGCGCTGCAAAAAGATGCCCTAAATCCAGAGGCTGATGTTGTGTACCGGTGTTGCAAGGGGGAGGAGAGGGGAGGAGGCTGCCAGAGGCTTCCCCGGCCGGAATGCTGTCCCAGCCCCACCACGTGTGCAGGAGGGGGCGAAGTCTTGGCTCCTGCACCTGGGGAACTTTGCCAGGGGCTGGTGATGAGCCAGGAGCGTACCTTGCTTGGGGTGATGGGCTCGTACCTACACAGCTCGTCTCTCAGGCGCATTTACACAAGAGTTCACTTAAGACTTCTGATTTCCTGACCTGTGTACATAGCTATAGGAGTAGGTCATGCAAATGCAGCTTCGTGTGAAAGTCTTCTCTAGAGGAGTTCCCTGAGATAAATGTCATTTCTTAAATGGAGAGTTCGAGTACTTGGCTGTGTGATGAGAACCCCTGTATCTCACGTTGTTCTAAGCCACATCTAGTGTCTTGGCTAGTAAAGGTTTCGTTTGTACGTTCCAAGTTTCAGTCAAAAATTGGATAACTTGTAAGTGAACGTGCTTCCAGATAGCAGCAGTTCCTCAGGGCTCTGGCTGTTCATAAACAAACGGTGACAGATCTGCTGTTTCTGGATCATCTTTCCTCTTCTCCATTATGATTGTGTCTGTAAAATACTGGCCTTAAAATGCTGGAACTTCAGAGCATTTTACAAGGCAACTATTATAGTTAAATGAATATTTGATTGATGTCGCTTACATAAGGACTTCCAATCTGATTTGGACTGGGAGAGAGTCCTATGAATGTTCTTAACAGCTAACACCTACACCTCTATTCCCCAAGTAATTGGGAAACTTCATCTTATCTGTGGTGCCTAGCTAAAGCTGGATGTGTCTTGAGAAGATCCATAAAGTTGCCTTTGATTCTTCGTAAGTGCAGCACAAGCTGTGATGAGGTGGAACTTCCTCTGTTTCCTGGCACTTCTGTGTTTGAAATGGTGACTCAAGGTACAGACACCTTTGTGGTTTAAATGGGAGTGTTTTAAAGCCCCATGACTGGTGGTCTGAGGCTTCTGCTCTGGTCTAGGTTGACATCTGATGTCTAGGAGTGCTCAGGTGTTTGCCACCCACCCTGCCACAAAGGGCGTGCTGTGGCACAGCTGAGATGGCCTTGCAGCCTCTGTTTCCAGAAAGGACAGCCCTACTCCTCAGAACTGTGCACTGCTGCATCTTAACTTTGTTCACTGCTCTTTATTTATCTGACCAACAAGTTTTACTCCCCTTGCATTAAACCTCAGGTGTTTCAGGAAGGTGCAGCAGTAGACCACTGGTTACCAGTTACGGGTTTCTTCCTACCTGCCTAGGGGAGCGAGTAGTCTGCTGCAGGGAGTGGGACTGTGCTTTTCCTTGACAATGAGGTGATAGTACAGCAGACTTGCAGTTTTAGTTTAAGATCACATCCAAATCATGCCTTGTAATGTGTGCTTTAGAATAGGAGAGAGTAAAAATGGGGTGCAGTGCTCTGCTCTTTGTATATAGTTTTTATCATGTAGGGGAAAGATGAAAGCCAGAGTAGCCAGTCTTGAAATAACTGATTATTTTGAGATAAGAGTCCACATATATCAGTATGCATTTCATAAGTTGTCTTGAAAGGTATAAATTTTGAAAGTGAATGCTGAGGGAAAGGTGTTAGAAAGCTGGTGTCTGCCCTGCTGCTTTCCTCCCCACCCCGTGTTCTTGACAGAACTTGACTTCCCTTTAAGGTACAGGGAAATACTTTTAGCTTAGAGTTGATCTAATTTTTTATTTGACTTGTTCAAACACAGGATGGCTGATGTTTTCAACAGAATGTAATTAAAGCAGGCAGTTTTTGTATGGTCATGTCTAGCTCTCTTTTCTCCTATTAGAGCTTCAGGTGCGACTGGTGCTGTTTGCTGTCTGTTTTCTTCTGGTGCCAATGAAAGTGTCCTTAGTGATGTGCAGTAAAAGGAGTGTTTCTGTGAAATACTGCAGCAGGTACAGACCTAGAGCTTGTTAGCAGGCACTCACTAGTTATAACCTGAGGATTTTAGTCTGTTGGGCCCAGTAAAAATGCTTGTGAAATTTCTCATGAAAACAACTGCAATGAGAGCTAGCTGGAGACTTACAGGACTTCAGCATTCCTATTACAATCTTGATGATCCTGTTGTGTAGGATACTCACTTACACTGGTCTCATCAAATGGGGTAAAATGTCACATACTACGTAAATTACACTACGGTTATATTAGGTTGGAAAGGATCTTCAGGATCCTCAAAGCTGACTCTTAACTGACTGGCACTACCAAGTGCCATCACATCCCTTAGTGCCACATCCACATGTCTCTTAAATGCCTCCAGGGCTGGGGCCTCCACCACTGCCCTGGGCAGCCTGTGCCAATGCTTGGCCACCCTCTCCATGAAGAAATTCTTCCTAATGTCTGATCTAAACCTCCCCTGGTGCAGTAATGTCATTTTAAGTAGCCGTGGCTTGTGGAGAAAAGACCCCAAATGGAAGCTGGGTGTTTATAAGTTTGGCAAAGAAGAACAGGGAAGGCACCAGTGGTTTAGGCTGAGGTGAAGTAAAGCTACCTCTCGAGGCTAGGATGCAGAGAAGTTGCTGGTACCATGGGTAGTGCTGCTGTGCCACAGCATGAGGCTGAGCTGAGCTACGATCAGAGAGCAAACAATGCTGGACATGCTCAAGTTTCTTCTATTCCCAGAATATACATCCTATCCAGAGAGGAGTAAGTCCTAATACATACAAAGAATGAAAAATATTGAGTTAATTTATTGTGTTATTTTGAACACTCTGAAGTCCTGTGGAAATGGGATGTGAGGAAAAAGCACCCTTTAAATCTTTGTTGGGTTTGATGCAAGTTGCATTCATTTTCCATGTTTTGTATCTTGTTCTCAAAGCTTTCCTTTGCAGAAAGGGATCGTAGATCTTGCATTTCACAGGATAACCTGGATACAGTGTGTGACCTGGTCGCTGATGGATAGGAGGAAAAGAAATTTAAGAGCTCTCCAGATAGCTAGAAAGTATAGGCTTGTCTCTTACAGACTAACTTTGGTCACGTAGTGTTAAGCTGATTGCAGAAATGGCTTCTGAACAGTGGGCGCTTGTAAAGGAGAGGCCAATCGAACTCGTGTTTGTGATTTGGTAGCAGACGGCTTAGCAGGTACAGGAAGATTAAACATTTTGCCAGAGTTAATGGGCTTGCCCGTGCTTGCAGAAAGCTAGCTGCCTCTGAAGCGTTGCGTTTCTGGAGGAAACCCTTGTTGTGTTGCTCCAGGGGTTATAGAAGCCGTTAGCATCGCTGCGGCTCCTGGTTGCTTATTGATGCCTTTTTTTGTATGTCTTTGTTTCCTCTTTCTCCTCCTGAGGTGGTGTTTGGTAAGTGAATCTTTCCCTATCCATGGGGTCTTGTCCAGCTCAGCATGAACCATGGCAGGCAACATCGAAGTCAGCATACCTCAGCTTAGTTTGCCTGTCCCCTTTCAAATGCTGTATTAGGTGTTGACTTGTTTTAGAGGATGGGATGTGGGTTAAACTTGATCTCTTTAAGAAAAGAAATCGTAACGAGTAACCTCCCCCCGATAGATTCTAGACTCAATTATTTATACTTGCTTGGTTTGGGAAATGTTGTGTTGATTGATTGGTTTTGATTCCTGCCAGAAAGTCAGCAACCAGATTAGGGATTGGTTTTGTTCTGAAGTCAACAGTTGGTGCAGTATTTAGGAATAATTATTCCTTTACCCCTTTTGTTACTACAGTATTTTGTATTTAGATATCTCTTCGAACAGTGTTTTTGCTAAACTCCCAGCTCAAACGACTTCCAGTTCTTTCAGGCCATTCTCTTGAATATGTAGAAATACTAATGTTTTAATCACATCTCTGTCAAAAGTGACTAAAATTAGCTCAATGTGCAAGATGTAGAGGGCTTTCTGTCGTACTTTCTGGTCATGTTCCCTTTCTGCAGCATGTGCATGGGCCTTTGATTGCCATAAAGACCCCTCAGTTGCTGAGGGTTATAAGGGAGGGTGAAGAGATGTATGAAACAAGCTGGGCTTAACCTTAAAATAGAGGTCTAAAAAGGCAGCTTACTTATTCTTCTCTTCTGCTGAGTTGATGTTTGTGCTGGATAACAAATGCTGTTCAATTCCTATTGTCATTTGTCTGTATATAGGCTTAAATGTTCAGAATGTGATATGAAACTGTACTAGCAGCAGGGTAAAGGACAGTGATGTAGCAGAATATTTGAGTACCCAACCTGGTGTTGCTTTTGTGAGGAACAAGGTGTGTTTGTGGGTGGCATCTGAGAATTAATACTTCATTTCATTTAGCGACTGGGCGAATGAAGTGGCAAAAGTATAAATGCAAATAAAAGGTGAATTAGAAAGGTAAAAGCCTTGAAGGGAAAACTGGAGCTTGACCAGTATCCTGAACGCTTCTGCAACAGCTCTCAGGCTGTGCTTAGTGTCTGCTGCTGAAGTGACTGATCTGTAAAAGCCTGGTGGGTCTCAGCAAAAGCTGTGTGAGAAGTCTTAATTTTAAGTGGAATTTCCTAAGTTGAATTTAGGACTGAGGTTATTTGTATGGCTTTTGGCCACCTCTGACACAGCTGAAAAGTTCTCTTCAGAAGATCTGCGTTGGCTGCCTTTCCTTGGGCATGTAATGGTCGAGTACAAATGCGCCTTGTAGCATGTGGTCTTGCAGGCTGATGTGGGCTTCTGCTTCAAAGTGTGAGCCATGAATGTAAACAGACCTCTTTTGTATGCAGGTAGGGGAAAGCTAGCCTTTTGTGACTGATCCATATCTCGTCATGCAAGAGTAGCTGTTGGAAGCTGACAAGCTAAGTTAAAACATCTAGTTGGGGTAGTTGAGCAATTTTCTCCCATCCACCATGCTGTCACTTTTTTTTTCTCCAAAAAATGGAATTGATATTGTGTGCTAGCCCTAAAACAAAGTCTCATTCTGTGCTTAGCTTAGTCTTCAAGTTGCTTAAAATCTCTCCCTCTTACTTAGAAAAAGTAATTGAAAATATGGTGACATAAAAATCATGCTAGCTGTAGATCTCCTAGTCTTGGTCCCACAGCCCAACAGAGAACAAGAATGAGACTTAAATTTGGCTCTCAAACATGAGTGGTTAGTCTACTTAGCAAGCTACTGTGGTGCTTTGGTATCTTGTAGTCCAAGATTTTTAAAAATCTTGCTGGACTTCTAATTATCTCCATGCAGGGTTTACCTTTATAGTGTGTGTATGGCTTTTTATCTTTAATTTTTAATAAGTTCACAATTTCCTTAATGAAGGAAACTGTTAAACTCCAGGTGGCTGTATGTATTCATATGGACGTTTGATCTCATATTCACTAACTCTTCTTCTGCTCTTCTTTTGAAAGGCCCTTCCTTCTTCCATGATGATAGTAGCTGTCTACTGCCCGGTAATAGCAGCACTCTTTATCGTTTTGAAGATGGTGAATTACCGCTTGCACAGGGCGCTGGATGAGGGAGAAATTGTGGAGAGGAATGCCACTGAGCGTATGGACAGAGGTGCAAAAACAGAACAAAGCAATGTTTCGGCCAAGAGGAAAGACAGCAATGGGCCCAGGTAAGGTGTCTGCCAATGCTTGTCACTGTTTATCGTTTCCAGCAGTAAACACTTCCATCAGATGTGTAACCAGAATGGTGATCGAAATAACCAGTCCTTCAGAACCACAGAGGTCTGCATCTGTATTCCTCAGTGCTGAAGTGGAATCTTAAAGACCAGACTTTCTTATGTGTTAGGTTTGAAATGATGGCTTCATGTTAATTTCCTGGTTCTTCCCCCAGAGGAGTTCTAGAACAGTATTGAAAGCGTTGGAAGCATTGAAACAACAGCATGGAAAATATGTGCTGATTAGGTTGCTAAATACTTAATGAACGCAACCAGAACAAGTAATCTTATTTCAATGATAGACTTGTTTTTAAAAATCATGCTGTCAAAGACTACATGCTAATCATTTTATCACCAAAAGTAACATCTGATCTGGATTTAGTTTGCTTAGTTTTGCAAAAGCAAGATCAGAGGCAATGCTTGACTCCAGTTGTAGGCTTTCTTCAGAAGAACACTGTCCTCTCTACTCAGAAATCCTGGAATTGCTCAGCTCAGTAATGACGGTGATGTTTCTGAAGTACTGTCAATAGGAGGTGATTCCTTTCAACAGATCTTTGCTGTTGCCAGCATTAAAAAAGAGGCTTCCCTCCTCTGACCAGTCAATGTGAAGAGCAAAAGATGACTCATCAGCAAGGGCAGCCTAACCAGTCTGATCAGACTGCGGATGTGTTGTGAGCTCTGTTATCCAGGCCTCTGCTTGGCTGCAGTTAATTGAGGGCATCCTAAGAGTTAGACTATGTGAAATAAATCGATCTTGAATTCTTAGCTTCTTAAAGACCTTTCTCTTTTCTTCAAGTTTCAGGTCCTATGAGTTGTTTTTGGAGTGAGGGATTTGATAGGCTGTCTTGACTTAAAATAGTTGTGTTGATGTTTTTTTTTGTTTTAAATTAATACACCTCAAAACCCTGAAACTTTTAAATAGAGGCACTATGTTATACGGAAATGTAATTAAAAGAAGCCTCTTATCCTGTGTGTTAGGCTTAACGAAAGGAAGTGTTCATGTGGTGTTCTTTAAAATCTTTAGCATAGAAGGGAGAGGATTTCACTGTGCATAGGGGTAGCTTCTCTAGGGATGCGTCTTAAGTTCTTCTATATCTGCTCTCAGCTTAGTATTGCTCACAAAAACCATGTCTTCGATTCCTTTAAAGCTGGTATACAGTAACTTGCTGTATCAATCTTTTATAACCTGACCCTTTTTCCATTGTGTGTTTGGTAACTGAACCTGCTGACTTCAATTGTGACTCCACTGAGGTTACCATACACCCTACTAAAACTGAATTAAGTTGTTTTGGCAGAATGCTTGCCTAAATGTATACTAATGTTGATTCTGCTTAATAAAATTCATGGAAGTAAACTAGTGGTCTGTTCTGTGTGAATGCAACCTTGCTGATGTGTGTTTTAGATGTGGTCCTTGGATTGTAATTTTTTTATAAGCCATGTAGGTTTTGCTTCCAAAACAGTTGCCAGGACTTGGCATGAACTTTCTTGTTCTAGTATCGTGAATTACGTTTTGGATATTTCAGAAGTTCTGTTTTTTTCTGAGGAGCAGTGATTGTGGGCCAAGTTACTACACTATAAGCATTTGTGAGCTCAGACGTAGTGGTTAGTTTTCTGTGTGTCCTGCTTGCCAACTAAAGTTTCATTAACTTTATATGATCCTTGTTCCCACTTTCAGGTCTCTTAACTAGAACTGGGAACAAGGTCAATGCAGAAATTACGGAGTTACTTTTTGGTAAGTGGGATGTGCAGTATATACTAATCTTTGCCTGGAAGCTCACAAGAACACTGGGGTAACATTCAAACCAGTAGAGGAGATATAGGATGAGGTTTGAATGTTGAGACTATGGAGTTAAATCAGAACAGTAATGGGAAAAACTTTTTTGAAGAAACTGTGTATAGGATTTTGTTGTAGTGTTTTTTTGTTTTAATTCTGCTTTCCTAGCATAGGTAGGGTATAAGGGAGATAGGGTAATACAGTCTGCAAAGATGTACTAGACTTTTTCACCCCACACAGACCCTTATAGGGACCACTTCAGATATTGCTATTGATATTTTTGAGGAATTAAGTGATGGATTAGTTTCTGCTCTAAAAATGCATTGTCGATTCTGTTTAGCTTCTAAGAACTGCTCTTTTTTCATTCTGAAGAAAAGTTTATCTGTGAAATAGTGCTTTCAGGTTTCTGACAAAAATGGTGTGCTGTCATTTGGAGGCTTACGTGGAGTGCTTTTTTATCATCTGTTCACATTAGTGTCTGAATAGGATCAAACTCAGGAGGGTTTCTAATCTTTCAAAAAAAACCCACTAGCTTAGTTAAGCAAAGAACAACTTGCTGTTTCTTAAGAGGTGATTGTTTACCATTTCTCATACTCCTTGTGAATTCGAAATTCTCTAGTTAATATCTCTGAAAGAAGGTTGTGTGCTTCAAAGATAGGACTGAGTTGTTGTCTTGGTTCTGTAACTTCTAGTACGATTGACTTCATACTTGACAGGGTGGTGTTAATTACGCTTCAGCTTGTGTGGGGTTTCGATAAACCAAATAAATATTGGGAATACAGGCTCCTAATCTTGTCTCTGAGAAACAGTGCAAGTGTAAGCTGTTAGAGAGTATCAGTGGACCCAAACAGATGTCTTAAAACACTTAACTTGTAGTCTTGCATTTGAGGATAGGAACATGGCTTCTTGTGCCAGTGACTGCTATGACTTAGAGTGGGATAAAGAAAGCATTAACCTGGAGACGTTGCTGTCCTTGACATCAGTCAGTGTGGGAGAGCTGAATTTCACATGTACTTCTCCAAAAGAAAACTGGCAGCTGGAGCATGTGGTTTCTTAATTCATTGCCTTGGCGTTGCATACACTGCTTAAACAAGTAGAGCAAGGAAAAAAAATTAAAAATGGTAATCTCTAACTCTTGCTTATATCTCTATTTTTTTCTCCTTGCATTTTTTCTGTGCCTGGCAGGCCTCTTCTTGATCTCGGAGTTGTTTTGCTTTTTTTTGAGTTTATAACTACTACTTCAAGCTTTAAAGAAAAAGTCTCTTAATACTTGAAATTGTTGTGATCTAGCATATTCAGTACACACTGTGATCCTTCTCATATAATAGCAACTTTACCTTTAGCCTGGCCTCATTTTTCTAGTCAAGTCTGGTCCATCTCAGTCTTTCACCGGGCCCATTCTGGGGCTGTCTAAGTACCTGCAGAAAACAGTAAAGTGAGGAGGATATTTTTAACAATGAGGGTTTTTAACTCCCCTCACCCAGCCTTCCAGAAGATGATGGAGAATGCTTTCTTAAAGGCAGTATATTCTGAAGTCATATGTATTTCAGGTACAATTTCATGGGTCTGCAGGATGGAAGGAAAGGAGCTCTATGGGCAGAGGAAAACGTTCAAAAGAAAAGAATGAAACCCTCCTTCTGCTTTGTACTGAGATCAAAATTGTTCGTTCTAAATTCTCTCTGAAAGTTGTGGTCTGAACATCAGATCTCTTCAGCTAATCAGCCTAAGTCAGGTATTAAACTGAATTAACTTAGGCTGGCAGCTTCTTAAGGCTTTCAGTTTGACACACGAATAAAAAAGCTGCATGTAGTAAATGTGCAGGCTCTGGATGCCTCCTCTGCAGCAATCTTGGTTGCAGGTAGCTGGACATAATTTATTCACTCTTAGCAGTTTGTGTAGTAACTTCACTGCTGTTTCGTTGCTATTCTTTTCACTTTGCAAGCAACCATTTGCTCTAAGGTATAAAGTTAGCAAACTGTTAGAAATTGGTTGTAAGACGTGATAGCAGGAACAAATAGCAACTGTGCTGGCAGTGAAATGACTCTTAAGGATGTGGGCTACAATGGCATTTGGAGTCTTCTGTGCGTACAATAGTTAATCCTGGAAATCTGTACTTCCTGCTTGTTCCTGCAGACGTTTCTGTTTTGTTTGTTACTAACTCTTGTTAATCCTTTAGTTTCTGTGTGCTGTCACAGAACACAGCAGCTGTGCATAGACTCCTCTTGCATTGTATTGTTGCTTATGCTGATATCTGGTGGTTCACTCTTAAACAAAATTGCCTCCTCCCTTTGTCCCTAACTATCATTTGGAGTGTTTCTGAATAAATTACTCAAACGAGGAGGAAACTTAATTTTTTATTTGTGAAAGGCATTATATGTTATTTCTGTAGAGATCATAATATAAGCTGAACTTATGTGTTTAAGAAGGTTTTAGTTAAAACTGAACTTTTTATTATGCCCTTAAGTGTTCTTAAAATGTTTACTTAAGGCATTCTCTGGCTACAGCTGATAGAAATTAAGCTGAATTCTGCATCTTGTGTTTTTTGTTTTTACCTGATTCTCCTTTAGCATTATTGATAAGATTAGGTCAGAAAGGGCTTGGTAAACAATCAGCAATAAGAGCATGCTTATGTCATGCTGCTGAGCTGTACCAAAATGGTAACTCTTTTTGATTTGCTGGACTTGGACCAGGACCATATTGTTCTGCTGAGTCATGGCTGGTTGTCTCTTAAGCTGGCTTATTTTTTACTAATGTGATATATTCTGAACTACAGAGATGACTGTTTTTAACCCTTTGATGTAGGAACATTCAGGTTGTAGAGTTAGGGATTGAGTGGCCTCTGCATGATCTGGAATGGTTCCCAGGGTTGTGCCCCAACATTGTGCTCTTTTCTCTGAGATTACAACAGCTTGAAATGTCATACTAAGGTATAAATTGTGTTTCAGGTCCTTCAGTCTATTGACATAGTTTATAATACCCTAGCTTGATGTTCTTGCGTTTAAAAAAAAAAAAAAAGCTATTACGTGTCGGACTTACTGCATCTATGAGTCGAGCTGTATATTAACTAAGGCCTGCTGTGCTTCCTGTCTGTTTCTCGTTCTCCAGAAGTAACACAGGGTTACATCTTTAGTTTCCTTTTCCAAAGGGAGAAGGATCAGACACGGATTATTTCTCCAGCAAAATGCTGGAGTGGACTTGTCACAGGCCCAGCTTGCTCTTGTCAAAGGCAGGTGTTTACAAAACAAACTGAATTATGGTGAATTATAATTTGGTGATGTTGGTCCAGAAAATACTTATAAATCAATACTCATTAATCTTGAAATGGTTAAATCACTAGGACATATAATATATGTATTGCAACTTAAAATGTTTCTTGGTAGGGCCTGCCAACTTTCTGAAGGAGAATTCTTCCTGGTAGGAAGAAGTGGCTTGTGCCCTTAGGCCCTCTATCTTTGTGCCTTTCCAATAACTTTCACTGATAGCGTGTGGTTACTTGGTTAACTCATCCTTACTTTTGCTCCTAGGTCCAGTCTAAGGTAAACTTTTTCATCTGGATAATGGCAAATCCCTTCAATTTGACTCTTTCCCCTGCTTTTTTATTTGGGACTTTTTCTGATTTCTGGATATTCACTTCTGGATCGATGATCCAAAAGTTATGTGTGTCTGCGTGTAGACAGGGAGGTAATTCCATATGCCAGCATTTCCAAATACGTATGAGTTCCTAATTCTTCACACTTCTGTGCTGGCCAGTGACAGTGAAGCTGCAAGAAAGCAAGCAGCTTCTGTACTAGGTAATGAGGTGTTCCAGCTCTCCTGGAGGTTTCTGCATCACATTGGCAGTATTTATCTAAAGAACTGGGATTTATTTGAGCTCCTGACATTTGAAAAGTTTAAAAAAAAAAAAAAAAAAAAAAAAGTTTTGAATTGCTACTCAGTGTAGACAGACTTTTTCTATGTTTAACTGGTAGGTTAATTATTTTTAATCTTTCTCTCAGTGACCCTGGTGGAGGGATTGAGATGTCAGAGTTCATACGAGAAGCCACTCCTCCTGTTGGCTGTAGCTCACGCAATTCTTATGCTGGAATAGATCCAAACAACCAGGTAAGAATTAATGCTCTCACAGTTGCTGCTTTAGTACTGCTGGCTTTGCAACCTGTAGTGTAATCCTTGCTGATATTTTCCTAATTTAGTTTTACTTTTTTTTTTGATTGTACTAGGGTCAGCAACTCTACCTTTCTGTACTGCTTAACTGCTTTATTGGGATGGAACGCCATTCTCCCAGCTGCATAATTCTTGCTCATTCCCATTTCGTGTTTGTTCTAGGAATAGCTGGATTTTATGTGGCAACATAGCAGAAAGTATTCTTTTTGCTCTTTTAGCCTTCTTCTGATTTAGTAGATCAAAATGGCTCAGAGCATGGTCAGATATAAATGCCAAGACCTGCTGTCATGGGATCCTGTCATCGTTTTGGTATCAGCGAGTCGCTGCATAGCTCAGACTGTAACTTCATCCTTGTGTTCTTTGTTTTCCCTCCCCTACATCTGTTTGATCTGTCTTCTAGATACTTTATTGGCAAACTTCAGTTGCGCTGATTTCTTAGGAGGCTTCTGTTAAGTCTTAAGATGTTTGCACTATTGATTATCTCTTGCCATGCTAAATTGGTTTTTGAAAGTCATTATTCCTGGCAGTTCAGAGTCTGCAATTTAAAAACATTGATTTGATAGAGCATGAAGCAAGATATATTGGTGGAAATAAAAAGACTAAAACTGCTAATTTTTTGATAGCCTTAGCAAAATCTTCACTGTTTTGATAACTCAGGGTCAGGAAGAAAGCAATAAGTAGGGGCTGCTGTATACCAGATGGAGGGGCTGGAACTTGGCCTTTTTAGGTTGCAATGCATCTTCATTATGCTCTATTTGTCTTCAGTTTCACTGGGGAAGCTGATCTGCTTCCTTATTATGTCTGCTAGATGTATGCATTTGACTTGTACAGTGCTTCCTGTACAGTTCCTTTTATTTGGCTTGTGATGTTTAGCCAGTTGTGGCATCTTTCTTCTACCAACTCCTCAAGAGTGAGTTGATTTGACTGGCCAGACAGTAACATTATGTTGACAGTGAGCAGTGCAGTGTTGTATTAAAGATATAGAAGCTATTTTTGGATCAAGTGGAAATCCTTGGCTTGGTATTACAACATTGAGTCCTTCTAATTAGCTCTGTGCTCAAGCAGTACACAGTCTAGTGTTATGCTGATGTTGATGTTTTAGCTGCATAATGCTTTGTTACACAGCATAGATCGGCTCTAAGAGATTTTTCTCATTTGAAGAAAGTGAGTGTTTTGTAGTGTTCAAAGGAATAGGTGGTGATGGTCCATGTGGGACGAGATGAGTAGACTGAGGTTCATGTTTCTTTGGCTGGGCTTTGTTTGGAATAGCTTTTTCAACACTCAACAGTTTTGATGTTCCTGTATTAAGATCCGTGTTCTTTGCTGTGTGTTTTAATGCTGATGCTAGAACACAGGTAAAGCTACTGATAGAAATCAGTGCTTGCTAGTCCCATGTGACTGAATTTGCAGCATCAGAAGGGTATGTGAACAGTAAGCAGCTGAGTTCTGTTCAACTTTCATGTGCTGATGCATTGCATTCATCTGTAGCATCTGAAGGCAAGGCATATTACTGAAGGGGAAAAATGTTAAAATATAGCAAAATGACTAACTAAAAATGTGCATGACAGTGTAGTAAAGAAAATGAATTAAACAAGCTTCTGCTGCTCTACTGTATTACACATAGCAAAGCTGTTCTGCTGTAGTATGGTTGAATAAAATCTGCACACGAGCTCAAATTTCTTTTAAGTACAGCAAATTTAAGGTAGAATTAGATGTATGCTTTTTTTCCCTGAGTCACTTGAATTAAGGACTTCTGAAAAACAGCATTGTAAAGAGTATACAATCAAGTTGATTTGCCATTTATTATTTTGAATTTCTCAGGGGTTCATTGCCTGCCTTTGAATGCCCTTTGCTTATCCTGTTTGAGTGATTTAATTATGTGACAGTTATGCTGTTTTTCATGACAATCAAAGCTCTTTGAGAGAGGTGATAGTGGAAATACTATTAAAGAAGAGATAAGTAATCCATAGTGCCCTGCAAAATACTTGCTAGAGATTATAGCAGGTTTGTAGAAAGGCAGACTGTAATCCTAAATGGCTAGCTAGTTTTTAAATAAGGAGATATATGCCTGCTGATTGGCCTTTGAACATGGCTAAAAATCAGATTATAAAACTTAAAATGTGGTGGTAACTAATATCTAAGAATAATTCAAGAAATGCTGCAGTCTTTCACTAAGCAGTTCACTTGCCTTGAAGTGGCTGTACTCTGTGGACTCAGAAACTGCATTCAAAAGAAAACAACAGCAATTTCAGGAAAAAGAGGGAGGAGCAAGATACCGGAAGAATTATTAGGTTAAATTGATCTAATTTACTAATATTTAGTATTCTAAATAGGTGGTATTTACAAATTTGAACAGAAGTTTCATATTCAGGTGATATTTCCCTCGAGTGTTTTAGGCAACCATGGATACTGCATCGAACGTTCAGCTTCACAAGAGCAGTTATTAGTGTATCACCACACTAGTAATTTTTTTTTCCCCCACACAGGGTATTTTCAAGGAAAACTCCCAGATTACAAATTGTGGTTTTTGAAATCAACATAGTAAAATCCCTAAGCATGTTCATCGTAAAACAAAGTAATGGTGGGGTAGTTGGATGCATAATTAGATGTCTTGCTATGTCAGTTTGCAGCGGAAACATCCCGAGGCAGAAACAACTCTACAATGTTGTGCTATTGTTGGAAGCTTTTGTGCCTTCAAAACTCTCCCTTAGGTGTATAGACAAATGCACGCATAATAGGAAACAGTTGAGTAATTCCTGTAAGCTTACGGCTTTCTACGTAATTCCCTGTTTCTAGGTTGGATCTGGGTTCTCCCGTCTGGGAACAGCAGCAACAATCAAAGGTGAGATTTTTGGCTGCTACTTACAATCGCTTTGCGGTAGCATTTCAAACCAATAATGTTGTTTACTTTGTTTCCAAATACTGACTACCTTGTTTACCCTCAAAACTCTTTTGGGGAGGTAAGTACAGCATTTAAGAAGTGGAAGAAGGCTACCTGGGAGCTACAAATAAAGTGCCTAAAACACTAGGAGAGAATATCCTAGGATATGTGCTGTTTTCCCTGCAAGGTTTTATTTTTCTTGTAAATGGTGAGCCTAGGGGGTGATTTGAGTGGAGTTCTTCCTACAGTTTTGAGTTCTGTTTAACCAGTGATCCTTCTGGTATTGAGGTTTCAATGACTTGATTATTTCTGATTACTTGGCATCAAGCAAAAGTATTGTCCAAGACAGACATTAAGAACTCCTCTGAGAGGAAAAGTTGAATAGTTTCTGTCATGGAAAGTTGCTCTTTTGTAAATTTGCTAAGCTGGTAATAAGATAAAAGAAAACAAGGTGTGTTGTTTTTTTTTTCCCACCTCCCTGATTTTTTTCTTTACTTTTTTTTAACTTTACAAATTTCATTACATTCTACCACTCATTTTAATTGCCAATGGTGCAAAAAGGAGTATTCAAATAGATAAATGTTTAAAGAAAATGTATTTATTTTCATTGGCTTTTAAGATGCCTTACCAGTCTTTCTACTGGAGTTTTGTGTAGTAGAATGAAAACAACTCTTATACACACACACAAAAAAAAAGAAATAAGTATGCAATATTTACCTCTATAAGATAAGAGGAGATCTTGTGACTTGTAATTACTGTTATTTACCTTCACATGAAGATGGAAAGGTAACAAGCTGACAGGTGAAGACCTTGCGGTGCATGTAGATATGTGTGTCAATACTTTGAGCACTAGTACTCTTCTTTCTTAAAATTTACAGGAGATACTGACACTGCCAAGACCTCTGATGATATCAGTTTAAGTCTTGGACAGAGTTCTAGCCTATGTAAAGAAGGGAGTGAAGAACAAGGTAAAATTTCTTCTTCCTGCATATTAAATGTGGTGTTTTGTTACAAATGACCCTTTGCTTAACATGCTAAATATATTCATGCGATTTTGTGATAGAATCTAAGAAAGACTATCTTGAAGCTCTGTTTCTTCTCTTAATTACTCATGGTTCCTGGGATACATAGCTTAAATCCTTCAAACTTTATTCTTTGGCTATGAGTTTCTTGTTCTGGCATTTTCTAGGAGATTATAAATACTTTGTCTCCTTTCCGATGAAAGATAGCTAGCTTGTATGTCTCTTGCCTCTCTCTCCCTCTTTTTCTTTTACTGAAAGTGGCCTGGGATTCATGGACTTCACTGTAGACTAATTGCTTTGCTTTCCAGTACAGCCAAAGGACATTTTCCAAATAAGATGTGATTTTTCAGTGAAGCAAATAAGCCTGCAGAGTTCTGTTGCTGGCGCTCTAGACTGCTTCTAATATGCAAGCTAACAGAGTTCAGTAATTGCGTTCTCCTGATCTGTAAGAAAACTGCTAGCTTGCATTCTTTAGTTGTCCGGTTTTGTTTCAGACCTCATTTTCTATTTAGCTTTATTGCCAGGAAAAAGTCTGCTCATACTAAAATAGAACATAAAGCCATAGGGAAATCTTTTGTCTGCTGATTTTCAAGTACCTGTTGATTAGCAGGAAGTTAACTCTGGAAATACTGTAGTTTGTTTTTGGCCAGCCTAGTTGGACTGCTAGGTTCCTTAGGCATATCCAGTGATGTCTGCGTGATCCAGTGCAGAAAGTATGTTTAAGATATAATATTACAGGTGGCAGTGCTATTGTAATAGGTAGCTTCTTTTAGCTCAGTAATGGAACTGTTTGCAAAGTCTTTCGAGTTATACACGTGGTAATACACTCCATGAAAGACTTTAAGAATTACAGTAACCTAACCTGACCTCCAGGTCTTACTTTGGCACCAGTATTAAAAAAGAAAACACAGCTTGACTTTACACTCCCTCCAGGTGGACATTTAAACAGGAGACATCTTGTGATGGATAACAGAAACAATGATTCTGAGCAAGAACTGACAGCAAATACTCGAGATTTGCTTTGACGGAGACAGTGTTAGAAGTAGGATATCAGTTTTGAAAGAGCAGCCAATACTTGTTCTTCTTAAAACTAGAATTCATCACTGTTAAGAGCAAACTCAGTAACTTCCTGGAGTTTTGTTGTAGTCCTGATGAACTGGATCAATTGTGAGTTTACTTGGTATCTGTTAGGAAAGGTAGTTTTCTTTTGTGGATATATATATATATTTACTGGAGAGTTGATGGGGGTTATTTAATCAGTAATGTTTGTGAAACAAACAGTTTATTGTATGTAGGAGGTGAGACAAAATGCAAGGTTAGAGCCTCTTGTAACTTAAATGACAAAAAACAAACAACTCTGGGATACATAAAAACAAGGTCTGAGGTGCATAAGCAAGAGAAGTAATAGGGAACTAATCAGAATTTGTTGTTTATTAGCTGTTGAGATTAAGTAGGTGTTATAGTTCCTTAAATTTAGTCACTTGTCAGGCTTGTCCAGGTGCTGGGGAGTTATTTTTTTATGGTTATATAATGTGTAGTACTTGCAAAGGGATTTTTCAGTTTATTTTATCTGATATGAACAAGCAATTGTAAAATAAATTGTATAACTTAATTGAACATTCTACATGAATATTTCTAAATATATACTCCAACAGATTTGGCAACTGATCGGAAGCTTTTTCGTCTGGTGTCGAATGACTCGTTTGTCTCCATCCAGCCTTCACTATCCTCTGGACAGGATTTGCCAAGAGACAACAGTGATAAAGTGTGCCTCTCGAACAACCAGCTTGTGGACCAGTCTAAAACTAGTGCATGTGATACAGAAGTAGCTTCGCTTATAACTCTGCATTCTCACTCCTATAGAAAGGAGCACAGGCCACGAGGCGTACCAAGGACTTCTAGCTCTGCTGTCGCTTTTCCAGATGCTTCATTGAATGACTTCCCTCTCTATCAACAAAGACGAGGACTAGATCCTGTCAGTGAGTTAGAAGCTTCCAAGCCCCCTTCTGGATCCAGAGAGTCCTTGGCTGAGAACTCTTGTATTTCAGGAGTTTTTCAGTTAGATGACATTCTGAAAAGTAGCAGCCCTCAACCGTTGACTAAGAGTGGGAAGGGTAAATCCTTGAAAGCAGACAAAAGCGTGGACAGTCTGAGAAGCCTGAGTACTAGAAGCAGTGGTTCAACAGAAAGCTACTGCAGTGGGACTGATCGTGACACTAACAGTACCATCAGTAGCTATAAAAGTGAACATACTAGCTCAACGCACATAGAAAGTGTGCTGTCGGAGCATGAGGAAGAGTCTCCCAGAGAAGAAAAAAAGGGTGGTAAGAAAAAGGACTGTGGTGTTGACTCAGAGGATGACAGTAGTTCTACTACTGACAAAAGGACTAGTAGCGAAAGGACTGCTGTGGAAGTGAGCTCTAACAGTGGTGTCCAAGAGGTAAAGGGTTCTAATGGATCTGATGAGCTGCACGGTCAGAAAGGTCTTAGTGCCTCTGCTTCAGAAGAGGCCAATAAGAACCCACACGCCAATGAACTGATTACACAAGCTGACAGGACACCTGGGAAGGCTGCTGAACAAAGAGATGAGCAGAGTGAGAAACTAGCTGTGCTAGTAGACTCCAGAGCTTGTAAAGAAACTGGTGGGAAACAAAAAGAAGGAGATGTTCGACCAAAGTCTTCTAGCTTAATACATCGAACGGCCTCTACCCACAAGTCCAGCCGGAGACGGACAGGAAAAAAACGGGCTAGTAGTTTTGATTCAAGTCGGCACAGGGAATACGTTTCCTTCCGAGGTGTATCTGGTACTAAACCCCACAGTGCTGTGTTTTGTCATGATGAGGACTCCAGTGATCAAAGTGACTTAAGCAGGACATCAAGTATGCAGTCAGCTCACCAGTTCAGCAGTGATAGCTCTTCCAGCACCACATCCCATTCATGCCAGTCTCCTGAGGGAAAGTACAGTGCTCTAAAGACCAAATACGTTACTAAAGAACGTGGGGGCACAGACGCTGAAAATGCTCACAAAGCCCACGTAAGCTCTGAAGGAATTAGCAAAAAGCGATCCACGCGTCGGACTTCTAGCACTAACAGTGCCAAGAATCGTGCCAGAGTATTGAGCCTGGACAGTGGTACTGTAGCTTGCTTAAATGACCCAAATAGTCTAATGGCACCAGGTAACATAAAACAGTTAACCACTTCAAAATCTGATTTGGAAGCCAAAGAGGGAGAGGTGCTAGATGAGCTATCTCTGCTGGGAAGGGCTTCACACTTAGAGTCAGTCACTCGTTCTAGGAATAGCTTACCAAGCCAGGCTACGTTTCCTGAAGGGGAGGAGCAAGAATCAGCAAGTGGAGGTAAGTAAATGGCCTACCAGAAGTAACCTTGCTGCTCTTTGTTAATGAATTTCAGTTACAGCTCTATTTAAATGGCTTTCTGTTCCTCTATTCTTGCCCAGTAAAACTGGCAAAGCATTTCCATCATCCTCTTCTGGAAGATCTACAGAAATGTGTTGAATTCAAACAAATGTTATGAAATACATAGAGAGGTGTTACTGGTGGTCTTTGTTAATCCAGAGCTATATTTTACAGTTACTATTTACACTACTTATATATATAATTTAATATATATATAATTTATATATACTTATATACTATATTTATATATAGTTACTATAGACCTGCTCCATTGTATTAGTCAAAATTTTCAATTTGTGTACTACTTCAAAAGCTAACAATAAAATTGAGACTCTTTTTGTTCAAAAGATGGTTCAGGTTAGAACATAGAACTGCTTGTTTGAAGTGACTCCCCTCTTAGAGGGGCTCTAGCAGGTGGATGAACTCTGGAGAGGTGGTATCAAAAAAATGAAAAACCCTTACAATGCTGTCTTGAATTGTGCTTTCTTATGATGGTCTGCTTACTAAACTGAATTCTCCTAGGGGTTTGGTTTTCCTTAGCTTTGCTATTGTTCAAGTTGGCTATACAATGCTGTTTACTTCGAGATTATTTTTTTTTTTGGTCCTCATTATGAGAACACGCTTGCCTTCCTGCCTCAGAGAGAGGAGTGTAGCTTCCTCTTACCCTCTGTAACTATTGCTTTGCTTGGTGCAGTGTGAGGACTGAAGTTACTTGTAATAGCTAGTGTTAATATAGATTAATAAGGGCTTTGGAAAAAATTTACTAGAGCTCAATAGCTTTAGTTTATCACTTGTAATGTTTCAGTCTCCTTGGTTAGTCAGATTCACTGCCTTAATTGGAAAGCTCTCCATGTGTCCACGTCATGGAAGATAGGTGGATGTAAACAGGTTTAGAGAGTGATACAGGTTTGCTAACTACCTTTGACTTCAGGGATTGTTTTTTGAGAGGAATACTGTTTAGAAAATCCAGATCTTGTTAGCTAAGGATATAAATGCCTCATAAAATAGCTTTGCGTAAAGACGTAAATATTCCTATGAAATTGTAGCAAAGTTACTGTCCTCGCTGCTTCAGTTGTCCGTAAAGTATAGTGACTTCAGTATCTTAAGAGACTTCAAGCCATCGGGAGGTGAGATAAGACCCATGGTTCTTTTATTCTCACACTGAACAGCAAACTAATCAAAATAACTTTATGTGGGGAAAAAGTGTGATGTTGGAGTCCTGTATATTGATTACTGATCAAATTTGACTGGTTTATGGTTATCTCAAACCTGTTTGGGTGCCTTCACTTCAAACAAAGCCCTTCATGTAGGAATACTTTCTGTCTTTTTGTTCTTGCTAGTAAGAGTTCTGTGGTAGCTTTAAGAAAAAAGTTCAGGTTGCTAGTTTAGTACTAACGCTGAGCTAAACACTTAGCACATGTTTTTACTACACCTTGTTTAAAATTATAGGTCTTTGACTATGTTTACTAGGAGTAGTTTAACTAATATAAAGTCCGCTTTATGTATTTTATTGTTTTGACTGCATGCTTTCCTCAGCACAAAATTAAATTTCATATTAGTTTATAACAGCTTAAAACTGTTAAGGTTCTCTCCTGATATGCAGAGGAGGAATAATGTCCCGTGTTTTACAGAACATGACAACATTCAGTCATCTGTAGTCTGAAAGAATCAGTGCTTGGTTGATTGGGGTATATTGCCAAATACTTTGCTTCGTCTTTTAAAGAGTGAAATAACAGGGAAGAACAAACTGAAACCATCTGATTGTAATCTTACAAATACATAAGCTGTAGCAGCCTAAGCAGGGAAGCTTTGCTGTTATGCACATCAGTATATTTAGATTGCCCTTTGAAGAGATTCCCCTTTGAACTTTGGTTAGGTATTGATTATTCTGAGGTTGCTAGTATTTTTAATTGAAAGCACCCAACTATTATTTACCTGCCCATGGGCTTCAAGGTATCTTTTGAGAAACCATCTGGGCTCAGGTTCTCCAGACCTGATGATATCAAATAACATTTGCTTATCCTAAGCTTCCCATTACCAATAGAATAGGGAACATTTCCTTTATGTTTGTAAGAAATTATGTGTTTTTTCCTGAAAGCAGAACAAACCCACCATTTTTCTTTTTAACATTACTTCATATTTATGCAGTCATGTCTAGCATCAAGACAGTAATTACTTTGAATTTATCTTTTCCTGGTCTATCTGAAAAATTTCTTCCAGTTGTCCTTTGTTTCTACTGGTTTGTTTTGGGACTGTTCTTTTATTGTAACAAGTTCTTGATTTGGAAGGGGAAAAATGTTCTGTAATGGCTATATCTTAAGTTGCTTTCATCTGTAGTCTTACCTGTGGTTACTATTAATCAAAGAAAATGTCTTAACTTGTTATTCAGTATTTCCCACTACTGAGTTGTCTTCATCTTTTGATAGTGTTTTTAAAGGCATATGATGTAAATATATATCAGATATGTGTGTTTGTATAGAAGCTATTTAAGAAAATTAAGAAATTATTTTATTTATGTGTAGTGGGTGAATTGCAGAATAAACTTGCTTCAGATTTTCATAAGATTAAAGGATATTGGTTGGATCAGATTCTTAGAAGTTCTCTGGTTCCAGCTCCTGCTGAATGGTTTATTTAATTATTTTATATACACTTTTGAATTTCTATGGGTTGCTTTTTATAGCTTTCTGAAACAAAGTGGTTACAGGTGTACACTGGGTAGCCAAAAGACCGATATGGATGTGTTTTTCCCTTTTTTCAGTCAGCGAATTTGTTCCCATTTTTCAGATATGACTTAAGTGAAGTTACAGCTGGTGATTTTATATTTAAGTCTTCAGGGAAGTAACTAAAGTACATTCTTGCTTATATAACTGCTAAAACGTGTTTAGTAATGGGTATGGCCTTTAATCTCTTACTAAGCAGGGTGCTTTATGAACCTGTACATGTGTTCCTTCAGCAGATAGAACTTAGCAGTCTCATTTCTATCTTATTATTGTGCCAGGCAGTGGTGGTTGACTCATTTCTTAAATGATGATAACTTGTGCACTTGAAAATGTAGTTCATTAAAATGCAGACAAGCAGCATTTTGAAATTTTGTACTTAAATTCATTAAATGTGGTTGATGTATAACAACAAAAAATGAGGTGGAAGATGATGCCTTAAAACAGGTGTTTTTTTTTTTTTTATTTAGCTACTTGTGCAGGTTACTTAGTGAATTGACAGGTAGATAGATGATGTGTAGATGTCTAAAACTTCGGTTAAATGTCTGATGTTTTGAAAATATCACCTTGGTACTCTGTCTGGCTTCTGCGAGATGTGTGCTACTTCTGGGTTGCTGTCTGTAAACATTTAAAGAACCAATGTAATGCTGTACATGGCACGGTGATGTTTTGTGGAACTTCAGCTGCTCTGAAAAGTTGTGCTCTCCTCCAGTCCTTTAACTGTAAAAGATGCACCCTTTAAGTTGCTCCTTTCTTTTACAGCTTGCTGTAATTTGACAGATTTACTTACTTAAGTACTTGAGTTACATACCTTTTGGAAATAAAATTGCATGTAATAACTTTTCTTTCTGTACATTGCATATTGCCGTTGAAGTAACAGCTCATCCTGTTTCATGTTTTGTGGCCTACGATACATCCCTATAAACAAGCGAAATAGGTTTGTGTGAGCTTGGATTCGAATCTTGCATTTTATATGGCAAATGGAAACCTGTTCAGCTTTTCAGTCTGCATGTATTTGTACATAGATGCTTCATGTATCTGCTTGTAATCACTAGATAATATCTTCTCTAAAGCTAAGAATGGTATTTGAGATTAGTGCTTTGCAGCCAATGATCATGCCAGCTGTTACCAAATATCCCTTTTCCTACTACGTTTATGTTGCGTCCAGTTTCAGTGATCTGGAGTCACTACTTGTGTCGTAGAGCTTTTCCGTGATTCTGATGGGGTTTGGCTGATGTGTTTGCTGTGTGTGCAATCAATGCAATTATACAGGCTGCAGCTTCTGGTCTCTCTTCTGGATTATCAGTCCACACTGAAACTACTAAACCAAACAGTTTTGCATGGGAATAATCAAACTGAAGAGTTTAGAGATGGGGGTGAATGAAAAATGTGCAATGTTAATGTGATCTAGTGGTGTGTGTGAGCTACTTGTGTGTTCAGCAGGACCCTCCTGTAACTGGATCAAGCCAAGAGGATTAGGCAGCAGATAGGGTTCTTCTGCATGTGAGTTTCTCTGATTTTTAGATGTCAACTGGCATTGTGCTATAATGTACCCAGCATTTGGAGCAAGAATGAAATAGAAGAAAATTGTGCTTAGGCAGTCACATATTGGAAAGTGCTAACATTGACATTTCTGTCATAGCTTCTGCGTGCAATGAAGTAAATGCTGGGTCTTACAGAAGTACCTCTGAGGTTTATTGGATCTTCATAAGTCCCAGTAGGGCTGAGATGTAACCCTTCAACATTTAAAAATGAGAACAGCGTTAGGAGTGATGCGCAAGGCTGAAGTGAAACCGCAGCCTACAGGTCTGCAACTTGCCAGTGAAATGGCATGTAGATGACTCCTGCATCTACTAATTAGTCTATTGCTAACGACCAAAGTGAAATGTAATGTTAGTATGCTGTGTATGGGATTTTGTCCTGCCTGTTTTGTTCCCTCTGTGGTATTTATACATAGCATGAGGGCTTTCATTAGAAGACCTGTGACCACATCTTTCCTGATATTTTATCCTTCCATATGAGGAAGGGGTTAAAAACAATCAAAAAAAAACAAAACAAACAAACAAAAAAAAAAAACAACAACAAAAAAAAGGTTTTGTCCAGCTCATAGCAGTGGCTGTTGAGAACAGAGTAGCTGCTAGCCAAGAGCCCTGAATGCTGCTGGTAAGAATTGGCCTGTTAGTTGATGGAAGTGTGCTCCTTCAGTGTATCATGCACAGAAGAGCAGATATTCCCCTTAAAGTCTGTGGGGCTGCATAAGGGAAATTCAAGATACTTGACAAAAATGCATGCTGCGGCATTAGAGCATATACTAAAAAAAAAAAGGCAAAATAAAGTTTATCTTTTGTTTGGTTTCTTTGTTTGTTTTCCCTTGGGAATAGCGCTCGCAAAATTTGACCTTGGTTAAATTCTCTCAGACCTCCCAAAGAAACCAGAAGTAGTGGTTCTTTCAAAATGCTTTGCATTGCTGTGGGAGCGAGTTATTTAAACGTCTTAGGTTGGTGGTGTTTGTGCAACTACTTCTCACAATTTTAAACTTGATTTGGAAAGAACGGCTGGATTTTATTGATAAACAGCATCTGTTGTTGATATATTTTCTGAGTATTCATCTCAAACAAGTTGCATGAGAATTTCTGATAAAGTTAATAAAAAACAAACTGCATCTACATTTAAGTTAGTAACCCACTCTTTTTCTGCCCTTTCATAGATGTACCTGGATTTATTGCTAGGCATACAGCCAGGAACAGTTTGGAGAGCTCACTGTACTGGAATGAAGTGCTACACGCTTCTGCCAAATGTAGCTCTGAGATGTAATTTGATGGTGTAGTTAATGGTGCAGCCCATTCAAAGCAAACATGCTTTTCTGTATATGATATACTAATGAACACCACTTAATCAGGCAAAGCTGTATGTTCTAGAGATTTAAGGCATCTTTTCCTTAAGATTAATAAATCCAAATGCAAAGAATCAAAAGCTTCATAAAAATTAATGTAGGGTAAGAACACTTGTCTGCTGTCTGAATATACTGCTACCTATTGATACCCAGACGTAGGGGTTATATTGGGCAGGGGATCAGATTAGGAGATCACTTCAGGTCTTTGACCCCTAGTACATCAACACTGGAGTCAAGAATGCTGTGTGATAACACCGACTGTGATTAATAATGAAATAATGCAAGTGAGGATCCTGTACAGTGAAATAGAAGAACTGAGAGTCCTGGTTCTATCTTTGGTATTGGTATGGAAATTTGTCTATCAAGCTGGTCTATAAAAATGTTCGGTTTAGAACTCAAACCAGATGGTTTCATTGTTGTGGTTATTCTCTGCTTGACAGTGTGGTGTTGCTTTCTGGATTGCTGTAGTGACTGACTTGATGTAATTGAGATAAGGGTGGAATAATGTTTACCAACATTGGTACATTTCAGCCACAACACTGAAGTCTTGGACATTAATTCCCTTGCTTCTCTTTAACTTTTCTCCTTTTTTTAAAAATTTTATATAATTTTCCTTTCTAAATAGTATGCTGTCTTCCACTACCCTGTTTTCCAGCAGAACTTTCTCTCTGAGGTGTCCCTCTACTCTTTAGAGCTTCTCCTTTGCTGCCCACATCTCCGCTTGTAACTTTCTTCAGAAATGGGTATTAGGAGTATCTTTTTGTTAAATGTCCAAAGTAAGTGGTAATACTGTAAACCAGTGCTCTGCTTATTATTGGATAGGTTTAAGAAACCCTTGTAATTTAATTGTAGGTCTAATAATGGTGTATAATCCATGGTGACTATTAACTGCATACTAAAGATATAGATTGACTTAATTCCTTTCCTCTACTTAAGTTTTTAAAATTTTATTAAGGCACATGAGAATGAACTTGGCAAGAGCATTGATTGTGAGAAAAACGTTGACTAATAAATGCATGTGTGTAGGAAACCAAGCTGTGTTACTGCTGACAGACACAAAATGTGTTATTCTTACTTGCCATACTTTTCAGAAAAAAGTTAGAGGTATTTTTTATGTTTTGAACACAAATGAGGTAGAGGTGCTTGATACAGAAGGACAAAATTTCAGCTGTTGGGTTTGGTGAAGTGTGTTCAGGGTTAGAAGACAGATTTCATTCCTTATGTGAATGCATGAGCTGTAAACTGTTGATTTCAGAACTAGTTGAAATTTCGTTGGGTTGGTCAATACAAGTAGTTGAAAAAGGTTAGATCACAACTTTCAGCTGGACAGAGAAATAAAGTGAGCAAATATCACTTGGGTTCCATGCAGAAGTCTACCCATGTTTTATTGGAGTAATGTTCAAAACAATCCAGACTTCAAGTGGTGTATTTTTGAGAAACACATGAGAAATGTGAGTAATACTGCTTCCATTATGTGTGGTTTTTTTTTTTTGCAAACTTTGGTCTCATTGGAAAACAAAAACGATTTTTATCCATAGAACTCCGTGGCTTTCCATGTCAGTACTTTACAGCTGTCTTACCTTCATGTTGTATCTTTCCAGGAATTTTCTTACATGGGAAGAATTTATCTGAGCCACTGGGTTTAGCATTTTTTTTTTAGCCCAAATGAAATGAGCCTTGTTAGTGCAGTAAAACGTGGAAGTTCTGCTTTTTCATCTCATGCCTCATCGGTTTCTATCTTTAAGTTTAGATTAAGAGTGGTGATATATAAATGCAGGGAGATGTAAATGATTACTTCAGATGTATGCATAAATGTTCCTCTGCAAAAGAAAATATTTGCATGTTGGTTTCTTAAAGCTAGCTGTACATCATGGTGTGAAACTGAGTCTTCCTTCTAAAAGTGAGGAATTAGAGGTTTACATCAAAACACTTGTGTAGTATACAAAGAAATTTTGGAAAGGCATAGCCTGCAAACAGGGTAGTTCTACCTGTAGTCAGGTATTCCCAGCTACTTGGCAGAGGGATGCGAGTAATTTGTTAGTCTAGAGTTTTCTCCACAAAACATCTGAGTCCTTCTATTGGGAAAGTATCACTCCAAATGTATGATGATGAAGGGATGTCCTCATGTCTTTAAGTGTGTATGTGGGTTGGCTTTTTTCCAATCAGAATTGAATTGAAAGAGCAAGTGTTGATTTTAATAAATCTGTGTTCATGCACACAGTTGTATTATCACAAAAGTCAAAACAAGATCTTGCTTGCTACTATTTTATTGGGAATAAACACGGGAGGGTTACATTTTGTTACCAAGTTGTCCTTAGGCCCCCACCTCCTGTTTTATTGATCTCTGGTTTGTGTTCCTAAGGTGCATTTAACATCTGATTTATTTTTTTTTTTTCCTAGTTTGGAGGACAGCTAATGTTTGGGGCTCAAATACAAATGGTGACATGCAGAAGAAACTCATACTTTACACTTCAGTGAAGTCAAGAAATTTGTTTCAACAAAAAAAGACTAGAATAAAGTAGAAATATAAACCTCAGAAACATTCTGTAAGGCTTAACTTCTTTTTTTACGTTAGAGAAGTAAAACCTATGTTATCTCTCCCTATTAGATTTAAATTTTCTACATGGCATAGAGGTTGGATCTTATCTTCTTGGAATCTAGAATAAGTGGCTGTAAGTGGTAACATCAGAGAAGCATGAGCTGTAGCCTAGAGATGTATTAAAAAAGCTACTGTCCTACTGGGATACACTATTTAGTTTTCTTTAAACATCAAAACATGTTACTTTATTATAGGAAGATTGCTTATGTTAAAACAAAGCAATTTCCCTCATGATTAAAAAGCCCCTAGAGCATGTTAGTGGCTATTTTAGGATATTTATATTGAATCCTTCTTCTGAGCTGAGGAGCAGCTGTACTGCTTGCTCCTCCTCCTTAAAGACAAGTAGAAACACAAATAATCTGTATTAACATGGGATAAAAAAAATTATACAAGTAAACTATGTGCTCTTTAGAATTAGTTTATCCCAAAAAAAGCTGTTTGCTTAGTTTAGTGGCTTTCCATGCTTTAAACAAACAGTAATTCTTTCTGCTCAGCAGGCTGCTTTCGGTTTTTAAGTCATGGCTTCAACATGTAGCTTCTTGAGTAGGAGACTCAGCTCCTGGGCTGAAAAGCTCTCCAGTCTTTCAAAGAGAACAAATAAACTTGCTTAGTAATCTGAGAAGTCACCAGCTACATTCAGGAGTTGTGTATGTAGAAGATGTGTATTGAACAGAACCATTAAGATAAATCCAAAATTCCTTGGCAGGTTCTGTAGGAAGCTACACCAAAACCTATTTTTAAAAACCTAAAGTCAAAAAATAAAAATGCTAGTGAATGCCGGAGTTGTTGGCAATTGTTTATTTTTTGTTTTAATCTTCTGTTATGCTTAATTTTTATCCTTCTTCTTCCCACCCCCAAGAGCATTGCCTCAGCAAGGGCAATGTCTACCTCCCTTCAGGAGGAAAACTTTAGTGATAAATTGGAGCTGTGTAGGAAAGACCCCTGGTGTTTCTATAATCTATGCTTGAGTTGCAGAAGCTGATGTGTTTACTGACTAAAGGATATCAAAAGAAAAACAGATGTCAATGTTAAGTATGCTGCCTTGAAGAATTGCAGTTGAAACCTGCTTTTGCTAAGGAGCTGCAAATGGTAATTGAGACGTAATGGGGATGGTTACCATCTTAATGGTAATTGAGATGTTTACGGTTCAGTTAAGATCAGTCACTGTTCCTTATTCTGTGGTGCTTAACCATGGCTGATTTGTGGAAATGCATGGACTTGCTTTTGCATCTGAAGTCAATAGAAACTTTTCAGTATATGAATTTTTATCTCCTGATATATACTCTGGAAAAACTGAGCTTTACAAATTGGCATCTGAAATTAGTGGGCAGTTCTGGCCTCTTGTGCGTTGCTTTAATCCACTAGGAAGAAAAGTAAGGTTTCATCGTCTTTTGTGTAGTGTTTCATTTTTCCAGTACTTCAAATATAAAAGCCATGAAGCAATTAGGCTGTATATTAAAATAAAGTGTAAAGGTTAATGCTTCATTTTTCTTGAATTCTTGCTGAAATACACTGAAAAGTACTTATCTGTCCATACTTGGAATGGAAGACCAGTTGTGGAGGTGTGAGGAGAAGTTGGTTGATCCCATGTTTTTCCTGAAAATACAGGAGAGGGTTGAATTAAGGATGTTTTGGTAATGAAAGACTTGCAACTTTAATATGGGTCTTAAGGTAATCTTTTCATGTAGCTTCTTTGCTTTTAAAGCAAGTTACAGATTGAAGTTTCATATGCAGTATTCACTCGATAACCTGTGGTTTGTGGACAGGAGCAAACTCTTATTCCATGCAGTTTTTATTGCTTGACCCGTGGCAGTAGTACGTAGCAGTAATAGGTTGCTATTCCCTGAAGACTAGTGTTAGATTCTTTACTAGTAAATTTTGGAAGTTTAATGACAAGTATGTATTATAACTTGAAGTGCTCTGCCTGTGATTTTTCTGGTCCCCTTCCACAAAAAGTTCTTTGTTCCCTGTGTTTTCTCTTTTTGTTTTGGCTTGACATAATCGTTGTTTTTCCTAAGTCTAGTAACAGGCTTTTTGTCTACCAAGTTATGATTTTCCTCTTAAAGACTTTAATTTTCCCTTGGAATTCAGTTCATGTGAGGTTGTTTTCCTCCTCCAGTTGCCTGCCAAAACCTTTGTGACCAGTCCCTCGGAGCTCTCTGCTAACCAACTCAAATGCAGAGCATTATCCTCCTTGTTTCAGGAGGAAGACTCTGAGATCATAGGCACACTGCGAAGCAGGCAAAATCCAGAATTGCAAAAATGATCCCGTTCAGCCTGAAATATAAGGATCCTAAGCGGCTCGGGAGTGTGTGTGTGTATTTGCCAAAACAAACAAAAAATGACTCCCTTGCATATGTACAAACTTTTTATAGTGTAACTACTGCTGGACCAAATCTTCCTTTTTTTTTTTTTTTTTTTTTTGGCAGAGAGGTGTTGGAAAAACAAACCCACCAGTCCTTAAATGGAAGATCCTCTTACTCAATCTTACACACCTGCTCCTCCAAATTGTAGTGTTCCTGCTGTAAAAGGAGCAACATGCATCTCTTCATGCTTACGGGGGGAGGATGGGGGGGGACCACCACCGTTTTGTCAAATTGTCCCCTGAAGAGATGTGATAAAGTAAACCTCAGCCCTTCCTGTTTGGCAGAAGTGATAAAGCTGAGATGAGAATTTTGTAGCGAGGGGTAATAGACAGCATTACAAAGTTGTCCTTTACGTTTCTCCTTTAATTGTGTTAAATGAAGGAAACGGTGAGATCAGTCTCTCTTCCTGCCCTGTGTAAATAGAACAGGCTTGGGATATCTGACTTTTTTTTGAAATCTGGTGGTTTGGATTTGGGAAAAACAAAACAGCGAGCTGTATTTTACAGAACCCTACATGCACGCACCCACCAAATTTTTACTAACAATTGTGTTTGGTGATCCTGTCTTCAGGCACTTTATTTGAACAGTCAGTGCATAAGCTACTTTTCTTGTTGCAAGTCAATTCTTTAACTTGGGGAGGGTCAGTGGGAAGAAAGGAGTCTAAAGTTACTTTGTACATAACTAGGATGGGTTCGTCTTTGACCTAAAGTCTGTCTTGATGCAGCAGCACAAGCCAGCGAGGAGACTGTCACATTTCGCCGTGAACGCAGCACATTTAGGCGTCAGGCAGTACGACGCCGGCACAATGCAGGGAGTAACCCTACCCCTCCTACATTGCTCATCGGATCACCCCTCAGGTAGGGTATCTAAATGTTCCACCATATTTAGCATGCATGCAGCAGACCACTTCTCCTCACACCCACCAGTGTTGCCAGAAAAGCACTTTACTTCCTTCCCCACCATAACCTCCTTGAGCTGTCACTGCATGTCACTGTGGGCTGTTGAATTGTGCATGTATATGTGGCACTATTTTCAAAATGATCAGGATAGCCAGTCTCTAACATGTCATAGTTGATTTTGGATAAATAACAAAGTAAACTAATGCTAACAAACTCCATGTTTTTATCAGAAGCGTTAGAAGCTTTCAAGCAAGAAAAAAAAAAACAAGAAAAGATCATTCACCGCTCCTCATTTTGCTTTGCTTTCCTTGAAGAGAGTAAGCCTTAGGGACTAGTATCACTTTTCATGTATGTAGATAGTGAGAGAGAAGCGCTTTAATAAAAATAATAAACAACAAAGAACCAAATTGTATATGCGAAGCTTCCAAATTTAAAATAAATGCAAACCATTATGTGAACATCCTGCAACTTTTTCCCAAAAAAAGAAAACAATAAATACCAATGCCTCCGTTAGGGAATGCACAGTATTGCTCAGTATTAAATCTAGTGTTGTGGCGCTGCATGCCTCTGCGATGCTGACAACGTAGTGTACACATACATCTCGGCAGTCCATAACCTTCACTGGCCCCTCTGGTAACGATAACGAGCCCATGGGTATGTTACCTACCGAAGCTCTTCGTTCAGCCTGTGAGCTCGAGCAGGAGAAATGGCAACCTCAAGCTGTTTGCAAACTTGCTTTTGAAGCCTTGGAGTCCAGGGGTTGCCTAAATGCTGGAGAATCTGGCAAGCAGAATGCTGCCTGTAGAGGAAAGGAGCATCGAGCCGTGCATATGAGAGTAATTCTTAAGGCTGTTCCTGCATATTTATCGTGTATATGCTGTATGTTCTCAATAACGCTACTTGGAATGCTGAACTAACCTTTAATGATAGGAGCAGTCTGATTTTGTTTGAGGCGTATTTGTGTTATTTTCTTAACTGGAAGGTGCTACAGAAACTGGTCAGATAGAAGGAAATACTTCAAAATAGAGGATGGGGAGCAATCTTGGCGTCTTTATGACACAACTGTTACAAGTCGAAGACAGATTTTTAGATTTTCCTTGGGCAAGAGGTTTGCAAGAATGGTGCCTAAAATCTGACAAATAAAGGCTTGGCTTCTTCTACATCAAGTGTTGAGCTAAAGGTGTTCTTGCTGGTGAGTGCAGAGTGTGGTGGAAGTTAATCATGTAATTTCAGATAAATTTGTTAAGCTTCTAGTCTTGCTGAAAGTAGCTTGTTCAACACCTGTGAATTACTTCGTAGAGAGGGATGTTTGAACTTTCTATTAGATCACTTCTGTGCTCTTGCATTCTCTTTCTCTTGATACACTGACTTGTTTTGTCTCTTTATGAGGAGGTTGTTACAGCTTTGTAGGCTGGTCAAATGAGAGGCTGTGCAGACTAACGAGAGCTACGTAACTACATTAGCAAGAAAACACCACTTTTTTTTCTTCTCCTAGACAGGTAGAAAGCAAGTGAAGGATTTGGCTTTAAACTGGGTTTTAGAGCTGCCTCCTGTTTGTGTGGTAGCATAGTCATTGAGGCTCTCATCCTTCAGGTGGATGTCGGTGTGAGACCATGAGAAAAATGATTTTGACAAAAACTTGTTATTCAGACAAGATACTTGGTGAAAAAGGAAAACAAATATTCTAGCCTTGTGTTTCTGCTGTGCATATTCCAGTTATCTACACTGGCTCTTTTTTTCTAAATAATCGAACTCTGTGCTTTGGCTGTCTGGCACAGAGACGCACGTTTATCAAAAATACTTAAACATATGTCCAGAATCTACTACTGAGAGAGGTTGCCTTGTACAAAGTTTGTGACATCAAATGACTGTCCTGTGGCATAGACCAGGCCAAACTGTCTTAGGCCGACCAGACACTGAAGTGCTTTCAGATCTGATGTGTTCTATTTGAACCGCAGGCTGTGAAATGTATCTGCGAACTTGAATTTTTTACAGTTGTGATTTCTAGATGAGTAATCTGAAAAAAACCTGCCTTTATATGGGTAACTTAATTTTAGTGGGAACTTTGCGTTGCTGGAGGAAGGAAAATGCACACAGATTTTTTAGCCAATTACCACCAAAATCCTTTCAAAATACTACAACAACTTTACTGGCATATACCCTAGTGGTGAGCTGCCTGTCTAGTTTCTAGTATTGCTAACCCGTATGACGTTCTATATTAAACTCCTAACATTATTAGGTTTACTAACCTGTAGTTTTCCTGATTATTTCTTCGTTTGTTATTGCCAGCAAAACGTTGATCATCTAATCTCCTGGCATCAAATTGGATGTCCTGGGGATGGCCCCTTAGAGACTGACTTGCATCTGATATTTTTTTCCTCCCCTGGTATTGCAAATCCTTCCTCCGTGGGAGGAGAGTCATCTTAGTAAAAGAGACATAGGTGTATAATGCCATCATGATTGGCAGTGATGGACACTTAAATAAAACCTGTACTGGGAAATTCTGCTGGTTCAGTGCTAAATTAGATGTGCAATTCGTTTAGTTAGTTAAGCAAACAAAAACAGCAGAAACAAAACAACCAATTACCCTAAACATCAATAGTGTTGTGGCCACTTGAAATGTATGTATGGATTGGCATCCTGCATAGGTAGTGGTGTATGCATGTGTGTCTGCTAAGAGAACTTAAGTGGCTATCTCAAGTAAAATCAAGTAAAATTTTATTTTAAAAATAATTTTAATTAGGCAGAGAATGTCTCTCTGCACATTTATGCCATCTTAATGCCAATGTTTTGCCTTGTTTTTATTGTGACAGCTACAGATAATCACTGAAAGGGCAACTTAGGTACCTTTTGGCACTTAGCTGCTATTTAATGGGAGGAAGTCTTGGCTAGCATTGTTTTGGTGTTGCTGATAATGCTTAAGGGAGACAAGGCTGGCAAGGCTGTGAGCTTCCTTAGGGCTTCTGTTACCATGTAGTTCACTTGGAGCCTTGTCTACAGCAGCGAAGCACTGAATGAAGCTTCAGATGCAGATATGTCATGGTGATAATGACTTGCAACTTTTTTACCTCATCAGCTGTGTGCATGTCTGCTTTATTTTGCATGAGCTTTTCTTAACACCTATTCTTATAATTATTTTCTTGTTTTGCAGTGATGCTCTAACAAAAGAACTGAAAAGTAGATGTACTTGCTTATAATAATTTCTAGAACATCAGATCATAGAATCACAGAATGGTTTGGGTTGGAAGGGACCTTAAAGATCACCCAATTTTACCCCCCCCCCCCCCGCCATGGGCAGGGACCCCTCCCACCAGCCCAGGTTGCCCAAAGCCCCATCCGGCCTGGCCTTGAGCACCTCCAGGGATGGGGCACCCACAGCTTCTCTGGGCAGCCTGCTGCAGTGCCTCACCGCCCTGAGTAAAGAACTTCTTCCTAACATCTGATCTAAATCTTGTTTCTTTTAGTCTAAAACTGTTCCCCCTTGTCATACCACTATTACCTGCTTTTACACCGCCTGTGTAAAAAAAAAAAAAAAAAAAAAAAAAAAGTTGCTCTCCATCTTTTTTTATAAGCCCCCTTTGAGTACTGAAAGGGCTGCCGTGAGCTCTGCCTGGAGCCTTTTCTTCTGCAGGCAGGTACAGCCCCTGAACCGAGTGAGGTCTTCCTTTTTAGGCTTCCTTGCCAACTGTGGCGTCACACTGTAAGCAGTGATATGTTAAAAGCAATTGGTGGTAAAGACAGTATTTCAAAAGGGAGTGGTCTGAGACATTTTCTATAAATTGTTAAAATTTCTTTATCTCTTTTATAGAAAGTTTTCTTAATCTCATCAAGTGTCCTCCAGCTAATGACTGATGTAACTTCTTTAAATGTAGAAAATGAAGGATAGTAAAAACACTATCCTTGCAAAGTGTGTGTGTGTGTGTATATATATATATATATGCATGTGTATATATATATACACACACAAATTTATATATATAACACTTGCATTCAGGGACTTTCCCTATGTTTAATATTAAGCAGTTAAAAAAAATGAAACCCACAAAAACTATTTAACTTTGTTAAATGGCTTCATAAAATAATTTTCCTATGTGAAGGTTACGTAGAGGAATAACGTTTTCAGGCATTGTCTACCTCTGTCTGTAAGCTTACACATTTAAGCTTACATGTTTCTCTGAAGACCAAGTTGAATTTTAAACCCTGTTTGCCAGGTGTAGGTATGAGTCTGGGTATAGAAAAATTTCTTTGTAGTAGATGTACTGAGCAATAAAGCTGCTGTCAGGCCAGTACTGCCAAAATAACTTTAAAGTAGACCTAAAACTCTTGCCAATTAATAATTTGCTATATGCATTCTAAATATTTAAATTTAAATAAATAAAAATCTGGATCTCCTGGTTTAGCTGTGGGTATCCATGAGGTCTGTGCTACTGTCTGTGTCAAAGCACCACCTTTCTTGCTACCAAACAACAAGCACAGCAGTTGATGCAGTCACACCTCAATGAGCAAAAAGGACCCAAGTACTGAGAGGTGACGGGAACAGCCACTTGTGTGTAGAGGTGAGATCTCGGGCTACAGTTAGACTAACCACTGGTAGCTTGCTTTTGCACCCACCAATTAAGACTTGTAAGAATAACATCTCCCCAGCTCACCCTGAAGTACAAAGATCAGTAACACTGCCGAGAAGTAGAAAAGGAACTGCATCTCCGTAGCTACTGGTGTAACTCGTGTCCAAACGTGTTGTACGGGTCTCGTGGGTTATCTTAACCCTAATAAATGGCTTCTCAATGCTATACTTCTAATTTCTCCTCTTCAAGATGATAAAAAGGCTTGTTTTTCTTCACTTCTAGCTATTTCTCTTTCCTTCCCGGTAATGTCTCCCCCATCCGTGTTCTCTCGTAGCCTTCAAGATGGTCAGCAAGGCCAGCAGCCCTCCTCGCAGGCCAAAGGGCAGTCCCGCCCCCCCTCCCAGGCAGCTGTGCTCAGCGCTAGCACCTCCTTGCTGGTGAGAAATGGGAGTGTCCACTTAGAAGCATCACATGCCACTGCATCTGCTGTAGGCGGTAGCAGTTTGCACGATGGACTTGGTATGCAGGCCTTATGTAACCTTGGTGACATGGAAGTTTTAATACGGCAGCTATCTCGGTAATAACGCGGGGAAAAACAGTTAACCTCAGCCTTGTTTCTGAATCCTGTAGGTGTGCTTCGTAGAAGGCAGTCTTGCTCACAAACTCCTTGCCTAGCACAATCATATTTCCAGGCACTTTAACAAATGCACGACGGGAAGCATTCGAAGGATGCGCGAGTAGTGATGCTGGGAGATCTCTCATGGTTTGAACAGTATTATATGTAATAATACATAAGTTTTCCTGCATTGTCACTGATAGTTGGACAGCCATACCAACTGCTGGCTACTGAGAGGATGCTCGTTATGGTCGCTAGGAATCATTGATTTTCCATCTTTTAGATGAGTCTTGCCTAGCTGTTCTTTAGACTTGAAATTGCCATGTCAAGGAGGGTTGTGCACCTTTAACTCGGAAGTGGAGATGGGAAGAATAGCTGGACTTGGTTGTATCAAATGCTGTCATTTCATGGAGTGAAATAGTGCCCCTTAATCCTAATATTCTGAACAGTTTATTAGCTTCTAAGCAGTTAATAAAATGGCTAGGGAGAGAGAGGTTCAGATGGCCATGGTAAGTGACTGATTGGACACTCGCTAATGCGGGGACTGATATGGAAAAATTCCTGGCAGAAATCTTTGCATTTACCTGTAAGTAGCCTGAATTGATTATGACTTCAGCATTAATAGGGAATTCCTGCTCAGATGGCTGTATTGGCCATCTTTATGGCTGATGATCACTAGTGACAGTACTTTGAACAGCTGCCAGTTGTGATAACGTAAAAGGGAAGGTTAGATCACAAAACTGATGAGAAACGACTGTTACAGACCTTACTGTAACCCCATACTAAAAGATAATTGATTTGCCGTCATCTTTAATGAGGAAGAGTTCAAGAAAGATTTCATGAGTTTCAAGGCTGTTAGCCCTTTAAACAAGAGTTTGGTTAGCAAGTTGCCATTCTTCTTTTATCTTGTAGCTAGAAGGTATAGCATTTTAGTGTAAGCAAAAACAACCCTGAAGTTCTCTGAGATGTTATAAAAATTTAGCTACAGATCTGGCAAATGCACACAACCTACTTACCTGATAGTTAGGTTTTTGTTTTAGAGTCTGCTGCTGTAATGCCTCTAGATAGAAAAATCAAGACTTTATGTGCATTTCTGAACAGTGAAAGCTTACTACATAAAACTGCAAGCTTCGTCATTTGATTTGGAGACATTTCTTGTATGAAAGATTCATGGGAATACAACTGAAATTCAGCGATACTGGTTATATCTGTCTGAAGTTAACGTTAAGACTTGCCCTTAAAGCTGCCGATGTCGTATTTGAAGGATATGGTTCATGTTATCCAAAATATGGTGAATTTTTAACTATAGAACTTCAATGTGCAATCTGGTTCTTCATTCTGAATTATTTAAGTGCTTATCTTACTATGTTTTAATGAAAATTGAAGTGATTTCTTTAAGAAATTCACCGTTGCATTTAGGCTCTCAGAAAAGCCCTCTGTACACTTGGAATAGAGTGCAGTGGTGTCTTTGGAAACCTGCATAGTTGAATTTTTCTGAAATCATGTGCACTGTTATGGAGCAGCATGTTGTCATTGTGAGGCACAAAACTGGCAGGGTCTGCTCGGTTAAAATCTGTTATGTAATAGGGATTTATTCTCGTTTTGGAGCTCTAAGCATCTCTTTAGAACCCTTCACTGAGTGAAGGCGGGTTTTGTAGCCAAGATTTGGTTTTGTTTTAAAAAAAACCAAATACTTTGGTTTCTACAGCAGGCTTTAAAAATTCAGTACTATGAACTAATGTCCTCAGAATGTATGTTTTGTGTGATGGATGCTTTCATTAGAGCAGAACAGCTGACAAAAAGGGGCAAATTTTCACATGGCAAATTTCTCCCTCAGGATTGACAGGGAGAGAGGTTATCTTTCTTTATAGCTGGTTCATGGCTTTTATCCTTAATCGGGGGTGAAATAAAACTACTGCTCTGTTTCCCTCAAGTCTACAGACGATTGTTTTTTCTCCGTTGTACCAAGTTAGCTCACAATGATGACCCTGTTCACTTTTCTTTAAAGAGTTTGTATGTACAGTTGGGAAGAGGGAAGGTTGAAGGTGTGGAGTTGTTCTGTTTTTTACCTTATATGGTGATGCTAATCAAAGCAATGCGGACAATAGGACCAATTTCTTTCTTTTTCCACTGGAAATCATTGGGACTGACCAGGGCAGGAAAATACTGAAAATGAAGGCTGGGAAGTGAGACAGAAAACAAACCTGATTTACAGCAACTGGAAATATAAGTGCCAAATACAGTAAATAAGGAAATACTTATATCTCTATAATGTGCACAATAATTTATTTTCTTACTGAAATTTTATTAGCATTTTCCAGCTCATCAGGAAGACAGGTCATGTAAACACAGCTGCTTTTTTCCACAAATGCAGTATCTGCTTCTACTTTTTTTTCCATTTATGTGTAAAGCTGTGGCTCTGAAGACATGCGCTTTTTTGTTGTTTGTAAGGATGCATATTTGTTAACTTGATTTTGTTGGCTTATTTTAGGGAAGATGAACCTTACTGGGTTATACTCAGTCTGGTAGCGACTGTACATACTTCAAAAGTTGCTGGGTGTTGTGCTGAGTGAGGAAAGAGATGCTTTGAGCACTGTTTTTAGTCTTCGAGGTTTGAAGTAGAAAAATTTTTTGCAAATGATGTTGTTGCCTCATGAGCGGAAGGAGCTTGAGATCGGTTGGAGAAGGAAGCTTAATGTGGAGCAATGAATATAAAGTGAACTGTAAGAGGAATGCAGGACAGAAAGGAAAGGTGTTAAACCAAATGTGGTGATTATATGATGAATGTAATGTGAGTACAGTACACAACAAAATGTATAAAAAGACTTAAATGAATGACAGTCTTGAGCACATAGAGTGGCAATACAAATATTGATGTCTTGAGAGTTGTAGGTGGTGGGTGGGATTTTCTGAGTCCTTGCAGTGAAGGCAGTTAAAGTTTAAGTATTTTGTAATCCAATTACTAGAAGAGGTGCTCAGTTTCTGAAACTGGGATGAAATAACAGGTTATTGTTCTTCAGTAATCTCTTAGGTCTTACTTTATTAGGTGTTATTCTTAGGTCTTCTCTTTTTCTTTGCTAGGTATATTGCTTCTGTGATTAGAGATCTAATCATCTAGAGCGTGATAATTGCACTGTGATTTTTGGCAGTTCTGGTTGTATCACATATGTGCGTGTGATAATATCTCAGATTTATTGAAGTATTTTAATTTATAAAGGCAGTTGGGTGGTCTTGTTGAGGATCAAAGCTTCCCATGCTGCCTCTAACAATACATATGTATGCTGATCAGTTATTTGATTGAAACAGTTTAGAATCAGTTTCTCAATACTTCTTTTATAATTAAGTAGACTTAATTTATTTGGGATGGATGGGGGAACATTTTCAAAGGTATGAGTAGAAGGCAAATACTCATTTCCCATTGCTCTTATTGAAAATATCCCTGTTGTAGTTTGTGGAGTTGTGCATAATAGACAAGTTACCCTTTTAACAAACTTCATTTAGAATAACAAGAACTGCTTTGAAGTGTCCAAACTGAGGATTTGTAAGTTTCAAAGGTCAAAATTTACCTTCAGCTGCAGTATTGAAAATGTTACTTCCTTGCATGCTGCAGAGTAATCAAATTCGGATGGCTTTGTTGGTTGTCAGAAATAGGATTTGAAAAACATTTGCATGCTATTTATTACAACATGTTAATGATCCTAATGATGATATGGACTTCACATGTGCAAATACTGTTAGCAACATTCAGAAGTTGTTTGAGAGGTTTGAAACAGCAGTATGTATTAGCTGGAAACCAAGAAACATGTTGAAAACAGACTACCACTTCAGGCAGACGTTGAGCCACCGAAGTCTTCCAGGTTTCCTCTTTGTCCATACGCTCACCAGCCTGCTGCTTTCAGGGAGTCCCATAACTGCAGGAACATCAGTGTGTGCAGTGTGTGATCTGTTATGTGGCTGTCTGAGGGCTCAGAGGTGAGGCACCTTTGTCCTTCGAAATGAGAAAGTTGGTTTCAAAGGAAGAGCATTCATCTCTTCTTCACCTCATGTCAAAATGAAAGAGCATTTCAGGGTTGTGTGCCTGAGTGTCAGGTAGTTGTGTAACGTGCTCCAAGCAGAACGTCGTTTGGGTGGCTTAGGCTGGGAAGAACTCAGAGCTCTCCTTTCAAGGGGGTGTGAGAACTTACAAGCACTTCGGTTTAGCATACAAACCTTGGCTGTATTTCTTTATTTGTAAAATATGGCTTTGTCTGCCTCTGTTCACAACTTGATAAAGCTACAGTCCTTAGAAAGAGAGAACCTTAAGCTGCTTCAGTGTGATGCTGTCAAAAATATTTTGGAGAATGCCGTGGGAGAGGAATCACTAGGGTGACTAACAAATGCTGGTACATCCATGCATGGTGCATTTTGTGAGCATTGGGATCCCTTGGAAGAGTTTGAGATTGCTGCGAGGAAGCTGCTGTTACCTCACACCACGTGAGAGCTATTCCACTGATGGGACTTGGAGTTCAGTCAATTTGCTGTCACACCGTATGGCTTGGTAGGGCTGGCTTCCTCAGCACCACTGGGTAGTTCTGTAATCTCTTCTGCTTTGGGGGAGTTAATTTTTTTTTTTCTGGATTTTGATTTTCAAAAAGGTGGGGGGCAACACTTATTATATTGAGGAGCCATGACAGTGAGCCAACTTTCATTAGGAAGTCTATTTTAGCAGAGGGGTGAATTGAGAGCATGGCCAAACCTGAGTCACTTTGTCATTTGTAATGTGAATAATCAGAAGTGAGTTGGCTGTCTGTCTGGAATCATCTGCTACATCCCTATTAACCAGCTTTATTTTATCCTACCACAGCCCTGCAGCATTTGTATCAGCAACATAAATGCAGTAAACTTTGATAGACTCAAATGAATCGGGTCTGAGGGAACTGTAGATACTTCCTAATGGGGATTTTTTTATGCTCTACTTTTCAAGTTTTGAAGCATTTTCAAGCCTTTGTGTATGATACAGTTCAGTAAAAAATGTCTTTTGAAACTAACATAGCTGATGTATCTCAGCCTGAGAGAATGGGAAGTTCTGTCTTGTAAGTAGTACAGTCTAGTTTCTGTGACCAGCACTTCATTACTGTAGAAATCAATTAAATTTCCAGGCTCTCAATTCAGCAGTGCAGGAACACGAAGAATGTAAATAACCCAGACACGATTGTTTCTTTTAGGGACTTTTTCCTAATAGCTTATGTGTAACTGTGTGCTGACTAGAATCTGAAGTGTGTTATCTGAAGTCTTTGTTTGCTGTTGAATTTGTATTTTTTTAACTGTTGCAGTTTAGAAAACCTCCTGTATTTTTGAGGCTTTTAGTTGTGGGGAGGAAGGTTCCTAATGTATAGCGCTAGATTAATTGTAGAACTTCAGTATCAACTGTAAAAACCAAAGGATACCTAACTAGTCAAAAATAGAAACCCCCTCCCAGATACCCTAACAAAGGAATTTTCTACTTTGTGTGTCCTTACAAATATCTGTAGCAGACGTAAGTAAATACTGGGGGAGAGTGGTTGTGTTACTGCCTTGTGTACGTGACTGCTGATCGGGGTGGCTCTCGGGTCAGAACGCTCTTTTCTTTCTGAGCACAGCTGCAGTATGTGTCTAGCTGGTCTACAGTGCCCCCTCTGAGGGCAAAAAAACCAACTGTACAGGTGTTTTCAATATGCCAGTATTTTTGTTTAGTTTCTCCTATACATGGAACTTAATTGTCTGTGGGTCTAAAGAGAATCTGGAGTAGGAAGCAGTGTTTTTTCTTTTTCATAAAGAAAACAACACTGAACAGAAGCAGGTTGTGTTCTTACAGACAGTGGAAAGATTGGAAGCTCCTAGCTTGTTGGGTATTTCTCCTAGGACTACATGTTATCCCGTATCAGCAAGGGGAAGGGCTGCAGGACGTGCAGCTGAGAGATGTACACGTTTTTTGCTTGAGATGCTCCGCAGTGGGATTTCTTTTTTGTGTTGTGTAAGCAGTTCTTAAAATACTGCACACTCTGCATTGTGAGTTGAGTGAAGAAGGCTTTAGAGCTGGAAGAGATGGAGAAGTTGGCAGGGCACCATGTATGAGGTGATTACAACTTCAGAATCAGCTTCCTGCATTCGGAGCTGGAATATATTAAACTGACCTTCAGGGGAAATTGCAGTGCTTATCTCTATGATCAGACTGTTGTGGAGAGAAGGGCACTGTAAAAACATCATATTGTGAGTAAGGTTTGAGTTATAATCTCAGGGTACTTCTTTGTTAATTGTATATTTAGGAGTAGACTTCATACCGTTCCATCAAAAAGCTTTTAATGACTTTAGGAAACGTACAGTTTCTGGAACTCCATTAACCATCATGGTTTATCTCTGAACTTAGTTCGCAGTCTTCTGATCTTACACTGAAGTGTTTGCTTCTGGTTTGTAGAATAAATCTCTGCCTGTCATTCCTTTTTTTTTTTTTTTTTTTTTAAGTGTTTTTTCTAGAGGTATAACTAAATGAAGCATGCCTGCTCACTTTTTTTTCCACCCTTTGTGTTTCTTTCCAAATAGACACGTACCTCAAAAGAATTTTAATTTGGACATGTGAGGAATCTCTGCTGTAGTTAAATGCTGTGATTCCAAAATGCTAGTAGTGTGTGATTCACTGATTGTTCTCCTGGGGTGGGGGGGGGGGGAGAAGTGAAGGCGGTGATCAGGGCAAGTTGTTTTCTTGCTTATCCTGTAAGGAGGGCTGGAGAGGGGGAGCTTGCATTGCACTTCTGATGCATTAATGGTGACATCTTGTAAATATGAACTCTGAGTTGAATTTAACTTTTGCAGTTTACTGTGTATATGTCGTGTAAAATTGTGTGAAAAAAGGCTGAGTAGCTAACATCTTGTCTGCACTGGTGACACATTCATGTGTTACCACATTTTATATTCTGACACTGATATAAATTTAAGTATCTAAATTGATGTCTAGTAAGCTAATGTGTAGAAACGTAGTGCTAGTGGGATTAAACGCCCTGAAATTTTGACCTGTTCTTGACCTTTTCTTTAACAGGTAAGTTCAGTTCTACGCTCTACGAGACAGGGGGCTGCGACATGTCACTTGTGAACTTTGAGCCAGCTGCGAGAAGAGCATCTAACATCTGGTGTGTGTGAAGCCAGTCAAGAGTGGTGATTCTTGTCTTACTGTAACAAAATCTTTTTTTTAATTTTAAAAGGTTATTTAGTACAAACTACCAGGAAAAAAAAGTCTAAAGAGTTTTCCATGTGTTCTTCCTTTTGAAACCGAAGTGATTTTTAGTAGAAGATGACACTAATTGCCTAAATAATCTTTTCCACTTAAGCAAATCCTGGAAAATGAAGATTAATATCAGTTTCAGCAGTAAATGTCCAAACCAAGAGTTTGACAAATGCATTTTTGATTGGCTTAATGGGAGTCTTCCTTAAAGAATTTATCCCAGGTTTGTGGAAAGTAGGGAGCTATTAACTTATTTAAAAGTGAACTTCCAATTGTGAAGCAAATGTAAACTGATAAATTTGTTCTTGAGTTCATAGATGGCATGAAACAATACAGGGAAGTCTTAACATGCCTGTGGTTAAAATTTGATTTACAATTGAAATAGCCAGCTACGTACTGGAAAGTTCATCTGCTCTTGGAAAGATACGCTTCCTTTCTCTGTAGGGACAGGAGGCAGAAGAAGGAAAAAACAAACCAAAGCCTTCCCTTCAAAATCTGCTTCACTATCTAGAACTGCTCTGAAATTACTGCATCATGCTGAATGTTTAAAAACTCCTACCACATGTAGGTGGAATAGCTATTGGATTTAAGGAGTAATGGATTTCAAAGCTCCCGTCTTCAAATCTTTCCTGTGAAAGTGTGCAAGTGCTTCCTGTAGAGTGGAACTTTGAGGAAAAAGTTCTGTATTCCTTGCACAAAGCTGCCAATGCCTGCCTCTGCTGCTTGCATGTTCCAGATGCAATGGCTTTGCTGATGGCTGCTGTTATGAAGCTGTACGTGCTAATGGAAGGAACAAACGGGTCACATCCAAATAGTCAGATCTCTGTTTTAGAGAGTAGTTGAGTTTGAGTAAAATAAAATTATTAACAAAGATCTTTTTATCTTACATTAAGGTAAGGAACTGAAGGAAGCTTGCATAAGTTTGATACCAGTCTTACAGCCATGTAATTTATATGTAAAACATACAGCCAAAAGCTATACAAAATTGGGGAAAAAAGTTGGATATGGACTATAACACAACAAGAAAAATTTCTTCTCATTAACAAATGGAAATTGTAAAGTAATTTTATTCTTCTTTTGCTTAAAGTGTTTTCTAAAGCTATTTAAGTTTAAGTAACTTGGTATGCTTGTGTTAAATATGTATTATTTTTGGCAGTTTTAGGACTTGGTAAAAAGAGCATAATTTACAAACTGTCTGTGAATATGCAGCAGACAGCTCACTCCTTTAGAGGTACGTGATGTGTGTTTGCACATGAGTAGCTAACATACTATAAAATATCTTTGTTTTTTCAAAGTGGAGTAATTTCCATCATGATAATCCCTGTAGACAACTAATGGACTACCTGGTCAAATCACATGTTCAGTAAGTTATACCAAGCATAAGAGTATCCTGATCTATAGCTACAAAATTTATCCTAGTACACAAGATGATTATCAAGGTTTGTTTTCTTTCTTGGTTGTTTGTTAGGCCTTTACAAACCGGATACATGTATTTACAATACATGTGTTCTAAGGAAAAAAAAAAAAAAAGAGGAAGACATTTTGCTAAAATTTGCAAGTGGTCAAAATTAGTTTAGGAGACTAGTAAATTAGTGGCCTTTTGAAATCAAATGTAGTTTTATAATATGAAGTCTTTCCCCCTGTTCTTATAGTGACACGGACTCTCACGTATCGAGTTCTACCTCAGTTCGCTTTTACCCACATGATCTAGTAAGTTTTTCTTATCTATTTTTAAGCATGCCAAAAATCAGAAGACTTTCCAGTTCTCTATATCACTGATTAATCGTTGTATGTAGTAGTTCTTCGTTCTTAAGAAGGGTTTTTGCCTGGATTTCAATGAGATAAACTGTTACTGTTTTGCTGTCTTCATATGTACGTGCAAATTCATATTTCTGGATGGTAGTTGAAAATTTAAACATAAATCTTCTGATCTAAAGCATGGTAATTTGAATCTAAATCACGTGGAAATTGGATATGCTGAGATACTTCAGTGTGGTTTCCAGAAATTGCTGGACAACGTGGATGGAGTTGTATTTCTGTGCATGGCTAAGATAGGCAGGTCATGGAAAGAATAAACTTTGTGTTTGTGTTCTGAACGAAGGAAACGTTAGCAATTTCCCTGAATGGAGTTAAGACATCTACCACTGCAAGCTGTGGTACGAAGTTGAATTCTCATGGAAGGAGTGATTGGAGGGGGAAAAAGAAAAGCAGATGTTTACACTGTTTCATACTGCAAGTAGCTTTAGAAAGTCATTAGCTTGGTGGTGTCAACCTTTTATATTGTTATTGAGTCCAGATGTATATGTGCTTGAAGTGTCGTATTGCTCTGTAACAAAAACATGGCACATGGTCATGATTCCTTAAATTAGGAAGTTAAAGTGAACTATGTGGAAGTATCTAATAACCTAGTCAAGAGGAAAGATGAAATTTTTTAGTATTTCTTAGAAGAATGAGAAACTTCAGTTTGCCTGACCATGGTTTTGATCAAAAATATCTTCACCTAGTGCCTGCCAGAACTTTGATTTCCAGCCCCCAATGTGTACCTGTTGGTTTGGCAGTGTGGTTCCACTTGGGGAGGGAAGATGAGGGGGGTGATTCTGTATAAGGCAAATTCATGATATTTTTAAAATCTTAGCCCATATGCTTAAAGGGAAACTTCCTAAATTTATTACTCGTGTGAGAAATGTCCTGCTACAGTGATTCTACCTTTTAAGACACGAGGCTTTTAAAATTAAGAAGTTGTGAAAAAAGCACCTGCTTTCTGACACAGCTCATCTTAAATGGGGTGGCTTGTATTTTTTTAAATGCCTGTAGAAAGTGAGTGTTCCTGCTTTTTTTTATTAGTATTTTTCTAGGAAAGAAAAGCATGGTGAGCATAGCTACAGTACATTGCTTTAAGGAGCTATGAAAAGAGCTTCAAAAATGAAAATGTTTAAGATCATAGAATACATAACGGTATAATTTTGACACTTAAAATAGGACATGAGTATTTAAATGTTACTCTTTGCTTTAAAAATCATGACAATTTTTCATGGTGATGTTTTAATTATAGTACTCTTTAAGAATAAAGGTCAGTGCATTAAGAAGTTTCTTGGCCTGTTAATGAGATGTATAAAATGGTTAGACAGCACATACATGCATACCATACTAATTTTTTTTAACTGAGTGCTCTCCTTAAATGTCCTGTGTGGTGGTTAGTATTACTGTGAATTCCAGAGAACTGTGGAGTAGCAGACTACAGAATACCTGAGAAACTGCAGTCAATCATAAATAGTGTAGTGGACTAGTTAAGGATTAATTTTGTTTGTGTATTTCAGTATATTCTAATCTCAACGAGTTTAAGTTTGTCTACCAGTGCATGCATATGTGGCTTTGTCATGCAAAACCAACCATTCAGCATGAATGTGCATGCGGATTAGGTGACTATAAGAAAGGGGCAATAATTTATTTTAATTCAGATTTTTGTTCTTACATGCATTATTCCTGCTTCTGTATCAGTTTACTTGTCTTCAAATTTGGAGTTTTTAGAGTAAATGGGATAATGTGCTTAGTCCTTACTTTGCTTGAAATAAGGTATATGCAAGTGCTACCGTTGTGTTGTACGCTATTGCTATTCACTTGCCATAATGAGGAAAGGAAAAGTAAGTAGAAACCACAGATTTGACACTGTTTAACGTAATTTCTTAAAACGGTGGCTAAATAATTCTAGAAAGTTCTTAAAAGCAATATTTAGTAGAATACAGTTATACAATAAAAACGAGATTTTGTTAATCCTGACTTTCTTTTAGCTTTCTCTTCCCCAGATCAGGTTGAACAGGCTGCTAACCATAGATACAGATCTGCTGGAGCAGCAAGATATTGACCTGAGCCCTGACCTTCAGGACCACATGCAACCTCAAGAGGAAGCAGCTCAAAAAGTCAAGCAGTACTATCGCTTTTGGATACTGCCGAAACTTTGGATTAGCATAAATTTTGATAGATTAACTCTTCTGGCTTTATTTGATAGGTGAGATCCTTGTATGTTACTAGTCTTCAGAAAGTAAAGATAAAAATAAAATGGTAACTGAACTGTGAGCTCTCATTAGAGAACCGTACTTCGCTGTACTCTGAAAGATGGAAGAAGAATATAAAATCCATTTTTTTCTAAAATAACAAAAGATATTCTCCCTCTTTCTCCAGCAATGCTAAAAAGAAAAGAAAAAGCCCCCTCACTTTGTGTGAGTTGGACAACGACATTTTTAGCAACAAATCATTCATTTTTTGACTGATGTTTAATGCTGGGGGATAAGCGTCTCCAAAAACTAACCGAAAGGTGCTAGAAACTAGCATTCACTTGCATTGTTTTAGCAAGTAGATGAAAACTTTTTTTGCTGTTTCAAAGCAATTTTCCAGAGGGTCATATAATACTGTAACCTATTATCCCTGCCCTGTTGACCTAGTGGAATAAAATCAACATGAGCCTCTAGTTATCAGATTTTGGAATATGTTAAGTATTCAAATTTTGGCAATGACCTTCCTTGAGGTAATCAATACAGTAGTAATTCTGTCCCGGCAGAAATAATTATTAATTTTATTATTCAGTTCCATCAGTGCCATATGGAATTTTTTTTCCCACTTCACATAGCTTATATATATAGTTTGTTGTTCATGACTTCATAATGAGGCAACTAAAAATACTGTAACTTTGCTAAGGTATCATGTATGTATTTTTTGCTGTCATGGATGTGAGGATGGGCTTGTAGCCATCCTTTGTGGGGCTTGAATGCAGGTTAATTACAGACCGTGCTTCTTTTGATTGTTTAAATTATTTCTAAAGTAATATGCTAAAGTTGTATTTTGCTTTTTAAAGGTTAATTCTGTGAGAAAGTAATTGCTGTCAGATACCATTGGAAATCCTGGTACCTCCTAGCTTTGCCTAAAAGTGTGCTCATGTAGTCTGTGTTAAAACCTACCCTTAAATACTTCACTAACAGCAGTGTATCACTTCTTAACTTCTGACTTAGCTATTCTCTTGCAACTTTTTCTAAACATAGTTAGCTTTTAATGCTTTTTTTTTTTTTTCCTCCCTCTAATACAGGAATCGTGAGATCCTTGAAAACGTGTTAGCTGTCATCCTAGCTATTCTAGTTGCATTTCTGGGCTCTGTACTTCTTATTGAGGGCTTTTTCAAGGATATTTGGGTCTTCCAGTTCTGCCTGGTAATAGCCAGTTGTCAGTACTCACTGTTGAAGGTATTTTAATTTCTATCTTCACTTTCTATAAGCAGTAGAAATAACCTAGGTTGGGAGTTGTAGGATAGTTGGAGCTTTAAGGAAAAATTTGTTTGTTTATAGTTTTAAAAAGGACTGAGCAAATTTCAGCTTCATGGACAGTTTGATGGGTGGTCACATTCAGTCATTTTACTAGAATAGTTCTGCATGTGTTTGTTAAACAGCTTTTTATGTGTTGTTCTCATGTACTTTTTGTTTTCCCAAAGAAGAACAGAATCTTATTGGTTAAAAACAGCCTGCAAGCTGAACTTCAAGCTTCAGTGTGTATGTTCTTCTTTTAGTGGGTACACCTTAATGCATTCACATTAAGCAATTGCATTTAAGCATGTTTTTGATCAGAATTTTACTTATTTGCTATTTTTATTAATTACTGTTAACAGTTGCATAAGTAAGTTAGAAAGAATGAAATGATCTTTCTTAAGCTGTGATTGGACTGTTAAGGTGGAAAAGTAGTGGTGGGAGAAGGGGGTAAATGCGCTCACTATAGGGTGGATAACTTTTTCCTCTTTCTTGTTTCAGAGTGTGCAGCCAGATTCTTCTTCCCCTCGACATGTAAGTCATAGGCATGTGCTGCTTGTATAGTTCCTGCAGATGTAAAACTTCTACAGAGAATTTGATCTTTTTGATTTGTTTTGGCATATCTTTGTCTTCTCATAAGACAAGAAGTTTGTCTTTCTCTAGATTTCTTTCTCGCACACTATATTTTTCACTTACATCTTTCTGTTTGTATTTAGCGAATCCTGGCCTTTGTTTTATCATTGAATGGTTTGAGTTGAAAGATCACCCTGTTCCAACTCCCCTGTTGTGACACCTTCCTCTAGACCAAGTTGCTCCAAGCCCCATCCAACCTGGCCCTGAACACTTCTAGGAATGGGGCATCCACAATTTATTTGGGCAGCCTGTTCCAGTGCCTCACTACCTGCACAATAAATAATTTATTCTGAATATCTAATCTAAATCTCCCTTCTTCTGGTTTAAAGCCATTATCCCTTGTGCTATCACGTACTCCCTAACAAATAGTCCATCTCCAGCTTTAAACTTGGTTTGTGCTGTAGAGCCCTATCATTCTAGGTTTCTGGATGAATCTTTAGTATTCAAGCAATTATTCTGAAAGGTATTCTTAATGTTGTAATTTCCTGTGGTAGCGTGAACTGACGCAGCTTTGCAGATGTTTGATTCTGGTCTTTTGTAAATCACTCAGTTGTACTAGTTTGCACACAGCCTTATTTTTTCAATTCTATTAGGCTGAGTATTCAAGGCTCTAGTGAGCGTTAACATTTGAGCATGGAAATGTTAATGTGCCACTATTGAATAATATGTTTATGTTCTATTGTGCATCTGTATTGAATAATATGTTTATGTTCTATTGTGCATCTGCTAGATTGCCAAAACAATATTTTTTGTAAAGTCTTAAGGTACGAAAAAGCTTTATTTCTCTGAAGCCTGTCATTCAAAATATTATAGGTGTTACAGTTGTATGCTTTAATGGACACATAAATATAGATTGGTTTTCAGCAGGAGCAGTATCTGAGTAATAAACTCAATTGCTTTTTTTCAAAATTAATATATTTTCTGTTGCTTATGAAGCCTAGGCAGAGTTTTGATGACATTTGGTATTGTAAGAAGCATTCTTTGAAACTCAGGGGAGGAATAAGGGTAAAAAAAACTTAGTTTAATAATTGTGTACTCATTGTATATATCGGAGCCACAAAAAAAATGTTGCTTTATATCCTGACAAGGCTTTAGGGATTTTTTTGTGCTGTCATCTCACCAACTTCTGTTCAATGTAGAAGTACTTCATGAATAGAAATTAATTTTGATTCTGAAGCTGTAACGGAAGGGTAACAATTACTTTTCTGCAAATAATGAAACAAATTTGTTTTGTTTTGTTTTTATAAACAGGGTCATAATCGTATCATAGCCTATAGTAGGCCTGTATATTTCTGTTTATGTTGTGGTCTTATTTGGCTGTTGGATTATGGCAGCAGAAACATATCTACAACAAGATTCAGGTTGTATGGAATGGCTTTCACCAATCCATTGCTGCTGCTGTCAGCCAGAGACTTAGTTATAGGTGAGTGACTCTTTCAATGATTTGAATTGTTTGCTTCTCTGCCGTAGAATAACTTTGTTTTTTACAGTTGTCACCTTGTTGTGACACTGTTGCACCATCATTTTCTAACAGCCCTTAGTTTTCTTTGGAAAGAGTAGCTTCAGTTTTCTAAAAATCTAAAATAGACGATATATTTGTTCCTGTATATAAAATATATTCATCCTCAGCTTTGCAACTGGTGTTCCTTGTTCTTAACTTGGACCAGGATATGCTATCCTGTGCCTGGAGCTAGCTGCTCAGTAATTAAATATTTTGATTTGGACTCCCATAGCCCCCTCTTTTATAGAGGGGCTTGTCACAGATGAGCGGGAGCTCTCTTAAAAGCAGGCTATTTGCATTTAACAGTTGGATAGGACAGTATGGACGCGTTTCTTAAATACCTTATAGAGAGATTAAATCTTAATGGGTAACTTTGAACACACCTGCTTTTCCACTGCAGCTCTTCAACTGTATGAAAATATTAGTGAATGAAAGAATATAGTAGTTAACTGTTTTGACTGCTTGCTTCTAGTTTTGGACAGTCTTCTGTCCAAGAGAAAGAAGATCTTGGTCTTACTTTACATTTTTATTTTATTTTCAACTCTTAGTTGGTGAACCAAACTTATTAATTCTCAGAATGCTAGAGTCAATATTTATCATTCGATTAATAACATTCTGAATTTCATGCCTCATGCAGTTTTACTTTTATGTTAGTAAATCTATATTTAAATGGCCAGAGGGGAAATGTCTTTTATTTAGGAACAGCATTGTCCAGATATTTCTGAAGGTGCTTTTCTGTAGCTTTTGTGGAGCTACTCATGCACTGCCATTCTTCGTTCTTTATCTGTTACGGAAAAAGTATTTAAGCTAGCAGACTTTTTTTTTGGTCATTCAGATTATTCAGATTATTTTTAATATTAATTTAATATTAATATATTAATATTCAGATATTTAATATTATTTTTAATATTCCGATTATTTTTCCACAAATTCTGAAAAAAAAAAAAGTAAAATTGTCAGATGATATTAGTGGTAGAAAATGTAGAGGTGAAATGCTTGGATTCTCTGAAATCAGTGGCTGTTGTTTGCTTATGTAATTAAAAACAGACAGCTATGCTCATGGAAACCTATTGTACAATGAATGAAAACTTACTGGTTTTGTAATCTGTAAGCATTCTTGTCTGATCTTTGCTAAACTAAAACCAAAAGCTTGAATTGGCCTGTAGGAGTTATTGCAGTGATTAAAGCTGATGTTTAAAAACAAACAAAAAAACTTCTGAATATTGGTCAGTGTAACCTCTATATTCAGTCACTTCTGTGCGTTATTGAAGTAGAGATTTACATAATGAATGTTTTCCGTTAAAATTATGGTAGGAACACTTTGAGTTGAATGGTGTGTGGTACCATAGAACTTAAACTGAAGAGTATGTTAAAATGTAATAGTTTTCATATTCACCACTTTTTCAACTATTTTTTTCTTCCACAGTGTTTACACTATGTTTCCCCATAGTATTCTTCATTGGTCTCCTGCCTCAGGTGAATACATTTGTGATGTATCTCTGTGAACAGCTGGATATTCATGTCTTTGGTGGCAATGGTGAGTGTGTTTTTTCACATTAGCAGCAAAAGCATTAGATTGGGAACTGCCATCAGGTTAAAAAGCTAGTTAAAACAACTTAGTGATTGTACCATCTGTATTCCTGCCCTGTATGTATGGAAGACTACTGTATTTTTTAAAAAGGCTAAAGTTCTTCTGATTGATTACTGAGATAGAATTACTATACTCATTAGTCTATTGAAAATTATACTTCCTCTACTGGCTTCTTTTGCAGCTGTTAACCTTTCCCATGATAATGCTGTTGAATAAATGAGGAGATAAATGAAGCCATATAAATCATTCTTTTAAGAATAATATTTTCCCCTTTTGTATGTATATAGATAAATATGAATACATGCTATGGTTTGGGTGCTTTATATCAGAGGAGAGCTAGAACTTGGGGGGCTGACCTCTTTCATATTCTAATCTAATTACATTCCTATTGATATTTTTCCGTTCAGCTACCACAAGCCTGCTTGCAGCACTTTACAGTTTTATCTGTAGTATTGTGGCAGTAGCGTTGTTGTATGGACTGTGCTATGGTGCCCTGAAGGTGAGTGATATTATAAAAACAACATAAGTTAAAGTCTTTTGTACTTTGCTTACTTTTTTCTTAAATGTGCAGAAAGCAAATTAGGAATATTAGTTTGATTTGGTAGGGTTTTATACTTAGTTCTGGTGTCAATGAAAAGATGGAAGGTAAGAACAAAGCAGGTTTGCTATTAAAAGATGTGACTTGTTTATGTGCTAATAGGCCAGGTTTTTGCTGAAAACTCCTATTCTGTGTTGATTCCTGAAAAACTGCTGTGTAACTGTCTTGTTTCTTGTAGACTCTACATGTATTGATGTGTTAACCTCTCAAGAGGGCTTACTTTTTTTTTTTTCCAGTGGTGTAAACCAAAGACAGCATTTTCAAATTAATATTTACTTGAAAGGAAGCCAGGAAATGGTTTGTAGTGTCAAAGTGAAGATGTATGCCTACGTGTTAAAAAAAAAAAAAAAAAAAAAAAAAAAAGCCTTTCCTTCCTTAAAAGGACATTGTTTGAAACAGTATGGTGTTGGTTCTATGTTAATTTCTGGTCTTTCAGTGATCAAATGATCTCAGTTAGTAAAAAGTTGTTAGAGGAAATACTCCAGTGATAATATCACCCACAGATTATTAGCTTTCTATGAATTTGTCCGTTTGTCTCATTAGCTATTTGTAAACACATCTGTTAAAGACAGAAACTTTAGCAAAGAATCGCTGTTTCCTCTTCGCAGATCCAGTGCAGATTATGAAAATTAAATATAAACACTGGTTTCATCTTCATTCAGCCCATTAGAAAAAAAAATAATTAGAAAATACACTGGGAATTTTCAGAATAATTGACGAAAATGCAATTCTAAGGACTTGTGCTCTCAAGGAATGCATGAACTTCTTCATGAGGTTTATGAAAAGTTGTGACTATTAAATGATTGAGATGGTGTGGGCTTAAGGAGTGTATACTGTGTTAGAGTTTCTGATCTATAGTTAGGCAGGGGTAAATGCTGAATATTTTTTGACTGAAATTTCTGTTCCGTATTTGTGGAGTTGTAGTTATTTTTTTTTCCATTCTCTTTTTGTGATATATGTAATTCTTGTATGGCAGATAAATGTTAAATACCATATCTCATTTTTAATTAATATTTCATTTCTGTCTCCAGGATTCTTGGGATGGGCAGCATATTCCAGTTCTCTTCTCCATATTTTGTGGTTTGTTAGTGGCAATATCATATCATCTCAGCAGACAAAGTAGTGACCCTTCTGTGCTTTTGTAAGTAACTGTTTGCGCCCTTTTCCCTAAGGAAGAAGCAATTATCAAAGAGATATTAGTTATGATGTTAAATACCAATCTGATAGTCATCAGCATTATCAAAAATAGCATATTGGTTCAGTAACTGAATAAAAATTCTCAAAATTTGCACATGGTTCCTCCTTTAAAGTACAACCTTTCTTTGTGACTTCTGGTGAGTTACTATATGCCAAAGTCTGATTTTCTCTAATTGCCAGTCAGCCGCCATCTTTCTAGTGCTGCATTTGTGCTGAACAACCTGTAACCTTTCTGTAATTAAAGAGGTGCTGAAAACACTAGCTTAAGCTGAAGGCCACATGTGGATTTTTTGAACTGTGCTTTTCTCACTTAATTCACTGCTGTGTTCTTCCGTTGAATGTGTGCTCAAAGCACTAATTTATATTTGATCTTGGAAACAAAACAATAAGAATCTGTTTTGGTGATTAGTGCTCCCATCTAAGATGGGGAGGCAGTCATATTGCTCTTCTTAGTTGGAGTATTGATGAGAGTACTTCTGATTGAATTAATGATTATGTATGTAAAACAAAATAGTTCTAGTAGGAAAAACACCTCCCATAGAACAGCCAGTAGAGGCTTGGTTGTCATGTATTTGGATTAGGCAGAGCTTGAACTTGGATTTAAATTTAGCCATAATGCTGGATGAAATAGAAAAGTAGCAGTCTGGAGCAGATAGGGGCCTCTTCTGTGGATGGGGAGATCATGTTTTTATCTGAGTGTTCATACAGAAAGGAGACTGGGGGGAGCAAATAAATAATTAGTTGTAGTAATTATTGCAAAAATAATTGCAAGGGACTTTGAAGTATATAGATATAGCTAGCAGTGCTGCTTATGGTGTTCTGAAAACTTAGGTACAATTTTTTTGGGTTTTTAGTACCAACAAGTCTGATAAGAATGTAACAGTTCAGTCAGCGTAACTCATTCCTGAATTAATCAGACTAACACAGATAATACTTTTTTTCCCCTGTTGGAGTTCAACTGAAACAAAGAATTCCCTGATTTGTGTTAACAAATAAGCTCCAACTTTGGAGTATGTTAACTTTTTTTTGTCAGTTGCATGCTGAAGTTTAGTTTCATGAGTAGTGTGATGTCAGTTTATGAATTCAGTATTCGTCCAGTCACCCCTGTTGGTACTGGAAAAACTGCTGTTTAAATAGGATCTGGCTACTCATCTAAGTTCTATCTCTAATGGTGGCCATTGAGTGCAACCAGAGAACTGGTTCATTTATAAAATTGAGATCTCATCTTTGTAGATTAGGTCAGCCATGTAAAAACACTAATATGCTAGGATTGCTTTTTATTGCAATAAAACTTTAACAGAACTTCTGACTTTGCTTTATGTATTTTTAAAAGAGTAACAATGCATTCTTTTCAATGGGTTCTTTTTTGCCTTTTTTTTTTTTTTTAAGCTCTTTAGTGCAATCAAAATTTTTTCCTAATTCTGAAGACAAAAACCCTGAGGATCCTCTGTCTGAAGTGAAAGATCCTTTACCCGAAAAGCTTAGAAACTCCGTGGTAAGCAGACATTCATTTTGTTGTCTAAGCCTTTACTTATGTTGATCAGTGTAGCATTAGTCTGGATCTTACTTGGCTCACATTTGTCAGTTACCATGGTGTTGATTAGGATTAGATATCAGAGCACAAATATAATATTCAAGTCTCAGTAGCTTTAAGAATGTTAAGTGCAGTATATATCTTGCTCATGTAACCCACAACCCATTAATAACAATTTCTTGAAAATATTAGATATTTCTAGATAAAATACTAGATATTTCTGGAAAAATCAGGTAATCTGTATCAAGGGAAAGAGACTCATTTTATATTATGGGAGGAGTTCACTCTTGTTGATAAGGAGGGTGGTGCTCCCATATCACAAAAGATGCTATTGCATATAAAAGAAAAACAGAAAAAAGGACTCCTAGTCCATGCTGTGATAGAGGGTTAAGTTCGCTCTGTATTACTTATACATGAATTCATGCATATACAAGCCTGCACTCCTGAGCTGAGATTTGAGAAAGGCAACCTATGAACTTTATGCAAGAAAATGCAGTATACGATACTGGAGAGAAGAAATCTTTAAGAATGGAATTAGTTGCAATGTTTGTTTTTAGTTAAAAATTCAGTATTTGAGAGAGAAACTGCAACTGTATGCTTGCTTTGACAGACACAGCTCACTCAGCCTAAGGAATTATACTGGGTCAGTTTCTTAGTATAAAAATGCGTGCATCTAGTTATTAAACCTTGTTCGTTACAAAGGTAAACCTCTGTAAGCAGAACTTCCTCTGCACTGTTGTACAATTTTAGTGCTACCTAGAAAAGTGACAATTCTTTTAAATCTGCAAATGAACCAATGTACTATACTAAGAATATGTTTATAGTGCAATTTAAGTTATTTAGATGGAGACATGGAACAGCTGGAATTCCCTAGTGTTACATTCAGTGAAGGATCCCTGAATTTTCTTTGAGCTCATGTCAATAGCAAGAGATACTCGTGGAAGTGCACTGGGAAAGATTAATGGGAGTAATAGTGTAGTACCTCAGTATTTCTGGTAATTGTGAGCAAAAGCTGTGCGCTTGTGTTCCAGAAGGGCAAAAACATGAAATGGTGGAAAGGCTTTTAAAGAGCAGATGTAACCTCTTCTGTTTGCTTCAGCACATTATTTTACATGCAGTGGAATAGTAAGTAAAAGACATAGGAAATTCAATTATACAAAGAAAGGTCAAACGGTTGTTTAACCTTGCATGGGTGCTGTCTCTAGGGGAGTAACTGTATAGACAGGCTTCTCCTCATACAGCAGACAAGCACAACAAGATCTAATGTATAGAAACTGCAAGGAGACATATAAAGTAGAGGAACTGCAGTCTTTTTTTACCATTACTCTGAGAGACAGACCTTAGGAGCTTTAACTCTCAAACTACATCTTAGTTGCTTGGAGAGTGTGAGGGCTGAAGGATGATGATGATGTATTCTTTCTTTCGGTGTTTTTAAAAGTCAGGATTTCTTGTCTTCTGAAAAAATAAGCAATGTGCCAAGAGTTTAGGATCTTGAAGCAGTAACTGCTGCGTGTAACTGATTTTGCCAGTTTTAGAGCAGTTAATCCTGTAACGTTTTCCTGGTATGAAAATATTAATGCTGTGTTTAGAGTGAGAACAGGTCTAAACTAGGAAGATTCTGACTTCAAGTGACCCTGAGTATGTATCGCCCTCTTGTGACTCAGTCTGGCACTAATCGGCTTGTTGTTTTCTTCCCATTCCCAACAAACAGATTCCTCTCTTAAGGACAGCAGAAAATGCAAGCTCATTCCTCAGGGTCATTTTAAAGCTATCCTTCCTCCTTCTGTAGAGGAGGGGGGGGGAAAGAGAGCGTTATTGCTTTTCCACCAGATACTTAGCTTTGTCTAGGCAGCTGTCTTCCAGAGCTCTTAATTGCTGCGTAGCAATTCGTAGATCATAAATGGGAAATTTGGTTAGCCCTTCTAGCTCTTTCTTTAGTGCTATAGAGGGGGGTCCTTATACCCCTTCAGCATCCAGAATGAGAGGGATAGAAGATACTGTGTATATTGACTTCTCTTGTCCCACTTTGAGTAGGTGTCTTTGTGGTTATTAATTTCCTTTTACTAATGCACTTGGCCATAAGATTTACCTTGTGAAATTTCTGATAACTTCAGTGGAAGTAACTAACACTGGCACCATTTGAAAATCCTTTAAGCAGTTTCACTGTTACTGCTGGTGAGGATTAAGATTCTGAAGAGAAAAAACAAAGCTTGTGTTTTCTAAAACTATTTTGTTTTCACTTTCCAGAGTGAAAGATTGCAGTCTGACCTGATTGTGTGTATAGTCATCGGTGTACTCTATTTTGCAATTCATGTCAGTACAGTATTTACAGTTTTACAGGTAAGGTGTTTCATCAAATCTGCCAGTGTTTGCTTCATACAAATGTTTGAATGCTATATAGTACTCGTATGCATCGTTCTCCTGACTAGTTTTAGATGGTCTTTAAATATATAATTTGACAAGTACCAAGTACATGACAAGAGATCTTCACATTTCACTTTTATGTGTTTGAAATCTTCTTCCCTTTCTCAGGTGTGTGGTTTTTTTTTTTTTTTCTTCTGTATTTTTATTTGAGTCTCTAACACATAAAATGCCCTTTCTTAATCTGTCTCAGATAAGTTACTGTCAGAATCATTTTGGAATGAGGAAAAAATGCTCAAAGCTCTTACGTTATTAATGTAAGGTTCTTATTTTTTTAAAAAACACAAACCTAAATTTGTTCAATTCTTCTCTTGTTTAGCCTATTTTAAGTTATGTTCTCTATGCATTGGTGGGTACGGTAGGCTTTGTGACCCATTATGTTCTGCCTCAACTCCGAAAGCAACTTCCTTGGCATTGCTTTTCTCACCCACTGCTGAAAACCAAGGAATACTATCAGTTCGAAGTCCGAAGTAAGTATCATTAATGATACTATTTTTGAATTTTCAGTTGCAGCTGACTTAATTTGTATTAGTTGTTTATATGCTTCATATTTTTGCTTTATTATTTGTTATACTCTAGTGGAGCATTTCATGACATGATACAGTTATGTCTAAGTTTCTCAGAGCATCATCATTTCAAATATATGTAAAGTGTCATGGAATCAAAGCATGAGGAAAATATATTACATGTGCTTACAGTATTTCAGAGCAGTTCCACACAGTCTTCAAAATCTTAAGTTTCAAAGTTTGTGATAACAATTGCCTTAAATAATTTTGGCAAAGTTGGAGTGTTTGTTTACTAGGTATTTCTTTAAGATACTGAGTTTTCAAGTGCTTTAGAGGATTAGATACGGTTAATGCTGTTGGAGACTTGAGCTTGACATAGACCTGATTCTTATTGATACTGTTCACTAGTTGTGCAATAAAGTTGAACTCTATCTAAATGAATAGTTTTTTTCTTCATTGTTTAATCATGAATTACTTGGATCAAGAATTCAGATTCTGTTACTTGAGTTTGTTTTGACAATCTGATTTCTTTTTAATATTTCCTGATAGATGCTGCACACGTTATGTGGTTTGAGAAACTTCACATTTGGCTCCTTTTTGTAGAGAAAAATGTTATCTATCCACTGATAGTCCTCAATGAGCTTAGTAGCAGCGCTAAGAATATTGCTAGTCCAAAGAAACTGGATACTGAGTAAGTAGAAAAGGCTATGAAGTAGTCCGAGTATGTCTGCTGTGGTGGGAAATAGTGACTTGTGGACTCAGTAGCAAGATATTGATGCTATTGCCTTAAATACAGCAAGGAATAAATACAATTTTTCTTTATATAAAAGCATATGTAGAATAGAGTCGCCATGCTGGCTTAAACTGAATGGAGTATTACAGTTTTAAATCAGGAATCAATGCAAAGATAAATTACTCAAATCATAGTGTATACAATAAAAAAAACCATAGTGTATACAATAAAGTTCTGCAGTTTGCAGTCTATCTAGGGGTGCGATATCAGAATTGCCTTGTTGATCTTGAGAGTCTGCAATATAACTACACACTGCAAATTGAAAATAGTGACAATACATTTAGGTATTTTGTCCAATGTAAACAGAAGACTTGTGTAACATCCCATCAGTTGGTGTGCCAGCTAGCAGTCCCTATGCAGCTTTCCACACTCATCATAAAGTTCCCAAGACCTTCCAGCCCCTTAATGCAATTTGTAGCCAGATGGAATTGCACACTGCCTCTTAAATTGAGACTTGATTATAATTCCTCAAGCAGTGTATTTGACTGTCTCAGCAAAGTGAGTTCAATAATAGGCCCTGCAGATTTTGTGTCCAAGAACAGTAACCAGGTGGCCTCTTTTGATTTGAAGTTCTGTTGATTTAAAATGGAAGTACTGTAGGGAAAAAAAAAACACACCTTAAAACAAAATCATTTTTTTTAGGTATGTGTGGTGGTGATGGTCTTTATTGCTTTGTTTTTGGTTTAATCCCTGGTCTATTAAGTTCTAGCATTAGGTTAATTACTTTTGTCACTCTACAGGGCTTTGGTAGGAATATTGCCATTTACATAATGTTATTTTTATAACCATCCGAGCTGTCAGTAGCTCTGGGAGGTGGAGGAAGAATCACCATTGTGTTTCTCCCACTATAAGTTAGATTAGTATAGTTGTGTTGGAAATAACCCAGTACTCAGTAACATTCTCTTGCTGATTAATCTAGAGCAATTCCAGCATTTTTGCATCTTTATATTGATGACCTAAATTTAAGGCCTTATGTTCAGAGTAGAGGGATATTTCACCTTTGATTTTCTTTAGTAGGACTCTTTCAAATACTTACTATTATTTTAACCTAAATTGGCTTGAAAATGCTGATGGAGAGGCTTGGACCTCTTAAAGTCTGAAATTGCTTTTAAAGAATAAATAAAACTAATACAGGCACCACCACCACCATGCAAGACAAATGAACAAGTCTAAACCTTGAGTTTGAAGAGATTGGCATTGTAAGACAGCAACAATTTAGGTGGTCTATAAACCCCTTCAGACAGCAGATAAATAACTGTTTTCTGTGAATTTCCTTCACAGGTTGGGTGCTTTAATGATCACAATAGCTGGCTTGAAGTTACTGCGTTCATCATTCAGTAGCCCAACGTGCCAGTATGTCACTGTTATTTTCACAGTGCTCTTCTTTACTTTTGATTACAAAAGTTTTACTGAGACCATGCTGCTAGATCTCTTCTTCATGTCCATACTCTTCAGCAAGGTAACTAACTCTCTGTTTCTGGTCATCCAAAAGGGAAAACTGGCTATGCTCTTAACTGATAACTGATCCAATCCAGATCCATAGTCCTATTGGCACTTTAATCTATATGCTATAAGACCTTTAAGACTTCTCCTTCTCAAAGCATTTGTTTGCTTGATAAAGCATATGCATCTTTCTAAAAATCTCACGAGTTTCTGTTAGTAGAACGATGTAGTGCATATTGTGTCACTTGCTTCCTCATTGCATCCTTTTTGTAAGTCTAAAGGCTTCTGGTGGACCGGAAAGAACTCTGGGGGAACGAGTAAACTCCTCAGGATATATTGCTGTAGTACAAAGCATGTTGATTTTTAGCAAAATAACTTATTTTTCTTTTATTTCTTTTCCACAGCTTTGGGAACTCTTTTATAAGTTGAGATTTGTATATACCTACATTGCTCCCTGGCAGATCACGTGGGGATCTGCCTTCCATGCTTTTGCCCAACCCTTTGCTGTGCCACGTATCCTTTAAAAATGCTGACTTTTTGTGAAATCATGTCTTATGAATTCTCAGTGTTGCATTATAATGGTTATGTATTATACCTACTGAATGAGCAGGCTTATCCGATGAGCATTAATGAAAAACTGTACATGCTTTTGACCATGCTGCAATGATGTGAGTTTTACACTAGCAGACAAAGCAGGAACAGAATTCTAACATAAAAGAAACATAAAGTAGGAGTTACTTCATTCTGAAAGTGACATAGCTTTTCTTCTGACAATCATTTCCCTTTTTCAAGAGTCATGAGCTATATGATCTGGGATTTTAAGTATTGCTTGTGTAGACTGGTTTGAATGGAATATTAAGTTAGCATTCTTTGTAGAATTTTCAGAAAATTATCAGCATGTCCAGTGCCAAACTGTCACCTGTTTGTTTGTAAAAGCAAGAAAAATGCCCTCTATAGCTGGAGATTGTAGAAATGTTGCTGCACAAAAATTCTTGGAGTTTGTTTTATGTTTACTTGGTGTTGCTGTATACTTAATGTACTATTATAGAAGCTTGAAAAAAGTTTTTGCTGCTTTGCCTTCCTTAATCCTTATCCTACAGATTCTGCAATGTTGTTTGTCCAAGCAGCTGTGTCAGCTTTCTTCTCTACTCCACTGAATCCTTTCCTGGGAAGTGCAATATTTATCACTTCTTATGCCAGACCTGTCAAATTCTGGGAAAGAGACTACAAGTAGGTGAAATAAGACCTTTAAAGTTTGTGTCCTTTGTTTTTAAACCTGTAACTGTGTCAAAATAAGTGTTCATCTTCAAGAACTGCTATTTTATTTTCCCCGAAGAAAATTATTTTAGAGCACTGAATGTTTTGAATGAACTTGTTTCTGAAATAGTGTGGAAGCTGATCAGTATCTACTTTAGCTTTGTAGGTAACTTGTGCTCAGAGATATGCAATTTTAAGTTTTTTTTTTTTTTTTTTTTTTTTTTAACATTAAGATTACAGTATTGTGAAGTGCAATTTTCATTTTATTTCAGCACAAAGCGTGTGGATCATTCAAATACGAGGCTGGCTTCACAGCTTGATCGAAATCCAGGTAACCTTCCCAGTCACTTTTCTATTTAATTATTATATATATATACACAACACAGTTTCTCTCTCTTTCATGAGGAACGAAGATATAGATGATTTTTACAGGATTCATGTTCAATTTGTCACGTGATTCTTCTCCAAAACCACTGTTGTCTCCTGTTACTTTTTCCTGCGTCATCTCTCCTTGCATTATTCTTTACTTTCCTGTAAGCTTTTCATGTTTCCCCACTACTTTTGTGTCTCTGCTTTACTTCTTCATTTATAATCATTGTATGCATTAACTTTTTTATTCTTAAGTTAACTAAAACCAAACATTATTTGAGAGTGTCTCAATGTCATGGTGATGAGACCTCTACAACGGTCATTATGGAGCAGCTTCTGTGCTCATTTGCATTTGAACATTATTATATAGAATAGATTGATGGGAAATGTATGAGTGAAACTGAAATAATAATTTGGAAAATGGAGAAGTAAGAAGGAAAAAATGTTGGTCAAAAATCTTAAGCTTCACTTAGAATTAATTTGAAGTAGTTGTCTTGCAAAGCTTGAGGCAGGGCGAGGAGGAACAGGGAGTTGATGACCTGAAAACTACAGTAGTGTTAAGAAAAACATAGCACATGAAGTGAATTGATAATTGACAACCAAGCTTGAAGTTTTTCTGAACATGGAAATGATAACTTCAATGAATCTTTCTGCAGGCTCAGATGATAACAACCTGAATTCAATCTTCTATGAACACTTAACCCGTTCCCTTCAGCACAGCCTATGTGGAGACTTGTTATTGGGTCGGTGGGGAAACTACAGTACTGGGGACTGCTTCATCTTAGCCTCTGACTACCTCAATGCACTAGTACACCTTATAGAGATAGGAAACGGCTTGGTCACCTTCCAGCTCAGAGGGCTTGAATTCAGAGGTGAGTGTGTTTACACGTCATTAACTGTCTATGCCACAAAGTAGCCTTCTCTGGAACTCTAGTTATTTTCAATTCCATCCTGTGAATTAATTGCTTTGAAAATGATCTTCAGGGTCTCTTCATGTCTCTCACCCCTTGTGAGGAAAACTAGCTCCCTCTAACAGAGCTGATGCTATATCTTTTTCAATTTTAGTGCAATGGCTATGATAATTCATTCATAGTGCAACCTAACTAGAATATGCCATTCCACCCTTGTTCATTGGCAGGGAGTTGACCTGTTGTTACAGAAACATAATTGGAGACTGTCTTGGTTCTAAACACTTTTAAATAGAAGTCAACGTTAAAACAATTGTATAAAATGTTTAACTCTTTCTTCTCTTTTTTTTTCTGTTTTCTCCTAAGGAACTTATTGTCAGCAAAGAGAAGTAGAGGCCATCACTGAAGGTGTAGAAGAAGATGAAGGTTTCTGTTGCTGTGAACCTGGCCACCTTCCTCACATGCTTTCCTTTAATGCTGCCTTTGGGCAACGTTGGTTAGCTTGGGAAGTGCTTGTGACAAAGTATGTTCTGGAGGGTTACAGTATCACTGACAACAGTGCAGCTTCCATGCTTCAAGTCTTTGATCTCCGGAAAATTCTCACCACCTACTACGTGAAGGTATAATTCAGTTCAGTACAAGCTTGGGGGGAGGTAGCCAGGTTACAGCCAGGAGCTGTTTAATGCCTTGAACTTCTAATAGTTCTTGTGAGAGGATCATAGAATCTGATACAAGTTATAGTTGTATAAACAGCTTAATCAAAGGACAGAGTTCACTGTAATGATAATTACTTCATATTTGGGTTTATGAGTAGGAAAACAACCATGTAGCCTTGGACAAAGAGAAGATGCTATTTCTAGCTGAGACTTGAGTAGAAGCTGAAAGGCTATTACTCAAATGCAATAGCTGTGTTGTAAAAAAAAAAAAAAAAAAAGTAAAGTAACTGGTATGTTGTTCTTAGAGAAAGCCTCAGTATTCAAAAACTGCCCATAGCCATCTTCGTGGGTTTTCTATTGTTTAAAGAAGTCCTATTACATCTGCAGATTTTTTCTGTAGACCTCACATAATCTATTTACCTGCTACTCATGATCTGTTGTAAGCTACTCCTTCAGAGCTGAAAAAAGTCATGTTGGAATATTTCCAAGACACGTACACAAATGCTTTTTTCCTCCAAATAGAAATGTATTGAACTGTCTTGTCCTTAATATTTGAGTTATTTTGAAATTTACTATCTAAGCGTCAATATTCACTAAATAAAAACACCAATTTAGTTATTTTTCTTCAAAATTAGTGAGTCCTGAGTCCTGTTCTATCTGTTTTTCCTTATTCCCTTGTGCATGTTTTGAACTCTTGATAGTCTCTGAAAAATACGCATGTATACAAACCTGTATTGTGTTTTCTGTGCCACCAAATTTGTTGCATCTGTGAGCTAAATAAATGCTATCATGTATAATTTCTGTTTGTTATCAAGGAAATAAATGAATGAGTTGAAAAAATCTGAGATTAACTTTTTTGTTGCAATACTGACTCATGTATTTTTTTTACTACTGTTTCAGGGAATCATCTACTATGTCACAACTTCCCCCAAGTTAGAGGAATGGTTAGCTAATGAGACAATGCAGGAAGGACTGCGGTTGTGCACAGACCGCAATTATGTTGACGTAGACCCAACATTTAACCCCAATATCGATGAGGATTATGACCACCGTCTAGCAGGGATCTCAAGAGAGAGTTTCTGTATGATTTATTTGAACTGGATAGAATACTGCTGCTCTCGAAGAGAAAAGGTAGGTATGAATATGTGAGGAAAGGTATATGCTATTCGAGGATTCTCATTTTTTTTCCTTGTTGGCTTGACTTAGTATTTTATATATACATAAAATTGAAGCAATGATTGTATAATTGAAACATCAGTATATGGGTTATTGTTCTTGATCATTTGCTCTTGAGATTTGAATTTAAACTACATTGTATACTGCTTAGAGAAGCTGTGTCCGCTAATGCCTTTTACAGTTACCAAGTCAAATGAATCAGTTGAAAGTTGCTCAGCCATTTATCTGAATAGAGAAAGGTGTGTTTATAGAATTGATGTTGGGTGTTCAGATGCCAACGTTTCAAAAATAACCCTAAAATAGAAACCTGCCACCAGATTATAAGATTAACTACTTCTTTATTAGCATTCATATTATACCTCTACCTTGAACCACTGGAACTGTAAGTTTGTGAATGATCATCCCGTATCCTGTTCTTTTCCTCTCCAAATCTTCCCACCTTTTAAATAAGGACACTAGTATGTCAGTAGAAGAATGCTTTGATTCTACAAAAAGCTGTATGTAACGTTTTCTAAGTAGCATTGCATTTGAGAATGAGCAATGAGCGATTGATATTAAAGGACAGGAATATAAAGTGATTTCACTTGTTGAATGATCTGCCAGAGGTTTCAGAGTTGAGCTTTACTTTTGGAGTGAGAAGCTTAAGTAGCCCATTTTAAAAAAAGCCAGAGAAAGTCTTTTCAATATATTAAGTGATTATCTTGTGAAGCATTTTGTGTAGGTATTGAAAATCAGGTTCAATCTTTTAGGTGCATGCTACTATTTTGTTGGTAAGTATATACCTTAAAGAGCTGCAAATAAATGGCTTGGGCTGAGGGTGAGTGGCTCCCTGAATAAGGTGTAGTCTGGGGAAATTTTGGATTAACTCAATCATATACTCCCAACCAGTAAATGAGAATCTGTGTTATTCACTAAAAATATTTTGTCTTAATGCAATAATCTTGCTATTCAACAAGTTTTCATACAACATACACAGTATCCATGAGAAAAGTTGCTTACAACTGTTCATCTTACTGTTCCTTTTTTCAGATATAGTATGGATATCTGCCTTTGCAAATATGCAGAGCATTTGCAACTTATTTTTTTTAAAAAAAAAAAAGAATTTCTAATTAAAATCTGAGTAAGAATGATGGGTGGGGTAGGTACGTGCATATAGATGCATTTTTTGTGTGGCTTTTTATTCTTTCAGTCAGAACAGTTCTGTGGCAATTCTTTCACTCCATTCACCCTGATTTTTTTTTCCTCCTTACTGCAAGCCACTGGATTCAAGTAAAGATTCACCCCTTGTTACACTCTGTTATGGACTGTGTGTTCTGGGGCGGAGAGCATTGGGAACAGCTTCACATCATATGTCTAGGTAATAAAATCTTGTTCTAAGCTTGCCTTTCTCAAAATCACTCCAGATTCCTAGGTTAGATGTTGGATAAATAGCTCTTCGTGAAAGAAAATAAAATATAATGTCATCTTTCCTTAAGCTGGACAGAAAGACAATGTAAATATAGCTATGTGTTTCAGGAAACTGCGAAGTAATGGCTTTTAAACAAAATAAATAGGTACAATCAGATGTGGAAGCTACTGGTTAGCTGGATACTGACTTCAAACAAACAAAAATAATCACTATTTTACTTAACTTTCATGGAAATAGTTTACTGTTTCTTTTAAGTACCAGCAAATTGCCCCATGAAGGTCTTGTAGATACACAGTCACAAGAATTTTTGGACCATTTGATTTTTCACTCTGTTCATAAAAGGAAATGATCTCACTGAGTATGAAGACGCTGTTGAAACTTGTATTCAGTGCTAAAATCATCCACAAGTGAAACTCCATCTCCATCTCCTTTTTGATTGGTCCACTATCGTATACTCCCTGAAAAGTTATATCTTTTAATAATCTCCTGAATAAAATCAGGCATTTTTCAGAGTTTGTTTACTGTAGTTCATATAAATACAGTCTGTTGCATATGCGGTTTCATCACATTTAGTGTACATAGACACCTCATGTCCGGACTTTGTTTACACATATGTTTATGCATATGTTCCATCTTCCTCCAGTCTTCTCTTTTCTCTATAGAGAAAAATTGTTTGTTGTTCTGTACAGCTTAGTTTTTGCACTCTTGTCAATGATAATAATTGTGGAAATGTTAATATTTGTGTTAATATTTGGGCTGACTTTTCTTCTCAACAGTAATCTGGAATCCTTCTTGTATGGCCTACATGCCCTATTTAAGGGTGACTTCCGTATATCATCAATTAGAGATGAATGGATCTTTGCTGACATGGAATTGCTGAGGAAAGTAGTGGTTCCTGGAATACGAATGTCACTTAAACTACATCAGGTGAGAGATTTGCCAGGAAACTGTCTCCAGCTCTTTTTATAAGTTTTATTTCTGTATATTCTCTCTTTTAAAGGTTAAATGTTCAGAGAGATACTCAGGGCACTCAGCTCTTATTGACAGGCTTCGATGACTATTTTCCCCAAAACTTAATGTCTGAAGATATGTAGGTGGAGGTAGTGCTGTATATAAAGACAGCCAGCACACTTGTTCTTGTATCATCACACCTTACCACTGAGACATCAGATTCAAGTCTCCAGGGAAAGTAGAGGGAGAAAAATAAAAATCTCGAAAAGAAAAAAAAAGTGCACATTACAGAAGCAGACAATTGAAAATGAGTAAACATCCCATATTGTCCTTTGTTTTATTACAGCTCATCTGGAAAGGGATATAGAGAAAAAGGGAATGCAGTTTATGCTCAGAGCTTGAAAATTACATAAAATGTAGATCAGAGAATATTTCATACCCTGTTTCATATCTGTCTAGAGATAATTCTGTTATGAACAGTCTATCTGGTATTTTCCCTCCCTCTTCCCCTCCCCACAAATATGTATCTGGCTTACAAGTTTATCATGCTATTCAAAGCTGCATAGCCCTCTCTCTCTGTCCATGGAGAGTTGTGCTTTTAATTCTTCTTTTGAAGTGTTATAATAACAGGCTCTTTAGTGTTATTCATTCATTCTGTCTGAAGTTTCAGGTGGGAAGAAGCATTTCCATAAGCTGAAATTGGGGTTGGTCTTTTAGTAAGTGAGAGTGAAGTTGAACAGTCCTGAATTCTGTCTAGCAAGTCTGTTTACAAAGGTTAGCAAGTACAAGAAACTTGAGCAGTAAGTTCTTAGAGGTGTGTGTGTGGGGAAGCGTTGGTACTCTAGAAGAACAGTGCTTGGAAGTTACAGCAACCAGGTAAATATTAACTGTCTTTTTTAACAGTAGTTCGAGTTGCAGTTTTTGCCTTCATTGCACATTCTCAAAGTCTCAAAGTTAGCAGTGATTGATTCAACTCCTTCACATAACACAAGGAACTCCTCAAATTTAACAGAATGCATATAAGTGTTAAAAGTACATGTAGCAAAATGGAATAATTGCAAAATCTTGGTTGAAAGCTGCAGAAGTACACCTGGAACAGTTCAGAAATGTTCTCAGTATGTTTGGGCTACTGTTCAGAACGGGCTTAAGTCACAAAATAAAATGAGGAAAATACAAACATTGAAGAATAAAAGCAGCTTTTCTGAACATCATTTTATTAATCTACAATGGGATTTTATTCACCTGCAGTGTAATACCATATTGAGGCTTCGGGCAGGATTGGGAATTTAGTTATTAGCCTGTCCATTTTTATCTGAGAGTAACACGCCTGAATACTGAATTGAACTTGCAAATTTGGTGGTTTTACTTGACTGTCAGTAGTATAAGTTCTGTAATAGTATCTGTTGCTGAAATAGTCTGTCGTTAAGAATTAATGCTAACTTTTTAATAGAAAATACAGATAAAACTTAGCGTGTTTCCTCCTGTAGCTATTTTCATATAAGTCTTAATAGTGCTTTGTGACTTGTATGTGACTTTGTGACTTTGTGAATAGTACCTTGGTGAGTTTTGCAGCTGAATGCTTATGAGTAAGCTAAAAGGCTGCCTGCAAAAACATTTTGGTTTCAATATGAATACATGTAATATAAACTAGAATGGGTTGTCCAGAGAAATTGTGGATGTCCAGTGTCTGGATGTTCAAGGCCAGGCTGGATGGGGCTTTGGGCAGCCTGGTCTGGTGGGAGGTGTCCCTGCCCATGGCAGGGGGTTGGAACTGGGTGATCTGTAAGGTCCGTTCCACCCCCCAAATCATTCTATGAGTCTATAAAATCCAGTGTAAAACTGAACTAAAATTTACTTGAATAAACAGGTAGCTTGTTTCAATGATTGCTTTATGTTATAGGAAACAAACTTTTGAGGTGTGAGAGGTTTTCTTTTTATACGTAGTTACATCTGAAATGTCAATCATTCTTGGAAACAGGATCACTTCACTTCTCCAGATGAGTATGATGATCCTTCTGTCCTCTATGAAGCCATAACAACCCACGAAGAAAATCTAGTTATAGCACATGAAGGGGACCCTGCTTGGAGGAGTGCCGTTCTTTCCAATTCTCCCTCCCTACTTGCCCTGCGCCATGTGATGGATGATGGCACCAACGAATATAAAATCATTATGCTGAATAAGCGCTATCTCAGTTTCAGGGTCATTAAGGTAAGCTCTGTGTACATTCCACAGAATTACAGTATGTTGTGGTATATCTTGATTATACTAAACTGTTATGTTAACTCAGATCATTACCTTACTGTTACTGGCCTGTCATTGCTGGGACAGCTTTGTCTCATATAGAAGTATTTAATCAGGAAATCCGTTCCTGACTTGAAATCTGTCTGTCAGTTCAGCCTTTTAGTGAATATGAATGGTTGTAGCTCTGTAGTGTAGTTCTTTCACATGTACACTTGTAGAAACCTGTAAAAGGCAGAGCAGTCTGCTCATGCTCTCCCTGTTTCAGTTTGACACAGCTTTTTTACTTGGCTTCTGTCATGCTTTTTTTTGCAGGTGAATAAGGAGTGTGTGCGTGGCCTGTGGGCAGGACAACAGCAGGAACTTGTCTTCCTGCGCAATCGCAATCCAGAAAGAGGAAGTATCCAAAATGCAAAACAAGCTCTGAGGAATATGATCAACTCTTCTTGTGACCAGCCAATTGGATACCCCATCTACGTCTCACCTTTGACTACTTCCTATTCAGATAGTCATGAACAGCTTAAGGAGATTCTTGGGGGAGCTATCAGTTTAGGAAATATAAGAAACTTCATAGTGTCTACGTGGCATAGGTGAGTTGAGGAAAAATAGTGAATTCTCATTATGTATTCACGATGCTATATGTCATTAACTAGTCTCATACATGCCAGCAGGGCATGATTTATAGTATTCAGTTGCATAAAAGCAAGCTTTGACTTTTATTTTGAGTACATCCGTAGAATATGATAAGTGGAGATTAACCTGAAGATTAACCCTGGCAGAAGGAATTGATCTTCAAGGCATACAAGAATTAAGCTACAAACTGACTGACAGCTTAGAATAAAACAGAGGACAAAGTCTGGGTGCAAGAATTACAACTACAGTTCTAATGTCAGATCTGATAATGAGACAATGTAACTTGTGTTACTTTTGTTTTGGTACTGTTAATTTTACTGTCTAATCAGAAAAGCAGAATTTCTGCCTGGTAAACGTGCAGTGTGCAAGTGCCAATATTAATGGTGTTAGAGTATGCCTATACATAGTAACTCAGGCTTTAGTTATTGTTCAAAATTGTATGAATGGTTTTAAATATCCTGTATGTCAGAGCTAGAACAAGTAACTATTAATAATGTAATCTACTTTCCATATCACCTCCTGGTAGCCCAATACAAACTCTTGCTGCGATGCATTTCATAGGCCATAAGAACTCTTACTTCACTTCTGGCCCCTTACGACAGTGGCTGCAAAAGCAACAGTGGCAGCAGTCCTGATGCTGTTCTGGTGGTCTTATGTACACTTAGACATCTACAGCACATCAAAACAGAACATGCTGCTTCACCCTGGAATGTGCCATATTTATTACAGTCTGAGGTGTATGTCTTCTATCAGCATCTGCTTGTCTGACATGTGGATAGAGCAGCAGGTAAAAGAGTAACACAGAACAGTGTTTGGATCCAAGCTTTTCTGGAGCGCAGGGGCAAATGAAATTGGAAGTGACTTCTTGGTGTATTTTGAGCGGGACAGAAAGAAAGGAAGAGTAAAAAGTAACAATTGAAAGGACGAACAAATATGCTGTACTGTGTGTCCATCAGCGGTTTACTAGTGCAAACAACGTGGTGAAAAGCCTGTATGATTATATACATGGAATATGTTTGCTAACCTATCATCTGAATGTTCAAAAGTCACACAAGACTTGATGATTGAAATAATTGCAATATGTTTCAAACAACTGCATGTCCCTGTAAGTAACAAGAAACCAAATAAACTAAAACAAAAAACAGCAACAATAAAGTTGTTTTCCTGCTCATCTAAATAGACAAAAGACTTTTGCAGTGTAAGACCACATGTATGTTAAAGAGCATAAATTTACTAAACTGATATAAAATAACCAAGATGTTCTTCCAGCATTTTATATTTAGAATTTTATCACTTCGGAGTTGGCTTTTTTAAAAAGCTATTTTATCTAAACTCTTGGCTTATCATAACTGTGACTTGAATGGCTGTCATGAAGAAAATGGCAATCTCCTAGAAAGCAACATTTATACTTACAAAGCCTATTCTGAGAAAATAATATTCCCTAAAATCAGATAAAATTGTCTCTACAGATTGTGCTGAGTAAAGCCTTTTGCTTGTCATCATAAAGCACTTTTTTTTTGAACCCTGATGTTCAGGTGACCAGACTTAATGTAATTGCATTATGTTTTCAGACTAAGGAAAGGTTGTGGAGCTGGCTGTAACAGTGGTGGAAACATTGAAGATTCGGATGCTGGAGGTGGGGCTTCTTGCACAAGTAACAATGCCACCATCAACGAGTCGCAGAGCAGCATGTCGCAAGGAGGAGGGAATGCAATTACAGGGCAGGGACCTGGAGCAGTACAGCACCCTCCTGTTGCACCTCATCCCACAGCTCTTCCTGCAGCTCATCCGCCAACTCATCCATCTACTCTGGGTAACATTAAAATAAAACAAAATAGTTTTCTACAAGTACATTCCTATAGCCAGAACTGTCTTTTCTGCTCTTTGGATCAGGCCTAGGCTAAAAGAAAAGACAACCAGCCAAGCAAACCAACCTTGATTATGTATTATTAACACGTGCTGGATTCATCTCAAACTACAGTGCTGTTTTGTGCAATGGAAAGTTCCCAAACAGAGACTTAACCAAGAGGAGTTTAGTTACACTGCCGAAATAGTTCAAGTAACTTTTTAACTTGACGCTTTTTGTGATTCTTTGTAGTTCTTATTTACACAGTAGAATGGATTGTCTATTTCCGTAGTCCTTTAGCTAATTCTAGCTGAATCTGTACTGATCTGAAGTTAGTGAGATGATAAACAGTAAAACTGAGAAGAAAGTTTACAAATGCTGCCTTTGCTTAAAGAATAGAACTGTGTATGGAGCTGAATGTACTGGAATCTTCTGAATTTTTTTACACAATATAGGTCTGCAGCTGTCAAGAGGTATATACAGTTGCTTAATATAGGAATAAAGCACTTTACGTGGAAAAAAAACAGTTTGAGTATAAGCATTAAAGTTTTCTTCATGTTCTGTTTTGCATTAAATTCTCTGCTCCAGTTTTTGTACGTCCATTTGAGCATCTTAAAGATGCTCTTCGTATTTTGAAACATGAACATCTCTACCTGCTATGCTATCTTCAGTATTGGGAACTTTAATGCTAACACTAAGAAAAAGTTGTTAATGTGGAAGGGGCAAGGCAGAAGCATTTTTTTTGAGCTATTTGTCTTGCAGGGATTGCCAATAGAACAGAATATGGGATTCCAAGGTGTGATGAATGAAATGTACTCAAATAGTCTGCTCTATGTGTGCAGCAGGGACCCTTTCCTGCAGTACCGCTGTTTCAGCTATTGATTCAATCCATCAGTTTTGTACCTAAGTGCTAAAACTTGTGTGTAGCATAAATTTAATGTGTTTATCAAGCCCTACTGATTCTGTATCTCTTTATTTTTAGGCACCAGTCACAGTTCTCACTCTGTGCAGTCAAGCCTTGTCAGACATTCCCCTGCCCGTGCCTCAGTAGCTAGCCATTCATCTTACTGCTACGGCAGTCGTCATTCATCTCTTCGCACGTCCACAACAGGCTTTGTGCCTTGTCGGCGCTCTTCCACCAGCCAGATATCCCTTCGTAACCTCCCGTCATCCATCCAGTCCCGCCTGTCTATGGTCAACCAAATGGAACCTACTGGCCAGACTGGGGTCAGCGTGCAGCACGGCCTGCCCTCTTCTAGCAGCTCCAGCCAAAGCATCCCAGCCTGTAAACAGCATGCCCTTGTGGGCTTTCTAGGGACAGAAGGAGGAAGTAATGCTACTGAAACGCAGTCAGGTGGTAATGCAAGCCCTGCAAATCAAATGCAAGCCAAAAAGGATGACGTTATTTACAGAATCCAGGTGAATAGCCCGGAAGAACAAGTTAATCTGTGTTTCCTTAGCTGTGTGATTTTGTTAGTGTTACCTTGTATGGTGTTGAAATCAGTGTTTTTAAATACATACACAGCCTGGAATGTCTTAATATGCAACTGTTGTGTAGTTACAACTGGAGAATAAATGTAAGGAAAAGATTTCCTTGACAGGCAGGCTTTCTGCATGCTTAGACGTCCCTGTTGACATTACCTTTTTATTTTCCTGTAGTACAGCTTTGAGAATATTAGCTGAACTCACTTTTGTTCCATGCTTAGTCTGTTTTTATTTATGATGATGTGTAAAGCTGAAGACTTTCATCTGCAGGGCTGAAAGCAACTAGGTTTTTTCTTTCAAACCAAGTAGGTTTGCCACAAATGTGTAAAAATGCTGTCACTTCCATTTTACATACATGTGTATTCTGGGGTTTTTACCACAAGTCTAGATTGCTGAGCAGCAAACAGTACTCCAATTACTAAGTTAATTATTGGCAACCTTACTAGTTCTTTCAAAATCCAGAAATGTGTACTTGCCCTTCTAACTTCTCTTAGCCTCACGTGTCTTTGGCAGTATATTTAGCAGGGAAACACCAAGTAGTAGTATTTAATAAGACAGATTGTGACAAAGTTGGCTTCCTTGCTGACATCCATTCATTTTAAATTAAGCTGCATCCTTAGGCATAGTTAACTAAGTTAATTAACTTAAATTAAGTTAACCGATTTTATAGGTCTCTGCTTAGTAGTTTTTGTTTGCAGGTGAGGGCTCTTTTATGAAATTGCATCTTCCTCAAACAGAGGGACTAAACCAAGTTGACATGCCCTTGTATAGTGGTTGTTAAGCAGTCCTTCCTGTCCTTAAATAGGAAGAAGTTTTCAAGAGTTCTCTCCTGCTGCTCCTGTGGAAATGCTCATTTACTTCAAAGCAATGTGTGGGTCTCAGCAAACCATGCTAGCAGATCAATAATACCAACGAATTCTCCAAGCCCATGTTTGGGATACCATTCTCTTAGAAGTAATGAGCCAGTCCTAACAGCTTGCCATCACTAAACTCTTTGCTGCTACTGGACCATGTACTGCTGATGGTTGTTTTGTGATAGTCCAGACACTTTCATGGACCAGTGTGGCTGAAAGAAGGGGTGAGGAGGGGTGCCAGACAGCAGCAAACCCATATATTGTCATTTCTGTCTGAAGCCATAGCCTAACTCCCAAATTCTCTGCTGCTCGAGTTTATTTTTTTCGTAGTCTAGAGCTTGAGTTTGCAATGTTGGAATCAGAAATTCATTTTTGTGGGGTTAAGTCAATTGTCTGGAAGTATGCAAAACGTTACAGTTAATCTGTTTCTTTTAAATTTTGGCTGAACTAACAGTCAAAACTCAATTCCTACTTATAGTTAATGGATCCCAGTCAAGTACTGGAAGGGATCAACGTGTCAAAAAGGAAAGAGCTGCAGTGGCCAGATGAGGTGATACGGCTAAAAGCTGGAAGAAACAGCTGGAAAGATTGGAGTCCTCAGGAAGGCATGGAAGGCCATGTAAGTTTTTTGTTTAGAAGTTGACAAGCTAATTAAAAAAAAAAAAAAAAGGCAGTGTCTTGATTATATGGCAGTCTGCCTAGATGTCAAGGCCAATGACGCATGTAGTAGTAAGCTGGATCAGCGGCTGTCTTCTAAGTCAATGTTGCTGGAAGAGCAAGTCTAGAATTCTAATTTGGAGCAGAGGAATATTTCTGTAACTACATCCAAAAGATACAAGATGATTAAAATTTTGTCAGCTACCTCTCCTTCCTTGCCTTCTTCCAGCTCTTGTCATGAACTGTTAACCTCAGACATTGTGTTTACTCATCAAGCCTTCATTTTTCTTTCCTTAAACTGTTAATCCCTGAGCAAATACTGAGGGTCAATTTACCAACCAGTCCTTGACTGAATGGTTGTCTTGAATGGTTAACAGTATTTGTTTTTGAGATTATTCTGATGAAAATTGAGCCAAGTAGATTAACTTGAAATGTATTTGTTATATAATGAGTACATAATAGGTGTTTCCTTCAAGAAGGAAATACTCTATAGCTAAAACTTGCAAAAGCATGTTACTCGACACCTTTTCCCTAGGGGTGTTACATCTGCATAGAGAAATAAAAATTCACTGATTAGTCTGTCTTTAAGTTTAAAAAAAAAGACAAGGCAGCTCTTGGGGTATTTTTTTCTGAGGCATACTGCTTTTAGACATCCCCTCCGTAAGACAGTAGGATTTACTTGTATATAACATCTAGGAGTAGAATGCTATTGTGAACATTCATAGTTAAGTTAGGTTTAGACAGTAGGCTTCTGGGATTTCCTTTTTAGCTATTGCAGATAAAGAGTGTCCTGAAGATGATGAATGTAGAAGGTCATACTGAAATGTGTCCTGGAATCATGTATCATGTTGCCTAGTACTGGACAACTGTTGTATGTTTTTTTAAGAGCTCAGTAGCACATTGTGCAAACTGCAGCATGTTGACATGTACAACGATTGTTACTGAAAGATTAAGCTACTGTTCTGGATGTTTCTTACCTATTTCTGGTGCAGTATAGTGGCAGGATTTTAGAATAACGCCTTTTAACCTAAGAAGAAAGGGGAAAAGCACTGGATTATCCCATGTGTGATTAGGAGGAGCGGATTTAACTTGATGACACAGTTTCCATTGCCTGCTTCAGCTGCCTGTAGTGAATGTAGTATCAGTAAAGCTATTAGTTCTTAAGATGGTCTTTCCTGTCTGATCCCGCACCTTCTGCAAACAGGCAGAACTGATTGCTACCTGTTGAAATGCTGCTTGTTTACCTGCAAGAGCGTTATTATATCGGTGCTCTTCGTATGAAGCTCAGATGCAGAGAAACACATTTCCTGGTATTACCTATGTAATAATAACAGCCACGTTCTGAGTGGCATATAGATTTTCCTGCTGCATAAAAAAAGGAGAAGAAGCAGTAGTTGAAAGCAGAAGTAGGCAAAAGAGGAAGGGGAAGAGAATGATAAAAGACAGGAATAAAATGGAAATGGATGAGAAGAGACAGACACATTGTTTTGTCATAGGAACATAGGGTAGGGATTCAGTTGAATTACAACAAAAGGTTGGGATTCACAGCGGTAAGTTGTGTGTGTTCTGTATCAGGTTTCTTGAAGTGTCAAAATGTGTTTTAACTATTTAGAGGAGTAGGCTGTGTTAGTGCTGATGGTGACGATAAGGCCCTTATTTAATACTCATCTATATCTGTGGGTGATAATGCAGGGGAAGCTTTTAATTTGTGAACAGTATGTAGTCTAAGTTATTTAAAACTTCTCTATGTAGTTAAGAGAAATGCTTTCTCTACTGTAATTCTTATTTTGCTGAGCATACAATCTAGTGTATATATACTACACAAAGATATCATAAGGTTTCTTCAAGGAAATTCAATTTAGCAGGTGTCTTTGGATTGGAGCTACTTCTTTTTCCAGGACTTTGAGGTATATTCTGATTTATATTTGAGCTAGAGAGCTTTTTTTTTCTTTTTCCTGACACTAGCATGCAACCCTCAGGAGATTCTTGTCACATCTTCACTATCTAGTGACATCATTTTGTATGTTTTATCAGTCATAGAAAATATTAAAAATGTAATCTTCTTACTAATGTCAGAGTTGCTCCTTTTATCAGCATTAAATAAATGCTAATCATGATATAACAGATGGTAAAACTGAGTGTGCAGGGGGATGGTTATAGGGAGTTATAATTTATGCACAACTTGTGCATATATATGCACTTAATTTTAAAGGTTTTTTTTATATTTAGGCTTTTGGAGTCATCCCGTGACTATCTCAAAGGCACCAGTTTTAAGTTGAACAACAAGGATATAGTACTTGGACTTCATTGGGAAATGATTTATGCATCTTGGGATGGAATATTACTTTATAGGACAGCATAAAAAGCTCATCTGAACAGAATTTGATGAAGTCAGACTCAGATAGACTGCTTAAATACTGTGCTGTTGCATCAAACAAGGGGCAGCTAAAGATGCTGTGCTTCCCTGTCTGAAATGTTCTCCCTGTGGATGCAGAGTAGATCACATGCCAAGGACAAAGCTGAATCTCCTTACTCACTGTCAGAAATCTGCAGCTGTCAGCTGGGTTTAGGGAGGACTGGGAGAGAGAGGGGGATTCTTTTAGATTTTATCTTGGAAGATGTAGGTTATTTGTATTTTTGTCTTTTTTTCCCCACCTCTATCATTAGAACTTCTGCAAATTCTGTTGTCCTGGATTTTGTGTTTTACTTAATATAATGTATATATATATATATTTTTTTTTTTTACATTATCTTGGCTTGAATTTAGGGTTCTTTTCCCACAGCTGACAATCTCAATATTTCTATAGAGGTGGAAATACTGAAAGTTATGATACTGGAACATACTTCTGGTTCCTTTAGGACATTCAGACTTTAAGTATTTTAAGAGCTGAGTGGGGAGTTAGTCATACGAGAACCTATATGGAGAAGAGACCTGATGGTCAGTATGAGGCATTGGATCACAATACCTGAATTCTTTTGGTCCGAGAAACTATGTGGTGATAGTTTGTGGCAGTGTTTCTGAAATCTTACCCCTTTGTAATACATGAACTACTTGAAGATATTTTAAAATTAAAAAAAAATCATTTAAAACATCAACTTAAAATTCATGGTAAGAAACAAAATTAGACCAAGGGACTTGACTTAGAGAAGACATATTTTACACCTAACTACTGATAAACTACAGTTCTGTGCCATTATGTTTTGCCAAACACTGAAATATTTTCAAAATACTACAGCTGCGAGGTTATTACTTCAAAATATCATGACTGTGTGCGGTTTTTCCAGTTATTCACTTTGACCTGTTTGGCTCTGATTTGGGTCAAGTTGTTTGTGTTGAAATTCAAATCCAAGGCTAACTGTTGTCAGGTAAGCTGCAGATTTCCAGCCAGACCTAGATGAGTAGCTTATCGGTGGGTATGTGGTTATTGAAAAATAAGTGGTTAAGTCAGTACAGTGCTTGTATTACTGCTCCCTGTGCCCTCCAAGGGCCCTGAATTATCAGTCACAACTTTGAAATGGCAGCTCTGCCTAAGAAACTCATGTTTTGTTTTGTTTTTTTTCCAGGTGATTCACCGCTGGGTGCCTTGCAGCAGAGATCCAAGTAGTCGGTCCCACATAGATAAGACCATCCTGCTGGTTCAGATTGAAGATAAATACGTTGCTGTTGTTGAAACTGGAGTCCTTGAACTTGGGGCTGAAGTGTAAAACTCCTAGACTTAAACTTCCCCTTCTCAAGCGGTTCAGAAAAGAGAAGGGTCCAGAAGCAGCAGCTCCCAGGACACAAAACTTCGGTCCAGTTGTAGGAAAGGACTTGAAACACAGATTTGTCTAAGTCCCTTTCCCCAAATAAACAAGTGTAAGAAATTTTTAAGTTGTTAGCTGCTGAAGAAACATTTGCATGAAGGATAGATTTGTTGAGACATATCTTTTTGTTTATAAATTTTGTTTATGCATTGCGTAATGCTTTAAATCAACAAACTTTTCGGTTCTAAGATCAGAGCACCTCATATTTTTCTAATTGTTTTGCCAAAAATTGCCATGTCTTGTCACAGAGTGCGTGGAATTCATCCACCTTATTTTAAAGAAATTGACTACAAACCTTCAGTTTGGTGAAACACAGTGTAAAGGTTTCAGGAGTGGCAAGAAGAGACTGAACAGATGTATAGATTCTTATTCCTTATGAGCTAAAACATTAATGAGAACTGCACTAATTTTTTTACAGCAATGCACTAAAAACAACCCTGAGATTGCTGAGAACATTTATTTATATATATAAATATAAGTATATAAAATACCATTATTTAAATTGCCTTTGGGATTAATCCCCTCCCTCTCCATATACATGTTGATGGTAAGGGCTGTGCCATGGGTTTGGTTCTATGTTCTGTATTTCGTACAAGTGCATTTGCTGCATTCTCTTCACAATAAATGGTAAAATAACAAATATATAGAAATGTACCTGAGTATCCCTGTACTACATCAGAATCTATTGTGGTGGCAGTGGTACCTCCAATCTATACAACACGTCCAGCTTTAAAGTGGGCCCCAGTACACTATCTTTCATCTGTCCTCCCTTAGCTGGCTTTGGCTACCTTGCTTCTTTACACCCAGAGCTGGCTGTGTTGTTTCATCGGCTCTTCTCTGGCAGAGAGTTCTCTGAGTTTTGTAGGGGAGGTGCAGGTCCATGACAACCCTCATGGATACTTGAAGGTTTTTTGATTCTGTTCAATTAAAAATAAAATCTTTTAAAAGGCTTTTATAGAAGGCACAGCCCTAAACTTGTATCACTTTTACCACCTTGCCTTTTCTTTCCCTTTAGTCTTCATTCTTTTCTATGACTTGAATTTTATTTTCTGTGATTATATATTCTATGTAAGTGTAATTTGAGTATTTATAACTGTGAAGTTGAATTATTCATGTGTTACATATCCTAGGTTTTATTGTATTTTTTTAAATGTGTGTATTCAGGGAAACACGTAACTCAGAACTATCATGGGAGTGTGAGAGGGAAACTGGTTTGGTTTTGACTTGCAGTTCCTATGACTCACTTCTCTTAATCCATAAGAAAAAAATGTACCTGTTGTGATTGTTTCCTGTTTCTGATCTGTAATTAAGTAGGATTTTGTGCAGAATCTGCACACAGTCCTCACCAGCTTTTGGGAGCAGCCATCTTCTTCCCAGTCACCTTCGCTTCTTTCTGAGTAATGTAGAAGAGACTTCTGATGTGCCACAGAGGTTATTGGAATTATTTCTCTGACATCAGAGAAACCATTTCCATTAAGTACCTAATGTAAGAGTGAAATTATTTGGCATGAGGAGGAAAAAAAAAACAAAAAAACTGCTACCTAGAAATTATTGGTGTTCTAACTGGAGTCACTGTATGCTTTGTAGCCATGAAAGGGTAATGGTGTGTGCCTGGTAGCTGGTCCGTTGTTAAACCTTCCCAGTGAATTATACTGGGACCTTGCTTACATCGTACTCTATGCAAATTTATACTCCAAGTACTGTGCATTTTCCAATTACATACAATATTTGGCTTATGTATATTCAGTCATATTTAACCCTGGTAGAAATGCACAGTTCTTGGTCTGCCACCATTGAAATAACCTTGCTGTTCCACATCGTTTATCATATGTGCACATGATAGTGTAGTTAAGTTCACCTCCTGTGTATCTGAAAGTGTAGTACTGTAAATGAACCTTGCTCAGCAGACCGGTAATCTTGCTGTCAGGAACAAAGAATATGTGTATGTTTTAAATTGAAGATGTTTTAGTTAAGGTTTTGTTGTGTGTCCTTTCCCACAGGTAAATTACAGGGTTTCCCTTATCATTAGGAATATTGCTTCATAAAGGTTCTTTAGGAATAAGAGATTGTTTGGAAATAGGCCCCCACTTGATATTAGTTGCAGAGAAGTTTTTTCCCTGTACCGAAGCCTCGAGGTAAACAAATGACTGAAAAACAAAATAGACACTTGTTTTCTCTTATAAACTTGACTGAAGCAACTTTCAGTATGTTAACCCTGACATTGAACGACCTATTTCACAGTCTTCAGTGTGGGATGATGACAATGTCCACTGTCCTGCTGGTAATAGATGAGAAGGGAATTAATGACTTGGTAACATAACAACTGTAGAGAATGTGGAACTGCCTGGAATTAGATTAGCAAACAGCAGATGAGAAAAAGCCTTTTCCTAAGGGACGAAGAGAATTGATAGATCTTTCTGTTTTAAAAAATCTTTAAGGCTTTTAGTGTGTTGCCTTCAGGAGATGGATTTCAGTGTGGCCACTTACGAGGTTAATAGATTCTTTCAGATATTCAGCAAACACCTGTTGTGAAGCAGGTGCAGCGGTTTACTTAGTGCTCCTACCTGTTCAGGATCTGCTCAACGAAAGTTACCTACTTGTGATTTCACTCTTCTGTAAGGCTTTGGAAAACTAACTTCTTTTTTCCTAAGTTTTCCTGCATTCAGAACTCTCAAGGTTGATATGATTGTATGTTGGTTTGTGCAAGGTTTGCGTCTTGGTTCCATTGTGAGAGTGACAAAAGCATTTGTTTTCTTCTATCTCCCCCCCAGGATAGATGTCTTTGGAAAACTGTTCTAGATGGAGATAATATTTTTGTTGTCTTTTTTTCCGTTCTCTGTTTTTCTGTCTTCACGTGGTATTTTTCTCCTGTTGTGGGAGTAGAAAGGATGACTATTTTCAAAGTAGTCCTATCAGTCCAGATTGAGCTCAGCATAGAATGGGTTTGTGTTTTCCTAAGTTTTCATGAAAACCTCTTCTTATGGATGGATGAGTGCTTTAACTCTGTCCACTTTCATTGTGTGATAATCTCCTGCCATAAGAACATTCCAGTTAAGTCCTGTTGTATTAGCTTTCAGATAGATCCCCATCTCTTTTTTCTCACTTTTCCTTAAAGGTGGCATCTAGGTAAACACACACATTTACTGCTTCCTGCAACAAATACTCAATTGCAGAGAAGTGCTTAAAAGCCCCACTAATTGGTTTGTGTCCATCAGTTTAAAAAAAAAAAAAAAAAAAAAAAGCTGTTGAAGCCTTTTCATACTTCACTTGCCTGTGAAATCCTTTTTAAAAATGGTGTGAAATTTAAAACAAAACAAAAAACTTAAATGTGTATGTGACACTATGGATACCTATAATTGTGCCACTTACGCTGTATGTGACAATTGTGCTGAATTCCCTTGTGATTCAGCATCTCTGAAGTTACTGCAGAGTAGGCAGGAGAACAAGGAGGAATTATATATTTTTAGTTCCATCTAGATTGAATGGTTCCTATAGCCACTTTGCTGGGACATCTGGCATGTTTCTGAGTGGTGACCTCCGTTTTCCCACCAGCTGTGTAACGTATCCCCAAGGCGCTCCTCAGCACCGCATTCACAACCCTTGTGGGAACTGAAGAACTCTTCTGAGAAGCCTAGATGACTGGTGAGGTGAAAGATGAAAACTGCTGCGGCACAGATCTGTGCCCTTGGCTGTTTGGCAAGTGGCCATAAAGCTTTGCCTGGAATAGGGTGAGGGGGGAGAAGAGATGCCTTACAATCGGATCCAACTTCAGATCATTTCTCTGATAATACACAACATCATACAACCTAGGAGTGTAGATAGAGAAACACTGCTTTAAAGATCTTTCTCAATTACAGGACTCTCCATTAACAAAAATGGAGCAGGATAGATTTCATTTCTTACAATTAATATTACTCAAATATTATTCTACTTATATTGGATTTGGGGTTATACCACCACAGGTTTTATGTACTTAATTTTATTAAGGAGTTTTATACCTATTATATAGGCGTCTATTCTTTTCTTGTCTGGCTTAGTATTTGATAACCTAATGCAGTACATTCAGTGAAGCTGGACTCTTTTGGAAGTTACACTGGTAATTACTGGTGCCTTAGTAAAAAAGTGGGTACATAACACCTTGGTGGAAAGTAAAGCATGTGGCTTGTTTCACCCCAGCATGATATGCATATTTCCAAAAGGTGATTAAGATGGCTGCTCCAAAACGGTTCGGGAGTATACATACGTCACTCACAGTCACAAACACCTGAATATGAGCAGTTTGTATGACTTCTGGTATGTACAGGTTCAAAAGATAATCCCCGTACACTTACTCCACAATGCTGAATGGTGGCGATCAAATAGCTGGATATGTTAATGACTTGCATAAAGATCCCCTCACACCAACCCCCCAAAAAGTGACAACAAGCTGCTGAATAGAAAGGAGTAAGAGGAGAGGAGAGTGTAAATGAGAGGATGGCTTTGGTTTTAATGGACAATAAAAATATATGTATTGCCTCTACCAGCAAATGGATACCTTGCCAGGGATAGGGATATATGTACCTGCGTGTCTGTGAGTGTGTGTATGTGCCTGCGTGTGTTACTGGAAACAGCCTGTAAATATTGTAGCTGTTGAAAATGGAAAAGGCAGAGAGCTTTTTGCAACGTGTTGCAGCAAAAGGACAGTATTGACAGTGGAGAAACACTGAGAAATAAAAAACTTTTTTCACGTGTTGTCATTTATTGCATATTGCATTCTCCTAAGGTATCATTCTCACAGATGCCCTATAAGATCTACTGAATTTACTCAAACCACTCTTTAATGAAAGATTCTCTTCTGAAATGATTTCTTTTGTAGCTGAAAGGAAAATCTTGGTTTGTAGGTTTGTTTTTTTTTTTCAGATGTTCCTTTTCTCCTGCACCATCCCTGTTCTTATGCTCTTACATAAATTCTGAGTACCATGTGCACCCGTTCCTACAGTTAAAGTGTTTTTCTTGTCTCTGTTCAAGCGCAGCTTCTGTATTTACTGTAATTTCCCTACTCTTTGAATCTTTTTTTCAAGTCGTAGAACACTTAGTACTGGCTTTATGCTTAGTAATTTTCTATTCTTCATATGTCCCAGGAAAATATTTTCCCTAGTGTGTTCTAATTGGTGACTTCAGACTTTCTGCAGTCCTTGATCTGATAGCCAAGTGCAGCATTGTGTGAAGTCCTGCGAATGCTATGCTTGCATGAGGCACTTGTTGATACAGTGATACTAATTTAAAAATACTCAGCTGCCATCTGTACAATGTATGGTCGCAGACATCTCAAATTGCTTCATGCTAGCGCAGAGAATTACAATATCGTCTTCCTGCAAGTTAGAATTGAATCTTTCAAAGACAACGGTGATTTATTCATTAGGGACAGCTCCAGGTGTTACAGAAAAATAATGATTTTTTTTTTCTTTCTCTTTTCCTGAAACAAAACATCATCTTCTACCTCCTGGAACTTGCTTCTGTTTTCCTGTAGTAGATGAGGTAGTCTGACCAACAACTGTGTTGGGCCTCTGGGTTATCAATAAAAGGGGAGAGTACGAATGTAACAAGTGGTGTCCCACATGCTTGTAGGGAAACATGAGTCCTTTCTAATAAAAGCGAGCAAGGGTAAGGAAAACTTCAAAAGATCTGTAACTGATACACTTGCAAACAGCACCTGAGGTTGCAGCTGTGTTTTTAACAGTGACAATATCAAAAAAGGAAGGAAGAAAAAGAAGACGTGAGAAGCACTTCTTCCTTTCTGAGGTAGGTTCCAGAATGATTTAGGGGTGGCAAACAAGAAGACAGATTTACACTGTGGCTTGGTGTTTCTTGCTATCTGTGTCAGCCTAAAGAATGCAACTGTTTAGATAATAATTGGTGGACTGGATCCCAGTTAGTGGTTGGAGCCTATGTCCTGGTTTAGTTTTGCATGAGAAGAGCGTGATTCATGTGCTCCAAGACTGTGTCTGTGGGAGCCAAGGTGCTGGGAAGGGGGAACATTGCTTCAAAAACATCCTCCTGGGCAGTGCTAGCATGACCCCTATCACATGCCTTCCTTGTAGCACCAAAGGTCATCCTGTAGTTTGTGTGCAATTGGCCTTCCCATGAAAAATAACTCTTGTACACAAAGGAGTAGGTGACAATTTTTAGCAGAACGTTATCACGCATACTCTTAGTATTTCTTAAGAGCTTTCACTCTAGGTTGAATTAGCTTAAATGGATTTAGCTCTGCCTTGCCAGTAGTATTTTGTTTTTATTTTTTTTGTAATTTTTTTCTCCTAAACAGTGCTGCAGATCACCTTGTCAAGGGTGTACGGCATTGATGAGGCCAGGTCCCCAGCTGCTGCTGGATGGAAACCCAAGGTAGTGCCCTACAGGAAACGAGCTCCCCCAGCTCAGCCCCTTGCTCAACAGCTCTCTTTTAACTTCTTCCTGGCGAGTCACCCCGCGGGGCTGTGCTTTGTAAACCATGCACCGAGTTATGCTACGACCGTGGGTAGGGGCAAGCTTTGCACGGGTGCTTTTTGGTCCTTTTTGTGTGCCTCCGCACTTCTATCAGGTAAAGCCAGGTTGTGTTTCAGTCACAGAACAGTGTTGAGAGCGAAGCCCCCTGTCAGCGCCGGGCCGGGCCGGGCCGGCCCTAAGATGGCGGCGGGCGGGGGGCTCCGGCCGCGTTGCCCGCCCGGGCCCTCACGGGGCCGCGCAGCCGCCGCCAGAGGGCGGCCGGGGCTGAGGCGCGGGGGCCAGCGAGAATAGGGAAGACAAATCTCAGGAATGGGGACACGAAAGGCGAAGGAGGACCGCCGTGATCTTTCTGGCAGCAGCAAGCGACAAAGTAAGGTGCCCTCATGTTGCTTCTCAGCCTCTTTACAGCAACACCCCTAAGTTTCAGAGAGCTCGGGGTGCGTTCTTCAAATGGGCTGCTTAATTTTGAATACAATCCTGGTTTAGCAAACACTGGTCTTGGAAACTTCTAAAAAGGTCACAATAAGCCATTTTCTTCACTGAAATGCTTCCTATATTTCATGGTGCATCATCATTCTCCAACATACTTTGCCAATACTACTCCAAGAGTTTGGCAGCAGCGCATGTGACACCAACAGCCAGGGAAGTTCCCCAGCACCAGGGGCAATTCCCGTCCTCCTCTTCTCACCCTGGGAGCATCAGGGCTTTGGGGCAAAGCAGCTCTCCCCCCCTGCCATGTAGCTGCCATGGTACGTTAACTTCTCGTCGCGCACTTGGGATTTGCCAGCGCTCTGAGTGCTTAGCCCTTATTGTTCCCTGACACCCACGGAGAGAGGAAGCCAACTCCATCCAAAATGTCTCTTGTTGCCAGCGCCGTTGCGAGCACATTAGTTCAGATGTGAGGAAAGCAAAATTCTTCGCAGCTTGTCCCTCTGTGCATTGCAAGGCGACAGCTTTCCCTGGAAGAACAAGTGCTCTGAGGTATATTAGGAGCAATTACAGGCTGCAGCTTCCCCTCTTGCCATCCTCCTTGGCTCAGCGTTGTTCACTGTTAAGGGAGTGCTTTGTTCTGGAAAACACTTTCAGGACCATTAAGATCCAAGCTGACATCCCTGCCCCATGCCTGGCTGCAGGGCAGAGCCTGGCACTTAGTGCTCAGCAGCAGTGTCTGCCACGAGCCCCCCCACATGCCACTGCCTCCCCCACCAGCCTGGGCTGAGCCTCCAGCACTGGCCTTGCTTTCTCCATGTTTTGTTTTGCCTGAGACCGATGCTAAGCCACCATGCGGGATCAAGCCAACTGGCAATTGGGTGAAATCCTCCTAAATTTCTGCCCAGACCTTGTCACTGCCTGTGGCACTTTGTGTTGTGAAACCCCTCTCCAGCACGATAGCAAATGCAAGCGGCTCGTGCAATGAGTAATTGCCTCCGAACGCAGCGTTGGCTGCGACTGTAAGTTCATCTGTATGTTATGCTGTGCTGCGTGACTCCGTAACTATCCTTGACACACCTGGTTTTCATTACAGAAATCGATGCGAACTGCAGCCCCTGCCTCACTGCAGGCTCTGCACGTGGGGGAGCCGCAGAGGCAGTCCAGGAAAGCCGGGCTGGTGCAGGGACCATGGCATGGGGATCATGGCACGGGGCTCCCTGCCAGGCACCCACCCCGGGCTGCCTGCTCGCCAGGGCATGCTGAGAAGCTGAGCTTTGTTTTCCTGCCCCAGCACTGAGCAGTGGCTGTGCCAGCGATCAGCAGTAGGGGAAAAAACACAGCTGACTTTTGCAGTTCGGCGTGGTGTACCAGCACGCCCACACCGATGTTTCTCTCCCGACAGGAGCCAAATTGCACAGCTTTATGTAACCAGCTAAATAAAGCGAGCCTTGGAGGAAGGTGGTAATGCGGCCTGCTCCCCCACGCTCGCTGCCAGCCCCCTGCCCACCCCTGGGCAGCTGCTGTCCCCTTGTCCCCCACGTGGGCAGGTGTCCCTATTGCTGGTGGCCATCCTGCTGGTGGCATTGGCCACTTCCAGCCAACACCTGGGGCTGCGCACGGCTTCACAGCCTCTCTTGCACTCTCCTTCAGAAACATGCACCTGCCCACCTGCTTCCCTAAATGGTTTTCCTCACCAGACTTGAAGCTGTGGAGGGTACAAATGTTGGCAGCCAAGGGAGCCTACCTGCAGCCGGGCAGGGGCCAGGCAGCTGCAGAGAGCTGCTGGAAGGCCGGCTGCCACTCAGCTGCTGCGCCTGGGGCTGCTCTGCTCTGCAGAGGCTGGAGCAAGCAGCCAAGCACCGGGGCCTGGAGCCGGCACTCCCCTGCTCTGCTGCCTTTTGGATCAATTTGGCTCTTGGCACCTCTGTTGTCATACCTCCTCGTAGGTGAAAACAGCTTTATCCACCTCATGGGAGAGGAGCGCAGTGGGAAGCAGTTTCTATGTACGTCTGTCATGCTGTAAGGGTTTTCACAGTAGTGCTGCAAATGGGAGCTTCAGAGCGTCTCATCCGGGAGGCAGGAAGGGTTTCTGAGCAGCCCCAGCCCCTCAGCACAGAGCACGTGTAAAGGGACAAAAGCCTCACCACAGCTGCTTTCTGGGGGAGCTTCTCCCCACCCTCGCCAGGCCTGCCCCTCTGCCACCCCTCTTGGTGCTTCTGAAGCGTGCCCAGTGCTGCCTTAGCTCTCCTTACAGCGTGCTCTGTTTCCAAACCAACGGCTTGCAAATGAGCTGTAACGAGGCTGAGGGAGCATGATGACAGCAGAGACAGCCGTCGGCCTGTCCCTGGATGCGCACACCCTCTGTTAACTACCCTCTGTCAGCTGGGCTGCAAGGTGGGGCACGTGCAGGTACGTGTGCGTGTCTATGCTGGCTGCATTAGATGCAGATTTTGCAAGGCTAAGATTGGAAAAAATGTTCTTCTGTGTGAGACTGCTCATATCGTTCTGCTAATGGAGAAGGTGGTTTTGCGTGAGTTTGGACGGGCCATTGCATGAGGATGTGTAAACAATTTATGCGTATTTTGTGAACAATTTAGATTAAATACTGTATATAGTACCTTATAACCGAAGGCAGGAGGATTTGTAAGGTTAACTCAGATACAACATAAGCGTCATGTAAACTGTGCAGTGAAATAATACAGACTCTTCTTTCCCCAGGTTGCACTGTAAATGGGACTTGGGCGAGCGTGCTTGTTTGACCTGATGGAAAGATTTAAAGAAATCCAGATGTCTTTGATCCAGGTAAGAGGGGGGAAAAGCTGTTTTATCCTTGGCGTGGTGCTTTGTAACACAACAGCACACTGCCAGGCTGCTTTGCCACGTCAGGTGTGGATATCCGTAGGAGCATAACACCTCTGGGCATCTTTTAGTCCGGGTGTGCAGGCTTCTGCCTTCCCTTGCCCCAAGGCGAGCAGAGCTCCACGTGGGCGCGTGCTGAGGGCAGCCCCTCACAGCTGCTCCCTCCCGAGGGATGCAGATATTTTCACCTGTGAAACCCCTGGCCATGGCACCTGAGACCCGGCTTTTTCTCACCAGCTCCTGAAGAAGTTACGTGGGTGAGATGGTGATGAAAACAAAGCAGCAGGAAGGAACAGAAAACGCTCTGTTCTCCCTGCAAAGAGCAATGCTTTGCTCCTTGAGGGGAGGCTCTAATGAGTTTTTATCACGAGCTTTTCATCTCTCCTCCTACCCAGTTGAAGGTTCTCCCACGGGATGACAAATTTGTGAATGGTCGGGGATGCTCGCCAGAGTTTTTCCCAAGTAACAGCTGAAATTTAGAGAGTGTTGCTTCTCTGGCTGGGCTGACATTATTAAGACGTGTTGACCTTCATGAAAACCGCTGATTAGCTGAAATGGGCAGAAAGCAGGCAGGAATGCAACTTCCCTGGTGCTGCTGGCCAGTTTTTGTGTCAGATATGCTTTCTTTATTGCTCCCAAGCGATGCAAATAAATTGATTTTTTTTTTTAATGCTTTCGCTATCCCTCACCACCTGCATTTCTTTTGACATCACCACGCTGCTCCGAGGGCACCTGGCATCTGTTCGCTCGCGTGCTGAGAGCTCGCCTAGACAAAGTGCTGATGGAGGCACCGGGCATCTCTGCTCATCAGAGCTGCCTTGTTTCCTCAATCAGCAGCTCGCTGCGCCCTGCGCTGAGGGAGGATGACGTTGCAATTCAGCCTGAGCCTTCCCTTCAGCACACTCACTTTCTGGTCGGTGTTAGGCCAGAGCATCACCTTGCAGCCAAGCTGACGGCCACCATGAGGCCATGCAGAGGCAAGCCGTGGTGGCCACATCAGTGCTCGAAGGAGCAACGTGGGCACCTCTCCCTGTGCCTCCCAGCACTGCTCAGGGTAAGCACCTCTGCCTGGGAGTTTATTTTTTGTACGGTAAGTCTAACAGGTCTTAAAAGATAAGACAGCGCTTGCTGCTTGTTGTAGAAACATACTTCCACGAGGCACTGAACTGAAGGCTTTATCAAGGCCCAGAAGGGCGTTTCGGAGGGAATGATTATTCCATGTAACCATAATAAATACACTTTCCTAGACACACAACAAATTCGTTGTGCTTCATTATCAGTTCTCATACGTGATGTCTGAGTGTTTGCACTGATGGTTTCGCTCAGGCTTTCTGCTCCTGGTGGAGGTTTGCTGTTATCCTCCAGGCAGGGCAGGGAAATGGCGAGACTGACAGAGTGATCCACTGGGTTTTCTGCATTCATGAGGCTCCGTGCCCGTCACGGGGAGATGGAAATCCTTGTCACCGGGGAAGGACGCAGGAGGCTCGGGGCGGATCAGTTTGCGTGCTCTTCCTAATAAGCGCCACTTTTTCTCCTGTGGCCGTGCAGCCTCCCAGAGCTAGAGCTGCCTGAAGGGCCAGGTATGACGAGCAGAGCTGCCAAAACCTTTCTGTGTCAGTGGAAAGCCCCTGATTATTGCAAGAGGCTCTGAACGTAAAGGTGACATTCAAAGGATCATTAAGATAACAGCCAGGATGAATTTCTTTCCAACTTCACTTAATAGATGCTTTAGTTTGAAATCATCTTTCCTGATGATTTCACCAGGAAAGAAGGAAGGAAAGGCCAGCACGTGAGACCTGAAATATGCAGCCTACTCTTTAATTAGGTACAGGCAGCTGCTTAAGAAAGCAATAGCTTAGCCAGGAGAGGTAATGAGATTAATGGCAGAAGTAACAAGAATGCTAATATATCTGACAAATAGTTTTTTTTTTTTTTTTTCCCATTTTTTCCTGTTATAACCTTGTGACTTTTCCCAGAAAGACACATAGATGTGTGTGCACGTGTGACTGGTTCCCCATGGTGAATGTTAACCAGATTTTGCTAAGCCCTCTTTGCCAATGTCCCTGTTCCTGTGCATGCCTCTAATATTTACTGATAGCTGGGAGAGCATCACCGACAGTCCAGAGGTGCGTGTTGTAGCTGGGATGCTCCATGACTGTCTATTGTATAGCAAATGAATTATTTCACAGTACATACGTATAAATGCTCTTTCATGTTCTTTTCATGAACAGGTGGGCACCTTTTCATGTTCCACCTACTAATATATCTGCCCCTGACACACTATTTTAGAATTTCATTTTGTGTTGGATTTTCCTTGGTTTAGCATAGAGTGGAAAGGCAGTCTTGGCACTTGCGGTTCTTCCTGTTCTTCATAAGATCTGTCTGGAAAAAGGTCTTAAAATTGCCAGGATTCGTGGTAGGGACTGGCAGAAACAGCCCTGCTAACATTCAGCTGCAAGGAGCAACCGATGAAAACAGCCTGAGCCTGTCTGCCTGCTGAAGCAGAGCTGTTATCTCACACGTATTCATATTGCTTTGTCCAACTTAATTCTGAGCATACCAAGTAGTGGAGCTTCTTCCACTTCACTCTTCAGAGATAGTTTGGCATATCTCTGCCTCATACTTCACATTTTCCCCTCCTATCTTTAACCTTGAATGCTAATTCCATCCTGGTCTGTTCTGCTAATGGGCTCCTTGCTCTCCATAACATTTAAACCCTCTTAGGTCTTCCCTGTCATCAGCTGACTGTGCTACAAGCAGTAACTCTTTGCGCCTTGGTCTTTTCCTGCTTGCAGCAAATTAAAGTTTTGCCACTGCCCTTGGGAAGCAACGCTACAAGTCCTTAAACCCACCTCATAGGAGGAGTGACGGAAGCTGCTCTTCAACTCACTGTTTGGAGAGGGGAAAAAAAAAAAGTGCAACAAAAACAGTCAAGGAGAAAACTAATTTCAGCATGAATAGAGCAGTTTGCTTCCTTCTGAGGAATAATATTTTTAATTATACATGCATAAAGATCTGATCAAAATGTTGGGTCTAAGCAAAAAATAGAACCGCTTTGTTTATAGCAGTTTGCCTTGATCTTTTTTGCAGTCATCCGTTGCTCGCTGCTCACTTTGTTCGTCTCTCCACCAAGTTGTCATGACACGAGCTGAGGAAAGACTGCTTGGCCAGGCAAACCTCTAAATGCTGGCAGTGTCCACAAACAGCCAGGTAATGGCCCAAATGATTCTGCGTTGGCTGCTGCCTACAGCACGCAGCTTTTTTCTGCTCTGTTTTCCCCCAAGAAGCCACGATAGCTTGCTGTAAGTACTGTGTGGAGGTGTGCGTGGAAGGAGGACGGGTCCCTCTGCGGACTTCTGGCAGTGTCAGCGGGGCCAGGAGCTGGCAGCCGCATCGGTCCCGCCGAGCGAGCAGGAGGTGGACGTCTCTGCCAAGCCCCGGACCCATCAGGAGGCAGCGGGACGCCTGTGGCCGGCAGACGGAGATGAAATCTCTTTTAATGAGTGAACCACTAAGCTCTTCTGGACTCGGGGCTGTCGGCTTCCCGGAGACAGAAGCTGGCCTGGAAGGCCTCGGCGTATGGGCTGAGCACTCTGACAAATGTGTGTTTTGCCCCAGCAGAATGGATTTTAAATGAATCTACCAGCTAGAACTGCAAGCTTCGGAGATACAGCGAGCATGTGATGAGGTGGAATATATTTGGGCCTTGGTAAAATGTTAAAAAAGAGTTCTGCAAAAATCATTCAAATTGCCTTGGCTGTAACAAAGGCTTACCATGTTAATGGTAACTACTAATAAGGGATAGCTGGTGGCCAAATGCTGCTGGAGAGCACAGACAGTGCTGTGATGTGTGGTGTGAAATGGTCAGCAATATCCCCATGCAGGAGCTGGGTGAGAGAATAGCTCTTATCCAACTGCTGCCCCCAAAGTGCTGAACAGGGAGCAGTGGGCTCCTGTGAGCTCATAAAAATGATGTAGGGCTGGGAATAACGTGGGGAAATTCGAGCCAAATGCAGCATGATCCCAAAGCACGGCAACTCACTGGACGGGCCTGGTGGCAGGAGCACTGGCTTAGGCTTGGCAGCAAGCAGTAACTGATGCAGAAGTCTGCAGAGCTACAGACTCCCCCAAGATATTATCCTTCACTTATTTCCATGCAGAGCTTATATAAATAGATGCTTTCTGGAGAAACTCTTCTCTCTGCTAGGGTATGTTAGGAATGTTAGTTATAAGCTTTTCTACTTCACAGTGGATGGGTGGGCTACATTGAGAAGACCAGGGCTTGTTTTTAGGCTCGGTTACAGCAAGATCATCCCATTCTGGTACAAGACAAAAAGAAACCATGTTTCCCAGGGATAGCAGGAAGCAGCAGGGAATTGCAATGTGATTCAGTGCCCCTGGCAGCACTGGCTGCAGAGGGTCGTGCATTTGGGGCAGGAAAACCTGCACAAGCCCTGTGCCTTGCACAGACCTAACTGGTGCCCATGGATTGTAACGCAGCCTCAGTGATCTATAGATGATAAACGATGAGCAATGGCAGAGTCGTCAGCTTGATCCATGCCCAGCACTGACTGTTCCTGTGAGTGCCAAGAAGGGAAAAAAACGACGATTTCATGCTGCCCTGGGACGTTCTGCTTGTGCTGGATGAACACTGAATTGCAGCTGACTGCAAAGGGATGCTTAAACCTCGCAAGCTGCTGTTTGTATGCAGCCTTCACTCTTGGTTTTGTTCCAGTGCTTACATGAAAATTTGGTTTTCAGAATTGCCCAGGAAATGGAAATCACAGGAAATTCATACTGCAGATGTAGCTCTTTTTTCATTTTCTTTTTTTTTTTTTTTTTTTTTTTTTCTTTTTGGTGAAGTATGCCTCACAGCCCTAGGCTAGCTACTGCAAGGTGACACAATCTCCTCTGTTAGTGGTGAGGATTCACTGAAGGTATTCAGCTGCAGGGAGCTGTGGAAAAAAGGACCATGCCAGTCCACGCCTCCCAAGGAACACTTCATCGGGGTGCTCAGAGCCCTGCGTTCCCAGCTGGCTGATCTTTTTCATGCACAGGCTGTGGAAGGATGGCAAATAGCGGTGGCTTCCCGGGGAGCAAGTAGACTTGCAGGAAAATCCTTGCATTGTATTCATGCAATGAATGCTGCTTCCCAAAAAACTTTGGAAACCTTCCTTCACCTTGTTTGAAAATTCATGAAAAATAAGTGTTTTTTTTTTTTTTTTTTTTTTTTCTTTTCTTTCTCTCTCTCTTTTTTTTTTTTTTTTTTTCCCCCTGGGAAATATTAGCAATATCGTGTTTTCCCTACTAGAGATTTTTTTCTTGCATAATTTTCTTCTGTTTCTCCTCATGTTTGTAAGACTTTTATTTGGTTCTGGTAGGAGGAAGGGGAACAGAAAACCAGATCTTTGGCAGTTTTAATTCCATGTGGAGCCGAATGAAACACGGAGGTGCCATATCCCTGTGAGCTGAGGCTGGAGCACTGGGTGGCTGCGCGTGCCGGCTAGGAGCACAGAGGCGAGAGTTACCCTTCTGCTTTGCTGCCTGACCTGCTGTCTGACCGAGCACCTGCCTGCAGCTGAGCTTGGCTCTGCTACCCAGACTTTTGCTCATAAACTCAAGTCTCTGCCAGAGTGCTCCCTCCAGACAGGCTGATGTGACATCACTGCTGAATAAACAGAAACCAATATCGAGTGGATTTGCTGGAGAGCGCATTCAAGACCACAGCTATTACGCCAGATATCTGAGTCAATCGAAATATCAGAGACCTCCCATGATTAATAACCATTGGGATATCTAATCCATGCTTTAAAGCAGTTACGGGCAGGCAAGGAAAGCAAGGGTTACTCCCCAAGACTGATACTTGCCTATGAGAAAAGAAAGAAAACAAAACAAGGCAGCACACCAGCCTGGAAGCAATGTGGAGCCCTGGTACAACTCATGATACCTGTCTGAAATTAGATGCAGTGCACCCCAATGTGGGGCTGGTGGGGATACTTGTATCTGCTTGGGCTGCCTGTGACCATGGTGGTATGGTGGTGCTGCTGTGACACCACCGGGGAGAAGACCCAAGGGGCTACACCAACATTTCAGTGGTACTTACATGAGCAGGATGCGGCCAGTTGTTGTTTTAGTGCTTCTAGGCTTTCCTTAGGCATGGGGGAAAAGTTAATTGCCGTCTGAAAGAGGAAGCTGCATTTTGTGGTTGAAAGATTATTTCCCAACCTCGCGGTTAGCAGAGGAGTCCCAAAGGGGCAACACAGGCCAGAGGAGAAGTGCACGGCAAGTGCAGATGAATAGGGGAAGTTGTGTTTGATGAATGCGTTCTGCTGCTGCTGGGGTGATTAAAGGGTCTCTCTTCTCCTGCTTGCTTTGTGGAGCCAGAGATGCTCCAACATGCTGCAGATGGGTGCTCTAGGGCCAATGTGGATGTCTGGGGATACACCTGAGGTTCAGGCTCTGGGGCTAGTATGTGCTGGAGCTGTACAAAGAGAGGAGCTTCTACGTACTGGTGCTGTCTGGGCAGCCCTGAGTGAGCCACCATGCACGCCAGGACTGCCAGCAGCTCTGGCAAGGGGCAGCATGGCTCCAGCCTCACTCGGCTTGGGCTTGCCACAGGTGCCCTCATGGCATCGCCTCTGCCAGCACCAGGAGCTTGTTCCAGCCCAGGAGCACCTGAGCACTTCAAAGCTTCTTGCTCTGGCGAAGCAGAAAAGAGTTAACTCCCCCTCAGTTCTCCTCCAGAAGAGAGAAGATGGAAACGTTTCATACCGTGCTATTTTTAAATCGTTCAAGAAATGTATTGCTAACAGAAGAACAGCATAACTGACGTTTCCCAGAATCAGCTGGTGAAAGTGCACAGCGCAGCTCCTCTTGGGCAGCCCAGGCAAGGTAAAACGACTCAAAATAGATTGCAAATAGAAAGAAAAAGCAGGAAACCATTACAGAGCTCTGTAGGCAACACCCTGAAGTCCATTTTAGCTGTTAGCCATTGTACTTGAGGCAATAGAGAGCAATTAAGCAAGGAGACCACTGGAAGGTTTGTTTCCCCGTTGTATCCCTGAAATAGCTCCAGCTCATTGCCAGTACAAGGTATCACACCGATGGGGGCAGAGATCAAAGGCATCTGCCCAGCTGCCACAAAAAGCTCTGTAACGAGGGTCTGCATTAACGTGAGAGGGCCCCCTGCCACTCCTGGGGGGTGGACTTTTGGGTGATGCCGACCTCTCTCCACCATGAGCAGGGCTGAGAGCCACCAACTCTCTTCACGGAGTCCACCAATTGACTCTCGTATTCCCCTATGGAGGCAGCATGCGGCATTAATTAATGGACATAAAACTTGCTTGGAAGCAGGCACGGGTGTGACAGCTCCTAATAGCCATACATGAAGGGCTCTGATACGCCCGTGTAACCAAACAGCGACTGCTACGCTTCGGCAGCAGGCTTAGAACATCTTTCTGAGGGCTTATTATTTCTGAGGGCTGCTAAGCGTAAATTTTGCAGTGGTTCTCCAGACTAATTTTCATGTAGAATAAATTCAAGCATGAATGAATGTGGGCTGTTGCGTGGCGTGCATTAGCCGGGAGGTCAGGCGAGGAAATTAGCCCGGTCTCTAGTGACCTTGCGATGTGGGAAGGAAAGCAGCCCCTTGTCCAGGCACACCAAGGAGCGATGGAGCAGGCAGTGCTGAGGGCGCGCTGCAGCTACAGGCAGGTGCCGTGAGGAGCCTGTCACAAAATGCCCTTCTTGGTGAAGTGGATGGTGACATTTCTACCCAGACCTCAAATGCAGCTTCCCCGTTTCACCTGCCTCCAGCGCTGCTGAGGTGAGGGATAGCTGGAGAAAGGGTCTCCCCTTTCTCTGTGGGCTGGCAGAAGAGCAAGCTGATGGGTGTGTGAGCAACACAGGCACATCTAGCGTGTGACTTGTGGGGCCTTCCACACTTACAAACTTGTCTGTGAACATTTGTGGTGACGGCTAGCAGCGGGCAGGTGAAATGCACGGAGGTGGGGACATTTCCAGTCACAGAGAAGCACTGCCAGCAGGTACTGGTGATAGCACAGATGTGCCCTTGGCCAAAATACAGCTGTTGGGAACTGCCTGGGGACCTGGCATGGGTTACACAGCGAGCAGCTGCCGTGCAGAAAGCAGCAGGTACGTTTTGATTCAGCCTTTCCCTGCAGGGCAGCTTTTAGGTATAAGGAGTCTACCAACTACAGGATAAGTACCACAAGCTAGGTAGAGATGGTTGTTGGAAGATCACTAACACGCTTTATTCTCTGGTAGAAACTTTGTGTTTGTCCCTTGATAGGGATCCAGAAGCCCACTGGTGACGTTTTTGGTCTAACGGTGATGTTACTGTGTCTGCAGTACTCCTGCCAGAGGGCATGAGATTTGACGCTCCCTGTTCAGGAGACTCATCTGTACAAAACCAAATATTTATTTTTTTTTTGTGGTGAGGTTGTCTAAAGCATCTGGCAGCCTTGAGCAGAACAACCGGGCCTATCTTCTTGTCTGCTTCTGTCCTACACAGACCGTGCTGGTGCAGGCCTCCATGGCCCCTTGGTCTGGTCACACACCGGTGGTGGGGTGATGCTGGCTGTGGTTCCCCGGAGGCAGGGCTTTGTGTGCTGTGCCCACAGCTGGGTGACGTCCTCCCCAGGGAGCTGGCCTGGACAAACGCTTCGTGCTCTTCTCTTTGGTCTAACACCGCCAACCAAGGGAGGCCTCAGCTGCTCTGCGGGCACCAGGCTGAGGAGCAGAGTGGTGAGGTGGGAGGGAGCTGCTCATCTCCATGTAAATGCGGAAGCCCTTGCAAAGAAGGGTTAAGAAATTTGTCCAGGGCCTCAAAACACGTGGGCGGCAGAACCAGGAGCTCTTGCTCCTGCTTTGATCTCCTCGCTGAAGTAATCTCTGTCCTGTGGAAGCAGCAGTGGGAAGGACAGCTGAGGGGGACCAGGAGTGGGAAATGCCGTGTGTAGGAACAGAGTGGGTAAGTCCAATTTCAGTCTGCATCTTGTGTGTGCAAAGGGGGGAGAGGTGGTGCAATTTGCCTAAAGGGTGGTTTCCACAATTGGAAATATTTAATTAAGTGAATTATTTTCCTAGTAGTACTTTAAAAGGTTATATACCCAATTAACTGTGCATTAGACTTAGCCTGAGCCCCATTTTGATATGCTCAGTGGACTGTGAGGAATGTACTGTCAGCTTAAGAGAGACAAAAAAAGGTAGAAGTCAAATCGGTGGCAAATGAAGTTTCTGGCTCCTTGTCAAAGCACCCGCATGCCTCATTACCTTGGTTTAAAGCCAACAGGCTAGCTTAACGGGGCTGTTTATTACTCCCTCCCCTTCCATCGCTGCTGAAAAGGAAGTTGGAGCTGCAAATCCTCTCTTGTACTTTCATGGGCACGTACCCTTCCTCAGCCCACCGTGCTCGCACTGTGCTCGTGTCCTGCTGATGGAGCCATTTCACACCATGCCTCTCTCAGTGCCAGCTGTTTCTGCTGGCAACACCATGACGTGGTGCCACTGGACCTGCAGCCAAATGGTCCTGGGGAGAGGGAGGGGGTGTTAATGAGATAATAGAAGTGCATGCCCGCTATTTTCTGCCCCAGAGTAAATGTGGCTTTCTCTTGGCTGCGAAGCCTGTGTAGCTGTTGGAGCGTGGCGCTGTCAAAGAGAGGAGTTACCTCCTTTTTCGCTCCAGCCCTCACCACATGGATTGTCACCCTTTCTTCCCCTGTTTTCCCCATGCCTCATGCAGCACAGCCCCCTGGCACGGTGTTCAGCTCCCTGTTGTGCTCTGGCCCCTAGCAGTGACCAAGGCCATGAAGACACCCCAGGAGTTGGAGGCAAATGGGGGGTACGTGCCCTGTCCGGAGCAGTACCTCCTGCTGCTAGGGCCTGCATAGGAGGTGGCAGCAGCTGAATGGCAGAAGAGCTTAGGTTCAGGAAGGGAATTAATTGCAATGTGTCTTAAAATTGTCTACCCATCTTGTGTACGGCAAATTTTCGGTGGGTAGAAAAAGGGCAGACAACAGTCTATTATATGGCCAGATACAACTTGAACATTTAATTGTGGCCTCTTGCTTATCTTTCCTTACTTCTTATCTTGGCCTTGTGTCAGCTGTTTGCAGCAGAAGCCTGCCTTGGACGTGCCAGCCATGGTGGAGCCCAAACCACGGAGTACTGAGAGGTAGCAATAAGGGAATAGTCACCCTCGAGCAGCGCTGTCTACAAAAAGTGAGAACTAGAGGTGAATATGCAGATGATTTTGTACTTGGGGAAGGGAGGCCTACAGGAACAGGAGAAATGTTCAGACATAAACTTTGCTGAAGTTGAGTGTAGCTGAATACAAAATCGCTTGAGCACCCTGACTCGGCATTGCTGGCAGATGGAGCAGGACTGAGGTAGCTTTGCCTTCCTCACCTATTTCCCTTCGGTTTCAACAGGGACTCATCACAGCTGCAGGCACCACTTTGGTTCTCCTGAAGCATTGCGAAAGAATGCGATGATGTAGCTTTATTATTTTTAGCTTGTTTTGCTAAGGGAGTTGTGCTTACGCAACTACGTCCCTGCAGCCCTACCCTCCCCGCCCCTCACACACATGCTCTGGTACCTTCTACATCTGCAAGACGATTTTAAACAAATTTGAGAGGGAGCAGAGGTCTCAGAGCTCGTGATTCGGGCATGTGGGTAGACGAGAGAGTCACACGCTGGTGGGACCACAAAAAAATCTTGGCCCCAGCCGCTCTGGGAGGCCATTCCTGGCTGTAGCCTCTGAGCTCCCGTGCTGGGACTTGCCGTCGCAGGCACGAAGGTGGATGGGTGTGTAAGGGTCAGGGATGGGACAGCGGGGAAGGCTGCAGGGCGGGGGGTGCGAATCCGTGGCAGATCAGACTTGAGCAGTGCTGGCGCTGAGGGAGCTTCGTGCTTTGTTTGAGGGCGATCGGTGCCTTTAGTACGGGTCTAAAGCGGTTTGGCTGGAACAATTCTCAATAGGGATCGAGTCTGCTTGACTGGATCAAGGAAATGCTGGTGGAACTTGCTCTGGCATGTTTGCAGTCCCTGTTTCTAGCACAGGCAGGACAAAGGACAACCTGAGCTGAGGGAACAGCGAGTGTGTGTGTCAGCCATTCTTTCTGTGGAAAGTGAGCCTGAAAGCATAAAAGAAAATCCAAAAGCTTACAGTCCCAGGCTGCATCCTCCCAGGTGAGGCTGGTTCTCTCCTAATGTGCAGAGAATGCTAAAGCTGTGAGACATTTGTTAAAACACACGCAAAGCCCCAGCGGGGTGAGAAGTAATTTGCACAGTAATTGCAGAAGGGGACGAGCGAGTGTGCGTGTGCCTGCTGCCCTGCTGGGACTTGTGCAACGTGGCATGATAATGTCCTGGAGCTGTCTTCCTGCTTCTGTCGGGAATGACCCTAAAACCCAAGGACGGGACAGGTGGCAGGTGCCAGCAATAAAGAGCCCAAGCTGAACATCACCTCTGCTCTCCCACAAATGAGAACAACGACTGGTCTCCAGGGTTTGCAGAAGGCTGGTGGTGGCTTGGTTTCACTGCGCACAACAATATGCATCAAACAGCCAAGCAAATAGGGAAAAAACGAAGAAAAAGCTTTTATAGCTGTGGAACATGGTAGAAACAGACCCTGGAGAACTGGGACCATGAGAGATTTCACAGAGAAAAGAGAGAACCCTCTTGAGAGCTTATCTCGGATTTGGGTTATTTGAGAGGAAGAGCAGAGACTTCGTAGGTAGAGGTGGGAGCTTGCATGTCCCTCACGTGCCCCGAGTCCTCCACAATATTAGGTCAGCCTGGTAACGCAGAGACATTGCTGCATGCAGGGTGCCTCCCAGGGGCACCCACAACCTGCCTCTGGTTTCTGAGGATTCCCAAGCAAGGGTGAATGAGTGGTGGGACTTTCTGCATGCAAATGCAGGGTACGTGGGCACTTTTGTCATTGTCCATCATGGCCTAGGCATTAGGCGTTTGATACTTACCATCTGCCAGAAGAGTGATGGTCATTAGACATAAGATTTGTTGTGAACAAAGGGAGAAGAGAGAACTAGGTTCAAAAGCATGTGGTGAGTTCGTGACATAAATCATTCAGGATGCCTACACACGGTATGCAACATTTGTTTCTTAACCCAAGTAACAAATAAGTGTCATAATTTTCTCTGGAAATGAACCAAATTAGGTATTTGTCCTGACTGAAATAAGGTATACAACATATTGTGTCTTAGTGAATGTGATCACCACTGTAAGCTGTTATACCGGGCAGCTGATGGCAGAATTACACCTTGTCTTTTCCTCCTGCTATCAGTATGGTATCAGCTGTCTGAGCAGTCCAGGGCAGTCCTTGTTCTTTCAGCGTGGGCCTCTATTTCTCAATCCATGCAACCACAGCAGTTCAGCTTCCCATTTTTGCCTGAATGCTTGTTTCAGCATTTTTCCCAGCAGAGTGGTCCTGCTGGAGAACTGGGCTCTTTTGAAGGGGAATATTTCTTTGAGAGTGTTGGATACAAGGTGATTTTTTAAAGGCAGAGCCACAGCTAATACTATGTCTGCCTGGAAGGTGGCATTAAAGCCAGCCTAAGTGTTTTTGTCAATTTTATAACTCAGTCCCTTTTTCATTTTTTCAAGTGACTATGGCCAATAGCCAGTCTTTCAACAATCACAACATTATTTCGCTCCACCAAGCATAACGCTTAGAGGAAACTCGATTCCATTTGAAGCACCATAGTGTAAGGGAAAGAGACTCCTACCTTGAAGCCGGAGCACTGCTGATTGTCTGGAGACCCGAGCTGCCGTGGGGTCAGTATGTACGTGCCCTGGAGAACAGCGCTTGGATCAAGCTCTTTATGAGTAACCTCTCATTTTGGAAGCCTTGGTATTGGTGTGCCTCTCTTGAAGGCTCTGATCTCTGCTGTCGAGGTTGCCGACAATTTTCAGCTTCTGTTATTCTTGGCTGCTTCCAAAAGTGTGCGTGTGTCTAATCCTTTTTTTCTTTTAATTTTTGGCTGCACCAGCTTTGTGTAATTGTGCTCCCATGAATATATTAGTTGACTTTTATAATCCTGAGAAGCTCATAATCAAAGACTAAAGTAAACTTACTCAAATATCAGCTTAACTATTACTTTTAAAGTAAGGCAAGCAACTATGTGAGAAATGTACTTGAAAACGTTCAACTCATTCTGACATTGAGATTTCACAGTGGGTCAGATCAAAACTTATTAGAAATCTATTTAAGATGACACCTCAGTAGCATGAAGCCTAAGTGCCATTTCTCAGTAGCTAAGTGGAGTTCAAAGGCAGCCCTTTAAGCATTGAAATGCCAAAATCTGAAACAAAAATATTTAGACTACTGATCAAAATAAATCAAATCCTCTTTCTTCACTGTGACTGCAAGATATAATGACTCCTTTATAAAATTTAGCCAGTTTTCATGGTAAACTGCAACTGCTGGGCAATGCCATTTCAAGGAAGACAAAATAGAAGCCACTTAAAAGAATCGGGTAACCAATGACTCAGGCAGATAAAATCAAGGCATTAACTGAAAGCACAATAGCTTCTAAAGCCATAAACCACCATGAAGATCAGTTTCAAACCATTGTAGAGGATGGTAAAGGCTGATAACAGAGGTATGGAGGTACGTGCCTCCTGCTGTCAATGCTTTGCAAGGGGGACAGTTCCTGGAGCAGCCCAGGAAGGGCTGACCTGTGCAAATGGGATCTGCTGGGATCTCTTCAGGCAAGGGGAATGGTGGAAGGTGAGAGGAGCTGTGGAGGAGCAGACCCTTGGCTGGAGTGTCATTGTGCTGCACTGAACCTCAGGAGCCACCTGTGCCAGCTGAGTGGTGTCCAGGCACAAACAAAAGGCAAGCTGTGACTGCTGGACTGGGAGCATTTCGGGGCTATGCCTCTAAACAGTCAGTCTTTGAACATGTAGGGAAAACATGACAGGAAATATATGTTCCTCTTGCCCTGGTCAGTCCACCTGCTCCCACACACTGTTGAGGTGGCATGGCCGGATCCACAGACACCATTCATTTCAATGAAACATCACCTCTGAGAGCCCCCGTGGCAAGTCCTTTGAGACAGAGTTCAGCTTCCTCCTGACGAGGAAAAAGGATGTATTTCTTACTAATGGGGTAACTGCACTGGAATGATATGTACTCTAACTGTGATTGAATGCAAAATGAGAAATGAGAATGCAAAATGAGAAAATCCCCTTACGGTCCTACCCCCGAGTCCTATATAACAAGTTTGTCTCCCTTTCCCCTCGCAATTACAGTCCCGCTGGTAAAGGAGATGGATGTGGGCTCATTACCTAGCTGCATAATGAAGTGCATTAGCAGGACAGATGGACAGCTGGCAGGAGAGGCTGAAACAGGCTAAAATCCAAAGTGCTCTGAAATGTGCCCTTGGGCTTTCTCCAAAGCCTATTTATTTTCATAAGGCGATTTGAACGTTCACAGGGAGCTTGCCTGCTTCCAGGTGTCATCGCTCACGGCGCAGCAGCCCCAACTGCGAGAGAGCATCACCGTCAGTGCCCTTGCCTGGGCACTTCAGTCCCATTCTCTGTGCGAGCAGTGGCCCTGGGGATGGGTGGCAGGGAACCCCACAGAGACCAGCCACCCCCTGAAGAGAGCCTCCTCAAAACGCCCTGTGGCCCTCAGGCCCCCAAGTAGTAGTTACATTTTTCTTTTTCCTTCTTTTCAGTGGCAGTTTTGGCAGTCATGTCTGTGTCTTTGTTGGGGGAGAGGACCGTGAGCACTGACAGGCAGCACAGGGCTGTGTACAGACCAGCCAGGGGAGCTGAGCCCTATCATCCTACAGACAGCCTATGCAGCCTACAGTCTCTTTCCTGTACTGATTTTTTTTTTGTTTTGTTTTCCCATAGCATGCAGCGACTTACTTGTAGCCCTCGAGGTACACGAAGCATCCTTTCCAGTCTCTTTAATCATTAGATAGCGATGTTTCTCATCACACTGCTATTACACTATACAGAAGGTGCCTTGTACAGAGAGGTGTGAGGCATCCTTCCGCTGCCAGCGGGGGCAAGATGTGCTGCCTCAGCACGGGCAGCTTTCTGCACTGTGTGTGGCAGGCTGCTGCCTTTTGCCAGAAAAAAGGCGTAGCTTGCTCCACCAGGGGCAGTTTCTGCTGTCCTGAAGACAAACACCCTGCTGAACCCTGTGAAGTTCAGAGGCTACAGACCATCAGGAAAGTAAAGGCTCTGGCAGGTAGCAAAGACAAGCTGGGAGCAAAATGAGTGCTATGTAGCTGTGGAAGAAAGAAGGTAGGGATAGGCACTGTTGCAGATCCTGAGGTTGTCTGTACAACTGTAAGACCCCAGCTTCTCCTTCCAGCCTCCCATGCTGTGGAAGGTGGTGTCCCGGAGTGCAGTTCCATCTTCTGGACTCACACAGCTCCACGTCCGAGCCAGCGTGAGGGACCAGAGGCAAAGGATTGTCTGCCTCATGCTGGAGGCCCCCTCACCAGAAAGCACTGTCAATTAAGGCTGCTCATGAGTATGTGCTGGCGATATTAAGAACAAAAGCAAGTGCTGCACATGCACCGTTCCACCCAAACGCTTCAAAGAGGTTTGCAAATCCTGCAGTGCTGAATGAGCCTTCCCTAATTCCTTTGCAAGACCTGCAAATGTTACAGCACCGTTCTGCAGACCACTAAAGTAAGCGCGTCCCACTGGGGGCTGGTGGAGGATAATCCCAAAGCCATCACCTAGTTCTTTTGTCATCATTGACCATAGGGTTTCTCAAATATAACTTCCTTTATCTATTACTTCAAAACCATATTTTAATTTTTTATTTTTTTTTCAACATTAACTTGAGCTAGAGCACAGGTGTTGCCCTACTTTAGCTGCCATCTGCACACACAACCCTTCTGTAGCCTGAATCTGTTGGCTTATGTGCTCAAGCAGGCACCCTGCACTGCTTTACAGAGCGGCTGCAGGCTGCTGCGATAGACCACCTGTGGTCCTCCACGGCCATCCCAGAGCTCCCTGCCATGTTTCTGGAAAGGAGAAGTTCTCCTGCAGCACTATGAGAAGCCGTATTGTGCCTTTCAGCCTGAGACACAGCTGAGGCTCGTGCTAGCTGCAGTCCTGGTATCACTCAGAAGGGAGCAGAGGGCTGGTACCGACCATTCTGCTGTTGAGGGTGCTGGGCTCACTCAAGTGCTATGACCACCAGAAACTCCAGGGGCCTCTGCTGCGAGGATTTCACAAAGATACGACAGCCAAGAACAGGAATATCTATATCTCCTTGAAAGGTTTGTGTTATATAACCTATTTGAAAAAGAATAAGAAAAAAGAAAAAAAAAAAAAAAAAGAAACAGGATTCCTTGAAAACATTGCTCTGTAAAGCACTTTATTTGTTAACCCGAGCCTACAGAAGTATTAAATAATATGAGGTGCTTGACCTTGGAATTTGAAGGTGTGTCTGGGGCACTTGCCTTCTGCCAAGTGTTTGGATGAAGTCCCTGAAATAACATAACCAGAAAAAAATGAGAAACTGGGTTTCACTTGAGGAGTGAGGGGGGAAATGAGAGCAATTAGCCTGCCAGAGGCAATCCTCTTCATTACAATGAGTAAGTGTTTGCTGTTCCCGAGTGAGGTATAGGTGACGTGCACTTTGCAGAAGACAAAGATGAATTATCTGGAATAAACAACAGGCGTTTGAGCTTATTAGGGAGCAGAGGGGTCTCGCAGTTTTATCTGCAGCTGGCTGTCTGTGAGTCAGCCGCCTAACAACCCGGTGCCACGCTACCTACTCCAAAAACAGATCAGCTGCATTCCCCCCTTACTGAGGCAGCAGTGCATAACATTGCATTCAGACCTTGTCAGGAGGATGAGGGGATGACTCAGGGTGTTTTTCCCCCCTTTCTTTGTTTTGATTTGTTTATGAAGTAGGTGTCCATGTTCCAGTCTGCTTGTAATGAACATGCTGATAGCAAGCTAAAAATAATTTCGGAGGAGGATTTTACAGAAGTCTCTGTAACAACAACAACAACAACAACAACAACAACAACAACAACAAAAAACACACAAAAAACCCCATACAGATATGTCACTGTAAACCAGCACTAGCCGTGTAGTGCTTTATTAGCTAGAAAGGGATTGGCAGTAATGAAGTGACTGTAGTCCACATATTTTTTAAAACATTATTTGTTTATAAGATAGAGGATGTTCTGATGCTTCTTTCTGATTTTGATCCAAAAGTTCACAGTTCACAGTTCACAGTTTTTCTCTTTTTCCATTAAACCTGCCCCAGAATACCATCTGATAATAATACCTGTCATGCCTGCTTTTTTTCTTCATCCAAACTCTTCAGTATCACTAAAGGATTGATGTAACTTGCACCATAGATCTTGCATCAGGAATAAGCTGAAGTTGTCTTGCTTTTCCTTAGGGGACAAAAAAATCAGTCTTTTGAAATATCGCCAACAAATAATACCTTCAGAAGCTCTCACATAGTTTGGATGCCAAAGTTATACTGAAAGTCAGTGAGGTTCAGGTTTCTAAATCACGCTGTAAATGTGATTTAAAGGCTTTATGGGTGTAAGCCTGTGTCCCTGGACCAGGGTCTTTACCCTTCAAGATCTGGGCAGGTTTTTAGCACCGAGAGGTGGGAGAGAAGTCACAGAGGGATGAAGAGGAGGCTCCTGCCAGCTACAAGTGGGCTGCTCAGAGGTTTTGCAGGGGATGGCTGAATCTGTGCTTGCAAGGATGGTTTCTCTTGTTAAGATACATCTGAAGCTGCACAGTGCTTGGTGGTGTTCCTTACCAGCACGGCTCTGCGGAGAGCTGCTTGGTGAGCCCATTAGCTCGTGTGCTTGTTTCCAAGCTCGTCTGAGTGTGGAGAAGAGTGAAGACAAAGCTCAGCGGCTCAGAAAGAAAAGAGCACATTGCCTCTCTTTGGAAGGCTCTGATAATTAAGCCGTTAAAGATTGCTGGGGTTAACAATACCATGTCTACAGGGAACTAATTACTCACACAACTGGGAAAATACCATGACAACAACAAAGAAGGACATTTTAGAGCCAAGTAGCAATGACAAGCTCCTGCCCTGAAGCATGCAGCTGGAAGGCCCAACTTCTACCCTCCCAACTCATTGGGACATCTCCAGTGAATAAGAGCAACATGTAACCCACGTTTCTGCTGTCAAGGTGATTAGAAAGGATGCAGTAAACACTAGTCAAATGTACAGACTAGAGACGTGTCAGCCGGTGAAGATAGGCTTCAGCCGCACAGCCTTCATGGCTCGATACTGCTCCAGCAGCGGAGCACTGGGCCCAGGGGCTTGCTGATTCACTCCTTCCTGTTTTTCATTTTGCTCCTTCATGGAGATCGTGGTTTTGTCTACAAGTCTCTCCAAGGGCATCTGCTTTGGTGTTCTTTTTTTTTTTTTTCCTTCTCACCAATACCCCCAAAGGACTTCCACTTATTTCCCTTTCTGAGCAGCAACAGCAGCAGAGAGGCTCTGATTTGTTTGCTGGAAGCATATTTTCATGGTGAGAATGGCATGTGTTCCTCTGAGACCTTTCAAAAGAGCCCCACCTTGCATAATTGCAGGATTTCAGATGAGCTCTGAATGCTAGAAGATCTCTTTTTACTCAGTAACCTAATATCAATTACATCTTCCCCTAACTATAAAAGCCTTGATTTTTAATTCATGTAATTTTCCCACTGAGGACAGAGACTATTTAAGGCATCTGCTAAAATCTATAAATGTAATTATTTGTTGCAAAAGGATTCAAAATGAATTTCTGTGAGGTGGAAGCTTAAAAGCCTTGAGGAGGCTGGCGGTAAGGCATCCAACTTCATTACCTCTGTCCCTTCTGGTGGCAGCGTCAAGGGGCTGGGGAGCAGGCAGATCCCGTGATACCAGCACGTACCAGCGCTTGCACCTCCAGGGAGATGAAGGACAGGAGAAATGTTCCCCTGGTCAGGTATCTGCTGTCGTATTCAGGGTGCTGGAGGTTATCTACCTGCACAGGTGCTGCAGTGCCCGTGTATGAACCTGTTGTCCACGAATTTGTCTCGTGCCTTCTTGGACCTGCTGATGCTCTCTGGCTCCACACCCCGCTGTGGCAGGGAGGTCCAGAAGGTCACCGCCCTGTCTGTGAGGGATGACTTTCTAAAGTCTGCTTTAAATGGGCCTCCTGCTGGATTCATTGGGTTCTCTGACCTTTGGCTTCTTGTATTGTGAGGCTTTACAAACATCATGTTTTATCTGCTGCCTTGATAGTTTTATAAACCTGGATCAAATTCAGCCTCGGTCTTCTCCTCTCCAAACAGGAGAGTGCAAGCCTTTCTAGCCTCTTTTCAGAAGGCTCCATCCCCTCAGCTGTTTTAGCTGCCCTTCCCCAGTTCTGCTCTGTCCTTCAGCCCTGAGCTGCACGTGGTGGCTATACTGCTGTGGGGGCACCGGGATGTTATATCGCAGCAAAACGTCACCATCAGCATTGATCTCAGTCCTCTGCCTGGTGAGACACAACCATCTTCGTGGTTTTTGGAGGCTGTCTGTACCTCTGTGTACTTTTCAGGACTAATAGCATGGAACTGCAGCTATCAAAACAGCACAAAACTCCCTGAAAAACCTACCATGGGATATATGGATATGGCCATTTATTCTGGTGCTGCTGTTTTTCAAATGGGATAAATAATATTAATAATAAAAAGAAGCTTGAAAGCCTTCCTGAAGCTGTTTATTTTCATTTTTTACATCGCTGTGGAAAAACTACACTCACCAGGAAAGGGACGAACTCCAAATGGATGCAAGACTGCTAGGCATAATTTGTAATGAGGAATTTTAAGTCTCTGAGAGCTGGACTTCAGCCACCCTCTGCAGCTCTCCCTCCTCCTCTGTGCCCCTCCGGGCAGCATAAGGGATCCAGAGAGTCACTGTGGGGACTGGGGACCCTGCAACGAGCTCCTGTTTGTGGACACCAGCTGGGAATCTGCTTCAAATTAATACCAACTTATTTGTCCTCTTAAAATGCTCCTCCAAAAAGGTAGCAGCCAGAAGCAGAACTTGTGGCAATCCCGCTTGGCTGAAAACCTGCCTTGTAGGCCTCGGGAGAGAGGCTCAGGGCTGCCAGACAGAAAGCTGTTGCAGAAGCCACGCGGTTTTCCTGGCCCTCTCTGATGGATTTTTCCACCAGAAAAAAAAAAAAAAGGAGGTTTTGGCCTGGGCTCTGCTTGGCAATCTGCTAGGGACGGGTGAGTGTGATACCCCGTGTGTGAGTAGTCCTTCACAAGGAGAATGTGCACTAGCGTTATGAAACCCCTTTGGCTTTGGAGGGTGACATTTGTGCTGTGTAAGGACGGTGGGAATTCATTATTATTTGTTTAATTTTGCAGAGTTGTCTGTGTCTCAGAGCTTCTCCTGTGTCACATTCCCGATAGGTCCCCATAAAGGACTGGACGCAATAATTAGAGCAGGGCTATTTTTGAGGATCTCTTTGTTTTCCTGCTGGCCAGGGAGGATCAGCAGTAGCTATTTAACCTCTGTATTCGATGCCTGTGCTGTGCTTCCATATGCAGACTTGTATCTTGGTGCTTTTCCACCTCTTGGTGGTTGGCTGGCCAAACGCATTCCCATCTTTCTCCTAGACATTTATAAATATGCAGATACACTTCACACCAAGCCTCTCGAGATGCTCACCAAGCATCACACTCTCTTCCTGTCTTTCTGTAGTTGCCCAAGGAGACTGATGCAGGCTTACAGTATCATTTCCTGGGACATATGTGAGTCCTCCACCATCCATGGGGCTGTGAGAAGCAGGATGAGCAGCTTCAGGGCTCACAGGCAGCTGAGGGAAGACAGCCATATGAAAAAGAAATCGTATGGAAGAGTGTAAAGGAAAAGGTAACCGGTCGTGCTGGAGCTAAAGACTGGAAATTAGCTTTCCAGAAAAAACAGTGGAGAGAATCAAAGAGAAATCGAAATCAAACCTCACTTTTTCATAATTAAAATCAACTCTCCTTTACTTTTTCAACCAGCACTTCATCAAAGGAGGAGTCTTTGTGCATCCTCTTTTTTTTTTTTTTTTTTTTTTTAAATGCAACTTGCGCACTGCATCTTGACCACAAACTATTCCTGTGACAGTGATTTACCTTTCTGGCATTAGTTATGGCCTTTGCATCCATTTCCAGCTCGCTGGGCAGTGAGTTTAGCCTTCCGGCCTTTAGGGAAGAGTCCAGTGAACATGAGGCTTGCTGGTGGCAAACCCAAACGTTTAAAGAAGACAGAATTGGAGAGATTTTGAAAAGGGAGGGAAATTCTCTGCATTTAGTTTCTGGGCATGAGCTTTTAGGAGTCATGTTATCTAGTCTATCATCTCAACTTTGAGGGCAAAGAGTGCAGGTTTTATGTTCAACCCCAATAGAACCATGTGGCTCCAGAGCTCACCTTAACATGCTGATGGTTAGTAAATCCCAAACAAAACACCAGCACCTACCTTCTCTACAATCCTCAGCAACTGTCTGCACGGGCAATTTCATTTACTCACAATCCCTTCTGTGCCTGTATGTTATTGAATCCATATTTTTAAAAGCACTTGAAACTTGAGCTCTGTCCCACCGGCACGTGGGGGCAGTGCTCCCGCTTCCTCGGTCCTCCCGTGGACTTTGCAGTCCATCTCTCTCTAGCTCCTTCCTTTTCATTACAGCCTTCTCTTATTTGTCCCTAGCCTTGCTTTTGTCATCAGCTGTTTTCACCGATTCTACGTTTTGAAAAAGCAAATGCTGTCTGCCTTCAAAAGCTTCATCACACAGACAGACTCCTGATGACAGAGAAGCTCCTTGCTCATTCCTGTAATCATGGCATGAAAATCCACAGAGGGCACTAAGAAAAGCAGGGAGTTTGCCTGCTGAGGGTGCTGTGTCTGCTGCAGTGTTTAGGTGTTTTCTCTGACCTTGAGAGACACAATATGCATAATAAGCAAAGAGCAAGCAAGAGGAAGGATGATGTAGTTTTTGTAGATTTAGTCAAAAACCTTCTGCAGAATTAACTACTTCAAATGGTTAGAAAAGCTGACACAATTTAACATCTGTGGATATTTTTTTCCCCTCTGCATATTAACAGAGATAGCAGCGATTGGCCAGGCTTAGCCCAGCCATGTGTGTGTCAACTAAATGCAGAACAGTCGTTATCTCTAGATATTTGCTGAGGATAGGCGTTCCTGAACTGCAGCAAAAGGATGCTGACACAAATGTAGCATGCGTGATAGCAAGATGCGAGTTCAAAGGACAGGGCATCGTGCCCAAGTACGCATATCCAGGGACTTACCACTGACTTGTTTTTTAACTTGGCAATTTGGATCACTAGTCTTTCGCTCCTTTTGGTGAAGAGCTTTGAGATCTCTGCTTTCCACCTATAAAGTGCATTATTACAAAACAGTCCCCTTAATTGCCCTTTCCACAGGCAGACGTTGGCCTTTTTCCAAAGGCATATTGTATTTGCATTGATCACACTGCTGGCTAATATGACCTTGTCATTAGGAAAACATGAAACGTAAAATATGAGTTACTTGGACTCCAGCATTATTCATTGTTTTATTTTCTGATCTCTGAAAGATATTGCAGAGCCAGCAGGAGGTCTGCGTGAGACCTGCTGACACCATGGAATTCGTGGTACTTTAATTATCCAAATGATCTAAACAAAAGAAGTTAACAGCGGAGTAGCGCATGATTGATCATGAGCTGCAAACTGCAAAAATGAATTCGGCAGCTGGGGTGTTCACACGAAACCCTCCTGGTTGCTGCTGCAACCTCCCAACACTGCCGCCGTCCTGGACAGGACATCAGATAGGATGTGCTGGATGGAAATAGGGCTGGAAGCATCCACAGAAGATTGTTTCTGTGCTCACAAGCACCTTTTTTTCTCTGTAGCTTTGGTGTAATGAACAATTCAATCGTGGTGGGCATCCTCATGGATTTTTAGGTCAGTGTCCAGCCAGTAACTGGAATACTTGTGGGACGAGGAGAGGAAGACCAATATAGGATTACAGGGAAATCAGTGTGGAGGGAGACCTGGAGTCTGCACAGAGCCGTGAAACCTGCAGACTCCGCAGACTATTAGCACAGCCACAGAACTGGTAACTCCCAGCAAAACAGTAACAGAGCTGGGGATGCCCATCTGGTGGTAGGAGAACACCAGTGACTTGTGGGACAGCCAGGTGAGATCGAGATCCCTGCACCCCTCTTCCCCCAACCCCCTTGAGTCCTTATAATATTGCATTCACACTGAAGGATCAAGCCCAGCCATGCTGGAAATGTACAGAGCACAGTGCTTTCTCCCATAACACATTAATTCGTGGCTCTGAGTTCTGGTTTGCCTTGGATGCTAGAAGAATACACTTATTAAAAAAGAAGAAGAAGAAAAAAACAACTTCTTGGCTACATTTGTGGTAGAAAGGTCTGTCAGGGGCCGTTAAGTGGATGCAGACACAGCAGAGCTCCAGAAGTCCTTAAGCTGCAGCTTGCTGAAGAGTGTTGTGGGGACAGCATAACCCCGTGCCTGCCCTTTCTGAAGCACCCTCAGCATGCCTCAGTGGCCCTGAGAGACTGGATTTTTCTGGCACCCTGCCCGGCCAATCTCACCTCCTTAGGTCTTTGTCCTGAAGGTGGAAAGCAGGCGGTGGTCACAAGGAGACTTTTTCCCCTCGCACTCCGCTACCAGGACTGCTCCTAGGAGGCAGGTCAGGGAGAGTTAGTTTATCTTTGTCAGGGAACATAAAAACAAACATGCCTATGCTGTTAACAGTTTTAGTAAAGCACTCTTCTTTTCTTTCTGGAAATTGTGTTTGGGGAAAGCTACACAGAGCTAATGACTTGAGTGCCTGCGGTGATTGTCCTCATACTCAAAATATGCGAAGTGTTCTACCAAAAATCTCAGAAAACTGCCATAATACAGCACTCGCAACAACACCCTGTGACAGGGGTTGATCTCAGGACTTATTTGTGTATCTTCAGCACATAAAAAATACAATTGTCAAAGTCTGCAGCGTTGCCAGTGCATGTGACCTTTAGCTCATCTTGCAATACCGAGCATTTTCATTAGCCAGAATTGCTACAATTGGCTTCTGGGGAGAAGCTCCATTTCCTGAAAATAGAAACTATTGGGTGGTCATGAAAACTGAACCAGGGGAGGGGATGGGGAAGAGGAGTCTGAAGCTGACTTGGCAAAGATAGTAAGTACTGGGAGCTGGGAAAACAGAGCTTACAAAAGGCCAGGATAAAGAGGCGGAGATCACTTGGTTAGGAGAGGCAACTAAGAAATTGGCTGGGATGGCTAACAAAATTGTACGAGGTGCCCTAGATTGGAAACAGGGCATTAGCCAGAATATGGTGGGAAGCTGACCACAGGAACACAGGTAAGGTCGGGAGAAGTCTGGTCCAGGAGATGGAGAGGAGGAAGAGAAAAGCAAGGACAATCTGGAGAGAAGGGGCAGAGAATAGCAAAACCAGGTGGAAGTAGGGCAGGAGACTTTTCCTGTAAGCCATCACCTTCCCCAGAAGCTGCACGTAAAGCGAAGGTGTCTGAACCTTCCCATTGCTCCACACTTCGAGGATGAAGGATTGTTACTGCAGTGGGTTGCTCCCGTGGCCCAAGTGACAGAGGTCTGCGTAGGGGACCCTCGTGGCTTGGGTGACGTGTGTCAGTTCGATGCCACGATGCCAAATTTCTGTTTTTCTAACCTGGATAATTACACACTGCGCCCTCTCTGTCCTCCTACAAAAGATCTGAGGGCCAAGCCTTCCAAAGTTGGTGATGCCAGGGTTAAGAGTGCCTGCATGCACACGCTGAGGGGCCGCTGTTAATTTAATGATCACACACCACTCCTCGGGACCCGGGCCTCACCCAGCGCACAAGATGGATGGCATGCACTTAATGAGCAGCTGCTCAGTGTTTTCTGCTTCATTGTTGGGAGCGTGTCTCCACGCTTTATTGACTGCATACTATCCGTGCTGAAGGCAATTACTTTCCTCATGAGTTTTCCTGTGCTGCTTATCACTATAGTAACTGCCTGCTTTACAGATACTACCTAATCTCTTTTCTCACTTCCCCTCCGAGGTGGCAGGACCCCACCTGTATTTCACAAACGCGAAGCTGAGGAGTAGAGAGCAGAAGCTGACGAGAAGTCACCGAGTTCAAGTGCCCAGACTGCAGAGGGACTGCACGTCCCACGGCACCCAGCAAGTGGACGTGCGGTGACATCGGCCTGTGCCTGCTCTCGCCCACCGTGTGGCACGCGTCCCAGATGCACTGCCACAGGCACAAGGGAAGTATCAGGTAATGCAGCAGCACAGTGAACTTAAAGAAAAATAAATTGCCAAATAAATGGGGCAAACCACAGAACAAGCCAGTTCGGTATGTATTAACAATGTGACTGCTCTGCTTGCCTGCAGATTTGTCTTTTTTCTCTTCCCTGTTACGTGTTTTAATTCTTTCTATATTGCACCCCCTGGGGTCAAGACTGTTGGTTTCTGTATTTGCAAAGCACCCTGCATATGTTCTGAGTGATTCAAACAGCCTGTGTGATAGGTAAATACCTGTCTCCCTTTAGGAGAGGGGAAAATTAAATACAAGGCCTACTTTTCTTTTTCTTTCTTTCTTTCTTTTTCTTTCTTTCTTTCTTTCTTTCTTTCTTTCTTTCTTTCTTTCTTTCTTTCTTTCTTTCTTTCTTTCTTTCTTTCTTTCTTTCTTTCTTTCTTTCTTTCTTTCCTTCTTTCCTTCTTTCCTTCTTTCCTTCTTTCCTTCTTTCCTTCTTTCCTTCTTTCCTTCTTTCCTTCTTTCTTTCCTTCTTTCTTTCCTTCTTTCTTTCCTTCTTTCTTTCCTTCTTTCTTTCCTTCTTTCCTTCTTTCCTTCTTTCTTAAAAAAAAAGGTCACACATATCTACATATCTTTTTGTACAAGAAACCAGGCCATTCATAAGCAGACAATCCTGCTTCTGTGGCAGGCTGGACACATAGCTGAACATAGGAGTGGACTTCTTGCACACTGATGTGCAGAAGGTGTAAGTAACTAAACACATGCCTGTTTTGGAGGATATAGGTGTATATGATTCACTCAAAGTAGCATAGGAAGCCAATCAATCTTGTCACCTAATCAGTATAACAAAAGAAAAAATATGTTTCCCTAAAATAGAAGCAAATCAGTCATGTGAGAGATAAAGCCTTAAATTTTGCTGAGAGTCTGTAAGTTCCAATAAGCACTAATCTTTCTCACTTAATTAGTCTCCTTAGGGAGCTACATTGCAGGTGTTTTTCATTATTTCCATCAGAAGTTTAGCAATTTCTCTTCACATTGCCTCTTTTTGGGACAAATCTCTGCTTTCCAGCTGGGGATCGTTTTGTTTCTAAATTGTTTCTTTCTTTATCTCTCCCAGATCATTGGAGCGAAAGGCACTTCCTCCTGTCTGATCCTCCTCATGCATCTTCCTGGAGAAGAAAAGGCAAATGTGGGCTGAGGAAACAGTGTCACTGCCTGAAATCTCCTCTATTTGGATGCATTCCACAAGAACGAAACAGCAACGGAAGGTTTTTGGTATTTTTTTTATCATTAGTAAGAGTGCAGTCCTAGCCAGATGTAAGGAGAAATAAGAGTCCTCCCATTAGAAGGCTTGATGGAACCCCTGAAAGATTATATTAAGCTGTTTTCAAGGGCTTATGTCTTATTTTAGCAAGTCACAATGCACGTGCCCAGCTGTCCCCTACTCACACACCGTAAGGTGGGTCAGATTACTTCGTGTGCCAAAATGGGAGTGACCTACTTGCTACAAAAAATATTTGGGGATGTAGTTACACAGAGCACAGACGCAAGCTTTTTGTGGGTTAGTTCTTTAGTTTCTGAAGCACTCAGATGCTATGGTTAGTTTTGACTTTTGCTATTATTCTCTTGCCTTTAGAGTAGGCCTTGGACACCTGTGTTGTACACCCATTCCTTCCCTTCCAGGATATTTGGGGTTTTATCTTTTACTGCAAGATTTGTCATAGGAAATGAGTGGTAAGAAAGAGTGGGTTATAAGAAATGAGTGCTTTCCGCTGATGTGACTGGAAGCTATGTGCCTCAGAGGATGTTACTGCATGCCCTATGTTTCCAGCTGTCCAAGCTCCTTTGATGAAGTGGCTTCCAGAATCTGTGGGGCCTGGGGCTGCAGAAAGATTCACAGTGAATTCGAAACGTGAACACGACCGCAGCTCTGCAGCCAGGGAAATTCTCTGAGATCCTTCCCCAGGCAGGTGACATTGCTATGAGGCTGAAAGTGGATGAGTGTGAAACCGATGCAATAATTGTAGCCTGGCTGCTGGCAGTGTTAGTTTTCCTTCCTGGCAAGAACAAAGCAAGAAGGTCTGCTCAGTTAGCTCCTCTGGGCTCTGTGGTGGGAGGAGGTCTGGAAGGGGGCTTAGCAGCTTTGTCTGTAGCATGCTGATATTCTGGACAGGAGAGGGGTGGAAGCCATCAACACCTAACTGTGGGCTCCAAGCACATTTTTGCATTTAAAATCCTTTCCTAGCTGGAACATTCTCTGAGACATTGACTAATTAGGTTGTATAAATTTACAGAAACGTTAGGCCCTGTTTCCTGAGCCAGGCACTAATATGCTGCCATCAAAATGTTCTTGCCTCCACCACTAGCTTTGCTTCTGTCGACATTCGGGGTGGCATAAATTTGGAGTATCCGCGGACTGGAGCATGGGGAAGGCCCTAAAGGACGCATATGTTTGTCAGGAAGGTCTGACAGAAGTGGGAATTAAACTCTGGACTTGATTTTGTAGCTTTTCTGGTCTTGGTCTGGCCCTTGGTTTTGTCACTTACATTTTTTGTCCCCACTGTTACAATACATTTCTTGCTGAGGACCATTCTGGATATAAAGATCTCTTAAAAACCATGTGGGCAATGTTCAGGAAATTTCTGTGTGGTGTTTTCCAGGTTGTCTTATGATATTGTAAAAACAGTAGGAAAACACTGGGTCGTTCTGTGGCACTCTTCTTGCACATTGTGCAGGCAATTTGAAGACTGGATACGATACAGGGAGTGTACATGTATGTATATTCACATGTGTATAAATTCTCTTACGTACATGTTAAGTAGATTAAGTTGATTAGTAACAGAGTGGCAAGATTCTCTTTATTTTTCAAGACCTATTTTATGGGATTTATTTAGGACTGTACCAGCAGCCAGTCTATAGCAGCTAGCTTCCAGTGCAGCCAAATGAGTCATTTCCACCTACACTAACACATGTCAAAATGGTTCCTACTGTGTGTCTATTAGAAATAAACAGAAAAAAGTTATGTTCGTCTCAACTTCTGCAGCTTCTTCTACCTGAGCATCTGAAAGGAGTGTAGCAAGGTAGACCTCCCAGCCCTGCTATGGTGGTATGGTGTATTATGTACATGGAGATATCCCACATACATTTTTTATGTGGGGAAAGCAAGGTACAAAATACTTCATTTGCTTCGTGTCACAGAGCAAGCCTGCAGAAAGAGTAAAGCCAGACCCCCCCTGCTCCCATAGCTAAGCTGTCTACCCACTGGACAATACTGCCACGAAATCCCAGCAACTTATTTTTTTTGCTTTATTTCCAGCTGGAAGTAACACAATGGAGGATTTTTCCTTTCTGTTGCTTAGCTACCTCATGACCTTTGGATAGTCTCTCTTATTGGCTGGGCGAATGCATTTCCCCGCAGCCGCCGATGTGGAGTGTCTCAGACCTCCCCCTCGGGCAGGATTTCACCAGCTGCCCTGCCTAGACCATGTGTTTCTCTTCCCATCTTGCTGAAAGAAATTTCATTATTTTGCCTCTAGTGTATATGGAACAGTGCTAGAAAGAATGCAGGAAAAGCCTTCAAGAATGACATATACTGTATCGATTCATTGTATTACTGAACAGCTCATCGTTAATTAAAGCTAGCCTGCTAATTACTGTGATGCTGCTTCTCTGGACCTCCACAGCCTGCAGATCAGTGGGCTTGCCTGTTCAAAACAGCTAAAGCTAGAATGGTTCAAACTCTGAACAAAGAGGGATCTGAACTTGGCAACTTGAACGTGTGTCTACTTGATCCATGACCTCATTGCTACTAAAGACGTTTGCTCACAAAAACTTGCACAAGGAGCCTACTTGATGCAGGGGCTTTCAACCTTTGATTAAGGCATTTGGCAGTGAAACTTTCAGCCCAGTGGTGTCACGGCATTTCACCACTACTTTAAGGATTTGAGTGCTAAATCTCTGCTTGGTTTTGACTCCTGAAACAAAGGCAGCTAGAATAATGAGAGGTGACATTTTTTTAACCTATCAGCTTTTACTGGTCACTTTGATTAGAATAAAATCATCCCTTTGTGTTAATTTTTCCTGTCTCGAATTATTCTGCCAATAATCACTTTTGCTGGAGGTGAAGCAGTCACTGAAATAAGACACAAAAGAAAGAGGAGAGACATGCCTTCCCAGGCCATCCGGTAACTTTCATTGAATTATTTAACTCTGGAGAATGAGATCAAATGGACTGCATAAAATCTAAAGCCTTGCATTAGACGCGAGGGTTTTACATACAGTGTAAGGACGGAGTTTATTTTCCTTTGTTGTGGGACCTGAACAAACCTGAGGATGGTGCTTCCCATGTTCAGCCTGCAGTGAACCAGCTGGGAAGCACTGTGGGTAGGTAGGCCTTAAACCCAGCTCCTTGGGTGTCTTCCAGAAGGCATGCTCTTCTGCCTGGGATCCACTGCCTATGGCCTCCTCTGAAACAGCTGCAAAGAGGTCACCTTTTTCTTTTCTGAACTGCCACAGGGTGCGGTGGGAGCATCTCCTCTCCCCCTTTCATGCACGCTGCTGAAGGGAGGGCTTCCCCACAATGGTGGGCACCTGGCTTCAATTCTCATCCCAATCACAAGTCCTTAAAATTCAGTCTCTGAGCCCTGGGGAAGGTGTTGTTGCTGTCAGGGCATTTGGTGTTTATCACAAATAGTTCACTTGTGAGCGACTGAGCTTAATTCACAGGCATCTGTACAAACAAGTGAGATCTTCAGATGGCAGGTACTACAGAACTGCGAGTTACATTTAATCATAGAGCTCTCGAGACTCTGCCCTTTGCAGCCTAGAGGCATTCATTAACAACATCCTCGTGTAATACTGAGCTCTTAGTGGAGCATAATGAAGATATCCTCAGGATGAGCGGAAGAAAGAAGCGCTGTGTTTTTTCTCATGGGAGAGCACATAGGAACTAGACGTGCAGTTCTAACAGATACTTTCCTTCAAGGAGAGGTGGGTTTGTGTATTTTTTCTATTGCCAAAATGAATTTACCAGAAATTTTAAGAGAGCCTTGTGTCCCTGCTGGTTGGGTTCTCAGGATGTTTTCCTTTCTGTAAGAATGTGCATCCTGCCCCCCAGCTGGTCAGGCCAAAGTCCCACAGACCAGCATCCCTCAGCTCCAGGGAAGCTGAGGTTACATTCAAATCCAGCTCCTGTGCTAGCATCCAGCCCAGGAATGCAGTGTTGGAAAGCCCTCTGCATGAGGATCTCTTTCCCAGCTTTGAATCTGGGGTCTCCTATGGACTCTATTCGTACAAATCTGTCTGGTGACCAGAAAGGTCTCTGTATGGCACCTGAATCTGATACCTGCATGTGGTGCACCGGGGCACGAAGGGGACGTGCAGCCCCTGACTGTTCTCTAACCTCCCTGGGCCAGAAGCCAGGCAGAAGGACAGGGAGCTGGAAGCAATCAGCAACAGAGGAGGGAGAACTAGGCTCCCTTCTCTGTGTGTGCAATGAAAAATGTGGATTTGAAATCAATTTACAGCAAAGTGATTAAATAAAGGACAGATCTATGCTGCTGCTCAAAGCACGGGCACACCATAGGCAAACACTGCAAGTGCCAGTAGCAGAGCAGCAGTGACAGCACGGACTTCAGCTGCGAACAAAAACCTGCAAGTTATTTTCTTTTTCCTTAATATTCCTCATCCACCCCCTCATCCAAACAAAAGATAAAGGCCGGAAAAGACTCTCGGTTGTAGCATGTTTGCAAATTCTCTTGCTATCACTCATCTTCGCTTCTGTAAACAATTTCTGTGCATTATTAACATTTAAAATACTGTAAACATGGAAAATCACAACCGAAATGTACTGCTCAGGGAACGGGGCCCAAGGACACGTAAATGCCAGTAACTCCTTTGAAGCTGTAGGATCAGCTGGATCAAAAGTTACTGGAGCGAGCTTTCCCCTGGAAGGGAAGCGGCCAGCAGCAGGCAGCAAGGGAGGCTCTGGGAAGTTCTTGACCTTGAGGGGGCTCTGGAAAGCAGTGTATTTACTTGGGCTTTTTTCGAGGGGCTCAGTGAACTGAACAGTCGGGATCTTAGTCATCTCTGCGTGGGACTGGCATGTGCTCGCTCTGCAGCAGCCTCCAAAGGCAGAGTCTGCCTGTCTGTCTGCGGAGCAGCGGGGCTGGGAGAGGGTGCAAGATGGAGGCACCGCTCCTTCTGCTCCAGATTCGCGTTTCGTTTCTCTCATCCTTGTTTCTTTTCTGCTAACCTGCAATAAATCATCTTGTCTGGAAGCACGTGTTTCTCCCCTTGCATTTGGAAGCTGCTACTTCAGTGGTGAGCCATGTAAAGTGATGTGTATGCGAGCGTTATGGATTACTGATGTTCAGGAGATTATTTGTGGTGTTATGGGATACCTGCAGGCACGTTGTCTAAATAGAGACCTGATCTGTCAGTGAATTTAACTGATCATTCTAGATAGGGATGTGGTGAGCGTGGTGGTGACCGCTTCCCGGGGTGCAGTAAGGCCTGCCAGCCTCCTGCTCACCTTGGTATCCCCACCCCTGCACTGCTTTGGACACCCTGCTTTGAGCCTCGGGGAACTATGGTTTTCACAACTGCAGAAAAGTTATTTCAATGGCAATACAGTGTGCAGGCAATGCTGTATGTCTGACTTAAGCTCCAGCTTGTCTCACATTTTCTTTCACACTTCTCAAGAGGTTTTTGCTTTGTTTTGTTTTTGAGTTAACAGCACATAATAAATCCCTTTATTTTTTATTCCTTAAGTCAAAATACCTTTGTTATATAGTTAGTAGTACGGAGAGGGAGTGTATCTTAATCCATCACATCCTGCTTATGCATCTTCTGTACCTGCCAGGATACATCTTTCTGGAATGCAAAGAAGAAAGGAGATCTGTGCCTACCTTCACTGGCTGTTTTAACTTCTTTTTTTTTTTTTTTAATTTTGTAAGTTGGTAAAGGTGAAGCAGTGCCCCTTTAATGCCTGTGACACAGGATGATTTATGATAGCTGTGTAGGGATTAGCTGAATGGGTGGGTTCAGGTGTTATAGATGGGATGTGAACATCTCCAATCCTGGCTGTATGCTTGGCAGGGTTACCTGGCTCAGCCCTTTGTTCTCGTTAGGCAAACAAAATGAGTTTGCTCTGAGTGGGTGGTAGGAGAGTTTTTGGGACGAAGGCTCAACCGTGAGGTCCTGCGTGGCTGTCTGAGCGCTCCCTGGCACGCCGTGAGAGGAGGGCTGGGCTCAGGGAGGAGCTGAGCACGGTGGCTGCAGGGAGCAGACTAGCCCTGCTGCTAGAGACAGCTTTGGAGCCAGCCCACCAGGCACGTACTTGACTGCTGAGAAACGCAGGCCAGCGTGTGATGTCCTTGTGCAGTGAAAACACAGCCGGTTCCTTCCACGGGCTACATCCTGCCTCTCCGTGTGCGTGTCGGGAGGTTAGGGAGCAGATAGCTGGAACCTTCTGTGCTCTGCAGCCCACCCACAGCAAGTCCAGATGAGGCCACGATGGATGCCCCTGCTGTTTGCTCAGGAGGGGCTGTCCAGCCTCCTGCTCATCCCACTGGCAGGCAGCAACAGGATGTGTGTACAGCTCCATCCTAGGCCAGGCCCAAGGAGGGCCTCCAAACCACCTGGGGAAACAAGAAAATCTCTAGAAACCTCTGCTTGACCACCACGGCCCTGCTCTCCCCAGCGCTCAGGGCAGTGGCAATGGGTTTGGGGTGATGGGAATGATCATCTGGGAGAGAGAACCAGAGCTTAGACTGGTCACCTTGTGAGATGGTTTCTGGAAAACAAAATTATTTTTAAAGTGAGAACAAGGAGAAGTGTGGTAAAAATAATATTAACAATACGCAAATCCTTCTGCAATGCAAGAAAAATGAGGGGGGAGGGGGAGCACACCCACAGAAGGAAGAAAATATGACTTGGAGAACTGAAGAGGATAGACTATAAAAGCAATGCAGGCAATAGCTAATAATCAAGAATAAGGAGAAACAGTAAGGATTAACTCTTCAGTGGTATGGGATTCAAGACTGCTGCTTCAAGCAAGGGGAAGGCAGAGCAGAATCCAACTTTCTAACCCTCATATGTAGGAACCGGAGCCAGAGCTACAACAGTAATTTCTGACTTTTTTTCCCTCTAAAGGTTCATTTTTTATTTTTATTTTTTTTTTTAAAGGGGCATTCTGAAATCTTATTAAATGTTTTGTAAAGGCTATGATGCTTTTACAGCCCTCATAAAGCTTCCTCCAGCTCTCTGTTCCCAGGTGTTTGTCTGAAGGAATGGGTGACCTCTGCAATCCTGCCAAGGTCACAGACGCCACCGCAGCCTGCTTGCAAGGAGCGTTAGCAAAAGCACCACAGAACTTAAGCAGGTCCTTATCCTGTTCCCAGAGGGTCTGAATTTTGCCTCACCGCTCTGCTCTCTCCTCTGAACAAAGGGGCTTGAGCCTGCTCATTTTGCTCAAGAGTTAGCGGTTGAGTCAAGCTCAGCAGGATGATCTGTATGAATCACCGCATCGCCAAGTGAGCTACAGTCACAAGTGTTTTATCCAAATTACAAATGAAAGAGCGAGAACTGCTCCCATTACTCTTCATCCTTAACAGCCTGCTACATTTCATTACAGAGCACATATGGGAAGAAGAGATACACAGGTGAAAAAGCAGCCTAATGATCACAGCAACTAACTGCAGGTCTGATCTTTCAGGCCCATTACCAGGCACGGTGCTGCGCTTTGCGCTGTTGAGACGTCCTCTTGCAATGGCAACAAGCACATGGAGAGTCAGGTGTTTCCCATGGCGTTTCTAAAAAGTGCATCTGTATCTATTGAATCTTTAGAGTATTTAAAAAATCAATGCTAAGCCAACTTCCACAGCCTTTCCCAGCAACAACAAATTAAAGGGAGGCATGGTGCCATAACTTCCCATAGCTGTGAATAATGTGTTACAAATAGAAAGTCTACTTGTTATTCATACCCAACCAAATTATAAAATATCTGAATCTCTCACACTTTTTTTTTTTTTTTTTTTACATGTAGGTTACCTCTTTTGACTTAGTCCTTTTAATAGCTATTTAAAGCAAGGCCATACTGTAAGATGAATGATGATCACTCCTCACTGTACTAGCAATTACTTCACCAATTCCTCTCCAAATGTGTAATATACTAATATGTGAAGATTATATTCAGCCGCAAGATGGACCAAATGCTGCAAGGGAAGTAATTACTTCTGAATATCATTTTGCAGTCATTATGAAGTCTCTGTTAAATGATTTTCTGAATGTTATCAGAGCTGATGTAAGCACATCTGTTACCAACTATGTCTAACTACATGCAAACTGCTTAGTGACACCACTTACACTGACAAATATTTAAAATCTCTGCATTTTTACTAGTTTGGCCATGAAGAGGTATCAACATAGCAACAAACATTTCCAATAAAAGGCAAAACTTAAGATACTTTTTTTTTTTTGGTCCCAATTATTATTGCTATGTGTGGAAGAGAGCAAAATAAAGGGAGTTAATATGCCTTAATAGAAAATGTCTGGATAGAAGAAACATAATTAAAATTTGCTTGACTGGAAATCCAATTTTAATCAGGGGCTTGGGTTTGGCTAAATTTCTTAGAAAATATGGTATGCTAAGTTAATTGTTTCCACAAAATTAAAAGCCAGACGAGAGACTGTTGTTCTGTTGGAATAGAAGCTCTTACACAACAGATTCATGGAAAAAATGTAATAATGTAAACGATCTTTTGTTTGTGTATAGCTAGGTGCAGTCATACAAAAATGCTGGTATTCACAATTCAATTCTTACGCTATAGAAATAATGAAAAATATCTGGTACCAATATGTAGAATTTTCAGCCCTGTCAGTCTGGGGTTGTCACCGCCCTAAGCTTTAACACACTAGGAAGGCTGTGGCATGTGTCGAGCTCTGCCTAAAGCAGGGACCCTTTGAGGGGTTTGAAATTCATGAATGAGTTGCTCACGTGAGGCTCTGAGGGAACCACAGGTGTGACAATGCCTCATTTGATCTCGGCAGGAAGGGAAGTGAGTAACGAGGTGCATGTCTCTGAAACCAGAGTGCTGGGTTCTTCCAGCAGCCCCTTCTAGCCTGATGTTCCTGGCTTGGTTTTTGCCAGCAGTGCCCTGCTTAACAGGGAAGGAGGCTTGTGAAGAGCCTGTTCTTTCTTTGCCCTTGTGAAGGAATGAGGCAGTCATAGTCCCAATATTCTCTTTGGTACCTTTTCCTTGGTCTCCTGAGGGCAAATTCTGGCACACATTGGTACCAGAGGCTGTGAACCAATGCTCCTGGTAAGCTAGCGCTAGTTTTCAATATGAATGTTTATTGCAATTAATAATTACAGCACATTGACCAAAACTGTAGCAACTCATGCTTTTATCTCTGGAGGTGCCCGGATCAGCTGTTCTGTACATTGGTCAAGTGTCCTTATGTGTCTCCACTGTTTTAGAAGTAATTAAAACAAGCCTGGCCTGTGAGGTTGTTACCTGAGCACTCCAGATTTCCACAAAGACTGCATTTGCAGCATTAAGTTTCATTTTTAGATGATGCTAAATCCCTACTTGCTGTGCTTTCTCTGAACAAAACGATGTTGCTGAAAATAATAGCACTGGGTTTTCTGATGCTCCTGATATTCCTAAAGACAGAAGAAAGGGACTCTTCTGCCAAGCAGCTGCTTTGGTGGTAGCATTTGTGCTGCAGTCCAAAAGACTTGAACTCGGATTCCATGAGTCATCTGTAATTTGTTGCACGTTGAGGTATATATATCTTGCTTTTGGGCTTTGGGATGAAATGTGAGCTTTCTAATATAAATAAGCACGCAGGGATTGGCTTTATAACTCACAGGTCTTAGACTGTCACTGGCTTTGGATTATGTCCAAGTGTGACATACTGTCGGGAACTGAATGCTTTAGATAGTGGATGCAGTGGTGTACCAGCACCGTAACGCTAGCAGCCTTCTAAATGCCCACAGTAGTGGATTTGCTACCAAAGCTAAGAGGATATTCTGTCAAAATATCCACAGCAATAGTCCTAGGTCCTTGCTGCTCTGCCTGCAGTGATGCTGCTTGGCTTCATTTCGCTCTTGCCATTACTCCCCTTCTTCTTCACTCTCTTCCATAGCATTGGTGTATTATTATATTCATGGTGCATTCACTCCAGCAATGGGGAGAGAATGGGGCAGAAAGCTGCTGATGTATTGGGTTAAGAAGGGTCTATAGGTCCTTGGGGAGGGAGCTCCTATAGCCCAGGAAGGTCTTGGAGGAGAGCTCCATCCTGCTGCAGCCTCCTCCAAGGGATGAAGTTCTCCCAAGCTCCTGATCAGCTGCAAAGTGATAACTAGGGAGAGGTAAGGGGGAAATTCCCTACCCACGTGTACCACCTGCAGAAAGCTCACTATTTCTGCCTGAAAGAGCTAATAGCACTGAGGCAGCTAGTGGTATCACGATACTGGGTTTTAGCGTTGTTACTGGGAAAGAATCAAATGTTACTGCCTGCCATTAATTCTCAGTCCCTGGCAGGCAGCACTCAGCACATGACAGGAAAAAGACCAGAGATTCCAGCATGGAAAATCTCCAGGACCAATCTTTCCCATACGAGAAATAGAAATCCTGGTTTGAATGCCTAAGATTACAGCTCCTGAAAAATATCTCTAGACATTACAAAAGTCAAGAGGCTGACAGAAAACATTCTTCTGTGCGAGACATGCTGTTTTCCATGTGGCAAGGAACAGAATCTTTTCTCACCAATCACTGGGACATCTTGAGGTACACCCATTGATAGTGTTCACAGAAAATAAAGTGATGCTAAAGCAGCAGACTCGTGCATACATTCAGCAGTGGATTTTTTGGGTTATTGCAGCTGCTATGGTTACCAGTCACGCGGCTGGCCACCTTCTGTAGTGGAGGTGCAGAGTGATTATACTGTACATTGTGTGAAGAAGTCAGATAGACCGTGGGGGTGTGTGGTGGGTGTGAGTTCCCTACCCACTGCAGAAGGAGCTGGAATGAAAGTTCTCTGAAAGAAATCTATTTCAGTGCTAATGCTGCCTAAGTGTTTGACTTCTCTATTAATTCTTCTAAGGAGGGAAAGAAGTAGCAAACCAGCTATCCACAGCTAACCGATTACTCTTGTAATAAATGAAAATTAATGTTGATGTTTTTGTGTTCATATGGAAATTGTCCCTTGGAGAAAGGATGGAGTGAATTTCTTCACAACTCTGTTGCATTTACAGCAAGATCAGGAAATCCATCTGTACTCCTGGAGGCTCTAGGGTTCCTGCAAAGAGCTCTGGATCTCGGTCCCCAGGCAGCCCCAGCTGTGGCAACACTGCACCTTCATCAAAGAGAGACGCCAGCACAAGTTTCTTTCAACCAGTCATGCAACAACTTCCCTTCTTTCCTTCACTTTTCCTTGGCCTAACAGGCTCAAGGCTGCTGGAATATGCTCTCACTTCTTTGTTGGTTCTCCGTGTCACAAATGAACTGCCGACCCTCTGCTCTGCTGACAAAGGTCTCTGTAAGATCAACTACCTCTATAAGATCAACTGCGTATTCAGCTTCAGGAAGGAACCACGGGCTTTCTGTTCAGACATCATAGTTTAACTGACTGTGTTAATGAAGGAGGTTTTCATTTTGCCCGCCCCTGGATATTTTCTTGACTTTAAGCTGGCAGTTGTTGATAGAAACTTGAATTTCTTCTTCTTGATGACATTGCAGTGCTTTACGAGATAGGCTATTTCCAGAGAGCTCAACATCCTGCCTTTTGTTGCTGTGAACAAAAGGTGCTGACACTTGTGCAGCTTTGATTGAACTTTCACAAAAGCTGTCACTTTGGATGAGGCAGCCTCTGACTTCTCTCTTTGTTTGTCCATGATGCCTCTGCTTGTGGTTTTGCCTCTGGCCCATAGTATTTCCTTGGGTTTCAGTGGCCTCAACCCCAATCTTACACCTGCCATGACTTCAGTTCAACTGCTGGTGATGGCTCCTGTGAGCCTTGCTGCCAGCCAGCCCTCCAAGCCTTCCCGTGTTCTTCCCAATTCACTCTTGCATTTCCCGTTCCTTTACTGTGTTAAAATGGTCATATTTATTAGACTTCATGACATGTAAGATGTCTAGCATTAATGGCTGGAAGTCTCCTAAAAGGTTCCTTGCTTTCCTACCCTGCACAGGATTTTCTCTCTGCACGCACACACACAAAGGGATGATTATGTTAGCACTTGTATAGCTGCCTGATAATTAAGTTAGTCCATGGACACTTAAGGTATCCTTGCTAGTAAGCACATTAGAGAGGCAGTAGGGGTCCTATATGCCAAAGAGGATAAAGGCAAAAACATAAAGTTATGTTAATTAGAAAATTGCCAGGCAAGTTACATCAAATATTGAGAGGGAGATGGTAATAAATCCAGAATATATATATATATAAAATTTCATTTGTAAAATATTCTCCCATATTCATCTTGTCAGCTCTTCCCCTCCATGAGGGTGAGGAAAAATCCTTCTTTTAAAAAATTTCATTCTGCAAGTTTATTTTCAAAAAGGCTGCTGGCAGGTTGTCACAGAAGGGGGAGATTATGATTAACTGAAATGTCATCAGCCTGTTATTCTCCACAGAGGCGATATGAATGGGAATTAAGCAATGAACTTCTGCAAACAGATGATAGGAGAAGGAGCTGCAAGTAAAGGCTGATTTCTCAGTTAATGCAGGGCTTTGCTGAAGGAATGGAAACACTGAGATTTTCCTTTTCTCTTCTTACACCTCATCAACTCTTATTACCAAGAAGAGACAAACCTTTTTCTTGTCAAAAAGAAATCTCCAAGATCATATGGAAAGGGGGGAAAGGTGAATTCGTTATTTAACCAGATATCTGGCATTTCTCAGCTTTGGGTTTCCCATTGATGTTGCTGCGGTATACATTCTGCTGTTCCTTTTTCAAATGCTGCGTGACTAAATCATTGCAGTGGTACCTGATGCGTTTTCCTTCGCAGCACCAGCAGAGAGCTGTTTAATTTTATCCCGTGGGAAGCTCGTGCCTGATTCAATCAGGCATTCTTTAATTTTTCTGTTGTCCTATCAAAGGAAGGACAGCGCGCCACATGTTAGGCTGTTAGGTTACACGTTATAAGAAGAGGTGAGTTCAAGCCATGGAATTTGGGTATGAACTTCCAATGTCCAGTACAGTGAGAAAGGCCATCTCCATTATGCTCATCTGGGCATGTGCCTGGTGTCTGAAGTGTTGGGGTGCAAACCACTTCCATGTGGCATCAGACCCGCTGTGTGATCATCGCTGCTGTTGTTTCGGCAGCTTGGAGAGCCCCAGCCCACTGCTGGGTGGTGTTGGAGCTGCTCTGGGAAGCAGGCGGTGCTGGGGCTTGTGAGGCGTTCCCATCTCCAGCATACTGCTGAGGTGGCAGGGCTGCTCAAATCGCTCATCCCAATACCTTCGGCACAATGCCCAAGGACACGTTGCAGTTCTGTGTTAAGAATGTAATATTTCTTCCCTCTGCTTGCAAGTATGGATTTCTTTTCGAGATCACAAGTGGCCCTGTAGGTGAGAGGCAGGTCAGTGGTGACACACCCTGACACAGTTAAGGGAATTTTTCTCTATTTGTTTAATATGAAGTGTTACTAAGAGTATTTTATATAACAAACTCTTACAATAATGTTTTTAAACTTTCCCAGATTTAAGTGCCAAGCTTCCCTAAAAGGTCATTTTTCTTCTGTTAGTTGCTTTCTTTTCTTCTAAGCTGTGGTAATTAGAATCTAAAGAAACTCCAAGCTGAATAGGGGAATTGAAATCTTACAGTTTCTCACAATCACGTATCTTAGTGCTTTGAATAAGCCAAATCAATTTTTGACAATGTTGTCTTTGTGATCTCTCCAAAATGCCTTCCCATCCCGCCACCGAGCCTGGCGTAACTCTCTTCAAATATTTTCTTTTCTTTCTTTATTTATTTATTTAGTCTGATAAGTAATTTCACATTCATTGGCATTGCTTGCTTGTCATCAGAGAGCTGTTCCAGCAGCCAGCAGATGTTTAGAGACAGCGTCTGCCATCATAATTTAAACTGGGGAGGGTTTGATCCCAGGAGATGTCCTAACAAAATCAATGGGTCTGTCTGCTATAAAAGAAATGCTCAGTGCTAAGATAGGTAGAACCGAGCTGCAGAGGTTGCAGGGGAATTGAGCAGGTATAGAGAAAGAATTGGCACAAACTGATTTCACAACAGTAATTCACTCAGTGGTATTGATGTGGGAAAGCATTTTAGATGTATCTTGGAATAAACTGAGATGCTGGCAACATTCATTTCTGCCTCCTTCCTGTATGCTGCAAAGAAAGTAAGATTGCTTTTGGACAAAGAGCTTCAGTTTTCTATTTCTGTTTCAGTTCTTGTAATATGACAAATGAGGGTATATTGTAAAATAGTCTGAAGCAAGGCCAGGTGTAGAGATTGTGGTAAACGGAGCTGTGACTTTGAGGAAGAGCACTCAGACTGGACACTGTACTTTTGTACCCCTACGTGATGGTGCGTTCTGTAACGGGGCTCCCAGCTCGCAGGCAGCCAAATAACTTCATACCTGTGGCTGGAGTCTGTAATGGGCACCACATTGCAAAGCGGTGCTTGTGTACTTCAGTTGTTGAAATGCATGATGCAGTGCGAGATTTTAAAGATGGCCTGCATAAACATGTAACAAGGGATTTTCATCCATCCTGCTCGTGCACATTCAACCATCAGAGGAAATGAAATACTATCTCCTCTAGAGAAACTGCTGAGATATATTTGAAGCTTTAAATATATATAATATGTTACACAGATGTCTGTTCCAACAGTTAGTAATAGTCTCCTGTGGCTGATGGCACCACCCTTCAGGAATGCGATGCCCAAGAGGTTTTCTTTAGATGAACAGGATTTCTGCTAATCCAAATTTATATTAAAGAATATCTCCTTTTCTGAGGGCATAATACCTTATGAAGACACCAAACGAATAATCACTAAGTAATGTTTGCTGTCACCAGGTTGTAATATAGAGTTGCAAAAACCTGTTCATTCTGTTTTACTACCTCTTTATTTGCTTGTTGACATGTTTTGTTGTGATAACTAGTCACCTGCTGGTCTTGCTTTTCCCTTCTAAGGTTTTATTTGTCTGATTAGGTCATATAAAATTTCCATACCCTGCTGCTACCTTTCTTATTTTTGCATATTGTTTTAAGCCTGGGCATCAGATGCATGTTACAGACATGACTTCTGTATACACTGAACTGCTCCTTCCACAGCAGCCTGGTAATGCCATTTATTCCCACTTCAAAGGCTGTCGGGACCACACAGCCATCTTTGTGTAAACAACAGTCAGGCCCTGTAAATCGTAGCATGAGATCCTCCTGGCTATGGCTGTGTTTTTAGGAGTATGGTACAGTTTTTAGGAGTATGGTACAGAAATAACACTAGACAAAACCAGCAACTCCTGGCTCATCCCGTGTCACATAGCAGCTCCCTGGCTGCCAGGCAGGAAAGCAGGATGCTGGGGAGACTGGGTGTCAGCGCAGTGGGAAGCCAGGCTCATCGGGGAAGAGAAGTGATTCAGCATGGCCCTTCATGGAAAGTGCCTGCAGCTAACTGATCACTAAAGCAGTGTAAAGGGTATCCTGTAAGGGAGCTTACACCATCAACCAGGCTAGCTAGCAAAAGAGTTGCTGTGGTGGCAATAGCTGCAGCAGTTTCCATTGGAAAAGAGGCCAGTTCCTGAAAGCAGCACTCTTAAGCCCCTCACCTAGTGTAAACACTACTTGGTTTATCCTGTTCATAAGCTTTTCTCTTTTGTTTTAGTGTCGGTCCTAAGAAAACAGGTTATGTGAACAGTTGTTCCTTTGCATCTCTCTGCCAGCAGTCCTCAATGTGAGCCTTCTTATTTCATCTTCATGCAGTGACTTGAACCCCGAGCACATGAGTCGCAGTACCAAGATTGAAACCTGGGGGACTACTTCTGGTTAAAGTGAAGCACGCATTATGTTCACTGGGGAAAGAGATGGGAGAGGATACCCTACAGACAGCCACGGGACTTGATGCTTGATCAGCCAACAGAGGTAGCTGCAGAGCAGCTGTTCTTCAGGTAGCATTCCTAAAATCAAATAGCCATAAATGAATTTTATGGTAGCTGCACAAAATGCTATCAGCAGACCATAAGGCCAATCCATAAATGCACAGTTAATGACAATATTTGATTTTTTTTTTTTTTTTTTCAAATATGATTTTTCAAATCACCACACGTAGAAGATGATAACAGGCTTGAAAATAGCAGACAGAATTTCTTGTTCTTGCCCAGTCCCAGGCTTTGATGGTGGACGGGCTGGCAAGGAGTGCTTCAAGGTTGCATATAATTTTTAAAAATAACCTGACAGAGTCGAGATTGGTTTCTTGGTAAGTTCAACAGCAAGGTTACTTGCATCATAAAGCTCTACCACTTCACCTAGAAATCTTACTACTGCCAAAAAGAAATTACTGTAAATGGTAAAGGTGTGCCAAGAGCCACAAAGCACTTTACAAACCTGATGCCATTCCTGTCAGGGCTCAGATGAGTAGTGACTCCCACTAAATTGAGCTATGATGTGCATTAAGCAGTGACAGTGTGTGCATATTGACACAAAAAGGGCCTAGATCAATATAGCCACTTGCAAAATGAAGGGTGTAGGCTGATAAAGAACTAATATTATACAGTGTGAGAGAGGAAATTTGAGCCAAAGACGTTAGTGCAAATCCTGAAGACAGTCTGAAGAGTTATGGGAAGTTTAATAACCACACAGAACACAGCACTACATCTCTAAAGGTCTCACCTGGAAGATAACACCGGGAATATTTCACTAGATATGTGCTTGCATTAATTGCACGTTTACATTTTTAAAAGGGCAGCAGGGACCTATCTAAAAGCAGACAGAAAAGAATCCTCCACTGGCAACTGTATCTTACTTCTAACCAAATGTGTTTCTCTGATGTTAGAACTGGAATCTGATTTCTATTAAACCAGCGTAAGTCACAAAACCCCCTGTCAATCACATTTTATGCTGGTGATGGATTTCACTGAATAACTTTTTTTCCCCGCATTTCTTCAAAGTAATAAAGATAGATGGAAAAAAAGTACTGGAGGATTTTCAGGAAAAAGGAAAAAAGCCTGCAAAATTATTGCACCTTCATCATGTGCAACCATAAACTATTTGATCACTTGCAAAAATATGTGCAGTGTTATTTGTTCCTTACATAATTGTTATGTTTGTTTCATCAAAGCTTAAAATTATTAATACAAGTGATTTTTCAAACAGTGACTGCCACTCCCAGTAGAAAAATCACAGTTTTTTAGGCTATGTGTCAATAAATTATAATGAAGAAGTCTTAAGGGGATAGAGGGGAAAGGAAACTAGAAAAAGTGACAAGTATTTGTACATGAGCTGATTTCTTGTCATTTTGAAAGTCCAGCATCAGTAAAGGCCAATTTAAGGCAAGAAATACAAGTTGGGAAAAATGCACTACTGCTCTTACAACTATCCTGTTGCGTTTGGAGGGCATTGCCAGCAACACCACTTACAAGAAACTTTAATCTGCTTAACTATAGATTTTCTAATAACTACCCCAGGGCAGCTACCAAAGAGAATGGCCAGATATAGGATGTCTAGACTTCTAACACTTACCTCATTTTTACACTATGGTTATGTTTCTGTTGAGTCTAGAGATCACAGGAGGCCAAAACATAGAGGTTACTAATCCATTAATGTTCCCTATTTGTTTTGTGCAAGGGTTATTAATTGTTGCAGTGCTGAAATACAGTGACTTCAGGGGTTATCAACAGATGTCTCAGATTAATGAGTCATAGTTACCGTGATTCAACTAGGTTATGTTTTGTTACAGAAACGGAATTAACTCCACCAGGCGATATCGCAGAAAAACAGTCACTTCACTGCAAATTTAACTAATATATCTGGAAGCTCTGTATGTATTCCAAGTACGGGAATGAACCATAAAAAGTAAAATGTGAAAAAAAAAAAAAATCTTAAAACTTGTAAGGAAAATGTCAAGACAGGAAGTCCTGCAATCCATGTGCCTCATAATTAGATCAGCAGATCCACCTATGTCATTAGATGACTAGAGGGGACAAAGCAGCTGCAAGAACTTATATTATTCTGCTAAATGGCTTTTGAAGTCACGTTTGTTTGTTTTTTAAACACAATAGCTTAAAAAATTGAGAACTATATATATGTTTTTAAAACGAAATACTTACGGAGCTGGTGTGGGGAATATTGGGTGTTTCAGGCCATTCAAAGTGGGGGAAAACATAAAGCAAGTCTGGAGGAAGGGAGGTGCAGCGATGTCGTTAGGATGTCTCATTAAGGCACACAGGCTGAGATTTTCTTTCTCAGAAAACTGAGAAAGAAACCTAAGGATTTGTTCACCAGAAACTGGGACAGGGAATTCCACAGTTACAACAGCCTGAAATACGAGTGTGTTGGTTACTCTAGACCAGAACTGCTAAGAATATCATGAACTCTTCCTTCCAGTTTGAACTGGGGGAAATCCATACATACGTTCAAAATAGCTCCAATAATTTCTGAATAGGTTTTAGTGTCCAAAGGAGGGGTACAAAGATGGGGAAGGGTCTGGAGGGGAAGATGTATGAGGAGCAGCTGAGGTCCCATGGTTTGCTCAGCCCCGAGCAGAGCAGGCTGAGGGGAGGCCTCATGGCGGCCTGCAGCTCCCTCATGAGGAGGGGCAGGCGCTGAGCTCTGCTCTCTGGGGACAGCGACAGGACCCGAGGGGACGGCATGGAGCTGGGACAGGGGAGGGTCAGGCTGGTTGTTAGGAAAAGGTTCATCACCAAGAGGGTGGTGGGGCACTGGAACAGGCTCCCCAGAGCGGTGATCATGGAACCGAGTCTGCCGGAGTTCAAGTTGGACTTGATGGACTTGTGGGTCCCTTCCAACCCTTCCGTAGAATCACAGAATATCCCTTTGGGGTATTTTATGATTCTATGGCATTGTGTAGGGTTTTTAACTTTTTTTTCAATGAAAATTGCAGATAACTTTTTTTTTTCTTTCTTTTTTTTTTTTTTTTTTTTTTAGTTTAAAAAACTTTTGATGACTCTTAAAATCATTTTCCATTTTTGAAGATGGAAAAGATTGGAATACATTTCTTCCTTGCTTTCACTGAAATGAAATGCACATTTTGGCAGTAGGGCTTTGGCTGGCATTCTGAGATATAGTTCATTAGTCCCTTGGCAATTGGAGAAGATTTTATTCTTAAAACAGTGTCTCCAGGCAATTTTTTTCTCAACTCCTTCCCCTAGATAATTGCCAGAGGCCCCATTTTACAAGCCCCTGTGTATTCTTTTCTGAGGTTCTAACATCACTAGGATTTGATAGTCTTAAAATATTGTCAGTACCTCAGGCTCTCAAAGCCCTAGCCTGGTATTCACGCTTAACAAGCTCTGTAGCCACATCCATCTAAGGTTTACACAAATACACTTCGGCTTCCGGCTGTAAATAATTTCTGGATGATTTTATAAGCTAATTTAAAAACCATTCAGTGTTCAATGAACATTTGTATCAACAAGACAGACTTCTGTACTCTGAAACCACAATATACAACAGACATTTTTATTTTATTGCTTCTGCTTGTGAAACTTCTGTGAACCTTGAATAACAATGGATAGGCCAGACTGAATATTTGACCTTTGAGAAGAAAAGGTTTATTAAGTAGCAAGAGGATATCCCCAGGGAATATATTTTTCAGGCCGTGGGATACTTTCAAAGCCTTCATGATTCAGCAGACCTGGAGGAGCTACTTGCTGGGCCAGACCCTTCTCTTTTCTTCCTTAGCAGCAAAAATAAATCTGTATTGGTGCACTTGTATTGCTGAAAAGCAGTTCTAGGCTGAACTGAAGTGTTAACCTTCTCCTTTTTTCAGTGAAGGCTTCTTTGATGAAAATAGCTGGAAGATGACTTCAAAGAAACTGAAGCCTGATGTTCTTCTCAGCAAGTGAGGAGAACAGTGGATACTGAGTTTTGAGCTATGAAAAGTGATCTTAAGAGATCTTAATTTAGCAATCTTTTCCTGCAATAAGATTTCAAGACCTTGCGGAGGCAGAAAGGCTAACTAATGGACTCTAATGAATCAAGGGTGTTGGCTGGAGGCTAAGTCACTCCTGTTACAGAAACCCTGTGGCATGGATATAGAGAGAGAAGAGATCCTGATTTTTTTCCCCACGTCTTTGTGTTGAAAGAGTTGATGTGAGATAGGAAGCACTTTTCACAACAGAAAAGGTGGCATTCGAGCCTGAGATGTAATGAAACATCTGGTGAACCAGACTTTTAATCTAGGTAATCTAGGATGAGCCACGTGCAGCTCCTATAGTAACTGAAGCAGTTATACCAAAATAGAAGTATAGCTACTCAGCATAACTGACTTTGTTGACTTCGTGTACTCTGCGAGTATAAATATACTTTTACAATACACGTAGTAATGACAGGTGGGTTAACTCTTTCAAAAAATTGTGGAAAGTAGTTTTGCATTTTAGCCACACTCCAGAATCCTTTTGTCAGTTTTTGGATTTCAAGAATTGCAAAATGTTTTTCCCTTTTCCTCTTACTATATGAAATACTCAGACAAACAACAGAATGACTAACACCCTTTGCTATGGAAAGAATGAAATTGAGTATTCAGAGAGTTGCCAAACGCAGAATAAACAAACTGATATAACAATTTCCCTCTCTATATCTATTATGGTGATCTCAGCTTGAGTTTCAACATCAGTAGAGAAATCCTCAGACAGAACAGATTTCCAAACAGATAACATCTCTTTAAATGTCATATTAGAAGAAGAAACTTACTCTGCTGAAAAGTCAAAGCCACTGATACCACAACATTACCCTCCCTCAGAAACAGTACCATCTCCTTCTCTAAGTAATTGTTTCTTCCATAACAGCTTCAGCCACGGAAGCCTGTGACTGCAATTTGTGATTCTAAGTGAGTTCTCGGAACATATCCCAGAACTCAGGGTGATTGGCAGCTCAGTAAAAAGTGAGAGCTAGCCCAACTATCCATCAAACAAATGAGTGGTAAGTCATTTGGAATTTTTCCCAATGTTATTCAGTTGTGGCTTTTTTTTTTTTTTTTCTTTCTGTAGAATTTAATTCTGTTGTGTGTAAAAGAAATTTCCCAAAGGTTAATAACTGTGTCATTTTATATTTTGTTCAGAAAACTGAGAGCTAAAAAAACATATTTCAGACTAATTGCATATAAAATAGCTTAGAAAATAGTCACCTTGAGTTATGGACATACAAAAATGAAATGTATCTGAAGCCTTTTTGTTTGATATTTTCTTCAGAGTGAATCATTCACGTTTGAGAATTCTGTTTAAACTTACTAGGCATTGCGAAGGGCACTGTTTATTTGTTTTCCTCTCTCTTTAAAGGATTTGACTATTAAAATCCAAGATAGTATTAGGCGATACTTCTGTTCCTTAGTATTCACAGCCTGCATTTTTTTTTTTTTTCTGAAGATGTATATTACAAGTAGAAAGGAGAGGTTGCTTTCATTTTGAGGTGTTGCCAGCAGAAAGGGACCCGCTCCTTTCTGCCATAGTGGACAAAACTTGCCCAGGATACAGGACACTTGGGTCACATTTCTCTTAGGACCAGATGAATGTCCAGTGACACCTCCCACTTACCAGGCGCGTGCCTTAGGCACACTGTCGTGAGCTGTTCTTGGTGGGAGCATTCTCTACCACTTCTGATGAAATTCTGCTATTTCCTAGAAAGGAAGAGAGGAATTCTTGTGCCAGTGAAAGAGCATAATATCAGCCCTGAGATACTGGCTTTAGACTGTTTCTGTGTATTTTCAGACTGTGTTCTCCATAATAGAAACGACAAACAAAAACACACTCCCTCCTTTCAGCTGTGTCATTTGCAGAATAAAATGTCGTATTCTTCTCCAGATATAAGCTGCTTGGGAAATCAGTGAAGAGGAATGCCAATTTACGTGTTATGTTTGAACACAATGTGCAAGTTCCAACAATGAAGAGCAGTCCCACAGAAGCACAGAGTTCGGTAGTTTTCAGGTAAGAGGGCAGCTGAGCCAGAACTGTGAGCTCTTCCACCCCTACCACTCTCTATTCCAGCTTCTGTCTCTCTTTGAGTCTAGCTTTGAGCCAAACTATTTAACTAACATGTTTGTGGTCCTCATGCTAAAGTTTGACAAACGCTTTTGTCCAAAGAAAAGTGCCAGCACCACTGAAAAAGGGAATCCTACCTGCCTGCCCTCCTGGCTGTCTGTTCCTGTATCTTGTCCCTTCTTGTACTGAGAGAGGCATTTATGAGGCCACACTGTAAACTGGATCAGGAAGCTTGCCTGTCTGAAAGCTAGGGGTACTTTTCCTGCTGCGTTAGTTTCCAGCTGGATCAGTCCTCTGAGTCAGTTTGCTGTAGAGTCACATGAACATCCGTGAAGGACAAAGGTTGGGGCAGGAAGAAGCAGACGGTCGGGAGAAGAAGCAGGGTGTGGAGTGGACAGATCTGCTTCTTTGGTTAGCAGTATCTGCGTATGCAGTCCTAAAGTGTCTCCTCAGCTACAGCCTTCCTCCAGGGCCTGGGCCTTGATTTGCAGAGGCATTCACAGTTAAAAGGGAATTCCTGGGGAGCTGAGCTTCCTTGAAAAGAAGAGCTACCCAGTGCTAAATGTATTGGAAAACCAGGTGCTAGCCACTTAATCTGTGAAATGGGGATAATAATATCACCTTACAGGAAAGGGATGAAAATGCATTAGATACTGTTTGTGAAATATTCTGTTCTGATGAACACTCTAGATCAGCCTTGTGGGCAATGCATCCTCCTGTCTTCAGAGTCAGTGGACAAGAGCATGCAGAAAAGAAGGTGGGGAGCTGCACTCCAAATCCCCTGGCTTCAGAGGAGCTGTGGAGAAAGCTGTGTAATCATAGAATTACAATTTATATTATGGAGTGCATGTGCCCAAGAAATCTGAATTAATTGTATAAGCAGATGGCAATTGGCATTTATTACTTTTGAGTGTTTGACTTTCACCATTAATCTTTTAATGCATGGGAGGGGAGCTTTGTGTTAAATAGTCTACAAAAGCACTTTGGAATTTTTCTGGATTGTGCTTGCTGCTTATGCTACTTTAAAATATTTGTATAGTATGATTTGATGGCTGATGCTGCATCACATCACTTGAAAATTTGAAACAAAAGAACCCCCTCTTTGCCAAAGTCCCTTTTGCATTACCTTCTTCTCAGGCAAAGAAAGTCTCTAACTCTCCTTCTCTAATCTTTCATTTTCTTCTAAGCCTATAGTAAGTACTCTGACTTTTTGACATATAATGCTGAACTGGTGGGCTTTTGTATAACCAGGAATGTCTTTGTTCCAAGTGCTGAATTAAAAGCAAATGGCAACACCAAAATAATATTCTTAAGTGTTCTACTGTGCATCCAAATAAAATTTATTTTTTCTCCCTCTCTCTCTCTTTTTTTTTTTTCTTTTTTTTTTTTTTTAATCAGTCAAGGTTATTAACTGTGTCTTTACCATTGAAAAGCCTTTTTCATTCATAAAGTTAATGTCTGTGTGCACTGGTGCCTCTGTAAGTGCAGACTTGTTCTGCATGTGTATATTTTGCAATTTCTTTTCTGAGGATTAGATATGTACCTGCCTATGAACTAAGTGGCTCCCCTTAGTACAGTTTCTGGGCTTCTCTTCTCTATTCCAGTGGCTTGGCAGTCCCCTGAAATGCTAGAGGATGATGCAGATCCTTGCAAATTATGAGAAAGAGCCTACTGATCACAAACCAGGACAGACAGGCTTGGCAGGAGGAAACTGAAATTGCATGTGTGCCTCCGTGATCCCCCTGACAGCTGATAGGTCACAATTCTGGCCTGTCAGACTTGACACTGATCATTCAATTTTGTTCTTCCTACTTACTGATCCCTTTCTACCAGCCTCCACGCTCACCCTTGCAGTTTCTTCTATGCTGCAGTTTTGTTGTAAATGCTGCAGTCTTTTCTTTCTTTTCAAATCCTTTCTCCAATCAATTCTTCAATATTTCTACCAAGTTAAATGCACCAAAGTCAGAAACATTTATTTGCTTTTATTAACAGATATATGTATTTTAAATTCTAACTAACATGTATTTCTAATTCTGAGTTTTAGCGGCTTTAAATACTTTATGCCCAATTAGTAATTACCCATGCAAATTAAATGGAACAGATGTACTTCAGGGGGAATTTTTGTATGCTGCAGAGAGGGTCACTTTTAAATGTCAGTCTCCTTCCCTTAGAGAGTTCAGAGTTGATATTACAGGTTGCATGGTGAAGTCAGGAACTGGTGAAGTCAGCGAGTGTTTATATCTACTTCTTGTCAGAAAAGGCCTGTTAGTGAGTGAAAAAAAGAACAGAGAAGCTACAGTTCACAAGATACTGCCGTTTCTGCCAAAGCTGGCCAAAGAAGTTGCCTCTTATTCCTATCCCCAGTGCCCCCAAAGGAAAATTGTCCTTTGCTATGGCAGCGTATCTATTTATGTACTGTAAACTGGATCAATGAAATGATCCATATTAGAGAGAATCCTCTAAAAGCCCCAGGCCAATAGTGCTAGAAAATACTCTAAAACCTTCCCAACATACACTAACTTCCTGAGACTATGAATGAGAACGTGGACCTTTTCCATATCCTGAAACTCACTGGTCTTGAGCTCTTGTGAATGATCTACATGTGAATTACCTCATCTGTTTTTCTGGCACATTGTATATCCAAATTGTAATGCTTTCCTTCTTGGAAGAGTGCGCTGTATACAAATTTTCACATGTTCATTGTTCATCAATGAATAAATAATGCATTTTGTTTCAGGGTGGTTCAGATTCTTAGTCAAATTTTCCCTGTGCTTGCAGGAACTCTGACCAGCCCTAATCAGAAACAGTCCTACTACTTACCCTTTCATAACACTAAACCTTCAGAGAGCAACATAAATGTTAATTAATTTACTCTCACCTCACTCCTCTGAGGTAAATAACTATCATTTTCCCTTTCCGTCTAAATGAGAATATTAAAATAGAAACGGAGTGACTTGCCTAAGGTTACACACACATTAGTGGCAGAAGAAGGATTAGCATTCAGAAACTCTTAAGGCTCTTAGGGCTTGTCTACACAGGGAAACTGAAACGACGACTGTGCCTCATTCATTTTGCAACAGCCATTCAAGCAGAGGCCTATGTGTAAGTGCTCTATCAAAGGGAAGAGAGTCCTTTTATTCTAGAATTAATTGTGCATTATTGAGTCATGGGAATTATTTTGGAATAAACCCCTTCTTATTCCATGATAAGTATCCACACAGCCAACTGTTCCAGACTTGCTATTCTGACCATGTCCTTACATGGGGAAGAGCCAAACTCTAAATTCTTCATCCCTCTCCCCGCTAAGAAACAAGTTAGCATTACTTAATTACAAAGGCACAAACATGCTTTTATTTCCACTTAAGGAAAACCAGCTCAGGCTATCCCGAGACCTGTGAGAGCACATGTTGCTTGCGAGCATTGCTGCTCCCCTCACTGCAGCTCTAGGCACTGTGCACAGGCAGAACATGGCAAGGAGAGCAGCTTGGCCGAGCCTCGAAACAGCAGCCCCCATGCCAGGATGCCCTGCGTGGCTGGATGTCGACCTTTTAGGCTTGGGACTCAGGGAGAGTCCACAGGGGCCCGGGAGCTGGGCCCAGCCCTATCCCTGTGCTTCAGCCAAGGGTGTGGGCCGCCACCGGGGGCGAGTCTCAGATAACGTGTTAGCTGCGCTGGTGCCTTCTGTCAGAGCCTCTCCCTCCCTCTGTGGCCCTGGTGAGCATCTCCCACATCTTACGATCTGACACGTCAGAAGCATGTGGAGGATCTGGGAATGCAGTAGCCTCATTAACAGCTTGCACTGCTGTGATGGCTTCGCTAGCTGAATTCTTCTGATAAGGGCAAACTGAGTAATCGTGCACCATGATGCCATAGTCACATCCAGCTCTGCTGTATTTATATACCTGAAGAGTGAAAGCCTGTTTGAACTTCCCTTTGGAAGAACTGCCATTAAGAAACTATTTAATTTCTGTAAAATACACTTAGCTGTTCAGCTGGGTGATACACGATAAATGCATTTCAATACCTAAAATGTTCCTAATCATGATTCTGGACAGCTAACTCTCCTGTTCTTCCATGCCAGAGCTGCACTGGGATCATTTCATCCCTCTAGAACATTCCTTCTACTATGCAAGGTGAGGTAGGGAGTGTTTTTGTGACCCCGTAACACCTGCTGGAGTCACAGTCTCAAACTGAAAAACCCGTAAGAGAGCGATTGCTCTTTGGATATCCAGCCAGGTACTTTTAGAGCACCTCACCCTGTGGTATTTAGACATCAGTACTGAAGATCCATTAGGAACATCTTCTGAAAGCTTGCAAATCCTGTGGATCTGTGCATAAATCCTGTCGGTCGTGACTGTCCAAACGTTCCTGGAAAGTGACCGTGGGTGAAGCTCCAGCTCGGCGGTGGAGCAGCTGCTCGCCACAGCACGCTCGCTCTTGCTGTCGCCGTGTTGCATGCTGCTGGAAGGCAGCCAGCCCCAATCTGAGACGATTTCTGGAGCGTCCTAATTTCAGAGACAGCTCGGGGAAAGCTTCGGTTACATCAGTTTAGCTGCGATTGTCAATGTACTGTCCAGCCAAGGACGGTAATGACGACCAGCAGAATATCCAGAAAGGGTTACCCCCCAGCTGATTTTGTTTAAAATTTTGGCCACTGCAGCAGGGGAAAAAGAGGTGATGTAGGAAAAAAGGGGGTGATGGAGATGTATGCTCATTTTTTTTTCATGTCACTAATTTGTTGGATATCTAGAGAGGGAATTCAGTTTAATTAGTCAGTAAAAGAGCTTGATGTAATGCTATCTGCATCGCGCTGGGAGGTTCTTCCTTTGCATCAGCAGCCCTCCTTCCCACACGTTTCCAGGAGGCTGGAATCTGATGTAACGACACAAACCCAAACCACAATTCTAACGCAGAAAGTTGACAAGAGAGCTCCTGCACCAGAGTGGCCCACCCTGAGGAGCCTGGTCACCAGGAGCTGAGGAGCCTCACACACACACAGGTCACTATGAACAGTGTGTGTGTGTGTAATAACCGGGCACGGTGCTTAACTTTTGTACGTATTTATGTTTCCAGAAGGCAGACTGGGGAGGGGGGGTTCACCCCCGCCTCACAGCCCCGGCGCTTGGGCCGTTGCCTCAGCAACGCGCGGGGGCCGCTCGCCCCCGCCCCGCCTCTCCGGAGCGCGCAGGGGCGGGCGGCGGGGCAGCCCCTCTGCCTCTGCCTCTCCCTCCTCTCCCTCCCCGCCTCTCGCGAGAGCTGCGGCGGGCGGGCGGAGCGGGGCGGCGGGCGGCGTGCGGCGGGGCTGAGCTGAGCTCATCCCGGGCGCGGGCGGGGAGCGCCGCGCGGAGCCGGAGCCGGAGCCCGACCCCGACCCCGACCCGGAGCCGGAGCCCAGCCCGGTCCGCGGCAACTTCGGGGGTGAGCGACGGGACGGGACGGGAGGGCAGAGGGAGGGACCCCCCCTCCGCCCGGCTGCACGCAGGACTTGGCCAGTAACTTGCCTGTGCGCGGGGAGTTGTACTTTGAATTTTTTTTTTTTTCCCCCCACTTTTTTTTTTTTTTAATTATTTTTTTTTTTAAATAGCCGGCGAGGGGGGGTTGTGCAGCCGCCTCGGCGTCGCTTGGAGCCGGTGCCGAGCCGCCCGGTGCCGCTCGCAGTTAGGTAATGCGGCGGGGGCGTGCTGGGTGCTTTGGGGGGGGGGGGGGGGGAGAGATTTTTGGGGGGGCTCAGGAGAAGCTCCAGGAGCCCCTCGCGGGGTGCAGCCGGCAGAGCAGCCGCAGGGGAGGCGGAGGAGAAGGGGGCAGCCGTCCCCTGCCGGCTTGGTGCGCTCTCCCCCCCCGTTTTACGGCTCGCCGGTGCTGCCGTGTGCGGGGGGGCGGCCGCGCACCTGCGGGAGCGGCGCGGGGCGGTGCGGGGCCGGGGGGCAGCGCCGCGGAACGGGAACCCAGCAACTTCGGGGAGGGTCTCCTTGGGTAACCTTGGCTACAGCAGCAGCCTGCCTGGAGGGGGGAGGCGTGCTCGCACCCGGGGAGAAACAAGGAGGTATTTTTTTTGGGGGGGGGGAGACGGGGTTTCCCAGCGATGCGCTGCTCGGGAGGTGGCCGGCACGCAGTGCTGGAGCGGTGCGGTGCTCACGAAGCCTGGAGCGCGCCCCGGAGCTGGGCACCCCGAGCCGGGTGGTGTGCGGAGCTGGGTGGCACATCGCATACCCTGCCGGAGCACAGCCTGGTGTGTGCTTTGGGGAGCACAGCCGGCCTGCTGGAGCTCCGATCCAGGCTCTCGTTGTCGGGAACTACAGGAATTCAGCATCACCTGCCTTCAATTTAAGGTGTAAGCTGGTTTTGTGCAAGGCAAAACATCCTATTTCTGCATAAACAACAGGTTTTGTTGTCCGCGTTGTCCCTGTAAGTACTAGCTGGATGATGTGCATCTGTATTTTGGATGATATGCGTCTGTATCTTCTCTGATCTGGACTTCATTCGTTATTTATTTGGAAGGGATCCCCAAACTAGCCTCTGTTTCCCTGCTGCTGGAGAGGTGGGAGAGAAAGGTGAAAGGGCCGAGGTAGAATTTGGTGACAATTGTAATGGCAGGGAGAGATTTATGAGTTGCTTCACTGTCACGGTTTCGTGCCTTAGGCCATCAGACGTCACAGCAGTTATTAATCCAGAAACACTGTGGGAACTTGAGTTTTTTTTTTTCTTGCTTATGAAAACACGTGTGCTTGGTTCAGGTAAAGTTGAAGTTTCATGATTGAATGTCTTATGTAAATATGATCTCTCCTTTTAATTGATTTTTATTTAATTGTAACTGGGAACAGAAGGTCTCCCCCCGGTTTTAACAGGGTTTATTTATGGACAGTTGATTAAAAGCTGTGCACTTAGTTGCTCAACAGTGTATTATGAAGGTGTTAGTGATGCTAATATAATGCTTAGTTTCAGAATTACTGCTTGGGATAGGCATACTTAGCTCTCAGTTGTGGTTCGGAGAGCCTCTTAGATCATGAAGGCAGAGGCGAAATGGGACGTCAGCTCCAATTGTGTTGTCGGACTGCAGAACGTGGGCTGACTAAAAAGGCCGGCAGGTGTAGTGGTAGGCACTGGCACGCAGCTAGGCGAGGGTGGAGCTGCAATGAGGAATAAAAATTCAGCACGGGAACGTGTAATCCACGATCTGCTTTTTCTGTAATCAAGTGTCTGACTGCCACTTCGCTCATGCATACTTGGTTCTAGGTTTGAAGAGTTTTTTTTTTTTTTTTTTCTCGGAAATGTTATTTTAAGGTTTGGGATTAACTTCTGGATAGTTGTTGTTTTAAAAAACATGTCCAAATGTGGCTTCCCTTGTGTTTCCTCCCCCCCTTCAGGTTTTCAAGGAGAGTTGTTTCATCATGGTTATAGCATTCTGCTGCTGCCTTTAGGGCTTATCATTCTGATGTAGCTCTTATTGCCCTCTCAATTTTGTAAATGCATCTCAAATGTATCCCTTACTTTTTCCCGTGTATTTCAGAACTTCAGTTCTGCCATGAACATGTTATTTTACTAAGAAAGGAGAACAAAACTGAAATTAGCCAATGTTAAGAACATAAAGTACTCCTATTAGTTATTTTGTTTTTTAGTAAGATCACGTTCCTTCTGTTATGGAAAACAGGTTTGGAAATATGTTGGGAGAATGAGAGGTAGGCGAGTAAGAGAGAGGGCTGAAACCCACTTGAGTTTCTTTTCTATTCCTCTGTCTATTTTGTGGCATGTCCATTGTGGAGAAGAAAAAGGAGGACTTTTCTCCATAGCAGTAGTTTAATCCCTTCAGCCAGGGGTAGCTGCGAGCTATGGAGTTCTTACTGCTGCCGGGTGGAAATCCTGGATACCCCATGGGGTAAACCAGCGGAGCTTCTGCCCTCATCCGAGTTTCAGTCACACACGTTGGTTTCCCTTATGTTGATGTTGTCAGAGTTTTCTAAACTTAGTCTCATTGACCCTATGAGTTGGCTCGTTGGCAGACTGGTTGGATCTGTTGTTTCCTTGGCTTTCCTGGCCTCGTTTAGATTGCTTTTTTTCCTCAGCAACTCCTTTATTTAGATATTAAGGAGCCAGTAAGGCATGATTTTACTGCCTCTTCATATCCTTTCGTATCTCTGCTTTTAGTTTGTTATTCATCTTTCAGGTTTTTGTTTCACTCACTGTTGTGGGAATGCCTTTTCTCCCAGTCCAAGAGGGGCGGTAAGGTTTGTGCTGGCGTGGGCTGAGCTGCCGCTGTTCTTGTGCCACGGTTGAGGTGAGGTTGCTTTCTGCTGCACTCCTTGGTATCGAGGTGGGATTAGTTTACATCATCTCTAGAAAATTTTTTCACTATTTTTTTTTTATTTTGAGAGAATTCTGTAACCTGTTGGTTTAACTTCTTGTTAATAAGTTACAGCAGAAATGCAGCACTAGTAAGTGTGGTCACTTATTTATCAGTGTGTACAAGGATATTCTAAAATGGGCTAGGTCAGGCCTTCAAGCGTTTTAGCACATAAAATTAACCACGTGCTAAGTATCTTTCTGTGAGTTAGGGCAAAAATTGTTATATTCTGTGTTTTCTGTTTCCAGGGAGATGCGACTTCAGTGGCATGATTTGAAGTGCATTCCTCTAAATAGCAACCTCTAAATAGTCTGAGCTTTATATTTCACTGAGTTTGGTTTAATGTTTGAATGAGGGCCATCAGGCTGGATGTTTTTTTAAGTGGGATTTTGTGGCTGTGTGAGAGTTGAGAGATCGTTTAATGGGAAACAGTCGGCATTGTCTGGGATTGGAGCCTTACCAGCAATGGTTAACTGAGGGCAGGGTTGTAAAGCTACAGAGTATGGCCACTGGGGAGACAAGTGACAATAATCTTGTGGTTTTGACTAGCTCTGATTCTTGACCCTCGAGCAGCTGGCAGTGCGAGGTGAACATGATCTGCAGCAGTTTGTGTTTGCTCTGGTGGTAGTTCTGCACCCCGAACTTCGGGAAACTCTAGGACTTGCAGAGGCACTGAAACTGCACAATTATTTTACTGATTTTGAACATTAAACCGCAGATAAAATGGCTTTAGAAGTCCATCTTCTTAGATGTAAACTTAAATTACGGCACTGCCGCAGTCTATTTATTTTAAATCCTGTGGCACCAGTTTGCTGGGCGGGTTGCTTGATTTAGATTCTACCGCATGCCTTTTATGTGAAGTGCGAAGTGAGACTGAGCGTTTACAAGGCTTTGTTTTCTTTATGGAAGCATGCTTTAAAGAGCACTTCATTTGAGCGTGGCAACATAACACTTTTCCTGAGCTTGATAGCTGCTGAATTGTGTGATCATTGAGTGTTTTCAGAGCTCTGAATCCATACGTGGATCCTCTCTTGCAAGCCCGTGTTTGATTAGTGGGATCAAAACCAGTCGTGGCTTCATCTCTCTGCTGACTTAATCATAGCAGCTCGTTCCTTGTGCAGCACGTGGATGTCTGTGTTGGAGAGAGACGTCAGGTTTCTGAAAAACGTGTGGCTGTGTAGAATAACTTCACTGAATATGAGTTTTGTGAAAATATAGTGCGAAAGGAAGAGTTATTGATAGCTGTGGTTGATGCTTAGGCCTGAGAGGCGGTTTGAGTCTTGTTAATGCTCCCTTGCCTTTGGCCTCGGATCCTGTGGAAGGGGAGGAACGCTTTCTTCAGGTGGATGTTATTAAAAATGTGTGAAGTGTTTTTGAAGACCAATTTTTAGTTCACAAATTTGTCAAAATTTACATAAACTGCTGGCGTATAGGGTGCAGTTGTTTTTGAAGCTAGGTTGTTGGGGATTCCTTATGGTTTACCTTCACTGCTGAGAAACCTCTAGGTGGTGTTCATTTCAGTTTTGTTGTTTATCTTTTGAGGTAACAACTCCTAAACTCAAAATGCTAATTTTCAGCTGTCTTTTATTGCTGCTGTGAGACAAATGTGCTGATGTTGAACTTTTGCCTTTGTCTTAGTGGAATCATTTTGTCTGTCCTTAATTGATGGTGTTCCCAGTGGATTAAAAGCTTCAACTAGCCAAAACCAGCAGAAAACCATCTTATTCCAGGCTGCTGTACAGCGTGGGTCAGAAATTGAGCACAACTGAGAGAAAAGCTGCCCTGTCGCCTGCTTGACAGACACCAGTTACCTGTAAGGTGCTTGGCTGGTGTCATTTCACCAGCTGAGGTGCTTGCTCTCCTCTCTCCGAGCATCACAATTGTCCTATGAGCTTTGGATGCAAACAACAGGCTTACTGTATGCTGAGGTGATGTGGAACAGCATTAAGGCAGAACTTTTGATAGTGGCAGATAATATCTGTGAGACTGCTGTGGTAGCAGGACTTCGTGCGTGCCGGTGGCTCTGATACTTATCTCAGGTGTTCTGGTGGCAGTGCAAGCAGCACTCTGTGAGGAGTTAACAGAGACTTTCAAACATCTGCATTTGCTGACTTAACCAGAAGTTGCATAGTCTGCAGAACATTTTTATGTTACTCTTGAGACTTTCTGAAATAATGGAAATTACATTTTCATATTGCCTTTTTTGGCTTTATTATAAGATACTGGTCTTACTTCTTGCTACAAATCATTGTTGTACCTCACACAGCCATGTGAAGCGTTCGGTGCAGGTTCATGGTGAATGGTCTTTTACAAGAGGTTATAATTTTCCGTTTTACAACTTTTCCCCTGTTCTTGGTGGAGTTCACCACATTTGGTGATCTTCAGGGTGGTGGGGTGGGATTTCTAGTTTGGCATCATCTAGAAGAAATCTAGTTCATGCACACCAAAACAACCATTTAAAAAATAGAAATTCAGGGGATCGTTAAACAATGACCATACTGTCCTAGAGAGGCCTCGGTGAATCTCCATCCTTGGAGACTCAAAACTGTGTCAGGACACATCTGTGAGCAACTCGTGGTGTGGGATCAGCCCTGTCCAAGCAGGAGCTGGGGCATGAGCTGGGCCCCCACCTTGGGCCCTGCTGTGGTTCTGCGCTGCCGAGTGGTGGTGGCCGAGGCCTCCAGCAGCTCTTAGAGGTGCTCATGTAGATGCAGTTTAAACTGTTCTGAAAAACTGACAAAATCTTCACAGCATATATATATACATCTTTTTTTTTTTTTTGACTAATGTAAAACAGTTTTACTTTGGTATCCAGCGCGTTTTGTGTCTCCTGCTCAGGCCGCAGCACTGCATTGGTGTGGGTTGATCACACTTCGCTGGTGTTGGCTCAGGTAGCAAACCCGCGGCAGGAAACCTGATTTCCTTTATCTGTGAGCAGTTGAGAAAGGGAGCTTATTTATTTATTTATTTCCCTGCAAGAAGATGGTGTAAGAGGAAACATATGCACCTTCAGCATTTGTCTTCTGGCAGGACTGTAGCACAAACTTACTCTTGCATGTGAATTTTTCTGGCAAAAATGATTTTTTGGTCACATTATTCAAGTCTAACGTGGCTTTGTCTACACTTTGTGGGGGGGTGGTACAGAAAAAGAATGGAAGATGAGAAACTGCTGGCTTAAACACATGGCTGTCACTCAAAAGCTGTTGCAGTTTCTTATCTCTGAACTCCTTTAAAAATCTTGTTGTCTTTGTAGTCAATGCTTTTATTTTTGCTTTCTGAATTACCAATACTATTTTTAAGAGCTAAAATGTTTGACGCTATTTTGGGGGGAATACTGTTGCATGTGCCAAATAGGCCCCACCAGGTGAGCCTTGGAAGGCCTTCCCTGTGTCTGCTGGATGCAGCTGAGACTTCCACCAATCTGTCGATCCTTTGCAAGTTGGAAAGGGTGAATTTGCATTTTGTGCCTTCGGTCCATGCTGAAGGAATGTGCAGCTCTGCAGAAGGAAGTTATTCTTGAACATTCCTGTGTCTTTAAAAATAATCTTATCTTTATGAATGATGTGACACTGGCAGTGATCTTTTACTTTGCAAATGTATTTAACAGCTTGTTGCATGAATCATAATAAAGCAGTTCAATAGACTCCACTGTATTGATCCGACAGCAGCCTGAATAAAGAGGGAAACCTGATGCTTTCCCTCAACTTTTGCTAACGCAAATATTTAGAAGTGAGAACAGAAAGGCGATACTTATGTAAAAGCTATTTACTTAGTTGGGCTTCCCTTGGATGTGTTTTTCTTCACTCTTTCCCTTCCTTTGCAGTTGTTGAGGAAGGCCGTGCTGACAGGAAGCTGGGCTGTTTTAACATTCACCCCCCCGGTTGATTTCTGCAGCATCCTACAGGGTAGTCGCTGCCGTGTACTTGACTTAACACTGGAAATTCCCATCATGTCCTGAATTTCGTACTGTTCATCTCATTGCCATACAGAAAGACTGTGAGGGGAATCCTCGTTAGGATGCCTTTGGTAAATACAAACACGGCAAATGGCAGTATAATCTCAAAACGTGCCATTCTTGCTGAATTGGAAGGGCCTCTCTGGGATTTTGAGTTCTGTGGGTTTTTAGAGCATGTCTGTACAGGGAAATGAATGGCTGCTGATCTTCTGGAGAACTTCCCAAGACAGACACTTTCATTCTGCAATTGTAACTATATGAGAAGCTCCATGGAATAATTTGGGAGCCGTAAGTTAATTCTTGCCTTGCTATACAGTTGCTGCCCTATCTAGGCAAAGCCTAGATCTATAGAGCTATATATCGTGTATATATATATATGTTAAAATTGTCAGGACTTTTTTGTTTCAAATAAACTATGATAATAGTTTACTTTTGCTTTCACCCAGAAAAAAAAACACAAGGTTGATTAATATGCTAGATACGTTCAGAAACCAGAGAATAGGTTATTCTGACTCTAAACAACAGCATTAAAATTGGGCATGAACGTGCAACAGTGCTGTATTTTTCAGATTTAATCATTTGTATATGTACTGTTGATGTAGTAAAGACTTTCAAATTTGTTAGTAATTTAAAGAACATCTTGAGTGAGACAAAGGTATGGTAATAAGTAGTAATTAAATGCTGCAGAGGGTGCTCATCACTGTTATTTTAACAGAAGTTAGTCATTATCTGCTGATTGCTGGCTTCATTAAATCTTAGTTTTTTAGTCTGTAAGTCAGAGCTTACATACATACCTCAGCAGCTGAACTGAGGCTTTCCATTCTTGCATAGCCAAAGTATCTTTTGTTCTTGGATTTTAAGAGTAATGACTTACCTCAAACTACCAACAACTTTCTGCCTGCCAAGGGCAAGATTGCAAATGTTGTGAACATGCTCTTTAACTACAGATAATGCATCTCTCCTGAAAATTGGGGGGAAATATGTCAGTCTTATTGAGAACAACTACTTAGCAGTTTTGCAAAACTGGCCACATGAAAAAAAAATCATAAGCAAGGTAAATGCTGCCTCCTGAAAAAGTACAAAATGTGCAGAGATAGAAAATACCTGAAGTGTTGGATGAGGGAGACTTTTGCTCTTCCTTATTTTTCTTGAAAACTTGTGCTGTATATATATATATATATATATATATATATATATATATAAAAATATATATATAAAAGAGCTATATATGGTAGTTGCCAAATAATCCCAGCTATGATGTAGTCTTACTTTAGGTGACAAGTTTCTTCAGGGTCTTGGGGCAAGTGATTAAGTGACTTTGGGCTAAAAAAAGACTGGCCTCACAAATGGGTGTAGGGAGAGAAATTATGGAGAGGATGAAGAAGGAATTTGTAGATCAAATCCCTATTTCGTCTTTCATTTTCTCTTAATAGGAAGACGTAATTAGAGTTAACAAGGGTAAAACTTGGATAAATAGTGGGTAGAATGGAGAGCTAACAGATTTCAGGTAAATCACATTTTGATCATTTACTTGTTTGGAACAGGTTGGAGGGTAGTGATGTGAACCTTAGGGGAGCTGGGGTGGAGGATACTTGTTAGACCAGTGACTATTTAGATGTAAGAAGCTGGTTTCAGAGTTGGAGGAACTGTAAATGTTGTAATGTTGTTTGGCTTACAGTTGTTGGTTGTTCTGATGTGGAGAATGAAAAGACTTCTGGCAGAAGGATGAGCTTCCTTTAAGGTGGTGTCAAAGCATCCAGAATAAGCATGGTTGATATGTATGCTTTGGTAGATAACAATACTGAAAAAGGAGAATTTTGTAATTGTGTTTAAATACTGTAGCTGAAGCCGTGTGATCTGTGAACCGTATCTTCTGTTTTTCCATCTCTTTTTCCCTGAGTGTTAAGAAAAAGAAGGGTTCAAAGATGTCTGATTCTAGCTTAAAATGAGGTAAGAATTGAAGATCTGTTTGAAGGGAGGGGGGAGAAGAATCTGCACAGCTCAGTATAGAGGAAGCTAACTGCTTAAATTTGTCGAGTTTGTTAAATTTGAATCATGCCTCTCTCCAGAATGACTAGCTTCCTTTACAGCATCACTGGAAAACGTGGCCAGAACGCTGTCTTTGTAGTGCAGCTACTTGCTTGCAGCAGCAAGGTGAGGTTTCCTGTGGAAACTGTTAGTAAACATGCGAGCATATTGACCTGAGCACAGCTTAAGAGTTTTAATTAATTCTTACTTAAAACTGAGCTATGAATTCAGTCTTTACTGTTCCTATCCGATAAGAATGCTCGGATAGGATAGGCGGTGTGCCTGGTTGTGTGGTCTTTCACGGTCAGTTTTTTACACGGAGAAAGAAAAGGACTTGGGGCACTGTGCTGCAGTATTTCAGTAACGTTTTACAGGTGGCAATAAAAGCTTTTGGCTCTGCTGTAGTATGTGGGTGTTATGTGCTTGCAGCTAAAGTCGTTTAATGTTGGCTTTTAATAGTGCTTCTGAAAATGAAGTAATTGTGTGCGCAGTATAATGCAAAATACCCTTAAATAGTGGTTGGTTTCTGCATTACACTATTTTCTTGTTGCTGATAACGGAGGTACAAAAACCTTTCGGTGGTTGAGATTCAAAGCAATTTTGCCAGGTAAAAAAAAAAAGAGCTTTGTAAAGGTGGTGGGTTTCTTCTTTCTGAATCTTGTGTTAGCGCTGGGTGACTGCTCTATTTGCACCGCGAGCGTTTCTGGTTTTCAAAGAGTAATAGCAGTATCCATCTTGTTTGCCATAACCTTTCTGTGTTTGCCTCCTAATAGTTAGCTGAGATGCCAAAAGCTCTTGAGATGTACGGAAGCTCCAGGTAGGTTAGCCATTTGGGAACTGGCACCCCTGGACGCAGGCAGTGCATTTTGCTGTCCCTGTGCTCAAAGCTCAGAACCAAAGGCGTAGGATACTGCTGGAGTGCTGCTGCTGTTCGGTTTATAACCATGGTAATTAGCGCTGAATGTCATTAAGATGAGTGTATGCAATATTAATAAAACTTCTTGTGGAGTTGAGCTGTCGTCATTATCCTGTTGAATGGCTGTGATGAAAAGCTGCTTGACTCTTCCCTGGAAGCAGAGCGAGTGAGGAGGGCTTATAGTAGGGCCTGTGAGGTCGCAGCCCCTCTTCTCTGAGACACCAGGCGTGAGGACAGACTGCTCTAATAGCAGCCTACAGCTTAAGCATGCTCTCCCCCAGGTTTTCTCATGTCTTGTGAGCAGAAAACAGTTGTCCCAGTCTTAAGGCTGTACAGGAAGAGGGAAAAGATGAGGAGCGGGCTGTTGCTCCTGCTGGAGTTGATGTGGTCTGATCCTTTCTGCATCTGAAAGGCTCCTGGGAAAGGTGTGCAGGGTGAGGTGGGGTTATGTAAATTGTTTTTGCCAGTGGCAGAAACTGATTACTTTTGGGGTGGAACTCGATTTCCTTTTCTCCTCCCAGCCCCAGCTGGTGTGGTGCAGTTGCATGATAATTAGGCTGCTCTGTGTTGAGTGCACTCAGCGTCACTCATTTATGGGAACTAATGAGATTGTAGTTTGATGTGACACTGCTGTAATACCCGTGCTTCGTATTCATTCATTCATTAGTTTACCTCGGTGACTTTGTGAAATAAGGAAGTGCAGGTGCCCTTGAGCAAGTCGTTTTAACACCGCACATGAAAAATCTGTAATAGCGTTCAGAACAGAAATTGTCTCGAGCTTTAGATTTCATCACACCGTGGAGAGATTTATTCATAGCCAGCTGCAGAGCCGTGCCAGCATTCTTGTGCCAGCCCTGGTGGCTGCGTCCCCCATGCCTGCAGCTCACTGTCCCCGGCCCCTGGATCTCCTCTACCATGTCCAGCCAGAGCTAGGGGAGTGGTTGAGCAAAACCATGCTGGGGCTGTGCTGGCAGTTCCCTGGCAGGGGTTAGTGCTCCAACCTGTGCCCTGGCCTTGTTTTAGGCACTATTACAGCTTTAGCTTGGTAGCTCAGGTGTGGATGGCATGCAGCAGCAGTAGTGCAGTGCTGTGTACCAGCTAACCCGCCTCTCCGCTCAGCAGCACTTACTGAGCTTGGGGACAGCATTGCGCTGATGTGGCTCTAGTGGTTCTGGTGCTGGTCCAGTGGCTTTAGCACAAAGGTCAGCATAATAGCTGGTGTGCTGCAGAATAAAGTAATACATAAATAGGTTTGATTTTAGTTCCCCGCTAGACATCCCTGGCTCAGCGATCTTTTACACATTATGATCTGTAGCAATAAAATCAGAGAGATGTCTGTAAAATTGCAAAAAGAATAAAACAAACTGCCTAACAAGTGACTGAAATAAAATCTGTAGAAAGTGTCAATCCGAAGGCTGTTAGAAATCTATTTTAAAGTGTTCTTTAAATCCGGGTTAATATCCTGTGTGGGGTCTGAAGTTGTGTTTGGGAAGGATTGTGTTCAGGAGCTGCAGGGGAAGTGTTGCCTGGCTGCGCCCAAGTGTGCCGCTTCTCCTAGCATCTCTCTACTGATGCTGTGCCCTGCTGCAGTCAGCAAAGGTGCCTCACGTTACTCCTGCTTTTTTCCTGTTTTAGTTTAATCTGGTTCCAGGGAACATGGTCTACATGTTCTTTAGCTCAGAGCCGGCTTGCATATGCCTGTGTTGCATGGCAGCCGCTGCTGGGGCAGCACCGCAGCTGTATCCTAGATATCTGGTAATGAGTTTGAGGGGAGTTTGCCCTCAAAGTTTCTGTTTTCCGATGGAAACCAGCTTGTGTAATCACGATCTCTGTGCCTGCATCTTTGTTTTAACTCTTCTTCTTTCTCCCCATCCTTCTCTATTTTTTTTTAATTAAGCATTTTTAATTAAGGGGCTGTTGTTGTAGCCCCTTCCCTCTGATTTCTCTGATATTTATGTACATAAATCTCTCTGGTCAAGCACGAAGAGAGCTTTGAAGGTACCAGGCTCTGGTAGTTCATGCAGCTACTTGTTCTGTATAGACTTCCTTCATGGAAAAAAAATGCACAAGACAAAACACTACGGGAGCGTGTAGCAGTATCGGTATTTAGGTTGTTTAATAGTTTCTGCTCTTAAGTGTCCTGTCAGCTTGCTTTTTCCCCTCCCTCCATAATTGTTCATGTGACAAAACAGCAGGTTTTCTTGGCGGAGGAGATCCCTCCGTACCGGGGAGATGTCTTCCCTCATGAGGTCTAACAGCATTACTGTGGAGAGGTGGGATGCTGCTTACCAGGAGCTTTCTCATGCTAACTTTTCTCATGGAAAGTCTTGTCCTAGTGCCAGAGCAGCGAGATGTGTGTGTGTTACAGGCTGGTCGTGTGGGGTCTGGAGGAGGCATGTGGGTGAGCTCCTGTGCTTGCTACCAGGTGTGGTGGCATAGTGCTTGGGTGAAGGAGGAGGTGTGATGGGGATGAAAGATGTTCTTGCCTTTGTTTGTCTGACTGGTTAAAACTTCAGCTTTTTTCTGGCACATTTTCTTGCTATTCTGCCTGAAAAGCCAAGCAGATGTGGTTGGTTAGTCAAGGGGTGCAGGAGCTAGTTTTTCTGAGTCTCACTGGACAGGCAGTAGGGGACACCGAAAGAAGAGGACATCCTGACATTGAGAAGAGGTTTGGTCTTCTGCATGTCATGCTTTTAAGTGTTGGACAACAAGGCTTCAGGTAAAGCAGTATTGTAATGATTTACTTTTAAACTTGAGATTGATTACAAGGTAGGCTAGTAATGTAAGATACGTCCCTTTTTAGAGAGGCAAAACAAAGTGTTCATATCCACATATCAAAATGTTATATGACAGGGGAAAGTCTCAAACAAGCTGCATGCTGACCCGGGTCCCTTGCAGCAGAGGCACCATGTGCAGCGCTAACTGGGCCAGCCTCCTCTTCCTCCCCTCCCAGCTCTGCTGCATCCTCTCGGCCTCAGCAGCCACCATAGGATGTGCAGCCTGGGCTCGGTAAGCTGTTGCTTCCTGTCCCATTGCCTCTCAGAATGGGGATCTATGATCACTTTTCTATTAAGGAGTTGAGGATATGACTGTTTGCAAGGCCTGGTACTGGGCTGTAAGGCTTCATGAATCCTCCAGGTGAGAAATTTGGGTTGTGGCTGCCATGGTAATGCAGCCTTGTGGTTTGTGTGGCAGTAATCTGTCATAAAGTCTGAACTTGTGTGGGCTGCTCTTCATCAGGCAGCACTGCAGTGCTGGGCTGCAGGCCTGCTCTAACGCACAGTGCTTTCTTCTGGGTACAAAAGGGGAGAAAAATTGCAGAGGAAGCTGCGTTAGTGGTGGGAGCAGAACCTCATAATGTATCCAAACCTGTGTGAAGGTTACAAGATGAGAACACCGGTTCGATGATGCTCCAAGCAGGGCTTTAGGATTCCCAGTACTGGGTCAAAAGTACAGTAGTCACATCATGGAAAGTATTGATCCCATAAGTTATTCTGTTTTAATTTAAACAAAAAATAAAAACGAACAAAAAACACGTACCAGCATGCCTTGTTTGCAGTAGGCATTATTTATTCAGACCACTACAGTTTTGTACTCGTATAAGTATTAGGCACTTTCCTGACACTGATGGCAACTTGGTGTCATGTTCTGGCACATGTGAATTTGATCATGTGCCCAAGTCTCATTTAAATTTAACTTGGTCTGTGATGTGGTAATGCAGAGACTGCTATTAGCTGTGACACCATCATTTTAATGTTTTCTGTGACAAATTTACAAATGTTTGAAAAAGTTTACTTTTCCATTTTGCCTGTAACTTGTAAATGATTTAAAATGCGATTTGTCTTTATTCAGCATTGCAATGATAAAGGGAAGGTTGTACACATTGTACAACCACGGTTGTCTAAAGTTACAGGAGGGTGCTTTTAGATCTGATAAACACTAGTGTTCATTATGCTTATCTTAATTTTGGACATGATTCATTTTTAATGTTATGCCAAAACCAAAGTCTATTCCCAATTTTGTAAAAAATAAAAAAACCTCAGCCCTAGTGAAAAAGATTCTTGAATTCTCTTAAAGCTTCTTGATAGAGATAAAAGGCTTGTGTTTTTTTTGTTTAATCTGGAGAATGCTTAAAAGTAACGGGGCCATTAGAGGAAAAGATTTTAATGGGATCATAAATGTTCTATTTGGATCTGTCTTATTAGACATGGTTTAAAAGTTGAATCTCCTTCTGAAGCCATTTACATATTCAAAGTTCTCAGTAATTGGCCTGATTCTACCACAAGCTGCTATTTATCTTTCAAGACATGAATTGGTCTTATCTTTAAAAGTCTTTTGACCTTTCTTTGAAATCATTTGGAAAAGGGAGAAACGTACTTGTCTAGAGCTGTGACTAAATGCTGTCTCCTTGGTTTTGTTCTACTAAAAACTTTCTCTCAGCATCCGGGGATGGTTTCCAACAGGATAGGAGATGCTGAGCTTCATGGTAGTGTCATGAGTGCTAAAGAAAGGCTCCAAGGACAGCGTCAGGAAGTGCTGGTGAGGAGTTTCAACTGTTGTTGCAACACTGGCAAACTTCTGACCAAATGTTTGTTAAGAATACACGGCTTTTAAACTTCCCAGATGTTTTCTTAGGAATTCCATTTAGATTTTCATTCTTTCTGCATGGCATTTATCAGCAAAGTTTGGAAAGAGGGAAAGAGTTTTTTAGTGTTTTTTTCCTTCCATGTTTGATGAAACAGGAGTGTCTTCTGTTGAGTTTCTACAAGCTGAAGAGCCTTACCTTGGTGTGATTGTTGGATGTCAATACCTTAATTTATGCTTATGCTACGATCACGTCTGGAGGCATTGTACAAATAAGCGAAACGCTGTGCAGATACAGCTGAGATTCTGCAGGTGGATGTGAGTATCCAAACCCTCATGTTCCTATGGAGGCTCACCTCCCCTGACCCTGCAGATGCGGTTGCCCAGCAGTTCTGTCCTCTTGGTTCTCGGGAACCTCTGGACATCCTCAGTCACAGCTGGCTGCTCCCAGCAGGGTCGGGATGCTGTCCGATTGGGTTTTGAACATCTCCGAGGATGGAAACTCCACAGTCTCACTGGGTGACCTGTTTCAGTGCTCAGTCACCCTTACAGCTTTTTTAATGTTGACAAGATGTTTCTAATATCTAACGTGTAGCAGTTGTACTTCGGAACACTGAGCACAGTGCCTGCCAGGAGCTAGGGGAAAAGATTCACCAGGATGCTGTTGAGAAATCGTGTTTCATTGTTTGATTTCTGTTCTGTGTGTGGGCCATGTAACAACTGCAAGCTAGAGCTATTCACTGGATCTCTGTTAGATAGCTAAAGAACAGCAGGACAACTTCACTTTCTGGCCTAGCAGTCTGATACCATGCTTAGCTACCATGTTACGTTTCCTGAAAGCTTTCAGAGAACATCATTCATACCACTGGTGTTTTGCTGGTGTGCAGGAAGAGGTGGCATTGTCCTTCTGCAGGTGGGCACAGAAGTGTCCCGCCGCTGCAGAAGGCTGACACATGTGAAACTTCACACCTTAAATGTTAAACTTGCTTTTGACAAACTAGTTTTCCTGTATATGTGTGAGTCAGTCTGCTAGAGGTCTGTTTTTTCTCTTTTCTGGAAATGCAGTATCTTTTCCTATGGCAATGAGGGGGGAAATGCACCGAAGACAGCATACTGCTGCATTGCTGCACCTCCAGAGAAGCTCAGTACCACACCTGAACTGGACTTTCTTCAGGGAAACTGATGTTTTGTGGGCCTTGCTGTGTATTTCTCTCTTTACCACACTTCTAATGGTAGCTTAAGCACTCAGAATTACTGCAAAATTTGCTATTTATTTTTATGTGATGCTTGCTTTATATCAAGCATGATACTGTGCATGCAGGTGGTTCTGGAAACCTCACTCATTCCACACAAAGCAAGGATCTTGCAGACCTGTGTCTCTTGCACTGTAGTCATGTGGATGGCACAGAATTGCAGAACGGCCTTGGTTGGAAGGCAGCTCTGGAGCAAGGAAGGCAGTCCAGCCGAGCCTTCTCCAGAGCAACAGCCCCCAGTGCCCCAGCCCGCCCATGTTCATCATCTGTTTCAGCCCCCATCCTCTTCCCGGTGTCTGCTGGATTGCATCAGGGTGTCTTCCTGCTGCTGTCGAGTCTGGTGAAAACTGGACGTGCTGGTTCAGCTGAGGTCTCAGGAATGCTGAATAAAGGTGAATGTCACTTCTTAGGCTCAGACGGCACTGATGAGCGCTGCAAAGCTAATGCTGTGACTTAATCTTGCCTACAGTTTGAGATGTGCTTTCAGAAATTTCTATTTTTGTTCCTCGATGCATGAGGAACCTTTGATTGAATCAGTTTTACCTTATCGCTGTTTCCAGAAAGGATTATTTACGTTGTCTGGCTTGAAGGAGACTTTCTAATTTGTAGCCAGCCTTGTTTCACACAGCCGCAGACTTAATCGATATGTTTCACTGCTCTTGGAATTTTTTTCCTTCTAAATTGAACTGGGTAGATGCACGTCATTTTAGTTATTCTACCGATGTATTTTGCTTTATGTGGCATATTATGTTGGTTCGTATTGTTGTTTCTTCAACCCAACCATGAAACAAAACGTTGTGGTTGTCTGACTTTCAGTGAAAAACGTGATTTTCTGCCTGCTTTATTCTTAGTATCTTTGTATCAGCTTCCAATTTCTAAATTGCCATTTGTTTGAGCTGCATGCAAGGATCCATATTTTAATGTGTTGCCATTATAAACCAATAAAACTCATACAAGAATGAATGCTTATGGGAGAAATGTGAAAGCGGCCATTCTCAGAAATAGTGAATGGGGGTGTGATGGAGTGGTGGGGCCAGCGGAGAAGAGACAGGGAGTGTATGTTTGTCCTGGTGGCTCAATCTTCCACGTGAGCCAGCGAGAAAAGACGCTTTGTCCTTGCTGCTCGTGTCTCTTGCCACACTGCGTGTGATGCCTGGCAGGCTACGAGCTCAGAGCCTCAGAGCAGGAGCTGGAAGTGCTGGATGCTGTCTTGGTGCGGACACAGCTTGATCTGGAATGCAGCCCCTGGGCTTAGGGCCTGATTCAGGCCTCTCCTATGGTAAGGTTTTCAATTATCCAACTTTGCATTTTATGCTGAAGGCTAACTTCTTTTGCAAAAACTTGCTGGGGTCCACACAACATTGCTTGTGCCATGGTTGGACCCGTTGGGACCTTGATTTCTAAGATGGCATGCAGTGTTTCAGGGCGTGAGGACAAACCAGCATGCAGCCCCTATTTGTCACAGCAATTTTGCCTTTCACCTCATGGGGAAAGATTTATCTGGGAGTAATTTTGGCTCATTGAGCCACGCTTGCTATCTTGCTAATGTTACCTTTTTCTGCTAAATACATCAGCAGACACAGAGGAGATAAAAATGTAAACAGCGTGTATCTGAGTGGCTTCATGCTTCTTTGATTATTTAAATTTTTTTTTTTTGTCTGTCATGAAATTAAGTGGGTTGTCATGTGGAATTTCAACTAACTCCTGTTGAAATTCGCCTCTGACCGCTTATTTTATTTCCATCACGAAGTTCTTTCTAACAACCTGTACAGAAGAAGATTATTTTCTGTGCACCTGCAGCTTACTCTCTGTAGTTATAAATGTGGATTTTGTAAACTGTGATTTATTCTTTTAGAGAAACTTGTGGAAGTGTGCACTGTTCATGAGACTGGGCTGTGTTAAAACTGCACTTAAAGCTGTTTCAGGTTCTTTAAACTGCAGTGCATGTCTGCTTTATTCTCCCAGTTCATCTTCATACCAGCTTCACGTGAGCACTGTTTGTTTTCCTTTGCCATTTTCATGTCACTTGAAGAAAAAAAAAATCAGTGTATTCACGATTACAAACTTTAAAAGAAATTTGAAACTATTAAGAGTTTCTTAAGGAAACTTCTAAAAGAACACTGCTTGTAAACAAAGGCTATCGGTTAAGACATTAGTTTGGCAAGTGGTGGCATTTTCTGCTTTTTTAAATGGGTTTCATCTTTGTTCAGATTCCTAATCTTACTGGTGAAATAGTGTTATCATAGATGTGGATCAACTAAAACTCACTAAACTTGCAGCAGCTTACTTCTTGATTTATGTATGTAATTTGTGAGCATTTCTGGAGAAAGCAATGGAACATTTTAGAGTGGGAAGTCTTAGTGTTAATTTATGTGAGATGTGAGGCTTTTATGTGGGGAGCTGCATTATTTGAGGCATTATTCTTTCTTGGTGAAGATCTGGTGTGCTGGACTTCAGAATGGTATTTGTTTTTTGAGGGCTGAGGGATTGGAAGATGAAAATCAGAGGAAAGGAAATAAAAAGATGTTCTCATTTCAGACTTGAAGAGTTTCCTCTGTGTGAACTCTTTTACATATGGGATGTCTAGTAAGACAGATAAGAAGCTGAAGAAAATTGCAGTGTGGTAAACTTGAATTAATTTTTCTCTCCTCACCACTAAGTGCATTATTAAACTTTTTTGTTCAAACTGGATATTCTTAGTGGCAAAATATTAGAACGGACAGAAATGTTTGTGATTTGTATCCTAAGGCAGCCCCTGGGCTGGGAGGCAGGCTTGCATATGTGCAGGAATTACTGTGAAAGAGCTTTCTGCAGCTCTCTTCTAGGACAGTGTCCTGCACTACATAAACATTTGGTATGTGCCTTGACTGGAATATGTGGGTTAGTAAGTTGGCTTGTTTTCGCTTTAGCTGCGAAGGTTGGATCTGGAGATCTTGCTGGCTGTACTTGCATTTCAGTATGTACCCAGTTCAGGTTTAATTATGGAAACTAAAGCTGCTGCAAAGTAACTGCAGCCAAGGCGAATATTTCTTTGAATTTGCTAGGGACTAAGGAGAAACAGAGTTATGATCTAGCAAATGTGAACTCACAGGGCTGTGGGAGCATGGGAAAAGCTTTTTCTCCCCCAAAAAGGGATGTCTCAGCCCAGATTGAACTGAATGTCTTCCCTGGATACCACGTATGAAACTGATTGGTCTGTCTTTTTGTGTTTTTTAGTAGGCAACAAGGAGGCTGCTGGTAAAAGCTTAATTCTGTGTTGCATATGTAAGCCCACAGCAAGGCAGTAAATCAAGCAGAATTAACTGAGCCATCGGCTGGTGGCCACTGGAAGGAGAGAAATATGAATGGGCAGCAGGGAAGCTCTGCTGTTGAAACCCAGACCTGTACCTGGCAGTCTTTGGGTTGAGAGCCATTGTTAGTAAGGCAAAAGGCTACCGAAGGCATGTGGTTTTATAGGGTGGCTGCATTGCTCAGCACATCAACTGAGAGGTAAACCTTAACTCCAACCTGCAAGAGGGCGAAGCAAAAACTGACACTGCAACATCTATTCCATGCAACCCACTGGCTATTTCTGGTAATAATCATATGGATCCAGCAAGTTCTTCTGCAGCCATCTTAAGATACCTGCTGCTTGAGCACAGCCAAGTAGTGCAGAGCCGTGTTATCCTGTGCATGTTGAACGTGCCGCTCCCATTGCGGATGCAAATGGGTGATGTTTTCAGCAGGCAGGTGTTCAAACTGATTGTTCAGCTAAAGGATGATCTTGCCAAAAGGGCTGTTTGTGTTTAGAGCAAATTGCACAAATTGATTCCCTTTGTATACCTAAAGGAATATTGAAGCATACGATGCATCCATAATTGAACTTGCCATGTAGGCACATTCAGTTTCACAGTTCACTCTGTGGTGCGCGAAGCGAATTGCTTATATGGGTATAGCTGTGACTAAAAGGTTCTTGATAAGGTTTATTGCAAAAGAAGAGAACATATTTAGATTATTTTTGTCATGCCATTGTTGCAACCCCCCCCCCCCCCCCCCAAAAAAAAAAAAAAAAAAAATCAATTCTCCATCTTTTGACTTATTTTAGGTGAAAAACTTTTCTTTGGACTTGACCAGATTTTGACTGACAGGAATGAAACTGAATATTTCTGTGAGCCTGCATCTGTCTGGAGGAATTGATGAGCGGGATAAGAATTCATGTAACTTGCATAAACCTTACTTGCATGAATATTTTGGCACTGTAATACTGAATGTGCGACCTTTGGTGTGCAAGTGGAAGGAACAAAGGAAATGATGAAGGGTAAAGCCAGCAGGCAAATCCAGTCTTTCTCCCTTCCAGCATAAGGTGAAATGTCATTGTTCTGAACACTTCAGTCTGGGCAGTGCTAGTGGGCACTCTGAAGTGCTTCCCACACTACAGGTCTGTGGGGGCAGGATACAAAGTCAGGTGAAGGAAACTAGGTGTATATTTGAATTTGAAAAGCGTTTTTTCCTGTCAGGTATTAATTTTGGCTGATGAATTTTGTGGCACACAGTAAAAGCTCACATTGTGAAGAAGCTTGAACGGCAGAAGTGGGCTGAGAAAGAAGCAGTCTGTTGCTTTTGAAGATGACTTCTGCCCAGTACGGTTAGACCGTGTCTGGATTTTCTGTGTTATTTCTCATAATTTCTTTTACTGCAAAGCTGTAGGTGTTTCCTGGTACAGTTTCTGACCTTTTGTTCTTGAGAGCTCTATGTCGTTCATGGACTAAAAAGTAGTGACTTGTTAAAAAAAAAAAATCCATTGTAGGTATTTCAAAGGGTCTTGATGGACAGGAGGGACCATCCTGTGGCAAAATTGACTCAGTACAGTGACTTTAGACTTTAAAACTCTTCTGTTTCTACTTAGGGAAATGTAATTCTTTCAGTGGAATTCTGGATTGGCCTTGGCTCAAATCTAATGGATTTGGCTTAATTTCTTTTAAACAGGAAGAATTTCTGTGCTTGACACGATGGAGCAGGGGAAAGTCATTTGCCTGTGTGCAGGTGCAGTTTTGCGTGTTTCCTACAACAAGGATGGCTGAGAAGAGACGGTTATAGATATACTGTGGAGCTGCAGATAAGTTACCTAGGGTTTGTCCTCTTTACTTTCATTGCTTACAATCTAGAAGACTATTTCAGAGTTTTCATAACTTTTTTTCTTAGAGCCTTGTCTGGAGGAGTACTAAGGCTTTTTATTGTACTGATTTGTGTCATAATTATGTCATTCTTCTCTAAAATAATTCACACTTTGTCTTTAATTGCAATTTAAGCTGGCATTGATAGATGTGTTTTGTGCATTTTCAATACTTCCTAAGTATTTGTCACCTGACTTAAACTATACAGAGATGCATTAATGTATTGCATGATAGGCCATCTTATTTGAATGGCAGCATGCAAGTTTTGTATGTTCAAAGTAACAGATGTGCAGTTAAGATAGAAACCTTTTTTTAAAAATTTTTGTGAGCCTTAACCTCACATCAGTACCTAAGATTATTCCTGGTTTTGATCAGGGGAGACATCTCCCAAATCAGTTTGTGGAACAGCCTTGGAAAGGGGCTCACAACTTGCATAGCACTCTTAATAAGGTACAAAGGTGCCTCATCTGTCAGATCTACACCTACATTTGCATTATGATGGTTGTTTTTCACTGATAGTGACTGCTGAAGGAGCCCTGGCTTTCCACTCTCTGCTAGTTTTTGCTTCTGGGCCGACCTCAGGTACGTCACCGCGGCACAAGTCCTTGAGTCATTTTGCTGGCGCTCTGCCCTCCACCCTCGTACGGGCTTGCTCAATTGAGAAGGCAGCAGAGAGGCAAGAAGCTGCAAGATGGTTGCTCATCAAACCACATCCTAAAAATAGTGTGGCAACTTTAGGTGTTTCTGGGTCTTCGTACATTGTCTTCTCTGAAAGACCAGCGAAGCTGGTAAGCATACCTTTGAAGAGCAGTGAATCAAACTGGAAAAGGAAGGCAATTAGTTGAAAGCTGCTATTTGTGAAACAGAATATAGGTTGTAGCAAGTGCAGCACTTCAAGTATAGTGAAGCAGCTGTCTCATATTTGGAGAGAATTTGGAGCCACAATCATTCTTCTGTAATTCTTCTATTTTTTTTACCCTCATGTCTTCAGATGGGGATGTTGACTGAGGCTGCTGTGGGTCACTTTGGACACTAGAAACTGGGATAAGGCAAACAGCCTCTTTCTTTACACAGTGTGCAGCTGTTGGATGAGAATGAGCTAGCTGTATTTTAAGCTGTATTTGAAATTTCTAGATGACCTGATGACCTCTTTGGTGCTCTTCCTTTTTTTTTTTTTTTCATTTCCCCTCTTGTTGGAATGCATCATACCTTTTTTTTCTGAGTGCAATTCTGAGAAGAGAAAAAAAAGCCTCAACATCAGTGGTCTGACGTATATATGAATTTTCTGTGTTGTAATGAAATTTACTGTTCTGCTTTTTTTTTCTCTCATCTTTCCAAACGGTGTTACAGTGACATGGCTATTGCTGCCAGCTCTGTGCAGGGCAGATCGTTTCTGTGAGTGCATTCCAACAGGTGTGTTGTTTTTGTTTTCCTGGCATTTATTTTGCAATTTAGGATGAACATAATGCTTCACATCTGTATTTCAGTCCAGTTTGAACAAGTTGAGCTCAAGTGGTGGTTGAGTTGTGGTTTTGATGGAATGGTTGTTTGGCAGGCTGCATTCGTAAACACTACGGTGCTTTCAGCACATAATATTTTGGGGCAGTCATAGTGCAATTGCATAATCTTAAATTATCTGCTTTACAAATAAGAGATGATTATAGCGACTGAATGCAAGCACTGAGCAGTTGAAAATTTGATGCATGAAAAAGAATCTAACTTCTTGTCAGTACCTCAAGCTTTATTCTAAAAACAACTTCTTTTTGAGGGCACATTGAGCTCAACCTAATATGAATCTCCTGATGATAAAGGAGTGTGAGAGAGTTGTTTCGGATTTTGTAGGGGCTCCTTAATGAAGTTTGTGATTCACATCTGGTCACTAGTCAGTACCTTCAGGTGACTCATTTGTGACCCTTGTGATGCTCCACGCTTCCCCAGCCCCAAGTGATGGCTAGAAAGATTTGATTTATTGTAAGAAAGATGAATAAGAGAAATCTAGTAGCATTCAGTATGTGCTGAATAGCATATAAACTGAAAAATGAGAGAAGAGAGCTGCTTTTGAGAATCTGAGAGTTGTTTAGATTCTTGTTAATGAAAACTGTTTTTTCCATGTATCAGTTTTGGGGATTGTTCAGTTTAAGCCTTAGGTGCTGCTAAAACCCTGACTAACAATTCTCCTCCTCTTTTTTTTTTTTTTTTTTTTTTTTTTTTTTTTTTTTTTTCTATTTGAGAAGAAAATGTAAGAATGGGTGTATTACAAGCAGTTCTTTTTATAGCATTTTATTAGCTCCAGAACTGCCGGAGCTGGAGATAACACCCCAAATCTGTTATATTAAAAACTGCCTGATCTTCTTTGTATTGGTGCTATCACTTCTTGAATCAAACTCATTTTGGCCTAGCTGTTGTCCAGTGGTCATTACTATTATATATTGTGGGGAAAAGATACTCTTACATTTCTTTAACACTGATTATCTTTCTGAGGTTTTTCCAATCCTTTCATTATGTGATACCATGGGTAACTTTTTCTCCTTGTGTTCTTCACATTGTTTGTGATTTTAGCTCTCTCTTTATCCCTCTAAGGCCATGAGTTCCCAGCGTTTTTTCTCCGTGTGAAAGCCATACCATACCTTCTGATCGTTAGTCACTTTTTTTTTCTCTAGTTCCTCCATGCGTGGGCAATATGAGTAGAGTTACGAGCAGTAATGAAGAAAACCTGTGGTACTTCATATGTGGTGGTGATTTCTGATTTGCTTTCCTTTATAAAATACCCCAATTCCTTTCACTTCCCTTTTAATGGTGTAAAATTGGTACATTTCAGTGAATACCGACCGTGAGCCTTTTCTTGAATGTTAACAAACATACCCTTAATATTGTAAGGAGACGCTTCAGATTCGTTTTCCCTCTCTGTGGCATTTCAGCATGTTTATTGACACTGGATTTCATATAACATTGTACTTCCCAATCAGTCCATTCCTGTGAAACCCTTCTGTAGCTGCCTACAGTGACCTACAGACAAGATTTTTTCTGACTAATACAGAATCTGAATCTCTTTTTTTAAAAACAAACAAACAAACAAACTTTGCTAAATTTAAATGTTTATGTATCTGTCAATTCCTTCCATTTTACACTTTACCTCCAGTGATGCATGCATTTACCAGTGTGTGGGTCCAAGCATAGATCTTTGGTATCAGTGCACCATCCTCTTCCCTTCTTTTCTTCTCGCCTGCTCACTGTTTAGGAAATCCTATTGCTTCTGCTTATTTCCCACTTAATATTTGTTGATTGGTTATAATTCACAAGTAATTTTTTCTGTCTCATCCTGTGATAATTTGGTTTCTTTAAGACCCATTGGTGAGGGATCTTGCTGAAAGGGGGTTGGACTGGAAGATCTCCAGAGGTCCCTTCCAACCTTAACCATCCTGCGATTCTGTGAAAGCTCCTCCTAAAGCTCCGTGTGCATTCTTGAACTTTTGGGGTGTGTGATATTGAGCACTTTTGGATGCTCATCATCTTCTTTAGTGAATCCTGAATGGTTGGACTTCTCCTCATGAAAATCTGAGCGCTTTGCTGTATACCTTCTTGTGCAGAAGTGATGATGCTCATCTTTGAAGAGGCAAGTAAAACATGATGAATAATAAAGAGTATCTCTAGCAGAGCCAAAAGGCACACCTTGTAGTTGTGGCAATGGCATGAGATAACTCTGAATGCGTTTTAACCTGTTGTATTGTGCTGCCTTAAACCCAGGCTGCGGCACAGTAGAACTGGAAATATTTGAAAGACACATGTTCCCTGCCAATTGCGAGGCAACCACACCCTGGCTTGTGTTGGCTACACCTATGGAGGTGCATTTCTAATATACTGTAAACAGTTCCTCATGGTTACTGCATAATAAGTTGATTTAACCAAGCTTTGAAAGGAATAAATACTGCAAATGCTCAGGATAATTCTGGTCTGTTTGCCTCTGGAAGCATTTCTCTGAGGCTTCTAGGTTACATCAAAAAACAGTCTCCATTGACTGGGCCCTGGGGTTTTAAAATGCCAAATACAATACTTGTGAAGCAGTACAGGAACAGAGTGGCTTCTGATAGTGTCTCCCATTGCTGTCTGTTAATTCTAGGATGGTATTCTGAAAAATCACGTGGTAATCCTAATGTAATTAGTGTTTCATGGATGATAACGTTCGGTGCAAGTTCATTTTGCTTTTGAACAATAATTGCGAATACAGCATGAAGCTCGGTCATCCTTACTTCTGAGATAAGTCTGTTCTGTATTGCAGAAGAGAAATTGCAGGACTGCCAGATAAACCAAGCAAATCTGGAGCTTCACAGTGGAATCCACAGAGAAAATCCTCTCTTGCTGACCTGTTCTCAGGCATCAAATCATGGGAGTAACAAGAACACTTATTGCTTTTTAATACCAAAGTTTATGGCATTTTTCGTGGTCAATAGCTACAATGCTTTCTATCAAAGCATCTAGTCTTTATTTCTAGGTGCTTTTATAGAGTTACAAGAGAGTGCTTGATGGACAAAATAGACAAGTGTTCTCTCTGGTTGTGCTCCCAAATGTAATTATTGATCGGTAATAGCATAAGGACGTATTTGTGATATAATAATAAACTGCAGGCTGACAATAAGGAACTGCAAATAATCTCTGAATTAGCTACCATAACCTGTCAGTGGCTTCGAGGCAAAATGGGTTTTGAGCAAAGCCCTGGTTGTATTTTAGTGCGTAACCTACACCTTTAGGAAAAAGCTGCACTACTTTCTGCTGTTCATTTCTTGTTAGGTGTTGGAGGAGGAACTCAAACGAGTCTGATATGACTAACCTACATTAAAAATAATTAAAACTGTGGTTTTGTAGTGCCTCTTTCCTGATAAAAGAACAACTTGAAAGTATTTCTCTTTGTTGTAATTAGCTTAATGTAAGTAGGTAATTACATTTCCATTAAGCTTCTGCAGAGTTTTAAAAACAGAGAAGCAGGATTATCTCAGTACACCATGTTACTGAGTGCAATGAGCTGTAATAAAGTAAAATTCTATTTTTGAAATTATATTCAATAAGATCTTTTGTAGCACGTGAAATGTTGTGTGCCAGTAAATAAATTTAAGCAAGCTTTTTGGAGATGAAGAAAAGATTAATTAGTGAATCTGGCAATAAAAATAATTTGAAATCGATTCTGGTAATCTGAGGCATCCCTGACATAGTCAGGAAATAAATCAACCTAATGTATGGATGTTTTTAACTGTGAATGGAATTAATCCTCACTAGGTATATGAACATGGCAGTTGAGACTATATGGGGTTTCACATTGGAATTGAGTTTCTGTGGGCTGCCTCGTGTAGAACACTATATTTTTTGACCAGCTGTAAGTTAAATGAATCATGCTTTTTGACCTTTCTTCTGCAAGTTGTGGTTGGCTAGTGAGGTTGAAAGATCAAAAGATCAAGTGTCAAACATTTATGGCTTGTCAGAGGATTTTTATTTTCTAAAAGTACATTACATTTTAGGGATAGCTTGTAAGAATCTGAAATTGGGAATATGATAAGACAAAAAATACTGTTTCTTCCTAAAGTATTTTCAAAATAGCTGCCATGTAAAAATCCTAAACACTTACAAAAAAGTCATAGAAATCAAAGAGTGCTAGGCATTCATGACTCTTCTTCACTGATAATCAGAAGCAGTTCTGTTTAATATTTGGAAGTGTTATCTGTGTACTTTACTAAGGTCTCCTGACTTCTTAAGAAATATCAGATGCATTTAAAAGCAAAATTTTGCCATGAACAACTAATGTAGAATAGTGATACGTAGTACCAAATGTATCTGTTCTTTGTTATCTCTAAGAAACTGTTGAGATCAGTACTGGCAATCAGAATTCTGGTCTGACTTATTTCAGTTTTAAGACTTATCTGGAATTTATGTGTTTTGTAATTGTTACATCCATTTTAAAGTTTCAAGTAACAGCTTTGCAACAATTTTACAAACACATTTTAATCTTGAGTGTGCAAACAGCTGAATGATGTTACAGGGATTTTTATTTTCAATTGTACATTGGCTTTCATTAGTCTTGTGCATACTTTGCTGATGCTACAGAAGGGAATGCTCTGATAGCACCTGTACATGACAGTAGTCTTGTTGAGCTGTTGGGAGGAGAGGGGGGGAACCAAACACCCAAGGGACTGATTTCTGTCCCACCTCTTGTACAGTGCACACGTACAGGAGACATCGGGTCACTTGTGCGTCTTACAAAATTCTATTTTTCCTTTCTGGAGGAAAGGAAAGGCTGAGAGCCTACGTCTGAGCAATTGCCATTGCACTGACAACTATCTGCTTATGATTCAAAAAAACCCTCTTTTCTGATGCTAGTATAACTGAAACTGAGCTGTGAGGACCTTTTAGGTGCACTTGTTGCCGCAGCATAATCGCATAGAGATGCGGATGCCAGCAGAAGGAAGTTATAAATTCATACGCGCTCTGTGAGGATAATGAATAGAAGGCAGCATTCTTATTAAAAGGGATTGTTTTTTGCATGACTACCAGTGGAAGACCTTGTTTAGCATCTGGGAACAAACATGAAGCTAAAGCTGCTTCCGTGTGGCTATAGGTCAGAGCTGAGTACCGCATGCTGCTTTGCCTGCACGGGGCGGGATGCTGTGACACCACGGCTAAGTAGGAGCTGCTCAAGCTGGATTGGTGGTGACTGTGGTGACTATGAATTCATGCTTAGGGCTTTCATTTATTGCCTTGCTTTCCTCTGCCTGCCTTCTCTTTGTGAAGAACACACAAGTGGGGCACAGCCCTGTATTTTGTGTGGCAAACATATTTTTACTTTGCAGTGCAGAATAGGGGTAGAAGATCTTTTGGAACCGAACGCTTTGATTCAAATTTATGTAGCTGATAAGTGTGTAAAAACAGGTGGGAATTTCAAATGGTGCAGTTCGATCAAGGAAGGCTGTGCCCTTTGTTTTGGCAAATGACAACAGGAACAAGAAGTAATGCAAACTTGCACGAGAACTTGGATCATGTACTGACCGGCTCCTACTTCATTACTACTGCACAGCCATTTATTTTTTGTGTGTCTGTGTGTATTTCAAAGTGCTTGCTGTATTGATGCTCCAGAGTGGAGTTGCTGCATGCTGTACCTATAAAAATTATTTACTCTGCTTATTGAGTCTACTCAATCAAACAAGTCCATTAGATCCTGAAAATAATATCTGGTCATGCAAATCCAAGCCGAGGTGCCTGGCTGAACAGCTTGAGCTGTGAATTGGTCTTGGAGCTGCATGGAAGGACCAGGTTTCAGGGAGTTGACTCGAGGAATCAGAGGATGGAAGGAAGATGCTGCATCTCTTACTGTGCTTCAGCTGAACGGTGCTAAGCCCTGCTCCTCGCAGGCCTGTCAGAAGCATCTTGGCCTGCTAAAGATGGGCTGAGCTGAAAAACTTTTATCACTTGCTATGTCTCTGTAAGGGCAATGCATACAAGGTCAACGCACAGACCTCCAGTGCTGTTTTTTCCTTTCTTAGGAACCAATCTCTCTTTCAGACATAGAAACAATTCCTCATCTGTTTCCAATGTCAAAAGATAGACAAAGAGCTCTGAAAGCAGTAATTACTTAAAGGCATCTGAAAGAAATATCTGGTGTTGGAATCTTCAGTCTACTTTTGCTCTCCATGAGTGGTTTTTGTATTTTCTTCATTCTTTAGTGTTATTTTCCAGTTAAAATGGAAGTGTGAGGCTATACAAACTCTGTACATTTCTTTTGGGTTGCAAGCTCTTCAAAGACTTCAGTTACTCATCAAATAAAATGAATTTTCATAGTGGGGGTTCTGATGCTTGCAGACATTTTCTGTCCTGGGCTTTGCTTTGGGGTAATATTTTACTGGCATCAGTCACTGCGCAGCACAGAGCTGCCTTGTGAAGAGCACTGATCTCCTCACAGGCTGCCAAAAATTGTATGTGGGTTGGCGGCATGAATGCCCCCGTTTGGATGAAATTTTTTGATGCCGGGATTTAGCCACAAAAAGTGGAAGGAAAAACTATACTGAGCCTGTGACTTAAAATGAATAAATCAGTAATTTAAACATGCAGTATAGAAATGCTGAAATATTATAAAAAGTAACAGATGGCTTGATTTTTTTTTTTTTTTTTCCACATTTAAGCAATTCGGCCTTTTTCAAAACATTTCAAAATTTGTAGGTAATCTCTTCTCCAAAAAAAGAAAAGAAAAAAAAAAAAAAAGCTTAGGCATTTCAGTAGTATGTGCAAGGAGCAATAGATTTTTGGAAGTGAATATTGTCTGGTGAATTTCTGTTAAGTTCTTTGGCTACTGTCTTTAAGAGGAATTTTAGAGTTACCAGAGAGTTTACAGTTCAGTGTTTGATCTGCTGCCTCAAGAGGGAATAATACTAAAATTCTTCTGTTCTTCACGCAAAGCTTTGTGGTGGTTGTGTCAGGCACTCATGGCTTGTGAGCGCAAAATGTGGAGAGAAGAGCCAATTGAGTAAGTTCCTGCACTAATGCAGTAGGATTTGTGAGATCTGAGACTGATATTTTATTAAATACCCTATTTCCTACTACATAGTTTTTAATGTAAATTCTCATTTTCCTAGTGGAAATACATGGTTCTGAAACGAAGCAAAAAAATGTATTTGGCAGCATGTCCTAAAATTAAGTTCAAAACCAGTATTGAAAATGAGATTTTGATCTCTGTGGTAGGTTGCAGAACTGACACATTCCAGACCTTCTCCAAACATGCACGTGTCCAAGAGACAGCTACGGCAGCATGTGCAATTGGTGTCGTTTCTCTCTGGTTTCAGCTGAGGGTAAAGAACAGGATCCTCCCACTCACGAGGTGAGGCTTCATGTTGGAGGCAACCTAACATTGCACTCTTTCTACTGGATTATTTGATTTACCTTTTTTTTTTTTTTTTTGCGTAAGTATTATTAAAAGATTTATCTCATAGTTCAATGGATCAGCTTGTGCATCTGCACAATTTTTTTTTGACATGTAGGACTTTTTTGGTTTTTCAACCAGAGCAGCAGAGTGATCCAGTTTTGCCACTCGCCACTTCTTAGTGTGGGCCCAGGGGAGGACTGGGATTGTGTGGTTGAGGTACAGCAATCGTGTGGCATGGATGTGCTGTAGGGCTGGATGGTCCTAAACTAATTGTGAAATTTCATTATTTTACTGCACACGGTGTCAGAGAACATCACTTTTGAATATATTGTTAGTATAATAATCTAACTATATGAAAATTAAGCCTAATTAGTTTAATTGTTCTGAAATCTTTGTAGAAAAGCTTCTAAACTGTGAATAACTCCCTTCCTTCCTTCCCTTTTCTCCTTGAAAAACAAAACAAAAAACTTCACAGTTTTCTGCAGCTCTGTTGAATGAATTTCCGTTCAGTGCCTGATCGTTATTGCCAGAAAGCGCGGAGCTACGATAGGTCAGTGCATTTATTATTTAAAAACAACAACAAAAATTGTAAGACCTGAAGTCCTGTATTGGCTGATAGGGCCTGCATGAATAAAGTAAAAAAGTTAAAAGTTTTTCATCTTGTACTAGTGACAAGTACAGTAGCATGTCAGCATGAAGGAGAGCTGTAACTTGGTGCTGATGACAGTGTATTTTTGAGTAAGTATGTTCGAGTAGAAGTCATGTAAAGGAATGTATCCAAGTCATAACACCCTTTGAAAGGCAGACAGCTCTTTCTGCATATTCAATTCTTTATTTCCTTTATATTCCTGCATGGTATTCTGTTTTGCTTGTTACTCCTTCATAAAAGGTGACTGTATTACGCATTCACTAAATGCTAAACGTTGCTTTTTATAAAATGCATTGTGTAACTTGTTTGTTCCCGGGCTTCCTTATGGAAAGGATGTCCTGTGTTTGTTTACATTTGTGGATTGTCTTATAATTTTTGTGAATGCCATTGCACTTAATATGCTTATGCATGGACACCAGCTAGAAAGATTTGATGATGGTTGGTGAGTTACCAGGCAGCTCCTTATTGCACCTAGTTTGGAAGAAGAACCGTCCTAAAACCAGAAGCAAGCATGAGGTGAAGTTAGCAAATATTTCTGAGATCTTGCAAGTATTGCTCAGGGAGGGAGCCTGCTGCCCAGGGGCCCTGGGCGAGGAGGTGCAGCAGTGGTATGGCAGTGCTATGTCTGCATCCTTCTTCCCTGTTCCAAACTTTGTTCTTTAATTTGAAGTTGGGTGATCAGGCTGCTCGGGAGGGTTTCTTTTAGGCAGCGAGGGTGCCAGTTTGGCAAGTAAGAACGAGAGACTGTCCTGGGTCTTGTGCCAGTTTCTCTATCCCGCGCGTGGAAGTGGGTGGCTAGCAAGAAGTCTCGCAGTCCTGTCTGGGAGGAGAGGAAAGCACAAGCACTGGGAAACAGCTCACTAAAGTAACTTACGTGAAATTTCAGTTTCTGCTTTAGAAGAAATGGCCATATGCTGGAAAATGTCAGCACATGTTCATAGAAATGACTAATTATGAAGTGGAACTTGACTTAGTCTCCCTCAGTGTTCTTTTTTTTTTTTTTTTTTAATTATATTTCTCAAACTGCCAAAGTTTGTTTGTCCAGCCCTTCAGATAACCAAACCCTGTGGCTGATACGGAATAGCACGTTCACAGGCTGTGGAACAGACAAGATAAGGATGGCTTCTAGATAAAAATGACAAAAATCATTTTCCAGGGTGTGGACATCAGTGCTACTGCAGAGATCGTGCAGATGTTCATCATCAGTTTTTTGAACATGATGTATTTTTACTCTGTTTAAAAAAAAGCCACCAACGGTGAAATGTGCTCTGCCACCAGTGTGGAATGCAGTGTTGTGTTAGGAGTTCACAGTTTGGTGTCTCAGATTAGGTTTTGGCATGGCATACAGCTGCAGAGGATTTATCCACGGGAATATGGCCTCTGTGTTAGTGGGGAGGGGCAGTGGCTGCCTTACTTTATCCCCAAATATTCATAACAGTGTGTTTGGGAACTGGAAGCAAGAGGTTTCCCTCAGTGTAGGAGCCCGCTCATAGCTGAGTGTTTGGGGCTTGTATGGTAGGGTCACTCTCTACCTGGGAGCAGATACGGAGCAGTGAGGAATGAAACAGGGATATGATGCTCAGGCTTGTTCTGAGATGCTTGTATGCATAAGCATTTCTTGTTCCCTTGGGTGCTTCTCAGGTTTTAACTGCAGTTTGGTTTGTTGTAAAATATTTCTAAACTCTCAGTTTGGTGTATTGCATCTTCAGCTGCAGAGCTAACATTTAATAACTCGGGCTTGACTACAGTATAACAAATGTTGTAAACTTTATTATGTGTGTTTTGAAGTTTTATTAATGCGCTCACCTCTTTGTCAGGTCACCGTAAAGAAAAGGGTGTTGCCTTTTAATTTTAAGTTTAATATCTGGTAAATTAATTCTAGGCATGTGGTTCTTTTTAAAGTATAAAACATTAAAAATGGCAAAAATGAGAGTTTGTCTGTACAAAACTTTATTAGAGACTACTTTCTGCCTGTCTTGAGAAGTTTTTATGAAGCTGGGAAGGATGATGTGAAGTGGTTTATGGTGCTGGATACTTTCATTAGCTCTGTGCTGCAGTTCTTCATCTGAGGTGTTTGTGCGGGTGAGGAAGATGCCCGTACCTGTTGGTGCATGCCAGCGCAGCGTTCCTCAAACCCTCAGGAAAAAGCACTTGTGTGTACAGAGGTGTCATTGGAAATAGCCCCATGCTTTCCCCACTGCCAGATGGTTTTCCCCTCCTCATTTTCCCAATTTTGGGAGGAAGGGGAGCACGAGTGCTGTGTGTCTAAGATGCGGGGTTAGCTCGTGCCTGGCCCATCTGGCTGCTTTTGCCCCTGTACATTAAATAAGATCTCACTTGAGGGATCGTCAGTTGTGAGCAAGTGGTTTGGGATATTAATACCTCCGGCTAAGCTCAGCATGTCCAAAACAAGTCTTGCCTGTGATCTGAATTTGTGTAGTGAGATTTGGTTAGATTTTTCCTCTCCTCTTCTGCCTTAAGTAGGTTCTCCCATAAATTCCTGCCCTAGCTCTGTAGGGCACAGCAGGACAGCCCCGGTCACACCATCTTACCAATGCAGAGGTGACAAGAGCTTTTCTCAGGAAGGCTGCAAAGTGCCTTGTTCTCAAGATACACCATTTGTCTTCCACTGGTTTCGCATGCAGGGAGGGATTTGATACTTCCAATTATTCATTTTATGTAGTGTTAATTGATAAATATTCATCAGAATATTGCTGAGATGAAGCCTGGTTTTATGTTTTTGGAGGCATATTTGCATTGTTGTGTGCTTTCAAGGGAAGAATGGGAATGAAATGTTAACTTTTTCAAGTGGAGTTAATATGCTTTTTAGCACGTTCAGCTCCTACAAACCTTGTGTTACTGGGCTGAAGAGCTTGTTTTAGCCCGGCTGGTTTTCAGCACTGCTCTTCGCCTGTAGTTCGAGTGCTCTGTGTATTTGGTCCTAATACAAAGAAAGCCCTGCAGCTTATTTTAAGAGCAGTTTCTCTCCAGTCAAATTGCTCAGCTAAATAGTTTTCAAGTGGCATAACTGCACCTAGCACTGTGTTTATACAGTGAGGGTTTTGAAGCTGGCTGAGGGAGGCCAGAAGGAGCGTCCAGCCTGGTCCAGGTGTGTGGCAGAGCAACGAGGCAGATATTTGGGTTCTGGTAGAGACAGGAGGGTTGTCTGGGTCAGGTGCCTGTCTGCCAGTCAGCTTTGTCTGCAAGGATGGAAAACGACCATTTATTTTTTTTTTTATAAGGCCTAACGAGATGTTTGTGAAAAGCTTTGAGACGCTTTTGATTAATGCCTGTGTGTAATATGTGATTATATCACGCAGAATAATAGAGGGTAGGAGGAGAAAAACTGGCAATGTAATTCTCACAGCATTGTGGAAACTTAAGGCTTTGTTCTTTTTCAAATGCCGTCTTTACATTTAAACATGATTTTTCCTTGCCACTTCCCCCTAATCTTTAGAGCCTCCAAATCAATAACACAACTAGAAAGAAGCATATCTGCCTTTTAAAGAAGAAAAAAAAAAAAAAAAAAAAAGAAAAAGAGGGGGAAGATGAAGTATAGGGCATCTATGTAGTTTTGGCCAGCTTGGTTTTATGATACTTAAATTATGTGTGCTGCTCTGCTTTTACCAGCCTTTCCAGTTGGTGGATAACAACTCAGCCCACGAAAACTTGGTGGGTTTTTATTGTTATTTGTATTTTTTTATTTTTTGAGTTGGTACCAGTAGCTGGTGAAATTGCTTTCAGACTTTCAGTCCTGGTTGTTTAACTTCATATAGATGTAGAGCCACGCTCAACCCCACTAAGCCTGAGATGGAATGGGTGTTGGTTTCAAGCCTCAGACACCGGCAGGACTAGGCCTGTGGCCTAGTAATTTGCCTTTATTTTGAGAAACACAGTATGAAAAGTGATATTTCTGTGCACATTTAGTGGGGGAAGAGAAGCGGCATAAGTACATGAACTTTTAACAAAACAAATGTGAACTGACCCCAAAACAGCACCCCCCATCTTTTTCCTGAGCACGTGAAGACCTGCTCTGCCAGAAGAGCAGTGCCTTCTGGTTTTGTCTCCAACCGTTCAGCTTCAGCACAGCGGCACAGGTTCACAGACCGATTTGCCGAGGGGTTTGGGTATGAGCCGAAATCCTGTAATCAACGGATGTGCTGTGGTTGAAGAGGAGGCCAGTAGGCAGTTGTAAACTATATTTTGGGCACATGACTTGCTTCAAAAAAATCTAAATTATAGGATCAATCTTATGGGCTTGTGTGAAAACCCTTTATTTCAGGCCTTTTAGGTTTGCCCATGCTCCTTTCTTCAGATGGCTAATAGTGCTTAAAATTGTATAAAAAAATAATTCAGCATGTAAGAGAAATTAAACTGCAGGTAATACCAGTACATTTTTTTCAGAGGTTACAGCTCCATTTTACATATCTGGCAATACTTCTGCAGGGCTTTATAGTAAGGAAAGAGAGACGTTTTTCCACTTGTTAGGTATATATGAAGTCTCAAACATAGAAAGTGGAATAAATATTTCACTTAGGAAGAATATGAACAGCAAATCAAAAATTTTCAAAATCAAAAAAATAAATGGCAAATGTAACAAAGGAGGGGAGGCTGAAAGGAGAGGTAAGCCAGAGTGTAAAGGTATGGCTTGAACTGCTTTTATATCAACATAAAGGAAGCTTTATGTTCACAACCATCTTCTTTCAGGTTGTGAAACCTGAAATCTGTGAAACCTTTCATGGCAACAACAACAGGGATTTTTTTTCTCTTGAATGAACTCCAAACCTCCCTCAAAACCTGTCCATTTTATTTGTAAGAGTGCTGAGACTGAGTTTCTGCTCCTCTGTCATTCTTATTGCTTGCATGGTTAACAGACTGAAAGAGGGTTGGTTGTACACTTCTTTGAATGTAGGTGAGAAAAGATTCCAGATGCGCATTTGAACTCATTTAACATTTATCTGTAGTTGCAGTAGGAGGTTGACTGCTTTTTCTTAACAATCAATACATTCAGCTGTAATGGATTCGGTCTATTCATGGCAGAATAGAAGAGCAGAAAATACTCTGTTGTGAAAATATATAGGGTTTTCTATAGTAAGGAAATTTTGGTTGTGACAGGACAATGTTTATAGTAATTACAGAAAATGAAAGGCATCCATTCTCAGTGAAAGATTTGGTGATGGATTGGAATTGTTGTGTACAGAGACCAATGGTAATTACCCACTCTTATTTCAAGTCATTCAAGTCATTGTACAGTTTCAGTGATGCCAAAGTTTAGAGGCTGGTGGCCAAAAGGCAATTAGAAGTTTATCGCTAACTATTTTAATGGGTTAGCTTTCTACTTACTTCCTGACTCTTATTATTTGTTAAACTATACCACTATTAAGCTCTGTGCAATTAAAATACTTTTTCAAGCTGTTCATTTGCATTGTAATTTTTGGCTTCTTTTGCTCCATGCTTATTTTCTTTTCTTAAAAACAAATAAAACCAAGAAAAAGTTTTCAGATGAGCCATATTTAATTAACTGAGATATAATGCTGTGACTTTAGTGTTGAGTTTCATTAATTACAGAGTTGTTCATGCTCAAGTCTAGCTGATGTTAATGTAATAGAGCGATTGTGTACCACACTAAATACAAGTCACAGGTGTTTTCTGAAGGGATAACTGCAGGTTACACAGAAGTAAGACAATGGACAGAAAATGCAATATCACACAAAAAACATCCACAGTTGTAGGAGTCTTAAGGTAGAATCAGCTTTGGGACATTCACACTCTTTTCCCTTCCTGGAGTTCAATATAAGCAATGTATGTGATAAAACGGTAGTAGAAACTGAACTGTGCACACCAGTTATTCATGAACATGAGAAACGTTGGTTTGGCCACTGGTAATGTGGTGGGGCCATGTCATACCAAGCAAGTTTTATAAAAATAAAGCACTTGTTACATGTGAGAAAGATTGGCTGCTTCTCCTCACAAGAAACCTGGGTGGTGGTGTAGTCTTACACGCCAATTTTTCTGTTTGATGCTAGAAAATTTCTTGGGCCCACTTGGAGAATAAATTACTTTTTGACATGTCCTGTAGTTGAAAGGTAATACTAATATTGTCCTATATTGTCATCTTTTTAAAAGTTTGTTTATTTATTTTTTTTTACTTAGACTCCCGAATGCTACTCTGTTGAAGCATGTGTCAAAACAAACACCTGTAATGTAATGGAGACTTGGAAACACGGCCTTTGTGTCCTTCAAAAGTAAGTAACAAATTTTCCAATTTTAAAGGTGACCTACTAAAAAAAACTGAAAGCAACAAAGAACCATGATAGTTGGGCTTTTGCAATTTTAACTTTCTGCTTTGAAAACCTTTGCAGCTTTCTCTCGTATAAAGCTTTTTTAAAATTATTTTTTAGAATCTTATGCATATCAGCACCATATCTGTTGGTTCCCTTTTAATTTACAGGTTATGCACTTTGTGTAGTCTGTCAGGTTTAACCTGTAAGTGATACCAGGGAGGCCAATATCTATAAAGCATTTTCTGGGAAAAAGATCCAGGAGTTTCCAGTACTAGAAAGCAACGATTCTTAGGAAAGAATTTGAAAACCCCTCTCGAACTGCCTCTCCAATACTTAATCTTTCCTCACTCCTCCCTTCTCATGGCTTCAGCATGTATCTGACTACACTGCAGGGGTTATTGGCTAAACTAATACAAATGTAACCCAGAAAGAGGGAATGGGGAGGGAAAATAAGCTGTCAGGTTACCAAGTTACAGCTTGTGGTGCTAGTGAACTAATAGGTAATGTGGCTTGAATTAATCTAACTTCATCCATTTAGGAGGGTTAATGGATTTACCTAATTAAATTTCATTCAAAGTGTTTTTTTTAAAGTCTACTGCAAGAGAAGAGGGTGGTAAAATTGAGTGCTGAAGCCATTGCTAGGGGAGGGAATTGCACTCTGTCATTACAAGCGTTTGAAAACTCAGAAGTGTGGTGTTACCCTTATTTGCATGAACTGTTACGATTCGATACCACAAACCTCTGAATATTGCTGTATCTTGCTAGTTCCATAATTTCAAGGAAATGCCACCTGCCTTTGTGGCACCAGGGCCAGAAGAGTATTTTGCATAACTCTGAGATTGGGTGTGAAAACTGCATTGCAGCAGTGTAACTATTAAACCATTTCACTACTGCTCTGCCTGTTGTTTCATATGATATCACTTGGCCAAATGACTGCCATCTGTGCATTATTTTGTGTCTTATTTGCCAGGCAATGAAGCCTTACAGAGGGGTGTGTGTGTGAGATGGCGACGGGGAAGTCTTTGCAGAGGTGAAATACGTAGTTAGAAGTTCAAAGAATTACTTTTTGTAAGCGTAGGCTAATCTGTGATTTTCCCAGAGGGTAACCTGGCTTTCTCTAGTTAAATGGAATTAGCCAACAGTGTTTATAGGGATAGGCTTAAAACAATAATGAGTTACATGGTTCCTCTTAAAGGTTGTTTTCTGATGCTTATCTTGAAGTATTGAAGCACAGTCTTTTTTTTTTTTTTTTTTTTTTTGGGGGGGGGTAGAGGGAGCAGGGAGAGCTCTTAAAAATATTCTGCTACTTCTGTCAAAGTTTATATACAAACAGTCACAGTGTGGAGTAAAAAGCCTGAAAGATAAATAGGACAGCTGCTACTTATAGCAGAGGGAAAAAATGTGCTTTATAATTCTTGCATATGTTTAAAAATTGGTTCACTGGGATTTTTCACTAATTGATACTGCAAAGTAATTTGGCCCTTGGGATAATTTTAGGGGGTTGTAAATACTCAAAGTCTTTGAGTTGTAAGAACATTTTTTATGCGTTTGCAGAGCTAATTCATTAAATGTTCTCCTGACAGTTAATTTCTCTCATAGTGAATGGTGGTCATAATCGATATCTTGCTTTTTAGATCTACTTTGCTGCACTGATTTTGGGGGAGAGGAAAAAACAAGTCTGAATAATAGAGTTGAACTGAGGAGGCCTTGCAGAGAAATTGTACATTAGTTGTTGGGAAATAATCTAATTTCTTTACCTTTCTAGGGAAGAGGTATAGTCCTATTATTTGGCTGGATGTTGAAAGAACAGCTTCGTTTGTTCCTGAAAAAGGTCTCAAATTTTGAATATTAGAACACATCTTAATTAGAAGATCTGTTGTAACCCATTAAAGATAAGATATTTGCATAAAAAAAATTAGTGACATCTATTATGCTGGGGAGTTTAGAAGGATTTGCAGTACTTGAGTGTGATGTTTCCCAACAAGGCAGAATCTTCTAAGCTTTGTTTTTTTTTTCCCCCATTCTTTTTTAAAACTACATATGTATATAAACTGTGTTTGTATTGCACGCGTGTGTGTATATATGTTTATATAGTAATAATCTGATCCTGGTGTGATTTGAAAATAGCTTTGGCTTGTTTTTTTTTACCATCATCAGGCAAAGATGGGTGTTGTTAGCTTGACTGGCTCAGGCTGGCAGAAAACACTTCTGGTCATTGCTGGAGCAGAGGGTGCTTAAAAGCCCGTGGGCATGAGTTCAGTTGTTCGGAGCAGATTTCCTTCACTGGTGGGAATGGTCATTTTTAGTCACTTTCAGAAATTCCTGTCATATCCCTGCGATACCTTGCCTGAGCCAGAGTCTTTTCTAGCCCAGGTGCATGTTACTAGGGAGACGCTGAATCTGGTGCTCTTGCTGCAGCAGCTGGAACTAGCTGAAGCACAGGGATTTGCACAATGCGTGCTTAAATGATAACTTTCCAGAGTTCATGCAGATCAGATAGAGACGAGCAATCCAAACAAGGCATTGCACAATAGAAAATGTAGTTCCTTAACTATATGACATCTTTCCCTCGGGCTGAGACAACGCAGTTTCAATATTAATTGCCTAATGCTCACAGTACAACAAGTAGCTCAAGCAATTATCGCAGGAGCTGGCTTTGTTTTGCTGCACCTAATGAACTAGGCCCTATTCGTGGTTTAATTTGTTATGCACTATTACTATGGTAATAGAAATATTTAAAAGTGTTTAATTCTTAGAATATATGCTTTAAAATCGCAATCAAGGGTAACTTTTTCCCCTTAAGGAAAATTTTAGTGCTCTTATTCTTGAAATTTAAGAACTGTTTCATAATAAAATCACAATTTTACCCTACATCCCATATTTCATGTAGCTGTTGTTACTGAGTATGGTGTTTGTGGTCCATAATTGTTCTGTTACTATTCAGATATAACTGATTTTTTTTTTGTAAATCTATATGGCATGCCATGCCAAAGCATTAATTTATCATCTGACAGTCTAACAGACTGCCTTTAGACAGCCAGGTGGCAAAAATCTCATCTACATGGGATTTTGTAGCTCACTAGGGGAGAGAGCTGCAAGGTGCCTCACTTGTGCATGCCCACATCCTCCTTTTAGTATTTGCCAGTATGATTATATATAAAAAAAAAATCCTTTAGTTTCAGCTGCACATTGAGGGGGAGTTGGGCACTTCATTGCAACTGGATGGATCTGAATAATAGCTTGTGGAGGGACCTGCAATCTAAGCGGCTCAAAGTTGAAAGCAAATCTTTCCTCTTCTTTCTGAGCTGACATCTGAAAGAAATAAGATTAGCTGGAACTTCAGCCTCGTTTCATGGATTTTAAAAATAGAATGAATGAAGGAAATCCCTCCTTGAACCACAGCTACATAAAAAGGTTCTTCTCAAATAACACATTATCCTTGCTCTTTCTGTTCTGTACATTAATGGTCAATGTGAAGGTAGAAATGCTGAATGAAACAGTCATGTAACGCATTTTTCCCCCATACCTAGGGGAACAAGGATTTATATAGTAAAATTAATTTCACTTTTTTCAAATAAGATATTCATTGGTTTCACTAATTCATTTGGAGTAGGAAAATACATATATAAAAGTTTAAAAAGGGGAACCAGTCATATTAATTCAGTGCTCAAAGGAAGCAATATCACACTTCAAGGCATAGTATAAACTTTTTCCCGTGAGCCTTCACCACAAGTGCCTTTTAAGTAAGTACGTGCCCATCTTTCAGACCAGAAATGGTTATGCTGGGGAAAGGGGGAGAGGTAGTTATTAGGCACTGGAAACTGATGATACATGAAATGGAAGGTGAAATTTATTGCAGCACCTGATGGCTGCATCAATTATGCTATGAATTTTGTGCTTTAGGATGGCTATGCTGGTCTCTGGCAATTCAGGAGGACCCCTAGTAGAGTGCTCTTTATTTCTCTTTTTCTAAAGAACCCGGCTCTCCAGGCTATCTGTTGTGAAGCGACACTAGAAACAAAAAGGCATGCCACAAGCTAATGTGTTGGGAATCACAGCTGGGGAGCATTGCTTTTCAGAGAATCTCCAGAACCCCCCATGTGCATTTGCACTACTGACACCATTGTTATTTCTGAATCTTTATTTTGTCAATCCTGACTCACTTCTGGTCTTTCCTTCCTTCTTAAGAGAATGAACATCATAGCTGTCCTGTCAGGAGTCTGAGCTGATACTCTTCAAAATCTCACGTGACTTCTTTGTTGCCCTCTTTTTAGAGGTTTAAGATAATTCTGCCTACTTTAAAAGCCCTGTATAACCATCCCTGGGTGTGTTTGCTGTTCTAGTGTTATAGCTGTGATTCCGAGGGTAGGAGTGGAAAATTACATAAGTGTGTGTGTGTATATTCATATATATGAATACATATTTCAGGTATATATTTTATATATTTGGATGTGTAAACCCAGCGTATATATATTTGATGTGTGTGTATATATTTAAAAATCAGAAATCAAAACTTTCCATAAAGCATGCGGCTACCTAGATAGAGATGTTACATTAGTACAGGTTTCATTAGTGCAATGATTGTTCAAAAGGCTAGGTACTTCTTGTTTTATGAGCATCTGTGCTTTCTTTTAAGTATAAAACTTAAGGTAGTGATGCAGCTCTTCTGCAGCAATGCATGGACCTTCTCTGTAGTACAACAGAATTCAAGTTTTAATTGCTTGGAAGAGACTCAGGCAAGCTGGAATGTGCACGCCGTTTCTTCCTGTTGCTGGAGTAAGGAAACAAACTGGTCAGTTCTCTGCTCTAAGACTGACGTTTGACAGCAGCTAAATTGATCCAATCTAAGAGGAAGAGGAAGTACTTGCAGAACACCTTTTCCCTTAGGAATGGACTGTTCCCATGGATTTGCAATTTGAATGTAACTTCGTATGGCTTAAAGCTGAAGCGTATGTTCATAGTAAATGTGACACTTCAAATTTTATTCATAGTTGCATCTTGAAATAGTATTGTGATTTGACACTGAAGGAAAGTACACAAATTTAGCATATAACGTAATTGCATAATTCATATTTCTACAGTTGCCTTGGTCTCTTTTTTTTGCATGTTAGAAAATTCATGCTTTATTGATGGCAAAAAAACAATGCTGTGAACATGAAGAAATTCAATTAGAAATAGTTGCTTTTCTGATTAGCCATGATAAAAATGAAGACTTGAGCATCAAAGTTGAGAGATCTTGTATCTAGATTTTCTTCTTGTCTGTTTATTTCTTGTCCAACATTTTATATTAATTAAATCAGAACTAAAGTTGCCCTGAAATTTCTGATGTGTACTGGTGCTATCTAATGAAGAAAGTGTCTGTTCGTTAAGTGTAAGCTAGGAAAATCCATTGTGAACACTGAGACTCCTAGCTAATTATTGCAGTGATAAGCTTAGGACTGTTTTGGTATTAGTAGTCTAATTCGATTCATTTTTAAAGTGTTGAGTGGCAAAATCTAGTAGATGAAGTGCAGGTACATGGGAGTTTACTATCAGTCTGGCTAATACAAAGAAACACGTGGGTGGTTGGAAGTGTCTATTGTGCACATTCAGTGCAGGGAATGTTAAATGGTTTGAAGGGACCACTACAGGTCACGTAGTCAGTACCATACTTGAAGCAGGAAGAACTTTTAGGTTAGACCAAGTTGCTCAGGACCCTTTCCAGATGACCACTGAGTATTTTTAGGATGGAGCTGGCTCTCTAGGCAGCCTGTCGCAGTGTGTGCCAGGTGTTTCTGTGCTGCCCAGTGAACAAGCTGCTCTGTATTCATTCTGGACCTTGTTCTCTGTGTGAGTAACAGAGGCTTCTGAAGTCTTAGGTATGGATGAGCTGTCTGGCAGGGGTCTCTGAGGTGTTTGTTGTTGGAACCTGGGTTTGGAAGATCTTGGGATCTGCTGTAGTTGCTGAGAAAGTAGCTGGGACACAACATCAAAGTTCATTGTTTTATTCAGCACTGGAAAGAAAGTTGCAGCAAATATTTTATCTATGAAGCAATGCAAAGATGGAAAGACATGATGGAGAACTGAGAGAAGCTTAATTGACTTTTGATCACCTGTGGAATGACTTATCAAGGTTAAGGATTATTTGTGCTGAGCACTTTTCCCACTTCCTCTGAACCACACCTTTCTTATGATCTCATATTGTCCTTGCTTTTGATAAGGTGAGATATATGCAATGCTTATGAGATGAAAATGTAGGTTACTTGTTTTGTATTATAGTTATACAGTTTACTATCCTTCTTCCTTTTGTTACCTTGACAATAAACACTTGACTATATCTAGAAACTTTCCTGCGTGCTTGGCTCTCCTCTTAATACGAGTAAAAACCAAGAGTTGTGTCAAAAAATCATGTCTAATTATTCACTAAGTAAGCATTCCTCAACTTTGATCTAAACCTACTTATCTGGAAAGCAGCAGCATCCTAATACACAGCTACTCCCAGCATTTGGTGATCTAGATACTCCTGGAGGGCAGGAGTGCCTATTATTTCATGTAGTAAATGTAAAGAAGAAAATTTATTTCTGTCTTTATTTAGTGGTGGTATGCTTTCATTTACATAAAAAAAATAAAAGTATCTGGATAGCAACAGTGAGTTGCTAAGTTTGTGTTCCAGGTTTTTCCTCTGACCATGCTTGTGAAAAGCATCAGACCATGGATGTGGAAAACCATCCACAGTCTGTCTGTGAACTCCCAGTAACTGGCTTTCTTCTTTGTGTCCCAGCAAAGGTGCTCCACTGAGACCAATTTCAGTGTGATGTGCTTCTTTCATTGAGGGGTGCTTCGTGGTGGAATGGGTCCTCCCCATTTCGGATTGTTTGCTGGTTAGAATGAATTGAGGAATCCTTCTAGTACTCAACGTGCATCCAACTGTGTGACTTGTCCAAAACTCAGGTTGAGACTGCCCCACCAAAAAGCTTTGTGACCTTATGGTGAGCTTCACATCTGAATCTGTTCAAGGTGCCACATCAGTACATACACTGCAGCTCTTGCTCCTGTTACTGCTTGCAGCAGAGGGGAGTAGTGAAGTCTGCCCAGCTTCCAGGGATGTCTAAATGTCACGGTGTCAACTCTAACTGCCGAGGTGAGTTCCAAGGGAAAGGAGGCTGCTAAGCTGGAGAACAATATTTAATTTGGCAGTAAATTTTATGTTGGCATTCCTAGGGAGCTATTAGCCAGTATTATGGGGGGAGGAACTCACAGTCCTGGAAACACGTGGAGCTTTAAGGCTCAGGTAATAAGGAAGAACAGATCACCCCTGTGACCAGAGGTGGGTGTCCAGGCCCAGGTTTAAAGCCTAGTTACAAGATGAAAGGAACTGCCTGCTAGTGACTGAGAAGGTTTAATCATTCCTGTAAATTGCTTCTGGAGCCTGTCTGTAACAGCTGACTGAGCTAAAAGCTCTGAAGGGTTCTGTTTAAAACAAGTATTGCCAAAATGTATCACTAATCTAGATTTTATAGGTTTGCAGATACATGTTAAACTTGCAATACTGGGCATTGCGTTCCCATCTGGTGGGGTAATTCCGTAAACTGGAGATGTAGACAATTTTAAAAGAGTTTTGGCTTGTAATTAAATGTTTAAATGTTAATTCATCATGCAGTAATAAAATGATTGATATGCTTTTTTTCCATAAAAACAGGATGTCTGTTACTTAAAAATAGTCCTCGTGATCCCCCACCCCCGCCACCCCCAGGTGCTTTCTGTCACTGTCTAAATGTGGCAACTCTTAAATAGCCAATTCTGCCTTTTTTTCAGTGGGGTTCTTGCTGTCAGGCTTCTTGCAGGCTGCCTTGTTAGCGGCAGATATGCCATTGAAACCACAATGTGTAATTTTTTTCTCATTATGAAAATATGCCCTAGTTCCAGGGTGGTTTAGTTTTTAGATTAAAATGCACCTTGCAATAAAGGCACTGCATTGAATTTCCTACGTTGGCTTTTTCCTGGAGGGGGGGGGTGGAAGTGCCTTGGAAACATTCAGAAATCTTCAGGTTCTGAAATGAAAATGAAAACAACTGCAAATCAAAAGTTTAGGCCTCATGTGAGGTGCTGTCCCATAATACAACGTGTCCCTGTGGCTCATGAAAGCCTATCTTTGTAGACTTTTTGCATTTCCAATTATTTTGGCCTGTTTTTGTTAAGGAGCAGGTTCTATATTTGGTCTGCACATTATTTGTTTAGGGCTAAAGTTTGGTAATATCATCTAAACACCCCAAAATTTGGACCTAGGGTTGGGCTCTAAGCTGCCCGACTGCCCTGTTGGCTAGCTGACAATTTAGTGAGCTGTCTGGTTCAAACAGCTAAAGCCATATCGTGTTTAAGTTCATCAAGATCAAAACACAAAACAACTCCCTTTCTTTTAGTATCTTTGAACCCATTTCATCTGTATGCCTTAGGAGTTGGTCTTACTGGAGATCCTTTTGTAAATTGGTTCAGTCACTTCTATGCATTTTTTAAAATTCTTTTTGGTGAAAAGCATACCTTATTGCTATTTAGTCTGCAGTCTGTTAGCTTTCTTTCCTCCATGTTTGTGTTCTTATTTACCATTTGTTATAAGGAATATAACAGTGCAGTAATATAGGTGAGAATAATGTTTTGTAGGGTTTATTTAGAGGGGTACAGAAATGCACATAGAAGGGTATCTGCAATGGTGCAGTAGAACAGTCATAGCAATATGGGTATGAGCAAAGTTAGGTCATGTTTTAGGTATTCTTACTGAGTAGAGAAGAGCAGGATTTCTCAAAACTGGGGCTGAAATCCAGAGTGATATCAGTATTAAAATTCATCTGTAGTGTTAATAGAAAGGATCTGAAGTTGGTAGAGGCTTTAAGCTAGTTTTCCATACTAACTAGTCTACTCCTCGGGGCACCACAATGTAATCTGTTGCATTATTCCCATTACATGTGTTTTTGTAGTTTGATCATTAGACTTCTTATGCAGATTTATTTATTTTTGATCTAAAAGATACTAGAAGGGCCACAGCAGTCATCTTCTGACATGTATTTGCGTCTCCATTTTGAAAGGTACCTGTTTTGCTTTTGAAGTGATACTGAAATACTAGTACACAGGCACTTGATATCTAGCACTTGGGTGCATTTGTGGTCAAACGCTTGTATTTATTTGTCTGTCTGACCTGTTTGCTTTTTTCTCATGAACAGGAAGGGAATTGGAAATGCAAGCCAATTTCAAGGAACATGATGATTTCAGTGACTCATTTGTTTAATCTAAAACTCTACTGTGAATAGGTTCCACGCTGACTGACAGGGTATGACTTCAATGAAGTTCTGGCTATTTGAAAATCAAGGCCAAAAATAATTAATATGAGGTCTGTTTCTCAGTTTGCATTGTGTGTTCCACCTGTGGAATGCACCAGAGGTAACTACCCCATGCTGCTAGGAGCACTCGTGCACCACTTCTGCATCTCCCTCCCATTGCTCCAAGATTTTCTCAGGGTGAGGCTATAAAAAGGAACATGGCAATGAGGAATATGAGGAAATGTTGCCTCGTTTCTGTCCAACCACAACAATTTTGCTCTTGAATTTCAGATCAGAACTGCAACCGTAGGGAGTGCCAGGCTTGAGTGATGAACACACCCAGGGCGTATGCTAAGGGAGTATCAGGAGTTTTTAACTCCTACTCAGGAAACTTGGTTGGTTTATCTTAGAATAGAGGAATATCTTCTAGCTCATCTGTTTTTACCCTTAGCTGCCTGAAAAGGAAACTGCAAAAAATCATCTAGAAATGCAAAATCTGGAATTATCAATGAAAAAAAAAATACTAGAAGTATTAACTGCAGTGGCACTTAGCTGAATCTTATTTATACAGGGCATCTAGGAGAGAAGATGGGGTAAGGGAGAGGGATGTAGTTGTGCTTAGGTGAGACAAAGCATAGAGTTGTCCTGGTGATCCCAGGAGGGCTGCATTAGCCCTTCTTACAGCATGCTAGTGGGACTCTGCTTACCTCTGAGTGTACACCAGGGACTGGTAGCAGCACGGTATCACTGAAAATGAGCTTTTTGTTGATAGAGGTGCATACTTAAGAGGCATGCAAGATGACATTTTTTTTTTTTTCTTAAAGCAACAAAATATTTTGCTCATTGGGTCTGGTACAGCTCACAGACAGATCCACTAAAAGCTTCTCTGAGCTATACCAGAAGAGGTCTGGATGGGTAAGTGAAGGGATGTTCCTTGCTTTGTTCGTCAGTTAACAGTTGCTATAAAAAGACTCAATTAGAAAAATGAGTTAGAAGGTTTCAGCCTCTTGTGAAAAACCTACCTTTCACTAATGTTTTTTTTTTTTTTTTTTACAGGGTGGTATTTTCCTTTGGCTTCACTGTAAGTTTTTAATTTTCAATTTGTTTACTTATCTTTTCTCCCTGAGCCTCATGCTTATAAATGAAAAGCTAGGCAGCATGCCTGAGATGACTTAAAAAAACAAACAAACAAACAACCCCCCATGTACAACCAAAAAGCTTGTCTGTCAGCCTATTTTACGGTTAGGACAGTTGAACAACATGAGCCTGAGAAACTTCAAGGTTCTGTTTTGTGTGTCCTGTCCCTGACCCTGCACCCAAATCAAAACCTAGTTTGGATTTGGTCTGTCTTTACAGCATCTCTATACATCAGTTGGAACATGCGTAAGGTATCATACTTGAATGCTTTATAGAAGTTGCAAAGGATTGGCATATGCTTTTACAAAGCTTTCTACTTGTGACCCGATACCTTGTTTATCTAACCTAGATGCCCAGGTTAGTATAAAGAACAACTGAACATGCTTGAAAATTTTTCTGGTTTATAAAACAGCATGCAGAGCTCGTGAGCTGCAAAAATTCAAATCTCTTCCACATGAAAGCAACAGATTTAAGTGAATCTGTAGCTTCTTAACACCAAACATGCCCTTTGAATTCTCCCTTAACTCTTTGAGGTGTAACTACCCACTTTACTGTCCAACAAGTAAATAACAATCTTCTGCTGATTGTTTGCAAGAGATTTCTATACTCTGAAAATTACACAGTGGGATATTTGGGACAGGATTCTCCACCAATGCTTTAACCAAAGTAACCGAGAACAGTGTCCTGCATTTCTTCTTTAGTATTGCAAATTTGGAGGCAGATTGTGCTGAAGATAAACCTTCAGTCAAAACAGATTTGCATTCCTTGTCTGGGTTTAGTGAAACGAACTGTATAAAAAAAACCCTGAAAGGTAGGCTTTATGCTCTTCATCTTGTCTTAAAGATAATGACTTCTGGTAAATTCCCCGATTTGAATACTGCTGAATACAGAGTTGAGACTTCCTGGGAATATTTTTTTGTATTATATGTAGTACATTGCTACTGAGGAATGAGTGGTTGTGTATTCAATGATAGTGGTAATGCAGAAACACCATTGCAATACAGTTGCTGATAAGCATCCTTTTTTATTCCTTGTATGCCCCTGTTCAGGTATTGCTGTTTATGTGAAATAGCTAACTTTGTAAGCATGACTTTCCCTCACCTGCCAGTAACTTTTGTAAATTGTGTTAATACAATGTAAGCAATATTGGACAAAAGAGAAAAATACCTTTTGGTCTCCCCTTATGAAATGGTATATAAAATGGCTATAAAATAACCTAGTTTTTTTTTTGAGTATGAGGGAAAATTCCACGAGCAGAGTACCTGGATGTTGTTACCAATTACTAGTATTTTATTAGTTTTTTGGTATATATTACTGCAAATTATCTAGGGCTGACCCAAAACAGAAGTGCTTTCCTTTGATCAAACAGGAAAAATAAATTGTTCTGTTTCAAAATGTTAGTTCCTGAAATTAACAACACCAGGGTGTGTATTCTAGATTTGTAAACAGTGCTGCTAACTTCAGAAGTAATATTCCCATAAATAAAATTTTTCATGAGCATTAAAGGTCTATTTTTCAATTGGATACTTGAGTAGTAGTTTGTCAAAGGTTAAGTAGCATTATTACTTATCATAGGTAGGAAGTAAACTGAATTAGTTTTGTTACTGGAAGCCAAAGTTTGAGACCTGTTAACACTTTCTGTGTTCTGTTCTGTATTTGGGACATTAGTAGTACCATAAAGATTAAGTGGCAAGCCTCTTTGGGCCACTGGCTTTCCTAATTGTGAAGGAGAGAGATACTTGTACCTGAAGTTTATATTTGATTTTAATCTGACATAAGCTGAGCGAGCAGTTCTTCCAGCCACAAAAGCCAAAATCCTGAAACAGCCTTCAAAGTATGTTCACACGTGAAAGCTGTGTAATTCTTGTTTTTGTTTGCCTGCGTCAGAAATTCGGTTCAAAGCTTCCTGCCTTATCCTTTTCTGATGAGATCTGCAAATCCAACCTTTTATGAAGGTCATGTCTTAAGCTATGATTGCTCCTTTGCTTGTACCTTTTATGAATGCTTTCTTAAAAGCCAGAGGGCTTATCTATGATTTAGTCTTCACATGTGTAACAAGTATCTGCCACTATATACTGTTTCACAACTTGCTCTAATTTAACCTGCTTTTTTTCTGTTTTTTTTTTTTTTTTTTTTTTGAGCTACAAGCATCTCCTAAGGTGACAGCATGTAGCATGCTATGAGTTGGAGGAAAAGAAAAAATAGACACCTTGTTGAAAAGAAGATAGTAAAAATATTGCAGTGTACAAATATTTCCTCTCTAATCTGTACCACTCACCTTTAGACTGCATCAAATTATTTTCTTGAGCTTGGTTTTAAAGTTTTTTTTTTCCTCTTTTTTTCTATTATATGTATAAGTTGAAGTGTTGCTGAAGTCTTGCTTGGTGTTCTGTGCATTATTCCCAGCAGTGGATTAGCTGATGGTGGGAGGATCAGTGTGTGGTAGGCATTGATGTCTGACTTATACAACTGTAGGTAATTTTGGTAAACACCTCTGTTTGCCTTGCTGCAGGTGTGCGTAGCCAGGTGGAGGTGTCATGCTGTGTAACATAGGATTCTCCTTACACTGAGTAAAGTATATGTAAAGTTGCGGATAACTTTATTTTTTAACTACTGCTGCTACAGGAGCTCCCTAAGTATCTCTGCATTATTGGCAAACATTGGTTTGTTTTGTCTGTACAAACAAGCTGTGATATATTCTTACCTTATATTGTCAGTTATTGTAATCTTTCTAGACCTGGCATTAACCTATGCTGTTTGCTAAGTCAACCAAATCCAGCATTTGCTGCTCTGACTTTATTTTGTTTTAGGTCTACAATTTTTCTGCTTAGCTTGTGGAGTAAAAGAGATGTGGAAAACCACGATCAGCTAATGTAAAGCCTTTTTGTTTAGAGTTTGGGATTAGTGAAATTATCCATGCGTTGTTCTCTGCACAGCAAAAGGGTGCATTTTGAATAGACATAATCTTTAGATTCCCGATTAAACACTAGTGACATAATTGGCCTGATGCTGAAAGCATCTTGTGTGATTTCACTTTCTGTTGGTATCTAGCCTTTTCCCCTGTGGTGACAGTAATGCCTGTATTAATGAACATATTTAAGTGAAATTGATCAGATTGCGTGAGAATTCAGATAATTGCATTCTCCTTCTTTCCACTCTGCAAAAGAGGAAAGAGTCAATACAAGTGAGCTACTGCAGTGTCCTGCAGTGCCTTCTGAAGCCTAGTCATTTATTATTGAATGTTTGTTTTATTCTGTAGGGAAAAAAAAAAAAAAAGAAGGAAGTATTGTGCTTCTTATTTGTATTTTAAGGAACTTTTGTGATACTAGTATGGATTAACGTTAACGTAATGTAGATATGATTATAAGAAAAATAAGTGAAAAAAGACCCTTTATTTATAAATAATTTCTTTGGATATGAGAAGCTAGAATAATGCAGAAAAATCTTGCTTTTGTAAGTGGTGAACCGATAGGTGACCCAAGTTGGGAGGTGTTTTCCTCCCATAATCAAAGGTCTGCAAGAATGGCTGAGGCCCTTTGATACTGCGGTTGTGCCCAGTGCTCTGGATTAGTCAGACTCGTCGTGGGAGTCACAAGGAGAAGAGTCTTTGGGACACCTGTGGAAATATTATAAAAAATACTGCTTAGATTTAGCTGCTGCTGTCTTTGAGAATTTAATGTTTCAGTTGGTTGTGTTAAGTCTGCAAATGCCAGCTTTCAACCGCTTTCGAGGGAGGTCTTCTGAGATTCAGAAAGTTCTTGTCAAACAGGCTTTCAGCAGTTAGTCTTTGTATTCCTCATTTATATTCTCTTCCATCTCTTTTATTAAATATTGATAAATGTAGAAATGTATATAGTAAACAGCAGACTGTAGTTTAAACTACCACATATGAAGAAATTACTTTTCCTAGTAAAATCAATACCTAACACATAGGAGCACAGCCCATCATTTATGGATAATATACTGCTTACTCCAAATGGTGACTCTGCTAAGAAAAGGACCACATAACCATGTCCTAACTGCTGCTATACAGGCATAAATATCTTCCAGTGGAAGTCCTCATCCCTAAACGCCTATAGGGAAAGATTTTGAGAATAGCTTAGCTACTGTAGATGACTCAAGCAGCAGTGACCATATGAAGTATAGCAAAGTGCAAATGAGGTGTCAGGCGTAACTGAAACGCAAACTAACATCCACCACTTCCAGACTGACAAGTCAGTATTGTGTGCTTGAATATTTTTGTACATGGGTTTAGGAACCTAAGTGCTAGGTATTTGAAAGAAATATCATTGTTCCAGAACCATGAAGTTGGATAATTCTCTTCCCTAAAATGTGTATTGAGTGCTTCACCTCCAGCAAGGAATGAGACCACAGCTGAAGCTGCGGCTTCCGTATCATTGTGAGGGCCAAACTTCCTTTTTACCTAACAGCATGCCAGAGGATCACACATGCATCTCTTTGGCAAAGTTTGCAGCGAATTTCCAAAGTTTATCTGGTGTTTTCATCTGCTCTGTGCATGTCGTTACTGCGAGCTCCCTCAATTTGTTACCATTGAAACAGAGCAAATGCTATTTCATTCATCACTGAATATGCAACATTTGGAAATAGGTGTTAAAAGCATGAACAGTGAGATAAGAAAAACTTGAAGATATGATGGGCAACATATCTACTTTATTTAAACTGTAGTCTTTGCACCTAAAAGAAACCATTTTTTTCTTTACCACTGGATTTTTTTTAGATTTATACCACGGTTGTGAGGCTTTTAATATCTTTAATGCCTTGTTTCTACGTAGATTGCTTCTTTAAAGTAGCTTTTGTCCTCTATATGCCCCAAAGTACTCTTTCTATCCAAATTAATTACAGTCCCTGCCTGTCTCCTGGAATCTAGCCAGATCTGCTGGAATGAGATGCTCTGCACACCAACATTAGAATAAGGGAATGCAGGAGTCTGAAGGGTTTTTGCTGAGATCTGGTACCTGTAATGAAACTTATTCTTTGGGAAGCTCTTTTCCATGTCAGCTATGTCTTACCATTTGATTGCATCTAGTTAAGAAATATGAGATTTTATTCATTTGCATAGTGTTTGTGGTGTTCCGGTATGTCTCTTGTCCTTCCAAAGCATCAAGAATTCACTTGGCCGAACCTGTCACATTCTCTTTTGGTACCCATGGCAGTCAAGTGTTTTCAAATATGTTACTTCTCCATTTAAGTAATGCTTCTTGCTGAGGTAAACCCTCGTTTAAGTACACCTGCAGAAATGCTTTCAAATGCTCATTGGACTTCCTTTTATTGCTTTAACTTTGAAATATCAAAACAATGATTTTTTTGCCTTTTTTTTTTTTTTTTTTCCCAATTTTGCTTTCTGCATACCTGATTTTCTACATCTTTCTCTTTAGGTATGTAGATGAGGACTGAACTGTATTTGTAGACACAAATATGTATGTATGTTATGTGGAATAAATTTGGGAGTTCTGGTTTCCTGATAAAGTCCATCTGCTGCTTAGGTGGCCTTCCATATTATTGCTATTGCAGCAGCTATGCTATTAATAAAGCCTAAAATTAATATTAATTTGCTTGCCTTTATAAAGTTAAGTAACTCTCTTAAAGATGTAACTTGCTTTTGTTAACTTTGCGACCTAGTGATGTCTTGATATGGTGGCACTGAAATCTGACTTAGGTGGAAACTTCCTCTTTTTTCAAGAGCTGTGGATCTTCACACAGGAGCCTGCATGTCACATACCTGTTTGATCTATCTGTTGGTGAAATCAGTAACATATTGAATTGTTCAGAAGTCATTGACATGATATGTATTCCTTTCCATCACCCCCACCACCCTTAATACAGTATCAAGTCACTGCATACCATTATTAATTTATGGCCTCTTCAGGGCATAGTTGTCATTTGATAAGATCTGCTTTGGTCCGCAGGGAAATTAATGGTATTTCAATCAGTAAGAATGATACCCAGTGAGAAGTATGCTAGTTATCCTTGCTAGGTCACAGACAATTAAAAATCCTTAATACTAGTTTGATTTCCCTTGTTTTAAAAACATGAATTTGTTCCCTAGAGCAGCGTATATCAGATACTTACAGTTAGCATGCCTTGTACATGTGACAATTATGCTTATAATCCAAATGAAGTCCCTTTTGGGACAATGTCTAAAGTAGACTCCTAAAACTGGAAACATAATAAAAATGGAACTGAAAAACACTTTGAGAGTTGCTGGATGTATCACCTCTGTAATTATTTCATGGCTTTCTTTATGAGGTATTATTTTTCCAAAGTTTCTTCTTGGATGTATACTAATAAAATAATACAACAATGAAGAAAAATATTTTAAAATGTTGATTTTTAAGGGGAGTTTAACATTTCTCAAAAGGGAGAGTCTTTGACTACTAACGAGGCTGTCAAATACTTTGTGAATGATCAGCTCAAAGAATAGGAAGTCTCAGTTCACATATTACAGGACTTGGATTTACTATTTTAAAGAAAAAAATACACAGGAAAAATATATTTTTACTCTCAAATCTGATAAGTGTATACTTAGCCTTCATAACCAGTGCTACCACCTTCACCTCCTGAAGTTTTGACTAGCAGTATCTGTGTTAGTTGTTTTATGTAGGTCTTAGTCTTTGTCATTTGTGCTAGATGCACTTTTATTAGACGCTGGTTTAATGACTGTGTTGGATGTTTTGTATTAGACCCTGGTGTACATGGTGGTATAATGGAAGAAGATCTTGTTTGAAAACCCAAATTTGATTTCCTTGTTTAGGTATTGTGGACATAATTCTCAGCAGGAACAGAGGCTTGGGAAAATGACTTCTTGAAGTGTAGGTGATTAACATTGTAGTTCTCTGTGCAATTTTAATCCAGCATGAATTGACTCAGTTACTGCAGAAAATTGTGGTGTTGTACTCCCCTGCACTTTCCCATCTAACTTTCTGCTTGCAGAGGCATTCTAGTAGCTATTCAGCGAACTGGCTGGAAATTGCTTTTCATGGATACTAACCTGCCAAAGAAATTTCAGCCTCCAGTTTCCTTGGCTCCCTTGATCTGGTTCACCACATCACCAACTGGCTCTTCGTGCCAGCACATGAAAGGGTTGAGGGAGTGGGAAAAGACAGGACTGCTTTCCTCTGCAACTCGTGCTTGCTCCAGACTGTAAAGTATGCATGGAATTACGCTGGAACAGACAGTTGAACCCTGAAGGCCAAAGCTAGGGTTTTGTGTGTCCCTTGGATGTACGTTTCCAAGTGCTTTTTTCAGACAAAGGGTATCCTTTTAAGGCTTTCAGGTCTTTTTCTTTATTTTTTTAAGATGGTCCTGTTTCTGTAGCGATTAATTGGAGAGCTAGATGAGATCTTGTTAAAATACAGTGAAACAAAATAGAGTTGGAATCCCAAACAATGGCTATTAACTTGTATTTATGTAAGTGCGTAGTGCTGAGCTGTGGGGTGGCTGCCGTTGGGGTGCTTGCAGAGGCTGAGCTATGCCTGGTGAGCCCTTTGACACTTGACTTGTCAACCTCATTCTTTCTTTAAAATGCAGCAATTGTTCTTGTTTCACAGAAGTGTATGATGAGGAATGCTTGGAGACTCCAAAAAGGAAGTTATATGTAGAACATAGATTAGTCCCTGGGCTTTAATGTTGAGCAATGCCTTCCATAACCTGTGCAAAACCAATATGCTATTATGTCTTCCTTCTTCTTCCTGTGGTTAGAATAGTAAAGCTTATGCGAGTCTGACTGTGACCCAGTTAATGAGTGTACCAAACTTTCTGTCTTGAAAGGAAAAAGAATAATCAAAATCACAATATGAAGACAACCAGTAATCAGTAAATATTTCATTTTTCAAACCCACAAATCATTGAAGATTGTTTACTCCCAGAGTGTTGTTGAGATTTACTCAAAATAACAAATACAATATTTACTCGATCTCTTTATTTTGGGAACTTAGACACAGACAGAATTAAGAAGGCGAATTCTCAAATGTGAGCACAGGGTCAGTAAGTATTTTGTATGTGTTTTCTGACAGCATTATCTGAATGCAGTACAAGTTCTGAACTTTTATTGCTAAAAGGCATTGTCATGTGTTCTTATTAGGGCACCAGCATCTCTAACCTATGAAGATCGGTTGATAAACATCCTGTATTATTGTAAATGGCCTCTTGACCATCTGCCAGCTAAGGCCAGAGAGGAAGGTGGAGGAAGGTAGAACTTCTTACTTCAGAGCTTGTTTTAAGGCAGATATCCCGTTATGTATGTATTTTATTGAGAAACAGATGGTTTGTGAAATCAGCCTAAAAAATACAACAGAAAAAAAAATATCTCTTTGTGACTTCTGCAGCATGGTATTTGTGCTGTGAATATAAGCACGTTAAAAATGTTAACAACTATAGTTAAAGGTAAACTGTTTGAAAACCTTGATTTTTTTTTTCCCAATTTAAGATCATACACAAACTTTCTGAAGTCCACAAAAAAAAAAATGAAAAAAAGAGTAGGCTTCAGACAGCAATTTCAAGAAAGATGTTTTGCCATTCTCTTGCTTCTTTTCCGTTCATTCCAGATGATTCCAGTCATTCCACACAGCGGTTGGTAAATTAGTGAATATGAATCATAATTTGAATTGGTGGAAAACTAAGTGTAAACACAGCACGCACATGTTTATAGACAATTTCTAAGCAGTATTCTTGTAATATTCTCTTAGTACCTGTATGTATTTTGTGTTCACTATTACACTGCCAAATTAGCACAGTATTTGTTGGGCTTTGCTGACCTGAGCGCAGCCTGGGGGGTGCTCAGGTCCTCATGGTGGTCATGGCGCCTAGGCCTCATGGGTGCCTCTAGTGCTGCCTTCCCTTTTCAGCAGAAAGGAAAGGTTTCAAGATAGGCTGTGTTCAGGAAATTGTGTTTGGTGTTGGCATCGCTCATCTGAAGGGCTTTGTTGTTGTTAAGTTACCTTTATTTTGGAGGGGTGTTTTGGATTAGTGATACTGACATTCATTGTTTACCTCTGATGTTCTTAGTTACAGCTATGGCTTCGTCCTGAAGTGGTCATTTCATATAGTCACCAGTAGTTTTCCTATAACGACCGTGCCTGGTCAGTTAAGATTTGATCGGTGAGGCATTGAGGTTTATTTTCCATAACTCATGCAACCAAGAGTGAAGTGATGTGTGTGACTGAGTGCACCGGGCCTGTGGCTGCATCCTGTGGGGCTGTGTTGGGTGCAGGCAAACGCTGCCCTTCTGAGGTGCGTGCTGCTAACAGTCAGGTTTTGGGGCAGGCTTCAGGTGATAGGAGGGGTTTTTATGTGCTGATCCTAGATATAAGGAAACGAGCCCTTCCTTGTGCCTCTGTATGCTTTGTGCTGCTTTGCTCTATGGGGTCTCCCCCAAGCAGGGCAGTGCTGTTTTTTCATACCTTTTCACACTTCTGCTTTGTGTGACTGTGGTGGTTGAGACGCTGCTGATGGGGAAACCCTTTTAGGTCAGTATCTTTCAAAGTAAGTGGTACCCTCAGAAATGTCATAGACATGTATATCTTTAGACTTGGAGCTGTTCTCTTGGCAAGAAAAGACCTTTCAGTTTGTTCACCGAATTAAAACTACAACTTGTAATTATTCCATACCCGAAGACTGAAGTGATATGTGAGATGATGGATTTATTTTTTCTTGGTTTCAAACACCCTTCAGTGGAACATGCCAATAATGCTCAGTGTGTTTTGAAACTGGGCAGCAAATTATACTTGTATGTAATTGCCAGATAATTCTTTGTTACTGACCTTTCTAAAAACTAGTTTAATCAGCAGTTTTGCATATGAGTTATAAGGCAACTTGCCACAGGTCAGGATAAGATCCCTTAACAGAGCACGCCAGTCTAGACGTGCTTGTTTCCCATCTCTGGGACACAAGGACTGTGAAGGCTTGTCTTCGACTCCCGTTACATCAGTCTTTCTAAAAAGGGAAACTGCAACATGTGGTAACTAGATCTGCTGTGTTTCTTTCAAATGCTTGTGATGAATCTCTTGGAATAAGTGGAACTATACTGGAACCTAGGTTCAGAGGGTATTGATGGATTTCAAGCTTATTTGTACCTGATAAAATCAGTTTTTTATTTTTTTCACCTCAGAAATGATGAATAGTTGTTTGAGGTAACTAAAAGCCCCTGGGATGAGATTTTTCATTTGGGTGTCTTACAGCTCCAGCCCTCTGTCTTGGCAGTTACCATTTCAGCAATGTTAAACTGGATCTGCATTTTCGTAGCAAAATTGAGCATTTTCCCCTGGGAAGCTCAGGGTATGGTGGTGTGGTCATGTCAGCCTGGCACAAGCCCACGCATCCCCTGGAAGGGCATAGTTTGCTTCTGTCGTCCCCCTCGCTGGCATGCTGCTCCTTCCTACCTCCTCCACCTCCAGATGACGCCTTGTGCAGAGCTGGGAGTTGATCCTGCTGAAAGCCAGCAACGCAAAGACGGGGGGCGAGAGCTCCCACAGCAGCACGCACATGCTTTATAATGGGCTTGAGTGGTCCTGTGCAGCCTTAATGGGATGTTTCCAAAATTAGCTGCCACTTATGGTATGTCTGGTTTTTTATAAACAGAATTTGTTGTAGTTCAGCTTGTACCCCAAGTTCCTGCTCTAAATTGTTTGAATTCCATGTGATTCATTGCTAATGTTTTCTTTCCCATGCTTTTCCTAATCCCAGCTGAAGATAACCATTGTGCAGTTGTAGTGGCACTGTCATGTTGTTACAATTGGACAAAATCCTTTAAAACCTGTTTTAGGCTCTTCATAGGCATTGTCTATGGAAATAAAGGATCGCATAATAATCCTATAGTTTTTCAAAATAGGTGTCCAAACACATGGAAAGAAAATCTGCTGTTAGTTAATTCAAATGACCACAATAAAACTGAAAATGTCTTTTCTGTGAAGTATTTTCCTGTTTCTGAAACAGGTTGAAGCTCTGTGTGTTCTCAAGACAATGTGTTTTAAAGCTAATCTTAAAATGATTTAAGAATTTTAAATAAAATTTGCTGGTTTTCACAGCAGGTACACAGGTAAGCTTTTGTAGATAGGAATAATATGGACAGTATTTCAGAATAATTACTTGTCACCAGGATTGTTTATGTTCAGTGTAAGAGAATAACCAATTTTTTAAGAAGATGTACCTATGTCTATATCTAGATATTCAAAGATGACATGTCATGTGGAGTCCATAACTTCTACCTAATAGCATTCCTTTCTAGCTCTTGCTATGCAAAATTTTGGCTGCATGACATGAACGGAGAAATATTTCTATGAAAAACCAAACAGCGATGTTATTTTTTTTCTCAAGATTGATAGTCATTCTTTTTATTTTTACATTCAACTGGGGGAATGTAAACCTTTGCTGACATGTTTATTTAAATGAATCACTGGAACAGGTTCTTCTCAAGGCTTTTATTTAGAAGAGAAGTCATGTTCTGCCCCAGAAGGGTATGGGGAAGCAGATGAAGAATTGATTTGTTCCTGTGTATTCTTGACTCTGATAGAAAATAACTCAAATGGATTAGAGACAAAGATACGATTTAGATTGTGAAATTGCTTAAAGTGTTGTTTTTTTAATGGCTACAGGTTTTGTGCATCTAATTTTCCTTATACATTTCAACTTCTTAGCCTGGCATAAGATTAGAGAATTTTACCTAAAGGAAATCTCCAGTTTACAGAGGTCACTTGATTCAGAAATGGAGATGCATAGGGTGCAGAGGCAGAGTGATTCTTCTGTTACTGTGGTGGGGGTTTTTGCTCCCTTCTGGTGGGTCACTGCTGCAGGCAGGGGTGTCCAGCAACTGTAGAGTATGGCTTGGAGAGGCCAGAAGATGGTGGATTCGTCTCTGTCAGTATTATTCCTCCCTGCACCCACATCAATTTAGTATTCTGTTCTGTAACTTCTGCATCTTTTGTAATGGCTAGTTGGCTATTTTTGCCTGGTGCTGCATGTTTGCAGTTACTAAACTTTGTGACCATTTTCATGGAAGAGTGTGTTTTTGTAAAGTACTGTTTTCTTCAAACAAGCAAACATTTTTTTTTTTGTTAGTTATCTTGTTATATGCTGCAGATTTATATTCAGTCATTTTTTTTAGTTCTTGTGTTTGTAGGTTGTTTTTTCCTTTAGTTCCCCAGTGCTAATGAAGGAATACTTACTGAAGTGTAGAATCTCAATTGGTGGCAACATGGGAATATTTCACATGCTTCATTAAGATGGGATAACCTTGCTGTTTTGTTGGTACTTTATTTTTCTTCATAGTTTATTTTCCCATATTAACTATTTCCTCATCTCAATTTCTTTCCTAGAATTGCAGTTTCTTTAGAAACGAGGGCGTCTATGTCTTGATATCCTTGTTAAAAATCATGAACTGTTTAGTTGTGTATCTTTCCTTGTATTCAAGAGTGTTAGTTGTAAAGAGCAGCATTTGTAGATAAATACACTATTTTAGCCCCAGATTTGGACCAGATTTTCAGATATACCTGGTCAGTCTGGGGACAAATGGTTCTGTAATAGTGAGACCACCTTAAGAATAGTATTTGAATAATTATGTAGTGCATTGAAGGGAACTAGGTAATTTTTCTCGTCTTGTGTTCAACAGTTGAAGCTGGGAATAGACTTTCATGAATCCTTAATAGTTAGCTACATTAATAGTCTCTGGATTCATGAAGTACTTTCTTACATTTCTCTTTTGGTTTGGGTTTATTAAAAGTAATATGTTCAGAGTGTTCTGTAACTCTCTTCCCTGTCTTCCCACGCATAAATGAGCACAGAGTTCTCAAAATGTTACATCTCATTTTATTAGTGAAACTCCTGCAACCTTGGGATGGACAAGAATTGAGACAGATTCCAAAAATTGTCTGTTCAGATAAAAATCTAGCATGGAAGAGTCTGCTGCTGTTCATGGCTTGACATGCAGTTTGAGAGAAATTCTATTAGCATTGCATTTTCTTTATTGTGAGTAATTTTGCTAATATTCTTAGGAACGTGAAAGTAGCTGGTTCTGCTGCAACTCAAATATTTTCTCATTTGGAAATGAATGTAAAATCTAGCTTGGTTTTCCTTCACCCTCTCCTCAGATGTGTCAAATTACTGTGTGTTTTAGGTCCAGGCTCTTCATGGAAATTAATCAATTGACCCCTGTGAAGTAAATATTTTCATTAATGGGAAAACTGCAGAACTGACAAGTAAAATTATTTGAATTATGCAGAGTTCTGAGACATGTGGTTGCATTGCTAGAATGCCTGTTTTCAGTAACTTCTTTACAAAATTTAATGTAAGCCATAATAATGCTGTCTAAGCAGGCCTACAAATGCTTTTATGTTTTCTGAACTGCATATATGACCAAAAGCATAACTACGAAATATTGTTTACAGAACAGTTTATCTTGAAATGCAGATAAAAACTATCTGCTGAGAAAAGTACAAAATACTTTGTAATTTTCCTGAGGAAAACAAGATAGAAAAGAACTTTTTTTGATTTCATTTTAACCTCGCAAAGAGCTTGAAGAGCTTAACTGGAGAGAGAAAACCCCACACTAATTGAAATTACCGAGTCTGCAGAGCAGTTCAAAAGGCTATGAAAACATGCAGTACTGGTGAGTTAGGAAATAAGTTTATCAATTTTCATGAAATATAAGTGTAAAAGATGGCTTCCAGTTGGAAATGGAAACCTTAGGTGTGGCAGGAGAGAATATCTTGATTTTTTTGATGGTGTTCTTTTGGTCTCTTTCAGCGGGATAGAAATAGCGTATTGTTTTCTGCTTTATCACAAAGATGACATGGATGAGTTTCCTTTCATGGAAGGCTTGTAACAGGGTAGAGAAGTCTGGTTACATATGCAGGAAACTTTCTAGCTAAAAAAAATACTGACTTTATAGCCTAAATTTGAATGAAGGGTTGAAAAAGATATGGTTTATGGAGTGTGACACTTAGAGATAAAGATTTTCAGTTTGCAATGTGTCAATGCTTTTGAAGACTGAATAAATTTTGCTCAATGGAATGGACTGCTTCATATCCTTTTGGATATTTTGAAGTAATAGCAAGGTAGTTAATGTTTGTTTCACTGAAATTTATGGACACTTTATATCTATTTTTGTTGTGAAGCTTGCTTTTGTAGCAGATATATGGTATGCACTCCCGGAGTGCTATTGAAGGGATCTAGAACCTTATAGGAATGGTGCTCACAGAACAAATACATACAGTTAAAATCTAATGAAATCTGTTCTATGATATTAGAATCAGAGGATGGTTTGGGTTGGAAGGGACCTTAAAGATCATCTAGTTCCAGCCCTCTGCCATTGGCAGGAACACCTCCCACTAGACCAGGTTCCACGAGGCTTGGTTTAACCTCCTCCTCATGATAGAAGGTACAATAACAGAGTTTCTGCAATATGCTGGTGTATTGTGAAGGACTGGGGAAATCTGATTCTATGTTTTGGTTGTTGAAAGATGCCACTGCATCTCAGCAGAAGCAGCACACCGGTTATCGGTATGCTGATGCCATTCAACAAAGATGCTTCAAAGCTTTTGATCGCTGTTAGGCAGCTCTCTGCATTCTTGTTTTGGGTATCTGATTTGCATAGCTAATGTATTGCTCCTTAAAGTATGTATACCATTAGTTTGTCACAGTGCTGATAAGAGCCTTCATAAAAAGAGAAGCCATTCTGGTCCTTTGTCATAGGTGTTAGAAGTTGGCAATCAGAAACATTAGTCTTCCAATTGGCTGCTGAGTCACTTTGAGATCTTTCTTTCTCTTGCCTTGGTCTCCCTTTTTTTTTTCTTTATTTTTTTAATTTGGTTTAAGGATATTTACCTTGTCTGCAAAGCACTTTGAATCCTTATCAGTAGGAAGCTTCCTAACAGTGACATATTTGCTATTGTGCTTCTTCTGTTTTCATTGACCAACAGTTTTAAAATTCCAAAAGTGAAATGACAGAAGTCAGTTGAGATGCCAGCTCAGTTTCCATTTTTTTTAACAGCGGTTGGATGGCCTCAAATCACATGTGAAAGAAGAAAACATATGAACAGAAATAACCCCAACAAAATAGAAAAGGAGTGAGCTTTCAAGTCATGAACTTGCGTATTATTTGCTAAAATTGCTCTTTATCCTTGCTCCTCCAATATTTTCTTCAACAGATACTATTGGTGCTTTGCTTGACAGCAGTAACTCCTAATACAGTGGAAAATCCTGTGCTTTTCTTATAGTTTAGCTGTGACGGGCTGAAAAACAAACACTAGGACAATATTTTTTTGCAGATATAAGCTAACTTTTAAAGAGGGAATATTGGACATCAAAAAAGGGAAGGTGACCACTTCATTTAACAAGTAAATAAATTGAGTTAACTCTCTTTGCATTTCAATCATTTCAAACTTAGCTATTTGCTTTCCTTACTGTAGAATGCTTCCTGTTGTCATTAGTAATGCCAGAGGCCACTTCCCTGATTGTGTTCTGTGAATTCCTTGATGTTCTAGTTCAGTTGGTTCAGCCCTGGGCAGAAATATGAGCTCATGTATGCGAAGCTCTTCAAGTCAGCAGTATCTTCTCGGGACAGGTATTCTATTTGTAGGATGTGCAGTTTTATTCAAGGTAAATGAAGTGCCATTTATACGCTATTACAGTTGTGCTGTGTGGCTAGAAAAACTGACCTCTCAAAGTGTGTAAGGCACGGTGATGGTGCATAATCAGGAGAGGTTATGGCTTACAGCACCAAAATGAGGTTGTGAACATGAGAAGAATCCTTTTCAAATACAATGAAATTAAAGGAAACTTATTCTGTGACCCCTTTTGAGGAAAAAATGCTAAGAATTGCAGTAATTGACTTACGTTGACAGGGCAGCAAAGTAGTTAATGAATTAAATGCAATGTTACTAATTTTGATTGATACTGTATAATTATGATGTCAAAGGTATTTGAATTTATATTAGGCTGTAAATCTGTATTGGACTTCGTTCTTCCCGTGGTGAAAGGAAAAAAAAAAAACAAAACACACAATGAGAACCTAAAACTAACCCCCATATACACCTGAGATGAATCATTTAAAAATTGAAGCATGATTCAATTTCAAATCTTTTTTCTGTACTGCCATTTCTCAAAAAGTAATTGAGATGCTAAAAAGGTTTCACTGGTTCAGCTTTCCTCTTTGGCAGTATTGCACTGAAAAATTCCTTAAGTTCTTAGTGTCTGAGAAGCGAGAGGTAAATATCTTCTCTGAATTTTGATATTATTGGCAGCAGTGAATCCTCTGACAGCCCTCCATGCTCTTAGGGCTTTTTTCTTTCTTAATAGGCTTGGTCTCATTGGAGATTTTAGCACCCGAAGGTAAAACGCAGCCTTCCACATTACCTCGAGCTGTTCTGTAGAATGCTAAGAGGAACTAAAACATGATTTTACCTAAAAATGACATTTATGGAAGAATATAGGAGATCAGATTATTCTGGCAGTAGCTCTCAAAGCAAATGTTCTTTAGCTTGACAAGCTAAGCATGAAGGGATACGCTTTATTAGGATGCAAATTCTGTGTATGTGATTGATTTGTTGTGTAATATTTTCATGCATTATTTGGTTTATCAGAATCGTACATGTATTACTATATAAATAGGCTTTACTGAAGTCTCAGAAATAGTATTTCACTATTTATGAGGATGAAAGTCAAGATGGCTGTAATTTCGAACTTCCAATAGGAATCTATATACCTCCTTTTACATTAGATGATTCCCGTTTTCCTAAAACAAGGAGTTTTGCTTCTTGCTGCTTTGTACATCCCTTTATTTTTGTCTTCATTCCTATATTGCCTTATTTATTCTCCTTGCTGTTTCACGGTCATAGTTTCAGATCCTGCTTTCCTGAGCTTGAAACACTGACAAATTTTACACTGCCCTTTGGTTCTTTGTCCTCGTCTACCTTCCTTCCAAGAACTTGTGCTTCAGTGACCTCCAGGAGCAACTGTCCTGTGTTTTAAGAGTAATTTTAAGAGTTTAGCTATGACTTCTAAGCTTTTGCTTGCAGAGTATGTTTGTGCTAGTCAACTGGCTTTGTGCTTTCTAAGATGCTGAATTTACCTGTCTGGTATGTATGAGTAATAGCCATTAGTGCTTAGCAATCACATAGTTGAAAAGATGTATACAAGTGGAATTCACTTTGTAGTAACGTTATTTACCAGCTCTTGACATTCAGCATATTTAGTTGCAGCATATGTTTGGCTGGAGATGAAACTTTTTGCTCTGTAAAAGCTTTAGTTGGAGGTGGCCTTTGAGGAGCACTGCTGTGTGGGCTTTTCTCTCTTGTGGTACTGTGGGTGCAGCGATTCAGTCATCTGCTAGCTACAGGGCTTTCAAAATACCAGCCTGAGCATCCAAGGGAGTTGGGTGCTCAACTCCCATCTCCTTTGACTGGAATCCTCCCGCTGGGTTGCAAGCTGCTATCCAAAGCCATGGGAGCAACATGCAATGCATCATCTTATTTTTATTGACGTCTGTTGGTGAAACTTGTCCCAGCTGTCTTCGTTCCTGTGATAGTAATTACAGTAATAATCAGCTAACACGCTAATGTCAACAGCCTTTTGTTTTTATTATGAAGAGAAAGACAGACCTATTAAATATTTTCATAGCTTTATGATGACACAAGAGCGCTGTGTGTAGAGTTCTTTGTTTTAGAAATTATAATGCATAGATGTTGCTTTCCTAAAGAAAAAGGGGAGGATATTTTCCACTGATGCCTGTTCCTTCTTTCCTTTGAAAAACTGGATTAGCTAACAGGCCTTTTGGGATCTCCTCTTAACGTTTCTTGTGAGATGAATCAACTTGGAGGCTGCTGAGGCTATGGAGGAAAATATTTTTTAAAAAGTCTTTGAGAAATATCTGAACTTCTTTGCAGCTGTTTTTCAGAAGTTCTGAATACTGTTTGATTCTGCTGAGAACAAATGCTACTTACTTAGTGTTTCTAGAAATTAATTTTTTTGTATGAGATGAAGCATTCTCTTCTCCCCCCTCTTCCCCCCCCCCTTTTTTTTTTTTTTTTTGAAAAGGCTTTGGATGTAATTGCAATACATCCTTATGTTATTAATTACGTAAGGCTTCTAGAGCTTTGAACTGTTATTCTGCAGGTGAATTGCTGCTCTGAGAATAGCTGTCGTGGGATGCAGCAGAAAGGTGGGGGAAGCGAAGCAGCCCTTGGATGAGATGCAGGATGCTGGAGTCAGGGAGATGAGTCTGCAAGGATTCCTCATTGCTTGTAATGCTGGATATTGACATCTGGAAAGTAGAAAACAATCTTTCAAATGCTCTGCAAGTAACACGTTTTAGTTCTTTCAAGGGTGATGTAAGAAAATAGCCTTTTTCAGTAGAACCAAGTTCTTTCTTCCCTCCCCCCTTATGTACGCCTACACCAATGTTTTTTCAGCTCTGCAAGTGTGTTTTTTCTCACTCTCTCTGGTGTGTAGGCGGCCTTCCCAATCACAATTGAGCTTCGCAGGCAATCTTTTTTTTTTTTTTTTTTTTTTTTTTTTTTTTTTTTTTTTTTTTAGAAAAAAATCGTCTTTACACAGCAGGTCTATAATTTAACACCAAAGAAAATGGAGAGCTCTAGTTTAGAATTATGATGCATCTCAGTAATGGCTGAATGGGTGAAGAATTTCACCTTAAAGAAAATAAGGAAAATTTTTCCTCACCAGAAGACCACCTGCAGAAATGTATTCACCTGCTGCCCAAATGACTTGCCAAAATGTCAGTAGTGCAGTTGCAGGCTGATAGAATTTAAACCTTTTACTCGCTTCATTAGACTGAGTTGGAAATGAGCTTTTCTATCCCCAAATTAAAATGTGATTCTACTTGAGAGACAGGCTCAGTTTGTTGGTAATGTCAAAGTTGAAATGTAATTCTTCCTGGAATGTTATTATTAAAATGTGTTTAGTTTATAAGTATGATTTTAGGCTATAATTACTTCAGCGAGCTCTGATAGTGCTGTCTGGCTCATTTTAAAGAGGTTTGGTTAATACTAATTTTCTTGCCTCCAAGTATTCCAACTTCACTTGACCTGTCTGGAAATACTGTTGGAAGAGTAGAAATGGATGATTTAAATTTATTTGCTTTAGCAATCTATGAAATTTCAGAGATCATTGTAATAAAGTAACTAGCACTTGTGCCGTGGTGTTCTGTGCAGCTGAAGCTGGCCTTGCAGCTGAAAGCAGCCATCCTTGACTGCTTATTCTGTCCTGTGCTGTCTGTCTTACATCAGCACAAGTGCTTGTGTAGCCCGGCAGTGAACTGGACTGGGGAAGGCCAGGCTGGAGACATGATCTAGGCCTTCTCAGCTCTCCTTTCTTAGATCTGGATTTGAATCCTTCTCTTTGACAAGATTCCCCATGCGTCTTCTCTAGCACATGAGCTTGGTGGGGGTGGAGGAGGACAAAAATTGAGCAGCAGTTTGTGCTCCAGCTTGTGCCTCTGTGCAGTTCCCGGGGTTGCAGCGTAGCTCTCCACAGTTAGATCTGCTTGCCCAGTTTAATTTTAGAGGGCTCCCATCGTATGTGGATGCAAGGCTTTTGTAGCAATAGTCAGAGATCAGATGGTAAGGCTGAAACGATACAGATTTTATTGCAGGACCCTTTATATAGGAAGGACCAGCTTTGAAACTTATCTTCCTACTCTTGGAGGCTTCTTAGAAGGCTCCAGTTGATGACAGATAATTTCACTCCTGCTGTCCTTGTGCTTGACACGTGTGATTTAGGTTTATGCTGAATAGTGAGGAAAAATTGGGCCACAGCACTCAGAAGTATCCTGTTTTTTTTTTTTTTTTTTTTTTTTTTTTTTTTTTTTTTTAGGTGTAACCAAATGTTTGTTTGATCCCCCAAATGTCTGGCAGAATGTGTTCCAGGAGAAAACCACTCGATTCAGAGAGAGGGTGATAAAAGAAGGTTGTTATTGTTACAGTGAGAAACTTCTCATCTAGGCGCTCTGAGATGAGTGCATCTGAGCTGCAGAAACTTAATAGGTTTATGGTTTCATAAATCTTTCTAAGAAGCCAGAAGGAACAACAAGCAGAATTTCCACAATATCCCTTTATTATTTTGAAAAAGACTTCACCCTTTGATTTCCCATTCAAACTTTGTTCCCACCTATGGTCTTTCTGCTTCCAGGATTTGCTGTGCTATGATTCATCTCAACCTCTTAGCGACAGCCACCGGCAGCTTTTGCTAAAGCTTCTCTTGCCAGCCTCCTCAGGAATTTGGGTAGGTGAGAGTCCCTGCTCTGCTCTGTACTGTCTGGTGGTCATCCTTTGTAGTAATGCTAGTTGCCCTGAACTCAGTGTTGGCTTTGGGACTACCACTAATGTGCAGTGTTTCAAGCAGTACAGAAGGGGCGTTCTCCAGCAGAACAGTTTAGGCTGGCGTCCCCCGAATGCCAGCCCATACCTGAGTCTGTGGCTGAACGCATCCTCTCCATGTGAGAGCTTTTTTAGGAAGCAGATGCGAGGGAGCTAGATGGCTATTCCCCCCCCCCCCCCCCCCCGGCTTCCTGCTAGGTATTTGTAGAAGCATTCCTAAAAGCAGGTTGGACTCTGTTCAGACTCTTACAGAACGCATGGTTTTGTCACATTTTCAAAAGCACAGTAGTTCTTGTAGGTGGTTTCTTTTAATCTACTTGTGAAACTAAACTTGTTTTGTAAGGAAGAAAGGGATGATTACTCTGAATGTGCCTGACTGATTCTTGGTAAAGACTGGCTTTTAGTATGTGGTTCATTCTTTCACTGACCCTATAATGTACTTTTAGGGAGGTTACGAAAAGATAAAGAGGTTGTTGCAAGCACAAGATGCTGCAGTTCTGTCCATACAGCCCTGCCCTCTGCCTTGTATCAGTGCAAGCCCTTTGCAGGTGTGTAATGACTCCAGCTCAAGAAGGCATAGCAAGAAGACTGGAGAATTGCAGTGCGTGGTTTTGGTTTTTGCCGGGGGGATGGGGAGTGGTGGTGTTGCTTTTACAAAGAGGCAGGGGTGGATTCGCTTTCAGAGGGATCAGCATCCTGATCTAACACAACATGTTGCACAAGGTGTAGCACTGCCTGAAGGGAAGAAGACCAGAATACTTGCTAGGGACCACAGGGAGAACATCTGGACGTGGATCAGCTAAAGCTGATTTGCAGCCAGACACTAACACTCTTCGTCAGAAGTGCAGGTACAGCCCCTTCCACTGAAGTCCTTGTGATGATCTGTTTATTGACAAATGTTGAAAATTACAGACGTAGGATATGTAAAGGGAGCCTAGATTTAGAAACGACAAGCACTGTAATAAACGTTGCTACTAAAGCAAAAATCCTCCCTTGAAACATGGTTTCATCAGCCTGTGGAATGTTTAAAGAAACAAATAGGTTTCTTATTTGAGAGAATTAGGTGCATGCAACTTTTGTTCACTAGTTGAAACTGTTTCCCAGGGTTATTTTAAAAATTAAGCAAATGGCTCTAATTATACAGATTTGCATTTACAACTGGATATATTTTAACTAGTAACTGTTCTTAAGGCTTGTGAGCTCATAAGCTCATATTTCTGTAGACCCAGCCTCATTGAAATCAGGAGGTTTTACGGTTGCGAGCTAAGCTTGTTTGTAAAGCATAACCACATTAACAGGTGACTCTTCTAAAAATAGCGATGTGCTCAATAAAGCCAATCTTCGCTTGTTTCAGATACCTTTACATATCTATTTAGATTCTGTATTTAGGGGCAAAGCTCTCAGCAGCATAAATTTCAAGTTCTGTTAGATTCTCCATGTCCTTATATTAGTAGCGACAGAATAAAAGTTGAGACATCCTGCATGCAGAGTAGGCAGACTGCTGCCTTCTCCTTGACCTGCACTTAAAATTACAAAAGGACTGGCAGAGGGAAGAGGAAGGGATGGTCAATGTGACTAAGTGGCTAATACTGACCTGAAGTTATATTTGGTAGGCTGTTTTTAAAGCTCCTGGCTTTATCTCTGCTATTCCTGTTGACAGGTCAAAGCCCTGTGGCATTTATCACTGCGGCAGTAAGATGTGGGTGCATGGGGTGGGCTTGAGGTGGGAAAGGATTTGCCTCAGTGATTATTGCTCTTCCACAGGAGCCGATTTAAGACTATGTAGTGCTGTGCGTTCTGTCATGGGAGACAGCAGCTGGATGGGAAGCATTTCTCTGAGAATGGCCAACGGGAGACAGACAGAGCTGTGTAGCATTTTCATGATTTGCAGGTTTTCTTTTTTTTTCTTTTTTTTTTTTTTCCCCCGGAAACTTCCTGAAGGTTTAGTTGGTGTTTGTACAAATTGTGTTTGTCTTCAAGTCCAAACAAAGATAGGAATAAGCCCTACAATTACTGTTTAGAAGTAACCTCATTATGAATAAAGGAAGGATGTTGCTTAGGGAGTGAGTGTGTGTTTTTCTGCGTGCATGCAGGTATCTGAAAAAGGGAGTAGAGACATTAGATGCTCTCATTGAGGCTTAAGTGTTCCCAAGTTAGAGATTGCCTTCCATTCTGGTTTTCTAATGCAATACTGCAGTGAAAAGTACAATAACTGTCTGTAAATGGAAAAGAAATGGGAAGTGCTTAGTATATTTTTACCTTCTTTTATGTCTAAAAACAGTGCAGTGAATTAATAGAAGTTGGTAGTGCTGTAGCTGTGAGATGAAATAATGTACTCCAGAACTGGAGAACAATTGCAGTTGTACCCTTCAGTTGAACAAAACTGGTTAATGTTCCTAATAGCTAAATATGCCCTTTGTAATAGGAAACGGATGTTCTTGAGAAAAGTCTCACCTTTATTTCACTATGTATGAGACTGAAAGAATTGCATATTCTTTCATTTAAGGCACAAGAGGGAATGAAAAGAGCCTTGGATCGCTTAATTTTTTGACTATCTGTAAGGTGGAAAGGTCGTTGTGCTTTGATCACTGTTCTGCTATCACCGAGTGGCTGGGGCTGGCAGGGCCCTCTGGAGCCTGCCTGATCCAAGCTCAGGCAGAGCCACCCTGAGCAGGGTGCCCAGGCCCACACCCAGGTGGCTTTTGAAGATCTCCAAGGAGGAGACAGACTCCTGGAGCTCCTCTCTGGGCAGCCTGTGCCAGTGCTCAGCCACCCTCGCAGTAAAGAAGCGCTTCGTGATGTTCAGGTGGAGCCTCCTGTGCTCCAGTCTGTGCCCATTGCCTCTTGTCCTGTCGTTGGGCACCACTGACAAGAGCCTGCCTCTGTCCTCTTGGCACCCTCCCTTCAGCTATTTATAGACATTGGTGCCTAAATGATTGAAGATTTAGTGGTGTGGACAGTAATAATTAATTTTTGTTGCTGTTATGGGCACCTGTTGACTAGGCAGGCTAGGAATGATGATACACACGCTATGTCTGCAAACTTCCCAATTTCAAAATGGTTAGACACACCCAAGTTAACTTTAATCTAGCTAGCCTGGATTAAAAAAGATTGCGAGGATTTAACAGCGCGGATTTTAGTACAGCCTGATGGAGACTGTCAAGGAGTCTGGGTGCTTAATCACTGCAATCCTGTGCCCTGGAAAATGAGTGGGTTTTGTAAAACGCTTCTGTTACTGAATTCTGTAGTTTGCATAGATGTGGAGAGCTGCTGGTGGATGAGATGCGTGTATCATACTGCATGTGAATTTTTCCAGTTTTTCTCTTTAAAATGTGGAATGCAGTATAACTTCAAATTATTAACTCTGTACTTAGTACTGTGTATGATTATAGCTGTACAGTGATTAATAAACACGGTGTTTTCTGTAATAGATGCTTCGTGGGAATGGCTGGGGAAGCATGAGCAACCCTGGTGTTTTGAGTTTCTGCATGGCTTAGCTTGCATATTGCTAAATTATAATATGCTGTGCTGCTTAAGCTTCAATAGCAACAGATTTCTGCAGTTAAAATATTTTTCACTTTTGCAGGTTAGTAATAAGTCTGCTATTAAATCTGAGACTGAACAGAAGTGGAATCTGTGAAGCAGGGAAAAAAGTAAGCTTGTGGACTGAATTTTATTTTACATTTTTAAAACCAGAAGGGACCAAGGAAATAGCATAATTGGAATTGGGAACTGTGAACTTCATTCCTGTGTTGCCCTTGACTAGTCGCATTATTTCTCTGCTTCATTTTTTTCTGTAAAAGGAAAATGCTTTTTTCCTTTGAAGTGTTTTGAGAACATATGCAACTGCTACTACTTCAGCTGCATTGACCATTAGATTTCCTAAATTCATGCTTCAGAACAGACACCCCAAGTTGAAATACAGGGTTTATTTGGAAAGCATCCAGTTTCAATGAAAACATTTCTGGGATTTTGGAAATGAGCAATCCTTAAAGGATTCTATCTCTCTGAGAACAGAAGAAGCATCGTTTCTAGCCTGAATTTGTTTAGGTGTAGTTTCCATTCATTGGTGTTTTTTTTTTTTTATATAATATATATCTTTGCTAGATGAAAGATCAAATTCCTTCTGTCAAATTCCTTCTGTCTCTTACTATATTCTTTCTGTAGGCATTTTATTTTTTTCTCCAGTTTTTCAGCATCACTTTTGAACTGTAAAAGCAAGAACTAATTGCAGTTTCTTTGTGTCAAACAAGTAACGTAACTGCTTTGCTCTCTTACTTGGTATTCTTGCTTGTTTAAACATTAGTGGATTGCATAAGATTAGCCACAGTTATGTGTTTGGAGTTTGCTGTTGCATACACAGATTCAAGGAAGCTAACTCGTAAATGGGAGTAATGCACAAAGCTGTCACCTGTGCAGATCAGAGTTCACACTTTCCACTTAAGATCAGAGAAGGTGAGCTCGCTTTTCAGTCTAATTGCGCTCACTGCTTATGCATAATGCAGGACCGCAACTTAACTCTGCGCCGTTTGATGAAAGATAAAGATCAGAGTCAATGAGACAATGTGATGTTAGCTTTACAGATCCCAGCAGCATGAGGCATTACTCATGTCTTTTTATGTATATAACACAGCATACGTGTACATACACATTGTTATGTGAATGCTGTATAGCTTGTGTTAGCAGCAATGCAATTAATAAATAGCATTTCCTGTTACTCTTAATTTGTATGGGCTTTTTAGCACCGTAGTATTTTATTCATGCTCCTATATGTTGTTAGTTGACAGTCACTAATTCGTTCCATTATTTCCATATTTGAAGGCTTAGTACTAGGATACAGTTCTTTGTTACCTCAAAGTCATGCTGTTTATTGTATTGACCTTCATTAGAGCTAATATTTTTCCCTGTTTTTTTTTTTCAGCATGTGTAAATAACCATTTTTTTTAACAAAGGAAGTTTATAATTTGCAGAAGTTGCAAACAATTTCCTAGCTAATTGGGATAGCTGAAAACTCAGCTTTGGTTTTGTGTGTGGTATTTTTACAGAAGCAAGCTGAATGTCTTAGCACGTGGTTGAGCTGCAAGCTCTCCCATGCCTCTGCATCCCCAGTAGGAATGGAGGGAGAAGGGAGCAAGATTTCTCATTATATCTCATTGAACTTTTGCATCCAGGTATATTAGAAAATATAGCTTCTGGTCGGGTATTTGTGGTACAAGAAATGCTGGAGAAGATGACAGTTTTTGCTTTTTTTTTTTTTTTTCAACCAGTCTTGTCTGTGGGCATGGGTCTTAAAGACCTTGTGTTCTTAGTATGACAGTGATACGTTGGAGGGGTAAAAGCCACTGCTGTTCTCACTTCCTCACACTTCTGTGCAGTCAGAGATGTGTAATTACAGTAATTGTGAAGACCACAGCCCAGAGGTGCAGTAAAAGTGAGTGTGTATAGTAGGACAGATAGGATTTTTTAGGGTATGGGGAAAGTACTGAATAATAATTGTTTCAATTCAAGTTTAATTTTGATTTTTCTTTTTGCTCTTCTTCTTGTTCTTTTCTTTTTCCCCTTTATTTTGTCTAAGGCATGTTATTTCAGCATAGCTTCCCCCTTTTTATATGTTTTTTACTATCTCTTAGCACCTTTGGTAGGGGTCTTTACAGAGGGGAAGAGAAGTTGATGTTGAGAACCAGCACGCCATTCCTTTTTCTCAGAAGGAATAACTCCTGCTGTAGCCTCTCTACTTGAAAACAATTGGTGTTGGGAGGAGGTTGTTTGGAAAGAGGATGAGCTGCAAAATAACTGGGGGCTGAGTGCCTTTCCAGCTGGGATTAATTTAGTATCACAAGTTTATAGCATTCTTTAAACATTTACGTGCTGGCCTGTGAGGGAGTGAAGGGGGACAGACATGCATTCCTTGCAAATCTTTGCTCTTTGCCTCTGTCCTTGACTATAAAAGGGAAGCAGGGATAGATTTGATAAGGTTTCAGAGAAAAGAACAGGTAAAGCCAGTGGCTATTTAATATCTTTGCTGTGAAATTAAATTGTGGGCCAAGCACTCCCTCTTGAATTGTTCTGCCAAGAAGTCATCGTGCCTTCATTACTAAAGGCTAATCCAGGTTTTTCAGCTTTGTTTTTATTAAGATGAATTCGCTGTAGAGAGGAACGTTGAGACTTGCAACCACCTCAAAAGAGCTGGTTAGATATTTGGACGAGTAGGATGCGTTTTCTCATACGTTAAAGTCTTAGCTATTGTCTTTCATCCAGAAATCATGTTCTAGTTAGCTTAACTGTATTTGGTTAAATTAAACGTCCCTCTAGCCTAGTGGTGCTGCCTCTGACAGAGACAAGCAGCAGATGTGGAAACATGTAGGAAAAGTCTGTAGCTGTAGGCTAACTTGGGGACCTCTGGCTCGGGACTTGCTGAATTGGGATGTCCAGAACCTTTTGCTCTTTGTTGTCCTCCTCTTTTTTTTTTTTTCTTTTCCTTGAGAAGAGCAGTGTTGCATTTGGTACTCAATGTAGGAATTGCATGAAGTGGCATGACAAAGAACTTCTCAGAATAATTCACGACGCTGTGTACAGGTGTCTTTGTCATTGGTTGTAGTGGTGGGTTTTTGGTAGTTTGTGTTTTTGCTATGGTGAGAGTTGGAGCATCAATAAAAGAATACAGATATCTCCATACTATTCAGTGTCACGATTTCTGCAAGGAATTTAGAAATGCCAGGTAGTATTGGTAATGGGTCTGCTTTCCATACTTGATTATCTGTTACCAGTACGGCACCTAATGGTAGGTGCTTCAGAGCTGTGAACCATTGCAGCATGTAACATTTTTCCAGGATTTGGGCCCCTGTATTCATGGTTAGGGCTTAAACTTCTCTGGTTTTACTGCAGGTGAATAATTGCATGTGCGAAGTCATTTTTACTACATTACAAAATTTTACATTTACTATGTTACAAAAATGCTACAGCATTTTTATTACATATTTTTAGTGTTACCCACTGTGTTGACAAAATAATTCCCTTGTGCATTTTTTTAGGATAGCTGTGCAGTTGCATACCTCTAGGCCATAGAAGTCCTCAGACAGTGACCAAAAGTGGTCTGTAAGGTCTCTTATTGAATCTTTAGAGCTGAATAAATTGTGACTGACCTAAAGTTTTATGTAATTGGGATCTATAAGCTGTTTTCTCATTTTGCCTATTTAATGAAAACAGAGATTTAGCTTTTCCCCTTAGATGAGTGAATTCTGAAGGAAAACATTGTAAGAAACGTTATGGAGACCCTCAGAGCTTGACCACGCATGTGGGAAATTGAGAGGCTGTTAGTAAATACTTTGAAATTCTGCTACTGGAGGCATCAGTGAAACATCACCATTAAACAGAATTGTAAGGTCCAGCAAAAACTGCTTAGTCTTTTATAACCAAAGAACTGATGTCAATGGTTTGGTTGTTTCCTGTCAGACTTGGATTCCATTATATGGCAAAAATTTGTGAAGTCATCTTCCTTTTCTTTTAGTAAGCTGTAGAGAACTGATGCCTTTCTTTTTCCTTTTTGAGGTAGAACCAACTTTTGAGGCAGGGTTTTGGTTTTGGTGATCCAGCTATGAGTATTGTAGAGACTGGTGCTTGTACTGTTGTCTCAACTGTAAATACAATTTGCCAATAAAACAACTTTATTTTAGGACCTATGCAGTGATGATACTCCATTCTGAATTGACTGATGGGATGTTGAAATAGTACCTCTTGCTTGGCATTCACATTGCCAGTACATCATGCTAATCTTGGCAAGTATGGATTTAAAACATCTTTCCTTCTTGCCTCCCCTCCCCTCCCAGTTAGTCCATTCTGGCATAAAACATAATTTTCATCTTTTTCTTATTTAATCTGTATTGGGTTACTTTCATACGGTTTGGGTTTGTGGCTTATGGTATAAGATTTTTAGTTCATCAGACCTGTAATTTCAGATTTAGTGTTTGAAAACTTATAGTAAGTATGTATATAGTATAGTAAGTACTTCTGACAAGGAATTGCAGAACTATAGTTGAAGTTTTTTTTGGTAATGAACATTATCAAAAACTTTGTGGTAGAGGAGAGTACGTGGTACATGAAGTTCCTTCTTATTTTTATAGTACCAAACTGCAAAGTCTATTAAAGCATAGAGGGCTCAGAGATGTTATCTTGTATAGTGTTATACTTTGTTCCTTTGTATTAGAGAGGAAGGAGGTGTTTGGAGAAATCTTGTTCCTGGATTGAGCAGCTGATAAGCGCACCCCCTAACACTCGTTTCCAACCCCCTCACCCCCCTTTTAAACTTCTCTGTGGTAAGAAATAGGGGAATCTGCCTTTATGAAATGATGATGAAATTATTGCAGACAATGTGCTCTTAGGTAAGTTTAAGTTTGTTTAGTTAAAAGTATTTATTGTAGATTTAGAGCCTGGAACTTTTATTCCTGTGGTTCATTTTTGTTCCGAAACAACTTTTTTTTTTTTTAGTAGTGAAGAATTTCTTTTGACAAAGCAGCCTTTCTGAAAGGGGAGAAAAGAGCATCTACTGTAACGGGAGAAAACAATTGGAGGCAACCTGTTTTATGAGGTGCTGTTTAGAAAGCAGTGTGGCAGGTGTAATGCTTGGTGGTGGTAATGTCTTTTAAGTGTTCAGGAAATACATGTATGTTAAGGAAAACAGCAAACTTGTATTGCATTTTTCCGTGTGGGTCTTCGTCAAGAAAGTATTCATCTTACCATGTTACTAGCTTTTATGTGTATCTAATTCAACTATTACAGCTAATTAAGGATTTGAGAAAATAATCCTGTAAAATGTTTCTGCTGTAAAAAAAAAAAAAATAAAAAAATCAAAAATGTATCTGAATTTGGTGTATATTCAGGAGGTATATACATGTACATGGTGTATGTTCAGTGTGTGTTACTTGAGGAGTTGGAAGATGCTTTGCAGCATAGGGCACAAATCAGAATGAACTTGAGTTTAGCCAGCTTTTGTTAGTCATTATATACTCGTCTTTATTACCCTAGTTTTGTTTTTACTCCATGTTCACCAAATAACGTGTCTCTGCTTGTAATCTAGTATTGCTCTAGGATAGCTGTGCAGCCATTATTTTTATTATTGGCAAATGTGCATCTGGATGATCTTGTTCTGGTCATATAGGATATTGTAAATGTTATTGGAAATAACATTCCACAGGAGTTCTGGGGACAAGAGTCAGTTTTTATGTTCATTTGAGGGAAAAAATACAAAGAAAATGCCAATTGTGATGAAGATGCAGAATTTACAGATTTGTCAAGTAATGGAAATATTTAGAGCGTATATAGAAAGATTTATTCCTCAACCATCTTGCCATGTTGTGTGGATCTGTGCTCCTGATATCTGATGCATTTTAAACAAAGGCAACGGTTTTACTTGTCCTCTTTTGCTGTAACACGATATGTTGGGAATTCACATGAATCAAAGATGACCCTGAGTGTGAGATAGCACTGTAAATTCTCTGCTAGTCAGAGAAAATATTTTTGTGTTATCAACTAGATTTAGTAACTATTTCATTGAGTCCTTTAGTCTTGAGAATTCTTACAGTGTGTGTTTTAGTGCATGAATTATATTGCTAACTGTATATAATGTAATGATAGAACAGGAGGTACCTCAGCATAGTTTCCCTTTATCATAACAATAGGATCAATATAAAACATAACACATTTCAGACCAGTATGTTGTGGTTTTTATGTAAACCAGATGGTGTGCTTTCTTGTATTTTGATGGATACTGACTTACAAATCCATTTAAAAACTAGCATTTGTCTGTCAGAACGAGGCTGGATGTATAAGCATCTTTATTCTGATAAAAGAAAAAAAAACACATACACAAAAAATATGAAAAAATAATGTAACTATCTGTCCTCCCTACCCCCAAAACCAAAAGCAAACCCTGATCCCAGGGAGTTTTACTGATGATACTGAGACACCTCTGGCTAACCTATTCAAGACTGAAATCCCTCACAGTGATGTAGGATTTCTTTTCTGGACTTCAGTAGATGTTTAGACAGCTGTTAATTCTCTAGTGCCATTTTTTCATTTTATTTTGGCGCTCAGTGGATAAGAGGGTGGATTCTTATAGATTTACTCGATATTTAAACAAAATCTTTGACTAAAAATGGAAATGCTGGACCAGGAGCAATGAGCTTAAAATTATATTGCAGACTGCCACAGATTAATAACACTACTGTCTCTTTTGATCATCAGTCTCTCCATATAAACTGCTTTCTAGCCTTTTAAAGGCATTGAGTCCTCAATGAATTTTTCACACAACACTGTGCAATTTGGAAGCTGATGGTTGCAAAGTCCTGTTGGTGAGTGAGATTGGTGTTGCAGTACTTAAGAGCTCACCACTGTTTGTGCAGGCTTTTAAGTTTCCAAAATGTAGAGCTCAATCTCCTTTAGGATGATGATAACATTATCGCTATTCCCTGGTTTACATAGCACTTTGCTCTCCTCAGGTGTAATGGTTTTGCCCTGTTCAGGTCAATATTGGTAACTTGTTTTCTTTTACTGTGCTGTTTTAAGTTTGTCTCCAACTTATTTGCCAGATTCCTGACATTTTGCTTCTGATAATGCAGATGTAAGGAAAAAGAGATGTTAAAAACAAATCCTCTTAAAACTTCACACCTATTCTACATTCAAAATAGGTAACTGGGGCGTTCTGAATGCTGTTTCTGAAAATGGATGCTAGTGTGTAACTGAAAACACTGCGTTCTGTCCTCAGCGTCAGAGAAAAGAGTGCTTTTCCATCCATATGTCAGTGGTTACTTTCTCTCCCCTGGCAGCACTGCAAGTACTTTTCCTGGAAGTGGGCTACTTTTGCATTCCTTCAGGTGCGTGCCTGTTGGACCCAGAAGTCGTGTTCTAGTTCACAGATAATTTAGTGTAGTCCTGGAGATGTAATCAAACTCTTTTTCTGTCCTTCAGCAAATATTTTCACATGATATATAAAAAGTCTTGGATTTTCAAACTGCTTTGCGTGTTATTCCAGCTTTTAGATCTCTGAACTAGTGAAAATGCATGCATATTCTTAAAAGGAAAGGGGGGAACAGTGTCTGATTCTGTGTTTTTGGCCTTTGCAAGTGTGTGTTTGCCACTGTTTCCATCTATCAGATCACAGAAGCTAACTTGTTTATGTGAATAACTTACAATTATCCACATGCCTTGCTGGTGGAAATTTAATGAATGAATTGGAGGTAAAACGTAAACAAAAGTTGCTGAAAGTCTGAATTCTTTGAAGGACTGAACGATGGCGTCAGACTTTGGTATGTGCTGTTAACACTTCAGCTCTGATACGTGCTCTGGGTGTCTCTGTACTGGTGTAAATACGCCGGATTTGGCAAAGTATGAGTTGTAATATTTATTATTGCTGTTTCATAGGGAAGTTGAAAGATAAAATGGGAGCTAAAATACTTGTGTGTGCAGGGCTAAAATGTGTCCATGCACATCTGTACGTAAAGTCTAATCCTGTAATATTAAAGGTATAAACATGGCATATGACAAGTTTAATCTTCTGGTAGGCTTTGGTGGCCTGGGTGAGATCCAGACTCAGTGTGAGCTGCCTGAGCCGGCACGCTATAGAAAAGCTACCAATAGAGCTGACTTACCCTTAATGAATTTGAGACCGGCATTGTTTAATTTTCAAAATTAAAAAGGCAATGCTCCTCATTTTTTCTTGAATGTGGATGTGATTTGTAGCCCACCAACAATTTTGGAATATCTCTGCAGGTGCTGTAATTTCACCCAGGAAGACTTGGAGGGAATTCTTGATAATGTATTCCGTGTTGGTATTGCTAACCACCTACGTGCATGTGTGCTGTTTTTGTGCTGTTCCTATCTGGGCAAGACTAGGACTGACTTAAAGGTCTTCTTGCCTGAGTCAGAACAATATAAAAACGCAGAGAAGGAGGTTCTTGGCTTGCGAAGATGTAAAATGCCAGACAAATGGGTGGCCTGTGTGAATATTTTTGTTGTATTACATCTGTCATTTCAGCAGACTCGCTGGTACTTCAGCAGCATGCAGAATAAGATGGATACCTTACAAATGCCTGATGCAATACCCACCTTGGGACCGTCTGCTTGACGGGTCTCCATGTGGTTACTGGAACCCAGGAAAGCACCACAGGTCAAAAATGCAATTCAAGTACCATGGCACAGCAACACGTGCTGAAAGCTGAAACCATTGCGACTGGAAACTGTCCACAAACCTCTAATGCCTCTTCTCCTAAATGTTTGCTGTTTGACGAGTTTCCTGTGAAGTACTGAACTAGCATCCAACGCCCATTACTGGTCCTCCAATTACACGACTCAGGGTGAAAACCCCCACTCCATGAAGATACCATTTCTTTCTTACTTTATTTGGTTCTGTGAAGTAGATCTAAATCTGCCTAAACAATAAGATCAAGGCATTGAAGAGCAACGCGAGACAAAATAAACAGATGCAGATTCAGTCTGGTTTAGTAGATTTTTTTCCGTGTACGTTTTCTGCTAACGTCTACTTCAAGAATGGGCTTCTGTTTAATCTGTCAGGTCTGGGAAAGCATTTTAAGTGCAAAACAAGTAGAAAATAATTTCAAATAGCTGAAGGTCTGAACATGTAGTTGCATAGCAGAGTTTAATATTAGCTTGCCTTTTGTGACCTGAAGGAGAATTCAGGGCTATTTGCTAAAAGTAAAAATTGCAAGGCCTAAACCAATTGAATTATGTTACTGACAGGAGGAATATGATACACTGCTGAGCAAAGATTGGTTTTCTTTTCCATCTCTGCTCTTCTCCCAGTTGTTAGTGAATTAATCTCAATTGTGAGCAGCTGTTGAAATAATAAATGCTGCTGCTGCTTAAATGGTAGTTACAGGTATTCTGATTTCTTGAGAGCCCCAAACAGATTTGAAAAGCAAAACCAAAAAGCTCAGCTGGTAAAGCCATCACAGGATAAGGCAGGAAGCCTGCATGACAGAAGTCGTAAATGGAGAAATTCATTCAGCTGAATGCAGCATCCTGGAGGTGGGTGTATGCAGGGTTTTGCTGAGCATGTTTAAGCTGGTGCTGCCTTTGAGAGGGGTGGCCGGGTGCCCCCATTTGCTGATTCGAGTTGTTTGAGAGGTCTTGCAACCAGGAGGGAGAGAGAATGGGCACTTTTACTCCAGTTTTGTATACTACTTAAAATGATCATTTTCTGAGCATCTCTGAGATGAATGAGGGTAACCTATCTCTGGGTAGCTGACTGCAGCTGTGCCCTGGCCCCCCTTGCTGAGGGGGAGTCGGAGCTGCTCATCAGTCAGCCCTTCATCTGCCAAGGTTCATGGCCTTGCATTGTAAGGCAAGTCCATGGTGGTGGTGATTTGCCTTAAACACACAGTTCTGGGAATGTTAGAGTTATCTTGATTCAGCAGCCAGAGCTCTAGGACTTGGAGTGGAGGAAAAAATGCTATTTTGTTAGGCTTAATACACAGCTGCTTAGGTAAGTAGCTCCAGCAGTAATGTAAAGGGGACTCTTGTGGTGTGAGAAAACCTGTCCCAATTTAAGCTGGTTTTGTCAAATACATTTAGCTTGGGCAGATGTCACACATGTGGTTTAGGTATACTGCCCTGGCTGCTAAGTTTGCTGAATAATGCTAATTTTGCTTCACTGCCTCGCGGTTTGCAAGCTTGGCCAGACTTGGCAGGGGTTCGGGGGGGCAGCTGAGCCTGCCCTGGTGTGGGGCTGCGGTGTCTGGGTGGGTTTTCTCCTCTGATTGCTGTTCTGGGAAATAGCGGGCTCCTTTAGTGGCATGTCTCAGAAATGAGCGTGCAGAGACAATCTGTTCTGTACTTGTGGTGCTTTCTCTGTTGGCATCAGTATGGAGTGGAGGGAGGAAATGATTGTGATTCAAATGCTGAAGGGCTGAAGAACAGAAAGAAGGGAAAAGATGCTAGGCTGGGAGATGGAGGACCAGGCACTGGGAGGGAAGAAAGAGAAGGATGTAAGAGCAGGAAACTGTTGGCAAAAAAAAAAAGGGGGAAAGGAGGGGGGGAAAAAAGAGGGAGTGAGAGAGTGGAGTGAACAAAAAATGTGAGGGAAGGATTCATGAGCGCCAGGCAGGAGCAAGCAGCAGAAGGAGGTTCTGGGGACAAGGGCGGGGGTGGGATGCAGATCACTGACTCTTTAAAGTCTTGGAAGTTTGTACTGTACTGCTGTTTGATATCACTGCAGATGCAAAAATCTGAAATCTTGTGGCAGGTGCTCTCAGTAGAAGACTCCTTTTTGGAGAATTTCATTCTCCAACTATTTGGCTACTTAGCTCTTAAATTAGTTAACTCTGATCAAGAATATTTTATCTATATATTTTGTTTATTTTTTTCTCTATTTTACCAGCTGGTACATCTTTGAAGAGAGATTTCCTGTGCCCTTCCTCAGATGTCTGTGATATTTCCAAGAGGGACTGTCTTTCTGTAAGTGGAACGGAACTCTTCTGTGATTATCAAATTCACAATCTGAATTGGTTGAACACATTAACAGGAAAGTGTGTATGCAGAGAAGTCTAAACAGTTTTTAAAATGAATTTTTTAGTACACAAAATCATTTGCTTGATATTCCCATTGTCTTAACCACAAATTAAATAAGATTTTTCTTGCTTCGTAATTGAGAATAATGATAGATATTCAGGGGAAGCTTCTTTTTTGGCTTTGGGCATTTGAAATGAATAGTAAACTTCTATTCTCTAGCTTAGACAGTGATAATAAAAGCAGTACACATCTCTGTCAACATTTGTGAAAAATAAGTCTCTGGGGATTTCTGAATGTTTTATTTAATGATGAGAACAGTAAATCTGTCCTGTGTGGTGTCTGAGTGAGCTGTCTTATATCAAAACATTATTAATTGATTTTTATACTTTACAGCTGTGTTTTGGGAATACGTATTGGAATGAAAGCCAAAAGCTCCCCTCTGGATTGCAAGTCATATTGTAGAAGAGTTGAGTGGTTTTTTTTTTTTTTTTTTTTTTTTTTTAGCAATGTTGATCAGGAGGAAGAGGGAGGCTGCTGAGCTGCCTACTTAGCTTGGTTTGCCAGCAGTCTTAGAACTAGTTTAGTCATGGGAGCACAGCTCATCAGACCTGTGCATGTATGTAGGTGTTTGAAGATGAAGATGGGTACCCTGTGAGATCTTCATTTATACTTACATCCATTGTTACCATCAGATTGTGAAATTAAGGTTTTAGTGGGATTGCTGAAGAACTGTGTATTCGTTTCTTCAGATGTGAGCACCATGGAGATCAGCCTTCAAAGCTGCTGTTCTCTAGAAATAGTGCTTTTTTTGTTAGTAGGTGGTTCTCTACTGGTTTGGAAACTGAATGTGTTTGCCACATGAGGAGGTGAACATAGCCTGGGGAAGGGAGGAGTGGAGCAGGGGAAGGGAGGATCCGGCCTCCCTTCCCTGGCAGGGGCAGGCTATCAAGCTTGGCTCAAGCTGCAGCTTCAGGCTCCATGAGGAGTCTCAGCATGATCCCTGTGGGCCTCCTGGATGGCAATACCTGGTTTGTCCCAAATGTGGACTGGATAGATCGTCATGGTGGCACAGGCAGCCCTGGAGCACGGAGTATGCGCATACAGTCTGCACTGTTCTGCAGCGCAGAAGAATACAGAAGTCTAGGAGAAATACAGCTGCATATTTGGCCATGGTAAAATAATTCACGGAAGTATCATGCAGCATGGCGTTTTAGGAGATGGTTGAGATTGAAACATTGAATCCTCTGGGATCATCATAGCTATTTAAAGTTAAGAGTGCATATAGTACCACAGTTATTTCCTTTAGCGCGCACGTGTTGTCTCCTCTCTCTAAAAATTACAGTCATTCTGCAGACTACTCAAAACAGGAAAAAAAAAAATGGACTGTCTGTACTAGCTACTCTGGGCTGTGGTTATGAAAGCAAGTGTAGGAATTCAGTAGCCGGATTAGTTGTACTGTGAAAATAACAGTTGTGAAAGCTATTGCCTTTTACATAATGATAATTTTCAAATTATCATCAGCTGTTTTTATACAGAATGAACATCAAATATAGATGGCTTACCACATAAATCTCTCAATGGTAAAAAAAAAAAAAAAAAAAAAAACAAAACAAATGACAAAAGCCACAAATAATGAGATGACTGAATCTGCAGCACAAACCATTGACCTTTTTTGTCTCAAACAGAAAAAAACAACCAAACAAAAAACAAAACAAAACAACCCCCACACTAATAATTTCTTCTAATTTATACCTAAATATTTTTTTATTTGTCATTAGTGTCAAAGTTCAAGCTTCAGTTATTGTGTTGGCTTAATTGGTCATATTTAACACAAAAGGATTTCATAGTATTAGAACAGCTAAGTGTTCTGGTTTTAAATGTAAAATTGTAGAGTAAGTTTTATGTGAAGTAATGTGACCTAGAAGAGGCTTTGGCAACAGGTTCAATTTCAGTGAATCCAGCAAAAATTGCAGAGTTTGCTTTTTCTTGCACCTGCTTTACATAAACATACTGTGCTTGTACCAAAACTGTATTTTGTTTTTGTGAGTATGATAGTCTTACCAGCAATTTCATTTAATCATCCACTGTTTGCTTTTTTAAAAGAAGCACTAAATTTAATTTTTAAAGTTCGGATTCTTATGAATGGGAAGACATCAAAGGAGAAGGCCAGTAACTGGGGAAAGCCATACACAGTGTAAAACATGGAATAATGAGAGAGAAGCTAAGAGCCTGTTCTGTCACATTTCAGTTTAAAATAGCTGGGGACATAAGGAAATAAGCAAATTATTTGATGAGTTAGCAATGAACTTAGCTGCAGCAGTTTTAAGAGAAGCAAGGACAGCCAACAGCTTGTCAATTTGATGGATTGACCCCAAAGTTTATTTAAAAAGAAATCACTCAAGAAAATTTATTGCTTTCATATGCTTTTACCAATGTGTCTGTTCTCAGCTTCTAGCCTGTGAACCACCAGTGGAATTCAGAGCCTGTCCATCATCTGCAAACAAAAGTATTTTTGATAACCGTGCAATTGAGCAATAGAAAATGAATAATTCAATGTGTCTTACAAATGTGCCTGTCCATCATGTGTAAACAAAAGTATTTTTGATAACCGTGCAATTGAGCAATAGAAGATGAATGATTCAATGTGTTTCACAAAAAGCTGAAAAAAATAATTAGAAAGAAAGACAAAAGAAAACTTGGCTGTCAGTGCAGAAGCATCTTCCTGGTGGTCCCCCAGACTTAGGCAGCATGACAATTGATCTCCTCAGCTTTTCATCAGTGGGGCTGCCCGTTTAATTTCGGTCACCATCCTTGTCTATGCAGTTGCACCACACTGCACAGAACTAGTGTTGCCTGTGCTCATGGTGTTGTTGCTGGAGGTGAGTGGGGTTGTGCAAGTTCCCCTCCCTCTACAACCACTTCCATATCTGTGATGCTTTTCACTATTCTGCCCTTAGATGTTTGTGTATAATTTAATGAAGGGAAGTTGCACTGGGGCTTTGTGGAAAAATTGTCTTGAAAGAAGGCAGGTAATCTTTCATGAGCTGCTGCTCACTACCTGTTTTCTCCCAGAATTTTCTTGGGGAAGAGGTGCGTCACCTTCTGAAATCAGACAGTAAGAGTTTTTCATAAGCTGAGTGGCTGAGTTGGGAATCTTTAAGTACCCTGAAAAGACCTTTCTTTTTGGTAAGCTCATGCACATGTTAATGGAAGGTGTTTTGCACAGGAAGATACAGGAGAGGTATTTTAAATATCAGTATGAATCCGTAGATATTAGTAATTCTGTCAGTTAGCTGAGACATCAAATATATGTTAAGGATACTTGAAATTGCTGTGTCTAAGAATCTGCAAAAAAATTGTGACAGTCAGGCTTATCTTAATCCAAGTGTAAGGAGGTATAACCAACTACTCTTGTTCTGAGGGCATTCTCATTCTTTTGTCACTGTAAAATATTTTCTTTATAGCAATCTCTTGGTTATCATTGCTTTTCAGATGCCTCTCAAGGTGTCACCATAGCTCTCTTCATATGTGCCCATTAAAAGTTATTGAATTTAATATATTTTTTCCAACAGAGTATTTGCAAACTTCCATTCAGGTACAAACTATCAGAAATGCTCTTTTTACCGGTAAATTTTGAAAACAAATTCTTGAAGGAGGAGACACATTATTCATCTAAAGAAAAGAAGGGTACTTCTTGGACAGATTAATGTGTTTCAAGCTGTGTTCTCCATCCATAATCAGATTTGGGAATGCAGTTTTCTGCAGTGCACCTGCACTTCTTTGACTTGCATTTAAAATATACAAGCAAAAGCTATACCTAAGAGAAGTGATGCTCTCTTACCTCCCATGTGATGATAAAATGTGACACGATGTATGCTATCGCTGAGGCAAGAGAGCTGGGTGGTGCACAGAGAGTAAACAGATCACAAGTCCATTTTTCTGTGTCTGTATGGGAAGGGAGGGAAGAGAAGTGGAAGACTTCTTTCAGATTTTGCACTTCATTTTGGGTAAAGTCAGTGTTTTACATCTGTTAATGGGGAAAAATCAGCTCATGAAATCGTATTAATTTAATAAACCCTTTAAATCCTTGATTTTTCTTCCAGTACAGAATATTGTTGCAAGAATCCCTTCCTTATCAACAAAGGAGTAGTAATTACCAGTAACATGGTCATATTTTTTCACAAAGCATGGCTATGCATCAATACTCCATGTATTTTCCTACGTGACTTAAATTCTATGGACTTCCATTAAAATACTCTGAATAGAACTATTTCCAAAATACCAGTGAATGTGTCTGAGTTAGCTAACTTTCTGTAAGGTACTTGGTTAAGAAGGCCATAACAACAAACATAGATGGATGCATGGCCTGTCCCACTACCTTAGCAATCTTCTTGACATCATGCTTGCTCAGATCGGAAGTTTAGAGAAGAATATGAGAGCAGGCATACAATGATCTTTACACACTTTATTTCCTCTAGCATTTAGTAGTTTTTGACTCTTGCATCAGGGGAGACATCATGTGCAAAGTATGCTTTCATGGATATTTCTTTCATTGAAGTGTGAAGTAAGCTTTGTGGAGTCTAGTAGTATCTTCTGACAGAGATCCATTGTTTATGTGATTTGTAAGGTACTGTCATTATTCTAAATAGGGTTTTCCATGTCATTTGCTGCCTAATTATAATATTTGGAGAAAAATCAAATGATGGTTTTCCTTTTCCTCTTTTCCGTGTTTTCCATGATTTTATAGACCTTCTGTTTCCTCTCAACTGTCTGTTCCAGAACGAAGGGCTCATAAACCCAGGCAGCCACTGAAAGAACTTCCTGCTTGCATGTTCCTGCTTCTGTTGCTGGCATAAATGTTCCTATAGTCACACACAGACACAGAGCAAAGGACCGATCCGCCTAAAAATTTACTCTTCCACATCCCTAGATACTTTGAACAGTTCAACTCTTCGTGGATGCATGGCCATAAGGTGGCAGGAACAGTACTAAGCAGATGGACACCTTCTCAGGTGTGTGGGCGTCAACTCTCTGCTCTGTGAACGCTTCTTACCTGGTGTTAAATGGAAATCTGTTGCTTTATCTCTGGCTGTGCTCTACGTACACGCATACAAAGAAATGCTTTCAAACCAGAGACTTGAGAGCTTTTTATTCTGGGGCGGTTAATGTCCAAGTGTGCAGGTAACTCTTAGCATCCAGAAGTAAATGAGTGATGGCGAACCCACTGCCTAAGCCTTCCAGGGGAGGAGTGAATGCACTGCCAGCGAGTCCCTGCGTGCCGGCTCCCCGACCGTCTGTGCTGTGTGCGTGGGCCTCCGCCGCCTCTGCAGCTGGTCTGACGGCGACGTGTGCGTGGATCTGGGCCAGTGGCCAGCTCTGGCCCAGCTCCCGAGGCGGGTCTCTGTGCTGCAGCTTCTAGAGCAGAGCTGGTAGGATGAGAAGACAGGAGAGACAGTCTTGTGGAGGTGGGGAGGGAGGCATGCTGTAAAGGCAGTGTTTGGAGGATACAGGAGTGAGAGGGAGGAATTTGAGCACTGGTATTTGAGGGATATACAAATGTTGCTGCTTTTTGTTCAAGTGGGGTTTGACTTAAAAACCCCAAACACCTACATCCCAGCTGTCAGTGGCCTGACAGACTTCATGCTGACAAACTTGGCTGTGAGAAGTTGATGGGAATTACCTTTGGGAGGTACCTGTGGTCTCGTGTGGTCAGTCAGCCATGCACCCCGGCATTGTGCTTTCATACTTCGATCAGTAGAAGAAACACTGTACTAGAAGCAGCACTGTGTCCAGGAACACGAGTAGTTTACGAGTTGGCAATGGGATCATCATCCATTCGAACCTTCTGGTTCCTACCTGCTCCCTCACCACATCCCTCCATTTACCTGAACTTCTTTACCATCTTTAATGGCTCCAGCACAGAGCATGAGTAGCTTCATTTTCCCCAAAGTTGACTATTTGGCCATGTATTTCCATTTTTTTGCAGGCCTGGCTTAGTAAAGACTTAGTAAAAATTCATGTACGTATAATTGGGGTAATTTATTAAGAAAGGAAGGATAGCAATGGTTACTGCAGAAGTCTGACTTGTTTAGGAAACCAGGGAAGGGGGGAGAGATGAATTCTTTATTCAAAGTCAGATAAGTTTTGCAATTTTCTTATGCTTTTTATTTCCTTTCCCCGTCTGTGCTGTTTTAATGTGGTTTACCAGTATGATGACCCCTTCAGGAGTTCTCACTGAAAATGGCCTCTAACTTTCATCTGAACATGCTGATTTCTTCTGCTTCTATAAATTTCACTGTACAGCTGGAATAGCCGTGCTTCACTAGTTTAACACAAAACAGAGATGCATTTATTAGCTGGATAATGTCTGTGCTTCTGGAGTCAAGTCATATTTGCATTTGGTAGAGTTTATAGAAGGCTGTTTTCTCAGTAGAGGGATTGTGGAAAATGCATCATGCAAAATCCTCAGGAATATTATTTTCAGCAAGTGTCACGTACCAGATGGCTTTGCAACCTATTTAGCTATCTGTTTTTGTTAATCTTGCTCTGCTTGCTTGAGACCTCAAAACTTAATTTCCCCGCCTGCTGATAAATACAGGGTCATAGGAATCGCTACGTTGGGTCAGACCATCTGTTCTTTAATTAGGATTAGTAGCAGATGCTTGGGATGATGATGCACAAAAATCTACAATAGGCAGTTATGATAATAATATGCTCCAGGGAATCTCTCTGGGATCCTGTTAGTTCAGCTTGTGTTATAAAGCTATTTATTTTTTAAATATTTTCTACTGTGATGCCATTTTATCTTTTGTTCTCCCCTTTAACATTGCTAAGCTTTTGGCTTGGCAGTCCTGCATCCCTCACAGTGAGTTCCCTGGGTAGACAAACGAGGTCTCTTTGGGTGGGGAACTTGTCAACTTTCAATTTAGTTGAATCCTTCCTTTCTTGTCTTTTGTTATTCAGGGAAAGAAATCCTTGGTCTACCTTTCCTCTGCCATTTAAAAAATCTTTTTCTTGGGAAAAAAATTGTATTCTTTCTGATTCTTCTTCATGCTTTTCGTTATTCTTGATTCCTGTGTCCGGAAGGAGAGAAAAACATAGCTGTGGCCAGTGGCTGATTCAAATTTCCCACCGTGCTTCAGTTGAGAAAACACCACTGATGCCTATAAGAGAAAATGTTTCCTTACGCTACCGAAGAAGTATCATTTATACAAAGTACCTTCAGTGTTTTAGTTTTTATTTGAGGAAGATGAGCTTTGTTGTAATAGTGAAGGTGCCTTTGCAATGGGCATGCTACAGTTCTGCAGCAAGGCGACGGGTGTTTGCAGCTGTTCTCCAAGCTGCTTTGAGCAGAGCATGGCACAGGACTAAAAGGTGGGGAGAGTTCCTTCTCAGGGCCATGGGTGTGCCTGCGTTTCCCTTGGCAGCCCTCGATCTGAAATGAGAAACTGCACTTCTTTTCTTACTGCAGCTGGAGTGGTGCTCAACTGGGGGACAAACATGGCTTGCTGATAGTAACAGCGATGCCACTAGCTAAACAGCAGCTCCCAAACCAGGGGCTGTGGCAGCACAAATGGGCATGGACACAAGATACCAGTTACTGTTTGGGGGGGGGTGGGTTGTTATACTGTGCTGATCTGAAATAAATTTAAGAGCAATTGATAGAGAAGCCATTTGATATAGATTATGCCTGTAATTTTAAATATCTGTGCAAAAGGGATCTCAGTTTTCTTTGTACTTGCCTCTTTTTATTTCTGTGGGGCCTTATTTCTTGGTGGAGTATTACTCATGAAGTGCTAGCCTCCCTCTATCATTTACATTTTTCTATATGCATTCTTAGAAAACTCATTAAACCTCGAGGTGAGTGTAAGTTAGTAGTTGAAGGAACCAATAGGATTTGAGTGAAGGGAGGTAAAATTATGGGGAGGAGAGACAGGTTTTGGTTAGATACATGAATAGAGAAATGAGGTGTTGAACACTATCCTTACCAGCAAAGGAATGCAGTTTTTTCTAACCTGCTTCTAAGCATCAGAGCCAGAAGCCTCTGTTGTGTTGTGCTCGGGTTTCCAAGGAGATGGGAGATATTTTTGCAAAACTGAGAAATTGAGAAATCATGGAAAGAGGAATTTTAAATTGCATGTCAAACCACAAAATGCAGTGGCACGGAAGATTTGTAATACAAAGTATTTTAAGGGTAGAACTTAAATGCTGTACAGCTGAAATCCTTTCTCACCGATGGTAATGATTAGCATTTATCTGAGAGCTATTTTAGGATGATAAACAACATTCTTTTCATTTTCAACTGCTTGGAGAGAAGACTAAGTGCCCAGATAAATAGATGCTATTTATCACCAAGTCTGCAAGAATTCTTTACCCAGAATTAAAAATCCTAAAGTGTTCCTAAGAAATTAAGATGGTTTGAAAATGCTGGAGATCCAGCTCTTGAAATACTGGTTGGCTTGAGAGTGTTGAATGAATAGGTATTACAGATGGAGCAGCCCGGGAATGTTCTGTGTCTAGGATGTTAAAAGCTGCTTAAGATTATATGAAGTATTTGTCAACTTCTTGAGGAAACTGGAAATTTTCAGTTGATGACAGCATATGTGTAGCATCCAACTTTTTTTGCATGTAAGAGTTAAGGCACAATGTGTAAAGCCTGCTTAGATGCCAGCTTATGCTTTGGAGTACTGGGTAGCTGCAGGACACCCTGTGAAGCCAGAAGAGTGGACTAATTTTGCTAATCGTGGACATGTGCCGTGCTTCTTGAAAGAACATGTAAATTAATAATCAAGAGATGGACTTCTCCGTAGTGGTATGACAATTTTCACATCCTAGAATATCTTGGTGTGTAGCGTTGCTGGGACCTGTGGGTCTGCAGCACACTCTCTGGCACAAAGAGTGGCATCTGAGCTTACGTGGTACAAAGTGTGTACTCTGCTATATAGCATGTATAATCTTAAGCTTTCTTCTAGCCATACATTACTGTAGATATGTCATGGTTCTACTTGCCTGTATTTGTTTCATCTGATTTTAATCATGGCTTTGTTTCTGCATCTGTGCTATCACTAAGAGGCTGGTCAGCATCTTTATCTATCACTCTGGTTGTGATACTGTTTCTGTACCTCAGGCATGGCTGGCAGGTGGAGCAGATAGGTAGGGCACGTAGCAGGAAATCACAGGGAGGGGCTCTGTGAATCCCTGTGAAAACTCAGTAGGAGAAGGGTAGGTAGAAACAATACTGTTCTCGGTTTGAGCTGAAAGCCAAGGTGGGATTGCAGGAGGGACTCTAGTTAGTATTGGTGGGAAAAGGCCAGGGGTTTAATGAACATAGGTAAAACTTTGGCTGCAATGTGAGCGTAACTGAGATGGTAAAACCATTCAGCAGTGAACTGTCTGCTGGGAATGGGTCTCCCTCAATATTCCTTGTCTGGAGGGAGCCAGCACTGGCATTACTGGCTCCCCAGCTGTTCATAGTTTTGCTTCCTGTTTATTCCATAAATTAATGAAAGTATTCTTCTCAAGCAGGTAACAATGTGACTTTTAAAGACAGAGATGCATGATTTGTTAAAAACTTTTTTGTTTGTAATTTTAGAATGTCATTATATAAGAAAAAAAAAATGTAAAGCACAGTATTAAGCTTTCTGGTAAAAGCAAAATGTTGTATCCTATATTTTTATATGCTTAAAATTTCTGCTCTATAAAACAACATTTTGCTGACATACATTTTCAGGATAGCTTCATACTGGTTTTGGTTTTGAGACTTAGGATTTGTTTAACTGAATATTCCAGGCTGAAGTGTTCAGCTGTATTTACTTTGTAATATGTCAAGGCTTAATTTCATTCTAGCACCCACTAAAATCTCTGTACATAGATACAAACAAGCAAACAAAGTGAAGAAGTATTTTGTTTGTATTAGTGAATGTATTTGTAATGTTGTTTTTGAAAACACTGCTGTTTCGGGAAAATAATACAGAGGTCCACAAAATAGTAAAACTTACAAAATAGTAAAATTGCAGAAGTTTTGAAGATCATGAAATAGTTAAAAGATATGTTGCTGATACAAAAAAGACATCTTGACCAGCTGTATATGACTGCATTCCTTGCTTATGCATACTGCTTTTTGAAGTATTGGGCCTCTGAACTGCAAGAATGATGCAAGCTTTACGTTTGCTTGAAAAACAGGATGTGTTTGATACTAAAGTAATAGAAAAATGTGAGAGGAGTGATTTAGGAGATATAGCTTGAATAAGGTGGAAAAAAAAGGACCGAAAATGCAAAAATTTTAGGAAATAATACAATTAAATATTGTATTAAATAATACAATTAAATAAAATTGTATTGAATAATGCAATTAAATATTAGGGAGGCTTAAATTGCCTAGTCTGTAGGGGCAGTTGCTCACAACTGCACTTCCCATTTCTGCCCATAAATGAGTTCATGATTTTAGCTTAGTGATATGTATAAGTAGTGAAAGCAGTGGAAACTATATAGGGGCCAACTGGTGAGAAGAAAATATATATATATGTACATATATATTTTTGATTATTATTATTTTTTCTTGCTGGTTTTGGTACCTGGGTTAGTTGGGGCAGAGTGAGCTCTAATGCCACAGTCAGCGCTTCAGTCATGTAGGCATGCATTCAGGACTTCCTTGAAGACAGCAAAGTGAAGATTTTTGGTGAAGGAGGTTCCAGTGAAACCTCAAAGATGAGAGGAATTTCAAAAGGAAACTAAAATGATCATCTGTCATGAGAAATTCATTGGCTGCTATTCAGAACAGAAAACTGTGCAAAATGCTTGTGGCCAGCTAAATGAATATGAATGTGTTACATTTTTCCACCCCTTTTGCATGCATAACAGAACATGCCTGAATCAAAATGGGTTAGGCAGATCACAGTTGGTTAATGACCACTTGGTATTTAAAACTTTCCTGGAAGAAAATACATTTGTTTGGTTTAAATCAATTTTATGCTGAAGGACTTATGAACTTTTTGTGAAGCTTTTATATCGCTGGTGAGTTGTCCATTCAGTTAGCTCCCATATAGAACTGACATCAGGTTTCTTTAGAAGTAGGGTTTGCTGCTGTGAACATGTAGTTCGTTAAAGCACATGGGAATAGCCCTTCCTAAATATAGCTTTTCTATAGTAATTTTATACTCGAGGTCCAATGAGTATGGTATCCCAAACTGCACACATCTTGCTCATGGAAGGGTCTTGTTTGTGGTGTGTGTTTGGATGTAAAGTCAGAGAAACTACTGTCTGCATTAGATTTAGCAATGAAAATAGTAAATACAAGTCTTGGAAATGTTTTATTTGCTGTAGAAATCAGCGTGGTGAACTAGGAAGAGATTTTGTAGGAAGAAGTGGCCATCTAAAGAATTGAGGATTCATATAGTAATTGTGTAGACAAAAGTTGTCTCACAGTGCATCAGCTTTTCTGGATTTGTCTTTTGCTTGTGATGTTCAGAAGTTTTACTTTGTCATTTGCTGTAGAGAAAACATGTTTAAAGTTTTAATCTCTAGGTGACAGCACAGTGCACTGTTCTCTGCAGCGGGCAGGTGCCAGCAAACCGTGTGATGCTGTTCTGCCGTGGGAGATCTGAGCCACCTCTGCTCTTCCTGCCTCCCCTGGGGAGTCGAAGTGGGTACGGTGAGCTGTGGGTGCTGCTTGTGCCCCAATTTGCCAATCCCCGCAACTTGCGGTGTCTCAAAGCTGCACGCCTGTGCGCACGCATGCCCTCTGGTGACAGTGGAGCATCTTTGAAAGTTCAGGGAAATGCAACAAAATACTGAAAATAAAAAGCTCTCAGCTCAGGAGGGTTATTATGCTCTCCCCCCACGAAACAGAGTGGGACGGAGGTGCTAGTGATGTGATAATTTGTGTGGCAACTGTAAAAGCTTTCAAACTGTGTAGGCTTAACTCTTTTCCCATCTCTTTGTAGTTTCCATGGCTTTTAAATAACTGCATGTTACAGTTTGCGCGGTGACGTTCTCTTCAGGTCGCACTTCCAGCAGCCCTTCAGGGGGCCCTCACTCTCATGCACCCATTTGTGTTCACCCCCCTTTTCTCTCTTCTCTCAGCTGCTGCCAGTGTTGAGTTAGATCAGAAGTGAGCTTCCATTCGTCCTAGTGAAGCCATCAGTTAAATGCATGCTTTGAATCCAGATCAGTTCTTCAGTCCGGCTGCCCTCCTGCAGCAGGAATTTGGTTTGGCCAGGTGGGATCACTGGCACTGAAGTCTAGCCTAGGCACTGGAAAACGTAGAGCTGTTCTGAATTTGTCAATATTTGGTTAACTTGCAAAGCCTTTGTAGATACAACTTTTTTAAAAAAAAAAATAAATAAAAAGGACGAGAAAGTTCTTTTTTATAAGGATTTGAGGAAAAAATTGCTTTCTTTTGTTTCATCTCCATTTAATGAAATTGGGCATTACAGTTCTGCATGTGGATATCATTCTCTCTGTCAGTGAAATCCTCCTTTTCCTTCCTAGCTGCTGTAAATTTACTGCTGCAGTGTCCTGCTCTTTGCTTCAGATCAGTGGCTCGGTCTGAATTCTCACCAGCTGTAGAAACATGACAGAATAATGTTCTTTTTATGAAAAATGCTATGCGGTGTTGTGCAGTTGGTTTCTTCCTCCTTTCTGCCAGTTCTTCTCTGCTGCTGAGCTTTCCATGTGAATCCACTTGTTTATACTTACTTGTGTTATTTGAAGGAGCAAGAGCTATGAGAGAAGTCCAAGGACAGACTACAGACAAGACATCGGTCCTTTTTTGTGATCCCGATGTGTTGTGAACACAAAAGTCCCACCAGCACAGATGTAGCCATGGTCTCACGGCTCTGAGCCATGTGCATCTTGAGGCCTGGCTGACGTGTCTCAGAGCAAATCAGTTTTGTTCTTGGAGAAATCCATTTTGAAAGGATCCCTGTTGTCATGAACAAGTCAGAGGGGAAGAGAAATAGTTAGGGAACTTAAGTTTTCCTGCTTAGAGTAAGATCTTTAAGGCTGGACTTTACTAGATGCCAGCTTTAAAAAGCAAATGCCAGTGGATTATGGGGACAGAGGAGGGAAACATACCTGCCTGTACAAAATTGTGTTGTATGAAGTAATAGTATACTATCATACAAAATAAATGGAATATGCAGTGGTGTGAGTTGAGGTATATAAAATAGTGGTAAAGCAGCATTGCTTTTTGTTAACAGGACATTGTCCTTTGGAGATCGTAAAGGTGGACCTGGCTGTGGTGACACAGCACCTCTGCCTGCCTGTTCTCCTTGCTGCTCTCCTTGAGGCTCTTCATTACCCGGCGGTTAAGAAGTCACCTTTATGGTGCTCCGTATATCGCATTACCTGGAGCGTTTGAGTCATTATTCAGTTTGTAAAATGAGTACCTCGTGGAAGTCTTTGGAGCTAATTAGATGCCTTCCTTCCAAGAGCCATCCCTCCGTAAGCAGAAACAACAGAAGCACGGTACTGTGCCGAGCCCCAGAGAGGCTGAAACTTTTCCCCAGCTGCTGCTTGGGCTTGGCGAGTTGTGTCCATTTCATTGCTCACATTTACCTGTCCGAGCTCTAAGCAGAAACCTCAGGGTGTAGTACTGCTTTTAACATATAGTAAATATTGTTTGCCTTTTTTAAAAAAGGCTAAATGAAATGTGCGTTCTAAGCTTTAACAAGTGTCTTTATAAACATTTTATCCAGCTTTAAAACCCATCTAATCTTTAATGGGTTTTTAAGAGGCCTGGTAAATAAAAGGTATTTTCTTACTAATGCTCTCACCCACAGATTTAAGAAAAAAATTGCTGTGGCTGAAAGCCGTTTAACAATTTCTTAATGGAGTGGTGTTGAGAATAAAACAAAAGTGTTCTAACAGCACAGGTCTTTGACAGCTGGGGAGGCGAAGGGAAAATCATCAGTGATGCCAAATCCGGAAGGTGACTGTATGCAGATCAGCACTGAGACGAGAGCCTGGTGCTACTTGCGCGCTTGTTCCAGCAGTCTGTTTCCTGTTAAGTTGATCTGATGCTTATGACTTTTTACAGCTGTTTGACCTGCAGAAGCTAATTTTAGCTGCATTATGGTATACCAACAAGTACGCCACATATTAATCTCACTCTTTTTTCTTGTCTTTTCAGCAGATTTAGGGAAGCATTTAACTGGATCTTAACTAATTCCTTAAAACAAATCTTTCAGACGAATACTGTAGAACAAAAAAAGCTTTTTTTTTTTTTTTCTGAAAACATTTCCCTTGGCTATTTGCTTACACCATCATTCTGTTTGACATCAGTCCTCCATTTGATATAATGTCTTTTGGTTAATTAAAATTACTTGAGATGAACTCTGTCCTAACTGAAACCAGGATACTAATATGAATACACTGTGGAAAAGACATCTCCATTTCTCTATATCTATTCCTTTCTCTACCTGAAGTGTTAAAATTTATCTGTATATTTCATGAAGCTTTGAAAAAGTGACTGAGACTGTTGTTTCTCTGTAGGGAAATGACATTTTCATTTTTTGCTTTTACCTCAGTGTCCTGCTGCTGTAATGATTGCTCACTGTTATGCGGATAGCTCTGGTAAAAGTGTGTTTGTGGAACAGACCCATGAACTTCGTAGCGTGTCTTAAAGAAGTTGCTGAGACCGTGTTTCAGGTCTGTTTCAAAGATATAACATGCTTCATCCACAAACTTTCTGTGTTTGAAACCGTAGATGGAAGCAAGCGAAATGTCTGTCTATGGAGTGAGTAATGTCCATAATGGACGGCACGTGTAAGGTCACGGTGCTGAGGAGATCGATTCCACCAGATGCTCAGCTGTCTTCTAGCCTCCAGCTGCTGCTTCACACCCAGATTGCTTGGAAAGTATTTGTGGTAATAGGAAAGGTGGACTCTGGTGTATTTTAGGCATCTTGGACTAAAAAAAAGGTTTTGTTTCTTGTTGGGCTCTATTGCTTTAGAATTGTTTGGTTTCTGAGTCCATTTTGAAATTCAATCATAATATTAAAAGAGAATAGTAATAATCAGAAACTCCATCTACTTCTTTTTGATTTACTACAGAGTTTCTTCTGGTATATCTTCTTACAGGTTATTGTTTGTGTTTTTTTGAAAACATGGTTCTTTTGTCATTTGTTTGTAGGATACAAAGGAATGTATTGTCCTGAGGGCTCTATATGTGCACAATTTCCATGTGGATCGTGGAGCTTCAGAAAAGTTTTATGCAGAATAACATCTCCCTTTTTTTTCTTTGTTCAATGAAATTTATGCTTATCATATTCTGTTCTAAAGCTGTCATTGAAGTTCTGTTGTGAAGTGGTGTGTTTGTGCTTTCTTTGACCTCAGTTTTTTGATATCTGGTGAGCTATTTGTTTAGTATGAAGGTGTCTTTGAAAAGAGAAAATACACACCTGTGTGCTGCTGATTCTCTGTTGCTGCTGTCCTCATTTGTTGTCATGAGGAGTGGTGGAGTAAATAGTTGAATCCCTGAAGGTATGTAGATTAGTAATGCAGTGATGGCTTTAATGATAATGCTGCATAAGCAGTCTTTTTGCAAGGAAATTTAGTGCAGTAGTGCCAGTACTATGATTTGGTCTTTTGTAGCAGTCTTTCCGCACAGTGCAATTCACAGCACAGTTGAAAAATGAGAAGTGACAGTTCCTTGTTCCACTGTAAATGGCTTAATAAAAAATTATGATCCATGCCAGAACTTTTAATTGATCTTTTTATTCATAAGTGTTAATAATCATCCTGAAATACTGGCAAAATGAAGGGGAATGTGAAAGCAATTACTTCAATTTTTGTTAAATGCCTGGATTTTTCTCATAACCTTCTAATTGAAACACTTTCACAGAATGCTGAAATTAAAGCTGCTTACAGATCATTGGGATTCTCCTTTTTACAATACTAGTTTAGATACTGAATACATGCATACAATATGTCTTTACAAAGCTGTGTATTTTTATGTGATATTTAGAGAGAGAGGCTCTTAAATTGTTTTGATGCATATGATGTTATATTTGGTAAAATCTGCCACCATTTTTTCTTCCCCATTTGTAATATCTTATTACTTTTTTTTTTCCTGGAGTTTTTGCAATAATACTGTACTGAGATGGTTGTCGAACTGTTGCTGCCCAGTGCTACTTGTCTATGTCCTTCTTGGCCAAGGTTTTCATGTAGGTGTCCAGCGAGCTAAGTAGGATATCAAACTGCACGTGGATAGTTCCAGTGTCTTGTGTGTGTGTACATAATATCTACATGAATATATCTGCAGAAATATAATTGTACAGATTATGTATTTCAAAGGTATAATATAAATACCTTTAAAAATGATTCTGAATCTTCTCAAATTGCCATCTTCAATTATTAGGTGCTTCTCCACACTAGCCAGTATTTTCCCAGCAGTTACAATAAGTGTCAGGAAATTGGTGTGCAAGAAGATGGGAAATTCCAAGAAAAAGATAGAGAATAATTTTTAACTGCTACCATGTTCCTTTAAGGAACCAGAGTTTACAAATACTTCTGCTCAATTTGAAAGTTGTAATCAACTAAAATGAGATTCTATAATAACAAGTATTTGACAGCATTAATGACAGATGATACTGATATCCTAGCTTTTACTACTGAAATGCATTCTTAAGAGTGCCTTTCATGCTGAGTTACCCTTAAGTGGATTTATCCTTGATGAAAATATTGATATGCTTGGCAGTTCACAACGCTGGAGGGGCATTCCAACGTTTCATGCTCTTGGAATTTAAGCCTACAGTTCTTCAAAAGGTGGAGTGTGTCAGAAGTTCAGATGAGCCTAAGAGTTTCAGTAACTTCAGACTGTGAGCTTTCTTGATTAAACTCTTAATTTTTTAGATTCATCTACTGAATGTAACTATATTTTGTTTGATTTACATAATTTTCTGTTGCTATGCTAATCCCTTGTGGAACTCCGAAGGTAAACTGCAGGAAAGCCTCTATTCCAGGTTCCTCTTGCTACTGTTATTCTAAGACATAAGGATTTTTTTTCAGCGTAGCTCTTACTGCATGGAAAAGCCCTGGAAGGCAGCTGTGGACAGGGTGAAGTATTTCTTATTGGCGTGCAAGTAATGTGGCATCTCCTAGATGAATAGCCACCCAGCTCACTTATTTTCTGCTGTGTGATAGCTGTACTGGCTAGAACAGAGCAAGCATCCCGGGCTAAGTCTGCTGCTTGGTTGCAGTTCTGCCCTGATCTGTGTTGCTGTGTCAGTCTCGTGTTCCCTTCACCATTGCTTTCTGGATTTCTCTTTGAAGCACCCTGCTTGTTTCGCAGCTTTTTGCATTTCATCTCTTGCCACTGCTCAGTACTTCAGCACGGTGTAGAGTTACTCCCCCTGACATGTACTCACTGTTCAAACAAATTCAGCTGCTTGCTTGAACCATCAGCTGTTGGAGCTGGTGTGTGATGAGTTTTCCAAAAGGGCTTCCTCTGTACTATGTTTGTCTGTACATTTTTTTGAAAGTCGGTAAACTAGTATGGTATGGCATGCTCTGTTATATTTCAGGTGAAGGTTGTGTAGTTTTCACTTGTGTTCAGATGTTTTGTTTGAAGTGGAGTTAATTTTTCTGTTGATGGAAACTGTCGGTAATTTGGCATCTGTTAAAACAAACATTTGCACTGCTAGATTTAAAAGCAATTTCTATTCCTGCCTTGCTGTGCTAAACTTGAGCATTGTTCTAAAAATATGGATCATCTTTTCTGAACATTAAAGATTATGCAATTGTCTGTATATAATTGCTTGCTGAAGAAGATGATGTCGTTGATCTTTGGAGTAAGCAAAGTTACTTGCTTAGAGCTGTGATATAATTTCCAAACTGTGATATGTAATTGGTGCCCAAAAATGACCTTTTGGGGTCCCATTGGGAACCTGGATCTACCATGAAAGCAGTGGCCTAATACAGGTAAATTGACCTGGGCTTTGTGCTTAGCTGTCTAGGGCATGTGTGCATATGGCCAGGAAGGAGGAGGGGAGGGAAGATGCCAGCTGCCTACAATTCCTTCTCAGCTGGAGTATGCAGTTACCCTCAGCATCGTCACTTTGTGCTGCTGTTGTGATTAACAGAACAGGGTGGCCTGCCTAAATATACACATGTATGCACCCTGTTGATAATGGTGCTCTTTAAACCAGAGCACGGGTAGATCTGGTGAACCGCTAAAAGCTTGGAAATGTGTCTCCGGTATACACCATTTTCTGGGTTTCCTGATACGGGATTTAACATCAGAAAAAAAGACCAGGCTCAAGTATAGAGCACATCACTATAAATGCCTCTACCAAATGTCTAAAGTGCTTAGGAAAAGAAAGAACACGTGAAAGGTCTGATCTAACTTCATTGCTTAGGCCTTTTTTTTGGTGGAAATGTCTGTCTGTTTTAGGGCCTGCTTAATTCACCTGGGTAGTATCTGTTACTTTTTCTTTCACTGTCTGTGAAATTGCTCATTCCTGTCAAACACTGTATCAGGTAAAAATATCCCCAAAGGAAACATTTTGTTGCAGGAACTCTGTGTGATCTGAATGTTGGATCGTCGAGACATCCAAAAGGGTGCAGAGCATAGTATGGACTGTGTCTTCTGGAAGGACTGTTACTACTCTTAATGTCTCAGGAAGGGATTCATTACAAATATTTTTACATGCCTCAAACTGACTATTTTTTTGTGTCTGGAGTTTCAGGGTCCTCTGAGTTGAGAGTTCATTGCAAGTTTGTTTCTTGATCTGGTATTCCAGTAATGAGACTTAAGAAATTTCCTGTGATTGCTGTGGAGCCGGCAGTCTCAGCTCCACTCTCCCTTTACCCCTTCTCCTCAGGACTATTTCTGCAGGGTAGGAGCTGTTATAAACTTCTCTGATACCTCACAGGATGACAGCATAATTCCACAGCGCTGGCTTAAAACATCCATCTAATTCTGTTTACTTTCTGGTTGGACTGAAGCTTTTGCCTCAGGACTGTTGGATTAAGGAGCCTGTCTGTTCTTAATTTGGAAGGATGACTTCAAGTTTACAGAGGCTCATTGACTCTTCTTTTTGTCATTTGAAGAAATTTCCTTTCCCTCAAGTGAGTCAGAGGATATTTCACTTCCTTTCTATCTCCCCAGGATTTCTCTCATCTATTTGATATGCTCTAAGCCTCGTTGAGTCCTACATTTCTGCTTCAATGTAGCCAAGTCAGTTATGCAACTATGGCTTTATTAATACGGCATGAGAAGATCTGTTTGTTGATCTTCTTACAGTATGTGACACGTTAATGTTCTTGGAAACATATCTTTAATTGATCATCATAGGTAATAACCCTCCCAGTGATTCATGAACAAATTAAATGATATGCCTGGATGAGAGTTGTCTGCAACAGAAAGTCAGCTTGTTGTGTAATTCAGCAGTGACTTCATTTCCATACCCAAGGTGTTTTTTTTTTTTTTTTTTCCTTTTTCTTTGGAGAAGGCCCTCCTTATCTGTTCTGCTAGGGAAGTAAATCAGCCAGGCTGTTCCATAAGTTTGAATTAAAATAAAATGCATTTTTTTTGTGATCACTGGGAAAATTACAAGAGTTGATTTAAAGTAAATAATTTTTAAAGAAAGAGTTGATTGAGCTTTATATTTTTGAAAGAAGAACAAAAAATACTTGCTGATTTATTTTAGCAAATTCAGTGCTCATATTTGACAAGCAAGTATGTCTGAATGTTGTGATCTGTCTCAGCTTCAATTGCTTCAATTGGACAGCACTTTTCAAATTTGTATGAAGGTATTTCAACAAATGAAGCAATTTCAGGAGTCAGCTGTGAGTTCTGGTTCCAGTGACTCTCCTAATCTGATACAGGAGCCTGCAGTGGTTTTATTGTGCATACTTTTCCTGGACAAATTCCGCCTATACCTTTGAGTGTTCTGTTTCTCATTTCATGAGTTTTTGCTTTTTTTAGAGATGTCTTGGTTTATTTCTTACTTAATGGGACAAAATAAGGTTCACTGAGACTAGCAGTGTTCCAGTTTTCAACCCACTCCAGTTGTTTGGGGAAAGCTATGTGGTGTGGTTCAGTTCAAATGGCTTAATCCTATTTTGCTTATGGTTGTTTGTATCAAGAAGTAGGTAATAATATTATATAATAACAGTTATATCGCTAATCTTTTGGAAGGTGGTCTTCACCATAAACATTTTGCTAAAGAAAAAGATTAAATGGACAGAGTGAAGTTCTTGTGCTTGAAAAGTGCTAAAATCAAAAATCCTATTACTTCCCAAAGGGTAGGGGCAGCAGTGAAATGTCGTAATTGTGATACGGAGCTGAACTGATGGGGAGCGGGTGATCAGGATGGGATCATGCATAGTCTGAGTGATGGGCAGAAACCACTTTATTGCTTGGTATTGTGTTTCTGTATATTGACTTTTCCTCTTCAGAGCTTTGAGAACCACTTTAGTTCTTTGGAAAATAATTGTTTTCTAAGATGGTGCCTTTAGGGAGCTTGGATGAGTTAGCTGTAATGTGAGAGAATATTAAAATTACCGAGTAACAATTTAATAGATTGAGTTAAATCTTGAATAGTCAGTGGGCTTTGCTTAATTTACTCAGTGTGATTTCATGCGTATAATTGCCTGGACCACCAAACAGGTGGGTGTCAAGCTGAACTCCATCTTATACTTAATACACATTTTGAAATACAGCTGGGCACAAAAATAAATAAATAAAAAATGAAGTGGCCTATTTAGCAGATCTGTAAGGCTTCCCAGAACTCTGCCTAATTTGTGTTTTTTTTTCAATACAATTTGGTACAATTGCGGAGAATGAAAAGGTATCTATCAATTGTCAAAAAATACCTCTGGCCTTACAGCTGATGCAGTGTTTGTAATTTTGTGAGGTCTGGTGATGGAAAGTATATGATGTTCTCTGCTTGGTTTTGGGTCTACTAACACAGTATCTTGGACAAAAGTTTAACCTCACAGTTGAAAATGTGTAAACATATTGGTAAACTACGCTCTTGGCACCTCTGCTATTATGAGTTGTTGTCTTTTTTCCTCAGGTATCCCCATGCAAAATAAATTGTGGCAAAAGGGATGCAAAGTGCGAGTGTATTTGTAATCTCAGTGAGTTTTACAAAATGGCTGTTCCCTAGAACTCGCAAGTTTTGATTAGGATTTGAGACGGGTGTTGTTCCGTTGTTAAGATGCAAATTTTACGTTTTCACTGTAATCTCCATGAAGAGACAAGAAAAGGGCAAACTGTAGCAGTAGCACGAACGGTCAGGAGAAATTTCCCTTTGGTAATGTCAAATCACCAATTAAATGCTTTCAAGGTCCTGAAGAATAAACTCTTCTAGATATAAAATGCTTTAAAAATGCAGATTTTTTTTTGTGCTTACCATCATCAGCCTAGATGAAGCTCTGAAGTACATTGTTGATGTTAGTGAACTCTGACTTTACTGCAATTTTGTGTATTATGTAAAGTGAGATTTTAGATTAGCTTTCTATTAATAGTTGTCTCTTACTCTTGTGTTTCAAGGTTATATTTGACATTATCATTTTTCTGTCTGAGTTCCAATTGCTAAAATATCTCAAGGGTCACGTTTAGGGATGCTATCTTTTTTAAATTATTATAATTCCTTCTTAAATATACTTTGTATGGCACAAAAAACCTACAGTGTATGATGTTATAGTAAGTGCTTTAGAAGAAGCTGTCTGAAGTTGTATTACAAGTGATGGCTCTGTAATCAGTTCATTGAGTGGCAGTAAGATCCTGGGAATTTGGAGAGGTCCCAGTAGACTGGAAGCTGGCAAATGTTGTGCCAATTTTCAAGAAGGGTCAGAAAGAAGACCCTAGCAATTACAGGCCTGTCAGTCTCACGTCAGTGCCTGGTAAAATCATGGAGAAGTTGGTTCTCGGACTTATTGAGGCGCACCTGGGGGACAAAGCAGTCATTGGTCCCAGCCAGCATGGGTTTGTGAAGGGTAGGTCCTGCCTAACTAACCTGATTTCCTTTTATGATAAGATCACCCGTATGGTGGACCAAGGGAAACCAGCTGATGTGATTTTTTTGGACTTCAGCAAGGCTTTTGACACGGTTTCCCATAGGATCCTACTGGACAAAATGTCCACCATACAGCTAAATAAAAACATCATACGATGGGTGAGCAATTGGCTAACGGGCAGGGCCCAAAGGGTTATGGTAAATGGAGCTGCGTCAGGCTGGCGGGCGGTCACCAGTGGGGTCCCTCAAGGCTCCATTTTAGGGCCGGTACTTTTCAATATTTTTATAAACGATCTGGATGTAGGAATAGAGGGTATTTTGAGCAAGTTTGCTGATGACACCAAACTTGGAGGAGTTGTGGACTCAAATGAGGGCGTAAAGGCCTTGCAGAGGGATCTGGACAGGTTGGAGAGCTGGGCGATCACCAACCGCATGAAGTTCAATAAGAGCAAGTGCCGGGTCCTGCACCTGGGACGGGGAAACCCTGGCTGCACATACAGACTGGGCGATGAGACGCTGGAGAGCAGCCTAGAAGAGAGGGATCTGGGGGTCGTGGTAGACAGCAAGTTGAATATGAGCCAGCAGTGTGCCCTGGCAGCCAGGAGGGCCAACCGTGTCCTGGGGTGCATCAAGCACGGCATCGCTAGTAGGTCAAGGGAGGTGATTGTCCCGCTCTACTCTGCGCTGGTGCGGCCTCACCTCGAGTACTGTGTGCAGTTCTGGGCACCACAGTATAAAAAGGACATGAAACTGTTGGAGAGTGTCCAGAGGAGGGCTACGAAGATGGTGAAAGGCCTGGAGGGGAAGACGTACGAGGAACGGCTGAGGTCACTGGGCCTGTTCAGCCTGGAGAAGAGGAGGCTGAGGGGAGACCTCATCGCAGTCTACAACTTCCTCGTAAGGGGTTGTCGAGAGGCAGGAGACCTTTTCTCCATTAACACTAGTGACAGGACCCGCGGGAACGGGGTTAAGCTGAGGCAGGGGAAATTTAGGCTGGACGTCAGGAGGGGGTTCTTCACAGAGAGGGTGGTTGCACACTGGAACAGGCTCCCCAGGGAAGTGGTCACTGCACCGAGCCTGTCTGAATTTAAGAAGAGATTGGACTGTGAACTTAGGCACATGGTCTGAACTTTTGGGTAGACCTGTGCGGTGTCGAGAGTTGGACTTGATGATCCTTAAGGGTCCCTTCCAACTCAGGATATTCTATGATTCTATGATTCTAAGAAAAATGCAAGTTCCAAATACGTCAAAACCTTCCTGAAATCCTGGGCAGGTTGGATGACAGAATTACTGGGAATATTAAAAAACTTTTTTCCATACTGCTGAATTATTTGGCTGGTTTGTATAGTGCATACAGGTTAAACAGTTACTACTGGACTTTTTAGACAGTACAAAACTTTAATTCGGCATTTTTGACAGGACTAGTTAATGTTGCTTATTCTAATTAAGCTGTAAGTACTTGATTGCAATACCTTAAATATTTCACCAAACTTCAAGTATGGCAGCAAAATTCTAGTAAAAAATGATCCAGTCACTTCAATGAATGAACCCCCCCCACCTCCCCATTTTTTTTTCCCCCTGTGTGTGTTCCTACTGTTCGATAAACCACCCTGTGAACCTCATCTCCCCTCTGCAGGAAATTGAGCAGCTTTCCTCATGCGTAGCCACATGGGTATGTTTACTAATTATTCTGTAATTAAAAACTTTCTGAAACTTAATTTAGAGATATAAACCTTAAAACCTGAGGTGCCTAATGTCCAAAAAGGACACCCCCTCAACCCTTTCAAAGTCTGGCAATGATTCTGGGTTGGCTAAAACAAATATTTGTGTCTGTGGTTGTTATTTAACTCTGTAAGCTCCTGTCCACATCCATAACTGTTGATAAATACGCATTCAAATAGATCTCCTGGACTCTTAGTCTCAGTTATTGCAAAACAAACTTCTGCTTTGTTTGGCTTTGTATTTTGTTCACTAGTTTCTCTGCCTGGACCATTAGGATAACTTCCCCAAAACTTTTGGAAGCCAGGCCATGCAGGGTGGGAAGAGAGCTCCTGGCTTTGTCTTCCTCTTCCTTCTGAGTAGCATAAAGAATAGTTATGCCCCAGTGTAGCTGTGCTGAGCTCTTCTGTCATTTTCCAGCTTTGGGCTCTAGAGAAGCTGCATGAGGAGGAGGAGATTCCTTGGGAGTCTCTCAGAGGACCGTGAGATTTGGGAATTCATGGGTCTCATAGTACAGTTGTTTTGAGCAGCCGTTGTCCTTGCAGAGGAATCAAATTTTGCTGCAGCTTCATGCTTCGGTATCTCCATCAGCATTTTAAAATGCTTATCTTTATCTCTGGGGGGTTGTGATGCTTAGAGCGATATTTCCCTACGTTCACTTGAATGTACAGTGGAGGAAAATGTTTATTATCCACAGAACTTATGTGAGGATTTGCACTGCTTTTTCCCCTTTTGTTCTTGCTTCTTCAGAGATATTTAGTTACCATAACAACACAAGGTAATTGTTAAACACATGCTGAGGGTTTTTTTTAGTTTCTTTGCAGCTCATGTTTGAAAATCTATCTATATATAGACTAAAACTCCTCAGTCATGTAGGAGCAATATGATCGTTTTGTTAATGGCTTTTATTCTGGGACTAAAATATTGAATTGATAATAAACAGGGTGAAATACTTAGGAGTAGCACCTTGGTTAACTTCACAGTATGAAGAAGCAATAATCAATATGCTAATCAGCATTATCAATATGCTAACGTGTATTGAAGCCAAAAACCGTTGGCATACCATGTCTGTTTCTAAAAAGTAAAGTTGTAAGCCAGATGAGATGTTACTGGGATTTATGTAACCATAGAATTGTGATATGTTGCAGCTCGAATACTTTGCTTCCTGAGTGTGCTTTTCAACACTGCGAACTACTGGTCTAAAATGCATACCCAAGGAAAGTGATGGAATGTATTTTGGCTTCCAGTGCACGTTATCTGAAGTTCATAAAGGACTGGCGTAGACTCAGAAGGTGACTCTGTAGTTGTTTAGACACAAACTGTAAATAATTCTTGAACAACAGTAAACATATTGTTGCTGATGAGCAAACACTAGTGTTTATGTGCTGAACTCTTGTCTTTGGCACTGGCTTGTGAAAGTGAGGGAAGTACAAACGTTTACCAAATTTAACAGTAGTTAAAACAATCCTCTGCTTAGTCGAGTGGAGCAGAATACGATGGTAGGAAATGCATCTGTTCTTCTTTGTGTGACTTTGTAGTGGATAGAGTGCTGTATTGGCTTAACTTCAAACTCCAGAAAGGACATAACTATTTAGAATTCAAGCCAAAATGCTAAGTTATTTCTGTATGAAAGAAAGCAAACACTGCACTTCAATTTATGCGGGGTGCTGAGGCTGAGGAGCTGACATTTCAGCAGCAGAGTGATGTCTTCATAGAGATGATGAATACAGGCTGAGTCATGTAATCTTCAGCTTCAAAAATTAAAATTAATCTGCTGTACATAAAGTTTTTCATTGCTGCCAGCCCACTCTGAAAACTTAGTTATGCCATATTTGCCAGTGCATTTGCAACAATTTCAGCTAGGTTTTCTGGTTTTGTTTGGGTTTTGTTTCTCTCCCCCTTTCTCTGAGTGCACGTAGTTTTTTCTAGTAATTTGCCAACAGTTTGTGTCTAAACAACCACAGTGTCACCTTCTCTCCAAGTTACTGTCTATGCCAGTCCTTTAGGAACATCACGTTTTTCCTATTAGAAAGCTTGATCGATGTCTGAATCTAGCTCATCGAAGTCCACATGAACATTTTCTCTTTGTAGTTCACTTACGGTAACTTTGAGGTTAAAGGGTAATGTGTATTTTTTTTCTTTTGCTTCTGGGACTTTTACTCAGATTTTAAAGCAAATAAAGCTTTGTTCAACATGTCATGTTTTATTACAGGTCAGTAACATAAAGCGGACTGAAATGCTAGTTTGCTCAATTTTTGCCTGAAATGAGGTCCACCCATGTCGATAAATGACTCGCTAATCAGTTTAGGAGGGGAAAATATGATTATCAGAGTCTTAATCTACAAAGCATAGTATCTGTTCCCTTCACTTGGAGAATTGTGTAGTGTCTTTGTACATCAGGGTCTGTTAGAAGAACACTTACAGCATTATGCAGAGCTATCAGGAATACTCTTAAAATCTGGATGGTGGAGGGAAATAAGGAAAAAATAAGTCAGTGGTTTGAGATTTGGAATCTCCAGTTTAGTGAGTTGCTTGTTGAGTTTCCATCGCTGGCTTTTAACGCAGGGAAAAATGGTGGTGGTGGTGGGGGAAACCAACAATGGAGGAAGTACTAGCAATAAAGATAAAGATAGAAGCTTGCTGCTAAATTCCTTTAAATTAGACTGGCTCTATCAGCATTTTAGTTTACTTGCTATTCCACTTGCTAATGTGATTCTGTTTTCATATTGTGGTGTTTAGATGCCTTAAATGTAGAATTTGCATGCATCACTGCTTCTACGAGCAATCTTAAAACTCTACAGGTCAGGCATATGTGTTACCACCACCATGTGCTACCAGTGTTTGTTTAAGAAACCTGTGCCAGTCTGATGATTTTGCCAGCGCACAAGGGGAGGGTGACTGGCCTGTAGTTGCCTGGGTTGACCTTTTGGCGTTTTTGAAGATGACTGCAACATTTGCTGTTCTTTAGCTGTCCAGGACTTCCCCTCATCTCCGCAGCCCTTCAATAATGATAGATAGCAGCATTGCAAGGGCACTGGCCAGCTCTCTGTACTCTTTGATGCAGCCCTTCAGGGCTCGTGGTCAAGGTCAAGTTCTCTGAAGTAATCCCTTGATCCTTGCTCACTGCTGTTCATTTTCTTCCTTGATCCCTTTCATTATGTACAGAGGCTTGGGAGACTTTGGTGAAGACTGAAGCAAAGAAAACATGGAGTATGTCGGCATTATCTGTGTCTGCTGCCAGTGCATGCTCACCCTCTTCGGCAGCAGGCCTACATTGTGCTTGTTCAGCCTCTTACTGCTGATGCAGGTGGAGGAAGCTCTTGTTGCTCTTGACATCTCTTGCAGTTTTTGTCTTGTTGGGCTTTGACTTTCCTGGTAGTCTCCCTACTGCCTGGACAATGTTTCTAAATTCTTCTGTGGTGGTGTGTCCACCTCCTACTGTTTTTCTTTCTGCAGTTAAGGACTTTCCTAGTCCTTTTCCTAGACTGACATTTGCTAGTTTGGTTTTAAATTACTTCTTCCTCCCTGTTACAATGTAGTTCGTCCCAGTAGCAATCACACGGTTATTCTATAGCGGATCTTTTTATAGGGATGTGAACATTAGCCTTGCAGATCATTTAAGTTATGTTTCTCCTGTTCTGGTTTGTTCATTTCCCCCTGTTCCCCTCTGTCCTTTTAATGGAAAGGATTTGAAGAGGAAAATCATGAAATGTAGAACGTAGCTTTAAAATTTGATTATTTTACCACTTGAGCACTGTAGCTTACATGAGAATTGTGTGTAATCTGTGGCATGTATTTTGAATGGTAGTTCACTCAATGATGTGTTAATCAAGGCTGAAGAGATCAATAAACAGTTCTCTGCCAAGAGGCATTAGCATGATACTAATGCAGTTTATTTGGTTGTTCTTGCCTAAGTGTAAATCCTCAGTTATAAATAAATAACCTAATAGCTTCTGTGGGATTGAAACCTACACAGGATCCCTGCTGTGTGATATCTTCACCTTGAGGCTTGCCCATAGTGAAAGAACTTCTCTCCATGATGCACTAATGTTAAACAGTAATTATCTTGGGTTTGATCGTTTTTGAACAACTTTCTATTTAATATTAATATTGGAGATATAGTTAAAATGTTTGATAGCTATGGGACAAACGCAGAGATAAAATGCAGCTTGAAAAAAGATGGATTTTTTTCACAGGCATTGATTTTTGAGTCAAGTAGGGATATCATATCACGAGGAAAGCTCCTTCAGTCTGCTTGATGTGGAGCATCACATCTCAAGGCTGGTAGGAGAAGATCTGTGGGATGCTATGCTTTACATCTCCTTTAGCCCACACGTCAGGTGTGGGAGGTGCATGTGGGGCAGAAGTCAGCCTGAGCTGCCAAAGGCAGCAGCTCTGGGGCTTGCAGCCCTGTGAACTCTGTTGCTTACCCCTGAATGCTGAGTGCCAGGGTGCTCTGCCATCCTGGTGAGGGGCAGGCTCCATCTGGGCATGGCAGTGAGGAAGAGCTCTCTGAGGGGAGCTGGAGGTGAGTTTGCAGTGTGCTTCAGTGCATGGTTGTCTGCTGCTGCTCAAGCCCAGGAGAGTTTCCTCTGAAGCCTCTAGCAGGCAGGTAGGCCTCTGCAGTATTTTAATGTTTCTTTACACTAACTGGCTAGAAACATACATAGAGATGTGTGAAAAGCAAAACAATAATGAATTCTAGAATGCACATTTCAATACTAATATTTAATAATAGTTCAATACTATCATTCAGCATTAATTGCATGCATACGATGTGTTTTAAAAGTCGTTAATTTTCATGTGGTTTTGAATTATTTCTTCTGCTGAGGAAACTTCCTGTCTATTCTGTTACCAGTGTAATGGAACAGAGTGCTGGCAGACTGAAATAAGCAGTAAAAATTCTATTTTTAGTTGAGGGGGATTACAAATCCCCCTCAATACTGCTTGCCATTTGAAACCCCCAAACTTCAGTATCAACACTGGTTGGTACTGAATTATTCCCCACTACATAAGTATGGGTATTATTACTACAAGCAAGGGTAAAGGCTGTAGAAAATAATGAAATTAACAAAAAATAAATCTACGTGCTACCATTTCATCCAGCCTTCTAAATCTCTGGATGAAAACCTTTGAAATAAAGCCTGGACATCGGCACGCCACAAGGCTGATGAATATCGCTTTCTGTCAGAGTGCATCTCGCAGGCAGCTCGCTGTAGACGCTAATCTCTGTTTTATTTTTAGCAAACCATTAGTCTCTCACAGGGGAGTGTGGGAGTAATTGTCAAAGCTGGTAAAGGACTGCTATTAAACCGAATTGCTGCAGCAGGTGTTGGGTGGGATCTCCTTTGCTCTTATCAGTTAGCAACTGGTGGCCTCACGTTTTAAAGACATGTGAAAAGCTGTCCTGTCATGAGAAGATTTCCTAGGCTTCCTTTCGGTCGTGTTGGGTTGTCTTTCAACAAGTATTCCTTTCTAGGATTTTGCTCTTTGTCGACGTGTGAATGTGTACCATGCAAATCGTTTCAGTAATCTTCCAGATCATTTCTGAGGTAATACTTTGCTGGAAACTGTGTTTAGCCTGGGCTTCCTGAGGAACTGAGGCTTTTGCGACCAGACTTGTCCATCCGTCAGTCCTTTCCATTTACCTCTCCTCCTTCAGCTTTGTCAGTTTTGACAGAAGGATTAAGTTTTCTAGACAGAGTATATTTGTTGTGAAAACCGGTTGTTAAGTAGGGGAGACGAGTCCAAAAACCTCACTAAGAAACAGCTAGGTAAAATGTAGGCCTTACGTATTGTGAGTGATCACACAAGCTGCTGCCCCTTGCTTGACTGAGCAGTGTGCACCTACAGAGCTGGCAATAGCTGTGGTGTTTGGTGTTACAGAGGGGGTATATGGATATCTGACCGGGGAGGAGAATACTCGGGCTGTACAAACAAATCAGGCCCTGTTGGCCTTGGCAACTGTTGGTGATGTGAGTTGGGTCCGTAGGGATAGTTTATTTCCATCCTGCCAAGTTCTCCTCTGACCAACAAGCCTGCTTCCTCTGTCCATCTTTCTGTTCAGCCCACTTCATTCTTCTGAAGCCAGTGGTGTTTGAGGAGTTTGTTATTTTGGAAGCTATTTTGGAAGTTGAAATCTACAGCTCTGTTAAAGCAAACCTGTGCTTTTCTAACTCCTAGATTGTCTCTGGTCTCTCATTGTTAGAATTCAATTAAAAAAAAAAAATCAGGAGAGAAAAAGAACATGTGAAGCAGAATGCAGGCTCCGTAATTTGCCTACATCTATGCCTAGCCCATAGTTTACCCAAACTGCTGTTACTTCTGTGGGTGTTAAAATCATGACCAATTATATCTGACAGGAGATTTCTGTAACTTTATCAATTCGTGTATTCTGTGCCTACTTGAAGAAGCTTGATGCACACACGTGGATATTCAGAGAGCTTATAGCAGCACAAGACAACAACTCAAGCCAAGCTCAGTACTGAGCAGGGGAACTCTTAATCGGATACGAAGCTGAGAAATCTGACTGGAGACCACGGTGTGATGATCCAGCTCTTTCTGGCAATGGTATCAGAGGTAATTAGGATTAATGCTCTCCTACAGATCATAGCTGTCTCAACTTCTCTAACTGTAAAGCAGCTGCTACAACACCATAAACATTTGGTAAATAGTTGTTCTCCAGAGCCAGCTCTGGGACCTTGCAAATTATGCAATCCTGTAAATTTTTAGTTTATAAGAGATTATAGAAACAGAATTCAGTTCATAGAAGTCTGAAATTATAGCTAAATAATGCTAGTGCATCTTTTTTCTGTCTGTCAGAAGTATGGGTATTAGATATAAATGTGGTTGATAAAGTTGTTTGTATATTGTTAATTTGGATGTTAATTGGATGACATCCCCAAGTTCTGTCCATTGCTTTAAGTTTTACATGAGTTCCCTGAGTGCAATTTCAATAGTGCATAGGATATGTGCTTGAATCTCTTAAAACTCTATAGCAAATTATTTCTTGGTTACCAAGCCGTGGCAAATAATATGCTACTTCAAAAGGCAGAGAAAAATAATTTTCATTTTGATCTTCTCCAGTTCCATTATCTTTTTTTTCCTCTCTTAATACAAATTCTTCATCCACAAAGCTGTGAATATTTAAAGTACCACTACAGTTTAAGAACTTTCTTCTCTCCTGTCATGTATAGCAGATACACGCTGATGAAAACATAGTACAGAGGTACTAAAAAGTGAACCTAAAAATGAGGGTAGCCTGATATGTAGGAGCAGTAATGCCCCTATTACTGTAATAGGATTTTTATATAATTTTGATTAAGTTTTAATAACACAGTGTGGTTGGAAATCTACGTTTCGTTGGGATTTTTGTTTCTGGAATAACTTCCAGGTTGTTTTTTTGAATCTTGTCAGGTTAGTCAAATAACATGAGTAATCATTAGGAAATGTGTGTTTACTGACACATGTCAAAAAAAAAAAAACCAACACAGCACGATTTAGCATCATAAGACAGATAACTGATTCTTCAGATTCTTTAAATGGTTTATTGTGAGGTTACTGGACAAGATGATGTCTCCTGTTTTAATTCCTAGTGCATTCTAATGTTGTATTTAGTAGAATAAAAAAGAAAAACTCCTATTTTGGAAGTAATAGAGGAGGTTATGTTTGAAACTAATTACTTCATCTTTCATCAAATACGTGGTTGTCATGTTTCTATTTTGATTTTTGACTTGATAAATGAATCAGTAGTTCTGCAGACCATTGCAAAAAGCATATTCCTATGTGCATTCTTGAGGAGCTTGAAAAGAAAGAATAGCAGTCACTGAGCTAACTGAACTAAAGTTCCCATTGCAACTTCTCTAGAAATCCCCAAGGTATTCTTGGTTTATTAATGCTGTATGCACACTTGTATATGCTAATTGCATTTCTCGGGCTTGGTTATCTTGCTTTTTCTACTAAGGAGTCTGACTCACTCCATAAAATAATTGATGGATTTGAAAGATCAACTTTGGCCAGTGATTTTGGAGAAAAAGGAAATACACTGTGGCTTTGAGGTAATAGGAGGACTATTGAAAATAAATGTATGCAATTATATTGAATGCACCTGTATGTTTCTTAGATCAACAATGAACTTGTAAATTGTTTCACACTAGATTTTTTAAGTTTTGCATTAATAGTTGCCTTACTTTCTTCCTCTTTATAAACTAAAAAGATACTGAAGGGACACCTATCTTAAAGAGAAATCCGTATGGCTAAGAAGTCTATTTTTATTTTGCCTAATGATTTCATCAGAGAAGCAATGCTTAATGTGCTGCATACCACAGTAGTGTGTTCTCTGTCCAAAAATGTAGCCTGTTGATAACACGAGCTCCTTAGTTGTGAATGCTTTGGGTTTGTTTAAAAAAAAAAAAAAAAAAAAAAAAAAAAGCCCCTCACACTCTTCTTTTATGGCTCAGCAATATTTACGCTTTAATTTGCTTGTGTAGGAGTGATTATTTCAGGTAACTACTTGACTTAAAAGTTATCCTGCTCTTAATAATAACTTAAACAATAAAAGGCTTGTCCTCTTCATCCTATCTCCGCATTTATATCTTAAGGGTTTAGCAATTTAGAGGCTGAATTATATTCATTCGAATTTTACCAGTGCGGCTTTTTTCATGAAGAAAAATGGGCTTAGTATGGGTTGAAAGCAAATCAATCCACTTTTTTTTTTTTTTTTTTTTTTTTTTTAAGCCAAGTGCTTATGTGCATAAAGCTTGCTTTGGACTTCTTAACCCATTAATTCCTAGACACTTTAATGATGATTGGTACTCAGAAAAGACGTTCCTGGTTATTGGGTTATTGGCAGTATGTGATAAATAAGGTTGCTGAAAAGGATCACCAAGTCATAATGCAGTTATGACTACAACCAGAAGGAAATTAAAAAAAAATAATAATAAAAAATATGGTTCTTTGCATCTTTACTTAGTCTTACCCAAATTTAGGCTTTCAAAACCATCTCCACATTTATGTAGTGTTGGCCAGTTCTGAAGTTATAACCCTTTTACTTGAAAGTATGGGAGCGTTTGGGGAGAAATGAGTCTTAAATCATTTCTCAAAGTTTTTAATAGTGCAGTGGAGTTTTTTCAAAAGTTTCTACTCCATGCGAATTGATTTTAACTGCAGAATATTGTAGTAGCATACTGTTTGTTGACACATGTTCTGTTTTAAATAATGTTATAGATGATGGTGATAAATTATTTACACCTCTAGTTCATGCAGGAAAACACTTTTTTTTCTAACATGTTTTTTTCTCCTCCACTCTTATGTCATGCCAACATGTTTCATTATGCACAAGTATTTCAAAGTATCTGGAACTTCTCTGTATGCCCCCAAGCCTTCGCTCCGCTCATCTTCTCCTCTGCTTATTAACTATTGATCATTAGCTGCAGGAATTATGTGCTAATACTGCCTCTCTGCTGGAAGTTAGTTTGTTGATCTAAAATAATATTTGTTAGGATCGATAACCTAAAAATACAGCACTTTACTGCTGTCACTTCTCATTATCAGTCAGCATCTGTTCAGGCTACTCACCAGATTGTTACACCATTACATATCACTAACAACTCAAAAAGTATTTTATCACCCACTGATTCTGTTTTTCACAAATGTGAATGTAATTTTTTTTTGGCCCATCTACATAGGAATTCCTACACAGGAATTACGATAAAGGTATGTTTTTATATTTTAACATACTTTCCAGTTCCTGAGATGATATATAACTCAGTTAAGAGAAGAAAATCCAAAATCACAGCCTTTTCTATTTAGGGACTTTTCGTGCCAGATTTCAGTACAGGTACCTAATCTTTCTGGATGTATTGACACTCCTAGAATTGATCAGTAGGTTTTGAAATGGTATAGGGAAAAGAAAAAAAAAGAAAAAAAAAAAAAAAGGCAGCAAACTGAAACTGCAGTTAACTTGCTTTTCTGAGTTTGTTTTTTACAGTATTTATACAGTATGATACTCATTTATGTGCCAGTATGGTAAATAATTGTCTGTACACTTTAATAGTCCTGTGCTGAGATAGAGTATGCTGCTGCGATTCCCTCTTTTGAAATATTCTTACAGTCCTGTGTTGTTTTTTTTTTTTTTTTTTTTTTTTTTTTTTTTTTAAGTCTTTACCAGAAAGTCTTTACCAGAAGCATGAGTAGTTTTCACAAAAAAAATTGTATGTAACCAAGCTCAGTAAAACCTAATTCTCATGGGAGTAATAATTTTAACGCTTAGTCTATAAAATCTAGTGAACTGGAAAATCTTAGTGACGTGTAAGTTTTTCCTTGAAGTTAAGTAAAATAGCGGCATGTGTGTTAACACAAGGACTTTGAAGAGTGGGAGATTATGCCAATTCTAAAACAGCCTGGTTTGCAAAGTGGCAGTATCAGTCTCTCGTTATAGCACTGTTCATACAGTTTATTTATAATATGTCGACATTGCTGTGTTTTTTAATTTAAACAGCACTGTGATATAGTAACATCTAGCTTATGCTGATTTTTTGATTTAAGATAGCTATCGTTGATCGTACAGTTTGTTATGCAGCATATTTTTTTCAATTAGAAATCAAACTTTGTTTTAGAAAAGCAATTTTGTAGTAATTTCACCTGCAGCTGTGATGAGGGAAATGAGTGGCTAAATAATTAAAGTAAAACAGCTGTTATGTTTTTGTCTTCCTCAAGTAAATCCTTTTTGTTCTTTTTTCATTTTTTTATGACTGAGATCCTCGCAGACTAAGTAATCTTGTACCTTTCCACTCTTCAGTTTGGTTTGCATCTTACCATTATTTTGCATGGCTTTGCCAAAAGGTGGTCATGTGGGGAACAGCAGGCAAAGGGTGCCATTTGTAATAGCTGCTGTTGCCCTAGTGAGTGTGGTTTCTGTTGGCTTTGTTTATAATAAATGAGGAGAGATTCAGAGTCTCCTTTAGCAGGCAATTCAGAGATGATCCAAGTTAGATGCTCATTTTTTAAAAATTAAGTAGGGTAAAGACAGACAAGGTTTTCAGGGAAAGAGCTTATTATTAGACACTTGCTCTGATAGGAAAGGTCCTCAAAAGAGCTTTTGAAATACAGTTAGATGTATTCCTCTTAGTCTGATTGCAGACATTTGCAAATTGCAAAAATATGAAAATCCGTGTTTTTGTGATTTGACAGACAGCCTTGCCAATAGTGACATCTCAGTAATAGGTCTTAAATGAGTATTTTGAAATCAGATTAGTTCTGAAAGTAAATTAATTTCCAGAAATTGTATTAGTCTGTAGCTTCCCAAGCCTGCTGTTGGCATCCTTTTCTAATATACTCTACCTTGTTTTCTTTCTTGAGTGTTTTTTTTTTTTTTTTTCCTCTTAAGTCCCTTCAAGAGGGTAGCATGTCGATTAGGAAGATTATAAGACAGCAGCAATTGCCAAGTTTTTATTTAAAACTTACAGATACTGCAAATATCAAGCCTTTTAGAAAAGTTAGTTATTACTGCTTTTTATCTGAGATGCTGATATAAGTAACATGTTCCTTTAAGGTAATTTCTCATATTAATAAAACTTGATAGTTTAATACATCATAAGAACATAACAGCAGTTCTGAATTGGACAACTGGTAACTCTTCATATGGAAGAGAAAGCTGGGAGTGAGCGTATGTATACACCTTACACGTCTCATGGTAGGTTTTCCTAGTTTCTACAAGTCTGTGAGTGAAGAGCTTCAACTGCACCTTGAACTATTTGCACTTGAAGACCCTGGTGAGGTTTTTCTTGCATTAATTTATCTGGCTGCTTTTTCATTTCTCTAAATTTTGGCATCCAAAAGTCATGGGTATGAGATTCGTTGTTGAATTATGCATACTTGTTGATTGCTTTGTAGAAATCTTCTGTTTCTAGGGTAACAACTGTTAATTCAAAAAGACACAGCGTGACTTCATAGCACATAGCTTCCTTCCATCCTGCCCCTTTCCTATCAAGATCCCCGAGGAGGTTCTTGCTTTTTGGGTGCACTGGAGCATTGAACTGAGGTTTTCAGCAATTTCTCTGCAGCATTGCAGGTTTTTTTTCTTAAGTCTTAAGTTGATTAGAACTTGCCATTCCCTGTGTATAGGTACAGGTTGTCTCTTTCTGCTATGTGTTTTAATTAACATAGCACAAAGTGATTTATGCACTTTACGCATTATCAAGAGACATCTCTGCAACTCGTTGTGTTCCAGCTGTTGTATAATTTCTTCCCTGTTGAATCTTCTGTTACCAGCTCAAATAATCTGGTATCATCAGCAGACTTTGATATCAGTCTGTATACAAGAGTGTTGAACTGCATGTTCCCCAGCGTTGGTAACCCCTCTCCTCTGTGAAAGTCCTTTCTTATATATCCTGTATTTATTTATTCATGTAGGCATTCACAGTCACTTCTTACATCTTTTGATGATGCTTTCTTCTTTTATGGTCTCTAGCAAGTTACTTACTAGATGATTTAGGAAATAATATCAAATGGATCTCTCATACTGGATGATTCCTTTAAAGAATTGTAGTAGCTCTGCAGAGTGGGACTTCTCTCCTATTTTGGTCTACTAATTTTGACAAAATGAATTATTGTATTTACTTTTCTGATGTTTACATCAGTGGTCACATAACAGACTTGCAACAATTTTTGACTAGAATAAAAATATCAAGCTTGTTGAGAACATAGTGGACGATAAAAACGTCTTGTGAGAAATTCTATATTGTGTTATTATATTTTGAAATTATAATACTTTCAGTTGCTTTCTTGATCAGTCTGTTCTTCACAGTATATAATAATTAAAAAATAATAGTTATTAGCAGTTGAATTATTTTAGGACTGTAAATTCTTTTTAAACTCCTACTCATTCCTATTAGCCAGTAAGAAAAGGTGACTTCCAGTTGTTGGCCTATGAACCATATACAGTAGGGTGAGTTGTCCTGAGCAGTTTTTAATCTTTATTAAAGATGCAACATTAATCAGAAACCTCGTCTGGCTGAAAGAATTCTCAAAGTATTCTTTACAGCAACAGTTTACAAGCAATAAACATATGTATATAAAACAGAACAATTATACACATAAATCCTAAAGACTCAAAAAAGGAGCAAAACAACAGCAGAATTTCTGCCTTCCAGTAATTATATTTTTTTCTTATCTCAAGGAAAAAATACTAAATTTGACTCTGCTTCCTCTTCTGAGGTAACAAACTTCTCAAGTATCAGCAATGTGCTCAGTCTGAGAGATTCTTTAGTCATTCGTCATAGGTAAAGTGTTTGTAACTTGCAACTAGAGTTAAAGCTCAGCCTCCATTGCACTTCTGGCAAGGCTGTATTAAAGCACAGGTGAGCAAGAATTTCTGTAATAGCTTTGCTTGTAAGAAAACAAATAATTACATTTTATGTATTTGTGTTTTGAAGGACTTCTGTGATCCTAGAAATCTACGCTGGCCAGGCACTTTTAAAGCTGTTTTTATTTTGAGCTGTCTCTCACTACTCAAAAATCAATTTTTTGCCTCACTGAATTTGGTAAAGGATGACTGAATGGTTAGGATGAAAGACAAAATGTTTTTAAAAAAGAGCTAGCAATGCTTTTTTTTAGATGTTACAGCTTTTTTTTTTTTTTTGCTGCACATGACCTTCTGCAAATAGATACATCTGCTATCATCTCATTGCTGTGCTCATAGTAGGCTTGAGGATTAGAGGAGGTTGAGCGAGGGTTGCAACCCAAAGGGAACTGACAGGCCCTGATTTCCATCCCTCTTTCCCCAAGGACAAAAAAGCAGAACACATACGTGCATATAAATCAAAGTAGTTGCACTGGTATCTTTGTATAAAATCCCAGAGACTTAAACTTCTTCAGGTATTGAAGAGGATTTCCTTCACCGACAGGATAAATTATGTTTTAAGAGCTCTGATTTCCCTGTCTGCTTGGGCTCTCTGTGTTGGAAATCTTCCTTTTTTCACCACGCCTGTGGAAATTCATAAATTTATTTGGTCTCATGCCATGAGAGGCATTTTCATGTTTCTGATTAGATTCAAAGGCTGTAGCTTGATGCTCTGTGCTCACTAATGAAATAGTAGTAACAGGAGAGAGTTCTCACAAGTGTGCAGAAACAGAATTGCAGAAGTCTGCCGGTGCTCTCCTCGTCTCTGCTCTTGCAAAGCAGATTTATGTGTGACGCTCCTGCGTTTGGCTGTGTTCAAAAACCCTCTGTGTTGGGGGTAAGTTTTGCCAAAGGATGCTTGTCAAAACAAGCTCTACCCTGCTGCTGTCTTAACCAAGGGAAAATTTTGCTTTTTGATGGACACTTAACAGTGCTAACATCACATGATGTACTGAGTCAGCTACTAAAATTGTTATGATAGACATGCATTTTTCTTAAAGATTGTCACCAGGAGAAACTGTTCACAGCCGTGTTCCCCTGCAGACAGATGAGCTGATTTCAACAGTGATGCACGATGCAAAGCATACTTGATGTAAGGAGATGTAAAACTGCTTTTAAAGGGTGAAATCAAGCAGATTATGGTACAATGGCTTTCCTATCAGAAAATCTCCTATGAAATTACCTGTGATGCGACACAACTGCTGACATTATCAAGTAATTTTCAGATATTGATTTGCTTAACAGATGATATGTGGTGTTGATAAAATTTCAGTTTCAAAGTGATACAAGAATACATAAATACCTGACATAAGTGTGGATTTTTAAGAAAGCAGAGCCTTGTGAATTGAACAAGACAGACTTGGCTTCAAAGTCCTGAGAATCCTAGCAAGGCCTTCAGATCAAGAACATTTCCAGCTGGTGCAGCGGGAATCATGTCAGCCGGGTGGGAGCGGAGGAGATGTGTTAGCCTTCAGAGTTGTCTTTCCATGGAGGCTCTGCAAGGAGCTGTGAGCTGCAGCGTAGCACCGTCAGCATAGGGAAGAGACACAGCCTTTGTGCTGATGCATGGTTCATGCCGATGCCTGTGGCTTAAAATTGTCTGTGGAGCCTTTTGCAAAGTCACATGTGCTGGTGGAAGTCACCTCCCATGTGTGCACCTTGAGGGTAAAATTGGGTGCAAGACTTCTGTTTCCATTTTTCAGGAGGGTTTAAGAAGCATTTCTACTAAACTGTTATCAGCATGATTTTATATAATGAACCATAATCAGAAATAGTACGCAAGGCTGATTAAGGCTGTTGATGCAGTGAAACAGGAATACACCCACACATGTACTTTCAGTAGGTAATTTGCTTTTGAAGGTTTAGTACTGGAATCTGAATGATTTCAAATCTGTTTTCATTTTATAAAATGTTTTGCATGCATGTAAACCAGCAGCAGATGTAAGTACTTCCTTCTACTGACCATAGCTGGAAAAAATCACTTAACACCAAAAGGCTTTTGCATGGTACTTGCAAAGGTTTTAATGCAAGAAAACTCAAGATGACATGCTGGACTATGTTTGGGTTTCAGTTAGAAAGTGGTAGAGATTTTTCGTGTTTCTGCCAGAGACTGTAGCCCATTTTACAGGGGCTACAGAGACAAAGCTCCTAAATAAAAAATGCACTGGTCTTGAGCTGGAAGGGCAGTTTGTAAAAGAAACCTAGTATGAAACCCCAGGTGTATCTGCATGCACAGGTGGGCTGGTCAAACAGACACGAGCTTGCTTATGCCTCAAGATAACTAGCAGCTGCCAACCATCCACTTCAAATTTGCCATTTATATTTAAAGATGTCTGGGTGAAGTGCCAGTACTGTTGGCATATGTGCACTTGTAATAGACTGATTCTTATTTAAATTGCAAAGTGTGTTTTTTAGGTGTCAGTGCCACCTTGCTTGCTCTTTTCAGTTTGTAGCCTGCTTTGCCAGCTTGGCTGTCTGGCTTCGTGACCAGAATTGCTTATGCTGCTTCTCCCTGATATTGCAGTTTGCTTTAGGTAGCTTTACACAGTGGCTTCTGCACAAACTCTCACACTCGCCCTTTAGCAGTTCCTGTATGGCCAGCTAGCTAGTATTTTCCCTTTGTAGTTACGGGAGGTAACTGAGTGCCTCCAGCAGATGGTTCATGTGGGTACTGTAGAAAATCAAGTGCTGCCTACTTGGCTGTTTTCAGTTGTTCTGACAGGCACCTATATAATAAAAGCTGCAGACAGGATAATGTACCTATGGGAACAGGAAGGCTGGCATCTACCTCTTGGTCACTGTGGAGATACCCATGCAGTGGAGTATTTCTAATTAATGGAAAACCCTTTCTCAGTTTTCCTTATGTAAGGAGTTCTTACTCTATTTAAGTCTTCTGAAATCCAACCTGAACACCCACTCCTAGCGCAGTGCTCACAAGAAATGAATCAACCAAAACATTTTTATCTGGCTTTATTATTTTCTAAGCCATAAATGTTGCTGTCATGCAGCATGCAGATTTCTGCTGAGTAACTGTGTATTTTGAAACATTTTTTTAATCATTTTGCATTTTTCACCCTTATTAGGACTTGAAATATTTTTTGATGTAGAATAATAATTCGATACATATAAGCACTCTTACACTTGTCGCATGTTGCTGTGGATGTTCCCACATATGAAAAGAGAGTGCAATTGGAATATGCATTCATTTAGCAAACTGCAAGGCTGCTGTGGTTATACTCTGCTCCCTGCTAGCTTTTTAGAGCTATTGACTGCTTTATCCATCTGTCTTTTGCAGTTTACATCAAAAGTTTCAAACATCCCATTCAGTTTTTAGGTTGATACCGTTAATAAATGTAGCACATTCAACTTTATTACCAGGTCCCTAGCACTCAGAAATTCATTCCAGTTGTTTGCAGATCCCATCCATGTTTTGTCAATAGATGTGCATAACCCCCAGTTTAGTGTATGTTTTTTTAAAATGTTATTTTGATGACAATTTTAAAGGATGCTGTAAGCCTTCACAAGAAAATTGACAAGAAAATCGAGTTAGTCCTATGTAGAGGTTGAGTTGTTTACTCCTCTCTAGCCAAAAGATGGTATTTTGTAAAAATAAATGTGCAATACATGTGGTTGTCAAAGGACAAAAAGCTCTTTGCTCTTTTTGAGAAAATACATAGAAACTGAATTATCCCCAGGGATCTCTGATGTCATGCTTGTTTCTGTTATATAAAAGAAGCCTAAATGCTTTTTTTTTTTTCTCTGGAGGATTTATGGTACCTCATAAGTTTAGATATGTACAGCATGTGTGTCAAATTGTAGCCTGAGATGATTTTCCTTTTCGGTCTGTGGGGTGATCCCCATGGTTAGCTCTGAATGGAACCAAATGTGGGGAATGAATACATGTACTCATGGAACAAAGATCACAGGCTTGATGCTTTAGGAGTAGCTGTTGTGTTGGAGGACTGAGAGGTGCCATAAGCAACAGATGAAGATGAAGCAGTGACTTTCTGAATTGTTTGCCTTGCCTTCTGCATGAACAATGTAATTGTCAGTAGGAGGATATTATTTCATCTTCAAAAAGCACAAAACATGATTTCAGAAAGAAGATGGTGTGCAATGTTCACTTTCTCCAGCAGGCTCCACCCCAAATAAGGAAATCTTACCAAAAAAAAAAAACCACAAAAACAAAAGCACTCAGTAATCCAGCAGCAGCAGTAAAATACTGGGTTAGATATTGCTAGTGGTGGTGATTTAGAGTCCTTTGCAAATTAATACCTAACTAATTTGGCAGCCTGATGCAGTGTTCGAGTGAAAGGACAAGAGAGGATAGCTTGTAAATAGGATTGCATGTCAACGCAGTAAGTGATTGCAGGCAAAGTATGAAGCTGAAGGTCTAAGAGAAGAATGGAAAGAATAGAAAACGAGAAAGCAAAGAGCTGGTGGAAACTATTCTTGCTTTAAAATAAAATCTGTTGCTTACTATGGTTTGTTTTTCTTCCAGGTTCAGTATCTAAATAAGGATATGATGATTGCTCTTATTTTTCAAACCTACTTTATTATCAAAGGTTTTTTGTTTTATATTCTATAGTTTAAAATCAAATTCCTTACTCTGATATACCAGTATTATTGCAAGGGTTCAAAAATACGGTAATATCCATCTTTTTTTTAAAAAAAGTACATTAAGTAAGTTGACATATTGTCAAAAAAGAATGCTACTGAGTTTCAAGGTTTCATTTTTTTCAAAAAGGATATACTACAGTGGGAGGCTGTAGAGGCTTCAGCCGAGTACATCTCATTTGCAATGTTCCAGTTGTCCAAAATAATAAGAAAAAAACCTTTCCAAAACATTATAAAGTTTCTGTAGTCTGTATCTTCCTACAGGGTTTTAATTGACTTCCTTTCTCAGTGTTGCACACTTGGCCGTATGTGGCAACCTCTTGAAACAGAAGCTGTTGTTCTTCTTGCGAGGATTATTGAGGATTACGTTTCCGTATCTGTTGGAACATGTGCACTGTAAAAAAAGGTCTGTGTGCCACTCTGTAACCCTTGTAGTACCTTGTAGCTTGGACTGTCATTTTTTGGTATTGGTATTTTTGAGCTGTTTTTACTTGACCAAAATTTGACTAATATTAACATCTAATACATTTCCATGTAATATCCATCTTAGGTTATTTTGATATTATTATGTCATTTTTCTAACTTACCTTTAAAAGAAAATTTTTAAACCAGTGGCTTACAAGAAGTGCTCTCAAAAATATGCATGTTTACAAACTAATGTTGAAACGTACAAAAATAAGTATTACATGTGGGTATAAGGATTTGGAGACATTTCCTTCATATGAGCTATATAAATGCTAGTTAAAGTTTGGGAATTATTTCAAAGTTGCATATTATGAACTACTCCAGATGTGGAATTACCTAGTATCTAACAGTATTGTATCAAGGCTTTGTTCACAAGAACAGCACCTGAATCGTTTAGCTTTAGCTCTGTCTAGGTCAAGCAAAAATGCCAAAGCCAGCGTCAGCCTGCCTTTTTTGAGAAGAGTTCTACCTACCACTGGAGCAGAGAAGCATTGAATTCCCATGTTTGCAGGCTCTGCTGTCCAAATAAAGAGGTTCTGATGCTTGCAGTTGCAGTTTTTAAGGCTTCAAGGTAGGTCAGTTAAATCAGAGCCTTGAAAAAAGCGTGGAGGCAGGTGGCAGAAAGAAGCAAGCAGGTTTATTTCTGGTGTTGAAGGGTCTTTAATTTTGAGCTGAGAGGCTGCCAGCCCCAAGCTGATGAATGTGTTTGGACACGGCAGCCCAGGTGCAGGAGCCAACCTGTCGTGTCTTGAGGAAGCTGCAGGGTACAAGGGCAATAGGTTGTCAGCCACTGTGGCAGCCTGGATGTGTAGCCAGGAGTTTGCAGGAGTAAGTAAACCCCTGGGAGTTCCTCTTTTGTTACAGTCTCAAAGCCAGTTGTTTTTTAGAAACATAAATAAATAAAATCATCAAACACCACTGTGAATTTAGTATGTGGACAGTGGAATATTTGACAGTAGATTTAACTTCTAGCATAGCTGGAGAAAGTGATTCAGGTTTTGGATTGTGAGAAATGTACAGTGCTTTTTTTTTTTTGACATTTTGGTCAGAAGCTGAAGCATGCTTGCTAGGCTCACGTGATCCAGAAGGGTAACGTGCCTGCATTGTAACATGCTTAGAGCAAAAAATGACTCTGCTCCACTTATTTCACTGATAAAACTTAAATGTTGCAACTAAATTTATAAGTCAGGGTAAAAACGATTTTTTAGGTACTAAAATTGTGCAATAAATGGAATTTTCTTTGATTATGGATGTAACATCAGGGATTTCTTGTAAATTCTACAAAATCTACAAGAATGCATATGTTATAATAAACAAGTCCAAAAGACATGGTAGTTCATCACTGTGTGACAAATGTTGAGGTTGGCCCTCCCTTCACACAGGGAATTAGAGCAGAGGGCCTCTGGAGGTCCCTGCCCACATAACTGCATTTGGGATCCTCAGAAGGGAATGGAAGACAGCCCTCCCCACCCCCCCCTTCTCCCTCTGCCCCCAAACCAAAGCCTTCAGTGGGGTTGAATTTCGCCCTGAATGAGTCAGGAAATGAGATGGTGATATTAAATAGATGCCATCCAATTTTATTTCACTCCCATAACCTTCTCTTGCCCCGATCCCAGCACATCTCAGTCCTGCCTTTTATACTCCTGTTTTCAAATTGCTCTGCTTCCTTCTCCCGCTGCACTAGTGGGGGGATAGCAGGGAGCTCAGGACTAATTCCTCTGCTCCTGGGTTCTGCAGCAGCACCTCGAAATCAGGAGCAGTGGTTGCAGGAAGATGTTCAGGAATGTGTCTGAATATGAAATTCTCTCAAGGTGCTTTAAAGGTGCTTATTACGGAGGTTGTCAGAAATAAAGTCTGTTAATTTCAGGTAAAATTTAACTTTCACTTCTGAACAGTTGCTTTTGTTTCTCCCTTAAAAACATGACTAAAATCAATCAACCTAAAGAGAAACAGCAGTCCATGGAGATTTGGGAGCTTGACAACTTCTCATGAAGACAGCAGAACAGTTCCCTGAGGTTCTGTTGCCAAACTGTGAGTCTGGGGAGAAGCAACTGCAGTGATAAAGGAAGAGTGGTGAAAGGAAAAAAAAAAAGAAAAAAAAAAAAGTGTAAACACTAGTGAAATTTTATACACACGCATATATATAGATATGTGTGTGTGTATATATATATATATATATATATATATATATAGTTTTTGTAAATGCTATTACTAAGTTAATGATAGACTCAGTCTAGCACCTGCCATAGAAAAATACAGCTGTAAGGGTTGCTCTCAGAGCTGCTGGGAAGCTTTGAGGCAGTAGGCTAACAGCGTCTTTCTCCTTATTCCCAGCTGAGGTCTTTTGCTCAGCTCTGATGCCTGTGGGATGTCTCGGGGTTGATGTCTTGGGAGACGGCTGGCTTCCAGCACTAGCAAGCCAAGTTTGCCCCGCAGGAATGCAGCCAGTGGTGCAGCTCAGAGACCACAGGCTAAGCTGCAGCTTTATTTTGGTAATGAAGTTATGCCGGAAACAAACTTGTGGCCGGGCTGGAGGAGGGAGTCATCGCTGCTTCTGTAGTGTGTCTGTATGAGCAAGGACGCAAACCTCAGGGAAGTGCATCTGCAGCGCTTACCGTAATGTGTAACTATCACAGCGAACCGGCCTTACGAAATGCAGCACTGATGCAAGTATCAGCCCCTTTCCTTTTGGGGTTTGGTTCTTGCTCTATTTTTGCTGGTTTTGGTCTGTGACTATTCATAGGTCACAGTCTTGTAGTGTCACAAGTTAGTCATTAACCTGGGTACTTCACAGACAAGGAACTTTTACAAGAGTCCACACACCAGAGTGGGTTTTCTTCTTTGCTTTTTCTTTTCTTTGGAACCACTACCAAAGGATGCAATATATCCAACATCAAGAAGCTAGAAGAGAAACATCTATTTAAAACAGAAAGTGTGGGGGAGGTGTGGGGGTGTCAGTGGAACCCTCCTTTATCATTGCTAAAAATTCTCCTTCTTAAGAGGTTGGTACGTGGGAGCTAGAATATTTTGCTATCGTGTTTTGGCTCTGGTTTAGAGTTGTTTCCTAGAGAGCAAGCAATGGTGTCAAAAATAAACTGTTGCTGTTAACTATCTCATTCCAGGAATAGAATACAGTAAGAGTTGTCAGCATCTATTTTTTCATCTCTCATAAATTACCGTCTAGTAAAGAGATTCTGCTTTTACTTTAACTACGTGCATGACGCTGGTACTGAAACGGAACACGAGTGTTGCAAGAGGAATGACCGCATGCCGTGTGTGCTTTCTCTCTGTCTCAATGAAAAGGATGTTTTGAAGGGTGTGCCTAAGTAAGGGTTATTTCTACTCTTGAGTTTTGTGATATCTTCTTGATAAATGGTTACAAAATGAAAACAGAGGACACAATTCTGGCTTGAGATATTCTGGTGTTTACATTGAGAATCATGGAAGAATGAGTGGGAGACTGAGCAAAATGGGCTGAAGTGTGCAGGTAGGGGTTTACTATCTCCTGCATTCCTATGCTTGCCTCAATTTGATAGCTTTTGTTATATCTCATTTACCATCCTGTTATGTCATGAGCACTTTACCACTGACTGAAAGTGAGCGTGATTATTGAGAGCAGCTTCCTCTCTCCTGCAGAGAGGCAAGCTGGCTCTGTGTGCTCTGGGCTGACCAGTGGTTTGTGACCACGGTTCATGTGGCCTGAAATCTGAGCTAGCAAACACTGCTGAGTGCCACAGCATTTTTAGCTCAGCCCCGGCACAGCGTGTCCTCCAGCTGTTTCACAGCATGGAGAGCATGCTTGTATTTGCCTGCAGAAGGCATCCTGCAAGGCTGCAGAAACTGGCAATAGTGCATGTTCAGTAATTTCAGATGAATTACTGTTACGTCTTAAAAATCAATGTAACCTTGTGTAAGTTCATGTATTTTAGCGTGAGCTACTTCAGCAGAGAATGGGGTTAAGGATGAAGCACTGCTGAAGCTCGGCGGATCAGTGCAGGTGATCCTTCTGTATACGGCAACAGATGGCACTCAGTCTCCTGAGAATAGAGGTGTTCTTCCTAGGGTCATGGAACAATGGCACGTTCAGAGAAAAGGGCAGAAATACGGATTTGTTTGCATGTAGATCACTGGCAAATTTTATAGATAACATAAATGCAGGGCTGGGGAGAGGCTACCTTGTTTTGGAGGGGAATGAAAAGCTGGAAGGATCTACCCTTCCAGATGTGCAAATCTGACAATTGTCACAAATTCAGTTAACACAAAACCAACAGCTTCTCCTAGTGTAACAGAAATAAAACTGGTAAGCTAATGAAATAGCAAACACTTTTCTTCAAATAGCCTTTCAGTTAGTAAAAACAGCCTCTGAAAGATGAACCTTTTAACTTTGCTTTAGTTATAATGATGAAGGTAATTCTGGGAAGAAAAGGACCAGGTTAATTATAGCCAACCACATAAAGCCAAATGTTTTTAAAGATTAAATTGAATTTTTCTCCTCTGAGAAATTCATTTTATGAAATTAGATGTTATTTTGTACATATAATAGCTTAATTGGCTGATAAATGAATATTTTCCTCCTAGGATTTGATCTGTGTTATAATTCAGCTAAGAATTTGTGACACAAATAGATAAAGCTTTTGTATATAAAATACTTCTCACTGCTCTCAGTTATTTTTTCTGATTTCAAAGGAGCTGCTTCTTTTAATCTTTTATGGCTATGCCAGTGCTTTTCCCAGTAGAAGTTAACAAGGGTTACTGCCAGTAACTCATCTGCGTTGCACTGAGTTTCCTCAGCTGGCTAAATTTCAGTAAACCCTGTGGAATAGAGATGATTTCATTTACATTTTCCAAAGCTGCTTGCTGCAAAATGCTATTCTGAGCTCCTCATCCTACAGTTTTCAGTATTTTAGAATAACCCTGAAAGTGCTGCATTTACCATCATCTATTACATTTTACTATTTTGATGGGTGTGTGTGTGTACGTTGAGAGAGATTGGAGCCTTGGCAAAAGCGAGACTTTTCTAGGGTCTGAAAACTGATGCCCTCATTTCCAAATTTTTAATTATAAAATGACACTTCTTAATGAGGGCTGATGGTGAAATATGAAGTCTTTCCTCTGGAACATTATGAATCATAAATAATTGGGTGCCCGCAAATCAATCACTGTCAGCATCAGAGTGTTACAGTCATTAGCATCTGTGATCCAATGATCTAAAGTCCTAGCAGGTACCAGAGTAACTATGAGATTGCTTCAAGTAAGGCTTGGTTGTGGGTAAAGTCACTACTTGCTTTGTAAGGAAAAAGACCTTGGTCCCACATCAACTAAATCTAGGAAATACTGTGGTAGAAGGTCTCTGAATTGATGCATCAGGCTTGATCTCCGTTTTTCTATTGATCTTGGCAAGTATGTTTTGGATTATTGTATTTTGTTGCCTGAATCCAAGATACTGACTAGTGCTGTATTTGTGTATGTTTGTGGTTTTACTATCCCAAGCTAAGTTCAGTTTCTTTTTAATGAAGTGCTTTTATCTGTTTCTTTGTAATTCAGAGGCCTTTGGATGAAATCTTGCCTGATACGTCATCTTAATTTTCCTGGTGACTAATTGCAGTCATGAAGAAAAGCAAACCATGATCTCTTGATCACCTGCCTTTTAAAAATGATGTAGGATTGAAAAAATCTTCTGGGATTCATCTCCAAACTCTAAGTTGATCAGAACGGGCTGCTGTTGTACATACAGCCAGAACTTCAGTTTTGGAGGAGGGAGCAAAATAACAAAAGAGGTGTAAACAGAAAAGGAAAGAATGAAAATGTGTTTCTTTGCAGCTCGTTGGGACTTGAAAATAGATGTAAAATCCTCTTTTTCCTAAGAAGTGCTGGCTATATTTTGTCCTAAGGATTTGAGATCCATTTTGAACAGATCCTTGGCCTGCTTTATTAAATGCAATCTGATAAGCAGATTATTGGCTTTCCAAGCTTGTTCTCATAAGTGTTTTTCTTAATTTATATAATCAGTAATGCGTTTTTACTGTACTGCATTATGTATTTTTTTTGCATATGGTTTTCATTTGTCTTTTAATATGTAGCTGCTCATCTGAATATTTTGTTGGCTCCCTCACTGAGTTCAGATGAATAGGAGAGGCACGTGTATTTTCATGGTTATGTTAGCTTGCCCTTACCATAGCCTGTGTGAGTAGATATTCATAGCTCTACCTTGAATAAGTATTTTTTCGTGTTACATAGTAAGAATAGGAATTACTACTTTCCACAATTACTGCTGTAGTTTGTAGAAGTAGGTGTCATACTGCCTCTCTTGCAGCTGTAACTAATTTTAATAGACCATGTATTTTGTTAGCAGTTCTACTGTTTAACTTTCTGCAAGTTTTCTAGTGCATAATATCATCTAGCTACTGGTAACTAGTGGTCATTTAAGTCAAGTGTGATTGATGCAATCTTTGATGCTGTTCTGTTTTGCTAGTTGTGAATGTGAGAAAGTGGCAAAGTACAGATTGCCATTTTTCTTCATTTCCATTTAATCTGTTGTGCAGTGTATCTAAAACATACATTTTAAGAGTCACTGATGTTAAATACAATTGTCTCATTTTGTTTTGGTTGGGGCTAATCAAGGCCAGGTTGGATGGGATTTGGAGCAACCTGGTCTGGTGGGAGGTGTCCCTGCCCATGGCAGGGTGGTTGGAATTAGTTGATCTTTAAGGTCCCTTCCAACCCAAACCATTCTGTGATTCTATGAAATGAAGCCGCTGGTCCCAGAGAAGGCAGCTTGTGGTCATGTAATTAGTGACTGCACCGTATATGCAAAAGGTCAAGAGTAAGTTTCACTGAACGCGCACGCGTGTGTGTATGCGTGTGTGTGTGTATATATAATTAATTAGAGTAGTTGTCCCTGAAGTTTTTAAAGAAATAAAAATCAGGTTAGGGGAGAAACACCAAAGCTAGTAGCGTTTTTGGTGTTGCTTTGGTTTACACTAACCTCAGAAATTTTTAGAGCTACTGTGTGAACTTCTGCCCTTGAGTTAATGAGAAACTTGTACTGGTGGTAGGTTATCAGTTTCAGCGAGGACCAGGATTGGAGGGGTGATGTATACCTTGCTTTCACAGATACCGATAATTGAAGAGGAATGGTGGGGGACAGAAATCTTATTTCATCACAGGCAGTGGAGAGGAGCGTGTGGTGGCTGACAGTTTTTGCCTTTTCTGTTCTGCCTGTTCTGCCCTCAGTTTGGTTCTTCCTTCACTCTTTCTTGTAGCCTGTCTTCTTTCTGCCCTATGTTTTCATTCACGTTTCCTTCCATTCTCCCTATATAGGCAAGTCTATATGGCCCTTTAGGAAGGACTATGCAGTGTTCCCTTATTGTAGAGCTTATTGCATAAACATAATTTGATCTGGCATAGGCAGAGCACTGGGTTATGTGCAGGTGTGCAGTGTTCGCACTTTTTCATCCTTGATCTGATTTGTGCATGAAGTTTCATCAGCTTGATTACTTCTTAGGCTGAATAGTGTTTGAAATTTGTAGGGAGTTTAAAATTGCTGTAGTTTAAAATTCAGTAGTGTTGCAATGGCTACATGGATAGACAGCCTTTCTAAAGTTATTCAAATTATTTGGGTAGAAGAAAGAACTATTGTTTCAGCAGTCATTGTAGCAGAATTACAAGGAGAGTAACTATATTTATGTAAATGGCTGTACAAATCCAATAATACCATAGATCACTTGTTCTTATATGTGATGCAGTCAGCTTGCATTTTAAGTATTCCTTATGTGTTCAGCTTTATATAAATAGCAGCTGCTATTTCAAAGCAGTGCAGTTTATAGGCAAGTGAAGTTAAAACATGCTGCCTTTGGAGGCAGAAAGTGCCCTGGCTTGGTAGTTTTCATTGCTGTGGAGCACAGTACAGTAGTTTTGAGAAGAGACTGCAGAAAACACTAGTTTCCGTAGAAACATCAGCAAGCCTTGATTTGTAGACAATACTGTACTGTCAGCACACTGCTGGTTCAGGAGCAGTTTGCACGTTTGGCAAATATTGAAAGGCCACATTTTGTGAAATTGGTTTAGCCTTTGAAAATTATTAACTTCTTTGTGTTAAAGGATGTGCAGCGATGCAAGATTTTATCTTGACAATATCACGCTTTTGTCTTCTACTGGCAAGGGCATATTTGTGGATTTTTTATTTTCTATTTTTAGCTCCTCAAAGGATAGTATAATGCTTTGTAATCACTTTCGTACTGATGAGGTATGGGAAAGCATTTAACTTCAATGGCCTTGTGAAGCTGGATTGATTATATGGGATCTGTGGCAAACACTATTTTGTTAGCTGGGGAAATAAAAGAAGCTTTTCATATCAAGTTATTTGAAAGTATGTGTTTCTATTTAGCTTTAGTCATTATATACATTGTGAAATCTGGGCAGAGAATACATGCTTTCTGGACTATCCAGATAATCTGCAAATAAGGCTGTGCAAAATGCAGAATAAATGTTGACAGCCATTCTTTCTATTGTCATCTTCTTGGTAATTAGCTTCCTTCCTTTTTTTTGTTAGCATATCATAGTTATTTACATTAACAAAAAAAATGAATAGGCTTTGTTACTAGCTAATTGCAGCCAAGGATGTATGACTTGCAAATGGTAATTTTGTGTATAAACTCAAAGGATTCTGGATTCCTCATCTGGCTCACCTATAGATTCTACAGGAAATGGATGCTGTACGTGTTCTTCAGCTGAGGAAATGAGCTCTCTACTTGGCTTTGTACAACTCTCTCCTAACCCAACTAAAATACTGCTAATCAGTTCATAAGGAAAAGTCTGTATTTAGTCATGGAATCCAAATGCAGGAGTGGTGGTTTTTTGTTTGCTTCTGAAGACAAACCAGCAGTATCTAGATAACTTTTTACCACCATGTCTGTTATAAGTCTTAATTCTGTTTAATAATTACTCTCATATCTTCAGTTATGAAAAAACTTATATATAAATTAATTCTTTTATCTCCCTTTTGCTCTGTTCTAGGCTTAAAAGTAGCATAAACGATTGGATTACCACTCTGACGTTTTGGAGCACAAGTGATGTTGAAACAATTCGAATGTATTGGAGCATGGCTATTTCTTAAGATGCAGACGTTAAAGGAAGTCACTGCTTTCCAAAACCTACTGAATATCTGCATTTTCTAGATGCTCTGCATTCAACTGTGTCCTTAAATGTCCGTGGTTAAGATCTCATGCAACCATTTTATATTTTGGAGACTATTCTCCAAAAGAGAACTGTGCGTTTAAAAAGCAGAAATGACTGTATTTTCTTTTGGAACTTACTAAAGTTGAACATACTAAAAGATCATGACCAGCTTGAAGCGGTCCCAGACCGAAAGGGCTGTTGCCACTGGAGTGTCAGTCGGAACAGATGGCACCTCAAAAGTCCACTCGGATGACTTCTACATGAGGCGCTTTAGGTCGCAGAACGGCAGCTTAGGATCTGCAGTCATGGCTCCAGTTGGACCTCCTCGCAATGAAAGTTCCCATCATATTACCTCTACTCCTGGAGTCCCTAAAATGGGGGTCAGGGCAAGGATTGCCGATTGGCCCCCAAGGAAGGAGAACATCAAGGAAACGAGCAGATCTAGTCAAGATATTGAAACAGCAAGTTGTCTTGACAGCATGTCTTCTAAAAGCAGTCCTGGGAGTCAGGGAAGCTCTGTTAACCTGAATGCTAGCGATTCTGTCATGTTAAAGAGCATCCAGAACACACTTAAAAGCAAGACCAGACAATCTGAGAATCTAGACTCCAGGTTTCTTACACCTGATGGCTATCCCAGTTCCCCAAGGAAAGCTCTTCGCAGAATAAGGCAGCGCAGCAACAGTGACATTACCATAAGTGAGCTTGATGTAGATAGTTTTGATGAATGTATTTCACCCACTTTTAAATCCGGACCATCTCTGCACAGGGAGTATGGCAGCACATCTTCAATAGATAAGCAGGGAACTTCAGGGGAAAGTTTTTTTGACTTACTAAAGGGCTATAAAGATGAAAAGTCTGATCAGAGAAGCCCAGGCACAACTAAGCTCAGTGAACTTCTGATTGCCAGTGGAAGCAAGGGTTCGGGTTTCTCTCTAGATGTGATAGATGGCCCTATTACTCAAAGGGAGAATCTGAGACTCTTTAAGGAAAGAGAGAAACCACTCAAGAGACGCTCAAAATCAGAGACAGGAGATTCATCCATTTTTCGTAAGCTGCGTAATGCCAAAGGTGAAGGGGAGCTTGGGAAGTCTTCAGATCTCGAAGATAACAGGTCAGAAGATAGTGTCAAGCCTTGGACTTGTCCGAAGTGCTTTGCTCATTATGATGTACAGAGTATTTTATTTGATTTAAATGAAGCAGCAATCAACAGGCATAATGTTATTAAAAGAAGGAACACAACAACAGGAGCATCTGCTGCTGCTGTAGCATCGCTTGTCTCTGGACCCTTGTCCCATTCTGCGAGTTTCAATTCTCCAATGGGCAGCACTGAAGACCTGAACTCAAAAGGAAGTCTCAATATGGACCAGGGGGATGATAAAAGCAATGAACTTGTGATGAGCTGTCCTTATTTTCGTAATGAGATTGGTGGGGAAGGGGAGAGGAAGATCAGCCTTTCCAAATCTAATTCAGGTTCCTTCAGTGGATGTGAAAGTGCCTCGTTTGAGTCAACTCTGAGTTCTCATTGCACGAATGCTGGAGTAGCAGTTCTAGAAGTTCCCAAGGAGAATCTGATTTTACATCTAGACAGAGTGAAAAGATACATTGTTGAACACGTAGACCTTGGTGCATATTATTATCGAAAATTCTTCTATCAGAAAGGTAAGTAAATTATGGCTCTCCTTGTGTTGTGTTAATGATGATGTTTAAACTGATGTTAATGACAATGTTGTGTTAACCAACATATAAAGTTCAGCTGATGTGTAAGAGTAATACTTGCATAAAGGATATTTTTTAATCATCAGTGCTTAAATATGGTGTGTTTTATCAATTTGCTCCTTTAATCTGTACATGCTGTGTCTAATTGAATTTATGTACCTGAAAATACAGAATACAATTCTCTGGTCACATCATTCTATTGACACCAGGGAATATCATTTCCTTTGGACATATGCAGGAAAGTTTTTGCTCTATAGAAATGAGCAAAACCCAAACATGATCTAGATACACCCCTCGCCAAATGGTTCTGGCACTGTGAGTTGCAGATCTCGCCATCTGTTTGTTTTGCTCCTGAAAAAATCAAAAACAATTGCAGAGCAAATTCCCATGAATTTGAAAAAAAAAAAAAAAATTAAAAAAAGTTCTGCTTTGTTGCCTTGTTAATTGTGTCTTCTGATGGACAGAGCTGGTTCAGTGAGTGATGTGACAAATGCCTGTCCCTCAGGTACCAGTGTCCAGGATTGGGTTTCATCTGCTTAGTGAAAGCAGCTCAGCAGAGCTTGTTTCCTGCAGATTAAAGCAACAGGGATGCCTAGTTAAAATAAGTAGATGGTCAGCCCAGAGAAACTTCAGCTCATTAACTGTGGATTACAGCTAATAATCTCATCTCCCCTTTTTCCCTTGCCTCAGAGTATGATCATCTCCTGTCTCTTCTTTCCAGCATCGTCCTTTGGCTGAGTAGCTCTTGTCACATGTCCCGTAGTCTCTTCCTACTGCAGTGTTTTAGTGTTTAGAGCCTTTGCTGAATATTTTTTTGGTGCTGGTTCATGTTCTTTGGAGAGAAAACATTTAGGAAAAATGCTGATTAGTTATAAGCCAGATGCACAACATAGGATGAGTTATGTTTGGAGGGGAGAGCCTGAGATTAGAGAGATTTGCCTGTGATTACCATCCCACCTGCCCCCACCCGGAACAACTTGATTCCTTGTCACCCTGGTGAGTTCTGGAGTCAGCAACTAAAGGTGCCTTTGCATGTTCCAGCTGACCTGACTTAACAGCCTTTCAGCACTGAGAGGGAGAAAGAAGGCTTAATTTCCTCCCCCTTGTACCAGTTCTCTCCTTTTCTGCCAACCCAGTAAGGAAGATCAGTTTACTAACCAAGCAGAAGTCTTGCCATAAAGTTGTTTATGTATTGCTTGATTATTTTTCTCCAGTTCTAGTGAGTCAAATCAGCTTTCTTTGCAATCAGAAGTCAGCACCAGGTAAGCAGTGAGAGCAAGCAGTGTAACAGGAGGGAGGTGCGAGTGGGGTTACAGCCTTTAGGCAGCAGCAGTGTGTTAGTTGGGCTTATCCCAGGGGGAAACCACACCCTAACGCTAGTACCATGGCAGTCACCATTATATCTCCATTTCTTTCTAGTAGTAATTAAGATTAATTAGATAAACTCAACATAATCTAATCCTAAGGCTATTTGTGAGGGGTAACCAGATACGATACTGTCAGTGTGTGTATGGGGTGGGACCGGGGGAAGAGGAGGAACTGTGATTTTTGTCAAGCCATAAAACTGTCTTTTAAATGAATTTTAAATTCACTGTGCTTATGTTTGTTCCATAGAGCATGAGCCAGGGGAATTTTTCTTACCAGAGATTTCGTTAAGATAGCTTCTGAAAAAAGGCATCCTTCAGAAGCCTTATTAGATAGACCAAATCCCCACAGTTCTAAAAATACCAAAAACATTTTGTTGATCACCCACTATATGATCTTTCCCCAAACAAACCTTAAAATCATCTCAGAGACAGGTTTGTGATAAAAATTCAAGCAGCGTATAAGGAAAAATATCGAGGAAGTCAGTTTAACTGACAGTTTTCTATAACATGAAGGATGTAATGATGCAGAAACTTCTTTATTTGAAGAAAGGTCGTATCTTTATTATGAATATTGCTGACATGAAAAAAGATGGTTTTGGTAGCATCTGCTAGTCAGGTCAATAGGTCTGGGTAATTTGATAGAAATGTATGAAGCAAAAAAATCTGATTCAGCTGTGATAATGTAAAGATCTCAAACTGGAAGCTTACACAGAGCTGGAGAAGTCTTGAAGTAATCCTAGAGTTTGTTTAAAAATAGAAGTGATGATTCAGAGAATTTTCTTTTAACTTGTTTTCATTCCAACTTAAAATAATAAAGCCTGTCATTTGAGACCACATCAACAAACCAGTTGAAAACATTAATGATGCCAGTCAGCGTGATTTCATGAAAAGTAGGTCATGAAAGTGCTTTTATGGGTATGGTCCATTTCAGTTTCTCCCAGGTAATTTAGTGAGATGTTCATGGTGACTTGACTGGAGTCTTTAATTACATGGGCATAATAGGTTATTCTTTACAGTATTGTTACATGGATGTTAGATGCATCTTGTATTTTACAGTGTGCAGAGGAGGGAGCAGGGGTTGGGAGGTGTTGTGAGCAGGAGTATTGCTAACATGGTCCAAACTATTTAAGGTATCTTAATCTAGGTAGTATAAAATATTTGCATGTGGCATTTATGGATGAATTTTATATAACTTCTTTGATGAATGCTGAAGGCTAAACACTTTATGTAAAGGAAATACTAAAAGGAAAAAAGTCTGACCCTTTACAGAGCAGTGGAAAAGTTATTACTAAAATAATGATGTGGTATGGTGTCCAGACCATGAAGTGTGGTCTAATACTGGTGGAAACAGCTTAGTGGAGATTAGAAATATGGTACAGATAATGGGGATAACAACTTTGTAATGGTAGTCCTCCAGGTTGGCTTCAGCTCCTCTACGTTATATGTAAGCTAGTTATCCAGACTGCCCGTATACCCAGTGGAGAGAAAGTAGAGTCGTCCTAGCTCAACACAAAACTTCATCTAGTCTTGTGTTCTGGCAAAGGCTGGTAACAGATGTTGAAGGAGGAGTGATAGGATTAAGGCAAAGGCAAGTGATACCTCCCAGATGTACTTTCCCAGACCCCAGCAATTCTCAGCTAATGGGCGTCTTCAGCTGGTGCTAATACCACTTGTATCTAGCAGTTTTGGGGCTCACCTTCCAGGTAGTTACCAGTTCAGCCTATTGCCTATTACTCCATATAAACTTCCCATACTTAAAATATTCCTACAGGAGGGGAAGCATGCTTTTTTATTATATCTATGACTTGAAATCAAAGACTTCTTTTATCAATAATAAAACCATAGGGATGGACAAACTTGTTTCCATCAACTCCTCTGTATTGTGGTTGGAAAATACAGTGTGTAGCTCTGGAGGAGCAATCTTTTCCCTCAAAATCAAGTGTATTTACTTAGATTTCCTCTGCAACTAACTTAAAAATATCTGCCAGAAAATGTTCATTTTCACATAGGGCCTTTGACTGGAAGCATCTTTTGAATTACATAATAAATATTTAACTTCTTAAAGTATGGATAATCTGTTTCAATGGCAAGGTGCAAACAATGAAATATTTCATTTTGACTTAGAGTTTATAGAATAATTTATGCCTATTGCTAGCTGCCTCCTGAGCATCTTTAATTAATTTTTCAACAGTAGTTTAAATGACATATTTTTGGGCTTGAAGTATTGCTTTCAGTGTGAAGTTTGTTTGGGGTGGAAGAAAAACCCGTCTTCTGTGCTATGCATGTTTGGCATAAAATTCTTGAATTAGATTGAGGAACAGTCCTATTTTTTAACAATAAAACTCCAAATTTGTTATCTTTAGTTTGTAAATTAAGTTTTGTGCACATAAATCTTGCTGCTAGCTTTCTTGTTAGAGGAAAGAAAATGGTTGGAGCTTGAAATGCAGGCTAGGCTAGTTAGGAAAAAAAAAGTATGCAGTTGTTGGTGCAGAAAACTCCAGTGTCATTTTTGGACTCGTTCTAGTAGGTATTACCAACTTACCTTTGTTTCCATAACATTTTCTGTTTTGTAAGTAAAGGTACATGTATACAGTACAATGTTTTTAATTCACCAAGCAAGCAGTTTAGGGTGGAGACAGCCAAGGTGGCTCAAGTTTTGGAAGCTGCATATGGTATGCTGCTAGATAGGAACTTGATCTTAGATAGATCCTTAGTGATTGCACTTCTTATGCATTTGTTCTCTCTGCCATAAACTATACATTGAGTTTTAAATATCTTGGAGAAAAACAGGGTGTACTATACTTGATAGAAGAAGAAGAAAAACGAAGGTGCTAATAAGATGTTTTGGATTTTTAAACATCAGATCTATGTGGCATCTACTGTTGGAGAACTGTAAATATTTCCTTAGGCTTATGTAGATCCTTTAATTTATTCATGATTTCTTCATTTACCACTAATTCAGTCACCCAAAGCTTCTGCCAATATTTACAGGATATTGTACAAGATATAAAAAACAAAACAAAAAAAAACTCAATATTTTTTGAATGTTAATTACCTCTGTGCAGAGTATTGACTTTTGAGGAGTTCAGTAGAAATTACAATCCTGCAGCATGTCTCTTTGTTCTGTGTCACACAGGCACTGAAACCTTTAAATGGAAAACACTGACTAAAGGCAGGGTAGTAAAATGTCAGGTACTGGGGAGTAGTACAGGGGCCCTAGGGGCTTAGGGGTGAACAGCTGTGTGAAGACAAGTTTTAGGGCATATGTAGCTTTGCAAGGAAAAAGCACCTACTTGAAAAGCATGGAATATGTTGGAGGAAAGTAAACCAGGAATCAGCAAGTTTGTTTTGTTTAAAAAAAGAAAAAAAAAAAAAGAACAGAAAAGTGGAGCTCAAATTTTGAACACTGCAAGTGATTATGCATTGCAAAAATGACAGCCATTCACTTGGGAAGGGTGTATTTTGATAGCTATTTTTAGTATTTTTGCAGATGCATTTCTTGATAGTGACATTCAAATATTTTGCACTTTATCCCTGCAGAATACCTCATATCAGAATGCTGTTAAAGTACTAATTCATTTTGGTTGTTTTATGAATAGCACGGAATCTGTCTGTGATGGTACAGGTGGTACAGTTATATTTCCATTCTTGTATCATTCCACTGAATTTCACATTTCTTCTTTCAAGTGCTGAAATTTCAGATAGCTCTAACTTTCCATTTTTGTGCATGTATAAATTCATTCATATATGCAAACCTGCAGCATATGGAAAGGGATGATATAGGACTTTTTTCTTGTAAGATGGCTTTACTTCAGTTTTTTAGCACTGTTAAATTTGCAGGTATTGTATGTTTAAATTCAGTTGTCACTTGAGATACGTGCAACTTTGTTACGTTGCTGAATTCATGGTGGTGTACCTCTGTCATCAGACAAGATAGCTTATAATGCTCAGAAAGCTCAATAGTAGAGCCTTTAACACAAATGTCTTAAATTGTTGAACTTTAATTTTTGCAAATGTACATTTCTAACATGTTTTGACATAAAATTTGGCTTTATTCGTGTGGTTAAGCAAATACAATAATGTACCTCAAATAATACACTACTTGGTTAGCAAGCAGTTTCTCCAGGCCTGTATCTTCCCCTCTACACAGTCCCCCCAGTTTTTCCACCTTTTAGCATTGAGTAACTTGTGAGACTGTTCTGATACAAAAATAAATAATTAACATCCTTTGTTTGGTACAATTGCCTGCTGTTCACATTTTTAACAGGGGGTGGTGAATTTTTCTCTTCAGTGCGTTTGGCTTCCTGGTTTTTATATTTTAAGGAATGTGAATGAAATGGATTTTACTTTAAAAGCCAGTGTGAGAGGTGTATCCTATTTTAGTCCTGCTTGTGGAAGTACAATGTTGAATTTCAACTTTCTTGAATACACGGAGCTCTTCAGAGAACTGAACAATGAGAATGAAATCTTAGTATGACTGAAGTCATTGATTCCAATGCAATTGGCAGTTTATTTCCAGTATAACAACTAAGCATGAAAATACAGTTGAAATGTGAGAAGTAAGATGGAGTTTTATCTGTTTTGTTTGTTTTTTAATATGCAAGAACACTGGAACTATTTTGGAGCAGATGAGAACCTCGGTCCAGTAGCTGTGAGCATAAGAAGAGAAAAACCAGAGGAAATAAAAGAAAATGGGCCACAGTACAACTACCGGATCATATTCAGAACCAGTGAGGTAAGCAGTTTGTGACTGATAGTAAGAGAAACAGGTAGGGAGCAGGCTAAATTGAGTGGGGGGCAGTGGGGGTTGGAGTTCTTTGGCTTTTCAACATGGATAGATTTGTTTCCTCTGTATATGCAATCCAGCAATCTCCTAACAAAGGTATACCATGTGTTTACATTACGGAGAATACAAGTGAGTATATCAATGAGTAATTCCAGAACCAGTAATACAAAAGGCAACTGTGAAGATTGTTTTGGTTAAAGCTAGAGAAATTTACAGGAGCTATATTAGCTAGAAGCAAGCAAAGAAGGAGAAAATTACTTCCTCCAATTTCATATGTGGAAGTGGTTAGACTTCGAAATGCTCCACAAGAAATAGTACTCCTAATTTTCCCAAGTATTAGTTTTCTGTGAAACATAAATCTGTAAAGAATTTTGAATCATTGGAAAAATTCTGATTACTTTCAGCTATCAGGATGAGTGACACTTTGCATGTCAGTGTCCATTTCACACAACATGAATTACTTGGTGTCTTTAGACTCCATTGAGAATTGGAGAAAAGTACATTTTGCTCCAGCACTGTTGCTAATCAATCTTGTCTCTGTGCATAATTCAACATATAAGCTATTTTTGTTCTCTATGCTTAGCTTATGACATTAAGAGGCTCTGTGCTGGAAGATGCTATCCCTTCAACTGCAAAGCATTGCACAGCCAGAGGACTTCCCCTTAAAGAAGTGCTCGAGTATGTGGTTCCTGAGCTGAATATCCATTGCCTAAGGCTGGCCTTCAACACTCCTAAAGTCACAGAACAGCTTATGAAGCTGGATGAACAAGGGGTAAGTACAAAGCTGTAGAATGAGACAAATTGTTTTAAACTGTCAGGTTACTCACTGAACTGCAAAAATCCTTTTTAATTTTAATTGACTTCAGTCAGTCTATTAAAATGCCCCCATTTAAATTAAAGCTTGACGTCTATAGGGAGAAAATTGTGTCTTTCCCCCAAGTTTTGCAGTATATTTGCTTTGTATGAAATCAAGCTCACAGCCATAAGTAGTCTAAAGTTTTAGTTTAGTGTTATGGCAATTGTCCATTTTAATTTACTCTAAAAGAGATTAAGTGATTGTTTTTCAAAGCCTGTTGGATAGGGAGTTGTTTTGTTCTGGTTTTCATATTATTATAATGCCAATTGAAATCTCCAAAGTTACTTAATGTTTTGTTGTAAAATACTAATGTTGTATTTGGCACAACCATTACCAGGGTTCTGCCTATAGTTTTTTTTTTCTGTCTTAAACAAGTAACGTCAAAATACTCTCACCCTCTTCATGCAGATGATTTTCAATTAGGTGGTAGTCTCCTGTTCTCTTTCAAAATGGAATTAAGGTTTATTAGCTATATAGCTTAGACTTTACTCATGGACTTTCATTTAGCTAAGTGAATTTTATGATTAAAAACTTTGACAGTGACATTTAACAGCTCTGTTTTGAGTACTGAGATTGTTGGTGTCTTTTCTTCTGGTCTTCTTTGTTGCTTATGATCAGCCTTTTCTGTACAGAATTAAAATCTATGTTACTATTTTTTCTTGCTGTCAGTCTGATGTTGAAACATGGCCATCATAAAATAGAAAAAGATTTAATCATTATCTGCACCACAAGGGGGAGAGTATGGCTATTCTAAAAAGTGTCAGATCTAAAATATTCAAAGGTCAGGACCTTACAAATATGCCCTTCAAGAACCTCAAATCTAAAAAACGTTGATTAGAAAGTCTTCCCAAGGGGGGAAAAATCTCTCAGAAACTTCTATGTAAATACATAAACTCTGAAATTATTTCTATTAGATATCTAATTAGAAAAGTAATTTAGTATAATTTGGTTCAGAAATCAGTTATGTATTTAAAAAAAAAATAAAGATGAAATTATCCTTACTTCAAGTCTTATCTGTCATTAGCAATCTGGAGTATGATATAGTATGTTTTTTATTACTATTTAAACTTTTGAAAATCATTAAGGGCAATTGATAGTTAAAAATGCACTTTCTACATCAAAGTATTTTTCTGTTTTTGTGGTAATGAAACAGTTTGACACTTCTAACAGAAAAAGATAAGCACACTCTGTACTAATTAGAAGCTGCATTTTTTATCAATTCCAAGCTAACACACAAATTTGGGTAACAGCTGTTCCACTAATTAGGTACACAGAGTGTTTATCACGTCTTCTTGCTGTGTGTGTCACACTTTCACTACAGCTTAAACAGGTGCCTGTTTGATATAGCAACTAGGAAGTTTTGTAAATTTAAGAGTTAAGACTGTGTAGTGACCTTAGCCTGACTTAGCTGTTAAATTTCACCCAATAACTCCTCCATTGAGACAAATTTGTATCTTCTAATAAAACTTATTCACCAGTTTTGATTAAGGTAGGCTGCCTTTTTGTTTTAATATTCAAATGTGGTTTTAAAGCAGTTGGTAGCTTTCATATTTATGAATTTGCACTTATTTAAATTTATTTGCTTTCAGCTTCCAGACTTGATATCTTTCTCGGCTACATCTTAAAAGTCATTTTCATGTGTTTTTTGTATGCAGTCATTAAATCATCTGTTGATCTTGTTTATGATAAACTAAACAGATTGCACTTTTCAAGTCTCTCACTGCAACATATTTTCTCTGAATTTCGTATTATTTTTGTCTGAGCTCTGTCTCTTCTAATCTTTCAATTTCTCAAGAATGTAGATATCTGAGCTGCATACAGTGTCCAGTATCAGAATGGGAATATGCTGCAAAGACAGGTGGCTCTTCTTGCCCATTGTTTTACTGGTGTTGTATGTCAAGTTGCATGTTCCTTACTTCCCCTTAGATCATTAAAGTCAATGTAACATCTGCTGTTCTGTACATACAGCCCACATTGTTCTCACCTAGCTGTTCTTTCTATTGACTTGATTAAAATGTGTTCATTTGAATGGTTCCACGGTAAAAAGCAATCCAATCATTCTGTTTCTTAGTGGCAGCTTCTTGGCTAATTACCATCTTCATCTTGAATGCAGAGTCCATGATAACTTTAGGTTTACGTCCAAATATGACTTAAAAATTTGGACATCAAGGCAGCTTTACTCCAGTAGAAGTTTATGGTGATTCCTTATTCACAAAAACACTGTGAAATGTCAGTTGGTTTTTAATATAATTCTGTATTTATAATAAAAAAAATTGCTGACTGCTTAAATGCAAGATGTGCTTTCCACTGTGTTTCACAGGGTACTAGACAAATACTGGAAGTGCACTTCTCTCCCTCATATATAAATAAGTAAATGCTTCTAGATTATTAAAATGAAGCTGCTACTTCGAAAGTTTTACCACAGCATAAATCATCCTTCAACCCCTTTTTTCATTCTAACTTTGAGTTTTACACTTTAAGGATGCTAGATTTAGCAGAACGTCGAGATGTAATGGGACCTGTTTCTTTCTCCCACTGGATCTGTTTGTTTTTTTTTGTTGTTGTTGTTTGTTTGTTTGTTTGTTTGTTGATTTGGAAATAGCAGGTTGTTGTCTTATGAAACTTTTTTTTTTTTGGAAGTTCAGCAAATCGAAAAAGGTATCATACTCTTTGTGTGGTCCTTACTTAGTTCCTCAGGTTGACATTTTCAAAGGTATAAAGGGCAGTTGTTTCATTGCTCCTGGGAGTTGAGGATCCTATTTATGTTTATGCTCTGGAAAATCTTTCCTTCCCTCAAAATTGAAACTTAATATGTGTGCTTGGTGAGAACTGTTTTCTTTGTCCTAACTTGTTCAAGTAAAATTAGTAGAACCTGTTGCAATTAGCAGAGCAGCTAAGCCATGAAACACTTCGACCCATCGTATTTCCTTCAGAGTAGACAGAGAGCACATTTGAGGACTGAGTATTGCCTGAGTAGTCCACATCAAGATTTCCCACTGATAATATGTAAAGTGCAGTTGCAGTTTTGGAAATTGACCTATAAATGTTTCTTTCATACAAAAGGGATTGACATGCTGTACTCATATTTTTACATAATAAATTTGGACATATTTGGGAGATAAAAGTTAGGTAGTTCTTGTGTCAGAAAATTAAAAAAAAAAAAAAAAAAGTTTCAGAGGGGGAAAAAGAAACATCCTAGAACTGTGACTCATTACATTTGCTTAATTACTTCAGCAGGAATAACTAAACCAGATTGGTCTTTACCTGTCTTTTCTCCCTCCCTATTTTCCTGCTGCTAATACTTTCTCTGTCACAATGCATCTTGAGTAGTAAAAGAAGAATTCAATAATAAAATTGCATTTTTCAAAATTCTGAAGTTTTATTTCTTTCTTATAATAGAACAAATTCTGAGGGCTTTTAAAATAACCCACTGTAAATATAATTAGTTAAAATTAATGAATTTTACTTGAATTGTATCTATCCACATCATCCCAGAAGGTTCCAAGACCTTGTTTTGTGACCTGTTAGATTACTTTTGAGAGAAGTCTTGGTATATTCAGATGACTTTGTTTTCAGTGCCTGTTTATGGAAAATCTATCTAGACTTCACAGTAACCTGTAATCCGGACTTGTAAATCTCTGCTAGTTTTCATAGACTTTTCTGGATTTCATTCGGATTGATCTGCTTGATATTTTTTTTAAATGGACCCTTTGCAAAAATTGACAAGTAGGAGGAAAGATTATTTACCGTGCAGTAGGTATGCACTAGACAAATTAGGCACAATCTCCAGAACACTCCTTAGCACTATGCTGGTCAGAGTTTGTGTGTGTGAAAATGTTTACAGAGATGTCAGTAAACAGCTGTTGGTGCTGCTTTTTTCCCTTTTATGTCTTCTGTTTCTGTAGTCTAGACATAAAATATGCAGATGTGGCCCTTTTTGTGTGTGTTTCAGTGGAAACAGTATGTTTTGGAGACTCACAATTGTAGTTGGATTAAGAAATTACTTACTTTCGCATGGTTAGATTCTGCCTTATTATTTAGCCGTTTTGTTACTGCATTTTTTTTAAATCAGAGAAGGCCAACTAATGTCACTGAACCATTTTAACATGGTTAATAGCTAAGCACACTAATATGTGAATAATTTTTTTCTTCTCTTCAAAATGAAGGACCATTAATGTTATCACCAGTTATAGAAATGAATGAGTGCCATGCCCTGCTTTTCCATGTGGAAGGTTTAGTATAGTAATGGCAGTATCAGCCTAAGTCAAGTTCCTGATGTTTTTCAGCCAACACTTGCAATGTAGCTCAACTTAAGGCATTCACCGTATGCAAGCTGTAATCTCTTCTTCCAGAAAGTAAAGAACATCAATGTTTGTTTCACTTTGGAAACTAATTCTATCTTCAGATTAAATATGCCATTGTCAAGGCAATCATGGTGGAAAACAATGAGAATTTTTGGAACTAGAGTAACATTTCAAATTAGACTGATGGTTGGGTATTTTTTTCTTTGTGAATTAAGGGTTTAATAAAAAATTCTCAAGTGAATTCAGTAAGTAAGCTGCTATATCACTTGGCATACATACAAGATTTTTGTATTTTTCCCTTTGCAGTTAAGTTACCAACTTAAGGTGGGTATCATGTACTGCAAAACTGGGCAAAGCACAGAAGAGGAGATGTATAACAATGAATCAGCAGGACCAGCCTTTGAAGAGTTTCTTCAGCTCTTGGGTGAACGAGTTCGGCTCAAGGGATTTGAAAAGTATCGTGCTCAGCTGGATACAAAGAGTAAGAGATTTTATATTTTTCTCTTAAGTGAACAAAATACATAATATGGTTGCAAATTGAATTTTTGCATAGAATTGCTAAAAATAGCCTCTTCGCTATGGGAAGACAGTTGCTCAATATTGGAAGCGAAAGCAGAGCAAACACTTAATTTGACCCATACCCATATGGTTTTTCAACTCTGATAATTATTGGATTTTTATACTAATTTCATATGAAATTGTCACTAAAGCTGCAACATGAAACCAGTAGACTGTGGAGCTGTTATCAGCATCTGAAACCCATTATCAGTATTTTGTAAAGAGTAATCAAAACAGTTGGTATGCAATTAATTTTTGAATAATGTGTTAATAGACTGAGTCAAAAAAAAAAAAAAAAAAGTTTTGAGAACCCGTCTTTGTAATTGCACCTTGATGAATTGATCTGTTGTTTTTATGCAATGTCTGTTGCATGTACTTTCTCCTCTAAGCAGTTTTTCCTGCTATCAAATGTATTCTTCCCTCTGTGATATTTCTTCTGATTTATGGAAATAAAACTGTATTTGACAGTTTTAATCATAAAACATTGCGACAGAAATGCACAGGAAAGATGATTTGAGGTGACAGTAACTGTGAAAGAAATGCTCGTGTTTTGGAATCGAGTTTGTGAAATACCTGTTTATCAGCTAGTGTTAGTTTATTGAATTTGTAAATCTATTTAAAAATACTCCAGGGACTTTGACCTGTCTTTCTATGGGTATTGGAAATAACCAACTCCTATGGAGATCTCTTGCTATTTTGCTCACTTGCAGCATAGGAGTTTAAATAAGGAGTTGAGACATGACAGCAGAAAACATTCATCAACTTCAGTGCAGCAAAAATTGCTTTTGGCATGGTTCTCCTATGACAAATTCAGTAACTTGCTCTGCTTTAGTGCTCCAACATTCTACCTTGTGTGCTTGGTTCTTGCAGGGATCATGTTGCCATCTCTTTATGTTGTTCTTGATCAGCCAAAGCATTACTACTCTGAGAGTTAGAAAATTTCCCATGGTTTTAAACCTAGATTAATACCCGTGTTTCACACATTTGCCATTAAGCCACCTCTTTTTGTTGCAATGCTCATGATACCCTTTGTTACCTTTACTCTTTTGAGTGCATTTACACATCGCAGTTCTCCTCTGTGCTTTTCTGATGTTAACCTTAATTAGTCAAGTTGCTTTTATTGATTTGGGAGGTGTGGATTTCCCTACTTCCCCCCACATGTGCAGTATTACCTGGTAACCTTCCTCTGCACTTGTCCCAGTTTGAATTCATTTTCTTAGTGGCTACGGTTACATATGCTATTCCAGATGAGAGTCAGACAGTTTCTTGCCTATAGTGGATATGTAATACAGTAGATTCTAGGGTTGAGTTTTCCTTTTTTGTTCCAAAAGTGTTAGTTTGCCAGTTTTAAAAATAAGCCAAGTCAAAAATCAAACGTGTATAGAAAACCAAAAGTATTATTTATTATTTCATCACTTCTGGTTTTATATTGTGACCTCCTTATTATTTTCAGTATGTGAAGTAAAATACAACCTCCCCTTCCTTTTAGTTTAATTAGTGTAAGACATCTGAAAAGAAAACAAAAAGACTGTGGACTGTTCCCAGCTTCTTTGGTGACAGTCCACAAATTGTTTTCTAGTACATGTAAATGCTGTATGATTCAGGGTTCACTCATCTGATGAGATATACCCATTAAAGCTGCAACTGCCCTAGGTACTTGAAATTCTCTCCCAAACAGTGGAATATCCCAGTAATATTTTAGTTCCTTCTTGTTGCTTCTGACTTGGGGAAGGAACCTTGTCAAGTTCTGATTTTATGTACTACAATATACAACCTGTTGGGTGGACATATATATACACACTTTGAGTTAAGAGAATCTCTCCTAGTTTTAAGACGTATTCTCTTGTGGTAAAACTTTCCTACTCCATGCTGAGAGCTTAAGTTTTTTTCCCACTTCTGAGCAGGTTTTGCACCCAATGGACTACCTGTTCTAAAAACACAAACAGTTTGCTGCTGTGATCAGAAAGGAAGGGGGATGATAAGTAAGTGGGAACTGCTGCTTTCATGAAGTGTTTCATAAGTTTTATTTCAGGCAAGATTTGCAAGTTCTCATGTGCAGGAACTCAGCAGCTGGAACTGCATGAACTCCTCAGTTTTCTGAAATCTTTAGGGTTAAGTTGTCCGCAGGATCACTGAGGAAACATGAGGACTACATAGCATGCATGAGTTCTTAACAAACATGTTTCAATACCAGCAAATGCGAACAATGGAAACAGATTTTTGTAATTCATCTTAATGGAGCTGGGTTTTCCTTTGTGCCAACATTCAAAGCACGGATTGGAAGTGGTGGAAGAAAAGATAGGTGTTTTGTGGGCGCAACACTAAGCTCTTTGCATAGCTACATCCAGGAACTGTTAATGCATTTTTTACGCAGACATAGATTATTAAGAAACATCTGCTTGGCTGAAGGTGTCCAGCCTCTACTACATATTTAGTAAAGTGATTTTGAGGTTTCCATAATTGAATGAATATTTAATTTGACATAGCATTAAGAAGCAGCAGCGTAGGGAGGAAGGAAGCACAAGATTTAGAATAGCTGCCCAATAGTGGAACAAAAGCAAAGCTTTCTTTGGCTGAAGTATTTCAGTGACAGTCTCAGAAACCTGTCTCCTTGAGAACAGTACAGAAAGCCTTGTGAGACATTCCAAACAGTGTAAGGACACCTATATGAAAATATTAAATATTAAAATATTAAATATTAAAATATTAAATATTTTTATTAATTAAATATTTTTATTAAAATATTAAATATTAAAATCAGGTTAATGCTGGGGTGTTGCTCCACTGGGAGTTCAATTCCTTGATGAGGAGCTGAAGTTGACAGTAAAAGTAGAAGTAGCTGTTTTGGGAGCTGTTGGTTCTCTCTAACGTAGGTCAGGGCTTTGCTGCCCTGCAGTCCTGACACCATGCATCCTGCTGCTCATCGTGAGGCTGCTCGAGCCTTGGCAGGCGCTGTACGCAGCTCCTAGGACTCGCAGGTGGCTGAGGAGCTGTGAGTTTCCTCCTGCTCAAGAGCAGCTGTGTGTTGAGGTGTGGGCAACCCATGTTATTGCAGACCTTTTATTTTGCTGCCTCACCAAACATCTGCATTCTCCTCTGGGGAAAAGACTGAGGGCTGATTCTCTTGCCTCTGCCTCTTGATCCTGAAAGGTTGTGGTAGGCAAAATGCTAACATCCAGAGATGACCCTAAGAGGTGAATCTACACATGGGGAATATGCAAACAGCGGACTGCATACAGGCAGGACGTATTTAATAGTTACTCTGAGTATGTAACCTGTCTTTTCTGCCCTGGCCCTGACACACAAAGCCTGTTCAGGAAGAGGCTGTGGTTTTGCTGTGACTTGGGTTTATAGGGTTTTATTTTAAATGCTATGATATATAGAGGCCCACACCTTCTCCCTTTTCCAGCTATGTGCTCTTGTGTTGCTAGAGACCGCCATTGTGAAATAGTTCTTCTGTTCTCACTATTCAGGAAGTTTTCCTGAATGAAAATTGTGCTGTACCGGCACAGCTGGTTGCAGAGATGCTCTTAAAAACAGATGTCTGTTCATTAGCGTGCAAGAAAGGTCAGAGCAATGAAGGCTACTTTGCTAGTTTCTGTACCTTTGGCAATACTTCACAAAATAGGAAAAAGCAGATGCATGATGTGAGACAGGATGGAAGACTTTCTCAGTGTGGAGAGAAGCTGATTTGTACATCTACTGTGGAAATACAAGACTTCTGTATTTTATGCAAATTTGGTAATTTCACTATAGCAAAAGGCAATTTCAGAACAGTTGTTCTTAGAAATTTTTAGAATTAGGGGCCTAATTGGTAAGTATCCGTAACTGAGCCAATTTTTAAAAGAAGGAATCTCATGCATCCTATTAACGGAAAGCCTATTTAAGTATACTGGATCCGTCAAGGGCTTTAGCTTTGGAGCTTCGCCAGTGCAACAGTGGAAAAGAACTGCTACTTTTAAAGTTTTGTTTGTGTGTTTTGAGCATTACCAGAGGGGAAGCAGTCTATCTCCTGGCAGCCTGCAGACTGTGGATAGGAAATAGAGCTTGAAAAAGTCAGCTCTCCCACGGTTGCTAGGAAGTTTTTAGGCATCACTTTAAAGTAATAAATACCACAGCAATCTTTGGAATTATAACTTCAGTCATTTGACTTTGTTTTTTCACTTGTCATACATGCTTTATTTCCCTTCCCCCTCACTCAGTAATATTTCTCAATACTTTAAATTAGTAAATGAAATCGGGTAATGCAGGGCCTGGTAACCTGACCTGTGTGTTCAGCAGAGCCACAGAGTGGTTGGTGCAGGAAATAGAGGTCATAAACTCTCTTACAACTTATATTAGTTTAAAATCCGTTTGATGAGATGAGCAGTTTAGCTACAAATGCTAAGTTTCTGGATTAGGTGTTCATATTGTATGACTTCTCGGTTAAGACATCACAGTATTAAAACAGGATAGAATATATTAAACAGATTAAGAATTTAAGGAATGTATGGACTACAAACTGATGTTCAGTTTAGAGGCTGTTAGTAAACTACAGTGTTTCAAATTAAATAATTACCTTGCACTTCTTAACTTGTGCTATTTTACATATTTTTAACCATGTGTAAGAAAGCATAGATTTATTATTGGGTCAGAGACATTCACTGGGAGGCTAATGACGAAGAAAGATCAGAAGTTCCTGGGAGTGCTTAAAAAACTGACATGGAGGGTGGAGGGAAGAGGGCATCTGAATTTCTGTGTGTTTGTATTACACAAATGTTTGTATGTTACAAAATAAAGGACTACTCAGAAAAGGTGTCTGAAAGTGACTTGGCTCATTCATTCAGACATGAATGAATGCTCGGTGTAGTCCTTGTATGTAATGGAAAGGGAGGCAGGTTTGACAGGTGCTGGCTGAAGATGGGCCAATAATCAGGAGAAACTAGGAAATAAGCCAGGGCTTTTAAACAGCAAATGTGAATTGGAGGAACATAAAGCTCTGAAGCTTTTGTTCTTGTGCTGCTTAATTGTGAGCACTGCTGCAATTTGTAGTAATGGCTGTTCTTTCTTCTGCCCAGTTGGTATAATTTTTTTTTGTTTCCCTACAATCCTTCACAAACATTTTCCTTCTAAACACTGAGATGGATTTTCTACTCTTATTGATTTTTACACAGTTTCCTAGCACACAGTTTTAAAAAGCTGCTTAGGAGCATGCTGGCCAAATCAAGTGGCTTCAGTAAGGTTCTGCTTAATAATTGGAGTAATTGAATATATCACTATGAGCGTAGCCTTCTTATTGAATTTGCAGAACCAATGCTGTTGTGGGATTTCTGTGCATCTCGAGGGAGGAAGGACAATGAAGAAAGAGCCCTCTGCAGGGCTCCATTCATGAAAGTTGGTAGTTTGGCTTACACGCATGGGTATTGTTCTAGTGTAGCATTTTCAATAATGAGTCAGAACTGCTTTATTCGGTGTTGTGTCCTGATATGCTCCCCCCTTAATATTTTTACGTGTGTTATTTATCAAAGTTTATGTACAACTGTACAAATTTGCATATGGGTTGGGGGGGGCAGTAAGGAGTTACGCTGATGTTTGGGTGACTTTCAAGTGCATCTGTCTCCTTCAGCATGCGCTGTAATGATCAGGCAGATGATGCAAGCTGCTGCGAACTGAGTGCAAGAAGAAATGATTCCACTTCAGCTGTCATGCTGTTGTAATTAGCATTAAAAAGAAAATATTCAGCAGATAGCTAGTTTTTTTTTGTAGTTGCAATGTTGAGTGTTGGAAAAGACAGCCTTTGAAACATTTTCTGAGTTTTTTGATAAGATTCTAGGAAAGCTTTTTTTCTCTTCACCTTTTACTAAATATAGATGATTTAGAAACGCAAAATCTCTCTGTAGCTCTAACGTAGAAATTTTTGCATTTAATTTTATGGATGATGTTGCAGTTTTTAACTGATACAAATGCTTCCTTTATTTTTCCAAATTTAACAGGAAAATAGAAATTTTTGTTAAAGCTTAATACTCAAAATCTAGGTAAACAATCAGTGCACTTTACTGTATTCTAAATACTTCACAAACCTCAGAGCTATCATTTCCTTAGTAACATGATCTGCCAGTAAAATATTCCAAGGTGTAGTGTTTAACAGCTTAACTTTTTTTTTTTGTTATAAATAGCTGACATTATGTAAAGTAGTGGCATGTTTATATAACTTCAGATAACCAGGATGTTTTTTTTCTATATGTAAATTAGTTATTTTTAAAATTTTATTTGAAAACTGGCTTTTTGCATTGTAGATAGCAATTATGTTTAATAGAGTGTGTTTACTGTTTTGGCTTTAAACGTATTATTTGTTAAATCAATGGAATGCTTTTCAGGGTGTGTTTTTTTTTTTTTTTTTTTTTTTTTTAAGATAGAAAAAGTAAAAATGAAAGTTCCCAATTTGTCTGTAACCAAGTGTTGTCTTCAACCAACACTTCGTAAACTTTAATTATCCCCTTCTTTTTTTTTCTTCCTAAACTTCATAATCCCAGTTTTTATCATTTTCTCTCCACATGGAAGTCTCTCCATCCACGTATAATTATTTTTGTGGCCTGTTTCTGGATCCCTTCTATTTCTTCTATAACTTTTAAAATAGGGTGGCCAGAGCCCAAACCAGGTGAGAGTACCTTTGATTAATATACCAGCATTATAGTGTCATTGTCAGCTTTTTCCACCATCATCTGTAAGCATGCAAACACCCCATTTTTGACTACTGCTTTCCATTAAGCACTGCTTTTAGTGAAGGCTATTTTTTTGAGTTATTACAGTTAATTCAGAGTCCTGGTATTTATGTTTAAAAGAACCTTCTCTGTTCTTTCCCATATTGTGCATTATATGTCCATCAGTTTCCAGTTACGCATGAGATCATGGTATGCGTTCCCAGTATCTGTCTGCCTACCTTTTCAAGTCCTTTTTGCATTCTGTGCAGTTCAGTTTCATTCTGATTAGCCTGAGATGCTGGATGGTGTCTGAAAACCGTGACATCTTGCTACTCACATGTTTTTTCCAGCATATCAATAAGCTTATGTCACACAATTTCCGAAGAATCTCTCCAAGTATCGCAATGCACTGTATTTTTGAACTGAGTTGAAAGTTGGCTGTTGGTTTGTTCTGTTGGCTTACTGCTCTACAAAAGCACTTCGCCATTTCTGGGTGACTTTTCTGAACTCTGCTGTCTCTGAGATACTGTCAGAGTTGGGTTTCTATCCTTATGCCTCCCCAAAAAATCCCCCCCCACACATACCATTTTTAGAAATGCAGCAAAGGGTGTAAAAGTAGAGATGAACTAATGGGCGAGTGACTTCCTAACTGTGCAGATCCAGACTAGCCTACCAAATGAAGCCAGATTGCCCCATTGTTTTAACACAAACTAGGAAATTTCTATTTAACTGCATCGTATGTAAATTAATACATTTACTTTGAGGAATGCTTTTTTATTATATTACATTACTCTGTATCTTAGCACTTTTATACACATGTAAATCATGTGTTTGTGGAGGTTAATACCCACCTACATTTTATAAATACAGTTTGTGCTTCTTCTCCATATGTTGGTCATTTTTCATGCTTAAATGGGCTTTTTTCAGGATATTCTGATATTCTTGCTATTCCTAGCAAATTCATCTGTGTGTCATTTTGCTTTGGCAGGTGAATAAACTCTGGGTGAGTTTTTATTTGCCTTCATGTAAGCTAGGATTGAGGATGAATAGGAGTTCTCATCTTGCCTGATGATTTTGTTGATAGTAATGAAACTTGATTTTTTAACTCCTTTTAATAATGCTTTTTTTTTTTTCTTTAATTGAAGCTGATTCAACAGGTACTCACTCTCTGTATACAACCTACAAGGACTATGAAATCATGTTCCATGTATCTACTATGTTGCCATACACTCCAAACAACAAACAACAGGTAAGGTGGACCATGTCTAACAATTAATTTTTCCTCTGTCTGAAAAGTAGTTGAACTAATGAATAATTATGACAACTTTTGTTTGTTACCAGCAAATGAAGCACTTAAAGATCAAAAGTAAAACTGGCCATCTCTGTGTCAAAAGATGAGCAAATCAGGTCATTGTAGGTACACCACAGCTATGTTTTACTACAGAGGACCATTTTCTATTTCTCTATGGATTATTTACTAAAACTTTAATTACATCGGTAGCACATTCGTATTTCATATATGAGGTCATACCTTAAGTCCAAAGGGCCATAGTGTACACAAAGTAGTTTTCTAACTTCTGCAACAATGTCAATTATACTTCAAGTATTGCATTCAGCAAACTAATGTGTGTGGAATCAGAGGTGATGAGTGGGTGGTACAGCACACTGCATAGCCATTTGAAAGAAGACGAGACAAAATCCTTTAATTTTTTATTTTATTTTTAGCATATGAAGAGCTATATAGGCTGACATGCTTTGTTACTTTGAAGCACTTGTAAAAAGAGAGAGACAAACTAAACAGGTGACTGCTTAAAAACAATAAAAAATGACATTTCTTCTGTGCTTTACTTGGACTACTGCAGTTAAGTAATATTACAGTTTCAAATTAATGGAGAGAAATAGAGACGTTTTCCTTTCAGAGAAAAAAAAAACAAAGGCCAATAAGGATCCCATGATACCTTTTATAAGAACAGATGTTAATCCAAGTGTCCTGACCAATTTACAAGTTAAATAATTACATTGTACTTATATAAATTCTCCTTCTGATACATTTGAATGAAGTTAATTATATTTTCCTTTTTAAATATTAGGCCATGTTGTTGCGTAAGGTGTGTTTCCATTTTAATCTAGAAATTGTTAGTTTTATTCTTTTACACATTATTCTTTTTAGCTTGCTTTTGTATACTAAATATTATACTATTTTATTTATCTTTACTGTAGTCTTGCACTTACTGAAAGAAGCCTATCAGAAAATTTTTATAGGCTGTTTTAAGGACAATGACAACTTTTTTCAACTTGATTTAGAACCTAACTTCTGGCTTGTGGAATTGTGTGAAGCAGGGAATGTTTTCCAGCTTCTGTCTGTCACTGATGACTGATTACATACTCGCAGGTGTTTATTGTTTTTCTCGTTTTTATTTATATTAAACTTTCCTCTTCCTGTATACGTGTATTAGATGTAGAAATGAAATTGGTATGGAAATAAATTCCCATGCCTGAAGTTTGTTAGATAAATAACTAACATTCTGTTACTTAGCATGTAAATCCTTATCTGTTTTGGTTTTCAGCTTGAAATATAAAATTGAACAATAGTAATTGAAAATAATGAGAAATAATTGAAAAAATGTGAGAAGACTTATTTAACCTGTGTTTGTTTGTTGTTTTTTTTTAAGCTTCTGAGAAAACGACACATTGGAAACGATATTGTGACAATAGTTTTCCAGGAACCTGGAGCACAGCCATTCAGCCCAAAGAACATCCGATCCCACTTCCAGCACGTCTTTGTCATTGTGAGAGTACACAGTCCCTGTACCGACAGTGTGTGTTACAGGTAGCTGTCACTAGTTTCACTGAAAACATGGAATTGAGTGTAAATGGAGGTGTAGTTCCTTTTTTTTAAAAAAATTTTCAGTAGAGAAACATGATGAAAGATTGAGGTTGAAGAGATTTGAGGATATGGGAATTTATATCATTGTTTCTTAAAAGGTAGATAGACACATGAGTATCTAAATGAGAAAACTCTTGTGTGCTCTTGCTTCTTCTCTAGTCAAGCATTCAGGAATGATTTGAAATGTCTGTTCTCGTTTTGATTCTCTTCATCACAGCATTTGAGATTTTCCTTTTTTATTTTTATGAATTCACTTTTTGTTCAGGTAACTCAGACATCTGAGTTTGTGCCTTTTTTGAAATGAAGACAGTGGGGAAAAAGTATGACTAACCCTTCAATAAGAAGCTAGTTTATTGGTAACATTTTGTCTGAAATACCTATTACTTACTTTACTTCTGTCCAAAAAAAACCAAAAACTATTCCAGAGCATTATGCAGCAAAAAGTCTTATTGTAACCTTCAAGTTCTTAAGATTAAACTAGAAAATGCTAATTAATAGCAACATACAATAAAGTATTGCAAGATAAGATTCCTACCTGGTGTAAATTTTTTAACTAAACTAAGCATAGAACTAATACTCTTTTAATGTAATTGGAACTTTTTACCTTTGCTACATCCAGAACTCTTGCTGTATTTTTATTTTAAAATACTAATTAATCTCAGCAAACTCTTAATTGTTATTATTATTATATTTATAATATGATGTGTCACAGTAATAGGTTTAGACTAGTTACCTTGAAATGAGATAGGTGAACATCTGTATTTCAGTAAACACGGGTTAATTCCAAAGCTAAGTGTTAAATTCAGGCAAGCTCTTATGTAAAGGAAGAGCTAAAGCAGTTGACTAGAGTGTCTTTTGAAAAACATGAATATACCATCTCAAATAGATACAGTAGGGTTTGAAGATTTTTTGTTCCCAACAGTTTTTGGTAACAACCTCATGCAGCAGTACTGGAATCAGTGCTGTACTTTGTACATGTATTTAACTTTCCTGGAGTTAGGCATGTTTGTGTTGATACTCATTTGAAGGCAGCTTGTTGACTGTACATAACTAGATAGATGTTTTTTAATCTTCATGTTGTTTCCTGACCCTTTCTACTAAAAACCCACAAATGGTCAACCATAGGAGTTGGAGTACTAGAGTTTTAAGTTCTCTTAAAACTGCCATTTTGTGTTGTACTTCTGAAGACAAACTGCTATTTAGTTCACGTGGACATAACCTGTTCTTAAACTTTCAGATGTTTCAGGAGAAAAACAAAACAAAATGATTTTGAAGGAAAGGGAAAGTAGGAAATCCCTCCACTACAAATGTATTTTCCATCTCAACTTGTGTATTTACAGATCTGTTTTCAGTTACTGTTTTAGATAGTATGACTCATTTTATTTTTTTCATTATAAAAAGCATGCTAAAGTTTTATATTCCTTATACTGTAATAAAACTAAATATTTCATGGGTTATACTTCTAGCCTTCAGGCTTTTGAATATCTTGTTTTTGTTTTTCAAGTATTCACAACTGTAAGGGCTAGAACCTGATCGATTACTATTAGTGAATAATAATATATAGTGAACAAAATTATGTGAAAACTTCAGCTTTAGTGATGCAGTGATGCTACAGATATAAATTTTAAGGGGTGGGAGCTGGAAAAAAAAGCTCTAAGTGTGTCTGTGTTCATTTAAAAATTGGCTAGGTGCTAAGTGCCAATCCTGCAATTTTATTTATGCACATTGGTCTTCAGGCTTGTGTGCAGACCAGATTGATGCTGGAGTCTGCCACTGCATTGAATGTTTTGTGTACTGTCTTTTAGGACTAAAATCCTTTCTCCTTTTCTCCACTCCCCCCCCCTCAGTGTGAACACTTGATTTAAATTTATAGAATTCCATTATGAAAAGCTTTTCTAGGAAACTTTTCAAAGCAAGTTTGACCTCTTTTCAGCGGATTATTTGGAAAAGTTTCATAGATTCATAGTTCTAGACAAAACAGGAAGCCATATAGCATAAAATTGTAGTGGAATTCATATTAAAAACTACATAAAAGGAATAAAATTAAGCACTGTCTTGGCCACTGATTCTCCTTCCAAGCTAAGATAAACAATATTTCAAAAGTCTGGCTTCTCCGTCAACATCATTCACATTTTAAAACTTCTCTAGCATATGTTAAAGATTAAAGTCTTATCCCTGTGGTTCATGATATTGAAAACCTAATCAAAGAAAATGTCACTGTTAGTTTTCCATTAAATTCAATTAATTGTGTTTAATGGTTAGGCTTGTATCTCTTGAAGATCATCAAGAGCCAGATAGTCGCATCATGGGCACTCCATGTTGCAACTATATATATATATATATATATATATATGTGTGTGTGTGTGTGTCTGTGTGTGTGTATATATATAGGCATACGTTTGAAGGAAATTTAGTGGTCTATGGCATCTTTGAGTATCTGTTGCCAGAAAAAACAAAAATTAAAACCCAATAAATTAAAATCAAAACCAAGATTTAGATGATCCCCATCCATTCCCCTCCCCTCAAACGCTTTGCTAGTGTTTCTGCAATCTCAGTTGTTGATTTGGGGGAATTTTCTTAATTATGTTGAAAGACTCGTATTAGCTTTACACTTTATTCTAATCTTAGCCAGCTTTCCAAGTTAACAACCACATACGCTTTTAGTGTACTTTCATGTTTTTTTCTGTATTAAACTCCATTACCATGATATTTTGGCCAAAATTAGTTATTACTGCTTTATGTTGAGTTCTAGATGTGGTAAATCAGGTGTGAATGGTTGGCGTACTTCTTTTTACAAAGCTCTTGCAGCGCAGTTGGTGATCTCTACTTAGGAGAGACTGCTGAATGAATAAGCCTTTCAGATGAGTCTGTCAGCAATTTAGGTGCCTAAATTATAAGCTAGAATAATAGAGTGTGTCAGAAATATGCTGGTTATAACAAAAAGAAGCAAAAATCAGAAGTACAGTACCTGACTGATTATGTTATGACAAAAGCAGGTTTTTACATTTCAAGTTCTCTTTAAGCTGTGGTACTGAGAATGACTCAGAAAGTTCTTAGAGGAAGAAATAATTGGTCCTCTATTCATACAGTGAGGGACATGGTCTCTGCATTGACAAGGTTAAAATGTAAATATAGGCATATTGCTGGGGAAAGGAGAAAAACATTGAGGGGTCAAGGAAAAAAGGGAATGCGTTTTATTTATTCAAAAAATGCTGAATTTGCATATGCTGAAACACTCTGCTTCTTCCTTATTCCTGTGTTTCTTTTAGTGTTGCTGTGACAAGATCCAGAGATGTACCATCCTTTGGACCACCTATTCCAAAAGGTGTCACGTTTCCTAAATCAAATGTGTTCAGGGACTTCTTACTAGCCAAAGTCATTAATGCAGAGAATGCTGCTCATAAATCAGAAAAGTTTCGTGCGATGGCCACCAGGACCCGTCAGGAATACTTGAAAGACTTGGCAGAGAAGAATGTCACCAATACACCTATCGACCCTTCTGGCAAGTTCCCCTTCATCTCGCTCGCTTCAAAAAAGAAAGAGAAGTCCAAGCCTTATCCAGGAGCAGAAATCTATAGTTCTGGTGCTATTGTTTGGAGTGTCCATGCAAAAGATTACAGCAAGGGTATGGAAATAGACTGTCTCCTAGGCATCTCTAATGAGTTTGTAGTCCTCATTGAACAGGACACAAAAAGCGTGGTGTTTAATTGCTCCTGTCGGGATGTAATAGGATGGACTTCAACGGACACAAATATCAAAATATTCTATGAGAGAGGTGAATGTGTTTCTTTGGAGAGCTTCATCAGCAACATTGATGACATCAAAGAGATCGTCAAAAGGCTGGAGGTTAGAATTTATTCTCTTGTTTGGTTCCTCTTCTTCGCTTGCTCTTCTGACCCCACCACCATGTAAGGCTTCAATTCCTTCGATGTTTGGGATGCCTGAAGCTGTTCTGGTTGCCAATCAATAAATCTGTTAGGACTTTTCTGCCTTTACTTCTCAAAATCCAATATTGTCCTGACATTTAATCAGATATCAGCCAGCCGTAGCAGGTTGTGTCAAAAGCCTCAGTATTTAAAACAAAAAAAACCAGGGCTTTCACATATATAAATTACTCCTGCACAATAGATACTGACGTGTTACCTTTTTCTTTTGCTTGTTTTCCCTTCATTTCTTTGTTTTATAGATTTCTTGTATCTTCTTTCAAATGAAACTGCAATATCTTTGAGATGTCTTACTATGTCACCAGCAGGGTGCAGTCCCAATCCCTATTAGAATCTTCACGTATTCTCCTAATGCATATGATGAAATAAAAATGTAGTCAGTAATGGTATCTGTATATAAAACATCTGTGTTCTCATTTTTTATCAAATTAAATCATGAAAGAATTTTTCTTTCTCTGTCTTTTATTTAATTTTACCGCTGTAGGTGTATAATGACCAGGAAAAAGGAAAAAACATGCCCTATTAAATTGTTCTTTACTGTTTTCATGTTCATATTAGATAGAAGAGGTGGCATGGACTACAGTTTACTGTGTATAGCAGCTGCATGCCTCTACGTTACTATTCTGATTTTAAGTTATCTTGCAGTTTACTGAAACAGCTAGAAACAGGTAGCTTGGTTGTCTGGTTACTAAAGTGTAAAAAGTAAAATAGAGATATTTGTGTAACTCCATGTGTTTGTTGTGTGCTGCCATGCTTCTTCTAAAATTCATGTGGTTTCAGTAAAAACTTCAAGGCAAAACTTGGGTGACAAGACTCTACTGAAAATACAGTTTGAGTGACAAGATTGTTTCAGTTGGTTGAATACCAAGGACTGTGATGTATTTTCCCCGGTTGTGTCCCATCACTGTCTTGGGAGTTGATTGTACAAAAATGTAGTCCTTAGACCTGTATGAGCACTGAAAACATGTGAGTGATCGCTACATTTTCTCTTTGTTTCAATTCACAGCTTGTGACTAAGGGCTGTGAAACAGTGGAGATGACTCTGCGTAGGAATGGACTGGGCCAGCTTGGTTTCCATGTGAACTACGAAGGCATTGTGGCAGACGTCGAGCCCTACGGCTACGCGTGGCAGGCAGGACTGCGACAGGGGAGCCGGCTGGTGGAAATCTGTAAGGTGGCTGTAGCCACTCTGAGCCACGAGCAAATGATTGATCTTCTGAGAACATCTGTAACAGTGAAGGTCGTCATCGTCCCTCCATATGAGGACTGCACACCACGCAGGTATGGTGTAATAGCTTCTTTTGGTCAGAAATTATTTGAGGGAGGGGAGGGATGCTGCCAAATAAGCATTAGCTCCAGAAACTATGGTGCAGTTTTAATATATAAGAGAAGGTGCAGGGAAAACTGTCAGTGTCAGTACTCACGTTCTGGGCCCCACTAAATGTTCATTGAATACTGCAGTTTAATAAGATGTCTAAAGAACAGTCTGCATCCTTTAAACTACACATGGAAATCGAACAACTTTTAATTGGGAATTCTCTGTTTCTGTTGTGTTCAAAATAATTGTACCTTTCTTTCTGCTTTCCTATTTGTTGATAGTTTGTAGTGTCTATGCATGTAGTATTTGAAAGACAAGAATGGATGTATACATGTACTTTTCTTCTTTCACAAATAAATAAGGCTGTAAGTTACTAAGGTCTATCAGATCTATGGATCTGTCCAGAGAAAATGCTGCAAATTGTAATCCTTCTTTACTTAGTAGTAGATCTTGCTGCCTGTCTCTTGCTTCCAATCCTTGTTAAGCTTGAGGAGGCTTGTGTCTACTGTTTTATTGCTCATACAGGTTTTAAATGTAGCTTGATCAGAAATAAACATCAATACATATATTCTTTTTCTAAATTGGACACAGAGTATCTGCATTTTTCCTGAACTCATACCACCCAAAGCTTTCTATAATTCTTACTCTTCCCTTCTGAACTCTGCAGATGTCTGCATTGTTCAGCCTCATAGCATTATGTACTTGCATAAAACCTAGAGAATCCATATTTGTTTTTACTGTGAGTCTTAATAACTCTTGTTGTAATGGGTAGCAGAGAGGAAAGGCGTTTTATTTGTCCCCTAGTTGTCAATGGAAAATTGAATACGTCAGGGATTAAAATGAGCAGTGGCATAAGGTCACCCATGAGGTATTTGGAAAGCTTTTGTACAGTATTTAGCAGCCCAAGCAAATGGAACGTTCGGCTGCAATCATAGCAAAAGGATTAGAGCAGAAAAATCTGTGTGGAAAGCAAAGATCCTATTATTTTTGAACTAAATTAAGTAGAGCCAAAAGCAAGCTTACTGTTAGTGTATCCGTACTCACAGCAGGAAGAGAAATTACTGCACTTGTAGAAATACAGTTCTCAGCAGCAGTGGGTTTTGTTGTCTTATAGAGGGCAAATACATTCATAGTAGGTTATTACCCAGTTACAAAATTTTGTAAAGCAACTGTTTATCCTGTTTGCTTTATCCAAAATCATTAAGGTTTAGAAATGGTGTCTTGAATTTGAGGCTATCCTACAAATATTGCTGAAGATTTGACTTAAATCGTAGCACAAAGCAGTATCTCCTCTGGCAATCAGTTTTCCAAAACTTGAGTCCTTTCATTGTGTCCTCTGGAGGTCATTTAGCATTTCTACTCCAGTAAATTGTACAAACTGTAACTGAAATGAAGATCTATTCTGCTTGGTATAATACATTCACATGAGAAGCAGTTTCTATCCTAATAAATTGATTGAAATAAAGTTGGAGGAGGAGCTCGTGTGCCGTTAGGTGGGGTGACGTGCCAGCAGTCACGTACACAAGGTCAGTAGCAGATAGAAAAATATATCCAAATACCCTGATTCACAAGCTAATGCCCTGCACATAGGCAAGCCTTGTTAAGCTTATGTCTCTGCTAAAACATAGTCATTAAAACATTGCCGCTGAACTCATTTAGAGGACTGGTTGCTGACCTTGAAGTTAAGGACACAACAACTAGAGGGAATTTTGTATTTTTGCTTCTCCAGCTATAACTATGCCTACAAATAAAGAGAAACCCAAACAGCTGAAATATATAATCAGTAGGAAAACAACGGCAGATACTTAAAATATGGAGGGGGGGAGGAGGGGAAGGTGCCAGCGTTTTAGTTGGATAGCGGGTGGACTTCGAAAACTAATTTCTTGGTCATCCCCATTTCCCTTGCAGTGTTTCACATCACACAGACTGGCTTCTTCTCAGGCAAAGCTGCTACACATGCTTCAGAAGCACTCCTCATGTCTTCCAACTGCTAAGTTAATTTACAGGTTAAGGCTAGAGTTAGACCAAAATGAAACTCCAAAATGTGTATCTTGTGAACAGCAAGACCTCAGCACCAATTGTTGCATTCCATCTATTCCTATTAGACTGCAGAACTTGCTAGTATCAGCATACACAGGAAACAGGTTACCACTTTGTTTAATATTTTAATTGGAAGGAGATTCTGAGAGTTGTCCACATCAAAGTCATAATACCTTACAGGAAGAGCTACAAAAAAAAAATAGAGAATTTTGCACTGATTGTTTACAGAGCTTTGACATTCTTTTCTTCCCCATGGGAAAATGATGTGTGTAGGTAAACAAAGTAACCACGAGAAATATTCAATGCAAATAGAGGCATATATATTTGTCAAAATTATCCTAACCAGAGCTGAAGGTCATATTTACCTTCTAAATCAATCTACCATATTAAAATCTATGCAGAAGTTTTCCTTGCATCTTAAATGAACTGGGTTAGCTCACGTCCTTAGTCCAGTTTTTATGCTGCCCTGTTCCTGCATTTGTGGACAGAATGTGCTTGTTTTCTTTTTATAGTGATTTTTTTTTTTTTTTTCTCCTTTCCAGGAGTTCTTCAGAAAACTACCGTATGCCAGTGATGGAATACAAAGTGAATGAAGGAATGTCATATGAATTCAAATTTCCCTTCAGAAATAATAACAAATGGCAGCGAAATGCAAACAAAGGACAGGGACCTCATGTGGCTCAGGTACCATCCCAAATTCAAAGTCCAGTAACATCTAGGATTGGCTCGGGGAAAGGAGAAGGGAAAATGCCACCCCCAGAACGAGCAGCCAACATCCCCCGAAGCATCTCTAGTGATGGGCGCCCACTGGAGAGCCGGAGGTACGTATCTTCACAAATTGCTTTTTATTGCTGCTCAGCATCTTATCTGGAAAAAAGCACAAAGCACAATTTATCTAGGTGTCTAAAGACGGCTTTTTATCTCACTTTTAATTAGTCAAAATGCAATATGAATATGAATGAAACAAGCCAAAACCAAATGCTTCTGCTTGACATGACTAACCACAAAATGAATAGTATTAGATTGATAGGATATGTTTCGCTGTGTTGGACAGTATCTAAAATTCCTGTATTGTTACTTAGTTTTTAAATGAGTTGCAGAGTTTTAGATCTAAATGTTCCCGAATCTCTACATTTTGACATAGTAAATGAAAATATATGGTTTTATAGGCTTGGTGAAATAACCTAAAGCTCTTGAGGCAGGAATAGCATTTAACAAGATTGTTCAGCAAGGGAATTCTGACCAGCACAGAAAGTAGATTTATCTGATTGGGAAGCTTTTGGACTTCTTAGGCTGGATACTTAAGTTCACATTTATCTAGCATGTGGGGTTTTTTTCTGTTTCTTTTTAAATAAGAAAACAATTATTATCAAGAAAGGTATCAGGAACACCTTTCACGGTGTTTTTGTTCTTTCATGAAAAAGGTTTATAATTCTTAAGTGAGCTGTCATTGTTCTGCTTGTCTGTGTATTTACAAAGATGTTTTGAGGGAAATAAACTCATACCTTCTAGGTCTTGTTTTGGACAATTCCTTAAGAAAAATAATTTTTAAAAGTTGCATACAGATTCCATGAATGTTTTACATTGGTGAAAAATATAAAGCAGTGGAAATAAGGTGCATAGCGTAGAAAATTGAGAAAGAAGTTCTAATGAATGAAGCTAAAACATTTTTCAGATCGTTATGAACTGGGGATAAAAAATATATCAAAAGAGAGTACAACCAAGACCAGAGAATTACCAAGATAAAACTGAAGCTTCTGTGTAAGCCACCTTAACAAATGATGCTAGTTGGTAGGACTTCAAATTCATATTTTATTTTTCATTAGATGCTGGCATCCTTACGCACTTAAACTGGTTAGACGGTGTGTCCCATCCCCTCCATCTCCTTGTAGCTCTGTGTAAGCTCTACAGATACATGCTTAAGGCTTGCATTAACAGAAAATTGGCAACCTTGAAAGCATTGGTAATACATATGTATGTATATATACAATTTATCTTTTTTCTTTAACTGATATGGTTGTGAGTGAGGAAGGATGCAAAAGCCTGTGAGATGCTGGACTTAGTTCTGTCTGTAATTATATATTTAGTGGAAGATAAAAATTGGATGGCTGGTTATAGTTGGAGACAGGTAGATGATGAGTTTGATGGAATAGGAGTAGGTCTTTTTTTTTGTTATTGTTTTTGTGTTGTTTTTTGTTTGTTTGTTTGTCTGTTTTCCTCCATCCTGTGCTGTAGAACCTCACCCTGTAATTATGGAAGGCACAGAAATACCTGGGCAAAGTTTCAGGGAGTGGCAGGACATTGGATGCGTTGAGTTGCTCTTCTTTTCATAAGCCTCTGTCTGTTTGTGGTACTAACCAAAGAATTTTGTCTATAATCTTGAGTGGTTGATTCCATTCCTTGTGCTGAGGACGATGAGACCTTGACTGCACTGAGAGATGTGGTATTACTAACAGTGGTTTTCTTGTGCACAAAAATCCATGTGGGCAATACAGCACACCTAAAGCATCCAACGTTTATCCAGTTGCTTCTTGTGGGGAGTTACGGAGTTTTGCAAAGGGAAAATTACATTTCCATATACTCGGTATTTGTTTTCAAAATGTGAAACTTTAACTTTCCATTTCCTTCATTTTCAGAGCGTGTAGCAGGGTTTTTTTTTCCTACAGACATTATTTTTTATGCAGAAAAGGTTCTATTGGATTTTTTCATCCTGAAATGTATATTACCAAAGTAGCTTTTTAGTTTGGTGGGGTCTTTTTTTGGATGCCTGAGAAAAGTCTTTTCTCATATCTGTCTGCTCTTCTAAACATGTTAGTCTTGGCTGGATCAAGTTTAAATATAACAGCAGCTGCATGAGGTTAACGTATTTCCAGTTAAAGTGAAGAAAAATACATTTATGTCATTTTGAAGGAATATTGAATGAAAAAAAAAAAAAAAACACACAAAAACAATAAGCTCACTGCAAGACTCTTGTTTTTCTTTTCTCTGCATGACAAAAGCAAGCTTTGCATTTTAGGAAGCTCAGATACTTCCCTTCTTACTGTGTAAAATCTCGAAAATGAACCAAGATGAGATTTTCATAGCCCTGTTAACAGCTGTCTCGTTTGATTTATTTATTCTCACTGCTTATTTTTCTACTTTTCAAAGAGCAAAGATCACATATCACCAGATGCTGGCATATGCTTGCATGTTTCTGGTGTGGGCAGCAGTGATGGTGCTGCGTGTTGCTTTGCTCCCTGTCATTTGTTCCTTGTTTAGTTCCTCTTTGGTTGGGTAAATTGATGACCAAGAGTAGTCTGGTAAAATGGGTACCAGAATCTATGCTGGTGGTCCATGTTATCTGATCCAGTAACAACCCTTTAATTAATGCAGTTATAAATGTGGCCCCATTGTATATAAAAAGGCTATTTCACCATCCCTCTTTGCAGTATTTACGTTCAATAGAGCATTTTTAAAGAGCTGTAGAAAGAAACAACTGTCACTGAAAAGAACACCGATGAAAATTTTGCTAGTGGAGATTTTTTTTAGTGTGATCTGTTTTCAGTCTTCCCTGATGATGGGGGTAGGAGAGGAGGAAACAGCATACCCAGAGGGTCTCTAGCTCAGTCATGAGCAAAGACCCTTCGTGGCCTGAGTGGGACTGTGAGAATGCAGTGGCAGATAACACTGGAGCAGCAAGTGGGACTTCAGATTACCTGTTCATCTCAAAGTAGGCAAGTTTTCCTTGGATCACTGAAATACTCTTGTTAGCGATATTAGTCTAGTTCATTTCTGCATTTTTTTTGTTGTTGTTTCAGCTTTTAAGGTAGCAATTCACGTTGCATCACTGTGAACTTTCTAGCTCTCTTCTACGTTATGCTTTCAAAACATTTGGTTGTTCAAACTGATATGTTATCTTAGCCCAGGGTCTGTGAACCATCAGAACTTGGGGGTCCCTGTCAGCCCCTTCATTAGCACTGCTCCATGGGCTCTGCTCTGACCTGTGACATGAAAGTCGCTCTGCATCCTTCTCCTACCCCCCTTCTTGTGTTCCCATCTGCAGCTCAAAGACCAGGGCTGGCTCATTTTCCTTCTTAGCCAGGCCACCGGTGCCTTACTATTGAGAGTCGAAGCTCAAACTGTCATCAGCCTTACAAGCAGTAATTTTATTTTCATATAAAACACCTGATCATTCTTCTGGTTTTGACTTACTTTTGTCAGCCATCTGTCAAGAGAACCCATGAGAGAGTCACAGAAGTGTTACAGGTCCTAATTATGGCTCATTAGCAAGGCTGTGCAGATAACCTGTATTTCCTTACTACCATCAGGGCTGCACTTTCCAAATGAAGGGGCTGCTAATTGTCAGTGGGGCTGGAAATTTACCTATGAGAATGAGCATCAGTCAGCAATTTCAGAATTAAATTATAGCTATACCTCCATTTTCATGTTCAGCCGTGGTGTTAGCTGTGGCCAGCTATTGGTTGTGTTTCTCCAGTGCTGAGCCCTAGTTAACACATGCTGATGTTTGGCCGATGTTAATATTTAGCTGTTTGAGGCTGAAGGTGACATTTATCGCTCCTTGTTCCCTCTTGCTGTTGGCTGCACACTCTCTGTTCACTGAGCACAGTGCAGTGACGGTGGTGACAGATAACCCTCCACAGAGCAGCAGACAGGGGCAGAGTTTGTGAGCTGTCCTAAGGGACATGGCAGCTGGGAAGCACATGGTGAATTGATCTGTGTGACTCTTCGAGCTTTCAGTCTCAGATGGATTTTGGAGAAAGCACAGAATTGCAAGAGGGGAATCCTGTCATCAGCCATAGCACAAGCAAGTAGAATTTCTCAGAGTAAAATAGAGATGTTACAGTAGTTCCAATATATCAGGCCTTTCATGACTGAAGTGCACCTTTTTTGGAATTACCTGCAAGTAAGGAGACGCACCTGAAGTGCTTTTACACAAACGCACGCAGTATGAGGAATAAAATAGATGAGCTAGAAGTCCTGGCCCAGTCCCGCAACTACGACATCATCGGCATAAGCGAAACCTGGTGGGATGAGTCCTGTGACTGGGGTGTTGCGATAGATGGTTACAGGCTCTTCAGGAGGGACAGGCAGGGTAGGCGAGGTGGTGGGGTGGCGATGTATGTGAAGCAGGGGCTGGACTGTGTGGAACTTCAGGTCGGCGATGGCAAAGTTGAGAGCCTCTGGGTAAGGATCAAGGGACGAACGAATAAAGGGGATGTAGTTGTGGGAGTCTATTACAGACCGCCTGGCCAGGATGATAGCACCGATAAATTATTCTTTACAGAACTAAGAGAGGCCTCGAGATTAACTCCCCTTGTCCTTATGGGGGACTTCAACTTGCCGGACGTTAACTGGGAGTGCCACACGGCTGACACGAGCAAGTCCAGGAGGTTCATGAAGCACCTAGATGATAACTTCTTGGTACAGGTGCTAACGGAGCCAACTAGGAAAGGTGCCCTCCTAGACCTGTTGCTAGAAAACAGAGAGGGTCTGGTGGGAGATGTGGTGATTGGTGGCCGCCTCGGTCATAGCGACCATGAAGTGGTTGAGTTCAAAATTTATGGTGACAGAAGGAAAAGTGCCACCAAAACCTCATCCCTAGATATGGGGAAAGCGGACTTCAGGCTGCTCAGGGAACTAGTCAGCAAGGTCCCCTGGGAAACTGCTCTTGAAGGCCTCGATGTCCACCAGTGCTGGTCACTCTTTAAGCGATGCCTCCTAGAAGCACAAGATAAGGTAATTCCAAAATATCGCAAGTCAGGCAGGCGGGGCAGGAGGCCGGCGTGGCTGACCAGGAACATTCTAATGGAGATTAGGCGGAAACAGAGAGTGTTTCGCTACTGGAAGGAGGGCCAGGCGTCATGGAAAGAATACAGGGATGCTGTTCGTGTTTGTAGGGAGAAAGTTCGAGTGGCCAAAGCACAGCTAGAGTTGAAGCTGGCTGTGTCTGTGAGAGAAAATAAAAAGGGTTTTTTTTAGATATGTAAATGGAAAAAGGAGAACTAAAGAAAACATAGGGCCGCTCCTTGATAGGAAGGTCTCCTCACAGACGATGACGTAGGCAAAGCAGAGACGCTTAACGCCTTCTTTGCCTCTGTCTTCAATGCCGATGATGGGCTTCGGGACCCAGGGTGCCCTGAGCTGGAGGACCGGGACGGTGGGGATGACATACTCCCAACTGACCCTGAACGTGTGCGGGATTTGCTACTCCACCTGGATCCCTACAAGTCCATGGGTCCGGATGGGATTCATCCCCGGGTGCTGAAAGAGCTGGCGGATGTCATCGCGGAACCTCTTTCAATTATTTTTCAACGATCCTGGGAATTTGGAGAGGTCCCGGTAGGCTGGAAGCTGGCAAATGTTGTGCCAATTTTCAAGAAGGGTCAGAAAGAAGACCCTAGCAATTACAGGCCTGTCAGTCTCACGTCAGTGCCTGGTAAAATCATGGAGAAGTTGGTTCTCGGACTTATTGAGGCGCACCTGGGGGACAAAGCAGTCATTGGTCCCAGCCAGCATGGGTTTGTGAAGGGTAGGTCCTGCCTAACTAACCTGATTTCCTTTTATGATAAGATCACCCGTATGGTGGACCAAGGGAAACCAGCTGATGTGATTTTTTTGGACTTCAGCAAGGCTTTTGACACGGTTTCCCATAGGATCCTACTGGACAAAATGTCCACCATACAGCTAAATAAAAACATCATACGATGGGTGAGCAATTGGCTAACGGGCAGGGCCCAAAGGGTTATGGTAAATGGAGCTGCGTCAGGCTGGCGGGCGGTCACCAGTGGGGTCCCTCAAGGCTCCATTTTAGGGCCGGTACTTTTCAATATTTTTATAAACGATCTGGATGTAGGAATAGAGGGTATTTTGAGCAAGTTTGCTGATGACACCAAACTTGGAGGAGTTGTGGACTCAAATGAGGGCGTAAAGGCCTTGCAGAGGGATCTGGACAGGTTGGAGAGCTGGGCGATCACCAACCGCATGAAGTTCAATAAGAGCAAGTGCCGGGTCCTGCACCTGGGACGGGGAAACCCTGGCTGCACGTACAGACTGGGCGATGAGACGCTGGAGAGCAGCCTAGAAGAGAGGGATCTGGGGGTCGTGGTAGACAGCAAGTTGAATATGAGCCAGCAGTGTGCCCTGGCAGCCAGGAGGGCCAACCGTGTCCTGGGGTGCATCAAGCACGGCATCGCTAGTAGGTCAAGGGAGGTGATTGTCCCGCTCTACTCTGCGCTGGTGCGGCCTCACCTCGAGTACTGTGTGCAGTTCTGGGCACCACAGTATAAAAAGGACATGAAACTGTTGGAAAGTGTCCAGAGGAGGGCTACGAAGATGGTGAAAGGCCTGGAGGGGAAGACGTACGAGGAACGGCTGAGGTCACTGGGCCTGTTCAGCCTGGAGAAGAGGAGGCTGAGGGGAGACCTCATCGCAGTCTACAACTTCCTCGTAAGGGGTTGTCAAGAGGCAGGAGACCTTTTCTCCATTAACACTAGTGACAGGACCCGCGGGAACGGGGTTAAGCTGAGGCAGGGGAAATTTAGGCTTGACATCAGGAGGGGGTTCTTCACAGAGAGGGTGGTTGCACACTGGAACAGGCTCCCCAGGGAAGTGGTCACTGCACCGAGCCTGTCTGAATTTAAGAAGAGATTGGACTGTGAACTTAGGCACATGGTCTGAACTTTTGGGTAGACCTGTGCGGTGTCGAGAGTTGGACTTGATGATCCTTAAGGGTCCCTTCCAACTCAGGATATTCTATGATTCTATTCTATGATTCTATGATATTTGGCTGAAGATCATTTTATATACCTATAGTCTCTAAAAAGAGGTAACGAGTGAAACAAATTTAGGTTTTTGCACTTCTTATTTTTGCTTTAGCTTGTTAATTATGTTAAATGAAAGTTGAGTTATCAGTCCTGAGAACTAGCGGATTTCATTTTTGTATCATATACATAAAAACCTCTTAGCTTCCCTAAAGAACTGTTGTTGTGAGAGAGTTGCTTGCTTGACAGTCCCTGACTGAAAGCAGACAAATGCCTGACCTGCAGAGTACTTAAATCTGCCTGTATTGAATTGTCTTCATGCATCCAATTCACGAGCTTATACTTAAAATCTCCCTATTCCTCATGGTATTTTATCTTGGCTCCTTTAATGTATTCACGATTGATGTGCATGTTTGTAGTAGCAGGAAAAACAATCAAAAACTTTATACATCTTAATATAAATCTCTAATGCTACTGCAGTATTAAGACTAAAGGATCTAAAATACAAATGCAATAAATTCCCTTCACGTTAATTAGTTCACATGGGACGCTATGTAATCTATAGCCCAGAATAAATACCAGAGGAAGACAGTAGGGGAAGACAGTGATAAACCATACATATAAGTGAAGCATGCCAGAGTTAATGTTACTGGAGAAGATGTAATTTTGGAGCTTGACTTATTTATTTTTCCCTCTCGCTATTTTGTTTCATATAGTTGGCTTCCAGACTTTGATTTGCTGTGTGATTTTATTCAGGATCCTTGTGTAAATGTATTTTTTGATACTTCCTTTGGTTAAACTATGAGAATTTCTTTCAACAGAGGGACATCTGCCTCGTTCAGTTCACACGGTGGATGCAGCTCATTAAAGAACAGCTATTTAATATTTTATTTTCCTCTTCATTACTCCATCCCTTATTTACTGGATGGTGTTCAAATCCCACTGTAAAGATGCAATTATTAATTCCCCTCTAAGCTTTACAGTGGCACCCATTACTATAGTTTCTGAATGCTTCATGGGTATTAATTAAACTTAATTTTCAAGACTCTTGTGTGAAAAGAGATGTCTTTAGACCTCTTCAGATTAAGAACAAAGGTAGAGAAATTATGTTCTAATCAATTGCTATGTCTTATTTTGGGCATCTCACATTTGGAAGTGTGCCCAGCATTGTTAATATTTTATATATTCTAATTACAGCTTCAAATTAAAGCTTCAGCTGCTTTGGTAAGTTTTCAGCACAGAAGTAAATCAGGCCTCGGCATCAAGTCAGGCCTTTGAGAAGCTTGCAATTAGTGACAATGAATGAAAAATCATCTTTAACAAATACACCAATGATCGTACTGGAATACTGCAGCAAGTGCAAGATGAGATTTCAGTTTGCTAAGACAGCAAGGAAATACCTTGATTCTAAGGCCATCCCTTTTCTTCTGTCAGCTGCACTTCCTGCGTGTCACAGCTGTGCAGAAAGGACCAGAGTATGATTGTCTAATTAAAGACTGTCGTAGGCCATAGGCTCAAAGCATGCTAGACTGACATTTTTTCCTGTGATGTATATATTATGTGCATATGCAAGCTGAAGATCTGGGGAAAGTTACAGCAAATGACATAGAAATGAATTATTAAGAGCAAGATGGATGCTTTTGATGTCTTTGTCATACTAAGCAAATAAACATACGCCCATCCCACTCACTGTCTTCACAAAAGATGATTTTCTTCCCATACTTGGCAAGACTCGACCAGTCCTTTCAGGATGAACTAGATCTGTTAGAGCTAAATCATGCGTAGTATAATCCCAATTCAATTGACTGCAATGTAATTGTATCTCTTTAATGCAATGGACGCTTGGCCTATTTTTAAGTTCAATTATGGAACTCATGCGCTTAACCATTTTGGAATTTCTTCTCAAAGCTGTCTTTTGAAATAGATAATAGCCTGTTTTAGTTTATTTTTAAAAATTATAAATAAAAGACAAGCACAGAATAACTTAACTACAGGGACATACTGCTAACAATACTCCTTTTGAATACTCCTTTTGTCTTGGAAAGTTCCTTTCATCAATAGATTTCAAATCAGATTGAAAAGTCAATTCAAACTAATTTCAAGTTCTTTCGTCTTAGTTGCATGTTTCACATAAAATGAAATGTCTTTCCCTATTTAAGTTCTATTGTGAACTGTACCAGTAAAGTGTGTTGCTGCTTTAAATAATAGGGTGTCCTGCCTGACTCCTTGTTCCTTGCTGCTGTTAAGGCCACATTTCTAACGATTTTTTTTTTGCCCTCGGGGCTTTTTATCTTGGTAAATGAGCTATAACTCCATGACACAGTTCTGAAAATTTGATGTTCCTTCTGTATAGTGCTGTCACTTTTTGGTAAGGCACAGGAAACAGAGAAAAGGCATAGCTGAATCCAAAGTGAATATGTAAGCATTTTCCAACAGGAAATCGTTTTACAGAAATTATTGAAGTAAAGGGTTTCCATGCCATTAATAGTAAATGAAAATTTGTGAAAAAAGCTCATTTTCGAAGTGTGTTGCTCTGCCAGCATAACTTAAATGTATATGATTATATTAGATGTGTGAATGCTATTGAAAACACACATTTCTGTTGGCCAAACTGTTCTTTCCTTTATAAGAGTGCCAATGGGAAAATGAACTGCTTGGCTCACTGATCCCCAAGTTTCCAAATTTTGAACTGTTTGCTTTGCAATTAAATATTTCAGAGTTGTTGCTTGATAAATGTGAGAAGATAAATTCAGTTCAGTAGACTAGAAAGGGATTACTGAGTTTGCTGTGATACTTCGATGGCCAGGAGTAGTTGGATCATTCCTTTCTTGTCTGGGGAAAAAGAGTTGCTACTAATGATGTGTACTTTATGAAATTCCAGATGATCAGCATGTTTGGTTCAGCCCTGCTGCCTTTTTTTTTTTTTTTTTTTTTTTTACCCTTTTAAGCTTTAGTTTACTGCTTTTTTTGGTGAAGTACTGAGGAGACCAAATGCACTTTTTTTTTTTAATCTACCTGTCTATATTTATTTGGATATGCATATACTTGAATATACGTGTATTAGTCAGTGCTGTGCTTTTTTGTATTTTCAGAAGAGTTTTTGAACTTCCTTACAGTTACTATGGTGAGAGCAGATTAAAATCTGCTTGTTTGCAGATAAAGGTTAAGTGTCTAGGTTAAGATAAATCTCTGGACTAAATTTTTGTGCTGAGACAACTATCTGTTTTTTTTAAAGTCAGTATTTTTTAGTGTGTAATTATGCATTTTAACTCAGAAAAATACTGTAAAGATTTACTTTCACAATATAATTTATTCTTGGATGGTGTAATTCGAAGTCTTAAATCACTGCAGAAGTACTAAATGGCTTCAGTCACTACTGAGTTGAACAATAACTAGCAGCACTGAATTCGGTTGGGGTTTCAAAAACAAAATGCTCAAAGCAGAAAAGGATCTAGAAAAAACTTCAACTGTAGAACAGGATATACAAGTTGAACAGTGTAAGCATTCTGCTCAGATGCATGTGTTGAAATTCTAGCCTGTTTATTTGCCGTACGGTTATTCCAACAGGAGAAGGCTTCATGTGATTCAGGTCTGTATTTTCAGCATTCCCATATGTTTTATATGAGAATATTAAGTTTTTGGTTGGATTTCAGGATATTTATGAGTAATGTTACATTTTTAGACCTTATGCTTTAATGTGGGCAAGTTTGGTGGCTTAGGGATAAGCTTAATACCCTTGGAAGAGTTTGCATGGACAACTTCAAATTCCAGGCAAGAGTTTGTTTTGAGAGGTAGAAACAGATGGCTCTGTTTGGTATTTGGGCATGGAATTTCATGCTTCATTATTCCTTACATTCAATCCCGAAAAACAAATCGGGACTTTAGAAACTCTGATGCTTTCCTAGTTTGTGCTGGGATTTCCTCCCCCATCCCCACCTGCCTTTCTTCATTTACTCCACAGGGAATAGATTAATAGGGGGAACATGTCTAATCTTTTGACTGGCACTATTACTACTGTCTCAATGATGACATGTTCTTTGCTGATGTGACATTTTGCGCTGGGTAGTCCGTCATGCTTTGCACTGTGTCACTGCAGTTCGGAATTGCTGATTTGACTGGTTCCCTTGCTCTACACAGGTTGTCTCCTGGTTCTGATGTCTACGTCACGGTTTCATCCATTGCCTTAGCAAGGTCGCAGCAGTGCCGCAATTCTCCAAGCAACTTATCAACCTCAAGTGAAACTGGCTCTGGTGGGGGCACATACAGACAAAAATCTATGCCAGAAGGGTAGGCACTAGAGTTTTTTCATATTCTTTTTAGGCAGTTTTTTGTTCTCTGTTCCATTTGTTGTAATGTATGGTAAACACAGGAGTGTTTACATAGCCTCCTGCCAACTGTTCTTTACGCGCATTAAAACATGTTTGTTTTCAAGTATCACTGTCATGCTTTTTGGAATGAGCAGTAAATTAATTCTAAATTAACACTATTAGTTTAATGTTGCTAATTGTTTCATTTCACAGGTTTAGATTCTAAAACTAATAGGTTTAGGCCTTTGCAGTCTATACTAACGGTAGAAGCAAAGTGTGGTGACTGCAGCTAAGACTTGAAATATGCGGGCACAAAGGTGCTAAATAATCCACAATTAGCATTTTTTTTCTATGTATTCATAATCACTCTGTTTTAAGGCTCTGTAATCCAACTTTCCAGAAATCTTCAAACTCTGAAATGATCCAATGTCAACGTAAGGGGCAGCTTGCAGAGGAAGAAATTAAATTTGTATCATTTTCAGAGAACACTGAATGGAGCAATAAATCAAGTGTCTCTAAGAAGGGAAAAAAAATAATTGGCAGTAAGAGAGCTATCTACCACATTCCAAATTACTTCCTGTAGAGGAAAGCAGAACTGTTCATACTGCAAAGCTTTCCTGTGAAGTCTTGAATATGTTGCTTGTCATTGTGTGTAATTCATTCTATTTTGGGTCTCATATAAAGTAGAATATCTTTCTCTCTATTATAGGAAAAAATACATCATTAGTAAGAATAAATATCATTGTCAAGAACTGCTTAGCGCAAGCCACTTTTTTAAGCACAGGCCGCAGTCTTTTGCCTGTTTAGGTACAAAGAATGCTGTCTTGAGCATGTGTTTAAACAAGTGCAGCTTCTTGCTCCAGGTGACTGAAGATTTGTCTCCCTGTATTCTCCTCGTAGCTCAGTTTGAGGTTTTCAGAGGAAGCCATCTCTTTTCTGTTGCACACCTTCATGAAAGCCTTGATTTGTGAGACTATCACTGTCCAGGCCGTTATTTGAGTTTGTAGTAAAGTCCGACTGATGCTAGGAGACTTGCTCTAAATCCATTAAACTTCATTGTACAGAAACTAAATGGAAGCATGTCCAGAGCTCTGCAGCTGGAGAGAAGACTTTAACTTCTTTATACACTGTATACTTTTGTCTCATTCATGCCAGCAGCTCTTGTGTTGTCTAGAATTCTGAAGAACAGCTTGTGCTCCCAATATTTGTCTGCTCTTTTCCAACTACGTCATTTGCTCTAAAAAAAAAAAAAAAAAAGTGATGCTGCCATATGTCCATAGACCATTGCAACCATAACTGCTTGAGTAGGAAGGAGTTTTCACACATGGGGTTTTTGTTTTGAATTGGCCTCATAGCACACCACCACCCTTCCCCAGTCCTTTTCCATCTCTCAGGTTGGTTATACACATATGTTCACTGCTGCGTTGTTTGAGAATTTGGCAAGTTCAGCAAAGATGTGTCCTAGAAACCTTTTATACACTTCTGTTTGCTTCTGAAATTTAATCAGTCCAACGAACAATATTTTAATGGAATAATGAAGGAAGTAATTAATACATGAACTTTGCTTTTACTTATGAGATACCTAAAACAAACAAACAAAACATAAATCCTTATCAAACTCCAGTGATGTGACTGTTAAATTCTATTCTTAAAGGAGAAGCACTTTGTATCTCATACTGTCCTTTCACACGTGGCTTATAATTTACCCAGGACATCCCAAACATTATCTATCAGGCTAAAGAGGAAGTGCAAAAAATGTCATTAAGTGAGAAACATTCCATTGCCTCAGTAAGCAAAGCAGTGTTCATTACGGTTCCTTTGGCATCTTCTGTTGAGATTCATCTGAGAGGCGAGATTCTGGGCAGCTTTGTAGAGGTGTCTGGAACACCGTGTAGAGGTGGCAGAGATTAACTTGTATGTTGTTAAAGTAGGGGAGAGATAGTAACATTCAATTGCTGAGAGTGGTGTAGGTGCCTGTCCGAAGAGGTGCTGTGGCCTGAAGGTAATCGTACTGCGGTGGGGCTCCAGCGTGCTCTGGGTATGCCAGTCCCTGAGACCTCCCAGTGCAGGGAATCTCAACTGCATCACTTACGTGTACGTTTCTTTCCTGCTGCATGGTATGACCAGTCTGAACGGTTTGTGAAACTTAATGACTGGAAGCATGGATGTGAGTCCAACCTTTACCAGGTATCGGTAAAAGCAGTAACTGCTGCCTCTTCTAGATTATTGGTCCATAACCTGACTTTGGGTATAGGCCACACTTCATTGCTTTCAAGAGTATCCGAATTGGTTTTGATGTATGTATGTGTATTTCATGTACTCATCCCAAGATTACTTGAAGGTATGTATATGGAATAAATGATAGTAAGATGTGAAGAAAATACTGAAATAATTAGTTTCTTCTTAAGATTGTATATTTGAAAATATATTTTTAAGTAATATTCCTGTTCTTTTAATTCTTTGCCTGTTCTTTTAATCCAGTTTGACTTGTACTTAGTTTTTGGATTCCTCCCTGCATACCCTGATGGGCTATAAATTTAAGCAGCATGGAATATAGCACCACCTGCACTTACTATTCCCATTTTTAAATAGCTCACTTCATGATAAACAAAAAAAAAAAAAGATATTTCTTGCCTTTTCAATTAGTAAAGCAGCGGTTTTAATAAAATAAGATTAGCAATATGATATTTTTGTTCATCTCTAATTAAAAAAAAGGCACACCATAGAATGTGAGAAAAAATGAACTGTTTTCATAGATATAAACGTATGGGCTTTAGGTTAAGAGGACAGTAGAAATGTATAGAAGGTAAAATATGGATGCAACCCAACTTAATCAAACTAAGACTTCTTGGATTTCTGTTTTTTTCGTCTGCATACCAATTTCTAATTATTTTATCATGAAAATATATTCTTCCCAAAATACTTCTCAAATCTAGAAAGTTTGGAAATTAGATCAGTGTTTAAAGAATGTCAATACTGTGTGTTGTTATTTTGTGCATTTACTCAATCAGTATTAAATTTATCATGTTTAATTTAGGCATTTAAGTGAACTTCTAGTTGCAGTCCGTGGATGGAAAAGGAAAAGCCTTACCCACATAATGCAATTTCAATTTAAGGTGTTTGCATTCATAGGGCAGGTATATCCAGATGTTCTTCACCTTTTTATTCATCAGATCATATGTTTGTAATGCCAGGGAGAGATGAAAAAATGAAGTAGGGTCATGTTTGGAAGGCCCAAGTTCATATTTTGACATTCTAGAGCTGTGCTGGAGGTGTACACAGATTCTGGAGACTTGTTTTTAAAGGTGGGAGTGTGATTTTGTTGTTCTGAGTCATACTGTCTTTGGTGGGTTCACTTGAGTTAGTAAGTAAAATAACATTCAAATAGGGTCACCATATTAAGCTAGTTTTGATGGTTTGGCAGATCTAAGTTTCGCATTATAGGTCATGGGCAGTCTTGTAGCAAGTAGTGTGAGTAGAAAGCATCATTTGGGGTATTTTATTTTCTCTTGTTATATTAGGCACTGAGAGCTGGAGAAACTCTTTGATATATATACATAGAGAATATGTCAGGTGGTTGGAATTCTTTTGAGAAGTTTTGGATTTCTTTTTCCTTCAGGGTATGTCTGATTAAAAAAACAAACATAAAAGCATTATTCTTGAAGAATTCTTAATGATAGGCCTAGTAATTCTGAACCCATCTGTACCTTTATGTGATTTATGTGTAACACAGAACTATAGTTGTAATTCTTACAGACTTTGGCATATAATGCATGTATATTTTGGTCTCTCCCTTGAAATTAGATTGTTCTGCTTAAGTTTACTTTTACTTTTATTGAGTTTTCCAAAATCCATCTGACTAATCTGACAGGATTTACAAAGTCCATTGAACCCAGTTTTCTTTTGTTCCATGTGCTTTCTTCTCCAGCAGTAGTTATAATTCCTCTCAGCTTTCCTACTACTGTATTTAGTTCGCACTAATCAACTCAAGTTATTTTATGATTGAAACTAGATAGTTCACAGAACTCATACCTCTCAGGTTTTTGGGGTCCTGAAACAGTAGTCAACTTCATAAAATCGTAATTAAAATATTGGGCAGTGTAATATTGCCCCAATTAAATCTGTGTTGTTTGCATGTATGTGTGCGTCACTAAAGTGTGACACACTGAGATCTGTGGGATTCCAAAATGAACCTCCAGATACTCACTTAGACTAGATCCAAGGTAGCACTTTCACATCTAAAAGGACTCGTCCTTAAAATCTGCTCCCAATAAATACACCTCATTCTCCTATGTGACTTCTATCCAAACTTTTGTGTTCTACTCATTGTGCTTCTGTAACTATTTAACTGTCTGGTCACCTTTCCTTGTAAATGTCTGTGTAAATGAAAGCCCGTAATGTTATTCCTGGATGGTTTGGGTCTGTTTTTGAATTGTATGTACTGTAACATATTTTCTTGTTCAAAAATGATTAATAAATTAATGTGTATTGTACATCTTATGCATTAAAGGTCCTAAATGTGTCCTGAGAGCTGCCACAAAAATGAAATGGAAAATCAGTCATACTATGCATTACTCTGCCCTATTGCTTTACACTGGCTTCTTAAACGTGCTCTTTCCCCTTCATTCATATTTAAAATCACTATCTGCTTTGTTTTTTGGGGTGTTACAACAGGTTTGGAATTAGCCGTAGATCCCCTGCTTCCATTGACAGGCAGAACACGCAATCAGATACGGGTGGTAGCGGCAAATCCACACCCAGCTGGCAAAGGAGTGAGGATAGTATCGCTGACCAGATGGGTAGGTAATTAATTCTTTACAATGAGCAAGTGGTGCTAACCACAAGGTGACTTTGGCAATACCTGTCTCTGTGCAGAGGGAGAACTCTCTTAAGCGCTGTATTTTCAGTGTCTTTGAAAGTTAACCTTGTTCATCAGGATGAATAATTAGATCTCAAACATATATTAGCTTCGGCAGTCTGTGTCCTTGAGACCTATGAATATCACCTGAGAAAGGACTCATTCCAGTTTCCCATTTGACTACGGGACTAAATCTACTTTAATACTGTTACCCTGAAATACTGTCCTTTTAGAAGCAGTTGGGTGGACACACTTACTAATTTGCCTTGCTGTTGAGAACTTGTTTGACCTCACCTGCTCTCCCAAGTGACTTAGTTTAATTTTTGCTTAGTTTGTGTAAAGTACTTGTGATGCTCCCTTTCAAATGGTGCTATATAAATGCAAATTGATTGTTTGATCATTGAAGCTATAAAAATACCATGTACAAAATGGGTAAAAAATGCTATTAAAGTTTAAATAGTGGAGTAAATCTATAGCTTGGTAATCGCCTTCCACCAGTGTATACATTTTCATTGCACTTGGCAATTAAGCTGTCAGCCAAGGGAACATATTAACTACATAAAACAGCTGGGTACTGAGGATTTGCATTGTTAAGCCTTCATTTGGAGTTTCTGCACATAGACCTTTTCCCTACAGCTATGGCTTGATTTGCGTGGATACCACTGAGATTGACACCAATGGAAGGGTTGTACTATCTACAAACGTTGATCCAACATGATGAGCGTGGTCAAAATTGATAGATTGATGTTTCTTACTTTGTTAACATAGATTAAACAATTCCATACTTTTTCCATCCTTGCATATATGCAGATCATTTTGCCGCATCACAGCTCTTTACTTGTTCTTTATAAATTGACTAGTGTTGAAAACAGAATAAAGTTCAGTGAATTTAGCAGGAGTTTTGTGAGGGAAATGTGGTCGTCAGGTTCTGGAGACGTACTTTGTTCACATACCTTCACAACCTCAGTGAGCTGTGCCTTATTATTGAAACCATCTGTCAGTCCCTCCCTCACAACTCCCCCCCATACTTCTTCTTGCTCAAGAGCTGTGATTATACTGATCTGCAGTTCTCATTTTGACAGAATGATTTTTAATCACATATGTTTTGATACTGTTGTGATGGTAACGACACATGTAAAACCGGTTCTTTCCTCAGCATTACTTTTGCAGACCAATGGTTCTGTGTTGATGCTGGCACTAAGCAGAGCTGCCAGTGAGTTCTGTTCTAAAATGTCAGGAGTCACCGTATTAGCAAAATAAATAAAAGCCAAAAAGTACAGGAAAAAATGTGTGGTAGATAATGTGGCTCCAGCATTTGGCAGAGGCTGAAAAATGTGTACTTATATATAATCCCTGTATTTTATCTCTTGTGTATTGTCCTGCATTCATAGAGTGCCAGTTGGAAGCTGCATCTCTGACTGGAGACTTTATTGCCAGTCTGGTGAATCTAGGTGAAAGTGGGGCTCTGTGCCAAATAAGCACATTTCCACTTGGGATAATCTTTATCAAGGTAAATAAGGCATTAGGTGCAGTGAATTCACACTCACACCTTCCTGCCCACTCTAAACTACAGAAAAGCTTTTTTTGGCAAAATTGGCAAAGAGCACTTCTTAACTGCCCATGTAAGATGAGTAATTAAATCAGTCCACTTTTACCTGGTTTAATTTAAAAAGCATTCCTTTCTTTTGTAATCTATGCAGTTTCCTCATTCACAGTCATTAGTTTCTACAGGAATGTTGTGATTTCAACAGATTGTTATTTCTGCAATTAGAAAACACTTACTTAGCTCACCTTAACTTTGACAGGAAATACGCGTAGTAGTGGTACTGGAAAAAAACGTGGATTTAAGCCATCACTGTAGACTTTTGTTATTGTCCTGCCTTGCGTAGAATACAATATAAGGAAACGCAGATTTTCAGAGGTTTTTAAATCTTTTGTCCACAGGTAATATACATCTAGACATACAATGTCAATACATTGTAAAAATGTATATTCCTCTGTGTTAATGTTCTGATGCAGTGCTATTGGACAATGGGGGCATGGCACTGCTCAGGTTATCCTGTTAAAGCCAGGATGGTGGCTGCAAATTTTTCATGAAGTCTTTCTGATTTACGCCAGGCAGGAATGAGCCCTCACTTACTCACCTGTGTTTTGTTTCAGTGTATTTTATTTTTTTTCATTTGGAATTATTTTCTTGTTAGATATTCAAAGTTTTTGGCTACTGGTAGCAGTGGGAAAAGTTGCATTATAAAATGAGTTGCACGTTTTCTTAGTTTGTTGTGCTGCATGCTCTCTTCAGTACATCATTGTATGCTGTATTGCAGAACCAACATGCCATCTCCCAGCAGTATCAAAAGTACTGCCATCCTTCAGAGAAAGCCCCAGTGGAAGACTGATGAGACAGGATCCTGTGGTTCACTTGTCTCCAAATAAGCAGGGTCATGTAAGTTATCCTAAAAAAGGAATTATTTAATATATTGCTCTTGCTTCAAAAGCTCTTGATACCAAAAGTGTTGTTGAAAATTATGTTTAAAGTGTCAGTTAAAGATGCAGACAGAAAAGGGAAAAAGTAGTCAAGCCCTGTTCCCTATTAAACTATGGAGCAGGCAGTAGAGCAGATCTATTACTTCCCGAACCTTAGAGAAGCAATGGAAGGCCTGCTAAAATATTTGTTAGTTAATAAAGTTTTACTGACAGATGATAAGCACTTTCTGGTCTGTTATCTTGTGATAAGGAGAGGATTTGTGGGAGTTTACAAAGCTATTTCTAGTGCTTACATGTGAGAGTTGAAGTTGACTAATACATTGTGCACGGCAAGACTATGAAGGCTGCTTCTTTGAAACAGACAAGTGATCTTGCTTTTGTTTTGTTATTTTACCCACTTTCCTCATCTACTGTAGCTATTAATTCCTTTCCATAACCTGTCTTGCACACTGTTAGTAGACTACTTTTGAAAGGTCCACTGGAATACAGCTTAAGTGTCTTTCTTATTTTTTTTTTTGTTTTAATTTCTAAATGGTAAATTCTGCCTTTCTGTCTCTACACAGTTAGGTACGTGCTCTGTTTTGGAGACTGTCTCTTCTTGATTTATATACAGAGAGATTAACTTGCAGTAATGTTCATAAATTTGAAATGTCTTGAAAATCATTTGTTACTACATCAAAAGAAGAAGAAAACTTTAAACAGTTGTCCAGTGTACTGGACCACTTTTTACCTGTACAGTCAGCTAAAACATAGACTTGTGTTGCATGATTATGCTAAAAGAATCAGTTGCATTTATTTAGGTGTGAGAAAGTCTTCTGTTGGTTCCTGTTATTTGCTCTTGCTTACCAGCATTCTTCCTTGAGTACAGTTTGCAGTGTTTGTTTTAGGTTATTAATTCAGAACGACACGCCTTCATTATTTTAAAACAAACAAAACACCTGTCCTCATATTCATAGGAGCACAAACTAGTTTTCATATTTAGATTGGCCTGTTTTCCATGTGATGCATTAGACCATATAATGATGTAATATGCGCCTCGTTAGCTTGTGTGCACAATGCAACAGTGGAATTACTAATGCCTACGTTCTTCTCCTTTAGTCTTGGTTGTTGTAAATCTTTCTTACGTAGACAAATGGATGAGGGACAGTGATACTGTCCCTAATGAAAAGCAGTAAATTAAACTGGAGATAACTAGGAGTCCATATCAACTTAATATTCCTCCTGCTTTTTTTTTTGTCAGTTCTTATTTTAGTATAATAAGAAATGTGGATGCTGAGATTTCTTGCTCTGAGTATCAATCCATTCTCTATTTCCCCTCTTCTCCAGTGAGAGCAGAAACAGTATCTAATCTTTGACATTTGATCTGCCTATGTCTGTTTGGTAAAACTCTGGGTAGGCAAATAGGGAAGGTGGTTCTAACTGTCCTTTCTGGCCCTTCTCCTATTCCTAGGCCATCTTCCTGCCAAACAAGTCTGTTGCATAATGAAAACGCATTTTTTCAGTTCCAGTTATGTAGATGATCAGAATTTAGATGCAGTCTTTAGATGGAAACTAAAATTAAGAAATTGAGAGGAATACAGATACTTCAAAGATGAGCTACTAAGTAGTGATGAGTGTATGGCAAGAAATTCTTTCTGTAATGGATGCTCACTGCAGAGCTGAAGGCATTCTGCTTCTTCCCAACAGCTGGCTGTAACCAAGGGCAGAACCCAGAAACCAACCAGCCTCTGTCATGCCCTGATGGGACAATTTCAAAGCGTTGCATGAAAGCTTCTTTTCTTGCAATTCTGCCATTTGGAAAAACAATTTCAGGATAGTTAAATGGCATTTCAGTGACCATTTGCAAAGGACAGTACTGTTGAGGAGGAAATATACAAAGGGTTAGGAGGAGCAGCTGTTATTTTTCCTAGGTTAGCCTTTTGATAGGCAATTGCATTGTTGAAATTAACATGCACTTTCTGTGGATTGGTTATGTATCATTTTCTGAAACAATGGACTATTAAAATTGGAATATTTTAATTACAGTAGCTATGAAACAGGTCAAAGTCTACACAGCTCAGCCAGTGTCATTTGTCCAGGCTGAGTAAATTGTATCTGAAAGGAAACAATTTAAAGTATTTTGGGACAAAATCTCAGGTTTTCCCTGCATTGTTAAGGCATGGCTTCCACATCCTTGTGAAAGGTGCTTATATGCACCAAGAGCAGAGCACACCCATTGTGTTGGAATGAAATTTGTCGCGTTAGGTTCCCAAACATACCTGTCCAATACTTGAAGGTAGAAGAGTTCCTGCTGTGCAGTGGGGACTTCCACAACCCTTTCCTCCTCCTTTTCTGTTGCTGTAATTTTGAAATAAACCTGCAAGTGTGATTTTTTTTTTTTTGGGTTGTTGTTTCTTCTGTAGTCTGACAGCCACTACTCCAGCCATTCCAGCAGCAATACTCTCTCCAGCAATGCCTCCAGTGCTCACAGTGATGAGAAATGGTATGACAGTGGAGAGCGCACTGAATCAGAGCTGAACAGCTACAACTACCTTCAAGGGACTTCAGCTGATAGTGGCATAGATACCACTTCCTACGGACCTAGCCATGGCAGCACTGCCTCTCTGGGAGCAGCGACATCTCCCCGGACAGGGCTAACAAAGGAGAAAGTGACGCCACTGTGGCACAGCTCCAGTGAAGTGGTCTCCATTGCAGACAGGACATTAGAAAAAGAGAGCCACATAGACCGAAAGGCCGAGTCTTCGCTGAGTCTGGATCTTCACAGCAAGAGTCAACCAGCCTCCAATCCTCTAACAAGGGAGAACAGTGCTTATAGTCTTAGTGATGCCGTCTCGCATACAAGGTAACTTTCACCTCTTATGAGATTGACACCTTCCACGCTCATTTTCCCATTCTCACTCTCTAGCTTATCAAAAGCGAGAAGTGGATGTTAAGCTGAGGCTTCTGTTTGACCTGTGACCAGGCTGTTGATCAGTGTTTTGAGAGATCTTACTATGCAGAATGCTTATAAATCCAGACCAACTTTAGTCTTTGCATTTGCTGGTGCATCCAACACTAAGGAATGCATTTGACAACATGTTCTATACTGTTGCTGTTAAACAAGACAGACACATGCCTGATGTGTCTGTAAGGAATATCTTGCAAATTTATGTACATTAACGTAGATGAATATCTTAAATATTTTATATACAAATTAGAAAGGAAGTCACTCCCTTTAGTAATGCACAGTTTAATATGGGTTTCCTTTTTAGTCTTGCAAGTATATGTTTCAGATGTCTTTTACTTTTTTTTCCCCACAAGTTTAAAAGTCGTCTTTTAGTCATTATGATCAGGACTGAGAGCAAGTTGCTTGGGAGTGCTGGCATATAGCTTTTAATCTCATTCTGCTGCAAGCCGTAGGTATGACACATTACAGTCACGTTCCTTCTTTCCCTCAGTTTTGCGATTTGTAAAACTGGAGATATCAAGTACGCGCGTAAAGTGCTTGAACACCTCAGATGGAAGATACCCACTTCACAAGTTCAGTGGAGCTGCTAGAGGCATAAAATATTTTAGAACCTTTTCTTAACTCATTTTTGAAGACGTATTCAATGTGCTTTTAGAAAAATACTCAGTCATACTAACAAAAAGAAAAATCAGCTCTTTTTCAGGAAGCTATGTGATCATCAAAATTTGTTGGTCTTGTGGAGCCTGACTGTTGCATTTTTCTTCTTAAGGCACCTCTTTTTGAGTGTACAGCTAAAATACCAGTAGGCTGGAATCCTGAAGCATTTTTTGCTATTCATTTTGAGCAAAACTACATTTAGGCAAGGGTAGATGTTTATCAGACACTTTAACAGTTCCTTGTATCGTAGCTGCTAACAGAGGTTGTCATAGAGACTGTAGTGCAATGAACTGTCTCCATGTAATTTGTCATGGTAATTCTGACTAAATAATCTATTAATGGTGGTCCTAGTATGATTTTCTGCCTCTTTATGGTTGACCATTTTTGGCACTAAAGCTCATATTCAGTTGGTATAAATTCCATCAAAGTCTTTGAGATCGGTGTTTCCAGTAGCTGTATATGTATGAAGGGCTTGAAGAAATCTGTATAAAACACTGTAGAGGGATTTACTTAGAATTTAGGCAGCCTTAGCATTTACCCCTTTTTTGGAGGTAGAAATCTAAGTGGTGCTTATCTACAGTGTTATACCTTTTATTTGAAGACATGCATGTTTATATGCATTTCTGCTTGATGTTCATTAGAATTTGCCAAGTGCCCTGTGGTATTTCTGTGAACATAACTTTTAGCAGCGTTGCATGTGAGATTTTTATATAAAATGCTGATAACAGCAAAGTTGTAAGGAGGATTTCCATTTGGAAGTGTTTTTTCAGAAGCAATTCAAAAAAAAATGGAAAATGTCTATAACTGTGAAGCTTTATTGTAAAGCTGTGTCTAATACATACCTCATCTTTGTACACCTACGCTCTGGTTTCCTCTCCTCTGAGCATCAAACAAGGTTAGTTCAGTAAAAAAAGCCAAGAAAATATAATAGAAATGTATCTTCACCCTGACAGCTCTTACCTTTTATCTTTCTTGGATATACTTTGCAACTTGATTGCAAACTTGGACTAAGATTTTGTCTCATTGTTTATTATATGAACACTGTCTCAGAACGTGATTATGTTCTCTGGTTGATTTGTTTTAATCTAATTGATGTTTCTCTAACGATACTGAAATGCTTTTCTACATATTTTTTCAGGCTGTTGAAATTTCCAGATAAAAGTTCCCAAGGTTTTATGTTGTTTCATTTAAAAGTCAGATTTAGATGCAGCTCATTGCAAAGGAGAGGGATAGTAGCAATTTGTAGAACACATGGGACAAGATACTTGAGAAACGCTACAATCCTTGCACCCACATACTTTATTCTGGTGGAGAAGAAGGCAGACTTACTTGTACTCCCTCCTTATTTTACATTTTTGAAGACTAGAAAATGTGTTTGATGCCTTGCAATATAGCAAAGGCACGGTGTGGGCAAAAAGCTGTCATTTTGTTTCTCATGGTGTCCTGGGTTGATGGTTACACACTGAACAGCAATGCTGAGCTGAGGAGACCCTCAGTCCAGCTGTTTGCTCCCAACGCTCCCATAACTCTTCCTATGCAGGCACAACACCTTGTTCTAGGAGGTGAAGTCAAAATGTAACAAAGCTTAAAAAAATAATAATAAATAAGTAAATATATTTTTTCCTCCAGTTGATCTGTCCGCTTGTCCCATTGACTCCACGGCTTCCCAAATAGTGAGGCTGACCCAATAGAAGGGGCACGAGGGGCATGGGAAGGAGTAGATAGGGACTGGAGGCAGGGGCTTGTTAGCCTGGCACTTCCAGAACGTAACCACAGCTTCCTGCTTGAAGGAGGGGAGAGTAAAGGATGGTTCTGAACAAGCTATTTCTTGTGAGAAACGAACAGCTTAATTGTTGCGTTTCTTTAAGTTTCTAAATTGTTATCCTTTGCTGCTTCTTCCTTTTTTACCTTTTCCTTGTGGATGCCAGAATGCCTGCAACATCTTTGGAGTTGGGTTTCTGAGCAAGAAGAAAAGGAATTTGGCCCTGAAAAGAACTCAGTGACAAAAGAAAAGAAAATAGCCACAAATTAGAGTGTTTGTGTCTGTAGAAGACAGGAGCAACAATTAGTGTTCAGATCATTTGATTGTGCATAAAAGAACTTGTACCTGAGAATTGGTGGCAAAATGTAAATTATAGTGATTAACTTTTACAGCAGAGCTTCTGGCTGTGTTTTTACTTTTCTTCTCCACCCCCATTCCAAAGTCCTTCCTGATGATTGTGCAGATTTCTCATAGCATCCCTGGAGAATTGCATTATGTAGGCCAGTAATTATACAGAATCATTATAGCTGAATGTCATTAAATGAAGCCATATGCGCTGATGGCATGAATTCCCTAGGAAAAAAATAAATAAATCAGACTTTCATTTCCACCTAACCTGTGTGGTTTAGAAAAAGTATGAATGCTTCTAATCTATTTTAATTACTTAGAATATTTTTAATATTTAACTGTTGTAGATTATGTCTAACAGTTTACTTTCATGAATGACTCATCAGGACTTCTTGCAGACTGTTACGTAGTATCAGAATTTTTCCTTAATTTAACCCTTCCTGTCACAATATTCCAGTTGGGAAGTAGGGTACCACCAGTGGCAAAAGGTTCTCTCTCAGTCCTGAGACAGAGGACTGAATTCCTTCCAGATATAATCAGGCTGGTCCAGGTGTCTGTTACAGTTTTCCATCAGTATGCTATTGACTTTCCTGTGTTTACATGTAGGATGAAAAACCTCAAAACTCCGGGCGTTTCCACAGTTCTGTGTGTAGTTCCTGAAGCAGAATAGTCTCCCAAAAATAATATATTGTAAAACCACAGCTCAAAACATTCAATACACTTAAAAGAAAAGTATATTAAAAACTGTATCCTAATTTTCTCACTCATCTGCCAGGTTGCTCTTAGCATGTATTATATATATTTTATGTGTATGTGTATATATATATATATATATATAAAATAATAAATGTTAAAATAGTAGCACTTACAGTATACAATATTTATATACTGTATGATATATAATAAAATATAATTACTAAGTTATACATTATGTACATTTTAGATACACATTTAACGTAGAACATATTGAACATCATTTTTTGTCCTCTGTGCATAGTAAATATTAAAGGTCAACACTAGCAACCTAGCTAGGAGTTGTAATTAATTTTAAGGGTATTTTTCTTACATGCAGCACTTCCTTGAGAGCTACCTGGTGGGATTAAACAATTCTGAAGTGTGTTCAGAGCTTCTGTTTTCTACGCTGAAACAAAAGTCTTCTCCAATTCTTGATTGTATTTAGAAGGGGATAAACATTCAAAAACAAAACCCACAATAAAACAAAAGCCTCATATGTTTTCTTTAAAGATGTACATCTTCCACAGATCTTGGTATTTTAATTTTGCAGGGGTGATGCCTTGCAGATGGGCTGGCTTGCTCAGCATGTGTAGGAGTTTTCAGTATTTAAAAGAACAGAGAAGGAGGAATGAAGAGAAATGTATTGCCTCTACCTCTAGATCTTATTTTTCTCTGCTTTCTCGCTATAAATTATGTTTACTTGCATCTATTATAAATAAAGGCTGTGATGTGCAGTACCAAATACACGGGCTTCATGGACAGAAATATCTTCCTATATTTTTCCGATCTCCCATCTTTTGTACAGGCTTTACAAATGTACAGATAGGGGGGATCTGTAACGCCAAGTCTGTATTATTGTTGCCTGATTTGTGTACACATGGGGAGATGAATGTTAGATCCCTAACCCGGGGGACTGCCCCACCATCCCCACGTACGTTCGGGGGAAGCATGGCCGGCAGCAGCTGGCGCTGTTTGAGGTGGGAAGACTGCCATCCGCCCCGACTCCTTGCATCCACAGCACTTAGCTGTTGGGACTTCACTCCAGCCGTTTGGAAGTGGAACATGTAGTTGAAGGTGACTCTTTAGAAGCCATCTGTTGTCAGTAGAGAGAGAGGAGAAACTTGAAAGCATAATTCTCCCTGTCTGACACCTAATTTAAGATGAGGAGAATCATTTCCAAGGGTATTTCTCTCCGCATTGGCTACTGCAGGAGCCAGACAAGTGGCACAGATTAGATGCCTGCCTTCTGTAAGGCTAAATGTAGGTGAGATTATTTTTCCAGGTGGCAACATAAATTTAGCCTCAAATACTTTATCCATTTTGTTGAGAGACATTGAAAATGGACATCAAAAATGCCTTATTTCATCAAGATATAAAAAGTGGTAAAGAATTTCCTGTGAAGCTAAGAATGAAAAGATTGTTCAGTGACTGTTCAGCCTTCCAGCTAATTTTTATTTCTCAGTCAGAAACTGTTCTTTCCCACAGGTCCATCTGTTTCATATTCCTTCCTTGTAGTATTGGATACTGGGAAGAAAATGCGGCTAAGTTGTGGAGAGAGCTGATGGAAAATTGGTCTCTATATACATAATGCTATTTCCATGCTAAGGCTGTACACAAAGCTTTGCTCTAACCGTAGCTAGAAATGCCTGACCTTTTAAGGTTGCTAAAGTAAATATTGTCTTGAGCACTAGCTCTCCTGATATTATGCAAGTTGCATGAAATTTTAATATCATCATAGCTAAAGAGTAGCTCTTATCTGAAGCCTCCCCCCACTTCTTCCAGCAATAAGTTGCAGTTAGTTGATCCGATATTTTCCTCTGGCTAAACAAACTGTGGCATTATGTTAGGGACGTGCTTGAACTTAACCATTTCTGTAAGTGTCTTTTTTAGCAGCAAATGGTAACTTCTTTTCAGGCAAAATCCAGGAAACTCTCTTTTGAAAGATGTGTGGGTTTCTTCTGTGGTTTGTTGTGGAGTCTCAAAGAGATGTTCCTTGTTGCTCAACTTCCTTCACAATACATTTTGTTCCACTTTCCAGCAAGAAGTTGGACTTGGGTTCTTTTTGCTAATTAGTTACAACCTCATGTATTACTTTTAAGCTGCTAATCACCATGAGCACTATGTTTCCCATTTGTAAAGGAGGATGAGGGGAGGGTGGTATATTGCATCCGTAGAACTTGCTTACAAAATTTTTCATGACTGTGTGAAATGTTTCTAATAAAACATTCATAGAAGGGCCTTAAAATGACTGAGCTGGTTTTGCTACTCTGTCTGCTCCAGTAAGAGTAACATCATGTGCTCCAAAGTTTTGCTGTAAAAATAATTGAACAAGATGCATAAACGCTCATTAGAAGCAAACTTGTCTTTGTTTCTCTCCCAGTACCATGAGTTCACGACACTCTGCCAGCCCGGTTGTTTTCACCAGTGCCAGAAGCTCACCTAAAGAAGAGCTTCATCCTGCTACTTCTCCCCAGCTCGCACCTTCTTTCTCCTCCTCCTCTTCCTCCTCATCTGGTCCTAGGACTTTCTACCCTCGCCAGGGTGCTACTAGCAAGTATCTGATCGGATGGAAAAAGCCAGAAGGGACAATAAACTCAGTGGGGTTTATGGATACAAGAAAGTAAGAATGTTTTTTTGGTTTTCTTTTTTGGTTATTAGCTTTAATTGTAAAGAAGCATTGACATCTGTGACATTTCTCTGTACAGAAAAGCACAAGACTGTTTAATAGAATGCGTATTCTGCAGTACAACTTAATCTCTAATCTAGAGTTCTGCAGCTGGGTTTAAATATTTAATAGTTGGCTAATCTCATTCCCTGTTAACATACTTACAAAAATAATAATTACCATTTCTAGAGTGCTGTACGGATTTCAGTCCTATTAAAGCTTATCTTTCCTTGGGACCTCTTAAAGGTCAATGTTATTTCAGCAAATATTAAAAATCTTCTTAATATAGAGGCTGAGCTCTTTCTTAAGCCTCTCACCCATGTAGTAGTACGGTGCGTGCTGTGTATGAGCTCTGTGGCACTCCTTGTACCTGGCCTAGGTTGCTGCCAGTATCCAGTCTAAGTGACTGAAGGCAAGGCAAGGCATCTGTGTTACAATACAAAGCCATCTCTTTTGGAGTAGAAATAAAGAAACAATTTTCCAGTGAAAATACTCTTCAGTCTAGCATGGCTTCGAAAGCAGGTGGTTTGGAATGCCCCTTCCAGAACAATTTGTTCATCTCCTCTTGGCTTTTATTGGGTCAACACAGAATTCCAAGGTGATGCCAATCACTGACTGTCAAAATGAGATGGGGAAACTTTGTAAAATCTGCAGTAAAAAAAAAAAGCCAGTTGAAAGATTAAAGGAATTTGGTGTTTTGTTGCTTTTGGCTCACTTAAGACATTATTTTTAATTTAGTGCAGAATATGTATTATTTTAATGGATTCAGTCCCTTACTGAGAAAATGGATGACAACCTTAGCGTGTATTGCTAATTGATTGCTTCAACAGGTATTCATTAAGATGAGGCTCTGCTGTATTAGTGAAACTCCTCTCCTTTTTCGTGCCCCCTACCTATTTTTTGTCTTTTAAAATTTTGAGGATGCTATAATTTTTGTTTCATTCATGCCTCCTGCCCCAGGGCTTTGAGACCTGAATGTGTCTGTTCCATTTCATTTAAGACGTCACCAGAGTGATGGCAATGAAATGGCCCACCCTCGGCTGCGTGCATCAGCAAGAGACCTCCGAGCATCACCAAAACGAGCATCCAAGTCCACCGTTGAAGAAGACCTGAAGAAATTGATAGATCTTGATAGTCCAACACCTGAATCCCAGAAGAACTTTAAGGTATGTTAGAGAGTCTGTCATCTGTCTATTTCTTGTCACAGATGAATAAAATGTGAGATGCCTTAAGAGCAATGCACAGGTCCTCTTCTGACCCGAGACATGCTTCTGTTGACACAAACCAGAAATGTGTAAAGTTACATTTCATAAGTATTTGATGATCGAGTTCATTGCTGCCCAGGCGTATCACTAATACAGCAAAAGGGTGTCATAGTTTGGAAACTGATGAAGGCTGCGAAGCTCTAAGATTTCTGTGTAGAAAATGCTGCGTGCTTCCAGAGTAGCCGAAGCTGAAGTGTTCATTCTTACAGAGCTTACTCAGTACTTTGCATTGTTGGGCTCAGAGTTTCTCAGACAGGATCTCTTCCATTCTCACCCGTAACAGGAAAATGAAATGTAAGGCATTCTCTGAATGCTCATCATCGGCAGAAAGTCATCTGTTTGTCACAGACTTATCTACTAGAGGAAAACATTTGGGAACAGTTTTGTTATTCCGGTCACTGCAGTAGTATTACAACTGTGTGTGCAAATGTACAGAGGCTAGTATACCTAATTGCAAAGAATGTTTAGGACCAGTGGCTTGTGAGAAATCCAGTAATGTTGTCTTACGCGTTTGAATTGTTCTTCTCTGACTGCAGAACTAGAGTGTGACTTGCTGACAGTATCACAGTAATCATGCTTTCATGCCTCTCTAATCCTGTTACAAGGACCAAGAATGCTCCCTAAACTGAAGCAAACATTTATACAGAATAAGTAGTTAAAAACATTTCCTGAGGTGTTTTGTAATGTGTGTATAATAACTATAAAGCATCCATATTAATTTTAGAAGTCTGTCATTTTGAACAGTGCCTTGATTTCTGCAGTCTCCATATACAGTCAGTGCCTAACAGCTCAGGCTCACCACCTAAAGCCCAGATGGTTTCCACAGCAACTATGCAGAAGAGAGAGCAACTTCTTTCTTTGCTTGCAAAAGCCCAAAGTGGCTTATTAAAACTTGTAAGAGCTAGGTTCCATGCACAGATTATTTCAGATGTTACCTTTGAGGCTGGATAAAGAAAATCTTGCCACTGGCAAGATAACTTTTTCTTAGGTTTGTGGTAGTTCTACAAGGCGAGTGAGATGTGGGCAAATGAGAACATCTCCTGTTGGTTATTTTTGAGCAAGGAGATTAATCTCACTCCAAGAAATTCTGTTCTGTTTAAAGAGGTCACCTGAAGATCATGAGAAGTGTGTATGTTCCAAAGCTTGTTATTTTTCTGTGTTGGGGTAAGTGAATCCAGTCTTACCCTAATCTTAATTTTCTGATGCCTGTAACAAGTACATTAACTCAGGCAATGCTTTTGATAAATTTCAGCAAGTCACCAACACCATCACACCAATAAATTAAATCGTCTACATTTGAAAAGTAACTGTCATTTGTGCCCACTGCATGATTTATATTTCATCTTAGAAAAAAGTTATTGCTCTGACTACATAAAAATTGACAGTTTAAAAAAAAATAAAAATAATGCCTCTCATCAGTTCACTGCACAAAGACCAAAAAACCTCCACCCTCCTTTCTGATGGCTGCCAAAGGCTTTGTTTTCTAGTAGAATTTGTTCTAGGCTTTGATATTTTTATATATAAATATATATACATACACTTATATATAATAAATATATTTGAACATATACAAATATCTTCCTAGTCTTCCTCATCTCCTTACCCACTTGTAATGATCTTTACCTTCTCAGACCTTACCTTTCCTCTTCCCTCTGCTGCACTATCAGAAGACAACTCCTAACCATATTGCCTCTGTTTTCCGACTCCATCACATGTTTATATCTGTGCAATCTTTTAGTCTTACTAGTCTGGCATTAATTGGTGGTTCCAGCTCCTAATTCTCTGGTAGATTTTGAATTCTTTAGCACAAGGTGAACCATGGGACCCTCAAGGAAAGACTGTTTGACATATTGGCTCTTTCTTTGCTGCTTCAGGGCAAATGCTGTGAGTTTTTAGCTGATCATAACATGAACCTGCTGATTAAGCTTTTACCCTTCAGAAGAAAAAGAAACAGCTTGATCCTCAGCATAACATAACGACAACTGTGTGCCAGAAGTTGTCTTCTTTTGTAGTGTTAAGTATATGTGCAAGGTTTCTAGTGTGATGGGCGTGAATCCTGTTCTGAGGGAGGCAGAGCAAAAGGGAGAAGGTGACGTAACAAAGTTAACATGGGACATTGCTTCTCTTTCCTTCCTTGTCTTTTCATGACAGCAGATTTTGAAAGTAATCTTAATTATTTCTGATCGATAATCTAGAAAAGCAAAACCTGCAGCAAACTTGCAATATTAGGATTTGTTGTATTTTGGGGGAAAAAAAAAAAAAGAATCTGGCAGATTGTCTTTCACTGTGCAGTATCAATTGTCATTCTTCCATATCCTTCTCCTACCTTGGAGTGTGGGTTTTTGATCACAGGAACAGAGTACTGTCTGTTTAAACAGTTTTTTCTTTTCCTTTTTTTCCTGAGATGAGAGAACTGTTTTTTCTATGCAAATGAGCAACACTCTGTAATGCTTAATCACAGTTTCCAGAAATCAATTTATTTCCTTTCTTGTTTAAACTTGCTTATGGAGCAAATGAGGGTGATGAGGTCTTCCTCTGTTTACTGTTTCTCCATGAAATCCTTGGACCAAATTTCAACCAAACCCTAAAAACTGTTGTGTCTGGGATGGTTGTGTTGCCACAGGTTTTAAGAAAATTTGTGGCTGGTAGAGTACAAAATTGGTGTCTCTGCTGGTGGGAATGGTATGTGGTGTTTGAAAGCAGCTCACTGGCACTGGCCAGAGAAGTAGTAGCTCCAGACTAACCACAGCATTGCTTCCTTGCGTGCAGAGCTTAGATTGCGCTGGGGGTAAGACACAAGTTCTCACACTCATGAGACAACTAATTTAATTTTCATACAAATCATTCTGAAGAACTGAAGTGGTGGGTATTCCTAGTTGCTCAGAAATATGGGACTATTAATTAGTTGGCATTTGTTGGTGCTCTGCGTGCAGGAATGCAGCCTCCCCTGGCACGAGGAGAGCTCTGTTTTATGCAGCATTCAGTTTGTTTTTTGTAAACATCATCGCTGCTGTGTGTAAGCTCTATAATCCGTGAGGGATGGCTAACATTTATACCTTAGTAAAAGTTTGAAGAATATTTAAAAACAGAGTGTAAGACTGACTGGAAGAGATCTGATGTGTTATCTGGTTATAATTCCTTTCAAAGCATGTTCCTTTAGTTTCCTTTCCTCATCCACTCTGGGGAAAAAAAATACTATGTTAACACTTGCTTTCTTATTTAAAAAGAAAAAAAAAGTTTAAATAAACCATCATACATTTCAAAAGTTTGTATTGATTTTTTAATTTCTTCTTTATTTCTTTTCTTTTATGAATGTATAGTCACACACTCTGTCCTGTCAGTCTCCCTTTCCCAGCACTCCTACCACAAGGCGTGCCTTGCAAAGGACTTTGTCAGATGAGAGTATTTACAGTGGCCAAAGGGACCACTTCTTCGCCTCACGGGCCTCACTCTTGGACCAAGCCATGCCAAACGATGTCCTGTTCACCAGCACGTACCCTTCTCTCCCAAAGTCACTGCCACTACGGAGACCATCGTATACTTTGGGAATGAAATCGCTACATGGTAAGGGTGTTTCCGTGTTTGCTGCTTTCAAAGGAATCCATCATGATTATGTTAAGGGAAAACGATTTGTTACAGCAAATTAGTACTTCCATCTGGATTTCCCCAAAATGAGGGGAGTTGACTACCAGAAAACATAAAATAGAATGGAATTTTTCCTTGCTTCAGTGAGTATGAGATTGCATGACTGGTCATGCAACTGCACCGTGCAGAAGGAGCACAGAAATTTGCCTCATCAGCTGTAAGCTTGCATCATTTTCTCCAGGAGTCATCAGGACCAGTTGGACCAATGGGCAAATAATGTATGCCTGGTTATAATGGTGTATGGTATAATAATGGCATGTCCATCAGCAATTATTCACTTTTATATGACTGGCTATGCTAGAAATAGTTTTTATTACTCCAGCTAGTTTTCAATTCACTCACTCGCCTATTCCTTTTACAGGACTTGAGTTACTTAATTTTGGTCACACATCAGCAGCTCAACAAGGAGAGTTACTTGGTAAACTGTTGTCAGGAATGCACTCAGTTTCCTCCATTAGTCTACTGAAAAGTGTCAGCAAGATTATCTGATAGGTTTTGTTACTGTATGTGAATTTCTGAGTTGGTGAGAAAGGGACATTTGCAGGCTCCCTCTGTATCTCATAACTATATGTGCATGAAGTGTGTTTTCCAAAAAGAGCTAGATCTCAGCGTGGGATTCTGCAGCGTATTCTGAAGAAGTACATATATGTTCTGCTTCATTCATGTTTTAATGTTTCAAGAGGAAAATGCAACACTACCAATAGGTTCAACTCGTTAGAGTGGGTACTGTGCACTGTCTGTACTGAGATACATAGGATGCATTTTACAGTGAAGGCTGCTGTAGAAAGCTATTTTAAATTCTTTTAATCTGTCTGTGATCACTAGGCATCAGTTTTCAGTGTTGAACCTGACATGGTTTGATTTAAATGAGCTTGGTTTGATTTAAATGAGCTTGGCTGAGCATGGTTTGATCATAATGAGCTGTTGTTTCCATATAACATGTTTCTTGCATAAGAGTTAGGAAACGAAGCTCTCTTCAGTTCTTTTTATATGGACTAAAATAACTTTGCAGACTTGGTTACATGTATAACTGACTGATGGGTTTGGCTTCTGAGGGTTTGAGGTCAGAAGATGAATGATGCCATGGGAGTAGTAAGGGAAGGCAGCACTTTTCATTCGGGTGCCTGTATTTTCCAAAAAGAAAAACTCAAACCTTCTTTCACTGTCATGTTCTCTTCCACACAAAACCGATTACTCCTTCTAGCACATAAGCTTTATACGTTTGTCAACAAAAGAAGACTTTCCATTTTCTGTGAAATGTAGGTCTGCGTGATAAAAGGACCAGCCGCTTGAGTGACATGTGAATTGTCTTCCCTTCCCCCATCCTGCTCGCCTTTGCTGGGAGAAGGATTTAGCAGAACTGGATATTTAATACCTCTAGTATTTGTTGGCTTCCTGCTATTCAGAGTTCTTTTAATTCCAAGATCTTAATAACAAAGATCTGTCACTCCAGAGCACCTCCAGTTGGTTTGAAGAGGGGAGAACAGTGAACTAAAAATACTTCTATTTACTTATCTGTCTTAATTAGCAATCCACCTTACCCTTTTAAATCAAGTCATTTATCAAATGGTTAGTTCTTTTTCTCCTGATTCTGCGTATCTTTTCAAAAACGGTAAATATTTTCACGGTAAGAACTTCTCCTCTTTTGGGAAGTTAATGCAAGAATCCTCAGTATTACTACTGAGCTAACCTTAAGTTTATGAAAAAGTGAACGCGCGCGCACACACACACTCAATATCCAACATCTATGAGCAATGAAGCAAATGAAGTGTTGCTTTTCTGGTCATTGTTTTCCAGGCAGTAATACCACTTTTTTAACTTTTTTTATGAAGTTATTATTGTTCTTTAAGTTATATAGTTATTAGAAGATATATATATTTTAAAGAGAGTGAAAATAAGCAATGCAGTTAGTGGTGTTTGTCCTCCAGTGGATCTGTGTCCTTCCCACTGTGCTCTTTTCCTGTTCGCAGTGCCCAAATTTCCTTTGCCTTGGTCCAAATGGGTTCTTCAGTACACCCTTCCTTTCTGAAGCTGCCTCCCATGTGCCCAGTCAATCTTCTCACCCTTACACCCCTAGTTCTCCTACCACCACCTACAATTTTTTCTCAACCTTATGCCTTACCAAGCAGAGGGCGCAAGGAAGCAGGTTGTTGCTGCTTCTGAGCCTACAGGTGTGCTGACTGACCGCGTATCCCATGTTTGTCGATTGGCCAGCCAGTAAACTGAAATAAAATAGGTAACTGCTGGTTCACATTTTGCTCTTTCCCTCATTAGTGACAATAATTTAAATGCTTTATTTTGCTAGGCGACAAATCGCACAAAAATTACAAGAACTTCATTTCTATATATCCTTTGCATGCCAATGTGTTTTCCATAGCAGGCCGTATATCAACTATGGGTGGGCACGGGTATTTTTCAGTAAAGATTGTGTCACTGACCTGCTGAGATACGTGCAATGCGTTCAAATCATTCTTAGGGTTTTCTTCTTCTGGTTTATCTTGGTTGGCCTAATCTGCTTCCATTGGTTTACAAGATTGTAAAGAGAGGGGGGAAAAAATCTTTTATTTTTAACAGATAAATACCAGGGAGTGTAGAAGCCCCAGCAAGCTGCAGAGCCCTCAAAGTACCTTCAGCTTGTGCAAAGGCAGGCATCACTGAGTAGAAGAGTGCTGCCCCCACCCCAGTACTGGGGAGGAGGCAGAGGTTGGCTTTTGAAGAGGTAGCTGCAAAGATTTATGCAGATTAAGAAGGAATTGTATGTCCTGGTGAGAGGCACTGTCTCAGAAAACTGGTATGTAACGTGCTGGAACTGGTCAGCTGCATTTGGTCAAACGTTCTGCTGTGGTGTCTGGTTCCAGAAATGCTATCCCCAAAAAACTAAAAGGAGGGATACTTCAGTATTAGGAAAGGAACTTTTTTTTTAATTTGTAACTTCTCTTTTGTTCTGCCTTACTCTAGGAGAGTTTTCTGCCTCAGACAGCTCCCTCACAGATATCCAGGAGCAAAGACGGCAGCCCATGCCAGACCCTGGTCTTATGCCATTGCCTGATTCTGCCTCTGATCTGGACTGGTCAAACCTGGTAGATGCTGCCAAAGCCTTTGAAGGTAAATTTTCAGAATATAATACTTAGAAGGCCGATCCTTCTGCATGCTTTATGAAGGACTATTTTTGTAATTAGGCTCTTGCTTTTGTTGTTTTTATTGTTTCTACTTAGTCTGAAGCTTAAACTCTATTAAAAGAGCAACTCAAGACTTAACAGCCCAGAGCTTTGCGTGTAATGGATGCCGTTTCTTCATGCTGTATTCCCTCTGTGCTACAGTTTGGCCAAATATCTGTGAAACTGACTATTTTTCATTTCACGTAAAGCAGCTGCAGACATAACAGCTAGGGTGGAAAAACATCTGGCACAAAAGTGCAAAGTCGAGTCAAATAGGGAAAAAGTACACGAACACATTAATGATTGGCTGCTTATTGCCTGAGCATGGAGCTTCTATAGTGCAGCTGAAGTGCACTGCCAAGGTAATTTGGGAAATGTGCCTTGTTGGCATACAGTCCGTTGCCATTCTCCCCTCTGTGTCCTCTGAATACATGGACATAAGTGTCATTTTATCCTACAGCACTTTCCATCTCCCTGACACTTAGTAAACTGAAGAGAACTGTAAGCTGCCTACGTGCGTTTGAATTTGAAATGAAGTACTCCTCGGCCCAAAGGGAGTTTATCTTACCGTTGTTATAATCTGCTGGAAAATTCTTCCAAGTGCTTTAAACAGAAATGTCTTTTGCTAATCTCAGCATGAATGCTGACCCACCTTTGTTGAAGGTGTTTT